>NC_060120.1:431164270-433664270 GCF_021461395.2 Schistocerca americana | reverse complement strand
GACCACAGTTTCATTTTGCGGTCAAGCTGATGAAAAGACAGCTGCATTGGTTGTATGTTGCACAGAGAGGAGTCAATCTGCACGAGGTGCCCAGAGAATTCTGGCAGTGACATGGTAACTGGTGCCAGCCGCACAATGAGAAATTCAATGGTGTGTTGCATCCTTTGCAGCAGAATGATCATCAGATACATTAAAAGTCCACTGGAACTGCAGGTATTGGGATTACTGAAACTCCATACAGAAAAGGACTGCCTGCAACAAGTGATATGGAAAATGTCCATTGAATGCTCGTTGCCAACTGACATGTCCCATTCTAGGGAGGCATCCAGAAAAGAAAGCAAGCAGTCACAACCTCATAACTTTATTGATAAATGCAGTTCCAACACTTCTGTAAGTCTGAACAGAAAAGTCACAAAATAAATAATTAAGTTTCACAATAATTTGAATTGTCTAAAGCTTTACGTAACCAAGCAAAGCAGAATTCAATACTTAAACTGAGAAAAGCTTTCCCTGGTTCAGTTTTAGTTAACTTGACTGCAACCAACAGTTTATTGAAAGGACAAACACTTCGTGAAATCTTCTATAGGTTCTTCACTAGCTGAAGTCTCCAGAGTCCAACAATAACGAAAATTTATGAGTCTGACAAGGATAGAAAACTTTAAGTCTGACGTTGTCTTTCATTCAGTAGAACAACAGTAAAAATGATACCGTCCTAACTGGCACATCGCCGAACACATCGAGTCCCAGGGCAGTGGAAGCGGCGTGCCATCCAGGGTGGCGACTGAGTCCTTGGCACTGTGTAGGTGAAGGTCTTCTGGTTTTTTGGTGCGATGGAGGTGCTGTCTGGAGCTCGTGCACCACCCTAAGTAGCGGCCTCGCAGGTAGGTTCTTGTAGGACTATTTTCAGCATGTGACACAGCAGTTGCTTGAAGAGGTGCGATTTGTGAACGAACTCTATCGTCTCCGTGTGTGCCGCCTGGTCGCCCGGGTGGAGCACTGTTGATACCCCTTGCTGGCCTGGCTGCTGAGTTCCAGGGTTGCCAAGTCCCACATCATCTGAACTGTAGGGGCTCAGCTTGCAGCAATCCACATAACGTATATTATGTCGCATGTGGTGTCAGCGGAGACTGCTGTCTAGGACGCCATGGCAACAGTGATGGTAGAAGAGAGAGGAGACAGTGCCAGTGGGAGAGAAACAGAGAGGAGGCAGTGATGGTGGGAGAGAGAAAGGGCCAGTGAAAGAGAAAGAGTGATGGATGAAGACAATAACAGTGGGTGTCGAAGAGAGGTAGTACACATGGTCAGCGTGAGACAGTGGCTGCAAAAGAGAAAGAGAGTTGGATGGAAATAGAAGCAGTGGGAGCAGAAGAGAGAGGTAACAGCAGAAATGATAAATACAGGTAACTGGAGACCATACATAGGCTTTGATGTTTTGTGCAACCCCCCCCCCCCCCATCGAAATTTAACATTAAGGTTTAGGGGAGGGCGCATTTTGGACTGAAATTTTAAACACGTGGCTCTAGGGCAGAAGATAACTTGCCCCCCATCTCCTATTTCCCCGAGAATTACTGAATTGCCAGTGTACAGAAGAGACAGTGGCAGTGGGAAAGAAAGGCAAAAGAAGACAGTGTAAGTAAAAGACACTAGCTGATTCAAGCGGGGGGGGGGGGGGAGGGGGAGGGCTAAGAGGCTCAAGCCCCCCCCCCCCCCCCCCAAAAGCACCTGGGTCTACCCGTGACACATCTCAAATTAAGCTTGATATTATGCTACTGTCTGAGTACTATACTACCCATAGTACAATTTTCATCACTTGTTACGTACTCCATTTTAAGTAATTGTAGTATGTTTTCAAATTTTACATTTCTCTAAGAAGGCGCCTGTGTAACTAGTTTTTAAACCGCGCGCCACCCATTCGGAACGCAGCTACATACACACACGCACACCACTGCCACCGCCACCTACCCGCCCGACACGAGTGTGCGGTTTGCGAGTGCGCGCCGCGCTGCTGTACACATACGGCATTGTATGATGGTTTGTCGAATCAGACACAATAGAATGCGCTGTTCAAGTAGTTTTTAATTTTAATCAAGGCAAGCTTTTGTTTGTATTTGTCAGATTTTCAAAAAAATGACATCGAAACGTAGACAAGGAGGTCCAAGTTACATAAAAACTGAAAACAAAGTCAAAAATATTGAAACAAATAGTTTTTGTGTAGATCAGATCCTCGAAGCATGTGCTTTTGAGTTTAAACTGCAATATGCACTGCTGGCCATTAAAATTGCTACACCAAGAAGAAATGAAGATGATAAACGGGTATTCATTGGCCAAATACATTATACTAGAACAGACATGTGATTACATTTTCGCGCAGTTTGGGTGCATAGATCCTCAGAAATCAGTACCCATAACAACCACCTCGGGCCGTAATAACGGCCTTAATGCGCCTGGGCATTGAGTCAAACAGAGCTTGGATGGCGTGTATTCGTCATCGCCATACTGGCGTATCACCCGGCGTGATGCTTCAACACAATGTCACAGTTCATCAAGAGTAGTGACTGGCGTATTGTGACGAGCCAGTTGCTCGGCCACCATTGACCAGACGTTTTCAATTGGTGAGAGATCTGGAGAATGTGCTGGCCAGGGCAGCAGTCGAACATTTTCTGTATCCAGAAAGGCCCGTACAGGACCTGCAACATGGGGTCGTGCATTATCCTGCTGAAATGTAGGGTTTCGCAGGGATCAAATGAAGGGTAGAGCCACGGGTCGTAACACATCTGAAATGTAACGTCCACTGTTCAAAGTGCCGTCAATGCAAACAAGAGGTGACCGAGACGCGTAACCAATGGCACGCCATACCATCACGTCGGGTGATACGCCAGTATGGCGATGACGAATACACGCTTCCAATGTCCGTTCACCGCGATGTCGCCAAACACGGATGCGACTATCATGATGCTGTAAACAGAATCTGGATCCATCCGAAAAAATGACGTTTTGCCATTCGTGCACCCAGGTTCGTCGTTGAGTACACCATCGCAGGCGCTCCTGGCTGCGATGCAGCGTCAAGCGTAATCGCAGCCATGGTCTCCGAGCTGATAGTCCATGCTGCTGGAAACGTCGTCGCACTGTTCGTGCAGATGGTTGTTGTCTTGCAAACGTCCCCATCTGTTGACTCAGGGATCGAGACGTGGCTGCACGATCCGTTACAGCCATGCAGATAAGATGCCTCTCATCTCGACTGCTAGTGATACGAGGCCGTTGGGATCCAGCACGGCGTTCCGTATTACCCTCCTGAACCCACCGATTCCATATTCTGCTGACACTCATTGGATCTCGACCAACGCGAGCAGCAATGTCGCGATACGATAAACCGCAATCGCGATGAGCTACAATCCGACCTTTATCAAAGTCGGAAACGTGATGGTACGCGTTTCTCATCCTTACACGAGGCATCACAACAACGTTTCACCAGGCAGCGCCGGTCAACTGCTGTTTGTGTATGAGAAATCGGTTGGAAACTTTCCTCATGTCAGCACGTTGTAAGTGTCGCCATCAGCGCCAACCTTGTGTGAATGCTCTGAAAAGCTAATCATTTGCATATCACAGCATCATCTTCCTGTCGGTTAAATTTCGCGTCTGTAGTACGTCATCTTCGTGGTGTAGCAATTTTAATGGCAAATAGTGTCTACATCTACATCTACATTGATACTCCGCAAGCCACCCAACGGTGTGTGGCGGAGGGCACTTTACGTACCACTGTCATTACCTCCCTTTCCTGTTCCAGTCGCGTATGGTTCGCGGGAAGAACGACTGTCTGAAAGCCTCCGTGCGCGCTCTAATCTCTCTAATTTTACATTCGTGATCTCCTCGGGAGGTATAAGTAGGGGGAAGCAATATATTCGATACCTCAGCCAGAAACGCACCCTCTCGAAACCTGGCGAGCAAGCTACACCGCGATGCAGAGCGCCTCTCTTGCAGAGTCTGCCACTTGAGTTTATTAAACATCTCCGTAACGCTATCACGGTTACCAAATAACCCTGTGACGAAACGCGCCGCTCTTCTTTGGATCTTCTCTATCTCCTCCGTCAGTCCGATCTGCTACGGATCCCACACTGATGAGCAATACTCAAGTATAGGTCGAACGAGTGTTTTGTAAGCCACCTCCTTTGTTGATGGACTACATTTTCTAAGGACTCTCCCAATGAATCTCAACCTGGCACCCGCCTTACCAACAATTAATTTTATATGATCATTCCACTTCAAATCGTTCCGCACGCATACTCCCAGATATTTTACAGAAGTAACTGCTACCAGTGTTTGTTCCGCTATCATATAATCATACAATAAAGGATCCTTCTTTCTATGTATTCGCAATACTACTTCTATAGTAACTGTAACGATCTACAGATTCCCTCAAGGTAACTTTCAGCTATTCGTGAAAAATCTAAAGGCATTTATTGAGCTACCTGTCAGAGAAAAAGAAGCATTGTAAATTTTCCAGTTCGTGTGCAGCAGGATAGTAGGTCACTTGGCGATAACATTTCCATACACCGTGCTCAGGCAGAAACAATAATGTGTACCCAGTTGTTAATGGGCTATCTGATCATGATGCACAGTTAATGGAAATAACACATATAGCACCTACAGGCTTCAGGCAGGTTCATACAAGGCATGGAGGCTTACTGATGTGAACAGGGTACAGAGTTTTAAGAGCAGCCTAGAAGAGGTAGAATGGGATGAAGTATACACAGAAAATGATGCTGAAGCCAAATTCAATTTATTACCCTGTAAATTTGTCTCAATATTTGAGAGTTGCTTTCCTGAAACGTTATCCAAAAAAGCCACTACAAAGTCAAGTATGCCATGGATTACTAAGGGAATTAAGATATTGTGTAAGAGGAAGAGGAAAATAAATGGACAGGGCAGAATAAGTCAGGATCCGACGTTACTTGCTTACTACAAAGGTACTGCAATATTTTAAGGAAAGTCACTAAGAAGTGCGTGAAGCTTATGTGTTCTGACAGAAATTAATAATGCGGATAATAAGATTAAAACTATATGGAATATTGTGCCTCTTCAAGCTTTCCCGGCGGGTTGTAAATAGTCTTCACGGGTTTGCCGCGGGATCACGTTGTGCAAATTCCACAATATTTCTTCGGAGCAACTGTCCGACATCTTCAGGTGGTCAACGTTGCTGGTGGCTAGGTGCGAGTGACGGTATCCGCACGTCGACGCCCCGTTTCTAGAACGCGCGCTAAGGCCGGTATTAGACTATCAAATTTCTTTGTCAAAGATTTGATCAAAGATGTGATCAAATATTCCGTCAAATATATTTGACAAAGATCTTTGACGTAGCGCTAAAAGGGGTAGTACACTGTCATCAAATTTTTCGTCAAAGTTCAAGATGGCTGACAACAATTTGTTATTAACCGCAGCAATTGCACATACCGCTATTGCTTCGTGTGTACATGCGGAAAAGAAATGGGGGAAAAAAGGAACCATACATACGAGGTTGACAGTCTTAAATTCCTGGGATTACAACTTGATAATAAATTCAGTTGGGAGGAGCACACCACAGAACTGCAGAAACGCCTTAACAAATCTGTATTTGCAATTCGAGTGTTAGCAGACATAGGCAACATAAAAATGAAAAAGCTTGCATACTTTGCCTACTGTCATTCCATAATGTCATATGGTATAATATTTTGGGGTAACTCTTAAAGTCAAACAAAAGTTTTCAGAGTCCAAAAGCGTGTAATACGTATTATTTGTAGAGTAAATACACGGACATCCTGCAGAAACCTCTTCAAAGAACTGGGTATACTAACTACTTCCTCTCAGTATATTTACTCCTTAATGAAATTTATCCTAAATAATATATCTCTTTTTCCAACAAACAACTCAGTTCATACATACAATACCAGGAACAAAAATGATCTGCACAAGGACATAAAAGCACTTACGTCAGTTCAAAAAGGGGTCCACTACTCAGGAACACTCATCTTCAGTAGTTTGCAGCAAACATAAAAAATTTAGTTACAAATAAAGATCAGTTTAAAAGGAGCCTGAAAGACTTACTAGTGGCCAACTCCTACTCCATTGACGAAATTTTTAATAGAAACAAATGATGTATTGTATTTAATCATACTATTAGTATTGCTATTTCAGCTTTAAAAAAATGACATGTTCCACATCCACGAGGATCTCCTCAGCACGGATTTATGAAACG
Organism: Schistocerca americana; assembly: GCF_021461395.2. Classification (NCBI taxonomy): domain Eukaryota; kingdom Metazoa; phylum Arthropoda; class Insecta; order Orthoptera; family Acrididae; genus Schistocerca; species Schistocerca americana. Next base: position 433,658,041 of record NC_060120.1, on the reverse strand, counting down.
AAAAACTAATCTAATCTGGGGGAAGCCGTGGGTTTTACGACGACACGATAAAAGCATTCAACAAAACTTGTTACGTGAGCTTACAGTGGAAGACGTCAAGTCGTACATCTGTTACTTAAGAATGGATGAGCATACATTTCTGTATGTGCTCAGTGAAGTGTATCCTCACATCACAAAGCACAATATTCACTTAAGAACTGCTACATCTTCAGAAGACAGGCTCACTGTAACACTCCGATTCCTTGCTACAGGAGAGGGTTAGGTTAGGTTAGGTTAGGTTAGGTCAGGTCAGGTCAGGTCTCCAATCTTAATGTATTTTTGTACTCAGGGTTCCTCACGTAGTAAAATGCCTTATCAGCTTCATACATCTCTATTAATTTTGCAGTTGTCGGTAGACACCAATTGTATTTACCGGCAATGTTTATAAAAACACTACAGCGAGGCCCTAGATTTGATCAAATATTGGACGACATTTGACAAACTTCCTATTACGCCATCAAAGATTTTTGACAAAGATATTTGACAAAGAAATTTGATAGTGTAATACCGGCCTAAGAATGTGCAGTCGCGGAAATTGCGCATGCGCAATGATTTGCAATTAGATGGTGCCATATTCAAACTCCTGCCGAAAATCACAGAACGGCTCTCCTGCGCTTGCGCTGAACCCTGCGTCTGCCAACAGTGCGAGCAGATGTTATCACCAACGGCCGTACTAGGCCAATGTTATGACGGGCCTGTTATCGAAGAATCTTGATTTTCGTGTCGTGATTCAATAGAAAATTTAAAAGAAAATCAAGATTCTTCGATAACAGGCCCGTCATAACATTGGTCTAGTACGGCCGTTGGTGAGTAACGCCTGGTCGCACTGTTGGCAAAAGCAGCGCACGCGCAGGAGAGCCGCTCTGCGATTTTCGGCAGGAGTTTGAATATGGCACCATCTAACTGCAAATCATTGCGTATGCGGGATTTCCGCGCCTGCGTATGCTTAGCGCGCGTTCCAGAAACGGGGCGTCGACGTGCGGAAACCGTCAGTCGTGCCTAGCCACCAGCAACGTTGACCCCCTGAACATGTCGGACAGTTGCTCCGAGGAAATATTGTGGAATTTGCATAACGTGATCCGGCGACAAACCCGTGAAGACTATATGGAACATTGTCAAACGGGGGACGGGACAGCCTGACCGTGCACAGCATACCAAGCAATAAAGCTAAATGATTATGTTGTGAGTGATAATTCACAAGTTGCAAGCATTTTTAACAATCACTTTCTGAATGTAGTAGCTAAAATAGGGTTAAAGGGTTCGTTGAAGAAGCAGAAAAAAAATGTTGAAAATGTCATTCCCCAGGACTTTAGGCCTTTAGACTGCAATGTGATTTTGTATGCCAGTCATAGCTCATGTCACGTTGAGCTCGCCAGCCAATGACAGCAGATATTCAAAGCATAGGACACTTGATGTAATCAGCCAATAGCAACATCACTGTTAAGTAGCATGAACACACAAATAGGAAAAGTTAATGGTTTAAATTAATGACATGGTTGTTACTGTTATCATCCTCATACCTAGTAAATGGAAGGAAATGATTTGGCAAAGGGTAGAACTCTAATTTCCATTACAAACAGAAAGGTGAAATGTTGCAGAATGAACTAGCTGTTTTTCCAATACTGTAAGGGCTTTAATTTCAGAATGGAAGCTAACTGCGTCAGGTGGTAAGGCCTTTAGAAATAGCACCAGCGTCCCCCACTGAAATTAAGGGAATTATAAATATATTGAAACACAAGAGCTCATGTGGTGTTTATGGAGTCTCTAACAGAATTTTGAAGTATTGTTCTAATTTAATAAGTGGAGTCCTTAGTGATATATGTAATGCTTCGCTGGTCCAGGGAATTTTTCCAGACAGATTGAAATAAGCAATTGCCAAACCTTTTCATAAGAAAGGCGACAAGGGTGACTTACATAACTACAGACCAATCTCATTGCTGACTTCATTTTCTAAAATATTCGAAAAGGTTATGTATTCAAGAGTAGTCTCACGTTTAAGTGAAAATAATTTACTCAGCATGTCACAGTTCGGATTCCGGAAGGGTTACCCGACTGAGAATGCTATCTACACATTTACCCATCAAATAGTACGAGCCCTAAGCAACAAATTATTGCCAGTTGGTATTTTTTGTGATCTTTCCAAGGCATTTGACTGTGTTGATCGTGTCACACTCTTAGAAAAACTTAGGTTTTATGGAATTGAAGGCTATACCCACAGCTGTTCTGAATCATACTTAACGAACAGAAAGCAAAAAGTTCTGCTGAATAACACATATAATTTTGGGAGGGTGGTAAATTCTAGTGAATGGGGAGTTATCTCAAAGGGAGTCCAACAGGGTTCAATTTTGGATCCTCTGCTGTTACTTATTCATGTGAATCACCTCTCAGCAAGCAGAACTAGTACTTTTTTCAAATGACACGAGTGTTATAATAAATCCCATTCCAGGAAAAGCAGCTGAAGATACTGTTAAGGATATCTTTCAAAGAATTATTAAGTCTTTGTCAGAAAATGGACTCTCCCTTAATTTTGAAAAAACTCACTTATCCGGTTCTGTACATCAAACAGAGTCATACCGACAACTGATGTAGCATATGAACAGGGCTCAGTTAACAGGGTAGATTTCTCCAAACTTGTGGGTGTTCACATTGATGACAACTTGAATTGAAAGGAGCATATTACTGAGCTTCTCAAACTATAAGTTCAGCTTCTTTCGCTCTTCATATAATCGCTAGTCTTGGTAATAAACAGATCAGCCTCCTAACGTACTTTGCATATTTCCACTCAATAATGTCTTATGGAATAGTTTTCTTGGGTAACTCACGACTTAGACATAAAGTACTGATTGCACAAAAGAGAGCAGTGAGAATAATTAATGGTGTTCACCCAAAGACATCATGTAGGCACCTATTCAAGGTGTTGGGTATTTTAACTGCATCATCAGAGTACATATTTGTATATTCGTTAATGAAATTCATTATAAATAGTCCATCTCAATTCGCGAAGAGCAGTGATGTTCATACGTACAACACTAGAGGGAAAAATGGCCTTTCCTATCCGTTATTGAAGCCGTCAATTGCTCAAAAAGGAGTACATTATTCAGCAACAAAATTCTTTGATCATGTGCCCAACAACATAAAGTGTCTGGCAGGTAGCTTAAAATCATTTCTTTTGGATGACTCCTTCTGTTCCATGGACGTATTTCTGTTTCAGAACTGGTAAAAAAAAAAAAATTGTAATTGTAAATGAGGAGATTGAAAGCTCAGAAGAAATTAAATCGAGAATAGGACAGGCCAGAAGTATCTTTAATAAGATGAAAAATGCATTCTGTTCGAGAGACATTTGTTTAAACACAAAAATGAGGTTGCTAAGATGCTATGTATTCTCAAAATTATTATACGGAATGGAAGCGTGGACATTGAAAAAGAAGGACATGAACAGTTTAGAAGCTTTTGAAATGTGGGCATATAGAAGAATACTTAGAATTAGTTGGGTGTCGAGGATTACTAATCAAGATGTCCTAAGAAGAATGGGAAAGGAAAAAGAATTAATTAAAACTATTAAAGTAAGGAAGCTACAATATTTAGGCCATGTTATTAGGGGAGTAAATTACAAAATATTGCAAATAATACTAGAAGGGAAAATTTGTGGGAAGAGAACGAGGGGTAGAAGACGGACATCCTGGATTGACAATTTAAAAAATTGGTACAACTGTTCAACGTCAGAACTCCTTAGATCAGCCAAATCAAGATCAGAAATTGCCATGATGACAGCCAACCTTCTTAGAGGAGACGGCACATGAAGAAGAAGAAAAAAAAAAGTAGCTCTAAATGTAGTTGCATGTGTAGAACTAAAAATTTCAGTAATATTAATATTAGCACTGTTCATGTGTGTATATATATCTTGTAATCTGACTTGTGCCACATCATATCGATAAAATAATCGTAAAAATGATCTACGGAACACGACATAACTAAACTAAACTAAACAATAGGCGTGTCATATTGTAGAACCTTTGGACATCCCAGTGCAGGCACCCAGAATCGCCAAACGTTCTGCTCATCGCTCAAATATAGGAGCACCTGATGCTAAGGAATAGTACAAATAAAATAATCCTATAATACACATACACGATTTTTGCTTGATGCAGCATTTCTTTCTGTTCTTCTGTTCTTTCGAATTCGAGAATAATGCCATGTCGTGTTTTGTTTCAGATTGAACGTATTCCTTCCTTTCATCGATTTTGTATTGGGACAGTTGAGGAGTCGCTCTTCGAGAGCAGAACACTCTTCAATTCTCGACCTGTTCACCCTTATACCAAATGCCGTCGTAAAAACAGAAAATCTGAACTCTTTAGTGGCAGCTGCACATCTTTACAACAGCGACTTGCCTCATCTTCTCTCGCTATCAGGAGATATAACTCTTTGGAAGGAGCTCTGAAGAGAAAGGGAACATCCCCACCCCCAAAACAGCATCAGAGGCACATCAAGTGACAAATGAATCTTTCCCCAGTATAAAAATTCTTTTACAAATTCTCGAAATGTGTGTGTTCAAATGTGTTTGAATTCCTGTGGGACCAAACTGCTGAGGTCATCGGTCCCTAGACTTACACACTACTTAAACTAACTTATGCTAAGAACAACACACACACCCATGCCCGAGGGAGGACTCGAACCTCAGGCAGGAGGGGCCGCGAATTTTGTGACATGGCGCCTTAGACCGCGAGGCACAAATTCTCGCTACATTACCAGTATCTACTTGTAGTGTGGAGCGTAGCTGCTCTTCGCTTAAACTGATAAAGTTGTACCTTCGTACGACAATGACGAATGACAGGTTGAATGGTTTGGCTGCCATGTATATTCACCGAGATTTATCTGGCGCCTAACAACCTGTCGAAGTCATTGAAGAATTTCCAAAGCGTTATCCGAGGAGACTCGCTATGTGTCAAATGAGCAAAATAAAATTACGTGTGCTTTTTAGTATATTAATGTTTACCTTGAGAAAGCCTACGCTCAGTTGGGTCAAGCCCCTCCCAAAACAAAATCTAAGATCCGCCACTGGTGAGAGAGGAGACCGTGGCAGTGGGATAGTCTGTAAATCAATGGGAGAAAAGAGATACAGTAGGAGAGAGACGCTATGGACAGTGGCAGTCAGTGAGAGACGCTGCATATGAAGGCGTCATTACAACGAGAGACTGGGTAAAAGGATTTAGAACGCTCCACATTAACAGAGTGCGAATCTGTTCGCATGCCAAAATTTTTGGTGGGAAAGGTGGAACGAGGATTGAAGCAACTGGTTCTCCACTTTCCTGTCAGAGTCTTTTAATTGGGAACATATTCGCATTTTTATGCTCCGACAGTAGCATTTTTGTGCTGTTATTACTACACGGCTAACCTGGTGCACTATCTCAGTTGCAGGTTACCTATCTAACGGCTTCCAGAGAAACAAAATTTTGTTTTCAGCATTTCATACAGTTTTTGGTCTAATTAAAAAATTTAAAATGCTGCCACAACCCACTCATTAAGATGAATAGTTTTATGTTAAAAGTTTAACACAGTAAGACAAGTATTGCAGTTAGAAACTGTGTATTTGTCTTAAGGCAGTGTAACTCATAGCACACAAATTTACACAGACTGTATTCAGTCCAGTAGTACTAACGATGGTGACTGCACACTTCGGTTTTAGAACGTGTAGATTGCGAGGTTACTATTGTAGATCTAAAATAAATAGCTAGTCACATACATTTTTTTCAAATTTTTGGACGAATGCATTTTAAATGTTGTATTTCTTTGAATCGCAATTTCTTGGAAGTTCTGCTTAAGCTGTGTACTAAGCACTGTTGTAGACTTATTATTATTACATCAAAATTTTATTATTTAATTTCATGTATTTTACTATTATTATTATTATTTAAAACTGAGCCATCAGGCTTGTTAAAAGTGGGGGCGACAAGTTCTGTTGAGAGAGGGAAAGAAATAGTGCCCTTCCGCCCACCCACAGTCTTTTAAACTGAATACGAGATACAGGTGCGCTGGATTACATGCAGGTAGGTTAGAAAGAAGTCACCGGCGGAAATATACACTCCTGGAAATGGAAAAAAGAACGCATTGACACCGGTGTGTCAGACCCACCATACTTGCTCCGGACACTGCGAGAGGGCTGTACAAGCAATGATCACACGCAAGGCACAGCGGACACACCAGGAACCGCGGTGTTGGCCGTCGAATGGCGCTAGCTGCGCAGCATTTGTGCACCGCCGCCGTCAGTGTCAGCCAGTTTGCCGTGGCATACGGAGATCCATCGCAATCTTTAACACTGGTAGCATGCCGCGACAGCGTGGACGTGAACCGTATGTGCAGTTGACGGACTTTGAGCGAGGGCGTATAGTGGGCATGCGGGAGGCCAGGTGGACGTACCGCCGAATTCCTCAACACGTGGGGCGTGAGGTCTCCACAGTACATCGATGTTGTCGCCAGTGGTCGGCGGAAGGTGCACGTGCCCGTCGACCTGGGACCGGACCGCAGCGACGCACGGATGCACGCCAAGACCGTAGGATCCTACGCAGTGCCGTAGGGGACCGCACCGCCACTTCCCAGCAAATTAGGGACACTGTTGCTCCTGGGGTATCGGCGAGGACCATTCGCAACCGTCTCCATGAAGCTGGGCTACGGTCCCGCACACCATTAGGCCGTCTTCCGCTCACGCCCCAACATCGTGCAGCCCGCCTCCAGTGGTGTCGCGACAGGCGTGAATGGAGGGACGAATGGAGACGTGTCGTCTTCAGCGATGAGAGTCGCTTCTGCCTTGGTGCCAATGATGGTCGTATGCGTGTTTGGCGCCGTGCAGGTGAGCGCCACAATCAGGACTGCATACGACCGAGGCACACAGGGCCAACACCCGGCATCATGGTGTGGGGAGCGATCTCCTACACTGGCCGTACACCACTGGTGATCGTCGAGGGGACACTGAATAGTGCACGGTACATCCAAACCGTCATCGAACCCATCGTTCTACCATTCCTAGACCGGCAAGGGAACTTGCTGTTCCAACAGGACAATGCACGTCCGCATGTATCCCGTGCCACCCAACGTGCTATAGAAGGTGTAAGTCAACTACCCTGGCCAGCAAGATCTCCGGATCTATCCCCCATTGAGCATGTTTGGGACTGGATGAAGCGTCGTCTCACGCGGTCTGCACGTCCAGCACGAACGCTGGTCCAACTGAGGCGCCAGGTGGAAATGGCATGGCAAGCCGTTCCACAGGACTACATCCAGCATCTCTACGATCGTCTCCATGGGAGAATAGCAGCCTGCATTGCTGCGAAAGGTGGATATACACTGTACTAGTGCCGACATTGTGCATGCTCTGTTGCCTGTGTCTATGTGCCTGTGGTTCTGTCAGCGTGATCATGTGATGTATCTGACCCCAGGAATGTGTCAATAAAGTTTCCCCTTCCTGGGACAATGAATTCACAGTGTTCTTATTTCAATTTCCAGGAGTGTAGGAAAAATGTACCAATTAGTGAAGTAAGTAGAAAATAATTCCAGCATTCGTCAATGAACACCAAAATCCCAAATAAGACGGGAGGAAAGTGAGCGTTTCGTGTGATAGAAAGTAAGACTAACATACGTCAGTTGATGGGACGCACTGCGCATTGTGCAACAAGAATACAGAGCAGCAATCTACATCTAACTGCAATCGCGAAGTAAGTGCTCGTTTCAGGGCGCATCGGAATAAAAAAACCTGCATTTTATTGAACGAATAATGGAAACAATATCGTATATTGATATACTGATCCAAACATGTACCAAAGTGGAGAAGAACTGCATTGCCAAGAGCATGTTAACTACCACGAGGGCAATACTGTTGAGAATACTATAGTGTTTACTGTTTAAACTTAATGAAAATTTGCAGGCTACGTTAGAATCTACACTAAAAGCAAGAAATGTTTTATTACATGGGAGGTCGTAGTGTGTTCGTAATTGAAATTTGGGAAGTTGTGGTAACCCCCGAAATAGACGCTTTTCTGGCGTATTGATGTCACAATAATGCAGGTTCGGCACCGCTAACTGAGTGAAGCTCTGATGATGAAACTGTGCTTCGCAATATCCATTGGTCAGATAAGTACGCTACTGACAATACAATAGACACATGGCAGTATTAAGTGACACTCAATCTATACGTTGTCCTCAGGTATGGCAACAAATAGACCTGACCTCGTTGAGGATGTCCACGTCGAAATCGGTATCAGTAACCAAGACACTATTGTGACAACAACGATTACCAAAGTACAAAGGACAACTAAATCAAGCATATACGAGGGCAGTTCAATAAGTAATGCAACACTTTTTTTTTTCTCGGACAATTTTGGTTGAAAAAACCGGAAATTTCTTGTGGAATATTTTCAAACATTCCCGCTTCGTCTCTTATAGTTTCATTGACTTCCGACAGGTGGCAGCGCTGTACGGAGCTGTTAAAATGGCGTCTGTAACGGATGTGCGTTGCAAACAACGGGCAGTGATCGAGTTTCTTTTGGCGGAAAACCAGGGCATCTCAGATATTCATAGGCGCTTGCAGAATGTCTACGGTGATCTGGCAGTGGACAAAAGCACGGTGAGTCGTTGGGCAAAGCGCGTGTCATCATCGCCGCAAGGTCAAGCAAGACTGTCTGATCTCCCGCATGCGGGCCGGCCGTGCACAGCTGTGACTCCTGGAATGGCGGAGCGTGCGAACACACTCGTTCGAGATGATCGACGGATCACCATCAAACAACTCAGTGCTCAACTTGACATCTCTGTTGGTAGTGCTGTCACAATTGTTCACCAGTTGGGATATTCAAAGGTTTGTTCCCGCTGGGTCCCTCGTTGTCTAACCGGACACCATAAAGAGCAAAGGAGAACCATCTGTGCGGAATTGCTTGCTCGTCATGTGGCTGAGGGTGACAATTTCTTGTCAAAGATTGTTACAGGCGATGAAACATGGGTTCATCACTTCGAGCCTGAAACAAAACGTCAATCAATGGAGTGGCGCCACACCCACTCCCCTACCAAGAAAAAGTTTAAAGCCATACCCTCAGCCGGCAAAGTCATGGTTACAGTCTTCTGGGACGCTGAAGGGGTTATTCTGTTCGATGTCCTTCCCCATGGTCAAACGATCAACTCTGAAGTGTATTGTGCTACTCTTCAGAAATTGAAGAAACGACTTCAGTGTGTTCGTAGGCACAAAAATCTGAACGAACTTCTCCTTCTTCATGACAACGCAAGACCTCACACAGGTCTTCGCACCCGAGAGGAGCTCACAAAACTTCAGTGGACTGTTCTTCCTCATGCACCCTACAGCCCCGATCTCGCACCGTCGGATTTCCATATGTTTGGCCCAATGAAGGACGCAATCCGTGGAAGGCACTACGCGGATGATGAAGAAGTTATTGATGCAGTACGACGTTGGCTCCGACATCGACCAGTGGAATGGTACCGTGCAGGCATACAGACCCTCATTTCAAGGTGGCGTAAGGCCATAGCATTGAATGGAGATTACGTTGAAAAATAGTGTTGTGTAGCTAAAAGATTGGGGAATAACCTGGTGTATTTCAATGCTGAATAAAATAACCTCTGTTTAAAAAAAAATGTGTTGTATTACTTATGAACTGCCCCCGTATATAGGGTGGTCCATTGATCGTGACCGGGCCAAATATCTCACGAAATAAGCGTCAAACGAAAAAACTACAAAGAACAAAACTTGTCTAGCTTGAAGGGAGAAACCAGATGGCGCTATGGTTGGCCCGCTAGATGGCGCTGCCATAGGTCAAACGGATATGAACTGCGTTTCTTTTTTAAATAGAAACCCCCATTTTTTATTACATATTCGTGTAGTACGTAAAGAAATATGAATGTTTTAGTTGGACCACTTTTTTCGCTTTGTGATAGATGGCGCTGTAATAGTCACAAACATATGACTCACAATTTTAGACGAACAGTTGGTAACAGTTAGGTTTTTTTAAATTAAAATCTAGAACGTAGGTACATTTGAACATTTTATTTCGGTTGTTCGAATGTGATACATGTACCTTTGTGAACTTATCATTTCTGAGAACGCATGATGTTACAGCGTGATTACCTGTAAATACCACATTAACGCAATAAATGCTCAAAATGATGTCCGTCAACTTCAATGCATTTGGCAATACGTGTAACGACATTCCTCTCAACAACGAGTAGTTCGCCTTCCGTAATGTTCGCACATGCATTGACAATGCGCTGACGCATGTTGTCAGGCATTGTCGATGGATCACGATAGCAAATATCCTTCAACTTTCCCCACAGAAAGAAATCTGGGAACGTCAGATCTGATGAACGTGCGGGTCATGGTATGATGTTCGACGACCAATCCACCTGTCATGAGATATGCTATTCAATACCGCTTCAACCGCATGCGAGCTATGTGCTGGACATCCATCTTGTTGGAAGTACATTGCCATTCTGCTATGCAGTGAAACATCTTGTACTAACATCGGTAGAACATTACGTAGGAAATCAGCATACATGCACCATTTAGATTCCCATCGTTAAAACTGGGGCCAGTTATCCTTCCTCCCATAATGCCGCACCATACATTAACCCGCCAAGGTCGCTGATGTTCCACTTGTCGCAGCCATCGTGGATTTTCCGTTGCCCAATGGTGCATATTATGCCGGTTTACATTACCGATGTTGGTGAATGACGCTTCGGCGCTAAATAGAACGCGTGCAAAAAATTTGTCATCGTCCCGTAATTTCTCTTGTGCCCAGTGGCAGAGCTGTACACGTCGTTCAAAGTCGTCGCCATGCAATTCCTGTTGCATAGAAATATGGTGCGTGTGCAATCGATGTTGATGTAGCATTCTCAACACCGACGTTTTTGAGATTCCCGATTCTAGTGCAATTTGTCTGCTACTGATGTGCGGATTAGCCGCGACAGCAGCTAAAACACCCACTTGGGCATCATCATTTGTTTCAGGTCGTGGATGACGTTTCACATGTGGTTGAACACTTCCTGTTTCCTTAAATAACGTAACTATCCGCCGAACGGTCCGGACACTTGGATGATGTTGTCCAGGATATCGAGCAGCATACATAGCACACACCCGTTGGGCATTTTGATCACAATAGCTATACATCAACACGATATCGACCTTATCCGCAATTGGTAAACGGTCCATTTTAACACGGGTAATGTATCACAAAGCAAATACCGTCCGCACTGGAGGTATGTTACGTGATACCACGTACTTATACGTTTGTGACTATTACAGCGCCATCTATCACAAAGCGAAAAAAGTGGTCCAACTAAAACATTCATATTTCTTTACGTACTACACGAATATGTAATAAAAAATGGGGGTTCCTATTTAAAAAAACGCGGTTGATATCCGTTTGACCTATGGCAGCGTCATCTAGCGGGCCAACCATAGCGCCATCTGGTTTCCTCCTTCAAGCTAGACGAGTTTCGTTCTTTGCAGTTTTTTCGTTTGATGCTTATTTCGTGAGATATTTGGCCCGGTCACTATCAATGGACCACCCTATATATATATATATATATATATATATATATATATATATATATATATATATATATATAATAGAGGGAAACATTCCACGTGGGAAAAATATATATAAAAACAAAGATGCTGTAACTTACCAAACGAGAAAGCGTTGACATGTTGATAGAGACAATAAAAAACACACAACACACACACAAATTTCAGGCTTTCGCAACCCAAGGTTGCTTCATCAGGAAAGAGGGAAGGAGAGGGAAAGACCAAAGGATGTGGGTTTTAAGGGAGAGGGTGAGGAGTCATTCCAATCCCGGGAGCGGAAAGACTTACCTTAGGGGGAAAAAAGGACAGGTATACACTCGCACACACACATCTGCACATATACAGACACAGACAGACATATGTAAATCCAAAGAGGTTGGGCAGAGATGTCAGTCGAGGTGGAAGTACAGAGGCAAAGATGTTGTTGAATGACAGGTGAGGTACGAGAGGCGACAACTTGAAATTAGCGGAGGTTGAGGCCTGGTGGGTAACGGGAAGAGAGAATATATTAAAGGGCAAGTTCCCATCTCCGGAGTTCTGACAGGTTGGTGTCAGTGGGAAGTATCCAGATAACCCAGACGGTGTAACACTGTGCCAAGATGTGCTGGCCGTGCACCAAGGCATGTTTAGCCACAGGGTGATCCTCATTACCAAGAAACACTGTCTGTCTGTGTCCGATCATGCGAATGGATAGTTTGTTGCTGGTCATTCCCACATAGAAGGCTTCACAGTGTAGGCATGTCAGTTGGTAAATCACGTGACTGCTTTCACATGTGGCTCTGTCTTTGATTGTGTACACCTTCCGGGTTACAGGACTGGAGTAGGTGGTGGTGGGAGGTTGCATGGGACAGGTCTTACACTGGGGGCAGTTACAAGGGTAGGAGCCAGAGGGTAGGGAAGGTGGTTTGGGGATTTCATAGGGAACCAAGAGGTTATGAAGGTTAGGTGGACAGTGGAAAGACACTCTCGGTGGAGCGGGGTGGATTTCATGAAGGATGGATCTCATTTCAGGGCAGGATTTGAGGAAGTCGTGTCCCTGCTGGAGAGCCACATTCAGAGTCTGATCCAGTCCTGGAAAGTATCCTGTCACAAGTGGGGCACTTTTGGGGTTCTTCTGTAGGAGTTTTTGGGTTTGAGGGGATGAGGAAGTGGCTCTAGCTATTTGCTTCTGTACCAGGTCGGGAGGGTAGTTGCGGGATGCGAAAGCTGTTTTCAGGTTATTGGTGTAATGGTTCAGGGATTCAGGACTGGAGCAGATTCGTTTGCCACGAAGACCTAAGCTGTAGAGAAGGGAATGGGTGGCAGCTTTGATAATGGAGGTACTGTTGCTTGTTAGTGGGTTTGATGTGGACGGATGTGTGAAGCTGGCCATTGGACAGATGGAGATCGACGTCAAGAAAAGTGGCATGGGATTTGAAGTAGGACCAGGTGAATCTGATGGAACCAAAGTAGTTGAGGTTGGAGAGGAAATTCTGGAGTTCTTCTTCACTGTGAGTCCAGATCATGAAGATGTCATCAATAAATCTGTACCAGTCTTTGGGTTGGCCGGCTTGGGTAACCAAGAAGGCTTCCTCTAAGCAACCCATAAATAGGTTGGCATACGAGGGGGCCATCCTGGTACCCATGGCTGTTCCCTTTAATTGTTGGTATGTCTGGCCTTCAAAAGTGAAGAAGTTGTGGGTTAGGATAAAGCTGGCTAAGGTAATGAGGAAAGAGGTTTTAGGCAGGGTAGCAGGTGATTGGCGTAAAAGGAAGTGCTCCATCGCAGCGAGGCCCTGGACGTGTGGGATATTTGTGTATAAGGAAGTGGCATCAATGGTTACAAGGATGGTTTCCGGGGGTAACAGATTGGGTAAGGATTCCAGGCGTTCGAGAAAGTGGTTGGTGTCTTTGATGAAGGATGGTACACTGCATGTAATGGGTTGAAGGTGTTGATTTACACAGGCAGAGATATGTTTTGTGGGGGCTTGGTAGCCAGCTACAATGGGGCGGTCGGGATGTTTGGGCTTGTGAATTTTAAGAAGTAGGTAGAAGGTAGGGGTGCGGGATGTCGGTTGGGTCAGGAGGTTGATGGAGTCTGGTGAAAGGTTTTGTAGGGGGAGGATTCCTTGAAGCTCCGCCTGGACAGCAGGAATGGGATTACCTCGGCAAACTTTGTATGTAGTGTTGTCTGAAAGCTAATGCAGTCCCTCAGCCACATACTCCCGACGCTCAAGTACCACGGTCGTGGAACCCTTGTCAGCTGGAAGAATGACAACGGATTGGTCAGCCTTCAGATCATGGATAGCCTGGGCTTCAGCTGTGGTGATGTTGGGAGTAGGATTAAGGTTTCTCAAGAAAGATTGAGAGGCAAGGCTGGAAGTGAGAAATTCCTGGAAGGTTTGGAGAGGTGGATTTTGAGGAATATATATATATATATATATATATATATATATATATATATATATATATATCTGTGTGTGTGTGTGTGTGTGTGTGTGTGTGTGTGTGTGTGTGTGTGTGTGCTTGTGTGTGTTCAGTAAACTAGATAAAAAAGACAATAGTGTCGTATCTCAACGAGGTACTTGAAACTTTCAGCACAGGGCAGGAGGATGTAGAGCAACTATGGCTCAAGTTTAAAAGAATAGTTGACCACGCGCTAGATATATATGTACCCGCCCATAATGAGAGGGATCCTCCATAGTATACAGTCACTGTAAGTAAATTTCTAAAGAAACAGATTACTCCATAATAGGTGTAAAATAAAGCGTAGGGTTATAGATAGAGAAATGCAGAATGAAACGCGTTTAGCTGTCAAGAGAGCAATATGTGATGCCTTCAGTGACCACCGTAGCAGAATATCGTCGAAAAATCTTTCACAGAACCCAAAGAAATTCTGATCCTCAGTAAAGGCTGTTAGTGACACCAAATTTAGTGTCCAGCCCCCAGCAAATGAGGCAGGAACTGAAATTGTAGGTAGCAAAGCAAAAGCTGAAATGCTTACCTCCGTTTTCAGACGTTCCGTTACATAGGAGAATTTTTCCAATTTAATTCTCGTACCACTGAAAAGATGAATGAAATAAGTATTAGTGTCAGTGATGTTGAGGAACATCCGAAATCGTTAAAACTGAACAAAGCTCCAGGCCCCGATGGAATCACTATCGCATTCTGTACTGAATTTGTGGCTGAGTTAGCTCCTCTTCTGACTTTAATCTGTCGTAGATCCCTCGAACAAAAAACTGTGCCCAGTTCTTGGAAAAAAGCGCAGGATACGCCAGTCTACAATAAGGGTAGTAGAAGTGATCCACAAAAGACCGTCCAATAACCTTGACATGGATTTATTGTAGACTCTTAGAACATATTTTGAGCTGAAGCACAATAAGGAAGCTTGAGTAGAATGACCTCCTCAGTGCCAGCCAGCATGGATTCTACCAAAACATCGATCATATGAAAGCCAACTTGCAGCTTTCTCACGTGACGTATTGAAAGCTATGGATCATGGCAATCAGGTAGGCTACATGCTGTATTTCTTGATTTCCGAAAAGCATTTGTCTCAGTACCACACCTATGCTTATTATCAAGAGTACGATCATATGGGGTATCAAGTGAGATTGGTGACTGGACTGAGGACTTTTTGGCAGGGAGGATGCAGCATGTTGTCTTGGACGGAGAGTCATGGTCAGGCGTAGAAGCAACTTCGAGTGTGCCCCAGCGAAGCGTGTTGGGGCCCTTTCTGTTCATGTTGTACATTAATGACCTTGCAAACAATATTAATATAACAGCAGGCTTTTTGCAGATGATGTGGTTATCTATAATGAAGTACTATCCGAAATAAGCTGCATAAATATTCAGCCAGCTCTTGACAAGATTTCAGAGTGGTACAAAGATTGATAACTTACTTCAAATGTCTAGAAAAGTCAAGCTGTGCACTTTGCAAAAAGAAAAAACGTAGTATCCTATGACTAAAAAATCAATGAGACACAAATGAAATCGGCCAACTCTTACAAATATCTGCGTGTAACACTTTGTAAGGCTATGAAATGGGATGATCACATAGCCTCAGTTGTGGGTAAAGCAGGTGGCAGACTTTGATTCATTGGTAGAACACTGGGAGTGCAATCGGTCTACAAAGGTGATTCTTTACAAATCGCTCCTGCGACCCACATTATTCAAGTGTGTTGGCCCCTTACCAAATAGGACTAGCAGAGGATATTGAACGTATTCAGAGAATGGCAGCAGGAATGGTCAGAGCTTTGTTTAATCCAGGGGAGACAGTCGCAGAATACTGAAGGAACTGAACTGGAAGACTCTTGAAGACAGACGTAAACTATCCCGAAATAGTCTGCTTACAAAGTTTAAAGAACCAGCTTTAAATGATGACTCTAGGAGTGTGCTACAACGCCCTACGTATCGTTCACACAGGTTTCGTGAGGGTATGATCAGAATAATTGCTGCACGCACAGAGGCAATCCGACAATCATTCATCCCGCGCTCCCTACGTGAATGGAACGGGAAGAAACCCTAATAACTGATACAATGAGACGTACCCTCTGTCATGCACCTCACGATGTTTTGAAGAGTATAGATACAGAAGTAGATTACTAGATAAGGAACGCAGTCGTCCGCTTACTTTAGCGAGTCGAAATGTACGCCTGGTCAAAGTATTATTTTATTTGAGGCAATATGTTCTAAACAAATACTTCAATGTCTAAAACCCGCAATCTGCATTCTTTTTACTACAGCGATTCGTCCCCTAAGCAAGCTCCAAACCAAAACCGTCTAAGTTGTCCGCATAATTTTTTACACTCCCTATTAAGCACCGTGTTGTGTAATGCAATCGCATATTGAGTCAGCACGCCTGATATGTCGATATTCTTATGTTTTACAGTTCTGCTTCGGATTTTTCTTAAATACGCGTTCCGAGCACTTGCAAATGTAAAGGACGACCCTGAAGTCAATTCACATTTAAAAATGCACTAATTCACAGAATAATGTAGGTTGCAGTTAGAGAAGGAAAACTTGATACACATGCCTGAAATGACTTTTTTTTTAAATCAAAAACGAATACAAAAAGTGGCTAATAGATGTCGCTGAAGTGAAGCCTTATGAGAATTGTGTATAAAATGAGTTGTAGCGAGAGATGCGCCAGCCATCGAGGCACCGTTCACTTTACAAGAAAAGGCATTGTTGGCGAATACTTGGTATCGGAATGGAGAATCCGGTACTGCAATTTTCCGATCCTATCGCCATAAGAAGGCTATTCGAACGGATAAAGGCCCTGTTACAAGTGTCGCTGTGAAGAAAATGATAACGAAGTTCGAAAGCTACGGGTTGCTTCGACGAAGGGCCCAGGACTTGGCGACCAGGCGCATGTGCTACTGCTGCTCAGACAGTTCAGGAAGAAACGGAAACATAGCACTGCTCGGTTTGTAACCATTTTTTCTCATGTAATTACAATAAATATAATGCTTCCTACAATAGAAATTGTTGATACAATTCTTGAAACTACATTTCATTATGTGTATGCGTCTGGGTAGTCTGAGTATCGTCATGGTATTGCCGCTAGTCAGCAGTTTCATCTCCGCATGGTCAAGTCAGCGCTCGTGAAGTCGCACGTCGCACCGGGATTCCACGCACTACTGCTTGGAGAGCATGAAGGCGTGTCCTCTAGTGCTGTCTACAAAATCCAGCGTCATCGTGACCTGTTAGTCACCGATTTTGTGACGTGGAGAGCATTTGGCGTGTGTGCACTTCAAAATATAGGGTAAATGACTGTTCGTTGTGTAGCCTGTTGTGGACCGACGAGGCCCAGTTCACACTCAGAAGGTCGGACAACACCCACAACTGCAGAGTTTAGGCTGCCAAAAAAATCTTAGACCTGTCTTGGAAACCCCATTGCACGACGGGAAAATCACGGTGTAATGTGGATTAACCACATCAGCAATGATCGGACCCTCTCTCTTCGAGGAAATGCGGGGTGTTGTTTTCCAAACTACCAGCGTGACGGGTCTGAGGTACTCCGATACAGAAGCACGTCATCCCTAACCTGGCTAATAAACACCTGCTGGACGGTGCGATTTTATGCAGGATGGCGCTCCACTCCATGTTGTTACACGTGTGAAATATCTCTTGCGCACATCGTTTGGTGACGATTGCTTGCTCAGCAGCCACGTCCGCCATGCTTGACCTCCCATGTCCCCAGAGCTCAGTTCGTGAGATTATTGGCTGTGGCGTTACCTGAAGTCTCAAGTCCACATTAGGGATGCTCAAAGTCAACATCCGACGACAGCGTCTCACCGTACCTACTGATATACCGTACAGGGCTGTTCACAACGATGTCCCTCGACTACGGGTATAGTTGCTAAATGACGGCCATCATGTTAAGCACTTGTTATAAAGAATATCTTCTTTGCTAAAATTGTTACGCTAATTATTGCTTTTGTATCTTATGAAGTGCCCTATGTTCGTCATTTTGTGTCCTTTTTTTTGGTTTCAGTAAAATCTCAAGTATATGCGTCAATTTTTATCTCTCTCGTACATGCTTCTGTAAAGTACTGAATTTTTAATGTTAATAGACTTGTGAGTCACACTGTACACCACTAGGTGAACTGCACGTTTAAGATGTTGATGCGTATACCAGGGCCGTTATAAGGTGTTTTTGGCGCCGCACGCAAGAATTGGATAATGGCGCCTCCTCCCTCTCCCCTCCCCACCTACACTCTTCACCATCGCCACCAACAGACAACGGCACAATGACGCAAATCTCCCATTATACTTTTAATTATTTAACTAATGTGATCAGACGTCCTTATTTTCTGGAGACAGTCCTCAAATCGTCTGCCTCATGACAAATGATCTGCGGAGACAAAAACAAAAAGAGGGACTGAGAGAGGTATAATCAAAGCAACATGATCCCAAAACAGAGCAGGAGCCCCGCCCCGGGGCTCGACATACGAGGGTTGGAACTTGTACAGTGGCAACTATTTATTCACAACTGATACAAAAAAAGTTACGTGTTTGCACCTGTTACTGTCTTTCAAAGTAGTCTCCAGCGTTGTGTAGAACCTGTTGCCAGCGATGTGAAAGGCGTAGTATACCGTTAGCAGAGCCTGTTCTGTTCATGGTACGAATGGAGCGGTCTAAAGTTATGGTGATTCTCGTGTAAGACTGTGATGGTGTTATCCTAACGCATTACGTTCCTCCACGGCAGATCGTCAATGCACAGTATTACCGTTCGTTTTTGGAGCATCACCTGCGACCAGCTCTGGGAAAGAAGCGGCGACACTTTCTGCGCAATCCACGCGGGCGCATACAGCACAAGCTGTGGCTGCTCTGTTCGGTCGATGGGACTGGGAAGTACTGTACCATCCACCATACTCCCGGACTTAAGTCCAGGTGACTTTGATTTGATTCCGAAGATGAAGGAACCATTTCGTGGCATTCGCTTCAGAACTGTTCCAGAGATTCGACAGGCAGTAGACCGCTCCATTCGCACCATCAACAGAACAGGCTCTGCTAACGGTATACTACGCCTTCCACATGGCTGGCAACGGGTTCTACACAACGCTGGTGACTACTTTGAAGGACAGTAAAAGGTGCAAACATGTAACGCTTTTGTATCGGTTGTGAATAAATAGTTGCCACTTTTTAAGTTCCACCCCTCGTGGGTGAATCAAGGTCATGTTTGTTTCCGCAATGTGTTTATTTTTGTCAAAGTAATTAAAGACTTATTAAGTAACTATCCCTTACGCTTCTAAAAACAGTACTGTGTTTTAATTTTTCGCCTTTCTCATCTGCTCAATTTTCTCGCTGTGTGATTTGAAATTATTTTTTTCCGCTCTTTGCTGCCCCTAAAACTTTGCCACCCTACGCGGTCGCATGATCTTGCCTAACGGTAGAAATGGCCTGCGTATACATGCATGTGTCAAATCCGTACTGGACTATGGGTTGCCGAGGAAAATTGCTTCCTAGAGGAAGGCGTGTTATTTGACGAGTCATTGTCGTTATGAGAAACTGAGTACAATTTATATAAAACACATTTAAATAGCAATATCAAGGCAAGGGGTGACCAATATTAGAGAGGAAAAAATTCCAAGTGGAAAACAGCACTGCCCAATGATGTGAGACATTTGCTATGAAGCAAATTGCTTCAAAATGCCAAACCCCGAAAACCAAAATCAGTAGATGACCTTTCAGCTCTTTAAAAAAATTATTGTGTCCTCACGTAGTGCTAATAAAATATCATTTTTTTGTTTTGTTTTTGAAATTGCACGTAAAACTGTGAATTACGGGTATTATATATTCATATGGATTGACTGATCGTATGCACGTACCGCGTGAAATCTACATCTAATTTGGTGCAAAACATTGGTGTTACCCTTTCGATTATATTATTACACATAAACACATTTGAAGAAACCGCGGCGAGATCATACACCTAGCGATCCAATGCGTGGACCCGTCTAAAGAAACGGAACTCTGTCACTAATGCTGCATCTTATTGGAGGATACACTATGTTGGTCATCTCCAATATTTACCGCCCGCCATCATGGAAGTACAACTGTACGATTCTACGTATTGTAGGTTATGTGCTGAAAATAATTCCAGTGGAGTTTTTTTATATTCTTCCGAAGATTCAGAGCCAGATTTAAGTACCCTTATAAATAAGTACCTTCCACTTAAGGTGAGTGCGATTAGGCGATAGTGAAAAATGGTACTTCAGTTGACTTCCTATTCACATGAAAATGGGAGTGTACTGATCATCGTCGTCGTAGAAATTACGTAGTTCTTAAGGTGCGTTTACACTGCGATTTGTATCGGCACATGTATGAGATACATGTATATACGACTTTGCGACATGTATCGCGACTTGTATGAGTTGACAAGTATCAACCTCATACATGTATGAGCGTGCGTTTACACTGGTTGATATGTTATCACTGTGCGATAGCTTCCGACGACGATTTGGAAGTTTTCACATTTTTATGTGCTGATACACTTGCTCTTTTGGAAAATGATAGGAAGAAAAGGCGGAGGAAGCGTAGATGGTGGCACAGAGAGTTTCTCGCGAATTAACGCCATATTTTAGAAATTATGTTAGGATGAGTATGGAGGATTTCCGCGGTTTGTTATCACTTGTGGCTCTTTTTGTGTCCAAAACCAACACAAACTTTCGGGAAGCGATTCCACCAGAGGATCAGTTGGCAGTAACACTCCGTTTTTTAGCCACTGGGGATTCCTCGTAAAACGAAGATTTCATGACAAAACATTTGCATTGTCGCGCGATTGCTAATGCCGACGTCTCACACACGATTGTCGGCATCCGTTGTCAACATTATCACGCGAGGCCGCCGGAATAACAGCAAAACATTGATATACGTGCCAGATGCATGAAAAAATTATTTAATGTATGACATACTCTGATATATATAAAACTTTTACCTTCACCTCTTGGGATAAAACTTGCACAATGGCCTCGCAAACACGAAGAATAATGTTGCATATGGCACTTTTTGATATTTTATGCAGATACATTAACGTCGAAACGACAGTCGGCACCTTCAAAACTCAAACAGCCGCCAAAGAGCCTGGTACTACGCATACGCTAATCGTCGAAATAAGCGGCAGTCGACAAGACGACAGGAAATGATAGTACTGCGCATGCGCGAGTTCTTCAAATGTCGCTCATACATGTCGCGTATATGGCCAAAAAGCGATATACAAAATGTATACGCGACATGTATGAGCTCGAGGGTCCGCATACAAGTTCCGTGAATTTTTGTATGAGGTGATGTATCGCGACATGTCAAATTGACATGTCGCTCATACATGTCGCGATACATGTATCCCAGTGTAAACGTACCTTTAGTTCCACTACACAAATCAGTTGTATGTCCAAACAGTAAATTCCGTAAGGTGTTTGTTGTAACGTTGGTTATATGCAACATTTTTGTCATCAGATACAGAAGTATTCTGTTGCTGGTTGACATTCAATGGCAATCTTTAGAAATCGTGTTCGCTCTTGATTGGAGCTGTTTGCTAGCAATTGTTTTGAGAAACGAGTGTTAGACGTTGTAAACATTTTTCTAGGTTTGTGATGATGGCAAGCTTCCGAGGACGATATGCCCCGGGTGTAACATACAGTTGCAGGCCACTGTTCAGTTTTTTGATCTTTTGGTGGAAGGGCAGAAAAAGATTCGCGAGTTGTGGAAGCAACAGGTAAGCAATTGTTAATTTTAGATTTGGTTGCGCGTAATGTTGAAAGATTGTGAGTTGTAACAGAAAAGAATTATTGGCCAAGTATCCTGCCCGACGATTAGGTTTCTGTAATTTGTACTTTTTAAATCAGGAGCTTTACCTTCAGTGAAATATCAACTACTGCGGTTAAACAGCAAAAGGATTTGTCACTGTCATTGTAACGCCTGTGTGTATGACAAAGAAACGAAGGCTTTCATCAGTAGATTTAGTGTTCTCAGTTCTCAAGCAAAATACCTGGTTTTTTTTTTATTTTTCCAGTCTCTGCCTTACTCTGTTACAACATGTCACCACCAGTAGTATCTTTGAAGGCATTTACAGTTCCACAACTTTCTTAGTTGGATAAACCTTCCTGCATGTTCTTTATTTTTGTTACAGTGCCGCAGTGCAGACAAAAGAATGAATTCCTTTCAATTAGTTCTATAGTTGATCTGCTGGAGAAGATCCTCTGGATCTTATAAATGCATACATTTTCTTAAGTTTGTTTCTTATTACCTTTCCTTTGTGTCTTCTTGATTTATTTTGTATGTAGTGAATTAATTACTGTTGGTGATGATCATAAAAGTCAAGCTATACGTCCCTCATATTGTAGCTTTGAACATATCAAGTTTGTCCATATACACAAGTGTACTTGAGAATCAGTCATCTGTTACAAGACAATTGTGATATTACCACTGATGAGATTTTTTGAGAAGATTATTCTTGTTAGTATGGAACTATTATGTATGTTATTAGATGAAATTTTTTATGGGAAAAATCTAGTGTATCAGACCCATGACACCCAGGACCTCACAGTATTTGTAACAATTTGCTTGACTTTTTGTTGTCCTTTCAACTGAGTTGATTTTGCAAATGTTCAGTTGCAACACAAAAGTTTTGTATTGAAGAATAATTTAGAAAATGGTGAAACTTAATCCATAAGAAAACAGGATTGTGTGTATAACATGCTTGATGGAAGAGGTGCGATTTGCATAGAATATACAGAAGCTGGAAACTAAGAAGGGAGTATTTGGTACTTATGTGAGATTAGTATTAGAAAAAGAAAATATTCTGAAATGTGAATTAACTAAAGATATCAACTATTTTTTGTTATTTTACTCTATTTCCCCCATATAGCTTTGAGCTGCTTCTGCTAACCTTCAGATGATGAGTTATCAGATAGTAGTTAAACATCTTTGAAGTGAAGTGGTTACATGTGCTGTTAGCACATAGCCTAAATTTGCTTGTCTGTTTCTCAAAAACTTATGCCCACAGACACATGTGAGTGAAACAGGAAATGAAGTGAAACTGAAATACGTAATTTTGTGGTCAGATGTTCCTCCTCAAAGACAAATTGAGGAATTCTGCCAGTATTCAGTGAGTATATTGATACTGAGATGAGTGACACAGCAGTCAGCATAAGTAGTGTTGGACAATAATTTAAAGCACTAGAACTCAGTAGGCCTAAGGTTCAACTGAATTAAGAAATCCCTGGCAAGTGCTACATAGAATCTGGATGTGAATTAACTCCACACTAGAGCACAACTTACCCCAGAACAGCTGTCTTGTACTTGCATCTGTTTTTAGCAGAATACTGGAATGTATTCTGAGGTCGAACATTGACTGGCTTGGAACATAACATTCTCCATGGAAGTCAATATGAGTTCCGAAAGTATTGACTGTGTGGAAAACATTTCACACTTTTCATTCAATATCCTCCACAACAAAACTAGAAGAAACCGGTTTGGTTGCTAGTATGTTTTTGGGAACTAGCCTGCAGTGACTGCTACTTTCTGGTTAGTGTATAATGTGACTTGTTCCATGCCTTGAAGGCTCTCCTTTAGTACAGGATTTATGGATCACAGTGTATGAGTGAATGAATGAGTAAAAAGGAGTGTATTGAACACGTCACTGTGTAGATATACCGGTATATAAAGTTGAATTACCGAATAGGCTCAGCTGTATGTAAAACAAATGGCATGCTGCAGTAAATTGGTAGGATACTGGGAAGCTGCTCTTCTTTTGCAGAAGAGATTTTTTACGGTATGCTTACACAGCTCATACATGAATCCTGCTCAAGTGTATAGTTAGTCATGTTCCATGGATCATTTGCGCAATAAATTGTAATGATGCAGAACCAGTCATTTTACATGCTGAATATTTATGAGTTTTTTAAAGTTCCATACCGGGTTCCACTAACATGCAACATCAAGCATATACAAAAAGGGGAATGTAAATGATCACATATTTGTTGGTCTGGCAACACAGTGTAACAGAAATGCTGTAAACTCTTAGCTGGCAAGTACTACATATATCTTGATAACCAGTGTAGGAAACTTCAAGAACAGTCTTTCAGATTATACACTGTTTCCGTTCTTCAGCCTCTTATGTATCTACCCCTTCGATATCAAGCAAACAACAACTCACTCGGAGACTTAAAAGCAGTAATATTATGCTCCACCACTGAATGGAATAAAAAGAAACCTTAGTATGAAGAAAAATGAAAAGTATTGTCTGTCATGCAATTCGTAGAGTCCAGAAGTTGATGCAGATTGTGAATCAGCATATTTACCAAAAGTCAGCACAAGTTCAATTGAAACTCTTTGAGACAACAGAAGTGTTTCCTTATTAAAAGCTGTTGCAGATGAAGTTTTTTCCTAATGCTTTAACATTTTTCAATTAAAATTCATCGGTATGACTGACTGCAATTTAAAAACCTGACATCTTTTTGTGTATAAAAAGGCAAAGATAGGTGTTTTCAGAACTAAATGGCATGTGAGACCTGCTTAATGCTATAGGCCTAATAGCATTTCTAACCGCATCAGAAAGCATTCTCATCTAAAACAACAATAATAGTGATAACAGTATTATTAGTAATAAATTTGCCATCCATAATGCACTGCTGATTAAGGGCTGTAACTAATCAGATACAAACAGTTGTTGATATAATGCTTAGCCACTTTTATTTTTAAAACCACTAAGGGTTTTAGTGGTCATGCTATCATCCTTTGGTGAATTATTATACTCTTGTCTTGTTTAATTTGTTTATGATGTACAAGTCATGTCTATTTGTGAGACAGTCCTTTAACAGTAAGGTTTATGTCATCTTGCACTAGTGGAGAAACAGTATTATTTAAAGCACTGAAAAGATTTAAATAGTATTCTGTATTATCACAGAACTTCCAGACTACAGCTGTGCTGCCTAAAATGAATGCAAGAGACCACTAGTAGTCAGTCATGCATGCCTTTCATAACATGCTGTGGAAATGTCTGTTTTATGTAAAAAAAAAACTGTTAAGAAGTAGGCCTACTTAGAATTTTTAGGTATAATGTTACATTTGACAAACTACTTCAGTTGTGAGTACTTGTATTTTGTTGACAGATTGGAAATTGAATTGTTACTTTTTGTTTCTTTTTGATGTAATATTATTTTAAATTTATTAAGATTTCATTTCAGATGATTCCAACCCAAACTCATATATGGTTGTTCTTTAAGAGAACTGCTTGTTGTAGGTAGAACATCAGAAACAAATTGAGAAAGCTGGATTGGGAGCTACAGAAATTTTGCTTACATCTGCATCTCTTGAGGACCCGAATGCAGCAAGTTATGATGGAGAAAACAGGGTCGTTATACAGAGTAAGCACATTAAAGTTAACCGCTGCTGAAATTGCACCTGTTATATTGTATACAGTGCATGTAATTCTAGTTTACCTCTTGCTGTTCCCCAAGTCTTTATTTGTATTGATCACTCATTGGTGGTGGTGGTGGTGGTGGTGGTGGTGGTGGTGGTGGTGGTGGTGGTGGTAGGGGGGGGGGGGGGGGGGGGAGTGTCAGCAGCACTGGCACCGGTATTGGGAAAACTATTTTCACCTTATCAGTATGAAGCAGAGAATTGTTTGTAGACAACATAAACTGGGATCCAACATTGTTTCATATGACACAGAATGAATTATATCAAGCAAAAAATTTAATTGTGAAAACTATTAAAATTATTAGCCAAAAGAATGGCTGGCCACAATTTTTCTTCAGGAGGTAAAATGCTGCGTGATGCCAAAGGAAACGCTTCATCAATCCTAGATTTTGGAACTATGTATTCCTTCTCCACTTCTGGATTGGTGAAGGTTGGAAAGTGGGGAGGAGCAGGTCACTCTGAACCTGGGTTGGATCCTCAGAAGTGATTTGGACAGAGTGAGAAATAAAGGTGGAGAAAAATTCCACTGAATAATGCTGTTACGAAACAGAAAGAAAGGTGTGGTACGATGTCATTTTAAAAGAGAAAGGACGATTCCTCTTCCTTTAAAGTTGTAAATGAGTAAATAATTAAATTATTATTCCAAACATTGGAAAATCCAAGATGAAATAATGACAATATTGTAAAAGGCTAGATTGCTACTCACCATTTAGCAGAGATGTTGAGTTGCAGACAGGCATAACAAGAGACTACTAAACATGTAAGCTTTCAGCCAGAAGGTCTTTGTCACTTCTGTGTGAGCTGCATGCTTACATGTCAGTAGTATTTTTGTTGTGCCTGTCTGTGACTTAACATCTGTGCCATATGGTGAGTAGCAATGTATGCTTTTCATAATGTTGTCTAAATTCTTGTTGTTATTCTTATGGCCAGAGAACAGTAGCATGCTGTGAAGCCTTCCTAATGAGTGTCCCCAAGGGGTCTGTTCTGTTTCCATTTAAGTGTTAAGGCAATTTAGTTGCAATCATGCCTATAGAAATATCAGTGCAGTAAATACATGTCAGTTGTTGAACAACATCAACGGTTTCCTCATTTGTCAGTGGTCATTAAGAGATGATGATGCTTAATATGTTGTTTTACTTATTAGTTAAGTTTGAAATAAGTCATTTATTAATTAACAAAGTCAGAACAGCCACTAAGTGGATTACTCCATACTTAATTCACACAATAATGTAAAGATCCAACATTACACTACTCTAGTCTGTCTACAAAAAAACTTGTAAAAATAGTGTAGCACTTCAGTTGTATTGTCAAGCCATGTGTTATTACTCGGATTTAATGTAAGCAACGAATTTACCTGCTTTGCAATGCCCTTTCATTTTACTACTATCTAAATTTATTATGTGAACACTTACAGTTGAAATCAATCACAGATTCAAGAAACACTTCAGTGATATGTTGCATAGAAGTCCTATAGGTACATTTTGCAACAAATATGTAAAGTTTAAAGAAAAAAATTGAGAAGTTATAAAAGAATCAACTGATAAATCATATTTTAGGACTGGTTTCTTAATGGAGAAATAGTAATTGTAGTTTCATATTTTGTTCTTCAAATGAAAATTTACTAATACATCATTTCTATAGGATAAAGAATTGTGTAAACACATCTAATACATTGATGATGAAATGATCTTATGCTCATACAGATATTATTTTACTGATGAGAAGAAAAGTTGTGTCAGCAGGAAGAACAATATTACAAATAATGAGTAACAAGCTATGACCAGTAAAGCCTATCATGTAGGTGTAACCACAGTGTAGATCCTTGTATCCACAAAGGAATAAAAAGATTGTAGTACTCTTTCTCAGACTGTCATTTATAGCACACACTTGTCCATCAGGGTTAGTTTCCCAGTTCACAAGGGGATATTGAGGACCGTTCCCAACCTCTTATAATATTATAACAGGAAATTCTGGGTGTTAAAATGTTTAGCTGTCCTTAAAGGTCTTGCACCTGAAGATGTGCCTTTGTTGCTCTCTCAAATATTGACATGGGCAGACCTAAAAAAGAAAGAAAGCTAATTGTCTGTGAAACATTGTCACTGTAAGATTGGTTGGAATAATGACTTTTTGTTTTGCTAAATCATACATTCATATTCAATTCACGCATGGTAACTAAGGGTCAGTCAATCATTACAAAATGTGTTGTCTGTTAGCCATTCTCTCTCTCATTGGCTACTTAAAACTAGCTGCTGCTGCCGCCCCCCAACCATCCCCTTTCAATCCTCATCACACCTCTCATCAAGCATTGCTAAATTGTTACGCTAAACATCTGAAGACCCTTGTTGCTTAAATTCTTATCTTTTACCTCATTTTGTGATTGTATTGTTTAGCTCAGTCAACAAATCATTCTTCAGAGCAGTGTGCAACAATAATTTTTTATATAATACATTACATTAAATTTTTTTTAGTTCTGAAGTTTACTGTATTCTTCCACCAGGTGAGAAGTTACTGATTTTGTTCTGTCTTTAAAAATGAATGGCACTGTATTTCAGAGATGGTGTTAATGATTTGATGCCTTCTTATTTTAAATACTCCCTTTTCTTTTTCAATGACTTTCCAGACAGCTAGTCTTTTGTGAGTTTGAATTAACTACCAGTGCTTTGCTTTGTTATAAAATGTATACTTGAATAACAAGAAATATGGGAAGATAGATTGCTACTCACCATAAAGATGACCCATTGAGTTACAGATAGGCACAATGAAAAGACTGTTATTCATTAGGCTTTCAGCCAAAGCTTACTCAAATAAAGTCTTAGTGGTTTTCAAATCTTGTCCATTTGGATGAAATCCTCAGAGACCACTAAATCTTTATTTATCAGTCAAGGAGCACTGACCTGCCGTGCATTTTATACCAAATGCAAACTGCATAATATATTATGTAATACTACCCTCCATAAAGCATTTGGAGGTTTTGAAAATCGTGTTTTTTCTCATCTGTCAGTACATGTTATCTGCTTATAACTTTGCTGTTCACAAGCATAGACAAATGTATATTCTAATGTTTTGTGCTTAGTAACCTTGTTTGTTCATGTCACTTGCAGTCATGGCAGATGGAACAGGAGCATTGTTTCGTGCAGAACATGAAATCAGCCTCAAAATGGAAGGTTTGGATAGGCCGAGGCCCAAAAAAGGTCGTCCTAAGAAAAGTGAAGCAAAAGCAAAGGAAAAAGAAATAGTTAAAGAAAAGTCCCCAGAGCCAGAAGAGGAATCAAAAGATGATGAAGGAGATTTGGATGGCAGGCGGCGTAGGAAAAGAAAAGTTCCTAAGAGGTGAGTTCTCACGGTGCAAAGTATCACATTACTAGCTGAAAAAGGCCCTGCTCGGTCTTTATTTGCATCTTTTTTTCTGGGAACATTACAGATAACTTCAGTCAAGCTCTAGCAAAGAAATTATTAAACAATGGAAAATCAAGGTTGGGATGTAACAATATTGTGAGAAAGAAAGTTGCTACTCACCATATAGCGGAGATGTTGAGTCGCAGATAGGCGCAACAAAAAGACACTCACAATTAAAGCTTTCAGCCATTGGCCTTCGTCAACGACACACACACACACACACACACACACACACACACACACACACACACACACACACACACACACTCATGCAAATGCAACTCACACACACGACTGCAGTCTCAGGCAACTGGAACCACACTGCAGTGTGGTTTCAGCTGTTAAAGAAATGATTGATTCAAACATGCATTGATTTAATTGGCCAGAGTTGATTTTGGAATAACTGGCAATGTTTGCCGAAAATCTCCAGACGGTATAGATAGCTTAACTCTGAATTACCTCAGAGATATTATAATGTCCTGTTTAATCCCTTGAATGTCCTACCATTGGGTTAATCAATACCAAGTGGTCCAACACTGGTTGCATGACCACCTCAGAAAAATTTGATATGTGCTGAGTGAATTCCATAATGTTCAGTGGACTCAAAAATATTTTTAAATAATTTTTTTTATCAGGTGTCGATTAGAAATGGTGGCCATTTTTGTTTCAGGCTGCAAGTATTTTTTCGCATTTGCGAGCATCTGCAGTTTTTTAACTATCTATTAACAGCTTGCGCTAGCCCTTCCAAATAAAAAAAAAAATCATTTAGTTCAGCACGCTCTGACCTAAACTGAAGACCATTATCACCTGCCTGAATGTATTCCTTAATATCTTTTTAATAACTCAAAGTTATTGAACATTTTTTTTTTTTTTTCCTTTCAAATAACTTTTATCTCGGCTAATGGAATAAAGTACATTGGTTATATGATTTAAATACATCAGATTAAAGTAACTAATGATTGATTGTTGAGACAGTCCTCATTGAATGTTTCAACAGACTAGCAGATAGCATCTGCAAGTCGGTAGAGGCTCGCAGGCAAGCCTGTGTGTGTGGTTTTTTTTTTTTTTTTTTTTTTTTTTTTTTTTTTTTTTTTTTTTTTTTTTTACACACACCAAGTTCCATAGGAGCAAATTTCCAGGGTCATGGAACGTTCAGTACATTAAATTAAAACATAAAAGTAATAACAGATAAAATTAACTGTTTATGAACCCAAAAAAGACAAGCTATAAGTTTATGTAAACGCTATCAATAATAGAACACAGGAATTGGCTTAATTTTTAAAGCAACTCCTCAACAGATTAGGAGTAGTGATCCATGAGGAAACTCTGGAGTTTCCACTTGAAAGTGCATGGATTACTGCTAAAATCTTTGAATTCTTGGGGTAACTTATTGATAATAGATGCACACCTTTCTGCATGAGAGTGAAGGAAGTGCAGTCCAAATGAAGATTGAATTTCTGCGTAGTATTAACTGAGTGAAAGCTGCTGATTCTTGGGAGTAAGGTGATATTGTTTACAAGAAACAACAGTAAAGAATATATAGATTGAGAGACCAATGTCGGAATACCCAGACTAATGAAAAGGGATCGACAAGAGGTTCGCAAACTTGCATCACTCATTGCCTGAACCACTCGTTTCTGAGCCAAAAATTTCTTTAGAGAATAGGAAGAGTTACCCCAAAATGTAATACTATATGTCGTAAGTGAATGAAAATAAGCAAAGTAGACTACTTCACGTGTCAAACTATCACTTATTTCGGGTGCCATTCGAATAGTAACATTCCTAACACTGTTCAGTCATTCTCTGTTAACTATGAGCTCTTGAAATGTGCAGTTGAAAAATGGAGTCTGTGTTCTAGTGGTGTTCCTAGTAATGAAGCAAGTGATAAAAATGTATATTGAGTGTTTCTTAAAGACATTATTTTAATTGAAGAGTACAGTAAATAAGAAAAAGTGTTGTTTTACTTAAGAGTTGATGGTTCAGAGGTTAAATCAAGTTGTAATTACCATGAAATGAAATGCTTAAAAAAAAATTCAGTCTTGCTTTGGACACGTTTGAGAAACATAGGAACTTTGTAACTGTGGGTCTAAAGGAAGTAAAGGCCTTTTATCAGTATAATATGAGGAAAATTATTGTGTCCGACATATTATACTAAGATATTTGTAATTAACAAAGAAAGGATAGTAAGAGTTCAGATAAAGAATTTTGTGACTTGCAATAATCTATTAAAAAAGTAGATTCACCTTTTGAAATTAGAAAACTAAGTAAAGAAAACAGACCTTTTGCCTTAATGCAAAAATTGAGAAAGTGGCAACTAGAGTTGAAAAGAATCTGAGTTTCATTTCAAAAGCAAATTGGAGTTGAGCAAAAGTTAGTGTGTCAGAACGTGTGGTTAAATTAACCCTTTGACTACTGGGGGTCTATTAACTCGTCATGCCTCACTGTTCCTCTGGTGCACCCGATGTGTTTAAGGGTGGCCCTTGGGTCTTCCCTACAGCGCTAAGGGCGCGTTGATGCATACCATGCCACAGGCTTTTTCACCATCAGGGTCGAGTTTAGGTGCACTGAGTCACAGCTACCTGAGCGCAACAGACGTGTAAACATGCAGAGCTGTCTTTCCACCCTGCTCTTCCAGTAGCTGTTCAGTGATCTGACTGTATAGTTTGAGAGTGTGCACGTGTTTGTTGCTGTGTTCCCTCTTTGCAGAATTAGACTTTGGTTCCTGTGTTTCCATCAGTTTTCTTGTTTTCTACAGGAGGAATGTCACATTACCGTGGTTGCACAGATAAAGAGATCCTGAATATGCTCACTTGTAGCAACAGTGAATGTGAAATATCTGATGTTGGTAGCAATGATGAGTCTTCAACAGAATCTCAGAGCTGTAGGTCCAGCTCTTTACATCAGAGGGGAGAGCAAGATTTACAGTCAACAATTGCTCTGAATCTGAGGAATCAAAGTGACAGTGAAACGGTTTGGAAAAGAGCACGCATAAATGACATGTTAGAGACTGGAAAGAAATCAATTTCCAGCTGTTAAACCATTACTTTGATCACTCGAGTTCAGGACACAAAAGTCAGATAGATACTGACTCAAGCATTCTTTCATTTTTTGTGATGTTTATGTGTGAAGAACAGTTGCAATTTATTGCAGATGGAAGCAAATCATTTTTATGTTTACACCAGAGAAAATACTACAGAATGTGTGAATTCTTGACTGTCAAAATGGTAAGACACTGGATTTGAGGAAGTGAATTGTTTTGTTGCTATTTGCCTTCTAATGGTGCAAGTTAGAAAATTAAAATTAAGTGATTATTGATCCACAGATACACTTTTGGACACACCAGTTTTCAGCGAAATTATGTCCCGAGACCATTTTTGTCTACTTCTAAGAATGCTACACTTCAGTGATAACTCTGCAAGTACCGGAGGTGACAGTCTATTTAAAATTACGATGATTGTTGATAGAGTTCGTAAGACATTTCGTAATTCATTTCGTCCACATCACAAGCTTTGTATAGATGAAAGCCTCTGCTGTTCAAAGGACAATTATTTTTTAAGCAATTTATTCCAACCAAGCAAAGTAGATTCAGAATAGTCATTTACTGTGTGACTGTCAGAGTGGTTATATTTTGGATTTTATTGTATATACAGGCGCAATAACAGAGATTGGGTTCCACAATTTGGGGAAAATTGGTGACGTTGTGGTAACTCGTATGGGACCGCATTTGGAATGGGTCACATTTTATATGTCTCTAATTGGTACTCCAGCCCAGACCTGTTCCTTTGGCTTCACAACCATGGAACAGCCGCATGTGGCACTGTTCGTAAGAATAGGTGCAACATGCCAAAACTGCAGAAGAAATTAATATGAGGAGGAACTGAGTTTAAGTCTACTGACAAGATCCTTGCTATCGAGTGGTGCAATTAGAGAAAGATGTTCATGTTGACCACAAGACACACAACACAAATGGTTGAAACAGAGAAAGCTGACGGAAATACTGGCAAAAAAAAAAAAAAAAAAGAAATCACAATGTGTTGTAGATTACAGTTCGAGTGTGGATGCAGTTGACCATTGTGACATGTTACTGAGCTCATTGTGATCAGTGTTTAAGACTGTGGAATGGTACTAGAAATATTTTTTTCACATTCTGTATTTGTGCATTTTAAATGCTCATGCTCTCCACCTGTTGGTAACAGAACGGGAAAAAGCTGGTAGGGGGAGGTGCTACGATGACGAGAATCCCCTGCGATTCACAGGTAGACATTTTCCGGCAGTTATTGTGAATGAAGATTCACAGAAAAATATGCTAATGCACAGATGTGTGGTTTGCACAAAACAGAAAGTACACAAGGAAACCAGATACCAACCCAAAACATGAAAAGGTCCATTATGTGTTGTACCCTGCTTTGAGACTTATCATACAAAGAAGCATTACTAATCATTGGGAACTAAATCTGAGAAAATGTATTGACGCTTCTGAATGAATTATTAAAAAAAGACAAAAATATAAATCTATTTTTAACTTTGCCAGTGCCGGTCCAAAGCCTGGATCAAAAAGAAGGATGGGAAATAGATGCAACAAGTGTAAAATTATTCAAACAATGCTTGACTTCTTCATATGTAGCAGTTTAGTGGCAAATGAACGGACTTGGTGATTGAGATGGTGCAATATCTGTACTGTGGCAAATGTAATTACGCCAGGTAAATTGCGCCAGTATAACAAAACCCATATGTTAATCTATGTATGATACATTTAAATTATTGACATGTAATATAGACAGTTAAATTCTTTTATCATAAGTAGTACCAATATACGTCACATTTGGTCTGTTTTTACGGAAGGTAGATAACTGTTTTATGGTAAAAAATGTTTGTTTAAATATTAATCCAACAATAGGAAATAAAGAGCAGTCTCTAAAGTAACTGACGAAGAGGAAGCTTTATTCAAGCAGCAACTATCCTGCTAATTTTACTGTATCAAATTTTATCTTGAGAATAGATAAATAGCTTCTAGCAGTTAATGTTGTGTTCAATGGCTGCTGCTCTTCATTAATGGGTAGCTTGAGCCATTTTGCACCTCTAAGGATTCTTTTTCGTGATAAAATCTTCGGAATATGATGGCTGAATAAATGAATGTTCTTGTGTCTAGGTTTACTGAAGTGATTCGTGGTAAAGAATTGGAAAGAATGTTTAGAGAAGAAGGAGTTATAGATGAAGATGACCAGGATGAAGGAAGTGAAGAATCTGAAGAGAAAATAAAAGCTGACAGTGATGCTGTTGAAGGTAGGTTTTACGTTTTTTAAATAAATACAAAATTTCCAACGGCATCTCAGAGCACAACCTATTTCTTTGAACTTCTAAAATGAGTAGTTATTAAAATGTTTTATGTACAGATGTTACTAATCATATTAAACTTCTTTTATAATTAGGTGATTTTTATTTTGTAGGAGCTGAAATTATAGGTCATCTTGAAACACCTGAAGGTCAGGATCTTGGTGAGCTCGTAATTGTAAACAAAGCAAAAGGAAAAGGCCGTCCAAGGGGCAAACGCCGTAAAAGTCGTTTCCAGTGTGAGATATGTGGCCGATCATTTCTCCATCGGCGGCGTTATTTCTTACACAAGTAGGTTCCATTAATGGACTCTGATGGCTTAGAAAAAATTTACAAAGTTGCAATAGCTTACTGTGTAATATAAGAGCGTAAATTTCAGATACACAAACAGCGATTTGAATCCATGCTCTTAAACATTGGAACTCCATAATAAAGGAATTTGTTGATATATAAATGTGTCCTAACAGTGTCGATTGAGACTGGCTGCGTATTGAGGAGTGGCTGGTGATTTTAGTAAATTTTTCTGTCACTAAGAATGAACAGTGGGTTGGAAGCAGTTCTTAGCTCTGCAGAATGAAAATTCATTCTGAAAACAATCCTTCATGCTCTAGTCATTTCTCTGCTATTTCCAATCTTTGAGATGTGTTAGTCCTGCAAGGTATACCAGGGAACTGGTGTAAACTTCAGAAGGTCGGAGAATGGGACTGGCAGAGCTAAAGCTATGAGGACGGGTCGTGAGTTGTACAGTTGGTGGAGCCCTTTCTCTCTAAGGTTTGAGTCCCATTCAGACACCCAATTTTAACCCTTTAGCTACTACAGATGTGATCTCTGCATCCTGTGCCGAGTGCAGCTTTGTTGTGATTGTACTGCTCAGCAAATGCTGAAACCTGTGCTGAGAGACAGCATTCTGGCCACTATGAAATACTTATCATCCAATTTTAAGGAAGTATTTGCCGAAAAAATTTGATTTTTGCACATCTTACAGTCTGAAATCTTCTCTCTATAAAAAATTCAATTTCTTCCCTGTATATGTCATAGTTAGTGTGCTGCATCAAATGAAGTAAAACACTGCATGAAATTTTAAGGAGTTTGCACATGGGATAAACTGTATATTGTGGATTTTAGCTCCTACATTGCAGTATATGAAATGTAGACAAGACATTGGAATTTTGTTTGAAATTGAGAGTGGAACAAAATCTCCTTTCATTCTTGAGTTATTGATTTTTACATCCGATGCACTGTTGAGGGCAGCTTTTCCATTTCTGTACCTGTGAATCGGGAATTACGTGGTCATAACAATTGAACAGTATAACCCCATTTTTACGTTCCCGGAATTAATGTTTTCCTGTCGTTTACGACATTTTTTTATCATTTCCTATGTCCACAATGTTAATTTGCACCTGATTTTGCATCAACATGTTTATAATTTTCCCACGATTTATGCATTACAAAAAAGTGTGCGTGGAGAAAAAAATTATGTTGGCTGTCCAGTAGTGCTTATAAATTGCACATTGTTAAGTTTCTTTACACCAGAATGCTATACTCAGTGGATTTGAACTGGTAAACATGTAACAGTTTGAACAATTCGTGCCGTATCTCCCGCCGCTGCCAAGCTCTACATGGCATTGTGGCTGATGGAAGTAACTAGATTAGTTCGAATAAATATGTTATTACCGATCACAACAACCATTTTCAAACTGTGTCTACTGCGCAAATGCATTTTTCTGATTGTTGTGATCATCGTGTCACCTTTGTCGAATTATATTTAGTGTGTTTTGGTGCTTGGCCACTTGTAGTGCTAGTTGACACAGTCATTCACTTTTGGGTTGCTGAAATGTTTTCACTTTTTAGTGTAAACACAGCGCTGGTTATGTAAGTTTTTCATGCTGTGTAAAACATGTTTTGAGAATTTATTTTAGTTGTCAAATGCAGTATTTACATTTTTTTGCACAAACAATGTGAGTGTGTGAGTGATAGTTTGCGTGTGTGTGGTTTTCTACATAACTGAGGAGGCACAGTACCTGGTAAGTTCAAAAAGATAACTACAAGAGAGACGCAGAAAACCACATGCAAATGCAACACAAAATACTTATCTACATATTTGCAATTGACAACAAGAATGAATTCATGAAACACAGTGTGCCATGTATGAAAAAATATGCAACTAGTGCAGTATTTCATTATTTAAATGACAAATGACAGCTGCAGTCTTTCAAAAACATTGATTATAACGTATGAAATTAAGTCAAACATTCCTATTTCCCGGACAGCTATCAGTTCCAGTTACATCAGTGGATTTTATTAGATAATAAACCCTTATTAGATAATGACCAAGTCCCTGACAAGTCTTTTGATGCCTGAGATGTACATATATCACACACAAAGTCGAAAATGCAAGGGGGTGTCCTATACATAACTTTGACAGCTTAAAATGTTATTTCCCACATTTTACATTTTCCCGCATTTCATACCATATTTTTGAACCCCATTGTAAAGTGTGAAAGCGAGATTTCACTGTATTTTGTAAATTGTTGAAGATATGGAAACATGGTTTTTGCAGATGATAGCACATAAAGAGGCAAATATGTTGTATGATAAATACTCAATACTTTTTTATCCACCGAGATATGGAGGTAACCTATCAGCAGTCAGTGGTTCAGAACGCATACAGCACTAGGAAAACCCAAGCTGCACACATGTGCACATCCAAAGCAGTAAAAGATTAATTTCATCAGTACAGTGGTGTTTTATTATTATTATTATTATTATTATTATTGGACTTCCTTCATGTGGACCATCTTTAAGAGTAGTACGATCATATTAGAATTTTTTTGTCAGTTACTCATCTATTGAACAGGAAGCAGACATTGTATAAACCTTCATTGTCTTAGGATGAATATGTTGGCACTAATCTGTTAGAATGAAAGAATTTTGTAATAGGTTGGGATTCTAGTTTTAATCTGAAGGAAAAACACCCAGTATGACTCCTTCAAAATTGCTTTTATTATGTAACTTGCACCAGCATAACAAAAATAATCTTTCTGGGCTTAGCTGAAAAATTTACTCCTTGTTATCATAAAACTGATAGAAGATTACAGTGAGCATATGAATGTTAAGAACAAGATAACACTCTATTGAATACAAATGTCTCTACGAAGTTCCATTGCTCTACATCACTTGTTTCTCGTAGGGGCCCCTCTCAAGTAACGAAAGTTTAATTAGAATGACCCTGTACGTAGTGTGTGTATTTCTCCGTGACAAATAAGTTCACAATATATCACTTACCATAATGTAGCAGAAAATACTGGAAACAATAGTAAATTGCAACGTACGACATAATACACACAACCACATTATGTTTACAAGAAGAGAACGAACAATAGCTTCCTGATGACATTAAAAACGGAACTTGTTTACATATTATTTGCATTTTCATGATCTCTCCTGCAAAGAAGATTATATCAGTTCCATTATAAAAATAATACTTTGCTCAGTGAATATGTCCTGACAGTTTTATTGAGGAAGAATTTACATGCTTGTCTTTCCATATTAGTATTAGTAATTTATTCGTCCACGTTTTGAAATAGTAATGATGTCCATAAAATGACAGTTTATTTTTCTACACTTACACACATTGTTGTGAGACACATATATGCTTTCTTTTCAGGAGCTTTCATAAAGGTGTTAAATACGAATGTACTGAATGCCAAAAACGCTTTAGCTGTAAAGAATACATAGAATTACATCAGAAGCAAACTGGACATACTGGAGAAGGTAAGTAAATAAGATCATCATGGCTGTTTCATTCACAGAAGTGATGTCTTTTATGTTTACCAATCATTGTTAAACAGGCATTGTTGAGGGGCTAGAAGATGGGGAGAATGAAGAACACCCTGAACTTAAATTAGAGACCAAGTTTACTTGCGAGCATTGTGACAAGGCGTTTATGACAAAACATAGCTATGAGGTAAATCAAAAAACTGTTACTCTCTGTACAATACTGTAATTTGTGCGCTGTCACATGAAGTTGAAAGTGCCTGTTTGTGCTTAATGTCTTGCATTGTTGTTGTTATTAAAGTAGTAGATAAACTAATCAAACTGCATTAGTACTTTTGATTGATTTCAGAAAATATCTTTCATGAAAAGGTTCAGAAAGTCCGCACTTTTATCTAAACCTTATAAATTACTGATATGGTTATCATTGCTTGTCAAATGTTTGTTAACAAGAAGTTATGTTTATACATGTCCTTAACCCAGCATTTTGTTTCCAGATGCACATTAAGGCAATACACGAGGGCATTAAACCATACGTGTGCGAAGTATGTGGGAAAACATTTGCATATGCAAATAGCATCAAGACTCATATGGCAATACATGAGGTAAATATGAGCCAGTCTTGCATTTTTATAGGCTATTGTAGCTTTTCATGCTTTTCTCAATTAATATAATTAAGGTCTTGTAGGAGGATGTGCTGTCAAATGTATCTTGCTTTCAAAAAATGTACTTCACCCACTACTGTTGCAAACAACATAAATAATTGTGAGACATTATCTTGTGTAATGTAAAATAACTAGTTCATAAGCTAACATGTGCTAGATTGGCTTATAAGAAAATTTCTCTTGCCCATGGTGACACTCACACAATGCTAGGTTACAGAAAGCTGGTGGACACCTGAAATTGATAGCAGTGAGATTTTTGGGGAAAATTTAAGAGTACATCAAAAAGATTGGCTAATGAGAAATGGAGGTGGTGCATTGGTGCAGTAGGCAAAAAACTTAAATCCACCAAGATAGAAATTGAAGCTGCTATGTGGTGGTTTAAGCAATAGAAATTGAAGCTGCTGTGTGGTGGTTTAAGCAAGACTTTGGGTGTGCACCAAATATTAACTGGATCCTTCTGTGATTGACCAGACACATCTCTTTATGTAACAGAAATCTTAAGACAGAACTTCAGTTCACTTGGACATACATTACCCAATTGTACGGTAATTGTACGGTAGTGGCGACTTCAATCATCCAACAGTTAATTGCGAAAATTACGTTATTTTTATTGATGGTCTTCAAAAGACATCTTGTGAAACATTTCTAAATGCCTTTTCTGAAAACTACCTGGAACAAATAGTTAGGAGCCCCACTTATGACGAAAATATATTGGATCTAATGACCTCTTTCAGGACATCAACATCAGTATCAGTGACAAAGACGCGGTTTGAGGAAACAATGATTACCAAAGTACAAAGGCCAACTAAACCAAGCAGAACGAAATATATGTTCAATAAACTAGATAAAAAGTCAATAGTCATATCTCAGTGAGGAACTGGAAACTGTCAGCACAGGACAGGAAGATGTAGAGGAACTGTGACCTAAGTTTAAAAGAATAATTAACCATGCACTGGATAGATATGTACACAGTAGACCAATCCATAATGGGACGTGAACCTCCATGGCGTAGAGTCACTGTAAAGACACTTCTAAAGAAACAGACGATTGCATAATAGGTGTAAAACAAAGCATAGGATTGTAGATAGAGAGCTACTGAATGAAACATATTTGGTTGTCAAGCGAATAATGCATGAAGCCCTTCATCCCTACAGAATATTGTCAAACGATCTTACACAAAACCCAAAGAAATTCTGGTTTTATGTAAAGGCTGTTAGTGACAGAAAAGTTTAGTGTCCAGTCACCTGCAAATGAGACTGGAACTGAAATTGAGGGTAGTAAAACAAAAACAGAAATGATCAACTCTGCCTTCAAATGGTACTTTACAAAGTAAAAACCCAGGGGTATTGCCCGAATTTAATCTTCATACCACTGAAAAGATGAGTGAAATAAGGGTTAGTGTCAGTATCAATGGTGTTGAGGAACAGCTGACATCATTAAAATTGAACAAAGCTCTGGGATCCGATGGAATTCCTACCACATTTTATACCCAGTTTGCAACTGACATAGCCCTTCTGTTAACTACAGTCTATCATCGATCCAGAGAACAAAAAATCATGCCCAGTAGTTGGAAGAAAGTACGTAATCATACCGGTTCACAGAAAGGGTAGTAGAAGTGATCCACAAAACTGCCATCAGTATACTTGACATGGATTTGTTGTAGAATCTTAGAACAAATTTTGAGCTGATACATTAGGTATCTTGAACAGAATGACCTCCTCAATGCCAGCCAGTGTGGATTCCGAAAACATCGATCATGTGAAACCGAACTTGCAATTTTCTCACATGACATACTGAAAGCTATGGATCAAGGCAATCAGGTACATACTGTATTTCTTGATTTCCAAAAAGCATTTGACTCGGTAGTACACCTATGCTTATTATCAAAAGTATGATCATATGAGTTATCAAGCGAAATTTGTGACTGGATTGAGGACTTTTTGGTAGGGAGGATGCAGCATGTTACCTGGATGGAGAGTAATTGTCAAATGTAGAAATAAATTGGGTGTGCCACGGGGAAGTGTGTTGGGACCCTTGCTGCTCATGTTGTATATTAGTGACCTTGCAGACAATATTAATAGTAATCTCAGAGTTTTTGCAGATGATGCATTTATCTGTGATGAAGTACTGTCTGAAAGAAGGTGCTTAACTATTCAGTCAGATATTGATAACATTTCGCAAGTGTTGCAAAGATCGGAAATTTTCTATCAGTGTTCAGAAATGTAAAATTGTGCACTTCACAAAACAAAAAACAAAACAAAAAGTGGTAACCTGTGTATATCATCAGTGGGTCACTGTTGGAATCAGCCAACTCATACTAGTACCTGGTTGTAACACTTTGTAGTGATATGAAATGGAATGATCACATAGGCTCAGTCATGGTAAAGCAGGTAGAAGACTTTGGTTTATTGATAGAATACTGGGGAAGTGCAGCCAGGCTACAAAGGAGATTGCTCACAAATCAACTCGTGTGACCCAGCCTAGAATATTGCTCAAGTGTGAAAGACCCATACCAAATAGGACTGAAAGGGGATATTGAAAGTATACTGACATACGTAGAGGGGCAGCACAAAGGGTCACATGTCTGTGTAATCCGATGCGGTTCTCCTCTTGCTACCTGCGACGGTCGTTCGCTGCAGTACGGGAAGCCAGGATCCGTGAGGAGAACCGCACCGAAAATGACCGCGGAGAAGCCCTCAAACTTTGGCACACCAGGTAAATATAGTCTGCGGCCGCGAGCTTGACTCCAGTTCACCACTGGCAGTGGAGGGTGAAGCTTGACAATGTCAGCCACTCGCACCGGCGAAACGTCAGAAAAATCATTAGATGAATGTCGGCCAAAGAACCTGAGACAGAAGCCAACAGGCAGTTTGTCAACAAGTGGCTACGAAAGCCTTAACAATTTTGTATGTATGAAAAACTCCTAAATAAAAATTTACAAATACCAGAGAAAAGCTCAATATCAAACAATGGAATACCGATGCCGTATGTCATTGTCGGAGATGAGGCATTTGGTATGTCTGAATATTTAATGCATCCTCCTTATGGAGGAAGGAGTTTAACAAACAAAAAAAAAAATTCTTTAACTACTGACTGTCTCGGGGTAGGCAATTTATGGAATGCACGTTTGGCATTCTGACAAATAAATGGAGAATTTTCCATCGCCCTATTGATGTTTGGGAAGAATTTGCAATTGCCATAATAAAAGCATGCTGTGGTTTACATAATTGTGTGTGAGAAGGAGATGGCTAC
The DNA here is from genome assembly GCF_021461395.2 of Schistocerca americana. NCBI lineage: Eukaryota > Metazoa > Arthropoda > Insecta > Orthoptera > Acrididae > Schistocerca > Schistocerca americana. The sequence goes on along the minus strand of NC_060120.1, from coordinate 433,616,107 downwards.
AAATTTGAAGACACACTGTACGTCCCTCCAGAACTTCCCCAGGTCCTACAAGAGCAGGGTGCCATTCATCAGCATCAGCATACAGAGATTTATTTGCAGATTATTTTACAAATGGAATTCCGCTGGACTGGCAAAACAGAATTGCATTGGGAAAATAATTATGTGTGTTACTTGAATTGTGGCTGTGACTATTACTGCTTTCATGTGAATTATTGTTAAGTGTACCATGATACCCTTTTCTTGATTATTGTACCTATAACCATTTTTATTATGTAATAAATAATAAATGACTTACCGAATTCATTCTTTTCATTTTCTGTCATATTCTCCTCACACATTATATTTGTGATTTCTTCCCATCTTCTTCTCTTCACATCACGGTCACTACTCCTCACAAGATACGTCCTAGATTGCTCTTCGTCTTTCAATTTTTTTAATAAATTTCTTGGTGTCGAAAGACATCGGGACTTTTGGCTCGAGGTGCAGACAAGGTGTGGCTGCTCAGACAAGTGCACGGAGACTGAGGCAGCCACACACTCTCTTTCAGGACCCGCAGCTCGCAACTGGCTGCACGCAGCCACCTGGCTGTCGTGCAGTCGCCCATGTTCTGTTGGCTGCCGCAGCCACAAAATCCTGGCTGCCTAATGCACGGCCTGCAATCAACTGTCATTGTTTTATTGGCTGCCTAGTTTGTTACCGGCCTGACATAACTGTGGAGGTAGTTTTTTTATATAGAGTTTTCTGTGCTCCTAGTTTTGATTTTTATTGTCCTTCAAAATGTGAAAGTGACTATGTCAAAACCTATTGAAACTGACTCTCCTTCTTTCTGGCAAATGAAAAATCTCACCATTGCACATTTTTGAAGCTATTGTCTCATCAGTTTATTCTTTACTCTAATGTATAAACATGGGCTGTAATAACATATTTGCATAGGACAACTGATATGCACACTAAGGATGATGACTGAAAGTGCTGTGCTGTAAATGGAATCATTTGACTTGCTGAGGGGGACCATTGGTTATTGGATACTGGAAATACGGCAGGGCAATGTTAGTTTTGTACAATTCATAAAAAAGATAGTTGTTGTTACAGAGATCCTTGAGTTGTAGACATGCCAGAGCATCAAAGAGAACAGCTCATACAGTGACTTGAATTCAGCAAGCTGATGCTGTGGGAGAGGATAGTCCATCCCAGCAATTGCTCAACATGTGAGAAGTCAGCTGTTTATCTGTATTTGTTATAGTGGTCTAAGGAAGGTGTATATCATGATCATCATCCTGGTACCGACTGGCATCAGCATACAAACCTAGATGTGGACTGCTGACCTGTTGCTTACATCACATTAACTGCGGTACAAATTAAGACCAGTGTTGCATCTCTGTGGGCTACTAGGACTGCTAGGAGCTAAGTAATGAGCAAGGATGCTGCTTGCTGGGCTCCCTCTGACATCTCAGCACGATCCACCCTGCAACTGATGGTGAGTGAAAGATGCGCCTGAGGGTGCAAAATTGTCCCAGAGGAACAACTTCTACTCGAGCGTAGCAGGCAGCAACATAAAAGACGAATTTTGGGCCTCGTGGCATGGGGGGAAACTGTGGCTTACAGTGACTCTACACGCCCGATATTAGTTGAGATCAGAGACAAGAGTTAAATTTAAGTCAGAATGTTCTATAATACATGAGATTGGGTCCAAAATATGTATCATTAATACTGCTTCAGATCATTCGTTATTCAAGAGTAATTTCAGCTGCTGAGAATCTGAGCTAGATTAATTATTGTTACACAGTTCTTGAGAGTGAAGAAAATGACAGAGCTGGGATATTTAATTGATAATGAAATGTGAATTAAAATATTAAAAATTGCTGTGCAGTGAACTAGAATGTTTTGTAGTCTCATATGGGATCAGACTTAACTCTCTGCTAGGATACATTGTTGCTATGCATAGTAGCCATTCCAGTAATGATTTCAAAGGAGAAAGGTTAAGTTATACAGAAGGTCAAAATTTAATGTGATGAAGCCCTGTCAATAGCTTATTGCGTATATGGAGGTCCCTATCATCATTAACCATTCCTGTAAAAAATTGGTACTGTCTATTGTTATCACTTCTGAGAGACAGTATGAGTAGATGATTGGGCTAGAGGACGGACACTGCAGCTGGAATCTGACACTGCCAAAGATACAGCTAAACCCCATACTTCATCCTAAGCATTTGTTTACATTTGTCCCATCCTTGCCAGATGCTTGAAACAGTAATGTAAAAAAGATAAGGAAAAAAATCATGTAGTATTGTGCAGTATATTAAGTATGTTTTGTATTGCAGGAACCTAAGTCTGACAAAGGAATTCCATGTGAGATCTGTGGCAAAACTTTTAACCACACTAGCTCCTTAATTTATCATAGAGAGGCAGACCACAATAATGGTCGTAGGTTTGTCTGTAATAAATGTGGGAAAGGCTTCAAACATAAGCAGCTCCTACAGCGACATCAGTTAGTCCATTCTGATAACAGGTATGTATTGGTGTCATATTGCTCTCTTAAATTGTTTTCATTAGACCCTGTGTGTCATAATAATGTTGGTTCAGCATTAATGTCGCAATTAAGTGCCTCCTATTCAACACACATTCTTACTTAGATAAAAAATTCTTTTTTTTTTTTAGACCATTTGCATGTAAAACTTGTGGTGCAACATTCAAGGCGAAAGCAAACTTGTTAAATCATATGCCGACACATACAGGAGAGAAAAAGTACTTCTGTGAGCTGTGTGGTCATCAGTTCGCACATAAAACTAGTCTCACATTACATTATAGATGGCACACAGGTAAGTTTGCTGTTATATATCATTACCTTCTCCAATAAGAATATTGTTGTTTTGAGATTTTGGTGTTAATATAACTTTTCATATTGTTTCTGTCAAAGACTCAGCAATTACTGTAGTCATACATATGTTTAATGTTGTTTGACTAGTCTCTTTTCTTGATTGTTTATGTTAATGTGAACCTGCCAGTAGCTACTGTGACAGTACATATTGAGAGGTTAGCATCAGATATTGAGACGTTCATAGAAAATAATTCTAGTAAATTTCTTGCCATTAGAGCTACAACATTTTCTTTATTCTTATGTGACATATTACTACCATGTGTTTTGCTGCAGATATTCAAATAATACTTCCCTTGGAATGAAAAGTAAGCATTCAGATTAATAACATATATAATTGTTTCTCATTATATTGCAGAAATACTATCTTACTGTTGCTGTACTATCAATTCTTTAAGATACATCGTGGTGGTGGTGGTAGTAGTAGTAGTAATAGTAGTAGTAGTAAGGTATCTCCCTCTTTTCAGTTACAAAATTGTTTCTAATGCAGTATTAAGCAGATTGGAAGCATATAGGGGAGTATTTATTGAACAGGAGCACAGAAAAGCAAACCATGTGTAGAACAAATTTAGAAACCTCAACTCAGTAACCCAACGCTAGACAGTGCCAAAAAGAAATATGTCGTCATTTTTAGTGACTTTATAAAAGCTTATGATTCTGTCGATAGATTAGCCCTGCTCTCCACTCTTCGGGAATTCAGTGTTGATAGCAAAATTGATAAAGTTACTCAAACAGTTTCTCAAAAACACTAGATCAGAACCATTCAAAGCAGGGACAGGAGTCGGACATGTAGATGGACTATCAGCTGTGCTTTTTAACTGTGACTCAGAGAAGAACCATCCTGATAGGGGAAAAGTCCCAAGAAACAAGAATAAATCACCAAGTTAAACTAGGACCAAAAAATCAAGTTGAAATTGTCTTGCTTTTGCACATGTCTACATCTAAATGTATATTCTGCAAACCACTGAATTGTATGGCAGACAATTCTTCCTATTGTACTTGTTATGAGGATTTCTTCCCATCCAATTCATGTATGAAGTGCAGAATATTGACTATGTAAATGACAATATTGACTATGTAAATGACTCTGTGTAGTTTAATTAATCTAATCTGATCCTCACAATTCTTATCTGAGCGATACGAGGGGGGTTGCAGTATATTCATAAAGTAATCATTTAAATCCCATTCTTCAAACTTAGCAAGATAGTTTTTGTTTGTTTAGAGTCAGCCATTTCAGTTTCTTCAGCACTTCTGCGGCACTCTCCTATGGGTCAAACAAACCTACAATCGAAGTACTGCCCTTTTCTGTATGTGTTAAGTATCCTCGGTTAATCCTATTTGGTACATGTCCACACAATTGGGCAATATTCTAGAATGGGTCGCATGGGTGATTACTTGTAAATCTCCTTTGTAGACTGACTGCACTTCCCCAGTATTCTACTAATAAGCTGAAGTCTGCTACCTGCTTTACCTATACGATCAGTGCATTTTGAATCCCTACAAAATGTTGGAACTAGGTATTTATATGAGTTGGCAAATTCTAACTGTGACTCATTGTAATAGTCATAGGATACTACGGTTTCTTGTTCTGTGATTTACATTTCTGAACATTCAAGACATGTTGCCACTCTTTGCACCACTTTGAAATCTTATTAGGATCTGATTCAATATTTATGCAGCTTCTTTCTGACAATTCATCAGTATTGATAACTGCATCATCTGCAAAATGTTCGGAGATGATGCAGTTATCTGTGTTATGTTATTATTAATGTTATGTTAATATTAATATTGTCCGCATGGTCATTATTATTTTTATTATTCACATATGGGCCCAATAGGACCATGCGAGGTTCAGTCAGTCAGTCAGTCAGTTAATCAATGTCAATTTTGATGGTTGGCCTTTCTTCGTGTCCAAATTTGTATCACCCTTTCAGAATGAAGTCTCTTTCATCAGACCACAGTGTTCCAGTCCATTTTCTAATTTCTCTCTGACCAACTTTCCAGTCAGATATCTTTTGTCTGAATGTTTTACTATCTGTAACATCTGCCAAGTTATACTGACTACTTTAAGATCTTCCTTAATCGTAGCAGTCCATTTAATTGGCTCAGTTTTTGCCTTACTTCTGTTTTTGTAGTATTCTGCTATTTGTTTTGTCACCCGAGGGTGTGCCCATAAAATTGAAGTCTTCATTTTCTTATGTCCCCTATGTGTGTCTGTGTTTTCTTCTATTTCCTTATTATTTCTCAGCCTATAAGTTTCTCAATCAAACCACATGATGATTAATATACAGTATGAACTACAGGCATCCCAACACACTTCTCTGGGACACCAAAGTTACCTCTGCATTTGTCAGTGACTCTCGATCCAAAATAACCTGCTGCATTCTCCCTATCAAAGAAATCCTCAGTCCAGCCACAAATTTCATTTGATACTCCATGTGATTGTACTTTTGACAATAAGCATAGGTGTGGTACTGAGTAAAATGCATCTTGGAAGCCAAGAAATACTGCATCTACCCGACTGCTTTGATCCAGAGCTTTCATTGACGTGTGAGAAAAGTGTGAGCTGTGTTTCGCATGATTGACGTCCTCGGAATCCGTGCTGGTTGGCATGGAGGTGGTCATCCTGCTAGAAACATCTCATTAGATTTAAACACAGAATATATTCTCAGAATCTACAACAAATCAATGCCAAGGATATTGGGTAGAATTTTGTGGATCACTTTTACTACCCTTCTTGTAAACAGGTGTATGTAACCTGTGCTTTCTTCCAACTACTGGGCATGGTTTGTTGTTAAAGAGATCTGCGATAGATTATAGTTAAAGAAGGGCTACCTCAGTTGCAAATTGGGTGTAGAATGTGACAGGGATTCCATCGTACCCTGGAGCTTTATTCAGTTTTAACAATTTCTGCTGTTCCTCAACACCACTGACACTAACCCTTATTTCACTCATTTTTCAGATGTATGAAGATGAAATTGGGGCATTTCTCCTGGATTTTCCTTTCTAAAGGAACATTTGAAACTGGAGTTACGCATTTTGGTTTTTGCTTTGCTACCCCAATTTCAGTTCCAGGCTCATTTGCAGGTGACTGTCTTTACATACAACCAGAATTTCTTTGGGTTTTGTGAAAGATTGTTCAATGATATTCTGCTACGGTAGTCATTAAAGGCTTCTGCATTGCTCTCTTGAAACCCAGGCATGTTTCATACAGCACCTCTATCTAAAGTACTATGCTTTGTTTTACATGTGTTATGCAAGTGTCTCTGTTTCTTTAGAGTGACTGTACAGTATGGAGGGGCAGTCCCATTATGAACTGTTCTACTGGGTACACAGCTGTCCAGTGCATGGTAAACTATTCTTTTAAACTTACTTGTTTTAGTTTTCCTCTGTACTTTGGTTATCACTGTTGCCACAACCGCATCACAGTCACTACAGTAAGGCCAAAACACGATGATCCATGGCTCCGCCTACTGGGCCGGGAAACTGCCCTGGTCACAGAAACGGGAAGCAACCATGTTGCCAAATAGTTTTCTGCCGGACGGTATAGCTAACGGTCACGATGGCTAGCAGAGGACAGCAGGTCCTGCATTCTCAAGCGAGAGAATTTGTCGTTCGTGTACGGAATTACTTTGAAAATGACAGGCATAATGAAGGACCTATTCTCCCTGTGTCAAATGTAGTGCAACGAGCAGCTGATGCACTTGGCATTGGAAGTGCTGCAGTGAAACACATGACTAAGGAAAAACATATAGGCCATGATAGTGCAGCCATCCTGATTTAGGTTTTCCGTGATTTCCCTAAATCGTTTCAGGCAAATGCCGGGATGGTTCCTTTGAAAGGGCACGGCCGATTTCCTTCCCAATCCTTCCCTAACCCGAGCTTGCGCTCCGTCTCTAATGACCTCATTGTCGACGGGATGTTAAACACTAACCACCACCACCATGATAGTGGTGAGAAAGACTTTAAGCTTAGCACGTCAGGTGAACACAGAAAGGGTACAAACCAGGTGACAGCTATTGACAATTTTAATCAGTGTGCTATTCGGGACCATATTTACAATTATTACTGTGAAGGTGAATTTCCAGCTAGGAAGAAATTTACTGCTTCTCTTCTTGAAGCAGGGCTGTTTTTCGGTGGTAACATGTCGCTTTCTTCAATTCTGAACTCTTCAGGCTTCAGGTATAAAACATACAGCAATCATAAATGTGTAATGGAGAGGACTGATATAGTAATTCAGCGCTGCAGTTTTCTCAGAGAATTGTGCACTATTGACTTTTCAAAGTCATATTTACGGATGAGACTTGGATTAATCCAAACTACAGTGTTCCACACATTTGGACTGACGTCACAAGTTCTTCAGTTCTAAGACAACCAACCGAGAAAGGTGGCAGATTAACTGTTTGCCATGCTATAACAAGTGCAGGATTCATAAACGGTGCTTTGTGGGCTTTCACTTCGAAGAAGTCGGGAGATTTCCACGAAGAAATAAATGCTGCGAGTTACATCTCTTGGTTTCAGGATAAACTTGTTCTGAATATTCCTCCCAAGTCTATTATAATGATAGATAATGCCCCTTATCATTCTACTAAGGTGAACAAAGCACCAACTATGTAAAATGGAAAAGACGATTTGTTAAGTTGGTTGCAGCAACATAATGGTCCTTGCAGTGCTGAAATGAAAAAGGCAGAGCTGCTTCAGCTTGTTAAGCTTAACAAGTCACAAACTTGTATACATGGTTGACAAAATCGCTATAGCTGCTGATCACAAAGTTATTTGTTTGTCACAATATCATTGCACATACAATGTGGTTGAGCTTATTTGGGCTCAAGTGAAAGGAAATGTAGCAAGAAATAACACGCATCTACCTTTCTCACAAAGCAAGGTGTTAAAATTTCTTCACTAAGCTTTAAATGAAGTTACACCAGATATGTGGCGATCTGTGATTCTACAGACAGGGTGAGTCACCTAACATTAGCGCTGAATATATTTCGTAATCCACATCAAATACTGACGAATCGATTCCACAGACCGAACGTGAGGAGAGGGGCTAGTGTAATTGGTTAATGCAAACCATAAAAAAATGCACGGAAGTATGTTTTTTAACACAAACCTACGTTTTTTTTTAAATGGAACCCCGTTAGTTTTGTTAGCACATCTAAACATATAAACAAATACGAAATCAGTGCCGTTTGTTGCATTGTAAAATGTTAATTACATCCGGAGATATTGTAACCTAAAGTTGACGCTTGAATACCACTCCTCCGCTGTTCGATCGTGTGAATCGGAGAGCACCGAATTACGTAGGGATCCAAAGGGAACAGTGATGGACCTTAGGTACAGAAGAGACTGGAACAGCACATTACGTCCACATGCTAACACCTTTTTATTGGTCTTTTTCACTGACGCACATGTACGTTACCACGAGGGGTGAGGTACACGTACACATATGGTTTCCGTTTTCAATTGCGGAGTGGAATAGAGTGTGTCCCGACATGTCAGGCCAATAGATGTTCAATGTGGTGGCCATCATTTGCTGCACACAATTGCAATCTCTGGCGTAATGAAAGTTGTACACGCCGCAGTACATCTGGTGTAATGTCACCACAGGCTGCCACAATACGTTGTTTCATATCCTCTGGGGTTGTAGGCATATCATGGTACACATTCTCCTTTAACGTACCCCACAGAAGAAGTCCAGAAGTGTAAGATCAGGAGAACGGGCTGGCCAATTTATGCGTCCTCCACGTCCTATGAAATGCCCGTCGAACATCCTGTCAAGGGTCAGCCTAGTGTTAATTGCGGAATGTGCAGGTGCACCATCATGCTGATACCACATACATCGACGTGTTTCCAGTGGGACATTTTCGAGTAACGTTGGCAGATCATTCTGTAGAAACGCGATGTATGTTGCAGCTGTTTGGGCCCTTGCAATGAAGTGAGGTTTAATGAGGTGGTTGCCAGTGATTCCGCACCATACATTTACAGTCCACGGTCGCTGTCGCTCTACCTGTCTGAGCCAGCGAGAATTGTCCACGGACCAGTAATGCATGTTCCGTAGATTCACTGCCCCATGGTTTGTGAAACCCGCTTCATCGGTAAACAGGTAGAACTGCAACGCATTCTCTGTTAATGCCCATTGACAGAATTGCACTCGATGATTAAAGTCATCACCATGTAATTGCTGATGTAGAGACACATGAAACAGGTGAAAGCGGTGACGATGCAGATGCGCATGACACTACTTTGACTCAGTCCACCGGCTCTCGCAATGTCCCGTGAACTCATGTGTGGGTTCATGGCAACAGCAGCTAAACACCAACTGTGACGGGCCTGTTACGGACCCGTTTGCGTGCTACGACCATACCTGTTGCATACAGTTGGCGGTAGATGTTTTGTAATGTGCGGCACGTTGGATGCTCTCTGTCCGGGTACCGTTCTATGTACACCCTGCAGGCTTCAGCTGCATTTCGTCGACACTTGCCATAGATGAGTATCATCTCCGCCTTTTTTACAGCTAGACCAAACCACAACAGTGCACTACAGCCACACTCGTAAACACGGTCGTCATCGTAAACATGTCCCTGCAGATGCTGCTCGCCGACCATGGCCCGTGTTTGTTACAACACGCAACTGAACGTCGGAGGTTTCAAGCGTCAACTTTAGGTTACAATATCTCCGGATGTAATTAACATTTTACAATGCAACAAACGGCACTGATTACGTATTTGTTTATATGTTCAGATATGCTAACAAAACTAACGTGGTTCCATTAAAAAAAACGTAGGTTTGTGTTAAAAAACATACTTCCGTGCATTTTTGTATGGTTTGTATTAAACAATTACACTAGCCCCTCTCCTCACGTTTGGTTTGTGGAATCGGTTCGTCAGTATTTGATGTGGTTTACGAAATATATCCGGTGGTAACGTTAGGTGACTCACCCTGTATATTTGTTACATTTCTTCTAGGGTAAGAATTTAATAAATGAGACAACTTTGTAATATTCTTTAAAGCTTAACCATCGCAGTTTGAAAATGAGCATCTATAAAATATGTAGTACAAGAACAATCGGTGACAATTTTAGCAAAGGGTAATTAATATGTTGCCATAACTATTTACTCTCTGGTATTGCTTTATTTAACCATTAGTTTCTTAAGACATGTACACTTATGTTTCTGAAATTGTTTATAAGGTTTATTACGTCTATCAGAAATGCAGCATTTTTAACAACTTAGGCCGAACTGCTGAACAGAACCGTGAAATGACACAACTATCAGTAATTAAAGGTGGAAATTTTAAGAATAAATAATAACTCAGGAATCTGTAGTTCTGTGTCTCACTTTATAGATAAATATCCGTCAGTAATAATGCTTCTTGCACAAATATGAAACACACAAAACAAATTCAAAAAGTGTATATCTTGTTTTGCGATCTGTCCTGCCGTATGTGTCCGTGGAATCAAATTCCATGGCATTAAAATAAAATGAAGTAAATTATTGAGTATGAACTTGGTGATTGCTGTTTTGTTCAGGTGCACAAGCACAGCTACTCGGGCGCATGTTTCAACAAAGCTGAGTGGACCATATCAAATGTTGTCACTGTTGTCTGGCGGAACTGGCAAAAGTGCACAGCACAGCCGAATGCGCGCATGCGTAGAACAGCATTCACATTTGACTTACTCCAATGGTCTGCTGCTGCAACCGGCACTCAATGCAGATAGGTGCGAGCACCAGGGATCATGGTATTTCAGCTCAATTTTAATACCAGTAACCATGAGGACACAAGGGCGACGTACTTGAGGACAATATTCTGGAAATGGAAGAGGATGTAGATGAAGACAAAATGGGAGATACAATACTGCGTGAAGAGTTTAACAGAGCACTGAAAGACCAGAGTCGAAACAAGGCCCCCGGAGTAGACAGCATTCCATTAAAACTACTGATGGCCTTGGGAGAGCCAGTCCTGACAAAACTCTACCATCTGGTGAGCAAGATGTATGAGACAGGCGAAATACCCTCAGACTTCAAGAAGAATATAATAATTCCAATCCCAAAGAAAGCAGGTGCTGACAGATGTGAAAATTACCGAACTATCAGTTTAATAGGTCACAGCTGCAAAATACTAATGCGAATTCTTTACAGACAAATGGAAAAACTGCTAGAAGCTGACCTCGGCGAAGATCAGTTTGGATTCCGCAGAAATGTTGGAACACATGAGGCAATACTGACCCTACGACTTATCTTAGAAGCTAGTAAGAAAGGGCAAACCTACGTTTTTAGCATTTGTAGACTTAGAGAAAGCTTTTGACAATGTTGACTGGAATACTCTCTTTCAAATTCTGAAGGTGGCAGGGGTAAAATACAGGGAGCGAAAGGCTATTTACAATTTGTACAGAAACCAGGTGGCAGTCACAAGAGTCGAGGGACATGAAAGGGAAGCAGTGGTTGGGAAGGGAGTGAGGCAGGGTTGTAGTCTCTCCCCGATGTTATTCAATCTGTATATTGAGCAAGCAGTGAAGGAAACAAAAGAAAAATTCTGAGTAGGTATTAAAATACATGGAGAAGAAATAAAAACTTTGAGGTTCGCCGATGACATTGTAATTCTGTCAGAGACAGCAAAGGACTTGGAAGAGCAGTTGAACGGAATGGATAGTATCTTGAAAGGAGGATATAAGATGAACATCAACAAAGGCAAAACAAGGATAATGGAATATAATCGAATTAAGTCGGGTGATGCTGAGGGAATTAGATTAGGAAATGAGACACTTAAAGTAGTAAAGGAGTTTTGCTATTTGGAGAGCAAAATAACTGATGATGGTTGAAGTAGAGAGGATATAAAATGTAGACTGGCAATGGGAAGGAAAGCGTTTCTGAAGAAGAGAAATTTGTGAACCTCGAGTATAGATTTAACTGTCAGGAAGTCGTTTCTGAAAGTGTTTGTATGGAGTGTAGCCATGTACGGAAGTGAAACATGGACGATAAATGGTTTGGACAAGAAGAGAATAGAAGCTTTCGAAATGTGGTGCTACAGAAGAATGCCGAAGATTAGATGGGTAGATTACATAACTAATGAGGAGGTATTGAATAGAATTGGGGAGAAGAGGAGTTCGTGGCACAACTTGACAAAAAGAAGGGACCGGTTAGTAGGACATGTTCTGAAGCATCAAGGGATCACAAATTTAGCATTGGAGGGCAGCATGGAGGGTAAAAATCGTAGAGGGAGACCAAGAGATGAATACACTAAGCAGATTCAGAAGGATGTAGTTTGCGGTAGGTACTGGGAGATGAAGAAGCTTGCACAGGATAGAGTAGCATGGAGAGCTGCATCAAACCAGTCTCAGGACTGAAGACGACAACAACAACAACAACAACAACAACAACAACAACCACCATGAGGACACAGTCAAAGAGGTCAGGTGTATTTGTTGCAATTAGATCTAGTATATTTCCATCATGAGTAGGGTTCCAAACTACCTGTTGAAGGTAGTTTTCAGAGAAGGTGTTTAGTAATCTTTCACAGGATGTCACACCTGCCACTTACAAAACTGTAATTTTCCCTATTGATTGTTGGATAATTAAAGTTTCCACCGATGATTGCAGTATGATTGGGGACTTAAACATACAAGCGAAGTCTGGTTTTCTCTTCGGTTTTTGGTTACATCAGTCTGGTGGGCAAAAGGAGGTTCCAATTACCATTTTATGCCCACCCCTGATACTGAGTCTTGCCCAAGAATTTTCACATTGAGTTTTAATTTCAGTCTCCATGTATTTGAGTTTCTTGTCTACAGTGACATATACACTACCTCCATTTTCTCCATGTCCTAATGATATATGCCAAAGACATAAGTTCGTCCAATATTCAGATAAATCTTCTCAGAAAAATGCTGAAAAAACAGACCCAAAAATATCTACATACAAAATTAAGTATGGTATATGACCAACATCTTCAACACTCCAAAATCATAAGGAACAAGACTTTGGAAGGATCAACAAAAGTAGTAGTAGTAGTAGTACAGATCTGAAAGAATAACTGAAATACAGAATATCCCCAAGACAACTATACATATATAGTGAAATATTACTGTAAGAAATTGTATGACCATAGTAAAAAACCAGAGAAAATAAAATACCTAAACATAGTGTGTAAACAAATAATGTATTTGTGAGTTTGCAACGAGGAGTAGAGCAATTGGCAGAAGAAAGGCACCAGAGTAGATTATGCAAAGACTAACTGCATACACAGATGTTACCATTGCACTGAGACGGGGTACCTTGAGACAGCATTTCTGGACTTGCATGAAACCTGGATTTGTCAATGTTGTGATACTGTCCCCTCTTAATTATGTCCAAGCTTGATACACAGTGTTCAGTTAAATGTGAACAACACAAAATTCAAAGAAGATCCCAGAAGAGGGGACAAAACATTGCTTTTGTAGAAGAAAGGTGACATGGCCTAACATGTGGGATCATTTTCAAAATCTTGGTGGGAGGAACTTGTGACCCAGGAAGTGTCTGTATAAATAGCAACATCACCTTTAGTAACAGTGCAAGAAAGACTGGGCTCTAGAAAATGGAAGTTACATATTAGCATTGTGTGGATTCAGGGAAATTCATTCTACTCTTAGTAACTAGTAACCTGATACTATCATGAATGTGCACGAAAGAGGATTCCTCATGCAAACAACATCCTGTAAGTGTATCCCCCTTTCCTCTTTCCCTCTATCCTGTCTCCAACTACTAAAATCATTTGAAGTTACTTGATGGCAACTTGCCTGAAATGATCATGAATGTAAAATTTTGCACTTCACAAAACGAAAAAATGTAGTATCCTGTGACTGTAATACCAGTGAGTCACTGTTGGAATTGGCCAGCTCATACAAATGCCTGATGTAACACTTTGTAGGGATATGAAATGGAGTAATCACACAGGTTCAGTCATGGATAAAGCAGGTGGTAGATTTCGGTTTACTGGTAGTACACTTGGAAAGTGCATTCAGCTTACAAAGGAGTGTGCTTACAAATCACTCATGTGACCAGTTCTAGAATATTTGCTCAAGTCTATGGGACCTGTACCAGATAGGACTAATGGGGGATATTGAACATATACAGAGGAGAACAGCTCGAATGGTCATATGTTTGTGTAATTCATGAGAAAGTGTCACAGAGGTACTGAAGGAACTGAACTGGCAGACTCTTGAAGACAGACTTAAATCATCCAGAGGAGGTCTATTAACTAAGTTTCAAGAACACCCCCCCCCCCCCCCCACTTATCGTTCACATAGGGATCATGAGGGTAAGATTAGAATAATTACTGCACACACGTAGAGCCATTCAATAACTCTCTCTTCACACGCTTGATACATGACTGGAACTGGAAGAAAGCCTAATAACTGACAGAATGGGATGTACCTTCTGCTGCGCACCTGACAGTGGTTTCCAGAATATACACTAAGTGGTCAAAAGTATTCAGACACCCTCAAAAACATATGTTTTTCATATTAGGTGCATTGTGCTGCCACCTACTGCCAGGTACTCCATATCAGCAACCTCAGCAGTCATTAGACATTATGAGAGAGCAGAATGGGGCACTCCGTGGAACTCATGGACTTCGAACGTGGTCCGGTGATTGGGTGTCACTTCTGTCATTCATCTGTATGCGAGATTTCCACACTCCTAAACATCCCTAGGTCCACTGTTTCTGATGTGATAGTGAAGTGGAATCTTGAAGGGACATGTACAGCACAAAAGTGTACAGGCTGACCTCGTCTGTTGACTGACAGAGACCGCTGACAGTTGAAGAGGGTCATAATGTGCAATAGGCAGACATCTGTCCAGACCATCACTTGGGAATTCCAAATTGCATCAGAATCAACTGCAAGTACTATGACAGTTAGGTGGGAGGTGAGAAAACTGGATTTCATGGTCGAGTGGCTGCTCATAAACCACACATCACACCAGTAAATGCCAAACAATACCGTGCTTGGTGTAAGGAGTGTAAACATTGGACGATTGAACAAGGGAAAAAACGTTGTGTGAAGTGACGACTCATGGTACACAATATGGTGGCCCAATGGCAGGGTGTGGGTATGGTGAATGCCCGGTGAACGTCATCTGCCAGTGTGTGTTGTGCCATCAGTAAAATTCAGTGACGGTGGTGTTACGGTGTGGTTGTGTTTTCCATGGAGAAGGCTTGCACTCGTTTTGCGTGACACTATCACAGCACTTTCTTGTTTCCCACTGTTGAAGAGCAATTCGGGGATGGCACTTGCATCTTTCAACACAATTTAGCACCTTTTCATAATGCATGGCCTGTGTTGGAGTGGTTACGTGACAATAACATCCCTGTAATGGACTAGCCTGCACAGAGTCCTGGCCTGAATCCTGTAGAACACCTTTGGGATGTTTTGCAACACTGACTTCGTGCCAGGCCTCACTGATTGACATCGATAGCTCTTCTCAGTGCAGCACTCCGTGAAGAATGGGCTGTCAAGCACCTAATTGAATGTATGCCTGCGAGAGTGAAAGTGCGATCAAGGCTAAGGGTGGCCAACACCATATTGAATTCCAGAATTAACGATGTAGGGCGCCACGAACTTGTAAGTCATTTTCAGCCAGATGTCCAGATACATTTGATCACACATTGTAGGTGTAGATGTAGAAAAGCCAGGCCTAAAATACAAAAGGAACACGAAAAATAATACAGGTAATTCAAACGCCTGGTATACTCAAAGTGCACACTAGTGTTTCTTGCAGTGTCTCTCAATGGCCTGTTACTTGGATAATAGCACAACAGATAGACAGAAACCAACATTCTTCTCTGCTTTGACGGAAATGCTCCCCAACACTGTAGCTTGAAATTTGAATACATAGGAAAATATTTAAGAGAATCATGCACCACTGCCATATGGCAACACGAGGCGTTATTGGGGTAAGGTTAAAACAGGAGTTAAACCAGCTGTAAATTCCAGATAGAATCTGATTGGTATTCCATCAGAGCATGGGGATTTGTTCAGATTTAAAAATGTCAACAGTTTATAAGTGCTGATGATACTAATGTGTGTGTCACTCATCTTTGCAATTGTGGAGGCATTAAAATGCGGCAGCACACCTGGATTTTCCTTCGTAAAGGAACAGTCAAAAGTACATTTCTGCCTTTGGATGTCATCCATGATTGGCTGGATATAACTTGATGCCACAGACAGCTTTTCATATGACTAGAATTTCTTTGTATTTTGTTAGAGATCCTTAGATAAGATTCTGCTACACTAGTTCTTGAAAGCTTCAGGCATTGCCCTTTTGACAGCAAAGTACATTACCTATTTATACTCTTAAGCTCTGTTTCACACCTGTTGTGCAGTTGCCACTATTTCTTCACTAGTTTCTTTGCAGAGACTGGATACTAAGAAGAGACCCTCCCATCATGAACTATTCCACTAGGTACAGATCTGTAAAGTACTGCACAAATGTTATTTGCAACTCAGTTCCATTATCTGCCCCTGCCCAGAGCTGAGAGTGTTAACAAAAGAGAGACATTAATTTCCATGGAAACACCAATGAGAAATAAGTAACTGAAAAATCATGTTTAAGTTTCTGGATGATGATGATGATGATGATGATGATGTGATTACTTATGTTTATTATATTTCATTTTATTTGAGTAATTTCAAAGAATGAGAAGCAAACGATAACAGACAGTCATAAGATTCCTTCATAGAATATACATATTATTAGTGCAAAAAATGTTCAACAATTACTAATTTTTGTAAAGAAATGAATAACTGCAGAATGTAACAGTGTACTTTTCAAACACTTTAGGTCAAAAGCCTTATCAGTGCCATGTATGCAATAAAAGTTTCTCACAAAATGGAAATTTACAAGAACATTTGAGAATACACACAGGAGAAAAACCTTTCTGTTGTGACTTTTGTGGCCGAAAATTCACAACGTCATCACAGGTAGGTAATAATTTTGTAGTGCATGCATAACATACAAGGAAAATACTTATATAGAGGGAAACATTCCACGTTGGAAAAATATATCTAAAAACAAAGATGATGTAACTTAGCAAACGAAAGCGTTGGTATGTAGATATACACACAAATAAACACAAACACACACACAAAATTCAAGCTTTCGCAACCAACGGTTGCTTCATCAGGAAAGAGGGAAGGAGAGGGAAAGACGAAAGGATGTGGGTTTTAAGGTAGAGGGTAAGGAGTCATTCCAATCCCGGGAGCGGAAAGACTTACCTTAGGGGGAAAAAAGGACAGGTATACACGCTCGCTCGCGTGCGCACACACACACACACACACACACACACACACACACACACACACACACATATCCATTTGCACATATGCAGACACAAGCAGACATTTTGCTTGTCTGCTTGTGTCTGTATATGTGCAGATGGATATGTGTGTATGCAAGTGTATACCTGTCCTTTTTTCCCCCTAAGGTAAGTCTTTCCGCTCCCGGGATTGGAATGACTCCTTACCCTCTCCCTTAAAACCCACATCCTTTCGTCCTTCCCTCTTTCCTGATGAAGCAACCGTTGGTTGCGAAAGCTTGAATTTTGTGTGTGTGTGTGTGTGTGTGTGTGTGTGTGTGTGTGTGTGTGTGTGTGTTTATTTATTTATTTGTGTGCCTATCTACATACCAACGCTTTCGTTTGGTAAGTTACATCATCTTTGTTTTACAATGATGAACCAAAATGTTATGACTACCTGCTTAAAAATGTTGCATTGTTGGAATGCAGTACATTGATTCAACAAGGCCTTTGGCACCTAATGTCTACACCCAGATCACGCGAGTCACATAAATTACGGGCTGGTGCTTTGTGGGCGTGGAGTTGACACCAGATAGCATCCCAGGTGGATTCCCCCAAGTTCAGATCAGCCTAATTTGGTGACGAAGGCATCAATATGAGTTCACTGTCATGTTTCTCAAATCACTATTAGCACACTTCTGGCATTGTAACGTGGACAGTTGTTCTGCTACAAGATGTGATCACCGCAGGGGAAGGAATGCATGTGCTTCACAGTAACGTTCATATAGTCCACAGCTGTGTTGGTGCCTTAGACTAATACTATAGGTCCCATGAAAACCCAGATGAATGTCCCCCATATGGTGATATTGCCCCACCGGCCTGTGTCTAAAATGTGGTGCATGTTTCAAGGAGCCATTCACGCAGTTTCGATGTATCGGGGCATCACCATCAGCCTAGTGCAACAAGGAACATAATTAGTCATCAGGTGCCTTGTTTCATGCACAATCTAATATCGGATGATGCCATGCCCACTGCAGTTTTAATTGGTGATGCCATTTGGTCATCATGGGAAAATTAGGAGGTTGTCTGCTGTGGAGCCCCATATTTAACAGTTTGCAGTCAATGGTGTGCTCCGAAACACCTATGGCTGCCCCCGCTTTGTAATCTGTCGTGAGATCTGCCTCAGATTGTCATTTATCCTACTTTACAAAGTGGGCAAGCCTCCAACCTCCACACTCTTTAATGAGGTGTAGACATCCAACATCTTGTCGCCTTTTAAAGGTTTCACCATCATTAATGTTTCCCCATAGGTCCTCACAACATTAGCGCATGAGCAGCCAATCAGCTTTGCTCTTTCTGAACACTCGTCCCTAGACACTAATCCATAACAATCTTCAATTTGTAAAAGTCACTTATGTCAGTGGATTTCTCCATTTGTGTAACATTCTTCATCACTAGGACGATTTCACATTTGTCTGTGCTCTGCTTGTATACTATCCTTCCAGTGCTACAGTGTCACCAGTGAACTTCCCAGCTCCAATTGGGCAGTGGTCGTAATGTTTTGGCTCAACAGTGTACTGTATATTGTACTGTAATCATTAAAACAAAGATATTTTGCATTGTGACAAGAAGTTTTTACAAAATTTTAATAATGTTTTCTGTCTGAATGCAGAAATATATTCAGTGAAATTGGAGAACTACCAAAATTGCACTGAAGTTTGTTTTTGTTTAAATGGTGTACTCCAGTGCAACTTGATGATTTGGAATTTCATTGAACCGTAGTAAGTTGCTGCCTCCTGCCATCCAGCATGCTTTAAGTGGACAAAAATATATTATTTACTCCCACCTACTTAGGGAGAAATGACCAATAGAAAAGAATAAGAGAAGATTGAGCTTGCACAGAAAGATTTAGGTGTGTGTTTTTCGCAGGTGATATTACAGATTGGAACTGGAACAGTGGAGCAGTAGTAGTCTAGAAGTGGTTCCGTGAACACTCAGCCAAGCTCTTTAAGTGAGAATTGCAGAGTAGTCATGTAAATGCAGAGTTTAGCATAAGATAAATGATGATCTCACTCACAGACAATGAAAAAGTTTGATGAGAAAATAAGAATTCTCCGTAAGGTGTTAGTTCAGTCATTTGATTTGGAATGCATTTGAGTAATAGTCAGTGAGAGTATGCGTCACATTGGTGGCTGTTGCTACTATCACATAGTAGAACAGTCAGAGAAAAGTGCAATTTCATTTTAAGATATTTTGTAGGAATAGAGATTTACAAACATCATACACTTGTATTTTCCTTTGATATGATTTTAATGTATCAAAATTGAAATGTGTGGGTAAAGTGATATTAAAGGCAGGAAGTGGTTATAATAAATGTCCGTGTAGCAACATTGTTTTTGTTGCAAACTACATTTACTGAGTGTCTGTAGTTATTGCAGGCTCATGTGCTTGAAAATAAAGAGAGAAACCATTGTCTCATCTACTACAGACATAGTTTCCGGAAATCACTAATTAGAGTGACTACAAAATACCATAACTGAGTGTTGAAAAATATGCTGTTTAAATTCTCATATTTTGGATGAATCCTTAAAATGCTACAAAATTGTTCATTAAATCAAGATTTAAAAAATCTACATGTTTTATTTTATAACTTGAATTCCAAGTGTACACTGTTGAAACCAGAAAGTGAGCATGCACATTGTCTCTGTTGACCATTGAATCCTCCCCTAAATGAAATAGAAACTAGTTGTCTTTTTGTGATCCGTCATCCTCTCTCTTTTTTTCTCAAGCCCCTGAAGTATTCTTAGGTATTGTCATTTGGAGAACCTGTAGATTGTAGGATATGATGAATAGGCTGGATGGTCAGACTGGTACATAATGTGGCATTTTTAAGGATATCATTGCAATTTGATTTCTGCTCACATTCCGTACTTTGAGAGGCAAATCACTGTGTTTCACTCTGGGTTGTTAGTTCACTTTATCTGCACAGTGTTTCAATGATTCTTAGTTGTCTTTTGCAAGTGCTGTGAATAATGAGATAGACTGAGAGATGTTGATGTACTGTTAAAATTTGTTTGTTGCACAGGCTCCCAATTTCATTAGTTTTTGACACACACACACACGCGCGCGCGCGCGCGCACACACACACACACACACACACACACACACACACACACACACACACACACTGAAGTTTCAGTTTCAGTAAAGTATTTGATGTAGCATTGACTACACAATTTATTAACTTGCCACTGTTAGATTGACACAGCAGTCATAAAAAACACGAAACAGGCATAACATGGAATGGGTCTGTAGTCACAAGCTTATAAAATGTGCACATAAAGAAAGGAGTGCTACCTGACAATGCTTTAATCTGCTTGGGATCCAGACAACAAGCACATGTAAGGTCATCACTTTCAGCACATGAAGATAACAACTATGGCACTTGCTTAATTATTCTACAGAACAGTGGGACTGATGAACAAGATTTTTCTCTCTTAGAAGTGCTTCAATGTTATTCTGATATCGAACAAGGGGAGGCCAACCTCCTGGGACATGCCAGTTTGGAGTAACTGTACCATATTGGTAGGAAGCTGCTTGGGTCATTACATATTAGAAAATAAAGATAAAAGATCACTATGCAGTATCTTTTGGACCAGCTCACCTCATTAGGACATTAAAAAATAATGAAGTTGTACATCTCAGGTCCATGGCGTAATAGTTTCCAAGAACACATTTGATGATCTTGCTTTTACTGAAATTAGCTTTTGTGCACAAATTTCATCACCTCACACTAAGTGGTATAAATCTTATGACTAGATATTCGTACGTGGTTACTGTAGTTAAATAGAGCAAGTATGTATGGTATATAGATGGATAGTTCCAAAATGTTGCAACAAGTTTTTTGAACGCATGCATATGGAAGTTGACAGTGATCTGAATGCATGCCTTAAGACTCTTGGCTACTGTCTCTTTCATATCAGTTTTTTTGCCTTTTTTGATTGATATATGTAGAAGCTGCTCATAAGTTTATTTGGCATAAAGGAGATCTCTCACCAAATTGCATATGTTTTGAGTTATTGACAGGCACACACGAAGGAAATGAAAACTTTCATAAGAGGTCTTTTCATGACCTAGATACAAAATGCGCGCGCACGCACACACACACACACACACACACACACACACACACACACACACACACACACACACAAAATCAAAATTTTATTTGTGTGAGATATTGTGATTTGGATAGTTGCATAACTGGGCTAACAGGGGATAGCGCTGGCTCATGAAAAAAGTGCGTCAGGAGCTGTGTATTCTGTTGCGAGCTGTGACCATATGGAGCTGATGCCTCCACTGAATCTTAATCCAGTCGTATGGAGGGGATTTGTGCACGTTAAGCAATTTTTGTGTAGCTAGCATGTTGGGATCAAAATAATTTACAAATAAGGTGAAGAAAGGATTTATGCTCCACATGCTGAAATACTCTGAAAATTTTGAAAACTTCTCTAGCTAGAAATATGTGAACACACATACTAAAAGCTTAATGATGTTAACCTCAAGATAGCTTTAAAAAAATGTATTGCCCTATTTATGAGAACTCATTTGTTTAGATTTTTATTTGTATGCACAAGTTTTAATCCTCTCTCTGCAACTATGTACTTTCATTGATTAATCTGTTTCTTTTTGTCTTCCAGTTTAAACTCCATGTAAAAAGACATACAGGGGAAAGACCATGGAAATGTGAGTACTGCAATAAATCCTTTCTTCATAAAGACACATGGAAGTGTCATACCAGAAGGCATAGAGGCGAGAGACCGTTTCAGTGTCATTACTGTGCTAGAGGCTTCACGGAACAGTGGGCACTGAAGAAACATTTACGTCTCCACACAGGTAAATGAGAACGTAACGTCCAACATTCTAATTCCGTTACTATTTTGCAGGGAATTGCTGAATCATTTCATTTAAAACATATTTACCATTTTGTTCTGGTCCTGCAGGTGAGAAACCATATACGTGCAATATTTGTGGGAAAGCTTTTGCTGACTGCTCAAATCTCACAAAACATAAAAAGGTAAGCTTGAAAACAAGGTTAATATGTTAGTAACTTTAGAGTATTTTCAAGAATTTCTTTTAAAATTGTGCAGTGTACTTACAGGTACATAGGGATCCTAAAGCAGACAATGCTTCCAGTAGCTCTGCTTCAGTTGACCGAACAGTTTGGAATATAATACGTAATCACTTGACAAAGGAAGATGGACAGGAAGGTGGCAGTGAAGTAACAACCACAGAAGCACAAGGAAACAGTGTTGAGCAAATCATATATGTTACGTACCAGGATCCTGATGACCCAAATGAAGCAAGAACACTCCATTTTGTAGAAAATGTTGAGGCTCCTCCAGAACAGGTCAGTATGTTTTTGGTGTTGTTATCCTGTAAAAATTACATGGTTTGAAATACACTGAAATTTAGACATGATTGCGCTAATATTTACGATAAAATAAATACATTTGTGTATATCACCAGCAAAAAATGGTACAGGGAACCGTTTACATGCAAATGAGAGAGAGAGAGAGAGAGAGAGAGAGAGAGAGAGAGAGAGAGAGAGAGTGGGGGGGGGGGTGTTTTGTTGGTGGGGGTCAGAGCGGGTTAATGTGAAAGAGGGCTGGAAAGACGTGGAAATTGGGCAGAAATGTAGGATAGGAAAGAAATAGGAAGGCAATTTAGTATTGGGGAGAGAGTTGTCAAAAAAGTGGATAAGGTTTACACCAGGAGGATTATGGGGATATGCTGGAGAGGGAATTCCAACCATGACAGCTCAGTGGAGCTGGTGCTGAGGAAAAGATCTCAGTGGCATGAGTTGTGAAGTTGATGCCATTGTGGTCTCTAGTAGATTTACCAGCAGAGAAATTAAAATCTGTGGTTAGCTACAGATTGTCTGTGACCATTCGTACAGGTAGACAGCTGGTTGGTTGTCAAGCCAAGTAGGCGATGCTGGTCAAGAAAGGCAGGAGATATTTCTACGAGAGTGGTCAAGAAAGGCAGGAGATATTTCTACGAGAGTCTTGTTACTAGCAGTGAGTTGTAGTTTGTTGAACTTTGGCGACAATAACAGATGGATGCCAGTGTGCAGAGAGAGATGGATTCGGGTTACATGTTTTGTGAGAGATCTCATGTTTTGTGGAGTTGTTGGTCAGTGTGTTTCTGTGGTGAGATTATAGTGATAAGATTAGTAAGTAGAGGTCCCGCAGAGCTAGTGTAATGCTTCAGCCACTAAGCCACAGTGATGGAATATGATGTTGGTGGAACCCTTGTCATTGAGAAGTATGATAAAGGTAAAATTACTTTTTAGATCAGAAATGTCAGTTTGTTCCATGTCTGTGACGAATTGACCAGTGAGAAAGGTGTTTGGGGAACTGGGTCAGACTTTGTGGTAGGTGGAAACTGAGTAAGATAAGACTGATTGTGTGGTCGGAGAGTGCTGTTGTCAATAAACGAAGCTATATTTCCACTGAAAGAAACTCATAAAAGTAACTGACAGCATAGTGTGATTAAACTTGGGTCTTAGGCTGAAGGTAAATTGTTTTTAAGAGGATTGATAATTATGTAGGGGTCAAATTTTTTCATATGGATGGACGGCAGTGTAGAATTCGGAGAAGGTGATTGGGAATAGAGATACGGAAATCATACTAACAAAGTTGAAGGATCTTGTGAATGGAGCAAATGTAGTTTATTATGGTCCATGTTTAGGTGGTATGATTGTGTGGGGGAGGACTAGGCTGAAGAAAATTGGAAAAGGTGGTGATCTTTGTGGAAGATTGGATCTCAGTTGGAGACGGATTTTTATGGAAAGTCCATTGTGACATATGCCAAATGCTAGAAAGGATTTTAGAATTTTGTGGGATTGGAGTTTGGCTATGACAAAATGGAGTTCAGAACTGTTCTGCAGGCAGAATGAATAATAGTTTACTGTGAGGCTAGTCAGAGAAAAGATTGTTGTAAGACAAGAATTGAAAATTGTTTTAATTTTAAAAAGAAGTGATTGATGTGATGATAAATAAAGCATTCAGATTGTAACTGAAAGTGGATAGTAGTAGATTCATACTGCCAAAAGAAGAGTAAATGATCATACGTACTCATCAGTAATTAAATGTACAGTAAAACCCTGCATTAATGAACCCACCTTTAAGGAAATCCTGCATTTGATGAATATTTATCTCAATTCCAGCACAACTTTAAGAAAAAGTCTGCTTTTAACTAAGAAACGTTAAAAATTTTGCAAATTGAAAATTTTCAAGTAAGTTTCTGATTCCTTTATATTTTGTCTCACAAAGGACTTGGAAGAGCAGTTGAACGGAATGGACAGTGTCTTGAAAGGAGGATATAAGATGAACATCAACAAAAGCAAAACGAGGATAATGGAATGTAGTCAAATTAAATCGGGTGATGCTGAGAGAATTAGATTAGGAAATGAGACACTTAAAGTAGTAAAGGAGTTTTGCTATTTAGGGAGTAAAATAACTGATGATGGTCGAAGTAGAGAGGATATGAAATGTAGACTGGCAATGGCAAGGAAATCGTTTCTGAAGAAGAGAAATTTGTTAACATCGAGTATAGATTTAAGTGTCAGGAAGTCGTTTCTGAAAGTATTTATATGGAGTGTAGCCATGTATGCAAGTGAAACATGCACGATAACTAGTTTGGACAAGAAGAGAATAGAAGCTTTCGAAATGTGGTGCTACAGAAGAATGCTGTAGATAAGGTGGGTAGATCACGTAACTAATGAGGAGGTATTGAATAGGATTGGGGAGAAGAGAAGTTTGTGGCACAACTTGACTAGAAGAAGGGATCGGTTGGTAGGGCATGTTTTGAGGCATCAAGGGATCACAAATTTAGCATTGGAGGGCAGCATGGAGGATAAAAATCGTAGAGGGAGACCAAGAGAGGAATACACTAAGCAGATTCAGAAGGATGTAGTTTGCGGTAGGTACTGGGAGATGAAGAAGCTTGCACAGGATAGAGTAGCATGGAGAGCTGCATCAAACCAGTCTCGGGACTGAAGACGACAACAACAACAGGTCATATTTGTGTCTTGTGACACAGGAAATGGTAAACTAGTCAACTTGTAGACACCTGCATAGATCGAGTTCAATAACTCGACTTCCCTTGTTGCGATACCAGCACATGTGTTGAACAAATCGGAAATAGATTTCTGCGCAATTTGGGCCACATGATGTGATGTCAGTCACTGAGTCTATGAACTATGAAGCATGAAAAGTGGAGTTGTTTGTTTACTAAAGTGTTGAAGTTATCGGTTTCACTTTTATGGACTTACGACCTGTAAATATTGAAAGCTGATCATCATACGTGACGTTGATGACAGTCTTAACACAAATATTTTTGACATGGTGAAGAACTATGATTTAGCGCCATCTACAAGTGCAACATATTCAATAATAAGGAAGAGTTCTTAAATGCTGAAGCTAACAATTCCTGTAGATCCATAAACAGGGAACGTTCGTATGTTTACATTCAGTGATGTGGAAAATACTCTTCTAATGTAGTTTTGAGGAGTGGAAGAATTCCTATAAGTAGAAACATACGTAGAGGGAAAGTTTGTGAAATCATTCTACAGATTGAAACTGAAAATTTCAGTGCATTGAATGGCTGGATGAATTGTTTCAAGAAAGTCATCATCTATCATTTCAAAGTGTACATGGAGAAACTGAGGCTCTAGTCACAGAAAGTGTAAACTATTGGAAGAACATTACAATGCCACGATTGATACAGGACTTGAGCCCAGATACATTTTCACTGCTGATGAAACTGGCATTTTTTTATAATTTACTTCCTGCAAAATCATGTTCTGTTAAGAGAAAAATGCCACAGAGTAAAAAATGAATAAATAAACTAAAAATAAAAAAGGGGGACAGCACTATTGTGCATAACTAGTGATGGAGTTAAATGTTTCCTTCACTATTAATTACATCACTTTGTACTGAAGAATACAACAGCAGACACTAGGGATGTCAGAGATCTTTTACAACTTTTTCAGGCATTGGTGCCAAGATGGGTGTTGCGGGAAGGAACTGGACTTATTATTGACTTTGTCCTGCACATCCTAAGTAAACACAATTTTTGAGGAATGTAAATGTTGTCTTCCTTCCTCCAAACTGCGTATGTCGTCTTTAGCCTCTCCAGTATATATTTGTAGTTGGGTGGAGTTCTGTAACACAACAGTGCTGTAACACAACAGTGTTAACTTGCTTCACAAAGTGTGGCTATGGTATATCAGTTGCTGCTGAAGACAACGACATTCCAGACGAAGGATGGAGCAGCAAAACTGATATTTCTGAAAATTTAACATTCAAGGACATTGATGTAGTGATGATGATATGACTTCCATACCAGAGATTGTTACAAGTGACATGCTTATGAAGGAACACAGGTAGGAGCTGGCGGTGACAATTAGGAAAACAAAGAAGAAAAGGAGGGCATTGCATCACTGTTGCAAGGAATTTACAGTGTCAGGAATTTCTTTTCCTCTTGTAATGTTGATGAATCAATTCTAATTTATATCGACCAGCTGGAGTAACAACTTCTTTCACTACACTACGCCAGGAGGACAAACCAAACAGGATTTCTTGATTTAAAAAAAAATAAAGGATATGGTCTGTGAAAGATACTGTAATTGTATATTTGCTGTATATAAGTTTGTGGTTCAGGATATTGGTAATTTTGTGATTAAACAGCACTTATATCACTAAATATGTTTGAATTATCATTCTCCATCAGTATTTCCATGTACATGGGCAAAACCCCCATTTAAGGAACAAATATTCTGGTCCCCAGAAGATTCATTAAAAAGGGGTTTTACTGTATGTGATCAAGAAACTGTAAAGTGGGCAGAGTGATGAAGTACTATAATGCTGTACAGTGCAGGTCAGCAGGAGAAATTAAAAATATGAAAGATGAAAACAAGAAGGATAATGTGCAGCATGATTGATACGAGTGATGGAACCGAGAGCAGAGGGGCTTCTTATATTGAAGTCTCATGCAAGAGTGGCATGACAATTGCTTTTATTCAACTCGACATGGGTACACATGTGGGATGTATACGTTTTGAGAGAAGTGGAAATCATAAAGAACAGAGAGAACCTAACCTAACCTAATAAATGAGAGAGGAAAAAAAAAAAAAAAAAGAACCAGAAGAATGGCAAAACAGTGCAAGTAGAAGAGAGTTTAATCTGCAAAAATGTTAGTATAATAAACATTTCAGGATGAAAACAAGGAACTAAAACATGAGGGCACGAATAACCACTCTTATGTTCATAATGATGAATGGCACAAGTGTATAAGTAAAATATCTTTCTCTCTTTATAGTGTTAGTGCAAGCGATTCTCTCATCCAGAAACATCCAGGGGAAAGAATTGCATTACCTTGGCCAGGGCAAGGAGGAACTGCTTGGAGAAACGATATATGCATTTGGGAATTAATGCTGGTGGGGGGGGGGGGGGGGGGGGAGGGGGGTTGATGATTCTGCTAGCTCGGGTAACTTCCTTTCTATTGTTGCCACGCGTCTACCCCTACACTGAGAACATTTAGGTTTGTATGAGAAGACATTCATGAAGTTGAAGATACCTATCTGTTTCAGCTTTCTGCTATTTCTCTGTTGAAAAATTATTAATGGCAGCTGTGGCATATTTTCTGTTTCTTGTAAAGGCATATTAACATTAATTTGAATCTTCCTCTGTGGGAAATATTTTGAACTGATGATACAAGGAAGAGTGTTTTGGGAGCCATTTGACCATAAGTACTATAAATATTGCTGTTAGAAGAGATTAGAGGCTTATTAAATGAACATTCATTAAAAAGAAAGAAAAAAACTGAAGGAAGGGGTGTTATGTAAGTGGAAACTGCACAAATGGGCATAAAAGAAAAATTCAGAACTACTGAAGTACGAGGGGGTACACCAAAACAACAAACAAGAAAAATCCTCGTGTAGTAAGCGTTTCTGCTGCTAGGTGTGTATAGTGCGACTCATTGCCAGTTCAGTGCCATCTGTGTTGTCAACGTGGCTTGTTCTGTTAATCTCCAGTGATTGCTTTTGCTGGTGGTTTTGTTCTGTTTTGTTTTTTATAACGACAAGTTTAAGTGAACAATGTGCAGCTGTGAAATTTTGTTTTCTACTTAGTAAAAAAGGTGCTGAAACTGTTTTAATGTTGAAAACAGCTTGCCAAGATGACACTATGGGAAAACCTCAAGTGGAAGAGTGATTTGCATGATTTAAAAATGGCGACATGATGATTGATGTCAAACCTTGTTCTGGATGTCCATCAACTGGCCGAATTGATGAAAATATTGGAAAAATTTGAGAGCTTGTTTTCACAGACCATTGACAGACAATGGATCAACTGTCAAAGATTAGTGGGTTATCTTGGAGCTGAGTGCAGCACATTTAAATGGAAGATTTGGGCAGACATGAGACTGGTTCTTCCATCACAACAACGCACCTGCACACACAGCCATTTCTGTTAGACAGTTTTTGGCAAAAAATCGCATGGTTCCACTGGACCACACGCCTTACTCGCCTGACCTGGTTCCGTGTGACTTTTTATTACTTCCATGCATGAAAAGGGGACATGAAAGGATACCAATTTGAAAACACTGAAGAAGTCGACAGAGAAAAATTAGGGAGGAGTTGTAAGCCATTTCTAAAGATGACTACAAAAAAGGTTTTGAACAGTGGAAGCACCTGTGGGACAAGTATATTAGTTGTAATGTAATGGATAGTATTTTGAAGGGGATAAGGCACTCCGTCTTCAGGCCACAAGTGGCACATCGGGACCATCCGACTGCCGTGTCATCCTCAGCTGAGAATGCGGATGGGGTGGTCAGCACACCACACTCCCGGTCGTTATGATGGTTTTCTTTGACCGGGGCCGATACTATTCGGTCAAGTAGCTACTCTGTTGGCATCACGGGGCTGAGTGCACCCCGAAAAATGGTAACAGCACATGGTAGCCCAGATGGTTACCCATCCAAGTGCTGGCCACGCCCGACAGCGTTTAACTTCAGTGATCTGATGGGAACTGATGTATCCACTGCAGCAAGGCCGTTACCTTTGAAGGGGATAAGGTTGTAAACAATTCAAAAATATATAGCTTTTAAAAAAATAATTCCTTGCTTTTTGGGGGGGGGGGGGGGGGATGTTACCATCCCATCATAGTTGCCTGACTATCTGTTGGCTGTTGATTGACAGGCACATACATTCATTCTTGGATGGAATTATAAACTCTAAAAGTTTTGAATGTAATAATTATTGTGTGTGTTGAGATCAGTCAACAATAACAGATAACTTGTTTCATTTATGTAATTGTACGGGGCGCAAATATTTCTCTAATTACATGGAAACTACTTGAACAGTTCTGATTTTTTTAGATGTTCTTTCGTTTTTATTTATATCTCAGGGTGAGCTGGATTACAGAATTGATCGTCGCACCTCCATCAGTGGGGATTCTGCGGATGCCTACCAACCTTCATACGGCCCTTTCTCTCGGACAGGTATTTTAGATACAGGATTGGGAATGCTCTGTCTGACTGTTTTAAGTGGGAGAATGGTGTCCCTCAAGGGGGTGTTTTAAGTGCCACAGCTTTCGCCATTGCAATCAATAGTATTACAACCACAGTGCGACGTCCGGTACTATGATCCTTGTTTGTGAACGACTTCTCCGTCTTCTGTGCATCCTCCAGCTTCACCACAGCTACTCGGCAATTGCAACTGACGATCAGACAGTTGGAGGAATGGTCTTGCACCACAGCTTTAGATTCTCAATAGAGAAAACAGTTTGTGTTGATTTTAATCATTCCCGCTGTCGTTTAATTCGCCCGTTTTAAAACTGGGGGACACCGTTCTCACTTTAAAGGAAAAGGTGAAGTATCTGGGTCTTATTTTTGATGAGAAGTTAACATGGTTGCCACACCTTAAAGAACTGAAACTGAGATGTCTCAAGGCCTTAAACATCCTTAAATGTGTCAGTCATAGGTCTTGGGGAGCCAACAGAGCGTGTCTGCTCCAACTTTATAAGGCTTTTGTGTGACCCTGGCTTGAATACGGATGCCAGATTTATGGGTCTGCAAGGCCTTCATACATTAAAAGGCTGGATGCAGTTCATCACGAGGGCATTAGGCTGTCGACAGGGGCCTATCACACGGCCCTGTTTTTAGTTTGTGTGCGGAGGCTGGTGAGCCTCCACTGTCTAATCGACATCTTCTTCTCGTAGTACGCCAAGCATTCTCCATTCCTACATTGCCAGCATCTAGTTACTTTCTTCAGCCGCCTCTGGAATGGCTATTCGATCATCGACCTGTGCAATGGAAAGCCTTGAGTTATTACAGGTGGGGGACATTAAGGTCCTAAGCCAGGGGTGGAGTAGGGCCTCCCCCTGGCTACTACCAAGGCCCAGATTGCTTTTAGAACCGACTGCTTACAAGAAGCATTGTACCCCAGACTATGTTTTTAAAATTAAATTTAATGAAATTTTACATAGCCCCCCCCCCCCCCCCCCCCCCAGATTTTATTACCGTCTACATGGATGGTTCTAAACAGGAAGATGTTTCTGGTTGTCCCGTCGTGTTCCCCGAGATTGTCCTCAGGATATGGCTCCCAGAGCAGTTTTCAGTTTATTATGCGGAACTGTTTGCCCTCAGGATAGCAATGGAGCAGATGAGAAGGCGTCTTGACAAAAAATTTATCATCTGCTCTGATTCTCAAAGTGCCCTTCTCACTGTTGGACAGATCTACCCAGTAGATCGGATAGCACAACAGGTACAGGACGCTCTCCTTTTTGCTGGGTTCCAGGGCACCTAGGAATCCAGGGAAGTGAACTCGCTGCTGCTGCTGCTGCTGCTGCTGCTAAGGAGGCTTGCTCCCTTCCTCCTCCTGCCCGCTGTTCAGTCCCTCTGTGTGCTGTCACTTCATTTGTGACCAGGAAGGCCATTTGTTGGTGGGAGTCCCAGTGGCTGGAAATGAAGAACAAACTACGTTCCATCAAGACTTCAGTGCGACCATGGATCACCTCCTTCCACTTGGGATGGTGTGAAGAAGTAGCCCTTACTCAGCTTAGAGTGGGACATTGTCCATTGACAAACGGCTTCCTGTTATGTTGGGAGGAGCCTCCAGTAGGTCAGAGATGCGGGACACAGCTGTCAGTATGACATCTTTTAACTGAGTGTGTGTTATATGACAACCTGAGGGTTGAACTGGGTCTCCCACAGGATCTTTCCTCTATTTTAACTGATAATGAGGCAAGTGTTGTTGAGGTCTTAAAATTTTGTGTGGTGTCCGGAATTCTTCCCTAAATACTTCTTGTACAATCTTAATGTGTCATAGAGTGGCTGGGTCACATATTATTTCTAAGTCGTCATCCAGCCACACTTGTTTGTCTCTTTTTAACAGCATCTTTACAGGTATTTTCTCCACGATTTCATTTAGTTATCCCACTGTGTCTTTCTGGCATTTTATTAGGGGCTTTTCTAAACCTCACCTTCTTGTGGTTGCTTTACGTTTCCTTTGGTGAGATCAAACGTAGTTTTCCAGTTTATTGATCTCCTTCCATACATTATGCAAATCTTCTTCGGTATAATGTTAATGCAAGGGTGCTGATGACCTAGCTGTTTAGTGCCCTCCGCCATAAACTATCATCAACCCTTTGAGGATCCAAACAGTTTTTGAGAAAGTAATGTAAAATTTTTATTCCTCCTTGATTTAAATATATCACTGTTCTGGGAACTATTTTCATTGTGTTCTCTCCTGAGAACATTTGCAAATTGAGACTGTATACTTGCTAACCTGCTTAGTAAATATCATTATCTTTCAGCCATCTACTGAAGCTATACTTCAGGAGACTACTTCAAATACTGCCTCTGTTGAAAATAAGATAGAACTGACACCAGAAGCAACATACCAGATAGAATCAGCCCCTCATGCACTCCAAGTTATGGATGAAGATGGTAATCCTATCCAATTTACAATGCAGGATGGAAGAGCATTGCAGGTATTCTTAATGTTAATAAATTTATTGAATCATGAAATTATCGTATTTATTATTATACTAAAGCTCGATTGATAACTGTGGTACACCTTGAGACACTGTATCAATACACACTTCATTCACTATCCATTTGCAAAGAGATCTGATTTGTGAAAATTTGAAATATCCAGGATGTCCTTTCATGAAAGGGAGGGTGGGAGATTCTAATAGCACCAAAACAGTACAGAGTTTGGAATTTAGGCAAATATTCCAGAAGTACAGACGAAGCCATATATTATAGACTTAACAAATATGCAAGGGAGAAAAATCCCCACTGTTTGGTATTTTCAAGGAGAATAATTGTAGAGTGGGTGTGACTTCATCAAAAGGAGCGAAGTGAGTGTATTGTTTCTGGCACAACCTTCAACATTGTGTCACATTTCGATAGTGTGTTATTTAAATGCTGACCCATGGCATCAAGTGGCTATAGCTCCCAACATAGCCTCTACTATAGGTGAATGCCTTCCAAAATCCTGTGAGGGAACAAACCTTATCCTAAATACTTATAAAGTGTTATGTTTTCCAAATTAATTGGTTACAGATAGTGTGTTTCAGTTATACTTACCTTTTTTTATGGTTTGAAATAATTTTGTATTCCATAATGATTTTAAAACTCTACCTATCTACATTATTATTAAATTCTGCTCTTTAAATGAGCACTTTAAACTGTGGAATTTTTAACCACATCAGCAAGTACCCTACAGGTGATGTTAATAATATAGGCTAATACAGTATAACCCTGCTTTTACGTTCCGGGAATTGACGTTTTCCCACTGTTTTCGACATTTTTTATCGGTCCCATCAAATTTCCTAAGTCCACAATATTAATTTGCACTTGATTTTGCGTCAACACATTTATTATTTTCCCGTGATTTACGCATTACGAAAAAATGTTTGTGGAGAAAATATGATGCTGGCATAATGTTGGCCGTCCAGTAGTGTTTACAAATATTAAGTGGTTAAGTTTCTTGACACCAGGGCATTCTATTCAGCGGATTTGGACAGGTAAACAAGTAAAAGTTGTACCATTTCCAAACTGTCTCTACTGTGCAAATGCAGTTTCGTGATAGTTGTGATTATCGTAACACCTTTGTCGAACCATACTTAGTGTGTTTCGGCGTATGGCCACATGGAGAGCTAGTTGACACAGTCATTCACTTTGTGTTGCTCAAATGTTTTTATTGTAAGCACAGTGCCAGTTATGTATTGTATTCATGCTGAGCAAAACGTGTTTTGAGAATTTATTCTCGTTGTCAAGTGCAGTATTTACGTATGTATTGTTTGTGATGTTACACAAACAAACAATGTGAGTGATAGTTTGCATGTGCGTATGGTTTTCTACGTAACTGATGGGTCACAGTACCTGATAACGTCAAAAAGACACAGAATAATACATATTCAAACACCATACAAAATACTTTTTTACGTATTTGCACTTCACAACGAGAAAAAATTCTCAAAACGCGTCATGCTAAGCGTGAGAAAAAATACATAACTATTGCAGTATTTCATTATTTAAATAATGAATGACAGCTGCAGGCTTTCCAGAAACATCGATTATGATGTTTGAAATTAAATCAAACGTTTCCACTTCCCAGACAGTTACCAGTTCCAGTTACATCAGCAATTGTTATTAGCTAATAGACCTTTATTACATAATAAAAAAGTCACTGACAAGTCTTTTGATGCCTGTTATGTATACACATCATACATAAAGTGCAAGAGAGATCCTACTCATAACTTTTACTGCTTAAATCATTACTTCCCACATTTAACATTTGCCCACATTTTACACAATTTTTTTGAAGTCCCTTGACAAGTGTAAAAGTGGGGTTTTACTGTAGTTATATTTCACTATATATTCAGTACTGCAGAGATATCATGTAATGTGCAACAGGGACACGGTAGGACTACCACTGTAGGTAACAGTACATGGGAGCTTGTGGCTGCAAGTTGAAGTAGCACTGAACTGAAAGTAGTATAGTTTCTGGATAATTTATACATTTGCAGTTATTGTTACTACCATAGCCATGAAAGGAAATCACAGTACTCTAGCTGTCTCAGGCAAGAGACTATGCTGCATGTATATACACCAAATAGCATAAATAAAGTTAAGAAGTGTCTAATTAGTGTAAGAGGGTTATTCTGGGTAGTGTTAAACCCATGATATTAGATTCTTCATAAGTCACAGTTTCCTCCACTTCTTTCTTCCCCTCAGCAATAGTCGTTCTTGTGGTATTTCTTGTGATGATATTGCTTACTTTGCTACTCCCCACACCCACTAAGTAAGTTTATATGTGTTATTCTGTTAGTATTTATTTTACAGAATTTTGTTTTGAATTTCTGTTTTTGAAAATTTAAAATCTGATCTTGATTACACCAATGCCTATTGCACAGATTACTACAGTTGATGGTCAGGCAATCCATGTTACTACACCAGATGGACAAAGCATTCCCGTGCAGTTAGCAACATCTGGTACTCAAGTTTTCTCGGGGGAGATAGCATCCCAACTTGATAGTATTTCAGAAGCAACTTCTGAGCAGTCAGAGGCAAAGCAAGTTGTCACTGCACCTCAGGTAAGTGTTCATACTTCTCCATTGCTGATGTGCTTGGGCTGTTTGTCTGTTGTATAAATTTTTATTTACATCCCCCTACAATTGTCTCAGGCTGAGGTGAGTTTTATTTCACTTAAATACACACGAAAACATTAAATTTTCATAGATTTTATTCATGAGAATTACTGCCAGTTGACCCATGATATAGGTTTACAGTTTACAAAGGAAGCAGTTTACAAAATCCTTGTTCGACCAATACTTGAATATTGTCCATCAGTTGGGATTCTTACCAGATAGGATTGGTAGAGAAAATTGAGAGATCAAAAGTAGAGAAGCACCTTTTGGTAGAAGTTCATTTAGCAAGTGCAAAACCATCACAGAGATGCTCGGCCAACTCTGGTGGCAGATACCACATGTTCTGATCATGGTGTGCTTTACTGTTAAGTTATGAGAGCATACATTCCTAGAAGAGCCAACAAATATATTGCTTCCATCTATGTATATCTCGCAAAAAGACCATGTGGTTCAAATTGGAAAGATTTGAGCTCCTGCAAACTATTTGTGACTGGTACAAGAAAAAGAGGAGGAGGAGGGGAGGGGGGGGTGGCAGTGCTTCATACACGTCAAGGTGGCTTTCGCAGGGTAAACCAAATTATAATTTTTTTTTTAAATTTGTTGTTAACAAAATTTACCTAAACAGTGCTGTATTTGTAATTGATTTAACTGTTCTTAGGAATGCAGAAAAGTATATTTATTTACAATTTTCAGTATTTATCAAATGTCAAGTAATCAAATATAGCTGTCTGACAAGTTGTTTGTTATAGGAAGGTAACATAATTGATGATAAAGGGGAAATACCTAGCATAGGAAACAAAATTTAATTTGAGGTGAGAAAAGCACAGGCAAAAATGTTGCAAGAAATAAGTGAATTACTAGCTATTGTCACAGTTTTGAATTATTATGTTAAACCACATCTTTTGACATATTTCCCCAACTTCTAATATACTATTGAAAAAAAAGTTTTATGCCAACTGCACATCTATGAATGGGTGTGGACTAGGATTCAAAGGGAGAAGAGAACTAATGAAATGAAAAAGAGTGAAATAAAAAAATTAAGAAAAAAAGAAAAGAAAAAGACAAACAAAGACTGTAAAGCAGTCTGTTTGAAAGAGCACATACCTGAAACCAAAGTCTGCTGGCGGGTCAAGTTCAACACTGTTGCAATATTTTCCGCATCATTGAGTTTAGACATACAAATATTCTTGCTTTGTGAATCCACAGTAACTGTCGACATTGGCATTTGAGAATACTACTTGCTTCATGTCAGATCATGTGACCTTTGTCACATGGAAATCAATTTCAGATTCTTTCAACGCATCTGTCTGTTTCGCTGTAAGGGAAGAAGTTATTGACTCCATTCTAGATACATATTGGCTGGTTGAATCAATTACCATTTGCTGCATTACACAACAATAAATATGATCTGAGTTAAATGGAAAGAAATCAGAAACTCACTTGAACGTATAAGGAGTTACTTAAAAACTGGATTTCAGTTTGAAACATGCTGCATGTTTGTTTATTAAAAGGGGACATTTTCTTGAAGCTGGGCTTCATTAAAAGTGGGGAGAAATAATGTTGTTTTGGGAGTTTCACGGGACTTATGGAAGTATATATCGAAAGCATGGTTTCCTTAAAAGCAGGTTTTTTAATTTGAGGTTTTACTGTAATTAATCCAGCCTGTCCCACTCTCTGATGATGGCCTTAATTAAGATGTGTATTTCATCCAGTGTGTGTGTGTGTGTGTGTGTGTGTGTGTGTGAAGGGTTCCTACAACAATGCATTACAAGTTTCAGCCTGTCTCAAGTGTGCTCGGTCAGGGTATGTCATCAGGTAATGCAGGATATTTTATTCAGATGATTGCAGCATCCAGGAGGAATATGGTCGTGATGTGGGTGTGATGTTCGTATAAATTGTCTATCAAAAAGGTGAACCCATTGTCAAAATAATGATCCTCTCCCATATTAACATCTCTTTATTACGCTCTACATAAATGAGAGGCATTCAACATATGTACATGATATGGGCTCAGAATGTGAGTGACCAATATCCCTGGTGAAGACTAAGGACTGGACATGTGTTGGTACCTAGCCATCTCCACATTCTTCTACGACAGTTATTAGGTGTCTGATAGACCCTGTGCTTGTTGGTGAAGAGGATCAGTGCCATTGACAAAAGTTCCATTACAGGTATTTGCTTGACCACCACCTTCACATTTCTTGGCATTCTGGGATTTGTGCTTTTGTTCACAGTGAATGCCAAGAAGCAAAATTTATTGTGAGGAGATGGTATATTTCATTGGCCAACAGAGCCTACCATGTTGCCTCCAAAAAGGCAAAATTCAATTAATTGCAACATGCTTGTGGTACCTACAAGGCGTAATTAGTAGCTAGTGCTCATCTGCTCGTAGTGGTAACCACGGATGAGCATACAATGCAGATCTTCAGTGGTTTGTGTCTCACAATAGCGGCAGATAGTTTGAATGATGTTGCTGCACTTGAGAAATCTTCATGCTGTCTCTTTGAGTGGGTTTTGTTTTCGGTTTTTAACTGTTGTCTTTAATTATATTCATTGTAATTGTTAGCCTGTGTGTGCCACATAGCTGCATGGTAACAGTTGTCATGAACCTTTGTTCCATGCAAAATTTTCCACAATTTTCCTTGTTCATGAATTCAGGGGCATTATATTCAGATATTGTCACAGTCCAAAATATTCATTTGTAATTTCAACTAGTGTTGCATTTTGTTTTTGAGATCTGTACATTTTTTTACACCAAATGCAGATAAATGCTATGGCTAAGTAATACTATGCATTACAATACAGTTTGAATTATCATTGTCCCTGTTACCAGTGTACAGTCATTTTAAATGTCTGTGTATCACTTACATAAAGATTTAATCCTCTTCTCTCTATCTTGCTTATGCATATTCTGCTCAACTCTGAGCTGTGCTTGAAGAAAGTCACTGTTGTAATGCACAGGCCAAAATTAGTTTTAAAACAAATTTCTTCCTGTTTACCACAGAGTGCACCAAAATAAACTGTTTGGCAAATCTGAAGTCAGTGGGCTGGATTTGTGGCAACATTTGGAACTATTCCAAAAACAGTACTCTACTTTTTGAAATCATACAAAGCTACAGAACAACACAAAGATTCAGCAGTTGAGTCGATTGGCATTTGATTGAACTTTGTAAGTTTTCTTTTCCTCTTTTCAGGGTGAGCAGGTCAGTCTTAACGAACATGTTCCAGATGTGGAAGGTGAAAATATTATGGGTGAGCAAACTATTGAATTTACTACTCCTGATGGCCAGAAGCTGAGATTGGTTGCCTCCTTGGGGCCATTTACCAGTGAGTTTTAATAATTCCATGTACATGTCGCTAAGATTGTGTGAATTGAACAAATTGTCAATTTGAGTGGATCATGCTTTTAATTGAAGTATTTCCAGCTGTAATTAAAATCATGTTGTTATAAGACTGGAATGTGTAAAAAAAATATAATCTCCTGTATTTAAAAAAATGTACATATGGATTTAGCTTGCAACTCTGATTGCATTGATAAACCAGTATTTGTAAATTAGAAAGTTGTTTGTATAAAAAAAAATAAATTCTTCACTGTCTTCTCTACTTGTCTTTGTAAATTCATTCTGCATTTAACATAACCAAAACACTTCAGTACAGATTTTATGAGGTACTGGTGCGAAACCTAAGTTTCACATTAGCTATGAACTGCAGTGTGTATCATTCAAATACAATCATGATATGTCTAAGCCTATAGGGTTTTCAGTGAGCACACAGTAATTCAACCTGTCAAAACATTTGCGACAATATATACCACTTATAGTGATGGCACACACACATCAAATTAACATTGTTTCTGCAAACACCTTTCATGGATCAGCTGCTATGTGGTAAATCCTTTTACATCCTGTTTTACTAAAGGCAGTTGAAAAAACTTTGGAAAAGTTAATAGAGAACTGAGCTTTATGTGGAAATTGTGAAAGATAATCACAGAGATAAAGCCCTTTGCCAAAACTAATATTAGATATAAAGGTGTTTTCTAACTGGGGAAGTTATAGCACAACAAGAAAACTGAAGGAGACACATACATACAAGAACCGATTTTGGTACTCACCTTTGTAAGCTGTTAATAATGTTGGACATCAGCGCTGTATACTGCATTCACTTTATTATTTTGTTAATGTGTTCTTCAATAACTGTAATTCTGGAAAACCATGGATGGGATACAAATATTGAAAAAATAAAGATAACAGCTTAACATCTACTTTAGGTGCTGAGCAGTTACTTTGTTACAGCCAACTACCAATGCTGGATTTTGACTGGGAAGTGGGATTGTGTCGTGGGGAGTTAAGTGATAGGAGACAGGTGGAAGGGTGGTTGATGGCTGGAACAGGGATTTGGCACCAGTGAGCAAGTTGCATGCAATGAAGAGAATCAGTAAATTGGGAGGGAGTAGGCACCAAGGGAGGGTAAGGAGAGCAAGGGGAATGGGAACGGGCAAGTGGAGATGGAGGCCAGGAAGATTATGGGTGCAATGCATGTGTTGTAGGGATAATCTGATGTCGCACAGAAGTTTTAAGTGTTTTCCTCTTATTTGTGTGTGTATTGAAAACTCAGTATCTCAACTACTGGTTACACCTTACCTTTAATTTTAATATTACTGGTGTAATTTGCTAGATGTGTCTGCAGTAGACCTATGGATGAGATACAGCATCTACAAGCACCTACAATGTCACACTGAAGGAATTGTCAGATGAAGAGCAGAAGTCATGTGTGCAGATCAGAATATGTATGTGCAATTTATGTAAAATTGTGGAAACAAATTCGCCCAGTTCTGGTTAATGCTAAACTACTTTCCAGTACCTGTGTGTAACCAAGTGCCACACATTAGGTGGAAGGACTTGCATCCCCTGTCCTCTATTATACATTATACCTCCCCATCCCGATCCAGTCCTCCATCTCATTGTGCACTGCTTGCAACACACTGCCTGCAGCCAGAATAAGTTCACCAGTGCCACGTTCCTACCCTGAGCACTTGCTCCCTCTCTCTCCCAGCCATGTTTCTGCAACCTTTCTTCCTTCCTTCCTTCCTACTGCCTCCCTTCTTCCCTTGACCTGATAGAGCTCCAGTGCCAACAGAGTGGTTTTAGTAGGGACAGTCTAGTAGTGCTGATGTTATATTCTATTAGCTTTGAACAACATTCTCAGACTTTTTTCTGTGACTTCATGATTCAATGTCTCAACTGTAGAGTGAGTTGTTACATTTACATCTTCCATTATTTATATGCCACCATGGACTTCCCATTAATGCATTTATATTTAGGGACAAGGAATGACACAGTCCAACCTCACATTGCGTACAGCAGTTACACAATTCCTTTTTCGCGTTTTATTGTTTCTGCACATATTCAGCATACAATACTGTGATTTTCTTTAACTGAAGATTCAAGAGCACTTAGAAAGTTAGTTGCACTTGTGTTTCCTTGTCTGGTGGTCATCCAATTGATGTTTTACTTTCTTGGTGATTTCTCTAAAATGTCACAAATGAGACGGGTGAAATTCAGCTATTGCTGGATTCTAATGAAGGCTGAAAGTGTGTAAAACTACTGTATTGTTCTGATTATAAGACAATCCCCCTTTTTTTCAAGATGCTTCTTGAGCAAAAAAAAATATTTTTAACATATTCTACAGACTTTTTTTACACATAAGGCATCTGCCTAAAAAGTTAACATTATACCTATTCTAAATTTATGCCACTTCTTGACTGCCTACATTTTGATAAAACAAGGAGAAATAAAATCATTGAAAAGAAATGGTTTACATTAATTTGTGGATTGTTTTGTTTTCTACATTTTTCACCTGCTAACCCTGTCTGTGGTATCAATATTTTTAATCACCATCATCATCGTAATAGCATAGCTGTGAAATTTATATCTTCATTTTCGCAAATATTAGGCTGTTTTGCCCAAATATGTTGCAATTTCTGCAGTAGTTGTTACCATGGAACCCTAGAAATGGCTGTTTTTATCAGACTGCACGTCAGACTTTACTTGTGTCTCTTGCTTACAAACTTATCGTCTGCTTGCTGCCCTTTCATTGGCTGCGTAGAACTAGCAGCCTTTTATTCCTGTCGTGTCATGGTGAGCGTCGACAACATTGCAGCATGAAACACCTAAGTACACCACTAACGCCTACCTAGACTTTTACTGTCTCCTACAGAAATGTTGAGAATTTGACCACTTTCAAAGTCAATTCAGTGGATTCAGGCAAACTGCAGTTTGAACATGGTAGATGGTCCTAAAAAGCCAAAGTAAATTGCAATCAAGATTCAGTCCAATTTTCGAACTTTCACTCATCCCACAACAAGTCGTGCTGCCGTAACTCATTCTTGCAACAAAAATGACTCCAGTCCCATCCCAGGCTTATCCTACCCCATCAGAGGCCAGGCCACCTGCGAAAGCAGCCACGTTGTATACCAGCTCCGCTGCAACCACTGCACAGCATTTTACATTGGTGTGACAACCAACCAGCTGTCAACTAGAATGAATGGCCACTGTTACCAAAACAGTGTGGACTTCCCAGTGGCACAACATGTGGATTATCAATGTCTGCTTCACAAGCCGTACCGTCTGGATTCCCCCTCCCCTCCACCACCAGCAGCTTTTCTAAGTGAGCTGCGCAGCATGGAGGTACAGTTACCACACATCCTTTGCTCCCATAACCACCCTATCCTAAACAAAAGGTAACTCGCCTCCCCCCTTCTTCAACCAACTGTGTGTGTGTGTGTGCGTGTGCATGCACATACACGCATGTGCCCCCCAGTGCCCCACCCAATTCATGTCAGCTAGTTGTGTGCTGCTGTCTCATGCCCTAGTCTGTGAGATTGTGTGCCCAGTCATCTGCCACGAGCCCCCTCTCTACCTGCACCCCAAGCTAGCCCACAGACGGCTTCCCCCCCAAATTCCCTCCCTGCCTCCTCTATCCCCCATCCCACCTCACCCCACTCATCGTGGGCCAGGAAAGAGCTGGCAGTTGACTGAGTACAATGTGCGTGTGTGTGTGTGCGTGTGTGTGTGGTGAAAAGGAAAAATTAATATATGTACATGGTATCTGGGTATTCATACATGTATGAGAGCTTTTATTGCAAAACGTATTCAAGTATAAGAAGAGTATACAAGATGATACAATTTAGTACTATTTCCTCCTGTGTTTCACAGAATTGTCAAATTTTAAGCAGAATAAATAGTTTCTCACATGTCCCTTGCACTAGCACCACCCGAGTCAAATGTCCTGTGTTTGTTCGAGCAACAGTGATATTGTAACAAGCTCTTTCGCATCTTGGGAAATTTTGTTCAAATGCAAGTATCGTTTGCCCAGACCTGCCCTTCAGAATTCTCCCAAATAGATCAGCATGTGACCTCAATAGCCAAAGATTCATCTGTAAAATATAAGACAATGTTTACACACTTTGTATAAAGAAGGTAAAAATGTTAACCTTGGCAGCAATAGTTTAATTTACAAATGACAAATCTGAGAAAAACCTCATCTCATAATCAGGTAAATAAAGTGTGTGTGTTTTTTTAACGATTTCATAGCTTTCAAACACGTTCCACTGAATTTACTAAGATACCACTTCTTTCACTGCTGCCGTTGATTTGTAATCCAACACATATTTGGGAATAATTTTTTCTAGATTAACGGAATTTTCTGTCAGTGTTTGGCAGAATGTGGCAATAATATTAAACAGGAAACACTTGCAAAGTTTTGCATAACGTTTGCAAAATGTTTCCTATTTAATATTTTCCAAATTAGTTTGTCAGTTAGTTTTCCCAATTGGTGCCATTAAGACTGTACTGCATGTCATCGTAGATCTGACTCTGCAAACCATGGTGCAGGATATATTGCCATTGTGCCAGTATTACAGATTCTTCCTGTGCCATTTGTGTAAGGCTAGTGAGAACAATAATTGCTGCAATTAGTGTAATATGGTTTTTTGTAGTTCCAAAAGAGGCAATGTCTAGGAAATTGTGTTATATTTTTCGCTTTATATTGGTTCTTGAAACTTTTTAAGTAGACTTTTCTTCTAGAGTAATTGCAGTTTCCTTACATCTATGAATCAATTCCTCACCTGCTATACTTATGACGGAGCGTATATCATTATTCCATTTCATATTCCCACAAATTGTTACACCATGTTATTTGTAAGAGTTAACTGATTCCAAACATCAGGCCTGGTGGGCTAGTGGTGAAACACATTACTGAAACCAAGAGGTCGCAGGATCGAATATACCCTGGATACTGGCACTGGGATGGAGTTGAGCCCGATTTGGTCCCACACATTATGTCGGGAACAAACCTGGGGATCTTTATGTCTACAGGAGCAGCTCAACATCATGTAGATAGTTCATACGCACAAATGCCATATGTGGACAAGTACTGTACTGTTGAGAAATGGCACCACTATACTGTCACTTGAGAGACAACACATGAGGATACAGAACGTCTATGACATACTATTGTGCCATCAGAGTTCCCTCAATCACTACCAGCTGTGACCTGAAGTCATACCCAATGGTTTTTCACACCAGGACCCAGGAGTAACACCTGTGCCTCTCCAAAACATTGGAAGAATTAGACCTCTCCATAGATCGCCACAATATTCGTTGATGATCGTCGTCCTTGGTAATGCAGAAATGTGATTCATTGCTGAATGCAAAACTCCAGTCATCAGCAATTCCTGGTCATGGCACCACTCGAAACACACACATTTACATTGTGGTGTTCACAGCAACCTACACGGGGTACACTAATTTCCTTAATCTGGCTGTTGGTAGTCTCTGATTAATGGTGTGGGATGACAAAGAAACTTGTAGGGAGTCCATTATATGTCATTGGTCGGCAGGGGCAGATATGAAGGGGTTACCGTGTGTTTAATGCACAACACGATGATCCTCCCTTGTGGTTGACTGGAAACTTGACGGGTATCACTATGTTTCATGATTTGACAGTTGGCCACATAGAGGTCCACAGTGAATTCCCCTTTCAAACTCTCTCAAATAAGCGTGTCATCTCCGTGTCCTTCACAGTGATCACTCAACATCTGTTGCCGTTGCAAAGATTGCATCAGCACCGAGACATACCAGTGTTGAGTTTATGTCTGTTCTGAGACGCCATGACCGACCTCATTTAAACTCTTCTGTCAGGAGAGTTAATTTGGAGTTGGAACGGCTACTTGGGTTGGGTGTGGGGTCACATATTGGATTGGTTCCTGTTGATTCACTCAGTAGGTGGGATTATACTAGACATGGCCCACACCTCAACAGGATAGGGAAGGGTAAACTGGCTGGGCTAATAGCAGGAAATGTAAGGGGGGGGAGGCACTGCCATGAGTGGTAATATACCAGTGGTCATAGGTTTTGGAGCAGCACCTTTTTTAGGATAGGTAGGACAGAACGAAGTCAAGTTCTGAGAGAAGTAAAGATTGAAACAAACCTTCAGTTTGAGAAAGAAATCGAACAGCATAATCCTGGCACATTGTATCAGCGAACACAGCTGTTGATTAAAAATTTATAGCTATCAGCAGAAATTTGATTTCCACCCGATTTCATCTCAGTAAATGTGAAA
This sequence comes from Schistocerca americana, assembly GCF_021461395.2. Lineage (NCBI taxonomy): Eukaryota > Metazoa > Arthropoda > Insecta > Orthoptera > Acrididae > Schistocerca > Schistocerca americana. The sequence goes on along the minus strand of NC_060120.1, from coordinate 433,571,618 downwards.
TGCCAACTATCTTTAGTCTGTCAAAATATTCGAGGGCTTAGAAGTAAAATTATTGAACTACTTATGTACATTGATGAATTACAGTCATCGAATCCAGTTGATATAATCTGCCTCTCTGAACACCATGTGACCACTGGTATAGATATGTTAAACCTTACAGAATTTAAGTCAGCCTCTTACTTCTGTAGACAAAATATGGAGAAAGGAGGAGTTGCCACATTTGTTAAAAACAGTTTTAAATTTAAGAATATTGACATTAATAAATTTTGCTTAGACCAGCACTTAGAAGCATGTGCAACAGCGATAGAATTTCATAATAGGTCCTTTATAATAGTAGCCATATACAGAGCACCTTCGGGAAATTTATTATCTCATCTAAAACTAAAAACAAAAACTAGTGGTTGCTGGTGATTTTAATATAGATGTCCTGAAAAACAGTCAGTGAACGGTTACTGAAATCAATTACATTGTCATTCAATTTAATTTCTACTGTAAATTTCCCAACTAGGATGTACAAATAAGACTGCCACTGATAATATCTTTATAGATAATTCTAGGCAACTAAGGCACATTACAAAACCAATAGTAAATGGGCCATCTGACTACAACATGCAACACCTAGCATTAAATTTTAAAAATTGTCAGGGTAAAACATCTATCAGAATTGAGTTCAGAAGGCCATTAAAACAGTCAAAAATTGATAAACTTAGGAGAATGCTCAAAGAAATTAATTGGATGGATGTTTACAGCATCCAAGACACAAATGGAAAATACAAAACATTATTAATAAAGTTAGCGCCTTATTTGAAAATTGTTTTCCCTTGAAGGTAACTCAAAGAAGTCTAATAACAAACCATAAGGAAACTCTACCTGATATGTAGGGACACCTTTATACTAGCATTATAGCTCATTACAAAAATTACTGCAAAATATTGAAGGAGGTTATCCAGAAATCTAAACACCTGCATTATGAGAAGAAGATAAATACATACAGCAATAAAATAAAAAGAATGTGGGATATAGTTAAGTCAGAGACAGGTAGGAGCAGAAATGAGGAGGAACAAATAGTTCTAATAATAAATGAAACCCTGGTAACAAACGCTTGTTGTGTTGCAAACCATTTAAATAAGTATTTTGTCGCTGTTACTGATAGCATGGGGTTGTCAGGTTCAGTAAATAATGCAATGGAATATCTGAGACCAGTGCACATTCTCAGTAAAATGGAATTGACATTTACTTCACTCAAAGAAACAGAATCCATCATAAAGTCCTTGAAATCAAAGCATTATAGTAGTTATGATAACATAACAACAAAGTTAATAAGAGTGTTCATGTGAGCTTAGTCATATCTTATGTTATTTGTGTAATCAATCACAGGAACCTCCCTCGACTGGCTTAAATATGCTGAAGTTATACCTCTCCACAAGAAAGGGGTCAAAGAAATGCCGTCAAACTACCGACCAATCTCACTTTTGCCAGCTTTTTCAAAAATCTTTGAAAAGGTTATGTTCAAGCGTCTACTTAAGCACATTAGTGAAAATAACATACTGTCAAAGTCACAGTTTGGGTTTCTTAAGGGTTCTGATATTGAGAAGTCTATTTAGACTTCAGTGAAAATGTCCTTAATTCATTAGACAACAAATTAGAGGCAACTGGCATATTCTGTGACCTGTCAAAGGCTTTTGACTGTATGAATCACAGCATTCTTTTAAGTAAATTAAAATATTATGGCATCTCTGGTTGTGCTGCTAAGTGGTTTCGGTCATATCTTACTAATAGAAAACAAAGAGTGTCATTATGTAACACTTCAGCAGTAGGCAATCAGACATCATCTGACTGGGAAGAAATTACATGTGGTATTCCCCAAGGTTCCATACTAGGCCCACTACTTTTTCTTCTGTATATTAACGACCTGTCATCTGTTATATTACCAGACACCAAGTTTGTCTTATTTGCAGATGAAGCAAACATTGCAATAAATAGTAAATCAAATATAAATTTATACTGACATTAATAAGTGGTTCATAGCCAATTCACTGTCATTAAACTTTGAAAAGACCCACTATATGCAGTTCGGAACTTCCAAGAGATTTCCTTCTAGTGTGTGTATAAAATATGACGACATGGATATAGGAGAAGTTGAGAGTGTAAAATTCTTGGGATTACAACTTGATAATAAATTCAGTTGGGAGCAACATACTAACGAACTGTTAAAGTGCTTAAGCAAGTCTTGTGTTTTCAATGCGAATGATGTCAGTCGTAGGAGGTATAAATATTTAAAAAAAACTGGCATATTTTGCTTATTTTCACTCCATTATGTCAGATGGTATCATATTTTGGGGAACTCCACAAACGCAGAGGAAAAAAAAATTGTTTCTTAGAGTTGGAAGTGTATAGTAAGAGTAATGTGTAGTGTAAATCCAAGAAGATCATGTTAAAACCTATTCAAAGAATTGGGCATGCTGACCACAGCTTCTCAATATATTTATTCCTTAATGAAGTTTGTTGTAAATAACACATTTCTTTTTTCAACTAACTGCTTAGTACACAGTATCAATACTAGGAATAAGAACAATATACATAAAGATTTAAAGTCACTTAGTCTTGTCCAGAAAGGAGTCCAGTATTCAGCAACACATATTTTCAATAAGTTACCAGCAGCCATTAAGAGTATAGTTTCAGATAAGACACAATTTAAACATAATTTAAAAGAATTCTTGCTGTACAACTCCTTTTATTCCATCCATGAATTTCTGAACAAGTGCAGTAGACCATTTTCATGAAAATTTATTATACTTTAATTTTTGACAATACTTGGTTGTAACAGCCAAGTAACTACCTGCTGTGTGAATGACGGCAGTATGGAAAGCAGATGTAAGTCTTAAGTCTGTAAATAGTGGAAGTTTAATTTTTTATCTTGTACATAATTTGACTGTTCTTAACTGAGGAGCATTGAAATGAATAATTTACTTTAATTTTTGACAATACTTGGTTGTAATAGCCAAGTAACTAGCTACCGTGTGAATGATGGATTTAATGAAAGCAGATGTAAGTATTAAACCTGTAAATATTAGAAGTTTAATTTTAATTCATGTACATAATTTTACTGTTTATTGACTGAGGATCATTAAAATTACTGAAACTCAAATTTTTGTAATTTCATTTTTGTAATGTGTTTATCTGACATGTTCCACACCCAGAAGGATCCCCTCTTTTGTGGGTCCATGGAATGAATAATTAATCTAATATTCTTTCTCTTATATACCCTACCAGGCTTGGTAACAATAATGCACTGAGGTGGCCATTCTACCTATCACAGATTATTGCGCCTGTAAGCACTTGCATACCTGCCAATAATGTGTACAAAGTTAAATTGACATCCAACCTTGTCTTCTGTGTGCATTGGCTTTTGTAAGCCAGTGTATTAGTATTATTTGTCATTTCATTAATACATTGCATGGATAGTAAAGGTACCACCTCATTTGCCCTGTGCACAGCTGAAGTTACTTCTGCATCTACCCATTACACTCCATCCAAGATACCATTGTGTCCTCCGTATCCAGAAGTCCTCAATACAAACACACATTTCATCTGATACCATATATGATCATAACTTCACTACCAGGTACTGGTGTTGCACCATGTAAAATGTTTTTTGGAAGCCAAGAAATACTCCCTCTGCATTACTGTCTTCATCTAAGGATTTCACAATGCCATGTCAGAAAAATGCTAGTTCAATTCTGCATGACAGTTTAGGAATTCATGCTGGCTGATATGGAACAGGCATTCTGCTCTAGAAACTAACAATGTTTGACCTCAGAATATAGTAAAATTGTACAGCAGACAGATGTCAATGGTATTGGGTGGTAATTTCATGGATCAGTTTTGATAAGTTTGTTGTAGAGGGATGTGACTTGCATTTTTTCCATTTTCTGGACAGTTTTATGTTTGAGAGATGTGTGATAAATTATGGTTATGAGAAGAGCTAACTCGTTGACAAACTCCTTATATTTTATAAGGATTCAGTTGAGCCCTGGGACCTGCTATCTCTCAGTGCGACTGACTAACTGGAGCAGTGCTCATGGATATTTTATTGCAAAGGTATATTCAAAAGTGTAATTCAGTATTCCTGCTTTTACGTTTCTGCACACAGTTCGGTTCCTGTGTCCTCCACAATTGTCTGGACATATATCTTTGCTGGATTGACAGCCTTTGTTTCACTCAATTGCCTTTATTTTTGTGAGAGTTTTTACTGTATTTACTCGAATCTAAGCCGCACTCGAATCTAAGCTGCACCTGAAAAATGAGACTCGAAATTCAAGGGGAGAGAAAAGTTTTAGGCCGAACCTCCAAATTGAAACAAAGTTGGTCCATTGTAATATGAGACACAATTTAGGTCGAATGAATGACAGTAGTTTGGTTCGAGTCGTAAGCTTAGCAGTTAAGTTTTACCAGGTAGCCATTGCTACGCGTTAGGCGCTCCGTCCGTATTTATACGAGTACCCTTCCTTTTTCACGTGCTTCGTCTGGTTTGAATTGATTGCTTATTTTTCTTTGATCTGATAAGTGCCGTTCTCTTTGTTTACATCCTCTAAGGTGAAAATGCATTACCGTACTGTGTCATGCATTGTTTGTAGCATTCTGATAATGAGTGTTTACAGGCGACGGCCTGTCGCCGCTCTTGGCAACGCTTGCTTTTGTGCGCGCTACCGCCACTTATAATTTAAAAAAAGAGAGAGGAATCATCTCATTAGTGAAACAATGGCAAGAGACTGCTATTTGTTGTTACTTACACAGCTGCTTTCTTTGATAATGATCAACAAGCACAAAATAATAGACTGCGTATGATAGAAGATTTTCTGAATGAGAGTTTAGCGAAAAATTTTCTCCGTTTGAAAATCTTTGCAGGCGCCTCTTTAGTACATTACATTTTGCACAGAAATTAGAGTCATCTTAGATTTAAAAATTTAGTCAATTGCCGTGCTTCATTTCTGACTGTATCACTATTAGGCATAAGAATAATATGAATATAAACATGACATGATATGTATATTCTTGCGTGTTTGCTGTTGTCTCACTCTAGTTTCATAGTTTATTAGGCAAACAGGATTTAAATGTTATAGCAGCAAACACTAAACAATACATGGCAAAATGTTTATATTCGTATTATTCTTATGGTGATGAGAACATGCATGTGATTCGCAATTCATAAAAGTTCCTATTAGCAACCATCTCTTCTCACAGATAGGAAAAAATTCAGAACGTAGAGTTGGCCATATTGACAAACATCCCAAACGGTCTTGCCAGTTGGATTTTCGTAGTACATTGAAATGCTGCTACATTTGAAGATGGACAATACGGAATTTGTATTTACTTCATTGGATAATGTATGAAAATGCAGTGGTCGAAACTTGGGGCGGAGAAAAAAAGCTCGTCTTCCACCTTTTTTTAAAAAATTGATTTACTGATGCAGAGGTTTTGGTGCCAGTACCGGTGCCCGCAAAGCATGCCTGTGTAGCGCTACATATATTCGACGGCAGAAGTTAGTTGTGGCGGCACCTACCAACATTTTGCAGAACTTCCGCTTGCTTTGCACTCGATTCTAAGCCGCAGGCAGTTTTTTGAATTACAAAAACCGAAAAAAAGTGCGGCTTAGATTCGAGTAAATACGGTAGACAGTTCTGGAAGGAACAGTGTAAAAGGAGAACTTGCAGAATTGTAGTTACTCTTGTTAATAGCAGAGGTTTTGTCTTTGCAATGTTTAAGTCTCTTCTTCATATTAATCTGTAGTAAAAGATGTTCGATAATACACTTGGTATATAAGACTATAAGGACAAATAACTTTTGCATTATGCATCACTGCCAAGTAACTTAAATCAATGAAACTTGGGTCATAGATAGAAAGAGCTGCTAAAGTATAGTACAGAAGATAATTGAAAGAAATACGTAAAAGACGAACAGAAATTATACTTTTATTCTAAGACAATAATTACACTGAAGTCACCGCAACTCATGATGGGCCCTGGACATTAAAAATGGCGGAGATGGTTCTTAACAGGTTGTGTGATCAATCACAGGCAGCAATGCATGGCCTGCAATGTGTTTCCATGTGGCAACAATTTTGGTAAGGAGTTCTTGTTGTAGGGCCTTCCATTCCTCCAACAGTGTGGTTGACAACTGCTGGATGGTTGCCTATGTATCTGGATGTGCTGCAGTAAGTGTCTCTAACACATCGCACAAATGCTCATTGTGGTGTGTTGTGTGTTCCCACCAGTCACCATATGAGGGTACATCCCACATTGTCGAACATGATCGTTTTGGTGGTCAAGGTGTTATGGTATGGGGCACATAATGTTGCGTGAGCCTACTGGTGTATGAAACCTTGAATGCTGTACACTCACTGATCAAAACTACTGACACACTGTACTCCTTCCCCATGTCGTATTTTCAGGGATACATTTGGCTCTAATTTCGTTCTTATGGATGACAATGCTTGACTACATCAAAACAGAGGATGTTTGGTGAGTGGACTGGCCTCTCCACTCGCCCCAAAGTAAATCTCGTTGAGCACATGTGGGATGTGCTGAGGGAGACATACTGCAGCACATCCACAGGTACCAACGACCACTCAGCAGTTGTCACTCAAGCTTGTGGAGGAATGGAATGCCCTGCTACAAGAACTTCTTACCAACCTTGGGGACCAGCATGGGAACACGTTGCAGAGCAAGCACTGCTATCCATGACCGTCACACGCCATATTAAGAACCACGTCCTGCCTTTTGCAATGTCCATGGGACCATCATGAATTGCAGTGACTTCAATGTAATTATTGTCTCTGAATGAAAGTGGCATTGCTGTTTGACTCATTGCATATTTCAGTTACGTTCTGTACCATACTATAGCAGTTCTCTGTACGTACGGTTTAAGTTTCATCAAGCTCAGCAGTGACACTTGATGCGATAGTTACTTCTAAATTTTGCACACAAATATACTGCTTGTACCGCAAACATTTTTACGCAGTTTTTATTAATGCTATGTTCTCTACGTATACGTTATTCTCTGCAGCCCCTTTTGTATTAATGATAAAATTTCTTTTTATTTAATGGCTGTCTCTATCAGTAAATTTAATTATTCTTTTACTACTGTTTTTAGAAGTTTAAGTTTTCCCATGAATTCATTATATGTTTGATACTGTGAATAGTAGCTTCAACTAGCCTCAGTACATATTTTTTAACTATTGTCACAGTCACCATGTAACTGGACACCAATAATTTTCTCTCACTGGAAGTCTGCAGCATCCAATATAATGGTTGATCAGTGCAATAAAACATTGATCATAGCCATATTCGTAACTCTGACCTGTGCTACAGTACAAGGAGGTAAACAAAAGTAAATGTATTTATGTTACAAGAACATGAGCTCCAAAAATGAAGCATGGACATCAGAATGCTCATATTATGTTATATGAGACCAGTATAAACAGTTTGTAGCCCTTGGTACTTGATTATGTGCAACTTGTAAGCCTGTTTCTACATTGTGATACTCACTGTAAAATTTTTGACAGACAGGCAAAAACAGAAGCAGATAGCTTCATAGATTTTCTTTGAAATGATTAATTGTTGGTTTACATATATTTTTGTTCCATAAATTACATTGTTGTATCACCCATTTCAATCATTTATTTATACTGGTAAATGTACAGGGTCTGCCAAAAATGTTGCAACAAACTTTGAGGGGCTGTAGAGGATGTCTCAAGGAACAACAGAGAACAAAAATCCTTGTCCAAAAAACATCATCTAATGACACTACAGAGTGTCGAAGTTATAGGTGCCAGTGCCACAGATGGACCATAGGCAGAATTTTTGTTATTCAGTGATCGACTGATTTCCACGATCACCAGCGGAAAAGGTGGAGCTAGTTCTGCATAGACAGGACTTTTCTCCTCTGAATGTGATGTGCTGTTGCCTCAGTGAACGATAGTTTTAGACACTGGTTTCCATCAGCTGTTTATTTTTCTGTTGGAACCGTGTAAAATCTCCACTATTTTTTTGGCGTACAATAAACCACAGATGGAAACACATGTCTGAAGCTGTCATCCACCACTGTGACAGACCCTTACATTCCTAGGAGCCAAGGCCTGTCTGCCCAGCAGCTATCTCCAACTTCTCCACTGTCAGTCAGAGCAGTTAGTTGTGATCACTGAATAACAAACAACATTGTGAGACATTCTGCCTACGGTCCGCCATCAACAAAGTCATGTTTGCTGCTGAAGGGGTAGCGTAGTGACAGGCATCGGCACCTATAACTTTGACACACTGTGGCATCATTGGATAATGTTTCTGGACACAGGTTGTCAACTCCACAATTCCAATAACTTTAGGTGACTGAATAGCTCCCCACCATGTGCATGTCCTTACCAAAACTTTATATACTAAGTCCCGTCTACAACCCATAGAAGCCTGTAATAGGAAACACCCTGTATATGCTACTGGAACATAACTGAACCACCTGTATTTTGCTGTTTGCCTGCAGTGCAGATAAAAATCACTTTAACAACAAACAGAAGAACATAGAGAAAGTTTGATGGTAGGCCTAATAATCAAAAATAGTAAGACTAACATAATAAACAATTAACAAGGTCACTTAACCACTTTATTTTTGTTTTGTATTTATATAAGTTAAAGAAGGGGGTGGGGGAGGTAACTACAGTATGGACAGAGATGGGTTTCCAGAAAGAGAACTATTTTTCTGTTTGTGGAGAGAAATACATTCAGGAAATAAATGTAGTGTAGTGAAGGAGGTTAATTATTCTTATCAAACTCTAGGTTACACTGAGCTGGTTTTCAGAACTCTTCATCTTTCTATGTTGATCTACTATAGACAAATATGTCCTTTGTTCTTACATTCATTGGGCTGGACAATTTGTGAGCTACAATGGTCCTGATTAGTGCTCATATGTGCAGATCTTGAGCTGTGTAAGATACACTTCAATCCTGATCTTTTTGAATGACACTTAACATTTATTGAAAATATCTGTTGCTTTTGCAAAGTACTTCTTACTGTGCTTTAGAACTGAAGTATTTCCTGAACTAGCTTTCACTATTATGTTCTCCAAGTTCATGATTTATTTTTATTAGTGTGAATGGCATCACATACACAACTTCTGCAATATTACCTGGTTCTTACAGACTCGCTGATTTAAGAGGGGCAGTTATAAAGTTTTAATAATCACCTCCCAAAAAAATCGAGCTCTGACCACAAATTATTGTACATGCCAATTACATATGTTTTTTTGGGGGGGTTTAACATTTTCCTCAGTTTGGGTTTTTTTAAGTCCGGACCGCACGAAAACTTAAAATAGGGGTTTCGCTGTAAGTGGTTAAAGATGTCATAGTGGAGTGGCCTGAAACAGTTGCAACATTTCTGCTGCTGCTGCCACCATTAGGAAGCTTTTTGAATTGGTGTGAACTTCCATTAACTCAACAAAGACTGTTGTAGTGTATTCCCCTTCAAATGTGGAAAATAAGGTACCTTTCAATACTTCACTTTATCAATGGGTTGTGGCTACGCCGACTGAAGACATATCGCTGTCAACAAACAAAAAACTGATTTTGGCAATGATTCTGGCTTGTGTTTTAGACCTTGATCAAACATTACACTTTTGCACAAAATGTATCATGCTATGGCAACACATACAGAGGAACACAAATTGGTGAAGTTCAGCTTATGTCACTATGATAGAGTGCCTCCTTGTGTTCTTTACCTTACCTCATTCACTTACCAAATGTCTGCCTCAACTTTTGAAGGAGTATAAAATAATTCTGCAGTGGCTGTTTCCTGTGCTGCTGTCACAATAACTGGGATCTCAAACGACTAGATGTAGTTCTTCATACCTAACACACATTTTCTCGGTTTTCTTTTATTTTGGTTTTCAAATACATTTTATGGGCAAATAAAAATCATTGCTACATTTTAATGTAGGAACAAATTTATTTTGTGCACAAACTGTTAATGACCTTTCTTTTCCATGAACAAGGCAGTCTAAAACTTGTACAGCAAGAGAATACACATGCAAATATCTTACTGCTTGCATATACTCAAAGGAAATGTGAATATTTTCTGCAGAAGGCTCCTGAATACAGAGAAACCAATAATTAAAATACAAGGCAAAAGTGTATAGTATTCTTGTATTTCAAATCTCTTTCAATAGCTTCACAGAACACTGTATGGAAGAGAAGAAAAGATGGAATGCTTTCCAGTGTTTTCCATTAAATGGAAGATAAAAATCATACCCATCACATTGCAAAATTCTGAGTGTAGTCATATTCAATTGTTGGTATCACAGCCTGGACAAATTTCAGGAATATTATTAAGTACATGTGAACCCCCAACTCGCCACCTCCTTCAGTTACAGTTTGTATTATTTTTTTCATCACTTCTGCATGCCTGTGGAAAAAAAGCAAGATTTTAAAAATAAAGGAAACAATCTCCACACATTGGCTAACAAAATAGCTGCAATTAAGCAACAACACAAGATATGATCAATTCACAATTAAAACAAGTGATCAAGAGCACATAAAGCAGACTGGTTGTAGCTGTTTGTCATTATCCTTAGAAAGAACTATTCAACTTTTAGGGTTCGTGGAAGGCAGGGGAACACCACCAAGGAATTGTCACAACAGCCATTCCATCTCTATTTGCTTCAATTAACACTTGGAGACTCACTGGCTCCTTCCTTCTGATATCATGCCACTTCAAATTTTGACTAACTAGATACATGCTGTGTGGATGAAAATTTTTGTCAATGGCACTATCCTTCTCCTCATTCCTGTAAACATTTCACATGGAGATCAAAAACATCATCCCTATAGCTTTCAATAGACATTACCCTATGTACAGGCACTGTATCTTTGTAACCTCCAAATGAAGGAGAACAGTGAACTGTAAACGTAGAATACCAGCATGTCAATTGGTTCATTTCAATGTTTTAGCTGGATGCTAATATCCTTTTCTCTGTATCAGAAAACCAGCTACCACTGATGGGCTCCAATTCATAAGTGCTCTAGCCAGATGTGAACACTTCTGTGACATGAACTACAGGGCACAAATACAACTGGCCTTCCGGCACAGAAAATATATTCATGAGTGTGTTTAAAATTTGTACTTGTGGATGTAGGTTAGTTAGCGTAGAGCTCCCTTCTCTATTTTGAGTTCATGGAGCAGTGCCTGTTTACTCCAGCACATGGCACAGAATTGACACATTGTCAATGATGTTGCATGCAATTCATCACTAGAGTAACTTTGTAATACATTCTGCATCTGTTAGTACCACTTTTAATGCCTATAAATCTCAAACATGAGCCATCTTGCACTGTCTACCTGCTTTTGCCCTTATTTCAGTGCCATAGTTATAAAGTGATGTTGGGTGACAAAGTGAGGTGCTTCTTTTAGAAATGGAAAATGTAACAGGTGAATCCGAGTTGAGAGAAGAAGGGAAGCTGCTGTAGTAAGTTACGGAGTTCGTCTTCACTACTGAGTCCAGACCACAAAGATGTCACTGGTAACTCTGTACCAAGCCATGGGACCCAGCCTCTGTGTCTTCACAAATGCCACTTTCATGCAGCCCCTGAAAAGGTTAACACAGTAATGGCCCATCTTGGTTCTCATAGCAGTGTCCCCCGCCCCTCCTCCTCCATCTCTCTCTCTGAAGTGAAACATTTATGACTAAGGGTGAAGTTGGCTAGGATGACAATAAAGGAGGTTTTGTGGAGACTTTCAAGTGGCTATTGTGAGATTTATCAGTGTCGCACAAAGAGGCCATGCTTATTTGGGAATATTATGCAGAACAAGGATAGCATTAACAATAATAAGGATTACACCTTGGAACGGGCTGAGAATGGATGAGACATTATAGGGAGTGGTCGGTGTCATATGTAGAATGGGTGGCTCTTTGTAGATGGGTTAGCGATGGCCTACATGATGTATCTGGTGAGGACTTTGAAGTCAGCTACAATGGCATGGGCAATAGATCATTCTATATATCTTGGAAAGTAGATGGAAGAGGAAGGGGAGGGGGGTGTAGTCGGGATGGATAAGGAGTTCTATAGAAGCAGTTAGGGCCTAGGGCTCAGTGTGAACTCATTATTAAGCTTGAGTAAGGCTTGAGATTTTGCTGATATTTTTCAGGAATGACTGGGAGGCAATGCTGGAAGTGAGGAATACATGGAATGTTCCGAGAGGATCGTTTTGGGGAAGAGGAGGAGGATCATTTTGGGATTTGGGTTGGAACTATTCTAGGTAGAGTTCAGTGTTCACTAATTGGTTGTGGGTTGAAAGTGAATAGTGAAGTGGTGTTTACAATGAAGGTTGTAGGTGAATGAGAGAGGATCTTTCACTTGGGCTGTATGATTGAAATTGAGTGTCACACTGAAGGGCTAGGCTTTTGGAAATAATGGACATCTGAGGATCAGAGATGGATTTGACTGAGAGATATAGCACTAAATGGAGGCTAGAACAGTGAAGTGGTGGGGTTTCAATATGGCTGTGGTTGCACTTGGGTGACAGATGTGAGAGAGTACTTTTTTAGATATTTGACCAATACAAGAATAGCATCTTCAGGTGGGTTCAAGAAGAATTACACAATGTGTGCTAACTTATCCAAAGGCTGATGAAAAGTGGAGGATTTTAAAGAGACACATACAAGTATTGACACCCATTATTACCCAGGCCTTGAGTGCCTCAAAACTTACACCACTAAGGCAAGGAACCTTCGATGTCAAACCCTGGAATGAGTTCATCCCTTTCTGATATCCTTCCCACACCACCCACTACAGCTTTCCACCAACTTCCTACTCTCTGCAACAATCTTGCCAAACCTTATGACATTTCTCAACCACTGTCCCCTATCCTAGCAATCATTCCTGTTCTTAAAACTTGCACAATCACCTACCCAATACCTCTTACTCCAGGTCCACCACTGGTAAACCTTAGAACATAAAGGGCATGGAAACATGTGGAACCACAGTACACAGTACCATTACTAATGACCATTACTAATCTAACCGAGTGGATGAAAACTGTCTGCTTTATGGACACCCAGTAGCCAGCTGCTGAACATGCTGTACAGCATGACCTCACTGCCTGATACACTACACAGGCTATTTGGATCCTCCGCTTAATACTAATTTCCCTGAACTTAAAATTTATCCTCATGTTCCCACCACTCTCCAAAGCTTAACTCCTGCTAAAATGCAGCTCCCTTTAGTCGCTCCTCTTTCAACATTGTATTTTTTATTTACTTCTCAATTGTTTTCAGATTCCTTCCTTATCTTTGCATAATACAAGTTTACTTCTCAATAACAAGAAGCAAATATGAAGAATCAATTATATGTATGATCAAATAGAAGAATTATTAGGAATAACAAAGAAAAACAACAATGACATATTAGTGATAAACTTTAATGCCTGTGTCGCAACCACAATTCAAAGTGGGTTGGCATATTTGGACTGGAAAATGTGAATAGTAGAGGCAAATATCTATTACAATTCTGTGAACATTATGAAACGATCCTAACAAACACAAGCCTCAAAGTTATTAATAGAAGGTAGTGTCAGATACCAAACGGAGTCTTCATTGGACTGGAATATAAATAGAAACAAAATAAAACCTAATTATTCATAACCTGGTTTTGACACTGATACTGATCACATGATAGTTATTGCCAAATGTAATATCAGATTTAAAAAGCAAGGAGACAGGTGTCAGTAAAGTATAAGCTGGGAGAAAATAGCAAACAGCACAGAATTTACCAGGGAAGAAGAAGCTGAAGCCAAGAAAACCGTGGATGGCAGAAGAAATACTGAATCTCATAAAAACAGGAAAAGATAGATTGTTACTTACCATAAAGAAGGCACAATAAGTTGTTTCCAGCCACAATCTTCATCAGCAAAATAGAAACGGGAAACATGCAAGTAAGCGCACCTCACGTACACATGGCTGCCAACTCTCGCAGCTCGGGCCAGAATGCAACTATCATGTGGGATGGCAGCAGCACTCTGGAGGGGGCAGGGAAGGGGAAGGAATAATAGTGTACAGAGGAATGCTGGCTGATGGAGTGTGCAGGGGCTAGAATGCCAACTGGTGCAGTGTCAGGAGGGTTGTGGGGAAAATGGGTCCAAAAGGAGAAGGGTAGGGAATCATGGGTGGGTACATTTGCAGAGGGTAGCGAACAAAAGAGGCTGGGAGATGAGAATGGGGAGGAGGCGATAGGACAGATGGAATGGAAATTGTTGAGTGGAGGGTGTGAGGACAGTAATTTACTACAGGTTGAGGCCAGGATAATTACGGGAGCAGAGAAGGTATTGTATGATTGTATGGATAACTACCATCTGCATAGTTCAGAAAAGCTGGTGGCAGAGGGGAGGATCCAGATGGCTTGGGTAGTGAAGCAGCCACTGAAATCCAGAATGTTATGCCACTCGGTGGTCGACTTTGCTCTTAGCCACAGTTTGCCAGTTGCCATTCATCCTGGTGGACAACTGGTTGGTAGTCGTACCAATATAAAAATCCGTGAAATGATTGCAGCAGAACTGGTAAATGACATGGCTGATTTCATAGGTAACTCTGCCACTGATGGGGTAGAATAAACCTGTGACAGGACTGGAATAGGAAGTGCTGGGTGCGTGGATTGGCAGGTCTTGCACCCAGGGTTTCCACAGGGATATGATCTTTGTGGCTAGGGGGCTGGGCTGGGAGTGGCATACAGATGGATTCTGATGATGTGGAGACTGGGTGGGCAATGGAACACCACTTTGGGTGGGGTGGGATGGACTTCGCATAAGATATCCCTCATTTCAGGGCATGATTGTTTTTTGTTTTGTTTTAGGGCACAAAAACAACTAAGGTCTTTTGCAGTCAACAGCCCGCGCATCATTCGCTAAAATGGCTGATAACTTAGATGGCAAAAACAAAAAGAGAACATAAGCAGTAAAAAAAAGGGGGGGTGGTACGAAGACTGCAGCAGCCTTGGCAGCAGCGCCAGCGGCCTCGTTTTCTGTCAGACTGATATGACCAAGAACCCACATTAACGTCACAGTGACTCCAAGATTGAGCAAGTGACAGCTTTCCTAGAACCATTGCACAAAGGGATAGATGGCGTGCAGCACACAGAGGCTTTGAAGGGCACTAAGAGAGTTGGAGCAGATGGCGCAATTGAAAAGCCTGTGTTGCTGGATGTACTGCATGGCCTGACACAGGGTGAAGAGATCTGCTGTAAATATTGAGCAGTGTTCCAGAAGCCAATACCGAAAAATGTCGGTGCCAATGATGAAGGCACACCCGACACCATGGTCAGTCCAAGAGCCATCAGTGTACACGGAGGTACTATTGCGAAGTTCCACGTGAAGGACGTGGAGTAGTGTCCTTAGGAAGTGAATGAAGGCCAAGCTGAATACAGGCCGCTGCACGAACCACACCCACCAGGAAAGTTGCAGGTAACATGAAGTTAAGCTGCCGGAGAAAGAGCTGAAAGCAAATTTCAAGAGGTAGCAGAGAAGAGGAACACGCCCCATACTGGTGATCAAAGCAGGAGGCTGAGGATAAAATCACAGCAGTAGTTCAGCAGCTTCTGCATACAGACTCTCAACCCAGCTTGTGTAAAAGGCGGCAGTGGCCAAACGGAGTGTGTGTGTGTTTGAGATTTACGGGCGCTAAACAGCGGGGTCATCAGCGCCCAAACGCATAAAAACAGGAACACATGCAGTGAAGGGACTAAGACGAACAGCGAACAAGGGGAACAGCTAAAAGACACAGACCTGACGCAGTTCCAAATCCTCACATACAGAGGCAAAACAAGAGGAGAAGGAGTGCACTAAAAAAGGAAAGGAAACACAAGGAAGGGAGGACAGAAACCGAAGGGAAACAAGGAGGTATTCGTGACTGGCGGACCTCTTACCTAAAATCTGGGTGAGCCAGTCATCCAGCAGCACATTAAAACCCTCTCCCTAAAATCCGTGGCAACAAATTGGACAGGACACAAAACCGTAAAACCTTCACCACAGACGATGCGTCGTCTTTCAAAATAGAGGGCAAATCCGGTGGCAAAGAAACCACCGCCCTCTGGTCAGAGAATAAAAGACAGTCAAGCAAAATGTGGCGGACAGTAATCTGGACGCCACAAGCACTGCAGATTGGGGGATCCTCCCGCCGGAGTAAAAAACCATGTGTGAAGGGACTGTGCCCGATGCGGAGGTGAGTGAGGAGAACCTCATCCCGCCTGCATGACTGGTAGGACGTACGCCATGGCCGCGTGGTGGCCTTGACCAGACGCAGCTTATTTTCACCGACTGCCAGCCACTCCTCTTCCCACTGACGCATAACGCGAAAATGCAGGAGGGAGGTAACAGCATGGAGGGGGACGGCACATTCAACAACGTGAGGGAGGGAACATGCATCTTTGGCAGCCACATCCGCCAGCTCGTTTCCCCTAATACCCACATGCCCCTGCACCCAGCAGAAGGAAACCTCCTTCCCCCTGCCGTTGCAGGAGGAGTAGGGCATCATGGATGTTCTGGACGACCGTATCCGCTGGGTACAAGTGTTGCATGGTCTGAAGGGCACTCAGGGAGTCAGAACAGATGAGGAACTTACGACTGGGGACACATCTCATCTGCTCCAATGCCCGCAAGATCGCAAACAATTCGGCATCATAGATGGTAAACGCCGCAGGAAGCCGTAACTTGACGACTCGATCAGGGAAAACAACAGCACAACCAACAGAGTCCCCCTGTTTAGAGCCATCCGTAAATACTGGGACATGGTCGGGATGCTGGTTTAAAATATCGTAAAATAAGGAGGTAAAAACAAACACAGGAGTGCAGCTCCTCCGGTACTCCGACGAGTCTAAAAGGACGCTGGGCCTCTGGAGCAACCAGGGAGGCAGGCGAGGAAAACCTTGTCGTCGGGGGGGCCACACGCTCCACACCAAGGGACTCAAGCAAATGCTTGGCACGAATCCCAAATGGTCTCGTTGCCCTGGGACGACTGGAAAAGAGACGTTCCATAGGCGGTCGGGCAACAGTAGGGTACGCAGGGGAGGTAGTACAGGCAAGGAATTGACACACCCGTCGCACCATGAGGAGTTTCCGCCGGATGGCGAGCGGCGGTTCCCCTGCCTCAGCACACAGGCTGGGGATGGGACTAGTACGGAAGGCACCAGTGGCCAGCCTGATACCCTCATGGTGTACTGCGTCAAGAATCTTCAGATACGAAGGCCTTGCTGACCCATACACGGTGCAACCATAGTCAAGACGCGATCGGACGAAAGCCCTATAAAACTGCAGCAGACGCGCCCGATCTGCTCCCCAGGACCGATGGCTCAGACACTTCAAAATATTCAGTGCCTTCAGGGCCCGCACCTTGAGGTCTTTACAATTCAGGGGAGGTAAAAAGACATCGAGAACGATTAAAATGAACACACACACATTTGTCTGCAGAAAAGGTAAAACCCGTCTTCGCAGTCCATGCCTCTAATCGCTTTATCGTAAGCTGCAACTGCCGACTAGCAGTGACAAGACTGGAGGAAGAACAGAAAACGGCAAAATCGTCCACAAACAAGGAGCATTGGGCAGGACGCAGGATAGTGGACGTGATACTGTTAATGGCGACGGCAAAGAGGGTGACACTTAAAACGCTTCCCTGAGGAACACCATTCTCCTGCACATACAAATCAGATAGCACATTACCAACCCTATAGCGAAAGAGGCGGTGGGAAAGAAAGGACCGAATGAAGATGGGGAGACGGCCACGAAAGCCCCACTCATGGAGTTGATTGAGGATATGGCGGCGCCAAGTAGTGTCATACGCCTTATGAATGTCAAAGAAGACACCTAGACAATGCTGGTTACGCAGGAAGGCCTGCTGGATGGCCGCCTCAAGCAGGGTCAAGTTGTCTATAGTGGAACGACATCTCCGAAAGCCACACTGAGAGGGGCTAAGGAGCTGCCTGGTCTTGAGCAGCCAAACCAGGCGACGATTGACCATGCGTTCCAATGCCTTCCCGACACAGCTCGTCAAGGCGATACTTCGATAACTACTGGGATGCGTTCGGTCCTTCCCTGGTTTGAGGAGGGGTATCAAAATCGCCTCGCTCCACGAGTCAGGGTACGTGCCTGATAACCATATCATATTAAAACAATTCAGGAGAACTTCCTTGGAAGGCAGTAACAAGTGCTGCAGCATGCTATACCGGATTTGATCATGACCAGGCGCAGTATCATGAGCCACAGACAGCGCCAAATCCAGTTCCCACATTATGAAGGGGCAGTTGTAGGGTTCAGAATTAGGAGACCGGAAGTCCAAGTGACCCCTCTCGATGGCAGTGCGGTAGGGGCAGAAATCTGGATCACAGTTAATAGTGGCGGTAGATTCCACAAAATGCATGGCCAGTGTCTGGGCAATGTCTCTCGGCGCCGTGAGGAGACTTCCCTGATGCAGCAATGCCGTGACAGATAGCTGGCCGAGTTTCCCGGAAATCCTCCTGATGGCTTCCCATACTTTCGTAGAACTAGTGGAGCGCGAGATGGAGTTCAAGAACGAGTGCCATGACCGTCATTTGCTCTCTTTAATCACTCGCCGCGCCTTGGCCCTTGCCACCCGAAAGGCCGCCAGATTGTCAGCTGAGGGACGGCACTTGAAGCGGCGCAGAGCTGCACGGCAGGCTCGGATAGCTGAGTGGCACTCAGTGGTCCACCAAGGGACAGGACGCCTCTTGGGATGACCGGATAACCGTGGGATTGACAATTCAGCAGCATGGGAGATCACGGCTGTAACATGGTCTACCCATTCGTGGACGCTGGCACAGTGTTCCAAAACAGCCAGTTGGCTGAAAAGTGTCCAGTCAGCCCTGCAGAGGTGCCACCGGGGCGGTACCGGAAATGCCATAGCCTCATCCAGGAGGCGAATCCAAAGGGGGAAGTGGTCACTAGAATGGAGGCCAGCAGCAACGTCCCACAGAGCAGAATCCGCGAGTGCTGGAGAGCAAAAGGAAAGGTCAATAGCTGATGACGACCCAGAAGCAGTACAGAAATGAGTGGGAGCACCAGAGTTGAGGATGCACAGTTCTTCAGACATCATGAGGCTTTCCAGAATGCGACCCCTGGGGCAAGTAGTCAAAGAGCCCCATAAGACATTATGAGCATTGAAGTCCCCCAGAAGAAGAAATGGGCGGGGAAGTTGGCTAATAAGGTCTGTGAGAGCCTCAGAGTCTATCGCATCCTGAGGGGGTAAGTAAAGTGAACAGACTGTGAGCCTCCGACCCACAAGAAGGTCAACTGCAACTGCTTGCAAGTCTGTAATGAGAGGGAGCTCAGATGAGGGGTGCATGTCACGGACAAAAACCGCAACACCACCCTTTGCCCTTTCCCCCATCAGATCATCTTTCCGATAGACGGTATAGCCCCGTAAAGAAGGAGCATCAGTGACCCGAAAATGTGTCTCTTGGAGACACAAGCACAAAGGGAACGCACGTACAAGGAGTTGTAATTCGGCCACATGCTTCCTGAACCCATTCAGGTTCCACTGTAATATGGGAGCCAGTGATCAGGGTGGCTGAACTTTCACCCCGCCTCTGTGTTTTGGAGGAGAGCCCGTACTGGCCGGAGATTTATTCCTGGGGCGAGAAGATCGCCCCCGGTCGACATCATCAATGTCAATCAGCGCCGATGACGACCCACGGGAGATGTCATACAGTACGATGGCCTCGTCATCGGGCCAACCCTGACCAGTCTCCTCAGGTGGCAAAATCTTCACCTTCGGCGTCTTTGTCTTAGGGGGCTTAGAATGCAGAGCCTTGTCAGCAGTTGGAGCTTTACGCGCCTGGGCAGAAGGCGCCATAGGGGAAGAGGCACCAATGTCAGCAACCACGGCCTTGTCCGACGTTGCGGGGAGAGCCGCAGGTTGCAAAACAACCGCAGCAGCACAAGTGCACTGGCAAACGCAGGTATTAGTGCTAACACTAGCAACCTCCGATTGCGTAGCAACAGTGGCCATTTGTACTGGTTTTTTCAGGGCGGAAGCGAAAGATGTAGTAAACACAGGAGGTTGCATGGCCTTAAAGAGCTTCTTGGCCTCACCATAGGGGATGCGCTTAGATGTTTTGATCTCCTGTATCTTCCGTTCCTCAAGATAGATGGGGCAGACCCGGCTCCAGACAGGGTGACTCCCTAAGCAATTCACGCACTTCACAGGCGATGTACAATCGGCTCCTTCATGGGCAGGCTGACCACATTTACCACAACTGGCTATCCCATTGCACCCCAATGTAGTATGCCCAAAGCGCTGACATTTAAAGCAGCGCATTGGGTTGGGGAAATATGGCCGTACTGGCAAACGTAAGAACCCCGCTTTAACATGCTCTGGAAGTCTCGGGCAACTGAACGTGAGAATAAACGAGTCGGATTTTAGTAGGTCCCCATCGACTCGCTTCATAATATTCTGCACGTCAACAATACCTTCGTCAGCCCACTCAGATTTCAACTCGTCTGTGGAGATACCCACCAAGTCCCTACATGTCACAACACTCTTACTATAGTTGAGTGTGGAGTGGAGCTCGGTCTCGATAGCGTACTCTCCGAGACTGGGTGCTTTCCGAAGAGAAGCGACTTGGCGGGAACTAGAAGTCTCAACTAAGAGAGTACCATTGCGCAGTCGCTTAACAGATTTCAGTGTACCTGCAATTCCCTCAAGACCATTGTGGATGTAAAAGGGAGAAACCCTCTCAAAGCTACCCTCCTTCCGTTTAATAACCAAAAACACATTCTGATTTTCAGCATGTGCTCTGTTACGACAGTCTGATAAATCTCTAGCAACACCAGGAGCTGGAGGACTCGCAGCACGAAGTCGCTTTTTCGATGGGGTGTGCTTTCCTACCAGTGGCCCACCCAATCCACTGGTAGGGGGAAATGTAGAGGTCGAAGGGTCCATTGCGGTCCCACGAGCAGCTAGGGAACTAAAGGTCCGCTCAGACAGAGCCCCGCGTGCCTGAGTAAGCCGTATACAACTGGGGTGCGGCAGGTGCCCCAGAGGTTGCCCGCTTGCGACTGTTCCACCCCAACAGCCATGCATCTTATAGGCGCGCAGCACACCGTAAGACTGAGGGGTTTTTATAGAGGTTTACCTTCCTCGCAATCCAGGCGGTCAAGCCAAGATTACCATTCCCCGCAGCACACAACATTCCACCGCCGCACCATACAGTGGTCGCTGAAGCATGTCCGGGGGTTACGGTGACAGGAGACTGGCGGCGCTGACCAGTCCCCAGCTCAGGACCCCGGGGTCGCCAAGCCCGTACCCAGCAAATGAACGTCGAGCCTCTGGGGGCGTGGCCAAACGGATGCCACGAAGAAGGATAGTACTGAGACAGCATAAAAGGGACGGGCATGCAGATGCATTAACAAAGCATGCATAGCCTAGTTTCGAACAGACAAGGGACCGGTACAAACGGAGGAGTGTGCTTCGCTCTGCTCCCCAAGAAGCATCACTCAAGAATCGTACGACACTGAGCGACCACATACAGCAGGCTGCCAGGTAAGACATGTGGGAGGACCAAGAAAGTTTCCTATTGAGCAGGAATCCCAGAAATTTCGAAGTTTCAATGAATGAAAGAGCAACAGGCCCAATGTGTAAAGACAGTGGAAAAGCGAAAGCCACTGTCGATGCTCCATGAGTAAAGGTGCTGAAGACACGAGACAAGTCCATGGAGAACTGCAAAATCGTCAAGAAAAAGGGAGCCGGAGATGCCTGGCGGGAGACAGGTGATTATAGGGTTAATGACAATAGCAAAGAGGACGACACTCAGCATGGAACCCTGAGGTACACTGGTTCCCTGGAAAAAGGTGTCCAACGAGGCAGATCCCACACATACCTTGAAAACTCATTTTTTTTAACTGCTGAAGGAAATGAGATGTGGCCTCGGCAGCCCCACATGTAGAGAGTACAGATGATACAATTCCTCCAGCAGGTGTCGTAGGCCTTCTCCAAATCAAAAAACACTGCCACAGTCTGGAATTTCCGTAGAGAACTATTCATGACATTGGTGGACAAAGTGAAGAGATGGTCAACTGCAGAATGGAGCACTCAAAATCCACACTGTGCAGTGGTTAGTAAATTGCGAGACTTGAGCCACCATACCAGGCAGGCACAAATTATACGTTCCACCACCTTGCAAAGACAGCTGGTGAGAGAAAGGGGTGGGAGCTGGAAAGAATGTGTTTGTACCTACCAGGTTTAGGTATGGATGTGACAGTGGCTTCTCGGCAGCATCTGAGAAACATGCCTTCTGCCCAAATGCAGTTGTACATATGAAGCAGGACACGCTTGCCCGCAACAGAAAGGTGCTGCAACACTCATTTCCAATGTAGGAAGATAGGGTGATAGAGGGGGAGCTCGAAATCTCTGCAAAATCGTGCCCAAGGTGTTGCAGGTAGCAATAAGGTCCACAGTGACGTTGTCTGCAACTGTCAGGTCGAAAATTGGGGAATGGATCTTGGTACCAGAGAGCCGTCGGAAGAGGGAGTGGAACTGTTAAAGGAACTAGTGAATGAAATCCAGCAAGCTCTTTTGCTATTCTGAAGAAAGCAATGACACTGTGCACAAAACTGTTTACAATGAATGCAGTCCACCAAGGGACTGAGACACCTCATGGTAAAGAGGAGTGCGAGGAATGGAACGTTCTTCAGTGGTAAAGATAACATTTCTTGGATATTCTACCTGGTCATCATAACTGGGGAAATGTTCATCGAAGGTCACCAGGTAGAAGTAAAGCCTCCAGTCGGCCTTAGTAAGCTGCCATTTGGATGTGCACGTAGGTGGGGTAGGTGTCAGCAAACTGATAGTACACGGGAAATGGTCGCTCCAGTATGTTTCAGAGAGAACAGACCACTCGTGACAATTGGCAAACTGGGCAGTGCAGAAGGTTAGGTCCAAATGGAAATATGTGTGTGTGGAGTCTGAAAGTAATGTGGGTGCTCCTGGGCTGAGGCAGAAGAGGTTAAGTTGATTGAGGTGAGCCAAGAGGGCATGTCTCTGATAGGTCATGGAAAAATAACCCAAAGGGGATGGTGTGCATTAAAGTCACCGAGCAGCAGAAAGCGGTGAGGTAGCTGCCCAACAAGATGGAGGAAGTCTGCCCTGCTGACATCGAATGACAGAGAGATGTACACAGTACAAAGGGAAAAGGCGAACTGCAACAGCTTGAAGGTGGATAATCAGGGAGATGGGTTCACTATGAAAGTAACCCCGTGTGAGTAGCAGGATTTCCCCATGAGATGGAATGCCGTCCTCGGTGGGGCGAGGGGGGAAGGTCAAATGAACCGGGAAGAAATGCGAGAGCTCAAAGCAATTGTGAGGCTGCAGTTTTGTTTCCTGAAGGCAGAGAAAACGGGGATACTGCAATTCTAAGAGCAGCCATAAATCCTCTTTGTTGGATCTAAGATGTGAACGTTCCATTGGAGGAAAGTCATGAAGGGGTGTCCAACTCAGTGGCTGCCGAGTGCCAGCCATCGAACACTTACTGCCACAAGGCACAGAGGCAGGAGGCTCCTACTCCGTGAGGTCTACAGAAGCATTGGCATTCTTCTGTTGGCTTGCAGAAAAAAAAAAAAACCACAGGCAAGATGTACCAAAAAATCAGATAACCACAGTTTGTATGTAGAACTTGTAGCAACATAATTAAGGATAAAAACAGTAACGTTTTATCTGAACATGAAAAAATAGCTAATAGATGGAAGGAATACATTGAAGAATTACATGATGGGGAAGATGTCACAAAGAATGAAGTGGAAACATGAATTCACAGTACCATCATTTGTCAGGTCAGTATTCAACGTGCCTTACACAACAAAAAGTGACTGGAACAGGTAACATCCCTGCTAAGTTATTACAGAATGATAGAAATAAGGTGAAAGTTGTGTCTGCTCTGACAATGGCACACTACCAATGGAATTTTTTAATTACACAACTTGTACTTGCAAATGCCAATGCCAATGCCAGTGCCTATTGGACAGAACACTGGCATTACTAAGCCAATGCTTCAAAAGTTCTATTCACCATCACTAAGGACAGACAAAAAACTAAGACTGACTAACATTTAGGCAAAAATCAATTTCGATTTAGGAAATGGAAAGAACAATGGAAGCTATAATGGCACTGCGAATGATCTTAGAAAGATGAAGTGATATGGACAGGAAAATATACATCACATACATTGACCTAGAGAAGGCTTTTTATAGAGTGGACTAGAAGATACTGTCTGGGAAACTGAATAAAACTGTTATAGACTGGAGAGAGAACTAATTCTCGAATGATACAAAACCCAGAGAACCGAAATGGATATCAATGACACTAAAAAAGAGGCTAGAATAAAAAGAGCTCTTCCACAAGATTGTTCTATCTCACCAAATTTATTTATAGAAAGTGCAATAAAAACAATGAAAAGTAGCATCAAAAGGATAAAAATTAGTAGCAAACAAATACACTGTATTTGATATGATGATGATATAGTAGTGTTACCAGATTCTGGAAAGGAAATTAACTATATATGAAAAATTTTGTCTAAATAATTGGATAGATAAAAAATCTACTCACCAACCAGCAGAGGTAGATTACACATATACAGGTATTAAAGTTTGCAAGCATTTGGAGCCTGTGGCTCCTTCTTCTGGCAGAAGAACTGAAGAGGTAGGAAGAGGGTTGAAGGAAAGGGACTGGTGAGGTTTAGGAAGAGGGGTAGAGCTCGGAAAAGTTGCCCAAACCACTTACAGTAAGTCTCCCTGGACCTGGGGTTCTGGGAGACTTTTCCAAACTTTCCACATTTCCTAAACCTCACCCATAGCTACCAACTATTACAGATTGTCTGTAACTATTATGGATGTATCACCTTCATTAGGGAACATGGAGAGGTACTAGAAAATTAGCGAAATGGACATTATCAATTTCTTGTTTCAAAAATTCAGAAAATATACTGTCTGCTTTTTGCCAGTCATATGTTACTAAAATGTTTTATAGTTTTTTTTTCAGATTATGTAGTAAACCTGTCTAGGAATGATTTCGACATACAAGTCCAGCGCAACAGCCATTTAGCAGTGGAAGTAAGAAAATTGGTAGACACGTCATCCTCGCATGGAAGTTGGAACCACCTGTGAATGTCGGCATGCATACTAGGTGGCAATAATGTGCACATGCATACAGAACATAGTTCTGTGATATTTACATAAGAGAACAAAAATTACATAGTAAATAATCACAAAAAAAAATTACTTAATTAAGAGGAACCCTGAGCTCCCTGAAATTTTTATTCAAATGAGTGACATAAAAGAACTATACAGTGCCCTTTGAGTTTCATGCAGTATTTTGAGTGATTGGGGTATTTCCATCTAGTGCACATGCCAGGACTATTACTGCCTGCATTGTGTACAGACCGCTGATATTTTCAGTAATCATTACATTGTGTTCAGTGGTAATATTCATCCACTTAGAATTCGATAACAGTGCGTTGACTGTCAAGGAAAGTTTTAGTAGTCTGGTTTTTTATTTTTTATTTTTATTGGTCCTGTTGTCTACATAGCAGCTTATGCATAAGACATTGGACAAGTCAAGTTATAAATATACAGGCTGAAAGTCATTTCAAGGCATACATATTTAATGTTACAATAATACACTTTACACGTAAGTATTTATATAACACATTTTATAAATTTAAGTATTCTTCAATGGAGTAAAAGCAGTGATGCTGTAAATATGACTTTAGAGATTTTCCAAATGTATTGACCTCAGTGATAGCTTTCATGTTTTCAGGGCGTTTGTTATAAAGCTTAACTCCCATGTGAAAAGTACCTTTTGGCACAGTGCTGTGCTGATTTGAGTCACATGTAAGTTTCTGTTTTGTCTGGTAAAGTGCTCATATATATCAAAGTTTTTTTGCAGTCTCCGGTCCTTGCCTATTACATTTAATTTAAAGAACAATAGGGTTTCCATAATGTATACACATGGTAATGGAGGAATAGCAGATTTCTTAAACAGGGGTTTACAAGAGTCTCTAGGCTTGCACCCAAACAAGATTCTAATGGCCCTTTTTTGTAGTTTAAAAGTGCTATTAGCTGTTTTAGAGTTTCCCCAGAAGGTGACCCCATATCTAAGACGAGAATGAAAGTACGCATGATATGCATTCAATACTGTTTTCTCACTACAGCGTGATTTTAATGAACAAAGAAGGTAACATGTTTTGCTCAGTTCTGCATTGAGATATTCAATATGCTTATTCCATCTGATGTTACTCTGCAGCCAAAGCCCTAAGAATTTGGTTTCAGTATTGTTACCAACTGGTTCGTCATTGATAGAGACTGATGGGATAAACATGTCCTTGTTAGGAACATTGTGGAATTTTAGAGCAATGGTTTTCTTACTGTTTATTACAAGCTGATTACTCTGTGCCCAGCTGCTAAGTTGTTTCGTGACCGTGTTTACTATCTGCTGTAACTGTTTATCGTCGTCTCCTTTTAGTAGAATCGTGCTGTCATCTGCAAATATGATTGTTTTGTGTGCATCAACATTTAAGCTTAGATCATTTATGTACAGAAGAAACAGAAGAGGTCATATTACTGATCCTTGGGGTACACCACATTTAATTTGTTTATATTCAGATAAGAGATTAGATACAGTTTTTAGTTCAATATGTGTGTGCTTGATGCACACTGCCTGCTTACGATTAGTCAGGAAGGAACTGATCCACTTGTTGGACAGACCTCTAATACCATATCTTTCAAGCTTTGATAGCAGAATTTTATGGTCCACCATGTCAAAAGCTTTTGACAAGTCAATAAATACTCCTATTGTTTCCTGTTTTTTGTCCATCAGGTTTAGGATGGAACTGATGCACTCATAGACAGCAGTTGTCATTGACCTCTTATTTCTGAATCCATTTTGTTCATTACATAGGATGCTGTTTTTATTTATAAATTTCATAAGTTTCTCATACATAACTTTTTCCAGTACTTTAGAGATGCAAGAGGAAATTGTGATGGGTCTATAGTTATTTACATTGTCTTTATCCCCTTTTTTATACACAGGAATAACTTTTGATGTTTTCAACACATCGGGGAAAGTGCCTGCCTGAAGTGAGCAGTCGCATAAGTGTGTGAGTACTTCAATTATGTTTGATGCGCTCTTCTTTAACATTGTTGCAGGTATACCATCACTACCTGCCAATTTGGAATTTTGTAGTCCTTTTATTGCTTTAGCTACTTCATCTTGTGAAACAGAACTGATGTACATTGATCCTCTACATGCACTATTCATTTGCCTGGGTGCTCTTAAAGTTTGATTTAACATATTATCAGCAACACATGTGAAAAAGTTGTTAAATGTGTTGGCTACTTCTAGGGGGTTTGTTACTTTTTTATTTTTATGTGGCAGTGTTATATTTTTTTGCAAGATTGCCTGTATTCTCCACATTCTTTTTTTATAACACTCCGCACAGCCTTTGATTTATTAGCTGAATTATAAATGATTTCATCATTATGCATCATTTTTGCTGCTTTTATTACTTTTCTTAATATTTTGGAGTATTTTTTATATGCGCGTACTACATGTGAGGAATTTTTTGAGTTACATATTTCATTTAGTAGCCTTTTCTTCTGGCATGAAACCCTTATTCCCTTTGTGATCCAGCTGTTTGTTCTGAGTTCCCCCGTATGGTTAATGTTTTTAGTGTGAATGCAAGTTCAAAGAAATGGGTTAATGTATCAATGAAAGTGTTGAATTTTTCATTTATATCATTCATTTTGTACACTCCTGGCCATTTTTCTTTCTGTAATAAGTTGTTGAAGTAGTTTACATTATGCTGATTATAACTTCGATATGCTGTTCTGAAAGACATGTTCTTAATAATACTGCCTTGTCCTTTTATGCTTAATATTTGAGCAAGATGGTCACTAAAACCTGCATTGAAAATTTTTAGTGAGGTGTTGTGTAAACTCTTCTTGACTAGAAACTGATCAAGAGCTGTTTGGCAAGTTTCTGATACTCAGGTAGCTGTTTTTACTTCAGCCTTTAAATTGTAGGACGTTGCAAGGTTCAAAATGGTCTCCCTATTTCCATTATTCATGAGGAAATCAATATTGAAGTCACCACAGATTATCAATTCACAATCCATTTTATTTACTTTATTTAGCAATGACTCCATTTTGTTTAAGAAAAGTTCAAAATTCCCGGATGGTGACAGGTAAACTGTAGCAATAACCAGGTTGAACTGAGTAATTTTTATAGCTGCAGCTTCATAATCCTTTTTGACATTTGCCCTAGTTAAGTTGGGTAGTGTAATAAAATCTACGTTATCCTTTGTGTAAATTGCTCTTCAGCAACTGTTAATAGTGTCCATAACGAAAAGCTTGACAAAATTGATAATGCAAAATTAAACAGTGCGAAAGATACCCCGAGTGAAGGTGAGAAAAAAAAAAAAAAAAAAACTGTACCAAATTCAGATATTAATATTTTGGAACACCGAAGTGTTAGTACAATGGATGGCAGTTTAACTATAAAACGTAAAACTGGACAGAAATTTGGAAACAGTATAGTAAAAGAATGGCCGTATTTGGTAAAGTCAAATAAATCAGACCAACATGTGTTTTGTACAGTGTGTTCGCAAGAGATTTCTATAGAGCTTACTGGATGTGGCGATTGCCATCATCATGTCCTGTATAAAGTACATGTAGACCTAACAAACCTTCAATCTTCTAATGCACCATTGTCATCATTTGGAATAAAACCTGCCGAGGAAGACTCTGTCACCAATGCTGAAATGCTTTTATTTCATTTATTGTTGAACACAGTCTGCCAATATTTTTGTGCAGATCATATTTCACAGCTGTTCAAAAAATATTTCCTGGGTTCTCAGATTGCTAAAAAATACAGCTGTGGAAGAACTAAAGGAACTGCAGCTATAAATCCTTTGCCACCTGGAACACAGAATGATGTAGTAGAATACTTAAAAGGAAACTCCTTTCCTCTTGCAACTGATGGTAGCACAGACATTGCAGATATGAATCTACATCTACTTGACATTATTTACTTTAATATTCAACAGGGAAATATGTGCACGACAATATTGTCAATTGCATGACAACTGCTGGAATACATTTGTAGGACATACAAGACAAGTTGCTGCTATTTTGAAGAACAATTTTGTTCCTGCCACCTTCTTTATTTAGCTGCACAAAATGGTGTGAAAAGCCTACAATATTTTGATGCTCAAGAATTTGTAATGGACAGTTTCTACTTTCTCCAAAGGAGTTCAAAAACACAGTCTACTTTCAAACTTTATCAAATATGTATGGCAGTAAGCCCCCTAAAATACTGAAGTATGTTTGTACAAGATGGTTCTCTCTGCTCCAATCAATAGAAAGAATAATTGAACAGTTGGAACCTCTTGTAAAATTTTTCAACAAGGAAGCTTCAAAAATGTAAACAACTCTCACTTATCTCGAATGTGCTCTATCCTAAATCATCCAGTGACTAAGTTATGTCTTCTTTTCTTGTGTAATAGCCTTTCGTTATTTACGAAAGCAAATGTATTCCTTCAGAAAGAAAAGCCAGTAATTCACAGTTTACATATTTGATTGTGAGATTTACTAATCGTTCTGCAGTACCTACTTCTGGTAGTCTGCTGGGATTGAAATTAAAAAACAAACAGCGCAAAGGGGATGAAGATATTGTTGTTGATGTAGACACTAGAAGCTACATTCATCATACCAAGCTTGAAAAATCTGTAGTTGCAAAATTTTATGAGGATTTCTGAAGATTTTTCATCAACTCATGTAGTTAAGCAAAGAAAAATTTCCACTACATGATGACTTTTTAAAAACTGGTAAGTTATGGATATTGGATCAAGGAAAAGAAAATCATTATTGTCAGTTGTAAAGATGAATAAGCTATTTCCTGATGATCCGAGGGATTATGAAAAAAAAGTTAGACTTTTTAAGATACCAGTTTGATGACTTTGGAATGGTGGAAGATGAGAGCTGATACTGCTTGGTACAAAATATCTGCTATGTGTGATGCATCAGGCATTAAAAAGTATCCATCACTGAGCACGCTTATGCTTGCATTACTGTTTATTCCTCATAGTAATGCTGCCGGTGAGAGAGTTTTCATTATTGTTAGGAAAACAGTACTGAATTTCAGTCTAGTGTGAACACAGGAACCTTAAAGTGCTTTGATCATCAGTAAAATGAACTGTTTATCTTCAGGAAGAGGATGTTACCAACTAATTTTTCAAAGGATCAGATTCAGGCTGTAAAGAGTGTAACAAAATTATCACTCAAGAGAATCTTATCATCAGCCACCAGTGAAAATCATATATTGTACAAGTAGAGGCAATGGATGAGAAAGACTTATAAACATTTTTGCATAAAACACTGAAGACAGGCCTCATTTCATGATGTAGGTGGATTTTGTTTACATGTTTTACCTTCCTTTTAATTAATGATTTTAAAGATATACGTGTATCAATTTTGCAGTATTTGTAATTCACAGAAATGTTTCTAGAGCACCTTTATGTTTACTAAACGTTTTTCACTTAACCTGATTTTTTTATTTACATTTGTTTTAATTTCTGGAAAATAATCTTTATTTAGAGCCAGAAAGTGTCTGAAATACAGTTTTAAAAGTCCTAAAAGACAATTCTAATTTTTAAAATTTTCCAACTAAATCGCTTCAGGCAAATGCTGGTATTGTTCTTTTTAAAGGACACGGCCAATTTCCTTCTCCATCCTTGACACAATCTGAGATTCAGCTCTGTCTCTAAATGACCCTGAGGTCGATGGGACATTAAACCATAACCCCCCCCCCCCACACACACACACATACACACAATTTCTGAAGGAGAGGCTGTGAACAAGATTCTATATTTGTCTTGTGGTTACTGAGGGCTACTTCTCAAGGTTGATAGCAGTGCTAATCAATTATTTTCCTTCACCAATCATCCTTCACTTTCAACCCTACTGCCAAAAGGAGGCCCCACTGGCTCCGAAAGCTTGCGAACTTTAATAGCTTTATATTTGTGTTCCCCTGCTGCTACTTTGTAATAAGGTTTTTTTATATATCCAATCACATTATATTTTCAAAAGTTGGTCATTTTCATTTAAAAAATTGTGTGATGCTTTAGACAACCACAAACTGAAAAGAAACACAAAGAAGCATAAAATAATGGTGATAGATAAATCAACAGATAAGTAAGGGCAAACACTAAGATATGAAATAATATAATATGCAAGTAAATGAATTTTACTGTTTGGTAAATAACAGATGATAACAAAAGTATAACTGAAGTTAAAAGAAGAACTGCAATGATTAAAGAAGCAGTCAGAAATAAGGAATTAACAAATTACCTCCTTAATGTAGAAACAAGGAAAAAATGCAACAAGCCATTTGTTTTGAATATGAAGATAGTAACTGTTCCATCAGAACAGATACCAATGATGACCATGCAGCTTCGCTAGAAAGAAATGACAATTAATCGAAACCCTCAGCTGCCAACAGATGTCGTTGATATACCTCAATGGGGACAGCTGAAAATGTGTGCCCCAACCTGGACTCGAACTGGGGATCTCCTGCTTACATGGCAGACGCTCTATCAATCTGAGCCACCGAGGGCACAGAGGATAATGCGAACGCAGGGACTTATCTCTTGCACGTTTCCCGTGAGACCCACATTACGAACTGTCCACAACGTACATTTGTAATGTTCCTAAAGGATATTTGACCATTAACTCATTACTCACAAGCTGAGGGTTTCGATTAATTATCATTTCTTTTTAGAGAATCTGCGCATGGTCATCATTGGTATCTGTTCTTATGTAACAGTTACTATCTTCATATAGTTAAAGGCTACCCAGCCATTGACCTCCTCCTGTGTGAATGCACACACCTTGCCCGAATAGTCACCTTAGTTGGCGCGAGTAATGAGTGAATGGGCAAATATCCTTTAGGAACATTAAGAATGTAGGTTGTGGACAGTTGGGAATATGGATCTCACGGGAAACATGCAAGAGGTAAGTCCCTGCAGTTGCACTATCCTCTGTGCCCTCGGCGGCTCAGATGGATAGAGCGTCTGCCATGTAAGCAGCAGATCCCGGGTTCGAGTCCCGGTCGGGACACAGATTTTCAGCTGTCCCCATTGAGTTATATCAACAACACCTGTTGGCAGCTGAGGGTTTCGATTAATGATCATTTGTTTTGATTATTTTAAACTATGGTTGTGAAGGGGTAGATACACAAGAAATAAAAAAATTAAAAGACAACAAAGATGTGGATAACGAGAAGAGTAAAAACTGACAGAAAATCTAATGAACAAATACTAGAAAAAAATGCTTAGAAAAAGGGACCTTAATTAACCTGATACACAGAAGAAAAATCAATTCGAAACCTAATAAAACATAGTAACTTCAGAAAAAACATCTTGGACATAAAATTGTGGAGGGTGCGGGGGGTGTGAAATCAAATCAACTGGCAGGCTGAGAAGATCCATAATACACAGTGTTATCTGTGGAATGAATTGCAGCAACTACAACTAAATGGTACAGATGTCATGGGACAGAGAAGGATGGTTATGTAAACAACGTGTTGTCTTTAATGTCTGATGATGGATCATTATCTTTATTTCTCACTATATACTTATATCATCTCTAAACTGGATGCAGCACAGTGCTTGACCATTACCACTGCCATTTCTTTGTTGCTTCTCATTCTCACAAGTAGGTGTGTCTCATTCTGGGAGTCCAATGACCTGCCTTTCCTCCAACCTATCCCTCTTTCCACCCTCAGGGAGGAACTAGTAGTTCCAAAAGCTAGGAATAGTTGTTTTCAGTTTTAAATGTGTGTACTGGCCTCAGTCGAAATTTGCTCCTGTAAAGTAAATACAGACCAACCATTCTCTCTATCTGTATCAGTGTATAATGCTCAATCAGTAGTTTGCCATGGAGTGTTCCCCCCTGCCGCCCTGGTGGCATCGACCACTTACAAGAAGAGAGGAAAAGTCAACTCCAAATAAAAACTTGCATGTGACTTTTCAGGATTTCCCAATGAATCTGTCACAAGTACATGTCTCAGGTTTGCTGCTGAATAATATTATGCGAATCCCACAATACTTCATTGATACAACTCAAATGAACTCCCTCTATCCAAATATTCAGTTCACTATGGAAGTGGAACAAGATGGCATCTTACCATTTATTGTCATGGATAGAAGACAAGTTGACGGTACACTGGGACATAATGTCAACTGCAAGCAAAAACACACAGAGGTATATTTTCAGGTCACAAGCTGTCATCATCCTGCACAATGCGACAATGTCTTACACACTCTGGTTGACAGAGCGTATGTGGTTTCAGATACCGACAGTCTGCCTCGTGAGCTACAACACCTAAGAATGGTTTTCCAACAGAACAGCTATTATGATAGACAGATACACAATGCATTCCATTCGAAGCAAGTTCAATGCAGGGATGTGAATGAAAATGTGAGGCATCTATTGCAATGACATTCTTGCCTTATTTTGCTGGCATGTCTTCAAGCATATAAAGAATCCCAAAACACATGACCTCAAGTGCGTTTTTTGTCCACCAGCAAAAGTGAGGAAATTGTTGTGTTTGGTCAGAAACAATCCTTAGGAAAAGTGGCATATATAAAATCCCATGACAATGTTTGGCAGACACATTAAACTATGCAAGAACATTGTCTTTAATACCATTGTCATACACACTTGGGCCAACCTGATAAATAAGCCATAGTGGAGCACTGCCTGAACACAGGACATTGCATTTTTTATGAGCAGACTGAAGTTTTATTCTCCACATCATTCTGGGACTGTGTTTTCAAGGAGGCAATACATATCCATAAGGCAGGCAATCTCATCAGCACAGATCCATGTTTTCAACTAAATGCCACCTGGAATCAAGCACTGGCTGCCATTAAATTAAAACAGGAGAAACAAGAACTTCTGATTCATGAGCCAAACACAGTGCACATTGCAGAGATTTAATTCTTAACCACAGGAGCATTCGGTAGCACTATCACTGCCCACAGTGCATTTGTGGAAGCTACCGGCAGGGGAAACTACAAACGCTGCTTTCATCCAACTGTGAGCACCTTCCCAGGCACACGTATTTCCTGTTTCTGGCCCCCTAAATTTCAATGTCGGTGCGTGAATATCATCAGTCTTGCAGCAGTGAAACCAGCAGCTACCACTACCTGAAGATGTCAAGCAGTTGTATCAATGAAATATTGTGCGATTTGCACAATATTATCTAGTGGCAAACCCAAGAACTGCATTTACAATACCCCTATATGCTTAACATATCCTGATTGAAACTGCAATGTTTAAGTTCTCTAGAGGCTGCTTGCTACTGAATGCCTTAACTCAACATTCATTCATAACCTCAGCACATAAGCCTATTTTGCTACTCTTTGGAAAGTTATTCTACATTAGCACATAAAGGTGGTCACTGAAACACAAACAACTCATTCTACCTTTTTATTAACTTAAACTGAAAAGATGAAAAATTTCATATCATCTGATGGTTGAAAATATTTTTTAATGATAAATTCCAGTGATCATAACATAACTAGTCAGAAAATGGAAACATCTTAAAGGGAAACTGCTGTTGGTATTCTAAACACTCATACTCTGAATAAGGTACATTTAGCACTCATACTCTGAGGAAGATATAAGATGAACATCAACAAAAGCAAAACAAGGATAATGGAATGTAGTCGAATTAAATCAGGTGATGCTGAGGGAATTAGATTAGGAAATGAGACACTTAAAGTTGTAAATGAGTTTTGCTATTTGGGCAGCAATATAACTGATGATGGTCAAAGCAGAGAGGTTATAAAATGTAGACTGACAATGGCAAGGAAAGCGTTTCTGAAGAAGAGAAATTTGTTAACATCGAGTGTAGATTTAACTGTCAGGAAGTCGTTTCTGAAAGTATTTGTATGGAGTGTAGCCATGTATGGAAGTGAAACGTGGATGATAAATAGTTTAGACATGAAGAGAATAGAAGGTTTCGAAATGTCGTGCTATAGAAGAATGCTGAAGATTAGATGGGTACAGCACATAACTAATGGTGCTTAATAATAGAATTGGGGAGAAGAGAAATTTGTGGCACAACTTGACTAGAAGAAGGGATCGGTTGGTAGGACATGTTCTGAGGCATCAGGGGGATCATCAATTTAGTATTGGAGGGAAGTACGGAGGGTAAAAATCAGAAGGAGACCAAGAGATGAATACAATAAGCTGATTGAGAAGGATGTACGTTGCAGTAGGCACTGGGAGATGAAGACGCTTGCACAGGATAGAGTAGCATGGAGAGCTGCATCAAACCAGTCTCTGGGCTGAAGACCACAACAACTCTGACTAATGAAAAACTAAATCTTTATAACTTGTTAACTACCTTAAAACAACAAACCAATGAAAGAAACTAGTACACCCTTATAAAAACTTCCTTAATTAATAAAAAGCGAAATGTTTATAGCAAGTCAAAAGTTCCTCTCTCATTCCACATGCTTCTCGCACCTTAAATCTTCTTTAAATCTACCAAATATGTTTACTTAATTTTTTTTTTACACTGTTCTTCCACCTAGTTCTGCTGCATCACTCAAGTTACTCTAGAGTAACTTCAAGGCTATGAAATTCTTGAAACTTACTTGCATGGATGTACTGATGCCATTGGTGGTCCTGGCATATGCGGATGTGTTTCCATTGTCCACTGTCTTCTTAGCATGATCCTGGCTAACATCTTCATACATCTGTTCAACTGTTAAAGGCTTGCGTTTCTGTTTAATGGTAAATACAACATGAAAAATTATATATGACACTTAACCATTGAGTTCTTGTTAATGTATGTGTATTTACTTAAGGCTGGTATTCACCTCATCGTATCCAGAAAGCCACAATCTTGGTGTCTGATAGTATTTATCATATGTGATGTGCAAGTCATAAGTTCTTGTGTGAATAATTTCACCAGCAGAAGCTTCCATTTCTTTCGTAGTGTTATTGGAAGCAATTACAGTATTCTGAAATTTAAAGAAGTTAAAATTAGCACCCAAGTAGCAGCTATTGTACATGAAGATGAAATGCACAAAAGAAATTACTCTGTTTATGCTATTGACTTTTCATTTGTCATACATGCTCTCAAACAAATTATTAGTGAAGTAGTAAATAAGGCACCAATAATGCTAAGGAAGAATGTGGCAGTAAAAACAATATGTAGCAAACATTTTCCCCAATGTTGTTAAGATTCTAAGCACCAAGAAATAGTCATTTTGTGGGACTCCCACAGACAAGAAAGTGTAATATTTAACAGTACATTGTATCCCTTTACACATGAGCAGAGAGTTTTTGTGCCAGTTCTTTCTTTCCATATTTTACATCAATCACTTGGGATGCCTCACTTCCCTAAAGAAAGTTCTCCCACACACACACACACACACACACACACACACACACACTCACTTCACTCTGATGCTCAGTCTTGGTTTGGCACCCACTTAGAATGGAGCTCCCATTGAATGTTATCACCAGCTATGAAGTTTGCACAGTTATTTAGATTTCTGAATGTAAAAAGTGTTAAACTGGTTGAATTTAATTACCAGTTGATGGAGGTGAATGAACAGTTGTGCATGGATGTCACAAACATTGCCAGTGGTAAATTTCCAGTGATATGGTCACAAAGAGTTGAGAATATTAGGCATAAAGATTGAAGGATCACTCTGGATGCTCTCTGCACTTTGTTTCCTGAAGCACTATCCACAGGCTTTTAAGGGAAACTTGTAATGTCAGAATGTGCTTGCAAGGTGGGTACTGCATATTTTGATAGATCACAAACAGCAATAGGTTGATTCTTCCTGTAAATTTCTTCACCCCTATGCAGACAAAAGGGACAAAACCTGTATAGTTCACTTTAATCTGAGAAAAAACAACAGGTCACATGAGTGGTGGCATCCCTCTTCACTCAAGTTGTGAAAAATTGAACATATTTTGGGACCAGAAGGGGGTACTGTTGGCCAACTTTCTATCCTGCTGCATGAGGGGGGGGGGGGGGGGGGGGGGGGGGGGGGGAAGGAAAAAAAGAAAACCACCACTGACAGGTACAGTGAAACATTAAAAAAAAAAAATAAGGCAATTCAGAAACAAGAGTGAAAGCATTCTCCACAACAGCATCCATCCTAACATGGACTGTCAAACCATCAGTCTTCTGCAGTCTTCATCATTGTCACACACCCACCATACAATCCAAAACTGGCACCAAGCAACTGCCACTGTTCCCCGAGTTGAAGGAATATTCGTCTGTGCAGCGGTTTTGCTCCAGTGACAAGGTGAACGATGAGATTCGATGCTTCCTGAAGGACATGGGTAGCAGTTGGTATGACATGGGCATTATAAAACTGCCAGAACATGCACAAAAATTTACTGATGTTACGTAGAAAACTAAGCATTCTTCAACTTATAAAATTATGCAATGTTCTATTATAGAAAATAAATAGTTGTTTATATATAAAAAATGTAGAAGGACATTACTTTTGGAATTGCCCTTGTACACTGATTTTTTTTTCGATTTTCAATCGAAGTGCACCACTTCTTTCTAAATTTCAGTATGGACTATCCCAAAATTTTCACTTGGCCTATATCTACACTTCAGCAAAATATGCTATCAGCCACATTGATGACGTTCTCCTGTGGTACAGTTACCTATAGATTCCTCCGTTTATATGAGGGCTTTGTTTTAATAGAGGCAGTGGTCCTATTGAAAGAACCTGTCTCTGGAAAAATCAGAAGAATGCACATTGCAGGTGGCAGAAATTTATATCCAGCAAAAATGAAGAACAAACTGTGTGTTATGATGTTAAAAGATACTATAAGATGGGTTCCTACTCTGCAAATTGTCAAGTTTAATGACATAATATTAGTTGGTTTCCATGGGTTTTTATTTGCTGAACAAGGTTACAAGTGTCCGGCTTTTCTTAGCAGAACACCACCAGCTCGATAATGGTCTCAATTCAGCACGGATGGGATCCACAAGTTTCTTCAGAAATGTCATACCCATCTGGACCCACTCATTGCTGACGCAGTCCCATAAATCTACCAAGCTGTGGGGATGTTGATTATGGCGTTTCACCCTCTGCTTTAAAGAGTTCCAGATTGAGTGATTTAGCAAGCCCTTGAGGAGCTACAGCATTCCTGAGTATTCCTCAAACCAGGTACATATGTTTGCACCCCTGTGAACACAGCTGCTGTCATCCTGGAAGATTTGAAATACCCACAGCATACTCAGCTCGATGTAGAAGGAAGGGAAACACTTGCTCATCAAAACAGTTTAAACAAACGTCTTGGCCCATGTTCATGGTAACCAGAATGAATGTTCCCAAGTCATGGTACTAAATACACTTCCAAAAAAAGATAAAACTACCTTCGACTGAACTACAGCCACCATACTCTGAAGCTTTAACACCTCACTGGGCCACTGGTGCACTCAAACCTTGCATCATTTTAAAAGGTAGCAAAGTCATGACTCTCGTGACCACCCTAAGCTTCTTTTAATCAGCTAGGGTCCAGTTTTTCTGTTGTTCATCCCATTTCTGTGAGCCACAGCCTGCTGTGAGGTTTTTGACTCCAAATGACATTTCACATAGTTCCATTACTGGTATTCTCTTGGAAACTGGTTGAGATGGACCTGCATTCACTGACAGCAGCAATTTCTGTACATTTGAAATTAAGTATGTGTGACATTGGTCTTCAGAACCTGTCACCTAAGATCTTTTTACAACCACTGTTCTTATACCGTGTTACATGGTTGTGAGGTTACACCATTCCCTGTCAACACGGACAGTAGATGTTGATATACCAACATACTGTTAACTTTATTCACAATCAGGTCATGGGCATGGGCATGTAAAACATGACAGCACCGTTCTGCCATTTTGTCACATCTCCACATCTCCCCATCATACTCTACTGATTCCACAAAACCAGATGGCACATACGCACTACTTCACTGCCATAACTTACAGCAGCAGAGGAGGGTCACAATGATCTCCATCTGCATCACTCTAAAGCAATCAGTGTGTTCTTCTAAAGGCCGGCCGGTGTGGCCGTGCGGGTTTTAGGCGCTTCAGTCTGGAACCGCGTGACTGTTACGGTCGCAGGTTTGAATCTGCCATGGGCGATGGATGTGTGTGATGTCCTTAGGTTAGTTAGGTTTAAGTAGTTCTAAGTTCTAGGGGACTGATGACCACAGATGTTAAGTCCCATAGTGCTCAGAGCCATTTTGTTCTTCTAAGGGGGTGGGTTGTTCTGGGGTCTAATATTATATCCAGTGAGCCTAATGTTTGAGCAAAATATTGAGAAAATGAGAAATATATAAAAAGTGAAAGTGTCAAAAGGGAATATAGGTGTCTAAAAAATGAGACTGACACAAAGTGCAAACTAGCAAAGCCGAAATGTCTAGACAAGAAATGCAAAGTGTAGCAGTGTGCACAACTATTGAAGATATAGATGCATCTGCAGCCTGTATGAAAATAAAACTTTACAGAAACGAGGTGCAACATGTATGAATATTAAGGACTCAGGTGGCAAGCCAGTACCGAGCAAAGAAGGGAACGCTGTAAGGTGGAAAGACTACATATGAGGGTGGTTTGATAAGTCTAAGAAAAAGAAACAAGAAAAAATAGTCTGCTTTGAGGGATATAAACCAAGTCCAGCAATCCTCCAGCTTTTTCATCCCATCAGAGAGGGCTAAGTCTGGTGAATATGGTGGATAAGGAACCAATCCATGCACTGTCACCATTGTTATTGCTGATGTCTGGGATGGTGCATTATCTTGATAAAATAGCACATTTTTGCATGCCAACCTTGGTCTTTTTTTAGCCAACTTAAGTTTCAAAAGATCCAGCAATTGAGCACGTAGGGTCCAGTTATAGTTCTGCTGTTTTCCATGTATCTAATGAGGATTATTCCTTGGGAATCCCAAAAAACAGTGACCATCACCTTTAACAGCTGACAAAATTGTCTTTGCCTTCATTAGTGCACTTTCACCAGCCTTTGTCCACTGTTTTGACTGCCATTTTAACTCTGATGTGTAATGATGGATCCAGGTTTCATTAAGTCACAAATCGGTGTAAAATTTCTTTTGGACGGTGATTAAACATCACCAGACACGAGGTTGAAATGCTGTGCTGGATGCGCTTTTGATCAACTGTGAGCAATCAGACCAACCACCCCACACACAGCTTCTTTGTAGCAAGGATATTATGCACTCGCTCAGTTGAGATGCCTACAGTCTCAGCAATCTCACAAATTTTTATTTGGCGGCCCTGTTTTGCCCTATCACAGATTTTCTCAATGCTTTGTGGTGACCTCAATTGGGCAGATGGGAAACACTTCTCCCTTGGTGCTTCTCTGAACACATTTAAAATTCATTCATCAAAAAGTAAAGGGTTTTCAATGACAGTGCACAGTCTATGTGAAATTCATCCAGTTATGTTTTGATTTGTATGGCAGTCCAGTCCTTCACATTAAAATGTTTAGTAACAGCACAAAACTCTGTTTTCTCCACTTTCAATTGCTGTTGACACACTGACCAATTCAGATGGATGTCAGCAATGAACTGTGCACTATACATTGTTGAAATTCTTTATATGATCCTTTGAGTAACACCAACAAAGAAGGCACAGTAAAAATGTTCTGTTCTTTCATGGAAATTTACCAGACTTATCAAACAACCCTCATCAGGTCTATATAATGGAGATAAATGTGAAGACATTACTATAGAAAGGCAAAGAGACAGCACTTGAATATATGATGGGAGATATGATTACTGCAAGATGAAGATCTCAGTCCTTGGAGTAAACAACATTCCCTCAAAACAAAGCTATTCCACTTGTATATAAGATGTATCAGACAACCAAAGTATCCTCAGACTTAAATAAAAATATATAATAATTTCTCTTCTAGAGAAGGCAGGTATAAATATTACCTAATTACCAGTTTAATAATTCACAGTTATAAAATACTGATGAACACATGTAGCCATACTGATCCTATGACTTGTCTTAAGAGAGAGACTGAAGAGAGGCAAACTTATGTTTGTGACACTTGCAAACTTAATGAAAACTTTTGAAAGCATTTTAAAGCAGACTGCAGTTGTAAGTGTCCAAAGGACATGAAAGTGAAGCTGGAGTGGAGAAGGGAGTGAGGAGGAGGTCATAGCCTGTCTTCCACATTATTCAATATGTACTGATCAAATACTAAAGGAAATCAAGGAGAAATTAAAAAAGAGAATCAAAGCTCAGGGAGAAGAAATAACATGTCTAAGGTTTGCTGCTGCTATCTTAATTCTGTCAGAGATGGCAAAGTGTTTGGAAGAACAGTTGAATGGTATGGACAGTTCTCAAAAAGAAGTTGTA
Source organism: Schistocerca americana (assembly GCF_021461395.2). Lineage (NCBI taxonomy): Eukaryota > Metazoa > Arthropoda > Insecta > Orthoptera > Acrididae > Schistocerca > Schistocerca americana. Next base: position 433,530,108 of record NC_060120.1, on the reverse strand, counting down.
AGATGAATAGTAACAAAAGTAAAATGAAGATAATGTATGGGATGAACGAATTAGATTAGGCAATGGGACATTAAAAATAGTAGATGAGTTCTGCTATTTGGGCAGCAAAATAACTAATGGCCAAAGTAGAGAGGATACAAAATACAGACTAATAATAGCAAAAAAATTATTCATAAAAAAGAGAAATTTGCCAGCATCAAACCTAAATTAAGTGCTTGGCAGTTTCTCCTAAAATTATTTCTATGGAGTGTAGCCTTCCATAGAAGCTTTTGAGATGATGTGCTGCAGAAGAATCTTGAAAATTATATGGGTGGATTGAATAACTTATAAGTAAGTACTAAACTGAATAGAGGGGGAAACACAAATGTATGGCACAACTACACTAAAAGAAGATAGCAGTTGATAGAACACACCCCGAGTCATCAAGGAAGTGTCAATTTGCTATGCGAGAATGAGAGAGGGAGAGAGGGAGAGAGAGAGAGAGAGAGAGAGAGAGAGAGAGAGAGCGCATGTGTGTGTGCATGCCTGCACACACATGTAGGTATGTAAAAACTGTAGTGGAAGAACAAAACTCGAATACAGTAAGCAAGTTCAAATGGATGTACACAGTAGCAGCTAGAACAGATGGAGAGGCTCACACAGGACAGATTAGTGTGGAGAGCTGCATGAAATCTGTCTTCGGACTTAAGACCAAGACCAAGACCACGACGACAGTAACAACAACAACAACAACAACAACAACAGCAGCAGCAGCAGCAGCAGCACTGAAATGATGTATGGTATTCAGTGGATGAAATTTAAATTGAAAAAGTCTGCACTAGTTCTAGTTAAGTGGGTCTTTTACGGTGGTTACTGTTATTTTCTTTCGATTCATGGGTGGAGAGTTAAAAATTGTGAAAAAGATTCACTTGGATAGTATATACAATGGACTGGGTCTTCCTCATGTAATTATCAAATTGGAATACCTGTCTACTGACAAAATAATCATGTTGGACCTGATGAAGACTCAAAGACTCACTCCATTAACAGGAGATCGTAGGAACACTAATGAGCAAAACTGGCAACTCTAAATTCATGGAATATGGTAGCAATTTAATCACATGTATATTTTCTTTTAGAATGTACAGACCGATCTTCCTGCCTAAGAAACAGAAGCAGATTAGTGCAGTACATGATATAGGAGCTGATCTACATAGTCAAAAGCCAAGGAGTGTGATAGATATACAAGACAAGATTGGAAAGTAACATACAATAATTTTAGTACCAAAAAGTTTAATAGGTAATAAAGGAAATCAAAAATAAACTTACAACTTTTACCTACTTTTCTACATAGTCACCAACATTCTCAACATATTTCTCCCATTGTAGTACCAGTTTCAAGATGCTCTGTTCGTAAAAGTTCATTTGGTTGGACTACAGCCATCTGTGGACTGCTGATTTCACTTCCGCATCTATTGCAAAGCATTGGCCTGCTACGAATTTCTTCATGACACCAAACAGATGAAAATAAGTGGAAAGTCTGGACTGTTTAGTGGATGCTGGGCAACTCCCACCCAAATTTGTTGATTTTCTCATGAACAGGAGCAGCAACATGTATGTAAAGAAATTTGACATTGTCAGCATTAATGTTGTGGCATTTGTCACAAAGGGCATGACACAACTTAACCACAGATTCAATGTAAACTGCAACATTCCCAGTGGTGCCATGTTCAGCAAAGTTCACCAATAACACGCCATGCACACCCCAGAACACTGTCACAAGTACTTTTGTACCAGAATGAGCCACTATGATTTTCTTCATACTGGAGAACCAACACGTTTCCAGACCAAAGAGACCTGCTCGGTTTCAGGTGTGTTCTGGTATGCCCACGACTCACCACCAGCAATGATTCCTTTCAGAAAGTGATGCCATTCTGCGGCATAACACATTAATTTACTGGCCCCTGTTGCTGTCCCACATACACACCACATATGTCTCTTTGAACTTCATTCAATTTATGCCCTTTGGCCCACAAATATTGAACTACATTTCACTGCTCTTAACAAGCTGATGATAGTAACATGCGTACCATGTTTGTTTCGTAGTTCAGATTTCTCTCACTAGAGGTCCACATGGAGGGGGAAAAACCCAACTCTCTCTGTAGTGCAAACTTCAAACTATATTGTCGTGATATTTCAACATTCCAGCTGCAATCTAGGGAAGAAAAAAAATTACTGTACTTTACTTTCCAATCGATCCTCCCTCATATAATATCATGGCCATTTTTATTGAAAATGTAATCTCAATTCAAGATGTCTGTTTAGAATGGATGACAAGTGGCCATATTACATCACAGGCAAAACAGAGAGAATGTACTGTAGACATATTTGAATAAACTTACTTAGCAAATTCTGAGAAATTTAGAAAAGCAGGTTTTTCTTTAACTATGCAGTATCCAAGATAACATTTAATATCAATGCAGGACAGAAAAAACATGCCATTTCGATAACAGAGTAGTTTCCAGTAATTTGATCATGACAAGCTCTGGGTGCATTGAATCAATACACAAACTGCCTTTACTTCCCTTACTGTTTACTGGAGCTGTTGCAGGACTTGTGTAGAAAGAAATTTCACTAATCACTTACACAGAGCAAAGAAGGCTGGTAACCTGCTAATGAACTTGATAATATTTACTTCCAAGGGAGAAAATCCAAGCACTTGCTGACAGAAACACTTGAAAGTAGCTTCTGGAACTTGTATGTTTGTTCCTCAGGAAGGAAAGACGAATGGGTCAGATAAAATTTAAATAAAAAGGAGAGGTCACAAGATCAGAAGTTGAGAGCAACTCCAACCCTTGGGAGGACATAAAGGAGCATACAAGTTCCAATAGCCAAGTGTAGTTTTTTCTACTTTAGAACGTTTTTTACTTGAAATTTTATCCATATTTGTTGTATTTTGTTTCCAAAGCACAAATGAATGCATCAATATGTATTTTATGATCTACAATCAATCTATCATCTACAGTGCGCGCACACGTGTGTGCACGCGTATGTGTGTGTGTGTGTGTGTGTGTGTGTGTGTGTGAGTGAGAGAGAGAGAGAGAGAGAGAGAGAGAGATGCAATAAATAGTATACTTCCATTTCTAATAAATTTATTATTTACCTGATCCTCCTCATCCAGTAAGCCACTCTCTTCAAATTCCTCCATATCAACTGGTTCTTCGTCGTCATCATCATCATCATCATCATCATCGTCGCCATCACCACCACCACCACCACCACCATCAGCACTACCATTGCTATTGCCACTTGGATTAGAAATGGGTTTTGATGTTTTTCCACTGGCTGTTAGTTCTAAAGCAGCAGACTCTGTCTAAATAAAAATAAAAATTCTCACAAACTGAGCTCATTACACCAACAGTCTTTGTTAAATGAAATAAGTGGAATTTCTGTGTAAAGAACAATGTAACAAAAATCATGGCTTCAGTCATTAAATCACCATCTTTCAGACATGGCTAATGACACAAGATTAACACACTGCCCTTTCCCAGTGTACTCGGGAGTTACTCTTGATAGGACACTGTCATTCAAGTGGCACATTGAGAAGAGCAGGGCAAAAGTCCAATCACGGAATAACTAACTTGGCAAGCTAACAACATCAATATGGGGAGCTAATCCATAAGTTTTACATACCACTACAATGGCACTCTGTTACTCTGCTGCGGAGTTTGCAAGTCCTGTCTGGGAGCGGTCACGTCACACAAACAAACCGGACACTGTCGTGAACCAGATGTGTAGACATATTAGTGGATGTCTTAAGCCAACAAGAGTAGAACACCTACACTCATTATCAGGAATTGCTCCACAAAATGTCCGACGTTGAGTAGAGAGCAGAATTAAACAAACAAAACAGGTTCAAGATCAATGTCATCCGCTACATGGGTAGCGAATGGTAGTAAAATGCCTTAAGTCAAGAAGTAGTTTTCTCCACTCAACCGAACCATTCACAGATCCACCACAAACTTCTAGAAAAAGACTGTGGCAGGAACAACAAGAATCTACTCACGATTCTGAGGAAGTGGTGCCACCAGGTTTGGAACTTGAGTAGGAGAGATGGAAAACCCTGAACAGGATGCATTCAGGAATGGGCAGATGTAACAGAAATCTGCACAAGTGGGGTATTAGTGAAAGTGCTTTGTGTCCGTGTAGGAACATACAGACCATGAACCACCTGCTTCGATGTCCGCAAGTAAACCATCCAAGAGCGTGCACGGCCCAAGACCTGATGGCATACAGCGAAACAGTGAGGGCATATGAGGACTTCTGGAAGAATGAGATACGAAGCAGAGACTGAATAATATTTTATTATACTGTATATAATGTTCCACGTATTTTAATTAAATTAGCATTGTAATATTGTAAATTTCATAGCGGACAAATTATTCTATAATGTGTGAATTTATTGTAAATTGTTTGTAGTACGCATGTGAAATATATATGTGTTGGCAGAAAGCATGGATGCATCTCTAAATATTATCATACCTAGCACACTGACTGCCATGAGACAAATGGACAACATGGCAGAGGTTTGCGCCTGATGCTGTCCGTCCACCTATAGGTACACACTCCACTCGGTTCAGTACAGCATATCTTTTGATGACGTAAAAAAAAGTTCAAAACTGTGAATAAGAAATTGTAATAGATTTCCTGGCTGCCAGTGTCAACTCGATCAAGAAACACAAGGTAATGCATAGTACTGAACTACACACTGTACTGAACGTAGTGGGGCATGTGACCACTGTTGAGCACATGGCAGTCAACATGTTAACAAACCAATCTCCTAGTCAATGACTGACATGTTCTCTTTTCTTAATTTATGCATAAGAATTTCTTTCCTTCTATTTTCTCATTACTTAACATCTCACAAATGGGGTTCACAGTCATGTAAACTGCAAAACTGTGCTTCAGCACATGTCAAAACCTAAAAAATATCTGGTGTATATACACATCATCACATCCATTAGTATATAAGGGATTACAGACTAGCATCATTTTCATCTAGAGTGAACGTGGAAAAAGGAGTCACAGCATATGAGAAAGTTGGGTGCAAAGTCCAGCTTTTCATGTAGATCAGAACCTAGAAGCATTGGTATTCTAGTTTCTATGGGTTTATATTTTGACCATCATTTTTTATTCCTAGTTCACTGTTGCTACTTGACTTTACATATTGTCATCTGGAGATAGTGAGTGAAGCTGGGGATACTAGAAAATGGAATGGCAAATGGAGATACCTGAATATTTTGACATATTCTTCTGTCTGAGATCAATGGCGAGAAGACGCAGTCGAGGAAGCCAGAAACATTTACACCATTTTTGAGGAGAATCATTTTGACATTAGTGATCGTCCACATTCAGGGAGACCTTTGGGGTGTAATGAAGATTGTTTAAATGCATTAATCCACATCAGTGTACTTTTGAGAACTGTGATCATTCCACCATCACGCAGCATTTACATGCCGTGGAGAAGGTACAAAAATCGGGTGTATGGGTACCGCATGCTCCAAGCCAAAATCACAAAAATTGGGTGGGGGGTGGAAAGGGGGGGGGGGGGGGATGGAGGGTGGCCAACACATGCACTTCTGTCACCAATTGGCTTGTGAACAACACAAGCTTGTGTCTGTATGTGTGGATGGATATGTGCGTGTGTGCGAGTGTATACCTGTCCTTTTTTCCCCCTAAGGTAAGTCTTTCCGCTCCCGGGATTGGAATGACTCCTTACCCTCTCCCTTAAAACCCACTTCCTTTCGTCTTCCCCTCTCCTTCCCTCTTTCCTGATGAGGCAACAGTTTGTTGCGAAAGCTTGAATTTTGTGTGTATGTTTGTGTTTGTTTGTGTGTCTATCGACCTGCCAGCGCTTTTGTTCGGTAAGTCACCTCATCTTTGTTTTTATATATAATTTTTCCCACGTGGAATGTTTCCTTCCATTACACTATATACAGTTCTGTACAACAAACAGTCATACCAATAATTGGTGTAGCACACGAACTGATTCAGTAAACAGAGTAGAATGCTCCATATTTTTGAGTGTAAAAAGAAGCAAGTTACTGAGCTACTCAAATAATGTAGTTAGCCACTCTTGCTCTTTGTGTAATTGCTTGACTTGGGAACACACAAATGAAACTCCTGACATATTTTCATATTTCCACTTAACAATCTCATGTGGAATAATTTTTGGGTAATTCATCACTTAGAAAGAAAGTATTGATTGCACAAAAGTTAGCAGTAAGAATAACATGTGGTATTTGCCCAAACTCATCATGTAGCCAACTCCTCAAGGAGTTGGGTATTTTAACTGTACAATCATAATACATATATTCCCTAATGAAATTGGTCATAAATAATCCATAATATAGTGACATCTATACCTACAGCACTACATGAAAAAATTGCCTTTATTACCTATTATTAAAGTGCCGTCAGTGGCTCAGAAAGTTGTAACAACAATAATTTCTGATCAGTTGCCCAATAATATAAAAGTCTGACAAGCAGCAAAGTAAGTTTTAAATCTAACCTCAAATCATTTCTCCTGGACAATTCATTCTACTCCATGGACTAATTTTTATTTGAAAAATGACAGCCTGTAAAAACAGTAGTTTTAACATGCAGTTGCATGGTTAGGACTAAAAAGTTATATGTTCACTAATGTTAACATTACTCACTTGAACATATGGCCTCCCTTATTTCGTCCCCCATCATTTCGACAGCAGAATAGCCCAAATGATCTATGAAACATGCAAGTAAGTACTGTATGTGGCATATTTAACACTGCTATCATATTTTACATGAATCAATGCTCGTGAACTCTATACATATGACAACTGAGGCAACTGGCAGGAAGACTCATTATGTTGGAAATAATGAATTATTTCAATATATGTTGTCATACCTACTTGATACGGATGCCAAACAGTGGAGCAATACTCAAGTATTGGTCGTTCCAACATCTTACATGGACTATAAAATGAAAGCTTCCGTTCCATCATAAGCTATTCTACTAGGTACATATCTGTCCAATGTTAGGTCAGCTATTGTTTTAAGTTTAAGTCACAGTTCCTCTCTTGCTCCTGCCTAAAGCTAAATGTTTCAAATTCTCTTTGAGATGTGACACTACTGACCCACTATCTAGTTTATTTTATAAACATATAAATCTTTCTAGTGGTTTTAACTGCTGTTTGTGTTTTGGTCATCATTGTTGCCACAACTGCCTCACGGTACTGATTCCAGTTTCAAGATGCACACCTTCAAAGGAGCCACATTTTGCTCGAATGTTTCGGTGGTTTATCATAAGATTTCAATAGTTGTGGGAAGAATTTCCTTTGGTCATAAACTAAGGCTTTGGTATCTACAACGGCCATCATTATCTGTACTGGATGGAAGTCACTTACTTAATCTCCACATGTATACCAGATATAGCCAGGAGAATAATGGAACAGGCTTGCTTGCAACTGGTTCACAGTGTACACCTTACCTATAGTATTACAGAATCTAATATTATGGAATTACAAATAAATAAAAATGATGATTAAAATTCTTCTGGGTATTATGCTGCATCATTGCTAAAAACTAACAACAATAATAAACTAAAACCGACATTTCGGCCGAAACGTCGGTTTTAGTTTATTATTGTTGTTAGTTTTTAGCAATGATGCCGCATAATACCCAGAAGAATTTTAATCACTATGACACCGGCCGCAGAAGCCTACGTTCTTAAATAAAAATGACTTAGGAGTACTAGAACGAAAGACCAATGGGAATGTACTAAATGAAGCTCAGTGTGAGATATTCCTAAGCAGCAAAATGAATAATACATGATATAAAAGTAGCACTTGGACAAGATAGCCACAAAGCTCAGTTCCGTCAGTTTTGTACTTAAAAATCTCTCATTTTGTCGATCAGCAGAAGGAATTATTGGCATCCACTGCATAACTTCACACACTTCTGTCTTATGTCATAACTGTCAGGGGCAATGTGGATAATTCAAGCAAGTATTTATTCTGTACAAGTTGTAACTGTTATGTTACATCGATAGAAAAATTTTTCTGAAAAGTTTAGTAATATGGCGCAGTATAGCATAAAGGAGCCAACAATGTACAGTAGCTGTTGCACTGCGAACCGAGGCAGCGAGGGTTGAGCAGCCCCAGGAGCAAGCAAGAAGCCTTTCATTGGAGGAGAGGTAGCAAGGGAGTTTCAAGCAGCACATTTCTAGAGAAATTAATGAGTACTTGTAGTGTTAAATTTATGATTGAAAAAGGGGGGAATGGTAGAGATTAGTCTCACACTGCAAATAAGAAATGTATATTATTTTCTGAACCAAGCCAGGGTTGAACGTATTAAGTATTATCCTTAAGGGGAAATGGAATAGAAATATTTTTTTTCACATTTTCGGATTTTTATCTCAGCCGTAATTTTTCCCGAGGTCATGCAGCATTACTGTATGGTTGAATGATGATGGCATCCTGGTTAAAATATTCCTGAGGTAAAATAGTCCCCCATTCACATCTCTGGGCGGGGACTACTAAGGAGGACGTCGTTATCAGGAGAAAGAAAACTGGCATTCTACAGATTGGAGCGAGGAATGTCAGATCCCTTAATCGGGCAGGTAGGTTAGAAAATTTAAAAACAGAAATAGAAAAGTTAAAGTTAGATAAAGTGGGAATTAGTGACGTTCGGTGGCAGGAGGAACAACACTTCTGGTCAGGTGAATACAAGGTCATAAATACAAAATCAAATAGGGGTAATGCAGGAGTAGGTTTAATAATGAATAAAAAAATAGGAGTGCGGGTAAGCTACTACAAACAGCATAGTGAACGTATTATTGTGGCCAAGACAGATACGAAGCCCATGCCTACCATAGTAGTACAAGTTTATATGCTGACTAGCTCTGCAGATGACAAAGAGATTGATGAAATGTATGATGAGATAAAAGAAATTATTCAATTAGTGAAAGGAGACAAAAATTTAATAGTTATGGGTGACTGGAATTCGATAGTAGGAAAAAGAAGAAAAAGGAAACATAGTAGGTGAATATGGAATGGGGGTAAGGAATGAAACAGGAAGCCACCTGGTAGAATTTTGCACAGAGCATACGTTAATCATAGCTAACACTTGGTTCAAGAATCATGAAAGAAGGTTATATACATGGAAGAGGCCTGGACACACTAGAAGGTTTCAGATATATTATATAATGGTAAGAGAGACTCAGGAACCAGGTTTTAAATTGTAAGACATTTCCAGGGGCAGATGTGGACTCTGGCCACAATCTATTGGTTATGAACTGTAGATTATAACTGAAGAAACTGCAAAAAGGTGGAAATTTAAGGAGATGGGCCCTGGGTAAACTGAAAGAACCAGAGGTTGTAGAGAGTTTCTGGGAGAGCATTAGGGAACAATTGACAAGCATGGGGGAAAGAAATAAGTAGAAGAAGAGTGGGTATCTCTGAGAGATGCAATAGTGAAGGCAACAGAGGATCAAGTAGGTAAAAAGACGAGGGCTGGTAGAAATCTTTGGGTAACAGAAGATATATTGAATTTAATTGATGAAAGGGGAAAATATGAAAATGCAGTAAATGAAGCAAGCAAAAAGGAATACAAACGTCTCAAAAATGAGATCAACAGGAAGTGCAAAATGGCTAAGCAGGCGTGGCTAGAGGACAAATGTAATGATGTAGAGGCATATATCACTGGGGGTAAGATAGATACTGCCTACAGGAAAATTAAAGAGACCTTTGGAGAAAAGAGAGTCACTTGTATGAATATCAAGAGCTCAGGTGGAAACCCAGTTCTAAGCAAAGAAGGGAAAGCAGAAAGGTGGAAGGAGTATATAGAGGGTCTATACAAGGGCGATGTACTTGAGGACAATATTATGGAAATGGAAGAGGATGTAGATGGAGATGAAATGGAAGATATGAAACTGTGTGAAGAGTTTGACAGAGCCCTGAAAGACCTAAGTTGGAACAAGGCCCCGGGAGTAGACAACATTCCATTAGAACTACTGATGGCCTTGGGAGAGCCAGTCCTGACAAAACTCTACCATCTGGTGAGCAAGATGTACGAGACAGGCGAAATACCCTCAGGCTTCAAGAAGAACATAATAATTCCAATCCCAAAGAAAGCAGGTGTTGACAGATGTGAAAATTACCAAACCGTAAGTTTAGTAAGTCATGGCTGCAAAATACTAATGCGAATTCTTTACAGACGAATGGAAAAACTGGTAGAAGCCGATCTCAGGGAAAATCAGTTTGGATTCTGAAGAAATGTTGGAACACATGAGGCAATACTGACCCTACGACTTATCTTAGAAGCTAGATTAAGGAAAGGCAAACCTACGTTCCTAGCATTTGTAGACTTGGAGAAAGCTTTTGACAATGTTGACTGGAATACTCTCTTTCAAATTCTGAAGGTGGCAGGGGTCAAATACAGCGAGCGAAAGGCTATTTACAATCTGTACAGAAACCAGATGGCAGTTGTAAGAGTTGAGGGGCATGAAAGGGAAGCAGAGGTTGGGAAGGGAGTGAGACAGGGTTGTAGCCTCTCCCCCATGTTATTCACTCTGCATATTGAGCAAGCAGTAAAGGAAACAAAAGAAAAATTCGGAGTAGGTATTAAAGTCCATGGAGAAGAAATAAAAACTTTGAGGTTCGCCAATGACACTGTAATTCTGTCAGAGACAGCAAAAGACCTGGAAGAGCAGCTGAAGGGATTTGACAGTGTCTTGAAAGGAGGATATAATATGAACATTAACAAAAGCAAAACAAGGATAATGGATTCTAGTTGAATTGAATCGGGTGATGCTAAGGGAATTAGATTTGGAAATGAGACACTTAAAGTAGTAAATGAGTCTTTCTATTTGGGGAGCAAAACAACTGACGATGGTCGAAGTAGAGAAGATATAAAATGTAGACTGGCAATGGCAAGGAAAGCATTTCTGAAGAAGAGAGGTTTGTTAACATCGAGTATAGATTTAAGTGTCAGGAAGTCGTTTCTGGAAGTATTTGTATGGAATGTAGCCATGTATGGAAGTGAAATGTGAATGATAAATAGTTTAGACAAGACGAGAATAGAAGCTTTTGAAACGGGGTGCTACAGAAGTAAAAATCGTAAAGGGAGACAAAGAGATGAATACACTAAGCAGATTCATAAGGATGTAGGTTGCAGTAGGTACTGGGAGATGAAGAAGCTTGCACAGGATAGAGTAGCATGGAGAGATGCATCAAACCAGTCTCTGGACTGAAGACCACAACAACAACATCTCATTATAAAATTCGCAATTTTCTGAATAAAATGATATATATCACTTACAAACTGACATGGGAAATCAATGACTATCACATGGGAAGTATTTTATTTTATTTTTTAAAAATATAATCTTCACCGGTTGAAAATGTTAAAATTTTTTTACGTGCATTACTTCAAGGTCTAATAAAATTGATAATTTTTTACATAGAAGGCTGTGCATTGCTGTGTTATAAGAGTCATATCCAGAAGAGGATGGGCACCAGGTTGAGGGAGTTGAAACAAAGTTTGAGAGACAAGAAACTTTCTGATGGTTAAGCCATAAGAGGCAGACGGACAGACAACATGACTGATGAACTACAGCAGTATTATGGGATGGCCATTAGAAATAATACTGAGAATTTGTTGAAAATGAAGCAGGCAGTATGGGCCACCTTCTTCCACAGACTGTCAACTGATGAAAACCCAGTACACCACCTTTGCCCTCCTGGACCTGATTCATGGTGCAATTACCACAATGCCCAGCACTCAAACAGTTCATACAGCCATAAACATTCCATCCCAGCAGCAATCATGGATATCATAAAATCTATTTACAGAGACCTGGGAAATCCTGAATTACTGAAGAAGTGTCTGCACAGTCAGACTCAAAATCCCAATGAATAGTTCAATAATCTTGTATGGAATGAAGACACTAAAGTGGGGGGGGGGGGGGGGGTCAGTGATGCTGTTATTGCTTTTAATGATGGCAACATTGGTACGGTGAAAGTGCTACAGCATATGGGAATTAATCCTGGAGCAAACTGCATCAGAGAACTTTAACAGATGGACAAGGTTCGCATTTATAAAGTAGAGTATGCAGCACAGTTAGCCACTAAGGATTCCAGAAAAAAGAAAAAACTTGAAAAAAGATCAAGAGGACGATATGCAGTGTGGTGCAGAGTGCTTCTGAGTTACTAAAAATAAAAAAAAAATAAGCCTATATTAAGTGAGTTGCAGTCTTTTGAAACTTTAGAAGCCGTTCCTGAAAATTTACATTTTCTGTTGCCTTTTTCCCTAAATCTCAGAAATCACTTTGAGTAGAGTATTCAAATTTTCAGGGAGTAATAACATACATACCCTGAGTCTACTGAACTAAAAGAAGAACATATTGTTATGCAAAATTAAAATTTTTAGGATAACATACAAAAAAGTACACAAAATTTTAACTGTGTGGTTAAAAAATTGTATTTCCGAAAGAAGTAGCTGAAATGTAATTACTGTAGTTCAGTAGACTCAGAACCAGTTTAATGTCCTGTAAAAGTTTCATGTCAATGGCTACAGTTGTTCCTGGAAAATACAGGGAAGCCAAGTCACTAAATTTAACATTGCTGGGATAGGCTGTTACAAATGCCAGTGGGTACTGATCACTGATTCTTTAGACAGTGACCACCACCTTATTAAAATATCTGTGGTGGCGCACACACTCAACTGATAACTGGTGGCTGAAAAACTGACCAATGTAAATACACCTATTGGTGGGGGAAGGCTCGTAGGAAGTGACACTATGGTCATAGCTAAAGACAGAACTGCTAAAGAGATGCATGTGCACTGTTGACTGTGACAACTGCATGTTACATCTCAACATTAAACAACTTCGCCCAGCACACCATCTTCAGTCATCAACATTGGCAAAACTTCAGCAGTCAGGCTGGGAGACTGGACAGAAACACCAGAGAATTCAGCTCATGATGTTTAGACTATATAGGAAAGAGTCTCACCCATAATGCTGTGTGTAATTTATTGCTACACAGATCCCCTTTATTCTGGAAAGGAAAGTAAATGCATACATTTGCTGCAACATCAGTTAATTTCAACAATGAACAATGTAATACCATGGCTCAGAATGGTTTTTGTTGATTTATGGGGAATACAAGATTCAGAATTGGTTTCTTGAACTGCTGACTTTTATTTCACCGAAGCCTTAAATATTCCACATATTAAACTTTACTGCTTGTTGAACTCTGCATGGGGCACAAAATACAAGCAAGTGGGCACAGCCTTATAATTCTACATCGAGAGCTGCATTGAGAGTTGCGTCATCAAGCCAACTCAAAGCAAGTGGAACGTAACATTAACTACAACTGCTGTCATGTTCTTTCACTTTGACAGTTACATTTCTGATGTGACTTGTTGCTGTAAGAACCACTACTCTCATTAGTCTTTTCTCGGCATTAGTAGTAGTGGAAAATTCAGTAGAAGCTAATATTAGTAATTTTGATTATTATATAAGTCTGCATCTGACTTCTTCTGAGGAGTTAAGATTAGTATTTCAGAACTGTCATTCTGCCAACTGCGCACAGAGTTATTGTTGAAAGCAATTACTGCTGAAAACAAGAAATCCCTGTTTTGTACAGAAGATGTTACATGTCAAATGTTAGCAGTGCCCAGAAGTGAGCTGTGGGATAGGCTTCTGATGTCTTTGAAATAGGAAGTTTATTCCTTCATTTGCACACCATGTCCTTAAAGCCGAACATGAAAGAGGACCTTCAGTGATGTGGAATGAGTAAAGTAATAGATTAACAGCAGAAACAGCCACTGCAGTCTGCATTTGTAAAGTATGCTAACAGATTATGACTCATGCTAGTAACTTCCTCTGACAATTATTAGAATAACCTGTGCACTACACAACAAATTAAATGAAGCAACCATAAGGGGAGGGCGAAATGAACCACTGCGTGTTGAATGGCAAGGCAGTAGCAAGAAGCTGTGGAATGAAGCTATTGCAAAGCATGCTCAAATAATGCTCGCTGTTCACAGTTTCTTCAAAGAAAAAGGGTCCAACAAGTCCGTGACTGGAAATTGCTGCCTACACTGTAATCCTCGGAGCATAATGTTGTTGTTCATGAAGCACTTGTGGGTTTTCAGCGGCCCAAAAGCGTACATTTTGTTTTTTAACCACACCGTCTAAATGAAAATGCGCCTCGTCTGAAAACCAAACATTGTTGAGAGTTTCTTCCCTATCCTCCGCCCACTGAGCAAACAGTAGCCTCTGCTGCTTGTGTTCTTTAGTGAGCTTCTGTGCACAGGTCATCTTGTATAGGTACATATGGAGGTCACTTTTAAGAATGCGTTGAACGGAGCGTCTGGATATTCCCAGTTGCACTGCTGCCTTTCTACACAATTTCCCGGGACTTCTCTGTACAGCAACTCTTACCGCTTCAATATTCTCAGGCGAATAAACAGGCTTAGGCCGAGGTCGCTTCGCTTCCAATACTGTTCCTTCCTGTACAAATTTATCGTACAACCTGTGGATGGTCTTTTTGCAAGGGACTCATCATGTGTTAAACTGTTGTCAAAAATGCCTCTGAGTCACAACAAGGCTTTTCGTTTCATGAGAAAGTAACACAATTGCCGATCGTTGCTGTGTCGTCAGTCTTCCATTGTCAGCCATTGCCACTTACTAGTCTCCTAGCGGCAGTATCGTGAATTACACTTCATTTCGTAACTCATTTGTTTCTCCAAGCTCTGCTGGTACTGCTGTAGAGATCCCGGTGGGATATATAATGTGCGCCGTAAATTGTGAAAGAAACAATTGGTAGCACATTTCGTGCGCCACCCTGTACATCCGCTTCCATTTCCATAATATTGTCTTCAAGTACATCGCTCTTGTATAGACCCTCTATATACTCCTTCCACCTTTCTGCTTTCCCTTCTTTGCTTAGAACTGGGTTTCCATCTGAGCTCTTGATATTCATACAAGTGGCTCTCTTTTCTCCAAAGGTCTCTTTAATTTTCCTGTAGGCAGTATATATCTTGCCCCTAGTGAGATAAGCCTCTACATCCTTACATTTGTCCTCTAGCCATCCCTGCTTGGACATTTTGCACTTCCTGTCGATCTCATTTTTGAGACGTTTGAATTCCTTTTTGCCTGCTTCATTTACTGCATTTTTACATTTTCTCCTTTCACCAATTAAATTCAATATTTCTTCTGTTACCCGAGGATTTCTATTAGCCCTCATCTTTTTACCTACTTGATCCTCTGCTGCCTTCACTACTACATCCCTCAGAGCTACACATTCTTCTTCTACATCATATGCCTGCTTGTGTCTGTATATGTGTGGATGGATTGTGTGTGTGTGTGTGTGTGTGTGTGTGTGTGTGTGTGTGTGTATACCTGTCCCTTTTTCCCCCTAAGGTAAGTCTTTCCGCTCCCGGGATTGGAATGACTCCTCACCCTCTCCCTTAAAACCCACATCCTTTTGTCTTTCCCTCTCCTTCCCTCTTTCCTGATGAAGCAACCGTGGGTTGCGAAAGCTTGAAATTTGTGTGTGTGTGTGTGTGTGTGTGTGTGTGTGTGTGTTTGTTAGTGTCTCTATCAACATACCAACGCTTTCGCTTGATAAGTTACAGCACCTTTGTTTTTAGATATATTTTTCCCACATGGAATGTTTCCCTCACACAAGTTTTTTAAGATTAGTGAAGACACCTGCCACAATTCAGCACTGAAATACAATCAAAGATGCCAAGTGAAAATTTGTGTCAGATCAGGGCTCGAACTCTGATTTCCTGCTTTGTGTGAGTGGTGAACATAACAGCCTAAGCCACCTAGACATGCTGTTCATGCTCACTAATATCACTATATTTATGTGTGTGGCGTCTGTTGTGTTGGACATCACTCATGTCTACAGTGAAATTTTTGACTGTTTGAACAAAGTGTGTTCCAATAACCCTTAAGAAAATAGTCACTGACTCAGCTTTTGTGTCTGTGCTCAAAACATATACATCATTGTTGAATTAATTGCAGTACCCTACTGCAGCCAGTGTCTTCATTTCTCTTAAAATCTCATGCAAGTGAAAATTTGAGCCAGATTGGGACTCGCATCCAGATTTTTTGCTTTACATGAGTGGTTATTTTAAACGCCTCAGCCAAACGGTTCAAATGGCTCTGAGCACTATAGGACTTAACATCTGAGGTCATAAGTCCCCCAGACTTAAAAGTACTTAAACCTAACTAACCTAGAGACATCACGCTCACCCATGCCCGAGGCAGGATTCGAACCTGCGACCGTAGCGGTCGCGCGGTTCCAGACTGAAGCGCGTAGAACCGCTCGCCCACACCGGCCGGTCGCCTCGGCCATCCACACACACCTCCCATCCAACCCAAAGTCTCAACTTGTCACACATAAAGTAACACTCTAGCTTGCACAGGTATATGTATGTACTGGGTGATCAAAAGGTCAGTATAAATTTGAAAACTGAATAAATCACGGAATAATGTAGATAGAGAGGTACAAATTGACACACATGCTTGGAATGACATGGGGTTTTATTAGGGGGGGGGGGGGGGGGTTGCTTCATCTGATCAGAATAGCAATAATTAGCATAACAAAGTAAGACAAAGCAAAGATGACGTTCTTTACAGGAAATGCTCAATATGTCCACCACCATTCCTCAACAATAGCTGTAGTCGAGGAATAATGTTGTGAACAGCACTGTAAAGCATGTCCGGAGTTATGGTGAGGCATTGGCGTCGGATGTTGTCTTTCAGCATCCCTAGAGATGTGGTAGATCACGATACACTTGCGACTTCAGGTAACCTCAAAGCCAATAATCGCACGGACTGATGTCTGGGGACCTGGGAGGCCAAGCATGACGAAAGTGGCGGCTGAGCACACGATCATCACCAAATGTCGCGTGCAAGAGATCTTCCACGCGTCTAGCAATATGGGGTGGAGCGCCATCCTGCATAAACATCGTACATTCCAGCAGGTGTTTATCAGCCAGGCTGGGGATGATGTGATTCTGTAACATATCGGCGTACCTCTCACCCGTCACGGTAGCAGAATCATGCATTTCCTCAAAGAAAAAAGTCCCAATAACGGTAGATGTGGTAAATTCAACCCATACTGTGACTTTCTCGTTGTACAATGGAGTTTCCACGACAGTTCTAGGATTTACGGTAGCCCAAATTCTGCAGTTGTGGGCGTTGACAAACCCTCTGAGCGTGAAATGAGCTTTGTCGGTCCACAAAACGTTACTCAACCAATCGTCATCTTCCGCCATCTTTTGAAACGCCCACACCGCAAAAGCCCTCCACTTCACTAAATCACCAGGTAACAGTTCATGATGCTGGTGGATTTGGTATGGATAGCATCGGAAGGTACGCATAAGTGTCAACCAAACTGTAGTGTATGGAATGCTGGTGCGACGTGCAACTGCACAAGCGCTGACTTCCCCATGCATAGACGAAACCACTAGTCTCCATTTCTTCCTGAAGTGTCTCAGCAGCATTACGCCTTGTACTCGGTCGGCCACTACGGCGGTCTATCGTCTAAACAACCTGTGGCTTCAAACTTCGAAATCAATCTCGCCACAGCTGCATTTGTCAATGGACCTTTACCCGTTCGAATCCCCTTCCTATGGCGATAGGATCGTAACGCTGAACTAGCACATTCCCCATTCTGATAATACAGCTTCACTAAAAGCGCCTTTTCAGGTAACGTCAACATGCTACGACTGCTGGCGCATTTGATTCTCTCATTACAGCTCCTTTTATACACGTTTGTTATGGGCAGTCACTGTAGTTTTGCTGTTTAGCGCCATCTGTCGGACATTTTGTGCACTTTGTTTCCCCCCCCCCCCCCCCCCCCCCCCCTAATAAAACCCCATGTCATTCCAAGCACGTGTGTCAATTTTTACCTTTCTATCTACATTATTCCATCGTTTATTAAGTTTTCAAATTTATACTGTCTTTTTAATCACCCAGTATATAATGTATGTGATATGTTAAAGGTACACTTAATGACTAACTGAAGCGATTAAACTTCGGACAACTAAGGAGGTGTAATTGCAATGCTTGTGGCTACTGTGCAATACCTGAACAACTAGCTCCCAATATCACACCTTTTTACTTTTTCTCATTACTAATTTGTATGAAATTTTCTTTTCCTCATTAGTAATAAGAAATTTGTACACTGCCGCAGAAGACGGAAAAAATAGGTTTTTAAAATTTTCTTTGTAACAGAAGAGCAATGTTCGCAGAACATTCAATATTTTTTAACAGCTTTTGTTTCAATCTTGCATGAGAGTACTTATGTTTAAGATCTCACATAAAAAGAATGTGAAATTTTTACTCATGCATTAACAATGTGAATCCTAACTGCTTTGTGTGTATAAAATGAAAGAAAATATATATATTAAAAATCATCATAGCCCCAAGAATAGTTTTATTTATTATGCCAAAATATTCCATGATTCATTTAAAAGCATGACTTTTGCCTGCATTCATAAGAAGAGGCAGTAATTCATTCCATCCTGCAAGACATCTTAAAATATATATGTGCTTATCATTAAGATTTAGTGGGTGAACTGCAGGATCGGCAACCACAGAAAATTATAGGTAAATTAAAGGTATCAGTGCAGTCTAATAGTGACTTCTATTAAATATAAATGTGTAATAATCAAACAACTGCCTGTCTGTTAAGCACCAAGTTTGCTGCAAAAACAGACATTCTAAAAGTTTCCGTGGACAGAGTAAGAAAGATTATCCTATATACATTATTCATTTCTATGACTTCAGTTTTTGTATGCTGCGCTGTATTTTTCTTGTGCTATGAGGGAGACTGTTCCAGTTTAGCTTCAACAAGAATCAATGCTTTAATTCCAGTACTGGAAGTAATAATTATCTCTCACTACATAAATTTCAAGCCATCCCATACTCTTTGTATTAGCTGTTGGGCTGCTTCCCAACATGGCTATTCCAAAACCAACCAACAGACTAACACACTACTACTTCTACACTGATATAAATTAATTTCTTAACTAAGTGAAATGATCCTCATTAATTGTCCGAAGTCCAAACTAATGAAGCAAGGCCTAATGGGTTTGTATTGTGTCATCAAAGCCTTGCAGAGCACAGGAATTAATTATTATGTCTTTGCCAGAACTGCATGATACAATGTACTGAAATAAAATTGTGACTTGCCAATAAAAGTAAAACAGCAGTTATCGGAACTCGTCGATCTCTTAATGCAGAAGTGGCAGCTGGTGATCTCTGGTCACCTGTGGATTTACTGTTCATAAATGGGAACTTATATACAATCCTTTGATACTGATTTGGTGCTATTCAGTTCGCAATTCGTTATTTGATGCGTAGCCATACAGCAGATTTCTCTCAATTGCAGGAAAACAGTTCCCCAAATTTCCTTGACTGTGCTTGCAGATTCATCAGCAAACATCACGGACCAGTGTCCAAAATTCCTTTATAGCTGCTTGGCACAAATTCACTTTCCACAAATGAAACTTCTGGAAATAATTAAGACAGCTAGAATTACCTTTTAACATATCAGTATATTCTAGCTGAAACTTACACAAGTGGCTTTTTATTGCTTTCTATACTCATCAAATAATTCAGTTACAATCTATTTTACAAATGGTGTCCAGCCAAATATAGTTATTAGCATTCGAAACATACATATATTCATGCTAGCATTTCTCATAACAGTCCCCATTGATGTTGATCGCTAATTTTTCACCAAAGCACTCCTCTTACCCCGGAGAAACCATATGTCACAGAGTAAACACATTTCTCTCACAGGTGAAATGTGCTAACTCATTGTATTTTACAAATTTTCACATTAACAGCTGAAACATTACTAAAGTGTCAGCTGGTCGGCTCAGCTTTAATTAAAATAAGATCAAACATCGCAAACTAGTACAGTGTTAGACTCAGATGTTATACATACTAGTAACGTCCACTGTCCATTAACTTCTTGATCAGAGCTTTTGGTTCAGTCCGGCAAGAGGTTGGACATAGTGTGCATCAGCACTAAAATTACTGCGAGTCATCAATGCTCACAGATATTACTATAAATATGTGTGGTGTTTGTTCTGTCAGACTAGCGCGTGACAGATTTAGAATCTGGGTCAGATGGGAACGTGTCTGGATGGTCACTGTGGTTATGGCGATCACTCGCATAAAGTGGGTAATCAATTTCAGAGTCCCAGTTGGGCACAAATTTTCTATTGTCACCGTTAATTTAGTTCAGTGCCCAATTGAGGTCAATGTCTTCATTTCTCTTACAGTCAAAAACTTTCTCAAAAATGAATCCTGGATTAAGTGATAATGTAATTTTGTTTACAAACTGTAAGAAGAACACTGTGCTGTATGTACATCTAAGGTCAGCTTGTCCCTTTGCCTGATTCGAATCAAATACTTATTGTCTATGCAATTAGTGATAATTTTAGTGACTATCTCATATTCTGCAGAGAGGGGGCTGATAGATCTACCGTTTTTATGTCTTGTCTGTTCAGATGGAGAGGGAGGGGTGAGGGGGAGGGAAAACCTGTGTGTAAACATGTATTCCAGAGTTTAACTTACAGTCACATAGCAATAGTAAATATTAGTATTCCAAAGACAGAAGAAACTGTGGTACACATAATTAGTATGACTATACCTTTGACTCTAACGTCATTTCCGAAACTTTCTCATCTAAGCCCAAAGCACCAAGATCATGATGATGTGTATCAACCCATCCACCATCAGGGTCATCAGCCTCAATTATTTCTTCTTGTTCCTCACAGTACTCCATCTGTGAACCAAACAGAAGACAGAGCATTAAAATTAAACATCCAAAAGAATACCAAATAAAATTAAAAAACAGGATTGTATCTCCAGCTGTGTATATTGAAATAAAGACACAATATGGTTGCTTGTGTCTGCCCATCATCAATAATGTGATGGTTATTAGGATGGTATAAATTACACAGTGGCACAAAACTATTTCCATTTGTGTTTCTGGAATTGCAATTCAACAACATATTATTTAATTTCCAATGGCACACTTGAGCTGAGATCTATCAGTGGCTATAGCTTCTAGTCACATTATATATGGTACATAAATTTCCATTTCTATTCCCATTATTAATACTACTACTACATCCCTATAATTATTGTTCACTATTCTACACAGAGTATTCATTTTAAATGAAAACACTGAAATATTTCAAAAATCGACACTTCGGATAAAAAAAAAAATACAATTTCAATTTGTTTGTCTCTGAGGGGGACATCCAAGGATACGACACTCTACTTGACACCCCACCCCGTGCATGGGTGGTGTGGGCAAGACTGAAATCTTCAACGGGAACCCCTGTTTTTTATTGCTGATTATGATTCTACGACAAAATCTATATGTTTTGTCTGAGGCACTTTCCTAGTTTCGTCACAAATGGGGTTGTAATCAGAGGAACAGTAATGGGTAAGCAATTGTAATTTACAGCCTGCTACTCAATGGCCCCTGAATATCCGTGTGGGACCCCCACCTCCATGCTGCAATGATAGGACAGGCCAGTATTTTGTAACTTCTAATCAGAAACCCCATTCGCAATGTTGTATTCCTCCGACATATTGACAGGGGTCTACTCGATGCACTGGCATGGCCACGTAGCAGATCAGGCTGTGACAAAGCCGTGTCTCCGCAATATCCTTTCTTCCAGGAGTGCTAATTCTGCAAGTTTTGCAGGAGATCTTCTGTGAAGTTTGGAAGGTAGGAGACGAGGTACTGGCACACAGTTTTAATGTGCTAGGAAGTTTCATATCAGCGCACACTCCGTTGCAGAGTGGAAATCTCATTCTTTGAATATTTTTAACTTTTTTTTTTTTATTAAAATCTACAGATGTGGGTTAGTAATCCCTACCACAATCTTTTACACATTACATATAATAGAAACTCTTCTATGGAATAGGAGTTGCAAGATAAACTATTTCAGTTTGTGTTCAAATTTTACTCTGCTGTCTGTCAGACAGTTTATATCACTGAGTAAGTGATCAAAAATTTTAGTTGTAGCAATGTGCACCCCTTTATGGGCTAGAGGCAACTTTAATGTGGAGTATAGAACGTCATTTTTCCTTCTGGTATTGTTATTATGAACATCATTTTTTTCTTTTGAACTGTAATGGATTATTTATAACAAACTTCTTGGGGGAATAAATATACTGTGAAGCAGAAGTCAGAATGCTCAACTCCTTAAACACATACTTTCAAGAATATCATGAGTGAGCACCACATATTATTCTTACAGAACATTTTTGAGCAACAAATACTTTCTTTCTTAAAAATGAGTTACCCTAGAACATTGTTCTACATTACATTACTGAATGAAAATATGCATATATCAACTTATTGATTTGTCTCTCCCCAAGATTTGGAATGATTCTAAGTGCAAATGTGCCTGAGCTAAGTTGTTTTAGCAGTTCCAAAATGTGTTTTTTCCAGTTTAAATTCTCAACCATATTGACACCTATGAATTTTGAAGTTTCCACCCTGTTTATTGTATCCTCGACGTGTGTTACATTTATCATTACTTGAGCAGAACTGAATATTTTTCCTTTTTTTTTTAAATTGAGGATGAGACCATTCGCAGAAAATGAGTTAATTATATTTTTCAGAACGTTATTTACCATTTTGTCTGTTTATGTACATATGCTTGGATAGATTACAATACTAATGTCACCTACAAAAAGAACTAATTCTGCTTGTAGGGTATTAGACAGTAGTTTGTTTACGTACGTGAGAAACAATAGTGAACCTAACACTGAGCCTTGGAGAACCTCCAAGTAAGCGATTTCTCCTCTGTCAGAATAATTTCCCTTATTACATTGGTTTACTTACCACGTGCAACTTTCTGCATTCTTCTGGTTAGATATGACACCATCCACAAATTGGCTATACCATCAATCACACAGAAAAAAATCAGTTTATCTACAAGAATATTGTGATTCACACTGCCAAATGCCTTAGATAGATTGCAGAAAACACTAACCAGTGCTATTTTGTTAAGTAATGCTTGTAAAATTTGGGGAGTGGAAATTTAAACGGCAATCTCAGTGGAGCAATTCTTATGAAACCAGAACTGTGATTACCTGAGGATATTATTGTTGTGCAGGTGAATTCTATATTGGATACATCACCTTCTCAAAAATTTTGAAAAATGATTTCAGCAGGGAAATATCTCTCTTAACACTTTTCTTAAAGAGGAGTTTAACAACAGCATATTTTAGTTTCTCTGCGAAAATCCTTTGGGTTAGTGATGACTTCCATATTACAGGAAAGACCAGGCTTATTATATGAGAACAAATCTCTAGTAATCTACTGGAAACACCATCAAAGCCAGGTGAGCTTTTATTTTTGAGAGGTTTAAAAAAACAAAAGAATTAATTCAGAAGGTGACACTGGTGATGCATTCATATGACTGAACTTTATGAGTTACTTTTTCAAAATACTGCTGTGATTTTTCTCTTTAACTATTTGTTCCTATAATTTCTACTATATTTAAGAAATGATTATTAAATATATTTTCTACCTTTGATTTTATTCTGTTCTGTGGCTGGTTGTCCTGTGTCTCGTTTCACTACATTCAATATAGCCTCAAGTCTGTTGTCAGAACTACTAATTTCTGACATTATGTGCACGTTCCTTGGTTTTTTGATTACCTGTCTTAGTAATTTTGAGTACTTTTTGTAGTGTACAACTATTGAAGGATTTCTACTTGTTCTTGCCAACAGATACATTTCCATTTACCTTTTGCAAGATACTTTAGTCCCTCTAATGATCCACAGTTGTGTTACATAGCTGTATATCTTACATGGAGAGATATTTTCAAATAATGATATGAATTAGTCATGGAATGGATTAAATTTTATGTTAGCATGTTCACTATAAATTTCATCCAAGGTCATCTCTTGCTAATTATTCTTAAAACATTTGTTCTGGAGTCATTAACTATTCTGACTGATTTCCACTGAGGAGTACCCATACTACAATTTATCCTAATTAACCGTGCATCATGGTCAGAGTGTGCATTTGTCACTGGGTACACAGTTATATTCTTGCTTTGACCTTCACATAAGAACACAGAATCAATTAGTGTCGTACTGTCTTTATCCACTCGTGTAGGAAAGTTAATTACCAAGATCAAATTGTAGAATCCAAATAAGTTTTCCAGATCATTTTTGCTATCAGAATCCATTCCAAAATCTACATTGCAATCAGCTTGGGCTATTAACTGCTTGCTGCCGTCTGGCAGACAGTATAGTGAGAAATCCAAATTCCTCACAACCAGGCCAAAATTTCCAAATGGAGATCTACATTCAGTTACAATTAAAAGCAAACTATTTTTCAGTGTTTATTCACAAGCACACACATCTTTGTGCTGATCACTACAAAATCTACTTCTCTCAATATTTTTGAACTTGTGTTTTGTCTCACATATACGTAAAAACTCCTCCTTTTACCCATTACTTCTACATGAGCAAGCTGCTAGACTGTAATCTTTTATGTGTAACTTATCTAAACCTGTGGTTATGTGGTGTTCAGATAGATACAGGGTGTTTATCTTTTCAGAGCTCTCTAATGTTTCCAAACAGATAAGAAGCTCTTCTAACCTTATTACTCAATCCTCTAATATTCTGATGAAATAAGTTAACCACACTTTTCCGTGCATTCTTAAGCATTATGTGGGACTTTTCTCTTATTTTTACTTCTTTTTGAAAACAGAATGCCTGAATCCTGATTCTAATCTAAAAAATATGCCTCTCTGACACCAGTAACCACAGTGATCTTGCTTTGGGTGATGGTGGCGTCCCACACATTTTCTGCAAGAAACTCAGCTAAACTATATTCCCCTCTCTTATTCATGTGTATGCTGTTTCTAGTATATTCCCATTTCCCAGCTGTAGGAATGTACGCTGCACTCAGATTTCATTTCAGTCAGCAGCAGTCTGCTCACAGCAGTGTTAACCCATGGCTGGTCATGGCACTGCAGGACCCCCACAAAACTCAGATTTGTGTCTGTGGTTGCTACTCCTATTTCATCCAGGTCACTCCTACTGCTGCAACTACTGTCCTTAGCTAGGCTGCTCCCTGCTCCACTTACTACAATAACCTGATCCTCTTTCCCAAAATTCGTTATGTCCTCTGCCACTTGGCTAAGACTAGAACTTGGTTTCACAATACTTGTGACCTGGTACCCTGTTCCCAATTTTTCATGTACCATCTGACCTACACCCCTTGGATGGCTACTACCTAGCAGCAAGACTCTTTTCTTGCTACTCTTTTTTGTTACTGGCCTACACTAAAATATTTGGCTATAAGGCTGCTGCGCCCTACTGTGACCTACAGCTGGATGAGGCTTTTCCCCTCCTACTTTGGGCAATAAGTCCAATTTATGCGATACCGTAAGTTCAAATGTAGATGAAGTTGAAGAGCTGTTCCTCATTTACCCATTTTCCATAATCTTTTTCCCCCTTTCAACCACTCAACTTCGCTTGCTCAAATTTTGCGTGTTCTAATTCAGCCCAAAGGGCACAAATCTCTGTCTGCTGCTCAGCGATTTTCTCGCCTAATTTGCAGAGCCTACAGCTCCTTAGCAGAGCCTCACAGAGCTTCCTATTCAGATTCTCACTACAGTCATCCAACTGAAATTCCAACCCACAGTCTATACATACCACTCCCTCTTTGACTATCCTGCGGCAACATCCACATTTATGATGCTCTGCAACACAGATTACTAGCTTTAAAACAGAACTGAATCACTTAACACACATGACACTACACAAATTTTCATTATTTGTTAGCCGCAAAAATTAGTGCTTGAGGTGTGTGATGTAACGTACAATGTGGGGGGACAGAGGTGGGGGGACGAGGTGGGGGGACAGAGGGGAGAAGGGGGAGGGGGTGTAGAAGCATGACAGAAGGTAGGTCACCAGATTGTAGTTCTGCAGACTGAAGAGCGAACAGGTGATTCCACTTTATCTCTGTCCCGCTACGTCACAAGAAACTTCTACAGGGTGTTTCACAAAGTTATTCTGCCCTTCCCACACTGCGCCTTATGAACCACTGGTGACGCAGTGCGCAGACGTGCCTGGAGGCAGCTTATTTTCCACAAAGTAGGTTAACATTACATGGAATAGAAATACAAGTTACTAATAACACTAAGGCAAGAAACATTTATGGACAGACTCTACGTAAACCTCTGCACACTGTTCTACTCTGCTAGAGGGAAAACTGATTATTAGTCATCCTGTATGGCAATTACATCATTCTTCTGGGAAAGGTTCGTTAATTCATGATCAAGTGACTACACAACATGGTTGTAGAGCTTTATAATATGCTGTCAATAACAGACAGCAGCAAATGCCACATTCACCAATCCAATCCCTTTCCCGCAAACATTACACTGGTCACTGACAACATCACACTTACAAACAAAACAGTTCTCAGCCATTGTTTACTGGGAAATATGTTAGATAAAAGCTGACTAACCCAACCAAAAATAAGTACTCACTCAATAAATGGAAAATAACTCCACTACATAAAGACAAGCTCTGTGAAGTTATTTTGTTTCCTGGAAGGAAAACTGCTGCACAGGATGACAAAGAATCAGTTTCCCTCTAGCAGCACAGTACATTGTGCAGAGATTTATGTAGATTCAGTCCATATGTGCTTCTTGCCTTAGTATTATTGCAAGACACCACTGGGCTACAGCTAAACAAAAACAGGGCCTTAGATCTGAATCAAATGAACCCCAAATGAATCCATCTGATATGCAGATCCCCCCCCCCCTTTTTTATATTTCATAAACTGTGTGCAATGGAACTGCAAAGAGTTGGGGGGGCCCTGACAAGTGACTCGTGGATGTGTTTTTTGTTGTAGTTAGTATAATGATAATAGTGACGAGGGGTTCGCCTCTAAATACTGAACTGAACGTGTGGTAACTTAGACCATCACTTATCACAAAATATTCCACAGGAGGAGCAGCACATTATAAATATAATACCTAACTGTCTCACACTGGAGGTGAGTAGAAATTGCAATATGAAATATGTATACACAACATGGTTGTCAGAAACTAAGTGGCAGTGTCCACAGGCACGAAAATAGTCCAGATCAAGAGTATCATTCTGCTTCGCATCCTAACAAAGATAACTGTATTGCTTCATGTCCCAATCAAGAATACCTTAGCAGTGATGCTCTTCTGAGTTCTCTGCAGAGAGATTGCCAATAATTACTAGTTGTCCAGTCAAACAGAATATTAAAAATTCCACCAATGACAGGCCATGTAGAAAACGTTTCCCTCTCTCTTCGAAAAGTTTGTTATTACTTGCGCCATCTCTTAATTTTTGCAGTTTACACAAATTTACAAAATTTGTAGCTAGATCTCCACCAGGGAAAATCGTGGAAGCCCTGGCCCATTTGATGGAATTACTACTGCCACCACAAAAGTTGACACCAGTTCTCTCACTCTCGCTAATTTTTAAGACATCGTCACATTAGAAACAACTATCTCATACATTAAATCTATCTCGCCTGATTTGAAGAAGCCTGGACACCTCTGGAATTCACAGGGATATTCAACTGAAGCTACAACATTATAGGCCAATGTATGAAGAAGAAGCAGGAGACAAATGCAGAAACAAAGAAAAAGAGAAAAAGAGCTGGAATCAAGAGGAGAATTGTAATACCTTCACAGAAAATAACAGAGTGACAAAATATTGTTGCAAAATGTGTCAAAAACCAAATCTGTTTGGTGTACATGGCAACTTTTTGCTTTGACTGTGATAAAATTTCTCATATGTTACCTCCCAAAGTGATGATGAGAGAAATAATGAGAAATATTATCATTGTTGTCTTGCTCTAATGTCATCTTTTTCTTTCTATACAGATATTTGTCATTTATAATGAGTTCGATTAGTTACATTTAATAAAGAAGCAAGTGAAAAAGTGGAAAAAGTGATGCTGTCATAATTTGTCGCTACAGTCAGACAGTGATAATAACAAAACTGAAGGATTGATATTTCTATTGTTGCTGAGCTGTTATGTCATCTTTGTCTTTCTTTAAAGATATTTTCCACTTATAATGTGTTTCATTAATGAAATATAATAATAATAATAATAATAATAATAATAACAATAATAAACAATAAACAAATAAATAATAAAAGAACAAACCACTAATAGGGCTAACCCCCCTTTTAGTGTGATTAGTTGGTTCAGGACAGAACTAAAGAAGCCTTGGACAAGCGCCGTCATGGTCGGGGACGACGCTTGAACCCTATGCCCGCCCACAATGGTAACGACACTGCTAGCCAACTGGAAAATGATTTAAATCCAAATAGAGGTGTTTTGCAGGATATGCTTCCTGCAACCACCCTAGAAGGAAAACAAAGACAGAGGATGAGATGGTCAGATGAAGTTAATCGACACCTCATGTTCTGTTATTACCAAGCAACAAACCTAGGAACCAACACAACTGGATACAGATCACAAGTATACACAACATTTATTACCAGATACCCAGAATTAAAATTTTTAACAGAACAACGACTAGCTGATCAGATCCGTGTAATAATAAAAAATAACAGGATACCCCAGTCAGAATTAGAAAACATCAAACAACAAGTACAACAAATACTGGAACAAAATAATATGCAATCAGAAGAAGAGGAAAATACAGTAATGGACTCAAACATCCCAGAGCAAACAAACAAAGAACAACACGCACCAATTAAACAATCAGAGGAAAACGAAATCTTAAGACAGCCACCAGAACAAGCACAAATAGAACACGAAGTGACACAGATGTTAGATATAGAAGAAAAATTTCAGCTAACATATATAGAATACAAAGACACAAATACAGACATTAGACCATTCTTGCATAGACCACCAAATAACCCACAAGTCGAAACAACAATAAAAACTATCAACACAATCATACACAACAAAATAAATCAAAACACAACTATGGAAGAGTTACAACTGCTGGTTTATATAGGAGCACTCACTACACTAAATATACACACTAGGCAGAGATCAGCACCAACCAACACACAGAAGAAACCCACAAAACCAGCATGGCAACACAGGCTACAGATCAAAATAGAAAAACTGAGAAAAGACATCGGACAGCTAACACAATTTATAAGAAATGAAATCTCGGAAAAAAAACGAAAAAGGTTAGGTAAAATCTCACAACAAGAAGCGACAGAGCAATTAGACGAAAAGAAGCAGAAATTACAAGCATTAGCCAAACGACTCAGAAGATACAAAAAAAGTGAAAATAGAAGGAAACAAAACCAAACATTCAACACAAACCAAAAGAAATTTTACCAGACAATATATAACACACACATTAAAATAAACAATCCACCAAACATAACAGACATGGAACACTTCTGGAGCAACATATGGTCAAACCCGGTACAACATAACAGGCATGCACGGTGGATACAAGCAGAAACAGACACATACAAGATGATACCACAAATGCCTGAAGTGATAATATTGCAACATGAAGTCACCCAAGCAATTAATTCTACTCACAATTGGAAAGCCCCTGGAAATGATAAAATAGCAAATTTCTGGTTAAAGAAGTTCACCTCAACACATTCACATCTAACTAAATTATTTAACAGTTACATTGCAGACCCATACACATTCCCTGATACACTTACACACGGAATAACATATCTGAAACCTAAAGATCAAGCAGACACAGCGAACCCAGCTAAATATCGCCCCATAACATGCCTACCAACAATATACAAAATATTAACTTCAGTCATTAAACAGAAATTAATGACACATACAACACAGAACAAAATTATAAATGAAGAACAAAAAGGCTGTTGCAAAGGAGCACGAGGATGTAAAGAGCAACTGATAATAGATGCAGAGGTGACATATCAAGCTAAAACTAAACAAAGGTTGCTACACTACGCATACATTGATTACCAAAAAGCTTTTGATAGTGTACCCCACTCATGGTTACTACAAATATTGGAAATATACAAAGTAGATCCTAAATTGATACAGTTCCTAAACATAGTAATGAAAAATTGGAAAACCACACTTAATATCCAAACAAATTCAAATAATATCACATCACAGCCAATACAGATTAAGCGTGGAATATACCAAGGAGACTCATTAAGTCCTTTCTGGTTCTGCCTTGCTCTGAACCCACTATCCAACATGCTAAATAATACAAATTATGGATACAATATTACTGGAACATACTCACACAAAATCACACATTTGCTATACATGGATGATCTAAAACTACTGGCAGCAACAAATCAACAACTCAACCAATTACTAAAGATAACAGAAGGATTCAGCAATGATATAAGTATGGCTTTTGGAACAGACAAATGTAAGAAAAATAGCATAGTCAAGGGAAAACACACTAAACAAGAAGATTACATATTGGATAACCACAGCGACTGCATAGAAGCGATGGAAAAAACAGATGCCTATAAATATCTAGGATACATGCAAAAAATAGGAATAGATAATACAAATATTAAAGAAGAACTAAAAGAAAAATATAGACAAAGACTAACAAAAATACTGAAAACAGAATTGACAGCAAGAAACAAGACAAAAGCTATAAATACTTATGCCATACCACTATTGACCTACTCATTTGGAGTAGTGAAATGGAGTAACACAGACCTAGAAGCACTCAATACACTCACACGATCACAATGCCACAAATATAGAATACATCACATACATTCAGTAACAGAAAGATTCACATTAAGCAGAAAGGAAGGAGGAAGGGGATTTATCGACATAAAAAACCTACATTATGGACAGGTAGACAATTTAAGAAAATTCTTTCTAGAACGAGCAGAAACTAGCAAAATACACAAGGCAATCACTCATATAAATACATTGGCTACACCACTGCGATTTCATAACCACTTCTACAACCCTTTAGATCACATAACATCAACAGATACGAAGAAAGTAAATTGGAAAAAGAAAACACTTCATGGCAAGCACCCGTATCATCTAACACAGCCACACATCGATCAAGACGCATCCAACACATGGCTAAGAAAAGGCAATATATACAGTGAGACAGAAGGATTCATGATTGCAATACAGGATCAAACAATAAACACCAGGTATTACAGCAAGCATATTGTTAAAGATCCCAATACCACAACGGATAAATGCAGACTTTGTAAACAACAAATAGAAACAGTAGATCACATCACAAGCGGATGTAGAATACTAGCAAATACAGAATACCCCAGAAGACATGACAATGTTGCAAAAATAATACATCAACAGCTTGCCTTACAACATAAACTTTTAAAACAACACGTTCCTACATACAAGTATACACCACAAAATGTACCGGAGAATGATGAATACAAATTATACTGGAACAGAACCATTATAACAGATAAAACAACGCCAAATAACAAACCTGACATCATACTCACCAATAAAAAGAAGAAATTAACACAACTAATCGAAATATCCATACCCAATACAACAAATATAAAAAAGAAAACAGGAGAAAAAATTGAAAAATACATCCAACTGGCTGAGGAAGTCAAAGACATGTGACATCAGGATAAAGTTGACATCATACCAATTATACTATCAACTACAGGAGTCATACCACACAATATCCACCAGTACATCAATGCAATACAGCTACATCCAAACATATATATACAACTACAGAAATCCGTAATTATTCATACATGTTCAATTACCCGAAAGTTCCTAAATGCAATATAACACATACCGTACAGTTAAAAGGAAGTGACGCTTGATCAAGGTCCGCGTCACTCCATTTTTAACCGGACTTAACGTCTGAGAAAGTGAAGGAAACAATAATAATAATAATAATAATAATTATTATTATTATAATGTGAATAAGCAATGTGATAAAAATCATAACACAGACCCCATCACACTGTGAAAAACACTGCACCCAACAAAAGTGAAAAACACTGCACCCAACAAAGGGTTAAGTAAGGTCTATTTTGCAGCGGTCTGCAGTTGTTATCTAGACCATAACTGATGGGTCAAAATCAATTCAGGTAAATAAAACCATACAGGGTGTATACGTGGACAAGGAAAAAAGATTCCCGTATATCTCCCAGATTTACCGGTTAAAAATACATTTTCTCCCGGGTGAAAAAACACTTTTTCCATGTTAAATGACAGTATACTTTCCCTCGGAAACGTAAAAGTTACCAGCACTTTGAATGGCTATGGTTTTATACACCAGTGTAGAATTTCTCGGCACTTTAGAAAACGAAACTTGGGGGGGGGGGGGGACTCGTTTTGAAAGGATCTTTGATGTGTAGCAACATATACACTGCATATTTTCGTATTACGAAAGTATAAATGTGAATTCCACGAAACACAGCATGTTACATTCTGAAGCATTGAAATCGAGATTGCGATGGGCTTTTGTAAGCCAGTCACAGCTCATCTCATGTGATCTCACCAGCCGATGGCAGCAGGTATTCAGAGTATACGACACGTGATGCAGTCAGCCAATAGCGACATCACTGTTAAGTAGCATGACCACACAAACAAGAAAAGTTAATGGTCTAAATTAATATACATTGTGTTGCTACAGTTGACATATAATATTGGTTTCCAAGATTTGTGGGGACGTAGAACCACTGGCTCACCCCCCAATAATACCGCAGCGAGAACAACTTTATCTTTGCCAGATCATTTCTTTGTAGTATGCGGCTATGCGCTCTATGCTACACGCATTGTGCATATGCTGTGAGAATGAAAGTATTCACAGTAAGCGACAGGAGTGTGAGTGATTATTTACCATCGTAATTACTCCGCTCACTCCCACTAGCTATAGATTAATAAGCTGTAAGATAAACTAAGCTTTCAAGTGTAATGTTGATCTTTTTTGCGGTGTGTTACACTTTAAAATACATCACACACATGGGCCAGTAAAATGTTTAATAACGACATAAATGTCTGATCTTTTGGGCTCAAAATTCTTCTAAATGGCTCGTCCTCGAAGAGTTGATATTTAAATGAGAGTCAAACGCTCTGCGATTTAAGAAATTCATCGTACATTCTCGTACATAGTTCATCTTGCGTAAAAGGAAATTTACTTCGCAAGTAAAGCCAGATTTACACGACGACACTAGGTTGCAGGCAACTGTGCAACCGGCCACTGCGCACACGCGCCGTGCATTTGCACAACTAGTTGGTCAAACTAAACACTTTCAGCACGTTCCAACTTTGGCGACACTAGCTGCATGAGTTTTGAGGTTACGTGTGTTCGCAGAGTGTGGAAAAACTGAAATATGAAGTGGGGAACGGAGAATAATGTCCGCTTTTTGCATATCTATGCTTTGCATAGGTGTTTGTGGGCTTTCAGTGATGCTGATTACAAAAATAAGCAACATTTTGCTGCTCTTAAGACTGTCGTCATGTGCGATCAGAACATAGATGGTTTGACAATATCTGAGCTGCAGGGCAAAATTTATTCAATTAGGAGCACGTACACAACTGAATTAGGAAAAATACGAGCAAGTACAATTCTGGCTATGGAAATGCTTTCGACTGAAAGACTAAAGTCCCATTGTTCGAGTTGGCTGATTCTTTTTTTTTTTTTAAGGAATATTTTTGACAGGAGGGAAGGCCACACGAATCAATAAGCTGCATTCTTTATTAAATATCATCAGTTCAAAACATCACAGCAGTGCTCCAAATTCACATATGTTTGAATTGTGAATTATTGCCACTACAGATCTATCTTCAAGACAGTAGTTAGCAAACCATTGTCTTCTTAATGCGGCCTGCTTTGAATAATTATTGGTGTTAATGTTAATAATTATTACTGTTATGTTAATGATTATTGGTGTTAGTGAAAAAGTGTCAACAACTAAAACTGCATTTTCTAGCATGCCGAATATTCTCAATTGTAATGCACGCAACATGATATGTAAATTTCATGTTCTGGTGACAGTGCTTCATGAATTACTGTATTTTCATTTATCACTTAATTAACTTTATTTAGAAGAAACGTGAATAGTTGTGGTGACATTCTAAGATAATTATAAGAACTTCTTGGTCCTTCCATTATAAATTATTTCAGCAAGGTTGTTGAGGAACCGAGCTGACGTATTTTCTTCATCCAGTCACAAATCGAAACACGGGACACTTAGAAGATGCAACAAGTCCACTAAAGAGACAGCTTACACTACACTCGTTCTTCCTCTGTTAGAATATTGCTGCATGGTGTGGGATCCTTACCAGGTGGGATTGACGGAGGACATCGAAAGGGTGCAAAAACGGGCAGCTCGTTTTGTATTATCATGTAATAGGGGAGAGAGTGTGGCAGATATGATACGCGAGTTGGGATGGAAGTCATTAAAGCAAAGACGTTTTTCGTCACAGCGAGATCTATTTACGAAATTTCAGTCACCAAATTTCTCTTCCGAATGCGAAAATATTTTGTTGAGCCCAACCTACATAAGTAGGAATGATCATCAAAATAAAATGAGAGAAATCAGAGCTCGAACAGAAAGGTTTAGGCGTTCGTTTTTCCCGCGTGCTGTTCGGGAGTGGAATGGTAGAGAGATAGTATTATTGTGGTTCGATGAACCGTCTGCCAAGCACTTAAATGTGAATTGCAGAGTAATCATGTAGATGTAGATGTAGATGATGAAACATTTATCAAAACAGGGTGGTAGTCACCAAGTGCAGCAACACATTTAATGAGACAAAAATTATCTACGTTGAATTACAAAGAATTTACGAAAGAGAGTACCTGTTGAGGCAGGCCTCCACATATCTGGGCATATACAAATACTACAAATCAGTATTTCCAATATATTCTTCCTATGTTATTCTAACTTGACGTAGAAGTTAGATTTAAATGTCTCGTAATTCATGTCACATCCAGCATGAGGTGGTTTTGGATCTTATGCATTGTTTCTGACCTGAAGACCATTAAAATTTTTCTAATATTCCTCGATCTTATTTGTTGACATATATTTTTAGTTTGATTAGTATTCAAAATTTTCCCATACATGCAAAACTAGTGTCTGCATACAAGAACTGGCAAACCTGTTTGCATCTCCGAGAACATGGGACATGTCGTGTTAGTAGGAACTGCTTGTCATGGGGAAGATATGACTTTATACGGCTCTCATCACCAACTGCCCACTGCCATGTTGGGCAGTGATGGACCAGGTGATCACCAGCTGCTACAAATTCCTCAGGCGTCAGCACTCCCGTCTCGCGGAATTTAGATTCCTGTAGAGCGAAATAATAGATAAACATATAAGGAGAGTACTTCCTGGATATAAAGTCACAAAGTGTTAAAACAGATGAAAATAAAAGCTTCAGATTTGTTCTTTTTTATTTACTTTCTGTGTTACAACAAGTCAAATTGGAGAATGAAAACACACACATCAAAAAAAGTTGGAATAGAGAACAACACAAACATTCTTTCCGCCCTTTTCATTGCTCATTAAAACCACACAATGCATGTTGTACAGCAAGACCTTCGGAGTTGGTGGTCCAGATTGCTGTACACACTGGTACCCCTGACACCCAGTAGCACATCCTCTTGCATTGATGCATGCCTGTATTTGTCGCGGCATACTATCTACAAGTTCATCAAGGCACTGTTGGTCCAGATTGTTCCACTGCTCAATGGCGATTCGGTGCAGATCCCTCAGAGTGGCTGGTGGGTCACGTCATCCATAAACAGCCCTTTTCAATCTATCCCAGGCACGTTCGACAGGGTTATGTCTGGAGAACATGCTGGCCACTGTAGTTGAGTGATGTCATTATCTTGATGGAAGTCATTCATAAGATGTGCACGATGGGGGTGCGAATTGTTGTCCATGAAAATGAATGCCTTGCCAATATGCCTCCGATGTGGTTACAATATCGGTCGGAGGCTGGCATTCACACATCTTAGAGCCATTACGGCGCCTTCCATGACCACCAGTGGCATACGATGGCCCTGCATAATGCCACCCCAAAACAGCAGGGAACCTCCACCTTGCTCCACTCACCAGATAGTGCGTCTATGGCATTTAGCCTGATCAGGTTGCCTCCAAACACATCTCCGACAATTGTCTGGATGAAGGCATATGTGACACTCATCAGTGAAGAGAATGTGATGCCAATCCTGAGCAGTCCATTCGACATGTTGTTGGGCCCATCTGTACCACACTGCATGGTGTCGTGGTTGCAAAGATGGACCTCGACATGGATGTCGGGAGTAAAGTTGCCCATCATGCAGCCTATTGTGCACAGTTTGAGTTGTAGCATGATGTCCTGTGGCTGCAAGAAAAGCATTATTCAACATGGTGGCATTGCTGTCAGGGTTCCTCTGAGCCATAATCCACAGGTAGCAGTCATCCACTGCAGTAGTAGCCCTTGGGTGGCTTGGGCGAGGCATGTCATCGACAGTTCCTGTCTCTGTATCTCCTCCATGTCTGAACAACATCTCTTTGGTTCACTCCGAGATGCCTGGACACTTTCCTTGTTGAGAGCCCTTTCTGGCACAAAGTAACAATG
Organism: Schistocerca americana; assembly: GCF_021461395.2. Classification (NCBI taxonomy): domain Eukaryota; kingdom Metazoa; phylum Arthropoda; class Insecta; order Orthoptera; family Acrididae; genus Schistocerca; species Schistocerca americana. The sequence continues at coordinate 433,493,464 of NC_060120.1, read as the reverse complement.
TGGACATGATCAAACAGTGGTATTGGCCATCTAGGCATGGTTGAACTACAGACAACATGAGTCATGTACCTCCTTCCTGGTGGAACTACCGGAACTGATCAGCTGTCAGACCCCCTCTGTCTAATAGGCGCTGCTCATGCATGGTTGTTTACATCTTTGGGTGGGTTTAGTGACATCTCTGGACAGTCAAAGGGACTGTTTCTGTGATATAATATCCACAGTCAATGGCTATCTTCAAGAATTCTGGGAACTGGGGAGATGGAAAACTTTTTTTGATGTGTGGATGCATTGTGGCCCCTTGTCAAGTCTATGTAAGTCAATTTGTAAATTAAAGGAAATGCAATACAATATTCACAAAGACACGGTTTTCATTCTTAATTTAAGATGTCTACTGTATGAAGCCATTTTTTACTAACATCAATATAAAAATAATATAATCTACCAAAATGAACTCAATAACAGTTTTAAGGAAACACAAGATGGAAAAGAAGGTTCTACTTAAACTGCTGAAACAGGTATAATTGAAATGGCATTCAAAGCAAGCACAGAATCTTGAATTAGTAAAATTAAAAAAGAAAAAGTTAATAATGACAAAAAAGGAAAAAAATTAATATTTAAAGAATAACATTAACAAAAGCTAAAAGTGTAGATAAAGACCTCTTCCAAATACTAATCACGACAGCTGTCTCTCCTTTGTAGTAGCTTTGTTCTCCACTCAGTATCTGAACATCTTATGAATTCTTTTTCCTGTATCATAGCCATTTATTCATACTGACTGCATAAGCACTCTTTTGCAATCCCAAAAGCTAGCTGCTCAATATATTTTATTTAATTTACGTTACTATTGGTTCAGTTATTCCTGTTTCTTAGCTGTTAAACAGATACATCATTTACTAAATCCTCCATCAGTGCTTGGAAAAACATGATAATAAACACTTCCTAATGTTTTATCATTTTGAAGAACATTACTAAGTGTTTTATCTTTTTAATATTAGATGTATTATTATTCAAATGTTTTTAAAATTGATGGTAAATAACATAACTGTTACTGTTTGATGCACAGCTTCCACATATTTTTATGTATTCACTGAAGTTTTATTAAAATTCTGAAACCCTGGGTGTTAACTGCAAACTGCTTGTCCCTACACAGTAGGTGGAATATAAGCAAGGATGTCAACTGTGTGAGGTATATTGAAATGAATACAACAATACTTTCAAACGTGCAAGGGCACTACCAAACTAGGGATCAGTAGAGAGACAGCTCACAGAAAATTACTGGATAGTAACAAATGTAGGTTCAAATTTCAGAAGATTCATTTTTGAGTTGTAGGGTATAGATACATTGAAGGCAAGAGCTAAACTAGAAGGAAATACAGAGAAAAGGTGACAACACAAAACATGGATGAAATGCAAGACACAAATGCAAATGAAAAATAACTTAATGAAAAAGACTGGCAAGGTGCGAGGGGAGGGATGCAAAAGAGAAGAAAAAAAAGGGGGGGCAAGGTGTGAGGGGAAGAAGCTCAAAAGAGAAGCAGGTCGGTAAATGTAAATAGAAATGAAAAAGATAAAGAGAAAGAGAGGTGCTGAAATAAAAATACGGAGCAGAGTAGTGTAGTGTGAGTGAGGGAGGGAAAAAAACACACGCACGCACACACAAAAGGAAAGGGACAAGCAAAAGCAAAAACGAGAGAATAATAATCATCATCATCATCATCAATCTATTTACTGACATTCTGAATACAGTAACGAAAGTAATTCAGGAAGATTATGATTTACCACTTCATCAACAATAAGGTATTAGAGATGAAGCACCTGTGTAGATTAGACAAGGATCAGAAGGGAATCTAGTCTATCTTTTCATTCACTCAAACATTGTGTTCTATAAATTCCATCATGGGGAGCCTTCAGGGAACAAGTCAAGTTATACTGTAAAAGACAGAAGCAAACACTGCATACTACTTCTGCAAAGTATACTAACAACAAACTATGACTATATCTGATCTACTAATACTGATAATTATGGTAATTATTTCTGGAGTATATTACATACCACGAAAAAACAGTAACTTTAGAAAAAACCACATATTTCAATGAATTGTTCCTAACAGTAGTTGAAAAGATAGCGGAGAAAATGATTCATCAAAACAGATCTATTAAACTTATTAGGGAGGCAAGGCATACTCTGTTAGAGAGAGGACAAAATTCGCCAGATCAATATACTTTTTTGCAGGTTTTCTTTGGAAAATCTAGATTTTGGCTAGTCCCTAGCCATTATCAGTGCCTGTCAGTTCCCTGTTGTCCAGGCATCCGTCACAATTCTTTCAAGACTTGTGCTTATGATGATCCCTGCCATAGTGCAAAAATCCACTGCTGAATTGGTAGCACCACCCTTGAGTTACCTTTGCAACTAACCAGTGAGTCAATGTGTATTCCCTGATTGACTGATTTTTTAATTGGTCCAGTTTTATCATAGACTACAAATTGCACAACTGATATTCAACAGGACAAAGAAAATAATAAGTAGTATTAGCAAAATTAGGTACCTGTTCTTACAATTTAATTTTTAAGTAACTGTTTTTGTTATAGCACATATTCAGAAATTCTTTTACAGAATAGAAACATGTGTTTTTATTACAAATGCCTTTAATTTTAAATATTGGACAAAAAGCAATTTTTATTTCCTCTGGTATCTTACTGTGTAGTATAACACCAATGATGTCAATTATGCTCTGTGATAGGCTGTTGTTCTGTGATTCTTCTGTTGTATATTTGATTTCCACTCTGGCACAATAGTTGTGTACATTTTTGTTCTGTAGTAATTTGCATTTTTTCAAGAAGTAGTCTCAAGCAAACAAGATCATTTCATACAAGAACAGGCTTAGAACACACACAACACGAAGTTCACTAAAATGGAATTAACAGTAATCTGCCTCTTTAAAGCCACAAGCTACTCTCAGAGTTCTTTTCTGCATTCTGAAAACCTTTACACTGTGAGTTGAGTGTCCCCAGAAAATGATCCCATATCAAAGCAGTAAGTGAAACAGCACATAGTATGCCTGCAGTACTGTTGCTCTGCTTTTTGTTAACTTCAATATTATTAGACCACAGCACATGGATGAGAGTTTCCTAAACAAACTATTCATTTATATGTATGTATTGCTGAAATCACCGACACAAAAGTTTTATGTCATCTTCTAGAGATTATTTTTTAATTATGTTCGAATAGATATTTAATTCCAAGGAGGTAATAAGTGAAGTTGACTCACAGTTTTTTCACTGTTTACAGAGAGTTCATTTTTGGTGAACCACTTGAAGTCTTTTCACACAACTTTTTGGTGTTGACTGTAAGGTTTCTGGGCTGGATCCAGCAAGCAGTATGCTAGTGCCATTGGCAAACAGAATGGTTTTTTGGGGACTCATATATCCAATAAAGTCACCCACATAAATCAAGATGAGTAGCGGACCTATGACTGAGCCCAGTGGTATACCATATTTTATTGGTAATTTGCTAGAAAGTAAGGAATTGTTTCTTGTTTTATTCTTAATACTGAATTCATTCTGAAGTGAGACCTTCTGCCCGCAATTCTTTTTTTTTTTTTATCAAGGGATTTTAAAGCACAGACTAAGAACTCAAAAATCACTGCCTGTGTAGATTTAGACTTTCTGAAATCATGCTGTTGTATGGTAAGAGGAGAATATTTATTTATGAAACTTAGAAGCCAGTCATACAAGAGTTTTTCTAGAATTTTTGGGAAGGAACTTAACTGTGACACAAGTTGGTAGTTTAATATTTTATCAGAAGAACCTTTCTTTGACAGCAGTGAAACTTTACCTATTTTGAGAACATCTGGAAAGACAGGAGTTTCTAGAGAGAGGATGAAAATTTCGCCAATATTTTCACTATGTTGTTGGTTGGTTGGCGCTTTAGTGTGCAAAACTGCAAAGGTTGTATATGCCCATATCATAAAATAATAAAAACAAGTACTAAATAAAAACCTAAGGGAGGGGGGGAGGGGGGGGGGGGTCAAATTTGTTTAACAATGCTACTGCAGTGAATAAAAAATAAGAAATGATCGACAGAACGCAGGCCATCCACTAAAACATCTGACAAGTTGGACAGCAAACAGAGACATAAACGCGAACAGTTAAAAACTGGGCACCAGATCAGAAAGTGGCACACCATCAAGGGTTGAGAGCAGTAGACACCAAGTGGAGCAGGGTAGGCACTTAATAAATGGCAGTGACTAAATCGATAGTATCCTATTTGCAACCAGGTTAGAATGACTGCCTCACGACATAAGAGCCTATAGGAAGTTGACTACGCTATCGGGAGAGGCTTAATGTCCTGGAGTTTGTTCCCCGGAGAGAAGACCATTGTGCACTCCAAAGTGATACTACATGCCAACAGATAGTGACACAAAGATCATCCAAGGGAACAGAACGACTAACAGGCCAAGGGAGGAGAGCTGCAGCCTTTGCAACAGCCTCATTCCCTGACACGCCTATGTGACCTGGAACCCACAGGATCACCACATTGGCTCCCCTCTTAGTAAGACAGTTAAAGCATTCTTGTATCCGTTGTACTAAAGGATTTCTGAATGCAGCATGCCTAGGCTCTGAAGAGCACTGACAGAATCTGATGGTACAATTTGGAAGAGCTGTCACCGGATGTACTGGGTGGCCTGATAAAGGGCATATAGTTCCACGGTAAAAATAGAGCACTGGTCAAGAAGCCAATATTGGAAAGGATCACCAACAAGTACAAAGGCGCACCCAACACCATGGTCGATCTTGGAACCACCAATGTAGACGAAGCCACTGCCCCAAGCCACATGAGAAGTGCGAGAAACTCACTGCAATACAGCAGCCCAGGAGTAATGTCCTTAGGAAACAAATGGAGTCAGAAATGAACACGTACCTCAGCACAAAGCCAGGGCGGTGAAGGCTCGCACCCATGGGGAACCTGGCAAAGATGCCGAAGCAGCTAACAAAAGTGAACTCCAGGAGGCAACAGAAAAGACGGGGACAGCCCATACTGGCGGTCAAGGGATCACCAAAAAAGAAAGCATAGGATGGGTGAATGGGCACAGATGAGCGACGGCTCATGTAATAAAGAACATCATGCCTATAGCTAAAACAGCAGCCTCAGCATAAAGGCTTTCAATGGGACTAGTATAGAAAGCACCAGTGGCTAAATGTATCCCACAATGGTGGATGGTGTTAACCCGACATAACATAAATGGACAAGGAGGTGAATATACGACACACTCATAATCCAGTTTCAAACAGACATGCGATTAGTATAAATGGAGGAGGACAACCCTATCTAGTCCCCACAAGGTACCATATAAAACATGTAGAAAACTGAGGGAGAAAGTGTGAGCTGCCAGGTAAGAGATGTGGGAAGACCAACAGAGTTTCCTATCAAACGTGAGTCCCAAGAATTTCGTTGTGTCAATGAATGGACAAAGGAATGTGCCAACATGGAGGGATGGGGGAAGAAACTTCTGGTGCCACCACAAGTTCATACATATAATCTTATCAGCAAAAAAGCAGAAGCGTTTGCCGATGCTCAACAAGTAAAGATTATGAAGATATCGCTGAAGATTCAGCTCAAGTAGACAGGTCCATTGAGAGATGCAACAGATCGTAAAGTCATCAACGAAAAAAAGAGCCTGAGATACTTGGCAGAAGACAATCCATAATAGGTTTAACGACTATGGCAAACAAGATGACACCAAGCACAGAACCATGAGGCACCCAGTTCTCTTGAATAAAAGTGTCCTAGAGAGCTGAGCCCACAGAGCCCACAATCTCTTAAAAAACAGGGTCTTTTAAAAATTTCCAGATAAAAACAGGCAGGCAATCCCAGAAACGCCACTCATATATAATAAGGATGATACCCATCCTCCAGCAGGTGTCATATGCCTACTCCGAATCAAAAAACACAGCCACAGTTTGACACTTCTGCAAACAATTGTTCATAATATGAGTTGACAAGGTGATGAGATGATCAACTGCAGAGCGATGCCTACGAAATCCACATTGGGCATTAGTGAGGAGATTCCGAAACTTGAGCTGCCCCATCAGCAACCATTAACCACGCATTCCATCACCTTGCAGATGCTACTGGTGAGGGAAATTGGGTGGTAGCTGGAAGGAAGGTGTTTGCCCTTACCATGCTTAGGAATGGGAATGACAATGGGCTCAGACCAGCAAGTGGGAAATGTGCCATTTGTGCAAATGCGACTATATGTACGGAGGAGAAAACGTTGCATGTTGAAGCTCTCTCACACTAAAAGGTGTATAGCAACACTCACAATTCAGGGAAGAGAAAAATATCGTCCTTGCCTGTGCCACCTGTTTCGGAGGGAGGAAGGAAGGATGGTAGCGACTGGAACTCAAAATGTCTGCAAAATATCGGCCCAAGGTGTTGGAGATAACAAGAGGGTCTACAATGACATTGTCCGCTATGTTCAGACTACAAACCAGGGAATGAACAGTGTTTCCTGAAAGCTGACAGAGATTACCTCAAACAACAGAAGAGGGAGTAGAAGAAATAAAAGAGTTTTGAAAAGAAAGCCAAACTTTTTTTTTTTTACTATCCCTATAAATGCAGCGACACTTCACACATAGCTGTTTATAACGGATACAGTGTGCCATTGTGGGATGGCATTTAAAATCATAGAGAGCTCGTCTGCATGTGCGGAGCATGCCTCAGTCCACCAGGGAACAGGGGCATGTCACGGTGAAGAAGAAGTGCGAGGTATGGAACATCCCACGGCAGTAAAGATAGAGTTTGAAGGTATTCTACCTGGTCATCAATGCAGAGGAACTGGTGTTCACTGTAAGTGGCCATTAAGGAGTACAGCTGCCAGTCAGCTATGGAAAGCTGCTAGCTGGTTGAAGGCACAGATGGGATAGGCATCAGCAAACACATGATGCAGGGGAAATCGTCACTCAAGTGCGTGTCAGAGAGATTGGACCACTCAGGATGACAAATAAGGAGAGCAGTACAGATCGAAAGGTCCAAGTGGGAAAAGGATTGTATGGAATCTGAAAGAAATGTGGGTGTACACATGTTCAAACAGATTAGATTGAGCAGGTTGAAGATATCTGCTAGAAGAAACCCTCTCGGACAGGGGTGTGGAGAGCCCCAAAGGAGATGGTAGGAACTGAAGTCACCAAGCAGTAAAAAAGAAGGAGGAAGTTGAGCAATAGGTTGCAAAATGTCTGCCCAAGTGACAGCAGAAGATGAGGGTGAGTCGACGTTGCAGAAAGAGAAGGTGAAATCGGGAAGGAAAGGACAGACAACATTAGCCTGATGCTGGTTGTGCTAGGAAATGACGGTGCGACTATAGATGCTGTCCCGAATGAGCAACATGACTCCTCTATGAGCTGCGGTCCCTGCCTCAGGGGTAAAGTCAAAATAGACTGAAGTGAGGCGTGAGAGGTGGAAGCGATCATGAGGGTGTAATTTTGTTTTCTGGAGGCTGAAAACAATAGGACAATATGATCACAAAAGGAGCTGTAATTCAACCCTATTGGATACCACACCACAAATGTTCCATTGGAGAAGAACCATATCCGAATGATAGACAGGAGATGGGTCAAATAAGGGAGCAGTCACTGTGGTGGCTGCTGGGTCCAGAATGCGAATGTGCACAATGACCAGGTTCAGAAGCCGGAGGATCTTGGTCCATTAGTTCGACAGAGGCGTCGGTATTCACCACCGGTTGGCCAGCAGACTGGTTGTTAGTGATGCGTCCCGGTGAAAAGGTTAGCCGGGTGAGGGTATCGTATGGTGACACCGTTTGAAAAGAATGGTAGAGTGGAGAAGGGGAAGATTGTTTGCCTTTGTTTGACTGCTTAGAACCTTGGTGTTTGTCAGGTGCAGACCCAGACATTGGCTGGCTAGATGTGCGCCGGAACTCATCGCAGGATTACTCCTTTTTGGATTTCCATGCTTCTGTTTGTGAGGCATGCAATTTCGCTGGATCAGGTGGAGGTTTGTTGGTATGGAGTGCACCCATAGCAGGTGAAGATGTGACCCTGGAGTTGGACGATTTCACAACCATGGCACAAAACTGGATGTCACAAGTCTGTGTAGTCATGTCCTCCGTAGATCAGGGTGTAGCAAGAACTGTAGTATAATTGCCTGAGTGTGGTGCACTAGGTTTGCGGCTACCTAACATTTTCCTAGCAATGTGAATAAGAACTTCTTCCTTCACCCAGATCTCCCGAGTGGCTCACTCATCGAGATAGATTGGACAATCACAGGAGGGAGCAGCATGATGACCCTTGCAGTTGCTACTGTGAGAGGAAGGAGGTGGACACAGACCCTCATGAGCATCCCCGCTGCAGGTTATGCATTTGATCGCATTTTCAGAAGATTCAGGGGTGTGGCTGTAGTGTTGATATCAACAGCAACATGTGAGATTTGGAATATATGGTCTGACAGTAATAGTTTCATAGCCTACCTTAATTTTTGATTGAAATATCACATGCTGAAATGTGAGGAATAGGGTGCAGGTTGGCACTAATCTCTTCTCAACCCTTTTCATAACACTGTGAATTGCAGTCACTCTCTAGTCAGTGACATACGCTGCGATTTCGGCCTTGATCAGGCCATCAAGTAGCCGAGTGTATATGACACCACGGGAGGAATTCAAAGTATGGTGGGCCTCTACTTTAACAGTATAGCCATGGAGAAGTGTTGCATTAAGCAGTTTCTGTGCTTCTCTGAAAGCAAGGTACCATTTCACAACCAAGAGCAGGATATCACAGGACTGGCAACATGATCTACACCCCTCTGAATAATAAATGGATTAACTGTTGTGAAACTGTGACCATCATCTGTGCATGACACCAAGTGGTATCGGGGTGCAGCCAAGAAAGGCCTCAATTCTTTCATCTCAACCAGTTTACGTTTTTGAGATGAGGAACTCATCGCAGAAAAATCACCCATGATTTCCAGTACATCCAATGGTGCATTCCTTCCTGCAGGGGCCGCCCTTCAGGGGGGCTCAGCCACCTTAGGTGATTGTCCTCACCTCAGGTCACACCTCCCGAACTCCAGACAGAGGGGCCAATCAGCAAAGAGGAAGGTACCAGCTCAGGCAATCATCCCTGTCTGGGCATGGCCTTTAGCAGGGTGTACATACGAGCCCTATTGTCGGCCTGGGGCTGGGAATTACTCGTTACCCAGTCATCTTTTACATGTGAAACATGAGCTGGCCTTCAGGAATGCACAGGGAGGAAGAAGAAGAAAAGGAAAAAGAGAGACCCCACATGCCAAAGTGGAGGAAGGGTAAGAAAAGGAAGGACAGGGAAAGAAAGACAGGTGGACAAGGTGAATCCGTGCACTGTTTTACAAAGATATTTGGTTTCCCGAAGAAGGAATACGACTCGGTCCCTAAGGGAGGGGAAAATAATAGCAATAGGAAGGACATGCAGAACAGAAAGGGAAGTAGCACTGCAAAGGCTAGGGCCCCCTGGTAGCCAAGCATGTACCCACCAAAGAGTGGTGGGCCCCCTGGAGGGTTTCACATGCTTTTAATATGAAATTGGGCGCGTCATCAAGGTCAACTTGACATTTTATTGCTTAATGATTTAATTTTACTTATAATTTCATCAAGATTTGTTTCATAAGCATATACAGAGGCATCCAACCATCAATTTGCTTGGAAGAACTTGGGACTGATCCTTCACAGTTTACCTGAATGAGGTCTTCAGCTAGTGATGTGAAGTACATAGAATTTTGTCGCAACAAATTTTGGGTCAGTGACTTTTAGCCCTCAAGTGTTAATGATATTTTTTTCCTTTCTTTCTTCTTTTCTTTTGGTACCGAGCTACAAGTTTCTTTCTTTATAACTCTCCTGAAAGATAAAAGTATGCAGTAGTAACACCTAGTTATATAAGTGGATATAAACAACTGTCCTCTAATCATCGTACAATCTCCCTCCTACCTGTGCTCCCAAAATATTTTGAGAAGGTAGGTTATAGCAGAATATGAACCATCTTCCTGGGAATGATAGGTCAACAGAATAAATAAAGACAGACAGAGAGACTGAGTGTGTTCATATTACTGCTCAATGCACCTGACAGTTCAGTAGTAAGAAAGTCTTTTTCGCCATACGCTGCGTCAGGGAAATTCCTTGCCTTCGTGCATCAGTTCAACAAGTCAGATGGACAATATTTACATGAATCATTTATGGATGAATGGAAAAACTGGTAGAAGCTGACCTAGGGGAAGAACAATTGGCGTTCTAGAGAAATGAAGAATGACCAAGGTGATATTATGTTACAAGAAGACTGAAGAAAGGCGGACCAACATTAAGCATTTGTAGGTGTAGAGAAAGCTTTGACAGGACCTGTAATACATTCTTCGAAATTTTGAAGGTAGAAGATATAAAATACAGGAGCATAAGGTTGAAGGACATTAAACAAAAGAACTGGATGAGAAATGAGCAAGGGTGAATTTTAAAAGAAGCAGAGAAGAAATTTGGTGAAGCAATTTAGGTTCAGACAGAAGAAACAAAAACTTTGAGGCATCCTGTTGCAGAACGTAAAGGACGTGGAAGATTAGTTTAATGAGTGGATAATGACTTGGAAACAGGTTAGAACATGAATATCAACTAAAGTAAAACAAGGGCCATGGAGTGTAGTCTATGTAAATCAGGCAGTGTAGAGGGAATTATATTAGAAAATGAGACACTAAAAGTAGAAGATGAGTTTTGCTATTTTGGAAGGTGATTGAAGCAGATAGAATGTAAAGCACCAATGGACAACAGCAAGAAAATAACTTCTGAAAACAAGAAATCTGTTAATATCTGAATTTATGTATTAGGAGGTCGTATATGGAAGTATTTGTCTCAAGAGTAAGCTTGTAGAGAAGTAAAACGTGGACAATAAACAGTTAAGATAAGAAGACAACAAAAGCTTTTGAAATGTGGTGCTACAAAAGAATGCAGAAAATTAGATGGTTAGATCACATAACTAATGAGATGGTACAGAATCAAACTGGTAGAAAAAGAAATTTATGGTCCCACTTGACCAACAGAAGAGATCAGTTGATATAACACATTCTGAAATTTGAAGGAATTGCTGGTTTGGTAATGGAAGGAAGTTTCGAGAAGACCACAGCTTAACTACAGAATGCAGTTTCAAGTGGATGTAGGTTGAAGTAATTATACAGCACTGATGAAGAGGCTTGCACAAGATAGACTGGCAACTTTGAACTGAAGACTGCAATGACAACAACAATGACGACAAAGACAGCAGCAGCTGCTGCAAATTTATTTATTTACTGAAAAGAGACTACTCAACTTCTGTACTGGTGAAGAAGAAATGTCTAAGTTGGCTAAAGGAAAAAGTGATCAGAACACCATTGCTTCAAATTAAGGCTGTCATGACAAACAATTGTTCGCTTGGCTGCTGGGGATGTGCCAGTGTAATATTTTTTTCAGGGCAAGATTCTGTCATGTAGTTCAACAACCCATTGACGTTATTGTCTCATAATAAATACTAGAGTTTGTCAATGGCTTTTTATCTGTCAACTATATGTAGTAATATTTCTGAATTTGCTGGAAATTTGGGAACAGCATTAACACTGCAACTCAAGCGATTCAGCAGACTCTAGCATCGTGCCTTTGCAGCTGATTTATGGACAGAAATTTAAACAAAATTAGAAATATTAATTGTTGTAGCAAGTTATCAGGTTGTGATACTTTACCAAGCTGTCATCCACAGGTCTTGCAATCCCAAGCAACAAGAATCAAAAGAACTTGCTCCAGTTTGTTGGCATGGTAAATATCAACGGACTGCCAGGTTTTTAAATTGATTTTCAATCCAGTATCTGACCATGTAAGGCATCAGCAAGATTCCTATTTGCAGGGGTCTCAATTTGTTTGGGTACTGGGAAAGGTGGGAGGCTGTCACAACATTAATAAGACAGAAATTAATGAGAAAACAAAAGCAAATATACATTCCGAAATGTGAATTGAACAAAAGATCATAGTAAGCCAAAGACAGCCTTCACTGACAGCACAAAATGACAAACAACATAGATAACATATACTGAATCATAGCTAGATATACAAGACTACAATAAAATCTAAGAGAGAATAGTGATCCAACAGAAGCAGAGCAAGGCGATGAAGAGGGAGATTTCAGTGAATCTTACCATGTTCCTGGTACCACTTCTTTGCAGTCAGAGAACTAGATACCTGAGCTTCACAAGTAAATGAAATGGTGTGTGAACTAAAACAACATTGTTGTGTTCTGTTCAAAGGAAAAAACAGCTAAAATGCTACTACTACATGGCAGCAATGTCTACAGCAAGATGAGGTTGTGAACAGAAATGATGCTGTGCAGCTGCTGGTCCATCTTAACACTCAAACAGAATGGAGATATGTCAACAGGTAAGCCTTTTAGGACTGACCAGTGTCACACTAAGGTATTCTTCAGACTTAGAAAAAAGCACCACTGCTATTATATGGGAGGCTGTGGAGCTGGAGACAGCCTGCTGAGAAATAAGTGCATGTGCCAGTCTTGGGAATGTTGGTAAGATGTGGTTTTTCAATTAATACCTTTTTCTCACAGTTTCACCAAGTTGTATCTGAAATATAACAAAGGATCTGAAACTTCCTGGCAGATTAAAACTGGGTGCCGGACCGAGACTCGAACTCGGTACCCTTGCCTTTCGCGGGCAAGTGCTCTACCAACTGAGCTACCCAAGCACGGCTCACGCCCCGTCCTCACAGCTTTACTTCTGCCAGTACCTCATCTCCTACTTTCCAAACTTGACAGAAGTTCTCCTGCGAACCTTGCAGACCTAGCACTCCTGAAAGAGAGGATATTGTGGAGACATGGCTTAGCCACAGTCTGGAGGATGTTTCCAGAATGAGATTTTCACTCTGCAGCAGAGCGTGTGCTGATATGAAACTTCCTGGCAGACTAAAACTGTGTGCAGGACCGAGACTTGAACTCGGGACCTTTGCCTTTCACAGGCAAGGAGAGCTTCTGTAAAGTTTGGAAAGTAGGAGACGAGGTACTGGCAGAAATAAAGTTGTTAGGACGGGGCGTGAGTCATGCTTGGGTAGCTCAGGTGGTACAACACTTGCCCGCGAAAGGCAAAGGTCCCGAGTTCGAGTCTTGGTGCAGCACACAGTTTTAATCTGCCAGGAAGATCATATCAGCACACACTCTGCTGCAGAGTGAAAATCTCATTCTGGAACAAAGGATCTATTACATTCACCTTCACTACATAAATCTGTTGGTAAAATGACTAAGACATTTAAAATAACCACAGTGTCACTTAAAGAGGGAGGGTTTAACAGTTTATAACTGATCTTCTAAACTCATTAAAAGAAAACAGTACATAAATAAGCTATTTTAAACTTTCAAAGAGTACACTAATGAAAAGAGACTGTACCAAATTACCGGGCCACTGAAGACAATTCATCCAACATTTTATACATTTTGCACTGCTACAGTATTACTTTTGCACATCTGGTGGAGTTATTAACCCTTCTTCGCCTTAAACGTGTCAGTTCCTGTCCGGCTGGTGTGGGAAAGGATAATACAGTGCAAGCGGCTGGGATCTGGGCACTTTCACGATGATGCCTTCTGAGAGATGTCTGGGACCAATGGTGGTGATGGTGCTGGATCTGGAGCATCCTGTATAAGCCTAGAGACCTCTGGAAATGGAGGCATCCCTGCACACTTCCCAACCTCTATACCTGTTATCTTGGGCTTCCCTTCCTCCTTCCGTTTCATCATTCACCTCACCCAGTCCACATTTGAGGAAATTTATTCAGATACATCATAATATATGGGAACATATTTATGTAAGTGCTCTGTAAATTGTGTGTCACCAAATGAGCATGTACAAATAATCAATCCCTGCTACAAATGTCTTTAGTACAGTGACTTCAATTGTTTTCTGTACTCTCTCACAGCTGAACACAGGTTATTCTTCATTTTTCAGAGGCAATTTTTCCATTCATATTCCAAGAGGGTCCCCTGAAACTCTACACATTCCATTTTTATTACCAAAATGTGGCACTTTCTTACACTGGAAATCTTTCTCATAAAATTACACAAGTGGCAGAGGTAGAAGAATGAGTAGCTGCATCAAACCCATAGCAACTGTTAGGGATCCCCTTTCACTGACTGTACTATAGGTATTTTAACAACAACACAGCAAGCTACATATTTTCTAGTGTGTGTGTGTGTGTGTGTGTGTGTGTGTGTGTGTAATAAAAAACCGAGGTATTTGCGCACTTACCCAATGGTATTAAATACATGTCAGGTGTCAGAGCTAAATTTGAAAGTAAGCTACATAAATTAAGGTAATAACCTGTAGGTTGAGCGACTCCACATAATGACATGCTGACTGCTTTATGTATTTTGCACAAATCTGTGACTCTCAATATTCAGTGGAAGACTTCAGTCATGAATCTAATAAAAGAAATTATTTTTGTCAGGATTTGATGTATTGTGAGCGCCGCACTATAAATCTAAATGTTTGGAGTCAATCGCCAGTTCGCCCCACGTCTTCTTCTGATGTGACTTTTACTTGTGGCAATACCTTGCATTTACTAATCAGGACTAAGCGGTGAAAAAGCACTGAGGTGTTCACACTGGGTGATTGATGATTGTTTTATTTATCAACAATATAACATTACAACTAGAAATATTAAAAAAAAATTGTTAATTTGCTTATCGCTATAATGACACTGACATTCTGAAATCATTTAAATTACAAAACAAATACTACAATTCAAACACCTATTTTCTGATATTCCAATCCTGAAAGAATTATGGCACATCTTTTAACAGAGCTTTAGCAAACAGTTCAAAACATTCACTTTTTATTTACTGCTTCATCCTCTGACCATTCACAGTAACGTAAACTCAATACTACTTATTCTCTAGGAGGTGTTCGTACAGCATGTCAGGCACATTACAAATATATCTGCCATGAACTTTGGAGTCCGGCAGTTTTCACAAATGTAGTAACAGGAAAGATGTGATATGCTTCTCAATTTGAAACATCATGTAACAACCCATAGTGCTTTACTGTGAGACACAGGAGGTGAATGTTTCATTTTTGTGGTAGCTGTGCAGATTACAATTTGTTGAAAATGTGACAATTCATAAAAGTACATCAACTTAATACCACAAGGCGGTGTTGGGTCCGCACGAAACAGCGCTAGTGTGTGCTATGTGTGTATCCCAAATGAACCTTATTTGTAAGGGGAGAAGCCGGTTTTTATCTAAGTGTCGTATACAACACAGCTTTTTACGTGTGTCCTGATACTCCACCTTTGGGCTGAAAGGTTAATGGCATTATTGTTGACCAGCATTAATATGTCAATTTGAAATCATGATTTTTTTCCTACTGTCAAACTATTCATTTGTTTTTCATACAGCTTATCTTTGCAGCTCTTACCATGATCTCAAGGTAATGATCGTTGGACCGTAGTCTTTGTGGTGTATGTGCAACTTAAAGAGGTCCCTCGGTTGCTATTATTCTTTACTTCACCCTCCACGCATCCGAAAGGAATGACACGACGTCATATCATTTCACGTTTTGTTGTCCTTGTGTCTAGTTACATGCGATAATATCTAAACAAGTTCGGGAAACACTCTTCAAATGCACGTTTATAACAGCAAATGTTTTTACCTTTAGTACGGGAGTCCAATATTCTGCGACACCAAGCGCTGTTCCCTTAACAGTATTAATAACATTTTGCATCTTTGCGGCTGTGTATCAACGCTAGTACTTTATTTCCCTTCTGTCTACATCTACAAGCCGTATTATATCAAAGAGCTCATGCCCGAAAATATAACTCTCCTGTAGTTGTCATGTTATGTCAGACGTTCAAGAAATAACAGTATTCCCTAAATAACCAATCCCCAGAAACCATCAACTTCCCATGTTCAGTAACAACAATAAATAACTGTATTAATGACAACAATATGTATCACTCACACTTGCTGTACTAGACGCAATGCGGTACCTAGCAAGTAGACTGTCTGTCTTCAGCATACTGGTTTTTAACTTCAGAGCAAAGAGGTTTGGTAAACTACACAGGTGGTGGGTGACAGTTGTTTAACTTGTTTGCTTAGAAGTCGGAAATTTATAGATGCTGTATTGTGATAGAACATAGACACCACTGTCAACTAAGGATATTGAAAGGTGATTTTCGCCTGACATATCGCATGTTCAAAGTCATGGCTTGTGTTTGTATGTAAGATTTTAAATGTCATGTATTTACAAAAATAGTTTGAGGGTAATTACATGATAAGTGAAGATTTTGTTATGTCTGCAACACTTCCTGTGTTCTTTTGTTTAGTGGCAAATCAACATAGCTTGCTTCAACACCCCTTGACTGCTTGTTATTCATATTCAGGCCTATGTGATTTTCATTTTCATGGCAATCCTTCGATGTCAACCGTACAAATGTTACGTCGGTAACCCCCGAATCACCATTGAACAAGCATAATGTGACAGCTAAAGGTCTGTCCATGAGCAATTTACATAATACATTAGCTTAAATACGTTGGATTGGTTCCTGTCGAGGCTGTTCACAAGGCATGGCCTACACCTCAATAGGAAAGGGAAGGTCTGTTAGCGAAATCCATGAGGGGGGGGGGGGGGGGGGGGAGAGGACACTAGTACTCATGGATGTACCTCTTTTTTTAGACTCATATCAGTGTCCAATGAGAAGTTCAGTCAGGCAGGTGCTAAAGAGGTCCAAACTCACAAAATTCTCACAACAGGAAAGTAAATAATAATGTCACCATATTTAACCAAAATATTGGTGGATTAAAGAAAAAAGCAGATTCTCACAAAAGTAAAGTAAAAAATAATGTTACCATTTTTCACCAAAATATTCTTGGATTGAAGAATAAAGTAGATGAGCTCCTGGTTTGTTTAGATGACATTGAATCTGATAATGTAATAGATATACTATGCCTGTCTGAGCATCGCATTGTGTCTGATATGGAAAAGGTAAATATCAGTGGTTATAAACTAGATGCACATATGCGTAGAGAGAATAAGGTGAGAGTAGTAGTTGCCATATATGTCAATAGTTACCATTGTGTAAAAAGCTTAGATACAAAAAAGTTTTGTCTAGAGCAACATATAGAAGCATGTGCCTGTCAATTTAAACTGAAGGAGGGCTCTTATATAATTGTAAAAGTATATAGGTCCCCTTCAGGAAACTTTCATTTATTCCTGGAAAACTTGGATGCCTTGTTGTGCTATCTGTCAGATAGGGGAAAGCAAATTATCATTTGTGGGGACTTCAATGTTGATTCACTGAAAGAGTGTAATAGGAAGAATCACCTGGAAGTCTCGCTTGGTTCTTTCAATTTGACATCTGTCATTAATTTTCCTACTCGGGTAGTAAAGGACAGCAGCACATTGATAGATAACACTTTTATAGACCAAGATAGGTTTTAAAACATAAATTCTTGTCCTGTTGAGAATGGCTTTTCCAATGATGGTGCACAGCTAGTTACAATATATGACATAGCTCCACTCAGTAATTCAAAACTACCCTCCAAAGTTGTGCGTTCAATTAATGACTCGACAATTAGAAATTTCAGAGAAAATCTTCAGCAGTTAGATTGGGATGAGGTGTAGAAGGAACCCGATGCTAATTTAAAATATAACTTATTTCATGATACACTTGTAAGAGAATTTGAAAACTGTTTCCCCAAGAAAGTAGTTAAATCTAATTATAAGAAACCATGCAAAAAACCTTGGCTTACTAAAGGAATAAAAATATCTTGTAACCACAAAAGGGAACTGTATCTAACAACAAGAAAGCGTAATGACCCAGAAACAGAAATATTGTAAAAACTACTGTGCTACATTAAAAAAGGTTATTAAAAAGTCCAGAAGCAAGTGCATCATGTCTGAGATTAATACCTCTGATAGCAAATTCAAAACAATTTGGAATATTATTACAAGGGAGACAGGGAAACCAAGAGTACAGGATGACGGCATTACCATCAAAGCAAAGGGAAACTTGACAGACAAGAAGCCGGAAGTCGAAAACATTTTGAATAATCATTTTTTAAACGTTGTAGACAAAATAGGATCTAAATGTTCATTAGAAGAAGCAAGGGAGTTAATGGAAGAGGTCTTACCCACACCATTTGATATAATTGAAATTCCACCCACCTCTCCTTCTGAAAATTGGAAGATGATAAACTCTCTCAAGAATAAAAGCTCACATGGGATTGATGGCATTCCAGCAGGATAATAAAAGCATGTTCCCAAGAAATAAGTGGGATTCTTAGCCACATATGAAATAGCTCTCTGAAGCAGAGTATTTTCCAGATAGACTGAAGTATGCCATTGTTAAACCACTGCATAAAAAAAGGGGATATGTCTGATGTCAACTACTGCCCAATCTCTCTTCTGACTGCCTTATCCAAAATTCTTGAAAAAATAATGTATAGTAGAGTAGCTACACACCTTTCTAAAAAAAAAGTTTTAATAAAATGCTAGCTTGGCTTCCAGAAGGGTTTTTCAACAGAAGATGCTATATATACTTTCACTAGTGAAATATTAAATGCTCTGAGTAACCAGAAGTCACCCGTTGGGATTTTTTGTGACTTCTCAAAGGCTTTTGACTGTGTAAATCATGGAATACTTGTAGATAAGCTCAAGTACTGTGGTATGAATGGGACAGTGCTCAAATGGTTTAAATCATTCCTAACTGGAAGAATGCAGAAAGTTGAAAGATGCAGTTCAAATAATATGCAAAAAACAGGAGATTTCTCAAACTGGGGAACAATCAGGAATGGGGTGCCGCAAGGTTCGGTCTTGGGTCCTCTTCTGTTCTTAATATATATTAATGACTTACCATTCTATATTCACAAAGATGCAAAGCTGGTACTTTTTGCTGATGATACAAGTATAGCTATCACACCCAACAGACAAGAATTAGGCCAAACTGGTGAAAT
Organism: Schistocerca americana; assembly: GCF_021461395.2. Lineage (NCBI taxonomy): Eukaryota > Metazoa > Arthropoda > Insecta > Orthoptera > Acrididae > Schistocerca > Schistocerca americana. The sequence goes on along the minus strand of NC_060120.1, from coordinate 433,474,468 downwards.
TGTAAACGATGTTTTTCAGAAAATCATTAAGTGGTTCTCTGCAGAATGGCTATCATTAAACTTTGACAAAACACAGTATATACAGTTCCACACAGTAAATGGAATGACGCCATTAATAAATATAGACTTCGATCAGAAATTGGTAGCTAAGGTAGAATATTCAAAATTTCTGGGTGTATGCATTGATGAGGGGTTGAACTGGAAAAAACACACTGGGGATCTGCTGAAACATTTGAGTTCAGCCACTTATGCTGTTAGGGTCACTGCAAATTTTGGCGATATACATCTGAGTAAATTAGCTTACCATGCCTATTTTCATTCTCTGCTTTCATATGGCATCATATTCTGGGGTAACTCATCATTGAGTAAAAGAGTGTTCATTCCACAAAAATGTGTAATCAGAATAATTGCTGGAGCACATCCAAGATCATCCTGCAGCTGCAGACACTTATTTAAGGAGCTAGAGATCTTCACTGTAGCCTCACAATATATATATATTCACATGAAATTTGTTATTAACAATCCAAACGAATTCAAAAGTAATAGCAGTGTACATGGCTACAACACTAGGAGAAAGGATGATCTTCACTACTCAAGGTTAAATCTAACTTTGGCTCAGAAGGGGGTAAATTATGCTGCCACAAAAGTCTTCGGTCACTTACCTAATAGCATAAAAAGTCTGACAGATAGCCATATAGCATTTAAAAGGAAATTAAAAGAATTTGTTAATGGCAACTCCCTCTACTCATTAGATGAATTTTTGGATATAGTGAGTGGTTAATTTCCCCAACCCCCACAAAAAGAAAAAAAATTAAATGCCACATAATATTTTGTGTATTGCAATATTTTGTGTATTGCAATATTTTGTGTATTGTAATATTTTGTGTAATGTAATATCTTGTATAGACACCTTTTATTAACCTGACACGTTCCACATCCTTATGAAGTGTCATATTCATGATCTATGGAACAAGTACTAATCTAATCTCTAATCTTTATCTATATGAGTTGACACTCGTATGTAGCAACTACATGATCTCATGCTAACAAAGCTGGAACCAAGCTGCACCAGTGGGACTTATCAGTTTATTTGACCAACCTTCGCAGTGCACTTTCACCTGTGACTGTTTCAGATTATAATAGCCTACCACACTTATAGCATAAATCTCGTGGTTACCATAGTATCACCATTTTTGTAGTCGCATCAGTTTTTCAGGGGCTAAAACACAGAATTAGTTTTAATGTCTAGTCTTTAAAAGTCCTTTGTAAAAATTGCAGTTGAATACGTTAAATTTTGTCTCGTGCTGCTATGCAGACCAGGAATATACTATACTATAAAGGAAACTCGACTTATCAAAATAAAATAAGGAATTAAAAAGAACATTCAATGCCAAATGTTAATCATGATAACAAAGATAACAACTATTTGTTCCATTAACTGTGAGTACCTTATTATATACTACTCCAGATTAACAACACTAGATAAGATGCCATTATTAGGTGGTATCTCAGTCATCCCTTGGAAACATTTTTAAAAAACCTCAGCATGTGGGAGGTGGGCTTGAGGTTATTATAGATTCTTAACAAACCACAGACAAAAAATTTGCAAGAAAAACTTTCCTCCTGTGAGAGCTACAGAAGAAAATTATACTGTTGCTATATTTTGAGACCTTTTGTAGTCTAATGGAGTCCCACCTTTGTAACAGGAAACAGAGCTTCTCGTTGATGGACTGTATCACAGGTATGACACTCATCTAAGACTGGGGAAAACATCATAACATGTGGAGTCTACAAGGCTTAGTACTGGATCTACTATAGTTCTAAACCTACATTCGATACCTTGCAGTGAAACTTAATCTGTGTACTGCATTAACAATAAACAAGCACTGTTGTACCTTAAAGGCGCGCAGTTTGTAATTTCAAACATGCAATAATGATGACCTATTAGGCATTAGTGGTCATATACTGAATGAAATTATTTGGGGACAAGGTTAATAACAAGTTAAAAATGGGGTCTGCACGTAGGTAAACTGATCACAAAGCTCACCTCAGCATATTTATTTATTTACTGTGACTTTTGGAATGAAGGTCATAGAACAATCTCATTGTTTTGGAGTTTAACAGGTTAAAGTTGCATTTATCAAAGAATTTCATAATTAGTTTTAAAACTAAGATATTATTCTGATAAAGGAGAGTTGTTGGTTGATGACATCAGATTAGTAGTTGTATGAAATTGATTTACTGGTACTGAACAGACAACAGACAGTGGTAGAATACATTCTGGACTGACCTACAGGAGTTGGCAGTCAGGTGTGCATGAGGTGTGCTTGCTTGTGTGTATGAATGGTGTGCATTTCTCTTTTGCTGATGAAAGCTGTGGCCGAAAGCTTTGTGTAAGTGTCTTTTAAGGTGCCAGCTTGCAACTTAATGTGTCTTCTTTATGGTAAACAGCAGTCTATCTTTTCCTGCATTACTACAATCAAATATCATTATACAAGTCATTTCCTGAAGATTGGGATACACAGATCATTGTACCAATTCTGTAATACGGAAAGGATCCTACATCTGTCAAGTCCTAAAGATCCATAGCACTATCATCATGAATTGCGAAAACATTTGCACAAATTATTAAAATGGTTTTCAGAAGCATCATTTTACATTAGATAATGTGACACAACTCAATTTGGATGTATAAAGTGCCGCATATTTGACATTTAAAGTATCTGTCATTGTATTGACCTAAAAACAAGCTTGTTAGCTTATTTCCCCACTCACTGTTGTCTTTTCCTCTGTTATCTTCTGGGACTGTGCCCCTAAAGTAAATAAAGTGTTTATTCAACAGAAGTGAGCAATAACAATATTGTGTAAAGTAGATAACCAGAAGCCTTTGTAACCTCAGATTCTGACACTCATTTCCCAATACATTTACTCTGTAATAACTTCCATTACTGTTTCAGCTGAACTGTCATTTGCACTATCACAATACAAGAAAGGCCTACAATAAATTTTCAGCTAGACTGGATCATTGTCTCCGGTGTGAAGGTATTAAACAAACTCCTAGTTAGCATAAACCAAATAAATTAACAACCCCCACCAATTCAAAAGAAAATTAAGAACATCTTTGTACCCATTCTGTCTGATATTGATCTGAATATCTACGTTCAGGGATTGAAAAGTTCTTTTAGGTACATGTAAATCAGCAGTGTTCATTGTAAAGTTCTACGATGAGTAGTAATGCTCTGTAAGGTAGACTCAGTATTTACAAATGTGGGTAACTATTTTCCTTGAAAAATAAAAAAAAAAAGCAAATAGCAACTCCGTAGTATAACAGAGGAAAAGGCAGATTTTTTAAAAAGTAGCTGCATTCTTTCTAATTTAGTTGACTATATTTCGATGCCATAAACATTACTAGCATTAAGCAGTGCAGTTATGGTTCATGGTAACATAGTATACATATTAAGTTTATATTATTTGCTTGCTTTTATTAATGTATACCTTCTCTTGTTCCTAATCGATGAAGGTTCTCCTTGACAGGATCTGTGATGAATGAATCAATCAGTGAATACATGAAGACCTGTATTCGTGTAGAGGTTTTATTTAACCCTTCCCTTCCCTGTTCTCCTAGTGCAAACAATGGAAAGTCCAAATTGGAACATCAACAATATTGTGAATAGAATAGATTGCTAATTATCATAAAGATGACACGTGGAGTTGCAGACAGGTGCAATGAAAAGACTATTACGCAGTGAGCTTTCGACCAAAACCTTCTCTAGAAAAGAAAGGAAAACAAACAAACAAAACGACACACACACACACACACACACACACACACACACACACACACACAGAGAGAGAGAGAGAGAGAGAGAGAGAGAGAGAGAGAGAGAGAGAGAGAGAGAGAGATTATCTCCGGCTGCTCTGGCCAGACTGCAGCTGCAGCATTGAACAAAAGTAGCAATCCAGAGTGGGGGAGGGAAGGGAGAGGGATAGCAGGATGTGGGTAAGGAGAGAAGAGCACTGTCTGGAGGAGCATACAGGAACTAGAGGTGGAAGGACAAGGGTGCCAGGTGATGCTTTGGGAGGCTGTGGGAGAGGAGAATGGAGAATGGAAAAGGAGTGTAACAGAGAAGGGTAAAAGACGTTGATGTGGATGTCCACCTTCTTTTCTCTGATGGCTTTATCCAGACATGTTCGCATTAAAACCACCAATCATCAGCAGTACATGCATTTCAACAGCTGCCATTCCTTCGACACCGAAAACTCCCTCCCAAACAGCCTGACCACCCAGGGGTGGTGCATCTGCAGTGTCAAGAATTCTCATGCCAAGTGTTGAAGGCCTTCACAAGTAGCCACTATCCCCTAGACGTAGTGCGCAAACAAATTTCCCGTGCCATATTCCCCCATACTCCTAATCTTCCCACCACCCCCAAGAACCAGCTACAAAGGAGTGCCCCCCTTCATCATCCAATACCATCCGAGGGAACAACGGAACCTCATTTTTCCTCAAGGATTTGATTATCTATTTTCATGACCTGAAATGAGAGACATCTTACCAAAGATCCTTCCCACCCTTCCTAAAGTGGTGTTCTGTTGACCAGCCAATCTCCGTGGCAAAACATGCAGCTGAACGTAACATATTTGATTTCAAGGGCTGCTTAACAGCCTGGGTCATCTGGATACTTCCCTCCACTACCATCTTTTCTGACCTGCACAGGTGAGAGTTACCCTTAAATATATTCTCCACTCTCGAAATTATCCCGGCGTCATCCTATGATAACTTACTGTCCCCACAAGTTCCACACAACAGTTTCATTCCATCTGTCCTATCAACTCCCAATTCATGTCACCTGATGCTCATTGTGTGGCACTCCCTATCAATACACTCACTGGCCTTCTTTCCTTCTCTGCTGTCTGCTCCTCTCCTTTTTTCCAACCCCCCCCTCCCGCACAGACTCTTGTCGCTGTGCCTGGCAACCTTCTCCTGCTGCCTTCTAGTCCCTGGATACTCTGCCAGACACTGCTTTACTCTCCCCACAGACATAATCTGCTATCTCTTGCCCTTCCCTGCCCCACTCTGGATACTGCTTTCGTCCAATGCGACAGTTGCAGTCTGTCCAGTGTGTCCATAGATAGCGATCATGTGTGGATGACATGCGCCTGCTTGTAAGAATGTGTGTGTGTGTGTGTGTGTTTTCCTTTCTTTTCTGAAGAAGGTTTTGGTCCAAAGCTCACTGTTGTCAGTCTTTTTGATGTGCCTGTCTGCAAATAAATGAGTCGCCTTTTCGGTGAGTAGCAATCTATCCTTTTCATAATACTGTTGATTCTCGTAATTCAAGCAACACAGAGTGGTAATGTTAGAGAGATTGGAACATTTGCTGAAGTATTTAGGTAATTAAATTGTTGTGGTGTACAGCAGCCAGCCACAAATTCGTTTTAGATTGTGTTGTTCAAAAATTACCGTTACTGGTTTCGAATTTATACAGCTTAGGTAATTAAATTGTTGTGGTGTACAGCAGCCAGCCGCAAATTGGTTTTAGATTGTGTTGTTCAAAAATTACCGTTACTGGTTTCGAATTTATACAATTCGTCACCAAAGGACTTTCATACTTTCGTCAGAAAGATAGGATGCGTTGGTTTACAGGTGTTGATTTAGGGCAATCAATAATTTACAAATGCATAATAAAAATGGTTGCGCTACACACTTGTGTTAGAATGCAGCTTGTATAAAGGATGCAAATTGTATAAATTGGAACGAGTAACAGTACATTTTGAATAAAGTAACCTAAAAACAACTTGTAGCTGGTTGCTGTACACTACCAACAATTTGTTTCATATAACGGCCATGCTCTTCAGAATGTGAGTAGATAATATGAATAAAGTTACTAATTATTGTTTGCTGTATATCATGTGCTGTCAAAAGGTGTTAATGTAGATACAATCCAAATCATACCACTTAAATCATGCCACGTATGCTTGGTATTGGCCATATTATACTTACGGAAAAATTGTAAATTTGAATTGCTGTTTTTGGAAGGATTCTTCTATTTTTAATAAGTTTATGCTAATCATATTTGATTTATACCCCCTTCAGACTGTATTAAGTGAACATACGTTGGTGTAATGTGGTACGTAAATAATGGTCACATTTCGTTCTTTTGTCTTCTGACAAAAATTATACTTTATTACTGTTCACTTGGTCATTTGCTATCTCTGAAGATCGTTTTCATATCAGCATTTGCCAAACAGTCTTATTACGAAAATGTGTACTATGTTAGTTGTTAGTTGTGTGTTTTTCTGACAAACTGAAATTTTGTGCTTGAAGTAGGACATGAACTGAGAAAGAACTGACAAGTTGGAGCTACGAGTTTCAGCATGCTTTATAATATTTTCACATACTTCACAAGTGGTTATCAAAACTAATGTCAATTATCAAGTTTTGCTCCTGTGCCATATTTACTAAAGACAGCCTACAAAAAACATTTTCCTGTTCTCTGAGATACTCAGTCGCCCATAAAAAGTAGACACTCATCAAACAAACTATGAAGCTGGAACAATTTGTTGCATCAGCCACAAAAGCAACAAACAATGAAGAAAAAGTGAAACCTTTCATTTGCAGTAACTGATTTGTTACCTGAAATTTAGATGATCTATTTACAGAGTTAATGTAAAGAGTGCCATTGTTGAACATGTCACAATCCATTCATAAATGGAGTGTGAGGAATACGATGCCTCTATAGTGCCACATGGGATTTCTGTTTGTTATGTGCGTTCCATGATACGGAAAGCACCAAAAGCTGCCTGGACAATCAAAAACTAATTAGGTTTTTTATTTCTGATAATATAGTCATCTCCTGCAAGCTTTTAAAGACATCTTATTCAAATTGCTGTTCTGAAATTGAAAAGGAGTACAGTTGCATTATTGAATTTACTGCTGCTGAAGACTTACAGTTTCTGCAGCATAATTGAATATAACAAACTTTCACATTATAAACTGCAGAGTTTTTTTTGTCATTTTGTAAGTGCCAGCAATTTTTAACTTGCTAATTTGCACTATGTTCAACAATTTAGTACTGTTCCTGTCATCTTCTAGTAACTTTACAAAGTAATTTTTGATCTTCACCAGATCATTTTGAATCTCCTGCCATTTTTCTATATTTTAGCCTGCTTCCAAGCATCATTATCTGCATTGGCATAGCTTTAACTAACTGTATTTGGTTTAGACACTCAATTCTGTGGAACTGGAACTGGATCTAAATCACCATATTATTTGTGAAATATGTTTCCTTTTTGATCATACTTTGTGTTTTTGTGTGTGTGTGTGTGTGTGTGTGTGTGTGTGTGTGCGCGCGCGCGTGTGTGTCGCACATGCGTGCACACTTGTAGGTGGTTGTTCGTTGCAAGTCCTATCATTTTATTTAGTTATATGTTTATATTTAATTTTGCATGTAGTCATAGAATTACGGCTTTTGCGAATGCTGTATTGTTGCACAGGTGTAATAGATATCATATTTGTGTACCAGTGTTCAATGCATAACATATTTATGGATTTCCAGCATGCTGCATTAATTGCTGCAACAACTTGTGTTAACCAGCTCCATTTAGAAACAGCCAAAGTTGCAATATTCACTTCTTATTTAGTTGATGGCTAGTTTTGGACTACATGAAGCCATTTTCAAATCACCCAGACAGACAAAATCGTATTTTCTCGAATAGTTTATGAACCATGTCAAGATTATACATATATGTATAATGAACATTGACATAACAAACATACGTTTTTGCCTCTCTGGGTGATTTGGAAATTGGTTCAGGTAACCCGAAACTAAAGTGCGCGTCATATATCTTGGCGGCCGAGTTTAGGTTCGTTCTGCGCATCTGACGTCACAAAACACAGTCTGCCAATGAACAGAGAACGACGTTGCCAGATCTCGACAGCAGTGCAGAGCACGGATGAGTGTCTTCAGTTTTAGAAACGTTCAGTCATAAATAAAGTAATAGAACAAAAGCAATGTCTTAAGCAGACTTTCTTTTACAGAAAGTTTGGAAAAAGCATTCTTTATACCAATTGCTTCATATTCTATTAATTAATTAAACCAAACAAGCAATAAGACTCCTAATTCAGGCGATAGCAAGGAAAGGTGTTTGTTTCAATCTCACAAACTGCTTTTTCGCAATAAAGAACAGCGGTAATTGTTTATTTCCTATTGTACTTCGACGAAGTCTGCTTGTGTCTGTATGTGTGGATGGATATGTGCGTGTGTGCGAGTGTATACCTGTCCTTTTTTCCCCCTAATGTAAGTCTTTCCGCTCCCGGGATTGGAATGACTCCTTACCCTCTCCCTTAAAACCCACTTCCTTTCGTCTTCCCCTCTCCTTCCCTCTTTCCTGATGAGGCAACAGTTTGTTGCGAAAGCTTGAATTTTGTGTGTATGTTTGTGTTTGTTTGTGTGTCTATCGACCTGCCAGCGCTTTTGTTCGGTAAGTCACCTCATCTTTGTTTTTATATATAAATAGGTAAATAGTTAGAGATCATTAGACAAATAATCTTTTTTGTGTTAAAATTAGTAAGCCACCAGCAGCAGCCATATGGCTAAATGCTACAATGCTACTTCGTTATACTTCGCTCTGACGCCTTACTCATCAAACCTTCTGTAACTTTGTTATTCTTGTTCTTACACTGCTCATTTTCTGAAGATGATTTCTACATGAAGTCAAAACCACTCATTAATAAAATATTAATGTGATCTGGACTGTTGTTTTAACACAGTTGTGCCACCAGATCGCTGTTAGTGCTATGGACCATGTTGTCCAAATTTAGAAATTTCATATAGTCCTGCACAACAAGGTATCCTTATCAACTGCATTGACAATACACCTTACCTGGCAGTGTAGTGTGAACTAGTGGAGATAATTCTCCCACCTTTCAATAGCCTTATCGAAACCAGTGAACGGCACTGTGGGCAATAGGGAAGGAGGCTTCGTAGCAGGTGCCTGGTCCTCTACCACCACAGTGTGAGAGCAGATCAGTTGCACATTATGTTGCTCCTGCTGCTGCTACTGCTGTTGGTGTTGCCCCTGAAAGTGCAGTTGTTCGTGGCAGCATTGTGTAAATGCCAGGTCCGCACTGTGAAAAGAAAAAGTGTTACATGTGTAAGAACATCTGTCATCATCATTTAAAATTTGTACTGGTGTGACAATGCCACAAACTGGCACTGTCTGTACAAATGTAACAATTCTAGCTGATGTTGGCTTGTTGATGAGCCAAGTAGCTGAGCCCCTTAAGAGGAAATGAATCTCAATGTGCGAGGCAATCTGTGGGGGAGCAATGTATCTGAAAACTGTATAGAAACGAGCACGGAGGGAAACACAACTCATGACCGGTATCAGTGACGGAGAATGAAGAACATGAAAAAAGCAAGGTGAAAGCTAGCTCCATTGTAGTTGAACTCTATATTAGGAGTGTCCAGTCAACCCAATTGTCACTGGCAGGTAAACACTTGAGTCAGTGGCTCTGCTCATGCCATGCTTCACGCTCACCCTCCTTGAAAGCATTGCATGCCATTCTGCTGCGATACCTATGCCAGCACCTTTTCATCCCTCTAGATGTCCTCTGGTGCTGGTGGGGTTACTAAAACACTATCGGCAGTTTACAGGATTGGCCCATGCTATATGACGTGGCAATGCTGGTAAGGGATTGGTACTGCTCAGTAGTGCACAACCACCTAGACACCACATCCAAGTTGACAAACACCACATCCAAGTTGACAAAATTCTTTTCTTATATTTTGTGTGTGTGTGTGTGTGTGTGTGTGTGTGTGTGTGTGTGTGTGTGAGGGGAGGTAGGGGTGGGAGACAGTGTGCATGTGAGACTGCATCTGTGCATGTCCATGCCATGAAACTTTTCAGATAAATTTTAATATTGAATTACCTATTCCCACAACACATTTTTTTGCCCAGTTAAACATCTGGTAAAAGATCTGAAAAAGTAATTTTTTTGCTTCTACTACTTCCTTATATTACTGAGTGGTATGTCTGAAAATACACGTACTCTGTGTGGCTACTCAATTCTCATAAAATAATATGCGATTTATTTCAGGTACGAATGCCGATACACGATGTGACAAGTTTCAAAATCTTATATAACAATGGGAGGTGAAGAGAACCACCAACATCAATATCGAGAATTGCTACAGACACTTAAATCAACAGCTGAAGGCCTGTTAATTAACCAAGTGTCAAATGTATGGAACATATACGGTGGCTTAAACAGATTGCATCATGTTATGGAAAGAATTTTCAAGCACGGCTGCCGTATATTTAATCAAGAGGTAATGTATTTATTTCTTACGAAGAGCCAGGCTTTAATAGACTTTTGCTTAGCGTTCTTAATGTTTTAAAGATAAACTTTCATTCAGGCCCTTTTTTGAGAAAAATCATAAATTATATATTCTCAAAATTTACTCCTGAAGAATTATGTATTATTTGCATGATGTATGGTTTAATGGTTTACAGTTCAGTCTCAGATTCCCAGTTTTAAGAATTTTAAAGAAATTGAATGGGTCACTTGCAGATTGCTCCTGAATTGTTTGTGTGAGGTAAAATTACTGAAAAGGAAGAAGAATTTAAAATTTATTTTATTCTCTCTCTCTCTCTCTCTCTCTCACTCTCACTCACTCACACACACACACACACACACACACACACACACACACAGTGCACTGTAACATGGTTGGATCATCCTTAGCGCACTGTCCACTAAGAGGTAGAGACATGGCTGTTCAAGTCTGACCTACTTTTCAACAGCAGCCCTTCTAAGATCATCCAGTCATCCAGTATTCTATCAACTGAATCAGTTGAACATGTCACAATCTGGTGCAAGACTTTAATCTGGCAGTATGTTAAGAGATCCTCTTGGTACTTTAAGTTCCTTGTATTGTTAGGATGTCATTGTTTAGAGGCAGATTATGATTCTCGAGTTTGTGTTTCATTAAGTTCTACAATCTTCGATTATTATCGAAATTAGATTTCCACAATTGTAGCCAAGAATCTGATTTTGAAATAAATTAGTGGTGATTTTGCACTTTGAAATGATATATGGTGTACACACCATCAAAGTTAACTTTAAGGAATGTCTTACAGGGAAGATTGGTGAGTGACAAATACATAGACAAACAACCATATAAGAGAGCAATTTAACAGAAATGGTGTAATTTTTGTGGGCTCAGACTAGGTGAAGGTGGGCTACATCCAAACAGATTAAATTTGGTTACATCAGCCATCTGTTCATTGATATTTGTAAGATTGTACTTAGTAAGGGAAGTTAGCATACAGAGATGGGAGGAGGGGGTCAAAAATTAATAACAGACTTGAAAAGAAAAACACAAACTTTCGGATTAGATGCCTTTAAGAACATTCGAAAGAGTGAAAATGTGTTCCTAATGCACTGAGATGTAAATGGATTAAGTTCAAACTACCCAAGTGGCAGAGAAACATAACTTATTTACATTCATATCTTTCTGTCAGAATGATTGCATGAATGTCAGCTTAGAAATGAAAATATCAAAATCTTATGTAACTGTATAAATTTAAATGTTGCCAGTAGCTTTTGTAGCAGTAATATAACATGAGGAGAAGCCTGCTTATTTTTGTAAAGGTCAATGAATATAAAGCAAAGTAAGATTTCGATACTCTTAACAAAGAATGTAAATTTGAATGCTGTGTGAATAGTAGGGTAAAATACTGTAATTTTATCTTTGTATAGAATTCCAGGTCTAAAGAACAAAACTATTGTTGTCAAAATTCCAAGAAAAGTCATAATAGCTCCTGATTTCAACATAGATTTAGCTTGTGAAGATTTTAATGAAGTAAACATACAGTCAGCAACATATATAGGTAACATTTTAACCAATTGTACAGGATGATTACAAATGATTTATTGGGTTTTGGATGAACGTATTTCACAAAGTATTACATACAAAATAGTGATTGGTACATTGTATGAAAAAGCACATTATCAAGTTTCTTGAACATCATTACGTATGTTCTATGTGCTCTCTCGTGTTACACAACACACATCTATGTGGCAGTCAAGCTCAGCCCATACATGTTAGATCATGTTGCTGTCGGTGTTAGCCAGCACACCAGGCATGCAATCCTGGAGTTCAGTCAAAGTTGTCAGAAAAGGTTATACGTACACATTGTCTTTCATATATCTGCAAAGAAAAAAATCACAAATTGTATGGTTGGGAGACCTCAGGGGCTACTTGCAGAGAGCAAAATCTTCCTAAGCACATTGCCTAGCACACATGTTTGAAAGTTCCTTGTTCAGATGGCGATGCATTTCTCTATGCCAATGAGGTGGAGCTCCATCTTGTTGGAATATGAAGTGTGGGTTATCAGTCTTGTAAACAACCAATCTTGTAATATGTGTCATGTGGACATTGTGATGATTACTTTACATAATGTTGCCTCATCATTGAACACAAGTTGGCAGGTAAATTCATCATCTTCCATTGCTTCCTGGAAATGTTCACAAAATTGACAATTGGTGGTGCTGTCATTTGGCCATAAATGTTGCAACAGCCATATGCAATACGGTTTCTGATATAATCACATTTGCAGAATATTCCACACAGCTGGCTGAGGAACGCTCAGTTCATGACTTGCACCACGTGTGGGTTCCTTTGGGGTACGAAGGAACACATCTTGGACACTCTTTCATGCTTCCTCTGCAGCAGTTGGGTGCTTGGAGCTTTTTCCTTTATGGAGGCAGCCTGTGTCCTTGTACTGTCAATACCATCACAGAATGCTTTGGTGGGTCGGTGGCTTTATGTTGTACTGTCTTCAGAACGCATGCTGTGTTGTTGTGATGGATTCTGTCTTTTCATATTGCAACACACACAATGGTTTCTGTTGATTAGTTGTTGTTTTGCAAACTGTTATCAACCTGCTGCCTGGTGAGTCAAAATGGAACTCGAAATGACATAAACAAAACTTTAAAGTATGCTCGTTCAATTTGTTATTAGTACAAATGTGCGGGCTTTATGTATTGGAAGCTATAAAATATCAAAACCCAATAAACATTCGTAACCACCATGTACTTGTAATGAGGCAAATAAGTTTTGTTTGGGTTTAGGATTTTGTTGCTTTTAGGTGGTGTTTTAAGTGTTTTAGTGTTTTAAGTTGTGACACTTTTTCTAAATTCTTGAAAAATTTCCTGCATGTTCTTAAGGAAACTTCTCCTGATAGTGAGTGCTAAAAAAAAGTAGCAAATGAAGTAAAGTGGATTACTAAAGGAATGAAAACATCTAGTGTAAGAAAGACAGCTGCACAGGTGACTAAAACACAACAAAAATTTTGAAAATATAATATAATTAGATAGATAAAAAAATCTACTTACCAAGCGGTGACAGGAGAACACACACATGAAAGGTATTACAGTTTGTAGATTTTTGGAGCCAGAGGCTCCTTTTTCTGACAGAAAGGCTGAAGGGGAAGAAAGAGTAGTGAAGGAAAAGGACTGTTGAAGTTTAAGAAGAGGGGTAGAGTTTGGAAAAGTTGACCAGAATCCTGGATCAGGGGAGGTTTACTCGACGGGATGAGAAGAAAAGAAGTTTTGACTTTCTTACCCCTACAAAAAATATTTTAAGAAAGTTGTAAAGGCAGCAAAAAAACTGAAAAATAATAGATATTATAAGGGGGTTGTTTGTGATGCTGCCCCAGTCGATTACACAAAATATTTGTCAGGATTTGTAAGCGGTGGGTCCGTGAGGTACGGCAACATGCGAACACCAAGACGTAAGTTTAAACAGTTTTATTAAAAACAGGTTGATTATAAAACAAGCACGCTACGCACACCCATCATCACTGTGTCTGACATCCTAATTACGGCCGTATCGAAAGGCTCCTTGGTGAGCTAAGAAAATACATATTCGCACCGAGGCCACACTAGTTAATACGGCACGCTGCGGATGGTAGCCAGTGGCTTACTTCCTGCATTGCACTGCGTTTGGATGCACCTGTAGTGACCAAGCAAATTGTCAGCTTTCCAGATAGGTAGGCTGGCAAGCATGTGTTCCATACCATACAGCTACGTACAACCTGTAGACTCTTACATCATACATCACTCTCGCCAGAGAAAAAGAGCAACCATAGGTGGTTCAAAACATCCTCTGGGCATTATGAATCTGTTCCGCTATTTGTGGCATCAGAAGGCATTGCAACATGTATTTCATTTGCAGACACAGTAGCGTGCGGTCCAGAGGAGTGTGCCTTCAGGATGAGAATTTCATACATGACAAATGCTGTTGACAAAAGATAAATCAATAACAGCAATAAAAACACAGTACTGACAATCAAGTATGCATTAACATTACTGGATGAATTGAAAGACTTAATTCTATTTACTGCTTCAATGAAGTTTAACTCATTATTGGAAGAAATCAAATTTTCATTGATATCCTTAATTAAATTATTGTCTTCAGAAAAACTTGATAAGGAATGCTTTCCATATGTTAATATGTATGAATCATTGTAATAAACAGATAACATTCTCGTTAATGGCAAATGTGCAGTTGCATGAAATGTAGTTGGAAATATACTAGGCATATCAAATGGGTCACATGATGAATCACAATGTGTGGCATTCAAGATTAATCCATTATTATTCAATTTGAGAGTAAAGGGTAGCTCAGGTGTATCATAATTTTTGCATGTAAATGTGACATCAAGGGTGGAGTTAAATGAGAAAATTATACCTTCAGAACATTGTTTAAGGAATGAATGATAAAGATGTGGTAAAATTCTAAGACAATCATCTCTTGGGGATGTTTCATAAACAATTCTTTTTCACACCTGTACACTCTATTATCTAAGAATACTCCCGATTCAGGGCAAATTAACTTACGACTACGTTTACACATATGCATATCATTTTAATTTAGGGGCACAAAATATCTTCGATCCTTGCTGATCAGTAGATAATCATTCAGTACGTACTTCACATAAATACCTGCCTGTCTCCATTTCACGGGGTAAGTATAAATCTCATACAGTTCAAAATTATGCTTTGATCTAGCATTGGGTATAGAAACAATAACAGTTAAATCGCCTTCAGTCATTAAAGAGTGTGTGGTGGTTAACTTATAATATAATAAGATCATAAATTGTAAGAGTTAACAGGAATTGTAAGAGTGAACAGGGTAAATCATACTATGTGTTGCATCTAGCTTTTGTTCAATTGATAGTAGGATCTGTAAAAATTGTTCTGGATGTAGTAGTACACTGCTCAAACAATCATTTGAACTACTTTCTAGGGCTGCTCTTAAGGTAAGGGCATCAATTGTAGCATTTGATAATCTATCAGTAATCCTTAATAATAAGAGTGT
Organism: Schistocerca americana; assembly: GCF_021461395.2. NCBI lineage: Eukaryota > Metazoa > Arthropoda > Insecta > Orthoptera > Acrididae > Schistocerca > Schistocerca americana. The sequence continues at coordinate 433,459,082 of NC_060120.1, read as the reverse complement.
TTTATCCTTGGAATAGTTATTAAATATTTGCATTCGTTTAATTACTAATTATGTGGAAATGTGAGATAAATTGCTTTACAATCTGTTCAGTGAAAACTGTGTGGTTAGTAATGGTTCTTTGCATATTCTTTGATATGACAATTTCATTAGAGAGATTAGTTGAATCTGTACTGGACTGTTGTTCAAGAGCTAATATTTTGCGTTTAACTTCCAGTAGATCTAGACTAGTTAAAGTACCAAATGCAGTATGAAGGATACTCCCTCCAAAATCAAACCAGTCACGTTTATGCCTAATTAAAGTTTTATGTGGCAAAAGCTTTAAAAAGCTCTTGTTCATAATTAGCAGATGTAGACTCCCTGCATTTTGGCGTGAACTAGTTATACCAAGATGTACCCCTTTCCAAAATTGTATCATTACCCTTAACAGAATGGATTGGATCAATTTGGTTCTTTACAGAATTGAACTGTTGCTGGATTTCACTCAGATTGTACTTGAGTCCAAGTTTTGCATTACTTGTTGAAACTACCATATCTGATTGTGGTTCAAACAAAACACCTGTACTCATTGGTACTGTTACTACAGCATTAGTAGAATATGCTATCATAGCAAACATCAGAATAAAAATGAACATGGTTAATTAGTTCTAAATACTAGAGTTAACAATGAACATAAAATAAATAGTAGAATATGCTATCATAGCAAACATCAGAATAAAAATGAACATGGTTAATTAGTTCTAAATACTAGAGTTAACAATGAACATAAAATAAATGAGTTTCTTGTGATAACCTGTGGAATAAAAGGTTTAGTTTCACTTGTGCACTCGTGCAATAGCTTCAATACTAAATTTTCACAACACATTCACATAAACACATGGCCGAAATAAACACACGCATTGCACTCTCACACCTACACACGTTTACATAGATTGTAGGGATGTCTGGAACAGGATTGCTCGGAACATGGCGATGCCTTGGCGTCGAAGTCTGGACTGTGACCTCACGATTCTCACTTCATGGGCTTGAGAATAGCATTTCTGCCTCTCGGTCAGTCCTTGTCGTCTTGCAGTACTACAGGAAATCTACCCAGAAATGGCTTCACACAATTGACATGAATGACAATCAATCAAATGAAAGGGCAGTTGGAGCTTAAGAGTGACTGGCGACATCACCTCCAATATTGGATATGATCCTTTCCAAAACTTCTTAAACTTCTTGACTTGACTCCTCTTTAACACCACATTGCTCAGATACACAAGATCTCCAACTCAATACTGTGGCACTGCTGCTTGGCGGTCGTGTTGTCTTGCTTGTTGAAGAAAGGATTGATGATTTCACTGTTTCACTCTCCTCCATGCTTCCTTTAACTTGCATGCTAGATCCCTTACGTGTTCATTGCTGATTCCGGCAGTTGATCATGCAAAGTCCAAGGGTGAATGCATTCTTCTTCTGTAGATGATCTCATAAGGAGTTAGGCCAGTTGAGTTGTGCATTTTGGCATTGCAACAACTTACCAAGTACGTCAAATGGACATCCCAATTGTCATGTTCGCTGCTCACATAATGGCTAACCATTTTAATAATTGTGCTGTGGACTCACTCGACTCTTCCATTTCCTTCAGGGCGTGCTGGTGTAGTCCTTAACTGAGTTACTTGCATGAGCTTACAAGTCTGTTTAAGTAATTCATTCATAAAATTCATTTCTTGATCACTAATTACACTTAATGGTGATCCAAACTTAAGAATCCATTCTTTTACAATAACTTTAGCTGTAGTCTCAGCGCTCTGATCAGGTATTGGTATCATGAGAAGGTATCTAGAGAAATGATCTATCATTGTCAAGATGTATTTGTTTCCATCTTTAGTCTCGGGCAATGGTCCTACAACATTTAGTCCTGCTCGTTCAAATGGTTGACTTGTCTCTGGCAGTTCTTGCAATGGTGCTCTACTTTTTCCTACATTATTCCATCTGTTACAGGAATCACATTGTGAAGAAAACTCGAAAACGTCAACTTTGCCGCTCGGCCATCAAAACGCTTGCGCTATTTTAATGTTTGTTGCACTTCAGTTCATTGTTAGCTTCGTCTCCTCATTGCAATTTTGTGGTACTGTTACAAAAATCTGTGTTTATAAATGCAGCATTTGTTACCTCATCTGGAATCTGTATTACGTCACTTTTACTTATGCTCGATACTTCAGCAACTTTCATTCCTTGTGGCAAAACAAGATCCTCATTGCTCATCTTCGTTATTGTAACCGGCACTTTTGCGACATTCTGTCTCACCATTGTAGCGACACCTACTCTTCTAGCAAAATAACAATGCATTGTATCCAGTAACTCACTTTTCTCGGATCGCTCAGTTAATAACAAAGTTCCTTCCTTGCATTGGAGTGACTTAACTTCAATGTAGATTGTCTTTCCTGCTCCCTTGGAAATTTGCTGAGGCTGATCAGTTTGAACATCAACTCGGACGGTTTGAACTGATGCATCATTTGGGCGGTCCATTCCCACGTCATCAGTATAGCTGCTCCTTTGAGTATGATCAGAAGAACGATTTCCTAGGTTGTAGTTGCTACGGCCTAGTCTGATCTTTCTTTCTGCGACAGATATCTCTGTCTCGTTAGGGGACAAGAAATCAAATCCAAGTACACCATCATAACGCGTTTCTTTATTTGAAACCAGTTGCACGCTTTCTATGTATTTATCTTTATTTTCACCTTCGTCTTGGCCTTGGCCAAGAATTAATTCTACATCAACTTCTCCATAGTTATGTAGCTTTCCTCCATTTAACCCTCGCACTTTTAATAGCGGCAGTTTCAATTTGTCCAGTTTATCTATGCCACACCACATTAATGAGGTCTGTGCTCCTTTGTCAATAAGTAGTTTGATGTTTCTCCCACAATATCACCTATCACGAAGTCATTTTCAGTCTGATTTTCACTGGAACTAACTCGAATCAATGTCTCTGGCAAGGGGCAGATAGAGTGGTGGCCCATACGTCCCTGTACACGTTTAAAGATCTGGCAGATTGTCTATTGTTCGCATTACCTTTCTTCTTGTTGCGACAGTCTCTCAATACATGAACCTGTATCCCGCAGTGATAGCAGAATCGATTCTCTTTACAATCCTTATGCTTGTGACCCAGCTTATTGCATCTGTAGCATTGTACTGTTGTTTGAAAACTCTGTGTTCTTGTTTCTGCATCTCATTCGGTTGTCTTAGTGCTTCAACGAAACCAACAAAGAAAACTTGAGAGTCTTATTTCAAATAAGTACCCCATTCATACAATTATAGTCAGTGGTGACTTCAATCTACCCTCGATATGCTGGAAAAATTATACGTTTAAAGCCGGCGGCAGGCATAAAACATCATCCGAAATTGTACTGAATGCTCTCTCAGAAAATTATTTTGAACAATTAGTTCATGAGCCCACTTGAAGTGTAAATGGTTGCAAAAGCATACTTGACCTTTGAGCAACAAATAATCTGGGACAAATAGTGAGTATTGTGACAAACACAGGGATTAGCAACCACAAGTCAGTTGCTGCTAGGCTGAATACACCTACAGCCATCAAAAAGAAACGCAATGTACATCTGTTTAAAAAAGCTGATAAAAATGCTCTTAATGCTTTTTTAAGAGACAGTCTTCACTCCTTCTGATCTGATCATGTAAGTGTAGAAAAGATGTGGAATGTTTTCAAAGAGATAGTATCAACAGCAGTTGAGAGATATATACTAAATTAATAAGTGATGGTACTGATCCCCCATGGTACACAAAACGGGCAGATCGTTGGTGCAGAAGCAACGAAAAAAGCATGCCAAATTTAAAAGATCGCAAAGTCCCCAAGATTGGCAAAGTTTTACAAAAGTTCAAAATATAGCGCTCACTTCAATGCGAGATGCTTTTAATAATTTCCACAATGAAATTCGGTCTCAAAATCTGGCAGAAAACCCAAAGAGATTCTGGTCATGCATAAAGCACACCAGTGGCAAGGCACAATCAATACCTTCACTACACGATAACAACGGTGAAGTCACTGATGACAGTGCCATTAAAGCAGAGTTACTAAACACGGTTTTCCGAAACTCCTTCACCAAAGAAGACGAAGTAAACATTCCTGAATTCCAATCAAGAACAACTGCCAAGATGAAAAACATAGAAGTAGATATCCTCAGTGTAACAAAGCAGCTTAAAATAACTTGTATACCTGTCAGGTTCCTCTCAGAGTATGGTGATAAAATAGCTCCACATTTAGCGATTATATACAACCACTTGCTCACAGAAAGATTCATACCCAAAAACTGGAAAACTGCTCAAGTCACACCAATACCAAAAAAGGAAGTAGGAGTAATCCGCTGAATTACAGGCCTGTACCACTAACGTCAATTTGCAGTAGGGTTTTGGAACATGTACTGTATTTGAACGTTATTAAGTACCTCGAAGAAAACAATATATTGACACATAGTCAGCACGGATTCAGAAAATATCGTTCTTGTGAAACACAACTAGCTCCTTATACTCATGAAGTAATAAGTGCTATCGACAGGGGATGTCAAATTGATTCCATATTTGTAGATTTCCGGAAGGATTTCGATACAGTTCCTCACAAGCGTCTTCTAACCAAACAGCGTGCCTACGGAGTATTGCCTCAGTTGTATGACTGGATTTGTGATTTTCTATCAGAAAGGTCACAGTTCGTAGTAATAGATGGAAAGTCATATAGTAAGACATAAGTAATATCCGGCGTTCCCCAAGGAAGTGTTAGAAGCCCTCTGCTGTTCCTGATCTATATTAATGACATAGGAGACAATCTGAGTAGCCGTCTTAGATTGTTTGCAGATGATGCTGTTATTTACCATCTTGTAAAGTCATCAGATGATCAAAACAACTTGCAAAATGATTTAGATAAGATATCTGTATGGTGCGAAAAGTGGCAGTTGACCCTGAACAAAGAAAAGTGTTAAGTTATTCACATGAGTACTAAAAGGAATCAGCTACATTTCGATTACACAATAAGTCACACAAATCTGAGGGCTGTAAATCCAGCTAAATACTTAGGGATTACAATTACAAATAACCTAAATTGGAACGATCACATAGATAATATTGTGGGTAGGGAAAACCAAAGACTGTGATTCATTGGCAGAACACTTAGAAGGTGCAACAGGTCTACCAAAGAGACTGCTTACACCATGCTTGTCCACCCTATTTTGGAGTATTTCTGTGCGGTGTGGGATCCGCATCAGGTGTGACTGATAGATGACACCGAAAAAGTACAAAGAAGGGCAGCTCGTTTTGTATTATTGCAAAATAGGGGAGGTAGTGTCACAGACATGATACATGAATTGGAGTGGCAATCATTAAAACAAAGGCTTTTTTGTTGCGACGGGATCTTCTCATGAAATTTCAATCACCAGTTTTCTCCTCCAATTGCGAAAACATTCTGTTGGCACCCACCTGCATAGGGAGAAATGATCATCACAATAAAATAAGAGAAATCAGGGCTTGCACAGAAAAATTTAAGTGCTCGTTTTTCCCGCATGCCGTTCGAGAGCGGAACAGTTGAGAGACAGCTTGAAGGTGGTTCATTGAACCCTCTGCCAAGCACTTTATTGTGAATAGCAGCGTAATCACGTATATGTAGATGTAGATGTGATTCTACTGCTTCCTGAAACGTTTTACATTGTACCAATCGAACAGCTTTGCTTACTTCCTCTCCGTGCTACCCATGAATGAATGTGTCCAAGGCCCTCTGGTCAGCTTCGAACAACTGAATGTGATTTTCATTTTCGTCTTGTACTAACTCGTATGTTTGAGCGCTGATGTTTCAAATTCTCTCGGTAAACTGCTCCATAGATTCGTCTCACTGCATTCGCAAAGCGTAAAGCTGCTCTCTCTCTATATTCTGATCGCGTTTTTATGTTTAAATCTGTGAACAACAATCGTTCTAAACTCGCTGTAGTCTTCTGTTTCACGCAAGTAGGCTCTGCGCTACTGAAATCTTGTGCTGCTCCCAGAATTCTTAATTTGGCAACCACTTGCTTATCGGAATCTGTCCATGATCCTAACAGGGCAGCACTTTCAAGTTTACAAAAAAAATACTTTCATATCATCTTCAGGTTTCCCGCTACCAATGGTACTGATGGCAATAATGAAAAATTCTTTATTGTAGTTGTACCTGTACTGCATGAACTATCATTTGACAAGTCTTTCGGAATGTTACACTCGCTTCTTTCTACTTTTAACTGCCGAATCTCTTCTTGCAGTTCATTAATAACAGTTTGTAGTTCAACAACGTTACTCTGACTGGATTGCGACAGTTCGTCTAATTTAACGCCTATGAGTCACTCAAATGTAAAATAAAAATCCATCACTGCCTTTCGTATTCTAGCCAAACTGGAATAGATCAACCTGAATTCCGGCGTTGGATGTCCCCGCATAGTTGGGAGATGTTCATGCTGCTGCTGCTCAAATTTCACATTGTGCTGCACCTCTTCATTACTGTAGATTTTCCATAATTATCCCCATGCTGACACCACTTCTATGATGGGGTTGTTTGTGTTGTAGTCCAGGATGATAATTACACGAAATATTTGTCAGGATTTGTAAACTGTGGGTCCTTGAGATACGGCAATAAGCGAACACCGAGAAGTAAGTTAAAACAGTTTTATTAACAAAAGGCTGATTATAAAACATGCACATTACATGCACCCATCATCACTATGTCTGACATCCTAGTTACGGTCGTATTGAAAGGCTCCATGGTGAGCAAAGAAAGAGACATATTCTCACCCGAGGCCATGCTAGTTAATACGGCACACTGCGGACAGTGGCTAATGGCTTACTTCCTGTGTTACACTGCAGCTGGACGCACGTGTACTGACCAAGCAAATTGTCAGCATTCTATATAGGACAGCTCGTGAGTGCGTGTTATGTACCATACGGCTGCGTGCAACCCGTAGACCCTTACAATATGTTTTTGGATGGTGAAAACAACTCAAAGGCACTGCAGTCAGTAATCAAAGCTGAAACAGGCGCTGCAACTAGAAGCTGTGGTACTTTGAGACTGAAGACAAAACTGTTGTAAATCATGCTCAAATTTTAGAACTGTGTAATCAGGTCTTTATAAATATAAAGAAATCAATCATTAATACAGAAAATTACACAGATAAAGTAAATTTCTTTGGCCTTGTGCAATTTGAAGGTTAACCTTTCAGTGAATTCAGCAAAACTACTGAAAAAGATGTGGAAAATGTGACATTATCACTAAAAAGTGAAACATCAGCAGTCTGGAATGGAATATCAATGAAAGGGTTAAAAGCAGTCTCCAAAATAATTGTGCGGCCACTATGCACAACACTTTATCATGCCTTTCAATTATGCTATAGTTATACTTCTGTTCAGAAAATGCTCAAAAGAACGTGAGAAACTATCACCCAGTCTCTGTCCTTTCAACACTGTCAACAATTTTTGAAATGGTTGTCACAGAACGTATTCAAAATTTCACACAAAAATTTAATAGACAACTCCTGCAGTCCACAGGGTTTTTCCTGACCTGTCAAAGGTCTGTGATAGTATGAACCACTACTTGCTGTTTTCCAGACAGGAAAAATATGGAGTTAGGGGTGCTGTATTAGAATGGTGTAGGTCCCGCCTGATCAACAGAAGGCAAAGAGTGCTGACAACATCAGAGAGAGGTAATTATGTTTCAGAATAGAAAATCATTTAAAAAGGAGTACCCCAAGATTCAGTCTTAGGTCCAATTCTGTTTCTGTTTTACATAAATGACCTATTGCTCGATATTAACTGTCACTCAGTTTTATTTGCAGATGACCCCTCTGTGAGCATTGAATCTAACAGCACTGACAAAATTCCTCAAACTACCACAAATATATTGGAAAAATTAGATAACTCATTTAATCGAAATGGGTTCAAATTGATGGAAAAACTTAGTTAGTGCAGTTTAGAACAAAACAAGCAAAGCTAAGTGATGTTCAAATCTTTCTCAATAACAAGATTTGCAACAAGCTAGCTGTGAGAAATTCCTAGGAATGCAATTGCATAACATTTTCTCATGGGCCTTGCATATACAGTATCTCACAAATAAATTGATAGGCAGTCCAGTCAACAGGATAGAAAGGCAAGGCAAGGGTAGAGGTTAGAAGTGTGGGGGACTGTAGGTCACCAAATTGTGGTAATGTGATTCCCTTCTTGATAGATTCACAAAACAAAGAGCAAACAGGCAATTCCCGATTCTATCTACTGCACTACATCGCAAAAAGCAACTACAGGGTGTTTCAAAAAGCATATCAACTCTCCAACAGCTCGCGTTATGAATCACTGGCAATGCAGTGGCAGACATGCCCGGGGGCGTTCACTTTTCACGAACTGCATTAACACTACATTGAATACAGATTTAAATGACTAATAATACTAACATATGAAACACTTATGGACGGAATCTATATAAATCTCTATACACTGTTCTGCAATGCTAGGAGGAAATTGACTCTTAGTCATCCTGTACTGCGGCTGTAGTGTTCTTCCCGGAAAGGCAGTGTCCCCCATCACGAGTGCTGCTCGCTTTTCAGTTTACAGACAGACTATACCTCCCTAGCATCTCCTGTCCAATTCTCTCATGTAAGGAGGCAAAATAACTTCATTGAACTCACGTTTATATGGTGGAGTTATTTTCAGTTTATTGAATGGGTATATATATATATATATATATATATCAGTTGTTAAATGAGTTATTAAGTAAGAAACCCTCCACAGCTGGAATGGTCAGCTTTGATTGGCTCCCTCTGTAATAAACATGGGTCACCTCGGTGTTGTAGCACTTCAGATATTTCAACACAAATCAGGCAATGCTTTACAGCAAATTATTGTCCTAGATTTAAACATGAACAGTCCTGTTCCATCAGACTTATTGAAATCCACCTTGTATTATACACTGTAGTGCCAAGAAACTGGTATAGGCATGCATATTCAAATACAGAGATACGTAAACAGGCAGAATACGGTGCTGCGGTCTGCAACTCCTATATAAGACAAGTGTCTGGCACAGTTGTTAGATCAGTTACTGCTGCTACAAGGCAGGTTATCAAGATTTAAGTGAGTTTTAACTTGGTTTTATAATTGACTCATGAGTGATGGAACACAGCATCTTCAAGGTTGCAGTGAAGTGGGGATTTTCCCGTACAACTATTTCATGAGTTTACCGTTAATAACAGAAATCTGGTAAAACACCAAATCTCTGACATTGCTGCGGCCAGAAAAAGACCCTGCAAGAATGGGACTGACAATGACTGAAGAGGATCGTTCATTGTGACAGAAGTGCAATCCTTCCGCAAATTGCTATATATTTCAAAGGTGAGCCATCAGCAAGTGTCAGTGTATGAACCATTCAACAAAACATCATCAATATGGGGTTATGGAGCCAAAGGCCCACACGTTTACTCTTGATGACTGCACAACACGAAGATTTATGCGTCGCATGGGTCCCTCAACACCAACATTGTTGATGACTGGAAACATGTCGCCTGGCCAGAAGAGTCTCATTTCAAATTGCATCAAGTGGATGGGCGTGTACGGGTATGGAGACAACCTCATGAACCTATGGACCCTGCATATCAGCAGGGGTCTATTCAAACTGGTGGAGTGATATGGGACCCTTGATACATCTAGATACGACTCTGACAGGTGACATGTACATAAGCATCCTGTTTGATCACCTGGTCCATTCATCTCCATTGCGCATTCCAATTGACTTGGGCAATTCCAGCAGGACATTGTGAATCCCCACATGTCCAGAATTGTTACAGAATGGCTCCAGGAACACTCTCGTTAGTTTAAACACTTTCACTGCTCACAAAACTCCCCAGACATGAACGTTATTGAGCATATCTGGGATGCTTTCAATGTGCTGTTCAGAAGAGATCTCCACCCCCTCGTACTCTTACGAATTTATGGAGAGCCCTGCAGGACTCATGGTGTCAATTCCATCCAGCACTACTTCGGACATTAGTCAAGTCCATGACACATTGTGTTGTGGCACTTCAGTGTGCTCTCAGGGGCCCTATGCGATGTTAGGCAAGTGTACCAGTTTCTTTGGCTCTTCATTGTATACTGTGGATGTGTATTAAGTGACTCCACCGAGTGTAGACCACTGTACAAATGTCAACAGTTCCTGAATGGAACACATTTATGCAGTCTACCAGTAACACAGTGGTGGGAGAAATGCAATAACTTTCTGGTCATTCATTAGTTTACGATCAAGTGAATACAACAAAATTACATGGCTTTACAATATTATGAAATGATAGTTACTATTCACCATGTAGCGGAGATACTGAGTCATAGAAAGGCACAACAAAAAGACTGTCACAAAGTGAGGTTTCAGCCAACAAGGCATTTGTGAAAATAGATAACACACACACACACACACACACACACACACACATACAGCTATTTTCTGGCAGTCTTTTTGTTGTGCCCTTCTGTGGCTGAGCATCTCCGCTATATGGTGAGTAGCAACTATCCTTTTCATAATATTGTTACGTTCCATCCTGGATTTTCCATTGTTTCACCTTACATGACTTCACGGTATGCTGTCAACAACAAACAGCAGCAAGATGCCATATTTACCATTCCCATTGCTTTCCTGCCAACATTATGTACGCCACTGACAACAACACACATACAAATTAAGCACCTCTCAGCCATTGTTGATAGGAAAGTATTTTACATAAAAGCTCACTTACAACTACAAATACCGAGTGAGGTGGCGCAGTGGTTAGCACACTGGACTCGCATTTGGGAGGACAATGGTTCAATCCTGCGTCCGGCCATCCTGATTTAGGTTTTCTGTGATTTCCCTAAATCGCTCCAGGCAAATGCCGGGATGGTTCCTTTGAAAGGGCACGGCCGACTTCCTTCCCCATCCTTCCCTAATCCAATGAGACCGATGACCTCGCAGTTTGGCCTCTTCTCCCAAACAACCCAACCCCAACTACTACAAATAAGTACTCACTTAATAAACTGAAAATAACTTCACTATATGAACATGAGCTTAGTGAAGTTTTTTTTTGTCTACTTATGTAAAAGAAGTGTACCAGAAATGCTGTCTGCGAACTGAAAAGCAAGCAGCACTCGTGGTGGAGGAAGTCGACTTTACCAGAGGAATGCTAGTACCGCCATATGGGTGACTAAGAATCAATTTCCCCTCTAGCAGTATAGAACACGGTGAAGAGATTTATACAGAATCTACACTCCTGGAAATTGAAATAAGAACACCGTGAATTCATTGTCCCAGGAAGGGGAAACTTTATTGACACATTCCTGGGGTCAGATACATCACATGATCACACTGACAGAACCACAGGCACATAGACACAGGCAACAGAGCATGCACAATGTCGGCACTAGTACAGTGTATATCCACCTTTCGCAGCAATGCAGGCTGCTATTCTCCCATGGAGACGATCGTAGAGATGCTGGATGTAGTCCTGTGGAACGGCTTGCCATGCCATTTCCACCTGGCGCCTCAGTTGGACCAGCGTTCGTGCTGGACGTGCAGACCGCGTGAGACGACGCTTCATCCAGTCCCAAACATGCTCGATGGGGGACAGAACCGGAGATCTTGCTGGCCAGGGTAGTTGACTTACACCTTCTAGAGCACGTTGGGTGGCACGGGATACATGCGGACGTGCATTGTCCTGTTGGAACAGCAAGTTCCCTTGCCGGTCTAGGAATGGTAGAACGATGGGTTCGATGACGGTTTGGATGTACCGTGCACTATTCAGTGTCCCCTCAACGATCACCAGTGGTGTACGGCCAGTGTAGGAGATTGCTCCCCACACCATGATGCCGGGTGTTGGCCCTGTGTGCCTCGGTCGTATGCAGTCCTGATTGTGGCGCTCACCTGCACGGCGCCAAACACGCATACGACCATCATTGGCACCAAGGCAGAAGCGACTCTCATCGCTGAAGACGACACGTCTCCATTCGTCCCTCCATTCACGCCTGTCGCGACACCACTGGAGGCGGGCTGCACGATGTTGGGGCGTGAGCGGAAGACGGCCTAACGGTGTGCGGGACCGTAGCCCAGCTTCATGGAGACGGTTGCGAATGGTCCTCGCCGATACCCCAGGAGCAACAGTGTCCCTAATTTGCTGGGAAGTGGCGGTGCGGTCCCCTACGGCACTGCGTAGGATCCTACGGTCTTGGCGTGCATCCGTGCGTCGCTGCGGTCCGGTCCCAGGTCGACGGGCACGTGCACCTTCCGCCGACCACTGGCGACGACATCGATGTACTGTGGAGACCTCACGCCCCACGTGTTGAGCAATTCGACGGTACGTCCACCCGGCCTTCCGCATGCCCACTATACGCCCTCGCTCAAAGTCCGTCAACTGCACATACGGTTCACGTCCACGCTGTCACGGCATGCTACCAGTGTTAAAGACTGCGATGGAGCTCCGTATGCCACGGCAAACTGGCTGACACTGACGGCGGCGGTGCACAAATGCTGCGCAGCTAGCGCCATTCGACGGCCAACACCGCGGTTCCTGGTGTGTCCGCTGTGCCGTGCGTGTGATCATTGCTTGTACAGCCCTCTCGCAGTGTCCGGAGCAAGTATGGTGGGTCTGACACACCGGTGTCAATGTGTTCTTTTTTCCATTTCCAGGAGTGTATTTAAATGCTTTTCAAGTGCTCATATTATTAGCAGCCCGTATGTGTATTCAGCATAGTGTTAACACACTTTGCGGAAAATAAACATGTCCCCTGCGAGCATCTGCGCACTGTATTGCCAGTGATTCATAAGGTGGGCTGTGGAAGGTTGCTTTTTTTTATGTGGTGTGAAAGAGAGAATGGGGAATTGCCTGCTTGCTCATCATTTTGCAGACGTACAAAAGAGGGGCGTGCGTGAGCACAATCTAACAACCTACCTTTCCTCAAGCTTCTAACCTCCACTTCTGCCTTTCCACCCTGTTACACTCACAGAACACAACTTTTTCCTTAATACTGATCCACCAGTCAACATTTTTTGGTCTTTGTTGACTGGGCTAAGTGATTGCAATGATGATATTACAATGCTTCCTACATGAATATAGGGAAGTAGTATAGCAAAAGTACTTGAAATTAGTAGTAAGACACACAATTATATTTTGGGTTAGCTCTTGGATATTAAAACTTCAAAAACCCATAATTAAAAACACACTCAGTGTAAAGGAATGCCAACAACAGAAGCATGTGCCACAGTTACCTGCAGAATTTCTGGTACCAATCCTGCCTGCAGCAGTGTCATTCCATCAAATTGGAATTGACCTCTTTGAGTGTTTCTTGAAGTTAAAAAATTGGAATTGATGGATGCATTCTGGTCATGTCTGGTCTCCATTATGGTGAGCTTTGAAGGTAGCTCTTCAAATCGAACCATTGCAGCTACGTAGTGGATCTTCAGTTTCCTTGAACATCCCATCATTGTTCTTTGCAGGATATATTGCAGTTCCCGCATGCACAATTCAGAAAAAGCTGGGGTTGGTGAAAAAGCTGGTGTTGGTAAAAAAAGCTGGTGTTGGTGAAAACGCTGGTGTTGGTGAAAAAGGTCCAGTGGCACAGGCTGTGGAGCTATCATTAAAATGAAGTGTGTTGTGTTGGGCAGTGAGCTCAGCAACTGTGTGGTCCAGCCCTCTCTTGGTGATAGTTTGTTGGTGGCCATTTATATGGAGACAGCTTATGGTTGTCATGCCCACATAGAACACAACATAGTGGTTACAGCTTAGCTTGTAGATCACATGAAGAGTTTCACAGTTAGCCGTGCCTCTGACGGGATAGGTGATGCTTGTGATCAGGCTAGAGTAAGTGCTGGTGGTGGAAGGATGTATGGGACAGGTCTTGCATCTACGTCTCTTACAGGGAAATGAGCCATGAGGCAAAAGGTTGAGGTACGAGGGTATTGTGTAGGTTCGGTGGATGGCAGACTACCACTGTGGGAGGAGTGAGAAGAATAGTGGATAGGACATTCCTGATGTCAGGGCACGATGTGTGATAGTCAAAACCCAGGTGGAGAACATTATTCAGTTGCTCCAGTCCTGGATGGTACTGAGTTACAAGGGGAATGCTCCTCTGTGGCCATATGGTGGGACTTCCTGAAGTGGTTGGTGACTGGAGAGATAAGGCATGAGTGATCTGTTTCTGTGCAATGTTGGCTGAATGATTACAGTCTGTGAAAGCCTCAATGAGATATTCAGTATATTTCAACAGGGACTGCTCTTCACTATAGATGTGACGGCCATGGGTGGGTAGGCTGTGTGGAAGGGGCTCCGTGTGGAAGGGACTTCTCGGTGTGGAATGTGTGTCAGCTGTCAGAGTGGAGGTATTGCTGGTGGTTGGCAGGTTTGATATGGACAAAGGTACTGATGTAGCCATCTTTGTGATGGAGGTCAGCATTGAGGAAAATGTCTTGCTGAATTGAGGAGGACCAGGTGAAGTGAATGGAGGAGAAATGTTGAGGTGGATAGTGTGTCCTCACCTTCAATCTATGGATAACGTGTCCTCAACCTCGATCTAGGTCACGAAGATGTCATCAGTGAATCTGAACCATTTGAGGGGTTTGGGATTCTGGGTGTTCTGGAAATTGTATGTTCCACATTTGTTTGTTGGTGATGCCTCCAAAGGAGAATTAGTTGTAGGTGAGAATATAGTTGGTCATTGTGACCAGAAAGGAGGTCACAGATTTGGAATCCATTGGGCATTGGGAAAGGTATTGTTCAATAGCAGTAAGGCTACGGGCATTAAGGATGTTAGTGTAAAGGGAGGTGGCATCGACAGTGACGAACAGGGTACCATGTGGTAAAGGAACTGGAACTATGGAGAGTTGCTGGAAGAAATCATTATTTTTTACACAGGATGGTAGGCTGCAGGTAATAGGCTGAAAGTGTTGATCTACAGGAGCAGAGATTCTCTCAGTGGGCGCACAATAACTGGCCACTATGGGGCATTCTGGGTCTATGGATTTCAGGAATCATGTAGAATATAGGAGTGTGGCAAGTGGTAGGGGTGAGGAGAGGGATGGACTCCAGGCAGATGTTCTGGGATGGGCCTAAAGATTTTAGGAGAGACTGGAGATCCCACTGGATTTCTAGAATTGGGTCAGGGTTTGTAGGTGAAGGAATCTGATAGCTGGCAGAATCCTTCTGTCACGTAGTACATGTGGTTCAACACGATGATAGTGGAGTGTTTATCAGCAGGTAGGATTATAAGCTCGGGATCAGTTTTTGGGGATGGATTGTGATTCTGTCTGCATATGCAAGGGTAGCTTGTATGTTGAGGGATTTGGGGAATGAAGGTGAGTTAAGGTTCAAGGTTAAGAAATTCTGGAAAGTTAATGGGTGATTTGGGGGCAGTGGAGGTGGATCATGGTCAGGTGGAGGAGGGAACTGAGTCAGGCAGGGTTCAACATTGGTCTTTGGTTGTCCTACCCAGTACCCTTCGTACCCCACCGAAACTGGTATTCCATCACCCACTGAACCTACACAATATCCTCATTCATCCATACACAATCCCTGCCCCCATCCCCTTGTCTCATGATTGATATTCCTTAGATAGACCTTGATGCAAGACCTGTGCCATACATCCTCCTATCACCACCTATTCCAGTCCCGTCACAAGCATCACCTATCCCATCAAAGGCAGGGCTACCTGTGAAGCCAGTCATGTGATCTACAAGCTAAGAAGCAACCACTGTATTGCATTCTATGTTGATGACGACCAACAAACTGTCTGTCCACATGAATGACCAGCGACAAGCCATGGCCAAGAAACAGCTGGGCCACCCAGTTGCTGAGGTCACTGCCCGACACAATGTTAATCATTTTAATGACTGCCTCACAGCTTGTGCCATCTGGATCCTTCCTACCAATGCCAGCTTTTCTGAATTGCCCAGGAGGAAACTCTCCCTGCAGTATATTCTACATTCCTGTAACCTTACTGGCCTCAGTCTTTGTTAGTCACTGTCCTCCACTTGTCACCTTCCCTGCTCTCACTGCAGCACTACACAGCTAATGGACCTACAGTCTTTTTACTTCTCTCGTCTTCTTCTGCCCCCCTGCCCCTATCCTCTGTCTAACCTCCCAACTGCACTTAGCTGCCCTAACCTCTATCCACCTTGTCCCTACATGCTCCTGCAAGCAGCACTTTGTCCCCCACCCCTTCCCTGCTATCCTTCCATCTCCCCACTCCAGCCTCCTCCGTACCACAACCACCCAGATTGCTTCTCCCATCATGTGCTGCTGCCCACAGTCTGGCCTCTTCAGCTTGAGTCTTTGTTAATGTGTGTGAGTTTCGTTTGTGTGAGTGTTTGTGTGTGTATGTGTGTTGTCTAATTTGGCTGAAGGCTTTTCTGGCTAAAAGCGTACTTTTTTAGCTGTATTTTTGTTGTGCTTGTCTGCGGCTCAACATCTCCACTGTATTGTGAGTAGCAATATATCCTTTCCATAAGATTGTCATTATTCCATCCTAAATTTTCCATCTTTACAAAGTTTCATTAATTAATTTAAATCCTCCTTTAGGTGTCACCATCTCCTTCAACACTTCTATTATTTTCAGCAATGCTGGATCTTCCTTCTATTCTGTAGCAATGTCGTTTAACGTGATAATGACTGAAATTTCATCCACACTGCTATGTTCCATCAAAGGATTCCTTGAAAGACAGTCAGCATCCTTGTGCTTGCATCTGTCTTATATATTGTGACATCATACTCCCAATTACTCAGTGAGCATCTCATCAGTTAACCTTTCGTACCCTAGGGACTAATCCAACCAGTATAAACAATGGTGATTCATCACATTGTTGAATGGTTTGCCAAGTAAATATGGACTAAAGTTGTCGATGGCTGAAACAGCTGCCAGACAGTCTTCCTCAGTTGCAGAATAGTTCTTCTTAGACTTGCAGAGTACTTTGGAAGCATAAGCTATCACTTTTTCAGCACCTTTGTTTGTTTGCTCTAGAACTGCTCCTATTTGAAAAGCTGCTAGCATCGGGGTGAGGTCTCAACTTGCCATTCTCGTCAAACAATGCTAGAACTGGAGATGATAGTAGCACTTCCATAAGGACAAGGAAATATCTTTCTTGTGCCTTGTTCCATGAAAATTTGATGTCCTTCAGCAGTAATTCTTGCAAAGGGCATTTCTTGGTACAGAAATCCTTTATGAATCACCAGTAGTAGGAGTTCATACCAAGAAAACAATCACATTATGAAGGTGCCAAGGAGTTGGAAAATCTGTGACTGCTCTTGTTTAGGATGGATTGGGACAGGCTCCATCACCATTCACTAGGTGCCCAAGATTTGTATTTCTCGGATTCTGGTGGAGATTTGCAGTCTGAACACACTTTGGCATAGTTATCAGTCAATTTAAATGTTCTTCAAATTTCTTCGAAAAAACGACAGTGTCATCCAGATAGCAAATAAACAGCATACGTTTAAGGTTTCGAAGCATGTTGTCCATCATACATTTGAAGGTGGCTGGAGCATTATATAGTCCAAATGGCATAACTGAACCCATAGAGGCCATCATGAGTTAAGAAGGCAGTCTTTTTCTGGTCAGCCTCGTCAACCTCGATTTGCCAGTAGCTTCTCTACATGTCCATAGTTGAGAAATACTTTGCCCCTTTCAAGCAGCCTGTGAAGTCATCAACACACTGCAGTGGACTGATGTTTTATTTGTGATTTTACTCAGACATAGGTAGTCAATGCAAAAGTGGCAAGTGCCATCCTCCTCCTTCGTTAGGACCACTGTAGAGGACCAAAGACACTCTGAAGACTCAGTGATGTCATCTTCAACATCTTCTCCTGTTTCTTGCCAGTTATCCATCGTTCAAGTGATGGGCCTCTATATGAGTGCTGACTAACTGGTGGAGGACCTGCATTGTTGATATGGTGTTTTATCATGGGCTGCTTGATCTGTTTTTTTCTCAAAAATTGATGCAGGATGGCTGTCATTCACTGGCATTGTTCCTTGATCAGCACAAATCCTGTTGGCAGTTAGATAGTAGCTTCCACCCCTACATTTTCTGTAGTGGTAGCGGAGCGTGCTTCCTCGTTGGTGACACCAAGCTGCCCTTTCTGAAATGGTTCTGCTGTCCTTGTGCACATACCTTTTGGAATGAGTTGTGGCTGGCTTGTGACAATTAGTAATCTAAAGTTCTCCTTCACCACCCAAACTGCTTAAGAATAGTGCTGGCGTGTACATCCCTTTTGTGAGCATGAATACCTTTCTACAATCAATAAAAGCTTCACATTTTGACAGTACAGCTCGATTTATGACTCGAACTTGTCTTGTTGACAAGCCTTCATTGGCAAACAACTGTTCAGAGCAGCCTTTATTATGTGTGCTTGTTGGAATAGCTTTGTCACCTTTCACAGTCTATTATTGCTTTTGACACCTGCAAGAAGTCCATCTGAGAAAAACATCATGACTACATTCTGTCAAAACAATAAATTCCAAGGTTTGTGTTCTGTCCTTGACAGTTACTGTTGTGACCCTCAGCACAATCAATTTTATACCACAGAACAGTTTTATTTTGCTGGCAATCATAAGCATTTGACGTTACAGAAAAAGAAGCCCCTGAGTCAACCAGCTTCCGATCTGATTGGCCATCAATGAGACTTCCTGTTATCTTGGTTAACTGTCATCCATGGAGGATTTTCCCCTGTGCCTGCCTCACCTCCATAGAAGGTCGCTTCACATAGTTTTCCAGAATTCAGTGGCTAGGCAAGCAGCTGCTTTGTCTGTATGGTAACAGGAAATGGCTGGTGGCATGTTGGGTAATGATCTCATCCAGGATATGGTAATGAGGTTCAGCCCACAGCTCAACTATAATCACCTGCAGTTGTCTGGCATGAATATGAATGTTATGGTGGTTTATGTTTAGCAGGTAATAGTTGTTGAGCACTCATCTTCCCTCTCTTAGCAATAGCACATATACAGGGCATAAACAATGAAAACAGACTGTCATGTCGTCCTCTGTCCTTCAAATATTGGTTCTTCTGCATGGCATTTTATTTACTTGGTGGAAAAATTGGTTGTACCTGCACTGCTCTGATCATGGTGCATTTGACTGGTGGTGGACTTTGGTGTTAAACATCGATACACTACTTCTTCAGCATTCTCGATTACCTCCGAATGTATGAGCAATCATTCATGGTTTCTAACTCTTCTGTTCTTGGTCCAACAATTCTGGCTGTCATATAGTGTAGGTAGTGGTTTAACAGTTGTAAATTGTCGTAGCTGTGTTGTGAAAGTACCAGAGCTCCAAGCGCTAATAGAAAGCGCTGATGCTCAAATCATTATAGGCACTGAAAGCTGGCTAAAGCTGGATATAAGCTCAGCTGAAATTTTTGCGAAGAATCTAACGGTGTTCCGAAAAGATAGGCTAAACACGGTTGGTGGTGGCGTGTTTGTTGCTGTTAGTAGTAGTTTAACTTGTCCCGAAATTGAAGTAGATACTTCCTGTGAGTTAGTATGGGCAGAGGTCATTGTTGGCATCTGGAATAAAATAATAATTGGATCCTTTTATTGACCTCCTACTTCAGATGATACAGTTGCTGAAAGGTTCAAAGAAAACTTGAGTTTGATTTCAAACACGTACCCGACTCATACGATAATAGTTGGTGGTGACTTTAATTTACGCTTGATACGTTGGCGAAAATACATGTTTTATTCCGGAGGTAAGCATAAAATATCATCCGAAATTGTGCTAAACGCAATCTCTGAAAATTATTTCGAGCAGTTAGTTCATGAGCCTATGCAAATAGTAAACAGTTGTGAAAACACACTTGACCTCTTAGCAACAAATAATCCTGAGTTAATAACCAGCATCAAAACCGATATAGGGATTAGTGAACACAGGGTTGTTGTAGCAAGATTGAATATTGTAATCCCCAAATCCTTGAAAAATAAGCGAAAAATATACCTATTCAAAAAAGCAGATAAAAATTCTCTTGACGCCTTCCTGAGAGACAATCTCCACTCATTTCAAATTAATAATATAAGTGTAGACCAGATGTGGCTTTAATTCAAAGTAGTAGTATCGGCAGCAATTGTGAGTTTTATACCAAATAACCTAACAAACGATGGAGCTGATCCTCCTTGGCACACAAAACGGGTTAGAACACTGTTGCAGAAACAACGAAATAAACATGCCAAATCTAAACAGACACAAAATCCCCAAGATTGGTGATCTTTTACAGAAGCTCGGAACTTAGTGCGGAGTTCAATGTGAGACGCCTATAACAGTTTCCACAACGAAACTTTGTCTCGAAACCTGGCAGTAAATCCAAAGAGATTCTGGTTGTATGTGAAGTATGTTAGTGGCAAGAAACAATCAATGTCTTCTCTGGACGATAACAATGGAGATACTATCGAAGATAGTGCTGCCAAAGCTGATTTACTAAACACAACCTTTCGAAATGCCTTCAAAAAAGAAGATGAAGTAAATATTCCAGAATTCGAATCGAGAACAGCTGCCAACATGAGTAACGTAGAAGTAAATATCCTCGGAGTAGTGAAGCAACTTAAATCACTTAATAAAAGCAAGTCTTCTGGTCCAGACTGTATACCAATTATGTTCCTTTCCGAGTATGCTGATGCATTATCTCCACACTTAACAATCATATACAGCCGTTCGCTCGACAAAAGATCCATACCCAAAGACTGGAAAGTTGCACAGGTCACACCAATATTCAAGAAAGGTAGTAGGCCCATTTGTTAACGTCAATATGCAGCAGGATTTTGGAACATATATTGTGTTCGAACATTATGAATTACCTTGAAGGAAACGGTCTATTGACACACAGTCAACATGGGTGTAGAAAACATCGTTCCTGTGAAACACGACTAGCTCTTTATTCACATGAAGTGCTGAGTGCTATTGACAAGGGATTTCACATCGATTCTGTATTCCTGGATTTTCGGAAGGCTTTTAACACTGTACCACACAAGAGGCTCGTAGTAAAATTGAGTGCTTATGGAATATTGTCTCAGTTGTGTGACTGGACTTGCCATTTCCTGTCAGAGAGGTTCCAGTTTATAGTAATTGACAGAAAGTCATTGAGTAAAACAGAAGTAATTTCAGGCACTCCCCAAGGTAGTGTTATAGGCCCTTTGCTGTTCCTTATCTATATAAATGATTTGGGAGACAATCTGAGCAGCCGTCTTCGGTTGTTTGCAGATGACGCTATCGTTTAGCGACTAATAAAGTCGTCAGAAAACCAAAACAAACTGCAAAACGATTTAGAAAAGATATCTGAATGGTGCAAAAAGTGGCAGTTGATCCTAAATAACGAAAAGTGTGAGGTCATCCACATGAGTACTAAAATTAAACTTCGGTTACACAATAAATCAGTCTAATCTAAAAGCCCTAAATTCAACTGAATACCTAGGTATTACAATTACGAACAACATAAATTGGAAAGAACACATAGGAAATGTTGTGGGGAAGGCTAACCAAAGGCTGCATTTTATTTGGCAGGACACTTAGAAAATGTAACAGACCTACTAGGGAGACTGCCTACACTACGCTTGTCCATCCTCTTTTAGAATACTGCTGCGCGGTGTGGGATCCTTACCAGGTAGGACTGATGGAGTACATCGAAAAAGTTTAAAGAAAGGCAGCACGTTTTGTATTATCACGAAATATGGGAGAGAGTGTCACAGAAATGATACGGGATTTGGGCTGGAAATCATTAGAAGAAAGGTGTTTTTCGTTGCGATGGAATCTTCTCACGAAATTCCAATCCCAACTTTCTCCTCCGAATGCAAAAATATTTTGTTGACACCGACCTACATAGGGCGAAATGATCACCACGATAAAATAAGGGAAATCAGAGCTCGTTTGGAAAGATATAGGTGTTCATTCTTTCCGCACGCTATACGAGATTGGAATAATAGAGAATTGTGAAGGTGGTTTGATGAACCCCCTGCCAGGCACTTAAATGTGATTTGCAGAGTATCCATGTAGATGTACATACTTCTTTTCTCTTGCTATATGACATATGAGAGAAGTGAGGTCCACGACTGCCATAGGGACCTGATTCAGAAGTTGATCATATCTCTTTCATATAACTCTTTTTGCTATGTTGGCACCAGTTGATGAATTCTTCTGTTGTTGTTACATCCTTTACCAGAAGAGCATCGTAGGGTGATTCTATCCCAAATCATACGGATAAGAGTGAATGTGTAACACCATTATTTCAAAGTTTTCTGAAAAAAATGTGTTTAAGTTCCTCAACACACATCTCAAAAACTAAAATATTTTGATTTTCTGATGATTCGTTAAAACATTATAGACCTCTCTAAATGAGAGTATTTGTAAAAATGTTGTAACTAAAGGGAAAATAAAAAAATTGTAATAAACTGCAAGCAATAGAGATCTGAAATTATTTTTAAAAAACCCTTGTTCACAATACTTTCAGACATGATTAACACGTACACACTTCTGAGCTTTTTTTCATCTTAATTTGGAAAAATGAACCATGGAAACTTGTAACTTTTAGGAAACTTTGAAATTATGTTTTGAAAATATGATTACTCACAAGATGTTAACTGTCTTGAGAAATGATAAAGTGTAAAGATTACTATTAGCAATGACATTAATACCTGAAACTCTTAAACTATTATATAAATTATCTTCTCTAAAACCCCAATCTTGAATAATATAAAAATTGCACAGAGTGTTAGTTGGTCATTGTACTTATGGAAGGTACAATCAGAGTGGGCAATATTTTGTGGAGCAAACTTTGAAAAATTTTTGTGTTAGACATGGCTACTCTCAAGGCCAAAAATTACTGGACACTTAAAAAGTTAAATTGATTGCTAATGTCGACTAAATGTAATGCAAATCTACTATGTCTTAGTCAAAATAGTTATTTTACAGCCTTACAAGTAAGTTGGAAAGCAATTTTTCATTTAGTTCAAGCATTTTATAAGAAAATTAGATATAGGATATGGCTTTGTGTATACATTTTTCTGTTTCTCATATTATTCGCAAATTTTTATTGTCGTCTATCATGATTTAACTTCCTTATGGCATTGCTTGAATTAAAATTGGCTATACTGTAACAATCAGTACTGCACTGTTGAAGAGAGTTCATTTGGTCCCCCCCCCCCCCCCCCCTTCCCCACACACACACACACACACACACACACACACACACACACACACACACACACACACAGAACTTGTTTAGCCAGGCTGAATTTGCACATGGACAAGAATACGCCAACAAGATTAGTACTTGGGAAATGGGAACTGCACACTGATCTGTTGCTGATGACTATTTGAAAGAATTTTGCCAGACTATAAGGTGTCACCCACCTTAGTAGCACTGTCCCTGTGGGCGAGAGGGTTTGCATGCTCCAGGGAAGCAGAGGGTCATCCCGGGGGTAGCATAGCTGATGGCAGGGCCTCCAAAACTGGACAGGCCTGTGCAAAGGAGCCAGGCAAAGTGTGTCGCACAATGCCCTTTCTTTCCTCTTATCCTATCCTGTTTCCCATCTCTTGTCTTCAGAGATACAGACTTCGTTAGGACAGGGTCAACTCCAAATTCAAAACCGGAATCAGCACTTCCGTTAGGCACAAGTACGGTCCTACTGGAAATGAGCGGCAAATGCCTGCAGCCAACCCAACTCCACACATTGTGTATTTTCGCTCCTGTGGAACCAGTCAGCTAGGCTGAGAGGGTGGCATAAGTAGTTGGCAAGCTCGCCGTCCCTAAAATCTGCATTCCAGGCACAGATGCATCCACAGAGAGGACACTCCATCCATATGAAAACAACATGGATAGTAGCAGTTACTGGTCATAAGCTCACTCTAATGGGCGTAAGAGCGGGCGCCAGGGGTCGCTGTTGACAGTGGGATGGCCCATCGTACACTATGTGATCAAAAGTATCTGGAAACCCCCCAAAACATACATTTTTCATATTAGGTGCATTGTGTTGCCACTTTCTGCCAGGTACTCCATATCAACGACATCAGTAGTCATTAGACATTGTGAGAGAGCAGAATGGGACGCTCCATGGAACTCACGAACTTCGAACGTGGTTGATGGCACTTGCATCGTACGTCTGTACGTGAGATTTCCACACTCCTAAACATCCCTAGGGCCACTGTGTCTGATTTGATAGTGAAGTGAAGTGGAAACGCGAAGGGACACGTACAGCACAAAAGTGTACAGTCCGACCTCGTCTGTTGACTGACAGAGACCGCTGACAGTTGAAGAGGGTTGTAATGTATAATAGGCAGACATCAATCCAGACCATTACACAGGGATTCCAAACTATATCAGGGTCCACTGCTAGTACTATGACAGTTAGGCGGGAGGTGAGAAAACTTGGATTTCATAGTTGAGCAGCTTCTCGTAAGCCACAAATCACGCCAGTAAATGCCAAATGACGCCTCACTTGGTGTAAGGAGTGTAAACATTGGATGATGGAACAGTGGAAAAACATTGTGTGTAGTGATGAATCATGGTACACAATGTGGCGATCCAATGGCAGGGTGTGGGTATGGTGAATTTCCACTGAATGTCATCTGCCAGGGTGTGTAGTGCCAATGGTAAAATTTGGAGGCGGTGGTGTTATGGTGTGGTCGTGTTTACATGGAGAGGGCTTGCACCCCTTGTTGTTTTGCTTGGCACTATCACAGCACAGGCCTACATGGATGTTTTAAGCACCTTCTTGCTTCCCATTGCTGAAGAGCAATTTGGGAATGGCGATTGCATCTTTCAACATAATCGATCACCTGTTCATAATGTACAGCCTGTAATAGACTGGCCTGCACAGAGTCCTGACCTGAATACTAAAGAACACCTTTGGGATGTTTTGGTATGCTGACTTCGTGCCAGGTCTCGCCGACCGACATCAATCACTCTGTGAAGAATGGGCTGCCATTCTCCAAGAAACGTTCCAGCACCTGATTGAACGTATGCCTGCGAGAGTGGAAGCTGTCATCAAGGCTAAGTGTGGGCCAACACCTCACTGAATTCCAGCATTACCGATGGAGGGTGCCACAAACTTGTAAGTCATTTTCAGCCAGGTGTCCAGATGCTTTTGTTCACATAGTGTCTTGCAACACGATACCCTCAGCCCAACATTTTAGTAAGAGGTTGAAAAGCAGCAGAGAAACTAGCTTAAGTTTTACAGTTTTTGTGGATATGTTGTCTTTGCCAGGACGCTTCTCACATTTAAGTTGTGCAATTGTTCTTTGAAGCTTCTCCATAGTAGGCGTGACATCAAAGTCATGGTAAAGTGTCATCTGAGGAATTTTATCCATTGTATTTGGACTAATGTTGATGGGATGTGAGTAGAGGCTGGAATAATGTTCTACCCAAAGGTGCAACTGACGATTTCGATCTGTGATGACTTTTCCATCTATTTCCTTAAGTGGTACGCTCTTCTTTGGAATGAGTCCAATGACCCATTTGATCCCCAAGTACACACCACCAATGTTGCAAGCATTGAAACACTCCTTTATGCCAGTGCAAAGTTGCTCCCAACAGGAACTGATACAGTTGTGGACAGTGTGTTGAAAAGCTGCCTCTGCTTTGCTTAGCTCCCTGCATGTACAGCTGCATGTGTTTTTATGGCAGATGACAGTGGCTTGACGCTTAGCCTCGAGGAGAGGTTTCAGGACATCTAGGTTCTCGATGAACCAATCCTAGGATTTTGCTTCCAGATTAACAAACACATTCCCAGCCATAACGGTAAGAAGCGATTTTATCTTCTGCCAGTCTTCAGGAGTGGCTGGGTCCCAAGGATCCACCTCTTTTCGTATCTCATCACTAAATACTTCTACTGCAGCAGTGTTTCTTGTTTGGCAAAGATTAATTTTTGTTTTGCAGCGTGTTCTGGTAGAGTGAAACATTTTAGTCACAAAGTGCACTTTTGTTGCTACTAGTGCACGATTCGTGTCACAGTCTGCACTAAGGAAAGAACGTATGAAGAAAATAACACAGACCTTTCCTATTAGTTAGAATAAGATCTAATTGGTGTCAGTGTTTTGAATGGATGTGCTTCCAGGAAACCTTGTGGTCCAGTTTGCCTTTAAAGTATATATTGGTGACACACAACTGATACTTTGCACAGAATTCAAGCAACTGTAGACCATTTTCATTCATCTTGCTCACTCCGTGTTTGCCTAGGCAGTCAGGCCAAATGGCAAAATCACTACCGACATGAGCCTTGAAATCACCAAGGATGCACAGAAGGTCCCCGGAGTGCACTCCTTGTACCACATCACTGAGTTGTTCATAAAACTTATCCTTGGCATCTACAGCTGAGGTAAATGTTGGTGCATACACCGATATCAGCGTCAGTGGTCCCCTATTTGTTGTGAAATGCAGAGTCATAATGCATTCTGAGAGCCCAATCGGATTTTCGGTACAACACAGCAAGTCATTGTGTACAGCAAAACAGATTCTGTGCTGTCTGGGGATGCAACATCTTTGCCCTTCCAGAAAAAAAGTGTAGTTTTTTCCCGTATTGAGCCTTCTTCTGGTAGGCGGGTTTCCTGCAGTGCTGTTATAGCAATATTGAGTCTGACTAGCTCTAAGTCGATAGCAGCCGTTTTGTGTAGCTCTTGTGAGCTCCCTCAGATGTCTGGGAAGCCTTGCGAAATAGTGCAGATGTTTCACGTACTGATGTGTAATGAAATATCTTTGCTTTTTATTTTATTTTTAATTTTTACTTTATGCAAAGGTAAAGGTGATCATGGCAATTGCAACTGCCACTGTGGAATTTCACTTCTGAGTATACCTGGAAAAATGTTTGCCCAAGTGGTGTTGGGCAGACTTCAGAAGCTTGCTGAGTGCATATTCCCTGAGGAACAATGTGGGTTTCGTCCCCAACGATCTGCAGTTAATATGATCTTCACACTCCGGCAAATTCATGAAAAGTGGTACGAGCAGAAAACCCCTCTCTTCATTGCCTTTATCAACCTAATTAAGGCTTTCAACACAGTCAGCAGAGAAGGACTGTATGTGGTACTTTTGAAAACAGGTGTCCTCCAAAGCTCTTAAAGATGATCATGAATTTTCATGAAGATATGGGAGGTACTGTGGTCTTCGATGGAATTACTTTTGACCTGTTTGCTGTGAAAAGAGGTGTTTGTCAAGGCTATGTATTTTCTCCCACTCTGTTCACTATTTTTTTCTCAGCACGCCTCAAAGTTGCTTTCGGTGAAATTAACCTGGGCATTCATCTGTATACCAGAGCTGATGGGAAGCTCTACAACATTTCTCTACTCAGATCCAAGCGCTTCCTAGAAGACTTGCTTGTAAATAGCCTTTTATTTGCTGGCGACAATGCATTTGTAACGCATACTCAAGACGATCTCCAAGAGCTTGTGATAAATTCTCTACTGCATGCAAGCTCTTCGCCATGACTATAAACATAAAGAAGCCGGTTATCATGGTACAAGTATTCACAGATTCGCCTGTCGTCAAACTGGATGGCTCCTTGTTGAAGGTAGTTGATGAATTATGCTGTCTTGGTTCAATAATTGCAGATTTCTCCTTGGATGATAAGATAAATGCATGAATAGGAAAAGCTGCCAACAATTTCAGAAAGTTCTGCACACAAGCACAGGACAACAAACATCTAACATTGTTGACAAAAATACTTGTGTATCAATCGTGTGCTGAGTACCCTCCTGTATGGGGCTGAGAATTGGACTTCATATGCCAAACAGGAAAGAAAGCTCAATGCCATTCACCTGCAGTGCTTACAAAGCATCTTGGGAATATCATGGAAGAATCATGTGACAAATGATATGCTTTTGAAAATTACGAAACAACAGAGTATCACTTGCATGCTCAAGCAACGTCATCTGCTGTGGTTAGGACACCCGCATCACATGGACCTGGCGCACATTACTCAGTGAAATAGCAGGAGCAAAGAGACCTCATGGAAGACCTTCACTACGGTTTAGGAATTGTGTCAAGCATGATACGTGTGCATTTAATATTGACAGTGACAAGTGGGAGCAACTCGCTGATGATCACAGCAAATGGAGGCAACTGACTGCTGATGGAAGCAAGATGCTTAACCAAGTATGGCTTAACAACTTAGCTGTGAAACGATTGCACAGACATGAGATTATGACTAACCTTCCTGCTGGAGTGACTTATATTTGCCTCACCTGTGGGAACCAAGTCGGCTCTTGCATCAGACTTTTGAGCCACCAGTGAAAATGTCTATGGGGTGCCACTTGAATCTTCTGAAGCATCAGTACGTATAAGGTGTCATAAAGAAGATGGTTACAACTTGCAGCTTATGAGAGACACTAATTATTTATCTCACCCACCACTGATTGTTTTACACACAAGAAATGAAGTTGCCCACAACAGTCCTGTAAAGTACATACTGAAGTCTTTGCATTTTACACACAATAACAGACTGAATTTTGTGGAGAACTGTTCTTGCTATATATGGAAACATTCCACGTGGGAAAAATGTATCTAAAAGCAAAGATGATGTAACTTACCAAACGAAAGCGTCGGTATGTTGATAGACACACTAACAAACACAAACACATGCAAGCCAGCAGCTTCATAGCAGAACTCTATTGTCTCTTTTTTAAATGGAATTCCCCTAATGTACTATCATTTAGAAATAAGAGTTTCATGTTTTGTAATAATTTTGATATGGTCTGCACAAATCCAATAGCATGTCTTATAGTATTAACAGCTTCATGCTGGAGATTATATCTTGTTGCAAGATGTTTACAGGAACCTCCTGCTCCCATCACGTGCGCTTTTGCATGACCTGTTGCCAAAAATGTCCATTTTTGCCTTAATTCCTGTACAGTATTTTTCAACCTCATAAAGCTGAAATATGTTTTTAAAGTGAGACACTGCACCATCAAACACATATTTAGGAAATGTATCACCTCTAGATGCTATGCCATCAGTTATTGTGCTGACAGCACAGTATGCACGTCCACTGTCACGAATGAGATCTTCTCTGACAATAGCAAAACAGTGTAATGCTCCAAGGAAGTGAGCAACTTTGTTCAGCAAAGCAACAGACCAGGCCTCAGCAAAGTCAGAATGAAGGACAAGTGTGTCAGTATTCTGGGAAATGGGTAATTTTACATCTGCTATGGGCTGTGTCTGAATCTCGTGGATAAAACGGTGGGTTACTCCTTTCATGACCCAAAATCTAACCAACGTAACAAACTTCCCTAGCTCCACTCTATTCTTCACAAACTCTCCTCCATGTCACAATGCATAAGTTATGACACTGTCAGTATCCTGAAGGTGTAGTGCTTCAGCACCAGGACACAGTGCACACTCCTGCAACCAACATATGTCTCGCAGCTCTTAACACACACACAAAAGCATCAGGTCCGTTTCTGTACTTCTTCCCTGTGACACTACTTGTAGTGAAACATACAAGTTTCAAACTAGTGCAGTAAATACAGATGCAGGGGTAGAATTTGGTGAGACCAGTTTTTAAATTTGCGTTCTTTTCGTTTTTCATTAGGAAGTATGCTTCACTTACTGATCTTATCATATATCTTTTTACCTATTTAACTTTTTCATCACTTTCACTAACAGAGATAAGTTCAGCCTGATTAGGGCTTTTCCTGCTACAATCTTTGTCATCACTTAGTTAATATTCCAGAGTAACATTAAGTCATGTCATCTTGAAGTGGGTGCCTACAGTAGGCATCAGGCTTGCCCAAATACCTTTTCCATTCTTTATTTTATGAGCTTTTGAAATTAAATAATGTGAGGAAATGGGTTTGTATTTCTGTATCTGCTGCTTGGAATAGCTATCTGGTTATCAGTTTCAGTAATTATACCTTCTCAGTGTGGGTGGCTGCTGAGATAGCAGCATTCAGGTTTTGATACCACAAATCACATTGGGTGCACATGAAACTATCTTCAGGTTCTGCACCAAGTGCGTCTACATTATGCATGTCACAATGTTTTGAAGATGTTGCTTGTGTAAAACTTGTTTCAAGTTCTTCCACTTTTCTTTGTAAATACCACTTTCTTCTTGTGCTTCTTATCATGCCGAGCATTTAAGGTGGAATATACTAGAGGCTACAACAGAAATGCTAACATTAAATGCATCAACTACTTCACATGCAGGAATATAAACATTTTCACTCTCTTCATTAGTTTTACATTCCAATTACCATGATTGTTCAAGTGGGTTGTCACTAAATTTCTTGTTGTAGCGAGTATAGCAATTCCTGCAAAATGGATAAAATGGTAACACAGTTGCTTGAGGACCAAGATATTTCTGCAATACCTCTGACAGATTTCCAACAATTGTGAAGTGATTTTGAAGAACCTGGCAAGCAGTGTCATTTTGAAACTACAAGCAAGTCCAGATCCAAAGCCAGGATCATCAGTGAAGTGTAACACGTAGAACTGAAAGCACATTTATTATTGACACCAACATATAGGCAGAACAAAACTGATGTTCTTGATGGAGAGTACAGTTATTTATACAAGCACTGAATATTCCAGAATACTAGTATTTGTACAACCATCAAATATTCCAGGGATACAAACATTACAAACATAAGATATTTCAACAAACTTTGAGCAACAATAAATATAAAATAATAAATAATTGCTGGTGTTAGAGTTTGAACAAGTGACATGCACACTGGTCAAGGGTTCTAATCACTACATCATACTGAATGCAACAGAGCTTGCAGCAGTTGCACTATGTAAAACAAAGAAAATAAGGTTGCGCACTTCTAATAAATCTAAGTATATTAAGTTTTCCCTCACTGTACATTTATGAACTGACTGCACCAAGAATTAAAATAAGTATGTACTGCCCAACCAGCATTTAAAACTTTACTCTCAAATTCTGCAGTATGTGGGTATGAAAATAATACTAATTAAAAGGAAAAGAATTGCCCAGTATTAGCTTACAATCACTGAAAAATGCTTCTGTGGCAGCTTTGTGTAGAAATGTGATTATTCAGTTCAAGAGTTCATGAAGGTTAACCTGAAAATTTGCGCAAGAGAAAACACATTCTTGGGATTAAAGTCCATTATTTTTAAAAAGGTCATCGTTTGTAGATCAATTATGTATCCAGTACAGTATGTTACATTAATGATATTTTAATAAAAACTGTAAATCAATTTTTGTGTTTCAATGAGTCTGCTATATGTAAAGTCAGTGACTTGAAATTGTGTGTTAAGAGAGAGTACAATTCTGTTCTGTTCTGTTCTATTCTTTTGTATTCTATTCATATTTAAGTTTGCATTCATATTCAAGAGGTTCTGCTTTATTCTCTGGTCTGCTTTTGTAGTTTTGAACAATGTGGACAAACAGTTCTAACATGCTACAGCCACTGTTGTACAAGCTATTGTTACTTTGAAGTTGTGTTCACTCTATTCTGTGTCAGAACACTGACTTCTTACACTCTCTTTCCTGCCCTTAGCGTTTTATGTACATAGAGTGCTACAAGTTTTTGTTATATCTTATCCACAACACATTTTTGTGCTACCATATCCTTACACGCTGTTGTCTACTTTTCCACACTCCACAAAGGCTCTCCTGCATACTCCACTAACACACTTATCAGAAAGGTATGACAGAAGGACATTATGTATCGGACTATGCCTCAAGCAGTGATATAGAATTCATCCAAAAATTCTGCATTTGCACTCTGGTTCAGCACACCATTTTAAAATATTAGTTAGATTTGTTCAAATGCTTCCACTGCCATGGGGTGAGAGATTCATCCTGGAAATGATACAAAGGCTACAGCTAAGCATTTCTTTGTCATAAAATTTCTTTATGGGGAGCTAGCTGAACAAGGTATGCAAGTTAAGGGGGGGTAGGATGTCAAACGGGCTGACTTGGAGCAGTAGAGGCACCACAGGAAATTTTAATTCCCACTGTCTATTCTTTTACAAATAAGTCCATAAAACTTTATCAGCCTGACCCGGAAGGATTCAGGGTTCACACTCATACCAGTGGAAGTTCAAAAACATAATCAAATAATTTTTTTTTACATGTGAAATTTCATCAGTTTTGCACTTGATATTGGCTGCATTTGTTGCTAAAGGTACACTTTTCTTCGTAAGTAAGAGAGATTCTTCAATGAATTTTGCGCAGCATACAAACCATACTTACAGATGTATGAAACTCTAGAATCTTCCAAATCTATTAAAAACTGTGATACAAAATTGAGACAATTAACTATAAAATTTGAGATTTTTCTAAATGTAAGGATTAAAATGTAAGAGCTCGTTCATTTCTTCACAGGTTAATTAATTTCTAGATTTTCATACACCTGTAAGTATGGTTTGTATGCTGCGCAAAATTCATCAAAGAATCTCTCTTACTTAGGAAAAAAAAGTGTACCTATAGCAACAAATACAGTCAGTAGTAAATGAAAAAAGATGAAATTTCACATGTAAAATTTTTTTTTTTTTTTAATGGTATGACGGTGAATCCTGAAGCCTTTCTGGTCATGCTGACAAAGTTTTATGAATTTATTTGTAAAAGTATAGACAGTGGAAATTAAAATTTCCTGTGGTGCCTCTCCTGCTCCAAGTTGGCTCGTTTGATGTCCTACGCCCCTTAATCCATTCCCCCCCCTCCCCTTACGATTGCAAAAGCAGGGGGAGAGATAAAGTGAAGCTTTGAGTGAGACTGTGAGATAGGCATCAACTACTTTGTTGTCAACCCTGTCCACAAATATTGAAAATTTGTGTTTGAGTTTTAATCTGACACTCAGTTTGTTTCATGAAAAGTTATTGTACAGCTTACTAAAATTAGCTTAAACTGTTCTAAGCAATGGTCCATAGCTGTGGAGCCATCTGTCTAAAACAAAAACGAGGAGATAAACAGAAATTTAAAGTCAATCAATATGAGAAGAGATTTTGTTTTGTTTGGGGGGTGGGGGTGGGTGGGGGGGGGGGGGATAGGGGGTGTTTCAGATGAGGCTATGTTACCAACAGTTGGATGCAACTGATAACTTTAAAATGGAAAGTGGTTCATGTGACACATTAGTCATATATGGAATTACACAAGATAAGGAAAGGTGTCTTTATTT
Source organism: Schistocerca americana (assembly GCF_021461395.2). Classification (NCBI taxonomy): domain Eukaryota; kingdom Metazoa; phylum Arthropoda; class Insecta; order Orthoptera; family Acrididae; genus Schistocerca; species Schistocerca americana. Next base: position 433,425,988 of record NC_060120.1, on the reverse strand, counting down.
GATCATAAGAGGTATTCATTCTCGGGTTATGTCAAAATTTATAAAACTAGCAACCAACAACATTGTTCACAATCTGGGGCACAACCTGGGTAGCTTCAATGGAGACTTGGATTCTATCAGCTTTTTCACAGATTTTTACGGCCACACAGTATTGTCCTTCAGGGTCATGTAATAGTTTTCATACTGGCATTAAGGATGTACAGCTCAACAACACGATGCCCCCCCCCCCCCCTCCCACACACACACACACACAGAGAGAGAGAGAGAGAGAGAGAGAGAGAGAGAGAGAGAGAGAGAGAGAGAGAGATTTGCAAAATTGAGACCCTGCTTAGAGATTACCACAATATATAAGAGAATAAGAAACTATATATAAAAACAAAGATGAGGTGACTTACCGAACAAAAGCGCTGGCAGGTCGATAGGCACACAAACAAACACAAACACACACACAAAATTCAAGCTTTCGCAACAAACTGTTGCCTCATCAGGAAAGAGGGAAGGAGAGGGGAAGACGAAAGGAAGTGGGTTTTAAGGGAGAGGGTAAGGAGTCATTCCAATCCCGGGAGCGGAAAGACTTACCTTAGGGGAAAAAAGGACAGGTATACACTCGCACACACGCACATATCCATCCACACATACAGACACAAGCAGATATGTCTGCTTGTGTCTGTATGTGTGGATGGATATGTGCGTGTGTGCGAGTGTATACCTGTCCTTTTTTCCCCTAAGGTAAGTCTTTCCGCTCCCGGGATTGGAATGACTCCTTACCCTCTCCCTTAAAACCCACTTCCTTTCGTCTTCCCCTCTCCTTCCCTCTTTCCTGATGAGGCAACAGTTTGTTGCGAAAGCTTGAATTTTGTGTGTGTGTTTGTGTTTGTTTGTGTGTCTATCGACCTGCCAGCGCTTTTGTTCGGTAAGTCACCTCATCTTTGTTTTTATATATAATTTTTCCCACGTGGATTGTTTCCTTCCATTATATAGAATAAGAAACTACCCGTTCATCGCGACGTACCTGTCTTATGAAGAAACAGGCTTTGCCTGAGACCCCTCCACTCTCTACACTAAACAGCTAGCTACAAGTAGCACCAAAGTAAGAGGTCTCTTGGAGCAAGAACTGCCAACACATCCGAAATTACCAAGAATGGGAATGGTTTGAAAAATATAATCGTGATACGAGTATTGTAGGTGTTGAACTTGATGGGAAACTGTGGGTCAAATTAAATAGAATCCTCACTGGATGTGGTTGGTGCTCTAGCTCACTCTGTAAGTGGGGTATTATGGAGTCTTAGAGTTGTGACTGTGCACTGAAACAGTCTGTCAGACATATAAGAGAGGAGTTTGTCCTACGATGCTATAAGGGCACTTGGAATCTTTTTTAAGATTTCATGATGCTTCAGCTGCCATTCTCTTTATTTCACATATGATTGTACAATTTCGGCCTTAGGCCATTTTCAAGTATCTAAAATGAAAGCATTATACATTGAATACATCAGTGACACTTGTGATTTTTATGTCATATCTGTAGATGTACTAGGCGCATTATAACTTACTTTATAGATTATTTTTTAGTTGTGAATTATGCCATGTATGTTGTTGCTCCAATGACTCCATGTTATGCTCATAAAATAAATCTGAAATGTTTCACGCTATTTTAGGAGCATGTTACTTTCGAGCAGTTGTTGCAAAGCTCTTATATATAAGGCCCATGTTTCAACGTACATGACACCAGGAATATTACAATTATTTTACAGAAATTTATCAGTTGACTTGCACATGATTTTCTTCGTAATTACGTTTAATTATCGTTCATCATTGGTGTAAATATGACTTATGTAATTTCTTTAAAATAACATGTAAATATTTGTTGTTTTATTATGGGAGCACATCATTTTTGAATAGTTGGTACACAGATGTTATATATGAAATGTATCACAATGTTCTAATGAAACAGTACTGAAAACTGTCTAGAGTTGAGTGAAAACTGCTTTATGGTTGTGTGGTGTTTCAGATTACAATCATATTTATTAATGAGTGTAACGATAATTTTACATTCTATGGTTCTGTAATGCTTCATCGTAGAATTGATAGAAAGTTATCTAGGAATTTCCCATTTTGCAGGTCTTTTTGCTCATTTAAAACTCTGTCTGACTGATCTTTTAGGTGGATGTAAAATTCGATTTCTTCCATTACATCCATGACTTTTCCTTTCTGTAACGTATGTAATATTTGAAGTGTTCCATCTATATTAGGTATTTTGTGCTTGGTGTCCTTTAAGTGTGCAGCAAATGTGGATAGGTTATTGTCACTTACTGTCGTGTGTTCTTTAAATCATGTACTATCTTTTCTTCCTGTTTGTCCAGTATAAATGTTTGGGCATTCTTCACAGTTAATTTTGTAGATTCTTGATTGCAAAAATGGCTGTAATTTATGTGGTATGTGTCTCAATAATCGTTGTAAATTGTTAGTGGTTCTGTAATTGCTGTATAATTTTATGTTCTTGAAACATTGAGTAATTTTGTCGAAAATAATTCCTAGGTGTGGCCATATAAGAACTTTATTTGTCTGTAGTTTGTTTATGTCATTGGTTAAAGTTATTTCATCTATGGGATTGGCATGTGTTTGCTTGATTTTCTTTTTGAATAAAGTGTCTACTAAATTTTTGGGGTAACTGTTGCTTATAGCTACATTTCAGAGAAGATCTAGTTCTTTCTCAATATTTTTCTTTTTTCAGTGCTAAGTTGTTTAGTCTATGTAACATAGAATGAAAATATGCGAGCTTGTGCGCTCTCAGGTGGCTTGACTGGTTGTGGATAATTATGTCTGTTGTCATTGGTTAAGGACGAAATTGTACAATTTTACTTTAAATAAAGAGAATGGCAGCTGAAGGCATCATGAAATCTTTCAAAAAATTCATCGCAGCTTCAGACCCTATCACACTGAAAATTATAGAAGCACTTGGAATCATTTTCTGAATATCAGTGCACAGTGATGAAATGGGTTAGAAACCTAGATATTAATGTTTAGGTGATTTATTTTTGTTTATACAGTGACATTCATTATTTGCTATAAGTATACCTCATGTGTGTGATTATACAGATCAATGCAAATGCTGATTATGGTAACACATAAAGGCTGTGGGAAGTGATCAGCATGTTGTCCAGAACATTGTGAGGTGGTTGTTATCCATTTTTCACCCATTCCTCATATACTGTAACCAACATGTTTACCAGAATGAGAGTAAAAGCATCAGTGTGCTTCCTGAGGTGAGCAATGCCATTGATCTTCACCACATGCCCAATAATTGCCTTCAGATGACTACACAGGTAGAAACATAATGGATTTAAGTCCCGAGAATGTGGTGGCCCCTCCACTGGACCCCTGCAACTAATCCACATCCGAGGAAACTGATATCCAGGTATACCAGAACAGCTAGCCCATAATGAGGTGGGACACAGTCATTCTGAAAGTAAGTTGGTAATGTCCCATCATCTGACATCAGCATTGGGATTCCAACTTCGTCTAACAACTTCAGCTGATGTGCTGATGTTAGTGTATCCAGAGAGAAGAAAGGCTGAAAATATGAGACCTCCATATTCCACCCCAAATGGTTACTTTCAGTGCTTCAGGTATGTTCTATGGTTCCAACCAGTGAAAGTTGACATCTGACCATCATCATTGATTCTGCTTGTATTTGCCTGTTCATTCACATGGAAATCAATTTAATCCATACTAAAATCTGTGTGACAGGGGAAATGACAGTTTTAGTTTGTTTGCGTGCCAACTAATTTGCAAATTTTACCTGACAATGTGGATTGTCCTTAGATGCTGTAACATTTGCATTTTATATGACTGCTATTTGTGTACAGCCAAAATTCTCATTATTGATGTGTGACTGACCCCAGTTTCCAGCGTGAAGCAATGAGTACTACACCTTCCCCTGAACACTACTGAATTATACGAGAAAAGTTGTTAATGTTGCTTTATCCATAACAGTTTTGGATCATTTAGCTTATGGTTTGTTGGCGACAGAGCTATTTCCACAGAATTTCATTAAAATTTTCACTACTTCACTGGCATTAATGGATGGTATGTCTGGGCACCATTGGTTGAAATCCTCTGCCATAACATGGATGCTCATCTCTCTTGATACCACGACAACTTGTGTGATCATCATCAGCTTTCACCTCAACTGTAAGAAAGAAACATCAGTCATAACTTGAGAATGAAGTAAGTCATGTCCAAATAAAAGAAACCATCATTTTTTTCATGCTGTTCTTTATCCATTAGATATGTAACATGAGCCCCTTTCCATTTGAAAATTGTAACTTGCATCCAAGACAATGGCTTCTGAAATGTCTGCAGTCTTGATAATACAACCTCAAAGATTTTCCCCCTCTCCAATCCTGTACTATTTTACTTTAAATTTCTGTTTATTCATATGTTTTAGAAAGTTAGTGCCATGCCTATGAAGAAGCAAACATGATTTGTTAAGTGTCCTATCTTTAAGTGAATGTGTGTGACCTATTCAGTGCTACCTTACTTGCTTTTATGAAACCCAGATACTTTCATTTTGTGTTCTTCTGTACAGTGCTCAACACTTAACCCAGAAAAAGCAGGATTTGAAGTAGTTAGACATAACTTTATAAAAACCTATGTTTAAAACATTAGAGATTAAATTTAATTGATAAAAAGAGAAAATACTAAAACAAAGCAAGCAAAATGGAATACAGATGTTTAAAAAAAAACAAGGACTTAATGGAACTGCAAAATGGCAAAACAGGAATAGTTAGAGAAAAAAATGCAAAGCATATGTGACACTGAGAAAGATAGTTACTGCATACAGGAAAATAAAAGAAACCTTTGGAGAAAAGAGACAGATGAAAGAGAAGCATTAGCTGAAAAGGAAACAAAATAGGGTTATAAAGGAAACAGGAGAAAGTTAGAAAAGAAATTAAAATTCAGTTACTGGTAACTGAAGAAAATAGTTTAGAAGAATCTTCATTTGCATTGCCAGAACAACAGTATGAATTAGGATAGATTGCTGCTCACCATATGCAGTTGGCATTGATTGTACATTTAAAAGGAGCAGTGAACATGCACAATCAAAAGAAGGGCTGTCTCTGATAGATAGCTAAGTGAATAGCTACATCATGAATTAACTTTCCATGTTTGATTTACCACACTCGATGTTAATTCACATTTTCGACTCAACCCCTGCAATCTGCAATGCAAACTGTGTAACTTACAGTGTTAGCTTCATGTTGATGAACTCTAGCCTTCCTGCTACCACAATATAAGGAAAAGGGCAGATTGCTGCTCACTGTAAAAATGACACGTTGAGTTGCAGAAAGGCAAAACAAAAACAATGTTACACATTCAACTTTTTTCGCCAAAGCCTTCTCTTCAGAAAAGGACACACACACACACACACACACACACACACACACACACACACACACACACACATTCAGACCAACAGTCTGGTCCAAGCTGCCAGAGATGGCAGTACCATGTGTGTGAGGAATGCTTGCTTGTGTAAATGAATAAGTATGTGTGTGTGTGTGTGGGAGGGGGGGGGGGGGTTTCATTTTCTGAAGAAGGCTTTGGCCTAAAGCTAAATGTGTAACTGTCTTTTTGTTATGCCTGTCTGCAACTGAACACGTCATGTTTACAATGAGTAGCAATCTATAATTTTAGTTATATTGTTGATATTCCAACCTGGAGTTTCATTGTTTGTTTTTTGCAAAAATTCTCAGACAGAGAGAGAATATGGCCAGCAACAGTAACTCTAACAGTCTGTACAACAGGACTAGCTTTTGAACCAAGGAATATAACTGAGGATTTGTAGACAGCAAAAACACCCTTTGAGAAACCAGAATTTTAATTTCATTCACCTCGGAAAACAGTGCAAGTCAATTTTGGTATACTTCCCAGTGTTTTTGAGCCTCATTAAGTGGCTGAAATGCCAGGACAATTGGCAGCATCTGTGACTACTTGTGTGTTGAATTAGATGTGTATTTGAGTAAATCCTGACACTGTTGCTACTCCTCTAGTTGCAGTTTTATCCGTTGTTGTTGCTGGCTTATCTGTTGCTGCCAAGGTTCGAGAAATCTGGTGTACATAGTAGCACATGGCGAAGACAAATTGTGTCGACCTCATCGCTAGTGTAGTAGCCTTCACTTCAGACCACAATATTTATGAAACATCAACAACTTCTGTCAAAATACAACATAGTCAAAATGTTCATGAACCAAGCAGAAGCAGTTCATGGCAAATTATTCAGTGATCACTCCAAAACAGAGGAATAAAATCAAATCATGATATAGCCAGATAACAGGTATCTTAATCAGAGTTTCATATAGGCAAGAGGTGCTGGGAATCACACGTTCGTGATCTGTCACTCCAAGCATACAGTAAACAATCATTGTTGCTTGGCCTGCTGCAGATGCTCTTGTGACTGGCCTGCAATAATGGCCAGTTCCTGCTGCCGACACCCTAACCATATGTGTGTGAACTTACACATATTGACTTGTCTGCATCATCCATTTGCATGCCTTGTTGGGCTACTAAACCATATTTTGTGCTTTATGTTTCATCTCTTGCCGCTGAAGACATTGTCAATTGCTATAGAAACAGCTTGTTGATTCTCCAAGATTGTTGTTGTTGTGGTCTTCAGTCCAGAGACTGGTTTGATGCAGCTCTCCATGCTACTCTATCCTGTGCAAGCTTCATCATCTCCCAGTACCTACTGCAACCTACATCCTTCTGAATCTGTTTAGTGTATTCATCTCTTGGTCTCCCTCTACGATTTTTACCCTCCACGCTACCCTCCAATGCTAAATTTGTGATCCCCTGATGCCTCAGAATCTGTCCGACCAACCGATCCCGTCTTTTAGTCAAGTTGTGCCACAAATTTCTCTTCTCCCCAATTCTAGTCAATACCTCCTCATTAGTTATGTGATCTACTCATCTAATCTACAGCATTCTTCTATAGCACAACATTTCGAAAGCTTCTATTCTCTTTTTGTCTAAACTATTTATCATCCACGTTTCACTTCCATACATGGTTACATTCCATACAAATACTTTCAGAAACGACTTCCTGACACTTAAATCTATACTCAATGTTAAAAAATTTCTCTTCAGAAAAGCTTTCCTTGCCAATGCCAGTCTACATTTTATATCCTCTCTACTTCGACCATCATCACTTATTTTGCTCCCCAAATAGCAAAACCCATTTACTACTTTAAGTGTCTCATTTCCTAATCTAATTCCCTCAGCATCACCCTATTTAATTCGACCACATTCCATTATCCTCGTTTTGCTTTTGTTGATGTTCATGTTATATCCTCGTTTCAAGACACTGTCCATTCCATTCAGCTGTTCTTCCAGGTCCTTTGCTGTCTCTGACAGAATTGCAATGTCATCGGCTAAACCTCAAAGTTTTTGTTTCTTCTCCATGGATTTTAATTACTACTCCAAATTTTTCTTTTGCTTCCTTTACTGCTTCCCCCCTGCGGGTTCGGGGTAAGAATAGGCCCGCAGTATTCCTGCCTGTCGTAAGAGGTGACTAAAAGGAGTCTCAAACGTTCGGCCTTAATGTGATGGTCCCCCTCAGGGTTTGACCTCCATTTTTCCAAATTTCCGTTGTTAGTGCGTGCCATTTGGGGAAGGATGCCTTACGTGGTGTTTTTCTATTGGTCCATCATGCACCACCATCTTGCATGCTAACTATTGTCGTGTGACGGGATTTACACCCAACGTCTTCTGGGTTGCCTCCTTCTCGTCTTGTGCGCAATCCCCTTCTTAGCGCTCCCGACAACTGTGGACCCTTTCAACACCTAAAATCCAGCACGGTAGCCAGTCCGTTGTGGTGGGGTCGTCATGTACCCTCTTGGTGGTTGCCCCCTGACCACGCAGGGATCGCACTACAGATGCCAGAGCTGTTTCCTCCCCACGCATGCCAAAGAGCATGTGCCCATCTTGTCTGGGGCACAGGGACTCCGGGCACCGGGATATCAGCCAGGTACCCATTGCTTTGGCTGGGTGGCGCCCTTGGGGAGAGCCCTTGTTCGGAGTAGGTGGCATCTGGGCGGATGTGGCGCAATGAAGCGCAATAAATCACACCAAGCTGGTGGCCACACGGCCACTAGCGTCTCTAAGCAAGGCAGAGTAGACTTGCTGCGCAATATGACCCTCAGTCGTTCCCCTCGTTGGCTGCGCCGTGGGAGGGACGCAGATCTAGTGCCAAGCGGGAGCCTTACGTACCACAATACCTTGTCTGCAGCAGGACTGATGGTGACTCCTTTCTTACGATGAAGCCTCTGTTTTTTGTGGAACACCTGGAGGATAGGTTTGGGGAAGTGGCGGGGTTGTCTAAAATGAGGAATGGGTCCATCCTCTTCAAGCCGTCCTCCCCAGCCCAGTCACGAGCTTTGCTCTTGTGTGATAAGCTGGGTGACGCCCCTGTTACCGTCACTCCCCACAGTAGCTTAAATATGGTCCAGGGGATTATTTACCATCGTGACCTATTGTTACAATCCGACGACGAGCTGAGAGCCGACTTGGAACGACGTGGTGTACGTTTTGTCCGTCGTGTACATAGAGGACCCAAGACTAACAGGGTGGCCACCGGTGCCTTTATCTTGGCCTTCGAGGGTGCTGTATTGCCCGAGAAGGTCAAGGTAATGGTTTACCATTGTGACGTCAAGCCATACGTCCCTCCCCCGATGCGGTGCTTCCAGTGCTGGAAGTTTGGGCATATGTCCTCCCGTTGCCCATCCAGCGCCACATGTTGAGATTGTGGACGCCCCTCTCATCCCAATTCTCCTTGTGTGCCTCCGCCTGTATGTGTCAACTGTGGGGAGCACCACTCTCCGTGCTCGCCGGATTGCCCCGTTCTTCATAAGGAGCAGAAGATAATGGAATTTAAGACCCTGGACCGGCTTACTTATCGAGAGGCAAAACTGAAATTTGAAAGGTTGTATCCTGCTTCCTTTCGAACATCTTATGCTGCAGCCACGTTATCGTCACCCTCGCGAGCGGCGGTTGTCGCCTCACCTGTGCCGCCTTCAGTGGGCCCTCGGGGCCGTGCATCTCTGTCTGCCCCCCTCGTGTCTGGGGGAAAGTCTTCCTCTGTTGCCCCCTTAACAGTTGGGGGCAAACCCTCTTCTGTCGCTCCCCCCACGCTTACTTCAGGAGTGACATCTGCTCCAAAACCGGGGGGCTCGATCCCTCCCCCTCCTTCTCCCCCGGCGTTGCCTCTGCCGGTTCCTCTCTCGCGGAAGGGGTCCCTCGGAGCTCTCCCTTCCTCTGTTTCTTCTCCTACCCAGCCGGATGTCAGTCAGTGGCTGAAGGTTCCGCCACCTGCTGGTCGTAGGGCTTCTGCATCGTCGTCAGCCTCCGACGCTCCTTCCGAGAAGCTCTCCCAGCCCTCTAACCCTAAGGACAGACGTGAGAAGAAGGAACGGAACGTGTCCAAGAAGAAGGACATTCCGGTGTTTTTCAGTACCGCCTGCTATAAATAGTTCTGGCTCCGGGGATGAGGTGGAGATCCTCACCTCTGCCGCAGATCTCGCCCTCACGGAACCCTCGGGGGCCTTTCCTTTGGACACAGCTGACTCTCCCCCGGTGGCGGCAGTTGGCTCTGAGGCGCCGTCTGCCTCTTAGTCGCCTTCACGCCCTCCCAGTCCCTTCCTGCTACCATTCTCCAGTGGAACTGCAGCGGTTATTTCCGCCACCTTCCTGAGCTCCGGATGCTTCTGAGTGTTTCCCCTGTTCTCTGCATTTCTCTGCAGGAAACTTGGTTTCCAGCAATGCGGACCCCCGCCCTTCGCGGTTATCGGGGATACTATAAGAACCGCGCTGCCTGTCAACGAGCGTCAGGTGGGGTGTGCCTCTTTGTTCACCACTCTGTCTGTAGCTCGCCAGTACCCCTTCTGATGCCTTTAGAGGCAGTCGCTGCCAGAGTTGAGCTCTTGGTGGCTATTACTGTTTGCTCTGTTTACATTCCTCCGGATGGGGAGCTCCCCCAACATGTCTTGGCTGCGCTGCTGGCTCAACTTCCGCCACCATTGCTGCTTCTGGGTGATTTCAATGCCCACAACCCTCTGTGGGGTGGGACTGTCTCCGATGACCGTGGTCGTGCCGTGGAGCATTTGTTGGCTCAGCTCGACCTTAGCCTCGTGAACACCAGTGCTCTCTCGCATTTCAGTGTGGCCCATGGCTCGTTCACGGCCATCGCTCTCTCTCTTTGCAGCCCCAGACTTGTCCCATCCCTCCACTGGTGAGTGCATCCTGACCTGTCTAGTAGTGACCATTTTCCCATCTATTTGTCACTGCCCCAGTGTCATTCTTCTGGGCGCCTGCCCCGCTGGGCTCTCAACAGGGCTGACTGGCCGGCTTTTACTTCCGCTGCCACCATTGCGTCTCCCCCACAGGGTGACATTGATGAGGTGGTTCCTGTGTCGACCACGTCAATCATTTCTGCGGCCGAGGCTGCCATCCCCTGCTCTTCTGGTCTCCCTCGGAGGAAGGCTGTACCCTGGTGGTCGCCGGAGATTGCTGAGGCTTTTCGCGACCATAGGCGGGCTCTGCAGCGTCATAGGCGGCACCCGTCTCTGGAGACCCTCATCGCCTTTAAGAGGCTCCGTGCCTTGGCCTGTCGTCTTATTGCATGGCGTAAGCAGGAGTGCTGGGAGAGGTATGTCTCATCCTTGGGCTCCCGTGTCTCCCCCTCGCTCGTGTGGTCCCGGATTTATGGATACCGGACCCCTATGGGTGTCCCTGGGATCTCCCTGGACGGCGCTGTTTGCACGGAGGCTGCCGCCATTGCTGAACACTTTGCCGCGCACTTTGCTACGAGCTCAGCGACTGCAACTTGCCCCCCCCCCCCCCTCCCTCCCCGCCTTTTGCTCTCTAAAGGAGCGAGCCGAGCAGACGCCGTTATCATTCCACATGCGTCGTTCTGAAAAATACAATGCTCCTTTCAGCAAGAGGGAATTCCTCGCTGCCCTCGCCGATTGCCCTGATACAGCACCAGGACCAGACTGCATCCACGCGCAGATGCTGAAGCATCTCTCCAGGGACTGCCAGACACACGTCCTCACCATCTTTAACCGCATTTGGAGCGAGGACATGTTCCCGTCGCAATGGCGAGAGGGTGTTATTGTCCCCATCTTGAAGCCCGGTGCGGACCCACTGGCGGTGGACAGCTATCATCCCATTACCCTCACCAACGTTTTGTGCAAATTGCTCAAATGTATGGTGGGGTGGCGTTTGTGTTGGGTCCTTGAGTCGTGCGGTCTCCTTGCTCCATCCCAGGGTGGCTTCCGTCGGGGCCGGTCTGCTGCGGACAATTTGGTGCGGCTGGAATCTGCTACCCGTACGGCCTTTGCCCAACGTCAGCATCTCGTTGCTGTATTTTTTTATCTGCGGAAGGCGTATGACACCACATGGAGGCATCACATCCTTGCTACGTTGCATGAGTGGGGTCTTCGTGGTCAGCTCCCGGCTTTTCTTCAAGCCTTTTTATTGCGCCACTCTTTCCGGGTGCAAGTCGGTGCTGCCTCTAGTTCATCTTATATACAGGAAAATGGGGTCCCGCAGGGCTCGGTGTTGAGCGTCTCCTTATTTCTAGTGGCCATTAATGGTCTGGCTGCAGCCGTGGGGTCGTCGGTGTCTCCTTCTTTGTATGCCGACGACTTCTGCATCTCATTTACCTCAACGACTACGGGCGTCACCGAACGCAGGCTGCAAGTCGCCGTTCGCAAGGCAGCATCGTCTGCTCTGACTCAAGGTTTTCAGTTCTCTGCAGCCAAGACTCGAGTTATGCACTTCTGCAGGCGTCAGATGGTCCACCCTCATCCTGAACTTTACCTCGACGGCCACCTCCTTGAAGTGGTGGACACTAGCCACTTCTTAGGACTCGTCTTTGATGCCCGGCTCACATGGGTTCCTCATATTACTCAGCTGAAGCAAAAGTGCTGGCGGCATCTCAACGCCCTCCGCTGCCTGAGCCACACGTCTTGAGGTGCAGATCACTGCACACTGTTGCGATTGTACAGAGCCCTTGTGCAGTCCAGGCTTGATTATGGGAGCCTGGCCTATGGGTCTGCATCACCCTCAGTGTTGACGTTGTTGGACCCCATACACCACTGTGGGGTTCGGCTTGCAACTGGCACTTTCCGTATGAGCCCCGTGGATAGTCTACTGGTGGAGGCCGGGGTTCCCCCGCTGCAGATTCGCCGCCATCGACTGCTCGCCGACTATGCTGTCCATGTGCATTGCTCGCCAGGCCATCCCAGTCATCGCCTGCTTTTCCCTCCCATGGTCCTCCATCTGCCAGAACGGCGACCCCGCTCTAGGCTTTACATAGCTGTCCGTGTCCATTCCCTGCTGTCAGAACTGGGGTCATTCCCTCTTCTGCCTCCCTTCCGGGTCTGTGCACCTACGCCTCCCTGGTGTTTGCCCCGGCCGTCCGTCCATCTGGACTTGGCACAGGGACCCAAGGACTCGGTTCCGCCTGTGGCCCTCCGTCGCCATTTTCTTGCGCTCCTCGCCTCATTTTCGGGCTGTGATACTGTCTACACTGATGGTTCCCTGGTTGATGGTCGCACTGCCTACGCTTTTGCTCATGCTGCCCATGTTGAACAGCGCTCCTTGCCGGCTGGCTGCAGTATTTTTACTGCAGAGCTGGTGGCCATATTGCGTACTCTTGAGCATATGCGTTCCTGCTCAGGTACGTCCATCGTAATCTGCAGTGACTCCCTGAGCAGCCTCCAGGCCATCGACCGCTGCTATACCTCTTCTCCTCTGGTGTCCTCTATTCGGGAGTCTGTTTCCACCATTACCCGCTCTGGTCGTTCAGTGGTCTTTGTTTGGACGCCAGGTCACGTTGGCATCCCGGGGAACAAACGTGTCGACAGGCTGGCCAAAGGGGCGATCGACGCCCCAGCTTTGGAGATTGGCCTCCCGGCTCGTGATCAGCAGTTGGTGTTGCACAGTAAGGTGCTTGGAATGTGGGCTGATGAGTGGCGTGGCCTGACATCCCCGAATAAACTGTGGGCTGTTAAGGAGACAACCGATGTGTGGCGGTCCTCCCTGCGGGCTTCTCGCAGGGACTCTGTATCCTGTGTCGGCTCCGCATCGGCCATACCTGCCTGACGCACGGCCATCTTTTGCGTCAGGAGGATCCCCCTGTGTGTCGGTGTGGGTCCCGGCTGACGGTCGCCCACATTTTGTTGGAGTGTCCCCGACTGCGCACCCTCCGGCAGTCTTTTAATCTCCCGGGCACTTTGCCTTTGGTTTTATGCGACGATGCCTCCATGGCTCACGACGTTTTAAATTTTATCCGTGGTAGTCCTTTTTATGGTTCCATTTAGGGAGGTCCTGCACCTTTCCCTTTCTGTGTCTCTTGTCCTTGAGTCTCTCATATTTGGTCGCAGATTTTAGTGCGTAGTCGGATGGTTGACTCTTTCCCTTTTTTTTTTGTTCTCGTGGTCAGTCAACCAGTCTCCGGCCATCTTCTTTTCTTCCGTTTCTTTCTGTCTGGTGTTCATCTGTACTCTTCTTGTCTGTAGTGTTCGTTGCTGCCTTTGTGTTCTTTCAGTGCCTGGGGGGAAGTCTCCTTCCCCTTGGGGTTTTACCTGCTCCGCAAATTTATGTCTCGCCTGTTTTTGGAATGGGGGACTGATGACCTTAGCTGTTTAGTCCCCCTTAAACATCCCAACAACCACCACCTTTACTGCTTGCTCAGTATACAGATTGAATAACATCGGGGATAGGCTACAAACCTGTCTCACTCCCTTTCCAACCTCTGCTTCCCTTTCACACCCCTTGACTCAAAACTTCCACATGGTTTCTGTACAAATTGTAAATAGCCTTTTGCTCCCTGTATTTGACCCCTGCCACCTTTATTTCTGTCAACATAGTCAAAAGCTTTCTCTAAGTCTACAAATGCTAGAAACGTAGGTTTGCCTTTCCTTGATCTATTTTCTAAGGTAAGTCGTAGGGTCAGTATTGCCTCACGTGTTCCAACATTTCTACGGAATCCAAACTGATCTTCCCCAAGGTCGGCTTCTACCAGTTTTTCCATTCACCTGTAAAGAATTCGTGTTAGTATTTTGTAGGCGTGGCTTATTAAACTGATAGTTCGGTAATTTTCGCATCTGTCAACACCTGCTTTCTTTGGGATTGGAATTATTATATTCTTCTTGAAGTCTGAGGGTATTTCGCCTGTCTCGTACATCTTGCTCACCAGATGGTAGAGTTTTGTCAGGACTGGCTCTCCCAAGGCCATCAGTAGTTCTAATGGAATGTTGTCTACTCCCAGGAGATGTCTCCAGCTACAGGAGATAAAATGTCAAGCAGAAAAATATGCTTTGTGGAATGTCCAAAATTCTGAACAATAGCTGTGAGCAAGGAAGTTTTGATAGTTGTTGGCATCATAATATGTAATCATGTATAATAATACAATTTTCTATTATTTTAGAGCAGTCAGTACAGCACTGTAACTGCAGGAGTTCTAAAGATTGTAAATTCCAAAAAGTTTAATATTTCTTTTCCAACTGAATATTTGCCTTCTAGTTAGTATTATTGCTTTATATAAGGCTTTCAATTATTATTCAGCTATCTGGCAAGAATTGACCAAAGTTTGACAGTTTGTATTTTCTACTATTATCAGTTAGTTTTGTTAGACTATCTTTATGACTGTAGTTCACAATCCAGCATTATTTTAATAGGACTCACATTTAAGAGAAGCAGAGCTCCAATTTCCGTCCAGAGATACAGCTGTAGATTTTATCTCACTTTCCTAATTTTCGTGAATACCAGAATTGTTCCTTTGATAATGAAGAAGCTTATAGCCTACTTTATCATCCAATCTGAGCTGCTTGTCCATCTCTCAGCCTCATTATCAAGTGGGCATTACACCCTTATCTTCCTTCACTTGTTCTTGATGGGGCTCTATCCCAGTGTTTTATTAACTTACATGCAACTTGGCAGCTAATCCTACTTTTCTGATCTCTCTGTTGGTTCTTGGGTCACTGAATTTCGATCCTACTTCTCTATTAAATAGAGACTTGTCCTTTTGGAAATGTAAATAATGAATCTGCTGCTGAAAGTTCATTGACCTTCTCTCATAATTTTTTTTTAAATCCATGTACATATGACCTTACCTCAGCTAAAGCTGTTATATGTATAATAGTTTATACTGAACGCATATGTTCTTTTCTCATTAGGTTGCACAATAGTAAAGTGTTAAATCAGAGGAAGTGGTGTACACTTGGTCACCCTAGTTCTAATGTGATCAGCATTTTCTGCATTGTTTCTGAATTTCAATAGAGTGGCAGTTAAGTGTTTTACAAAATAATGTCATATTAATGTATGTTCCAATTTCACATAATTTTTGAAAAGACATATCAGTTCTTCGGCAGCGGCCACTAAAGTTTTGTAGGAGTTTTCAGAAATTTGCGAATGCCATCAGATTATTATAATACATGTCTTGTAATTTGTTGTTAAGCTTCTCTCAGCATTTAGTCTTCATTGTTAAAACTCATCTTTCAGTTACACTCCCATTTTTAGTATCAGAGTTGTGCTTTGTAAAATCTCGCTGTGTATTGGTATAAGAGTAGCAGATAGATATAAAAGAAAACATACTTTTTTTGCCATGTTTGTTGTAATGCTTATTTCAGTGTAATATCTCTTTTTCTTTTAGGGAGAACCAGACTGTTGGATATTCATTCAAGGTCTTAACTGGCTTCAGCCTTCTCTTGCTGTCTCTCCCACCTTTCTCACTGACTTTGACAGAACTGTCTATAATCTGCCACCAAATGTGAATGAGAAAGCTTTAATATGGATATACAAAAGGTAATTACATCTGGATTATTTACTTTTTATATATGCAGATACTGTACAAAACTATAGAACATTCTGTGTAACCAATATTCTCTTGGTTCTTCAACATTATCTCTACAGCAGTAAATTTTTCCCTGTTATTCTTCAGTCTTTATATTTTTCTGGTATTTGTATACATTAGCATCTTTTATCCTATATTATCCCTTCTTTATAGTTCAGATCCCCCTCCACTGCCCCCCCCCCCCCCCCCACCCACCTCCCTCTCACCACCACCACCACCACCACCACCACCACCACCACAGTCATGTTATTTTGCTCTGATTGTGGATAATGTTTCCACTTTTGAGTCTCAACAGTGAATCACAGCAACCTACTCTCCTGCCCCTAATTTCCTTCATACAGTCTGTAAGCCATGGCGTGTTCCTTATCTTTCCTGGCCCTTAAAGTTCTTCAGTTCCTTTCTGTTGAGACTCGTGAAGCATTGTCACATTTTAAGGAGGACTTGTAAATGCATAAGCTGAGTAACACATGTTGATAGGAATTCTTTATACTTCAGTCAGTTATAAGGTGTAAAATGGCGCAAGTAAAAATGTAAGTATTGGTTAATATGTATACAGTACCATTTATCACATTATTCTTTGGCTAGCATTCAAGTTTAGGCACATATTGCACAGAAGTACTCTCACTGGATTGCCACGAGGGGCCTTCAGTAAGTAATGCAACACACCTTTTTCGCCAAAAGCAGGTTGGCTTTATTCAGTATTCCAATACAATATATTATTCCCCACTCTGTTAGCTACAAAACCCTATTTTTCAACACAATATGCATTCAATGTGACATCCTTACACCACATTGCTGATAGGCCTGTTATGCCTTTGTGGTACCACTCTACTGGTTGACTTCGGAGCCAACATCTTGTGCATCAGTAACACCCTCTCATCCGTGTACTGACATCTGAGTCACAGCTCTCGTACAAGATAAGTAATTTAAGTAGTAATAAACTGTTTTTAACACTTTAAACTAATTTATTACGTTAATTACAGTGCTCTTCAAGTGTACCATTAAAGGTTCTTGTCTTACTCGCGTATTTTCACAGTAATCATGTAAAGTTCGTTTTGTTTACATATCATGGCCAGCCGAACTTTTGAGCTTTCGGATTAAACTTCATACCGCAATTTCAAGTGCATTTACTGATAGTTTAGTGTGCTAAATACGTTTGCTGCCCCTTTATATCTGTAGAGTATCGTCATCTCTTAAGTTATTTCCAGTAAAAAACTTCTGAACCACTGTTTACATAGTCACGAGTAGGCCTAATTTTTCGTACACGTATTTTCATTGTTTTCCGGTAACTTAATTGTCTTTCTGTCTCTAAAATCGATTTGTACCATGAGTGTAAAGTGCCTGATGTGCCGTAGAATCGTTAGCTCCGGGGTCTGGTGTGATGGATGTAGTAACTCTTTTCATTGGGGCGATTGTAGTGGCGTGGGAATTGGGAAAATGAGCGAGACTCATCAGTGGTTCTGTAGGCTATGCAGTAGAGATAGAAAGATTGTGGAACAGGAGGGGAAAATTGCTGCCCTTCAGGCTGAGTTAGATGAGGCTAGGCGAGAACTGGGCAGGTTAAGGGGGGAGAAGGGTAAACGGGGGTGGGAAGTGGCAACAGGCGTAAGGAACAGGCCAAGAAATTCTTCTGACAGCTTTGTTATTAATGAACAAAATAGGTTTGACCTGTTGCCTCAGTCAGAAACTGACGAGCCTCTCACAGAAGTAGATGTAGACAGGGCTCAACAAGCTTTCAGCAGCAAATTGAATAAGAATGTTGTTGTGACTCGCCAATCATTCAAAGTGCCGCCGCGCAATTACGCGTGTCCTCTACGTGCGGCGCTGTCTGCCAGCCATGCAGCAGCTGCGCCACCTAAGCGGCCAGCCGAGCAGCGGCCGCTAGACTGGGACTCAGTGCTCATTCGAATGCTAACGTGTACACATGTCTTGCTTGTCAACTTACTCTGTGACTTATATGTGTTGTGTCGTTCTGAAATATATGTGTTAAACTTGACGTTATAACAATTGTTGACGAGGTAGTGGATTTTTCCTTTTCACCGTTGACCCACAGGGTTCTATGGCTACTGTCGAGCAACTATTGCAAAATCTCCTTGAACATCAAACGCTTCTAACAGCGGCGATTCGCGATTTCGTCGTGGCATCAAATGCTGGGCGTTTCTCGACGTTGGCTATACCTCCTTTTCCTCCTTACGACCAGATGGCGGAAGACTGGTCTGATTACGAAAAACGTCTTCGACAGCACTTCTTGGCATTTCATGTCACGGATGACCAACCATGTAAGTCTCTGTTCCTCTCCTGGATTTCACCTCAAATGTATTGGTTGTTGTCGTAATTGGCTCCTTTGATGGATCCTGCGTCTTTGTCCTTTGCTGAAATGTGCTCACTTCTGTCTGTCTATTTTCAAAAGCAAACGCACATGGTAGCCTCTCGTGTTGCCTTTTATCGTTGTCAAAAACAGCCACATCAGTCCTATCGTGCTTGGGCTGCTGAACTTCACGGCCTCAGTCGAAAGTGTCAATTTGTTACTGACATTCACAGAGAATCATATGCCGATTCCATGGTACGAGATGCTATTATTCGGCCAGCGCCCGACAAAGAAGTTCAGCAACGTGCCCTTCAGTTGGCGAATCCGACTCTAGATGAAGTTCTCTCCATTGCGCAGTCTTTTGAAATTTCTCGTGCCGCTGGGGCGCAAATAGAGGCATGGGGTGATGTCGCGGAAATACAACCTCTGTGCGCTGTTGACGACGCGTGCGGCGCATCCCCACCGGCCGATGTGGCCGCAGTACGCTCCCACGCGCAGCCTCGGCCTAGCCGTAAACAACCCGCTAAGAAGCTGCAGCAAAACCCCCGGCAACTTCCTTCATGTCCGCGGTGTTTTACGAAACATTCACGCGAGGATTGTCCCCAACGTTGGGCTGTGTGTCACAATTGCAAAAAGAAAGGTCATGTGTCTTCCGTTTGCAAATCCGACCGCATACATGATGTTCATGAACATGATGCTGATTCTGATTCTGTGTTGTCTCTCAATTGCACTTCTTCCCTTTCAGGGAAGTTATTCCTCACTGTCCAAATCCTTGGTCGAGTTGTTCGCATGCAAGTGGATACCGGTTCTGCTGCCACTATAATTAGTTCTCAGACATATCTTCAGTTGGGTTCTCCACTCCTGTCACCTGTCACTCGGCAATTAAGGGCATACAATAAACAGAAGATTTCTCTCTTTGGACAGTTTAATGCTGAGGTATCTTACAAATCCGTCGTTCGCACTGTTCCCATATTTGTGGTCAACCACAGCAATGCAGAAAATCTTTTTGGTTTCGATGCCTTTCGCGTTTTTGGGTTCTCCATAGATGACTCTGTCAATATTGACTCTGATGCTATTCCTTATGCTCAACTGGATTCCTTGTCGACAACATTTTCGTCCCTTTTTTCTCCTGGGTTAGGCCATGCAAACGACTTTGAAGCTCATATCACGCTCAAACCCACTGCTCGACCTAAGTTTTTTCGGGCTTTGCCCATTCCTGTGGCCCTTCGTGATCGGGTAAAACGGGAGTTGGATCGTCTCGCTACTTCAGGGGTCTTGCTTCCTGTCACTTCCAGTGAGTGGTCCTCTCCTGTTGTTGTCGTTGCTAAGCCAAATGGTGATATTCGTCTCTGTGGCGATTTCAAAGCCACTGTAAATTCTCAATGCCTCATCGACACTTACCCTATGCCCCGTCCTGAAGAACTGTTCACTAAACTTGATGGAGGCCAGTATTTTTCTAAAATTGACCTGTCAGAAGCGTATCATCAACTTCCTCTCGACGCTGCTTCCCGGCAGTTTCTGGTCCTTAATACATCTTTCGGCCTCTATCAATACCAACACTTGCCATTCAGGGTTGCTAGTGCCCCTGCTCTCTTTCAGCGATTCTTGGAACAATTATTGCTCCCTGTCCCTGGGTGTATCAATTACATGGACGACATTGTTGTCACTGGCTCCACCACTGAAGAACATCTTCAAAATCTCCGCACACTTTTTCATGTCTTACAGACTGCCGGTCTTAAGTGTAATCTTCAGAAATCACATTTTTTTTCAGGCATCTATCACGTACTTGGGGTTTCAACTCTCTCGGGATGGTATTCGTCCGCTTCAGCAAACTGTCGCTGCGATCGATGCCCTTCCTCGCCATACATCTGTTAAGGAACTGCAGGCCTTCTTGGGGAAAATAGCATACTATCGCAAGTTTTTGCTGTCTGCGGCTTCGGTGGCTTAGCCATTGCATCGCCTGTTGCATAAAAACGTGCCTTTTCACTGGTCCGCGTCATGCGAAGCGGCTTTCCAGAAATTGAAGACTATGCTGAAACAGGCCCCGTGCCTGGCTACTTATCGATCTGGCCAACATCTTGTTCTTGCCACAGACGCCTCTCAATATGGGGTCGGTGCAGTCCTTGCGCACCGTTTTTCTGACAGTTTGGAACAACCCATTGCTTACGCCTCCAAAATGCTCACGGATGCCCAACAAAAGTATTCTCTAATTGAGAAAGAAGCTTTGGCCATTATTTATGCTCTTCTAAGTTTGGTGTTTTTCTCTATGGCTCAAAATTTCATCTTGTTACGGATCACAAACCACTTGTTTCCTTGTTTCATCCATCAACATCACTTCCCGACAAGGCTGCACACCGCCTCCAGCGTTGGGCTCTTTAATTGTCTCGACATGCAAAAGCTGATGCTCTGTCTCGCCTTCCCATGGGTCCTGATCAGGCATTCGATACGGACAAACTTTTGTGTTTCCACCTGGATGTTGCCGAGCAGCGGGTTGTGGACGGGTTCCCCATCACTGGGGACAGGCTGGCTATGGCTTCTGACCCTACCCTCTCCCGGGTTTTACGCTGTATTCAGAAGGGTTGGCCAGATCGCCCGTCCGCTAAGACTTCTGATCTGTTGCGGAACTACTACACTTTGCACTACCGCCTCACGGCTAGGGATGGTGTTATCCTCCTCTCCACTGACAATGCTTCGCCGCATGTTGTGGTACCTGCGTCTTTGCGTGCTTCGGTCTTGTGCCTCCTTCACCGAGGGCACTGGGGTATGTCTCGCACAAAATCTCTGGCGCGCCGTCATGTGTACTGGCCTGGCATCGACTCTGAAATAGCACACATGGTCGCTGCCTGCGGCCCTTGTGCACCACAGGCCGTTGCCCCGAAGTCATCTTTGTCACTGTGGCCTTTGCCTGAGAAGCCCTGGGAGCGCATTCATGCTGACTTTGCGGGACCCTTTTTAGGTACTTATTGGCTCCTTGTAATTGACGCCTACTCTAACTTTCCTTTCATTGTCCGTTGCACGTCGCCTACCACCGCGGCAACCACCAGTGCTCTCGCCCACATTTTTTCTTTGGAAGGCCTCCCCTCTACTCCTGCTACTGATAATGGTCCGCAATTTGCCTCTTCCGAATTTGCGGATATTTGTGCTCGTCACGGCGTTATGCATGTCACGGCCCCGCCGTTCCGTCCACAATCCAACGGTGAGGCTGAACAACTGATCCGCACATTTAAGGCTCAGATGCGGAAACTTCTGACTTCTTCTGCTGCTGATGATGCGCTTCTCCAGTTTCTGGCATCTTACCGTTTCCCCCCGTGGGCGACCACAGCCCGGCTGAGCTCTTACATGGCCGACAGCCCCGCACGCTACTTCATCTTCTGCGGCCTTCAACCTCACGGCCGCGGGTGCCTTCACTTGGCCGGTTCACCGATGACGACCTCGTCTGGGTACGGGGATATGGCAGGCGGCCAAAATGGAGCCCGGGCCGTATCTTCAGACACCGTGGCAGATGCCTGTATGAAATCCAGTTGGACACGGGTGTTGCAGTGTGTCATTCGGACCAGCTTCAGCCTCGTGTGCCAGCAACGCCTGTTCCGAATGCCGCTACACCACCTTTGGCTCTACCTGACGCTCGGGATCTTGGCATCTCTCAATACTCACAACGCAGCCCTTTCACCGTCATCGCAATGCCAGCACAAGAACGGACGCCACCAGGAGACGTGCCCATGCAGGAACCGGATGACCATCCTCTGTCAGAGCAAATCTACTCGCCTCCTCCTCCAACGGATGCCGACACATCGCCCATGTCTCCTGTCATATCAACTGGACTTGCCGCAACGGGCAGATTGGTGCATGGGACCCCAGCAGATTCGACCCCTACGTCTCCTGTCATCTCGACCCGTTATCATCGGGGACACTTCTGTGCGTACGGGAAGACTGCTCCTCGAGACTTTACGGCGAGTCCAACAACGCCTATGGACGTTAGCCATCTCCAGGACACGTCCATCAAGACCAGTGCAACAATCTCAAAGCGGGGAAAATTGTTGTGACTCGCCGATCATTCAAAGCGCCGCCGTGCAATTACGCGCGTCCTCTATGTGCAGCGCTGTCTGCCAGCCATGCAGCAGCTGCACCACCTAAGCGGCCAGCCGAGCAGCGGCCGCTAGACTGGGACTCAGTGCTCATTCGAATGCTAACTTGTACACATGTCTTGCTTGTCAACTTACTCTGTGACTTATGTGTGTTGTGTCGTTCTGAAATATATGTGTTAAACTTGACGTTATAACAAATGTAGGAAAGTCTGCAAAGAGAAAGAAAGTCGTGTTGCTAGGTAGTTCGCATGCTAGGGGTGTAGGCCAACTTCTGCGGGATGAATTAGGGTCAGAATATCAGGTCACAAGTTTTTTCAAATCTAGTGCTGGACTGGGGCAGGTTACAGAGGACTTAGGTTCACTATGTAGAGGCTTTACTAAGGAAGATACCGTGGTTGTTGTGGGTGGGCCGGGCAACAGTATTGACAGAGATCCGGGGTACAGCATAGAGTGTGACCTGGCAAAGATTGCATCAACATCGAGTCATACCAGTGTTGGGTTTGTGTCAGTTCTGGAGCGCCACGACCGACCTCATTTGAGCTCTTCTGTCAGGAGAGTTAATTTGGAGTTGGAACGGCTACTTGTATCTGGCGCAGGGTCATACATTGGTGTGGTTCCTGTTGATTCACTCCGTAGGTTGGACTCTACTAGACATGGCCTACACCTCAACAAGAAAGGGAAGGGTAAACTGGCTGGGCTGATAGCAGAAAATTTAAAGGGGCAGGAACTACATCTCATGGTGGAAACTCTTTTTTAGTGTAAGATCAGTGTCCAGTGGGAAACTCAGCCAGGCAAGTACTAAAGATGTTAAAAAAGTTCAAGAAACTCACAAAAGTAAAGTGAAAAATAATGTTAGTGTATTTCATCAAAATATTGGGGGACTGAAGAATAAAATTGATGAGCTTCTGCTTTGTTTAGAAGATATAGAAACTGAGAATGTAATAGATGTACTATGCCTGTCTGAGCATCACATTGCCACTGATATGCAAAAGGTTAGCATCAATGGGTACAAATTAGTTGCACATGTAACCAGAGATAATATGATGAGAGGAGGAGTTGCCATATATGTCAAAAGCTTCCACAGTGTAAAAAATTTAGAAACTAAAAAATTTTGTGTAGAGCAACATATGGAAGCATATGCCACTGAACTTAAACTAGATGATGGCACTTTCATAATTGTAACAGTGTATGGGTCCCCCTCAGGGAATTTCCAGCTATTTCTAGAAAACTTGGATGCTTTGTTGTGCCATCTGTCAGACGGGGAGAAGCAAATTATCATTTGAAACTTCCTGGCAGATTAAAACTGTGTGCCGGATCGAGACTCGAACTCAGGACCGAGGCTCGAACTCGGGACCGAGTTCGAGTCTCGGTCCGGCAGACAGTTTTAATCTGCCAGGAAGTTTCATATCAGGGCACACTCCGCTGCAGAGTGAAAATCTCATTCTGGAAATTATCATTTGTGGGGATTTCAATGTTGATTCCCTGAAAGAGTGTAATAGGAAGAATGACCTTGTAGTATTACTCAGTTCTTTCAATTTGAGCTCCGTCATTGATTTTCCTGCTCGGATAACAAAGAACAGCAGTACATTGATAGATAACTTTTTTATAGACCAAGATAAGTCTAAGGACATAAATGCTTATCCCGTTGAGAATGGTCTTTCAGAGCATGGTGCACAGCTAGTTACAGTACATGACATACCTCCATGCAGTATATCAAATCAGACTTTCAAAGCAGTGCGTTCAGTTAACAATATAAATATTGCAAACTTTAGGGAAAGCCTACAGCAGCTAGACTGGGATGAAGTGTATAAGGAACCCGATGCAAACTTGAAATATAACTTATTTCACGATACATTTTTAAGGTTATTTGAAAATTGTTTTCCCAAGAAAATAGTTAAACATAATTCCAAGAAAACATATAAAAAAACCTTGCCTAACTAAAGGAATAAGAATATCTTGCAACCGTAAAAGAGAACTGTATCTAACAGCAAGAGGGAGTACTGACCCCGAAATTGTTCAATATTATAAAAACTAAGAAAAGTTATTAAAAAGTCCAGAAGCATGTGTATCATGTCTGAGATCAGTAACTCTGATAATAAAATTGATAATAAAATTAAAGCAATTTGGAATATTATTGAAAGGGAAACAGGGCAACCAAGAGCACAGGAAGATTTTAGTGCCATAAAACTGAATGACAACTGTACTAACAAACAATGAGAAATTGAAAATATTTTCAATAATCATTTTTTAAATGTTGTGGAGAAAATAGGATCTAGATCTTCACTAGAAGAGGCAAGGCTACTAATAGAAGAGGCCATACCTGTGCAGTTTGAAACAACTGTAATTCCACCAACCTCTCCCTCTGAAATCAGTAAAATAATAAACTCACTGAAAAGTAAAAGCTCTTACGGAATTGATGGCATTTCCAGCAAGGTACTTAAAGCTTGTTCCCCACAGATAAGTAGGATTCTCAGCCACGTATGTAATAGCTCTTTGGAGAAGGGTGTTTTCCCCGATAGACTGAAATATGCCATTGTAAAACCATTGCATAATAAGGGGGATACGTCAGATGTCAACAACTACTGCCCAATCTCTCTTCTGACAGCTCTGTCAAAAATTTTTGAGAAAGTAATGTATTCGAGAGTAGCCTCCCATATTTGTAAAAATAAAGTACTAACAAAATGTCAGTTTGGTTTTCAGAAAGGCTTTTCAACAGAAAATGCTATATACGCTTTCACTGATCAATTATTAAATGCTCTGAATAACCGGACATCACCCATTGGTATTTTTTGTGATCTCTCAAAGGCCTTTGATTGTGTAAATCATGGAATTCTTTTAGATAAGCTAAATCATTATGGTTTGGGTGGGGCAGTGTACAAATAGTTTAATTCGCGCTTAACTGGAAGAATGCAGAAAGTTGAAATAAGTGGTTCATGTAATGTTAAAACAACAGCTGATTCCTCAAACTGGGAGGCTATCAAGTACGGGGTCCCACAGGGTTCGGTCTTAGGTCCTTTACTGTTCTTGATATACATTAATGATTTACCATTCCACATTGATGAAGATGCAAAGTTAGTTCATTTTGCTGATGATACTAGTAAAGTAATAACATCCAAAAACCAAAAACTAAGTGATATAATTGTAAATGATGTTTTTCACAAAATTATTAAGTGGTTCTCAGCAAACGGACTCTCTTTAAATTTTGATAAAACGCAGTATATACAGTTCCGTACAGTAAATGGCACAACTCCAGTAATAAATATAGACTTTGAACGGAAGTCTGTAGCTAAGGTAGAATTTTCAAAATTTTTAGGTGTGTCCATTGATTAGAGGTTAAACTGGAAGCAACACATTGATGGTCTGCTGAAACGTCTGAGTTCAGCTACGTGTGCTATTAGGGTTATTGCAAATTTTGGTGATAAGAATCTCAGTAAATCAGCTTACTATGCCTACTTTCACTCACTGCTTTCATATGGCATCATATTCTGGGGTAATTCATCATTGAGTAGAAAAGTATTCATTGCTCAAAAACGTGTAATCAGAATAATTGCGGGAGCCCACCCATGTTCATCCTGCAGACATCTGTGTAAGGATCTAGGGATCCTCACAGTAACCTCACAGTATATATATTCACTTATGAAATTTGTTGTTAATAATCCAACCCAGTTCAAAAGTAATAGCGGTGTGCATAGCTATAACACCAGGAGAAAGGATGATCTTCACTATGCAGGGTTAAATCTGACTTTGGCACAGAAAGGGGTAAATTATGCTGCCACAAAAGTCTTTGGTCACCTACCAAACAGCATCAAAAGAATTTCTAGATGGCAACTCCTTCTACTCATTGGCTGAATTTTTAGATACAAATTAAGAAAAAAAAACTACTACTACTACTGCTTAAACATTAGTGTCATGCAATATTTTGTGTAATGTAATATCTTGTACAGACTTCTTTTATTAACCTGACACGTTCCACATAATTACGAAGTGTCGTATTCATGATCTATGGAACAAGTATTAATCTAATCTAATCTGATATAATCTACTGCTTCCCATGGAGTGCATCCTTCAGTGGGTCAAATGGAAGTCAGAAGGTGTGCGATCCAGCCCGAAGGGTAGATGAAGAAGAAAGTCCATTGAAGTTTTGTGAGCTCCTCTTCAGTGCGCAGACTTTTATGAGTTCTTGCATTGTCATGGACAATGTCAACTTTGCATTTTTGTGACGATGAACACACTGAAGTTATTGTATCTTCAGTTTCCTGAGGGTAGCACAGTACACTTCAAAGTTGATTGTTGCACCATGAGGGAGGATATCAAACAAAATAACCCCTTGAAAGTCCCAGAAGACTGTCACCATGACTTGACTTGCTGAGTGTGCAGCTTTGGAAATTTTTTTTTTAAGGAGAGGTGATGTGGTGCCACTCCGTGGATTGCCATTTTGTTTACAGTGCAAAGTGATGAACTCACGTTTCATCATCCATGACAATATTCAACAAAAAACATCAGCCTCGTAACACATTAGAAATTCCCCACAGATGATCCTGTATTGCTCTTTATCGTCTTCTGCAGGAGGTGAGGAACCCAATAGGCATACATGTTTCAGCTACCCCACTGGTGGACATGTGTGTCAGCACTACTAAAAAGAGATGTCCAGCTGTGCAGTGAGGTGTTTAATTCCGATCTGTCAGTCACCTAGAATTAGAATATCCGTGTTCCAAAATTGCGACGAACCGCCATTTGCGAGACCATACAGGTTGTGATCATGACAGATGCCTTGCCCAACAACTACCATGTTACTTCCTGGCAGATTAAAACTGTGTGCCGGACCGAGACTCGAACTCGAGACCTTTGCCTTTTGCGGGCAAGGAGACGAGGTACTGGCGGAAGTAAAGCTGTGAGGTTGGGCCGTGAGTCGTGCTTGGGTAGCTCAGTTGGTAGAGCACTTGCCCGCAAAAGGCAAAGGTCTCGAGTTCGAGTCTCGGTCCGGCACACAGTTTTAATCTGCCAGGAAGTTTCATATCAGCGCACACTCTGCTACAGAGTGAAAATCTCATTCTGGAAACTTACCATGTTTTTGAAACTTCCTGGCATATCAGCGCACATTTCGCTGCAGAGTGAAAATTTCATTCTTGTCACCACGCTTTTGTTTACTGCTAGATCTCCGTAGACATTCTGCAAGCACCTATTAATATCTGGTTTTCTGCCGAAAGAAACTCGATGACAGTTCTCTGCTGGGAAGGCAACTCCGTTACAGATGCCATTTTGAAGGCTATGTGTAACATCGTCACCTACCAGAGCTTCCTGAAACTGTAGGGGCTGAAGTGGGAATATTCTTTGATGCTCCATAATAAATTCTACATTTTTTTCAACTGAAATTGGCCAAGAAAGAAAATGTGTTGCATTATTTATTGAATTCCTCTAATACATATCTATGTTAATTCTTATATTTCTTCTGCATTCAGTACTGTCTTCACAAGCTTCTTCACTCTTTTCCATTGCACTGGAATTATCAAAAGCATTCAGTTAAACACACAAGACTATTCAATAAAACAGAAAATGTTTTTGTCATGTGCTATCCAAACTGTAAACATGAAACTTATATAACATAATTCACATAAACTTCTAATTTTTCCAGTGCTGTTAAAAACTGATATCCATGTTTAATCGTATTATTACTCGTGTTTATTTTCATCTTGCATTTAAGTGAAAAGTTAAAAAGTACAACAAATTTCATACTCCAGAAAGAATTTCCATTGTGCAGGTGAGTGTGTGCTGATTTGAAACTTCATGGCAGATTAAAACTCTGTACCATACTGAGAGTTGAAACTGGGATCTTTGCCTTTCATGGACAAGTCCTTTGCCTACTGAGCAATCCCAGCATGACTCGCGATCTGCCCTCACAGCTTTACTTCTTTTATATGAATGTGTGGCATCTGTGACACAATGCAGAATCTGTAACTGTGATACAT
Organism: Schistocerca americana; assembly: GCF_021461395.2. Taxonomy (NCBI): domain Eukaryota; kingdom Metazoa; phylum Arthropoda; class Insecta; order Orthoptera; family Acrididae; genus Schistocerca; species Schistocerca americana. The sequence goes on along the minus strand of NC_060120.1, from coordinate 433,397,713 downwards.
TATATATAATTTTGAAGTGGTGAAGGAAGAAAGGAAAGGAATGGAAAGGGGAGGGATTATTGTTGTGCATTGGGACGTTAGCAGGAATCAGTAATGATGAGTGAAAACATGTGCTGGACTGGGACCGAAAACCTGGATCTTTTGCTTACTAGGTAGCTGCGTTAATCACTGCACCAGCCACACACAGTGTTTATCACAACACCGCAGCCACTGCTAGTTTGCTGGGCTGTAGAATGTGGGTGTGTGGCTGGTGTTAAATACACAGTTGCTGTACAGTACATGTTGTTTGTCCTATACAAGGTGTCCCATTTTAATCTATACTGGCCAATATCTCTGGAGTGGCACAATTCTGCAACAAAAAGTCTCTAGTAAAAGTTGTAAGATTCGAAGGGGGTCATGGAGTGGTTAGCTTGAATGACCTTGAATGCTATTTTCAAGGTCAAGTTCAGGTTCATTTTTTAAAAATGGAAATTCGTATTTTTTATTCCATATTCGTATTCCACGTGAAAAAAATGCATTGTTTGTAGGAATATTTTTTTTGATAAACCAATGGTTTGTTGCCAGGGGCCACTTCATTGCAACTTTCCCAGGTTGCCAGTATCTCGAGAACGGAGGGAGATCGAGAAAAATTTTCAGTGAAAATCTTGTGTGGTTTCTGAATTCTGTCCACTGGTGAAATTTTCATGAACTTGAAATGGCCTTGAAATTCTTCTGTATGGTTTAACCTGAAAGCAAATACCATTGGCATCAGTGGACTGCAATGTGCATCACGTGGAGGTTGCCCAGTGGACTTTGCACATTGTTAAGCCTGAAAAGATCTGATCAACATGGTTCTCACTGGAAATTTAGGATCTCAGATGCTTGATCAACTGTCCATTTTGCCTAATGCACATTTCCACTTTCTTTTGCTAACTGGTCTTGACATCATTCAATGTCTGATGGGTGATTGCCTGGAAAGCCACCACAATCCTTTCTCTCATATCTTCTGTCATCGTAGGGGGAGTGGAGCACACCTTCTGCTTCACAGGTCCCCATAAGAAGTAGTCCAGTGGTGTCAAGTCTGTCAATCTTGATGGGAATTCATATATTGTGCTACTGATACCAATCCATCGATTCGGGTAAGTTGCGTTAAGGTACCTTCTGACTGGTAAGACCTGATTGCAGGGGTGCCATCATGTTTGAAACCACATATGTGCTCATATGTCTAGGGGGATATTTTCTATTAAAGGAGACACCAGATTCTTGCGAATATGAAGGTAGCACAAGCTGTTTAACATTTTGCCACAAAAAACAGGACCTATCACATAATCTCCAACTATGCCCACCCAGAGATTGTTTGACCACCATCTCTGTGTTTGGTGGTCTTGTTGCCAGTGAGGATTTGCTACCACCCAGTAGTGTGTGTTACGGAGATTGACTCCTCCCCTGTTGTCAAAGTTTGGCTAATCTGTAAAGAGAGTGTGTGCGAAGAAGAAGGGATCACAACGTATTTACATATCAGCTCTTCGACAAAATACCAGGCGTCTCTCAGCATCCCCAGGCTTAGTTGCTTGGGTGATATGTACATGATATGGGTGGAATTTAAAGTATTTTAAAACATGAGATACAGTTGATTGAGGCACGCCATGCAATCGCTGAATCCGACTAGTCAAAAGGTGTGAGTCTTCAGTGATGATAGCACAAACTCCCAGCACAATCACCTCTCTTGGGCCTGTCTTTTGTATCTGCCTTTTCGAGGCCCCTCTTTCATCTCATCTTACTAGAGTCCTAATTGTAACCTTCGTGGGATGATGGGCATTGGGATACCTTTTGGCATACAATCTTTGCCCGGCTACACAATTATCACAATACTCAACAACAGTTTTTATCATTCTCACTATTTCTTATGGTATGTAATCAGCCATTTCAGACAGATTATACTCAAAAAATAAATTTTACTGATCACTTTCACTATTATTAGTTTTCTTAGGTTTTTCTTTCAAAGAAACATCCTGTTTACACCACAACGTGAAGCCGTAACATACAGTATTAAAGTGCACTCTTTCAGAAAATGACCTAGGTGTCTAACAGATGTTTGTCTTTCAAGAGGGCACCTTTACATATCTCAGTATTGATGTAAATAATAAAATAATGACATACCCCAAGGTAATCTGTTCTTTTCAAATATGAAGGGAAGGCAGAAATGGAAGATGGGCCCAAGAAAGTCGATTGCGAGACAAGGTAACTCAGATAAATTTTTCTCTTATGGGATCCAAACATTCGTGTGGAGAATAATTTTGCTTGTACGGATTTGGAAAAATTTCACTTCAGGAATGCCTTAGTGTCTCGCGAGACAAGATTTTTGTGAATCCCACGAGGCAAAATTCATCAGAGTTCAACGAGGTGGAAGTATTCTAAATCCCTTTACACACATTTTTTCTAAGTCCATAAGAAAAAAATTTATGAGAGTCATGCCAGTCAAGAATCATTCTAAATGAATTCTGAGAAATTTTCAAAGTCTCCAAAGGTAAAATTTCTCAGAACCCCCAGTCGTGGTTTCGGATTTCCCGGCAATGACTCTTTATTATTTAGCCTCAAAGCTCCACCCTTCTCTTCTCTGATTGTGCCGGCACAAGCACAGTGCTGGTCTCTGATTTAGCACCCTCCAAGTGGTGCACATTGGTTTCCGCCAATGCCGACGGTATTTGCTTTCAGGTAAATCCATACTGAAGAATTTCAAGGCCATTTCAAGTTCAGGAAAATTTTGCCGGTGGACAAGAGTTCAGAAACCATACACAAGATTTTCACTGAAAATTTTTCCTGCTCTTGCTTCATTCTCAAGATACTGGTAACCTGGGAAAGTTACAATGAAGTGCCCCCTGACAACAAACCACTGGTTTTTCGAAAAAAAATGTTCCCTACAAACATGTGCCCCCTCCTCCCCACCCCAGATAGAATACGAATATGGAATAAAAATAGAGGCTGTGATTTGCAAAAATAAACTTGATCTTGGTTTGACCTTGAAAACAGGTTTCAAGGTCATTTCAAGGTAACCATACCACCAGCCCCTTCAAACTTTACAACTTGTACAATTTTTTTTTTTTTTTTTTTTTTTTTTTTTTTTTTTTTTTTTTTTTTTTTTGTAGGATTGTGCCACCCCAGAGATATCGGCCCTGTATAGATTAAAATGGGACGCCCTGTATAATGTTAACCACACTGAAAAGGAATTTCATAAACACCTAGTTTTCATAAAAGCATATCGCCTTTCGTTGATCCCTGAAGACGTGGTACCTTGAAGAACCATTTCCCACATATAGAACATTTTAATTCTCTTTCCTCTTCCTCCAGTTGGTTTTCACTTGCAGAGCTTTCCTAATCTGATTTTGATACATCCAATCTTACTGCCTCTTCCAGGCTCACCAGTTTGTCCAGTAAGCTGTCAGCATTAGAACCTGCATAGGGCCTTTGTATTGAAATTTTAAGCATGTTCAGAGTACAAGGTGTGCAAACTAAAACTGGCCCAGAAAATATTTACAATAAGACTGATGCAGAATTGACCCTCATTAATGAACATCACATAATGTTCTGGGAGTGGCCACTATTTATGTTGAGGCAGTGCTGTGCTTGATTTACCAAATTGTGACATACATGTACCATATCTGCGTGAGGAATAGCAGGAGTAGTGTTCAGTTTACCCCTCAGATGAAAATCACAGAGAGAGAAATCAGGTGATCAAGGCCACACTGTGGCAAACCAACCCCACCCCCTCTTCCCTCTACCCTCCTCTGCTAGGTCACCAGCACATGCAGTTAGTCCATGTAATGAGGCTGTTATGTGCCGATCTGGCTGAGCTCTCTGGCAACACAGAGATCACTCTTCTAGCACCTGAGCTGTCACATGTATGCCGAGCAGTGATTGCTCATCTTTTTGTGGCTTTCGAACTCCCGGCAATGACCACCTTGCCAGGCAGCCCACGCCATGGTTGAGTGGTGCCCACAAGGTGAGGGCCTGATAGGAATGGGTGGTAATGGGGCGGATGCTCTTATGAAGCATGCTAAGCTCCACACCTTTAGCCAGTCTTCCACAGCCATCTCTTTAGACAGCTACTTTTACTTCCTTGGCCCTCCCCTCCCTGGTCACCATTTGGGAGGAGGGTCATGCATACCAACTTGGAGCAAAACCTTTTCCCTGTTACTTGGTTTGGTCTAGGACAGATGGGGTGAATTTCACCACTACCAAACTGCTCTTTTTTGTAGAACATATCAAAGATTGGTTTAATGTAGTTGACTCACTTAGTAAGATGTGTCTGCCAGTCAGTCAACTTTCCTTTGTGCTTGTGACCGCTTAGGGGAGGGACATCCTGCTGGGCGTTACCCCTCTCCAGTGCTTAAATATGACCCAGGGCATTATTTTCCACAGGGACATTCTCCTTCAATCTGAAAAGGCACTTAGCACTAATCTGAAACAGTGCGGCATCCATTTCATCCAGTGAGTCCAGAGAAGTCCTAAGGACAATTGCATTGATACCAGTACTTAGGTCTTGGCTTTTGAATGGGTACCCTTCCAGAAAAAGTCAAAGTTATTGTTTACCATTGTGACATGAAGCCCTACATCTCACCTCACACGCACTGTTTCCAGTGTCACGTCTTCATGATGTGGGGCAAATCCTATTTGCGGTGACTGCAGCCACCCTCTCCATGTGTGGAGTCCTTGCATCCCACTGCCCAAGTGTACGAACTGTTTGGACCCACACACTCCTCTGCTGCCAGATTGCCCTATATATAAAAAGGAAAGATTCAGGAATTCAAAACTCTCAACCATCTATCCTACTCAGAGGTCCAACAACAGCCAACAGAAATTCAACCATCTCCACCCAGTATCCTTACATCTGCCTTTGCTTCTGTTAGTTTCTCCCCCCCCCCCCCCCCCCCCTCCTTCTTACCCCCATCCTGTCCGTGTGGCTATTAAAGATAACCGTTGAGCCCTCCAATGCTACATACAGCATCCATCTCTTGCCCACCCCCTGGCCTTCAAGTGGCTTTGTGTCCAGGTCGATTATGTTATAAAACACCAGAAATGGATTTGTTGGGAATGGTATGTCACTGCCATAGGGCTGGATTCTTCCTCTTCCCAGGTATGGACAAAGATCAAATGCAATTTTAGCCACCGTACTGCCACTCGTGTCCCAGGAATTTCCCCGAGTGGTGTTACCCTCACCAGCTTGGATGCTACTGCTGAGCATTCTGCTAGGCATTTCACCCAGGCCTCTGTGCCGGTCCACTACCCACCCATGTTCTATCTTCTCAAGCACTGTCAGGAACGACTTCCTTTAAAAATAACACCCTGTTTAATGAGTGGGAATTCATGAATGTTCTTGCTCTCTGCCTTGACATGGTTCGTGGACCACACCAGTTGCACAACCAAATGTTTCAACTCTTATCAGTGGCTAGCCAACATCATGTACTGTTTCTAACCATCTCCGGAGCAAGGGAGAATTGTCTTTCAAATGGTAAAAAAGTTTTGTTATGCCAGTTTTGAAATTGAGTAAACCGCCTCTTCAGATGGACAGCTGTGATTGTTTTAACCAGTGTCCTCTGCAGCTTTCTTGAATGTACTGCAAGTCAAAGGCTGTATTGTATCTTGAATTCCACGACCTTTGGACTTCGACCCAGGGTGGTTTTCACCAAGGGCACTGTAATGCAGATAATTTAGTCCACCTGGAATTTGCTACTTGAATGGCCTCTGCCTGGTGTCACCACCTTGTTGCAGTCTTCTTCAGTCTGCATAAAGCTTACTATCTACATTGTGACGCCACATCATTGCTACCTTACTTGAGTGAGGCGTCTGTGACCCGCTTCAGATTTTTACCCAGAACTTTTCTTCATGTTGCAATTTTCAGGGACAGGTTGGTGCCTCCCATAGCAACTTCCATCTGCAGGAGATTGGGATTCTGCAGGGTTCTGTTTTGAGTGTCTCTCTGTTTTTAATGGCAATCAATGCTATGGTGATGGGTGCAAGGCCTACGGTACCCCCTCTTCTTATGCTGACAATTTTTACATTTATTTTTATTTGTCCACAGTGGACTTTGCTGAACACAGACTGCAAGGAGCAATACATAGAGCACATTCTTGTGCTTTCACTCAAGGCTTCCATTTTTCAACTGTAAAGATCTGCATTATGCAACAATCCTGTCATTGCCATACAGTCCATTCCCATGCGGATCTGTACCTTGATGGTCATTTGCTCAATGTGGTGGACTCTTACTATTTTTTGGGACTGGTCTTTGATGCCTGGTTGACATGGCTTCCCCATCTTCATTAACTAAAGCAAACATGTTGATCACACCTCAATGCTCTTCAGTGCCTTAGCGGCACTGACTGGTGTGTGGACCACTATACTCTGATATAGCTCTACAAAGCATTGATCCAGTCCCATCTAGATTATGGGAATCTCTCATATGGCTAGACATACCTCCAAAATTACAGATACTGGACCCAATATGCCATTGTGAGGTACGACCAGCAACTGGTACCTTTTGGACTAGCCTCACGATCAGTCTCCTAACAGAGGCAGGGGTTCCACCAATGCGTGCCTAAACAGTTGATTGCCTATGTGTTATGCATCCATCGCTCCTGGTGCAACTGAACTACTATCTCCTCTTTCCAGATATTACTGAACTCCAGCTTTCCCCTCTACCAATTCTTCTCCGGGCCTGCTCACAGTATGGCTTCATGGTGCATCTCCTGGTGACAGCTCTGCCTTGACCTTTCACAAGATCTGAAAGACTCAGCTCATCCTGCAGCTATCTACTGCCAGTTCTTCTCCATTGTTGGCATGTTTTGGGGTTCAGAATTAATCTATACTGATGGCTCGATTTTGCCAGTCACACTGGCTTTGCTTACATTCATGCACAATGTAATGATTTCCACCCCTTGCTGGTTGGCTGCAGTGTTTTCACTGCGGAGTTAGTAGCCATCTCTCATGCTCTTGACCACATTCGTTCCTTCACCACTCAGTCCTTCCTCAACTGTAGCGACTCTGTGTACAGTTTACAAGCTCTTGACCAGTGTTACACTCATCATTCCTTGGTCCTGACTATCCAGGATTCCTGTTTTACCCTCAAACAATGTGGTCACTAGGCGGTCTTTGTCTGGACCCTGTGTCATTTTGAGATCCCAGAGAATGAACTCGCTGACGGACCGGTCCAATTGGTTATTGGCAACCCGCGTCTCGAGAAGTGTATTATGCCATTAAGTTCTCCATGCAGGCCTCTTGTGAGGACTCCATCATCCTTTGCTAGGTCTGTTTCAGCCATACCTGGCTGACTCATGGTCATCATCTCTGTCATGAGGATCCACCCCACTGTTATTATAGTGCCCGTTTGATGGGGTTCCAAATTTTGCTGGACTGCCCTAACCTCGCTGCCCAGCAGTGGACTCTTCATCTTCCTGACTTGCTACCCCTGATGTTAGCAGATGATGTCTCAGCGGCTGCCCTGATTTTACAGTTTATTTTTGAAGGAGTTTGTACCACTCTCTGTAAGGGAGGGTCCCTAAGCCTTGTCGGCCCATTGAAGGGTTTGCAGGAGGCCCTGTTGCGTCCTCTGCTCTAAACAGGCAGCGACTGTCTTGAGCTTTATAGTCCACTCCAGCTCCCATCCTACCCACTCTTTTGCTCTTATTTCTGCTTCTTACATGTTCTGTTTGACTTGGTGTTCATTTGTTTTCCTGTACTTCTCTTGTTGTGTCTGTGTCAACAGTCTTTTCTGGGTGTTGATGAGTGGGGCACCTCTGGAAAGTGTGTGTGTGTTTTGGGAGGGGGGGGGGGATGATATGTCCCCCGTCACACTTTCTGCCTTTACGGGCCTCCAACTGCTCCCTGGATGGGACACCTCACCCGCCTTTCTCTCTCCTTACCCCTCTTTTCTTTCCATTGCTCCTTTCTCTAAGCTTTTTTGACCTTCGGTAGACATTGGGTTTTTTTCCCTTGGGTTTCACACACTAGGCTCTTCTTTGGTGTGTAGTTTTGTTGACTTGCCTGTTTCAGGTAGGAGGGCCTGATGACCTCATAGTTTGGTCCGTTTAATCATTAAACCAACCAGCCACCCATGTGTGTGTGTGTGTGTGTGTGTGAGTTGTGCTTGCGTGAATGTGTGTGTTGTCTACTTTAGAAAGCCTTTTCATTAAAAGCTTACATGTCTAGTAGTCTTTTTGTTGTGCCTGTCAGCAATTCCACATCTCCCCTATATGGTGGGTGGCAATCTGTCGTTTGTTGTTGTAGCTAGAGTCATGAACAATGGCAGTTGAGTCTCTTGTTGTTCTGCACAACTGCATCATGCATTCTGCAACAGCCAATGAGTGTCAGTAGTGTTCTGAGCTATCTACTGTGAATGTTGTATTAAATGCAAACATTAAACATGATTTTAGCAAGTCATTTAATGAATTATTATTCCAACTGTTGTGAGCAGTCAGCACAGGTGATGGTGGCCATAGTCATGGTCATGGCCGTGATCTTGGTGAGCAACAAATTTTACATAACCAAGGAAGAGACATAATTTGCAGGTACACGCATTCTTCAAGCACAAAACACATGTATGCATGTACTGCAACTGTTACTTGGAACCAGCAACAGTGCAGTCCCCATTCTGCTTTGGCCTGCAGGAATCGCCGTCATGAATTAGCCTATACTTACTTTGTTTAAAATTTTAAACTGTTGTGCCATTTGTTCACATAAACTGGCCATAATGGATGTCATGCATTTCAAAGATGGGACGACAATGGTAATTTTGCTATGTGTTTGTGGTAACTACTGGTGGAGCAGTTAAACCATGCAGCCGTGTAAACCTTGCAGCCATGTTCCAGGCTGGAGAAGTGGGACATGCTATTAAGCAGCGCGTACCATCACATTGGAAGTGACATGACGGAAAGGAGGCAAAGCTTAACAGTCAGTTTTGTACAAAACTGTAATAAGTGAAAATCTTACGGAATCATTGTCAGATCAGTGTATGTTCACTCTTTGATATAAAGTGTTATCTTATTGTAACTTACAGAGCAACATAAGCATATTTATGAAGAAGTGCTTACTGTTCTTTAGTAGGCAGTCAAACCTTGACAAAAGTCTGGAGCTTCCAGTGGAAGAGAAGTTTCAGTGGCACAGAAGTCCACATTCAAGAATTACTACACAATTTGTCAGTATGTTGGATTAAGAAGCAGTAGTTCATAATTTCAAAGTAATAACAATTGTAGCCTAAACACACTACTATTTCCCATAAGTTACAGAAAACTTCATTGGCCAAGATGCATTGCTGAAAGATGATGGAATATTTTATCTGTTGGGGAAACTTCAAGAAGACTGAAAATATTGTCCAGCCTTTGGTCATTGCCCTTCATCAGAGTCTAATTAATACAGAAACACACACACACACACACACACACACACACACACACACACACACTCTATCGTGTCAGTGTTGCAGCACCAAAGTGCAGCTGTGTGTGTGTGCGCGTGTGCGCGCGTGCTTTTGTTAGCTCCCATTAAGGGCGGTGTCCAAAAGCCTAGCAACAGTTTGTTTCGTATTTCTTGAAGTCTTTAACTTTATTTCTACCATTGCTTGTATTCCACCCAGGACTTTCCACGAATATGTTAGTTAGCACTTTTAATTTATTTTTATTTTATTTCTTTTCAGCTTGGAAGGCCATACATTATCTCAAAAACTGTCATGGCTTCTGTCAGACAGAGAACATTTATTATCATGCTTTGAAAAGACGGCCTATCTTTGTCAGGAAAAGTATGGAGAAGCAACACTTATTTGTTTGAGAGCTGTGGAGCAGAATCAGCCTTCATTACTCGCAGAGATAGATCCATGTTTGGTAAGTCTTAGCTTAGTAAGTTCTATATTACTCTTTGATTAGTGATTATGTTGTTGTTGTTGTTGTTGTTGTTGTTGTTGTTTTCAGTCTGATGCAGCTCTCCACACTAATCTATCCTGCAAGCCTCTGCATAACTACTACACCTACACCCATTTGAACCTACTTATTGTATTCAAGCCTTGTTCTCTCTCTACAGATTTTACACCCAGACTTTCTCCCATTGCCAAACTAACAGTTCTTTGGTCCCTCATGACGTATGCTGTCAGCTGATCCCTTGTTTAGTCAAGTTGTATCACAAATTTCTTTTTGCCCATTTCAGTACCTTATCATTTGTTATTCAGCATTATTCTATAGCACCATATTTCAAAAGTTTCTTCTTGTCTCAGTTGGGCTATCACCCATATTTCACTTCCGTACAATGCTACATTCCAGAAAAACACCCTATGAAAAGCTTCTTATCACTTAAGTTTGTATTAGATATTAACAAAGTCCTCTTTTTCAGAAATGCTTTCCTTGTTATTGTCAGTCTGCATTTCATATTATCTCTTCATCTTCATCATGTAATTTTGGTGCCCAAATAACAACAGCCGGCCGCGGTGGTCTAGCGGTTCTGGCGCTGCAGTCCGGAACCGCGGGACTGCCACGGTCACAGGTTCGAATCCTGCCTCGGGCATGGGTGTGTGTGATGTCCTTAGGTTAGTTAGGTATAAGTAGTTCTAAGTTCTAGGGGACTTATGACCTAAGATGTTGAGTCCCATAGTGCTCAGAGCCATTTGAACCAAATAACAACACTCATGTACTACTTTACTCCCTCAGCACCACCTGCCTTGCGTAAGTTACATTCCATTACCCTTGCTTTGCTTTTACTGATGTTACTCTTATCTACTCAAGACACTATTCATTCAATTGTACTCCTGTTTCAAATCCATTGCTGTCTCTGATAGAATTAAAATTTCACTGGCAAACTGTAAAGTTTTTATTTCTCCCTGAGCTTTAACTCATTTTCCAAATTTCTCCTTGATTCCTTTCAAAGCTTGTTCAATGTACAGATTGAATAACATCAGGGATAAACTACAACCCTGTCTCACTCCCTTCTCAACTATGGCTTCATTTTCATGTCCTTAGTCTGGTTTCTGTACAACTATTAAATAACTTTTCACTCCCTGTGTTTTATCCCTGTCACTTTCAAAATTTAAGAGTGTAGTCCAGTTCACACACTGTTAAAATCTCTCTTTAATTCTACAAATACTATAAACAAAGGTTTGCTTTTTTTCTTCAACCTATCAGTCAGGATAAGTTGTAGGGTCAGTAATGCCTCACTTGTCGACATTTCTCCTGAACCCAAACTAATCTTCCCCTACATTGGCCTCTACCAGTTTTCCCATTTTTCTGTAAATAGTTTGTGTCAGTGTTTTACAACCATGACGGCAATGGCGGCACCGGATGCAGGTATTTCCAGCGGATCGCGCTAAGTTAAAACTATAGCGCTAAGTTAAAACTATAGTATTCGCATGTTAGCACCTTCCTTCTTTGAAATTGGAATTGTTACTTTCTTCTTGAAGTCTGAGCATATTTTGCCTGTCTCATATTTGTTACATACAAGGTGGAATAATTTTGTCATGGCTGGCTCTCTTGAGGATTTCAATAATTCTGAGGGAATATCATCTACTCCAGGGGCCATTTTCCAATTTCTTTGGTTTTGGTTTGCAATTCATAACCAGTAAATTATGATCTATGTACGCAGATTGAAACAATGAATGAAAAATTGTTCCAAGGCGAGGATTCCAACCTGGGTCTCCTGCTCACTCGCAGATGCGATAACCACTATGCCACCCTAGTACAGTTGCTATACACAACTGCGTGGACTACCCTAGCATGCCTTCCCCCTCAACCCAAGTTCCCATTCTCACCTCAGCTCACTTGGTATTCATCCTAAATTCAAACAGCATTGCAGAGGCTCTCCAACTGCCTGGAATTTGATTAATACATCTATGCCTGGGTTTCAGGCAGGATTCGCCATTTCATTTGATGCTGATGTGCTATTCCAATACAGTTAGAGAGCTTCTGCAATGCTGTTCAAGTTTAGAGGGAATTCTAAGCAGGTTGAGACATGAGTGGGAATATGGGTTGAGGAGGGAAGCATGCTAGGGTAGTTTTGTGCAGTTGTGCGAAGTCACTGTGCCAGGTTGGTGTAGTGGTTAGCACATCTGCCTACTGAGTGGAGACCCACGTTCAAATCCTGGTCCTGGTCTTGATACAAACATTCATTCATCACTTCAGTCTGCATGTAGACATATAGATGTTTGAGACTTGAGAAGGTCTCTGATTAAACCAGTAAATTATTATCAGAATCCACATATGCCCCCCGAAATGTCTTACAGTTTAAAATCTGTTTTGAAATCTCTGTTTTACCATTATATAATCTGAAACCTTCCAGTGTTCCTGAGTCTCTTCCACATGTATGATCTTCTTTCATTATTCTTAACACTTTGGGTCCTGAGCTATTGCGCGCGGGTGTCTACCATAAAGACTGGCTGATTTTAACGTATTTTAAACTACTACAACTCATGAAAGGTTTCAGTTATAGCAATAAAATTACTCTTATTGAAAAACCTAGACTTTCTTGTTTAAAACCATATATAATACCTTTCTCTTGAATTAATACATACTTTTGACAAGCGTTATTATTATAACATTGTTTTTGAAAAAAGGAAAAATCGGTCAAAGGTATATTCACTGTATTTTCTAGAAGGAAATTTTTTTATTTTACACAAAAATTGTAATTATGATGGATACAGTATGTCTTATCTACAGTAACCACCTGTAACTATTTTAGGACGCAATTTTGCTCTTTGTGTGGTAAATTTTGAAGCGCGGCAATTTGCACAATGCTACTTTACATTCACTACACTGGTTGCTTGCGTCTTTTCGCCACACTTTGCCAGAAACTTCCTTATTTCCATAAGTGTAACTCCTTTCCACTTTGATAATGAGCAGGTGGGTGCAAGGGAATTTGTGCTTCGTAATTTCCTGATGCATTGTTGCGCATATAAATTAGTTTGTTCCTTTATATGTTTCATCATACTGTCTGTCGGGAAATATGAAAAAAATTCCAGAGGTGAACTGTTCTGGTCTAAACTGACAACATTGCATATTCCAAATTGTCCTGAGAATAGATCGATATTTGGTGCATGATCAGTAGTCGTCCAATCTTCCTCAGAATCGGTGCGGCGTGCGCGTCTCGGCTTCCCTTCGCCGTTAGTCTCACTCGTTCTTCAGGCACAATATCGATGGGATTACTTGCTGCTGAAGTGCTTGGACACTTGCCCTCCTCTTCTGAGTCTATCAGAAGAGTAGTATTTGCAAATAAAATCATAATTACGTACTGAGAGTTTTTTCAGTGAAAATCTGAGCAAAAATTATAGATGTTTTGTTGTCAGAATTCTTTACCTGAACTGCCAGAAACTTCTTCTTGAACATAGTCCACATCATCTTCAGAGTCATCTACAATATCTTCCTGTGACAAATCAATGTCAATTTCTTCTAAACCACGATATAACTCGCGATCAATTTCTTCGTCCGTCAAGCCACCCTTCGCCATGTCGACGCTACTGAGACCGCGCGGGAAAAAATTGCTGCTCACAAAACCCGACAAATAAAAAGGGAAGCACACCCTTCCACAGCATGCCCGCACTATCTAGTGACCAATACTCGAACTACAGTCCATGCAGTGCATCCCAGACAATCTGGAGCCGTAAGAACACACAAAGGAAAGAAGGGGAAGAACGAGAACACGTGCCCGTAAAATTATGGGTACCGGTCTTTCGGGCAGGTCGCGCACGCCCGTATTTTTACGGGCGTCAGCGCCTAAGTGTTAAACCAAAATTTAGCTTTGATTAAATTATACTCTGTACAAAATTTTATCAGGCATCTTCCTTTTTCTTTCCTTTCCTACAGCCCATCTTCTCCTACTATTTTTCATTCTGTTCCTTTTCGTCATATTGAATTCCAGCCACTCGTCACAATTAAATTTTCATCTGGTTCAAGTTTCTGTGTAATTTCCTTTGTCGTATCATACATCCTTTTCTCAATCTCATCATCATCATCTGTGGAGCTAGTTGACATGTAAAATAGTCGTACTGTTCTGGGCATTGGCTACCGTAATATGTTCACTATGCTGCGTACAGTAGCTTACCTGCATTCCTATTTTCTTATTCGTTATCAGGACTAATCCTGCATTGTCCCTGTCTGAATTTGTGTTGATAGCTCTGTACGGACCTGACCAAAAGTCCTATTCTTCCTACCACTCCACTTCACAAATTCCCCCTAAATCTAACTTTAACGTACTCATTTTCATTTTTACATTCTCTAACCTACATACCAAATTAAGGAATATAATTTTTTTCTTAAAAAAAGAAATTTATGCCAATTTACTGTTCATTGTTCATTTATTTTTCACAATTATGATTTCGACTTTGTAACCATTCTTAAGTGCTTGTTGAAATGTTAAAATATATCTGACCTGTCTGTGATATGTCATCATCGAAAAAACATATTTCTGGTGTTATAGATCAGCCGTCGTATTGCAGGATACATATACATATCCAGGATACATAACATTGCTGACATTGTGCACAACGAAAAACCATTAACACGCAGTATGGCATATTGAACAGCAAATATATTCTTGTGACCTGCAGTCGTCACTTCAATTGATGAACAAAAGTGATGAATGCAGGTCACAATGTGACAGGAATGTATTTGCTGTTAAATAGTTCTGCTGATGGACAGAAGTGATGAATGCAGGTCACAGAAATACATTTGCTGTTAAATATGCTATACTGTATGTTAATGGTTTCTCATTGTGCACAATGTCAGCAATATTATATATCCTGAATATGTACTTGTATCCTGTAATATGACAGTTGATCTATAAGACTAGAAATATGTTTTTTCTTTTACGATGACATGTCACAGGCAGGACAGACATTTTAACATTTCATCATTCACTTGAAAATGGCTGCAAAGTGAAATTGTTATTGTGCAAATAAATCAACAATTAACAATCAGATAGCGGAAATTTCTTTCAGAAATTTCTGTGTGTCTGTGGTCCCACACAAAGGAAAGATCATTAAATGCCATTCTTGGTTTTCTTGGTGATGACATCACAGTGAGTAGTCTTTTTGCGGAGATACAAGTGGAGGGCTATTTTATCTCTGGAGTATTCTTCCCATGCGAATGCCATGTTAAGACATATAGTAGAGCAGCAAACCCAAGGGAAAAATAGAACTTAGCTGTAAATCCTCCTTACTTTCAGCCATTTGCAGTGCAAGTACAGTAAAATAATGCTGCTAATTTAGAAGGCTAGATCGTTCAATCATCCAGACTGTTGCCCCCACAACCACTGAAAAGGCTGCTACCCTCATCAGGCACCACATGTTAGTCTGACCTCTCCACATATCTTTCTCCATTGTGGTCGTACCTGTGATATGGCTATCTACAGTGTAGAGGCACGCAAGGCACCCCACATTGGCGAGGTAATGGTTCATGGTGATTCTAAATTCCGCTAACGTAACATTCCAGATTCGTCAGATCTGATTTTTAACAATATTTGAGTCAGAAGAATAGTGTCCAGTTATCATCAGCCAGAGTTGAAAACCATGAATTGTGAGACATTCAGTTGCAGGGAAGCAGTTGGAAGTAGCAACAACTACAATATATGTTATGAGACAGTATTTATCTGAACAGTGCACTGCACAGATAATGATATAACTGATGAAACATGATCAAAGCCAAATACAAGCAAAAGTCAGAAACAGCAAATAGAACGAGAATCAAAAGAATAAACTGGAGGTCATACTAAAAAAAAAAAAATCAGAGACTTTAGTCTTTGGAGTAAGGAATGAGATGGCTTAGATTTGGAAGTAGTCATTGAAACCCAGTAGTCCTCCTGGCCTCAGTCTCTGTAAGCCTTTGCCCCACACCTGCTTCCATCCGTGCCCCATGACCCTAACCTCACTCATTCTGCACGCACTCACTCTCTCTTCTCCAGTCTCCCCCTCACAATCCACTCCTCTGTTCTCATGCACTGCCTGCACCCATGCTAAAGAGAAGTAGCCAAGTCCATTTTTCAGTGAAACTAGTACTCAGTCCCCCCCATGAACCATGGACCTTGCCGTTGGTGGGGAGGCTTGCGTGCCTCAACGATACAGATAGCCGTACTGTAGGTGCAACCACAACGGAAGGGTATCTGTTGAGAGGCCAGACAAACATGTGGTTCCTGAAGAGGGGCAGCAGCCTTTTCAGTAGTTGCAGGGGCAACAGTCTGGATGATTGACTGATCTGGCCTTGTAACATTAACCAAAACGGCCTTGCTGTTGGGGTACTGCGAACGGCTGAAAGCAAGGGGAAACTACAGCCATAACTTTTCCTGAGGGCATGCAGCTTTACTGTATGGTTAAATGATGATGGCGTCCTCTTGGGTAAAATATTCCGGAGATAAAATAGTTCCCCATTCGGATCTCCGTACTGCGAACGGCTGAAAGCAAGGGGAACTACAGCCATAATTTTTCCCGAGGGCATGCAGCTTTACTGTATGGTTAAATGATGATGGCGTCCTCTTGGGTAAAATATTCCGGAGGTAAAATAGTTCCCCATTCGGATCTCCGGGCGGGGACTACTCAAGAGGACGTGGTTATCAGGAGAAAGAAAACTGGCATTCTACGGATCGGAGCGTGGAATGTCAGATCCCTTAATCAGGCAGGTAGGTTAGAAAATTTAAAAAGGGAAATGGATAGGTTAAAGTTAGATATAGTGGGAATTAGTGAAGTTCGGTGGCAGGAGGAACAAGACTTCTGGTCAGGTGAATACAGGGTTATAAATACAAAATCAAATAGGGGTAATGCAGGTGTAGGTTTAATAATGAATAAAAAAATAGGAGTGTGGGTAAGCTACTACAAACAGCATAGTGAACGTATTATAGCGGCCAAGATAGACACGAAGCCCATGCCTACTACAGTAGTACAAGTTTATATGCCAACTAGCTCTGCAGATGACGAAGAAATTGAAGAAATGTATGATGAGATAAAAGAAATTATTGAGGTTGTGAAGGGAGACGAAAATTTAATAGTCATGGGTGACTGGAATGCGAGAGTAGGAAAAGGGAGAGAAGGAAACTTAGTAGGTGACTATGGATTGGAGCTAAGAAATGAAAGAGGAAGCCGTCTGTTAGAATTTTGCACAGAGCATAACTTAATCATAGCTAACACTTGGTTAAAGACTCATAAAAGAAGATTGTATACATGGAAGAATCCTGGAGATACTAAAAGGTATCAGATAGATTATATAATGGTAAGACAGAGATTTAGGAACCAGGTTTTAAATTGTAGGACATTTCCAGGGGCAGATGTGGACTCTGACCACAATCTATTGGTTATGAACTGTAGATTAAAACTGAAGAAATTGCAAAAAGGTGGGAATTTAAGGAGATGGGACCTGGATAAACTGACTAAACCAGAGGTTGTACAGAGTTTCAGGGACAGCATAAGGGAACAATTGACAGGAATGGGGGAAAGAAATACAGTAGAAGACGAATGGGTAGCTCTGAGGGATGTAGTAGTGAAGGCAGCAGAGGATCAAGTAGGTAGAAAGACGAGGGCTAATAGAAATCCTTGGGTAATAGAAGAGATACTGAATTTAATTGATGAAAGGAGAAAATACAAAAATGCAGTAAACGAAGCAGGCAAAAAGGAATACAAACGTCTCAAAAATGAGATCGACAGGAAGTGCAAAATGGCTTAGCAGGCACGGCTAGAGGACAAATGTAAGGATGTAGAGGCTTATCTCACTAGGGGTAAGATAGATACTGCCTACAGGAAAATTAAAGAGACCTTTGGAGGAAAGGGAGACACTTGTATGAATATCAAGAGCTCAGATGGAAACCCAGTTCTAAGCAAAGAGGGGAAAGCAGAAAGGTGGAAGGAGTATATAGAGGGTCTATACAAGGGCAATGTACTTGAGGACAATATTATGGAAATGGAAGAGGATGTAGATGAAGATGAAATGGGAGATATGATACTGCGTGAAGAGTTTGACAGAGCACTGAAAGACCTGAGTCGAAACAAGGCCCCGGGAGTAGACAACATTCCATTAGAACTACTGACGGCCTTGGGAGAGCCAGTACTGACAAAACTCTACCATCTGGTGAGCAAGATGTACGAGACAGGCGAAATACCCTCAGACTTCAAGAAGAATATAATAATTCCAATCCCAAAGAACGCAGGTGTTGACAGATGTGAAAATTACCGAACTATCAGTTTAATAAGTCACAGCTGCAAAATACTAACACGAATTATTTACAGACAAATGGAAAAACTGGTAGAAGCCGACCTCGGGGAAGATCAGTTTGGATTCCATAGAAATGTTGGAACACGTGAGGCAATACTGACCTTACGACTTACCTTAGAAGCTAGATTAAGGAAAGGCAAACCTACATTTCTAGCATTTGTAGACTTAGAGAAAGCTTTTGACAATGTTGACTGGAATACTCTCTTTCAAATTCTGAAGGTGGCAGGGGTAAAATACAGGGAGTGAAAGGCTATTTACAATTTGTACAGAAACCAGATGGCAGTTATAAGAGTCGATGGGCATGAAAGGGAAGCAGTGGTTGGGAAGGGAGTGAGACAGGGATGTAGCCTCTCCCCGATGTTATTCAATCTGTATATTGAGCAAGCAGTAAAGGAAACAAAAGAAATATTTGGAGTAGGTATTAAAATCCATGGAGAAGAAGTAAAAACTTTGAGGTTCGCGGGTGACATTGTAATTCTGTCAGTGACAGCAAAGGACTTGGAAGAGCAGTTGAACGGAATGGACAGTGTCTTGAAAGGAGGATATAAGATGAATATCAACAAAAGCAAAACAAGGATAATGGAATGTAGTCGAATTAAGTCAGGTGATGCTGAGGGAATTAGATTAGGAAATGAGACGCTTAAAGTAGTAAAGGAGTTTTGCTATTTGGGGAGCAAAATAACTGATGATGGTCGAAGTAGAGAGGATATAAAATGTAGACTGGCAATGGCAAGGAAAGCGTTTCCGAAGCAGAGAAATTTTTTAACACCGAGTATAGATTTAAGTGTCAGGAAGTCGTTTCTGAAAGTATTTGTATGGAGTGTAGCCATGTATGGAAGTGAAACATGGACAATAAATAGTTTAGACAAGAAGAGAATAGAAGCTTTTGAAATGTGGTGCTAATGAAGAATGTTGAAGATTAAGTGGGTAGATCACGTAACTAATGAGGAGGTATTGAATAGGATTGGGGAGAAGAGAAGTTTGTGGCACAACTTGACTAGAAGAAGGGATCGGTTGGTAGGACATGTCCTGAGGCATCAAGGGATCACAAATTTAGCATTGGAGGGCAGCGTGGAGGGTAAAAACTGTAGAGGGAGACCAAGAGATGAATACACTAAGCAGATTCAGAAGGATGTAGGTTGCAGTAGGTACTGGGAGATGAAGGAGCTTGCACAGGATAGAGTAGCATGGAGAGCTGCATCAAACCAGTCTCAGGACTGAAGACCACAACAACAACAACAGTACTCAGTATAACCATCCTATGGAGATGACTATAATGAATGTGTGTATAATGTCATGTCTTGTTGTTGTTGTTGTTGGCAATGATGATGAGGGAAAGAAGAGGGCAAAATGTAGTGTTGGCTCATAATACTCTCCAAATCATTATTAGTTAATACCAGGTATCTGGTACATTGTGGCTTTAGTCTCTGTTAATCCTTGTCAATAACTTTCAATTGCTGGTAGAATGCTTGCCTATTGATAATTATTCAGTTTTACTAACGACAGATTTTATTGTACTTACCAACAATTTCATAATACAGGTAAATCACATAATTACAGTAACCAGTACTGCAGTCATGGCATCTGTATTTACTCACATCTTGATAATTCTCCCACTCTAGATACAACGAATGTAAATGGTTTTTAATCTAGTCATTGATGGAGTTAATAATTTACAGAACTTAAGAACAAAAAGGAACTTCACACTAAAACAACAAGAATAACAGAATTAACGATTTGTAGTATTCACACACATTTCATTAGAAAGAATAAACAGCCGATAGCTACCACAGAGAGCTACTTACAGTAAAAGTACTAACATTTGCATTACACTGATTACAGTAGAAAGCAGTTCGTACCTTACTGCCAACAAAATTATCAAAATAACTTTAACTGCATGCAGAAACCAGTGCAGTACCATTAGGTGGCCAGCCTTGAACCCGATATCCAGCAATGATCGACTCATGAATTGGTGGTTTGGGTATGCAATAAGGTTTAATAGATGACTGAAACAACAGGTAATTATGTTGGCCTTTCGTCATTTCTCTAGGTCGCATGGTAGATCACAAGGATCTGCTGGAATTGGCATTTGATATTCCCCTTCAGATGAGGCAAGTGATCTGAAATCATCTGTGGTGATACTGACATGTACTCGTATTGCACGCCACAACATACTAATAATGAAATCAGTAGGCTACATAAAATCAAAAGAAAAGTCTATTCACAAAGCAGTGGCTGGAAAACACACATATAAAAGGTATTTCATATGTAAGCTTTCAGAGCCAGTTGCTCCTTCTTCTGGCAGAAGAGTTGGAGGGGAAGGAAGAAGAGTGAAAAAAAGGACTGGTGAGGTTTAGGAAAAGGGATACAGTTGAGAAAGTCACCCAGAAACCCGGGTCAGGGGAGACTTAATGAATGAGATGAGTCTTTCCTTCTCATGTCTTTCTCATTTCCAGTTTTAGAGCTATGAATATTATTTAAAAACTTTCTAAAACATCACACTTTTTATCCCATTGCAGAAATTTCCAGAGCATACAGAAGTGTTCCTAGAATTTCTAGTACATTAAAGAATATTCCTGAAATTTGAAGTACATTTTTTGCAGATTGTTGAAAAGGGAGAAAAAAGGACTTTAAGAAAATGCAAAAGCAAATCAGGGATAATGTGCAGCATAAGTACAATTACAAAAGGTTGCTATTATGACAGGGAATTTATGCGATTTAGATAATCAACTGAGTATCTATTTACTCAGCAACATGGTATTTTGGTGTTACTGATGCAGAAATTCACTCCTGGAGCTTGATTAGTGATCATACCAGCATGAAAAGTGTTGCAAATTATTTGCTTGATTGTTTATTTATTTTGATCCGTCTTTGAGCTTTTTTATGCAGTCATTACTGTCGTAGGGAGTTTACATGTATTGTACAAATACATTTTGTTGACATGGTTACAGTATACATACTAATACTAATACAAGGCACATAAAATATATGCTAGAATTTCTTAATTTTACAGTACATAGAAAATAATATACAGAAGTATCAAATAAACTATTGACATGCTAAGGTAAGTACAAAATAGTTTACAGTTAGAAGTAGTTTAGTATCTCAAGTCATCCATAGAACAGATTTGAAATTCTGAAATATTGTAGAAATCACTTTCTTTGAAGCATTTTTCAGTTTTTGTTTTAAAGTTGTTAAGTGCCTCCTTGATTTTGTTTTGACAACATTGGAAGTGGACTGTATTGTAGTACCAAGGCAGATGTAGCAAGTTTTACAGCATGATCACTTGAATGGATAAGTGTTATGAGGTAATAAGAGGTGATAAAGCTCAGAATAGATTTAACATTGAGGTCAATCGGACAACAGATGTTTATAGGTGATCCAAGATGAGAGGGGTATATATAACGTACTGAACACATTGTCTAGTTGTAGCTTCTGTTACTAGTAATCAAAATTGTCTGGGTCCTGGGTTTCAATCTAGCTACTGCTTAAATTTTGAATAAAAATTGTCAGCAATGGTGGTCGAAGACTTCTGACATCAGAGGTACCCTCATTCTGCCAACAGTCTTGTCATCAAAGAAGGTGGAGGAGCAGACAGAGATTCAGGGCACTCTCTTACCCTTGGGGTGGGAAACTACGCCAAAAAGGTGGAAGAGTCAGCAGTGATAAATGGCATGAGGATGTTGAAGCAAATGTATCACTGTATTAAAGACACATAATGTGTATCCACGGGACATGGGGCCTGTAATTGAAAAGTGTCATAATCATGTCTCCATTGGCATAAGGTCCCATGGTAGTACCCGATTTGGATCTCTGGGAATGGACTGCCAAGGGGGAGGTGTCAATGAGAGAGAAGATAGAATAACCAATGAAGGGATATCTTTCTACAAAATGGGGCATGGGATGTCAGAAGTTTGAACGTAGCAGTAAAGCTAAAAAATCTTAAAAGGGAAATGCAAAGGCTCTATCTAGATATAATGGGTGTCAGTGAAGTGAAAAGGACAGAAGATAAGGAATCTGGTCAGAAAAATATGTGGTAATAACAACAGCAGCAGAAAGTAATATAACAGGTGTAGTATTTGTTATGAATAGGATGGTAGGGCAAAGAAGGAGTTAATGTGAACAATTCAGGTATAGGGTTGTTCTCATCAGTTACAACAGCAAACCAGCATCAACGGTGATAATTCAGGTGTATGTACATTCCGATGTCACAGGTAGATTATGAAGAGATAGAGAAAGTATATGAGGATACTGACTGTCTAATTCAATGCATAAGGGAAGATGAAAATCTAATGATCGTGGGTAGGGACACAGTATCAAATGAAACATATTGATACTGTACTCATGAGTAGTATCGGTCAAAAAGTATCGTACTCATGAAAGTATCAACACAGAAGTATCGATACCCCAAGGTATCAATACTTTTGGTATTGATCGATTTTTTGAACAAAATACGAATGTATACAAAATAGCATTGTAGAAAAATTGGAAGTATCAATACTTCTGGGTATGTTTTCAAATTTTCTATGAAGTTTTTTTTGTATAATTTGTACTTCATTCATACAAATTCAACATCTATCCATATTTTGAGATTTGAGAAATTTAAATGAACTTTACAACTTCCAGTCTAGTTGTAAGGTACAATTGGTAAGCAATAATCTAATGCACAAGAGACAGTACAGCATAATACATACCTATGTAGAAGATACACTGCAAGCCCTATGAATGTTTTGACATTGAAAATAATAAGCAATATTTCAAGTAATCAAACACTTTATTTAGTAAAAGTACACTCCTGGAAATGGAAAAAAGAACACATTGACACCGGTGTGTCAGACCCACCATACTTGCTCCGGACACTGCGAGAGGGCTGTACAAGCAATGATCACACGCACGGCACAGCGGACACACCAGGAACCGCGGTGTTGGCCGTCGAATGGCGCTAGCTGCGCAGCATTTGTGCACCGCCGCCGTCAGTGTCAGCCAGTTTGCCGTGGCATACGGAGCTCCATCGCAGTCTTTAACACTGGTAGCATGCCGCGACAGCGTGGACGTGAACCGTATGTGCAGTTGACGGACTTTAAGCGAGGGCGTATAGTGGGCATGCGGGAGGCTGGGTGGACGTACCGCCGAATTGCTCGACATGTGGGGCGTGAGGTCTCCACAGTACATCGATGTTGTCGCCAGTGGTCGGCGGAAGGTGCACGTGCCCGTCGACCTGGGACCGGACCGCAGCGACGCACGGATGCACGCCAAGACCGTAGGATCCTACGCAGTGCCGTAGGGGACCGCACCGCCACTTCCCAGCAAATTAGGGACACTGTTGCTCCTGGGGTATCGGCGAGGACCATTCGCAACCGTCTCCATGAAGCTGGGCTACGGTCCCGCACACCGTTAGGCCGTCTTCCGCTCACGCCCCAACATCGTGCAGCCCGCCTCCAGTGGTGTCACGACAGGCGTGAATGGAGGGACGAATGGAGATGTGTCGTCTTCAGCGATGAGAGTCGCTTCTGCCTTGGTGCCAATGATGGTCGTATGCGTGTTTGGCGCCGTGCAGGTGAGCGCCACAATCAGGACTGCATACGACCGAGGCACACAGGGCAACACCCGGCATCATGGTGTGGGGAGCAATCTCCTACACTGGCCGTACACCACTGGTGATCGTCGAGGGGACACTGAATAGTGCACGGTACATCCAAACCGTCATCGAACCCATCGTTCTACCATTCCTAGACCGGCAAGGGAACTTGCTGTTCCAACAGGACAATGCACGTCCGCAAGTATCCCGTGCCACCCAACGTGCTCTAGAAGGTGTAAGTCAACTACCCTGGCCAGCAAGATCTCCGGATCTGTCCCCCATTGAGCATGTTTGGGACTGGATGAAGCGTCGTCTCACGCGGTCTGCACGTCCAGCACGAACGCTGGTCCAACTGAGGCGCCAGGTGGAAATGGCATGGCAAGCCGTTCCACAGGACTACATCCAGCATCTCTACGATCGTCTCCATGGGAGAATAGCAGCCTGCATTGCTGCGAAAGGTGGATATACACTGTACTAGTGCCGACATTGTGCATGCTCTGTTGCCTGTGTCTATGTGCCTGTGGTTCTGTCAGTGTGATCATGTGATGTATCTGACCCCAGGAATGTGTCAATAAAGTTTCCCCTTCCTGGGACAATGAATTCACGGTGTTCTTATTTCAATTTCCACGAGTGTATTTCACAATATGAAATCCAAATTATGGTTATATATTTCAAACCTCCCATTCTTCCTCTGTACAATCCCTTAAAAACAGAAGTTTGTCCAATCGTTTTGGTGATAGCCTATTTTGCGTTTTAGACATAGTACTGCCTGCCTTCGAAAACAATCTTTCTGAAGGCATGGATGTAGCTGGGATTGCCAGGTATTCTTTAGCAAGCTTATATAATTGTGGAAATAAACTTTTCATCTTCCCACTGTTCAGATGGGTTCGTAGATAGAGGTGACACGGATGTTGCTAAATAAGCATCATTTCATCCTTCAGATTTACTGAAGATTGCAGGTTCATGAACGAGGAAGTGGCTCCAAAAGTCATAAGATGTGTCGGCCGACGAATCACTATCTGTCTCACTACCAATGTTGGTGGCGGCAGGATTTGTTGCTATCAATCGCCTTGTCATAGATATTGTTCAGGCACAAGCTCTGGCGTCTTGAAAATGGATGTTTTTGAATCTGCGCTGAATCTGTTTCATGACTTCGATTCTGTGGGCTCCTGCCCCACTGTCACTAGACAGATTAAAAGCATCTATTTGTGCTTTTAAACAGTTGATCATCAGTATAATTTTACTGATGGTCACATACTGCTCTCCATATATTTCTTTAGAAACTTGAAGCAGATCTTTATTATTCTGTATTTCTATGGCTGATGAAATAGGCGGTGCTTTCGCATTAAGCTTCAAAATTTGATGCATGAAAGGAGCCAGTTCGATATACCTCTCAAGCATAGATTAGATTAGATTAGATTAGTACTTGTTCCATAGATCATGAACATGACACTTCGTATTGATGTGGAACGTGTCAGGTTAATAAAAGGTGTCTATACGAGACATTACATTACACAAAATATTACATGACACTTAATATTTTTAATTTTTTTTTATAATATACAGAATTCCAATGAGTCTTTACATCTAAGATCAACTTCAAAGTTGTTCCAGTTTGTTTTTGCCTTAATAAATCACTTTGAATCACACTTGGCTTGAAATATTTAGCATCATCTCTTACTTTATTACACAATAAATTAAAATCATTGATCGACATAGTCGATTCAGCAATAAGATTAATGGTATGGGCAAAACAATATAAATGTTTCCCTCTACCTATGAATTTATTAATACCGGCTACCATATTTGCACCATTATCAGTAATAATAGTGGTGATTTTCTCAGATTTGATATTCATGCCTCGACAAATTTCTTGCATCTGTTCAGAAATGTAGTCAGCTGTATGCCGTTGATCCAACACAACAGTAACAATGCAGCGTGAAGTAAGTTTATTGTTATCGCAATAGTGGGCAGTGACACCTAAATAATTAGTGGTAGTCATTATCTCGGTCCATACATCACAAGTTAGCGAGATATGATTTAAAGTTTTGAATTTCAGTTCAATTTTCGATCGCATAATGCTGTAGAAACTGTCTAGATTTTCTCTAAGAGTGTCTATGCTCAGAATTTTAAAAGATGAACAAACCTGACGCATCAATTTCTGAAATCCACGACCTTTAACAATGTCGAATGGTCGTTTGAACACACAAATAAAATGAAGCAACAATTTGCATAACAGAGAGTTTGCTCTCCCTCCGCATATGATAGCTTTCTATGTATTATTGTTTCTCCGATGGAAAATTGCTTCTTTTTGTTAAACGGTCTGCTTTCTGCGTCCGTTGAATTCTCTGATGATGATTGCACAGGGTTGAAGACCTTATCCCCAGAACTGGCATCGATGTCGAAAGGCTCACTGGGTGATGGCGATGATGGTAGTTCCTCTTTTATCTTCAGCCATTTTGGTGGTAACTCGATTGTCATTTGTCCCAGGGCCAGATTTCCTTTTTCACTGAAAAATACAGAACGAGTGATTTTTTTTTTTTTAGGAAACAAAAAATAAAAACTTCCAGTGTAGAACACCTCAGACATGTGCTTTTTCCTGTATTCTCAGATAGATGAGGATTTAGGTTTTTTTCCCCCCTAAATAAAAATGAATTGGTTTCAGAAAAAGTAAAAATCTAAAAAGTATAATTTTCTAAGAATATTACTAAATTTACCTTGATATTGTGCCTGTGGGATGCTTTTGCAAATGTTTCTTCATATTCGAAGTATTCCCTGATGATTTTAAGGTTTTGAAGCAAATTTTGCACTTCACTTCATTGGTGTTTAATCGAGTGTAATACTTCCACAGCTCACTTTTCACAGGCGCCATCCTAGGCGTGCACACAAACCACTTACTTACAACTAACAAACCTGTTTTTATTTTCAAGAAAGCCAAATTGTTCGTTAATGTTTCTAACACAAAGTACCATGTGCGGACATATAGTATTTTGTTTGCATTTCAAGTAGCTGGTAGCATCGCGACAGTGTTGCCAGCCTAATCTTTGTGGCGCCCCAGTCACATCGCACCAGTGTCAACAGTCCGAGCTCTAAAAAGTACTCGATACCTACCATGAAATACTCATTGAGTAAAAGAATCGATTGCAAAGTATAGAGTAGAAAAGTATCGGTATCGATATAATTGTACTCGATACTCTACTACTCTACTCTAAGACAAAGAGAGTGGCGCAGAAGAGAAATTCATGGCAGGGCGCATCTCTTTCAGTATCTCTCAACATAAAATTTGGCATTTTGCACACAGTGACTAATTGAGCAGGGGAAAAAAGAAGACTATCTTCAGCAAAGAAGTTTATAATTTAAATTCATCAATGGCATCAGCTATTGGCTCACAAGCCTTACTCATTATTGTACAATCAGTTAACACTCATTAACCAGTATCCATTAACTGTTTAAAAAGGAAAATTCTATTCAGAAAAGTAAAATACAGAGTGGCTGGTCACTACTTAACTTTAGGAGCTGCAAATCATAGTACTACATGTACCAAAATCCACTCTCTTTGGCTAGGTTCGTTCTTTTTTTTTGGGGGGGGGGGGGGAGGGGAGGAGTTGGTTGTGGAAAGGAGGAGGGGTGTGTGTTACTCAATACTTCTATAAGAACATATCATTTGATCGGGAACAGTATAAACATATTTGTGTATTTAATGTGTTGTTTGGTTGGAAATGATACACTGAAAACTAGAATGGAAAGCAATAAAAGGGTCATGTGAATTTTTTTTAATTTAAAAAAATTTTTAATTGCTTAAGAATAATATCTGCACACCTAAATTGCTTTTCACAAAAATCTTCAGGTTTCTGAGAGTGGTGGGATAAGATGTTTCCCCTCTCTCTAAAATTGTATGGTCTCAAATTCTTATTTCATGTTCTATTGAGAACTGAAGTGAGTATGAGATTTACCTTGAAACAATTGTTTCAAAGTTGGTAAATAATGGAATATATGTCTGACAGATACATATTTTAGTAAATTTATTTTCCATATTGAATGTTATCACAAATGTTTGTTTTGCTGGTAAGTGAATTATCATTGGCTTACAGGTTTTATTATATGAATTGCATCTTATATTTTTGTTTGTTCATGATTTCATCCATAATGTAAAACATAGCAGTTTAATTTTTTATTGTGGTGTTATAGGATTTTTAACTTCAAGTTATTCAAACTGAAACTTTAATTCTCTTTCAGTATCTCTCAACATGGACATACAATGAGTTCCAGAAGACACATCGTAGATGTTCATCATTTCCCGAAACTCAACATAAAACTTGGCATTTTGCACACAGTGACTTGTTGGGTTGGAAAAAACAATGTTCAGAAGACAATCAAGCTAATACAACATCAGTATATGCCAAAGCAGATTACAATGCACCGAGTAGTGAGATGAAGGACACTACATGCAGTTATGATTCTGATAGAGTAAATTCATGTGAAGAAGCTACAGAATCCATAATTTCATGTCAAGAAAGTGAAAATGTCGAGAATGGAAACACTGAAAGAAATAAAGACATTCGGACTGCAGACGATAATATCTCTGAGATGTTTTATAGTAATACTAAACTAAAGCGTTGGAAAAGTCTTCCAGATATTTTGGGAACTACATTTATAATACCACTATGCAAAAGAAGTTTTTCAGCTAGCACTAAATCACTGTATGTGAACAAAGTTTTTTTCCAGTGTACCTCTGGAAGTCATGTGTCTTTGCCCTGTCCAGCAGATGATCCACGGCTAGACCAAGAAAATTTACAAGGTTCAAATATTGGCCAAATGATCGAAAATGTATCAGGACACCAAGCATATTCTAAACTTTCTCCAAGTGTGCTGCAGGTAGATTACTCAGCAGAACCGACACCAGATCATGAACCAGATTCTTGTGTGACAGACAACAGGTTAGCTGGACATTGGAAGCAACAATCTGCAAAACAACAAACCAGAAGTTTGAATAAAAAACTGACAAAGGGATGTTCAAATAACTTCAAAAAACCTAAAACAGCAATCCCAAAAAATCTCACATTGGTAGAAAGCTCAACAATTGCAAGTAGCACCAGCAGCAGTAGTAGTTCTGACACAATAAATGTTAACAGGCATTTAGCTGAGTCATCAGAAGTCGTACGCAAAGCAAACAAAACTGCAACAACCTGCAAGCCAAGACCATCTGACCTAAATCTGCCATCTAGGCACTGGAGGAAAAGTGAGATCAACAGTTCAGGGATGCCATCTGCTCGAAATTTACAAAGAAAACGAAAAACGGGGATTTCTGGCTCTGTTCCTAACTATCCTTTCGAGTGGCTTGGTGATAGACAGCACTGCAAGAAAAGTTTTATTGAAGATGGTGGTAGCAGTGTTCTTCCAATGACTGTTGGATTTTTTCCTCGTCCCCAGCAAGGGCAAAGCATCACCAGTTTCCTTTCTTCTGTTCAGTTTGCCCGACCAGCAGCAGAACTTGATCGGGAGAATGCACACTTCAGCATATCAGAAGCCATAATTGCTGCAATTGAGCAGGTGGGTTTTTGTCATTACATTGTGCCGAAATTAGGCATTGGTATTACCAGTGCAGGAAGACTGAATTAGATAACAATTTCATTGTATTTTTGAAACTAAGAAACATAAATTAATTTATTGTCTCTGCTAAGAAAGGAAATTATGATCCATTAATTTTGAAGTAATTAATTTATAGTATGCTAATCAAAATAATTGCTTGTATGAACTGTTGCTATTCTGTAAGTAGCTGTCTACTTTTCTGGTTTGTAGTTGCTATGTATTCCCTGAATCACTTCATATAAGACCCAAGATGGTTTCTTGAAAAAGCCCATTTGCTTTATTTCTAATACCAGTGTCGCTGACAGTTTGTTAAATTTAATCATATTTTCCTTATTCTGTGAGCAGCTGAAAACATCCCAATAAAAACCTGGATTGCAATATTTATTTTACTTTTATTATTCATGTACTAATACTTTTCAGAACAGATTCTTGAGCTTTAAAGCACTCGTTGAATAAAGAAACCAAATTCTGCAGCTGTGTATGCCATGTAGAACAAAAAGAGGTCTTCATATATTTTGAAGCAAATTTTGTGAATGTATTAAGTAGGGTAGATGTTACTGTAGTTTATAATTGCCTCTAACTAAACAAACACTTTGGACATTTCATCAGTAATTATCTATATTAATAATGGCTGACCCAATTTGCGGTTCATGGTGCATGGTTTCAGTTGTAGGTTTCCTATCTAATGGCTTCCAGGGGGCAACAAAATTTGGACTTACAAATATTTCATGTACACTGGTGTGCAAAACTGAAGGATGAAACTGACTTTCGCACGGTGTGGTACTGTCAAATAACATAGCCCGATGAAAATTGAATGTACATACACTGAAGAGCCAAAGAAACTGGTACACATGCCTGATATTGTTTAGCCCCCATGACCACCACCACCACCACCACCACAAGCATGCAGAAGTGCCCCAACACGATGTGGCATTTACTCAACCAATGTCTGAAGTAGTGCTGGACGGAATTGACACCACGAATCCTGCAGGGCTATCCATAAATCCATAAGAGTACAAGGGGTGGAGATGTCTTCTGAACTGTACGTTGCAAGGCATCCCAGATATGCTCAATAAAGTTCACGTATGGGGAGTTTGGTGGCCAGCGGAAGTGTTTAAACTCAGAAGAGTGTTCTTGGAGCCACTCTGTAGCAATTCTGGATGTGTGGGATGTCGCATTGTCCTACTGGAAATGCCCAAGTCCGCCGAAATGTACAATGGTCATGAATGGATGTGGGTGATCAGGCAGGATGCTTATGTACTTGTCGTCTGTCAGTCGTGTTTAGATGTATCTGGGGCCCCATATCACTCCAACTGCACATGCCCCACACCACTACAGAGCCTTCACCAGCTTCAACACTCCCCTGCAGACATTTCTCCATGCCTGTACACGTCCATAATACAATAGAATTTGAAACAAGACTCGTCTGACCAGCCAATATGTTTCCAGTCATCAACAGTCCAGTGTTGGTGTTAGTGGGCACATACGAGGCATAAAGCTTTGTGTCGTACAGCCATCAAGTGTACATGAGTGGGCCTTCAGCTCCGAAAGCCCATGTCGATGATGTTTTGTTCAGTGGTTCGCAAGCTGATACTTGTTGATGGCCCAGCGTTGAAATCTGCAGCAATTTGCGGGAGGGTTGCACTTCTGTCACATTGAAGGATTTGCTTCAGTTGTTGTTGGTCCCATTCTTGCAGGATCTTTTTCCAGCCGCAGTGATGTCAGAGATTTGATGTTCTACCGGTTTCCTGATATTCACAATATACTCGTGAAATGGTCATATGAGAAAATCCCCACTTCATCACTGCTTGTACGCAGACTTTAACACCACATTCAGACTCACTTAAATCTTGATAACATGCCATTGTAGCCACCAGACACTTGTTGTCTTATATATGCATTGCTGAACACAGCACTGTATTCTGCCTGTTTACATATCTCTGTATTTGAATATGCATGCCTATTCCAATTTCTTTGGCATTTCAGTGTAGAAAGAACTGCTAAAGTATATTATAGAAGATAACTGTAAGAAATGTGCTGTGAGAGGAACATAATGACCCCTCTATTCAAAGACAATAATTACACTGATGTCACCATGAATTACGATGGTCCTCTGGACATCATACAAGGTAGGACATGTTTTTCAATAGTGTGTTTGATCAGTATGGATGGCAGTGCGTAGTCTGCAATCTGCTCCCATGCTTGCCACAAGGTTGGTAAGAAGTTCCAGTGATAGGGCTTTCCATTCCACCACCAGTGTGATTGACAACTGCTGGATGTGCTACAATATGTGTGTCTCTCGATGCATCCCACATGTGCTCAAAAGGATTTAAGTCAGGGGAATGGACAGGCCAGTCCATTCATCAAATATCCACCCATTTCAAGGACTCCTTTACCTTTGCTGTTCAATGTGGTTGTGTATTATCACGCATAAAGAAGTCTGATCAAATGCAACCCTTAAAAGATGCACATGGGGAAGGAGTACAGTGTCGTGGTAATGTTGCTGGTGAGTTTACTGTGTTCAAAGATTTTGAGGTCAGTGTGCCCATGTAACATGATTGTTTTCGTGATCCAGGTGTTGTGGTGTGGGAGAGCATAATACTACAGTGGCATACTGCCCTCCAAACTTTCACTCATCAGCATTATTGTGACATTGTACTCCTTCCCCATGTGCATCTTTTCAGGTGTAAATTTGACACTGACTTCATTTTTGTGGATGAAAATGCACGACCACATCAAACAGCGGAGGTGAAGGTGCCCTTGGAATAGGTGAGTATTTGATGAATGGACTGACCTGTGCATTCCC
Source organism: Schistocerca americana (assembly GCF_021461395.2). Lineage (NCBI taxonomy): Eukaryota > Metazoa > Arthropoda > Insecta > Orthoptera > Acrididae > Schistocerca > Schistocerca americana. The sequence goes on along the minus strand of NC_060120.1, from coordinate 433,365,546 downwards.
CCGACTTCAATTGCTTCAAGAGGTGTTGGACGCATTGGGGGACACATAATGCAGCAGCACACCAATGACCACCCAGCAGTTGTCAATTACACTGGCAGAGGAATGGAAAGGCCTACCACAAGAACTCCTTATAAACCTTGTGGTGAGTATGGGAGCACCTTGCAGAGAACACATTGCTGACCATGGTGATCACACCCAGTATTAACGAATCATTTACCACCTTTTGTAATGTCCAGGGGACCATAATAAATTGCAGTGCCTTCAGTGTTATTACTGTCTTTGAATAAAAGTGTCATTTCTGTTTATTTCATTGAATCTCTCAGTTACCTTCTATACTATGCTTAGCTGCTATTTCTATGTATGGTCCATGTTTCACTGAGCTTTGTTACTTGGCAGTGACACATCATGTGAATGTTGCTTTCATCCTCAAGTTTTGCACAACAATGTAATTATTGACAGAATTTAAAAATTTAAAATGCTGTCTTAGTCTATTGGTTAAGAGGTATAATCTTTTGTTAAAGGTTTAACACAGTAAGACTAATATTGCAGTTAGAAACTGTGTATGTGTCTCGGGGCAGCATAACTCGGCACAAGCAAATACCTAGACTACATTCATTTAGTATTTGAGAACGATAGTACATAGTGATTTGAACAAACTTTACACATAATTTCAAACTGTTATAAAACTTTTTGTTATTGACACCTCCCACATAATGATGAAAGGAAAGAAAGTTTAACGTGTACACATTTTTGCCGCTCATGCCGTAAAACTGCCACATCGGCCACAATGTTTTAATTATTTCTTCATTACTACTAACTCTATTCATAACACATTTGGCAGAAAGCACCCACAGAGGTCACTGAATGTATCTTCAAAGCTATATTATTGCACAACATAGTTCAAGAGATATGACATTATAAACCTGTGATATATGTGGAAAACTAGCTTTTGCTTAAAATGGAATGCAAATTACCCTGATTATACTCATCTAGTGTGTGATAATGAGAGTATTTACTAACTTCCAACAAACAGTAAACATAATTTAGACATTGCTTAAATTTTTCTCACTTCCATCCTTAATATCAAATATTGAACACTTTAACTCATCTGTAATGTAATCAGAAGTTTGAAGCTGTGTTATGCATGAGAGTCTGATTGTCTGCAGAATCGGGAATTTACTGGTTTTCACTCGACAGACTTTAACAAATTGAGTACTTTACCAAGAATATTTTGCTCTGATTGAATCACTTGAATTGTGTTATTCTTTTATTCGGTGACATATATTCCATTATTACGCAAGGAAAATTAAAGCTATGAAGTATTTTAAAATTAACTTTGAGACTTTCATGTCCACTTCGTGACACATTGCCTAGAGACGTCTGTTTCAGATTTTTCAGCCAATGGTTTCCGTATTGATATGATTTTTTTGCTAGAGTCAAGAGGCTGTCATTTTCCAAGAATTATCCTCCATTGCTTGTGGTCTTGTCGTCAACAGTTCTCTGAGATTACAAGATAGTTTTTTTTCTGGCAAAATGTCAGGTTATAGCTAAACAACTGTTGGTCAGAAAACCCCAGACAGATGCCTCCAAGCAGTCTGTCAGTTTTGGTCTTCTTGTTACTGAGGAGCAGACCTGGTGACTTAAGCAATTATACAGTACTTTACAGAAGATATGTTCGGATCCAAACAGTGCCATACATTGTATTTGACTGTTATCAGTACTTCCTGGTATTTTAGACAGAGCGCTCTCCAAATTATATGGTGTTGATCCCAGGGCACAAAGGATGACAGGAATTACATCAGCAGTTTTTAGATTCCATATTCAGTCAACCTTAATCCTGAGATCCTTATATTCCAGTTTCTTTTGAGTCACATTAACATTAATGTTCCCATCATGTATGATTAAACATGCGTTAATTGGCATTATTGACCAGTGGAAATATTTGTCATTATTTGGTTCTTGCTTGTCTTTACAATGTTATTTATTCTTTAAAATTATTTTGTCTTTACAATGTTATTTATTCTTTAAAATTATTCTGTGAAATTTGCAGAGTATCATATGACAAGTGATCCAAAATTCATGCAGTTACATCTATGATTAGTAGTCAAAACTTGAAGTTAGTTTGATTGTAGGGCTTATTTTTAGAGTCCTGATACATTTACTGGCAAGTAAATCTTGCTTTGACTGTAAGGCCTGTAAGTGGACCTTTACATATGTCTGCTGGTGTCTGTATATGTGCGGATGGATATGTGTGTGTGTGTGTGTATGTGTGTGTGTGTGTGTGTGTGTGTGTGTGTGTGTGTGTGGGCGCGCGCGCGCGCGCGCGCGCGTATACCTGTCCTTTTTTCCCCCTGAGGTAAGTCTTTCCGCTCCCGGGATTGGAATGACTCCTTACCCTCTCCCTTGAAACCCACATCCTTCCTTCTTTCCCTCTTTCTCTTGCTGTTCATCGTGTATACTAATGACCTTGTGAACTATATTAATAGTATGAAGTACTGTCTGAAAGGAGCTGCATAAATATTTATTCAGATCTTGATAAGATTTTAAAGTGGTGCAAAGATTGACAGGTTGCTTTTAAGTGTGCAGAAATGTAAAATTTTGCACTTCACAAAACGAAAAAAAACATAGTATCCTATGACATAATAACAGTGAACCACAGTTGGAATCGGCCAACTCATACAAATACCTGTGTGTAACACTTTGTGGGGATGCAAAAGGGAATGATCGCATAGGCTCAGTTGTGGGCAAAGCAGGTTGTGGACTTTGGTTTATTGGTAGAATACTGGGGAAGTGCAATCAATCTACAAAGGAGCTTGCTTACAAATCACTTGTGTGACTGGTTCCAGAATATTGCTCAAGTGTGTGAAACCTGTGCCATATAGGACTAACAGGGGATATTGAACATATACAGAGAAGAGCAGCACAAATAGTCAGAAGTTTGTTAGACCTGTGAGAGAATGTCACAGAGATGCTGAAGAAACTTAACTGGCTGATTCTTGAAGGTATCCCAAGAAAGTCTGCTTAAAACATTTCAAGAACCAGCTTTAACTGGCAACTCTAGGAATATACTACAAACACCTATGTATTGCTTACATAGGGATAATAAAGACAGGATTAGATAAATCATAGCACACATGCAGGCATTTAAACAATCAGTCTTCCTGTGCTCCATATGTGAATGGAATAGGAAGGAATCTGGACAACTGGTACAGTAGCATGTACCCTTTGCCTTGGACTCTGCAGAGGTTTTCAGAGTTTAGATGTAAATGTCGATGTAGTTTACTTTTATAAGTTCTGAGAGTGTACAGTTCTAGAAGAGTCAGCCAATTAATTGCTTCCTCCAATGTATATAATGTGAAAAGACTATGAAAGTAAAATTAGAGGGATTCGAGCTAACATGGAGGCTTACCGACAATCATTCTTCCTGCAAATCATTTGCAACTGGAACAGAAAAGAGGAGGGGGGGGGGGGGGGGGGGAGGGTGAGGAAGGTACAGTGGTACATGAAGTACCCTGCACCACACACTATATGGTCATTTGCAAAGGATAGATGGTAGATGTAGAACAAATCTCTCTGGGTTGAAAGATTCTCTTATATTACCCACTATGGATTGACAATATAGTGCAATTGGATAGATTAAAATATCTGCTCACAAAGTGGCCACAGGATAAAACACACACACAAAAAGGTTTGACTTATGCAAGCTTTTGGAGCCAGTGGTTCCTTCTTCTGGCAGAAGAGTTGAAGAGGAATGAAGGAAAAGGCCTGGGAAAAAATTAAAAAAAATAAAAGAAATGATCATGTGGCATTGATGGCTGGGAGGGTCCCACTCAGGGAAGTTTAGCCACTGAGTTGCAAGTCTTATTTCAGGTGACACCAGGCAACTTGTGTGTTGTTGATGATGAGGTGGTGGTGGTGGTGGTGGTGGTGGTGGTGGTGATACAATACCCAGTCCACAAGTGGAGAAAATTTCTAACCCAGCCGGGAATCAAACCTGGGTCTACTGCATGGTAGGCAAACATGTTATCACTCAGCTAAGCAGGCAGACAAAGGACTGGAGAGGTTTAGGAAAAGAGGTACAGTTTGGAAAAGTCACCCAGAACCTGGGGTCAGGGGAGACTTACCAGATGGCAAGTCTTCCCTAATCTGGGGTTAAGGGTGACTTTTCCAGACTTCACCCCTTTTCTTAAACCTCTCCAGTCCTTTTCCTTCACCCCTTTTCCTTCCACTTCAACTCTTCTGCCAGAATAAGGAGCTACTGGCTCCAAAAGCTTGCATAAGAGTTGAACCTTTTTGTGTGTTTGTGTTCTCCTGTTACTGCTTCGTGGGTAGACTTTTTTTATTTTTTTATTTTATTTTACCCCCCCCCCCCCCCCTTCCTCCAATCACACTATGTGCTGACCATTATCAGTCAAGGTTTGCAGTGGGATTGCCATGCAGATATTGCCATTGTGGTTGGAGATGTGCTTAGTGTATTTAGTTTGCAATGGAATACCATATGCTGTGGATTCCCATATGTGTTAAGGTTGGAGCATGCAGGGAAATGAGTCATACCCTCATTTTATGTACTCTACCAACAAATTTTGATCAAAGTATGCATGGACGTGTAAATTATATATTCTTGTTGATAATAAAAGGTGCTATTACCACAAAGTTTATGCATGTCAGGTAAATGAATGTATGAGTTTTGCCCACATTAATTTCTTCTACAGTAGTGTCTTTGAAAAAGAGAAGTCAAATTAACTGCATGGAAAATTTGTCCCTACGTTAGTCCCTTTTTCGAAACCAGTTATATAACAGCAGCCTACCATTGGGGAGGTGGGTTTATCATGTGCTGCCAAGGAATTTAGGATTCTTAGTATATTGTTGCACATACTTTTGCCTTACACAACCATTTTATAATGAATGTCTGATATCAGTATTTATATGCATGTCTAGACTTAGTTCACAACAGTTGCTGAACATTTTAGATTAACACCTATGAAAACATTCCTGATTGTGCAGCCATATCTTCCATGACAACACCAGCAGTGCTGGGTGTCCTCTTGTAGCTACTCCCTCTAAGGATGTTTCACATTATGTTTGCCGACCAAGGCTCTAGTATTCTGGTTGCACCTAGTAACCACACTTCTGTGCGCTCACTGTGCTTACCTAATACATAATACTAAAAAAAGTAATTAAGTTAAAAGTGAATAAATAAATTTGAGGATTATAGAAAAATAAAAACTATTTCTTAAAGTCACATCAAGAGTTCATACGTTAATCTTAATGCTCAACAAGTTTTAACAGATTGTAACTGTGGTGATAAAATGTGTTTTGTTGAACCAATTAGTGACAACCCGTGTCAACTTCTCATCAGTCCCAAGATGAAATGTCACCAAGGAAATATTTCTGCATCAATACTGCACAAGGTGACACTATGATTAAGTCTTGTGACACAAATTTGGGAGGAGTGGGATTGAATCTCCATGTGCCTGCCCAGATTTAGGTTTTCCATAGTCTCCCTTAATTGTTTAAGACAAATGCAGAGATGGTCCCTTTGAAAGGGATATGTCCAATTTCTCCTCATATCCTTGTCCTATATTGTGCTTCATCTCCAGCACTCTTGGGGCTGGGTTGTTAAATTCTAATCTTCCTTTCTTCTGCTTGCAGTAAAGTTTGTATTCACTTAACATCAGATCCAGACTGCTCAGTAAACATGTGAAAATTTTCCTATTAAAATCTTGAATCAACACTTTTCGTTGCAGGTGAACAGAGTGCACACTCATGTTCATGAATGAAAACTGGAAACCAAATTTCCTCTGTCATTCTGAATAGCACATTTGAGTCTGGGAGCAGAACTCTTAATTGATTATTCTTCTGAAAGATTTACTGAATGATGCCCTTCCATAGCACAGCCACTATCACTTTTGACTAATTGCCTGTTGGAGTCTGTCTTGGGCTCTTCAGCCAGCGCCTGTTTCATTCAAAGAAACTGAGACAGAAATCTATGGGCAGTAAAGCCAGTTATTGGTTTTTGATGCCACGTTGTCATATTGTGGTCCTAAAAGTTCATCATTATTCATTTTGGTTGGTTGGTTGATTTGGGTCAAGGGACCAAACAGCAAAGTCATCGGTCTGACCGGGTGAGGGAAGGATGGGAAGGAATTTGGCCATGCCCTTTCAAAGGAACCATCCTGGCATTTGCCTGAAGTGATTTAGGGAAATCACGGAAAACCTAAATCAGGATGGCTAGACGCAGGTTTGAACCATCGTTCTTCTGAATGCGAGTCCAGAGTGCTAACTGCTGTGCCATCTAACCTGGTACTATAGGTTTTATTGTCTATAAAGAGTAAATTCAGGTCTCATTCATTTTTTTCTGTACTGTCAAACACATTCTCTTCTGAAAGCGAAAGGATCGGTAGCAATTTTGTAATGAGAACATAATGAACTTTCAGAAAAAGTAAAATGTAAAATATGTATCAAATAAAACTATTTTTGTCAATGTTTTTTCTCTTGATTTTCAAGGCTGTTGAAATTATCTTTCCTATGAAAATATGAGCTCATTCCATTGAATATTGGCATAATTTCCTATCAGATCCTCTGTTAACTAAATAATCTTGTTCTTTACATGTAGTAGCATAGGGCACTTTGAAGCTAACATTCAGTGGAATATATTATTACCAAAAGATAAAGATTCAACCATATTTCTGTTTTGTATGTCTGTTAGCTCTAGTCGAATGTTCTTGTATGAGTCAGTAGTAAGCAAAGATAATACGGTGTAAAAATAGTTGAACTAACACATAGATGAGGGATGGATGGCTCCTGTGCCTTTCTTAAACCCTACATTAATCACTCTCTTGCTTTCTCCCATTTCAGAAGAGAGAGATTTAATATTAACCTCTGGGGCATACTCTTTAGGTAGTCCATTATGTTTACCCTGTCTGTTGGATATTTTTAATAATTCTTATTGTCATAGACTTTCGTACCTGATTTCTAGTTTGGATACATATTGCTATGATTTCTGAAGCACTTTTACTCTGAAACATTAGTATTATATTAATAATTAATTATTGAAATTCCAGATGAAATGCAATAGAAAATTGTGCATCAGTAGGGAAAATAATGCTGTTGGAGAGGAAAGTGATGAAGATATGTATCATTTAAAACAGAGAATTCGCATTCGCCGCCGCCAGTGCCAAGAAGAAAAACAGCGTCAGGCTTGGAATACATCTCTGCTTAGTGATGGCAAAACTGACAGTATGTATAACACCTTCTTTACTTTCATATCCGATGTCACAGGTTCAACATTTGATTCTACATTGAAAATGTCAAAGCAGTCATCTGCTGGCTGACAGGCAATTCTCAAGGCATCTGTTAAGTTTGGATGTTACTTGTTTTGGCAAAATTTGTGTTTGTGAAAATACCCTGTGATGTCTTGTGTTTCAAGTTTCAAATAAAAAATGTAAACATGCTGTACTGTGTGTCATATATGTAGATTTGGATCTCACAAAATTTCCTTGCAGTGTTTTGATTCAAATGTGGATCTGAGGTGGCAATAGGATCTTCTCTGCTATGCTCCCAGGTACTACTGTAATGAGTGTAAGTATTTTCTACTGGATGTCGGTGGGACTGGCAGAATCAGACACAGCTATTCATCAGCAGATATCTGTATTGATTTGCAGCAGAGTGTACCTGTGGCTCTGGGTGGCAGGGTATCATGTTTTCAGACCTCTATGCACAAGATGTAGTGACACAGCCGGCTGTTACTATGTCTAGCTCAGCAGAGTGGCGTGGGATCCTTGTGATGTGCACATACTCAAGCAGCCGATAGCACTGGTTCGGGGTTGTTTGGGGGAAGAGACCAAACAGCGAGGTGAAAGGTGACACAGCCATGCTATAGGCGAGGCTGGCTGACGATGTCTGGCAAGGGTGGACACACAGTGGCTTAGTGCCTGGAAGGGCTTTGGTTTGACCCTCAGCCCATCATTGCTGGGGCCCTCTGACATGTGGCCTGGTCAGAATGATGGTTGAGAGATGAAGGCCTCATGGCAGAAGCCCACACTGTAGCGAACACAGACCAAATGATTTGATAATTCTTGGTCTGGCCTGTGCTGAAGGCCAGTATTTATACTTGCCAAAGTGGGTTTGTTATGTGGCTGCCATAAATGTCACATACATGGCACACCAAAGTGTGCCTGCTTTCTGTAACTCACTGGTCACTGACCAACAGGTGGGCCGTGGCACCTAAGCATGTGCTTTGGCGCAATTCTATGCCACCAAAGTGATTTCCTTATGGTAACTAGCCCTCTTGTGTTAGGCTCAAATTGTTACTCAATGCTGTTGTATGAGACTGAAGTCATGTCATGTCATGTCATGTTTTCATGCCTGTTTTGAGGCCTATAAATAGTTCTTTTCTGTGCCTTTAAAATTACAGTTTCCCTTGCTCTCCCACCACCACTACCATCACTCCTAAAGGCATCATTTCCAAAAAATGAACCAGCACAAAATTGATATCACTAAGATTAAACAGAATGATCATTCAGTGATCATGCTGTTTTGAATGATCATTATGTGTTTTGAAATATGATTAGTGTAATTAGTTTGCAATGAAATACCATATGCTGTAAGATTCCCATATGTATTAAGTTTGGGGTATGCAGGGGAAACCCTTATCATACCCTCATTTGACCCACCTTACCAACAATAGTGAAATTGGCTATGTTGGTTTTCAATTTATCCTGTGGTTGAATTGCATATCCATCTGACATACAGTTTGTTTTCTTCTTTTGAAGATGTTCACTATGACTGAAACTTGGAGAAAATAAATAATAAATCTGTTCAGCTAATGGCTAGCGTGCAGCTCTTCATATTTCTGACAGCTGTATCAAGTCACCTCATTAAACGTTTAGTTTAATGGTTTCATAATAATTTATAACGTGGAGTGAGCAACAACCTTGTTGAAACTGCATTTCTTAAATTATAAATATTGACCATATTTTAGCCAGGCTTTAAAATAATTGCAGTTGTTATATTAATAGTTTGAACTCTCACATGTACAGAAATCAACACTATGTTGTGAAACTGTTATTTATTTTTGTGTTGCATGTGACTACTTCAGTTAATATGGCATGCATTGGCAGCATTTCATTTGATGATAGAAATAATGGTTTAGGTCTGGAATACATGGTGAGTTCAGAAGCACAGGGTCTTTTGCACTAAAATTCTCAATCCTAAACACCTTCTGTATAATTGATAGAAACCCGTGAATTTTTCAAATTATCAAGCTTGTGTCTTTGTTAGTTTTCTTTTCCCTGTTGTTGGCTGTTTGTATTAATGCCTGCATTAAGATTTCAAGATGTGGCTTTCTCAAATACACTGTTTAATATTTTATTTTACACTACAAAATAAACCCCTACTTAATAATTTGAATCTGGCGACAAAATTCCTTTTGTTCAATTACTGTCTTACCTATTTGGTCTGGTAGATGGGGCAACCGCCAATTTCTCTGGTAACATCCCCATTCTTGTACAAATGCCAGCTTCTGTTTAAATTTCAGTCCTAATGGAACAAAATATAACATCCCTGAGCAATGCTCCAAAAATCTCTCATCATTAGAAATTGTTTCTACCATTACGGTTTTCACTATAAGAACCAAAACTCACATAATCTACTCATTAACTGCCCACAGTTCACTAAATAGTAGCATATATTCATTGTACAACTGAATATGGTGTTAGGGTGTCACATGTCACAGTGTCTAAAATCATCAGCTGTCTAACCAAGATATCTTTAAAACAATCTTTATGTAGTGCAGTGGACTACCATCAGTTTATAGAGTGTGCCTTTAGCCATTTAACAAATTAAACTTTATTCTCACAATTTGGTGATAGAAAGTCCTGGTAGAATTAAATAATCTAGGAGTAAAGGTAACAACTTGCTGGATAGGAGAGGAAAGAGTGCATGCCGCCCGCCGCCCCCCCCCCCCCCCCTCCCACCACACACACACACACACACACACACACACACACACACACACACACGCACACGCACGCACGTACACACACACACACACACACACACACGCACGCACGCACGCACGCACACACACACACACACACACACACACACACACACACACACATTACTAAGGCACATCTACAGTGATTAGCAATCTCAGCTTTGGGGGTGGAGGGAGGGGGGATAGTAGGGATACAGATGAACTATGAGACAGAGATCAAGGAGGGTAGCAGGGTAGTGGTTTGGGAAGACGCTGTAGTCTGACTGTGGATTATGTTGGGAAACGGCGGGGACAGGGTGATGAACTGTTATGTGCAACTTTGAGAGGCAGTTCCTGAGCGGAAGGGCAGTAGGTGAGGGAGGAGGGAAGGGAATCAGAGAAGGAATAAGGACTACGCATGTGCAGTGGGGGGGAGGGGGGGGGGCTGTAGACATGTGTATAACTCGAGTAGGAGCAGGGGAATAGATAGATGCAGGTGGGGGTAGGCTCTAGTGGAGGTTGAGACCAGGGGCATTGTGAGAATGGAATCTATGTTGTAGGATGAGTTCCCACACCTGCAATTCAGAAAAGCTGATATTAGAAAAAAGAATCCAGGTGGCACAGGCTGTGAAGCAACTGTTGAAGTCGATCACACCATTTTGAGCAGCGTGTTCGTAAACTGTGTAATCCGTCTGACTCTAGGTCCAAGTTTGGCAGTGGCCATGCATGTGTACTCACAGCTGATTAATGATTGTGTCCACATAAAATGCTGCACTGTGATTGCAGTTAAATTTACAGACCACATGGCTGTTTTCGCAGGTGGCGTCGCCTTTGCTGGAATAGAACCTTGTCCAGAAACAAGTATCCCATGCCTTCTCTCCCTGTTACCTACCACATCCCACATACCCAATCACGAAGGAGAGCCCCCTCCAAGGACTGGAGCATCTGAATCATGTTCTCCACCAAGGTTTTGTCTACCTCTCATTGTGCCCTGAAATGAAAAATATCCTCCTACCCCTCCCCACACACATACACACAAAACAGTATTCTGCCACCCATCCAATCTATACAATACCTTTGTCTGTCCCTATTCCACACTTACTCCCAACCCCCTTGCTCCAATGGCTTATATCCCTGTAATAGACCTTGACCTCTGATGTACATCTTTCCACCGTCACCTACTACATTTGTGTCGCAGGCATCTCATACCCCATCAGATATAGGGCCCCCTGTGAAAGCAGCCATGTGGTCTGTTAACTTCACAGCAACCACTGTGCAGTGTTCTACATGGATGTGACCACTAACAAGCCCGGAGATAACAGTGGCCATGTGTTGTAGTGGGACATGCTGCTATAAAGCATAGCAACATGTCTCACTTTCCCTTTACTAGATCGATGAAAGATGTGCATGTGAGAAATGTGACTTCAATTTGTAGTACCATAAAGAGCATCTACTGTGCCAGGGTTTGTAGGAATTTATGTGCATATATGAGAAAGGAAAATGCAGGCACAGTGCAGAAAATAATGATGGATGTGTAATTTGGACTGGCCAGTGAGGGATCACTTGCACTTTGCAGTCATGCTTTGGGGGTGATGTGGACTCCAAAGAAGAAAGGAGCCTGGTGACAATGATTTAGCACTGAAGAAAATGAGTGGTCTTATATAGACAGCATGCTAGGCTATCTCAAGTTAAGTATGAACTTAACGGTTTTGGTCAGACATTGAAGCATAGTGTATCATCACTTTGTCTGAGAAGTTTTTTTAATTATCAGTTGTTGAGAGTTGATAATTTATTTGAATAGAGGAGAATTACAAAAACCATGTTTTGTAGTATCCTAGTGAGTTGTTTAAAATATAGAAGCACTGCAGTCATAAAAGAAGTCAGCGGTCATATACGTGGCACTGCATAGCAGGACCACAACATCAAAAGAAAACGAGACAGTGACTGGGAAATTTAGAAAAGAAGGTAACCGTTGTTACAGGAAACAAGTGAAGGTGTAGCATCTCGCAATATATTGATCACTTAAAATCAACCAACAGGAAAAACACCTTGTTTTTTATTTGTGTGTGTGTGTGTGTGTGTGTGTGTGTGTGTGTGTGTGTGTGTGTGTGTGTGGTCCTATACCTTAAAAAGGGCTCTGTGTGGTATGTTATTTTGTCTTTGTCTTATTTCAATGTGTTTGTCTGTCACTAAGCACCTCCTTTGTGGTATAGCCAGCATTCTATCCTATTTCATGTTACCTTTACTCCTAAAGTATTTCATACTTCTATCTTGATATCCTGGTCTTCTCATTGGTTCATAGGGTGCTTTATTAACAGTTCAGCAGTTGTCAGCTAGATGAAATGCATAGCCTGCTTCAGTAGTAGTTCAGCCTTTCTGATGTAGATGTCAGGCATTCTGTCTGGACCAAATAGCTGCTCTGGTAGACACCACCTTAAGTATACGTGTACTGCAATATACGTAGCAATCATACAAAATACAGTAGTGTTCCAGTGTAAACATTAACACACATCTTTTTAATTTTGGCATGTATCTGGGCAAAACTTCATTTTACGCATAATGATAAATCTATTTCTCAAGACAAAATGGAATCTTACACTAGACGACAACTGCAGAGGTTCTTAACTGTGTAGAGTTCATCGAATACACATTTATTCCTGATAATGTGGATAACAAATTCCTTTCCAATCCTTTTGTTAGTCTTGTTGTTCTTTGTACACTGAGCTAAGTACCTCTGATACAGACCCTGCACTGTTATACAGCTGTCTGATGGTTGACATTACCCTGTTACAATTCCGTTCCTAATTTATTTACAAAGGAAGTAAAAATCTGAAAATTAATTACTGTTGCTTCTCATATTGATTAAGTTAATGAAAGTATATTAGACAATGAAAATTCCAGTTAGGAATATCAAAATGTAGGAAAAGATAGATTGCTACTTACTCTAAAGTAAACACAAGTTCCAGACAAGCACAATTAAAGGACATATTAGAAATAGGAATATGAGCATTACAAGTGAAGTTGTCCATAACTTGCATATCAATGACCATTTATTATTCTGTATACGCTTAAGAATCTGAGCCGTTCCCTGAAAGATAACTGCATACATGGCTGCTGATAGAGGCTAAATGAACTGTGCAGCTAGACAGCTGTGTTTGACTATGGTGACAGCAATCAGCAGTGGTTGGATCACATCACAGATTTGATCTCTAATGCACTACTGATACATTTATTCTACAGGCATTGAGGCTGCTACCAAGACTGCTTGTCCCTGTTGGGGTGAGGAGTGCTGTTCAGCTGTCCGGGACAAGCATGCAAATCTGCACTAAGTTCAGCTGTCACCCAACTACAGAAAACTTTGCAGTGTAAAAATGCCACAGACTTAATAGAGAGAGTATGGTGAAAATCACTAATTACCATCAAGGGTTCCATGAAGTACACAAGGTTGGTGTATGAGAACATCTGAAGGATTTTCGGGCAAATTTGTTATTGGCCTATGATGAAAGCCTGTTTCCATACCAGCCTGAGACACACAACCTAGGCAATGGTGCAACACATCACAGAACTGTTGGTTGGATTGTGTGTGTGTGTGTGGGGGGGGATACATATTTATTGTGATTTTTGTTTTTAGGTAACTGCTACATTTTAATGTGTGTTCAGTATTTTATGGTTTTCTTTTAACCATATTCATCTCTAAAGAGAGTTGTCAAATAAATTATCGTCATCTTTATAAATTGATTATGATGTTTCATTTTACCAGCGATGAACTGGTTTTTTCAAGGAGTTAGAACAGATAGAAGAGACAGATGTTGTCTGGTATAAAACTAAATGTCTTTCCAGAAATTATCTTGATCAGTTTTTAGAGAACTGATTTCCCTCAACAGTGTCCTGAGATTTTCTGCTGACAAAAATATCTGAATTTTTTTTATTCATTTAAAGTAGAGGAAGGAAGCAGTGACTGTAAGATTGTTAAACCTTCCTCGTACGTGATTTTTCAAAGGGGTGTTGAATAAGATATGAAAATATTTCTGTATAGTGAGTGATGAAGAAACAAACAGTTTGATTTACTGGGCAGATTACGTAGAACCAATGTAGAATGTCAGCTGATCGATGTTTCTCTTTACAGAGGATGCTGTTGTGTACAGAAAAGTTGTAACATCAGAAAATTATAGCAAAATGTTGTAGACCACCAGAGGGTAACCCGATGGCTCCTATCAGTGTTTGCTACTTTTACATGCACTCCTAGTTTCTCTCACACAAACTGTATGAGCCGGTTGTTGGTGACTTCTGCCTCATATAGTACTATGCCGAATTGACACGGCTGTTTCATCTTTCATACTGCTTTAGTTCATCAGTGTAACAGACAGTTTTTCTTCCAAATGTCATTCCTTATACCCTCTCTTTTTTCCATTCTTCTTTTTCATACTCTTACAAAGACATTTAAGAGCACAATTTTCAAGAGTATAGTAATTTTCATGTGTAGAAGAATTTTGTTCTTATCATGGACTATGAAACCCTCTTGAATTCATCTGCCCTAACTTTAAGGTGTAATACGATATCTCTGTTACTTCTGCCCTTGCTTTCCTTTTTTCTGTACCTTTATTTGTTGGAAGATAATACCTATTATATACTCAGCTGTTATAAATGTACCACACTTCCATTTGTTTTATTTAAAAGCAACACACAGATAAAAATGAACACTCTAACAGATTTCCATTCTTCACTCCTGTTTTAAATGTTATACAGATTTAGGATTTTGAAACTTAACTGTCCACATTAATCGGTCTATGTTAATTGTGGTTGAGCTCTGTGGCTGCGGATTGAATTACTTCTAGAAATACAGCACCAGCCACATTTCATATAAATGTATTTTTATCACAAGATGCAAGTGGCTGGTTGATGTATTTCTTCAATCACCTTTTCTGTTCAGTTTAGTCTGCTGCATCATCCATAGCTATGTTGCTGTCTTTAGTGCACATATTGTGCATACTTTAAACAGCTCAACCATATATATTTTATCAGATCACCCTTTTATTTTTCTGTAGATGCTACCAAAATTTTATATGCATGTTGAGTAAAGCTGTGGTGACTCATCCCTTTTTTGCACTTACCATGCATGCAAATAATTATATGCCTTACAGACAATAAAGTTCTTTAGGGTATGTAACTGCATTGACAGTACGTAAAATTCTCTGACTTTTCGGCCACTGTTGTAAATGGCTTTCCTCAGGATGTTTTGCTGACTGCTGAATGAGGAAAATCTTTAGTTCATATATACTAGTGGAAGCTGCTGTTTTTGTGCTCTGATAGGATATTGAGGATGAGGAGAATAAATTTTTGCTTTTTGTTGCCATTGGTGGAGACAGACAAATGAGAAATGGGCAGTAGGTATGGAGTAGCACCATTTACTTACTGCCTGCCAGCTGAGCTGTCCCAATACTCTGTGTACTTACAGCCACTGTGGCAGCCAAGATGCCGGAAGTTTGTACCCATCTTCTGTATTCATGTTGGTGGGTTGCTTGGCTATTTCTATTGCCTCTGTAATCTTTGTCAGGGTAAGTGGCCATTTCACTAATACATGGGCTTCTCAAAATATTATCTTTTTGTCACTCTCATCTTGGTGGTCTGCCACCATTGGCTTGATGTGTTGTCTTAGACGAATGTATCTATCGTATTCAGATATCCGTGCACTAATTGGTTGCCCCATCTCACCCTAATATACTAGTGCACACTTGCAACTGATTTTGTGGGTGCCAGCAACTGCATCTGTCTTCAAGCCAAGAACATCTTTCAAAAAGTAAAAACAGTGCTACACTGTAACTGTCACCTGTTTCCACTTCACCTATTTCCGCCAATGACAAGAAATAAGGCAAACACCAATAAAGGACATTGAACATCCCCCCCCCCCCTCCTCGTCCACTTCCTCCTCCTCCTCCTCCTCCTCCTCCTCCTCCTCATCCACCTCATCCTCCTCCTCCTCCTCCTCGTCCTCCTCCTCCTCCTCCTCATCCACCTCATCCTCAATACCTTATCAGATAATGAAAACAGCTTCTTTTGCTAGTATACAAGAACTAAAGTTTTTCTCATTCAGTAAACAGCAAAACACCCAGAGGAGAATTTTCCTGACTATGCAGTCACATACCATGAAGAATTTCATTGGCAGTGACGACGACCACGGATGCCTATGCTTACATATATGCCTTATGTTTTTGCAGCCACAACAACAGATCAGAGTGTGAGCCCATTGTCGACATCACCCGGAACTCCATCAGAAAGCATTTCTACAGATGATGTAGATGACCTAGAAATTGACGAAGTTAAAAATTTGACAGAACTTAAAGATGCTGGTATGTAACCTAATCCTCTGTTGTCATATTTAAGTTTTATAGCACACATCAATGTTTCATTAAAAAACTGAGCAAATATTTCACACTATGTATTAAGTAGCCAATTATGAGCCTTCAAAATATAACCATTAAATAAGATTCAAAGTTTGCCTAGCAATATATGTAATCTGAAAAATAATCTCACTTCAGTAGTTTACACAAGGTCCGGCCACAGCAATGAGATCAACTATCAAAAGAGTCTGAATAGCCACCTCTTTATCACAGAGTGCTGTGAGACATACAGGAAGTGTGTCAGTGAGGTTATGGAAGGTGGATGTGGAGCCATGGCAACTCCAGTGCCATGGCCAGCTGCTCTAGCCCTGATCGAGGTGGTCCCACAGAGTCTCAGCTGGGTTTAAATGTGGGGAGTTTATTGGTCAGGGGAGTTCATTAAACTTATCCTGGTGCTCTTCGAACCATGCACATACACTGTGAACTTCATGATACATTGCATTGTTTTGCTGGCAGATGTCATTGTGCTGAGGAAAAGTAAACCCCAACAATAGGTGCATACTTGTATTGATCCACTGTGACTTCCAGAATGATGAGATCACTCAGTGAATGCCACAAAAGATTTGTGCAGACCGTAACATTCCCTCCTCCGGCTGGGACCTTACTGACGATTGTTGCAGTATGTTTCACGCCATATGTGCCAATGGCCATCGGTCCGTTGGAGGAACATGAAACGTGATTCATGTGAAAGGGCCATCTGTCACCAGGCAGTGGATGTCCAGTTGGGGTATTGGTGTGCAAATTCCAGCCTTCATTGCTAATAAACAGCAGTCAGCAGTAGTCTATGAACCATGCACCTACAGCAGAGGCCAATACATAGCAATGTTCGCTGAACAGTCATTTAGGAGACACTGTTGGTAGCCCCTTGATTCATCTAGGCAGTGAGTTGCTCACCAGATGCACATCTATTCACAGCCATCATTTACCCCTTTCGTCTATGGCCCGTGGTGCACCCGTCACCATGGCGCTAGTTTTGGATAACGCCATTTTGCCATGCACAGTAAACTTTAACCATTGTGGCATGTTAACGATTTACAATCTTAGCTGTTTTGGAAATGCTTCCACCCTTTGCTCAAAAGCCAGTGATTGTGCCCTTTTGAACTTCAAATAAATTGCATTACAACAATGACTGCACTGTTTTCTGCATTCCGTGACACTCTTTATTTACCCTCCACTTCTAGTGCTGCCACCTGCTGTCTGTGAGTGGTCATTGTATGTTGGTGTCAAACATAGATAGTTGTTACATTACTTTTACTGGACAGTGCATAATGTAGTACCATGCTTTGCTTTCTAAAATTGACTTTCTAAAATATACTTAACATTTCAACATTCTCTCGCATCTTAAATTGGTTTTAGCACTGTTTGGTGAAGTATACCATGTGAAGTAGACATGTACAATATCAGTTTACCAGTTGTTAGTGCAAATAATTATGAAAACAGATGAGCTACCACAAATTTTATGGGGCCCAAAATGATGCATACACACACACACCTAAGACTTTCTCTTTTACATGGATGTTTTCTCTCAGGAGGTAGGCTTTCCACTCATTAGACATTCTTTGAAAACACACACACACACACACACACACACACACACACACAATGCAAGTATTCCGCATAAACAGTAACTGTTTATCCAGAAAGGGAATGCTGGATGGACAAGAGAGGGGAAGGGTTTACGGGTTAGAGTGAAATGTTGAAAAATAATACACTATGAGATGAGAGTAGTATCCAGGACAAAGATAGGTAAAGAGAAAGTGATCAAATAAGGTAGCCAGTTCAGAAATCTGAAGTACAGGACTACTATAAATGATTGTTTTTTAAAATTGAAAATTTTCCAAAGTATTATATGTGCATGAATAGAACCATAAACTCATCAACTTTGCATGGCGCCCTCCAGGTGGCATTACTAGTGCAGTGCCTTCACAAAATAATGACAGAGGAAGCAAAGAGTTTTTGTTTGCTGGAATATGAGAGACATTTATAACAGAGTAGTGTGCATCCAGAAGGAATTATAAAAATGAAGTGCCATGTAAACATAGCATTGGTACTGACAATTTGAAGACACTGTTGTGCTTGTAAACAGAAAAGTACCAGTGAAACAACTGTGTCAGATGCAACTGTGGAGAGGGTGAAAGAAAGTTTCATACGCAGTTCAAAAAAATAAATGGTCCTCGCAAACCACAAACTTGGAATACCACAGCAAACTGCATGGAAGATTTTGCAATGAGTTACATTTTAAACTGTGCAGTCTGCAGCTGAGTTAGCAATTAAAACCATAAAATTATGACAAGCAGCTTCAGTTTTGCATCAGAATGCAGAAAGCACTTGAGGATGACCATTTTGCTTCCAAGGAGATATTCAGTGACTAAGCAACATTTCATTTACCTGGGAAGGTTAATCACCACATTGTGAGTGTGTGGGACACTGAAATACCTTATAAAAATGTGGCACAAGAATAAGATTCACCAAAGGTTAATGTTTTCTGTGCAGTGTCATAGTCAAAGCTGTATGGGCCATTTTTCTTCTGTGAGAAGACACTGACAGGTACATCTTACCTTGATATGTTGTGATTGTTGTTGTTTCCACAGCTGACTGTTGATTCTGAGCATATCATTTTCCAGCAAGATGGGACACCCTCCTCATTGGAACATCAGTGTTGATCACTATCTAAGTGATTAACTTCCAGATAGCTGGATTGGGCGTAGTGGTGAAGATGATCTGGCTCTGTTCCCTTGGCCACCCAGATCACCTGACCTAACACCTTGTGACTTTTCCCTGTAGAAATACATTAAGGACCATGTTTAAGCGTCCCCATTGCCAAGAACCCTGGAACAGTTGAGAGAATGCATCAGTGCTTCTGAATGCTAGGCTGGTTCCCATGTTCCATATAAGATACATGCTTTGCAGACATACAGAACACTCTCTCAAACTTGTTCACAAAATCTATTATATTTGCAGGAAGATTTGGTACACTGCTTCTGTCCTGGAGGGTGAATAGGTGACTGATGACCTTAGCTGTTTAGTCTTGTGGAACACTTACTCAGCAGCTTTGATGACCATTGACAGGATGTTTCTACATAAGGTGGGAAATGAACTTGACTACCGCTTGAACATGCTGTGTGACCAGAGGAGCACTCATGGAGTATCTGTGGAGTGCCAAATGCAGATTTTGTGTATTTATGATTCTATTCAAGCACCAATCACATTTGTACATGTAATACTTTGGAAAATGCAGAGCTTTGAAAATGAATGGATCATTTATAGTGACTCTGTATACTGATAAAAGACAAAAAGAAAAATGGAAGGAAAGATGAGCTTTGGAAATGGAAAAGAGAGGGAGAGCAGCTAGAAGAGAGTGAATAAAGTTGATGCAAGGAAAGAAAAAGAAAATTTGAAATAAAAGGCATACTACAGTAAAAAGGAAGAAGGGAGGCATGACAGAGGATTGAGACTGTAAAAGGTTTAGGCTAGAGGAAGTAGGATGTACTCTGCGTAAATCGGAGAAACTGCTGCAAATTGCTGCTGAGGGGAAGGATGCAAATGTTATTGATGGTGTGTCATGCAAAGTAGCACAATTGCATTTGCTACTAGCTCTGTTGATATGTGAGAGATGACTGTGATAGGAGTGGTATGCACCTCACTCTCTGACACTAACACGAGTTTCGTCTTACTGGGAATTGTTGCAAGATAAGTGAACTGAATGAACTGATTATAATATTGAAGTAGTTCTGTGAGCAACATAAAATTACTCTGTTGCATTTGGACAGCACGTTACACAAGTATAAACATTTAGAAGCAATATGGATGCATGTAAATGAAAACTATAATCCAAAGAAAAATCTGGAGGAACGGCTGGTGGTGGAGGTGTCATCAGTAGGCTTCAGTACAATAAAGAATGAACTTATTGATCTGGTAGGATTGACAGCTGTGTACATTGACTCCAACTAGGTTGATTGGATGGGCAACACCCTCAAAGAAAGAAATTAGTTATTTGGTCAGAGAAGAACCAAGTGATCGAAATGTAGAAAAATGCATTGCTATTCTGAAAGGCGTACAATTGACTGATCTTGCAGGATCAATGGACATGAAATACATGAAAGCAGAACAGAAAGTAATAACTCTAATATTAAGATTGTTCTTTTGTTGGGTGTATGAGATAGTTCACAGTTTATTAAGTCACAGTTGACACCAAAAAGGAATGGAAGAAAAAATTCCAATAACTAACTGCATCCACAGTACAGTGGGTCCTGAATTACCTTAGAACTGGTGTCAAGAAACTAATGTTACAGATTCAGAGATCTACCTTATTTCTACCCATGCAAGAGACTTGTTTTAAACCATCAAAGAACCATGGGTTGTAATGCTATATACAATCTCCACAGGAAAGATAAAAAGGAATGGAAGAAAAAGTCTCAGAAACTAATTGCATCCACAATACAGTAGGTCCTGAATTACTGTAGAACTAGTATGAAGAAACTTATCTCCACAGGAAAAATTTTCTGCTTTAGAATAAGGCTTAGAAGGAAGTGACAGATTGTGTTGTTGATATATTGCATTCTGTTTTTGTTTCCTTCATCACTGAGATGAAAGTAACAACTGCTGAGACCTATGTGCACTCTAAAATAAGTGTGTTTCCTGTATTACCTCATACTTCTACAAATGGTAAGGCTTTTGAAATCCTCTTGACTATCCGAATCTATGTATTGTTAAATTCTTCTTGACCTTGAACAATGCACTGACTAGTTTCTTCTCCCCCTAAATTCTTGTCTACCTAGAGCTGATGCAATTTTTTTGTTTTTATTATCCTTGCTTTCATGTCTACTAGAATGTCTACTGTTAGTTTGGAAAGCTTCTGCAAGATGAGTTAAATACTGTCATATTTTTAGCAGTAATTTCATTATTCAATTTTATCATCACATTTTCAGTAGCCTCCACTTCACTGATACATCAGTCACAATTGTTGACAGCTCATTAGATATTTATTGACAGTTTGTATGTTGGCAACCAGGTTCATTGCCATGCAAAATGTAACTAACTTTTTGTACAAAATTAGTTATAGATTAAAATTATTTTAATTTTTAGTAAATAAAATTATTTTTAATTCAACAAAGTCTTGTATTCCTTGATCCTGATAAGGAAGCTTCACCTGGAACCACATCAGGATCAGCTGTTGTATTTTGCTGTGATAATTTACTTCTACCTTGTTTAAGACCTCACCCACCATCTCCTCATTCTCATCATCCTCCCCCCCCCCCTCCCCTCCCCTTCCCTCCCCTCCTCCCAGCGACTTTGAATACAAATCATATGCAGTTTCCACGTGTACTCATTGCAAAGTTTGAATAATAGAAAAAACAGACAGCATGTAACTCATGAATGTGATTGCTGATAGAATTATTCAATGAAATCTGCCAGGTAGTTGGCCCTCTGATGGAATACTGAGTGCCATAACAGATTTTAGAGTATTTTGAGTGAATCATAAAAGCACTGTCAGAGGTAAGGAAAAATTAAGTGAGATGATGACCAGAGTTGTAATTAATTATCCATTCCACAGCGTCAACATGTGAGTTAGTAAAAGACAAAAATGAACATTAACAACCATTCAAGCTAATGGCAGTCAAACAATTACACCAAAAACAGTATCCAAATAATGCTGAATTAGCTCTACAAAATACCATTTAAGGCCAACATGAATCCCAACCCTGCCACTAACAGAAATCTGCTGAGAGGACTCAATTGCATTTTGTTCTGGCAATGTAGAAAGGTGCAGTCATCCTTTCCATAGCCCTATGTCAAAATTAAGACATCTTATCTGTAGTTCACAGTATAAAACAATGGTCAGATAGAATGCAATGCCATACATTGCTCCCAATTAAATGCCATCTCCAAGAAATATCTCTCTCTTTTTAGTGAATTTCTGTTTGAGACACAATGCTTTGGCTTTTGGCATGAGGCTCTTTTGAAGTCAAGGAAGGACTGCATCAACCTGGCCTGTAGCCCTTGCCAATAGCATGGGCAAAACATCAGAGAAAATGGACAGTTGGTTGGTATTTATTATAGTACCCAAATTGCATCTTATCATAATAATCATCATCATGGCTGTTTTAGGAGGTATCATTCCATACTGCAGTGACAATGCAGGATCCAGAGAACTCCCTCGTTCTCCTCCCATCCCGTCCCTCCTACTCTCTCACACACAGACAACCCCCCTCCCCCCCAAAAAAATAACACCCACCCACACAGAAACACCTACACACCTGCATAGTGTGTTTCATCATTATGTGCTAACCCGCCATGAGCAGGTTCCTCAGGACAGGTAAATTAGATAAATAGTTTTTTAGGTTGTTTGAAAGTTTAGTGTCATGTACGTGGTCACACAGTTTTTTAGGCAGACTTAGTAATTTGATACCTGAGTACTGAGGTCCTTTTTCAAGCATTGTCAGTCAGTGGGGTATGCTTTGTATGTCATTCTTCCTCCATGTGTTGTTGATGTGTACACTAGCATTTGTAGTCCTCTCAGCACTATCTTTTGTGACATATAGTATAGTTCTATATATGTACAAGGAGGAAAAGTTAAGATGCCTAATCATTTGAAGCAGTTTCTGCACATTTCAGAAATCTTTCTTCTTAAAATGATTCTGACTGCACCTCAGATGGCAGTGGCATTAAATGTGTTATTCAGCAATAAACTAGAAACTATATGGAAGAAAACAACAAAAATTACTAAAGTACTCTGTTAAACTGAAATAGCATTCTTTTGTGGAAAACAAGTAGATCTTTACCTGTGGACTATGCAGCCCATACTACTGTAATGCACGTCATATTAACTGTTTTGCTGGTAGTCTGTATCCTTCAATATGCCAG
Organism: Schistocerca americana; assembly: GCF_021461395.2. NCBI lineage: Eukaryota > Metazoa > Arthropoda > Insecta > Orthoptera > Acrididae > Schistocerca > Schistocerca americana. The sequence continues at coordinate 433,342,305 of NC_060120.1, read as the reverse complement.
TGGCATAACCAGTTGACTGTCTTGGTTTATAGTAATTAGTCTTATATTGGCTGCTGATAAAACATCATGTAACAACTACAAAGCTGAGAGTTGTGTAATGTACTTCTCATTATTATAGTGCAGTGCTTCAGACAAGATATTTCAGATTTAGAGTTGGCAACATGCTTTCACATCAATGTTCACACACGATATGGTGTTCTTTATGGCAGTGGTTTGCTGTCCCAGTTACTACAGCTATTGTCTCTACATTGCCCATAGTAAAGATTCCAGTGTTGTGTTCTTGGTTTGTACATGGTTTTTCAATTTTTTTGTTCATCTTCTAGCATTCCAAAAGAGATGATATGTACAGAAAACACTGGGAAAATCTTTTCACTTTGAATGCTGCTGTGTCAGTTTTAGTGATGCATATCAAAGGTTTTAGATTACCAAAATTGTACCTGGGAGATTTCATTCTCAGTTTCTTGCAACCAGGGAGGCTTCTGTGCCTTGTATTTTATGAAAAACTCACCTGCTTACAACATCTATATAATCCTCAAGCAAGTATTCTGGAAACTAAAAATTTAAATTTCTCAGCAACAGTGACCCCTAATACTGGCAGATCTTTTGTAAATCTTCCTGGATGACAGAGTCTGTGGGGTGGGTAGTGAATGCGTGCTAAATTACTAAACCAATGCAAAGGGTAACTCTCCTCAGAGTCATGTTAGATCCGTCTTGTATAGGTATTGCCAGTTTTACTGTAACAAGCATTTTATTTTGTGTATATTTTTTTATTGTGTGGTTTAGAGTGTGCTGTAAGTTAATCTTCATTGGCTACTTTATACATGATTCCTGCAGGCCTCTCTGTTTCAATGGCATCACTGTATTCTGAGGCTGATCTTTCAAGGCCCCCTGTATCCCGCACAGGAACTGATGTGCCTCTGACAGAGTCGATTGTATCAGCCGAAGGAGTTGCCTTATCACTGATACGGAAGTTCAGTGAGAAGCAGCTGCCCCGTGCCTCTGACCTGCAGTGGCTAGTTTCTGAACAGGATGCTCCACAACAAGTAAGTTACAGAACATTGTTCAGTAGTCATTGCACTTCATTAGCAGGTAGAGTTTGCCAAGAACAGGTGCTTACATGCTACTGTAATTAACCTAAAATTTAATATGCTTTGCACTTGCTGGTTCATATTCTTATGCCATTGTTACAGTTTTTGAAATTAAGTTGACACCTTCTCTCTGTTTTCTTCACTATCAGTACATAAGGGCCTGCAGAACTTGCAGATTTTCTTAATGAGAAGTTTTTTTTTTTGTGTGTGTGAAATTGCTGCATACTGGGAGGTAAGGGTAAGGTCAGAATGTTATACCTAGAAAAAATGGAAATACCTCAGTGTGACCATTCAGACCATTATAAGATGAAACTGTTGTATGAATCTTTCAGTAGCAAATGCTGGACTTCAGTTAACTGCTTAGTCCGGGCATAGGTAGTAAAGTGTTTATATGATGCTTGTTCATCATATCCACAAAGCTCAGAGAACTTAGGTAAGGTATTGTTCAAAGAAAGTATAGTGCATCATGTTGCATCATTGCAGCATCTTGGATAAAATAGGGCAAATAATACTAGTGCAATTTATCAAACAATATTTAGTACCTTGTGCAGTATGAATGGAGATACTTCCACTTAGTGTCTAACATCAAATTCATAGACTCACATATATAACTTAATCCAATAATGGATGTACTGAACTAATATATTTTTTTATTATTCTTTAAAAGATTAGTCTAGCATTTGTAGGCCTCATTTGTAGCTAATCACTATGTTGTGGCACGTGTCAGTAGGTTTACAAATAAGTAATTTTCTATGTGGAAACAATGCGACTGATTGTTCATTGACATAACTGGATGTTTTAATATTAATTTACAACAAATTTTGTTGAATGTAACCCAACCGCATGTATATTGTATACTCAAAAATTCATCTATGGTGTTGGAGTAGCTGTCAGGCATAAATGATTTCAACTTGTTTTTTGTAGTTTCAAGGTACCTTTTAAAGAGGATGAGAGACACTTGAGTAAATGTTATTATCGAAATGTGATAGAATTTTGCAATTAACATATCAGTTGGGAAATGTTTGCAAGAAGATATGCGGCACTACAGTAGAAAATAAAGATGACACCAAAAGAATATGAATACAATAAAGAAGATGTTTATGCTGGGTAGACACTGCATTTCATCAGTTAAGGAGGTACATAGCACAGTAACTAAGAACAAAGAGAAAATTGTACAGACATAGGATGATTTCATAAATGTTTGTTTAGCTCAAGAGATAAATCATAAATATAAATAGTTAATAATAATAGGTATTGTTGTTATTGTTGTTGTTGTTGTAATTGTAACAGATAAGTAAAGACACTCAAGGCATGAAGAAAGGAGAGGTGCCAATAGGTAATGGTGTCTCAATATAAATGATTAAAGCAGGCAGAAAAGAAGTAAAAAGGAAGTTGCAAAATTATTACAGAATATTTGAGGAAGAAAACAATCCCCAAAAGTGGATCATTTGTGCCCTACAAAAATAGAAGTCTTATTTGTTATTTATTTACATGTCAATTTCCATAGGACCAAATTGAGGAGCAAAGCTCCAAGGTCACGGAACGTGTCAGTACATGAAATTACAACATAAAAATAATAACAGATAAAAATAAAATGTTTATGAACCCGAAAAAAGTAAAGCCATGAGGTAAGCAAATGCAATCAACAATACAACAAGAATCAGCTTAATTTTTCAAGGAAGTCCTCGACAGAATAAGAGTGACCCATGAGGAAACTCTTCAGTTTCGATTTGAAAGCGCGTGGTTTATTGCTAAGATTTTTGAATTCTTGTGGTAGCTTATTGAAAATGGATGCAGCTGTATGCTGCACACCTTTCTCCACAAGAGGTAAGAGAGAGGTTCATGAACTTACACCACTTATTGCCCAAACTGCCTGGTTCCTAGCCAACAATATCATTTTAGAATGGAAAGACATTCAAATCTGAAGACCAAGTAGACTCATTTTTATAACAAGTGGGTCGATACATCCGAAACCACCCAGCACCCAATCACTGACTTCTGTATCCAGTGTTATCATGGTTCCCCCATTGTGAGGTGGAAGCTGTTGTTGTTATGCAGATAAGAGTGTTTCAAATGATTGCCATCACATTGTGGTGAGGAAACATACTCTTTTGCATCGGTGTAATTTTCTAGTGAAAAAACTGAGGATTTTCTGTAATGTTCTTGAGCTTTTATGAATATTCTCACACATTAATAAATGTTCTAGAATATTCTGGAACGTTTTGGAATGCAACTTGGAAGTGACACATATAGTACTGATCCACATTCTGGCAAAACTGTCTTAACCAATGAGTTGCGCAACACAGTAAAGACAGAGGTACAATTCATCGAAAAAAGAAAGAGAGAGAAAGAATAGTTTTGTAAGTGAAAAATTTCAGTAACAAAAAATATGTAGTGCAAACAGATCAGTGAATACAGGATATGATACCAGGGGAAGAAAAGTATTTAAATCTATTGCTACAAAGGTGAACCAAGAGGGAAGTGTAAACTTCTCAACAGAAATTCACACAGTGTTCCTATTGTGCCGTCACAAAAAAAGCTTCTAAACAGCTTTATGGACATGGAAATATGAACCATAAAAATTAGTATTCACATCACAAATTGCACTCCTTTCTAGTTAGATTAGCATACAGTATGGCTATCAAAAAAACATAAGAATGAACATTTCAAAGCTATGAAGAGAATTTAAAAGAATCATGTTTATTCCACAAACAATTACATGTAGCATGTTCACATGTAGGCCAACCACAAAACGTATTCATCTTCGCACCCAAAAACAAAAGACCAAGTGTAGTTTATGATAGATAACTTTAGGAAGTTAGATGGTACATAAATCAAATGGTTAACTGAACTTTTTTCTCATTCAGAAAATGAATGGAATAAAGGAATATACAAAGTGGGTCTTTTATATGAATTTGTGGTGTCTGTTCAGTGGCACTAGGTGGGAATGTGAGGTGGCTAGGGAGGCTGCTCAGCTAGTCCATGCATTTATGATAAATACTGTGTCCGGGTGGTGCAGTGGTTAACACAACTGCCTAGTAAGCAGGAGATCCTGGGTTCGAGTCCCGGTCCAGCACTCATTTTCCCCACTTGTTGTTGATTCCACATAAAGTTCTTATGCAGCTGATATCATCAGTCCCTTCCCTTCACTTCACTTCACTTCACTTCACTTCACTTCACTTCCCTCCCATCCCCTTCCTCCCCCCTCCACATTCAATTTACATAACAAAGTGGCTCTTTTTCAGTTTGTTATAGAATAAATCAGTGAGAATGAATCACCTTTTTGCCCTAAATTCATAGATTTTGTTAGATCTTTTGGCCAAATTTCATTTAAATCTGCACCAACAGCACTTCAGAAAGAGAATATAGATTTACCTCTCTTAGTATACTGAAGAATCTGTAAATTAACGTACAGTTTTAAGTTAATTTCATCTAAAGAGTGAGAAATTAAGAACTGAAAGAGGAGTCAGGAAAGGATATTCCACATCACCGAAACAGTTATCAGAAGCCCCAGAGTAAGATCCCTGAATTGGGAAAAAGAAAAAAACAAATTGAGTAAGTGGTACCATTGTTTTGCTGATGACACCGTACTTTTTGTCTCTAGTTCAGATGAACTTCACCAACTAATTGAAGAACTTAATGAAGCAAGTTTGGATGTAGATCTGAAAATCAATTAAAGAAGGCTAAAATAATGTATAATAAACAAGCTGTAAAGAAATTAATACTAATTAACAATGGAGTCATCAAACATGTTGATTTTTTCCTGTTTAGGGCAGTCATAGGCAGTGGCTTAATGAAAAGCAAAAGAAATAAACAGAAGAGTAAAAATTACTTGTATTTTGGTAAACAAAATACAGTTCTCAAATGTTCTATAGTGTCTAAAATGAAGTATTACTTAATACATTTCAACTTTACAATCATCATCAGATCTGAAAAGGAGCAGCGATGCACAGCATGTGTGATTCTCAATTTGTTCAGCCAAATCAGTGATCATCATTGTGATGCAGGTCAGGAATTTGTCTGTTGATTTAGGGAGAGCAATGAAAACAAATCTGGATGGCTGGGTGGGCATTTCAACCTCTCTCTTCCGGAATAAGAATCCAGTGCTATACACAAAAGGAATTGTAAAGACACAAAGTTGCTAATGAGAAATTTCTGATTTAAGTAAGATGCATAGGAGGAGAAGTTCTTCAGAAAGGGGACCAATTAGACTGTGAAGACTAAAATCAGCCCAAAAAGTCATGGGGGGGGGGGGGGGGGGTAAATGGTTCTACTGTCTTAATAACTACAGTCTCTAAGTGTGAGGCTTGTACTTAAGTTGCTTTCATTGACAGAATGTATTTAGATAAATGTTCATGTTGTCAGAGAATACAGAACTGCTGAAGATGAATGCTTCAACACCTTGTAAAGTTGTTCAGCCGTCGACATTGACTGTCTTCATCAACATTTCATCAGTTATAGAGGTGTATCAACAATGTAATGAAATGGATAAAAATCCTTGACCAAACCTCAGTAGCTCATAAAATTCCATGACCTTACAAACGTGATATGCACTGAATTCTGTCACTTTATAGCATCCATTTTACATTTTTTAACTGGTCATAAATCAATTTATACGTATGTTGAAGTAACAAAATACTAACAATATTATGAAAAGGGCAGGTTGCTACTCACCCTGTAGAGGAGGTACTGAGGCACACAGAAGCACTGTGAAAAGACTGCTAAACATTAAATCTTTTGGACAAAAAAAGCCCTCTTCAGAAATAGAAAACACACACAAGCATGCGCATATCCTCTCTCTCTCTCTCTCTCTCTCTCTCTCTCTCTCTCTCTCTCTCTCTCTCTCTCGCGCACACACACACACACACACACACACACACACGAGACCACTGTCTCTGGCCACTGTGGTCTGAGACACGTCTACTGATACTGATGAACTTATGAACTTTCTGCTCCAGCCATTTGAATCTTTACAACATGCTTTGCTGTGGCTGCATTTGGATAATTAACCCTGATTTCAAGTCCATCATTTTCAAAGAGAAACTAAATACTCTCATCCATAGTTACTTTCAGTTGGGTTTACTCATTACCATCTGTGTTTTCCATGAAATACGTAACAGAAATATCTCAGGTCATCAATATACACTATGTGATCAAATGTATCCGGACACCACCATAAACATATGTTTTTCATATTAGGTGCATTGTGCTGCCACCTACTGCCAGGTACTCCATATCAGTGGCCTTAGTAGTCATTAGTCATTGTCATTGTGAGAGAGCAGAATGGGACGCTCTGCGGAACTCAGACTTCAAACGTGGTCAGGTGATTGGGTGTCACTTGTGTCATATGTCTGTACGCAAGATTTCTACACCCTAAAAATCCCTAGGTCCACTGTTTCCAATGTGATAGTGAAGTGGAAACGTGATGGGAAATGTACAGCACAAAAGCGTTCAGGCCGACCTCGTCTGTTGACTGACAGAGATCACTGACAGTCGAAGAGGGTCATAATGTGTAATAGGCAGGCATCTATACAGACCATCACACAAGAATTCCAAACTACATCAGGATCCACTACAGGTACTACGACAGTTAGGCAGGTGCTGAGAAAACTTGGAATTCATGGTCGAGCGGCTGCTCATAAGCCACACATTACGCCGGTAAATGACATACGACGCCTCGTTTGGTGTAAGGAGTGTAAACATTGGACGATTGAACAGTGGAAAAACGTTGTGTGGAGTGACGAATCACAGTACACAATGTGGCGATCCGATACCAGGGTACGGGTATGGCGAATGCCCTGTGAACGTCATCTGCCAGTGTGTGTAGTGCCAACAGTAAAATTCGAAGGTGCTGGTGTTATGGTGGGGGTCTTGTTTTTCATGAAGCGGACTTGCACCCCTTGTTGTTTTGTGTGGCACTATCAGAGCAGAGGCCTACATTCATGTTTTAAGCACCTTATTGCTTCCCACTGTTGAAGAGCAATTCGGAAATGGCGATTGCATCTTTCAACACGATCGAGCACCTGTTCACAATGCACGACCTGTAGCGGAATGGTTACACGACAATAAATTCCCTGTAATGGACTGGCTTGCAGAGAGTCCTGACATGAATCCTATAGAACACCTTTGGGATGTTTTGTAACGCCGATTTCGTGCCAGGCCTCACCGACCAACATCGATACCTCTCCTCAGTGAACAATGGGCTACCATTCCCCAAGAAACCTTCCAGAACCTGACTGAACTTATGCCTGCGAGAGTGGAAGCGTCATGAAAGCTAAGAGTGGGCCAACACCATATTGAGTTCCAGCATTACCGATGGAGGGCGCCACGAACTTTTAAGTCATTTTCAGCCAGTTGTCCGGATACTTTTGATCACATAGTGTATGTCTACAATGATATTATAGCAGGTGGATTAAATTTCTTATCTCTAAGCAAACAGGGAAAAAATTCAGTGTTTATAATCATCTGATAACACACAAATGCCGTTGAAATGGTTGCAACAGAATTGTCTTATAGCTTTTCTTAGAAAAGATGGTATAAAAGTTTGATTGACAATGAACACACCAAATCTCTTTGAAGATGATGGGCCTGAAATCAGGATTAATGACCCAACCACAGTAAAACCATGTTACAAAGAGTCAAATGGCTGGAGTAGAAGGTTTATTGGTTTCAGTAAATGCAATGGGCAACACTAAATCATACAATGGAAACTCCAGGTAGGAATATCAACAATGTAGGAAAAGATAAATTACTGCTTTCCGTAAAAAAGGCACGTTAAGTTGCAGACAGACGTAATTAAAAGGCGCTTACATAAATCTTTCAGTCACTGCCTTCATCACCTAAGGAGAAGTACACACTATTTATACACACAAGCAAGCACATTTCATGCACACGTTACCACCAACTCCAGCAACTTGGCCGGAATGCAGCAATCACTTGAGATGCAAGCACAGACTGGTATGGGCAGGAAAGGGGAAGGGATAGTAGTGTATGGGTCGGGGTGAGTGTCTTGCGACACGTGCAAGGACTAGAATGCCAACAGGCACAAATCAGCAGGTTGTAGCGGGAAAAGGAGTGAAAAAGGAGAGGAGTGGGGAAAGATGGGCAGGTGCGTTGGCAGAGGGTGGCAAACAGAGTGTGGGAGACAAGAATGGGGAAAAGATGATAGGAGAGAGGGAGTGGAAACTGTTGGGTGGAGGTTGGGGTGGCACTATGTTTCTGTAAGTTGAGGCCGGGATAGATACGGGAACAGAGAATGTATTGTAAGGATAACTCCCATGTGCGCAGTTCAGATAAGCTGGTGGTGGAGGGAAGGACCCAGATGGCTCAGGTAATGAAGCAGCCATTGAAATCAGGCATGTTATGTTCAGCTTTAGGTTGTGCGACAGGATGGTCTACTTTGCTCTGGCTACAGTTTGACGGTGGTCATTCACCCTGGTGTACCACTGGTTGGCGTCATACCAATATAAAAAGCTGTGCAATGATTGCAACAGAGCTGGCAAATGATATGGCTGCTTTCACAGCTGGCTTGGCCACTGATGGGTTGGATAAATCTGTAGCAGGACTGGAATAGGAAGTTCTGGGTGGCTGGATTGGGTAGGTCTTGCACCTGGGTCTTCCACAGGGATATGATCCTTGTGGCAAAGGGTTGGGTTGGGAGTGGCATAGGGATGGGCCAGGATGTTGTGTAGGTTGGGTGGACAATGGATGACCACTTTAGGAGGGGCTGGAAGGATCTCAGGTAGGATGTTCCTCATGTCAGCGCGTGATGATAGGTTATCAAAGTCCTGACGAAGGATGTGGTTCATTCATTCCAGTCTGGGGTGATATTAGGGGAAATTTCATGGGAGATCTGTTTGCAGACTAGATCTGGAGAACAGTGCCTGACTGTGAAGGCCTTGGTAAGACCTTCAGCATACTAAGCAGGTGAGTTCCCGTCACTGGTGATACACTGTCCCCAGGTGGCCAGGTTGTATAGGAGCAATTTTTCTGATGTGAAAGGGATGATAGCTGTCGGAATACACAAGAGGAGGTGGTCAACGTCTAAGGAAGGCAGCATGCTGGGTTGGAGAGGACCATGTGAGGCAGGTGGGAGAGAAGGTGTTGAGGTTGTGAAGGAATGAAGATAGTGTGTGCTGGCCCTGAGTCCAGATCGCGAAGATATCACCAATGAACCTGAACCAGACTGTGGGGTTTGGCATTTTGGGAGACTAGGAAGGTCTCCTCTAGATGGCCCAGTGGTCATATTCTGACAAAAGGTATCGGATCACACTCCACTGAGAAGAGGAATTTCATTTATTCTTTACTGTTTCTTATCCCTGAAGTCTTCTGGTATTCTTTTGTTTATTTTTCAAGCTAGTTGCAATTTACACTTGTTGATGATGTATGAACCAAAGTTGTTATGCCGCTAACACTTGAGTTCAGTTACATTTGAAGTATGGGTAATTGCTGGTTTTGACAATGAAAGCATTAAAATATTGTATTGCCATGCATACTTCCATTCATTGATGTCATACAGAATAATTTTCTGTGGCAGTTCCACACATAAACACAAAGTATTTAACACATTAATATGTGCTGCAAGGAACTTTCTATATGCAGCTGTTCAAAAATTTAGGCATACCTAAAACTTCCTCACATTACATGTACAGGGCTATTACAAATGATTGAAGCGACTTCATAAATTCACTGTAGCTCCATTCATTGACATATGGTCACGACACACTACAGATACGTAGAAAAACTCATAAAGTTTTGTTCGGCTGAAGCCGCACTTCAGGTTTCTGCCGCCAGAGCGCTCGAGAGCGCAGTGAGACAAAATGGCGACAGGAGCCAAGAAAGCGTATGCACTCACATCAGTCAGTCATAACAGTGCAACGACACTTCGGGATGAAGTTCAACAAAGATCCACCAACTGCTAACTCCATTCGGCGATGGTATGCGCAGTTTAAAGCTTCTGGATGCCTCTTTAAGGGGAAATCAACGGGTCGGCCTGCAGTGAGCGAAGAAACGGTTGAACGCGTGCGGGCAAGTTTCACGCGTAGCCCGCAGAAGTCGACGAATAAAGCAAGCAGGGAGCTAAACGTACCAAAGCCGACGGTTTGGAAAATCTTACGGAAAAGGCTAAAGCACAAGCCTTACCGTTTACAATTGCTACAAGCCCTGACACCCGATGACAAAGTCAAACGCTTTGAATTTTCGTCGCAGTTGCAACAGCTCATGGAAGAGGATGCGTTCAGTGCGAAACTTGTTTTCAGTGATGAAGCAACGTTTTTTCTTAATGGTGAAGTCAACAGACACAATGTGAGAATCTGGGCGGTAGAGAATCCTCACGCATCCGTGCAGCAAATTCGCAATTCACCAAAAGTTAACGTGTTTTGTGCAATCTCACGGTTTAAAGTTTACGGCCCCTTTTTCTTCTGCGAAAAAAACGTTACAGGACACGTGTATCTGGACATGCTGGAAAATTGGCTCATGCCACAACCAGAGACCGACAGCGCCGACTTCATCTTTCAACAGGATGGTGCTCCACCGCACTTCCATCATGATGTTCGGCATTTCTTAAACAGGAGATTGGAAAACCGATGGATTGGTCGTGGTGGAGATCATGATCAGCAATTCATGTCATGGCCTCCACGCTCTCCCGACTTAACCCCATGCGATTTCTTTCTGTGGGGTTATGTGAAAGAGTCAGTGTTTAAACCTCCTCTACCAAGAAAGGTGCCAGAACTACGAGCTCGCATCAACGATGCTTTCGAACTCATTGATGGGGACATGCTGTGCCGAGTATGGGAGGAACTTATCGGCTTGATGTCTGCCGATCACTAAAGGGGCACATATCGAACATTTGTGAATGCCTAAAAAAACTTTTTGAGTTTTTGTATGTGTGTGCAAAGCATTGTGAAAATATCTCAAATAATAAAGTTATTGTAGAGCTGTGAAATCGCTTCAATCATTTGTAATAACCCTGTACTCTTTTATGAAATCTGATGTGAACAATCGGTCACAATTTGGAAGTAGGTGTATTGTTCCTAAATAAAACTGTAGGAACAAAAATAGCCTTCTGCTATCCACAACTTATCCTTAATCTTGCACAGAATAGAGCAAAGTATGCAGCCACAAAAATATCTGAGCACTTCTGCTGGCAGAAATGATTTTTTTAAAAAACTGCTTGCTGATCCAATTTCTCTTACTTCATAGATGAATTTCTAGATAGATAATGTATCTGTGGTTGGGTTACTTTTATCAAATTTTGTTGTAAATTAAGATTTTAAAAAGGTCTAGTTATATTAATGGCTGCTGTGTAAGCAGCAGTAGCAGCAACCAGGGACATGGGGTACCCAGAAACATTTTACTGGCGCGCCCAAGCTGCCAGATTCACGTGTGTGCAGCACGCCCAGGGGTGGCAAATCAGCTTATCTGAGCTGAGCGGCAATTTCGGGGGAGGGGGCAAATTCACATTCTTGAGGAAAAAAAACTTGTTTCAAAAAGCACCTAGCATCCAGCGCACGTCAGTCTATCGATTATTCATATGATTTTGAAACGCACCCCTGCTGGTTTTTGGACTTTTTGAACACATTTCTAAGTTGATTTCTGAATGAATTATAAGTTGATTTTTGAATTCTTGCATAGTGTACATGTTGTCTCGGCCAAGGGAATCCTCGTCGCTTCTAGAAATGAACTTTCCTGCAGAAAAAACGGGACGGGGTTATACAAGCTGAGCAGAATAAAGCCGAACCGGTGAATGCCAACTGCTGCTTGTTTACGTGGTTGATTCAGTTTGCAAATGTTCAGCGTTGTTATAATTAGTAGCGAAATCCAAAGATTCAGACTACCAGAGTGGAAATAAACGACTAACAGGATTAACAGGTAAGAAAGATTATGTATTATCTTCTCGGTGTATCCAAGAAAGTGAAATTCTGACAGAGAATTTTTGGACAGATCACTACACTAGACAAGGCCAGTTGTAGTCCCCAGCTAGCAGCCACTTAAGTTCCATTCTGGGAGTAGCGCGGAAAACATATTGTACGAACACGTAATGACGCCTAATCGGAGAATAATCGCTGGATAACTAAACTGGTGATTGTGGCAGGGTTAGTAAAGGTAACTGGAGAATGAGTTTTGACAGTGGTAGTAATAGTTACAGAATTATTGATGACAAGAGTGTTTGTCAGAACGAGGAAGGAGAAGAAACGGGGACATCACACAAATTATAGAAGAATATGACTATTCCAAATTTATACAAAAATTTCGTTCTACCACTTTTCCGTCTCATGCATGAGAAACTGGAGAGTATGAATGAAATGTGAAACTATTTCCTAACATAAAGCTTTCTGATTGTAGTAGGCCAAATAGGTATTTAGTATTGGTACTTCATGAATTATATGCCATACTATAAAAATGATCATTATTGTCAAAACAGTCTCGCTTATTTGGTGTGTGTTAAAATTGCTGAAATATTAGAACGGCGTATTTTGTTTTATCCAGCACACAGTGACAAAATAGACTTAATTAGATCGAGAAACCACACCAGTCTTGGGTAGATTCGTATTGACAGCTTTTTCAGTATTAGATGACGACATTTTGAGTTTTCATGCAGCAAAACATGCGACGAGCTTTGATGAGGTAATAGTTATTTCGCAGAAAGGAAAGCATTTCAAGTTTTCATGCAGCAAAACGTGTGATGAGCTTTGATGAGGTAATAGTTCTTTCGCAGAAAGGAAAGCATGCCATGTAAAGCTGTAGCAAGATTAGAGAGAAAAATCGCTAGGACCTAAGAACTGAAGAAATGTGTACTGTCTTGCCTGTCTCTTGTCTTCACTGGTTTTAGGTAACCTATATTTAATTTTATGTCACAGAGAAAGCATGTTATTAGCTAATAGGCAATAAAGACTCCAGATTTTCTGAAGAGTTCTTGTTCTCCCAGTTACAAATAATCCCATCCATTATTAACTGCGATTAAAAAAAAAAAGCTTAATACCAGGTTGAGGCCTACGTCATTGGGAATCTAGACATACGAATGTGCGCTTTAAGGCGAACTATGCATTTTAGTATGGTTCACGAAATTCTGACACTCTTGGAGTATCCTCTGATGTCTTGTTTCTTTTATGACATAATGTAAGAAAGATCTTTTAATGTTTTACACCTACGAACATACGAGCTTCCTAAGTCATGGCAGCTGCGCAAGTGCAGCAACACCTCTTCCCTGGCGCTCTCTGGCAATTGCTGAAATGTTTCTAACAGGTCGCGAGAAAATATTGTGAATGGTGCTTTGAAAAGCGTTACTTTCAAAGTAATTTTCCTTTTACGTAAGTTGAACTATGTGCGAGAATGTACCATGAATTTCTTAAATCACAGAGCATTTGACTCTCCTGGCAGATTAAAACTGTGTGCCCGACCAAGACTCGAACTCGGGACCGAACAGGTCCCGAGTTCGAGTCTCGGTCGGGCACACAGTTTTAATCTGCCAGGAAGTTTCATATCAGCGCACACTCCGCTGCAGAGTGAAAATCTCATTCTGGAAACATTTGACTCTCGTTTAAAAATCAACTCTTTGATGATGAGCCATTTAGAAGAATTTTGAACCCAGAAGATCAGAGATTTATGTCAGTATTAAAAATTTTACTGCCACATTTGTGTGATGTATCTTAAAGTGTAACATGCACTAAACAGATCAACTTTATATGTGGGAGCTTAGCTTCTCTTGTAGCTTATTAATCTTAGATACAAATATTATATGCGAAAGCTTTACTTTTCTTGTAGCAACACTATGTATATTAACTTAAACCATTAACTTTTCTTGTTGGTGGAATTCGAATTTATACTTTCGTAATACGAAAATAAACAGCATAATGTTGCTGCACATCAAAGATATTTCCCAAGCGTGTTCTCCCCCCCCCCCCCCCCCCCCCCCCCCCCCCCCCCCCCCCCCCCCCTTGAGTTTCATTTTCTAAAGTACCGGGAAATTCTACGCTGCTGTATTAAACCATATCCATTCAAAGGATCAATAAGTTTTACAGTTCCGACGGAAAGTATACTGTCACTTGCTACGGTAAAAGTGTGTTTTCATCCAGGAGAAAATGTATTTTTAACTGGGAGATCCAGTAAAAAATCCGGGAAATTTTTTCCTTGTCAGCATATACACCCTGTATTAGCATAGTAAAAATAAAAAAATAAAATTCTTGACTTTATCTGAATTAAACTTACGGGCCTTTGGTGATCTGTTCACATCCATCTCAGCTGTATTCTGTTCCTTTTGGAACATTCACAGTTACTTCATTGATATCATCTTGGTATACATTCTCCAGTGTTGTTGACTGGAGAATAATTTCATTTTGCTGAGTCTCTTGAATTTTCACAAATTTGTGGTCAGTTAATATTTGTAAATTGTCATACGGCCCAGGCAGTGCGAAAACTCTTGATATATTATCTTATTACACACAGCAATCAACAGTGCCCTTGGAGTTGATTGTGACAGGTTTTTGCTTTATGGACTTCACTTGTACATATATACACTCATGGTCATAAATTAAGGATAATTGCAGAATGTGGTGCCACACAACATGGCACTACACAAGACTGGCTCTAATAGCATAGGCACATAGGGAACACACATGACACAGCTCTGTAAGCCCACAGTATTGGTGATAAGTTGAGAAAACCATCCTGAAATACATGTGCTACAAAATGCCAATGTTTCCTGCATATGTACCTCGACATCAGTATGGGTTATGATCACCATGCACACGTACACAGGCTGCACAATGGGTTGACATACTCTGGATCAGGTGGTCGAGCAGCTGCTGGGGTATAGCCTCCCATTCTTGCACCAGTGCCTGTTGGAGCTCCTGAAGTCTCCCAGGGGTTTGAAGACGTGTAGCATTACATTGACCGAGAGCATCCCAGACGTGCTCGATGGGATTTAGGTCTGGAGAACAGGCAGGCCACTCCATGATGGCAGCTCAGTGGGGCCATGCGTTGTCATCCATCAGGAGGAAGGTGGGACCCACTGCACCCCCTGAAAAGGCAGGACATACTAGTGCAAAATGACGTCCCGAGACACTTGACTTGTTACAGTTCCTCTGTCAAAGACATGTAGGGGTGTACGTGCACCAATCATAATCCTACACCACACCATCAAACCACGACCTCCATACAGGTCCCTTTCAAGGACATTAAGGGGTTTTTATCTGGTTCCTGGTTCACGCCAGATGAAAACCCGGCGAGAATCACTGTTCAGACTATACCTGGACTCATCTGTGAACATAATGTGGGACCACCGTTCCAATGACCATGTACTGTGTTCTTGACACCAGGCTTTACGGGCTCTCCTGTGACCAGGGGTCAGTGGAATGCACGTGAACAAACAAAATCCCAGGTTAGGTATTACCAAAATCTCGAATGGCTCTGCATATAACATGCTTCAGGATTTTACTGTGATGTCAATATTTGGTTTGTGTTGTTTTGTGGTAATATGTCCAACAGTTAGTCTTGTGGCACCCTGGTAAGTATGACATGACATGTTGTGTTGTGGGAATGATATTTTGACATACCAACACATCATTAATTTCATGTTTTATTTTCTTGGAAATTCAGTGGAAATGTTTTGTGTGTAGCTGGCACAAGATGTTTGTAATAACCTGTATGAAAATGTGAAGGTGGTAGCTTAGTTTTATTGAAACTGGTTATCTACAATAAAGCTTTTTATAATGATCTCGGCTAAGGAGTTCTTCTTCTTCTAAGTGTTCTCTTTAAATATTGGTAAAGCCTTCAGCAATAACTACTATTATCCAACGTAAATAAAAAGAAAAATAGAGGAGAATACATTTATGCATTACTGTGTAATGTAGTTGCTACATTACAGAGTTGTCCATTACTGCAGTTATTACTGATGGCTGCTGCCATCTGTCATTGTGGCTAGGCAACGCATTTTTCTGACAGTTCCTGTCTTTATATATTATTACCCCACTGCTGGTTATTTGGATGTGATGAATATCCAGGGTGGTATCTCTGATTAGGTCTGCTTGACCGATTTTTATTGGAATGAGAGTTGTTATCAATTTCATATTCATTTCATCTGAAACTGTTACCATTAGACAGGTGGTTGTTAGTGATATATGGTAATTGTTGATTGGAGTTGATATCTTGTGTTGATTGGAGTTGATATCTCGTGTTGATGTGTTATTAATTTGATTATTTTTTAAGATAGCGCTAGGTCTACACCCATTACTTCATCCTAATCGTGACTGAGTGTCTTCCTGCATGAGATCCATCAAGTCAAGTACTGATATGAAATCCTTGAGCCTTTCTACCGATGTTTCGCTCTATTTGTCTTGGATATTAACAGGCAAGATTGCCTTCAATATTCTCATGATATCCTTGAGGGTAAAGAGTTTGTCCCAGTACTTTGCTTTACATAAGTATTTATCAAAATATCGGTGTATTTTCTATGAAAAAGGCTCAGGATTAAAAACTTCATTTCTGCAGTGCTCATGGACCCGAAGAGGCCTGTATTGAACCAAGAATGCGTGTTCAAACACTTCATAGTTCTTGCAAGATTCACTCACTTCTGTTGCCCATAATGCCCCCTTCTCCCTGTATATACACTGTAGTGCCAAAGAAACTGGTTTAGGCATGCATATTGAAATACGGAAATATGTAAACAGGCAGAATACGGCGATGCCTATATAAGAAAACAGGAGTCTGGCGCAGTTGTTGGATCAGTTACTGGTGCTACAATGGCAGGTTATCAAGATTTAAGTCAGTTTGGAAGTGGTGTTGTAGTCAGTGCATGATTGATGGGGCACAGCATCTCCGAGTTACCAATGAAATGGAGATTTTCCTGTATGAGCATTTCATGAGTGTATCGTGAATATCAGGAATCTGGTAAAACATCAAATCTCCGACATCGCTGACACTGGAAGAAGATCCTGCAAGACCAGAGATGACTGAAAAGAATCGTTCAACATGACAGAAGTACCACCCTTCTGCAAATTGCTGCAGACTTCAGTTCTGGGCCATCAAGGGTCAGCATGCAAACTATTGAATGAAACATCATCAATATGAGCTTTCAGAGCTGAAGGCCCACTCATGTACTCTTGATGACTGCAGGACACAAAGCTTTACGCCTCATCTGAGCCTGTCGACATTGGCATTGGACTGTTGATGACTGGAAACACGTTACCTGGTCGGACGAATCTCTTTTCAAATTGTATGAGCGGATGGACGTGTACAGGTATGAAGACAACCTCATGAATCTGTGGACCCTAGATGTCAGCAGGGAACTGTTCAAGCTGGTGGAGGTTCTTTAATGGTGTGGGGCGTGTGCAGTTGGAGTGATATGAGGCCCCTGATGCGTCTAGATATGATTCTGACAGGTAAACATACGTAAGTATCCTGTCTGATCACCTGCATCCATTCATGTCCATTGTGGATTCCAATTGACTTGGGCAATTCCAGCAGGACAATGTGACATGCCACACAGGAAGAATTGCTACAGAGTGGCTCCAGGAACACTCTGCTGAGTTTAAACACTTCCACTGGTCACCAAACTCCCAAGACATGAATATTATTGAGCATATCTGGAATGCCTTGCAATGTGTTGTTCAGAAAAGATCTCCACCCCCTTGTACACTCACGGATTTACAGACAGTCCTGCAGGATTCACGGTATCTGTCCCCTCCAGCACTACTTCCAACATTAGTCGAGTCCATGCGACGTCGGGCTGCAACACTTCTGCGTGCTCACGGGGGTCCTACACAATATTAGGAAGGAGTACCAATTTCTTTGGCTCTCAGTGTATGTTGAGACATAAATAACTTTTTATGGCTCATTCCAAGACCTGGGCAGAATTCCCATGAAACTTCAAATAAACACAACTGGATTCACTGTCCTTTTATCTGGAGAAAATGTTTGAAACTCCCTTTGGCTTAAAAGTTTCTCTTACATCAAAATGATAGTGTAAAGGTTTATTAATGGAGAAGAACCATACACTGAGTTGGCATTATCATCATATTTCTTATAAACATTTGAATTATATTGTGATTCGTGCCCTGGGTCTGTAATGTTTCCTGTCTGCAGGCTCCAGGGTGTGGAATCTTCACTTCCCCTCAACACTCTCCTATTCCGTTTTTAGTTTCCTCCATGAACTCCTCAGATTTCTCATGACACTGCATGAAGTCCGGTCTGACATGGCTTTGAGAGCTCTCTCCGAAGTTGACTTCCTTCAGGTAAACTAGGTGTGAAAATGACTGTTTTTGGGCCCAGAACATTTGTCTTCTTGCCTTTTGCTTCTTGTCAACAATTCATTAACAGATTTTATTAACTCATCTATCATTTCTTCCACAGCACCTTGTCCAGAATTCAATTCCATCATTTCACCATCTGTCTACTTTAATTTGACAGGAAATGCTTCTTAGGCAGAGCATCATTCAGATAATTCACTTGCAAGGTCTTCCTTTTTTTCAACTATATCAGAAAGCTGTGTCTGCATGTCAGACTGGGCTTTAACCATTTCAGTTTGTTTTTGTGCTATCCCATAAACTTGCATTTTCATATCAGAGACATCTGTGTTTATGTCTGCTGGATCTTGAATCAAAAGTCTTGTTGTTGTCTTCAGTCCAGCTTGTTTGAGGCAGCTCTCCATGCTAATCTGTTCTGTGCAAGCTTCTTCATTTCCAAATAACTACTGCACCTACGTCCTTCTGAATGTGCTTACTGTATTCACTTCTTGATATCCCTCTATGGTACTACCACCCCTTCCCCCCCCCCCCCCCCCCCCTCCCAACACACACTCTCTCTCTCTCTCTCTCTCTCTCTCTCTCTCTCTCTCTCTCTATTCCCTCAAGAGATACATTGGTAATTCCTTGTTGTCTCAGAGTGTGTCCTATCAACTTATGCCTTCTTTTTGGCAAATTGTGCTACAAATTTCTTTTCTTCCCGATTCTATTCAGTACCTCCTTATTAGTTGCATGATCTACCAATCTAAACTTCAGCATTATTCAGTAGCACCACATTTCAAAAGCATCAATTCTCTTATCATCTAAACTGTTTATTATCCATGTTTCACTTCCATGTGTGGCTACACTCCAGACGAATTCTTTCAGAAAAGAATTCCTAACACTTAAACCTGTTTCCAGTGTTAACAAATTTCTTTTATTCAGAAATAGATTTCTTGCAAATGCCAGTCTACATTTTATATCCACTCCGTCAACATCACATGATTTAATTCCACTACATTCCATTACCATTGTTTTGTTTTTGTTGATGTTCATCATGTATCCAACTTCCAAGGCACAGTCCATTTCATACAACTTCTCTTCGAAGTCCTTTGCTGCCTCTGACAAAATTATAATGGTATTCTCAAACGTATTTATTTTTCAAAAGTATTTATTTCTTCCCCCCATGAACCATGGACCTTGCCGTTGGTGAGGAGGCTTGCGTGCCTCAACGACACAGATGGTGGTACCGTAGGTGCAACCACAACAGAGGGGTTTCTGTTGAGAGGCCAGACAAACGCGTGGTTCCTGAAGAGGGACAGCAGCCTTTTCAGTAGTTGCAGGGGCAACAGTCTGGATGATTGACTGATCTGGCTTTGTAACACTAACCAAAACAGCCTTGCTGTGCTGGTACTGCGAACGGCTGAAAGCAAGTGGAAACTACAGCCATAATTTTTCCCGAGGGCATACAGCTTTACTGTATGATTAAATGATGATGGCGTCCTCTTGGGTAAAATATTCAGGAGGTAAAATAGTCCCCCATTCAGATCTCCAGGCGGGGACTACTCAGGAGAACGACGTTATCAGGAGAAAGAAAACTGGCGTTCTACGGATCGGAGCGTGGAATGTCAGATCCCTTAATCAGGAAGGTAGGTTAGAAAATTTAAAAAGGGAAATGGATAGGTTGAAGTTAGATATAGTGGGAATTAGTGACGTTCGGTGGCAGGAGGAACAAGACTTTTGGTCAGGTGAACACAGGGTTATAAATACAAAATCAAATAGGGGTAATGCAGGAGTAGGTTTAATAATGAATTGGAAAATAGGGGCCGGCCGAAGTGGCCGTGCGGTTAAAGGCGCTGCAGTCTGGAACCGCAAGACCGCTACGGTCGCAGGTTCGAATCCTGCCTCGGGCATGGATGTTTGTGATGTCCTTAGGTTAGTTAGGTTTAACTAGTTCTAAGTTCTCGGGGACTAATGACCTCTGCAGTTGAGTCCCATAGTGCTCAGAGCCATTTTTTTGGAAAATAGGGATTTGGGTAAGGTACTACAAACAGCATAGTGAACACATTATTGTGGCCAAGATATACACAAACCCCACGCCTACTACAGTAGTACAAGTTTATATGCCAACTAGCTCTGCAGATGATGAAGAACTTGATGAAATGTATCATGAGATAAAAGAAATTATTCAGGTAGTGAAGGGAGATGAAAATTTAATAGTAATGGGTGACTGGAATTCGTCAGTAGGAAATGGAAGCGAAGAAAACAAAATAGGTGAATATGGATTGGGGCTAAGAAATGAAAGAGGAAGCCGCCTGGTAGGATTTTGCACCGAGCATAACCTAATCACAGCTAACACTTGGTTCAAGAATCATGAAAGAAGGTTGTATACATGGAAGAACCCTGGAGATACTAGAAGGTTTCAGATAAATTATCTAATGGTAAGACAGAGATTTAGGAACCAGGTTTTAAATTGTAGGACATTTCCAGGGGCAGATGTGGACTCTGACCACAATCTATTGGTTATGAACTGTAGATTAAAACTGAAGAAATTGCAAAAAGGTGGGAATTTAAGGAGATGGGACCTGGATAAACTGACTAAACCAGAGGTTGTACAGAGTTTCAGGGACAGCATAAGGGAACAATTGACAGGAATGGGGGAAAGAAATACAGTAGAAGACGAATGGGTAGCTCTGAGGGATGTAGTAGTGAAGGCAGCAGAGGATCAAGTAGGTAGAAAGACGAGGGCTAATAGAAATCCTTGGGTAATAGAAGAGATACTGAATTTAATTGATGAAAGGAGAAAATATAAAAACGCAGTAAATGAAGCAGGCAAAAAGGAATACAAACGTCTCAAAAATGAGATCGACAGGAAGTGCAAAATGGCTAAGCAGAGATGGCTAGAGGACAAATGTAAGGATGTAGAGGCTTATCTCACTAGGGGTAAGATAGATACTGCCTACAGGAAAATTAAAGAGACCTTTGGAGAAGAGAGAACCACTTGTATGAATATCAAGAGCTCAGATGGAAACCCAGTTCTAAGCAAGGAAGGGAAAGCAGAAAGGTGGAAGGAGTATATTGAGGGTCTATACAGGGACGATGTTCTTGAGGACAATATTATGGAAATGGAAGAGGATATAGATGAAGATGAAATGGGAGATATGATACTGCGTGAAGAGTTTGAGAGAGCACTGAAAGTCCTAAGTCAAAACAAGGTCCCGGGAGTAGACAACATTCCATTAGAACTACTGACAGCCTTGGGAGAGCCAGTCCTGACAAAACTCTACCATCTGGTGAGCAAGATGTATGAGACAGGCGAAATTCCCTCAGACTTCAAGAAGAATATAATAATTCCAATCCCAAAGAAAGCAGGTGTTGACAGATGTGAAAATTACTGAGCTATCAGTTTAATAAGTCACAGCTGCAAAATACTAACGCGAATTCTTTACAGACGAATGGAAAAACTGGTAGATGCCGACCTCAAGGAAGATCAGTTTGGATTCCATAGAAATGTTGGAACAAGTGAGGCAACACTGACCCTACGACTTATCTTAGAAGCTAGATTAAGGAAAGGCAAACCTACGTTTCTAGCATTTGTAGACTTGGAGAAAGCTTTTGACAATGTTGACTGGAATACTCTCTTTCAAATTCTGAAGGTGGCAGGGGTAAAATACAGGGAGCGAAAGGCTATTTACAATTTGTACAAAAACCAGATGGCAGTTATAAGAGTCGAGGGACATGAAAGAGAAGCAGTGGTTGGGAAGGGAGTGAGACAGGGTTGTAGCCTCTCCCCGATGCTATTCAATCTGTATATTGAGCAAGCAGTAAAGGAAACAAAAGAAAAGTTCGGAGTAGGTATTAAAATCCATGAAGAATAAATAAAAACTTTGAGGTTTGCCGATGACTTTGTAATTCTGTCAGAGACAGCAAAGGACTTGGAAAAGCAGTTGAACGGAATGGACAGTGTCTTGAAAGGTGGGTATAAAATGAACATCAACAAAAGCAAAACAAGGATAATGGAATGTAGTCTAATTAAATCAGGTGATGCTCAGGGAATTAGATTAGGAAATGAGACACTTAAAGTAGTAAAGGAGTTTTGCTATTTGGGGAGCAAAATAACTGATGATGGTCGAAGTAGAGAGGATATAAAATGTAGACTGGCAATGGCAAGGAAAGTGTTTCTGAAGAAGAGAAATTTCTTAACATCGAGTATAGATTTAAATGTCAGGAAGTCGTTTCTGAAAGTATTTGTATGGAGTGTAGCCATGTATGGAAGTGAAACGTGGACGATAAATAGTTTAGACAAGAAGAGAATAAAACTTTTGAAATGTGGTGCTACAGAAGAATGCTGAAAATTAGATGTGGAGATCACATAACTAATGAGGAGGTATTGAATAGAGTTGGGGAGAAGAGAAATTTGTGGCACAACTTGACGAGAAGAAGGGATCGGTTGGTAGGACACATTCTGAGGCATCAAGGGATCACCAATTTTGCATTCAAGGGCAGCGTGGAGGGTAAAAATCGTAGAGGGAGACCAAGAGATGAATACACTAAGCAGATTCAGAAGGATGTAGGCTGCAGTAGGTACTGGGAGATGAAGAAGCTTGCACAGGATAGAGTAGCATGGGGAGCTGCATCAAACCAGTCTCAGGACTGAAGACTACAACAACAACAACATTTATTTCTTTTCCTTGAATGTTATTTCCTTTTCCAAATTTCTCCTTGTTTTCCTTGAGACTGCTCAGTGTATAGATTGAATAACATTGGGGATAGGCTACATCCCTGTCTCACTCCCTTCTCAGCCACTGCTTCCATTTCATGCCCTTAGACTTTTTTAACTGCCATCTGTTTTCTGTACAAGTTGTAAATAACCTTTCACTCCCTGCTACCTTCAGAATTTGAAACAGTGTGTTCCAGCCAACACTGTTAAATGCTTTCTCTAAGTCTACAAGCGCTATAAATGAAGGTTTTCCTTTCGTTATTTTCTAAGATAAGTCATAGGGCCAGTATTGCCTCATGTAGTCCTTCATTTCTCCAGATTCCAAACTGATTCTTCCTGAGGTCAGCTTCTATCAATTTTTCCATTCCTCTGTAAAGAAATTGTGATAGTGTTTTGCAGCTATGACTTATTAAACTGATAATTCAGTAATTTTCACACCTATCAACAACTACTTTCTTAGGAATTGGAATTTTTACATTGTCCTTGAAGTCTGAGGGTGTTTCACCTGTCTCAGACATCTTGCCCACCATATGGAAGAATGTTGTCATGGCTGGCTCTCCCAAGGCTATCAGTAGTTCTGATGGAATGTTGTTTACTCCCAGGGCCTTGTTTTGACTTTGGTCTCTCAGTGCCAAATTCCTCTCACAGTATCATATTTCCCATCTTATCCCCATCTACATTCTCTTCCTGTTCTATAATATTGCGTTCAAGTTCCTCTCCCATGTATAAATGCTCTATATACTCCTTCCTTCTTTGCTTAGGACTGGTTTTCTATCTGATTTCTTGTTATTCATACAGCTGCTTCTCTTTTCCCCAAAAGCCTCTGTAATTTTGTTGTAGATGGTCTCTGTCTTTCCCCTAATGAGATGTGCTTCTAAATCCTTACATTTGTCCTCTAGCCATTCCTGCTTAGCTATTTTGCAGTTCATGTCAGTTTCAGTTTTAGGCTTTTGTATTCCCTTTTGCCTGCTTCATTTGCTACATTTTTATATTTTCTCCTTTCATCAGTTAAATTCAGTATCTCCTGTGTCATCCACGTATTTGTATAAGGTCTTGTCTTTTTACCTATTTGATCCTCTCTGCCTTCACAGTTTCGTCTCTCAAAGCTACCCATTCATCTTATTCCATATTATTTTTCCCTTGTTGTAATCAGTTGTTGCCTAATACCCTCTCTGAAACTCTCAACAACCTCTGGTTCTTTCAACTTACCCAGGTCTCATCTCCTTAATTTCCTACGTTTTTGCGCCGGCCACTGTGGCGGAGCGGTTCTAGGCACTTCAGTCTGGAACTGCATGACTGCTACAGTCGCAGGTTCAAATCCTGCCTCTGGCATGGATGTGTGTGATGTCCTTAGGTTGGTTAGGTTTAAGTAGTTCTAAGTTCTAGGGGACTGATGACCTCAGACGTTAAGTCCCATAGCGCTCAGAGCCATTTGAACCTACCTTTTTGCAACCTCTTCATTTCATTACCAATAAATTGTGGTCAGAGTCCACATCTGCCCCTGGAAATGTCTTACAAATTAAAATCTGGTTCTGAAATCTGTCTCACCTTTGTAAAATCAATCTGAAACCTTCTGGTGTCTCCAGGTCTGTTCCACGCATACAAACTTCTTTCATGATTCTTAAACCAAGTGTTAGCAATGATTAAAATGTGCTCTGTGAAAGTTCAACCAGGTGGCTCCCTTTCATTCCTTTCCCCCAGTCCATATTCATCTACAATTTTTCCTTTTCTTCCTTTTCCTATTATCAAATTCCAGTCCCCCATCACAATTAAATTTTTGTCTTCCTAATGATCTGAATAATTTTTTTTTTTTTTGACATCATCATACATTTTTCAATCTCTTCATCATCTGTTAAACTAGGTGGCATATAAATTTGTATTCCAATGGTAGATGTGGGCTTCGTGTCTCTCATGGCTAAAATAGTGCATTCACTATGCTGTTCATAATAATAGCCTATTTTCATATCCATTATTAAAGCCGATCCTGCATTACCACTATTTGATTTTGTATTCACCTGGCCAGAAGTCCTGTTCCTCCTGCCAGCAGATTTCACTAATTCCCACTGTATCTAACTTCAGCCAATCCATTTCCTTTTTTAAATTTTCTGACTTACCTGACCAATTAAGGGATCTAACATTTCACACTCTGATCCATAGAATGCCAGTTTTATTTCTCCTTATGACAGTATCCTTCTGAGTAGTCCCTGCCTGGAGAACTGAATGGGGGATTATTTTACTTCCAGAATGTTTTATCCAAGAGGACGCCATCATAATTTAACTATTCTGTAGAGCTGCTTGCTCTTGGGATAAATTATGGCTGTTGTTTCCCCTTGCTTTGAGCCATTCACAGTACCAGCACAGAAAGTCCATTTTGGTCGGTGTTACAATGCTAGATCAGTGAATCATCCAGACAGTTGCCCCTGCAATTGCTGAAAGGATGCTGCCCCTCTTCAGGAACCACATGTTTGTCTGGCCTCCCAACAGATACCTCTCTGATGTGGTTGCACATAGTGTACTGCTGTCTGTATTGCCGAGGCATGCAAGTCACCCCACTGACAGCAAGGTCCATGGTCCATGAGGGACTAAAAGTCTTGATTGTTGAACAACAACAGAACAAGCAGATAACATTCAATTTGTGGAGGGAGTGGAAGAAGTAGGCAAGCCAGTAGTTACAAAAGAAGCAGAAATAGACCCTTTAGCTGCAATTATGCAATAAGAAGTCTTAATTGTTGCATAATTGCAGTTAATGGTTCTATTTCTGCTTGATCTGGAACCATCCACTCACTCTAAGAACTGAATGTTATCTGCTTGTTCTCTTTATGATTTAATTTGGGATCTAGTTTTAACCATAACACAACACAGTCCATTTACTGCACAAATATTGTTCCCAATAGTGTCCACAGTTAATCCTGAACACTTCTTATACAAAGCACAGACATGGAAACAACACACAAAATAAATGTTAATTAGAAGATACACAAATAAGTATAATTACCTCACCTTTAAAAATTACTTACAGTCTAACTAACAAGGAAAGAAAATTCTAATACTGCTAGTATAAGATCTTGCCCATCTACTACTAGAAGAAAGATGGAGTGAGGAAAATGAATTATGGTGAAATCCTGCTTTGATTGTAAGCTGTTACAGCTTGTAATCCACATGATGGACCAGGCATCTCTGCTCCCTGCAGCTTCCCTCCACCAAGATGGATTCATGTCACAAAAACCCAATGAACTTTTGCCACAACTCTGCCCATACTCTTTACTATCAATTACAGTAATAACATTTATGTATATAAGTCCTATCATCTTGGGAGCCAATGAAGAATATCACTGTAGCTGAGCGTAATTGTCTAGCTGTGAGTATGTGTGTACATTGGTGTTTTGAAACTAATAGAATGAGAAGAAAGTAGTATAAGTTAACTAATATTTTAACCAGTGTTGATGTTCAGCCTTCTAGCTATTTGCTATCATCTGATCCAAGGTAACTTTAAATACGGACATTTTTAGGTTAGGCTTTACCGTGACTGTTACTGACATTAAATGAAACAACAAGTTTACTGTCACCAGTCACGGTGACTGGTAACAGTAAACTTGTTGTTTCATTTAATGATCCAAGTTACTTGGGAGCAGACTGCAAATATTCTTATGTGATGCACACAGTGTTCCAGCTTTGTATCCTAAAAAGTGTCAGGAATCTGAATGGTGGTTCATCCAAGGGCATAGTCTTTGTACGTACTATACTAAACTTACATAACCTTTCTGCAGTCTCACAATATACATGGCATAAGTCTGTAGCTTCATGTAGAATACTAATCAGTATCTGCCATCTACCTTTTAACTTTTGAACAACAGCAACTATATTCCGAAAACAATTATGAACAATCTCTTTACAGTCTGCCTACTGATGTCAATGTGATTATGCAGTCGCATACATTTAAAGTTCACTCAGCATAAAATCCCCTTATGGCAGATGTTAACCATGATCTGAAATTACAATGGCTTATGAATGATATCAACTACTTATCTCTAAAGTATTCACAGTAGAAGTCTCCTTATCTTAGTCTTCTTTATTCATGCACAATTGCCCAGAGTAAAGCCTTGCACACCACAGAACTTCCAGCTATCTTGCAGCCAAAGTTTTTCATCCAGTTGTATATCGTTGGTGAGCTGAGTGTACTGCAAATGTTTAATTTTTTTCCCCTCAGTCCTCCACAGGGTGTACTGATCTCACATTCATGAACAAAACTCTCAGTCCACTTGCAGCTGGTGTGTTGGAACATAAGAAATCTGATACTTTCTGTTAGTCTGTGATAGTCGACATACAATCATGCTGAATGGGGTGGTTAATTCAAGAAAGTGACAAGAGATTGATATACTTATTTATCGTAAATATTTTATCAATAATGTTCAAATGAGATGCATTATTTCAGGATATTGTATCCAAAGTAAGGACAGAATTTTATTATTAATTATTTATTTTAGTTGTTATTTTATTTTAGTTATTATTTTATTTATTTATTTTATTATTAATAATAATTTGTTTGTGGAAGTGCACTCTCTCTCTCTCTCTCTCTCTCTTTCATGTTGTTTATTCTGATTATCTATAGGTGTTTCATAACCAAGATTCAGGAGGGGGCAGCCTTGATCAGCTTAAGCTCAGTAGTTCCTTCATATTTTAATTTTAGAACAAATAGGAATTTTTGAAAAGATGGAGGAAAATATACAATTTCACTTACAAAAATTTGTAAACGTGTCATATAAAAATATTTACAGATTCTGGAATGAAATAGCTTTCTTCATGTATAATTTATTTGGAATGGAGATCTTCATTATTAATTGATAAATTTTCATTTTCTTTTCTTTCTTCCACAGTTACTCCCTCTTCCAACAAGTTGGCCTATCAGCCCTGATGAAGCAGAGGATATGGATATGCACTTAGCAACTCCCCTCAGGGGAACTATGGAGTGGGCACCACCTCGTCCACAAGTCATCTTCACTCCTCACCCACCGCCTGTGTAAGTCTTTCATGTTGTTGATATTATTTAATGTTGTTGCATGAGAGGCAGTTTGTTTGGCAACCTTATCAGATAATGTTAAGGGAGATGTTGGTATCAGTGCACACTTGATGTTTCAGATTGTTGTTATGTGATGAAACACTGGGGAAAAAAGAGTAATACGGCATTGAGCCAAATTGAAACTGGTGCACAGTTATGATATAATGTATGAATAAAACTGATGAATTGATGCAAAGGAATTGTGTGCTATTCATTACATGTAAAGCATTTGCTCCATCAGCGATCGGTGAAGTTGTCCGTACTGGATTCATTGCTCAAAAACTGACTGTAGACTGTCACTTATATTGATTTTGTGGGCAAGTGCTCACCACATGTTTGTCATATCACGCTAGAGAATATGTTCTAGGGAATATGTATACCATAGAAAGCACTTAAGGACAGAAAATTTCTAGATACCTTGAACCTACTACTCACACTGTCAGAGGAAGTACATCCACTATTCCTATCATTGTAATTAGTAGGATGTCCCGTGCCTAAAATTTTCATATTATGGTAAGAGGTCTTTGAAAAAATAAGTAACTCTTTTAATAGTTGTCACTCACCATATAGTGGAGATCCTGAGTCATAGGTACCTGCCTTCAGAATAGTTGGTGTTGAATGATTCACTGAGCTGCATTCTACATTGGCATGACAACCGACAAGCTGTCTGTCCGCATAGATGGCCAACGACAAACTGTGGCCAAGAAACAGCTGTACCATTCAGTTGCTGAGCGCACCACCCAACACGATGTTATTCATTGCAGTGAATGCTTCACAGCCTATGCCATCCAGATCCTTCGCACCAACATTAGCTTCTCTAAAGTGTGCAGATGGGAACTCTTCCTGCAATATTCCACCAACATACCCACAGTCTTTTTACTTCTCTCCTTTTCCGCTACCCCCTGCCCCCAATCTCCTTCTATCTTCCCAACTACACCTATCTACCCTACCCTCTTTCCACCTCATCACTGTGTACTCCAACAAGCAGCACTTTACCATCCCTCACTCCTACCCTGCTCTCCCTTCCCCTCCCCATCCCAGCCTCATCCTCATTGTTGCGCCTATCTGCGACACAGCATCTCTGCTATATGGTGAGAAGCAGCTATCCTTTTCATAATAATGTCCTATTTCATCCTGGATTATCTTGATAATATTTTTATTCAACTTGCAGATGTTTTCTCCTGTCTCCTATGAAATAGTAATCACACACTAGTCCTAGTGGTATTTCTGCTTCACCATCCAATACTGAAAATTTATTTTGGGATCTTCTTCCAGTGCCTTTGAAGAATTCTCCTTAATGTAATTGATAATTTTGAAATGGCATCCTGTCCACATTGATTTTAAATTTAATATGATACCGGGAATTCATAGGTGGAATGCAATAATGGAAGAATAACTAAGCTACAAAAACACACACACACACACACACACACACACACACACACACACACAATTGTCAGTGTTTACTTTATTATTTGGACACTGCAGTCCAATAGAAATGAAGGGTTTTGTCTAGTTTAATGGGTGAGAAGAGAGTGGTGAATGCCAGAGGAATGGAGGGAGAGATGTAGCTGACAGCTGGGAGGAAGAACTGGCAAGAGAACACTGAAATATTTCACCCTTGAAATATTTCAGTGGTGAACTACCCTGGCCAGGCAGGGAAATTGGGTCATGGGAGTGGGTGTGGAGTGGGAGACAGGACAAGAAGAGAAGGGAGACACTGTAGAGGAAAGTGTGAGTGTATGATAATGGGGTGAATTGTGATGCATTGGGAATTGGGGGAGAGTGTGGCAGAAATTGTGGCCAGGACACTTGCATGATCAAAGGATGTGTTATAAAGATAACTCCCATCTACAAAATTCTGAGAGGCTGGTATTAGGAGGGATGCTACAGGAATGGTGAAGCCATTAAAGTCATGCATGTTGTGCTCAACAGTGTGTTCTGCCAGTGGATGGTCAACTTTGCCACTGGTCATAGTGACACTCATCCAGGTGAACAGCTGGGTTATGAAAGTTAAAACAGAGTTGGTGTAAATTGAAGAGCCAAACAAAATGGTACACCTGCCTAATATCATGTAGGGCCCCTGTGAACATGCAGAAGTACCACAACATGACATGTCATGGACTCGACTAATGTCTGAAGTAGTGCAGGAGGGAATTGACACCATGAATTCTGCAGGGCTGTCCATAAATCCATAAGAATATGAGGTGGCGGAAATCTCCTGTGGACAGCACATTGCAAGGCATCCCAGATATGCTTGATAATGTTCATATCTGGGGAGTCTGGTGGCCAGAAGAACTGTTTAAACTCAGAAGAGTGTTCCTGTAGCCACTCTGTAGCAATTCTGGACGTGTGGGGTGCCACATTGTCCTGCTGGAATTGGCCAAGTCCATCGAAATCCACAGTGGACATGAATGGATGCAGGTGATCAGACAGGATGCACATGTACATGTATCTGTCAAGTGTCATATGTAGACATAGGGTCCCATATCATTCCAATGGCAACGCCCCACACCATTAAAGAGCCTCCACCAGCTTGACAGTCCCCTGCTGACATGCAGGATCCACAGATTCATGAGGTTGTCTTCATACCCGTGCACGTCCATTCACTCACAGAATTTGAAACGACTCATCTGACCAGACAACATGTTTCCAGTCATCAACAGTCCAATGTCAGTGTTGATGGGCCCAGAAGAGGTGTAAAGCTTTCTGTCGTGCAGTTATCAAAGGTACATGAGTGGGCCTTCAGCTCCAAAAGCCCATATCGATGATGTTTCATTGAATGGTTTGTATGCTGACACTTGTTTATGGTCCATCATTGAAATCTGCAGCAGTTTGTGGAAGAGTTGCAGTTCTGTCATGTTGAATGAGTCTCTTCAGTCATCTTTGGTCCGTCTGCCCAGGGACTGGGTGTTAGTGTAGCCCTGGTCATTTCATCATCATCATCATCATCATCATCATCCATGAAAGTGGCTAGATTGGGCTGTGTAAAGCAATTGGACTGTGTAAAAATTGGGACTTTTGTATGTGTGCTGATGACTGTGCAGTTGAGTGCCCCACAAACCAATCATCATCATCTTTGGTCCTGTTCTTGTAGGATCTTTTTCCAGCCAAAGTGATGTCGGAGATTTGGTGTTTTACCAGATTCCTGATATTCATGGTATACTTAGGAAGTGGTCGTATGGGAAAATCCCCAGTTCATCGCTACCTCGGAGGTGCTGTCCCCCATTGCTCATCCACTAACTGTAAAAACCACTTTCAAATTGACTTAAATCTTCATAACCTGCCATTGTTGCAGCAGTAAGTGATCCGACAACTGCACCAGACACTTGTTGTCTAATATAGGTGTTGCCGATCTCAGTGCAGTATTCTGCCTGTTTACATACCTCTGTATGTGAATACGCATGCCTATACCAGTTTCTTTGGCACTTTAGTGTGTGCTGTAATGATTTTCACATATGAACCTGCCTATGACATGGTAGTATAAGCCTGTGACAGAACTGGAATAGAATATGTTGGGTGTATAAGATTGCTCTTGTACCTGGGATTCCACAGCAACTATGACCCATGTTGCAAAAGGTTGGCCATAGGTGTGGTAAGTGGATGGGCCATATGTTTTGTAGATTGGATGGACAATAAAATACCACATGGAGAGAGATGGGAAGGATATTCCACATTTCTGATGATGATGCTGATTCTGATGATATGTCCTGGCAGAGTGGTTAAGTTGTTCAGTCTGCACTGATACTGGGTAATAAGTGGTGCCCTTTCATAGCAGGTTTCTGGGAATGGATGTAGGATTAAGGGAATTAGTGGATATGACAAAAAAAAATCTGTTTGCAGATCAGATTTGCAAGGTAGTGCCCATCTGTGAAGGCCGCTTCCTACATAAGCAACAGAAGCGACCGATGGCATGTGACAGCTTCAGACGACGAAACACCGCTGCAGGTATGGTTATGGCAGTGTCCTATGTGGACAACATCAGTGGTGCTGCCTGTTCTCTGCTACAACTAGCGATGTTTGAATACAAAGATGTTTGAATCTTGTTGCTGCAGCACACGCGACATTGAGAGCGACAGCCATGTGTCTTCTCAGCAAAGCAGTGGAGCGGACGCGATGGCAGCTATAAAATACACATCATCTGATTTTAAGAAAACTTTTCAGTGAAAAAAATTTGATTCTTCCGCATCTTATAGCTTGGTACCTTTGCTCGATAAAGGTCTGAATTTATTTTCATTATTTGTCATAGTTACTGTGCTGCACGAAACTGAGTGCATGGCTGCACGAAATTTTGAAGAATTTGTAGAGATAAATCACATTGCGTAGACTTTCCATATACTTCATTTAAAAAGCAGTATATCTAAATTGTATTTAAAGTTGACCCTGGGATGAAACCTCTTTTCATTCTTGAGATGTTGGTAGTTATATCCACGGACGGGTCGTTCATGTTGCGTTCGAATCCTTTATGGTTGTAAAAATCATCGTACCTCATAAACGGTTCAAGATATCGAAACAACGTTTTTTGGGTTGGGGTTGGATTGTTTTTGGGGAGGAGAGCAGATAGCGAGGTTGTCGGTCTCATCGGATCAGGGAAGGACGAGGAATGAAGTCAGCCGTGCCCTTTCAAAGGAACCATCATGGCCCTTGCCTGGAGCGATTTAGGGAAATCACGGAAAACCTAAATCAGGATGGCCAGACACGGGGTTGAATCGTCGTCCTTCTGAATGCGAATCCAGTGTGCTAGTCACTGTGCCACCTTGCTCTGTGACATTTTTAGGAAACGACAGCATGCAGAAAGGACTATTTCATTGTATGATAAACACTTGATAGGTTTTTAATAACACATGGGCAGAGCGAAAACAAGACTCCCTATAAATTACCCCATGATAATTTACATAGCCAAAGAGAGAGAAACAGGTAAACAGGGTATCAAAGTGACCAGCGTTTTGCACAAAAATATTTAACTGCTTGAAAGTAATCAGGGTAATGAAGGAAAATTAATGAGTTGAGGAGAAATTGAAATATTTCACGAAAAGCTGAAGCCAAGCTATGTTAATTAAGTGTCAGAAAGTTTATCTATTCAAGGTGTAGTTATTTTGCATATAAAAAGATACATTGGGGCGGTATTTAAATGTCAAAAAGGCTTCCTTTGAATCAAGTACCAAAATTAGAATTTTTGAGAACAGAAGGCGTTAGGCAGGCAAATGAGGAGTCCTTAAGATCATGCTTTCTGAATAAAACGTCAAATTAAAAATGAAAGAAATTGGTCAATTACTTTTGGAAATGATTTGTGGAAAATAAATAAATAGATCAGAGGATCGTTCTACATGCCTTTGAATGATGCTCGAAATCATAAACAGAAAATGAGATGCATCAAATGTTTCCCTAATATTTTTTATTTCAGACTTTTAGACAAATCATTTCACAAAACATTTGAGTTTCTTTTCAAAAATTTTGTATGCTTTACTTTTATAGACTTTTTAGATTACCTAAAACACTTGGCCTTAATACTGACTGCTGACGAATTACGTTCACAACATCAAATATCTGTAAAATTTTGTGGTTGTTAATTGTAATTTATTAGGAAGTTAATGTATGGGATGTACTGGGATAGGTGTGTATACACTTAAAGATCAAGTACATTGGCAAGACCTGAAAAATACACTTAGCAATGCAGTGTAAACAGTAGACATAAAACTTAGTATACAGAAATGTCGATGAGCCAGTTAAAATATAGGTAGTAGCTGGGATTGAACCAAGTACCATTTCGTAGCTGCAATCACAGACTGGAAACGCTGCCATTATACCACAACTAGCTCGTGGTTGTTGAGCTTATTCTTTATGTTTACGTAGTCAATCATTCTTCCACATTTATCAGCTGTTAAATGTTCTTGATCATGTGAAAAATATCATCTTTAATTTATTGATGTTGAATGTTCCTCTGCTCATTCATGTGTATTCAAAGAATGTGTCTGGTGATCTTCATAGTTGTTGATATAAATTATGAAATTCTCCAAGAAGATTCCTCCTTTAGTAAATTTAATGCGTAGCATTCCTTTTTGCTTTATTTTCATACATAAAGCTAATTTTTTAGCCTTACTCTCCAGCTACAGTATTCTACAGTTTAGGGATGATGTTTTATAGAAACAGCTGGTCGGCTCTAAGTAGCCATCTTGTAGCGTGAGATCGTCACTTGCATGCGGGACAACTGAGCTTTTCGCCCGATGCTGCTGCTTGCATATCCAGTCGTCACTCGCTGTTGGTCACTTGTGACGCATACATAGGACACGGCCTAAGAACTTCAGCGTACTGGCCAACAAATTCATCATCACTGCAGATGCATCATGCATAAGCAGACAGTATGGGAGAGACTTTCTGCTGTGAAAGCTGTGGCATCTAACAAAGTGGGGCAGTGCTGATGTTTGGTGGGCCTCAGATAGACGAAGGCTTTTATGGAGCCATCATAAAGTTGCCATTCATCCTTAGTTGTTGTCTAGCGTTATATGTATTTATTTTCTCACCCATGCATTGTCCATTTTTGCCCAATAATCTGAGGAAAACACCCATGTATAAGAAGGGTAGCAGAATTTTATAAAATAACATGCGCTCACAACCACGATGAGTTATCTTGAACAGATTGATGTTCTCAGTCCTAACAAGCATGGATTCCGCAGACAGGTCAAGCAAAACCATACTTGTGCTTTTCTTATATCATGTCTTGAGACCCATGCGTCAGGGCAATCAGTTAGATGCAGTATTTCTTGACTTTCGTAAAGCATTTGACTGAGGAGCAAAAGTATTAACAAAAGTATGAAAATATGGGGTATAAAATGAAATTTTAAATTGTATTGATGGTTTCATGGTGGGGAAGGTGCAGCCTCCCCAGGAAACTGTTTTATGACATTTGCTATTTCAGTTTATATTAATAAACTGGCAGACAGTATTAACAATAAACTGAGGCTCTTTATAAATGATGTGGTTATGTATAATTAAATACTCTCTGAAAGAAAGCTACACAGATATGTAGGCTCGTAGTGATAAGATTTTAAACTTGTGCAAAGGTTGCCAACTAACTTTAAATGTTTATAAATGTAAAAGGGTGCACATCACAAAATGCAAAAATGTTTTAGAATTGGAATGAATGATCACCTAGGCTCAGTTGTAGATAAAGAAGGTGGTAGACTTTGGTTTACTGGTCAGATACTAGCAAAATTAGCGAGTCTGTGAAACAGACTGCTTACAAAACTCATGTGACCCATTCGAGAGTGTATACAAAGAAGGGCAGCTTGAATGATCACACAGGTTTGTTTGATTCCCATCGTACAGAGATAATCAACTGGCACACGCTTCCAGATGGATACCAACTATTATTCAAAAACCTACTTACAAATTTTCAAGAAACAGCATTGAGTGAGTCATCTAGAAAGATGCTACAACCCTCATCACATCTCTTCCTATTAAAGTAGTAAATTATTAATACTTCTCATTATTTCTTAGTGGGCCTACCGTTATTGTTAGGCAAAAACAGGGTTCAAATCATTGGACACACTCTTCAGTGGATTTCTGAAACCTCCCTCTCACAGTGAAGTTGCACTCATAGGTATTCCATATATATATATATATATATATATATATATATATATATATATATATATATATATATATATATATATATATATAAAAACAAAGATGAGGTGACTTACCGAACAAAAGCGCTGGCAGGTCGATAGACACACAAACAAACACAAACACACACACAAAATTCAAGCTTTCGCAACAAACTGTTGCCTCATCAGGAAAGAGGGAAGGAGAGGGGAAGACGAAAGGAAGTGGGTTTTAAGGGAGAGGGTAAGGAGTCATTCCAATCCCGGGAGCGGAAAGACTTACCTTAGGGGGAAAAAAGGACAGGTATACACTCGCACACACGCACATATCCATCCACACATACAGACACAAGCAGCCCATTTGTACTTACTATATGTTGCTGTTAAGTAAATCATTTTTAAATTATTTATCAGATTCATTGTGTTCAAAGTGCAATGCTAGAGCAAAAGTGTATCAAAAATTTCAGTTTGCTTGGCATTTTGATCACTATGTAGAACTGTACTAAAAATAAAGACTCAACATTTATTATGCATCAGAAATGTAACTTTTAAATGCTTTATTAAAATAGTAAACCTAGAATACAATATTTTTTCTTATGAAACATACAACAACATTTTGGTGTACGTTTTTCTTCTTGTAGAAGCACCTCGTAATAGTCCATTCTCAGATGTTACCAATTAAAAAAAAGAGACTTTAGAATGTTATTCATAATAGCATCACATACATTCACACTCATTTCCATTGTGTTACTAAGAAGTTGGAAAAGAGAAAAATGGAAAGAAAAAAACCACAATTTTCAGGACAAAGTAAGGCCTGACATCCTACATATCACTGCCTTATGGTCTGGAAGACAAGATTGGTTTAATTACAGCAAGCACAGATGCATTTAGGCAGTTATTCTTCTCACACTTCATACACTATTGGAACAAGAAGAAACCTTAATGTGGTACAATGGGAAATGCCTCCTGCCAGGGATTTTGTAGAGTACAGGTGTAGATGTAGATAATCAAAATGAAATTGATTAACTATTGAAATCCTGCTGACTCTTGGCAGCAGTCTGTGTGAGACTCTTCCGTAAATAGTTGAGATAGGAGGGCAAAACTACAATGCCTGACAAAAAGAAGCAGCACCCAGAAAACTAACTTGGATGTCACTGTAACACCATCAGTGGGTATATAAATCATTCAAGTTGCAATTCTCTTTGACAGTTAGAATGGCCACCATAGTGCATTAGTTTTATTCATGTTTTAGATTGTTACTAGGCTTGCTAGGGTATATAAGGCCATGAAAGGCATCAGATGTTGAGTGATCAATGTAAAGGACACAAGAGATGCCACATACTTGTGTAAGACAGTATTATCAGCACCTGAAAGAGTTTTATAGGGATCTCATTGTGGGTTTCCATTTAGTTGGCTCACCAAATTGTGTTATATCCAGGTTTGTGGGGAATTTGGATGTGGCATTGGTGGAATTTTGGGTTGCATGGGAAGGTGAGAGTAGCATATTCCTCATCCAGCATACCTGCCCAACACAAGGATGGATTGCCATATTGTGCACTAAGCATATTGTAACACCTTCTACGTCTGCCATCCAACAACAAGTAATGGATTCCCTGCAACATTCTGTGTCACCCTGCACCATTGTTCAGAGACTAGCAGCATCCAGACTAGGGAATAACTGTCCCATATGTAAGCTGCTGTTAATTCCATTACATAGGTGGCTGGGTTCAGCATGGTTTTTGTGTGGTGTGATGGCCGGGAAGTGTGGACTGCTGATGAATGGCATTGCATTGTGTTTAGTGGTTTAGCACTATCCTGGCTGACTTCATCAGCGAGTACGGCAGCAACCTTCAGATGTTTTGAAGAGTGCACTGGTAATAATTCTTGCTTAATGGTGTGGGGAGCCATTGAGTATAACTTCAGGTCTTGGCCAGTTGTGATCAAGGGCACCATGTGTGAGTATGTTGTGGATATTCAGTGTCCTCATGAGTAACCTCTCATCCAACAGTATTGTGGTGTCATTTTTCAACAGGACAATACTCGCCTATGTGTCTGTGAACCGTCTACATGATATTGAAGCACTCCCATGGCCAGAAATATCCACAGATATATACCCAATGGAAGATATGTGGAACCAGCTTGGACATCATCTCTGTTACAGTAGGTGTGGGCCAACTTGCCTCATGAGAGGATACTGCAGCTTTCACACAATCCCCAATCAAATCAGTGCATGCATCCTGGCCAGAACAGGTGTAACATTATACTGATAGACGGGCTCATACTGCGAAGTTCTCTGTAAATTTTACATGATTTTGTAATCACTGAAATAACATCATATACCCTCTCAACCCATGAAGTTTCATTTCATTTCCTCCTCCTTTTATGAGTGCTCTGCCCTCCTCCTCCTCCCCCTCCCCCTGCCCCCCTTCAAGGCAGTATATTTTTGTTCCGGTCACAAAACTATCAGGTACTGTTCTATTTCTCTAGCCTCTATTTCCAGCTATTACTTCCCACTTCTTTTTACCATTCTCCCCTCTCAACCATTCTACTTCCTCCCTAGCACTGTCCATATCAGCATTATGGGCCTTAGTTATCCAACTTATTCAGCCATTTCTGTGTTTCATGCAGATTCTTCAATACCATACAGAAGTGTTACTTACTGCATACTTTTTCACAACAGCTATACACCAACTTACCTTTCAACAGAAGCTCAGATACATCAGGCTCTTGTTTGTTTACAAAGCTCAGACACATCAGGCTTATGTTTGTTTCTTTACAAAGATTATGGAAACCTGCCCTCAATAATAAAGATAAATATTTGTGTACTGTGTGCTACATGTTACAAAATACACATCAGTTATATGACACATTGTGTGTATGTTTATTAGGTAACAGGATGAATAGTATTATAGAATTTTATCATTCCGTGGATCCCAAATATTTTGGCCTTGAATTGTGCATAAACAAAGTGACTTTTATGGAATATTTTTAAATATCATTTGGAATGAACTGCATTTAAGGGAGCAGCCCTCCCATCAATCTAGGGTGTATGGACTGATAACATGTAAATATCAAAGCATATCACAGAAACTGGAACAGAGAATACCAATAATTGGATGGATTTAAAGATGACGACCTTGGCAGTGAAAAAGGTGACACAAATAGCGTTCTGGAACATGAGAATAATGTGGCAAACAGGGAAACAAAGGGAAGTGTTACAAGACATGGAATGATACAGATAAGAAATTGAAGGATTTAGTGAAACAAGAATAACTGGATTTGGAGAAAAAAATAGGAAGGGCATATCCTTCTTTATTTGGAAGAAAGGATAAAAACCATAGTAAAGGAGTGGCGCCAATACTAGACTGGATACA
The DNA here is from genome assembly GCF_021461395.2 of Schistocerca americana. Taxonomy (NCBI): domain Eukaryota; kingdom Metazoa; phylum Arthropoda; class Insecta; order Orthoptera; family Acrididae; genus Schistocerca; species Schistocerca americana. Next base: position 433,303,247 of record NC_060120.1, on the reverse strand, counting down.
AAGCAGTCTTTGACAGAGTGGCACCTATTTACAGGGAGAATCATAGTTGCTTGCTTTGCAATGAGGGTAAGACCAGTGACCATTGTACAGTGTTACACACCAACAGAAATGTGAGAGGATGAAGAGAAAGACAAGTTTTATAGCAAACTCCAAGAAACATTGCAAAAGTGTCAAAAAAGAGGTATCCTCCTGCTAATGGGTGACTTTAGTGCAAAAATTAGGAATGACAACCGTGGGGTAGAGCAGATTATCGGGCAACATGGATTGGGCACCCAAAATGATAATGAGGAATGTCCCATAGGCTTGTGCAGCACATTTAACCTGATAATTAGAGGTTCCATTTACCCCCATAAACGGTGCCACAAAGTGTCACGAGTTTCATCAGACAGCAGAACAGTGCAGCCAGATAGACCACTTTGTAGTTAGTAGGACCTGGCTAAGATCACACCTAGATGTGAGGAATAAAAGAGGAGCAGATGTCAGTATGGACCACCACCTTATGCTAGCAACAGTTCATCTCAAAATATCTTCACACAAAGAGACATTGTGGGCAGAAGAGGATTAAGTTTAATTTTGGAAAGTCCGAGAGGAGTTCTTGATCCAGCTGAGAAATTGTTTTTAAGTGCTTAGCAGAGGAATTGAAGAGGACGACATTGAGGGTCAGTGGGATGCATTGAAAATGACCTGTGCACAGACTGCTGAACAAATTCTTGGAACAAAGGACCCTGGAAGACAATACTGTATCTGCGGATGTACTTGGGATGCAATACAGCAGAGGAGTATGGGAAAACTCTGGCTAAATTGTGCACTGACAAGATGAGCAAAAGAAGTAATCCAATGAAAACTCTGCATATTAAATAGGATGGTGAAGAGGAGTGTCAGAAAAGATAAGAGAACCTTCATCAATAATCTTGCAGCTAAGGCGGAGGCAGCAGCTAACAGACGCAATAACAAGACCCTATCCAACATTACAAGTAAACTTTCATATAAGAAATTTGGTGGTGATATGCCAATCAAGGACAAGCAAAGAAAACTACTCACAAATCAAGAAGACCAAGTGCAGAGGTGGAAACAACATTTTGAGAACATTGTGTACTGTGAAACTACAGATGACAGTCTAACTCAACTGAATGTGGACAGGGAAGGACTCCCACTTGAAATATCGATTGATATAGAACCACCATCTGAAGAAGAAATCACTAAAGCAGACAAACAAATAAAAAATGGAAAAGCTCCAGGCCTGGACAACATCAATCCAGAGTTACTCAAAGTAGATCCCTCTATAACAGCAGAAATTTTACATCCACTCCTGACAGCCATATGCAGGAATGAAAAAGTACCAAGTGTTTGGAACAGAGGCATACTCATCAAGCTCCCAAAGAAAGGAGACCTATTGGTTTGTGACCTGGAGAGGCATCACCCTGCTGTCAATCCCAAGCAAGATCCACTCACTAATAATCCTAAGTACGATAAAAACATATGTAGACGAGAAAATTCAGGGAAGGTCACCCTTGCATTGACCAGATAAACACCTTGAGTATAATAGCCGAATATTCATATGAATACCAGTCATCACTTTACATGCTGTTTGTAGACTTTGAAAAGGCCTTTGACAATATAATTAGAACAAAAATATGTAACTCACTGCAAACTTTTGGAATTCCCCAAGAAAATAATTGCTCCTGTCAAGTGCACGTATGAAAACTACACGTGCCAGCTTCAACATCAAGGTCTGCTTTCAGACCCAGTAGCAGTGAAAACAGGAGCTAAGCAAGGCTTCATGCTCTCGCCGATAGTATCTAAAATAGTACTGAATCTTGTAATGATGCAAGCAATGGATAGAGTGAGAGGAATAAAATGGAGCAGTGAAACACATTTTGCAGATGACCTTCGCCTTCTATCCCACATCCTCAACAACATGAAAGAGAAAGTAGAAGATCAGAAATCTGCGGCAAAGAATGTCGGTTTGAAAATGAATGCCTAAGAAATGAAATACATGGGGGCAAATGATGACAACACTGCAGAGCTCGAGCTTGGGAGCCAGGTAATTGAAAGGGTGGCTAAGTTTTGCTATCTCGGATTACACCATATGGTGGTCCAATGGAGGACATTAACAGCACATCAACAAAACCAGAGGCACTTTTACAACTCTCTGCTCTATCTGGAGATTGAAGGAAATAACATTGAGGACCAAATTGCAGATATTTGAAAGTAATGTAAAATGTGTGGTGCTTTATGAATGCGAAAAATGAAAAGTGATAAAGCAGCTAATCCATAAGCTGCAGACATTCAACAACAGATATCTGAGGAACATCCTCGGAAAATGGTGGCCAAATGTAGTGTCTAATTAAACACTCTGTGAAAGAACCAGCCAGAAGCCAACTGGGCTGAAAATAAGAAGCAGGAAGTGGAGAGAGTCAGGACATACACTTAAGAGACCAAATGAACATACTACATAGGAAGCTCTTTGTTGGATCCTGCAAGGACGATGGAGACAAGGCAAGCCCATAATGACATGGGGACAATCAGTTGGAGCAGTATGACAACAGCAAGGAATAGGATGGGAAGAAGTGAAAATACTAGCAGAAGGCAAAACAAGACTGCGATCCTTTGTTGCAGCCCTATGCTCCACATAACGAGTTAAAGGAATTAATAATATAATAATAACAAAAACAATAATTTGAAGTGAAACTGTGTGATACTATCTGCAGTATGCAGTGTCCATTTCCCTAATCTTAACTACAGTGGTGTGCAACTCTTAAGGATGAAAGTAACTGCCACATGAGTCATCACTGCCAAGTGACATAGCTCTATGTAAGTACAGTACATAGAAAGAACTGCTATAGCATAATACGGAATGTGACTGAAAGAAATACAAAATGAGTGGAACAGAATGACCCCGTCATTCAAATACGATGTTATACTGAAGTCACCCGTGTTTCATCATGACCTCTTGGACATTGCACAAGACAGGACATGATTCTTAATAGGGTGTGTGAACATCATGATAGCAGTGTGTGCACTGCAGTGTGCTCCCAGGTAAGAATGGTAAGGAGTTTTTGTGGTAGGATGTTCCATTCCTCCTCTAGTACGGTTGGCAACTGCTGGATGGTTATTGGTGCTTATGAGTGTACTGCAATCATCTTCCTAACACATCCCACACTTGAAGTTGGGGGACAGGCCAGTCCATTTGCCGAATCTCTCCTCGTTCCAAGAAATTCTCCTCCACCTGTGCTGTATGGTGCAGTCACACATTGTCATCTGTAAAATAAAGTTGAGGCTGAATGCACCTCTGAACAGATGCACATGGGGAAGGCGTACTGTGTCTCAATAATATTAACTGGTCATTGAATCGTGTTCAAGGATTTGGAGGTCAGTACACCATACAGCAGGATCGTTTTTGTGATCTGTGTGTTACAGGAGGCATAATGTTGCATTGGCATACTGACCTCCAAATCTTTGGACATGGTCCATTCACCAGTCAGTGTCATTGTGACACAGTACTCCTTCTCCATGTGCCCTTTTCAGGGACGCGTTTGGCACTAACCTCATTTTTGTGGATGACAATGCATGACTGCATCAAACAGTGCAGGTGGAGCAGCTCTTGGAGCAAAAGGCTATTCAGCGGATAGACTGGCCTGTCCATTCCCCAAATTTATTTCACATTGAGCACTTGTAGGCTGCACTGGAAAGACATATTGCAGCATGCCCATATGCACCAATGACCATCCATCAGTTGTCAACTGCTCTGGTGGCGAAATAAAACACTCTCACAAGAACTCGTTACCAATTTTATGACCAGCGTGGGAGCACCTTGCAGTGCAAGCATTGCCACCTGTGGTGATCACACAACCGATAAAGAAACATCTTGAGTAATGTCCAGGGGACCATCATGAATCATAGCAACTTCAGTGTAATTATTGTCTTTGAATAAAAGCGTCATTTCTGTTTGTCTCATTGCATCTTTCTTTCAGTTATCTTCTGTACTATACTGCAGCAGTTCTTTCTACGTTTGGTCCAAGTTTCATCAACCTGTGTTACTTGGCAATGGAACATGCAGAAGTTACTTTCATGCTTAAGTTTTGCACACCAGTTATTTTGTTTCCCTCACTGCTCGAAGGTATTCATTATACCTCTCCTCCCTCATCCTCTCCCTTCACCCTACTCTCTCTCTACATCTGCATCAATACTCTGTAGATTACTGTGAAGTGCATGGCAGAGGGTACTGTCCTTTGTACCATGTATTAAGGTTTCGTCTTGTTTAGTTTGTATATGGAATGCATGAATAATGATTACTTAAATGCTTCTGTGCATGTTGTAATTATTCTAGTCCAGTCATTAGTCCATACAGGAGTGAGTATGCGTGGGGTGTAATATACATTGATCAGCCAGAACATTATGATCACCGATGTAATATCCAAGTGAAAGCAGCGTCGGTGGTGAGGAATGACTGCCAGGCACACACACACACACTGCATGTGATACTACGTAGTAAGTGTTCAGTCCACGTTTAATGGGAAGGTGCACAATCTATCTGAGTTTGACTGAGGGCAGACTGTGATGACCCAGGGCCTTGGCATAAGCATTTTGGGAACTACACTACTCTAGCGTGTTCAAGGCATGTTGTGGTGATTGTCGTCAACATGTGGCAAAACCAAGATGAAACCATGTCCAGACATGGGGTTGGATGGCAACCCCTCATTACAGATGCCAGACGTCGTAGGCTGGGCAGACCGGTGAAAAGGGACTTGTGGCAAACTGTGATGAAACTAACATTAGACTTTATTGCTGGGCAGAGTGCAAGTGTGTCTGAACACACAGTGCACCAAAGACTTGTAATGATAGGCCTCCACAGCTGATGACACAGGCATGTGTCAATGTTAACACGACAACAGAAAAGGGCATGTGACCGTCGGCACTGTATGTTAGTGCAGTGGCAGAACACTGCATGAACTGATGAATCCCAATATCTTCTTCATCATGCTGATGGGAGGATGCGAATCCAGGGAAACAGTTCCCTGAACCCCCGGAACTGCAGGGAGGATGCGAATCCAGGGAAACAGTTCCCTAAACCCCCGGAACTGCAGGACGGAGACAAGCTGGTGGCAGCTCCATATGATCTCATGAACATTCATGTGGGTAACCATGTGTCCATTGGAGCTAATGTAAGGCACCCTAATGGCCAAACAGTTTTGTACATTGGTTGCAAGCCATGCACTGCCCTTCGTGACAGTCATGTTTTCCAAAGGCAGTGGCATTTTTCAGTAAGATGATGTGCCATGTGACAAGGCTAGGAGTGTGATGGAGTGGTTCAAGGAATACAGTGGTGAGTTCCAGTTGATGAGCTACCCTCCCAACTCACCAGATATGAACCCGATCGAACCCATCTGGGATGTGTTGAACGTGGAATCAGAGTTCATCCCCCCCCCCCATGTGTCGCCAGTGTTATCCATGCCAAAGGAGGATGTACCAACTATTAGGCCGGTGACCTTAATGTTCTGGCTGATCACTGTATTTTCAGACCCCTCACTTAATGCTGTTTCTTGAAAATTTTTAGTAGGTTATCAAAGGATAATGGGCATTTGTTTAAAGCATCTGCCATTGAGCATCTCATGATGCACTCCTGTGGATCAAACTAACTTTGTAATTATTCAATACAGGGTATCCCTGGAGGAGTGGTCAATGTTCAAGGATATGAGAGAAACACTCAATTGAAGCAAAAAGCTTCATATGGACATGTGCCCTATTCTGAAGGATTTGGAGATAGAACATATTTAAGGTACATTTGTTTTTGGGCTGCTGACACGCACATATGTGTCTTACCCACCCAATCTCTATGTTTTATTTTAGCTCAACCTACCTCGTTGCTGTGAAACATAACGAAATATACTGGACCTAATGGCAATGAATAGACCTGACCTCTTACGTTTAAGGCTTCTGCAATGGCAGCACTCCTACTATTGTTGAAGAATACCAAAATGTCAAGCTCCTGGTGGTAGAGTGTTTATAAGAGTTTCAGCACATTGCGTGAAACAGGTATTCTCCTAAGTTTCCATTTTTTTCTAAACATGTAATTCATCAACCTGTGCAGGAACAGAAACATGTTGTTGAAAGGGTGCAGCGTGGTCCTACTACCAGCACGCAGCTACTTTCTGCTCTTATCAGTGTTCCAGATATGCATTAAAAACACATATTTTTCAGATGATACTTTGTAAATTGCAAATTGTAATGTTTACATACTATAATAGAGGGAAATATTCCACGCGGGAAAAATATATTTAAAAACAAAGATGATGTGACTTACCATACGAAAGCGCTGGCAGGTTGATAGAAACACAAACAGACACATACATACACACAAAATTCAATCTTTCGCAACAAATTGTTGCCTCATCAGGAAAGAGGGAAGGAGAGGGAAAGACGAAAGGAAGTGGGTTTTAAGGGAGAGGGTAAGGAGTCATTCCAATCCCGGGAGCGGAAAGACTTACCTTAGGGGGATAAAAGGACGGGTATACACTCGCGCACACACACACACATATCCATCCACACATATGCAAACACAAGCAGACATGTTTACATATTATTGTACATGAGGACACACGTAAACCTGACAATGTATTGGTTAGTACAGAAAATAAGTAACGATGTACAGTAAATGTGTTTTGTCTTGGAAACCATTCAGAAGAGGGCATAAGCCAATCAGCAGAAAACTGCTCCTATCGGAGCACAAAATATGTGAATAAGTTTCTGTTTATTTAAAAAACTCTGATTGAAAATTTTCCCAAACATTTTGGCATGCAAACACATCACACTTTTTTTAACACGCAACTCACTTCCAACTCCCACAAGCTCCCCTAGCTGCAAGTCACTCGTACCCATTAGTCAGTCACTCTAAGTCACTCGTACCCTCCCACTCCCTGTTGCCCTTTCTCACTCACTCAGTTACCCCAACTAATTATTGTCATTATCTCTTTGTGTCTCTCTTTCACTGTCTCCAGTGTCACAGTTACAGTCCCCCTCATTTTGTCCTACTACCACAGTCTCCTCTCACTGTCACTGTTTCCCTCTTGCTCCCTCTCACCGCTAATATCTCATTCCTTTCTTCCTTCCTCCTGCTGCTGCCTCTTCTCACTGTCACTCTCTCTCTCTCTCTCTCTCTCTCTCTCTCTCTCTCTCTCTTCCTTGTTGTCATTGTCGTATGTTCTGTCTCATTATCACTGGCTGTCACCCACTTCCAGATTCTCTTTCTCTTTATTCCTCCTCCCCAAGCCCCTCCCACAGCACTGTTTCCTTCACTCTTTTCTTAGCACTGTTCTGTCACTGTGAACTATACATAATTGATTGATCACTATTCATACAGTGTGACAGGTGTTTACATACAGGTGTTAAAATAATTAAAATATAAAACTAAATTAAAAGTCCAATAGTTAACAGTAGCTGTATTTATTGAAACTGATCAGACACAAGCAATTTTGCAACTTTTATGTCGGGTCTTCTGTTGTTCATAATGCTATGTGATATGATGTATAGGTAACTATTACAGAATGCCACAGAGTAACAGCTGGTGTGGCTAGACAAAGTTCTCAGCTTTCTTCAATTGGTGAAACCACCATCACTGATAAATGTCCAATCTGTGTTAATATTACAATGAGAACTGTCTTCACTTGACCAATTAAAATATGTTCCTGTGGGGCCTATGTGGAGCAATGGGTAGGCAGCTCATACCCCACTTTTCAGTCAGTGTTTTAAATGAACCAGAACATATTCGCAGTTTTGTGCTCTGATAGAAGCATTTTTCTACTGGTTCCCTTCTTTTCCCTGCTGCAGCAGGCATGTAAACCATATGAAAAGAACTTCAAGGGTCAGTAAGATTTTTGGTAGTTTCCTTATTTGAAACTGAAATAGTTCAGAACTAATTTTACACTCCAGTCTGGTTTTTAAATGCAAAAAATGTTTGCATATGCTTCAGTACTAAAACACTAGGTTACCAGATGATAATGTAGGCACTTAACTGCATATTTCTCTGTGCTATATCACTTTATAAACTATGTTTTCACCTCACACCAGATGTTATGTGCATATTTTATGTGTACTAGTAGGGTCATTTGCATCTCATAAATGAGCAAATGTATGGAGAAAACCTTCAAGGTAGTTTGAGATCGAGATCTTAGAAATACGTCCTAAAAATTACAATCATTTGCTGTGTGTAACTGTCTCTGAATCCGCAGCTGGGTTGTGGTACCCTTAAACCTGTTTCAGGGGTGTTTATTGATAATGGATGAAGATTTTTAAAATGAGGAGATGGCTGTGCTAGATAAATGACTAGAGAATATACCATTAAAATTTGAGTTATTTGCTGCAGTTATTTATTATTTATATTTCACCTCATACTGGATTTTACATGTAAAAGTAGAGTAACTTTGAACCTCTCTATCTTGGAAACACACAGAGATCTCAGGATAATTTTCAAGGTTGTTATAGATCAGGATCTTAGAATTCTATCAAAAAATGTTAGCTGTTTTTTGTGCATAGTTGTCTCGGAATCCTCGGCTGTGTTTTGGCCCGCTGCTGACTGTGAAAGTATAGTGAAGAAGAAAACCTTTTTTGTGGTTTGTTGAGGAACTGCCCATGAACTAATGATGCCTCCATAAGCCCCTTAAGACCCACCATACCTCACATCAAATGCAAAAAGAATCAGATGAATTGCTCCATTTGCCTGTGCAGGAGAAAGGATGTAGCATTCATACTTTTGATCCTGCACTGTAGGATAGTGACACTAAGACAATCTTTCTGTTGGACAGCAGTGGCTCATCTTTCTTGTAGCAAAGCCCACATCATATACTCTTCACACATTTTGAGAATATGTTCTTTACAAAGGTGCATTCTGATTTCTTTTCTTTTCTGTAAAAGTATCATTTTTCCCAAGAATCTGCTCATGGAAATGCAAATTCATTGTCAACAATCAGTTCAGTTTATTGGCCACAAAAATACAATCACATATCAGGCACGTCGTGCAAGTAATCTCAACTTTATTTACTACTCATCAACCATCCTGCTGGTACAAATTTATATATGACAGAATGTGTTTTTAATCTCAAAGAGTTTTCTGTGTTATCTTTTGCAAGGTTAAGAGAGTGGACTCACATTCAGCCATGCTGATTCACATTTTTGATAATTTCCCTGAATCCTTCAAAGTAAATGTTGTAGTTATGCCTCTGAAAAGGACATGGCCAGATCCCTTCCCCATCGTAGAATCATGCTCTGTTTGTAATGACCTGATCATCCGTAGGACATTACGCCCTAATGTTTCCCTTTCTCCATGAAATCAGTAAGACAGGAGGACAGTGGCCAACAGTGGCAGTGTTAAACATGACATTATTGCAGCCTCTCACTATCACATTGTTTACTGCCGCACATTGCCCTGGGATAGTAAAACAGTACTTAGGAGAACAACTCATGCTTGTCCCAAAATACTACATTAATTATATGCCCTTACATACTTTCTTACTTACATTCAAGAATTTAATGAGACAATATTGCTCAAATAAAAGTGAAAAATTATATTCTTGCACAGTGCTTGCTAACTGTAGCTTAAGTAGACTGAAAATACTATAACTTGAGCCACTAGATCTTTGTTGTCACCTAGCACTGAATCTGAATATTGTGATACCACAGGCGTAGGACATTGATGGTGAAGCAAAACTACCGCTGTGCTGGTTGCGGTATGAAGGTGGCACCAGAATATTCAAACCGTTTCCGTTATTGTGAGTACCTGGGTCGATATTTCTGCACTGGGTGTCACACAGGACAACTGGCACCAATTCCAGGCAGAATACTTACAAAATGGGATTTTACAAGGTGAGTGGCCCTTTTCTTCTTATTTTTATTCTTCTTCTTCCTCCTCCTCCTCCTCCTCCTCCTCCTCCACTATACTCCACTTCTGCACTAGTTTCCTAATTGCACTACTATTCAACCTACATTATAAGACTTTTTGTTCTGAGTTACTGAGTGTTGAGTCTATTATCCTTTTAAGTTTATGTTGCATTATGAGACACAGATTCTCTCAAGTTTTCTGTGTATAAGGAATCTATTTGTGATATTTGAGGCTTTCCTGACATAATCACTGCTTCAAAGATTCACAGGCATCAACAAAATTGGATGTTATTTTCTAAACAGCACAATATTTTCACGACACAGCTTCTAGCCATCTTCAGGTACACCTTGTGAAAATTTGGTGCTGTTTAGGCAATACTGTAGAAGGCTATCCTTGTGAACCGAAGGCTATCCTTGTGAACCTTTCAAGCAAGAATATTCCTTTATTGGCTGATGTACACAACCCGGGGCAAGTGGGAGATCCGGGAAAAACTCGGGAATTTTTTCATCTGGGAGAAAACCAGGGAAAACCTGGGAATTTTTTAGAATTTCGGGAGTTTTTCATTGTTTTTGTTTTCGGTTAAATTTTTGTAATTTTGACTGGTAAGAACCAGCACTCTAACAAAGGATATTGTTGTATCCCACTACTGCAGAATAATACTGCAGCAATAAAACATGAATGAGAGAAAAAGAAACCTGAAATAAAACTTAAGTTGCAAAGGAAATGCACCATATACAACAACTAAACACAGTGCTCATACAAGCGTCTACCAACAGCAAAATGTGTCGAAGGCTTTAGGAACATTATGCAATGCTTCATAACAACAAATTGCCTTATGAGCGTGATGTCACAACTGTTTACATTAGATTCATTTGAGCAAGCGGGCTCATGCGCATGCGCAGTTGAGTCATGTGCGAGTAGTGCCCTCTCCCGCTTCTGGCTGCAGAAGGTGGCTGTTAGCTGTATAAGCAGTAGCTGCAAGCTGTCGGATGCTACCCGGAAAAATTTTACTGGCTTGCTCAAGCTGCCAGATTCGTGCATGAGCATCAGGCCCGGATCGGGGGGGGGGTGTATCTGTCCCGGGTGGCAGTTTTGGAGGGGGGGGGGGGGGGGGCAAATTCATATTCTTGAGGAAAAAACCTGTAGTTTCACAAAGCGCCTAGCATCCAGTGCACGTTGGTCTATTGATTATTCATATGATTTTGAAATGCGCCCCTGTTGGATTTTGAACACATTCTAGGTTGATTTTTGAATGCCTGGCATAGTGTATGTGATGTGTCTGCCAGGGGAATCCCTGTCACATCTAGAAATAAACTTTCCTGTACACAAAAGGGGACGGGGCTATATGAGCTGAGTGGTATAAAGCCGAACGGGTGAATACCAATCGCTGTTTGTTTATGTGGTTGACTGGGTTTGCGAATGATCAGCGTTGTTATAATTACTAGTGAAATCCATAGATTCAGACTACCAGAATGGAAATAAAAGACTAACAGGAACAACAAGTATTATCTTCTTAGTGTATCCAAGAAAATGAAATTTTGACAGAACATCTGTGGCCAGACATCTACTCTAGTAAGGGCCAGTTGTACAGTCTGTGGCTAGCAGCTGCTTAAGTTCTATTGTGGGAGTAGCGCAGAAAACACGTTATACGAACACATAATAATGCCTAACTGGGGTATAAATGCGAGATAACTAAATCGTTGATTGTGGCATGGTTAGTGAAGTTAACTGAAGAGTAAGTTTTGACAAGAATAGTTACAGAATTAGTGATGACAAGATTGTTTGTTAGAACAAGGAAGGAGAAGAAACGGGATCTTCACATACATTGTGGAAGAGTATGTCTATTCCAAATTTATATAAAAATTTTGTACTTCTACTTTCCAATCTCATGCTTGAGAAGCTGGAGTGTATGAATGAAATGTGAAACTATTTTGTAACGTAATGCTTTTTGCTTGTAGTAGGCCTAATAGTCATTTGATATTGGTAATTAATGAATTATATTCTGTTGTGTTATAAAAATGACCATTTGTGCCAAAACAATCTCGTTTATTTGGTGTATGTCACAATTGCTGCAATATTTGACAGGCCTATTTCATTGTCTCCAGCAGACAGTGACAAAATACACATAATCAGATCGATAAACCACACCAGTCTTGGGTACTACTTGTGTTAACAGCATTTTCAGTATTAGGCAACGACATTTCGTTTGTTCATGTAGCAAAATGTTTGACGAACTTTGATGAGGTAATAGATTCTTTCACAGAAAGGAAAGTACACCATGTAAAACTGTAGCAAGATTAGAGAGAAAACAATGCTAAGACTTAAGGATTGGAGAAATGTATACTGTCTTGCTTTTCTTTTGTCGTTACTGGTTTTATGTATCCTATATTTAATTTTATGTCACACTAAACAGCAAGTTATTAGCTAATAGGCAATAAAGAGTGCAAATTTTCTGAAGAGTTCTTGTTCTCCCAGTTACAAATAATCCCATCCAGTATTAATTGTGAGCTTTTTTTTTTTTTTTTTTTTTTTTTTTTTTTAAGAGGGGCAGTATGTCAAACCAACCGACTGGGAGCAGCAGAGGCATCACAGGACATTTTAATTTCCACTGTCCTGAGTATAGTTTGATGGCATCCATTACAAAATATACACATTTGAATTCTACAGAGCAAAATACAGTGATGTGTGATAGAAGAATGCTGTGTGAAGAGGCGTGGGACTGCACCATGGCACACTTAAGACCAACATGTGTTAAATTTCCTAGAACACACATGTTTTATGTATCAGACTCTTCAGAAAGATGTGCACTACAAAATGAACATATTTTTGGAAGGTCAATTTTTTTTAATTTTTGGCATCCTACCTCAAACGCTCAATGGGGAAGGAAGGGGTGCCGTCGCTATCTAGTATTGCCCTGGTTCGGAAATATCGTAGATCTGGGGCTGATGCACACAGCAGTCTGAGTTGTAGTGGGGAGGTGGGTAGTTTCCACATGACCTGTGTTTACATTTAGTGATTTTGCTGGTTCCTCTTTGTTTGCCGTTCTCACTTCAAATGAAAACAAAATGGGTTTCTGTGGCTAGTGTGGGGTGGCAGGTAAAATATGAAGATGATAGTTGTTTATTGTTTTAGTTTTTGCTCACCGCCTTTCTCACCTGAGCCTGGCAACTATTTTTGTGGTCAGCCAGAAAGTGATGGAGAACATACTGACCTTAGTTTCCAGTCTGCATGGCCACATTTTGGTCCAGCCCACTGAAAGAAATGTTTCTATTCTCTTTCTACTTAGCCGGATCAGGACTATGATTATAAATGAAGGTATAAAGCTCCAGTTCAAACACACATTGACTAAATTATCTTACGTACAACACTTTGAAAGTCATTAGGTTCAATTGACAGAAAATCTTTCTATCTTAAACAGCGCTATTATCAGTTCAGAGGCGACCTCTATGGTACATTCCCCTGACTACTAATACTCCAATAAATGGTTGAAATAAATGCTCACCACGAAAGTGGAAATAATAGTCACCACTTGCCATGCAGATTTGTCATTATTCACAGGCAGCAAACTAACAGTCCCTTTAGCAAAATCTAAGTGATCCAGGACAGTGTACAGTACCTACCAGTTATTAAAGAAAATATGCGTTTTGTCACAGTCCATTTCTGACGTCATCCGAGGCAGAGCATGATCCGACGTTTAACATGGATCTACCAGTGGCTGAATGTAAAGTGAACCTTCTCCCTGCCTCTTGGGCTGTATTTATGTATTTGCCGCAGCGGATGGCCGAGGGAACACCTGTTGTCATCTGCCTTATTCACACAGCAGCAGCCTCTGCAGGACTGCTTTCTTGGACACATAATCTTTAATAACAGAGTTATGAATTAATTTAGACTCTTCTTAATTTTTATGTATATTCTGGTAAGTTGCTTGAAAGCACAGAGAAAGTTTCAGCCTACTTGAGTAAAAACTTTGCCTTCTAGAAATTTTAGAGTGGAACCGATGGTAGATTGTTAGCTCTGAACTATAACTTTAATAGAACTCACATTGGCAGTTATTAATACTACAATTTCTTACAGCTCTATTATTTAGTAGGTTTTATCATCTGTTGTACCAAATTTTTCTATCATTAAAATTACAGGTACTTAATCTAATACAAATGGGTAAATTTTAGTTACAAATTTGGTTTTCATTAAATTACTCAAAAACTATAAGAGGTAGCTTAACATAGTCTCTTAGTTATTATTTTTAGGTTGAACTGAAGCATAAAACAAATTTTTACATTTCTAAGTTTAATATTTAGCACCTTCAATTTTTCTTAAAAACGTGGATTTTGTCTGTAATTTTAATTCTTTTGCTTTGAATCTTGCACTACTTATTTATAACCTCCATAGGCACATTCTGGCCAAATTCTGGCTTTCTAACTTTATTATTTAGGCCACTTATTTTTTTCTTAAAACTGTATTTTTGCGAAAACTATTGATTTAATTACCTTAAGACTTGACATCTAAAATGTTATTACAGTAAAATATATGTTGACAGATTTTGAAATGAAAATTTGTCCTTCAATTTTATACTTAATTATGGTGCAATACTTGTGCGCTACACGCAGACACATTAAGTTGACATAGTGCTGATATCAGTGAATTGGGGCAAGTCTTGGCACACTCGCTTGCCTCTGTATCTCACACACTATACAGTGCTCGTTTCGCTTCATCGGGAGCTTTCAAGTTAATTAAAATAAATTCACATAATTATGGAAGGCTAAAATATTTTATTAGTTTCAGTTTTTATTTCATTTCCACCTTTCTGACAGTCAATCATTAATCGCCTTGCAGAACAGTGATGTAATTTTTGTCGGTTTGCTAAAGAAATTTGGCTTTTATTAATCGTTTTTGCTAAGGCAGTCCATTTATTTGAAACGAAGTGTTTAATTCCACACCATTGGCTAGTTTCAACTGTTCACTGTATTTCAAGTCCACATTTTCATGTTCTAGCATATGAGGCATTATGCCATAACAAAGAACCAAACATGAGATGATACAGTACTGGTACTCCAAAAAAAATTACATCTGAATCTGGACATATGAATGTGCACTTAAAGCCAAATTATGCATTTTACTATGGTTCACAAAATTCTGATGCTCTTGGACCCTCTGATGCCTTGTTTCTTTTACGACATAATGTTTTACACGTACAAACATACGGGCTTCCTACGTCATCGTAGCTGCGCAAGCGCGGTGACACCTGTTATCTGATGCTCTCTGGCAACTGCAGAAGAACCTATCTGTAACAGGTTGCGGGAAAATATTGTGAATGGTGGTTTAAAAAGCATTACTTTCAATGTAAATTTCCTTTTATGCAAGGTGAACTATGCCTAAGAATGTACAATGAATTTTGTAAATGACAGATTGTTTGACTCTCATTTAAAAATCAACTCTTCGAGGATGACCATTTAGAAGAAATTCGAGCCCAGAAGTTCAGAAATTTATGTCATTATTAAAAATTTTACTTGCCCTTTTGTATTATGTATCTGAAAGTGTAACGTGCACAAAAAAGATCAACATTATATGTGAAACCTTAGCTTCTCTTGCAACTTATTAATGGAGGTAGCATGTCATACAGGCCAACTTGGAGCAGGAGAGGCACTACACGACATTTTAATGTCCAGCGTCTATACTCATACCAGAGGAAATTCAGAAACATAACATAATTTTTTTTTTTTTACATGTGAAATTTCATCGTTTTTTTTTTTTTCACTTACTATTGGCTGCATTTGTTGCTATAGGTACACTTTTTTTCATAAGTAAGAGAGATTCTTCGCTGAATTTCGCACAGCATACAAACTGTACTTACAGGTGTATGAAACTCCAGAATCTTCCAAATCTGTTAAACACTGTGGTAAAAATTGAGATAATTAACTATAAAATTTGAGCTTTTTCTAAACATGAAGTTGAAAATGTAAAAGCTCATTTATTTTTTCATAAATTAAATAAATTCTAGAGTTTCATACACCTGCAAGTATGGTTTGTATACTGTGCAAAATTCATTGAAGAATTTCTCTTGCTTATGAAGAAAAGTGTACCTATAGTGACAAATGCAGCCAATATTAAGTGAAACAATGATGAAATTTCACATGTAAAAAAAATTATTTTGTCATGTTTCTTAACTTCCACTGGTATGAATGTGTATCCTGGATCCTTCCACGTCATGCTGACTAAATTTTATGAATTTATTCGTAAAAGTATAGACACTGGAAATTAAAATGTCCTGTTCCAAGTTGGCCCCTTCGATGTCCTACCCCCCTTAGTCTTAGAGACCAATGTTATATGTGAAAGCTTTTCTTTTCTTGTAGCGACACTATGTATATTAATGTAGGCCATTAACTTTTCTATTTGTGTGTTCGCGCTACTCAACAGTGATGTTGATATTGACTGACTACATCACTTGTCCTATGCTCTGAATATTCACTGTCATTGGCTAGCGAAATCACATGTCACAAGCTATGCCTGGCTTACAAAAGCGCATCACAATCTTGATTTCAGTGTCTCGGAAAGTAACATGCGGTGTTTGGTGGAATTAGAATTTATAGTTTTGTAATACGAAAATATGCAGTGTACGTGTTACTGCACGTCAGAGTTCTTTCCAGAAAGTAGAAAGTGGTTTTTTTCCTCTCTCTCTCTCTCTCTCTCTCTCTCTCTCTCTCTCTCTCTCTCTCTCTCTCTTTTTCCAAAGTGCCGGGAAATTCTGTGCTGGTTTATAAAACCATAACTATTCAAAGGATTGATAAGTTTTACAGTTCAGAGGAAAAGTATACTGTCACTTAACACAGAAAAGTGTATTTTCACCCGAGAGAAAGTGTATCTTTAACCGAGAAGTCCGAGAATTTTTTTTTCCTTGTCCACGTATACACCCTGTTTATGTATAATAAATTATTATATGAATACATTAATCATAAACCATGAAGATTTGCGATGAACAAAGCAAATAACATCTATTATTATTTCATATGCCTGCATTTGTAATCTATTCATTTCTAATATGTATTCATTTCTTAATATACTGTTAGAATTTTTCACTTGTTTGTATGGAAGTCATGTGACATGCTCATATTAAGCAGATACTTCTCTAATAGTGCCCAAGTTGTTTTTCACTTGCAGCTGATAAGCCATAGTTGTTGTTGTTGTTGTTGTTGTTGTTTTTGATGTGTTATTGTTGTTGTGGTCTTCAGTCAGAGATTGGTTTGATGCAGCTCTCCGTGCTGCTCTATCGTATGCAAGCTTCTTCATCCCTGAGTAACTACTGCAACCTACATCCTTCTGAATCTGCTTAATGTATTCATCTCTTGGTCTCCCTCTATGATTTTTACCTTCCACACTTTCCTCCAATCCTAAATTCATGATCCCTTGATGCCTCAAAATTTGTCCTACCACCCGATCCCTTCTAGTCAGATTGTGCCACAAATTCCTCTTCTCACCATTTCTATTTAGTACCTCCTCATTAGTTAATGTGATCTACTCATCTGATCTTCAGCATTCTTATGTAGCACCGTGTTTCAAAAGCTTCTATTCTTTTCTTGTCTAAACTATTTATTGTCCATGTTTCACTTCCATACATGCTTACACTCCATACAAATACTTTCAGAAACGACTTCCTGACACTTTAATCTATACTTGACGTTAGCAAATTTCTCTTCTTCAGAAAGGCTTTCCTTGCCATTGCCAGTCTACATTTTGTATCCTCCCTACTTCGACCATCATCAGTTATTTTGCTCCCCAAATAGCAAAACTCATCTACTACTTTAAATGTCTCATTTCCTAATCTAATTCCCTCAGCATCATCTGATTTAATTTGACTACATTCCATTATCCTCATTTTGCTTTTGTTGATGTTCATCTTATATCCTCCTTTCAAGACACTGTCCAATCTATTCAACTTTTCTTTCAGGTCCTCTGACAGAATTACAATATCATCGGCAAACCTCAAAGTTTTTATTTCTTCACCATGGATTTTAATTCCTACTCCAAATTTTTCTTGTGTTTCCTTTACTACTTGCTCAATATACAAATTGAATAACATCGGGGGTAGGCAACAGTACTGTCTCACTCTCTTCTCAACCACTGCTTCCCTTCTGTGCCCCTCGACTCTTACAATTGCCATCTGGTTTCTGTACAAATTGTAAATAGTCTCTCGCTCCCTATATTTGACCCCTGCCACCTTCAGAACTTGAAAGAGAGTAATCCAGTCAGCATTGTCAAAAGCTTTCTCTAAGTTTACATAAGTTTGCCTTTCCTTAATCTATCTTCTGAGATAAGTCATAGTGTCAGTATTGCCTCCTGTGTACCAACATTTCTATGGGATCCAAACTGATCTTCCTTGAGGTCACCTTCTACCAGTTTCAATTCGTCTGTAAAGGATTCGTGTTAGTATTTTGCAGCCATGACTTATTAAACTGATAGTTTAGTAATTTTCACACTTGTCAACACCTGCTTTGTTTGGGACTGGAATTATTATATTCTTCTTGAAATCTGAGGATATTTTTCCAGTCTCATACATTTTGCTCTCCAGATGGTAGAGTTTTGTCATGACTGGCTCTCTCAAGGCTTTCAGTAGTTCTGATGGAATGTTGTCTACTCCTGGGACCTTGTTTCGACTCAGGTCTTTCAGTGCTCTGTCAAACTCTTCACGCAGTATCATATCTCCCATTTCATCTTCATCTACATCCTCTTCCATTTCCATACTTTTGCCCTCAAGTACATTGCCCTTGCATAGACCCTCTACATACTCCTTTCACCTTTTGGCTTTCCCTTCTTTGCTTAGAACTGGTTTTCCATCAGAGCTTTTGACATTCATACAGTTGGTTCTCTTTTCTCCAAAGGTCTCTTTAATTTTCCTGTATGCAGTATCTATCTTACCCCCTAGTGATATATGCCTCTACATCCTTACAATTGTCCTATAGCCATCCCTGCTTAGCCATTTAGCACTTCCTGTCGATCTCATTTTTGAGACATTTGTATTCGTTTTTGCCTCCTTTATTTGCAGCATTTTTATATTTTCTCCTTTCATCAATTAAATTCAATGTCTCTTCTGTTACCCAAGGATTTCTTTTAGTCCTCATCTTTTTAACTACTTCTTCCCGTGCTTTCACTATTTCATCTCTCAAAGCTACCCATTCGTCTTCTATGGTATTTCTTTCCTCTGTTCTTGTCAAACATTCCCTAATGATCTCTCTGAAACTCTCTAGAACTTGTTGTTCTGTCAGTCTATCTAGGTCCCATCTCTTTAAATTCCTATCTTTTTGCAGTTTCTTCAGTTTTAATGTACAGTTCATAACCAATAAATTGTGGTCAGAGTCCACATCTGCCACTGGAAATGTCTTACAATTTAAAGCCTGGTTCCTAAATCTCTGTCTTACCATTACATAATCTATGTGAAACCTTCCAGTGTCTCGAGGCCTCGCTCACGTATACAACCTTCATTCATGATTCTTAAACCAAGTGTTAGCTATGATTAAGTTATGCTCCGTGCAAAATTCTGCGAGGCGTTTCCTCTTTCATTCCTTATCCCCATTTCATATTCACCTACTACTTTTCCTTCTCTTCCTTTTCCTACTATCAAATTCCAGTCCCCCATGACTATTAAATTTTTGTCTCCCTTCACTATCTCAATAATTTCTTTTATCACATCATATATTTCATCAATCTCTTCATCATCTGCGGAGCTAGTTGGCATATAAACTTGTACTACTGTGGTAAGCCTGGGCTTTGTGTCTCTTGGCTACAACAGTGTGTTCACTATGCTGTTCGTAGTAGCTTACCCGCACTCCTACCTGTGTTACTATTTTTTTTTTATTCATTATTAAACCTACTCCTGCATTATCTCTATTTGATACTTATATTTATGTATATGTGGTGTCTGTTCTCCCCACTTATCTGTGATGTATAATTCTGTATTCCCCATAATCTTATTTTCACTAATGTGGAAATACAGAATTAATCTGCAAGCATTCAGTGTTGAAAGTAAGGGACTATGGTATAGGGATGTAGACAGTATGACTTGTGGAAGTTTGGGTCGGCCTGCGAGGCATGCACAGATACCTTAATGGTAAAGCGACTGCTTCTGATAAGCAGAAAATATGGTTTACAGTCCTGGTTCAGCACAAAGTTTTAAATGTCACTAACAGGTAGTATCTGCACCTAATACAGCTGATGCCAAGTTATTCACATCCAGTTGATTTACTTGGTTTGGTTCTACTCTATTTTATGTGCCCCGTCAGACCATTACTTGTCCTTAAAGGGAATCACAAACTGCCCGTAGGTGACTAAATCAGCCATATGTAGCATGTCTTACTGAGTAGTTTAACCCTCTAAATGACTCAGTACAAATTGGTCTGTTCGTGGCTATTCCATCATTTGGAAAATGTTCCTGTAAACACATTCACAAAAAGTACAGGCCGTTGTTCTTTGCAAGCTGTTTGTGTATTAAATCCATCTCTTCTTCCAAATATAAATCTTCTCTGGAACTCCCACAAGGGTTTTTATTGCTCTTAACACATAATTTGATTTCCTTTCCATATTTGGTTCTTGGTTCCTGTAGCTCAGTACAACCCTTTTTCTGTTCCTGTTCGGGCTTTTCGAAGTTCACTGCAGAAGATTTCAGCTAGTTCTGAATCTGTGTTTTAATAAATGCTAAAGTTGACTTAAAGCTTCTGCCCAGTTCAGAACTGAGTTATTTTTGCTGGTTGCCCATTAACTTTCCCTTCTTCAAATGCCCTTGTGGTTGCCTTATTTTCTGTCTCTTTACCAATGAGGAGTAAACATTATCTTTTACTTCCATAATAGCCTCTGCACTTTGTAGCATATTTTGCTTTACTTGTGTAATATCCTCTCATAAACAAATTTATGTTCTCCCAATAATCAGTAAATTTTGTATTTACTTTATTTCTTGTTCAAATTGTACACTGTACGTTTCAAACCCATTGGCTGTCCCCTACTCCACTCCTTCTAATTGGCTCATAGGTCTTCCTCCTTTCAAAACAGTCTGTGCACCCTTTTAAACATGAACTGTCGTGACCCACCTGAGTACCAAAATTGTCAATCTTTTCATTTACCCGAACAAAATGGCCATTTATTTGTAAAAACTGTTCATTCATCTGATCATTTATTTGATCAGTTTGATTAGTTTGTATCTTCTTCATCCTCAAAGTGAGAGCTTCATTTTCAGTATCTGCAGCGAGTTACTCTTTCACTTTAAAAATTACTTAATATGATAATAAGCCTCAGGATATTTAGTTATTGTCAGCTGAAACACTACTGTCTGTTTTATTCCTAGTATAACCTCACAGTAGTTTTGTTAAACTAATTGAAACCTTTAACTGTATCCAGAACACATTAACCTGCTGGCTGTGTCTATTTGTGGACTTTATACATTGTTCAAATGCGCCCCTTGCTGCCACAGGCAGTACGACAGACTGCTAATGCTTCTTGTGACACTGCCTGCCTGCCATAGTCTTGACACTCTAGCTGCAGTTGTCTGAACTGTAGAATAGTGACAGACATGATCAGTCCTGCAGACATTTGCTTTGTTGCACAGATCTGCAACCACTGTCATTATCCTTGCACAAGAAGTGAGCTATTAACAAATATACCCACACAGAAAATGTGTGGATAGGTCCTCCTCAGTCCCTCAGTAACAACTACTGAACCTGTTCCTCTTTGAATAGCCTTTCTCAGCCTGCTATTCTGTAGCCTGAGATGATATTTTCTATTAGTCTAGGCTGCTTATCTTCCTATGGTCTTTCCCTCTCCTTCCCTCTTTCCTGATGAAGCAACCATGGGTTGCGAAAGCTTGAAATGTGTGTGTGTGTGTGTGTGTGTGTGTGTGTTTGCTTGTTTGTGTTTGTTATTGTTTCTATCAACGTACCAATGCTTTCGTTTGGTAAGTTACAGAATCGTTGTTTTTATATATATATATATATATATATATATATATATATATACACACACAAAGATGATGTGACTTACCATACGAAAGCGCTGGCAGGTCGATAGAAACACAGACAGACACATACATACACACAAAATTCAAGCATTCGCAACAAACTGTTGCCTCATCAGGAAAGAGGGAAGGAGAGGGAAAGACGAAAGCAGTTGTTACTGAGGGACTGTGGAGGACCTATCCACACATTTTCTGTGTGGGTATGTTTGTTGATAGCTCACTTCTTGTGCAAGGATAATGACAGTGGTTGCAGATCTGTGCAACAAAGCAATTGTCTGCAGGACTGATCATGTCTGTCACTATTCTACAGTTCAGACAACTGCAGCTAGAGTGTCAAGACTATGGCAGGCAGGCAGTGTCACAAGAATCCACTTCCTTTCGTCTTTCCCTCTCCTTCCCTCTTTCCTGATGAGGCAACAGTTTGTTGCGAAAGCTTGAATTTTGTGTGTATGTATGTGTCTGTTTGTGTTTCTATTGACCTGCCAGCGCTTTCGTATGGTAAGTCACATCATCTTTGTTTTTAAATATATTTTTCCCACATGGAATGTTTCCCTCTATTATATATATATATATATATATATATATATATATATATATATATATATATATATATATATATAAAAACAAAGATGATGTGACTTACCAAATGAAAGTGCTGGCAGGTCGACAGACACACAAACATACACATAAAATTCAAGCTTTCGCAACAAACTGTTGCCTCATCAAGAAAGAAGGAAGGAGAGGGAAAGACGAAAGGATGTGGGTTTTAAGGGAGAGGGTAAGGAGTCATTCCAATCCCGGGAGCGGAAAGACTCACCTTAGGTGGAAAAAAGGACGGGTATACACTCGCGCACACACACACATATCCATCCACACATATACAGACACAAGCAGACATATTTAAAGACAAAGAGTTTGGGCAGAGATGTCAGTCGAGGCGGAAGTACAGAGACAAAGATGTTGTTGAAAGACAGGTGAGGTATGAGCGGCGGCAAATTGCAATTAGCGGAGATTGAGGCCTGGCGGATAATGAGAAGAGAGGATATACTGAAGGGCAATTTCCCATCTCCGGAGTTCTGACAGGTTGGTGTTAGTGGGAAGTATCCAGATAACCTGGACGGTATAACACTGTGCCAAGATGTGCTGGCCGTGCACCAAGGCATGTTTAGCCACAGGGTGATCCTCATTACCAACAAACACTGTCTGCCTGTGTCCATTCATGCGAATGGACAGTTTGTTGCTGGTCATTCCCACATAGAATGATTCACAGTGTAGGCAGGTCAGTTGGTAGATCACGTGGGTGCTTTCACACGTGGCTCTGCCTTTGATCGTGTACACCTTCCGGGTTACAGGACTGGCGTAGGTGGTGGTGGGAGGGTGCATGGGACAGGTTTTACATCGGGGGCGGTTACAAGGGTAGGAGCCAGAGGGTAGGGAAGGTGGTTTGGGGAATTCATAGGGATGAACTAAGAGGTTACGAAGGTTAGGTGGACGGCGGAAAGACACTCTTGGTGGAGTGGGGAGGATTTCATGAAGGATGGATCTCATTTCTGGGCAGGATTTGAGGAAGTCGTATCCCTGCTGGAGAGCCACATTCAGAATCTGATCCAGTCCCGGAAAGTATACTGTCACAAGTGGGGCACTTTTGGGGTTCTTCTGTGGGAGGTTCTGGGTTTGAGAGGATGAGGAAGTGGCTCTGGTTATTTGCTTCTGTACCAGGTCGGGAGGGTAGTTGCGGGATGCGAAAGCTGTTGTCAGGTTGTTGGTGTAATGCTCCAGTGATTCCGGACTGGAGCAGATTCGTTTGCCACGAAGACCTAGGCTGTAGGGAAGGGACCATTTGATATGGAATGGGTGGCAGCTGTCATAATGGAGGTACTGTTGCTTGTTGGTTTGATGTGGACGGACGTGTGAAGCTGGCCATTGGACAGGTGGAGGTCAACGTCAAGGAAAGTGGCATGGGATTTGGAGTAGGACCAGGTGAATCTGATGGAACCAAAGGAGTTGAGGTTGGAGAGGAAATTCTGGAGTTCTTCTTCACTGTGAGTTTAGATCATGAAGATGTCATCAATAAATCTGTACCAAACTTTGGGTTGGCAGGCCTGGGTAACCAAGAAGGCTTCCTCTAAGCGACCCATGAATAGGTTGGCGTACGAGGTGGCCATCCTGATACCTATGGCTGATCCCTTTAATTGTTGGTATGTCTGGCCTTCAAAAGTGAAGAAGTTGTGGGTCTGGATGAAGCTGGCTAAGGGAATGAGGAAAGAGGTTTTAGGTAGGGTGGCAGGTGATCGGCGTGAAAGGAAGTGCTCCATCGCAGCGTGGCCCTGGACATGCGGAATATTTGTGTATATGGAAGTGGCATCAATGGTTACAAGGATGGTTTCCGGGGGTAACAGACTGGGTAAGGGTTCGGATAGGTTGGTGTTAGTGGGAAGATGGGAACTTGCTCTTCAATATATCCTCTCTTCTCGTTATCCGCCAGGCCTCAATCTCCGCTAATTGCAATTTGCCACCGCTCATACCTTACCTGTCTTTCAACAACATCTTTGCCTCTGTACTTCCGCCTCGACTGACATCTCTGCCCAAACTCTTTGCCTTTAAAAATGTGTGCTTGTGTCTGTGTATGTACGGATGGATATGTGTGTGTGTGCAAGTGTATACCTGTCCTTTTTTCCCCCTAAGGTAAGTCTTTCTGCTCCCAGGATTGGAATGACTCCTTAATGATGAAGCAACCGTTGGTTGCGAAAGCTTGAATTTTGTGTGTATGTTTGTGTTTGTTTGTGTGTCTATCAACCTGCCAGCACTTTCGTTTGGTAAGTCACATCATCATTGTTTTTAGATATATTTTTCCCACGTGGAATGTTTCCCTCTGTATATGTATATATCAGCCAATATAAGTTGTACTAATCCTTAACATGAGGTTCTTGTTGAAATTTACACTTGTGTGATGGTATACTGCCTTTAATTATTACTCTCTTTTTGTTAATTTCATGGGAGTGCTTATCAACAAACTCTGTATTCTTTTATTCACTACAGCACTCTAGGAAAAAAAAAAGTAAGAAGTCAGTCACATTTATATCACGCAGCCACTGTGCATTCAGTGGCAAAGTGTACTTCACACCAGTATTAGTGGTCTTTTGGTGCACTGCATGTGCTTATTGAGCAAGATAAAAATGAGTGTCCAAAAGTCTCTGCATTTGCCCTAATTTCTTCTGTCTTATTCTTGTATTCCTATGAAGTTACATAGTAGGACCAAGGAATTGTTAAAATCCCAGCTGCATTTTGTTTCATTTACTCATTGCCTAATGACAGTCTGCTTGGTAAGGACTCCAAATGCTGGAGCAGTACTCCGAATTGACCCAACTACTGCCTTGTATGTTATTTTCTTTGCAGATTCACTGCATTACCCTGGAGCATTTCCAGTAATAACAAATTTAAGTCTTCAATTCACCTTGCCTGTTACACATTTTACACATTCGTCTCATTTCACAGCTGTTCATCACTAATCTTAATATCAGATACTCTACAGTTCTTTCTGTTTGTAATGGGCGTTATTGTGCACTTATCTATGTTTAAAGAGAGCTGAAATACCCTACACTTAGTGACAATGTCTTCCAACTTTTTCTTCAGCCCTTACAAGTATCCAACAACAACACTGATTTCCTACAGACATCAGCATCATCAACAAACAATCTGATAGCACTGCTTGCTTCTATCTTATAAATAATTTATGGATCTTGTATGTATCATTTATGTATATGTATGCCTCCTTTGGGCTCATGTGGTATTACTTTTGTTACTACTGAACATTCACCATTCAGTATAAGATATTGGATTCTATTGTTCAGAGAGCCATCAGTCCAATCACATGTTCGTTAATATATTCTCTAAGATCATATTGTGGTTGTTAGGCAACAGTGCCATACACTGTCAAATGCCCATCATAAATTTAAGCAGCATTTACTATTTGCATGATTTCATTTGTGAATAAAGTAAGATGTGTTTCATGTGATTCATGTCCACTAATTACATGCTAATTCTTTTAAAGGAGCTTATTTCTCTTGTAGAGTATCAGAGAATATGTTGTAGGATCCTACGAGAGGACAGATGTTGGTGGTGTTCATCTGTAATTTTGTACATCCATTTTTTATCCTTTTTGAAAGCTACGGTGACCTGCACTTTTCTCCAGTCGGCCAGGACTGTTCACTGCATGAGATACACTCAAAAGAACTGAGCTAGAAAGGAGGTCAGTTCTGCAGTGCATTAAATATGAAACCTACCTGGAATACTGTGAGGGTCTGATGTCTTGTTCCCATTGAGTAAATTTCATCATTTCAGTACCTATCCTTTGTGAATATATGCAGTCATGAAACATTGGTACGGTAGTGCCTCCATTCGTGGACAAGTAATTGTATGTGAAAGTGAAGTTTTGGCTTCTGTCTGCTGTGTTCAAGACTGATCCAAAGAAAATTGTATGGACAATTTAGATCCATTTATTGGCTTCACACATGACCAAAACTTCCTCAGGTTTACTAATTTATCCATAGGGATCCAGTCCAAGATACCCTCAGCTGTTAGGGTTGTGCTGAGCAGGGTGCAGTAAAAAGGGTTTGTTTATGCTCAAGAGCACCAGGAAAACATTATTCACAGACACACATTTATTATTCCCAAATACAGAATTGTCTTCCCAGGACACTGGCAGCTCATTTGGGACAGTGATGTGTGGACATCATCACCAGTAGCAGGCATGCGCCCACTTGGCAGTATTGCCACATAGAGCACGGCTCGTTTGGCAGCCATTATGTCATCCCCAGTCGGTGCCTCACAGGCGTCATAGCTGGCATAGCCTGTGATGGGTGGCAGTGGACAACAGCTCTATGAGCAGGTCTCATAAACACTGTTGTTGATGCGAAAGACATGCCCTTGAGACTTGCCTTCCAGCTAGTAGCCAGAGATTGCCAGCAGCATCCTTGGCTGCGGGAATAGGACAAGCTGCAACAGTGGCTCCCCCTTACAATGGCAAACAGCTTCTTGGCCCCACTGTTCAAGTATCCAGTTGCCCAGCAGGGTGATGGTAGTCTCTGCATCCCATCAATGATGTACCGGAAGTTGGCACTTCAGCATGCAGTTGCTGGAGTCCCTCCAGCAAGACTTGCAACTCCATAGAAGGTTGTAGACCATCAACTGACATAGCTTCCTCTGAATCAAAGGACGACTGCAACTCAGCTCATAGATTAAGAATGGTGTAGTATTTATGCTGGTGCTTTGTGTGGGTCTGCTGCAGTGGGGATAGCAATGACATTATGCACACTAGCTTTCTCCTGTGGTCAGCTCTCCTAGTGGCTTCAGACTTTCACGAATTTGTCTTTCAGATGCTCTTTTCTGCTGCATCAGTAGCTGAATATATACTGTTGCATTGTAGCTGACCTTTCTTTTGAAACCCTGCTCTGTCACCAGTACGACACCATCTGTCTGTTGCCAAGATGTCATTGTGCTTTGTTTGCAGACTTGGGCGCTTGGCCGATCACACTTGCCGTAATTGCTTCATCCATTTCTTTCTAGATGGCAGTTTGCTGGTCATTGAATTAGGCAGCTCGGTTTCTGATATCACCACTGAAGAACTTTAACGAATTTTTAGTGTTCACTAGTGATACTACTCTGGAGTGCATCTCCCCCTCTGTTCAAAAAGTTCACCTCGAATTTCTCAGCTTGAAGTATTTATGAAAAAATCTCATCACTCACAGTGATAGTTATACATTGTTCAGTTTAGTTATCCTTCTATACCCACAGAATTAAATCATAAGGTTTCTTGTATTGACTCTTATTTCTGAAGCATTACTTTCTATGTCTAACACATTGACTTATCGTCTGAATCTTGATTGAATCTATTTCTTGCTCACTAATACACTATAAGTTTATCAAATAGTTTACATGTAACCTCTCACTGTTCCTTAGCTGTGTTTACAAACCAATCAATGGGTGTTTGGTGCACAGGTAAATTTGAGTGATGTATCAACTTTTTTTTGAAACAGCAGTAGATTACACAAATCAAAATCGGAACCGCTACAGCACAGAAAGATTTTATGCTTATAGTCGTGATACTGTGATGTTGCCTAGTGTGATACTCCTATATGTGCAGATGCATTTACCCTGCTGTAATTCTCACTTTCTGTGTTGCTAACTCTAGCAGCTTCTTGGGTCAGTGCAACATACGTTGTGTCTACTTAAGTGTGATTGTACCAATGACCGTAGCTAGTAGAGGAAGTGTTGTGCCCACAGTGTCACAAGCCATACCATTTATTAGTACACACTGCTCTGTAACTCCGTTCTAGCCATGCCTTTTGGTTTTCTGTGTTCATAACAATGTACATTACCATTTCGTACACCAGTCTGTATCAGCCTACTCATGCAGGTTTAACTTCTACAAGGTTTTGGAGCCAGTGGCTCCTCCTCCTAGCAGAAGGGTTGAAGAGGAAGGAAGAGGGGGGCGGAAAGGACTGGAGAGGTGTAGGAAAAGGGGTACCGTTCAGAAAAGTCACCCAGAACCTTGAGTCAGGGGAGACTTACCGGACAGGATGAGAAAGAACTCTTACTGTCTCTAATTGATTATTTTCAGTGTTGTACTCGTGCAGATTGTAATATTTTCCCTCTGACATCATCACGAGTATTTCAGTGACATCAGAGCTACAATAAACTATCATCATTTCATGTGATTTCCAGCATTTTTGAAATGTCAAACAGATATTTTATTGAAACAGAAGGAAACTTTACCACAGGATGACTTGATAACAATTTACAAAATATGTAAGTAAAGTGGCCATGCCTGAAATGTGAATAAATCAAACTCTGCTGTTCTTCAGGATTCCTTGGTGGATCAGTAATTTCCAAGCTTCTGCTTTGCATCTGGGTTAATGTTTTCATTTTCATTCCGCAATATTTTGACAACTTCCCTAGTTGTCTTTTTCATGGGCTAAGCATGAGTTTAGTTTCTTACTGTTTGAACCCCAGCCAAACTGTGAACAATTAGCAGCTCTGTGTACTACCCTAATAGTTATTTTCCAGCACCATCAAAGAATAAACAGTCTTATAGAAATCAAGAGTTCACACTACAAAAAGTTGTAAGTAAGGAAAGCGTCATTAGAGTATTCCTGTGAACAGAAAACATAAATAGCTTCATAGAGAGAGCATTGATATGTTTTCTGGCTTAATTTAAGCAAATGGTGTTACAATTTCCACACTTAAACTAATTCCCCTTTCCTTGTTAATTATATTATCCACCCCTCCAATCTAGATTTCTTTGTTCATTACACTGCCCCATAAGTTTATCGCCTGTACCATGATGCTGCTATTGTCATCTTATTTTATGGTCATAGATATGTTTGGTGACAGCTGATTTAGTTTCACACTCACATTGGATGTAATTTTCTGTTCTTCACTTCTTTATTCAACAATTCTTATAATCTGCACAACATACAAATTGCCAGTTTCTTGTGGTATGTGGTTTTAGAGCCCTGGATTATCTGCCGTGCAGGATAATAGACCTTTTAGTTTTGTTTGAGAAGTCAATCTATATTGGTAACTAGTTCTTCAAAGTATTGTTCAATCTTCTCAGAGAATCATTTGTGTTTAGGTATGAAATTCTAGGTCCTTCTGCCTTGGTATTTGCTCCTTTAGGAACCTTGATCTGTTGTTGTTCTGAGTACACTCCCCCACCCCCCCTCTGGCCACCTTTTTTGTGTGTGTCTCAGATGTCGCATTTCTTCAGTGAGCCTTTCTATGGTTTGTCAGAGCCAATAAAGATCTTAAATTTCTGAAAAACTGTTTTATTCTTGGAAGGTAGGGTAGTTGACAAACTATTACACAAGGGAAATGAGACCACAAACTTCACTGCAAACATAGATATCTGAAAATTTTAAATTACATCCTGGATCTTCCATGGATGTTTAAATTACATTATGAGAAAAGTCTTCATAATTAGCTAAATTGTTGTTGAGTCAATCATTTTCATTTTGCTGACGTTCTCTTTTATGATGATTTAAATATTTCTTTATTGTGCAGGAGTCCAGTGTCAACTTTTTCATATCGCCTGCTGGACCAAATGATTGGTGATCCACTGTTTGTTATTAATGATTTGAATCCTGGCCTGTACAGAAAAGCTAAACAGTTAGAAAAATGCCGACAACTGAGGTTGCAGTTGTTTTACCTGAAGGATTTTGTATTTTTATGCAGATTTGCAGAAAGGTAAGTTAACTGATTTTACTGTGAAGCTTGGTAATGCAGCAGCATGCAAAAATTACACAATGAATGGATAATTCAGTCTGCAGGAAGGCTTCAGAAGAGAGCCCACGTATATTTATACCCAGGTGGACACTTACTCTATACAGGATCTCATTGAAGTGAAGAATGGTACATTGCTGTCAAGATTATCAGAATTAGTAAATGCTAGTCTAGCTCACACAGAGGACTGTGAGGTATGTTTAATTTACATTTGTCTTACTTTATGCTAAACTACAGTGTATATTCCATCTTGAAATATTCCTCTAGGATCCCAGCAAGGTCTGAATGTGTTCGGATTTAGTGAACATGGGCACTCCAAACAGGGGCTGTTTAGCAGTGTTAATCCTTTGGCTCATGTGTTCTTAAATGCATCAGACCTTGTGTGCTTAAATGCCTCAAACCTTTTGTAATTCTGTAAGGAATAGAATATGGGTACACTGTTACAGGATGTGAATACCAGGTAACATCCAAGTATGTGTTCTAGCAATTTGTGAAGGCAGTACCTTCCCTCCCCCCCCCCCCCCCCCCCCCCGCCCACTCCCCTGCTCCATCTTGCCTTCCACATCCTCAAGTGTGTATTAATTGTCCTGGTCATCAGACAGTATACATTATGTAAAAGAGATAATCAAGAGGCATGAAAGATTGTGGTGCCATAGATGTTTAAGAATGAAGCACACATACCATGCCATAATTGACTACAGTATGTTTCACTTTGAATCCTGCATCCTATTAAGCCATTGAACTACACAAGTGAATTATATCTTGATGTATACTACCTTATTTTATGGACTGTAAGACATATTTTTTTCTTCGAAAAATTGTGTCCAAAATTCAGGTTTGCCCTATACTCAAAATTAATATAAAAATGTACAGTTATCTTTTTTTTTTAAATTTAAAATTCCCACCAATCTTAAAAATAGCCATGTATTCAAAGCCACAGGAAACCTCTCTCCATCTGGCAACACTGGATTCAACTGCCAGCAGCAGTGCACTGATGCTACAGGTTTATGAAACGTCATGGACTTAGCATGCGAACTAAAACCAAAATATCTCAGAAAATGCCAGAAGAGCATGAAGAAAAGTATTATATTTCCATCACAGTATTATTCAACATCTAAAGAAAACCAGTGTGAACTAAGCCAAATAGCAAATATGAACAAAACTCCTCTGACATTTGATGTGCAGAGTAACAAAACTGTTGCTATGAAGGGTGCTGAACTATACCTATAAAAACAAGTGGACATGAAAAAATGCACTACACTGCTGTACTTTCATGTTGAGCTGTGACAGTACTAAACTTAATCCACTGATCATTTTCAAGCGCAAAACAATGCCAAAACCTTCTCAAATATCACCAGGTGGTGGTGTTCACATTCATGACAAGGATTGGATGGATGAGGCTGGTACAAAATTGTTGATTAACAGAATGTGGGCGAGAAGAAAATGTGATTTATTGACGAGTTCTCTTCTTGTGCTAGATCGGTTTAGAAGTCATTTGAAAAATTCTGTGAAAGAGAAATTGGGACCGGGAAATAAATACAGAGTTCGCTGTTGCTTCACGAGGACTTGCTTCATAACTTCAACTTCTTGATGTCTTGATAAATAAGCCATTTATAGTGTATATGAGAGAGGAATGGAACAAATGGATGATGGATGAAACCAAACATGAATTCACACCAAATGGAGTTTTAAAACAACCTACAATCAAACAAGTGTGTCAGTGGATAAAATGACCGTGGTTTAGAATGAGAGAAGAAATTATTGTTGAATCTTTCAAGAAGTGCAGCATAAGTAATGCTTTCGATGGCAATGAAGACCATCTTATACATGAAGAGGACAACAGTGATGATGAAGAGCAATAGGAGGAAGAAGAAGAAGTAAGTTCAGATAATGATTTTCAGGAATTTTAAAGCTCCGTTTGGTTTTATAAATTAAGAAATTTTTTTTAGTCTAGTTTTGCAATCTAATAATAAAATGGTAAAAAATGTTACTTTTTAAAAAATTACTTAAAAATTAAGGTGTGTCTTACAGTCTGTAGTATCTTGTAGTCCATAAAATATGGTACTGTGCAACTTTGGAATCTTTCTATAAGGAAATGGAGGTACGTTACTCCGCAGTATGTGCTGATACAAAACTTCCTGGCAGATCAAACCTGCGTTCCAGACCGAGACTCAAACTCGGAACCTTTGCCTTTCGTGGGCAAGGGCTCTACCCGTGAGCTACCCAAGCATGACTCATGACCTGTTTGGAAGGTAGGAGACTAAATACTATCATAAGTAAAGCTGTGAAGACAGGTCGTGCTTGAGTTGCTCGCTGGTGAGAGCATTTGCCTGCAAAAAGCAAAAGTCTTGAGTTAGAGTCTCAGTCTGGCACACAGTTTTAATCTACCAGGAAATTTCAACTTACATATAGTTTCTAGGAATGTAGAGCCATAACTGTTTTATTTGTTTTAATATTGCTAGGTTTAGAGCCTCTTTTATTTGATAAAATTAATACTCGGCATTTATCTAACTGATTCATTGTGAGATACTGGATTACTAACCTAGTAAAATCTGTTACAGCTATGTCAGGCACGTGGATTTGTGTGTGAGCTGTGCCATGCAGCACACGATGTAATCTTTCCTTGGCAGCTTGGAACAGTGACTCGATGTGGTAACTGTGGATCCTGTTTCCATTCGGCCTGCTGGTCTCCAGCACCTTGTCCCAGATGTGAAAGGATTAGTGCACGCAGAAAAAGCTGTGAGGAAATACCAGAACCTGTTGAACCTCCTTAGGTCAAAGTCTTGTATAAGACTTCCCTTTGATACATTGAAATCTGTCATCCTGCTTCACTTCTCACAAATTAGATCTCTTATTAAGCACAGGTAGTGAAAATGAAAGTATTGTTGGAAGAAAAGAAGAAGTGATGATTAGTTAATGCGTGTATTATTGGCATGTCTAAGTTTATTTGTTTTAATCCTCAGGGATAATTTTATTAGTGTATCAGGTAAGATTGTTACACATTGAAGGACAATAGCACAAGCTTTCTGAATTTTAAAGTCAAACATTTATTATTATTATTATTATTATTTGTTTTCCATGCTGGGACATATGTTCCATGCTGGAACATATGTTATGTAATTGTTTTTATAGCCATCTTTAATCTTTTAAATCTGATGTCAGTAAGTAGTATCCACCAGTTGCATCATTTTTTGCTGTTTTATAGAGATGTATTTCACAGAGAATAAAAGGTATGAGACTATCATCAACAAAAGGAATAATGATGATAAAACTGATGAGCAGTATATCGCATGAAAACTGAAATTTTCATGATTTTAACAACTGCAGTATCAGTATTCATAGCAACTTATATTGTTGCTAATTTTTTTTAAAACACGGGGGTTGACAGCTGACTACATTTTTGGAACAGTAATTGGTGACTGCACCTCCATTGCTCCCTCCTTTCATCTTTCAGTCTGAGTCCCACAATTTGTCTAACTTTCTTGATCCTCTCATCACTTTTTTCCACAGTGTGCTCCCAATGATGTAGGTGCAGCCTCCAGAACAATAAAGGCTATTTTTTCTAGTAGCTTGCTTTTTGTGAAGTGGTTAAGAATGTTTGTGCTGTGGAAATGATCTCTTCTTCATGCAATTTTTGCTGTTGGTAGGAAATGACAACCATGTTCCCTATAAGAATAAAATCTAGTCAACAAGCCAAAGTATAGCAATGTATACATTTGAAAGAAGCCTCACTGAGTTTTAGATTATTTATACAGTGTTGTGATGTGTCCCATTATTGCAAGTGATAATAAGCAGCAGGCACTGGTGATAATTAGTATGATCAAATAGTTGTCAGCTAAATCTATGGCAACATATATTATAGCACTATGGAATTATTGTTACATTTCTCATCAACAACAGCACAGATTCATTTTGTGGTATAAAATAAATTTTCTGAATCTGTATATTACAGGTATAATATGCTGTCCCATATTCCGATATCTTCCTTTTCTTCCTCCTCTCCTATATAATTTTGTATATGGAGGGAAGTCATTAAATGTTAACAGTAAAAGTCAATAGATGATACTCCACAATCCCCTTCTTACAATGGAGTGACAGCATTCAATAAGGAAGTAAAATACATAGGAATATGTCTCGGTAACAATGGGTCTATTGCAGTAAGACATTTAACAAATTAAATTTATATACTAATTACTGGAGAATTTTGTCTGCATTCCTGTTCATTAATTACTTGTAACTGAAAGACTTGTTATAACATTAGTTGGCAAGGAAGGAAGAAGTTTGTCTTAGAATGATAGGCTAATCTTGTGCTGTTTTCCACAGCTTAAGCATTGTTGTAGTTGTACCTACATTTTGACACTTTGCTCGTTCCTCTCCATTGGTAGCAGTAAACTTTATTGACATAAATTACACAGTGATTCTCTATGGTTGTGTAACAGTATTTTTGTACTAAGTGAAATACTTTTTGTGAAGAACTTATCAACGAATTTCAGATATAGGATGCACATAACTCATGCAGATGTGATTTATTTTGCATGACAGTGTAATCTAAATATGCAAGAGGATTATAGTAGAAGTAGATTTCTTTTTGTGTCTGGTTTAAATATTTTCTCAACTTAGTTTTGCAGATATTTTCAGTGTAATCGGTGCATCTTCCAGTAACTTAAAATGCAGTGCTTCAGAAGACTCAAGTGTTTATTCCTTGTATACAACTTACAAATTTCAAAAAATATCTTTATTTTGTTAATGCAATGAGAGAAAAATGAATGGTGCTGTTTCAGTGACTATAATTGAAGGAAATGTTACATTAATATATAAGTAATTATCCTTCAGCTAGGCAGCTTCATTTATCAGATTAATATATAATGTGACTAAGTCAAAAGCATCACACAGTTTTTGTTGGAATAAGCAAGTGCCAAGGCGTAAGACAAATTGATGATATAGTTGAATCCATAAGGCTGTTTCTGTTATCTCTATTTGTAATATAACACTTGAAAACTAAAAAAAAACTTGTTTTTATCTCTGTTGTTGTTGTATTATTACACAAAGTTTTACCAAAGATAATGTGTTATTAATTGTTGCCTCTATTGTAAATAATAATAACTATAGTATTACACTGATGAAGCTGTGAAATGTAACATCTTAGACTGAAAAAGTATAATTTGTTGATGACTTTCTACTGTATCACTAAGCACAATGAAATAAATGTTTGTATAAAAGTTGTATTTAGTAAAATCTTTATTTTAAGATAAACTGAAAATGGTGTGTACTATTAAGGTAAATACATATTAATGAGAGCAGTATTTTGTTCAACAATATTTTTCGAGTATTTTTTGTTCTTTACTTCTAATATTGTGGAATAAAAGCACCTGCATAAAAGATACATTTCTGAAAGATATTTGGTGAAGTTGGAACATATTACAGGGGCTCAGTCTCAGACTCGTATAGTCATCAGGAGAGAGCCAGGCAGGATGTGGTGGTAAGGTCTTAATTGCATTCAAGAGCACCAAGAAAACATCATTCCCAGTTACACATTTATTGGGAAGTAATAAAGGATTGTCTTCCAAAGCACTATGCCTCAACCGGGCAGGCAGGGAGATCCTGGTGTGCGATCAGCTCGCAATATTACTGGCAGAGCGAAGAGTTGGATGGCAGCTGCAACATCAACCCATGGAATCTATCGGCCTCTAGCCCTGCAAATCGATCTCCAAAATGTTCTCATGGACCTCAAAGATTTACACTCCAGAGTCTCAAACCAGGTCCACCTGAAGTATTCACTGCCTTCCAGGGGTTGGCTGTCAGTCCCCGTTTAGGAGACAGGAGCTAGCAGCATCGGTTTCTGCCACAGGAACAAGATAAACAGCAGCGGCATTCATCCTCCCGAAGGTGGATGATGAGCAGCAATCAGGTCATGGAGGTCAAGTTTCGAGCATGCCTGCAGAGTGGTGGCAGTCTCCACATGCCACCAGTGTGGCCTCAGAAGATCGCAGTGCAGCTGGCAGCAACAGCGTCCTTCCAGCCAGACTCCTCGTTCCATGGACAATTGGAAACAGCTAGATGTGCTGAAGGTCGATCTCCATAGCCTTCCATCACACAGTATAGCTAAACTAACACAAGAACTGAGAATACACTCTGTGGAGTTGATCAAAACTCGGCAGTCAGCAATGAGACATTTGATAGGAAAGGTGAGGTATTTATTTTAGTGCTACCTGTTTGCCCTGTGATGGTGTGGACGGCTATGACATCATGTGCCCTGGTTTTCCCTTTGCTGCCAGTTCTCCTAGTAACTTCTGACTTTCACAAATTCACCTTTTCTGCTGGACACTTGAATACTTAAAGTTGTGTTGTACTTATCGTTTCTTACAAAGCTCTGCTTTGTTACTAATATGACAGTATTCTCTCAGCTACCATGGTGTCATTATACTTTGCTCACAGACCTGGACACTTGTTCGTTTCTCCATGCTGCGGTAGCTTGGTGTTTGCTGCAACTCGTTCAGAATTTCCCCCTAGTTGACAGTCTGCTGGTGATTGACACAGGTGGTTTGCCTTCTGGGAACTGTCAAGGTAGAACATGGACAAATTTTTAGTGTCTGCTGGGGATACTATCCTGGGGAGTAACATCTCCCCCTCCCTTCAGAAAATTTGTCTCGAATTTTTCAGTTTGGAGTACTCGTAATAAACTCATCCTATGTTTTGTACCAGTAGCTGCACATTATATAACTTCAGTCATTCTTCCAGTACCATACAACTAATTTACGTGATATTCAAACACAATCATTCATATAATTAGAGGTTCTTTTCATTAGTTTCCATATAATTCCATCGCTATGACTGATCTTTATTTAGAAACCAATTAATGGATATCTGCTCAGATAAATCTGAGCAATGCACTTACTTTTGTTTAAAACAGAAGTAGATTACGCCAACCACAATCAGAACCACTACAGCACTGGTAGATGTCCACTTATAGTTGTGATACTATGATGGCTATTTTTGCGTATTCCTTTATGTGCTGGAACATTTGTTCGGCTGTAACTCTTCCTTAGTAGTGCTACTTGTTCGTTTAGTGAGTGTAGAATGTCTGGATTCAGGATATTATCTAGGAATGTTAAGTTTTGTGTAGCTGCTTCCCAGGCCAGTACAATTTAGGTTGTTTCCACTTAAGTGTGGGCACACCAGCGATCATAGGTGGTAGGGGAAATGTCATGCCTGCTAAGCTACAAATCGTACTGTTTATTATTATACCACTATCCTGTAATTCCACTCTGTTTGTACCTGCTGGTTTCCCGTGTTCAGAACAGTTTACTATGACTATTACTGGTGAAAAAACTGAGTAGACCCAGTGGAGCCTATTCTTGGAAATGTGGATATGGTATTTAAGTACTTCCCTTTGACGTTCACTTACTTTAGTTTTTCCCAGAAATAACTGTATCTTACATGTCTGTACACTACTCTGTATCATCCTACTTAGACACATTGTAAGACTTTCCCTCTGGCGCCTCTGTAGGTTTCTCAATGAAATGAGAGCAAAGCCATCTCTTTGCTCTGAAATCATTAATGCATCTTTGGTCCATGCCTGTATCCATTTTGGTGTGCCACCTGAAAGAAAGAAAATATTGTCACTGTATCCCCCTCTCTTCAGAAGGTGAGATTATCCAAACAAAACTATATCCCCAAATACAAAAACAACATTGCATCAATCCCTTGATGGGGAAAACTTAAAACATGCACTCTGCAAATACTACAAATAGAACAAAATAAAACTGGATGACTTCTTAATAATCTACACAAGAACAAACAAACTGCAATACAGGCAAATAACAATCCCAAATGTTATCTGTCAATGTGATCTAAGGACATAAGGCATTTCAGACTTACTCCTATCATCAGTCATCTGTTTCTTCTTTGTTCCACAAGGCTCATTCTGTACTGCGGGTGCTGCTGGTATCTGTGGCAATTCCACTGACAGCTTCCTTAAAAGGCTTAAT
Organism: Schistocerca americana; assembly: GCF_021461395.2. Taxonomy (NCBI): domain Eukaryota; kingdom Metazoa; phylum Arthropoda; class Insecta; order Orthoptera; family Acrididae; genus Schistocerca; species Schistocerca americana. Next base: position 433,265,113 of record NC_060120.1, on the reverse strand, counting down.
ACATCCCATGTGAATAATCAAAGTTTTCATTGGCATCTGTATTTTAACACTGACAGGTGATATCATTTCCAGCACTTGATATGGGTATTGGGCAAGGAATTTTTTGTTTTGCCTTTTCGTGTGTATAGGTTCATTACTAATACCTGTCGGCCAACCCTGTATCGCCGTAACTTCCCTACACATTTCCTGTCTGCCCTTGTTGTTCTAAGGCTTTACATTTGTGCATTTTACTCGCAAAATGTCTCAGAATTTCTTAGAAAACTTTTTTATGTATTTGATGTCATATCCAAGCTTCGACTTAAACATGTAGAAAGATGAATGTTTTTTTTTTTTTTTCTCATTTATTACCTCATGGCAAAAGACCAGTAGCTGTATGGATTTTAGAATTGTACACAGCAGTCACAAAATTTAAATATACGTCCTAGTTTTCATGATTACTGCTAACATACTCGTTCAACATCTTCGAAATTTTGTGATGAACTCCCTCTGTTTTTACATTGGCTTGAGGGTGGAAGGGATTTATTTCGCAGCTTGCAAATTTGGAGCAATGGACACAATTGCTTCCGAAGGTCAGATGTGAAATTGGTACCCTGGTCTGTAATTAACATGTCTGGAATTCCAAATGTGAGCAACCAATTATTTACTAAAGCTTGAGCAACTACAGTCACTTTTTGGTCAGGAGTTGCAACCATTACTATATAATGTGAGAAATGGCCACTTATAGTCAGTATGTATTTATTTTCTGCTGGTGTTTTATTTGACAGGCCTCAAACGTCCAGTCCAACCATATCAGATGGGTTAGGTGCTTCCGGTAGATGTTGTAATGGAATTGTTGGGTAGCTAACATCAGCTCATTGCGCACAAGTTACACAGTTCCTGACATATTGCTCAACATCTCATTTTCTAGTCCACCACCAAAATTTTTCAGCAATTCGTCTGCCAGTTGCTCTTTGCCCACCATGGCGTGACAACATATGGTCATGTGCTTGTGCCAAGACTTTGTTCCGGAAAGCTGTGGGTACTACCACTCATAAGAAACAGTTTGTTGTTTTGCACAGCAAGCCATCATTCATCACAAACTGAGGTTGCGGCATGAACTGTTGGCAGTCAGAATCAGTAGTTTGAGCCTTTAGCCATTCATTAATGCTCCTGCCCAGTGTGTGCAGAAATGTAATTTTTCTGTTTTGGTTTGTGTATTATCTCATAATCAAATAATAAAAAAAACATGCTAGTTACTGTGTGCATTATATCTCAAAGTCGAATCTGTGCATATCAATTACGAGGAAGAGCTCTGGCCATGCAAAAAATCGGTACATTCAGAATGCTCATATCATTTTCTGAATACTTTCTGGTAGAGGTTAGGAAGGGGGCCTTTCTGGGATTATTTTCTAAAAATATGCAAAATGGGGACGCATATCGCGTTTCAAGAATTCTTCCTTCTTTGCTATTGTCTGTAACAAGTGGATGCGACATGAGTCACAGTGAAACAATCAATATGTACAGGACCAACATCGAGATATCGCACACAAAGGGACACACACAAAAACTCCATAATATTTTATTTGAAAAACAACATACAATCATGAATTATTTGAATAGCATTAATACTATTGGACCAAAGCATCATTTGCAATTTATTTTACATTTTTCTGCTATTGTAAAGATAAACAGCCAAGTACTGTTCCCAATGTTCGGTAGTAAGATTGTGTCTTCGATCACTCAAAACATTTTTATAAGCAGAAAAGGACCGTTCCACATCAACTGAGGTAACTGGGGTTCCACATCAACTGAGGTAACTGGGCAGTATTTGAATGTGGGTGCTACGTTGGCACTTATTGTTTCTGGTAAATTCACCAGTCCCATTAGTAAAACTATAATTTGGCACTACAGTTCAAAGCCTGGGTTATTATTTAAAATGTTGACAAAGTTTTCTTTACGTTTTCTTGAGAATACCTTCTGCAATATGGAGTTCACTAGAATAATTTTATTCATTAACTTGATAGATTCATTCAAAGCTGAACCTTGAGTTTCAAGCTTTTTAATACTTGCAGATACATGGGAAAAATGAGTGCTAATCACAGCAGTGTCTTTTCTAATACCAGAATCAATAAAAGCTTCCTTGCATTGGCAAACTGCCAAAGCCTCTGCACTATTGATGCCGTTTACTACACCTCTAATGGCATCGAAATGTTCATTGTGAAGCAACACATCTTTGACCCGCATACCCCAACGAGTTACCACTGGTTCAGCAGGTAAAGGCACATTTGGTAGCTTTTCTTTGTAGGTCTTGATGCGAGCAGGAATCTTTACAAACACTTTCTTTGTGGATGAAATTAGTTTATTTACTTTCAGAAAAGTGGAACATACATCTTCAACAAATCGATGTACTTCATGAGCAAAGCACATCACTTGAATCAAATTGGTACAAAATACTCGGAGGGCTCTTCCTTCTTTGATCATATAGGGAACAGCATCTGAAATAAACACAAACACCCTTTCATCTGCAGAAGATTCTGGAAATGTTTTTCTAATACCCTCATTCATAAATCTGGCAATTGTAGAATGATTTACGGTTTCAAGTTCTTTGCAAGTCACCAAATAGGAAGAAGGCTCTTCTTTTAAAGCACCAACCATTACATTTGCAATGTAACGGCCACAAATGTCCGTATTTCTTCCAGCACATTTACGTAAATTGTCGGTACGGAATTTTTACGCAATGCTGATTCATCTGGTATATTTTGATTTATGCAGTATTTGCACAGGACGCCTTTAAGTATACGGTTTGTAAGTTTGTGAAGAGGAATATTGCCTGCAATGACTGCTTCACATAGACTTTTTTCATTACATTTGGACAAATCCCTGCTACTGCAACTTGCTGTTGTCAGAAATCATTGTCGTGGTCCTTTTTTCTGGATTCCTGCGATATGAAGACTTGTCTTCACATGCCGGTCTATTTGAAAGTTTTTTTTTTCCTTCACGAAATGCTTTTCTCGCAAACTCGATAAAACAAAACGATTCCGTCATATGTAAATGTACCAGGATGGTCAGCTTTCCACAAAACAACGTTTCTTTTTTCAGGCGACATGGCGCACATGTTACACACTACCCATCTTAAACACGTTCAACTGTGTACAAGTAAATATAAAGCTAAACTGAAACAATGGAAGTGCGACTAAAACCTTGCGTAGTTTAATTTAATTGTTGTTGACGCGTACGGTATGACAGCAGAGGGGATTAACTGGGGGCGCGGGTGCTGGAGCACAAGCATTGACTTTGCCTGTCCCTGTTCCTCTTTTGTAATGATTTTGCTGGGCAGTGGCCTCTCGGTTAGCGATTGCATGCAGTTCTAAGCCCTGAGACATTGAAACTAGATCGAGCTAGGGACCGCCAGCCTAAATTTTTAAAATATTATATACATGGAGTGAAAATACGCATCGTCACTAGTTTTTAGTTAAAATATGCAATAACCAGTGAAAATGTGCCAAATATGCAACATGCAAATGCACATAATCCGGTCTCTACTAATAACCATTTGAGAGAAGCATAATCTATCAGTACCATAAACTTTTGGCTATAAAAATAACGGAGTAATATAATACCATTGATTACTGATAGCATCTCCTCCTCAGTCGTGGGATCATTTTTCTCCTGTTTGTTCCGCGGGATGTGTACGCCACAAAATGCTGTGTACCACTTTTATTCTGACCCAGAACACATCCAAGAACCACATTACTCGCACTATGAAACAGAATAATATCTTTTTTTCAAAATTGGGGAATATCAAAACTGAGTCCGATGTCAGAGCTCGCCTTTTACGTATGAAACACCTTCTGATGTTCAGTAGACCATTCAGCTTTTGCTCCTTATCAAGCAGTTCAAAGATCTGGCAATTTCAGCGAAGTCCTTTAAGAATCGATGACGACGATTGCAGATACCGACAGAACTCTGCTACTGTTTAACTGTCTTTGATGGCGAAAAATTCTGAACGGCTAAGACCAAACGTGGATCTGTTCTCACTCCTTCCTTGCTAATTGTATGCTCAAGATAATTTACTTCCGTTGCTACAAAACTACATTTATCGATGCTTAGCGTTACTCATGCTGTTCTCAGCCTTTTGAATACCTCCTCCAGTCATTGTAAATGCTCTTCCGTGTTCTACGATAATGTAATTTGTCATCCAGATAGATCATACATTGTTTTGGTTTCAGTCCCCAAAGTACACCATCCAACAATAATCTCTGAAAGGTGGTGGGTGCATTCCTGAGTCCAAATGGCATTCAATGATATTGAAAATGATCTCTCAAGACAGAAAAGCCGTCTTTGCTTGCACCTCTGGCGCTACTTCTATTTGATAATATCCACTCCTTAAATATGTTGTGGAGGAGAAGTTACACCGACCCAAGTTGTCAAGAGCCACTGTTACATTTGTTATCAGATATGTATCGGTGATTTTTTGTTCATAAAGGTATCAGTAGTCACAGCAAAATCTGTATTTTTTAGTGCTGTATTGTGACTTTTTCAGGACCAAAATTACCGCTGCCCCCCAAAGACGATCAATATACCTAACAATACTATCAGCTAGCTGCTAGTCGATAAATTCTTTCATTACCTGTTGTATACACGTCGGAACTCAATGTGGGTTCTTGTACACTGTAGCATTATTCCCTGTTACTGTCGTGCTGGTGATTGGCCACTCATACTAAACAAATCCATGAACCACAGTAACGAAGCTTCCCTGTAAATGTTCCACTTTCTCACGTAATGCAGATGCATTGATGGTCTGCTTGTGGCAGAGGTCCTGACTTGATATGTCAAGATTATCTTTCTCCAAACCATGCAAATTAGCAATTAGTAAACCCTTTGGCAGATTCATTTTGTCGTTGCCAAAATGTTCAAGACTGACCGGAACCATAAAGCCTCTGTCCACATCGCTGACACTTACTATACTTCTGCATATAAAACAGTGTGACATATCCAATTCTTCAGTAGTTTCTTATTGCTTTACAATATACAACAAATCCTTTGGTCGTTCCATATTTATGCTCACTCAGATCAACTTCCCTTTACCTTGTGGTATAGCGTCATAAAAATTGATCTTTAGTGTCTGTGTCCACAATTTATTTTGTGCTGCCATCATGATTGGTGAACCTTGGGACAGTGTAATACGTCGCTGCTGCCCCTAGTGGAAACAATGTCCCACCAAATTCAATTGTACGCTACAAAAAGTCAATTTTTGTGTGATGTTTAGCAAGAAATTCAAGTCTCAGGATTGTACAACATACCTCACCAACACACGGCAGCATTTCTACATGCTGTCTAAAACTCTTATTTCTCACGTTAAAACTGAGCAGCGTTGTCCCCAATGACTTCACCTACTCCGCATAACCTATACCATTGTGACCGAGTCTCTTTCTGCGCAAGAGATCCAGACCAACTACTGACACGCAAGCCCCTGTCTCCACCAGAAATCAATGCTCTGTACCATTTGCTTTTCCTAGAAAACAACACTCTGACTGTGCATACGTTTCTGCAGTTTGTGTTCTAGTGAGAATGACGTCTGGTGGATGAGGTACTCCCATTCCCGTTTAACGAGCGATTATTAGGACGTTGCTTGTCCCATGCTTTCTTTCGACCATCATATGCTTTATGGCTCACCTCTCCACATTTATAACATTTGGGCTGATGGTATTGTTTCCTGATGTGGCCCATTGCCCACATCTAAAGCACTTCACCTCGGAAGAAAGGACATCGCTATCACTCTGTCATTATGTAGCAATATCGATCTCCTCCACTGGTATAACAATCCTAATTGGAGCAAATAAGTCACTTGAGTTCTCCATTCTGACTCTCCTTGACATATCAGCAGAAATACCTTGTAAAAAAAAGGAAAAAAAGAAAAGAAAAAGAATCTAGAGCCTTACTCTCTGCCTCATGCATAATCACTCTATCAGCTTCCTCATTCTGTGTTAGTTCATACAGTTGCGAGTTTAGTTTCCAATTCTTTACAGAGAAGGATTCCATTGATTTGCCATACTTCTGCAATAGTCCATCATGCTGTTCTGCTACTATTAGGCCATTAGCCAGTTCATCAAACGTTTGGGTACTAAGGATCTCTTGGTACATAATGTTCATTTTTACATAACTCACTAAGCTTAATCTAGCCATATTCATGACATTCCTTTTGACTGTTTTCCCAATTTGGTGGCAGCCTTTACATCACTAATAAAAATAATAAGGTCGGGGCACTTTCCCTGAAAAGTACACTGTGAGGTGAGCTGCTGCGGTGTCGATGGAAGGGGTGGGTGTGCTCAAGACAGTTTTATTTTGTCCTGAATTCCTCTATTCTCCTAAGCAATGCTTCATTGTCTTGCCCCTATAGCACTGTAATATTTAACAACGCAGGTATCTTTCCCTTCAAAGCCTCCAATGTTACATTCAGTCACTGCTCGCATTTCCGGAATTTGTGTAAACTCTGTCTGCTGTTATACCCAAAAAGAAGGAAACTACATACACAATAGGCAAGAAGAAGAAAAGGACTGTATCATAGCCCAAGGAGATCCTGTGCACGCAGAATCGTGACCAACCTTTCTACGTGCACCACAGATAGTTTACACATCTTGAACACATGGCAAGTCATGCACAGATAAATTACCGTACAGATACCTCACTGGCTGCAAGTAAACATCTCTAGTGTTCCTGCCGAACTGAAACTAGTCTAGGGTCCTGCAGTCTAACAAACAACAATTGTAATGAACTGTGAAGGTAAAATACAGAACAAGAAAGCAAACAAACATCTGTCATATCCCACACCACATTTTACGAACTTCAGCTCGTAGCTGTTGACCTAACATTAGGGCTGTGTAGACAGTCGGCTGCTGTTGTCCTAGATGTGTGGGTGTGGCACCAGACATAAATGTCTTCACCATTGGCAACCACTTGCTGACAGCTGATACAGGGATTTGGATCCACACTTCTACAGTTGTTAGGGAGAGAGAGGCAGAATGTGTTGGTAAGATTCTAACTACACTTGAGAACATCAAGAAAACATAATTGCCAAATACACATTTATCGGGAGGTAATGGTTTGTCTACAAAAGTGCCACACCTCGGCCAGGCAGGCAGAGTAGTGCACCATCTGCAATAGAATAGTGGCGTACAATTGACTCACAGTATCGCCGATGCATCGAAACGTTGGGTGGCAGCTGCAACGTCGTAGGCGGCCGTCGACCTGCAGAATTCAGCGGCCTCCATATCGATCTCCAAAGTGCTTTCATGGACATTGAAGATTTACACTCTGGAGTCTCGACCCAGGTCCACCTGAAGTATTCCCTGACTCACAGGGGCAGCTCTTGGCCCCAATTTCAGACAGGAGCCAGCAGCATTAGTGTCTACCTCAGGAATGGGATAAGCAGCAGCAGTGCACATCCACTCAAAGGCGGATTACGGGCGGTGTCCGTATCAAACAGGTCAAGCCTCCATCAAGACTGCAGAATGACGGCGGCCTCTGCACCGCAACAGTGGGGCCTCAGAAGATGGCCTTGTAGCTGGCAGCAGAAACATTGCATTTCGAACTGGACTCGCGGTTCCACAGATGATTTGATAGAGCTAGGCGTGTCAAGTGTCGACATCCATAGCCTCCTCACACACTGTATAGGTGCAGCTAACACAAGGACTGAGACTATGCACTAGGCAGTCAGTGATCAGCACTCGACAATCAGCAGTGAGACAGTTAAGGAAGGGTGAGGTATTTTTGTTGGTGCTACCTGTGCACTCTGCAGCATTGGGGATGGCTATGACATCATGTGTCCTGGTTCTTTCTTTGCTGTCATCTCTCCTAATGACTTCAACCTTTTGGTACTTCACCATTCAAAGGTTTTTTTTTCTGCTGGCTCAACACCTAAATACTTAAAGCTGCATCGTACCTATCCTTACTAACGAAACTCTGCATTGTCACTAGTATGACGGTATCTCTTGGATTCCGTGATGTCATTATGCCTCGCTCTGAGTCTTGGGCACTTGTTTGTTCCTCCATGCTGTGATAGCTTCCTTGTTTGCTACAACACTTTCAGCTTCAGCATTTCCCCCTAGCTGGCAGTCTGTTGCCCCTTGACACGGGTGGTTCAGCTTCCGGGAGCCACCAAAGCAGAACGTGGACAAATTTTTTGGGGCCACTGGAGCTATTATCTCAAAGTGTAACGATACATTGAAAATTTTTTATGTTGTTTTAGACTGAAAATAACACTCCAAGGCAGTTAGATGGCAATGACGTAAGCCCTCTCCCCATCACCCTCCACAACCCCCTCTTCCAAAAAAAGAAGAAGGGAATAAACAGATGGGTAAAGTAATGCTGACTGTTTATCTGTGGCCTGCTGATAGATATACTATTATAGTGACTAACTCTTTTTGTATGATTGTATTGGATTATTTGTACAACAACTGTTCAAAAAGTATGTGACTTTTATTTCTAAAATCAGTCTTTATACAGATACAATTGTTAGACACTGGGCACCATCAAAGTAGTTCCTTCAGTTTCCATACACCTCTCCCAGCGCTGCTGCCACTGCTGGAAGTGTCACTGGAAAGCCTCTTTTGGTTTGGTTTGCAGCTGCTCTGTTGAATTCTGAATAATGTCTTTCCTTTCTGAAATCTGGTCACTTTCAGAGTATTTTTCAGTTGAGGGAAAAGCCAGAAGTCACTTGGTATTAGCTCAGGGGAATAGGGAGGCTGACAAACCACAGCCATGTTGTGTTTGGCCAAAAAACTCTGAACGAATTTTGAACTATGAGTGGGTGCATTATCAGATAAAGGTGCCAACCGCCTGCTGCCTACAAGTTCACGCGTTTGCGTCTCACTCCTTTACGAAGGCAAAGCAGAACCCCTTACCAGTGCTCCTTATTGACATTAATATCTTCTGTGATGTACTCATGATGGACCATGCCATTGGAGTTAACAAAGACAATCAGCATGACTTTCATAATGTTGAAGACCTGCCTTGCTTTTTTGGGTCTTGGAGATGAAGTGTGCTTCCATTGTGATGACTGAAACTTGGATTCTAGGGTATACCCATAAAACCAGGACTAATCACCAGTTGTCATTGTGTTAATGTTAAGGAAGTTGTTCACACTATCCAGCATGTTCTGTGCAATCTCCAAAATGGCCCCTGCTCAGTAGTTAGCAACTTTGGCACAAATTTTTTTGACATTCTCATGAGGTCCAAATGTTCCATCAAAATGGAATGGAATGGATGGATCAAAACTAATTTTAATCTCATCTGCAAGTGCTCTGATTGTGATTCACCTATCCTGCATCACCAGGGCCCTTATGTGATCAATAACAACCTTATCTGCAAATGGTGAAGCCTGGAGTGTTACCTGTGTTCTGCCTGACCTAACTGTAGCTAGATTAAATCTGAGAGGTGAAAGAGCACTGGAACCTTAATACTTTTGCTTTGCTATGCTTGTGTACCATACTTATTCTTCTTGTTGACTTCGTTTCCACAGAGTGAAAGCTTTAGGCTGAAAACTTAAGTCCAAACTATATCTCGAATCCAGGAAATACAAAATATAGCTTTTCCATGAAACATATTTTAACTGAGTAAGACAACAGGGAACAATTATTTTGATACATTCTCCTCAATAAACATTAACAGTCATTACATTAACTGAACTCTCTTTCCACTTCATGGGCTAGGGACAGAATGAAACTTCCACTGTCCTTGTGACGTTATCCTTCTTACTGTCATGAGCTTTAGCAATCTGCAGTGCTGTGTGTTCGCACCTCCATGGAGTAACCCCCAAACCAGCATGTGGGCCGGCCGCTGTGACCGAGCGGTTCTAGGCGCTTCAGTCCGGAACCGCGCGACTGCTACGACCGCAGATTCGAACCCTGCCTCGGGCATGGATGTGTGTGATGACCTTAGGTTAGTTAGGTTTAAGTAGTTCTAAGTTCTAGGGGACTGATGACCTTAGATGTTAAGTCCCATAATGCTAAGAGCCATTTGAACCATTTTTGAACCAGCATGTGGCGAGTGGCGGTAAACAGCTGTCGGAGACACATAATCTTGCAGAAATACTGCATCCAGCCTTTCGATTTCACGCACGTATAAACGAATGTGTGGACAATATGCATATTTACATTTAGTACACACTTAGTGGAGTTCCTATGTGGAAATGATGATCAGCATTTGTTGGTAGAGATGAAGGTCGTACCTTACCATTTTTAGAAAGTGATATGTTACACTTCATATTCCCCATCTTACACACATGATCTCATCATCTTCAAAAGAAAAACATAACTAATCAACATCAATATTAAAGGCAACTCCATCATGTATGTTTTTTTATACCCCAACGCATCTCTCTTCTTTAAATTTCAAAAGTAAAATGAAAACCATGAAGGCGTGGCATATATTATCTAATCCTAGTTATATAACATTCCAGTCTTTAGGCTGAATAGTCATTAATACTCTGAATATCCAAACATTCTGGGCAAATTTGCCTATTATCTTGTTTCGACAATCTTACTACTTTTATGATGCATTGAGCTTATGTTCAGTCACATTTTGATGTAGATCTGTTCTTGAAAGTAATCAGGATATCAGTTGATTTGTCTTGTCAGTTTTATATAGCTATTAGCAAACTTAATTTTTTTTATTTATCAGATTTTAAGTTGATAATATTGTGAAAGTTTTTTCTTCCACTTTCTCTACTTGACATAGAGGTTATGTTTAGACATACCATTATTTTTGCATACTAACTCGAATCTAAGGAGGTTGTATTGAGCTTTTACTCGATTCTGGTTTCCCACAAGTAGGACAAGTAAGTAGGGAGCAATTACACTCCATTCTAGTTTTCATTAACCACCATACAATTATACACCAACCAACGGTAATATATAATAAGTCCTCACTTTGTAGTACAATATCCCTTTATAAAACCATTCATTACTAAAATGTAAAAATATTCCGTGGAGACCTTGGGCTAAAAAATCTTAAGGAGCTATTAATCAATTACACACACACACACACACACACACACACACACACACACACACAGAAACTGGTACACCTCCCTAATTTTGTGTAGGGCCCCTGCGAGCATGCAGAAGTCCCACAACACGATGTGGCATGGACTCTACTGATGTCTGAAGTAGTGCTGGAGGGAATTGACGCGATGAATCTTGAAGGGCTGTCCATAAATCTGTAAGACTACAAATGGGTGCAGATCTCTTCTGGACAGCTCATTGCAAGGCATCTCAGATATGCTCACTAAATTTCATGTCTGGGGAGTTTGGTGGCCAGTGGAAGTGTTTAAACTCAGAAGAGATTTCCTGGAGCCACTCTGTAGCAATTCTGGACATGTGAAGTGTCGTGTTTTACTGCTGGAATTGGCCAAGTCCATCAAAATGCACAATGGACATTCATGGATGCAGGTGTTCACACAGGATGCTTATGTATGTGTCAGCTGTCAGAGTCGTTTCTAGAAGTATCAGGAGTCCCATATCACTCCAACTGCACACACCCCACACTATCACACCGGCTTGCACAGTCCCCTGCTGACATGCAGGGTCCATGGATTCATGAGGATGTATCCATACCCATACACATCCATCCACTCGATACAATTTGAAATGAGATGCGTCCAACCAGGCAACATGCTTCCAGTTTTCAACAGGCTTATGTCGATGTTGATAAGGCCAGATGATGCGTAAATCTGTGTCGTGTGGTCATCAAGGGTACACGAGTGTGCCTTCGGCACTGAAAGCCCATATTGATAATGTTTCGTTTAATGGTTCACATGCTGACACTTGTTGATGGCCCAGCATTGAAATATGTAGCAATTTGTGGAAAGGTTGCACTTCTATCATGTTGAATGATTCTCTTCAGTCTTCATTCGTCCCATTCTTGCAGGATCTTTTTCCTGCCACAGCAGTGTCAGAGATATGTTGTTTTACCAGACTCTTAATATTCATGGTACACTCGTGAAATGGTCGTACTATAAAATCCCCACTTCATCGCTACCTTGGACGTGCTGTGTCCCATTCCTCATGTGCCGACTATAACACCACATTCAAACTCACTTAAATCTTGTTAACCGATCTAAGAACTGTGCCACACACTTATTGTCTTATACAGGCATTGCAGACCACAGTGCCATATTCTGCGTGTTTACGTATCTCTGTATTTGAATACACATGCCTATACTAGCTTCTTTAGGGTGTGTGTGTGTGTGTGTGTGTGTGTGTGTGTGTGTGTAACCACGAAAACAATCAATTTTTGACAAAATAATTTAATTGGATAGATAAAAAATCGAAGGAAAAGGACTGGAGAAGTCTAGGAAAAGGGGTACATAATACTCTGCTACTTCCTCATTTCCTTCCTGGTGACCCACTCCAAATAGCTCTACAATTCACCTGAAAAAATGCCTGTCCTACCTTTCAAAAAAATATAAAAGCTTACTCCTCTGTGTTAGCTCTACGGCAACTAATACTCCTGTTTAATTGGTTTAGACTCTGGCTGAAACCTGGTGTTGCTAGTCCAGCATGAACTTACCCAATAATTGTTGCAACTGTTATTTTTATTGCTGTTTGTATCATTATCGTAGCTGGACTTCTAATGCTGCTCTCTGTATATGCATATCTTCTTCTACAGCCATGCTTGTGGTTGGCTCTGTAATTATATACCACCTTTAGGCAACCTGGTCTACCATTGACTTGCTGATCATTGTTTCTACTCCACTTTCCGTCTATTAGGTGGTTTGGCTCTTCATAATTCATAATGTAGTCATAGAAATTCCCTTCCACTATCAACTCCAACCTTATCTATTTTTATTTTATAGTATAGTAGCTAGTGTATAATCTAATTTTGCACTTACAATTTACCAATCCAAGTTGATGATTTCTAAGCATATTCTCCTTCCTTTCTTTCTTTGTTTATAAATGTCTTTTGGTTGTTTTGTCACTGTTCTTTGTGAGGAAACTGCATCTGAAATGGTTTTCTGTGTCCCCATTATGAATTAACACACGCACCACTGGTTTCAGAAAATAGATACACCTTAAGAAAAATGTGGGGTGGAGATCCCATTTAGATTTATACTCTGAAATTTTTTTAGATAAATCAATACTGTTTCCTCGATCCACTTCTTCAATGCCATTGCTTTCACAGGATTTCCTTTTAGCTTGTTCATTGTTAGTTTTCGCTAGTTCATCACACAGTTATGGAATTCTTCTTATGTTTTTTTTCTAAATCTTCAGTAGACTGAATTGTACTCACAGATAAATCGATCTGTTTATTAGCCTTCCATTGTATTAACAAAGTCATTCATCCAAAGTTGCCAAATTCGATTCTGCGGAACCAGTTCCCTCTGTTTCCTTGATATCCTCTAAAACATTTGCCCTTGACTATGTTTTTGTGTTTTGTTTTAGTATTTCATTAAGTTCCTGCTCCGCTGATTTGTTTTATTTCATCATTTATTCCTTTGAATTGTTCTCTACCTTCGTTCCAAATCAAATCACATTGTTGCATTACATCTTTATGTAACTCCTTAATTAAGGAGACTGTCATTTTCTTCAGGCTAGAAGCTATTCCTTTTTCATGCTAGAAGTTATTTGTGTTTTTAGACTAGAAGTTAGCTCCATTCATAGACTAACAATAGGAACTATCTTATCTTCAGTTTAAGTTTTTAGCACATCAGTAGCCTTCAACACTTCTTCCACATTGCAGTGGTATCGGCACTGAACTGTATTGAATTTTTTATTAGCAGGGGCCACTACGTAACTTAAAACAATTTACAAAATCAGCAAAAAAAACAAAAGCCTTCGATCAATCAAATCACATTCGATTCGTCTGCAACACAATTACCACCACCATCTACATTTGTACTCTGCAGACCTCAGTGAGATGCGTGATAGAGGGTACATCTCATTGTACCAGTTATTAGGGTTTCTTCCTGTTCCATTCACATATAGAGCATAGGCAGAATGATTGACTGAATGCCTCTGTGCGTGCAGTAACTATTCTAATCTTATCCTCACGATTCCTGTGTGAGCTGTTCTTAGGGCGTTGTCGTATATCCCTAGAGGAATCATTTAATGCCAGTTCTTTAAACTCTGTAAATAGATTTTCTCAGGATAGTTTACATATGTCCTCAAAAGTCTGCTTCACTCTCCCATGGAGTACACAAACCTGTGATCATTCATTCTGCTCTTCTCTGTATACATTCAACATCCCCTGTTAGTCCAGTCTGGTATTGGTCCCACACATTTGAGCAATATTCTAGGATGGGTCGCATGAGTGATTTGTATGCAAACTATTTTGTAGACCGATTGCACTCCCCTAGTATTCTACCAATAAATCGAAGTGTACTACCTGCTTTACCCACTACTGAACCTGTGTGATCATTCCATTTCATATCCCCACAAAGTGTGACACCCAGACATTTGTGACTCACTGATATTATAGTCATAGGATACTACCTTTTTTCGTTAAATGAAACTATATGGCTCTAATACAGCTGACTGAAGCCTTAAAGAAGTTCTCGTCGCGATGAGTTGTTGGTGAGAAGTTGGTTTGGAGGCGAGGCTTGATTGTCAATGTAGTGGAGCAGCACAGCACAACCAGAACAACACCGCACGGCGAGCAGAGCAGCGGCTGGCGAAACATACCAGTGTTGCGGAGTGCACGTGGTTATAGTGGCGCAGAAAGCAGAACGTCGCTCAGCAAATGAAATGTGCGAACAGAGGGTTTCAGTGGCTCTGGTTGCAATTGGGCATTGCTGCTAGCCATTTCACTGTTACTGCCGGTAGCACGGTCTACTGTTGATGGCGCGTGTTTTTCTTTTGTTGTACTGTTAAGAAAATTGCACCAGCGGAAGCCTTGAGGGCAGCTGTTTTTACTCGGTGTCCTTCATGAAACCAGCGAAACAGCTAACATCACAACGGATTCATATAGGACACGTTATCTGATAAGGTGACAGTAGAGTCTTAAAACGAGCGAGTGATAATAAAGTTGAAGTAGCATAGCCGTCAAACACATGAAAATCATTTGGACAGCTTCACTTTAGGCTCTGTTAAAGTTTTGTCTTGTCTCAATGGATTCCATACAACAGTTTGTAGAGATAAGGGGCCAGGAGCTGGCTAGCCCTGGGGGTATGGGTGTCTTTAATATTCTGGAAGGCGAATGACGACTTGTAAACAGTCATAAAAAAGTTCCAGTTCCGATGTCGCGCATGGGCGTCCTTGGTGTGTCTGACAAGTGTCTTGCTCGATTTCTCCTATATGTTGCTCATTGACACTGGTATCCTTCTAGGTCAATGACAATATAGTGGAGAACATGCACATTTCACAATATCGTCAACAAATTCTGGTGAAGTTTCTATTGACTACCTAAATATGCTCCACTTAAAGCTCATTATTCCAAAAGCACATTCAATCAATCATCGTGGGCTGAAAACGTGTGTTTTGAAATATTCTTTCCCAGGATCTAAAAACTATCGACTGTAAGATTTGATAAAATGACTCAACAACGGATATACATCATCTACAATTAATACAAAAGCAAATACAACTGATGTCTTTGGTAGTGGCGATTTATGAAGCTCCCCTTCTCGCATCAAGCGAAACACGCTAAAAGAATGAAATCTACCGCCTTTGCTTTCCTTCCTATATCCCTAATCACCGATTATAATGTATTTCTCGTGAGGATCTGCAACTGCTTCTAGTATGATTGAATGAAAATGTTTATAATTGTAAAACATAGTACCGGATCTAGAATTAGGTGGGCATTTTAGACGAATGTGTTTCCTGTCATCACAGACTGCACTTGGAAAGGCCTATGTGCTACATAAATCATTTACACGATTTAGATAATTTTTTTCAGAAGACACTCTTATATGGAGCAGCTGGAGGCAATCCCACAACACTTTGGTAGTTGACTGCACAGTTCTTTCAGTGGCTGTGAATGTCAGATCCATGCCTCGAAAACTTTTTCTGGCTTCTAGGGATCTATAATAATTCTCTTTTCCACCAGCTGTCGATGATCTTAAAAAATTACATTATCCCACTGAAAAAAAACTGTAGTTACTGGAACATGGTGTGAGATAAGATGTTACCCGCAGTAACCATATGGCAGCATACTCTTGTGAACAATGAGAAGAGCGAGAAACTTAGCATCAGGATTGATGATCAT
This sequence comes from Schistocerca americana, assembly GCF_021461395.2. Classification (NCBI taxonomy): domain Eukaryota; kingdom Metazoa; phylum Arthropoda; class Insecta; order Orthoptera; family Acrididae; genus Schistocerca; species Schistocerca americana. Next base: position 433,248,931 of record NC_060120.1, on the reverse strand, counting down.
GAAGTAGGTGAAATTAAAGAATTCTGCTACCTAGCCAATGGCGGATGGAGCAAGGACGACATCAAAAGCAGAGTAGCACTGGCAAAAAGAGCATTCCTGGCAAAGAGGAGTCTACTACTATCAAACATAGGCCTTAATTTGAGGAAGAAATATCTGAGAATGTACTTTTAAAGCACAGCATTGTATGTTAGTGAAACATGAACTGTGGGAAAACCGGAACAGAAGAGATGTTGTGCTGTGGATGAACGTTGAAAAGTAGGTGGACTGATAAGGTAAGGAATGAGGAGGTTCTGTGCAGAATCAGAGAGGAAAGGAATATTTGGGAAACACTGACAAGGAGAAGGGACAGGATGATGGGACATCTGTTAAGACATCGGGTATTAGATGGAGCTGTAGAGGACAAAAACTATAGAGAAAGACAGATTGGAATAAATCCACCAAGTAATTGAGACACAGGTTGCAAATGCTACTCTGAGATGATGAGGTTGGCACAGAAGAGGAATTTGTGGTAGGCCACGCCAAACCAGTCAGGAGACCGATGGCTCAAAGGAAAAGAAAGGAATGGTTGAGCCCAGACAAAGGAGCAACTCCTCATACAAAGACTTGCCCGCATTCCAAAAGATAACATTATCCATCTGATGGAACCGCAACAGGGTGGTGTACTCTGAATGGCTTCCCCGAGCTGTAACCATCACTACTGAAATTTACTGTCAATAACTGAGGCGTCTTGCAGGCACAATCTAAGAACGATGACCGGGAAGACTGCGTGAAGTGATACTCCATAATAACGCCCGCTCACTTTCTGCTAGACTAACAAAAAACACTATACAGGGTTGGGAAGCCATTCTGCACCCACCTTAAATACTTGATATTGCGCCCTCAGACTTTTACCTTTTTCATTCTCTGTAGAGGAACTTCCTTCCCGGAAGAAAATGCGCCCCGAACATGGCTGGATGAGTTCTTCGCCTCAAAGCCACATGATTTCTACGACTGCAGAATAGAAAAGTTACCCCAGCATTGGCAGACTCGTAAATAGTGAAGGAGAGTACATTATTGATGATTAAAAAGTCCGTGTTATGTGTATCTGTTGTTTTAATTAAACTCATGGAAAACGCTACAAACTTATGCATGAATCTGATAGATATAAGAAATTAAGCACATTTTTAACGAATCCATAATGGTATCGTGTGGCACATAGATAGAATAAAAGTCCGACGACATTCTATATTTCTATTTTTAGGGTTTATTTCCTATACTTATTGGAAAAAATTTAATACCGGTTTTCAGCGGACATTAATTAATGAAATATACTTGTTTCATTGTTATAAGTGTTAAAAGAAGTCCAACCAATATTCAATCTCTCTGCTACAAAGAGCAAAGGGTGGGATTTATTTATTACTTTTTTTACAATTCTATCAGTTGCTAAATGCTTTATTTCTTATGTATCTGTTGTATTTATTAAATGATGTAAGGCACCACCACGCTTAGTCTTTCTCCTTCGATTCTGAAATGAGTTTCTTAGACTTACAGGTCATTTTTATGCTACATATATAAATAAGTTATTAATGTTTACATGAACATATTTTGTTTTATTTATGTTGCTGTGCCATGATGTATTTCCTCAGTCAACTGCAAATCTGTTACAGGTTTCAGGAATCATTTTATTTAATAATTGTGGGCATAAACAGCATCGATCTGAGGTTCTATTAGCTTCTGTTGCAGCCACATGTAGTAAGCGTTGCTTCACACACTGGAGAATGGCAAAACAGAGGTACGCTGGCGATCGAGGCGTTACGAAGTAAGCAGGCACAGACAGCCTTGCTGACAGCAGCAGTCTACCAACAGATTGACACAAGGACGCACACAGACCGAGCGCAGTAAGGAGAAGTGAGCCAGCACGCTACGTTATGCTGAAATATACTGCGGGAGTAATAACAAAAGGCTACCACTGAGGGTAAGAAACGTCCTTGTACCGGATATAAATAGTGGAGCGCAGGCAGCAACAGACAGAAACCATTAGGAAGCAGTTCGAATCTGAGGACGGACGTGGTCCGTGTCCGAATGTTCAATATTCGTAAGTGACGATTCCGGAAGTCTGTTCCTGCTCGCAGGAGTCATCCGTTCACCACCAGATGTCAACTTCAGCTCTGGGGGTCGGCTCGAGTTCGGTCGGCACCGTAGCTGACTAACTACAGCGAGAACTTCCAGCAGGACCGGCCGCATCGCGGTCTCGGTCACAGGCACCGCTGGGGACTGACGCCCAGACTTCACGGCAATCTGGCCCCATGGTGTGTGGTCCGTCCATGACGGCACCTCGCGGACATCGCGACTGACGGCTTCCCAGCCGCCGGTGCAGCAGGCGTCGGCAGCTGACCTCACTGCGACGAGTTCATCTCAACCACAGGGCATCCTGGCTTCACCGGAGCACTGGTGGCCTGAGGCCCCCTGAGTGCGATCAGCGGCGCGCGTGGCGCGCATTGTCGGAGAATCCACACAGCAGCAGCCAGACGGAGGGATCCGCAGGGCTGGGCAGCGACGACGAGGGAGAAATTGTAAAGAAAGTTCAATAAATAATTGTAAAACTCCACGCCGTCTCAGTCTTTGGCGCAGCCACTGCGTGTGCTGCTAACGAGAGGTGCAAGAGTCGTAACAAGTGGCCATCTGTCGTAACACTTATGTCAGTAGCTAGAAATCGCAATGGTAGTAACGCTCTCCCTTGCACATTATGGCCTCTCTCATGACTACATTATTTCTCGTTGAGAATGTTTTGGTGATGTTCAACAGCTCTGAAATGGATAATACATCTATTGTTAGTTACTTACGAAAATAATCGGCTCCCAGTTGCTTAAGTAAGAGAACGTGCGTGAATTTCTTTCTTTGCATTATTTACTTCTTGGCCCAAAGTTTCTCTGGGCTTTTTTTGGCCTTGTTACCTCTAAAACAGCCAAGACAAACCCCCGTTTTTGTTGCTGCATGTAACCAATTAGAGGAATCTCGTAGAATGTAACAAACACTAACTAACCAAATTAAAAGATTACTGCACTCGTTTTTCCTTTCTTCTTCTCTGCCTCTTTTCTAACTTGCAGATTTCACGTTCTTCGAATCGTTTGCCACAAATAAAGCGTTACTTGCGTTCTGCCTCAGGTGATTGTAGTTAGATTAAAAGTGAAAGGTGAAAGAGTGCAAGAAACACAGCAAGGTCACGTGAGTTCCCGTTTTGCTTTGCTGCACTAATGCACCAAGCTTATTCTTCTCGTTGGCGTCGTCTTTGTGGACTGAAATCTTGAGGCTGTAACCATAAGTCCAAACTATCCCTCGAGTCCACGAAAAAAATATATAAATTCTTTATGAAAAGCTATATTTTAGCTGAATAAGACAGCAGCCTTTTAATACATTTTTCCCCATAAGCAGTAACAGTCCTTCAGTGGCGTAATGAGCATAACTGGTGCTTGGAACATGACACTTTATAGGTGTCCCGCCCCCCTCCTCAGCGCTTGGGGTGCGATACTACACTTTATTTACGTGTAGTAATATACGTGTAGTAATATAATATATTGAATTAACACTAGTAATAATACATTTTTCGGAAAATCTTGTCTGTCTTGGAAACCACTTGGGGCCTGGGGCCTGATAGACCCCCTCGCCCACCCACCTCCACTTCATGGGCTAGAGACAGAATGGATCTTCCGCTATCCTTGTGACGTCTTCCTTCTTACTGTCACGAGCTCCAGCATTCTCTGGGGCGCCGCATGTGTCTGAGAAGGAGTGCACCTCCATGGAGCAACCACCGACCCAGCAAGTGACGAATGGCGGTAAACGTCTGTCAGAGTCGCCTCGTCTTTTAGAAATACAGCGTCCACCATCCCGATTTCTTGCACATAGTGTAATCGAGTTTGTGGACAAAGTCCTTATTGGCATTTAATGCACACTTAGCGCAATTCCTAAGCGCATATGACGATCGTCATTCGTCGGTAACAATTGTGGTTGGTAACTTATCAGAGTTTGGAAGAGATTTGTTACCCTCCAGGCCTAGTGAACGTGCTTTACTCTTCACTGATGAGGAACCGTCTTTGAAGTGGTTGTCCCACTCCTTGATCTATGTGATACCCATTGTTTCATCCCCAAACACTAATCGAACCTTACTGATTGTTTCAGCTTTAGAATCGACAAACTTAAAATTTGATGCATAACCTTGTTCCACTTTTTCTGTCACTTCGCCTGCAACACAAAATCCGACGACTAACACTTACACATGTTCACTTGTCAACAACTAACCAGTGACTGTTTGTTTCTGCAGTGACGAAAGAAATCATACATATGCAGTACGTATGACTGCAAACATAGAGAGTGCATGAACAAATACCACTGTTGACTTCAACAATAAAAATAAAGTCAGGTACTTTTTGAAAATTCCTTGTATAGTGACTTGAAGATGAAATGATTGAGTTTATTGTGCAAAAACATGCTTTCACATTAAATAGAGTGCCTCCTTGCAGATCAAACATTAAAATAATAAAATTACTCAAACTAGGCTTTAAAATACTGTAGTTCCCCACCTACCACATTCCTCACATGATGTCCCTGGTGCTCTAGATCAAATTCACTGGGTTCAGTGAGGATGAGAAATAAAATTCATTTCTGTAAAGCAGTATTATTTATGATGTTTCTTAACAAATTAATCAGTCCACCTTTCATTAATCAAGATTTTCAAAAAGCAGTCGTACTACCAATTCTTGTAGGTTGTCAACCTATCTGGAAACTATGTCTTGAATAATGATAGAAATGTCTGTGAAGGTTAAAAATGGCTTCAGTATCTGTAGATAAAACATGAGCTTTTTTACAGTTATTGTGTGTCAGCTACATTTGCAGACAGTACGAGAAAGACATTTTTGTCAAATTAGGAAGGATTCAGGGATTTAATGTAGTACTTACTAATAAAGTATGGTATATATGCTGCTGAAGGATCAGAGTTAGTAGGTTAGAGAACCGAAAACAAAACCTGGCAGTCTGGAGCATTTTTACAATTTTTCCCCTCAGACACTACATGCTGATGCAGTGCAGAATACCGAGACAAATGTAACATCCAAAATGTTGAGATTAATCTCACCTTGTTTGAATCTCACTGCAGGTGACATCTATTTCAAATGAGCTTTCTATGAAAGCATGTCCCACAGGGTTCAATTTTGTGTCCAACCCTATTCCTTATATATATATATATATATATATATATATATATATATATATATATATATATATATATATATATAAAATACCCTTCCACTTAACAATCAACAGAAAAAATCAGTACTATTTGCATGTGATACAAGTGTTATATTAAATCCTTTTAGAGGGAAGCAATAGAAGAGCTGGTAAATGATATTGTACAAAGAATTATTAAGTGCTTCTCTGAAAATGGAATCTCCCTAAATTTAAAAAAAAAACACACACACACTACATTAAGTTTTGTGCAACAAATAGAATCACACCAACAATCGATGTAGCACATGAACAGGAGTCAGTAAATAGGGTAGAATGCTCCAAATTTTTGGATGTACATATTGATGAAAACTTGAACTGGAAGAAGTACATTACAGAGATTCTCAAACAATTAATTTCAGCTACTTACGTTTATTCATACAATTGCTTATCTTCAAAACAGAAGTACAATTTCCTGGCATATTTTGCATATTTGCCGAAAGAAGTCAAGCTAGTTCTGCTACACTTATATACTTGAGCAAAGTATGGGACTATACAATAAAATTTGCTCACAATGATGTAGGAGATTAGTCATTAAATTTATTTAAAACGTATCTGACAGGTGACAGCTAGTACATGCAAGTAATCAGACATGACAAATGTTGAAACTAAAATGAGGAATCCCACAGGGGTCAGTTTCTTGTATCATTTCACTTCATTGCTTATAGAAGACTTATAGAATGTGCTCTATGCTGATGACACCTCACTGGTAACACTAGGTGGAAATTTACAAAGTATTAACAACTACAACAGGGGACTAATCGAGATGACTAGTTACAGGTGGGTGGCCAACCAGTGGTCTTTTAACAGAACCAAAATTGAAAAATTTTAAGCTCAGAGCAAGTAAACCAGAGAATAAAAACGTGAAATTACCTGGACTTAGAATTTATAAAGAAAACTGTACTAGGATGGACAACTAAAAATGGGATACTGTTGTGGGCAAATGCATCAAATTTGGGTTCATTTCCGAATGGAAGAAGAAGGCTATTACATGTATGCTAGGTTTGCCTCACAGAGGCATTTTCAGAAATCAGTTCAGATCACAGTCCTCTGATATTACACCTATAGTTCTTTAATTTATACCAAAGAATATTTTCACAAACTTAGACTAAGAGGTAATGTTCATTTCCACACAGCACTGCACTACAAGAAACACCCATGATAGATTTACCAAAATCAAGTCTCACTTTTATATACAATACATACGCAAAATCAAGGCTGAAGTTCTTCAACAAATTGCCAACACCAACTTACTTGACTCCATTACACAAGTTTAAGAAATCTCTCTCTCTCTCTCTCTCTCTCTCTCTCTCTCTCTCTCTCACACACACACACACACACACACACACACACACACACACACACACACACACACACACATCTCTCCCTATCTCTCTAAAAAAATGTTTGGTAGAAGTCACTAACTGCTCTCATTATCAAACACTGGACGAGTACAGTCTGGGTAATTTCCACTCTATTCTAAGCGAACGATAATTTTTCAGGCATTTCAATCTCTACAACATATCTCCTGAACTGTCCTACGTTGATATGATTTTACAGATACATTCAATGGTCTATATGAATACATTTAGTGGTAAAGAAGTAACAAATTAAAACATCATACCTGATGCGGCATATTTCTACATTAACAGTGAAGGTGTAGTTAGCAATAAACATTTTTCCTTTCATCATTATCTTGAGGGTGTCAGTGAGTAACATTTTCATAAATGTTTGAAATTATGTGTAGAGTTCTCATTCTCCAATACTGGATAAATATACTGGTACTCTAGGTATGTATGTGAGTACAGATGAACTTCACAAGGCATATAGAAAGTTCGTAACTTGTCTTACTGTGTGAAACATTTAACATAAGACGATGCTTCTTAATGAGTAGATGCTTACAGCATTTTAAGTTTGGTCAATAATGATATGAAACAGAGAAAAATCTGTTGTTCCTGGAAGGCATTAGACAGGCAACCCGCAACTGTGACACTTAACTTCAACCATGAATTGGTTTAGGAATTTAGTATTGTAGGTGGGCAAAAAGTGATTCAGGGTAAAAAGAATAAAAACGTGTGAAGACCAAACACAGCAGATATTAGGTGGTCACAGTGACACTGCATTCTTGGGTAATGTATGTGCAATGATACTTCTTGGTGTTATGACTGGTGTCAAACTCTTCTCCAAGAATGCATTGTATATGGGCATAAAAAACTTTCGCATACTCTATAACAACACATCTAAGAATATTAAAGCCTATTGTAAGTTCACACTATCTCCTAACAGTGAACCATGCACTGTTTTTACAGTTTTTACTACAGCTGCTGTTTCTTTCAGAAGATTGAGTGAGTATGCTAACTCTAGACAAAGGTAGTTAGAATTGTAATATGAAGTAAGAGTAATTACAGGAATAATGACAGTCAGCAGACAATATGCTTTCAGTTGCCTTGATTATGTAAAAGAAAATGTGGCAACCTGTATGAGTCACGAAATCCACACTTACAATATGGGTAGTTGTGAAAAAGGAAATATGTGCATCTCGAATTGTGAGTTGTCCAAAACATATAAAAGCTTTCAAGAAGTGGTTGTGAAAATGTTTAATGTATTGGCTTGTGTAGTGCAATCTTGGATTCTGGAAAACTTCAGAACATAAGTTCAACATGTTCTAAAGCCAAGTTTCTATAGTCATGAATTACTTACACATGCAAACCCCCAATACCTGCTTGTTAATTTAATGATGAGCAAATTAGAGAACTGCAAGTTCTTGATTAAAACGAGTTCCCATTGTTCTTCAGAGCCAACATCAGTTCTCGATTTTCGGTTCTTGCTCCATAGCATCAGAAAATTGATGACACAAGTGTTTATACGCCTTTCACTAGTGTATGCACAGATAACATGTATTAATGCTGTAAAGTTCGTGTTCTTGTCCAAAGTAGCTGCAGAGTGTAGCAGTTTAAATACATTCCTGATATTTAACTTGTTTCAATTTAATGTTTTCATGTCTAGTCCTTTACCATATCATTTTAATCATCATATTAAGTTTTTTTATTTGCTGTAATTTTTCTTTCTATCATTATTCTTTCATTTGGACCTATTACCAAATGATTTTAGTTAATTATTCATTAATTTCGATTTAATTCTTTGGTTTTATTATTTTTTACTTTCATACATGTTACAGCATTAATTATTTTCTTCATTTTGCTTGAGTTTCGTTTTATTTATAATCCCTTCTTTCATTTAATTATTCACTTGTGTTATTTTGTCTACAGGTCAAAGAATTTATGCTTTAAATCTTTTTATGACAGTTACCATCATAAAGTTTTCAGTTTTGGGTCTCACTTCTCAGCTCTCATTCCTTAGTTCTCGCTTTGTAATTCTCGTTTGTATTCTCGGTTTCGGATTTTACTTCTTAATTCTTGTTTCCTAGTTCTCAGTTCTCTTTTGTGTTCTTGGTCTGAATCTCACTTCTCAGTTCTCATTTCGTAATTCTTGCATCTCAGTTCTCAGTTGTGTATTTGTTGCATTTGATCAAAATGAGACAAGTTTTCGGTATTCAGATTTTTACATGTGCCCATTGCCTTTTATTTCAGGAATTCAGGCAACATCATAGATTTCTTCATTTGTTAAAAAAATTAGAACAGTGAGTTGAAGAATGTCTTAAAATGTACAGTATATCTGCAACATCAACATTGTAGAGTTACAGAACGAAATGTTTCATTAACTTTCAAAAATGAAAACGCGAGTGGATAAAATATTTTGTAGACAAGTTATGATGAAGATGGTTAGGTACTTTAAGGATTAATGATGCTGGTAGCGGTAACAATCTCTGTTGGCACACCGAAAATATGAGTAAAAGCCGCCAGTAAACGTCACAGTGGTTGGGTCCTTGTCTGTGCAGGTGTCGGTAGTCAGCACTGAGTAGGTGTTTGTGGTCTCAAGTTACGTAGCGACTGCGAGTCCTGTGTTCGAGTGCTGCGGGGTCGTGGATTTTGATACGTGACGTTCATAAGGACATTCTTTGTGTGAATCAGAATGACTTTATCAACTGTCAGATTTGTAGCAGGTATCATGTCCATATGTGAAAGGTAGTTCTAACGGAAATAACGCGAAACATGTAATATGTAAGATTTCAATACTGAGCAAATTCAAATGACTCCATGGAAGTATATTTCTGGAAGACTTGGAGCAATTTTAGTCAGACTATATACCAACTGAACAAAAGTACGGCAAGATTGTTGTAGAATGCTTAGTTGGGGCAAGGGCTAGATGAGCAGTAGAAAAAGGCTGATATGTAATTAAAAACATCCTTTTGATTCTTCAGAACAAGGATTCTCGATTCGTGGAAGTTCTTGTTTCTACCCATCTTTGTCAAATAACATTTGGAAAGACGTTATTTGTACACATTCGTGCCTTCTTACATGTAAGTTACGAAAATTAAAAGACATTTAACTTTCTTGCAAGACATTGCTTTCTCCAATGACTACAAGCTTCAGCAACTTCCACTAGATAGATTTGCTCTCATTCTCATTTAGTTTATTTGACAGCACGTGTCTTGAATCGTATGTTAATATGTGCAAAAAGTTAATTTCGTGGAAAAGTAATGGACTGTCTCTTCAACTAAATAAATAAATTACTTCTAGAGTTACAAAATATTCTTAAACCATGTGACAGACATTTCCTGTTAGCATTCGGCAATTCCTTATATTGTACAGTTATTTGTAAAAAAGTAACACAGCATCGTCTGAAGCAACAAAACTATTGTAACAGAGTGTGGACTTCATATTGATACAGACCACTCAATATTAAAAAGTTATTTTTATTTCAGTGCAATGATAATGTTTTCGTTAGTCATTGTTTCTAAATATTGTGATGAATTGTAAATACAAAATTTGTTTGTGTCTTTAGAGATTTAAAGCTACTCTTGATCCTAATTAAAATCCTATATAAATATGACAAGTGTTCACATAGATACAATCACTTTGCAATGACTCTTCTGCACAGTAGTAAAAAGTTTGATGACAGAATTAAGTGCTGTACCAGTAAAGGAACCACCTGTAATATACAACATCAGAATCCTGACTAACCCTAAAAATAAAAACAAAGCAGCACTGCTGAGACAAAAACGTTATTTTCTGATGTACCTTCAGTGTGTTGATAGCATCCAGTACTTCACATAGAAGCTTAGAGATGTTTCTCCTCGGAATCCAATATATAAATTGTAGTGATGAAGAAGTGTCTCCATTTGCTGCATACCATAGTGTTACTTGTAAACATTTATTGTGATGTTGCATGGCATCTTGAAAAGCTGTATTAGACTTTTGTGAGAATGCAAAATTCTTTTCACTAACTTTAAAATTATTTTCGAATGAAACTTCGGCCTTGGCAGATAATTCCCTTATTAGCACATTGGTTGCCGCCAATCGATTCTTACAAGATATCCATTTCCATACCTAACATCAGTTATGCTTTTCTCATTGTCAACATCACTATAAGGTCTTCACCTAAAAGCTGCGCAAGTCCCATACATATAAATTCACTTGTCACTAGCATTTCCAACTTCGATGTCTGGAAATCCTAACTTGCATATAAGGGTAGTGGTTGGGGTCAAGCATGTGTAAGTAATTCACACCTGTGGAAACCCAGTTTAAGACTCCAACCTCTCTATTCAATTAACAAATTTTGACATTGACGATTCAGAGTGAATGTGTGGAATAACTAAAGCATGCAACTAAATTATACAGTGCTGTTACACTACGACTAATTTTTTATTCTTCATTTATACAACTACCACTTTTAACCAAACAAACTGTTAAATTCCACTTTTTGTCGTCATTAGGAGTTATGTTTCTTTAATAGAATTATATTTTGTTGTACATCTCTGATAATACTAACTCAATGTACATCTGAATTGTACAAAAAATTGATTAGTTATTACTAGTGAATGAACAAATTTTGGTAATAAATCGTCTACAAATTATAGATGGCCACCATAAAGTTACTTTCAGGTCCCTTCCAACAATTCCCTGTGGCATCACCTCTAGCCAAAACCCATGGCATCAATTCTGGCCAAAACAGCAGAAACAGCACATTTGTTCATGAAAACACCCAAGATTTTTGTCTTTCGTTAAATAATAGGGAAGTCTGAAAACAATTGTTCAATTGTGTTGGCCTAAAATATAGAAAGAATTTGAATTAACCAAGTGTCTTTGGAGAAGGCAGGAAAAATAGAAGATGGCACATTTACCCACTTACTCTGTATAAAAACAAATGAAAAAATCGTCAAAAGTACATCATCTGCGTTATTAATTCGTTGTATTCCGTAGATTCGATCAATGTGTACATTCATGGATGTGGATGGAAATTATGCAACCTTAACTGCTAACGATATTCACACTTTTGCCTCCTAAATTTAATCCAGTAAATTACAAAGAGTGCTACTATTTTGAAAAAAAAAAGCTATCTGTCATGCATATTTACAATGACAGAGATACCTGCCATGTATGTAGCTTCTGTATAATTTGCAGAAAGAGTGGCTAATAAGATATCTTTTTAATTTTCTTTTGAACTGACAGGGATTCTAAATTGTAGCTTTATGTTGAATGGGAGGTTGTTGAATATGTGTATGTGATGGCAAATTCTGCATTAAGTGAGTAATGACAATCCCTTGATAAGCTACACGAATACCATAGTAGCCCTTGGCTGTAACTCTGTTGCATGAAAGAAAATGTAAGATGCTATGTAAATAAAATTACCTCAGCTCTGTGCAATCAGATCCTAAGTCGCCCATGTGAAAGTGCTATGATCCATGCTCTGCCTTAGTCTATTTCTTAGGCTCCTAGTCCAGAGAGGTATGTGTACGTGAGAGTCATGGTGGAGCACTGAAAGAGGGAGGAACTAGCAGACAGTAGCATAGATATAAGTCTTGACTAGAACGCTATGTTGATGAAATTACTGCCTGAATAAAACAATGGTCCAGATTCTAGTTCTAGTCTCTTACATAGTTTTCATCGATTAGGAAGTTTCTTGACAGCAAACAAGCAACGACTAATTCTTATTTTAAAAAGACAGAATAACAATTCCTGGTGGCATTTTAAAACCACATCCCTTAGAGTTTGAATGTACTGTCTCTACCAGTTTTTTTTTGTTTCTACCAATTTGATAATTTGGTTTATTGTTCCTCTTACGTTTTTACAGGACAATAGCATTGCTAGCTGTGGACCTGGCACCTGTAATTGCTCCAAAATCTCTGAGGGAGCTCTGGCTCTCTTTGATTCTTACAATGACACTTCTCCCACCATTACCTTCAAGCTAACTCAGTACTCATTATTCCTTCCAAGACATGACAAACAAATGATGGGGCTTGTTGCTGGACTTATATGGCCTACCCCTTGATATGTAACCTGATATCACACTCAGCATAATCATTATGGTGTCATTTTAGGTTCTTGAGAGTACACGGTATGGAACTGATGAAGCCCATTGGACTTTAACAGTATTTGAGATTTCTCTCACGACGTCTGTCTCAGAGACCCAACCATGTGCAGTTAAAAGGTTTTCTGCAAGTCATGGAGTCCATAATACTCAATCACAAAACTGGGCCAATTCTATACTTTTAGTTCTTTCTAAACCTCAACCTAAATTCAACAGTGGAGATCGTTTTAGCCTCTAAATACTACATTTGTAGAATAGAAATAATTATGAACATCACTCTCAAGTATTACTGAATAAATTTCATCAGAGAAACGATGTATCGATACTGCGAGATTTGTTAGTACCTTTATTAGCATGCCTGCTGTCCGATGGCTATTTCTCTCCCTTGTGCAATAACCACTTTGCTGAGTAGAAGCCCTAGTAACTAAGAAGATTATAAGCCGTTTAATAAGTACTGTTTGCAACTACATACAACAGTACAGTAAGTTTTTCGAAGATCGTTGCAAATTTACTATCAAAAAACTAAACACTAAATGTCATTCTTACCGTCAGCAAGTCAGTATATAAGATCCATCACAACAGCGCCTTGTGTTTTAAGTTCTTCTGCACCGTATTTAATTTTTTTAAATAAAAAAGAAAACAATCAAGTTCCGCTACTGATGTTCGTACCGCTAGTCATTAAATAAGAACAAACATGTGGCGCCTTATGTTTTATGTGCTTCTGCATTTCATTAAAAAAATATAATGTAGTCTGATATGCAGTCGACTAAGTACTGTAGCACAGACACAGAGCAAGAAACTGGGAAGTTCTTCTAATTACGTCAGTTTGTTGTCTTACATAGTACAGTATGTTACACGTAATAAAGTCGCACTTTGGAAGTTGATACCAGTAATTCATTATCGTAGAATCTCGTGTCGATCACAACGTTTCCATTCAGCACAGCAGCAGGCATCATTTGTGATTCTGGAGCAGCAGCTATTAAAGACTGCCACGTATTTATCGAATTTGGCATAACATATCCAAATCGGAAGCACCACTCTTCTAAACATCTACCTTTGAACAACACTTTCTGCTCGAGCCAAAATTCTGACATGGCTTCTGCTGATGAAAAGTTAATCTCTCTCGACACGGCACGACATCGCAATATATTTTTTGGCACCCGTGCTTCGTGTTCTACGCCAGGAGTCGATAGATCTTTATGGCTTTGCCACAATATTCTGCCGGTATCAGCGTCTCGTAGCACTATCCAGTTAATTCGGAAACCATTGACAATATCGTCGACATTTTGTTGTTTACAGACACTCTCAGGGGAACAAGCGTCTAGAAAGTCAGTGTATTCGCCCTGTGTATTGTATACGTAATTTTCCGATTCCATGTGTAAACGGACGCAAAACGGTCACGAAAGTGTTCACTGTCACTAGATTTATGTTATATAATCGAAATTACTCTCTAAAGTTACGTCATTAGTATTTCAACAACGGACACGGTACACGAACGGTTCGTTATCTATTGCGCTACAGAATAACGCCACTTCCTCCGAAATTTATATGTAACCTAATCTTGATTCACTCAAGTTCACGTTCATTGTTCCGTCGGAAGCTACTAAAAGCCGGATTTATTATCCTTGAATAGTCCAGTTACGTACAGGAGGTAGATAGCATTAAAGTTAAGTCACCATTTTCGCATACTTATCACGAAAAATTAACAGCTCCAGTATCGAACGTCATTTTCGACAAATTCTAAATAAATACTGCCTAGACATTGTAATTTACAGATATCCTTCCTTATGAAGTTGTATCCGAGAAAATATTAACGGACGTGAAAGTGCCAAATTTTAATTCTCTTTCGAAAGCACGCTCAATTTCGCGTAACAATTGTATCCTAATTTTGAATGCTAAATTAATTTTCTTGAAACTAGCAAAGAAGATTTCTTCTTACATGTACTCGTTGCAATATTGAGTTACACGTAGTAAAAAGAATGTCGTAATGAAATGTGGTTTACAGAACTGCCTATTTTAATGTAAGAATACTACAAGATGGAAAAGAAACAGGCCGAAAATCAAATAGAATGGCATACAAAAAGAGCACAATTCTTTCATTTTTCTTGTTTTCGGATCTCCGTTTATCAAATTTCATAAATCATATTTCTAATTTTTTCGTTGTTTCCTCTCCACTCCTGCGGATAATTCATGTGTTCTATGCAAGAAGTGAATGTGCATTATCAATTGTCCTCCAGGAACAATCGTCATTGTACGATTGGTTACAGCGAACACCACTTCATCACATTTGTCCTTGTTGGCAGTTAACAAACGCAAGATGTCATCAGCTTCTGACTCTCAGATGCGTTCTTCAGGCACTCTCTTTTTTTTGTTTGCAATTCTTCAAAAATTTTCTTGCAGGATCCCTGCTCCTGTCTTCTGAATTCTCGCTTCCCCTCTTGTTCTTGTCTAGGTCTGAGCATGGAAGAATACTTTGATCAAATTTCTGTCTTGATGATGCTGGATTCGTATTTTATGGGATGCAGATTTTCCTGCACTGGAGGAAAGTGCAGCTCATTAAATGACACGCTGTCTATAGCCATGAAGTGAATGGAGATACAGTACATACTATGTGGTGCAGGTTAAGATATTGAAGACTGCCCATGACTCTTCTGCCCCGTTTGTTGGTATCACCATGCCTTGTGAAGACATGATTGTTGGACGAAGTATTGTCGTCCGAATGCGTGGATGGCCATCTACATCAAGAATACAATCGTTTGGTCCAAGAACGAGGGACTTAAAAAGGAAGATACCAGTTTTCCGAAAATCATTCACACTAGCTCTCATGAATGGTGCTCCAAAATATACTCTGCCTACAAGATTCCCAATATAATATACAGTCGTTGTTCGGTATGGTTGAGCGTTCATCTCCTAAGAATATAGGTTTTTTGAAGAGATGAATATAAGCCTCAGCCAAGACCTTTGACTTATGTCGGGATTGATGTGTGAGCTACATGATCCATTTTTTCGTGTCACTGGATTCTGCTACACATTCCTCAAATTGGAGTAATGCCCAGCGTGATCTGAGCAACATCTTCTTCTTTGGTTGTTTTTACTTTTTTATAAAATTTTCTAGCCATTTCAGAAGAAAATTAGGTTGAATCCAATCAGAAGGATGGCGTGTAGCTGTTGTCACAGGATGGTATCAACCAGTGATTCTTGTTTCTTATGTTTTCTGGATAATATAAGAAGAGGGGAGAACACATCTTCATAGCATCACTTATGCATGTTACCACAGTAATCACAGATGCCCTTTCAGGTGACAGCAATCTGTAAGCAGTCGTTTGCCTCTCATGCTTAACTCATTTGTCTTACTGCCTGCTCTGTTGTTATGCCTTTCTCGTCTATGTTCAACATTTTTGTTGGAACAAAATTAATTCTCCATAGTTCTGTTTTAAGGATGCAGAAAAAGCACCTACAGTTTTATTATTAAGGTCTTTGGCATGTACCACTGAAACTTACTGGAGCATGTGGAACGGTAACTTGGGTTGATGCTTCATAAACCCTCTGAACTACTTTTCTCACCTACACCTTCTATTATCGCAAAAAAAATCCAAATCGTTATAGGCTGCCAATTGACAAGCAGTCATTCTGTCTAAGATAGGAACCAATAAAAAATCGCTCTCTTTTATATAAGCTCATCATCCACCTAAAGCACACTTTCTCCCTACCTTCGTTTCGAAAAGTCTTCAATTGTTTTAGATATTTTGTTCTCATAATTTCCCAGCATTGAGTGTGAAACAATAAAATTTTTACTGCCTCCAAGAACCTTAACAGTTTCATGAGATTTCCTAATAGTGTCTGTAGACCATGACTGTCAAACACCAGGAAGCATCTAAAAGTTATGAGTAATGCCATAAGTCACTGCTTCCAAATTTTAGATATCTATAATTAGGAATTTCCTGTTGCACGAGGGGTAGTTATAAAATTTTAACTGTCATCTCAAAAAAATCAAGCTACAACCATAAAACTTGGTGATGGTGCAATTCCTTCTCTAGACAGTGTGAACATTAACAAAACCGAAAACTGCTGGGAAGGATTCCTGACTGGAATGGGAGGAAAAATATCATATGAACATATGTCCAGAAATGGACAGTGACTGTGCATTGACAACAAATCGTCCCAGAACACAGTAAAGAGCTACACCGCATCCACATGTTCAGATGTTCAAAGCAGTCTCCATGGGATGCAATGTACACGTTCATACGCCCTATCGTGGATTGCTGCACTCTTTTGCTTACACCTTGTAGGTGGACCACTTTCCTGGAGCTTCTACTGGCATTCTTTACAGTATCCTGTAGAAGCTGGTCCGACAAATCTGGTCTACGCACAGTCCACCTCCTCCCTGCATGTTCGTCTCTCTGGAAGGACCAATGATCACACAAACGCCCAAAAAGGGCTTGAAATGTAGTGTGATGTGGTTGGTGTCTATGAGCGTCCTTGTTTTGGTACAGCCATGCTGCCTCTCGGCCGTTTCCATCTGCTTGGCGATACACAACCCCATCTCGACTTGTTCTGGACATGAATACCAGACTATTCTGCAGCGTACAGCATGCTGTGTCAGTCACATAGCCTACAACACAAAAGGAACACGCGGTGCATGGTCAGAGGATCTTTCATTCATCAGCGCCATCTACCCTGGCAACGATGCATTTTTGGACACATGTTCATACCACCATTTTTCTCCATTTCCAGTCTTGAATCCTTCCCTGCAGTTTGCCGGTTTTATTAATGTTCACACTATATATTCACTCTTCAGCCTGCAGTTCGGCTGTTCAGGCAACATTCCACATTGAAAGTCGCCTAATTGTCATTCTATAGACACTTGCCACACTTCGTTTCGTCATCCAAGAAAAGAAGATTTCACTACATACCATATCAGGAGGATGGAGGAGGGCGTCAAAATTTGACAGCCCAAGTGATCAGCAAATATAATTGTCCTTTGAGGAAAGAGCTGGAGCATTGCCCTGGGTCAAGACGTTTCGCCTTGGCTTCTTCTCGTAATCTCGTTAGAAGATTTAGGTAATATGATCCTGTAACGGTTTGCCACTTACAAGCATAATATGTTAGTACCAATCAACTTGCCTGATGATGATTTCATCTTCACCTTTCCTGGCAGTGGAGAATCCACACGTTCCCACCACTGGTACTTGTTTTGACCCTTTGTGTTGTGAACGTAGGACACAACTGTCACACGTCTGTTGTGATTACACAGCTAACGATGTCATCTTGATTGATCTGACAGTTGCAACATTTCCACTGCTGCGTAGGTTTTGTGGAATGTTTGAATTGGTGGGTGATGATGTTCAAAATGCCATGCAAGATGTTGAGATACTGATCCCTGACTGATTTTCACCTTTCGATCACATCTGTTGTGAAAGGCCAACCTTGGACACCCAGCACACCTCCACATTTGTGATTCCTTGCTCTACCCAGAGAGATGGATTGCCACTTCGTTCTTCGTAAATCATGCTGTTTGACCACAGTGAATGTGTCTGTGCTGCCTAAGCATGAGACATACACTGACGTTACAAAAGTCATGGGATAGCGATATGCTCGTATATAGATGCTTTCGTATCACGTTCACAACATAAAAAAGGGCAGCACATCGGGAGAGCTGTCACTTGTACTCAGGTGATTCATGTGAAAAGGTTTCCGACGAGATTGTGGCCGCATGACGGGAATTGACAGAATTTGAACGTGAAATGGTAGTTGGAGGTAGAAGCACAGAACATTCCATTTTGGAAATCGTTAGGCAATGCCGACATCCACAGTGTGCCGAGAACATAGAATTTCAGGCATTACCGGCCACCATGGACAACGCAGTGGCCGACTGCCTTCACTTAACGACCGTTGTCTGTGCTAGCAGTCAAACAACACTGCGTGAAATCACTTCAGAAATCAATGTGCGACATACGATAAACGTATCCGTTAGAACATGCTGCGAAATCTGGCGTCAATGCGCTATGGCTGCAGACGACCGACGAGAGTGCCTATGCTAACAGCACAACGTCGCCTGCAGCGCCTCTCCTGGGCTCGCGACGATATCGGTTTGACTCTAGACCAGTGGAAAAGAAGTGGCCTGGTCAGATGAGTCCCGATTTCAGTTGGTAAAAACTCTTGGTAGTGTTCGAGTGTGGGGCAAACTCCATGAAGGCGTGGACCCAAGTTGTCAACAAAGCACTGTGCAAGCTGGTGGTGTATCTACAATGGTTTGAGTTGTGTTTACATGGAATGGACTGGGTCTTCTGTTCCAACTTAACCGATCATTGACTGGAAATGGTTATGTTCAGCTACTTGGAGACCATTTGCAGCCAGTCATGACTTCATGTTTCCAAATCATGATGGATTTTTTTATGGATGAGAATGCACCATGTCACCAGTTTGAAGACCATTCTGGACAATTCGAGGGAGTGGTTTTTCCGCCTAGATCATCCGACATGAACTCCATTGAACATTTATGGAACATAATAGATAGGTCAGTTCATGCACAAAATACTGCATTGGCAACACTTCCACATTTATGAACAGCTGTACAGGTAGCATGGCTCCATATTTCTGCAGGGGACTTCCAACGATTTGTTTGAGTCTATGACACATCAAGTTGCTGCACGACACTCGGCACACTATTAGGAGGTATCCCACGACTTTTGTCACCTCAATGTACAGTGGTAAATTGTCGCCTTATACTTCCACCAACTCAGTACGGGTAATTGCCAAAAATGAATAACCACATAATTGTCCACTTTGTCAGTGGTTCTGCGCCTTTTTCTTTTGGCTCCTGTAGAAGCAAAATACAGTACTTTGGAGCATTGAGCATAGATGCAAACAAAAGAAAAGTTAATTTCATAATGTTGCTTTTTTGAGGTGATGATTAAAACTTTATGATTACTCTGGTGGTATCCTGCACAACAGATATGGATATGGATATGGTATCTGATACCAGCAAGGATATCCTAACAAAAAGCTGACGAGATGTACTCGGATATGTCAACATGAGTATCCACTATACTACTAGCGCCACCACTTGCTGCACGCCTCATTATCTTAAGAGAGGGTCACGTGGACCAGTCAATCCATAGCCATCCAGCACCAGTCTGCCCATCCCGCTGAGACCCTGTTTATTTGTATGTGTCTGGAGTGTATCAGTATACTAAACAGTGGATTCTTGACTACAGCGGTTACTATGTGCCATGATTCATTTTTGAGGGATGGGTCATAGTTTGGTATGCACTTCACCACCTTTAACTTGCCTTCATCCTCCCCCTCTATTACCATGTCATGGATGCCCATGATTATTATTATGGTAACAATGATGTATAAAAAAAGGATAACACTAATCCATAAAATTTAGGGCGTGCAGCCACATAACTTTCTCTTCTTCTTCTGAAACTTCGGCTATAGAACATCTAGCCATCTTCAGAGTGCGCTGGATGACTCATCCTCTTAAACTCGCATGCAGCCACATATACCCAAAGCGCCAGAGGCGTTGATTGGCGGCAAAGGTATACAACATATGCAGGAAATTAGATTTATGGCTGCAGTGTCATGCATATGTTATACCTCTCTGCCGTCGATCAACGTCTGTGGTACTTTGTGTATTTGTGGCCGCATGAGCAGTGGCGCGGCTCGAGGGATTAAAAGGACAGAGCAAATGCTGGAGTGTCAGTCACCCAGCTCACTATGAAGATGGCTGGAGGATATAGAGCCGAAATATCAGAAGAAGAAGTGACATTTATGAGGCAGCACCCCAGAAATTTTATGAAGAATCGTCATGCCATGAAAATATCAAACTGGGAGTGGTTAATATAAAGTTGTTGCATAAGTTCATAGCATTTTCCGTAAGTTTAATAATGACAACAGATACATATAACAGAGGCTTTAGTAATCAATAATATATTCTCCTATGCCATTTACAACCGTCTGTCAATGCTGGGGTAACTTTTCGATTCCGCAACTGTAGAAATCATTCGTTTATGAGGAGAACTTGTTAAGTCATATTTGGAGCGCATTTTCATCCAGAAGGGAACTTCCTTGAAGGCTGTTCCACAGAGACTGGAAAGACGAAAGTCTGACAGTGCAAGATCAGTTGACTAAGGTGGCTGTGGGATAACTTCCCCACCCAAGTCCTATGCAGTGTTTTTTGTTAGTCTAGCAGAATGCGAGTGGCCTTTCTCTTGTAGTAGAAACATTTGGTGCCATCTTCCTGGCCATTATTCTTGGATTATGTCTGCAAGACCTCTCAGTCGTTGGCAGTAAATGCCAGCAGTGATGGTTACACCTCACTAAAGCAATTCGTAATACACCACACCATCGTTGTTCGAACAGATGTATAACTTTACCTTTTGTGGATGCATGCAGATCTTTGTACTGGTAGTTTCTGCTTTCTTTCGGCTCAACCATTCCTTTCTTTTCCTCATGTTAGCAGAAAGACAACATTTCTCGTCATGAGTAATGATACAGGATGGGAATGGTCGATGTTGTTCATGAGCCAATTAGATAACGAGCAAACAGAGTTGCACATAAGTATGGCCACCTCCTGATTTTTGTGATTTTGGCTTGAAGCATGACGCACAGACTGGTTACATATGAGTAAATAGCAGAATATATTGCTGATTAAGCCCCCAAATAATTATAGTGGCCTGGTTGATACTCCATTGTACCCAGTAGACCTGGCACTTTTTAGGAGTCTGATGATTTTTATAATTACATTTTGTATTGTGAATTTGAAGTGCAGTGTCATCACTGATATATGTTAGGTAAGATTAAGTAGTTTTATTTCTTTTGAGGGATGCTGAGTGTTTTGTATTCCTGTGTTCTGGCTACAGAGAGAAAAACTTTATTGAATTCTGAGGCTGCCCTTTTCGGATTACTGTGATCTGTCCGATTTTCTATGACAATGTTTTGCCACTGTTTCCTTATGACTGTCCATACGTTTTTTTTTATTTTATTACTTTACCAGTTAATTGTCTGTGCATAAAGCACATATTTTCATGACTGCTTGTCAGCAATATGGTTTTTCCCCCTTGTGTTTCTATTTTTCTGTCCTTCATTATGAGTACTGCCACAAAACATAAGAAAAATTAATTTAATAAAATCCATTTACATATGAAGAAATCAGATCTGCTTTCAACATCTTAATTTCCTGGACTGGATGGTGAACAGAAATCTTCTAGTAATTCAACTACCCAATCATTATTTGCATCCATTATTATTTATTGTGAACACTGTACAAACAGTTAACCAGAACAGCAATGAATTTAATGACTCATGAATAAAAGAAATGATACTGAGTTGCTGAAACGATGGTTCTAAAATCACTCACTAGAGCATGTTTGTATGACAAGGTTCCAACTGAGCACTTCCAATTCTATCATTCATTACCGTAATTCATCTGTAGAAACATGTAGTTCTACCTGTCAAACAGAACAGTGTTATCCCAACAAATCAACCAAAGTGATATCTGTTGGAACTTTAGCATTCTTGTAATTCCGCTCCTTCTTCATAGATTGCTGTATGAGTATCTTCCACTTGTAGTAGAAGTCAGTCAGAACCTTGTCACACTAGCACCTCCTTTCTTCGATGTTGCCCATTGAAACCTAGTCATTCCAAAGGGTCGAAACGTTAAATACACTCCCAAATCATTTCTTTTAACTAAATGTTCCAGGAAATCAACCATAAAATCTCCAGAGACTATCATTTACTCTACTTTTTTTGTCAGGTGGCATAATTATGACTCGGTAGTAAACTGTTACGAAAACACACTTGACCTCTCAGCAGCAAATAATTCTGAGTTAATAACGAGCATCAAAACCAATTCAGGGATTAGTGAACACGGGGTTGTCATAGCGAGATTGAATATTATAATCCTCAAATCCTCGAAAAATAAGCGAAAAATATACCTATTCATAAAAGCAGATAAAAATTCACTTGACGCCTTCCTGAGAGACAGTCTCCACTCATTCCAAATTAGTAATATGAGTGTAGACCAAATGTGGCTAGAATTCAAAGAAATAGTATCAGCAGCAATTGAGAGATTTATACCAAATAAATTAACAAACGACGGAGCTGATCCTCCTTGGTACACAAAACGGGTTAGAACACTGGTGCAGAAACAACGAAACAAACATGCCAAATTCAAACAGACACAAAATCCCCAAGATTGGCGATCTTTCACAGAAGCACGGAATTTAGCACAGACTTCAGTGCGAGATGCCTATAACAGTTTCCACAATGAAACTTTGTCTCGAAACCTGGCAGAAACCCAAAGAGATCCTGATCGTATGTGAAGCATGTTAGTGGCAAGAAACAATAAATGCTTTCTCTGCACGATAGCAATGGAGATACTATTGAAGACAGTGCTGCCAAAGCAGAGTTACTAAACACAGCCTTCCGAAATGCCTTCACAAAAGAAGACGAAGTAAACATTCCAGAATTTGAATCGGGAACAGCTGCCAACATGAGTAACGTAGAAGTAAATGTCCTCGGAGTAGTGAAGCAACTTAAATCACTTAATAAAAGCAAGTCTTCTGGTCCATACTGTATACCAGTTACGTTCCTTTCGGAGTATGCTGATGCATTAGCTCCATACTTAACAGTCACATACAATCGTTCGCTCGACGAAAGATCCGTACCCAAAGACTGGAAAGTTGCACAGGTCACACCAATATTCAAGAAAGGTGGTAGGAGTAATCCACAAAATTACAGGCTCGTATCCTTAACGTCG
The DNA here is from genome assembly GCF_021461395.2 of Schistocerca americana. Classification (NCBI taxonomy): domain Eukaryota; kingdom Metazoa; phylum Arthropoda; class Insecta; order Orthoptera; family Acrididae; genus Schistocerca; species Schistocerca americana. The sequence goes on along the minus strand of NC_060120.1, from coordinate 433,225,479 downwards.
ATATGCAGCAGGATTTTAGAACATATATTGTGTTCGAACATTATGAACTACCTCGAAGAAAACTGTCTATTGACAAACAGTTAACATGGGTTTAGAAAAACATCGTTCCTGTGAAACACAACTAGCTCTGTATTCACATGAAGTGTTGAGTGCTATTGACAAGGGATTTCTGATTGATTCCCTGTTTGTGAATTTCTGGAAGGCTTCTGACACTGTGCCACACAAGTGGCTCATAGTGAAATTGCGTACTTATGGAATATCGTCTCAGTTATTATGTGACTGGATTAGTGATTTCCTGTCAGAGAGGTCACAGTTCGTAGTAACTGACGGAAAGCCATCGAGTAAAACAGAAGTGATTTCTGGCGTTCCCCAAGGTAGTGTTGCAGACCTTTTGTGTTTCTTATCTATATAAGCGATTTGGGAGACAATCTGAGCAGCCGTCTTCGGTTGTTTGCAGATGATGCTATCGTTTATCGATTAATAAAGTCATCAGAAGATCAAAACAAACTGCAAAACGATTTAGAAGAAATATCGGAATGCGCAAAAGTGGCAATTGCCCTTAAATAACGAAAAGTGTGAGGTCATCCACGTGTGTGCCAAAAGGAACTCGTTAAATGTCGGTTACACGATAAATCAGTCCAATCTAAAAGCCGTAAATTCAACTAAATACCTAAGTATTACAATTACGAACAACTTAAATTGGAAGGAGCACATAGAAAATGTTGTGGGGAAGACTAACCAATGACTGTGTTTTATTGGCAGGATAGTTAGAAAATGTAAATGACCTACTAAGGAGACCGCCTACACTACACTTGTCCATCCTCTTTTAGAATACTGCTGCACGGTGTGGGTACCTTACTGGATAGGACTGACAGAGAACATCGAACATGTTCAAAGAAAGGCAGCACGTTTTCTATTATCGGGAAATATGGGAGAGAGTGTTGCAGAAATGATACAGGATCAGAGCTGGAAACCATTAAAAGAAAGGCGTTTTTCGTTGTGAAGGGCTCTTCTCACGAAATTCCAATCACCAACTTTCTCCTCTGAATGCGAAAATATTTTGTTGACACCGACCTACATAGGGAGGAACGATCACCACGATAAAATAAGGGAAATCAGAGCTCGTAAGGAAAGATATAGGTGTTCATTCTTTCCGCGTGCTATACGAGATTGGAATAATAGAGAATTGTGAAGGTAATTCGATGAACCCTCTGCCAGGCACTTAAATGTGATTTGCAGAGTATCCATGTAGATGTAGATGTAGATTTTTGTAAATATATTTGAGTATTTCTCAGTGGGGAAATGGATTACATTCCCACTGGCAGTAATTCAAAGTGCATACTTGCAAATGTTGATCTAAGCAGTAATTTGTCTTTTCAATAGATTTCAAACATGTTATTTTTAATGTGGATATGTTGTACATATTTTCCCTGTAGAAATAGGGTACTTTTATGATCCTCTATGTTTAACAAATGGATTCATGTATCAGTATTTACATAATGCTCAGACAGACATAATATGTCATCTTTCGATATCCTAGATTGTGAAAACAGAAGTTCACTAACTTTGCTTTACTCTTTTAACATTCTGATTCATCATGCTAAGCTTACTGAAATATATTTTTTTGTGTGACATCTAACTTGTCTACATTACATTAATACTTGTTCCATAGATCGTGAATACGATATTTCATAATTATGTGGAACGTGTCAGTTTAACGTAAGTTTTCATTATACACATTTTTTTATTGTAAGTTTTCATTACAATTTTTTTATAATTCCTAGACTTCTTTTAAAACAGTCTGTCTCAATGAGCCTCATATTTGGAATTTTCACAAATCTATAAGTCAAAGTGACTTTTTTTCATCAGAAGCTCTGTGGTTTACATTTCTTCTGAAGACATTGTTAATTTCATACAAGACTATGATATAGGCCACCCTGTGTAGTGCTTCAGCCATGACATAACCCCAACTGAGGTGGCATTTCAAACAAAATTTGGGCATCAATTTCACTCCTTTAGAGTTTGGATTCAAAAGAAAAGTATTTCTTAATGGATGTCTACTTTGTAAGAGGATTATTCCGTACTGATTCCAATTTTTCGAGTGCAGACGATGCCAATCTTGCAGTACGGTAATAAAATCGAATGATGATCTAATGAGAAACAGAAACAAAAAGGTCACTGAAGAAATCTCGTGTTTGCAATGCACCACTGCAACGTTTTGTGATAAAATATGTGATATGTAGATAGAGCTGTGTGAACGTGATGCTGAAAATAGCATTACCAGTACTCTGTGATGTAACAAAATACATGAAAATAGTGTTACTACGAAAAGAGCTCAACAAATACTCAATAGAGCGCCAACTGCAGTTCAGGAACGTCATCAAAAAATGTATGAAAAACAGACAAAGGTGTTCGTGTTGAAAAAACAACGACATATACTGTGAAAATGTGTGTGTGACAAATTATGTTATCGAAAGAGTAGCAGACAGCAGCAGTAGTGTAGCCGAAAATGACAATAAATGAAATATATTTACACCCAGTACATCATTTTGTAACAAGCAACAGGAAACTCTGGACACAGATTCCTGCTTGTGTAAGGAACGTTATATCAAAGTTACAATGTGCTTAAATTCTATAACAGTATATCACTTCAACTATGTTAATATACATCTGAACGTAAAGAGTAGTTTAGTACTAAATGTGATGAGATGGGCCAAAATATGAAGGAAAAGGGCCACAAAGACATAATTATTACAGTGCTTTTAGAAGGGATATGTACTTAAAAGCCGGCCGGTGTGGCTGAGCAGTTCTAGACGCTTCAGTCTGGAACCGCGTGACCGCTACGTTCAAGGACTAAATGATAAACAATTTACTGTAAACGATTTTGGACTCGAGAATAATTTTGATATTTTCCATGGTATACTGAACAGGTGACAAGTTTGAAAAATAAATTTATGTTGTTATACAATATATATAATAGTCTGAAGACTGACCATGCCAGATCAGCCTATGTTGCAAGTTGAAATGAGTATAAAAGAGCCATTTGTCTTTCGCCTTCCGGCGTAGCAAAATATCTCTTTGTCGATGCTTACAGTGGCTGCACTAGTGTTTATTGGCAATAACTTTTATCGTAGCATGTCACAGCTTATCCTTTGTGTACCCATACAAGGGCATACAGAACTACTGGACAAAATGGACTTCTATGCCATCAGAGACGGTAGCCTTATATTATTAAAATCTTACCTACAGAGTTGTAAGCACCTTGTCTGTGTTGGTAAAGAAAGGTCCAGTATATGATAATTTAAGGTTGGGGTTTCTACAGGGATCTGTGGTTGGCCCTTTCTTGTTACTGATAATGATTAATGGCCTGTCATCATTTATTAAATCCAGTACAGCGCTATATGCTGATGATAATACGTTTTTTCACAGTAGTAATGATTTTAGTAGACTTAAAACTTGTGCTGCAAAGACAATTGATCACACATCCTATTGGTTTAAAGCAAATGGAGTCTCATTGAATGAAGATAAAACACAGCTGATGATTTTTAATCTAAAAGACAAGCTTCCATTAGATTAGCCAAGTTATGTTAAATTTTTGGGTTTATATTTAGATGATAAATTATATGGGGGTTAACATGTAAAATATATTAGTAGTAAGTTGACAAGAGTAATTTATTTGTTAAGGCTACTTATGGATTGTGTACCTGAAATATATATCAAAATATCATATTTTCGTTTTTCCAAAGCATAATATCGTATAGTATTATCTTATGGGATAGCTCTAGTGGTGTGCGCGACATCTTAATACTGCAGAAGAAAGCTATTAGGGTAATTACTGCTACTTCATATAAGGCACATGGTGAACCTTTATTTTGTGAACAAAATATCCTGGCAGTAATAAACTAGTATATATACTATGTTTTAATTTATATAGAGAAGTTGTTACTGAAAGCACAATGCAGAGAAAATATTCATCGTTACAACACAAGAAGCAATAGAAGTATTTATACTCCATACCACAGTCTGTCAAAATAACTTAACGGCTATGAACTCATGGGGCACAAATTATTTCATAAGTTTCCACAAACTGTACATGACTTACCAGAACATGCATTCAAACAAACACTGTGTGACTGGTTAGTAGCCAACCCATTCTACAATATAAAGGAATTTACCAACTATAGTATAAAACTGTAATGCTAACTAGCCTGTCGTTTCTTTTAAATTATTTATTGTATCATATCATGTGTTTGACATTGTCTATTGCTGTGAAGGTTTAATGACCATAAAGTTACTATTATTATTATTACTATTATTAAGTTAGTTGATCAGCAGAATCTGTGAACAATCATCCAGAATTAAACGTATTTTTGAGGTGTTATTTTAAAGTTATAAGAATTTGAATGCATTATTTCCAATTTATAACCAAGAAATGACGCACAAAAATCATCCCAAATCAACACTGGAAATTTTGTGTTTACTTGACTATTAATGCTAACAGCTCTTCTGAAATACAGGTTTTTTTTTTTTTTTTTTTTTTTTTAATTGTGAAAACCACTCTATCCTTGAAGTCTCTATGGACAAAATGTTGACTCATGCTATGAGTTACTGTCTAATTCACTAAGATATCTAATATTGGTTCTTGGTGACTATTTGTCACTAAAAACGTTAGGGCATAGAGCTTTACGAGGAAATTCGTAAGGTGTGAAGAGACCTTCCCTCAAACAAACATGTTTTGCAGAGCTCAAATAAGCGATTTTGGAAGATTTAAGCGAGGTATTCATGCAATAAGTTCAATGTATTTAGCTGAAGGAAACCTATGTTGGAAAATAATTAGCAGATGATCTGGGAAAAAAGCCATTTATAGATAATGGATGTGAAAGAACCAATGTCATTAAGTATAGTGTATTGTGTGTTGGAATTCTACTGTTGGTGATGTTAAGAATATGTTGTGCTAATTTCTTATACCAATAAAGTACATTAAACTTAATGTTATACATACCAATCAGTGAGTTTAAACTGTTGGATAGCGTTTAATGTAAAACTGCTTTTGCCATAACATGCATCTGTAGGTGACAATGTTGTGAAAATGTCTCTTCAGTTCTCAATTTCCTTCGACTCATCATCTAAAACAGAACACATATCAATGCTGGTAGTGGAAGGTGGGGCACAGTCTAACAGAAAAGTTATTTTCTTAAATTTTGAAAAATATATTTGTGGAGACATTGTTCTTTTTATGTATTTTTCTTTAAGGATCCCTTAGCAATCATTTGAAGCTCACAGTCTCAATTATCAATGAGATAGCTGTAGTTCCTAAGGATAATAAGTGTGAATGTAAACTGTTACAGTGTACCCTAGTGTGGGGGAAAATGTAACACAAACTGAGGTACAGTGTAAGAAGCATAAGAAACTACATATGTGTTTTGGAGTAACTTGTATTATTCAACTGCTTAAAAATACAAGCTGAAATTAAATGTTGGACAAAGGAAAATTTGAAACTTTTGTAAATAATTTCCACTTTTTACAGTATTCATTGAACATGAAAAATGTTAGATTGACATCAAATTTAAGGCATCCCTACATCATTTTGATTTTTCCAAAGGAAACAGGTTTTTGTAAAACCATTCATAAAATATAAATTATCAAAACTAGGAATGTTGCACTTATTAAAATATTGTGGGCTATTGTGCAGTTGTCAGATGAATTACTTGTAGGAAATCAACAAGAAACAATTTATCTGAGTGTGACATAATTGCCCAGAATATTGTAATAGAAATCATTGCTACACTCTTTTGACATATTTTTTGTACCAGCTGTATACGGATATAAAAATGTGTTTGAATTTTTGGTTTCCCTATAAAGAAATGTCAACTCAGTGTCACCATCATCAGCCTTATTCCTGATCACAACACAGTGATCTGAGTTCTTGCAAGGAAATACTATTAAAACATAATTGTCTTCAACAGCCGACTTAACGTTTTTTCTCGCCCTCATTTTGGTCTTTACTATCTTCATTGTCTGAGTAATCTAAAAGGTCACACACTTTATCTTCCACTGTTCGAGGCAAGGCAGATTATTTGGAAAACCGATTTTTCGTGTTGGTTTTCGTCTTCCTTTCCTGTTTCATAACCTTCAAACTTGCAGTATCTTCCAATACGTTTCTAAGTGGCTAATCTGTACTAATGGCTATCATTGCCCTCTTTATATTGCTTCAGTTGCTCGGTTTTTCATCAGCTTTTTAGAAAACTTCGACAAATATCGGGACCTGGCATGTTGCGTCATGCTCAGTTAGTATATTACGTAGAAGGAGTTTTCTGTGGCTCACTTTGACCCTCAAGTTTGTCAGTGGATCTTAGAACAGGAGTTTCACTCTTTAAATAACTGTAACAGTGTTACATACTATGCTCCACATTAAACTGTTACACTGTACCCCATAGGAAAGATTTATGTAATTTTGTAAGATTCACAAAATGTGCAAATCATTATGAATTTTTCGAAGTGCAATATGATACATTAGACTACTATATGACTGTCGCCATTATACTCAGATTTACGGCAGTTTTTCATGACTATAAATAATGGAGAGAATATCGTAGTGTGATAAAAATTTACTTCATATACCTCAAAGTGCTTTTTCAAAGCAGGTTGGTAAAAAGTGGTAGCATATGACAGTTGCAAAAGGTTTAAATACAGGGCTACCAACATGATAACTTACACACAAATCTAAATGCTACACTAGGTCCCTTTTTAAACTGTAGTCCACCTTCCCCTACTAATGGAGCTATTATGTGTCTAGATGAAAAAAGAGAGCTTTTCACAAAATTCATGATGTTATCTTATTTCGAGAACTAGTAGTAAAATATTGCATCACTTGGGGAATTACTGCTCGAATCATACAATGGTCAACCATAACTGGCGAAGCAACAGCAAAGGCCCTTTTAAGCAATGAAATTTGTTTGTCAAATTCGCTGTTACATAGCAACGAATTTTTTAAACAAGTCTGTGCACGTACTGTACCAACAAAGTTTGTCAATTTAACCACACTTTTGTCTACACTTTATTTTGACTCTTTGTTTAAAGAAGGAGAAGAAAGCAAGATGTTGGTCTGGGGAATGGTTCAGAATGAGGGAGAATGAGGGAGAAATTTACACAGCAAAACATGCTAAAGGAACCTGATGAGTACATCAACTTTTTGCGAATGACCGTGTAAATTTTAATATCTTCTCTAGAGTTACTTCGCTCTCCTATTAAAAAAAGTCACAATAATACTAGAATTTATTCTCTTCTGTTTGTTCCTCCAATGACAGTTCATTAAAATATCATAATGTCAGAACTTATAGCTTACATCGTCCTCGGAAGAACCAGAGATCTTGATTTTTTTTTTTATTTCCTTGCATTCCCACTTGCAAGTTGCGCATAGAATGCCGATTTTTTTTTTTCTTTTTTTTTTAAGAAAGCTCTTCCTTTGCCGTATAAGGCATGGAAATATGTCACCTCTACCATTTTGTTAACTGCTAGTGATATTTTGTTTTTATTCTAGATCGCTGTTCCTATAGTTGTAGAAACTCGCGATACAGTAAGATAAACTGTAATAAAACGATTTCTCACTAAAGATACGCGGCGAAACGTCAACACAAACAATGTTCCGCACATGATATTTTCTGTCAATCAAAATTTATGTCAAACACGCGTCAAATAGCACAGTACATTATCAAATATTTGGCGAACACAATAAAATTTGACAAATTGTTTGATGGTTTATGTGGCCATTATTAAAGATACACAGCGAAACGTCAACACAAACAATGTTCCCCACGTGGTATTTTCTGTCAATCAAAATTTATGTCAAACGCGCGTCAAATAGCACTTACATTGTCAAATATTTGGCAAACACAATAAAATTTGACAAATTGTTTGATGGTTTATGTGGCCATTAAAGATACGCGGCGAAACGTCAACACAAACAATGTTCCCCACGTGTTATTTTCTGTCAATCAAAATTTATGTCAAACACACGTCGAATAGCACTGTACATTGTCAAATATTTGGCAAACACAATAAAATTTGACAAATTGTTTGATGGTTTATGTGGCCATTAATGGACCTTCACTTACGAAAGTGCTAAAACGTACTTTCTGATACATCTTTTGCCCATTGTTTATCACCATGTCTTTTGATAGGAGCCGGCCGTAGTGACCGAGTGGTTCTAGGCACTTCAGCCCGGAACCACGCGACTACTACGGTCGCAGGTTCGAATCCTGCCTCGGGCATGGATGAGTGTGATGTCCTTAGGTTAGTTAGGTTTAAGTAGTTCTAAGTTCTAGGGGACTGATGACCTCAGATGTTAAGTCCCATAGCCATTTGAACCAATCTATTGATAGGAGAAATACCAGTGTGTTAATGTTGCAATATTTGCTATCTGATGTCTGCTTCTTTTTATAAGTTACATTTCATACTTCCATACTTTTCTGTATCTACAGCTATACCTTCCAAATATTTTGTAGTTGTTGAGATGCGTTTATAGCGAGTAGTTTATCCATTTTTTGTTGGTGTTTGCAGTAACAGAAACACGCTATAATGTGTGGACTTTCGTGTTTTCCTAATTTATTTTCCCTCAGAAAATTTTGTGATAAAGTGTGGTAATTAATTAGAATTTCTTTTAATGTATGTGTGTCCATGACGAGAAAATTGATTAACGATGAACACTTATTACACACCTGTTCATATTGTAACTAGAGTAGCGCTTACCTAACAAGATTACATTTCATGTTTAGTAATACATCATTTGAAACACTTCCACACAGCAACCTGTGAATTTGCTGGTGGTCATGTTAAGTCTGAAAAGACCGTCGTACAACACAAATCACTCTCCAGAGGAACGTGTCAACAGTAGACAGACAACCGGAACCGATCATGTAACATGTAATTCGCTACAGTGTTACCATTACTCTCGTCAAGGCTTCATTCGAGTTGTACCAACCCATTTGTTGGTGACGGTCAAGATCTAAATCTGTGCAATGAATTGCATCTTTGCTAAGCGTATTTTGCGAACAAACATGAGATGAGACAGTAGTGAAAGAGAAGCGGAGTGAGCGAGGACGAAATAATGCTCAGATCTTTGGTAAGGACTATTTAAATAAATATTTACACCCAGAGCGTATAAAATACCAATGACAAAGGATAGGTTCAGATTGTATTCTATTTAAAACACCCTCCAGCTATCTGAAAATAAACATCGTATGTAAGTCAGTCGCAAACGTGTCTCGCCGACACGCTATGGCAATTTTGACATTTATTTACAACATAATCACTATCCTGTTCATTCTCATTCATCTTTTAGTAGGTGGAGCTGTAAGCACTTCTCGTATTAAAGCTTTCTTTCGTTAGAGTTGTTTCGCAATTTGACGCGTTTACTGAGTTGTTTCGTAAATGCTCACACGCAACAAGGTTTCATGTTAGTTTATTGAGATTTTACTTCTATTTTCAGATAACATTTGGTTTGGGCGTGTACACCGGTTTGTACATAAGTCAAAATTACGAGGTAAGTGCATTATGCGACCTGCACATATGGATTACATTCAGCTTTTTTATAATTTTTATTTTGTTTTTGTGTATTAAAGTGAGACACGGTTGTTCAGTGAGAATAGTAAAGACGTTACATATAATTGGTACTGAGAGGCTAGTAATGCTTTACATAGCTTGATCAGCCACTTGTTTGCACATTGTAAATCACTGACAAACGGTTGTGTGATATTTGATAGTGTCGTAATTGTACTACTGCAACAACATCGACATTGTCCTAAAACCATTTGAGCAGGTATACAGGAAAACCTATAACAGCACATTGCCAAAAGTCATGATGAATCAAACATTCATTAAATTTTGTTGTCACTAATACTATTTGGTAGATTAGCTAGTGTTTACATTAATATGGCTGTTGAAGAAGATACGTGGAAGATTTTTGTAGAGTGAATATTTTATGTTCGATAGAATACTGATGAAATATTGATATACTAGGTAAAGAAAAAGTAGAAAAAGTTTAATGGTCTTATGGCATAGTATAGAGGGCTGATATATACTCCTTCAGTTGTTTAAAATTTCTTTCTTGCCGTTAATCTGTCATGGTAACATGATGTCTGGGTATTATTGTCATTTTCTACTTGCAAGGAGATCCATGACACCACTGAGAGTCATATTTTCCACAGTTAGTCTAGGAATTACCTGCCTTTTTTTTAATCTCTACCATTAATACTCTAGTTACTGAGTCAGCAATGTGCTGTTTGACTGCTCAAAAGGTAACTTTATGATTGATGTGATGTTTCAAGTGTTAATATTGTTGCATTTCAAATTAACTTTAAATTAAATGGTGAGGAGCTCAAGCCAGTGTTCACTGTTTATGGTCTTTTTGGTTATTATAAAGGAAATATCTATGGAGTTGTCGAGTTTTTGGACCTCGCTTTTGCCAGCACTCTTATTGGCTGACATGTTAAGGATCCTGAAGCAAGGCATTGCATTCTCCACCAGCAGAAATATGTTTGCCAACTCAGCTGTTAATGAGATTACAAAGATCTGTAGGTCACTTGAATGGTCTTCAAGCCTTTTGCAGCAAAATTTATAGTCACCAACTTTCTGGACCTTGCAGATGACTTAATGTTATCATTTCCCGATCACAATGTTTTGACAACTTCCCTAGGTGCCTTCATGAGGTGTTACAGATTTCATTGTTTGTTATTTGGACTCCAACCCAACCCAACTGTGAATTGGCAATCTGGGTACTGTCCAAGCTAGGGCGACAAACTTAGAAATTTGTAAATCTTCACAAACATAATTCTGGCAGAACTAAAAAGGAGAAATTAGTCCATATATGCATTTTTTTGGTACCTTGCCAAAGCCTTCAGTTTTATGGATTACAAAATGGTGTGGTGTTAAAACAATGTCCCTTGCTTGAATGGAGTCATACCACAAAATAAGTAAAATCAGGGTCATATTAACAACTTAAACATGGTGTCCCCCAAGGTTGGTACATGGTGGGTGTAACCTCAGTCTTATCTCACATAAATGGTTTACTTAATTTACTGAACGAATTAATTTTCTGCAGTGAGGCTGCCTTTTTTAAAATTAATTTTTTGCTCCATAGGGCATAATAAATTAATGTCAGACAATAAATAGATAATGCATTTCCATTTGGCAGTATTCTCTGATATTAACATGTTGTTGTTGTTGGGGTCTTCAGTCCTGAGACTGGTTTGATGCAGCTCTCCATGCTACTCTATCGTGTGCAAGCTTCTTCATCTCCTAGTACCTACTGCAGCCTACGTCCTTCTGAATCTGCTTGGTGTATTCATCTCTTGATCTCCCTCTACGCTTTTTACCTTCTACGCTGCCCTCCAATACTACATTGGTGATCCCTTGATGCCTCAGAACATGTCCTACCAACCGATCTCTTCTTCTAGTCAAGTTGTGCCACAAGCTTCTCTTCTCCCCAGTCCTATTCAATACTTCCTCATTAGTTATGTGATCTACCCATCTAATCTTCAGAATTCTTCTGTAGCACCACATTTTGAAAGCTTCTATTCTCTTCTTGTCTAAACTACTTATCGTGCATGTTTCACTTCCATACATGGCTACACTCCATACAAATACTTTCAGAAACGACTTCCTGACATTTAAATCAATACTCGATGTTAACAAATTTTTCTTCTTCAGAAACGCTTTCCTTGTGCCACTGCCAGTCTACATTTTATATCCCCTCTACTTCTACCATCATCAGTTATGTTGCTCCCCAAATAGCAAAACTCCTTTACTACTTTAAGTGTCTCATTTCCTATTCTAATACCCTCAGCATCACCCAACTTAATTCGACTACATTCCATTATCCTCATTTTGCTTTTGTTGATGTTCATCTTATACCCTCCTTTCAAGACACTATCCATTCCATTCAACTGCTCTTCCAAGTCCTTTGCTGTCTCTGACAGAATTACAATGTCATTGGCGAACCTGAAAGTTTTATTTCTTCTCCATGGATTTTAATACCTACTCCAAATTTTTCTTTCATTTCCTTCACTGCTTGCTCAATATACATATTGAATAACATTGGGAAGAGGCTACAACCCTGTCTCACTCCCTTCCCAACCACTGCTTCCCTTTCATGCCCCTCAAATCTTAAAACTGCCATTTGGTTTCTATACAAATTGTAAATAGCCTTTCGCTCCCTATATTTTACCCCTGCCACCTTCACAATTTGAAAGAGAGTATTCCAGTCAACATTGTCAAAAGCTTTCTCTAAGTCTACAAATGCTAGAAGTGTAGGTTTGCCTTTCCTTAATCTAGCTTCTAAGATAAGTCGTAGGGTCAGTATTGCCTCACGTGTTCCAACATTTATACGGAATCCAAACTGATCTTCCCCGATATCGGCTTCTACTAGTTTTTCCATTCGTCTGTAAAGAATTCGTGTTAGTATTTTGCAGCCGTGACTTATTAAACTGCTAGCTCGGTAATTTTCACATCTGTCAACACCTGCTTTCTTTGGGACTGGAATTATTATATTATTCTTGAAGTCTGAAAGTATTTTGCCTGTCTCATACATCTTGCTCACCAGATGGTAGAGTTTTGTCAGCGCTGGCTCTCCCAAGGCCGTCAGTAGTTCTAATGGAATGTTGTCTACTCATGTCTTTCAGTGATCTGTCAAACTCTTCATGCAGTATCAAATCTCCCATTTCATCTTCATCTACATCCTCTTCCATTTCCATAATATTGTCCTCAAGTACATTGCCCTTGTATAGACCCTCTATATACTCCTTACACCTTTCTGTTTTCCCTTCTTTGCTTAGAACTGGGTTTCCATCTGAGCTCTTAATATTCATACAAGTGGTACTCTTTTCTCCAAAGGTCTCTTTAATTTTCCTGTAGGCTGTATCTATCTTACCCCTAGTGAGATAAGCCTCTACATCCTTATATCTGTCCTCTAGCCATGCCTGCTAAGCCATTTTGCACTTCCTGTCGATCTCATTTTTGAGACGTTTGTATTCCTTTTTACCTGCTTCATTTACTGCATTTTTATATTTTCTCCTTTAATCAATTAAATTCAATATTTCTTCTGTTACCCACGGATTTCTACTAGCCCTCGCCTTTTTACCTACTTGATCCTCTGCTGCCTTCACTACTTCATTCCTCAAAGCTACCCATTCTTCTTCTACTGTATTTCTTTCCCCCGTTCCTGCCATTTGTTCCCTTACGCTCTCCCTGAAACTCTGTACAACCTCTGGTTTAGTCAGTTTATCCAGATCCCATCTCCTTAATTTCCCACTTTTATGCAATTTCTTCAGTTTTAATCGACAGTTCATAAACAGAAGATTGTGGTCAGAGTCCACATCTGCCCCTGGAAATGTCTTACAATTTAAAACCTGGTTCCTAAATCTCTGTCTTACCATTATATAATCTATCTGCAATCTGTCAGTATCTCCAGGGTTCTTCCATGTATACAACCTTCTTTTATGATTCTTGATCCAAGTGCTAGCTGATGATTAAGTTGTGCTCTGTGCAGAATTCTACCAGGCGGCTTCCTCTTTCATTTCTTAGCCCCAATCCATACTCACCTACTACGTTTCCTTCTCTTCCTTTTCCTACTACCGAATTCCAGTCACCCATGACTATTAAATTTTCATCCCTTCACTATCTGAATAATTTCTTTTATTTCGTCATACATTTCTTCAATTTCTTCGTCATCTGCAGAGCTAGTTGGCATATAAACTTGTACTACTGTAGTAGGTGTGGGCTTCGTGTCTCTCTTGCCCACAATAATGCGTTCACCATGCTGTTTGTAGTAGCTTACCCGCATTCCTATTTTTTTATTCATTATTAAACCTACTCCTGCATTACCCCTATTTGACTTTGTATTTATAACCCTGTATTCGCCTGACCAAAAGTCTTGTTCCTCCTGCCACCGAACTTCACAAATTCCCACTATATCTAACTTTAACCTATCCATTTCCCTTTTTAAATTTTCTAACCTACCTGCCCGATTAAGGGATCTGACATTCCACGCACCGATCCGTAGAACGCCAGGTTTCTTTCTCCTGATGACGACGTCTTCCTGAGTAGTCCCCGCCCGGAGATCCGAATGGGGGACTATTTTATCTCCGGAATATTTTACCCAAGAGGACACCATCATCATTAACCATACAGTAAAGCTGCATGCCCTCGGGAAAATTACGGCTGTAGTTTCCCCTTGCTTTCAACCGTTCGCAGTACCAGCACAGCAAGGCTGTTTTGGTTAGTGTTAAAAGGCCAGATCAGTCAATCATCCAGACTGTTGCCCCTGCAACTACTGAAAAGGCTGCTGCCCCTCTTCTGGAACCACGCGTTTGTCTGGCATCTCAACAGATACCCCTCCGTTGTGGTTGCACCTATGGTACGGCTATCTGTATCGCTGAGGCACGCAAGCCTCCCCACCAACGGCAAGGTCCATGGTTCATTGGGGGAGGGGAATAAAAACATAGAGGAAAGAATTAAGACGTAGTAGGATTCTGATGTACAAATATCTTGAAAAAAGATGCAAATACATCCATACTGGATAAGGTGCATAGTGGGATGGGCTTACTACTGGTGTACAACAATCAATTTAATGTTAACCATACTGAAACTTGTATTGTACCATTCCACACAAATAAAACTGACTACCTGAATCAGTGAGAAATTGTTAATTGAAAGTCCTCATGTGAAATTCTGTGGTATCCTGATGGATAACAAATTGACGTGGCTGCATCATGCAGATAGTGTTTTCTTGTTTAAAAAAAAACCCATGGTTCTGCGTGCTTTACACTTCAAAATGGGTCTCATTGTGTTAACCTGCACAGACAGGCTTATTAGCATGTGTGCCATACTTCCACTCAGCACTGGTATCTGACACAATACTCAGTGTAATAATTTTGGTAAACACTTTTGGAAACAGTGATCAATAGAGTATTATATTTTAACTAAAGTTCAGTCTTGATCACAAGACTTATGTCTCAATAACATAGGTGACCGGTTTCGGTTATATTTATATAACCGTCTTCAGACCCATGGCTTCCTTGGAGGATGGTAGGTGGAGCTCTCCTCAGCTGCTACGAAGTCAATATTCGGTGTAATGATGTTAAGATCAAAAACGTATTTTATTCTACAGAAGTGAGCAGGCACAAAGAATATACTTATAGCTGATAACCGAACATATTGCGGAAGTATCTGCAGGAATCTCGGTTTTTTTACACTTGGGGGTGGGGGAAATATTTTGTGGTATTTATGATTAATAATGCAATAAGAGTGAACTTAGGTTGGCTTGTGAAATTCACAGCCGTGGTACTAGAAATTAATAATACATTCCATGTAGACTTTGTTCCAGTGAAGAGTTCAGAATAGTATTTACATTCTGCTGCAAAATTCTTTAATAATTTACTGGTAGATGTCAGGTAGGAAATAGGCAGTCCTAGGATACTCCAAAATAAAGTAAAAGAGTACCGTATTACACTTAAATCTGATGTGAATACAGTGGAAGATATCAAAAAATTATGATTGTTAGGATAAATATTGACTGAAAACATGGTAATTCGATACCATTTGAAAATGTATAACAGGTATCTGTGTTATTGGAGGTAAAAGTTTCACCATTGAAAATTTTTAAAAATGAGCACTAGATGGTACCAGTGAAGTGTGAAATTAATTTTGTTTTAAATGTTAAATAGATCTAACTCAACGACAGTGCCCTTGGCTTGTTTTATTCAACTTTGGTACATAATCAGCTGCCTTCATAAAAGACTGTTTACAAATGGTTTGCAGAATTTTGTCATGTTTGTGCTCTCATTAGCGATGAATTTAGTCAAGATCAGCCAAAATGAGATGTTCAGAAAACATCTGTGCTATGCGCAACATGACCTTAGAGCACTGACATGTGACTTGCCATGAGATAGAGGCATCTTAAGCACATCAAAGACAGCAGCACTTTTAAGTTTGCATGAACATTTAGCTATGAAAAGAGTCCTCATGTTGGGGAACACACAGTTTGACTGAAAATCAAATGCTGGCCTGTGGCAACTGGTGTAAGGAGGTGCTCAAAAATTGGAGCTGAGGAAATTCAAAATTTGTGTACATGATCATTATGGGAGACAAAATATGGATACATTTGTCTGGGCCAGGAACAAGCAGCAATCAACTGTTTGTGTGTTTCAAGATGAACCAAACCTAACAAAAGTGATTCATCAAAGAACACTTCCAAGGAAATGGTTGTTTATTTCTTTGGCTACATTTGACATGACACGATTTAGAAGATAAAAAAGTTTATGCTGAATGGTATACAATAATTTGCTTGATGTAAGTCAATGAAATCAGGAAAACCAACGTAAAACCTCTTCAGTGTCAGCTGTCAAACGATTTATTATTTGACATTATTTTAAAGGCATTAAAAATGTGATTGCAAAAATTTTCATTCCCTCAAGAAGCTGTTGAATACTTACAAAACCAAGACTTGAGTGGTACCAACACCAGAGTGGAAAAAATTCTAGAATTTGTTTGAATGGATGCAGAATTGTACAAATTTTAATTCTCAATATTTTGAGAAAGAATAAAATAATTTGTCCAAAAGAATTTTTTTTGTCAAAGCTTGTCGCTTTTTCATACAAACTTTCATACCTTGTGTGATGGCCCTAGACTTGGAGGGTGGTGGTTCATATCAAGGTAGCAAAATAACTTGTTTGCTTGTATTTAACTAGAAACGGAAGGAGAGGTGGAGGCGTTAGGTTCCTAAATCATCAGACTTGCACCAGACATCTCCACAACATCTCATGGAGTGACGGCATGTGACACTATTGATGATCTGTCCATTGGTTAGTGATATGGCCCCTTCTTGGTTGCTAGGCAGAAAGAGTAGGCTACAAGTTGGTTCTGGGTTTCACCTCTCCCTTCCCTTCATCCATAATGAAACAAATACAACACATATTGGATGAGCACTCATCGCAGTCATCCATAAGATACAGATACACATCTGACATTTCATAGATCAGATCAGATGGAGACAGTAGCAAACTATTGGGTTGGGACATAAATTCATAGTGTTTTTCATAAGTTTAATAAACACAACAGATATGCATAATAGAGACTTTAGTAATAAATAATATTGTCTCCTTCACTATTTACAACAGTCCGCCAACACTGGGGTTACTTTTCAATTCTGCAACTGTAGAAATCATGTGGAAGAACTTGGAGAACCATATGTGGAGTGCATTTTCATCCAGAAAATAAGTTTTTTGAAGGCTGTTTGATAGAGAGCAGAAAAAGCAAAAATTTTATGGTGCAAGATCAGGTGGTTAAGGTGGCTGCAGAATGACTTCCCAACCAAACTCCTGTGTAATGTTTGTCAGTCGTAGAATGTGGGCAGGCATTATTGTGGAGTAGCATCATTTCACTCAGTCTTCCTGGTCGTTATTCTTGGAATCCTTCTGCTAGATATCTCAGTTGTTGACAATAAAGAAGCAAAACATGCTACGCCACACCATTGCTGTTCCACCAGATGCATAACATTAACTTTTATGAATGTGTGCGGGTCTTTGTATGGGGAGTTGCTGCTTTGTTTGAGTTCGGTTATTCCTTTCTTTTCCTTATGCTAGCAGAAAGGTGCCATTTTCATCACCAGTAACAATACAGGATAAAAATGGTCAGTGTTGTTCCAAGTCAATTGATGACCAAGCAAGCAAGGATGCACATGTGGTCTTCCAATGATTTTTCTGATTTTGGCTTAAGGCGTGCAGTTCCCGTTCACTCGATTTTTGAACCTTCCCCACTGCGTGCAAATGTTGCATGATTGGTGAAAAATCACAGTCCATCATGTCTACCAGTTCTTGAGTACACTCATGTGGATTAATGCATTTAAACAATCTTCATCAAAGCCTGGAGGTATTCCTGAATGCGAGTAGTTACTAATGTCTTAAAACTATGTGACAATAAAATATGAAATATTTCCACAAAAATAATAATGACTTATTGCGAGAGCCATGTGCATTGTTGAAATTACAACTCCATTGTTGCGTGCTATAGTTAAGTTGCAAACTTGTAAAAAAAATTATCAGTTGTAATGTTCCTACCATTTCCCCTCAGGTAATCAACTAAATAATGTACCATTCGTTTCCATTGATTTATTTCCCTTTAATCTGCGGACTTCCATGTACACAGTTGTGCATTTATGAGAAAACTAGCTCAGTGTCCTCTGCTTCACTCAGGTAGACTGTATAGTCTGCAGAGATTTTTTAAAATTATTATTTAAAGGAATTTTTATGTTGTTCACAAATTGCGACACCTTCGCACTAATTAAGGCCATAGAAGCATGGTCTGTTCCGATTGTACTTCTAACCAAAAAGTTATTCTGGTAGCAGGAGTTGGAGGCTTTTGTTAATCCAGTTTCATGAGTTCTTGTGGTGATATTTCCATAGAAACTTTCACTGTCCTATCCTGTATTTCTAACCAAGAAGTGAAATAACTGTTTTTCGTATATTTAGCTTTAAAACAGTTTTAATATAACGAAATATTTTCTAAGAATTTTTTCATGCTCTATTTCACTCCCTTAGGGGTGGAATTTCATAAAATCCCATTGTAAACAATGTCTGCAATATAAAATCAACACCTTCTGCAAATTTCAAGTTTCATTCCTTAGTACTTTGGACTGGTCAATGATGAGTCAGTCAGTCAGGAATTGCCTTTTATAAAAATATATAGATTGATCTTATAATCTGCAGTAGCAGACACTTTTATGCTGTATTTTCCACGTTTTTAAGGAATGTGCATCTTGAATGGACACTGTCTCAAAGTATACAGATGCTCATCAACAATAATATAAGGCCTAGGGATATAAGACAAAATGTGTACATCAATGAACATTTCAAACAAAGCCTGTATAGTTTCAACTTTTGATCCAGAAACTGTTTTTCTTTCTTCCGTTGTAAGTTCATCATCGAACCAGAGGCAAATCAGAATATCACAAATCATAAAAAGCTCATTGTGGCTCAAAAAATAGGTCATATTCATCTGTTTGAAATTCAGTCAGACTTCCCATGTGCCTTATATAAACCAGTTATTATTAGTAGACAAAAGATGAAAGAATGCCTGTAGTTCTGTGGAGTGAAGTTCAATCCAGCATTGAAGACATGGTTGTAGGATTTTACTGTCTTCGGTACATTATTGGTATGCATTTCTATTACACTCTGCCTGCGATTGATGATTAAAAAGTCTGAGACAATCTATCCATGTCTGTAATTGTGGTCTAAGGTGACATGGAATATTTGCACAAGTCAGGTGGTACTATATCATGTGTTAGTTACCAACTTCAAGATACAAGAGTGGGTGCACTAGTTTCCTAAATACTGGTATCATCTTTTTCACATCCATTCACATCCACTTCATCTCCAACTTGTATATCTTCCTGTATCACATCCACATCAGCATCACTCTCGTCCCCATTTCCAAAAATTGATTCTTTATCACTATCACTCTTAAGCATGCCTGCTGAAACTTGATTGATTATGTAACCCCTTTCAAAGCATATATCATCATCCATTATGAATAAAATGCACTATCACACCTTACTTCAATAAAACCTACTTCCTAACTGGTAATTTGCTCCAACAGTGCATGCATATACATCATATACAAATTGGTTACAGTGTACATAGGAATGTCAGTTGAGAAATTGCACTGTTACTGAGCTTTTGTTTTTGTAATAAAATTAAAATGTAACATTGAACAACTGATATTGTATACTTGTAAAATACAGGATAGGATGTAATAGTATTATTTTTAAAGGAAAGTTGCTGCTACAATGTAGCAGAGATGCTGAGTCACATATAGGCACAACTAAAAGAATGTCGCATATAAAGCTTTCAGCCAGTAATGCCTTTGTCAGAAATAGAACACACACACACACACACACACACACACACACACACACACACACACGTGCAAACACAATTCACACACGAGACTGCAGTCTCGGGCAACTGTAGTCACACTGTGAGGAACAGCACCAGTGCATGATGGGAGTGGCGACAGGGTGGGGGTAAGGAGGAGGCTGGGGCGGAGAGGGGGAGGGATGGTAGTAGGTTAGAGGTGGCGGACAGTGCAGTGTTGCTGAGGAGCGTGCAGGAACAAGGTGGAGAGAGGGTACGGCAGCTATGTGCAGTTGGGAGGTTAGACTTGGGGGCAGGGGAGAGGTGGCGAGGGGGAGGGTAGCAGAAAAAGAGAGAAATAAAAAGACTGGGTGCGATGGTGGAATGACGGATGTGTAGTGCTTGAATGGAAACAGGAAAGAGGCTGGATGGGTGAGGACAATGACTAACAAATGATGAGGCCAGGAGGGTTACGGAAACGTAGTATGTATTGCCAGGAAAGCTCCCAGTTGTGCATTTCAGAAAAGCTGGTGTTGGTGGGAAGGATCTGTATGGAACAGGGTGTGAAGCAGTCATTGAAATGAAGGACGTCATGTTTAGCAGCCTGCTCTGCAACAGGGTGGTCCACTTGTTTCTTGGTGGCCATTCATGCAGACAGCTTGTTGGTTGTCATATCCACAAAGAATGAAGCACAGAGGTTGCAGCTTAGGTTGTATATGACATGGCTGGTTTCACAGGTAGCCCTGCCTTTGATGAGAAAGGTGAAGTTTGTGATCGGACTGGAGTAGGTGGTGGTGGGAGGATGTATGGGACAGGTCTTGCATCTAGGTCTACTACACGGGTATGAGCCATGAGGTACAGGATTGGGAGCAGGGGTTGTGTAGGGATGGATGAGTATATTGTGTTGGTTCAGTGGACAGTGGAATACCACTGTGGGAAGAGTGGGAACGATTGTGGACAGGACATTTCTCATTTAAGGGATGATGAGAGTTAGTCAAAACCCTTTTGGAGAATGTAATTCAGTTGCTCCAGTCCTGGATGGTACTGAGTTACGAGGGGAATGCCCCTCTGTGGGTGGACGGTGGGAGTCAGGTAGGTGGTGGGAGACTGGAAAGATAATGCACATGACATTTGTTTTTGTACAAAATTGGGATGAGAATTATGGTCTGTGAAGGCTTCAGTGAGACCCTTGGTATATTTCGTGAGGGACTGCCCATCACTGCAGATGCGACAACTACAGCTGGCTAGGCTGTATGAAAGGGACTTCTTGGTATGGAATGGATGGCAGCTGTCGAAGTGGAGCTAATGTTGGTGGTTAGTAGGTTTGATATGGACCGAGGTACTGATGTATCCATCTTTGAGGTGGAGGTCAACATCTAGGTAGGTGGCTTGTTGGGTTGAGTAGTACCAGGTGAAGGAAATGGGGGAGAAGTTGTTGAGGTTCTGGAGGAATGTGGATAGGATGTCCTCAGCCTCCATCCAGATCGCAAAGATGTCATCAGTGAATCTGAACCATGCGAGGGGTTTAGGATTCTGGGTGTTTAGGAAGGATTCCTTTAGGTGGTCCATGAATATGCTCATAGCCGTGCCCCAGATTTGTTTTAGGTAATGTTTTCAAAGGAGAAGTTGGTCATGTTGACTGAGAAAGGTAGTGTTCAACAGCGTACGACCATGGGCATTAGGGATGTTAGTGTAAAGGGAGGCGGCATCAGTAGTGATGATTAGGACACTGTGTGGTAAAGGGTCAGAAACTGTGGAGAGTCGGTGGAGGAAATGGTTGGTATCTTTTATGTAGGAAGGTAGGTTCCAGGTAATAGGTTGAAGGTGTTGGTCTGTGAGAGATTCTCTCAGTGGGGCCACAGTAACAGGCCACAATGGGGTGTCCTGGGTGGTTGGGTTTATAGACTTTAGGAAGCGTGTAGAAGGTAGGAGTGCGGGAGTGGTAGGGATGAGCAGAGAGATGGACTCCAGGGAGAGGTTCTGGGATGGGCCTAAGGATTTAAGGAGTGACTGGAGATCCTGCTGGATTTCTGGAATGGTGTCACTGTGGCAAGGATTGAAGGTGAATGTATCTGACAGTTGGCAGTGTCCTTCTGCCAGGAAATCCTTGCTCCAAGTGGAGCCTTTGTCCGCAGGTGGGATTATAAGGTCGGAATCAGTTTTTAGGTGGTGAACTGCGGTTCTTTTTGTGGCTGTAAAATTAGTTTGCATGTTGAGGGATTTGGGGAATTATGGTGAGGCAAGGTTTGAGGTCAAGAAATTCTGGAAAGTTAACGGGGTGCTTGGGGGGCAGTGGTGGTGGATCATGGTTGGATGGAGGAGTGAACGAGTTAGGCAGGGTTCAACATTGGTCTTTGGTTTAGTCTGATTGGTAGGGTTGGTGGTAAAGTGTTTCCACTGTAGGGACTGGGAGAAGGAGAGAAGGTCTTTAACAATTCCTTCATGATTGAATTTGGGAGTGGGGCAGAAGGTGAGGCCTTTGGGGACGAAGGCTTCTGGAGGAAAGGTTCATGACTGTGTTACAGGTCTGTTTAGGTTCTGGATTCTATTTGGTGGTGGGAGGGAGTTTTGGAAGGTGGGGTAAGTGTAGTAGGTCTGCAAGGCAGGGTTTGTCAGCTGGGGGGGGGGGGGGGGGGGGTAGATTGTTGTAGAGGTGTTGGACAGTGGTACTCCAAGATGAGAGTAGGAAGTGAGCAGTACGGAGATCTTTCTGAGGTGGCGCTGTGCATGTTCCTACCTGTCCCATCAAAGGAAGGGCTACCTGTGAATCCAGTCATGTGATATACAACCTAAGCTGCAACCTCTGTGCTGCATTATTTGCGGACATGACAACCAACTAGCTGTCTGTCCGCATGAATGGCCACCAAGAAACTGTGACCAAGAAACAAGTGGACCACCCTGTTGCAGAGCACGCTGCCAAACATGACATCCTCCATTTCAATGACTGCTTCACACCCTGTGCCATATGGAGCCTTCCCTCCAACACCAGCTTTTCTGAACTGTGCAGGTGGGAATTTTCCCTGCAATAGATCCTACGTTCCCGTAACCCTCCTGGCCTCAACCTAGTCCTCACCCATCCTGCCCTTTTCTTGTTCCCATTCCAGCACTACAAAGCCTTCATTCCACCATCACATCCAGTCCTTTTACTTCTCTCCTTTTCCGCTACCCCCCCCCCCCCCCCAAATCCCTCACCATCTCTCCTCTGCCCTCTGTCTAACCTGCAGAACTTCACTGGCAGTATCCTCTACCCTACTATCGCTCCCCTCCTTGCCCCAGCCTCCTGCTTACCCCCACCCAGTCACCACTCCCATCATGTACTGGTGGTGCTGCTCGCAGTATGGCTACAGTTGCCTGAGACTGCAGTCGTGTGTGAGTTGCATTTGTGTATACCTGGGGTATTTTCTGACCCCAATGTAAAAATTTCAAATTACTGCACTAAGAATCATGAAACACTAATAAATATTTTGCCCAGTTCTAATAAAATGTCCATTAAACGCACATGTGGAAAATATATGACCTACATCCATGATAAAACTGTTTCTTGTAGTTAAGAAAACCTTGGAATCTGAAAACATTCTAGACACTAGCAAGGTTAATAAGAGAAAACTAGTTTCTTGCTGTGCTCTGTCCGATGGCATTATACCCACACATGGCACAAATGTTTCTGGCTGCTTCTGCTGCTGTCACCCATCTATTGAACTCAAACAGAAGAATATATTGTAAATGCTCCAATTTCTCCAGTTGTCACACAATTTTCTAGCATCCAGAGCTCCAATCACTCTCTATAAATGACAATATGTAAATTCAAGTAGCAACAATGAACTAGGAATGAAAATGGAAATTGATAAATAAACCCATAGAAATAGGAACACCAACATGAACAACAAAAATGCTGTGAACTTGTGCGCCAATCTAATGCTTTCACCAGCTCCTGGCCCAGGACTGCAGAGCTCAGTTCCCACATCTGCCCTCAAGAGTTATTTCCCCCGAGTATAGTCTTGAGTGCTAGCTGTAGTGGATTCGCACCATGCCTCTAACTCCGCTAAACTAGTTGATATATATTGGCAGTCACCAATCTGTATCCTGAAAACAATCAGCGACACAGCATTATTTGACACCTGATGACATCGTGTCTGTAAACACATAACACTGCCCTTGACATCTCACACTTGCTGTGCAACAGACCACTGAAGTGTTTGCATGTATGCTGAATACTTTTTGTGCTTCACTTTAAAGTAAAAACTCTCATTGTGATTACAGTTAACCCAACTGACCACTACTAGACACACACAACCTACCTACAGATGCTTCCCAGTACTATTGCACATACTAACTACTCCTTCAGCGTGGTATTTAATGCTTTACTATTTAAAGTCTACACATTTGCAAAAGTTTATCGAAACTCTAGAACCTAGGAATCCATACAGCTGGTTAAGTATCTGTTGAGAAATTACTTATTGTGTGCAGTTAGCCAGATGCCTTTGGGTCTGATGGTTTAGCCCAGAAAGTTTCACCTCTTCAGCCATACAGAGTGTGCGTGTGTGTGTGTATGTGTGTGTGTGTGTGTGTGTATAGTCATTTTTATCTGTTTTCTGTCTTTCTCTTAGTTGCTCTAAATTCATGCAGGTATGTACTGTCTATGAATCTAAATGATGGCAGTTTGTTTTGTTGCCATACGCATTTCGCTTCTTTTATTTGGGAAGCATCATCAGTGGCCTGAAATATATGTTTCCTTTTATACAAACAATAAACATATTATGTGGTAGATATAATATGCTGCTGTAGTACATTTTGTTGTGTTTTTCTCTTGCTTTTTTAGGTGAGAAGCAACATTTGTAGCACAAGCTCCGTATTGTGAAAGTATCATTTGGTGTTACTTACAATTTCCAGTGCTGTTAACACTTGTGTGGTCCTGGAGAGACAGAACAATACACACACATTTGACATCTTCAGAAAGCCAACAGCCACAGACATAATTATAAATGCTTGATCCAGCCACCTACAAAATAAAAAATGTGTAGCCCTACAACACGTGCCCTACAACACGTATTACAAAGACTAAATAACACCCCTTTCAGTAAAGCAAACTATCAAAAAACAGTAGCCGACCGAGACAGATCCAGCAACAGGGAAGTAACCGTTTTTGTGACATTTATGAGTTCCTAACCAGGAGCGAATTTTATTATATTATCTGTGTGCTTTAATGGTTTATTTTCTTGAGTTTCTGCATGTAAATATAATATCTAATAGCCACAGTTTCCCCACAGTTTTCGCGTTTTTGTTTGCGTCAGAAAGTAAACCGATTTTGTGACACAATTAAAAATTCCAAATCGGGGCAAATTATTTAGTTTCACCTGAGTGCTTCGATAGTTAGGTTTTTGAATATCTGCGTATTACTAGACACAGTTCCTGCATTTTCATCAGGGTCTACAGTAGATATCTGTAGTGTGAGTCAATAGTCCATTTATCTGCATAGTTTAATTTTCCACAGTCTTCAGTATGGGCAGGGACTGCGATTGTTGTGGTGTGGATGTGAGCCGAGTTGGTGACACTTCACTCTCAGCTTCAGTGCTGTGATGGCTTCGGTTACACAGCTTGAGCCTGCAGTGGATGGGCACCACTGTTGTGGGCCTGCCGTGGGGATCCAACAGATGTCCAGCACGTCAGAGTCCTCCGATCGGTCCTCACTGGTGGCCAACCCAGTTACTGCTCGCACTGAGGCTGACCACTCACCTATGGTCGAGTGGGAGGTCGCCCCAGGGTGAAGTGGGCGGCGAAAGACTTACCAGGCGGCCACATGTAAGGCCTCTCCAGTTTGTCTGATAAACAGGTTCCAGGTGCTGTCTGTGGCTCACATTGTCGCTGAGCCAGATGCTGTCGCCTGTCCTGTTTCAGAGGAAACCACTCAGCCTGCAAGATCCGGGCAATTGCGGAGGGTGGGATTATTGGTAGTTGGGAGCACCAACCTTAGGCGCGTTATGGGGCTCCTTAGGGACTTGGCTGACAAGAAGGGTAAGAAAACCAATGTGCACCCCGTGTGCATACCGGGTGGAGTCATTTCAGATGTGGAAGGGGGTCATCCCAGATGCCAGGAAGAGCACAGGGTGCAGCCAACTGCAGGTGGTTGCTCACGTCTGTACCAATGATGTGTGTCACTTTGGATCAGAAGAGTCTCTCTGGTTTCAAGTGGCTAACAGAATTGCTTGCAAGATGAAAGCAGAGCTGACCATTTGCAGCATAGTCGACAGGACTGATTGCGGATCTCTGGTACAGAGCCAAGTGGAGGGTCTGAATCAGAGGCTCAGATGGTTCTGTGACCGTGTAGGCTGCAGATTCCTCTACTTGCGCCAAAGGGTGGTTGGGTTTTGGATTCTGCTGAATAGATCAGGTGTCCACTAAACGCAGTAGGCGGCTACACGGGTAGCAGGGGCTGTGTGGCATGGGACTGGGCGGTTTTTTAGGTTAGAGGGTCTCGGGAAAAACACAAGAAGGGCTTCAGTCACAAAACACAGGAAGAACATAGATACAGGAACCATTGGTATAACAGTTGTAAATTGTCGTAGCTGTGTTGGGAAAGTGCCAGAGCTCCAAGCGCTAATAGAAAGCACTGATGCTCAAATCGTTATAGGCACTGAAAGCTGGCTGAAGTCAGATATAAGCTCAGCTGAAATATTTGTGAAGAACCTAACGGTGTTCTGAAAGGATAGGCTAAACACAGTTTGCGGTGGCGTGTTTGTTGCTGTCAAAAGTAGTTTAAACTGTCGAGAAACTGAAGTATACTTCCTGTGAGTTAGTATGGGCAGAGGTCATTGTTGGGAACTGGAATAAAATAATAATTGGATCCTTTTACTGACCTCCCAATTTAGATGATACAGTTGCTGAAAGGTTCAAAGAAAACTTGAGTTTGATTTCAAACATGTACCTGACGCATACAACAATAGTTGGTGGTGACTTTAATTTACCCTTGATCTAATGGCGAAAATACATGTTGAATTCTGGAGGTACGTAAAATATCATCCGAAGTTGTGCCTAAATGCATTCTCTGAAAACTATTTCGAGCAGTTAGTTCATGAGCCCACGCGAATAGTAAATCGTTGTGAAAACACACTAGACCTCTTAGCAACAAATAATTCTGAGTTTATAGGTAGCATCAAAACAGACTCAGGGATTAGTGAACACAGGGTTGTCGTAGCGAGATTGAATACTGTAATCCCCAAATCCTCGAAAAATAAGCGAAAAATATACCTATTCAAAAAAGGAGAAAAAAATTCTCTTGTCGCCTTCCTGAGAGACAATCTCCACTCATTCCAAATTAATAATATAAGTGTAGACCAGACGTGGCTTGAATTCAAAGAAATAGTATCAGCAGCAATTGAGAGATTTATACCAAATAAATTAACAAACGACAGAGCTGATCCTCCTTTGTACACAAAACGAGTTAGAAAACTGTTGCAGAAACAACGAAACAAACATGCCAAATTTAAACAGGCACAAAATCCTCAAGATTGGCGATCTTTCACAGAAGCACGGAATTTAGCACAGACTTCAGTGCGAGATGCCTATAACAGTTTCCACAATGAAACTTTTGTCTCGAAACCTGGCAGAAACCCAAAGAGATCCTGGTCGTATGTGAAGTATGTTAGTGGCAAGAAACAATAAATGCTTTCTCTGCATGATAGCAATGGAGATACTATTGAAGACAGTGCTGCCAAAGCAGAGTTACTAAACACAGCCTTCCGAAATGCCTTCACAAAAGAAGACGAAGTAAACATTCCAGAATTTGAATCGGGAACAGCTGCCAACATGAGTAACGTAGAAGTAAATGTCCTCGGAGTAGTGAAGCAACTTAAATCACTTAATAAAAGCAAGTCTTCTGGTCCATACTGTATACCAGTTACGTTCCTTTCGGAGTATGCTGATGCAGTAGCTCCATACTTAACAATCGTATGCAACCATTCACTCGATGAAAGATCTGTACTCAAACACTGGAAAGTTGCAAAGGTCACACCAGTATTCAAGAAAGGTAATAGGAGTAAGCCACTAAATTACAGGGCACATATCGTTAATGTCGATATGCAGCAGGATTTTAGAACATATATTGTGTTCGAACATTATGAATTACCTCAAAGAAAATGGCCTATTGACACCACAGTCAACATGGGTTTAGAAAAACATCATTCCTGTGAAACACAACTAGCTCTTTATTCACATGAAATTTTGAGTGTTATTGACAAGGGGATTTCAGATTTGTTCCTTATTACTGGATTTCCGGAAGGCTTTTGACACTATACCACACAAGTGGCTCGTAGTGAAATTGTGTGCTTACGAAATATCATCTCAGTTATGTGACTGGATTTGCGATTTCCTGTCAGAGAGGTCACAGTTCGTAGTAATTGATGAAAAGTCATCGAGTAAAACAGAAGTGATTTCTGGCATTCCCCAAGGTAGTGTTATAGGCCCTTTGCTGTTCCTTATCTATATAAACGATTTGGGAGACAATCTGAGCAGCCGTCTTTGGTTGTTTGCAGATGGTGCTGTCGTTTATCGACTAATAAAGTCATCAGAAGATCAAAACAAACTGCAAAACGATTTAGAAAAAATGAGTGGTGCGTAAAGTGGCAGTAGACCCCTAAATAATGAAAAGTGTGAGGTCATCCACATGAGTGCTAAAAGGAACTCATTAAACTGCAGTTACATGATAAATCAGTCTAATCTAAAAGCCATAAATTCAACTATTGTAATACCTAGGTATTACAATTACGAACAACTTACATTGGAAGGAACACATAGAAAATGTTGTATGGAAGGCTAACCAAAGACTGCGTTTTATTGGCAGTACACTTAGAAAATGTAACAGACCTACTAAGGTGACTGCTTACACTACGCTTGTCCATCCTCTTTTAGAATACTGCTGCGCGGTGTGGGATCCTTACCAGATAGAACTGACGGAGTACATCGAAAATGTTCAAAGAGAGGCAGCATGTTTTGTATTATCGCGAAATATGGACAGCGTGTCACAGAAATGATACAGGATTTGGGCTGGGACATCATTAAAAGAAAGGCGTTTTTCATTGCAACGGAATCTTCTCATGAAATCCCAATCACCAACTTTCTCCTCTGAATGCGAAAATAGTTTAATGACACCAACCTACACAGGGAGGAACGATCACCATGATAAAATAAGGGAAATCAGAGCTCGTATGCAAAGATATAGGTGTTCATTCTTTCTGTGTGCTGTAAGAGATTGGAATGATAGAGAATTGTGAAGGTGGTTCGGTGAACCCTCTGCCAGGCACTTAAATGTGATTGGCGACGAGGATGGGGTCAATGTGGTGTGCGTACTGTAAGACCCTAATGAAGTAGGCGATGTCAACAATATGTCTCGTGGTCTTATTGTGGCGTGTTTATCTTCTGCCGTTAGGTCAGACGATAGAAATGCCACTTGCACGCTTAGAGTAGCAGATTGACGGTGACCAACTTTAAACAGAACTTGATAAATTTTCACACACATTTATTAAAATAATAACAAGCATAAAAATTACTTAAGTTGGTTCTGGATGATATTTACAATTGACTATCTGAAGTTCCTTTGGTATTGGTATGTTAATCTTGTTGTTGTTGTTGTTGTTGTTGTTGTGGTCTTCAGTCCTGAGACTGGTTTGATGCAGCTCTCCATGCTACTCTATCCTGTGCAAGCTTCATCTCCCAGTACCTACTGCAACCTACATCCTTCTGAATCTGCTTGGTGTATTCATCTCTTGGTCTCCCTCTATGATTTTTACCCTCCACGCTGCCCTCCAATACTAAATTGGTGATCCCTTGATGCCTCAGAACATGTCCTACCAACCGATCCCTTGTTCTAGTCAAGTTGTGCCACAAACATCTCTTCTCCCCAATCCTCTGCAACACCTCATCATTAGTTATGTGATCTACCCATCTAATCTTCAGCATTCTTCTGTAGCACCACATTTCGAAAGCTCCTATTCTCTTCTTGTCTAAACTATTTACCGTCCATGTTTCACTTCCATACATGGCTTACACTCCATACAAATACTTTCAGAAACAACTTCCTGACACTTAAATCTATACTCGATGTTAACAAATTTCTCTTCTTCAGAAACGCTTTCCTTCCCATTGTCAGTCTACATTTTATATCCTCTCTACTTCGACCATCATCAGTTATTTTGCTCCCCAAAAAGCAAAACTCCTTTACTACTTCAAGTGTCTCATTTCCTATTCTAATACCCTCAGCATCACCCAACTTAATTTGACTACATTCCATTATCCTCGTTTTGCTTTTGTTGATGTTCATCTTATACCCTCCTTTCAAGACACTATCCATTCCATTCAACTGCTCTTCCAAGTCCTTTGCTGTCTCTGACAGAATTACAATGTCATTGGCGAACCTCAAAGTTTTATTTCTTCTCCATGGATTTTAATACCTACTCCAAATTTTTCTTTCATTTCCTTCACTGCTTGCTCAATATACATATTGAATAACATTGGGAAGAGGCTACAACCCAGTCTCACTCCCTTCACAACCACTGCTTCCCTTTCATGCCCCTCAAATCTTAAAACTGCCATTTTGGTTCATTTACTGCATTTTTATATTTCTCTTTTCATCAATTAAATTCAATATTTCTTCTGTTACCCAAGGATTTCTACTAGCCCTCGTCTTTTTACCTACTTGATCCTCTGCTTCACTACTTCATTCCTCAAAGCTACCCATTCTTCTTCTACTGCATTTCTTTCCCCCATTCCTGTCAATTGTTCCCTTACGCTCTCCCTGAAACTCTGTACAACCTCTGGTTCTTTCAGTTCATCCAGGTCCCATCTCCTTAAATTCCCACCTTTTTGCAGTTTCTTCAGTTTCAATCTACAGTTCATAACCAATCGACTGTGGTCAGAGTCCACATCTGCACCTGGAAATATCTTACAATTTAAAACCTGGTTCCTAAATCTCTGTCTTGCCATTATATAATCGATCTGATACCTTTTAGTATCTCCAAGGTTCTTCCATGTATACAACCTTCTTTCATGACTCTTGAACCAAGTGTTAGCTATGATCAAGTTATGCTCTGCGCAAAATTCTACCAGGCGGCTTCCTCTTTCATTTCTTACCCCCAATCCATATTCACCTACTATGTTTCCTTCCTTCCCTTTTCCTACTACCGAATTCCAATCACCCATGACTATTAAATTTTCGTCTCCCTTCACTATCTGAATAATTTCTTTTATTTCGTCATACATTTCTTAAATTTCCTCGTCATCTGCAGAGCTAGTTGGCATATAAACTTGTACTACTGTAGTGGGCATGTTTGTAGTAGCTTACCCGCATTCATATTTTTTTATTCATTATTAAACCTACTCCTGCATTACCCTATTTGACTTTGTATTTATAACCCTGTATTCGCCTGACCAAAAGTCTTGTTCCTCCTGCCACCGAACTTCACTAATTTCCACTATATCTAACTTTAACCTATCCATTTCCCTTTTTAAATTTTCTAACCTACCTGCCCGATTAAGGGATCTGACATTCCATGCTCCGATCCGTAGAACGCCAGGTTTCTTTCTCCTGATGACGACGTCTTCCTGAGTAGTCCCCGCCCGGAGATCCGAATGGGGGACTATTTTATCTCCGGAATATTTTACCCAAGAGGACACCATCATCATTAACCATACAGTAAAGCTGCATGCCCTCGGGAAAAATTACGGCTGTAGTTTCCCCTTGCTTTCAACCGTTCGCAGTACCAGCACAGCAAGGCTGTTTTTGGTTAGTGTTACAAGGCCAGATCAGTCAATCATCCAGACTGTTGCCCCTGCAACTACTGAAAAGGCTGCTGCCCCTCTTCAGGAACCACACGTTTGTCTGGCCTCTCAACGGATACCCCCCCCCCCCCCCCCCCCCCCCCCCCCCCCCCCCCCCCCCCCCCCCCCCCCCCCCCCCCCCCCCCCCCCCCCCCCCCGTTGTGGTTGCACCTATGGTACGTCTATCTGTATCGCTGAGGCACGCAAGCCTCTGCACCAACGGCAAGGTCCATGGTTCCTTGGGGGGAGGACGTTAATCTTATTCACGTTAATCTTATTCTCACATATATGTCTGATACTTGACAAAAGTGTCTATACATTATTTATCTTCATGGCTGTGTACAGGAATATGGTAATCTTATTAGGCGCAGACTGAAACTTGACTATAGACTGGTACAGACAAATGTAGAACTGGTACAGACTGGTGCAGACAAATGCAGACTGACTAATCGGAGGTCTGTGCACTCATAATACCTCACATGTTCATGTATCACTGCGCGAGTGTGATCCACAAGGAGAAAAGGTTCTACATTAGCAGCAATCTCATTGGCACATATTAATATGTGGATCGGCGGAAGCAGAATTTGGTCTGTCTCTATGGCAGCCATCTCATAGTGCGGAGACGGAAGAGGCTACGCCTGTGCTGTTGTCCTTAGCGGGGCGCGCTTTAGTGGGAAAGTTATGTACGTGCTGACTACTCAGAACTATGTACACAACACATACATTACACGGTTAACTTTCTTGTCACTAGGGTGCTCTACTCAGCAAAATATTAAGTTGGAACAAATCGTTATTTGTATCCTGCCGCTGCCAACAACTACTCGGCATGGTGGTCAATAGGAGTAACTGTTTCGATAGAAGCCAGAACAACATGCAACATCTGAGAAACATTCATTTGTTTCGGGTCAGTACCAACTTTATCTGTCTGTACTGTGTGCTACAATAAGTAGTACCCTTACTTTATCATATGTGCATTGCTTTGGTGTTAACTTCACCCTGTGATAATGATCCCATACAGAGGATACCCATTTCCCAGTATTTGTAACTTGCTGTTATATGGTGGGTTGTTTGCCATCTGAGGTTGACAACGATTTCAATCAACACAGGTACTCTCGACAACTGCCATGTGAAGAGTTTGTGTTTGTGACTTTTCTTTGTGTGTGTGTGTGTGTGTGTGTGTGTGTGTGTGTGTGTGTGTGTGTGTGTGTGTTTCGTAGCCTTGTGCATGTTCGTAGCCTTGTGCGAAGTGATTTGAAGTCTGTGGGTCAATTGATTCTTTCACGTTGTTGTTTTCTGTCACAGTTTAAGATGGAAAACTCCAGTACTGCCAAAAGGGACAGGGAAACCCTTTCTGTGGAAGAAAAGGTAAAAATCCTGGAAAGAGTTGAAGCTCACCATGGAACACGTGTTGCATTAGCACAGAGTTTAGGAATACCGCTATCTACGTTGAACACTATTGTGAAAAAACAGAGACTCTATTTTGGAAAGTGTAAGCAACAGTGGGCAAAATTAAAAAAAGAAAAAGAAATATGCCAGCTATTCAAAATTCACAGAAACTGGAAGAAATTGCAAAGAATTGGTTTCTCCTGCAGCACGTGTATCGAATATTCCAATAAATGGTGTGATGATGCGCGAAAAGGCACTGAAAGGCGCCAATGTGCTTGGGATCAAGGACTTTACAGCATCTAATGGGTGGACAGATAGATACAAGAAGCAGTACAATGTAGTGTATAAAACTGTATGTGGTGAAGAAAACAGAGTGGTAGGTTGCAAGAACTTTTGAAACAATATAAACTGAAGGATATCGTCAATATTGACGAAACGGGTCTCTATGTCAGTGTATTTCCAAATAAAATGCTTGCCTTTAAAGGCTAAAACTACCATGGAGGTAAACACAGTGAAGTTCACCTGTCAGCAATATTAGGCACGATCAGGGATGGTTCTGAAAAAATTAAACTGCTTGTGACTGGCAAATGTAAAATACATGGTGTTTTAAACACATAAAAACACTGCCAACGAACTACAGTGCCAACAAAAAAGTGTGGATGATGTCAGAATTATTCGAGAAGTAATTACGTTGCCTGATGCAAGAATGGGTACTAGAAAACTAGAAACAGAAAAGTTCTCCTGTTAGTGGATTGTTGCCGTGCGCATCCCAGAAATATATGTCTGTGTAATGTGCGATTCGAGTTTCTGCCACCAAACTGCACAAGCAAATTACAGCCTTTGGATTTGGGTATTATCCATGCCTTCAAAAAACGCTATAGGAAGGTGATTGTGCAGAAGACATTAACTTTGATGGAAATTGGGAAAGACTCAGCCATCTTTAAAGTGTCAATTTTAGATGCTTTGCATTATATTGCAAAGGCATGGACAGAAGTTAAGGCAGCCACCATCTCCAGTTGCCTCCGAAGAGTGAGATTCATTGAAGCCGGCCATGGAAATGGATCTGACACACTAGATGTGAGTGTTAGTGATAACTGTGAAAAACTGCTTATTTCATCATGGGAAAAGCTGCAGCTGCAGCGTCCAGTTCACGATTTCTTATACATTAACGTGATGTCATTGTGGAAAGTGTTTCTGTGGATGACGTGATCGACTTTCACACTCAAGAAAATACAGAAAGTGACAATGACAGTGATGAGGGCAATGAGGTTCCCTCATTTGCAGTTGTTAATGCTGCAGTGGAAACAATTAAAAAATATATTTCAGCTGCAGATGTTGATGACAAGGTTTTCCATTGTGTTTACAAACTCGAAAACCACATTGAAAAAATTAATCAGAAAAAATTAAAACAACCCATAATTTTGGATTTTTTTGCTAAAAAGTAGTAACTACTGTACCCATTTGTTCACGTCGTATTTATAGACCAACCAAATTAAAGTCAATATAATAAATATAAATGGCATATTAATGTTTTGTAAATGTGTGCTTAAAATTCTTCAGTGTAGTATGATTTCCTTCCCTGTAATTTTGGCTGTGGATACAGTCTGATCTCTTCGTAACCCCGATGTCTATGTTGATTTGAAAGTGTCAATTTGGCTGCGATCTGACGAAGCCAGTGAATGTGAAATAAAGGCTGCGGTGACTGATTGATCTGTAGTTTAGTGCCATATTTAACATACTGTACAATATTTGACGCACCTATAGATACAAAATCAAAAACAGCAAGATAAATGGCTGGTGCTGTATACATCTGCTGACATCCCTTTTGCAGGAAAGTTACACTAAAAATTATGCAGTTTAGGGAGGTTTTTAATGCAGTATACACTTGACCTGCACTTTTCATAGGCATCTAGTGTAAATACTAAAACTGCCAATTGCATCACTTTAGCTTTGCAAACATGCAAATCAACATGGCGGTCGGGTGATTTGCATTATTTTTAATGAGATTTGTTGTGCTAAAGTGTCGGTGAATGTCATATTACCTGCTAAACATAGCACTAAATTCAGATAACCTTTATTAAATAATAAACACTCCCTGATGAGTATTTTGTTCCCTATTATCTACATATATCGTACAAAACTATGAAAATGGAAAGGGGGCCCCATAAATAAACGGTTAAACTTAAAAAAGTCATTTCCTCATTTTACATTTTCTCGCAGTTTATGCCATTTTTTTTCAAGTCCCGTGAAAAGTGTGTTTTTACTGTGCTTGCCTTACACTTTTACTGAGTTGGTATTGAAACGTTTTGTGAGGAAGCAAACTGCTATTTTTCACAAGAAAGAGAACAGTGCATGCTATTGGTCAAATGATTCCCTTCTAGGTGTCACTGCCATGTCTGAGCTCATGACAAAGACAAGACTCAAATTATTTGTAGAAAATTTGCACTTCAATGACAATACAAAAACTATACCTAGAGGCATTGCTGATTATGATTACCTTCAAAGTATCCATAATTCAGAAACTCAACGCTTGTTTGAAACAAGTCCACGTTCCATCAAGCATATTGCTGTTGATAAGAGCACGATACCTTTCAAAGACCAATCCTCATTAAGCATTATATGCCAGTGAAAGTGCAGTTGTAAATTATGGGGCTTAGCCAACACTAAAACAGACTTTGTTTCTAATTTTCAAATTTATACAGGGAAAATGTGCAGAGCAGGAAGATTCCAGATTTTCTCTTGAAGGGTGGTTTCTAATGAGACTATGTGAGACTTTCATGGATTGTCATTGTCTTGCCTTTGACAATTTTTTCACCTCATTCAGACTAATGGTATCCTTATATGAATTGGTCTTTGTGCTGTTGGCACAGTCAGGCAAAATATGAAGGGCCTAGAGGCCAGTTACAATGTGGAGAGTTTGTCTTCTGTACAAAAGGGTGTGTATCTGCAATAAAATGGTAAGACAAAAAGCCAGTTACAGTTTTGCCAACTGCTTACCACCTGAAAATAAAAGATTTGTCACAAAAAAATAGAGATGGTACCATCTGATCTACAACCTGCCCTGCATCTGTCATGGAGTACACAGCTGCAGTGGGAGCTGTAGATCAAATTTAACCAGCAGAGAGAAAGACATACTTATTGGCAGCGGATCACTCAAATGGTGCATTGTGTTTTTTCTTTTGTTTTGGACACTGAAATAGTAAACAGTTTCATCATGTGAAACTGTAATAACGGGGGAAAATGTAATCAACTTCCTTTCCCCCTTGTTCTTGTAAGGCAGCTTTCATCTGGAAGAAATGTAAAAAGAAGGGGAAGGCAAGCATTCATTGCAAAAAAAAAAAAAAAAAAAAAAAAAAAAAAACCAGTAGTTTGTGGAGTTATTGATGATGTGTGCTTGTGTGCAGCTGCAAAATATTTTCCACCAGAGCACAGGGAGGTGATACAGGCAATGCAGTACAAGGAAGCAAGAGATTAAGACTAATTTCATATGTAGATACTGTAAAGTACCACTGTTTCTTCAGCCATGTTTTGAAAAATTTCATAAAAATGTTAAGCTGTAAATAAATAAATTTGTTTGATATAATAATGGTGCTTACTTTTTTCCTTTTACAGAGAGACAGAGACAGAGACACAGAGAGAGAGAGAGAGAGAGAGAGAGAGAGAGAGAGAGAGAGAGAGAGAGAGAGAGAGAGAGAGAGAGAGAGAGGGGGGGGGGGGGTTGGGTGTTCTCAATTTATTCCTCCTCGAGTCCAGTGGGACATATACATCCTACTTAAAATAATAATTATAAATCTATAAACAACAATCAAACTTTAGAAATATGGCCTGATTCGGTATCCATTCCAAAATAAGGAAGCCAATTTTTACAGTAATATGCAAAATTTTAACTAATGCAATCATGAAAGGGTTAAACAGTATCTCGTCTTTATGAGGTGGTTTGCATGAGAGTTCTTTGGAGTGCTTAAAGATGTCTTGGCTGTCAGTGAATATGGAGACGTCTTCAACTTTTAGGAGTCCCGTTGAGGACTGAATGGGCCCATATAGCTCTTTTATTCTAGTACAAAGGTATTGTAGGTGTACAGTATCGTAAGAGTCTTGTAGGTTTCTTATTTTTTGTTGCCACCACATGTTCATATCCCTTACTTTGGTCTGACATTTATTTTTTAGTTCTTGAAAACTTATCTTCTTCACTCTAGAGATTCGATCCTACATATGTATGAGGTGTGATAAAAAAAGAAACAGAACTTTACGTTTTTCTTAAAGAATATTTATTTATTCTTCAACAGCTTCATCCCCTTCAAAGTAATCCCTCAGATGTAATATACTTGTGCCAGCACTTTTCATTATGGTGTTCAGCTCCTTTGGCGGTTATATTTTTATCTCATCAATGGTGGCAAAACGGCATCTTCTCGTGGTTCTTTTCAGCGTCAGGAATAAAAAGAAGTCGTAGGAGGCTACGTCCGACAAATATGGTGGCTGACGCAATATAACAGTTTTGTTTTTGCCAAAAAATCACAAACAAGCATTGTAATGTGACCATTGTGATGCAATTTCCATGAGTGGTTTTGCCACAAGTCTGGTCATTTTATTCTGATTGTTTCACTGAAATAGTGCATAACTTCCAGGTAGTATTCCACACTGATTGTACAACCGTAAGACAGGAACTGATGATGCACTATCCCACTGTAATCGAAGAAAACAGCGAGAACAACTTCCGCTTGTGATTGAACTTGTGAAAAAATTTTTTGTCTCGGCTCTTCAGGTAGTTTCCATTGGAACGATTGGGCCTCGGTTTCAACATTGTACCAGTATACCCGTGTTTTCTCACTGGTTATAACTTCCTTTAGAAATTCTGGGTCACGGTTGACTTCATTCAGCAATTCATGAGCGATGTCTACACAATGTCAGTTTCGGCTGAAATTCAACAGTTTCGGAATATATTTGGCCGCTACTCGTTTCGTGCCCAAAACAAATGGTGATTTGATGATTTTCCAGAACCATTTGCTGTACTTCTTCCACAATGTCATCAGTAATTGATGTGCTAAGGCATCCATCTCAGTCATTTTCAATGTCTTTTCAACACTCCTTGAAATTTTTATATCACTCATAAACTCATGTCATACTGACAGCAGATTCGCCAAAAGCCACAGTCACCATTTGAATGCGGTGCTGCACTTTATTCCATTTTTCATGCAAAATTTAATCAAATTCTTTAATCCATCTTTTTTGAAAGTAAAAATTCGCCGAGCACTCAAAAACACACAACCATTTTACTGTCATCAATAAATTAAATATTCAAAACAGCTGAAAATGCAAACAATGTGCAGGAAAATGTGTAACAACAAGATAAAAAAATATGAAAATCAGATGTACAATGGTTATTTTTGAAGTAAGAATCTCTGCTGGTGCTGGTTGTATGATCATACTGCTTTGTTTGTCACCATGTCAGTCAGTAATCCTGCCAATTGTGAGGTTCACTTGGTTATTCAGCTCTTCAGTGCAAAACAAGTTCGTCCTGCTGAAATTCACTGGACAGCTTGTTGAAATTTATGGTGCAGGTGTAATGAATAATGGAAATGTGCGTAAATGGTGTAGGCTGTTTAGTGAAGGGAGGACAAATGTTCATGAGGAATGATCTGGAGGGCCTACTGTGAAGAATGAAGACTGACACAAGAAGTGGATGAGGCACTTTGCCAAAACAGGTGCTTCACAATTGACAAGCTGCACCTGAAATTTCCACAAGTTTCAAGATTGGTAGTTTTTCACATTGTTACTTACAAACTAAAAAAAAAAAAAAAAAAAAAAGTGTGCAAGATGGTGCCGAAAATGTTGACAGAAGAACACAAAACAAAGCAAATGGCACATTCTTTGTCTATTTTGGAGCACTGTCACAAGGATGGTGACGAGTTCTTGACCCACATTTGTGACTGGTGATGAGACATGAATTGCCCACTAAACTCCAGAGAATAAATGTCAATCCAGCGAGTGGCATCATTCAAACTCCCCAATGAAACCAAGAAAATTCAAACAAGAACCTTCAACACAGAAAATCGTGGCCACAGTTTTTTGGGACCAGAAAGGCATTCTTCTGTTTGACTTTCGCCAAGAGGAATGGCAATAAATGCTTGAGAGTATGGGGAAACATTATTAAAGGTTAGGGGTGTTATTCAAAACTGCAAGTGGGGGATTGCTCTAGCAGCGTCGTTCTACTTCGTGACGTGCTGGGTCTCGTGTTGCAGCAAGAACAAAGATGCAACTGGACAAGTTCCATTGGGAATTAGTGGATCATCCACCATACAGTCTTGAAGTAGCACCGTCAGACTGACTTTAATCCGTTTCCAAAATTGAAAGAATTTCTTAATGGAAAGTGCTTAGAAAATGATGACATGTTGAAAGAAACTGTTACTAACTGGTTTAACGGTCAGCCAGCAGAGTTCTTTGCTCCTGTGATCCAAAAGCTGGTGCCATGACTTGACGAAAGTTTAAGTGTTTGTTGTGACTGTGTTGAAAAGTGAAAAATTTGTGCATATTGTAGTTTGTGATTCAATTTATGTTCATAAATAAAGTTTCTCTTACTTTATTACAAATCAGTTCTTACTTTGAAAATGACCCTAATATAAAGCCCACGAAATTAAAAAATTCCCATTACTTTTTGATCACATCTCACATATATCATTTCTGTATTGTATATGACATGTCCAGTACTATTGCACTGAATGGTCCAAGAAAGAATAAATCCAAAGAGTCAAATGAAA
The DNA here is from genome assembly GCF_021461395.2 of Schistocerca americana. Classification (NCBI taxonomy): domain Eukaryota; kingdom Metazoa; phylum Arthropoda; class Insecta; order Orthoptera; family Acrididae; genus Schistocerca; species Schistocerca americana. The sequence continues at coordinate 433,185,626 of NC_060120.1, read as the reverse complement.
ATCTTACAAGTGTAATTAAAAATAGACATTTTGCACCATTGCTCTGTAAGTTGGCAGTACTGTTACCGATGATGTGAGGAATGACCTATAGGGGGCAGCATACTACAGACAAGCAAAATGCAGCCACAATACCAGTTCAAAATGGCTACCCCACTTGTGACATGCAGCAAGAAAGAACAACATTCTGTCATACATTTTCTGAACAGTAAAGATATGAAAACTATTGAAATCCATCAGCAAATGAAGGTCCAGTATGGTGATGCATTTCTATCACTGCAGCAAGTGCACGAGTGGAGTAGAAAGTTCGGAAATGGTGTGATTTCTGTGACAGAAGCCCAGTGCCTGGTTTAAGAACACCACAATATTATGACATCAGAGTCTACTGCAGCAGTTGAAGCTGCAAATATGAACACAGCTCATGGCTCAACATGTAACATTATTCATGAAGTGCATAAATTTTACAAAGTGTCTTAAAGGTTGGTGCCATGGCAGGTCACTCCAGAACTGAAAGAGTGAGGCATTAACATCTGAGAAGAACTTTCACTGTGCTTTGAAGCAGAAGGTGATGGCTTTTATGTGAGAATTGTTACAGGAGACTAAACCCAGATACACTACCACCAACCCTAAACAAAGAGAAAGCATAGAATGGTACCATTTCTCATCATCAAAACCCATGAAGTTCCGGATGCAGCCATCTGCAGGGGAGGTTTTGCTGACTCTCTTTTGGGATGAATTAGGCGTTGCTGTGGAACACTATACGACTAGGGGAAACACCATCATCAGTGCATCACATTCCAATGTGTTAAAAAATCAGCTTAAGCCTGCAATAAGCTCAAATCAATGTGGACTTCTGACAACAGTTGTCATTTTGCAGTTGACAATACTCGGCCTCATACTGCCCTTGCAACACTTGTAACCATCAATGACCTGCACTTTGATACTCTTCCACATCCATCATACTCAACAGATCTCGCACCAAGTGATTACCACATGTCTGGATCACTCAAATAGGTGATGGGAGGAAAGAAATTTTGTTCTGATGAAGACGTGCAGCAGGCAGTGCACAATTGGCTGCACACATGATCAAAAATCTCCCCCCCCCCCCTTGTCCCTCAGAGAAATCTGTGCACTTCCTACATGCTGGAGGAAGTGTGTTGTAGGAGACTATGTCAAAAAAGATACATGATTTCTGCTTTTGTTCAACAAAAAAATTTGAGGTTTTCATTTTAATCTCTCTTGTAAATAAAACAGAGCAAGTAATAAATAGATTTATATTTTGGTATTATTCAAAGTATGGTCCATTCTTAATCTAATTTTGTTATGTTGAGTGGATGGTGAGTCAGATGGTGACAGTTTCATTTTGAAATTTTGATGTGTGAAATTTCTTCCTTTTGATATAAAGTTGGTCTGTCCACTAATCACATATATTCCCTGAGCTCTTCATATATATCCATGTGTTCTTTAAGTGTTTTGGTAGGATAAACTGAGTGTCAATAATAAAGACTTTATGTTCACTACAATGACTAAGTAGTAGTGTGTGTTGGAAGTGCAATTTCCTACTTATTTTTTCCCAGTAACGCTGCTGCACTCTAAACATTAACCCTTTCAGACTCTGTGGTTACAATTGTGTACATTAATTTTCATGACGTCTTAACTGCAATAAAAATATTTTTCCTCAATTGGGAGCTGATGTACACATTTGTGAATGTTCATTCTTTTCACCGTGCACAAGTGCTGCCATCTGTTGTGCAGTGCTATAAACATATCAACAGATTAATGTAGCGGTGCAGAGCAGTTTGTGACCTTGAAAGTACCTGGTAGTCTTTGGTAAGCTATAACCCACAGTATAGTTGAGCACCAGTATTGTTGTTTTGCATGAACATTGTAGAATGTTAGATTTATTTATTACAACAAGCAATATTTCAAAATCATTTGTTTTAGTCAACAAAAAGAAGCGATGTTTTTCTGTGTGCACAATTGTAGCCATGAGGTCTCAAGAACAATGTTTTACATAACACTGAGTATCTTGTGTTTCCTTCACATGAAGTGCTTGTTGGAACAGTTTCTTTTTATCCTGAAGATTGTATGAGTTTTGACTGGGATTTATTCAAAACATATGAAGTATGTTGTATTACTAGATATTGTTATGAGCAACAGTTAGGAAAATAGACAACTTCCAGTTGATGAAAATGTCGTTAGGTCTACTGTAAATTATTATTTTAGGGAAATACCACTACTGATATTATTATTTGTGAATATTTCAGTTCTGTTCATCATGTCGAAGAAACAGTATTTCAACATTGAGTGAGATGCAGATGCTGTTTTAGAGATGCTGCTGAATGGAGAGGTGTCAGATTTCGATTTATCATCAGGTGAATAATCAGTTCCTGATGTACAATCCTACTGTACTTCAGGACAGAAAGAAGTGAGAGTGGGAGCTGACAAAATAAACAGGGGAGAAACCAATGGTGAGTCAACTGCAAATAATGAAAGTGGTGTGTGCAGTGACAATGGTAACAACGATAGTGATATTCAAGACAGTGATCCACTTACCAACAATGAGCTCAGTGATGTAAAATACATTTTGTCAGAAAAAAAGGACATCAAGTGGCGTCATCGTCCTCTCTCTATACTGGATTCATATTACGAATGGGAACAATGTATTGAAGAACAGTAAATACTTTCTCCTTCAACTTATTTCAGCAAGTACATTACCAATGATCTGTTCAGTACTATGGCTGATATGACAAACCTATATGCCTTGCAGAGTGGAACAATTAGCAATTTCAAACTAACTACACCAGCAGAACTCCAAACCTTGTTTGGGCTTCATAAAATTATGGGAACTCTAAAATTTCCTAGAGTCCAAATGTATTGGGACACAACATTGAAAATGCGATTATTCTTGGACAGTATGCCCAGAAATAGATTCTTCCAACTCGGAACAAATTTACATCTTGTTAACAACATGGCTATACCAGCAGACAATCAATAAATAAAGTTCGGCCTATATGTACTGCCATCCATAACAGATGTCTGGAGTTACCTGTGGAGGAAGAGCTTGCTGTTGATGAGGCAATGATCCCATTCATCGGGAAGCTGCCAGTAAAACAGTATGTGAAGAGAAAGCCTAAGCCTTCTCCGTGGGGTATCAAAATGTACATGTTATGTGGTAAGAGTGGACAAGCCTGTGATTTTATTCTTTATCAGGGAGCATCGACTGAATTTCAGATATCTTTGTTGAAGGAATTTGGCGAAGGTCCAACAGTAGTTTTAAAATTGTCCCAGAGAATAAAAAACCAAATGGGGCATAAGATATATTTTGACAATTTCTTTTCTTCATACAAGCTTTTCCAAGCATTGAAACAAGAAAAAATTTGTGCTGCTGGAACTGTCAGAGTTAATCATTTTGCAAATCCTCCTCTAATACTAGATAAGGAGGCAGAAGAAATTTGTAGCGCAGATGACATAACACTGGTAAAATGGGTTGACAACAGAACAGTTGTTCTAGACTGTAATTTTATTGGAAAAGGAGAAATTGACAAAAAAGTTGAATGCTGGGACTAAAAAGAAAGTAAATATGTTACTATCGATCGACCAGAGACTGTAAAATGCTACAACCATGGCATGGGCGGAGTTGATCTTTTTGATCAATTGATGTCATACTACAGAATTTTTATAAAGTCAAAGGACTGGAAGCTCAGAGCTATTTTCCATGCTGTAGATTTTGCTGTGGTACAGAGCAGGCTCGAATACAGGAAAAATGCCAATGCAGTTGGTCTACAAATGAAGAAAATAATGGATCTCTTACACTTCCATATGAAGCTGGCTGATGCTAGTGTTAAGTGGGATGGATACCTCGAATAGAAAATGAGGCCGACAATCTGCCACACCTCCAGATACACCTGTTCAAAGATGATGAGGAGAAACTAGGCCTCCTGAAGAGATTCAGTATGATGGAACACAACACTTACCTCTTCATGAAAGTGGTGCACTGCCTACCATGTGCAAATTTCCAGGATGCAAGGGACGTTCAAGAATAAAATGTGAAAAATGTAATGTACATCTTTGTTTGTCAAAGGAAAAAAACTGTTTCCATTCATTTCATGTCAATTAGAACCACATAATGAACATAATTCCTGACTCATTTCATTTTTAATTAAAACTATGGTGAATTTTGCATGTATTTTGTGTGTAAATGATTTCAAATTTATGTGTAATGTTTAAATAAATTAGTTTTGTCTGCTATGACTTCAGTGTTGATTGAGACCCAGTTTACACAAATGTGTACATTTTTTTTCGAAAATGGTAACATATCTTAAAAGGAGGGTGTCCACAATGAGGAAACCAAAGAAAAACTGGGAATGAACTCTATAGATGTAGCAGTCAGGGCGAACAGGCTTAGATGGTGGGGTCATGTTACACGCATGGGAGAAGCAAGGTTACCCAAGAGACTCATGGGTTCAGCAGTAGAGGGTAGGAGGAGTCGGGGCAGACTAAGGAGAAGTCCGCACCTTGGCGAAAATAGTGTTCAGATGATCATAGAAACTGTTCTTTTAATACTCAATATCAGGCTTCAGCAACACAGATATTACTAACGACAGCTTATTTACAATTAAATCATAGAAAGTAATAAGTAGCTCCTGACTTTTCTGAAAATACACAGCAGAGACTTCTGGAGGTTGGATATCTCATGGTCAATGCAGGCCTCTGAATGTGTGTTGAATAACAGTGGAATATAGGAAGTCTTTATAGATGCACTTGCAAAAAAATTGTCTGTCTGGATCGCACTTCATTTCTTCAAATTGATAATGTGTTTCAACAGACTGTCATCAAATCAGTTGAAGACAAAAGTGAAGAAACATGGGATAAGTGTTATTTCATATAATACTAGAATTAAAATTATGGAAAATTCAGGATGGAATTACAACAATATTATGATTGCTACTCGCCAAATAGAGGAGATATTGAGTCGTGTGTGTGTGTGTGTGTGTGTGTGTGTGTGTGACACAGAGGCTGGAGACAATTGCTTGATCCCGGCCTCAGTGGTCTAGTGTGTGTGATTTGTGTGTTTTCTACTTTAGAAGAAGGCCTTTCAGCTGAAAGCTCAAATGTATGGCAGTCGTTTTGTTGTTCCTGTCTGCAACTCAACATCTCCTTTATACACTGATCAGCCAAAACATTATGATCACCTACCTAATGATAACTATGTTCACCTGTGACATGGATAACAGCAACCATGTTTCGTGGCATGGAGCAGTGTGGCCTTGGTAGGCCACAGGAGGGAGTTGGCACCACATCTGCACGCACAGGTCATATAATTCCTATAAATTCAGGTGAGGGGGGTGAAGAGCTCTGACACCTCGTTCAATCAGGTCCCAGATGTGTTTAATTGGGTTCAGATCTACCAAGTTGGGGTGCCAGCACATTAATTGGAACTGGCCACTGTGTTCATCGAATCACTTCATCATATTCCTGGCCTTGTGACATGGAGCATTATGTTTAAAAATACCACTGCCATCGGGAAACATGATCGCCATGAAGGGTTGTATGTGGTCTGCAACCAGTGTGTGATACTCCTTGGCCATTGTGGTCCCTTGCACAAGCTTTAGTGGACCCATGAGTGCCCCCGTGAGTGTTCCCGAGAGCATGGTGGGGCTGCTGGTGGTAACAAAGTCACAGGTGGCACTCATAACACACAAAAGCATTCTATAATAGAAATATGACAGGCCCAACAAAAGTAAACTACAAATTAAATTTAAATATATTAAATATTTTTGTTCCCATACTTCAGTAAAAAATTCCACACAAATCCTTATTGATAATTCATGTATGTGTATAGAAGTCTTGAAAACTTCATGAATTTGCATAAGGAATGGACAATATGAGACAGCTTTGCAATAAAGGACATAAAACATGCTTGATACAGAATTTAATAAAATAAGAAATATTCACACACTGGCTGCCGGACCTGAATCACCCAAGGTAATGTACCAGGCTGAGACCTTTTTCAGGGGTGAGCAGGATTTGTCTGGGCTCGCTTCATCTGCATGTTGCAAAAATGAAATTGGAAATACCTACCAAATACTAAAGAAAATTCTTCTGACGATCCATAGAAAGGACCCAGTATATCCATTTGAACTCAATGTAGTTATGTGTAAGAATGGAATATGTGTATAATTTGGGGCATATGACCTGCCAGGGAAGTCACCTTATGTATCAGTTTGGTACACGTGGCAGCTGGTGTGTTGTTATAAGGGAAGAACAAAGAGGAGATTTAACAAGAAAATGTATATTTGTATTGGCGGATGTACAGTTTATTTTATTATTATTATTATTATTATTATTATTTATTTTTTTTGACCTACGACTTTGTTACCGCAAGTACCACAGTGCTCAGTATGATAGTGTACCATTTGGCATTGTACAGTGTATTGGGTCTAAGTTTTTTTTTTAGTATGTATCTTTTATATTGCATTTTTCTTTCATCAATTAGTGAGCCTATCTTCTTCCTAATAATATGTGAAATGACATGTATTCTGTGTTTATTCATTTTTGTTTTACAAAAGATTTGATTATGGAAGTCTGCTGAAACAAGTCATCCATTTGAAGAAATAAAATGCCATCTAGACAAGAAGTTTCTCTATATTTGTTGAATAACTCTCACATCTGTCCTGGAGAACACTGAATGTAGGTTCGATTAGGAAACTTTCGGATATGAACTATGCTCTCGGTCCACCCGTAAGCCGTCAGTTTGTTCACTGAAAACACAACAGTCATACAAATAGTGAGCAAAGACCACCTCACATTAGGCAGACAGGCAAATGCATTGTGCTAGGTAAACATCATTAGTTGGTAAAAAAAAATCCAAATCACAATCCAGGAGGAAACCACACAGTGAAGAAGTGTCTTCAGTAGGTACATCGGAGAGCTTGCTGTAAACGTGGGCTGGTTGACAAGGGAAATTGTGGCTGTCTGTGGCAGTCCTTAAACCTGCTATGGATGTTTTTCTGCATGCCCTAGTGCCAAGAGATGTATCTGTCTATGCCGCATATAGCAACTTTGCTCAGCATATCCATAATTATACTGAGTAAACCATTGACATGTCCATTGGGATTATAAGAGTGATAACATATGAGGAAGTGAATATCGTGTAGCCATTTCCAGAGAGAGGCATGGGAAGAGTCATATTGCAACATGAGGAAGGCATTGCTCATTCGCCAAATTAGTCTCCACTGCAAATCAAACACCACGAATGCATCATTCTCTTTATGCCTACCCCTTCCAAGAAGGTAGTGTAATTTGTTTCATTCTCAGTGATCTTTCCTGCTGATACCCTGGTTTTACCCATATTTCAACATCACTGTTAAAGGGTTCTTGTGTTAAAAGAGCTCTTCTTTCTGATCTTCTGTTATACATTATGTCTGTAAATGTTCTTACATACTATATTCCAATATTCATTCTGATTGCATTTTGTTTTCAACTGCAAAGCTGACAACCGCTGCATCTGTGATTGCACAACAGGACTCAAATGCCAGTTAGGTCACATTTTCGTGAGGTTTCCTTGGTGGTATGGACAGTGGTATTCTTAAACTGGCCTGCTCAGACACAGGCGCGAGCACAGGTCCTTGCGCGAGCACAGGTCCTTGAATAGCTATAATATATACATATTGTTCGATTTTCAGTGTAGATAAAATACAAAAGAAAGAGAGAGGAAGAAACAGACAGAGAAAACGCATATGAGAGAGGAAGAAACAGACAGAGAAAACGCATTTGAACTAACTTCTGGGTGTATCTCATCTTGCCAAATAATGGTACATAAGCTGGTATTTGAAGACAGGCCATGAAACCTCACAGACTGCCTTGCATTAGAGGATATTTGAGTTAAGCATTTGTAGGCAGTCTATGTGGTATAACCTCAAAGTTAAAGCATTGTTAGAGCTTCCTGTTCAATCTTCTCAGTCACTGGGTATTTCCTTCTGCCGCCGCCCCCACCCCCCCCCACCCCCCACCCCTCCCCGTGCGTGTCCAGGGGTTAGAATAGGCCCGAGGTATTCCTGCCTGTTGTAAGAGGTGACCAACAGGAGTGTCACACATTTCGGCCTTTATGTGATGGTCCTCTGTATGGTTTGACTTCCATTTTTCAAAATTTTCCTGAAGAGCGAGCCAATTGGGAATTGGGGAAGGGGGCCTTACATGGTGCATCGTGTCCATCGTACATTGAGATCTTTAGCCCACTTTCTTGTTGTTGCACTGCAGTTCCACCCAGTCTCCATCTCTTGGGCAAGGACACCTTCCAGGATTCGTTTTTCACTGTGCACTATGCAGTGTCACTTCCTGTGCCAACGATGACCATGGACTTCTTTCCACCTCATATCCAGCACGGTAGCCAGTCCATTGTGGTGGGGCCACCATGTACCCTGTTGGTTGTAGCCCCTTGACAACACAGGGATTTCTCTGCTGATGCCTGCACCGTTAACTCCCCACACATCCCAAGGAGTAGATGCCCGTCCCGTCACCCTGGGGCATCAGTACTCCCGGCAATGGCCATCCTGCCAGGTGGCCTTTGCTGTGACTGGGTGGCACCCATGGGGCCCCTGGTTGGAGTCGATGGCATCAGGGCAAATGACACCCCATGAAGCATAGTACGTCATCTCTTGCTGGTGATACATCACCAGCAGTCTCTAAGCGGGCAAAGTCCAACTTTAATGCTAAGAAATATGACTCCAAGATATTTCCCTCTATGGCCGTGCCATGGGAGGAACACTAGGCAAAAGATGGCAGTGAAGCTTACTCGTCCCAGTACCTCATATGTACGAGAGTTGAAGCCTCAGATTTTGGGGAGGACAAGTTTGGGGAGGTGGAGGACTTGTCCAAAATGTGCTCTGGGTCAGTTTTGATAAAAACAGTATCCTCTGCCCAGTCATGGGTATTACTTGCTTGTGGGAAGTTAGGGATGTTTCTGTTACCATCGCACCTCATGAGAGCGTAAATATGGTCCAGGGTATTGTATTCCACAGGGACCATCTTTTGCAGTCTGACGACGAGCTGTGCGCCAATTTAAGGTGGCGAGTTATTAATTTCGTCCGGCATGTCCATTGGGGTTCGAGGGATAACCAGGTTGAAATCGCTACCTTCATCTTGGCCTTAGAGGGTGACACGTTGCCCGAGAAGGTCAAGGTGATAGTCTACCACTGTGACGTCATCCCTCCTCTGATGTGGTGCTTTACGTGCTGGAAGTTCGGCCAAATATCTTTCCGCTGTACTTCCAGCCCCACCTGTCGAGATTGTGGATGTCCATCGCATCCCAGTACTCCATGTGCCCCACCTCCCATCAGTGTCAACTGAGGCGAGCATCAATTACCTTGGCCGCCAGACTGCAGGATTTTACAGAAAGAGAGAAAAATAGTAGAATATAAGACCCTGGACCGACTGACTACACTGAGGCTAAGGGGAAATTTGAGTGCTTACATCCTGTGTCTATGACTACCCCATATGCCACCGCTATGAGAACAGTTGTCACCCCATCAGTTCCCCGAATTCCAAATTCCTGCTGCCTCTCAGAACCGAGGGACTAGACCTGCCCCCTTGGTGGTGGTGGTGGGCACTTCCCTCCCTGTTGCTCCTGCACCACCTACTACGGGAGAACCCCCTCCCCGACCATTGGGGATTTCAGTCCCCACTTCTGAGCCAGAGAAGCGTAAGGCTTCTTCAGCTCCTCTCGCCAGTAAGGGGTCCCTTGGGTCATTCTCTTCCCAGCTTTCAGCTAGTGGGAAAGATGACACCAGCCAGTGGGTGAAGAGCCCAAAAGCAGCTGGTCATAGGGCTTCATGTTCATCCTTAGTCCTGGAGACTGATTCAGTGAATTATTCCCAGCCAGGGAAACCCAAGGAACAGTGCGAGAAATCGAAAAAGAAGACTCATAAGAACAGGGAACTTGCGGTGGCACCCACACCACTGCTAGCTACAAGCTCTGTGTCTGAGGATGGGGTGGAGATTCTGGTTTCCACTGAGGTCCTAGATCTTGCCGTACCCTCAGAAACAATGGATACAGGCTGCTCAGGCAAAAAGTCTGTGGCAGCAAGTGACCCTGAGGCATATACTGCCTCATTAAATGTTCCATGCCTTCCCAGTCACATGATGATGTCATTGTCCATTGGAATTGCGGCAGTTTATTCCACAGCATGGCTGAGCTACAGCAGCTGTTAAGCTTTACACCTGCTTTCTGCATTACCCTCAAGGAAACCTGGTTCCCAGCAATGCGGACCCTTGCTCTCCATGGTTATAAGGGATATTACAGGATCCTTAGCGACTATAATTGAGTGTTGTGTGGAGTTTGCGTTTGTCCTAAACTCAGTCTGTAGTGCAACTGTGCCACTGTCAGAACACGGACGATGCAGGAAATAACTGTCTGCAATGTGTATCTTCGCCCATATGGTGCAGTAGCCCTGAATGTATTAGCTACACTGATTGATCAACTCCCTCAACCTTTCCTACTTTTGGGAGATCTTAATGCCCACAACCCCTTGTGGGGTGGTAGCATGCTTATGGCCGAGGCAGAGATGTCGAAACTTTACTGTCTCAGTTTGACCTCTGCCTCTTAAACACTGGGGCCGCCACACATTTCAGTGTGGTTCATGGTAGTTACTTGGCCATTGATTTATCAATTTGCAGCCCAGAACTTCTCCCATCTATCCAATGGAAAGCACATGATGACCTGTGTGGTAGTGACCACTTTGCCATCTTCCTGTCACTGCCCCAGCGTCAGGCCCTTGGACGCCTGCCCAGATGGGTGTTAACAAGGCAGACTGGGAAACTTTCACCTCTGATGTCACCATTGACTCTCCCCCACATGGTAACATCGATGTGACGGTTGAGCAGGTGAATACCACAGTCGTTTCTGCGGCAGAAAATGCGATCCCTTATTCTTTAGGATCCCCTCGGCGAAAGACAGTCCATTGGTGGTTGCTGGAATTTACTGAGGCAGTTACAGAGGGTTGGCAAAGCTCTACAGCGACACCCTTCCCTAGAGCATCTGATAGTCTTTAAGTGGCTCTGTGCCTGTACACCAGCTTATAAAACGACGGAAACAGGAATGTTGGGAGAGGTATGTGTCAACCTTTGGGTGCCATATGTCACCTTCCCAAGTCTGGACAAAGGGATCAGACATCTTTTTAGGTACCAGACCCCAACAGGTGCCCCTGCTGTTACCATCAGTGGCGTGCTATGTACCGACGCAAACATGATTGTCGAGTGCTTTGCTGAGCTCTATGCTCGAGCCTCTGCATCCGAGAACTATACCCCAGCCTTTCGCACCCTCAAACGGCAGGTGGAAAGGAAAGTATTCTCGTTCACTACGCGACACAGTGGACTGTATAATGCCCCGTTTATGGAGTGGGAGCTCCTCGGTGCACATTGCCCCAACACAGCTCCTGGGCCGGATCAGATCCACAGTCAGATGATTAAACATCTCTCGTCTGACTACAAGCACCATCTCCTCGTCTTCTTTAACCGGATCTGGTGCGATGGCATCTTTCCATCGCAATGGCCGGTGAGCGCCCTCATTCTGGTGCTCAAACCCAGTAAAAACCCACTTGATGTGGATAGCTATCAGCCCATCAGCCTTGCCAACATTGTTTGTAAGCTGCTGGAACGAATGGTGTGTCGGCGGTTGGGTTGGGTCCTGGAGTCGCGTGGCCTACTGGCTCCATGTGAAGGCGGCTTCCGCCAGGGGAGATCTACCACTGATAATCTTGTGTCCCTCGAGTCTGCCATCCGAAACAGCCTTTTGCAGACACCAACACCTTGTTGCCGTCTTTTTTGATTTACTCAAAGCATATGACACCACCTGGTGACATCATATCCTTGCCATATTACACGGGTGGGGTCTCCAAGGCCCACTCCCAATTTTTATCCAGAATTTCCTGCCGTTCCATACTTTCCATGTTCAGGTTGGTACCTCCCCAAGTTTAATCCCAGTTCTACAACGCACTGCTGAGAACAACACACTCAAGTTTGGTGGCTACTTCGCAGCCTGAGCCAGACCATCTGGATCCTTCCTCCAGCACCAACTCTTCTGACCTACATAGACAGGAATTGTTCTTGCTACATATTCTTCACCCCCATAACCTTCTTGGTCTCAGTCCCCACTAATCCACTGTTCCCACACCCTCTACCCAATAGTTTCCCCTTCTACTGCCCCCCCCCCCCCCCCTCCCAACAGTGCCCCATCATCATCGTCATTGTGGGTCGCACCTCATGTCTCGAGTTCCTGTGTCTCACGTGCCTAATTTGTGCACCTGCCACCTTTCCCTATCTCACTCCTAGATTGCACACAGGTGTCTCTGGTTCATTGTCAAGCTTTACAGTCCTCCTCAGTAATAATGTCAATTCACATGGAAGACACCTCACCTCAGTACGCCTTTGATGTATTTGAGGATATACCAGTTACTTTGCAATAGTTAACATAAAATCAAGGCTGGTCATTTTCTGAGCATTGTACTAGGCTTGATGATGAATGAAACCATTTCCCCCACATCCTGCATTAACAATGGTAAAAAATACTTCAGTTGGTAACCTAAGAGTTCTTCTGCCGGATTGGTAGTACGCACTCCCCTGATTTAGCACACCCACACCACCCTTGGTTAAACTACAAAAATAAATTATCTCTAGCTTACTGGTGTCTTGATCACGTGTTACGGGGTGGTGTATGAGTAATCACTACTTCTAACAATAAGAAAGTAAAAGTTATGTTCTCTGTGAAGCCATAAATAGTAGAAGACTTACCTGAACATATCTTACTTTTTTGGAACAATGGTGAGTTCCCTTTCTTATCTTTCTTCGTTGTTTCTACACATGAGAGTAGAAGTTTCAGAAACTTTTGACAGGTTCAATAGAGCTAACTCAGTGATATTCCAAGGAGGTTTTTGGATTGGCCTGATAAACTTCAGAAATGATGTAGTTGTTACGTAAGTACTGGGTCCTGTTGTTTGTCATCCCTAGTTCACTAGTGTCCTTGACATGTCCATCCAATGCCTACATCAGCTGCAGAAGGCACAAGCATTTCACACAGTACAGTCTGGGGAGCAGCACTCTGACAGTTCACAATAAATCTTTTTTTCTTTCTTCTGACATCAAGATTGCCACTTCAAATAGCTATCAATATAAACAGAAACTTCTAGTCCTAGTACTGCAAAAAATATGACGTTAATTTCCATCCACGGAGAAAAGATTATCTGTGGTTTGGTGATTTATTTGGGAATGGATATACTGAAATTATCTGTGCGTTCAATGTGGCATTTGAAGATTGCCCATGAATACAAATAAGCCTATGAAACCCTTCCGTCTATAACATCAAAATCATGTATGAAAGATAGGTTTTTCATGAGCACATGACTCTTATTTCACCAGATATATTGTACAAAAACTAATCTCTCTCTAAAATGTCTCAAGACTCCACATTTATTCAAACATCTTGATTTCCATCCAAGGCATCGTTTGCCCTAGGTTGGAGACCAGGAGGAGGAATCTGCAACACAGTGTTGTGTTGTCCTTTACTGACATTAATTGGTGGTTGTCCTGTTCTACATTTGAAGCCGTTTCACCCACCGTAAACACATCTGGCAAATAATGGTAGCACAAATAGTACTGAATGTCTGAGAGATGTCATGGTGATTGTACTGTGAATTTAATGAAGGGTAAATAAAGCAAATGGCACCCCACTATAAGAATCTGGCATTTCAACTGAAAGATACAGAGAGAACAACAGCAAAACAACTCCAGAAGGGGAGGGGATGGTCACCAGGTAGTTAGTCAGCTTTCTCACAGATGTAAGATAGCAATTAACGATTAATATTATTCGTTTTTTATGGTTTACCACCATCAGAATTTAGCAAAGGACAATTAGAATTCTACTCTTACAATAGTTAAGAAATGGGCAGCTGAAATCAACATTGTTTACATAATGCATAAGAAGAGAATTTACATACTGGATAATGCATTTTAAGTTTCACAAATGCCTGATCCCACGATCTCCAAATGTTATGTTCAGAAGCTCTGTAATTATCTGTATGAAATAGGTGGCTTCATCGTATTGGTATCACATGGCTTGCCTTATGTCCATTGGGATGTCTTCCAAGAATTGCTGCAGCATATCTGTTAGGAACTGTAGAGACTTGTTGCTATTTAGAATTCCGACAATATACGAGGGCTGTTAAATAAAGAATGATCATAATTTTTTTATGGTCATAATTTCTCTCGCTAAAATTTAATCTTATGATATTCTGTTAGCTTAATGTGCAACAAACATGCCGTAGCAGTTTCAATGTTGGGACTCCTGGTCCAATTGTGAGAGGCAGGCAAGGTTAGACATGTTCAGTATCGCCTACCGCTGCAGTGGAGGTAACACGCGAGGAGCAATATGCGGCTTTGAAATGGTGCTTTCGTCTCGACAAATCTTCAACTGAAGCCTGTACAATGTTACCGGAGGCTTATGGAGAGTCTGTTCTTTACTACAGCACAGCTCAAAGTTGGTTTAAAAGGTTTAAAGAGCGGAGACAATCAATTACAAAGGAAGGTGGACCCGGTGCCCCAGTCACTGCTCTTATGAAAGAAAACATCAACACTCCTGCTGTCACTGTGAGAGAGGATTGACGAATTACCTTAAGATCACTTTCTGATATACTGAACATTTCCTTGGGTGCCACCCACATGTTGGTGACAGAAAAATTACACAAGACTTGTTTGTGCACGATGGGTTCCAAGATTGTTGGTCCTGAAGAAAAGGACATTTGCGTGCGGACCTGCATGCAGTTAAAGTTGATGTTAGAGGAAGACCCGGAGTTTCTTTCAAATGTAATCCCTGCTAATAAAACTCGGCAACATCATTTTGATCTTTACAGCAAGCAGCAAGGCTCAGTGTGGTAATTCCATCATCACCAACCTCCAAAAAGGCAAAAGTGGTTGCTTCTACTGGGAAAGTTATGGTCATCTCATTCTTTACTACAAATGGTATGATTTAGCAGCATGTTGTGCCTACACACACACACATCAGTACCTGGACAATACTACAGGGATGTCCTGAAAACATTGCAGGTGCAAAAGACCACATATCTGTGAAGCAGGCTGGATGCTGCACCATGACAACACGCAGCCGCATTTGCCAATGTTTCTGCTGAATATCTCACAAAAATCAATGTGAAGTGCATCCCTCACCCTCCTCATAGTCCGGAAGTCCACATTTAGCCCCTTGTGACTTTTTTCTATTTCCTAAAATGAAGAAATGCCTTCTTGGGAGGCATTATCAATGGTCAGAAGCAGAGGTGAAGGCTGCGGAGACAATTTTGAAGGACCTCTCAAAAAATGGCTTCCAGCAATGTATTTGAAGACTGTCAGAAATGCTGGGACAAGTGCATCACATTCATGGGAGACTACATTGAGAAGGACCATCAGAATTATGAGGATGAGTAAAGGTGTGTTGTCAAAAAAATTATGATCGTTCTTTATTGAACAGCCCTTGTAATAAACCAGTTATAAAGTTCCCTTGTAATAAACCAGTTATAAAGTTCTTGAAAAGCTGGCGCCATGCATATTGCAAAGATTAATTTGCCCATGGTTTATAAGTGTTTCATTTTTAAACAAAGTATTGCACTGAAATACCATATTACATTGCAGTTGTTGTAGACATTGTTTAGTGAAATGTGTTGGAATGAATCACTCCTTCAGCTCATCCCACTTTCACGTTCAAGTTGCCTCGTGCATTACTACTACTAAAATGTTAGTTGCGTTTCTCTCATCAGTTGCTGTTCTTTTTTGTTGACATGTTTTGTTCATCTCACTTCCAGTGTACTGAAACTTTTTTTGCAGTGTTTTTGAAGACAGATTGAGAGGGCTTGGCACAATCAGAATAGCTTTCAGCTTACAACCACACTACTGTGTTAATAGTTTGGTGACATTTGTCATAAATAAACATAAAACTTTCCCATTGTGAAAGACTGAAGAACTTAGTGAACATGTTGTGTGATGTTTACAATACCAGAGCACAGACTGATGGGCTTCTAGCACACAGGTAAATGTGTGAACCATACCCGAGTTACATTTGTTGCAGTAGTGAAGATTTCATTCTTATTTTATGAAGCTCCGCACATTACATTGTTGAAGTCCACTTCAGTGAATCTTTTCCGTGGCAGTTTCATGTGGAGTCAATATGGAAAACAGGAGCCACCCATATTACATGCCAAAGCAAACTGAAGACATGGTTAAAGTGGCAGCACCATCCTGTTTACACTGGAAAACTGGGAATGGAGTTGATAGTGTCAATCCAGTATTCTTACAAGAGAGAGGCTGCCACACACTGCCAATACCCCGCATAGTACAATGATTAAACAGAGCTGGCAGTTTTGTTTGGCAATATCATTTGCACACATTTCTTGTCAACATTTATTCACAGTGTAACTTGCCTGAATAAGCCACTGGCCACTTTGTTGTCTTGTTTACATACGACAACTTGACACATTTTAAAACCAAATGCCATAGACAGCAGTTTTTCTCAGAACTTCCTTGCTAACCTTCACATCCAGATATGTGCGACAACAGGGTGTATAAGACCCGGGAATTTTTTCATCTGGGAAAAACCCGGGAATTCTTTAGAATTTTTCATTGTTTTAGTTTTCAGTTAGGTAATTTTGACTGGTAAGAACCAATATTCTAACAAAAGATATTGCTGTATGCCGGTACTGCAGAATAATACAGCAACAATAAAACATGAACGAGAGAAGAAAGACGAAAATAAAACTTATGTTGCAAACGAAATGGGTCATTTACAACAACAAAACACAGTGCTTATACAAGCGTCTGCCAACAGGAAAATGTGTCAAAGGCTTTAGGAATACTAGGCAATGCTTCATAACAACAAATTGCCTCCGATGAGCATCAGCTGTTTATATTAGATTCGTTTGAGCAATTGCGAGCAGGCTCATGCGCATGCACAGTTGAGTCGCGTATGTGTAGTACCTTCTCCTGCTTCTGGCTACAGAAATGTGGCTGTTAGCTGTATAAGCAATAGCAGCAAGCGGCCAGATGCTACCCGGAAAAATTTTACTGGCGCGCCCAAGCTACCATCGTCACGCATGCGCAACAGGCTCGGATCTAAGGGGCGGAGGCAAACCGTGGTATCTTCCCTGGAACGTATCCCTCTTAGTTTTTGAATGTTGATTTCTGAATGAATCATAAGTTGATTTTTGAATGCGTGCACAGTGCATGTGATGTGTCTGCCAGGGGAATCCCCATCGCATGTAGAAATAAACTTTCCTACAGACAAAAGGCGACAGGGCTATAAGAGATGAGTGGAATAAAGCCAAACGGGTGAATGCCAGTCGCTGTTTATGTGGTTGACTGGGTCTGCGAATAATCAGCATTGTTAAAATTACTAGCGAAAGCCATTGAGTCAAACTACCAGAATGGAAATAAACGGCTAACAGGAATAACGGGTAAGAAAGATTACGTGCTGTCTTCTCGGTGTATCCAAGAAAATGAAATTTAGACAAAGTTTTTAGCCAGGCGCTACACTAGTAAGGGTCAGTTTTACAGTCCCCAGCTAGCAGGCGCTTACATTCTATTCTGGGAGTAGTGCGGAAAATGGGCTGTACGAAGACGTAATAATGCCTAACCGGAGAATAACTAAACTGGTGATTGTGGCAGGATAAGTGAAGTTAACCGGAGAATAAGTTTTGAGACTGACAGGAATAGTTTTTAGAATTAGTGATGACAAGATTGTTTGTTAGAACCAGGAAGGAAAAGAAACGGGGACATCACACAAATTATAGAAGAATATCATTCCAAATTTATATAAAAATTTCGTACTGCTACTTTTCGATCTCATGCATGAGAAGCTGGAGCGTACGAATGAAATGTGAAACTATTTCCTAATGTAAAGCTATTTGCTTGTAATAGGCCTAATAGGCGTTTGATATTCGTACTTTGTGAATTATTTTCTGTCATCTCATAAAAATAACCATTCGGCCCAAAATATAATAGTTTATTTTGTGTGTATTACAACTTTTGCAATATTAGACATCCCTATTTCGTTTTATCTAGCACACAGGGGCAAAATACACGTAGTCAGCTCGAGAAACCACACCATATTGGGTACGATTTGTATTAAGTTTTTTCAGTATTAGACAATGACATTTTGTTTTTTCATGTAGAAAAACGTTTGACGAACTTTGATGAGGTAATAGATTCTTACGCAGAAAGGAAAGCACGCCATGTAAAGCTATAGTAAGATTAGAGAGAAAAAAGTGCTAGGACCTAAGGAGTGAAGAAATGTGTACTGGCTTGCTCGTCTCTTGTTGGTACTGGTTTTATGTATCCTATGTTTAATTTTATGTCACACAAAACAGCAAGTTATTAGCTAATAGTCAATAAAGAGTGCAGATTTTCTGAAGAGTTCTTGCTCTCCCAGTTAGAAGTAATCCTGTCCAGTATTAATTGCAAGGGTTTTTTCTTTTTTTTAAAGAAAGGGACAAGATGTCAAAACAGCAGCAGGAGCAGGAGAGGTGCCACAGGACATTTTAATTTCCACTGTCCTGAATATAATTTGATGGCATCTATTACAATGTATACACGTTTGAATTCGACAGAGCGAAATACAGTGATGTGCAATAGAAGAATTCTGTGTGAAGCGACACACTTAATACCAAATAACATGTCTACATTTCCTCGAAGACATATGTTTTATGTATCAGACATCTTCAGAGAGATGTGCATTACAAAATGAACATTTTTTGGAAAATCGATTTAATTTTTGGCGTCGTACCTCGAATGCTGGAGCGAGGGGCGTGCACTATCTAGCATTTCCCCGGTGCGGAAATATCATAGATCCCGGACTGGGTGCCTATTCTGTATCTTTCCGCCATTGTGCCAATCGTTTCGGTACTCAAGAGCACCGAATGGTCTAGTACTCGAATTTGAGTCCCTTCTTTATTCAGTATGCATTTCGGTAGCGATACCGATCGGGTCTAGAGAACCGAAGCGCTGTTGTCGGTTCGCGTCGCAAGCCAATCAAAAGCAAGCGGCCGTGCACGCGCACTGCAGCACGCACGGCGCCACGAACACATCGATGTATAAAACCGTAACGATTCAATGCATTGATAAGTTTTACAATTCCGAGGAAAAGTATACTGTCACTTAACACGGAAAAAGCGTATTTTCACCCAAGAGAAGGGGTACTTGTAACCGGAAAATCTGGGATTTTTTTCCCTTGCCCATATGTACACGCTGCACAAAAAAATGCCATATTTTACACAAAGTCGGTGTTCGTGTTTTTCATATCATAAAAATTGCTGCCTAATAACATAATTATCCTTATTGTCCATATAATGTTTATGTATACCTTCTTCTTCGGGGTGACACTCACCTTACGTAGTGCAAGGCATTGTCTCTCTCTCTCTCCCCCCTTCAGTAATTTTCACACCACCAACTTATTAAAATTCAACATTATGCTTGCTTGCCCCGTCACCTTTTCCTTCAGAAATGTCCCTTCATTCTCTTTGTCATTGTCGTTGTCATTGTGTCTTCAAGGCTGCCTGGAATTGCATTTTCTGTCACCAAATTTTGTTTTGTGTAGTAACAACTTGCACTTCTCTGAACTGGAAAATAGCTGTACCCGGTCACGCGAGTTCTCCATAGTATCTACTATCTCCTCACTTTATTAATTAATAAATACTGAACAGAGAGCAAAAAGTATTGAAACTAGCTTTTTATTTAAGTTGCAGTATTCACAAAAACTGCATGTGCGTGTAGGTTACCGCTGTGGAATGTCGTCGTGGTCTTCAGTCCGAAGGTTGGTTTGCTGCAGCTTTCCGTGGTAGTCTATCCGGTGCAAGCCCCTTCATTTCCAAATAACTACTGTAACTTACATCCATTTTATCCTGCTACCTATGTTCATCCCTTGGTTTCTCTCTACAATTTTTAACCCCCACATGTCCCTTCAGTACCAAATTAATGCCTCAGAATGTGTGCTATCAACAGATCCCTCTCTTTTTGAGTCAAGGTGTGCCATAAATATCTTCCATCCCCAGTTCGATTCAGTACCTCCTCACTAATTATGCACCACATTTCAAAAGCTGTATTCTCTTCCTTTTTGAACTACTTTTTGGCCACATGTCACTTCTGTACAAGGCTGTACTCCAGACAAACACCTACAGGAAAGACTTCCTAACACTTGAAGTAATATTCAGTGTTAACAAATTTCTCTTTTTCAGATATGCTTTCCAATTTGCATTTTACATCTTCTTTATTTCGGACATCAGTTATTTTGCTAGCAGAGCTGAACTGCTACTTTTATGGTCTCATTTCCTAATCTGATGTCTTTACTTGACTGAATTACATTACCCTTGTTTTATTGATATATCATTCGTAGTTCCTGTAATTTTGGAAGTCTTAAATATCTACATTTGGAAACTTCCAGTGTTTTATTTCAGTTGTGAATTTTCCATCTCATGTATATCAAAGCAGATGGACCCCAAATGATATTTTCATAGATTGTGTTCCAGTCACAAAATATGTATATTTGTCCCACACATTCTAGATAATATGTTCAAGGAAGGAATGTGAACAATGTAATAACGTGCTGCTCTGAGATGTGTTCAAACAAGCTTCAAAACAATTAAGGTCTGCGACTCTCTCTCTTCACAATTGGATTAGCTACGGAAGCAAAGAATAAATAATAAACCACATTTTGCATATTTCCACTCATTAATCTACTACAACATAATTTTATTTGTAATCCATCACTTAGAAACTGTGTGTTCATGTGTTCACCCGCAGTCATGCATTAGGTGCCTCTTTACATAGTATTTCAGTGTGTGTTTATTAATGAAATTCATTATAGATAAGCCATCAAATGTTGAAGAATAGTATTGTCCACAGCTATAACACTAGAAGGAAAAAAAATCTTCATTAATGAAGATTTTTTTTCCATTACGCAAGCAGTCGGATATTTAAAAAGGAGTACAATAAGCAACCACAAAAGCCTTCAGTCAGTTTCTTAACAACATGAAACATTTGACAGGAGTAGGAAAATAACATGTTTGTTACATCTGCATTTTGTTTGCAACCCAAGCTGCAACAAAGTCTAATATGTCTATGTTTATTAAATTTTAGTCACTCTGATATTGTATCTTCTATATGTAGCATGTAAACAGACTTGTACCTCATAACTTTGATAAGAGCAATGTATAGAAGCTGCTGCTGATGTACCAAAACATGTGAAGGTGATTTCATCTAGTAGAAAGCCTGGAAGTGTTTTATAGTATGAGCAAGCACTTATTCTTACTGATTATGTTGCAAATGGTCAAACAGTAACTAGCAAATACAAGTCTTCAGGACAAACTGAATGAAGACACTTGCCTCCTATCTATACTTACATCTAAACACATTTGTCTGGGACCTTGTTATTCTGCAAAATAGGTTATAGTAGCTGTAGATGAGCTTTATTTTTTTCACAGCCAGGTCAAGAAAAGTACTTTTGCTCTCACAGATTTATCAATAGTTCTCATTTACTGCCTAAATTTGTGGTGTGTTGCTGTAATTTATTTCCAGACACTGAAATTTTACTATAAACTTTTCATATTTCTTTCACAGGTTCCTCGAGTCGATGATCCAGCAAAATTGTGGGAAAAAGTTAAAGAATTTGCAGATCAACATAAAAAGCAAAAATGATCCATTTGGCTTTATGCGTGTGTAGATCCCTAGCTGTCATGCGCAATTTACTGTATTTAAATGGTAAGATAAAATATTAAACTGTATAGTACATTTTGTATGCATAAAGTTAATTCATTTATATTTGCATAAAAAACTGAATGTCCTTGTCTATGCAATTGAATGGATGAGTTGAAAAAGGTACTCATTCCACAAATTAAACTGAGATAGCCATTTTCTTCTTTGGACGTATCGACACCCATTGAGCATAAGAAAGAACATCTTCCTCTACTTCAAATGCGCTTGCCAACAATAGTTAGATACGAGCGAGTTGGAGAAGGGACATGTTCCTTCTTCAACTCAAGGCCACACTAGTGTCAGCGACACCCACTACAGCGCTAGTGCTCGCTGCTGTCGTGTTTGGTGTGTAATGTAGCAGATGAGCGAGCTGTTTAAGGTTATCTTGGTTATGTTTACAGTGTAAAGTGATAAGATCAGTGCCAAAATTAGTGAAGTTTATTAGTTTTTGGTTTACTTTAACCAAGTAACAATGTCAGCAACAGACAGTGACAGTGGTGAACCAAGACATAAAAAGGGAAGACGTCACAAAGAAAAACGTGCATGGGAGATAGAAAAGTTAGCAAGGCGTCATGGTGAGGAGTTTGTAACTTCAGCAGGCGTTCATGTTCCAGCCAAAACAACCGGCCCTAACTGTAAGTGTAGGAAGAAATGCATGGATAGTTTCTGTATTGAGGAAAAGGAGAAGTATTAAAACCTTATGTAGTGGCAGACCTAAGAACGAGCAGGACACATTGTTAATGAGCCTAATTGAGAGGTATGAGGTTGCAAGTACTTTGCCACGAAAGGGACAAGCAGAATTGAAGTATGTCGTAATGCTTGCATAAGCCTACATGCGATGACATATTTTGGCATCTGGGAAATCCCCTATTGACATGGGAGGTAAACATGTAAACCGTTCTAATGCTGTTCCAGCCTCACATCTAGTTAAAGTGAATGAACGTATTGATTCATTTCCAAAATATGTTGCCCACTATACATCTACACCAATCACGTACCTCGATTCTCAACTTAATGTGGAAAAAATGCATGAACTTTTCATATACCAATTTCCTGACATGAAGTATGTGTTTTACTTGGATTATATCAAGAAAAACTTTAGTTGCCGATTTGGCAGACCTCAGGTTGATGTCTGCAGTACTTGTGAAGACCTTAAGACCAAAATTAAATCAAACACGCTTAATGACAATGCAAAACGTGTAGCATCTTCTGAATTAATGGTGCATAACAGACGTGCTAAGTGGCTTTATAACAAGATGCAGGAAATAAAAGAGCTATCAAAATCCAGGCCTGATATGGGAATTGATTTCGATTATATACAAAACCTGCCACTACCACTGCTGCCTGTACAAGAAGTATTTTACCTTAGTAAACTATGGTTCCAAGTCTTCAATGTTTGTGACATAAAAAATGACAAGGCCTATTTTTATACCTACCCAGAAGGTGAGGGCCAAATGATGTATGTTCAGTGGTTTTGGATTTTATCACCCATCACATTCCCGAAGAAGTGCAGTACCTCCATGTATTTAGCGATACATGTGGAGGCCAAAATAGAAATCATGCTCTGTGCAGACTTTTGTGCTCCTTTACCATGAACAGTAGATTCAAGGGTATACATCAGTATTACTCCATTAGATGGCATAGCTTTATGCCATGTGATCGTATGTTTGGCACAATGAAGCGTGAAGTCCGGCGACATGATCGTGTCTACTCACCTGAACATCCCAGGTGAGCATCAACCTTTTTTTGATGAAAGACTCTTGGCCAACCAGTGATACAAGAGACATTAATGAAGATGATGATATTGATGACTAACTGATCCACCTACTAGGTAAGAGTAATAAAAACATATTTTAAAGTAACATTTATGGGCTATGTATCACATACTACTAAATAAAACTAAAAATAATAATGATAGTAAAAATAATAGTAAAAATAAAAAAGAACATTATTCAAAAAAAGTTTTACAAACAAGGCTTTTTTTCAGCTGCTGGTCGACTAGAATATGAAGATTGAGGACTGTCTACCATGAAAAGTCCAACAATGAAAAATGTTTAATCGGAAAACTTCTTTTTTGTAAATATATGTAACCAACAGTTTTGAAATGTATTTTTTTGCCTTTTTACAAAGATTGAATAATTTTACTTGCTTATTTCTGAAACCTTTTTAGCATAGTCCACAAATTCGGTTTAAGTTTGTGCATTTAAAAACTTTGAGCTGAAAAAGGTACATATTCCTGAACATATTTACACAGTTAGATGGTATGTAACAAATATTTATACACAGGTACCGTGTGCAATGTGTTTACTACACTTAATTCTACACATTCACAATAGTAAATTTTTCTGTATAACAACCAGTTTTTCTCACAAAACAGTTTTTTCTTATTTGCAGAAAGTTTATGTTTTTGGAATGTGTACCTTTTTCAACTCACCCATTCAATGTTTACCTCCCGCAGTTCCCTCTAGTACCAAAGTGACAATTTCTTGATACCTCAGAATGCGCCGTATCCACCCATCCCTTCTTTTAGTTGAGTTGCACAACAATTTTGTCTCTCCATTCTATTCAGTGCATCATTAGTTAGGTGGTCTACCCATATAACGTTCAGCATTCTTCTGTAGTGCCACATTGCAAAAGCTTCTATATTCTTCTTTTCTGAACTGTTTATCGTCCACATTTCGCTTTCATACAAGACTACACTCCAATCATACATCTTCAGAAAAGATGTAACACTGACAATGTTACAAAGTACTTCTTTTTCAAAAAATGTTTTTTATTGCTATTGTGAGGCTATTTTATATCTTCCTTGCTTCAGCCATCATTGTCAAGAATGGAGAGAGGTTTAGCAGAAATTTCCTCCAGCACATTCTCACCTCATTGCTGATGCTATAAAACGTTTTATGTAACAATGTAAAATGACCATGTAAATCATAATTATCGCCATCACATTTCAAATCCCTTAGTTATGTTTAAGTTAATTCAGGTAGTCTGAAGAAGCATTAAATTAATCTTCAATCTACAGAGTTTCATAGAACCCCCTGCTATCCCAGCTGTGGTGACAGTGTAGCAACTGTAGGAGTGTTCCAAAAAATGTGCCATTGATTAGAATTCCCTTCTGTGTAGCCATCTACAGAACATACCTGCCAGCACATGTAAATAATCCGTAAAACTATCGTGGACAGTGAAAGATGAAATCTACAGAGTTTCATAGAACCCCCTGCTATCCCAGCTGTGGTGACAGTGTAGCAACTGTAGGAGTGTTCCAAAAAATGTGCCATTGATTAGAATTCCCTTCTGTGTAGCCATCTACAGAACATACCTGCCAGCACATGTAAATAATCCGTAAAACTATCGTGGACAGTGAAAGATGAACCTCTTACATATGGTGTGTGTGTGTGTGTGTGTGTGTGTGTGTGTGTGTGTGTGTGTGTGTGTGTGTGTGTGTGTCAAGAACAGGCTGCTGATTATTAACGATCAATTCCCACTTCCCGACTTTGGTAGCATCACTAAGAGGTGGACTCCAGTACTGTGGAATGGTGTTGCTGCAGGTGGGATAAGTACTAGGTGCCCTGTAGGTAATTGTGGTACATGCTTCCCATCTCTGGCATTCCTTACACCAGTTGACAATGTCTAATGGATCAGTGGAGACCCAGCAAGGAATACCTGTGTATGATTCTGTCGTCTTCACGAATCACAGATGGTGATGTGTTGGAGCATCATGGGAAAACTTCAGAGTAGGCCATAGCTGAGCTGCGCTGACTAGAAACCATTTCAGCCTCACTGGACCATAGGTTCCTCTTACACAGTAAAATGCTGTTTATTAAACAGAATTCTTGGTTGGTTTGCATTCTTCAAGGCTTCTATGGGTTTCAGCAATGCTGGATGTTTCTCCATTCTGAAGCAATGGCTGAAATTTTGCCCATGTTGCTGAGTTCTGGCAAAGGATTCCTTGAAAGGCAATCAGTGGCCTTGTTTTTGTGCATCACTGAAGTACTCCTGAAGCCTCAGTACCAATCTCCCCAGATCATTACAGCCAATCAGTTGGCATAGAGAGTGGAGATCTGTCGATGTGATGAATGGTTTGCCAAATAAATATGACCAGGACCTGCAGATGAACCAAAGAACTGCAAGGCTACCTTTCTTGATTGTACAGTAGTTCCTCTCAGACAGAGTGTACTCCAGAAACATAAGCTGTCACCTTTTCAGCTGTAGAAGTGCACCTAAACATAACCACTAACAACAGTGTAAAGTTCTATCTCAACATTCTTGTCGTACAGTACTAGGACTGGAGAAGATTTCATTGTATGGACAAAGGAAGATCTTTCTTGTACCTCATTCCAGGAAAATTTGGCATCTCCCTGCAGTAGTTCTTGGAAAATACATGCCTTGGTACAGAAATCTTTCAGATGTAGAAGTAACTTCAGGTGCACCCCAGAGAAATGTGGTGAGACCCTTGCCTCGTATTCATGTTGTATATTGGTTACTAGAGACCTTATATGCATTTGCATTTGCATGTTGCATATTTGGCGGTTATTGCATATTTTAACGAAAAACTTGTGACTATGCATATTTTTGCTCTGCGTTTACAATACTTTAAAAATTTAGACAGGTAGGCTAGCTCGATCTAGTCACGGTGTGTCACAGATTGATCGCAACCAACTGCATGCAATTGCTAACTGAGAGGCCACTGCCTAGTGAAATCATTACAGAAGAGGAACAGGACAGGCAGACAGTCAGTGCTCCTGTGCCAGTGCTGCTCATTAATCCGCTCCACCGTCATACCATACTCGTTGGCAACAATTAAACTACGCAAGCTTTTAGTCGCACACCCATTGTTTCAGTTTAGCTTTCTGTTTACTTGTACACAGTAGAATGTGTTTACAATGTGTAGTGTGTAATGTGTTATACACCCTGCTGCACCAAAAAAAAAAAAATTAGTTTCGTGGATAGCTGACCATCCTGGAACATGTAAATATGACGGAATTGTTTTACATTGTCGAGTTTGTGAGAAAAACGGTCTTCATATCGCAGAACTGCAGAAGAAAGGACCATGACGACAACTTCTGACAGCAGCAGGGATTTGTCCAACAATAACAAAAAAAAAAAAAGCCAGTTTAACATGGGTCTATGTGTAGCATTCATTGCAAGTTCTATCTCAGCATTCTTGTCGTACAGTACTAGGGCTGGAGAAGATTTCATTGTATGGACAAAGGAAGATCTTTCTTGTACCTCATTCCAGGAAAATTTGGCATCTCCCTGCAGTAGTTCTTGGAAAAGACATGCCTTGGTACAGAAATCTTTCAGATGTAGAAGTAACTTCTGGTGCGCCCCAGAGAAATGTGGTGAGACCCTTGCCTCGTATTCATGTTGTATATTGGTTACTAGAGGATTTCGGCACAAATATTGCTTAAATAAAAATACACCAGATGAAGCAACATTGCGTAAAAATTACATACCGACAATTTACGTAAATTTTCTGAAAGAAATACACGATCAACTCAAGGGCAGCATTATCTGGATTTGTAGACAAAACTACAGACACTTGTGACCATTACAGTGCAAATTTAATTGTTGGTACTTTAAAAGAACTTGAAAAAGTAAATCATTCTACGATCACCAGATTTGTGAATGAAGGTACTAGAAAAATATTTCCAGAATCTTCTGTTGGTAAAAGGATGTCTGTGTTTTTCAGATGCTGTTCCCTATATGATCAAAACAGGAAAAGCCCTCAGAGCATTTTATCCCAATTTGATTCATGTGACATGCTTTGTTCATGTAGTACATCACCTTGCTGAAGAAGTGCGTTCCACATTTGTGAATGTAATTTAACTGATTTCATCCACAAAGAAAGTGTTTCTAAAGGCTCCTGCTCGCATGAAGACCAACAAAGAAAAACTACCAAATGTACCTGTACCTCCCGAACCAGTGTTTACTTGTTGGGGTACATGGGTCGAACCTGTGTCGTTTTACAGTGAACATTTCGAGGCCATTAGAGGGGTAGTAACGGCTTCAGTAGTGCAGAGGCTTTAGCAGTTTGCCAGTGCAAGGAAGCTCTTAATGATTCTGGTATTAAAAAAGACATTGCTGTGTTTAGCACTCATTTTTCCTCTCATAAACCTGCAAGTATTAAAAAGCTTGAAACTCAATGTTTGGCGGTGAATGGATCTATTCAGTTAATGATAAAATTATTCTGGTGAACTCATTGCGAGGTATTCCCAAGAAAACAAATGTTTGAAAATATTTTAAACAATAACCCAGGCTTTGAACCGTTGTTTCTGGTAAGTTCACCTATCCCATTAGTAAAACTATAAGTGCCAACACGGCACCCAAATTCAGATACTGCCCAGTTACCTCATTTGATGTAGAACAGTCCTTTTCTGCTTATAAAAATGTTTTGAGTGATCAAAGACACAATCTTACTACCGCCGAACATTGGGAACAGTACTTGGTCATTTATCTTTACAACAGCATAAAAATGTAAAAAACTGTAAATGATGCTTTGGTCCAGTAGTATTAATTGAAAATTAATGCTCTTCACAACATTCATGATTTTTTTTATATAAAATACTACAGAGTATTTGAGCGTGCCCCTCTGCATGCAATATATCTTGAAGTTGGCCCTGTAAATATCGATTGTTTCACTGTGACTCACTCAAATTGCATCTGCTTGTTACCAACAACAATAGCAAAGAAGGAAAAATTCTTTAAACACGGTATGCAAATTTTTAGAAAATAATCCCAGAAAGGGCCCCTTCCTAATCTCTACTGGACAGTATTCAGAAAATGATATCGGTATTCTAAATGTACCGTCTTTTTGTGTGGCTGTCACTCTTCCTCATAATTGATATCCACAGGTTAGACTTTGAGATATAATGCACACAGTAACTACCATGTTTAATTATTTGATCTTGTCTATTTTGACACTTTCCATGCATTTTAAGCATTTTTCATGCTTATTTGTACACATATGTTAATGTTTATGCGTATCATGCAGTCTCTACTGATCACCTTGCAGACAATATTAATAGCAATAGTAACCTCAGGCTTTTTTGCAGATAATGTAGCTATCTGCAGTGAAGTGCTGTCTGAAAGATGCAGTACAAATATTCAGTCAGACCTCGATAAGATTTCAAAGTGGTACAAAGACTAGCATCTTGCTTTAAATTCACAAAATGAAAAGAAACATAGTAACATACAACTATGATATCTATGAAGCACTGTTGGAATCAGCCAACTCGTACAAATACCTGGGTATAACACTTTGTAGGGATATGAAATGGAATGATCACATAGGCTCAGTCATGGGAAAAGCAGCAGGTGGTAGATTTTGGTTTATTGGTATAATACTGGGAAGTGCAGTCAGTCCACAAAGATTGCTTACAAATAACTCATGTGGCCTGTTCTACAGTACTGCTCAAGTGTGTGGGCCCCATACCAAGTAGGTCTAACAGGGGATATTGACCGTAGACAGAGAAGGGTAGCACGAATGGTCAACATTTGTTTGACTTAGAGAGTACCACAGAGTTGCTGAAGAAACTGGACAGGCAGACTCTTGAAGGTAGACATAAACTATCCTGAGAAAGCCTACTTATAAAGTTTCAAGAACCATCTAAGTGACGATTCTAAGAGTAAACTACAAACTCCTATGTATCACTCACATAGGGATCGTGAGGAGAAGATTAGATTAATCACAGCATGCACTGTGGCATTTAAACAATCATTCTTCCTGCACTCTATTTGTGAATGGAACGGGAAGAAATCCTGATAACTGGTATAGTGGGATGGGAATGTATCCTCTGCCATGCACTGGTGGTTTGCAGAGTATAGATGTAGATGTGCTGAGGAGTTGGAAAATTCATGACAGCTCTTATTTTCTCAGGATCTGGAGGGACTCCATTGTCATTCGATTTGAATTTGGCAGGGAAGCTAAAACAGCTTAGGTTTAACACGCCACTGCCCGCACCGAAACTGAGTTTATTGTACGGTATTGCTCCCTGTGTATCTAGTAAAGCCAACCGATGCCCTTAAGTAGTGAAAGGGGACCCTTTACCAGTTCTTTGTTAGACAATTTCTTCAAGTCTAGTTGCCCCAAAAATTGTATCTCTTGCCATGCATTCGAAGATTGGGTGTGATGCAGTTTCCTCATTCTCATCACAGATCCTACATTTATGGCCTTCTTCGGCACGTTCACAGGAGCTCAGTCCGTCAGTTCACCTGATGATGGCGACATGTATGATCGCCGAAATATTGTGCCCGTTGGACACTATAGACCGGCAGCATACCCGTGGATATTTTGATTATCAAATACGCCGGGAGAAACTCAAGAATCAAATCTCTTTCCTGTTCAAGCCCAGGATTCTTTTAAAAGAGACAGCTTTGGCATCATTACCTTACCATGTTTTTGTTTATAGACCTTGGTCCAGTATTCTACGTGCTGTCTTATAATCCAGTTCCATAGTTCTAGTTTGATTATAGCCTTAGTGATTGTCAGAACAGGTTCCAGTCCAATGCATGGAGTCTTTGCCCCATCCTCACCAATCAGTCTGCTTGTTTACTGCCACCGATCCCTGAGTGGCCAGGGTCCCACACTAGGTTTACCCTAATGCTTCCCCCTAGCTCCACCAGAGCTCTGTGACATTCTGCAACAATCTTAGATCTTGTTGCAGGAGCTGGCAATGATTTCAGGGCTGCCTGAATAGATATAGATGCTACATTCCTTGTAGTACCTACGCATATTCTCCTCCACACATGCCCTGATTGCAGTAATTTCAGCTTGGAATACCGAGGCCAGTTTTCCTGGAGAGATGATGCCTCCCAGTCTTGGCTGAACCCTGTTCACCCTGGCCCCAGCACCTTGGTCTGATTTCGACCCATCAATGAACCAGAGAATGTCCCCCGTGTGGTGTCAAACTGTTTTTTCCCACTGCTACTTGCTTCCAATCAATATATTTTAAGGCTTGTTGAAGCAGTTGGGAATTGTTATATAGTCGGCCAGCATTTCCCCAGCCATTCCTATATTTACCTCACTCAGTATTTTATTATGTGATTCTGGATATCTCAATGAGATCCAGTTTTGAGTCTGTATGCACCAGTGCTGCCTTCATCTTGACCCAAAGGTATAGTGGAGGCATGTTATGCTTGGCTTTCATCCAAGTGGTTGGTGTGGTGCTAATTCCTCCTGTTATGGCTAAGCAGGCCAGTCTCCAGAATAGCAAACTCCTCATCTGTAGCCTGCTGTTCTACCTTCTTCCACCACACCATGGCCCCATAGGAGATCCTAGGTCTAACCACCGTGGTGTATATCCAGTGCATAACACTGGGGCTTAGGCTTCAGTTTTTGCCATGCCCTTCTAGTACTCATTAGAGTGCCTTTCGCCTTGAAGTAGATGCTCTTAGTGTGAGGGGTCCATGTTAGTTTCTCATCTAAGGTTACCCATAGGTATTTCACTAAGCAAAGGTTGTTTAACTAAAAGCCTCCTCGATGTCCAGAAAGATGCAGAGGGCTATTCCTTGAAAGTGAAGTGCTTTCTGCTCCCACCCAATGAGCTGTCTCACCTGATTTACCTGGTTGATGTGTGTGTTGGTTTGAATGTAGAGGAGCCCTAGTTAGTCTCTTCTCCCAAATATGTTCATTAACCAGTTTTTTCATTGCTTTAAGAATAAAGGAGGGTAGAGTGGATTGGTCTCATATCCTTGGCCTTGCTATAATCAGTTCTCCCTGGCTTTCGAATAAAGACAACCTTCACTGCCCTCCAGGCATTGGGAATGATTCCTGCTGCTAGGTTACCTTGTCATTCACTAAATGCTTTTTAAATTTGTAGGATGGCTAAGAGGCACAGGCCTGCGGTCTGAACATATTTCAATACAATTGTCAGGTGGCTAAGATATTCTTCACTTGTCTTAAAGAAAAAGACATGTCATCCAGGCAGCACAGACCCATTGTCCCTTTAAGGCATTGAAGCAGGTTGGCAATATTATTTCCAGTCAGTCTCGTCAACCTCTATTTACCCGCAGCCTGTCTGCATGCACATAGTCAGCCATCTGTATTCTGCGCAGAAATGCTTTGTGCCATCCTCCTCCTCAAGTATGCTGGAGAGGAACAAGAATTCTGAAGGTTCAATGATGCCATTTTGCAGCATTCCTCCCTGATTATCTGCTGTTTAGCTGGGGAAACCCTGTACTAAGTGCTAGATGACTGGTGGATTATCCCTTGTGTTGATACAGGTGTTCTTTTACCGTGGGCTCTTGTTTGTCTTTTCTTCCCGCCAGATGTAGTGGATCACATTTTTTAGTAAACATCTGTGAGCTGCCTCAGAGACTAACTTTATGGATGAGTTGTAGATGCTTGTTTTCATCAACCGTAATCAGTGCTGGCATTTAGATTTTTTTTAGGGGAGTAGTATCTTGATTGATGACAGACTTGTCTCGTCTGACAGCACGATAACATTGGCAAACAGTTGGCCAGGGCAATCTTCATGTGTGCATATTCAAGTACTTTCAGCAAATGCAAGCAGTCCCGCGTGAAAACAACATTACGACTACATTATTATAAGATGGCAGATTTGTGGAACTGTTTTCTGCAATACATATTCCTGTTGGCTGGACATATTTTCCATTTGTTAATCCCACAACAATTTCTTACGTATTACAAAACATAATATTCTTTAGCTGGTGACGATAAGCATCTGACATTAAAGAAAGAGAAATTCCTGAGTAGACAAGCGTGCCGACAGGTTGGCCATTGATGATAATGTCGATGAGATTTCCTAACAGTTTGGTGACTGTTGTCCATGGAGAATTTGCATCTGTGGTGGCCCTCACTTCCATAGATAATCACGTCACTTAGTTTTACTAAATTTAGTTGCTGGGTGCATTGCAACAGGAAATGGCTACAGCTTTTTGGGGGTCACCACATCCAGCATTGTGCTTTGTCCTACAGGTTGCCTCCCCCACTCAAGGGCTCACAACTCTTTTCTGAGTCTGTTTAGCTACAACAGAGCCCCACCCTTTGCAGTACTACTTCCCTTTTTGTTCTGCAAGCCTACACTTCAACTATCCCTTTCCCCCTCTGGTGCAGCCCCTGCTTGGACCTGATACACATTATTTAGGACCTTAGTTTTCCATTTCACTTCCAGAACTGTCTATACTTTTTCATTAATAAATACATTGTCCTACTTGTTGAGTTTGACAAGCCATTGCTGCTTTTCTAAAATTTTCTGTGTGGTGTCTGTTCCACCTTTGTGCTTTTCCACATTAGCTCTCTCTCTTCCCAATTAGGTAGTGCACTCCAAACCCAGCCTGGTAGCCTTCCCACCTTCCCCACACCTACTTTGTGAGCCACCCCCTCCTCCTCCTCCTCCTCCCAGCTGGAGATACATCAGCCTTGTCCAGCTTATCACATCAGGAAAGGGTCTCTTGGGACACTCCCCTCCAAGACTTCTGCTGGTCTGCAACTGGATACCGGGCATTGGCTGAAGCAGCCACAAGCTGTTGATATCATAGGGCTTCATGTTCTTTTTCAGTTCCTGAAACTTAAGTCAAGGAAGTCATCGAAACCCATCAAGTTAGAAAGACAAAAAGAAGGCTTCCAAGACTAAGGAAATTCTGGCGATTCCCACACCATCAGATCCCACACATTTTGTTTCTGTTACCATGGTTGCTATCCCAGTGCCCCCTGAAGCTCCAGATCACACCATGTGCATTGATATCACCTGTCAGCTAGTGGCAGCAGATGACTCAGGGACATAACGTGCCTCGCCTGTCCCTTCGTGCCCACACATTATACCAACAGCTTAATTCTCCAGTGGAATTGTAGCAGTTTTTCAATTACCTGACTTAGCTGTGACATCTCTTAAGCTCCTTCCCTGCTTTCTGCATTGCCCTTCAGGAAACAGTTTCTAGCAATGCAATCCCCTGCCCTCTGTGGCTACCAAGGTATTTTAAGAATTATGCCGATTATGGTATGCTGTCGGGTGGAGTTTGCACATATGTTCTGGAGTTCGTATAAAGCGAACTTGTGCCGCTTGATCCAAGTTTGGGGGCTGTGGCTGTTCAGGTAAGGGCACTTCAACACTAGCATCTGTAATGTTTATCTTCCTCCCGATGGTGGAGTGGCCCGAACATATTATCTGCACAAATTTTTCAGCTATCCCCACCTTTCCTATCTTGGGCAACTTTGATGCCCATAACCTTCTATGGGGTGGAACCATGGTCAAACTTATTGGCAGATCTTGACCTGTCTCTTGAATACTGGTGCCTCCACACACTTCATTGTGGCACATGGAACTTACTAGGCACTGATCTTTCAATATGCAGTCCTGGTCTTCTCCCATCCATTCACTGGATTGTCCACAAAGAGGTAGTGACCACTTGCTGATCATCTTGTCCCTCAGTGTCATTCCCCTGGGTACCTGCCCAAATGGGTTCTCCACAATGCCGATGGGATGCTTTCACCTCCACTGTTGTTCTGAGCTCCCTACCACATGGAGGCATTGACACAGTTGTCCAGAGTGCAACAGCTGCCAACTGAGCAATCCCCTATTCTTGGTGATCCCCCGCATGGAGATGTACCTTGGTGGACCTCGGAAATTGCCAAGAACTATAGAGATCGCAGGGGGACTCTCTCATCATAAGCAGCATCCATCGATCGAGTGAGCACCTCATTGCCTTTAAGCGGCTCCATACCAACTTAATAAAATGACAGAAGCAAGAATGCTAGGAACAGAACATTTCAATAATTGGACCAAATGCGCCTCCTTCACAGGTCTGGGCGAAGATCAGACATCTACGCATACCAGTTATCTGAAGGTGTACTTGGTATTTCATTGAACGATGCTCTGTCCACTGACCTGGACGCTGTAGCCAAACATTATGCTCTGAATTGTACTCTAGCTTCTGCGTGTGAGAACTATCAACATGCCTTTCGTGTTCTTCAAAGAGCAGATGGAGCATTTGCACTTACCTTTCACTACACACCACTTGGACCCCTATAATGCTCCATTCAGTGAAAGGGAATTCATCAGCATCCTAGCCCTTTGCGCCAATACAGCCCCAGGACCAGACTGCATCCACACACAAATACTCAGATACCCATCAGTGGATTGTCAGCATCATTTCCTTACTGTCTTAAACTGTATATGGAGTGAGGGCGAGTTCTCATTTCAGTGGTGAGAAAGCACCATCATCCCATTACTGAAACCATTTAAGCACCCACTAGAGATGGACAGCTATTGCACAGTTAGTCTCACCAATATTCTCTGCAAGTTGCTCGAATGCATGGTCAGCCATGGGCTGTGTTGGCTCCTCGAGTCTTGGGGCCTTCTGGCTCCATCCCGGGGCAGTTTTTGCCAAGGCCATTTCACTGACTATAAGTTGGTTTCCCTGGAATCTGCCATCTGATTACTTTTGACCAATGTTAACTCCTACAAAAGGCTTAAGACATCACATGGTGACACCACGTCCTCTCAACCTTTCACGAAGGGTGTCTCCGGGGCCTGCTTCTAATTTTTGTCCAGAAACGCTTCTCTTTCTGTACATTCTGGATTCAAGTTAGTGCTTCCCATAGTACCCCCCCCCCCCCCCCATATCCAAGAGAATGTGGTTCTGTACTAAGGGTCCGTCTCTTTCTAGTGGCCATCCATGGTCTAGCAGCAGCCATGGGGTCTTTGGTATCATCTGCCCTGCACCCTGTTAGCTGACGATTTTCACTCTTCTAATGTGGGTGTTGCTGAACACCAACTTTAGGGCACCATTTGAAAGGCACAGTCAAGGGCCATCCCCACGGCTTTGTTTCCAGCCGCAAAGACCCACGTCATGCACTTCTGTCAGCTTGTGACATCTCAGTACACTTCACTGCCTCAGTACCATCACCTGGGGTACAGACCGCATTACCCTTGTGTACCGTCTTGATAATGGGAGTCAGGGATATGGTTCAACATTGCCTTCATCATTATGGTCACTGAACCCGATACATCACTGAGGGGTCCGACTTGCAACAGCCTTTCGAATTAGCACTGTGAACAGCATAATCAGAGGCTGGGGTCCCTCTCACTATGGATCAGGAGAACTGGGATCACAATTGCAGTTAGACTACAGTGTCTCTGCTCTGAATTCTAACTTTCCTCACTGTCACCTTTTGTCTGGAAGCAATCACGACATCCGGGGGCCCACAGCAGCCCTTGCTCAGAAATCTAGCCTGGCCCTGCTCCTACCTTTCCCACCCTTTTATTTTTCTTTTATGCTAGCCATTTCAAATGTTTTATCTTTCGTAAAATTTTATCATCTTGTGTGTGCTGCCCTTCTTGGGGTAATAGACATGCAGAGGGTGCGTCTCCTACCGCATACCATGCTCTGGGGACTCCAGTTGTATTCTGGGCAGAATGGCTCACCCATCTTATCCTCTCTCACTCCTGTCCTACTTCTCCTTGATTTTTTGCTTCTATTTTGTTTACAGTCAGGCTTTCCAGTGTTTGCCTTTAGTGCCCTCCTTAGGATTATTCCTGCAACCAAGAAAAGGGTGGCCGTTGTCCACAGTTGACTGGCTTGAGTAGAACTGTTGTGACATGTCACAGTATACTGGTTGTTGAAATCCCGTCTCCTGTCTCTGCAGTAGCCTATAATGAGTCCAAGGTTCCACAGTGACAACATACCAGTGTGTTGTCTCAGTTCTCCAAATGTCTGTTCTGTGGGATGTTGCTTGTACCTTCATTTTTGGTTGGTTGCTTGGTGGTCGTGTGATGGTACTAAAAATCAGTACACCTGTTAACATTCTTGGTCATCTCCACCCATGAGGTCAGTGTTCATTCATGGCTGTCCCCCTCTTGCTTACTCAGTTCAACATTTCTGGCTGCCATAAATGTGGCGTATGAAGTGAGGTCATGCTGGTGGTCTTGCATAACTTCCGAAGGGACAACATTTGAGAGTCATGAATTGCTAGCACCATGTAATCAATTCTTCTGTTGTGACTTCCTATACCAGAAGAGCTTAGTGCAAATCGTCTGAATTCTTTCATCAAATGTGAAATTTTGTCATTCATGTTCACTATGTGGCACAGGGCTGTGGTATTTCTCCACAACATTGAGCCCTGTTGTTCAATTTTTCTTCCACTAAGCAAACATTGCTACTGATTGTTGCTAAAAACTGGCTTCAGTTTGGACTAGAATTTATTCATGTGGAAAACAATGGAAAAAACATTTGAGAGATGTCAGACGGTGGGATTGGAACCCACATCACCTTCCAGTGGTAAAATCATCAGGCTATGCGTGGATAATCCACAAATGGTATACCCTTCACTATGATAATGGAGAGTTTGCAGTATGTTCATTTTTAAACATACTGTAAGTACAGCAGTAACTCGAGAGGCACCATAATAAGAAATGTGACTACAACCACTTAGTCCTGTTAATGAAGGACAATTTTTCATCTCATGCATGTCTGGATTTGATTAATATCTCTGTGAGCTCAAAAATTTTAGCAGTAAGAGAAAAATACGTGTTCTTGTGATGGTGACCTGAGCCTATTATGGAGAATTTCCTTCTGTGTCAAAAGTGATATTGGATAGTAGTAATTCAGTTTGTCGGACACATGGCCTCCACAAGTTCTTTCAAAGGATTGTGAATTGACAAGAGTTGTTATCCATTTAATTTAAAGGCCTCTGGTCCCAGTATGAAACCAATCTCCATGTGCCTCTCTATAATGGACTTGTGCCCATGAGTGCTAGTAAGTTGTATTGCACACCATTCTGTGTGTACTTTGTGGCTCAGCTTCCCACCCACATGTCATCTGTTTGCCCATGTCTATTCACCTGTGCAGGTAGGCACTCAGGCTGGAACAGCCTGCTGTGGTCAATTACTTCATACTATCTCATAATTTAGACATAGTGTTTTTCCATTTACAAGAAATGTATGCCACCATTTGACATGACATCATCCTCTCCTTTCTCCGGAAATGGGAGTGTGGGGGAATCTTGCAACTTTCATCTGACTATTTTGTCTGTTCAGCTGTTTTATGTTAATACGCATGGGAGAACAAAATGCAAACAGACAATGGTTGGCCAATACTTAACTTTCAGAAGGCAAAACTGCAGTATTGCTGTTATATAAATTTAAGTTTCCTTGACTACAGAGGTAAGATCTCACTCTAACAACCTTGCAGCTTGTGACTTTTCGAAACTTCATAGTAATCACACCTGAGAAACAAGAATTAACTGATGAAATTGTCAATACTGTCTTTCAGAAAATTACTAAGTGGTTCCTTGTAAACGGACTCTCACTGAATTTTGATAAGACACAGTACATACAGTTCCGTACAGTGAATGGTATGACGCCATTAATAAATATAGACCTTAATCAGAAGCATATAGCTAAGGTAGAATATTCCAAATTTTTAGGTATGTCCATTGATGAGAGATTAAATTGGAAGAAACACATTGATGATCTGCTGAAACGTTTGAGTTCAGCTACTTATGCAATAAGGGTCATTGCAAATTTTGGTGATAAACATCTTAGTAAATTAGCTTACTATGCATATTTTCACTCATTGCTTTCATATGGCATCATATTTTGGGGTAATTCATCACTGAGGAATAAAGTATTTATTGCACAGAAGCGTGTAATCAGAATAATAGCTGGAGTCCACCCAAGATCATCCTGCAGACATTTATTTAAGGATCTAGGGATATTCACAGTAGCTTCTCAGTATATATACTCTTATGAAATTTGTTATTAACAACCAAACCCAATTCAAAAGTAATAGCAGTGTGCATAACTACAATACTAGGAGAAAGGACGATCTTCACTATTCAAGATTAAATCTAACTTTGGCACAGAAAGGGGTGAATTATACTGGCACTAAAGTCTTTGGTCACTTACCAAATAGTATCAAAAGTCTGACAGATAACCAACAAGTATTTAAGAAGAAATTAAAAGAATTTCTGAATGACAACTCCTCCTACTCCATAGAGGAATTTTTAGATATAAATTAAGAAAAAAAATATTAAAAAAAATAAAAACACAAAAAAATAAAGTTGTTATATTAACTTAAGTATGTTGTTAAATTAACCTAATTATGTCATGTATTGGAAAATTTGACTCGTTCCACATCATTACGAAATATCGTATTCATGATCCATGGAACTAGTAGTAATCTAATCTAATCATATCTCCTTTTCAACTTCATTTACTGCACTGTTCCTGCCACTTTCCTCCATCCTTGACATTTTCAGCCCAAAGTGTTTACCAGTATATTATCTTTGACCTATGAGACACCTGCCCACCTCACCTTTGTCCTTACAAAAGGTGGGACACTCCTTCCCTAAAGAATTAGCTGCTTTGTTTCGGGTTTTGCCACAAAGAAACCCTTGTATCCAACTGAATATATTTTAGCTGAAGAAAGCTTTATAGTTAGTCTCAGTGTGTGTTTCTTTTTGAAGCCCTGAATAATCAAATATGTCACATTTTCCCTACAACTTGCACTTTAAATTGGGAAATAATCAGCCTTATTTTGCCTTGTGAGACTACTAAATTGTGTTTTGTTGCAGGTAATGCCTTAAAGGAAAGGAGAGGGGGAGAAGACTGAATTGCAGAGCAAACATTTCTTGCCAACAGAAAGTTCACCTGCAGCCCAGGTCCTCCGAACACTTAGGAGATTATATACATAGGTGTATTAACGGTTATCTTTTAGTTATCTGTTTTAATATTATATACAAATTGAGGATAAATATACACAGAATTTTTACACATTCATGAGTGTTTATGCAAGATGTATTCCTCCTCCTGAATATTCCATCCGTAATTGAGGTTCCACAAAAGCTAGCCAGTCAGAAGCATGAGATGGTAGCAGTCCCATTGAGTGACACTTGTAAAGTGCCAGAGCAACACTTACTATGTTTCCAAGTAGGTATGCAAATTTTTGCACCACTGCATGATCACCTTCAATCATTTTGAATGCTGGCAACAGAAAACACAAGTTTAGTTCTTTGATGAACATGAAATTTTGATACATTAACTTTAAAATGAAGGCAAATGGCTGACTGTGTAATGCTCTGCACCATTAAAGTAAAGGATGATCATTTACTCACATGCAGTCCAGCTGCAATCTACTGAATTTTGTTTTCAGAGAAAACTGGAGCTC
Organism: Schistocerca americana; assembly: GCF_021461395.2. Classification (NCBI taxonomy): domain Eukaryota; kingdom Metazoa; phylum Arthropoda; class Insecta; order Orthoptera; family Acrididae; genus Schistocerca; species Schistocerca americana. The sequence goes on along the minus strand of NC_060120.1, from coordinate 433,145,720 downwards.
TTATGTACCTCATTTTACAAAACTGCCTCTTTCACTGCAGACTAACTGAATAATTAGTTATCAACTTGTTTACTGTGTAACAAAATTATCTTAGTGTATATCATAAATATTGCGATGACTAATTTTGTTACTTCAAAGTTTCAAACAGTAAACTATAATTTGTACATGAACATTGGAAACATGAGTGTAAACGTTAAATATGTTTAAATATGTATTTCTTTATTACTTAATAGCTGTTGCGTGCATCACTTATTGCTGAGTGACAAACATAAAATTAGTAACTACTTTTATTATTCACTACTCCAGAGGAGAAACATGGTCTTTGTTTTGAAAATGTGTGTTTACATTGCATCAGTGTTCCAGCCAAAAGTTTCAGTTGGTCAAGCTATATAATAAAGTTGTTTCACAAATCTTTTTAGTTTATCATTTGTGCTAACCCTAACTTGGCTGTGTGTTAGCCTTGCAGCTCAATGTGTACTCCTCTACAAGTTTTACAAAACTTCTTGCTGCACTCCAGTTAATTTTATGTTTTCCACTGGGTGAAATACCAGTAAGTATGGGTACGGGAACAGTGCATGGAAAGCAGTGAGAACCTGACACAATCAAAATGGGGCGTAGTCCTAATCCAAGGCCTGAAGAACAAAATGCTAATGAATGCTGTTAAAATTTTTTCCCTACCAACCATTAGTTGTGTTTATAAGAACATTATGTCAATATGGAATGTTTCTGTTTCCAACTTTTGTTATTAAATTCACAAAATTACTTTTTAAAAGTGCACCCACTAGGGTAATTGTAATATATGCAACTGAACATCTTGATCACTGCATTAGTAGCCTTCAACAAAATACAGAATGTTTTGCTTTGTCCTGTCAGAGGTCTAACTATGTGTCTACACAGTCAGTTGAAGAATCAGATGAACATCACCCACGGGCAGAATAACAGTAATGAATGTAAAAACTGTTTCACCATTGGCATAAAACTGGTTGTAGTTTCCTGCAAACTGATCAAAATAAATGATATATCTTGAAACGATAAGTGTATCAAATTCAGCCAGCATGGATGAACTATTCTACCTTTCCCCCATCTAAATACAGAGAGATGTCACTATTGTATACTTGTGTTGGAATAAATTTACAAATTTCTTTGCCAAGTTTACGATCTCTGAAGTTTCCTCTAACTTTTAGCAGCTTACAGGCACTGCACACTGCCCCTCTTTCTGCAACCACCTCTTCTTCCTATTGCTTGTAATATTTTTTAATCGATTGTGTAACATGAGTACATAGTACTCAGCAGTCTATCATGAAACTGTCGGTAATTAATTAATCAGAGTAAAGTTCTTGAAAAATTTCAAAACTCAAAACAGTCCCAGAATGATTCTCAACTCTTAGCATATGTGGAATTCATACTACTGCTAATAATTAGATTAGGGTGCAGAAATCTATGTGTGAAGAGTGGGTTGCAAGAATTTTTGAAATGAAACTTCCTGGCAGATTAAAACAGTGTGCCGAACCGAGATTTGAACTCGGGACCTTTGCCTTTCGTGGGCAACTGCTCTACCAGGTAGGACAGTTGCCCGGGAAAGGCAAAGGTCCCGAGTTCAAGTCTCGGTCCGGCACACAGTTTTAATCTGCCAGGAAGTTTCATATCAGCGCACACTCCGCTGTACACTGAAAATTTCATTCTAGACATTTTTGAAATGGTGACAAACTTTTACAACACACAAAGAATGTTCAAAGAGTGTGAGCCAGTTTTTTCTTTCCTTTTTTTGTGGGGCTGTCAACATTGTAGCAATGTTGGAAGCAGACACTTAACATTTGGCATAAAATAGAGTTTCCAAAAACATGATGGCATAACATTTCTGATCTCTTTTACTTCCGAGTTTATTTCTTCTATCCGACAGCAAAAATTATACGTGGGGCTTTCATATTTCATTATTAAAAACATTGTACATTATCACAGCACATGTTGAGTAACTTGCTGAAGCACTGTCATGATACTGCAGCTTATTATCTTGATAAATTAATGGCATTATGGTATTACCAATCACATGTAAACAGTTGTGTATCATTACTGAATACAGCTAGGAACTCTGGTAGCTTCAAGAATTATCTTGGCCTAATTTAACCAATAAGTGTGCCTTTAACATGGCAGGTATTAGCAGGGCAAGTCAGGTAAAACACACAATTTTGTATTGTCACTGATTGGCTGTAGTTTCACAGTTCTGACCCATTATTAGGAGGCAAATTTTGCTCAATTCAAAGTCCCCCCACTGTGCTCTGGTTCTTCAATATCATCCACCAGATTCACTTCCCAATGTAACAGCAAACTTCCCAATCATACTGCAATCATTGGAGGAGACTATCATCCAGCAATTAATTGAGAATGAGATTTTCACTCTGCAGCGGAGTGTGCGCTGATATGAAACTTCCTGGCAGATTAAAACTGTGTGCCCGACCGAGACTCGAACTCGGGACCTTTGCCTTTCGCGGGCAAGTGCTCTACCAACTGAGCTACCGAAGCACGACTGACGCCCGGTACTCACAGCTTTACTTCTGCCAGTACCTCGTCTCCTACCTTCCAAACTTTACAGAAGATTTAATTGAGAAATTACATTCTGTAAGCAGCGAGCGTCAGAAGACATCATGTGAAACATTACAAAATGTGTTTTCTGAGAACTACCTAGAACAGAATGTTTGGATTTGCACTTATGGTGAATATATATTGAGACTAATAGCAACAAATAGACCTGGCCTCTTTTGAATATGTCTACATAAAAACTGGTACCAATGTCTGTGATGCTATATAGCAACAATGATTACTACCAAAGTATAAAGGGCAACTAAACCACGTAGGATTCATATTTTCAGCAAACTAGCTACAGAGGCAGTTGTGTCATCTCAGTAAGGAACCCAAAACATTTAACTCTGGAGAGGAGCATGTAGAAGAAATGTGGCTTGGGTGTATAGGAATAGTTGACCTTGCACTTGCAAGATATGCACAGAGTAGAATAGTTCATGATGGGAGAGACCATCCATGTATACAGTCACAGTAAAGAGTAAAGACACAGACTACTGCATAATATGTGTAAAACAAAGCATACGGCTGTAGATAGAGAGATGCTGGATGAAACACATTTGTCTTTAAAGAGAGAAATTTATGTATGTATGTATGTAACGGTTCCAATTCAAGTTTTTCATAATTCTAGTCCCTAGGTGTTTAGTTGAATGGACAACTTTTAAACTTTTATAATGTAACCAAAACTTAATGAATTATTTTTAGTCCTTACATAGGGGACTTCACACTTTCTATTGTTCAGGGGCAATTGCCACTTTTCACACCATACAGGTCTCTTGTCTAGATCATTTTATAATTTGTGTTTATCTTCTGAAGACTTTACTAGATGATAAATGACAGCAGCACTTACAAACAATCTAAGAAGGCTGTTCACATTGTCTCCCATATCATTTATAGAAATAAGAACAGCAGAGGGGCCATAGCACTTCCTTTGGGAATGCCAAATATCGTTTCTATTTCACTCAATGACTTTCCATCAATAACTATGAACTATGTTGTTTCTGACAGGACAATAAAGAATCCATTCACACAAATGACAGTACTCCATAATTACGAGTGATAATTGTTTTGAATACTAATGGATGCAATATTTTGTCTTGATTTTTTGGTGCCGAGATAAATCCAAGCAGCAACCATTTTATCAAGGAGTTTTTACAGACCAAAGAACTGCGCCTTCGTCAGATAATTCAACAAGCTTTTTATCTGCAAATAATGACTGGTGCCACTGCTTCCCTGCCCACTGAATCTACTTGGTGTGTCTTTCATCCCTGGCATCAGTACTACCTTCAGTGTCTCTTCTTTACCACTTCTATGTACTTCCCTTATCCAATCACATTCCTGATGGACATGACTGAACCCTTGACCAACAGATTGATGAACTCGTTTTGTCTCTTACAACACTCAGCTGCCGCCCCCCCCCCCCCCCCCTCCTCCTCAGATCAACCAACCAACATCTACCTGGTGTGTCATTTATTGAGCACATCTGGGAGATTGCTGGTTGCCAGCCTTGAGACCTTTGGATCCCATACCACAACATTTAGTACCTACAAACTACTGCTACTTGAAGTGATTTTTAAGGTTTGTATGTTATTAAATTGCATGACTTACTTGTTTGCATGGTGAAAAGGGCTTTTACTGGACGAACAATTAACATGCCAACCATCATAATTGGAAATATAGAAATGGAATTTCCTGCCATGTACATTATAAACAGGTTCATTGGCATCTGAAACAAAGTTATTGCATGTGAACAATGGAAAGTAAATTCAAATTACAACCCTCCTTTAAACATCACTAATAGGAATATAAAAAGGACTAAAAATATCTTAACTTCTGAAATCTCCTGCACACACACTTTGGGAAATATTAAGTGCATATACATCCTTATAATGAATTTCCTACTGTAGCTAAACATTCAGGAGTCAAGCCAGCCACCTCTTAATTCATCTGCATAATTTGGCATATAGCAATTTGTTTTAAAAGTGACTTGTTCTCTGTTCTCTCAACAACAGTACTTCTCAGAGCTTTTCCTTATCATACAAACACCTGTTACAGGTTATAACTGTAAAGTGACTATTATAATACAACAAATATCAACTCTTAAGTCTACTTCATGCATTAAACTACTTTGGATTAAGAAATAGGAAGCAGCATTATTTCATTGGCAACTGGTAATTTGATCTACAGGGCTATTGCTCGCGTAAATCCACATTCATCCTACAATAAGTTTTATGTGGGAATAACAAATTGGGCTAATGTTCTTATACTGAAAAACAGAACAGCTTAGAAAGACTGTAAATTTGGTGTTGAACACTGTACATTACACAATACACTTGCATCATCCAGACAATTCTGTTGCTGTTCCTACAAGTTTAGAAAGATGTTCCACCAGCACTGCAATGCCTATGCCCACATTTCTTGTGTTACAAACTATAACCCCCGAAGCCTGGTTCACATCAGAGAACATGGAAGTTAATACAAGCATTCACCAACAATTCATCACCATTCACTGCGATTTGCTTGTCACTGCACCTATGTCACACATTCTACAACAGCCAATGAGTGCTCAGTAGGGTTCCAAGAGCTCTGCTGTGAATGTCTTGCCCAATATGTCGATTAAACATGTTCATAGTGTGAATTTTTATTCGATTTGTTGCGAGATGTAATTGCTGATGGTGGTGGTAAGCTACAAATTCTACATAAGCAAGTGAGAGACATATTTGCAGGATACAAGCTTTCTTCGAACACAAAGCACACACATGCGCATACTGCAACTGATGCTTAGAACTGGGAAGGCTGTAATCCCTGTTTGTGCCTGGACCTGGGAGAACTGCCACCATTTTTTAATCTGACTACAGTAATTGGCACCAAGCTTTTAGTCAATACTGTGCTAGTTTTAACCATGACGCGACATTTAGACCGGATTATTCTGCACGGTGGGTGCCCTGTTTCTGACAAAATAAGCAAAATGGTGTAGGAAAAGCAAAATATAGATGTCTGGATTTTAACACAAGGATGGAGACAATGTACTTATCACTGAATTGCCTGCTTTAGCATTGTTTCGAAACCTTGCACATATGCTTCTCATTGCAGCTGGGGAAGAAATTCAAAAGCAGGACACTACGCACACATGAAGGAGTTGCTATTTTTGTAAAACCCCCTCCAACACTGAATATGTAACATGAACAGTTGGAAGATTGGCAAGAGGCAACTTTCTGAAATTGTAGCAGTAGTGTATACTAAACCGAAGTTAGTGCTTATCTCTCTCTATTACACCCCCTGTCTCCGATATTTATCAATTTACTGATGAAATGGAAGCTCTAAATAAGTAGCAGCTGGCAAAATGCAGCTCTCACAAGATAACATAAGGGGCAGTCACATGAAAACGAGACAGATGGAAAACACAAACTGTTTATTATTTCAAAAGTAATCACTATAATGGTTAATATATTTATCCCATCATGAAACAAGACTGTAATAACTTCATGGAATAATGCTTGTGGTTGCCTACCAAACCATGATTGTACCACATGCAACAGAAAAATGCAATCCCTGGGTATAAGCTGCTGATTCACTGTTGCCTGTCAATCAACTGCCAGAATAGGAAAGGCAATTGCTTTCTGTACAAGCACACCTCCGTAGGCATCTTAATTCTGAAGTGGTCAATAATGTTCTAGTATAATGCTGAGAGCCAAGCAGAGACCCCTCTGTGTGAAGTCAGGACAGCTGTTGGTAACCTGTGAAGCATGTGTGACACTAATAAAACATAATTAAAGTTCAGTCATTTATTCACAAAGTTTACAAGACTTAGTTCTTCCACACCAGCCTCAGCTTCTTTCTTATCCAGCTCCAGGATGTTGAGTCAACTCAACATCTGCAAGCCCATGAGATGATGTCAGCAACCCCTGCACCACAGAAGGTTGCCAGCCGGCAGGTGTGGCCATTGCCCAGCACACAATGATTCTCATGTTGGCTGCTGGAGTGTCCTCAGTCCCACTTCGAGTTCTACGATGACTCTTCATGACCTATCCATGATTTACCTAGTGTCAGTAGTTGTGTGGTCAGTTGATTTCCTCCCTATGCCTAATAGTTTTCAACATATGGAGGTGCCCGAGAGTTGGACAAGAATGAGGACTCCAACAGATCAAGTTGCTGGATTCCGTGTTTAAATTCAGTACTGGCAGCACTCTGCGACGTGGTGTTCGAAGACAGTCAGTTTCTCCATTAGCATATGGTAGGCAGCCAGCAGCATGAAATTCATCAGGTGAAGGCCATCATCTTGAATAGATCTCCAGCTCTTCATAGACTGTGCTGGTGCATCTATGACAGTTTCCCTACAGTACTGTGATCGTGGAATTCGAGTGCTATTACTGTGAATGGCACTGATCCAAATGACTGACTGACTGGGGTTTTTAATGGGAGCTAACGTGAGGCTATGATTCAAGGCTCTGTTCACAATGAATGTCTTCCACATGTTCACTTAATAGTCTGTTAATTGCTGTGTCAGGTCGTGCTATGTGGTATTGTGAAAGAGAGAGAGAGAGAGAGAGAGAGAGAGAGAGAGAGAGAGAGAGACAGTGTATGCGAGTTTCTTGCATCATGTCCGACGAGCTATTGATCCCCCCCCCCCCCCCCCCCACTTCCTTTGGTTCTCTGTTACAATCTCCTATCTGCTGAATGCATATCCTCACTCGGCAGTCTCTGTCTTTGGCATGACTTGAGTTTGCCTGTGGCAATGTGAGTTAATAATTTTTTTTTTCTAGTTTCTACCCCTTACTATTCAGTTGTGATGCTGGTTGTCACGTAACAACTGAATTAGGATGTGTGAGAGTTTAGTAGGATAAAATTTTATGTCTTCTAGTCCTGCGGAACTCTTACCCAGCTTAATCTTCAAAATGCAGACACACTTATGTTACTCATGCTTACTTCAGTCAGTAGCTAAGGTCTTGAGTATAACAGATTTACTGCAGCATATAAGTACACAGACATTGTCAACTTAAATGATTTCAAATGACCTACTCTCTCCGGTCCAATTGACAGTTTTTTTATACAACATTTCATTTTTCCAAGGAAGGCCTCTGCTTTAAGTATTCCGTCTAACAATGGAAGGTGTTTCGATCTCTCTGCTTTACACAATGTCAGAGCATCTGTCACTGCATCTACAACACTGCACAAAGCCCAATGAATGCGCCAAAAGTAATTACAAACTTTAGGCAGAAACTTATTTTAATACATAATTAAGTCACTGACAAAAAACAAAAACCTTATTTAATGATATTTTGTATTACTTCACAGCCACATGTAGAATGTTTGCTCATGCCGAGAGTACTGAAATTTAAAACAAAGCAGACATTCATGGGAATTTTCTTAAACTAAAACTCCAGAATTTCTGTACCCCCACAAATCCCCATTAACCAGTTGTATGCAGCAGTCCTCTTCAGGGTGGCTAAAGATGTTTAAAATATGAGTTTTAATGTAGTAGGAAAGTTCTTGTAGAGCCTAGTCGGAACCATGTAAGAGCATAGGTATGTGTGTGCGTGTGCTCTCCAGCTCAAAGGATAACTCCAAAAGCTAGTAAGTTTTTCGTCTTGTGTGTGTGCCTATTGATGACAACACTTTTACTTCTCAGCGAGTGGTCTCATTTACGATTAAAGGTTTAAAATGTATTTACTTTAAGTTCAAAATAGATTTTATTCACATTTATTTTTGTTTGGCAGTTTGTTCAGTGGACTTCTTGCATTCCATATGCACTTATGATATCTATTTTTTTTTTTTACTAGCCAAGTACCCCTCACAGCCTGTGTATGTATTTATTCCAGTCTTCTGTTAGTCCATCTCTTATCTCTTCTTTCATTATCCTCCATCCATTTCCTCTCCCCCTCCTTCCCTCTGTGGATCTCCTCTTCACCCTTCTCTATATCCATTTCCTCTCCCTCTGCCTGCTCTTTCTCCTTCTCCTACTCCCCCTTTTTCTGTCTATTGCTCCCTCCTGCTGTCTGTGCATCTCCTCCTCTTTCCTTCCTCTGTCCATTTCCCCCTCCCACCTATCGGTGCCTCTTCTTCTCCTTCTTCTTCTTCTCCTCCCTCCTCCTCCTCATTGTCTGTCCTTGTTCTCCTTTTCCTCCTCTCTCCACATTATCAAACTCACCCCAATAGGAGGCTGGTAGTCTTACCCCCACAGTATTTCTTTCCAGATTATAAGCAATGTATGTCCCAAGTTTGTTTGAAATCATCCCATGGCTTTGCTCACATACACACACGTCATATATATTTAATGTATTTCACGCATATTTGCACACATTTTTCACCTGTATTCTAGCGAAGCAATTTCATTTTCACACATTTCAATGTTTATTCCATATGTCTTGAATTATGTGTTGTACAATGATACAATATTACAGGTACACCCAGTGGTATATGTGGCTACTGTCAGCAAAAGTAGTAAAAAATAATAAATTAAAATGTTGTGCATGATGCAGCAGTTTTTCACACATCTCTGTATTTATGACGTCATATCTCCTAAACTGTCACACAATGATATATTTTTCTATGCACGTTCAGTAGTATATGTGAATACTACCTGCAAAATGAGTCAAGAATACAGTAAGTAGAAAACAAGTAACAAATTAAAACATCATGCTTCATGTAGCAGTTTTAATGCATGAACAGGGAAAATGTAGTAAGTAATAGCCCTTTTTCCTTTCACCATTCTGTGGAGGTCGGCAGTGAGAAAAGTTTTGTAAAGGTGTGAAATTATGTGTAAACCTCATCTCCAAGTGCTCTCATTCGCAAAAACTGGTTTTTTGCCCCCATCCCCTCCCTTTTGGTAGGTAGGTGGTTCTTACCCCACAGTGAGGATTTCAACACTGATACGTGCATCAAGTTTGGTTGAAACTGTTCCAGAGATGTAGAACATATATACATACATTTTTATAATATGTATGGATTAGCAACATTACATCCTCTTCTGGAATCCATGTTCAATAGCAAAATTATTTCACATGAAAAGCAGCAGATTAATCCCTTCAGTGCTGTGCTGAAGTAGAGATTATGTGAGCTTACTTTTGATGGTTTGCTCAGAATGTAATCTGAACACACCCAAATGATATTTGCTTGCACTTGCCTACCATTTACACTGGAGAGGATGCTCATTCACTCATGCTTGTTTGCTTTCCATAGTACACCAGGCTTAAGATGCCCGTCAACACCCCTAGAGAGCATGATCACCAGACTATTCAACAATTGGGCATTGTAGAACATGATGGAATGACATCTAATCAAGTCTTCATTACTCTTGATGAGAAAACAGGTAGTAGTGTGGAACACTATTACCTAAGATGGCATGCACCTCTATGAACGAGGGTGTGCTGAAAAGAAATGCCTCTGAATTTTTTAATGTGGAAACTCTTAAAGCCTTATAAATAAGAAAAATGTTATTAACATTGTAAGACTTTATTCTTCATGTCTACATTTATTTTCTCAAGCTTGGTGACATACACATTTCTCCTAACGAGACCAATTTGTTGATATTGTCACTGTATGATGTTGGACTTAAGTTTACATAGGCACAACCTCACCTCTGCTTGCATCGCTTCATCACTATCAAAGTTGTCCTTTAACATACTCTAAGTTCTTCAAACAGATGAAAATCAGATTGGCCCAAGTCAGGAATGTTTGGAGGATGATCAAAGACAGTGAAACTAATACATCGGATTGTTGCAGACATCCTAGCATTCTTGTGAGATCTGGCATTATCAGGATGAACGAGAGGATGCTCCCTCCATGTGTGGACGAACTCTTTGAATTCAGAATTCTATTACAACAGGCTGTTTCTCACTAAACACCAACACAGTTACGTTAAATGTTACAATTTGGAGCCCCTCTAGCAGCAGAGTGCTGTGGGATGCAGACATGAAGAATAATAATGTAGAAAATAACATTATTTTTTTTAAAAAAGCTTTAAGAGCTTTCATGTAAAAAAAATCAGCATGCCCTTTTAAGATTGCATTGTAGTTAAGAGGACACCATACAGAAAGATCAGAACCTGTGGAGTTAGGCAGTTTCTCCATAGGTGTATTGTCAAGCCTATCATATAGGAAGTAGAACTTACGATGGCTGTGGGGAAAGGAGAGATTTTATCAATAGAAAGGAGATACTTTTTATCAAGAGTAATGCAGCAAACTCTCAACTATCCAACTCTTGACTATCTGGCTTGTGCTTATCTGGTTGGTTGGATTGGGGTATAAAGGGACTGAACTACAGGGTCATCAGTTCCTTTTTCTTGATGCAAGCAAAGCTCAAGGTAAAAAATCACCCAACACCACACCTAAAAGAAAACGAATGGAATGAACAAAAAATGGGGAAAACATACACCACAAGGAAAAGTAGAAGGAGGTATTAAGACCATATAGCATATGCTCTGGGCTGGCTGGTCACAATAACAAAACAGTCATTCTGCAACACAACATGTCCATCCCAAAAAGACAAGGCGAGATGAACCCATGTAGGGAAAAGACGACCACCAAGACAAACAAATGCAAAGAAAGTGCGACAGAGTAAAATGGAGGGAGGGTGGCGACCTCAAGGAGAAGGATAAATGCCCACCCTTAGATGGTACGATAACCCACCCCCACCCCCACCCCCCACAAATAAAACAAACTATATCTGCTGTTGAGGCATTGTTGCCCAACACCGAAGGTAGGGTGCTGGGCTGGGAAGGTTAAAAGTCTGCCGCAGAGCGGCTAAAATTGGGCGGTCCAGCAAGATGCGAACGACAGTCATATGAGCCACAGTAACACTGAGGTGGGTCCTCGCAATGGTGGAGGTAACCATGTTGTTAGCCTCGTATGGCCAATGCGGAGCCGCAGAGAACCACAGAGTCCCTGTGAAAGCCCCGCATGGAGGTCTTCCACACATCTGTAGTCTCCTTAATGGCATACAGTTCGCTGTGAGTACTGAGATTATGCCTTTCCGTCTCCCAAAACTGAAATACCTTGCGGTGTAATAATGATTGCAGGTCAGTTACAGGGATGCCGATTTCCAGAAGCGGTTTCCATGTAGCCTGTTTGGCCAGCCTGTCAGCAAATTCATTTCCTGGGATTCCAACGTGGCCTGGGGTCCACATAAACACCACAGAACGACTGGACCATTCCAGGGCATAGATGGACTCCTGGATGGTCGTTACCAAAGGATGGCAGGGGTAGCACTGGTTCATAGCTTGTAGGCTGCTCAAGGAGTCAGTACACAGAAGAAACGACTCGTCAGGGCATGAGCAGATGTGCCCAAGAGCACGACAAATGGCTGCCAGCTCTGCAATGAAAACACAGCAGCCATCTGGCAAAGAGTGCTGTTTAATATCTAGTCCATGAAACATACGTGAAGCCAACATGACCATCAGCCATCACGCCATCAGTGTAAACCACTTCATGGTCTCGGTACATGTCAAGAATCGAGAGGAAGTGACAGCAGATAGCTGCAGGGTTAACAGAGTAATTAAGACCATGTGAAAGGTCCAGGCGAAGCTTCGGCCTAGGTGTACACCATGGAGGTGTACGTGAATGGACCTTGAGTATAGGTGGTAAAGGCGAGGATTCCATTTCAGACAGAAGAGATCAGACACGCTAACCTTCAATGGAAGGACTCCAGCCTCCATCAGGACACTGATCACCAGACTCGTCCTAAAAGCTCCTGTTGCCTATCGAACGACACAGTGATGCACTGGGTCGAGTAAAATTAATGCTAAGGGCACCGCCGAACCATAAACCAGACTCCCATGGTCAGGGCAGGATTGAACAAGGGCTCTGTATGGCTGCAGCAGCATAGAGAGATCTGCAGCCCAGACAGTGTTGCTTATGCAGCGGAGGGCATTGATGTGGTGGCCGCACTTCCGCTGACAAAGATGAGGAAGCCACATCAATCGGGCATCGAAAACCAGTCCTAAGAATCAATATGTCTTCACTACAGTGAGTGGATCGTCACTAAGGTAAAATTCTGGTTCTGGATGAATGGTATGACGCTGACAAGTTCGTGACACACGACTTCGCGGCTGAAAACTGGAAGCCATGGGCCAGAGCACATGACTGCACCTTGTGAATGGCTACCTGTAGGCACCGCTCAGCAACACCAGTACTGGAGGGGCAGAACGAAATGCACAAGTCTTCTGCATACAGAGAAGGTGAGGCTGACGGCCTGACAGCTGCTGCTACACAGTTAATGGCCACCAAAAATAGAGATACACTCAATACAGAGCCCTGCAGGACCCCACTCTCCTGGATATGGGGGGAACAACTGGGACACAAAAGGTACGGAGTGATAGGAAATTTAGGATAAAAAAAAAAAATCGGGAGGTGGGCCCAGAAACCCCACTCATATGTGGCAACGATATGATGTCAGGTCGTGTCGTAAGCTTTTCATAAATCAAAAAAGACAGCAACCAGGCGTTGGCGTCTGGAAAAGGCTGTTGGATGACTGACTCGAGGGAAACTAGATCATCAATGGTAGAGCGACCTTAATGGAAATTGCCCTGACATGGAGCCAGTAGGCCACGTGACTCCAGGATCCAACACAACTGCAGACTTACCATACGTTCTAACAGCTTACAAAGAAAGTTGCTGAGGCTGATGGGGCAACGGCTATCCACATCAAGCGGGTTTTTACCGGTTTGACCACTAGAATGATTGCACTCTCCCGCCATTGCGATGGAAAGATGCCATGCACCAGTGCCGGTTGAAGATGATGAGATGTCACTTGTATTCGGATGAGAGATGTTTGCTCATCTGACTGCGGACCTGATCTGACCCAGGAGCTGTGTCGAGGCAATGTGCTAGGATGCTGATGAGCTCCCACTCTGTAAATGGAGCATTATAGGGTTCACTGTGATGTTCAGTGAATGAGAGGGCTTTCCTTTCTAAGCGTCATTTCAGGGTGCGAAATTCTGGGGGATAATTCTCTGATGTGGAGGCTCGAACAAAGTGCTCGGCAATTGCATTTGCATTGGTAGATAACACGACATTGATGTTAATGCCAGTAACACCTGTCGGGGTCTGCAACCCACAAAGATATCTGGTCTTCGTCCAGACTTGGGAAGGCGACGTATGCATCCAATGATTGAGTTGTACCTCTCCCAACACACCTGTTTCCATCTTTCTATAAGCTGGCGAACACGGGCACGGAGCCGTTTAAAAGCTATTAGGTGCTCTAAGGAAAGGTGCCGCTTATGTCACTATAGAGCTCGCCAACGCTCTTTAATGGCCTCAGCGATTTCCGGCGACCACCGAGGTACTGACTTTTGCTGGGGCCACCCTAAAGAACAAGGGATCCCGTTTTCCGCCACAGAAACAACTGTTCTAGTTACCTGCTCAACAACCACATCGATGGTACTACGTGGCGGAGATTCAACAGTGACAGCAGAGGTGAAAGCTTCCCAATCTGCCTTGTTTTAAAGCCCATCATGGTAGACGTGCGAAGGAATAGCGCTGGGGGAGTGACAAAGATGGGAAGTGATCACTACCACCCAAGTCATTGTGGGCTCTCCAGTGGACAGATGGTAGAAGTTGTGGCTTAACAGTTGTCCTAGCTCAGCCAGGTGGTAGAAAAAACCACAGCAATTCCACTGGAGGATGATGTTATCATGAGGCTGGGAAGGCATGAAGCATGGAAGGAGGCAGGTTACACCTCAGGGTCACCTGTTGCCACTGACTGAGTATTTGTATCCATTCCTATTGTGGATGAGGCATCAGTGAGATCAAGGTCCTCAGGGGATACTGAGATCTGCATCTCATCCACAGGTGCAGAATTGGCAGGGAGTGGTGGTGTTGAGGCCACCGAAGGGTCCTTTTTCTTAGCAGACTACTTTGTTTGCTTGCCCTCTCACTTCTCTTTAGGGGCTTGCTGGGAGGACTTCTCTGAAGACCGTAAAGCTCTTCATCCAGCAGTTTTTGGCTCCTTGTGTGCTTATCTGGCCCCTACTTAATTAATATCATAACACTTCATGATAAAATGAGGAATAATTTATTGTACATACTGCACTTTTCAAAAGCTTTAGCAAGTGTGTACCAAATATGATGATGTGTGGGCTTTCAAAATGTTTTATAAGTCTTTTGTGCTTCTAGTAAATCTGGAGCCACAATTATAAAGGTACAAACTGTATTGTTAATACTGTAGGAATTATTGGAACCACCCTTCAACAAACAATACTTAGAAGTCCTCTCCAGCGCACACAAACAAGAATGGACATATGTAGTTGCATGTGGACATCCAAAGTGAGTTCATTGTTAAATTATCATTTGGTCCTTAATGTTTTAATTATATACTTCAAAATGGGTGATAAATGAAAGAGACTTGTGGTGATTATGGACCAGAAACTACATGTTTTAAGGTGACTGGATTCAGGGGTAGCAGGCGAAACTATTGGTTTGGAGTTCAGGATAGGAAAATTTACTGTTTGAACCTGGGAGAAAAATTAAGCATAAATTGAAAACAGGTGTGTTTCCCAAGCTTGTGGAAGTGGAATAAAAGTAAGAAAGACAAAGTTGAAAGATAAGCGCAAATAAGTTAAGGAACTATTTTTATGACATGGACATTTAAGGGGATATGGTTTGGCAGTTACTGGGACAATACTGCAGAAAAAAGTGTTGCAATTTCAATGGCAAATAGAACGAGTAGATTCAGAATTTGCTGTCAGTGATGGATGGTTGAATACGTAGAAAAAAGGTTTCCATAGTAGCTGGATTACCATTAGCAGAGAGGCTTTATCCACTGACAATGAGGCGGTGCCGCTGTTTAAAGACTATCTTGCGAAGGTGGTGCCGTTGTTTAAAGACTGTCTTGTGAAGGTAATCAACAAGGAACAATTTCTGGTGAACAACTGTACAATTGCGATGACAGCAGCTTACATTACAAGATGCTTCAAAAAAGGAAGCTGTGCCACCCAGATACAAGAAAAGTAAGGAGCGGGTTACCATAATGGCCTTAAAAAAAAAACAGGAATCATTGCACCTACATTACACTCATCAAAGTAAAGCATGGATGAATTCCAAAAGATTTAGAACCTGGTTCCAAACTGAATTCTTACCAGCTGTAGAGAAATATCTGGAAGATAACAATTTACCACGGAATGCTCCGCTGCTTCATGATAATGCGCTACCACATCCTGTCAGTGACAAATTCACATATGGAGATATCAAAGCATTATTTGTACTACCAAACCTGATTGCTCTCTGTCAGCCAATGGACAGGGCAGCCTTCAAATGCTAAAGAAGTAGTACTAGTGCTGTCTCCTCAGTTTGTTGGTATCAGCAGCTGATAATAATGAAAACTGTGTAACCAATCCGAAGATTGACTTGCTGGACGTCATAAGGTGCTTGGGTGAAGTGTGGGAAGAGATTTGAGCATATCATTTGTAAGGTCTTTGAAAATTCTTTTACACCATAAAAGTGGACATTTTAACTTTGAAACCAAGTGTGAAACCAAAGTCAAAGATGGACACGATTATATCATTTTGTTTACTGGGTTGAGAGGATGTTGATGCACAGTATGTCACAAAATGGATGGCAAATGAAGTTGATGAACTAACTGACAATACTATTGTGGAAATGGTAATGCACAAGAAAGCAACACCAGACAAAGAGGCGAACTTAGATGACAGGAGAAATCTCATCCCACATTCTGAAGGTTTCAGGACGATTAAGGTAGTGTTGCAGTACGTCAGTGAGCAGGAGGAAGCAATGCCAGCTAATATCCTTTCGTGTAAGTGGATGGATACTGCAACATAGAAGAGAGCTAAAAGAGGAAACACTCATCTATTAAAACATTTTTTAAATCTATAAGTTTCACCTTCTTCTGTTAGGTCTAGCTTTTCATATGTGTGTAATAAAACATTCATATTTTACAATACAGATCATTTCATGTTTCTTATAATAATATCTTAAGGATGCAGTACACTTATAGCTAGCATATATTATATAAGAAGTCAGAAAATATTAATAAATTTGGGGTTTTGTATAAAAATGTATCTTTCGAATGGTACAGCTGCGGTCAGAAGATAGAATTTATAGAACTCCAGTCCATCTGACTTTTTTGTTATGCAGCTTTATGTTCAGCCACATTAGGCTGGAAGTCTAGAGTCTACTATATTAAGACAATGCACAAGGTGTGGTGTCAAGATGGACATCAGGATGTGGGCCACCATATGTATGAAGTACAACTAGTCGACAGTCTGCTGAGAAAATGGCAGTGCTATAATGGCTAAGTGAGGACAACGCCCTCAGTTATCAATGTGACAAGCAGATGCTGGCATGCAGCTAAATTGTTCGAGAACACTCTGGAAGAATCATGGTCTTATGTCTAAACAGTTGCAAGCAGTGCTCTCATCTATGTGAGCGCAAGGTACAACTCAAACTGGGTGTTGTGGAAAATGCCTAACAGAATGGCATATTAATTGAATCCTTGAGTTTTTGCACGCTTTTCACTTCCTACGAATCACAATTTCTCCTCTCTTTTCCAGAATCACTTGTGCTAAGCACCCTAGCATACTTTCTCCCTCTCACTCTGTTAAAGGTGGTTTAGTAGATTTCAGCCCACACTTGTTCATGTCCTGACTGCACTACGCAGACCGCACCTACTACATCCACACTGGGCCAGAACGTGGCAAAATGAAAATTTTGTGCCAGTTGTGTGTGGTGGAGTGTGTTGAGGCATTCCAAAACAGGGAATCAGATGATAGAATATCAGAGAGCAGTAGCAAGACTACTGGAATGAGTCCCTCAAATTGTGTACAGCAAGAAGATTCAAAACCAGGCCTTTGGAACAGGTCAAAAGAAGTAGAAGCCATCCCTGAGAGCCCAGCAGAAACTTGGTGAACTTGTCCAGACCAGACAAATTACAGGAGAGCCCAGCAGAGGAAGAACTACTTGTGGAAATAGCTGCAGGGGAAACGAGAAAGAACTACTAAACAAAAAGCTTCAGGAAGTGACAACAGCAATAGTTTTAAGACTGTATAACATTGTATCAATGTTAAGATGACTTCAGCTTGTATTCAGACATTAGAGGCATCAGTGTGAAGCAAGATCTTGGGTTAACAAATAAACCATTTAGTGGGGCAAAGTTCGATCTTAGGGAGCTTGTTGAGTATGTGGTGCTCGAAGAAGTCTGAATGAATGATACACCACTATTTCAATACATCATGTCTAAAATTTTGGGCGAAGCTAGGACAAAATCAACTGTCCAGGATAGAGCTAACAACACAAATCAAGTTACCAGAGTAACAGAGATGGCTCAACTACAAGGCACAAAAGAACTGGTATGTGCACTGGGTCGGATTTCATACACTGTCTAGCAAACGACAGGATTTAGACCATTATTTGAAATGAGGATGAACAAATTAGCTTCAGTGACACAGTGGAATTAACGTTGCAAGAGGAAAGTGTGCTAGTCTATGAAAGAAAAGGTTCAGTTCCCAAGAATGTTTCATAAGGAACTTTAATACTGAAGTAACATAGGAGGAAGATGATGTAATTGTGGGCAGAGGGGTCACGTGGCTAGAGACTATGGGAAGCCAAAAAGGAGCACCTATGAATGCAGAAACAGCTAAGAGCCTCCGGAATTTTTTGTTATCACCGAGAAAAGCCAGGTCACATGGATGACAAAAGTAAAAAAATGATCATTTGCGAAAAGTGCAAAAGGCAAAGGTATCAAGCACTGTTACGTAAAACACCTACTTGTTACATGTGCAACCAATATGGACACATTACACACCAGTACAATGAGAAATTAAGTACAGTATCCACAAGGACTGTATCTTAAAAAAAAAAAAAAAAAAAATTATGATGTTCAAAAGTGTGTGAAATCTTATGGGACTTAACTGCTAAGGTCATCAGTCCCTAAGCTTACACACTACTTAACCTACATTATCCTAAGGACAAACACACACCCCCATGCCCGAGGGAGGACTCGAACCTCCGCCAGGAACAGCCGCGCAGTCCATGACTGCAGCGCCTTAGACCGCTCGGCTAATCCCTCGCGGCGACTGTATCTTCAATTAAAAATTTAAACTAAGAGTGCACAACATGAAGCACGATGAATGGCCAAAAGTTAAGAGTCATGGACTGAGAAGCATGCAATGAAATTATGAAGGCATATCGTTACGCATCAGGAAGACATTTACAGTTATTAGATACTGGGGCATGTTTAAGCCTTATAAAGATAGGTACAGTGGATACATTTTGAACCACAGATCTGTAATTACTAATAACAGGGAAAGTTCCAGTGAAACACTAAGTCCATATCATAGGAAGAGGATCGTATATGCCTTATGACGGTCTAATAACAAGAGACTTCTTAAGGAAGCAAAACACTGTGATTAACTATTATGAGAGGATGATCAGAATACAGGGTCAAAATACTCTGCTGCTGACAATACCTGAGACAGAAGAACCCCAAGTCTGCAGGAAACCCATGGGTCAAGTGGGAGCCATGATTAATGGAAAATGCATTAACAGACACAAAAGAAGGCGCGTTTTAAGGCAGTCTGGGAGTCACGCTGAATTAAAGACAAGTCGTGAGACAAAAATTGATTAACTACCTATCAGGCACACTAGTGTGGCACCAGAAAATGACATGACAATAGGTTCTAGGGAAGGAAAAAATCTTAAAGGTATGTGCAGAAACAGAACCAAATTCCAGTAATAAAAAAGGAATGATTACTCTCAAACAAAAAGTAAGGACAGGAGTGCATACAGTGAAATCTATGGTACAAATAGAGCTAGAAGAATGTATTCTCATTGTATTGAATACACATGAGGTAGAAAGTGGCAGTGAAAATGATATACAAACTGATAAAGTGACATCAATGCGAGCAGTACAGGAAGCAATTAATGGCATGGACATGTACAGAAATCTCACTGTCCAGGTTAGAGAAGCAATTCGAACCAACCATTTGAATAAAGAAGAGCAACAGCAAGTTGAAAAACTCTGTAGCACATACTGTGGTGTATTGTGCCTAAACAGTGATAAATTGTAATATACAGAAACAGTACAGAAGCCATTCCCAATACTGCCGGAACACAAAGGAATGGTTGTGAATGCAAATCCATATGGTATACCAGAAATGCAAAAGGTAGTATTACAGGAGCAAATTGGGAAAATCATTAACAAGGCTACAATAGTTGAATGTCGGTATATGGAATGCAACTGTATAGAAAGTTGATTGAAATTTAAGTGGGTAAAGTCTTTCCCATCTCCAACATAAATGAGATACTGGTCCAAATGGGGAAAGTTGAGTATTTCTCCACTTCAGATTTGGCCAGTGGATAATGTCAGATGTTAACTGAACCATCACATAGAGAAAATATAGCATTTAGTGCAAAATACCAGCACTATGCATACAAAAATGCTTCCAACGGGGCTAAATAATGCACCAAGAACATTTCAGACATTGATGAATGTTGCTTCAGCAGGATTGCAAGGGATACACAGTATTTGGATGGCATAATCTGCCACAGAGGGACATTAAAGGAACATAATGAGAATCCTTGGATAGATTAAGGATACATACATTAAAGTTACAACCAGATAAAGGTGAATTCCTGAGAAAGCAAGAAATAGTCTTAGGACAAAAGATAACAGATAAAGTTGTAGAGCCAGATGACCATAAAGTAGAAAAAGTGAATAACTTTATAGTTATGAAATCCATGAAGGAATTAAAAGGGGGTTTAGGCTTGCTGGATATTATCATCTGTTCATTCTCAAGTTCAGTAAAATTGTGAATCCATTTCAGAAGTTATGTGAGACACAGTGCCATGTAAGTGAGGAGATCCATGAAAAGCAGCATTTGAAGAAAAGAGAAAGATTATTAAATCCTCCCATATTGAGCTATTCAGATTTAGAGAAACCATTTATATAGATTAATGCCACTGACAATGCATTGGGAGCACTTCTGTCACAAAGGAAGATAGGTACAGATTTACCAATTGCCTATATTTCACAGTCATTGAACAAGGCTGACAGGAACTGCCCTGCAACCAGTCAGAGTACTCAGTGATTGTATGGAACACAAAGCAGTTCAAACCACATGTCTGTCAGACATTTTACCATAGTAACACATTACAAGCCACTGACATGGATTTTAAGTGTAAAAGAGCCATTGTCAAGGTTACTAAACTGGATGTTCAAACTATGAGTATTCCCATGACATTGTGCATAAATCTAGAAAGCTCAATGCAAAAGCTGATGCATTATGTCAAATGTGGTCTGACGATGTAGAGGATGCAGGTGAAAATACAGGACACAAAAATGTGATTAAGGGAAACCAAAAACAGAAGAAAGAAAACTAGGAAATTAGCACAGAGGAAAAGGCTGAAATTATGAAGGAAATAAACAATAATCTGTTAGGTGGATATCATGGAATGCATAGAACCTTAGACCTAATAAAGTATAATTTATAAGCAGTGGAAAGGTATGAAAAAGACCCAGAAGAATACATTACAAAGTGTGACAAATGTCAAATGTAATAATTCATACATAGCACGACAAATATGCCTCTATTAATTATAGACACAGTGATGAATGTAGTAGAGTAACGTGACGGACATTGTAGGTCCATTAGATACTACAACTGGCAATTGATCCAGCTTGATATTCCTAGTTTTCGGTAATGGTGCCTATCAACAGCCAGGACTCTAATGTTCACGAGGATATGTAAATTATTAAAGATCCAGAATATCCAAACCACACCATTTCCCTTTCAGACAAATGGTGGTGCTCGAGGGAACACGCAGAACACTGGTTGAATATTTGTGACACTTCATAAGGAAGAACTGTAGTAATACATATGCTGGGTACCATATAGTATGTATGTATTTAATATAACACCACATAGATGCACTGGGTACACACTGTGTTAATGTTTGGGAGAAAAGTAAATATTCCAGGAGTCCTA
The DNA here is from genome assembly GCF_021461395.2 of Schistocerca americana. NCBI lineage: Eukaryota > Metazoa > Arthropoda > Insecta > Orthoptera > Acrididae > Schistocerca > Schistocerca americana. The sequence continues at coordinate 433,124,212 of NC_060120.1, read as the reverse complement.
CAGAAAGAGGAAAGAACTGCTGTGTATAATTATGAAGATTACGTATATGTTTTGTGAACTCCGACACAAGAAGCATGAAAAATGAGAAAAGAGGCAAAAACAAATCAATAAGGCTCACTGTGACAACACAGACTCCAAGAATATTTAAGATAGGAGATAAAGTTGTTTTGTACGAGACCATAAGAAGGCGCCATTCTAAGAAACTAGATGTACAGTTCCAAGAACAGTACAAAGTGATTGCAATAGACTTATGAACGTGACGATTAAGATGCCAGAAATGCTAAGTTGAAGCTCAGCCTCAAGGAAGTGCAGGAAACTGAGGACATACATGGGCACTGCATGCTTATGGACATGAGAGATAAACACTGCTCGTTTTCAGTGGTGACCATTCAAGTGTGCACGCGCCTCATCAAGTGAGGCATAAATTACAAATATTGCGAAAGCCCATCACAGAGAAGTTAATTTTCAAACATCCCATTATGTTAGGTTGGCAGTAGTTGGAAACATAATACAGTGGATGCAAAGTGTACCGACATGTGCTATGTTCTAATTTGAAACGTGTCACACTGCCGTATCTTTCTTAACATGTAAGGCTGATAATCTGCATAAGCACGTCAGTGTGAAAACCTAATTGCAGGATATCAAATTTTATTGTAATCATTTTTGTTGTCATTTTATCAGTAAATCCAACTCTATGGTGAACACACAGTTGACTTTAGAAAAGAAAATAGAGAACCAAGTCAGTGGAGAATCAGAGTGTTTACCACCTGATCCACATTTGTGGTCTTCACTTATCTGGTTCATCTCAAATTATTCAGCTACTTTAAGGTTGCGCATGGAATTTCAGAAAAAGCATTTCATCCTTTACTTTTTTTCTGGCTTTTTATTAACCACAATTCACTTTTGCTTCCCATCTTCATTACTTTGGACCCGTCGTCTTTGTCTGCGTCTTCGGTCCAAAGACGTTTGATAAAGCTCTCCATGCTACTCATCTTGTGCAAGTGGCCTCATCTGGTTACTGTATTCATCTCTTGGTCCCTCTACCATTTGTAATCCCCCCCCAATAGTGTTAAATTGGTGATCCCTTGATGCCACAGAACGTGTCCTACCAACTGAACCCTTCTTTTAGTCAGGTTGTGCCACAAATTCCTCTTCTCCCCAATTCTATTCAGTACTTCCTCATTAAATATGTGATCTACCCATCTAATCTTCAGCATTCTTCTGTAGTGCCACATTTCAAAAGCTTCTATCCTCTTCTTGTCTAAACTATTTATCATCCACATTTCTCTTCCACACATGGCTACACTGCACACAAATACTTTCGGAGAGGACTTCCTGACATTTAAATCAATACTCAATGTTAACAAGTTTCTCTTCTTCAGAGATACTTTTCTTGCCATTGCCAGTCTACATTTTACATCTTCCCTACTTCGACGATCATCCGTTGTTTTGCTTCCCAAATAGCAAAACTCGTCGAATACTTCCAAGTGTCATTTCCTAATCTGATTCCCTCAGCATCACCTGATTTAATTCAACTACATTTCATTATCCTCATTTTGCTCTTGTTCATTTTCATCTTAAATCCTCCTTTCCAGATACTGTTCATTCCGTCCAGAAGCTATTCCAAGTCCTTTGCTGTCTCTGACAGAATTACAATGTCATCAGCAAACCTCACAGTTTTTATTTCTTCTCCATGGATTTTAATTCCTACTCTGAATTTTTCTTTTGTTTCCTTTTACTGCTTGCTCAATATACAGATTGAATAGCATTGGGCACAGCTATAGCCCTGTCTCACTCCCTTCTCAAACACTGATTCCCTTCCATGACCCCTGTCTCTCATAACCACCATCTGGTTTCTGTACAAATTGTAAACAGCCTTTCGCTCCCTGTATACCCCTGTCACCTTCAGAATTTGAAAGAGTATTCCAGTCAACATTGTCAAAAGCTTTCTCTAAGTCTACAAATGCTATAAACATAGATTTGTCTTTCCTTAACTTATCTCCTATGAGAAGTCATAGGGTCAGTCTTGCCTTGCATGTTCCAACTTTTCTACAGAATCCAAACTGATCTTCCCCAAGGTCAGCTTCTACCAGTTTTTCCATTTGTCTGTAAAGAATTTGTATTAGTGTTTTGCAGCCATGACTTGAAACTGATAGTTCAATAATTTTCACATCTGTTAGCACCACCTTTCTTTGGAATTGGAACTATTATATTATTCTTGAAGTATGAGAGAATTTCACTTGTGTCATACATCTTGCTCACAAGATGAAATAGTTTTGCCTTAGCTGGCTCTTCCAAGGCTGTCAGTAGCTCTAATGGAATGTTGTCTACTCTCAGGGTCTTGTTTTGATTTATGTCTTTCAGTGCTTTGTCAAATTCTTCACGCAGTATCACATCTCCCCTTTCATCTCCCTCTATGTCCACTTCCCTTTCCATAATATTGCCCTCAAGTACATCTCCCTTTTACAGACCCTCTATATACTCCTTCCAACTTTCTGCTTTCCCTTCTTTGCTTGGGACTGGAATTCCATCTGCACTCTTGATAGTCACACAGGTGGTTCTCTTTTCTCCAAAGGTCTCTCTAATTTTTCCGTAGGCAGTATCTATCTCACCCCTAGTGATACACACTTCTACATCCTAACATTTGTTCTCTAGCCATTCCTGCTTAGCCATTTTGCACTTCTTGTTGATCTCATTTTTGAGACGTTTGTAGTCTCTTTCTCCCACTTCACTTATTGCATTTTTATATTTTCTCCCATCAATCCATTAAATTCAATATCTCTTGTGTTACACAATGATTTCTAGTAGCCCTCTTCTTTTTACCTACGTGATCCTCTGCTGCCTTCACTATTTCATCTCTCAAAGCAACCCATTCTTCTTCTATTGTATTCCTTTCCCCTGTTCTTGTCAATCGTCCCCTAATGCTTGCTTTGAAACCTACAACTTCTGTTTTTTTTGCATTTATCCAGGTCCCATCTCCTTAAATTCCTGCCTTTTTGCAGTTTCTTAAGTTTTAAACTGCAGTTCATAACGAATAAATTGTGGTCAGAGTCCACATCTGACCCTGGAAATGTCTTCCAATTTAAAATCTGGTTCCTAAATCTGTCTTACCATTATATAATCTACCTGAAACCTTCAGGTGTCTCCACGTCTCTTCCACATATACAACCTTCTCCCATGATTCTTAAACCAAGTTTTAGCTATGATTAAATTATGTTCTGTGCAAATTTCTACCAAGTGGCTTCATCTTTCATGCCTTTCCCTTAGTCCATATTCAGCTACTACTTTTCCTTCTCTTCCTTTTCTCATTATCGAATTCCAGTCCCCCGTGACTTAGATTTTTGGCTCCCTTAACTATTCGAGTAATTTCTTTTAGCTCATCACAAATTTCCTCACTTACCTCCTCATCTGGAGAACTAGTTGGCATATAAACTTGTACTGCTGTGATGGGTGTGGGCTTTGTGTCTATCTTGGCTACAATAATGCATTCACTATGCCGTTTGTAGTAGCTTATCCGCATTCCTTTTTTTTTATTTTATACTCATTATTAAACCTACTTCTGCATTACTCCTGTCTGATTTTGTATTTATAACTCTGTATTTACTGACCAGAAGTACTGTTCTCCTGCCACCAAACTTCACTAATTCCCACTATATCTAACTTTAACCTATCCATTTCCATTTTTAAATTTTCTAACCTACCTGGCTGATGATGGGATCTGACATTCCAAGCTCTGATGTGTAGACCTATGGGTGTAAATTTTCGTCTGAATTATGTTACTTAAAAAAGTCAGAAAGCCATTTTAAAGCACCTGAATATTGTACTGTGTGCAACTGTAGGCAAGTATAATTCAAGTTGCTAAACTTTGTTCTAACATATGAGCACATACTCTCAATTTCTACAATACAATTACAAGCAAATGTGGATTATTTAATACAGAGGAATTTAAGATATTCTGTTTCCTTTTTCTGCACTGATGGACCCATCTATAGTTAATTTAACTGCATTTATTCAGTGATATGGTCGCCAGAAATGCGATATTTTAATTCTCCAGGTTACCACTTACACTAAGCGAAGCACAGTTTTCTGGACCAACCAACATCTCATGATGGTGGTGGAACAGACAGTTCAGAACAGAAAGTGTTATCTAATGAATTGAATTAAAGAAATAATGTATATAGTGAACATACATCTCTTACTCCATATATAAAAGAGAATTATAATATGAATGAAAAATTATTATTGCCACCCTAACATTAATTTATTTTAGCTCAGATGAGTCTGTCAGTCCATCCCTTTCGCATGTACCAATCACAAGCAGGACATCGAAGCTGGACTTAGCAATGTGAATAGGGGGTTTGATTAATTTTAATTGATAAAACAACATGTACTTACTCATGAATTATGTATTGTTCCTGTTGATTAGTTTTATTCAGAATTTTGATGTTGATACCTCTAACACTTAACAAGTATTTTACCAATGTACTTTAATAAGATTTATTAGAAAAAGTATCAGCAATACTGCCAACAATACTGTGTTGCTACAATAACTAGTTCTTTGCCGCACAGAACGCTGGCAAGAGGAGGCGGCCTAAAACTACAATTGTTGACTGACTGGGTGGTACGATGAAAGGACTTTCCATGCTGACAAAACAATCGTGGCCTACAGTTCAACTGTTTCTTGAAAGTGCATTACAGAGGCATTCTTGCCGATTTGATTATGAAATGAGTTAATGGAGGCTGTTGTACCTCAATTACTCCAAGGCAGAAAAGGGATGACATTTTGAATGTTAAATAATGTGCAGGTAAGCAATGTGTTGCCACACTGTTAGATCAAATATTTTCGCAGTTGTTACAAAAATGACGACTTTCAACTTCTACTGACTATTATTATGAGGAAGTGACCAAGTTAAGGATGGCAGCACTATATAAGCTATTTTCACATAGAATTTAAACTGGAAGAAATGCCTAATGTTATTGGTAATCATGAGCACATGAAGTTTTTTTGTTGTGCTAATCTGTGGCTCAGTATCTCTGCTATGTGATGAATAGCAACTTTCCTTTTCATAATATTGGGAAATTTTATTGCATTTATCTATCTAACCCACTCCCACAATTTTTCACTTCCAACAATGACACCCACAAATTAAGTGCTCTAATACATATATAATTATCCTATTTATTTCACTGCCCCACATTAGAACGAAGTACAATTCAGTTTCAGCGATTTGCTAATTTACAGCATGGAAGTCACTATATATTTATCTATTGCTCTCAGCATTTCAAATACTGAATTTGACACATGCTTCTGTTTCCTATTCACTGATTGTGATCGTCTGTTCTTTGCTGAAATGAATGATTTCCCCTTTCTACTGATATTACCAGTTTCACTCACCAATAAATGGGATCAGATGCATTGAACCAAACATACAAAATGGTTCAAATGGCTCTGAGCACTATGGGACTTAACATCTATGGTCATCAGTCCCCTAGAACTTAGAACTACTTAAACCTAACTAACCTAAGGCCGTCACACAACACCCAGTCATCACGAGGCAGAGAACCAAACATACAAAAATTAATTTCAATTCAATATGTAATGGCTTTTACCTGTTTCAGTGGTCCCAATGCAAGTTCCCATGATTTTTTAATTATGAGATGGTTCGGATCAGACTCCCTAGTGGCTTCAGTATAAACTTGTCCAGCTGAAGGGTTATATCCAGGTGGTGAAGCAAGATCAGAACTTCTCTCCTGTTTGCTCCTGTAATCAATACATTGTTACAAGATTGCAGGATTACATTATTTGTATAATGAAGACAATTCCGTTTATGAATTTATTAAATTTATAACGTGCGTCAGTACTTGTCAAGTTGTGTCACTTACAATACAGACAACTGACACAAAAATTGTATTTGCCTCCTTCCTTATTAAAATGGGTAATGCTTGTTCTGTCTCCCTACCTCTTAAACATTCAACTATTTTCCCTTTTCGACCCTGACAGAGGAACATCTGGGTCCAATGGAACACACACAACTAACAAACATTCTGTTCTGTCCAATACATTTATTTTGTGTATCCCATGGGTACACAAATATGTTTGCATGACCCAAATAATGTCTTTCTTAAGAGGTAACAAAGAAAGAAACACATAACACAGCGCTACAATGTCCTGGCAGTGTAGCCAAACTGGGGCAATGGACATGCCAGGTGGAGCATATGAGAGGCTATGTTGTCCCAGTGCTGTGCCCTGACATGGATGTCAGGATGTGTCAATTGGAGTAGATTGGGATAAGCAACAAGAAGAGGAACGGTGAGAGGTGAGGTGAGGAAAAGGAGGAGCACAGTAACAGGAGAGGATAAAAATATGGCAATCAAAGGATTCACTCTGCTGTAGGCAATGGAAGTTTGTGTGCAGTATATAATGAAACATGAAGATGGGATTAAAATGGTGCAGGGGTGCTGGCAGGATAGAAAAAATGGAAAGGGGGACAAAGGAGGGAACAGTGTTTGTGTATTTCACTAGACAAACTAAACTGAAGTCTGGTGGTAAGCAGCTGTCGGAGATGGAAGGAAAGCATAAAAATATGGAAGGTGCTGAAGGACAAGGAATATAGGGGAGATTTAACCCAAGGGATTTGAAAGACAGGTTGTAAAGATGATATCCATGTACAAAATTAAGATAAAGCCAATCTTGGGGAAGGACCTTGATGGCATGTGTTATCATGCAGCCAGTGAAGTTGAGCACTGATCAAGGGCATGCTCCAGTACTGTGTGGTGAGCTTTGTTCTTGGTCAAAGTTTGGTGGCGACCATTCATTTTGGTGAACAGCTAGTTAGAAGGCTGTGCAGAAGTCATTTGGTATGTCTCCGTTCACATGTGGAGTATGATATTCCACTGAAGGTAATGGAACAGGACGTGTTGGGTGGGTGTGTGGGAAAGCTCTTTCGCGAAGTACAACTTACGTTGCAAGGGTTGGATGTAGGTATTGTCCTCAGCCAGTATCAACCAGGATTTTGCACACACTGACCAGGCAGCAGAATATCACTTTAGTGGTGGAGGCTACTAGCCATCTGTGAAGGCCTCAGAAACTATCGGCACTCTCGGCAACGGATCGCATGTCACTGTGGATGGGCTGTCCATGACTGGCAAAACTGTACGAGATACTTTTTTTGAGTGGAAGGGAAGGCAGCTATTGATGTTGAGGTACTATTGTTTAATGGTAACTTTCACATGGATGGAAGTTTTAGTTGGTTGGTTTAAAAGGGGGTGGGGGCAAGGGATCAAACTACGAGGCCATCGGTCCCTTGTTCTGGAGGAAACAATTCCACAAGGGTGAGAATAACACAATGAGACAACACAAAACAGAATGAATGGAAAAGCCACAGCAACGACTGAATGGCAACAAGCACTAAAGCAGACAAGAAAATCACAAAGACGCAAGAAACAGGTAGAAGAGGTTAAAACAAGAAAGCAGGTTACCATAGCTGGCTGACCATGAGGATAAGAAGGAGAAGCCAGCCAGTCTGCAACACATTAAAACCCCAACCCTGAAAGTACTAGGGTGGAGGACACACAGGGACAAAGGACACGTGCTAAAACTTAGAGCAAATGATAAAACTCACCCTCGTGAATGAAACATAAAACTAAAGCAGCTGAACACCGAAGGTAGGGTGCTGGGAAGGTTAAAAGTCCGCCGCAGAGTGGTTAAAAGTGGGGAGTCCAGCAAGAGATGGATGACCGTCATTTGTGAGCCACAGCAACACCGAGGTGGGTCCTCGTGATGGAGGAGGTAACCATGCGTCAGCCACCTATAGCCAATGCGGAGCCGAAAGAGAACCACCGAGTCCCTGCAAGAGGCGCACACAGAGGTCTTCCACACATTTGTAGTTTCCTTAATGGCACACAGCTTGTTGTACATACCAAGATTACGCCATTCCGTCTCCAAAGCCTCGACGTAATTCTGAACGCAGGTCAGTTTCAGAGAAGCCGACCTCCATAAGCGGTTTCTGCGTAGCCTGTTTCGCCAACCTGTTGGCAAGTATGTTGCATGGGATTCCGACGCGATCTGGGGTCCAGACAAACACCACTGAATGACTGGACCATTCCTGGGCATAGATGGACTCCTGGATGGTTGCTACCAAAGGATGATGAGGTTAGCACTGGTCGATAGCTTGTAGGCTGCTCAAGAGTCGGTACACAAGAGAAATGACTCGCCTGGGCACGAGCGGATGTGCTCAAGAGCATGAGATACGGCCGCCAGCTCTGCAGTGAAAGCACTGCAGCCATCTGGCAAGGAGTGCTGTTCAATATGTTGTCCATGAACATATGCAAAGCCTACATGACCATCAGCCATTGCCCTGTAGGTGTAAACCACTTCATGGCCCCAGTACACACCAAGAATCGAGAGAAGTGACAGCAGAGAGTCGCAGGGTTAACTGAGATCTTAGAGCCATGTGAAAGGTCCAGGCAAAGCCGCAGCTTAGTTGTACACCATGAAGCTGTTCGTGAATGAACCTCGAATAGGTGGTAAAGGCAAGGACTCCAGTTTGGAGAGAAGGGATCGCACACGAACTGCAATTGGAAGCCCTGAGCTGGGCCACAGATGTGGGAGATGAAATGCCGTGGGTGGCAAAAGAAGACAGTAATTCAGATGCGCAGGAGAACTACGAACATGTGCACCGTAACTGGAGAGCAATTGCACATGCCCGGGACTCTGGCCTCCACCAGGATGATGGTCACTGGACTAGTCCTAAAAGCTCCTGCCACTAGGCGAATGCCACAGAGGTGCACTGGGTCGAGTAAACCTAAAGCTGAGGGCGCCACTGAACCATAAACCAGACTCCCGCAGTCAAGGCGGGATTGAACAAGGGCTCTGTAGAGCTGCAGCAGCATAGAGCAATCTGCACCCCAGATGGTGTTGCTCAGGCAGTGGGGGGCACTGAGGTGCTGCCAGCACTTCCACTTAAGCTGACGAAGGTGAGGTAGTCAAGTCAGTCTGGTGTCGAAAGCCAGTCCTAAGAATCAATATGTCTCCACTACAGTGAGTGGATCGTCATTAAGTTAAAATTCTGGTTCCGGATGAATGGTACTATACTGACAGAAGTGCATAACACACGACTTTGCGGCCAAAAACTGGAAACTGTGGGCTAGAGCCCATGATTGCACCTTGTGGATGACTCTGTAGGCACCACTCAGCAACACCAATACTGGTGGAGCAGTACGAAATGCAGACGATGTCTGCATACAAAGAAGGTGAGTCTGACGGCCCGACAGCTGCTGCTAGACCATTAATGGCCACTAAAAATAGAGATACACTCAATACGGAGCCCTGCAGGACCCCACTCTCCCCTGAGATGGAGCCAGTAGGCCACGTGGCTCCAGGACCCAACCCAACCGCCAACATACCATACGTTCCAGCAGCTTACAAAGAATGTTGGTGAGGCTGATGGGCTGATAGCTATCCACATCAAGCAGGTTTTTACCGGGTTTACGCACCGGAATGATGGTGCTCTCCTGCCATTGCAATGGAAAGATGCCATTGCGCCAGATCCGGTTCAAGATGATGAGATGTCGCTTGTAGTCAGATGAAAGATGTTTAATCAACTGACCGTGGATCCGCTCTGGCCCAGGAGCTGTGTCGGGGCAATGTGCAAGGGCATTGAGAAGCTCCCACTCTGTAAATGTGGTGTTATAGGGTTCACTGTGACATGTAGCAAATGAGAGGACTTTCCTTTCCATCCGCTGTTTGAGGGTGCGAGAGGCTGGGAGGCAGTTCTCCAATGTAGGGGCTCGAGCATAGTGCTCAGAATTGTGTTTGCGCCGGCAGACAACACGCCATTGATGTTAATGGCAGGGACACCTGTTAGGGTCTGGTACCCAAAAAGATGTCTGATTTTCTTCTAGACTTGGGAAAGTGATATATGGCATCCAATGGTCGAGACGTACCTCTCCCAACACTCCTGCTTCCGTCTTTTAATGAGCTGGTGAATGCAGGCGTAGAGCCTCTTTAAGGCTATGAGGTGCTCCAGGGAAGCGTGCCGCTTATGCCGCTGTAGAGCTTGCCGACCCTCTGTAATTGCCTCAGCGACTTCTGGTGACCACCAAGGGACTGCCTTTCACCGGGGGCACCAGAAAGAGCGAGGGATCACGTTTTCTGCTGCATTAACGATTGTTGTAGTCACCTGCTCAACCATCACACTGATGTTACTATGTGGGGGAGAGTCAACGGTGACATCAGTGGTGAAAGTTTCCCAGTCTGCTTGTTTTAAAGGCCATCTGGGCAAGTGTCCATGTGTCTGGTGCTGGGGCAATGACAGGAAGATGGGGAAGTTGTCACTACCACATAGGTCGTCATGTGCTTTCCAGTGTATTGATGGTAGAAGTCCTGGGCTGCAAATGGATAAATCAATGACCAAGTAACTACCATGAGCCACACTGAAATGTGTGGTGGCCCCAGTGTTTAAGAGGCACAGGTCGAACTGAGACAGTAAATTTTCGACATCTCCACCTCGCCCAGTAAACACGGTGTCACCCCACAAGGGGTTATGGGTGTTAGAATCTCCTGAAAGTAGGCAAGGTTTAGGGAGTTGAACAATCAGTGCAGCAAATACGTTCAGGGGTTCTGCACCAACTGGAGGAAGATATACATTGCAGACTGTTATTTCCTGTGCCGTACGTATTCTGACAGCCACAGCTTCAAGAGGGGTTTGAAGTGGCACAGTTGCACTACAGACTGAGTTTAGGACATAAACGCAAACTCCACCTGACACACTATTATAGTCGCTAAGGTTCCTGTAATATCCCTTATAGTTGCAGAGGGCAGGGGTCCATATTGCCGGGGACCAGGTTTCCTGGAGGGCAATGCAGAAAGCAGGTGTAAAGCTTAACAGTTGCCGTAGCTCAGCCAGGCGGTGGAAAAAGCCACCTCAATTCCACTGGAGGGTGACATCGTGAGGCAAGGAAGGCATGGAACATCCAATGACACAGTTTAGGCCTCAGGGTCACCAGCTGTCACCGAATAATTGCTTGAGCAGTCTATATCTGAAAGTCCGGTGAGATCTAGGTCCTCAGCGGATGCCACAATCTCGACCTCATCCCCAGATGCAGAGCTTGTAGGTAGCGATGGTGTGTGTGTGTGTGTGTGTGTGTGTGTGTGTGTGTGTGTGTGTGTGTGTGTGTGTGTGTGTGTGTGTGCCACCACAATTTACTTGGTCTTGGGGTTCTTCTTTTCGGACTTTTCTCGCTGCTCCTTGGGTTTCTCTGGCTGGGAGGGCTTCACTGATTCAGTCTCCGGGACTGAGGAGGATTGTGGTTGGTTGAGGTTTAAGGGACCAAACAGCAAGGTCATCAGTCCCTTGTTTCAAATATGCGCCATTCCGCTAATGGGACAACTCAGTAAAGTCAGAACAATAAAACGGAAAAAGGGAAAAACGTAAAAAGGCAGTCATGTTGTCACTGGTAAAAAACAAAATGAGGGAAGTCGGTAAGAGAACGAACCCAACACTATGCTGAAGCAGCATAGGCAAGGCCACCTGTGACTTAAAAGGTACAACTGCTATAATGTAGAAAGTACGTATGGGAATAGAAAGACTAACCAAGCCTTAAAAATGAAAGGGTAAAAACAGAGTAAAAGGGGAAGAAAAGAGGAATTCGGTCAGGGAGGTGAATCAGGAATCTCCGAACACTGCTTACAGTGGGAGACACCCAAACACTCACCACCCTGCCCCAACACCAGAGAGAGATTAAAAACCTTAAAACTGAGAATAAAAACCACTTTCCCGGAGGAAACCGAGAACCTGAGAGACCATCCGGGAATCGTCAGCCAACATCAAAGGTAAAGTGTGGGGGAGCCTATACTTAGCACACAGAGCCAAAAGAAGGGGGCATTCAACCAAAATGTGGGCTACTGACTGGAAGGCTCCACAACCACATCACGCAAAAGAAAACCATGGGTCAACCGAGTATGGCCAATGTGGAGACGACACAGTGTGGTCGAGTCCTTTCGGGAGATGCGAAAGGAAGAACGCCACGGGCCTGGTGTCACCTTAATTGCGCGAAGTTTATTAGACAGGGGAGTAGCCTCCCAAGAATTGGCCCATGACTGTGCGAAGTGGGATTTGATGTGAAGCCGTAAATCCGCTGCTGGAGGGGCTACAGAAAACGGGGGGGTAAGTAACTGCTCCCCCAGCCAAACGATCAGCGAGCTCATTACCCGGGATACCCACATGGCCAGGGACCCAAAGGAAGTCAATAGAACAAGCAGCACGGTGAATATCAGCGAGATGGTCATGGATGGCAGAGACCAAGGGATGGCGCGAAAAACACCGGTCAATAGCAAGAAGGCCACTCATCGAGTCCGTGCATAACAAAACGCGGTTGTGTTGGGACTGTTTAATAAAGGTAAGGGCCTGGGAAATTGCCAGCAATTCTGCAGTAAACACCCCACATGTAGGTGGCAGCAGATGACTTTCCGTTCCAACAGAGGACGTGAAGGCATACCCAACACGATCAGCAGATTTAGAGCCATCAGTGTAAAAAACAACAGCATCCCGAAACTCCCATAAAATTTGGTGGAAAAAGAAACGGAACACCACCAGGGGGATGGAATCTTTCGGACCGCGGCGGAGATCAATCCGAAGTCGAGGCCGAGGAACTAACCAAGGAGGGGTGGAGGGGAGGGAGCGAGGAAGACACGACAAAGAAGGAAGCTGAAAATCACGGCAAAGAGACGCAAGGCGCAGCCAAACCGGTATACCCGCCCGAGGGCGGGAGTCGGGTGGGCGACGTCCATGGTCTGGGAACAGGATAGAATAGGAAGGATGAGTGGGAGAGGAACGGATAGTGAATGCATAAGACACGAGAAGCTGGGACCACGGAACAGAAAGGGGAGGGATCCCAGCTTCAACTAGGAGACTATCAACAGGGCTAGTAGGGAAGGCACCGGTGGCCAAACGGATACCACGATGGTGGACTGGATCCAGCACGTGCAGTGTGGAAGGAGCAGCTGAACCATAAACTTGACAACCATAGTCCAAGCGAGACAGAACTAGAGCACGATAAAGACGGAGGAGGAGGGAATGGTCCTCACCCCAAGAGGAGTGGGCAAGGAAGCGAAGGACATTGAGTTTACAGAAACATCCTACCTTCAGGAGTCTGATATGGGGCAGCCAAGTGAGCTTGTTGTCGAAAAGAAGACCCAGGAAACGAAACTGTAAGACCACAGGCAATCGTTGTGCAGCGAGATAGAGCTCTGGATCAGGGTGGATCGTAGTACGGCGACAGAAGTGGACCACTTGCGATTTTAAAGGAGAGAATTGAAACCCGTGTGAGAGGGTCCATGCAGAGGCACACCGTATAGCTACCTGGAGCTGCCACTCTGCAGATGCCATCGAGGAGGAACTAACCCAAATGCAGAAATCATCCACATACAGGGCAAGGGCGACCAAGGGACCGACAGAGGCTACAAGTCCATCGATAGCAATGAGGAAAAGAAGGACACTCAAGACAGAACCCTGTGGGATGCCTGTCTCCTGGGTCCGTGGAGAACTAAAAGCAGTACCAACTCGAACTCTGAATGACCGATGGATCAGGAACTGGTGGATAAAAATCGGGAGTCGGCCCCGAAGACCCCACTGATGAAGGGTAAGATGTGATGGCGCCAGGCCGTGTCATAGGCCTTGCGAAGGTCAAAAAACACTGCAACCAAATGGCAGCGCTGGGAAAAAGCCTGCCGAACTGCGGATTCCAAGCGAAGTAAATGATCGATTGAAGACCGTCCCTCTCGAAAGCCACACTGGTAAGGCGACAATAGATCCCGAGATTCGAGGACCCAATTGAGCCGACGGGCTACCATCCGTTCAAGTAACTTACAAACAACATTGGTCAAACTAATTGGCCGATAGCTGTCAACAGATAGGGGGTTCTTACCAGGCTTAGGGACAGGAACCACAATGCTATCCCGCCACTGAGAAGGGAAGTCACCCTGGAGCCAGATACGCTTAAACACCCGAAGATGATGTTGCCGTTGTGGAGCACTGAGATGTTGAAGCAGTTGGTTATGAATGGAATCTGGGCCAGGGGCCGTATCATGAGAAGAAGATAGAGCAGAAAGAAATTCCCATTCAGTAAAAGGTTCGTTGTAAGATTCTGACTCACAAGGGGTGAAACATAAGGTGGAAGCTTCAGCCAGCTGTTTTTGATGAAGGAAAGTAGCTGGATAGGAGGCTGATGCTGACGCCACTGCAAAATGGGTCGCAAGATGTTCTGCAAGAACTAATGGGTCCGTACAAATGCCATCTGGGAGGTGAAGGCCTGGAAGGGTGGACTGCCGATGGCAGCCTTGGAGAGAACGAAGTGTAGCCCATACCCGTGACAGAGGGACAGTAGAACCAAGGGAAGAAACAAATCGTTCCCAACATATCCGCTTACCCTGTTTGATTAAATAACGGGCTTTAGCACGGAGGCGTTTAAAGGTAGTAAGGCTGGCTACGGATGGGTGCCTCTTAAAGTGTTCCAAAGCTCGACGGCGATCACGGATGGCAATGGCAAGGGCCGTGCTCCACCACGGGACTTGCCGGCGACGAAATGGTACAGATGAGCGCGGGACAGCAAGGCTAGCAGCGCGAACAATCGCGTCAGACACGTCACGTAGGACGTCATCAATACAACCCGACAAAGAGGGAGAAAACTCTACCTGTGCAGTGTATAGAGGCCAATCGGCACGGTGGAAAGACCAACGATTGGTTGGTTGTTTGAGGTTAAAGGGACCAAACAGCAAGGTCATCAGTCCCTTGTTTCAAATAGACTCCATTCTGCTAACGGGACATCTCAGTATAGTCAGAAAAATAAAACGGATAAAGGGGAAACGTAAAAGGGCAGTCACATTGTCATTAGTAAAAACAAATGAGGGAAGTTGGCAAGAGAACGAACCCAACACTATGCTGAAGCAGCATAGGCAAGACCACCCGTGACTTAAAAGGTACAACTGCTATAATGCAGAAAGTACGTATGGGAATAGGAAAACTAACCAAGCCTTAAAAAGAAGGGGTAAAAACAGAGTAAAAGGGAAAGAGAAGAGGATTCCGGTCAGGGAGGTGAATCGGGAATCTCTGAACACTGCCTACAGTGGGAGACACCCAAACACTCACCGCCCTGCCCCAACACCAGAGGGAGATTAAAAACTTTAAAACTGAGAATAAAAACCACTCTCCCGGAGGAAACCTAGAACCAGAGAGACCATCCGGGAATCGTCAGCCAACATCAAAGGTAAAGTGTGGGGGAGTCTGTACTTAGCACGCAGAGCCAAAAGAAGGGGGCATTCAACCAAAATGTGGGCCACTGACTGGAAGGCTCCACAACCACATAGCGGGGGTGGCTCATCACGCAAAAGGAAACCATGGGTCAGCCTGGTATGGCCAATGCGGAGACGACACAGTGTGGTCGAGTCCTTGCGGGAGAGGCTAAAGGAAGAACGCCATGGGCCTGTATTCACCTTAATGGCACGAAGTTTATTAGACAGTGGAGTAGCCTCCCAAGAATTGGCCCATGACTGTGCAAAGTGGGATTTGAAGTGAAGCCGTAAATCCGCTGCAGGAGGGGTTACAGAAAACGGGGGGTAAGTAACTGCTCCCCCAGCCAAACGATCAGCGAGCTCATTACCCGGGATACCCACATGGCCCGGGACCCATAGGAAGTCAATGGAACAAGCAGCACGGTGAAGATCAGCGAGATGGTCATGGATGGCAGAGACCAAGGGATGGCGCGAAAAACACCGGTCAATAGCAAGAAGGCCACTCATCGAGTCCGTACATAACAAAACGCGGTTGTGTTGGGATTGTTTAATAAAGGTAAGGGCCCGGGAAATTGCCATCAATTCCGCAGTAAACACCCCACATGAGGGTGGCAGTAGATGATTTTCCGTTCCAACAAAGGACGTGAAGGCATACCCAACATGATCAGCAGATTTAGAGCCATCAGTGTAAAAAACAACAGCATCCCGAAACTCCCATAAAATTTGGCGGAAAAAGGAACGGAACACCACCGGGGGGATGGAATCTTTCGGACCGCGGCGGAGATCCATCCGAATTCGAGGCCGAGGAACTAACCAAGGAGGGGTGGAGGGGAGGGAGCGAGGAAGACAGGACAAAGAAGGAAGCCGAAAATCACGGGTAAGAGACGCAAGGCGCAGCCCAACCGGTAAACCCGCCCGAGGGCGGGAGTCAGGCGGGCGACGTCCATGGTCTGGGAATAGGATAGAATAGGAAGGATGAGCGGGAGAAGAACGGATAGTAAGGGCATAAGACACCAGAAGCTGGGACCGCCGAACAGAAAGGGGGGGGATCCCAGCTTCAACCAGGAGACTATCAACAGGGCTAGTAGGGAAGGCACCGGTGGCCAAACGGATACCACGATGGTGGACTGGATCCAGCACGTGCAGCGTGGAAGGAGCAGCTGAACCATAAACTTGACAACCATAGTCCAAACGTGACAGAACTAGAGCACGATAAAGACGGAGGAGGAGGGAACGGTCCGCACCCCAGGAGGAGTGGGCAAGGAAGCGAAGGACATTGAGTTTACGGAAACATCCTACCTTCAGGAGTCTGATATGGGGCAGCCAAGTGAGCTTGTTGTCGAAAAGAAGACCTAGGAAACGAAACTGTGGAACCACAGGCAATCTTTGTGCAGCGAGATAGAGCTCTGGATCAGGGTGGACCGTAGTACGGCGACAGAAGTGGACCACCCGCGATTTTAAAGGAGAGAATTGAAACCCGTGGGAGAGGGTCCATGCAGAGGCACGCCGTATAGCCACCTGGAGCTGCCGTTCTGCAGATGGCATCGAGGAGGAACTAACCCAAATGCAGAAATCATCCACATACAGGGCAGGGGCGACCAAGGGACCGACAGAGGCCACAAGTCCATCGATAGCAATGAGGAAAAGAAGGACACTCAAGACAGAACCCTGTGGGATGCCCGTCTCCTGGGTCCGTGGAGAACTAAAAGCAGTACCAACTCGAACTCTGAATGACCGATGGATGAGGAACTGGCGGATAAAAATCGGGAGTGGGCCCCGAAGACCCCACTGATGAAGGGTTAGTAAGATGTGATGGCGCCAGGCCGTGTCATAGGCCTTGCGAAGGTCAAAAAACACTGCAACCAAATGGCGGCGCTGGGAAAAAGCCTGCCGAACTGCGGATTCCAAGCGAAGCAAATGATCGATTGGAGATCGTCCCTCTCGAAAGCCACACTGGTAAGGGGACAATAGATCCCGAGATTCGAGGACCCAAGTGAGCCGACGGGCTACCAGCCGTTCAAGTAACTTACAACCAACATTGGTCAAACTAATTGGCCGATAGCTGTCAACAGATAGGGGGTTCTGACCAGGCTTAAGGACAGGAACCACAATGCTATCCCTCCACTGAGAAGGGAAGTCACCCTGGAGCCAGATACGGTTAAACACCCGAAGAAGATGGTGCCGTTGTGGAGCACTGAGATGTTGAAGCAGCTGGTTATGAATGGAATCTGGGCCAGGAGCTGTATCATGAGAAGCAGATAGAGCAGAAAGAAATTCCCATTCAGTGAAAGGTTCGTTGTAAGATTCTGACTCACAAGTGGTGAAACATAAGGTGACAGCTTCAGCCTGCTGTTTTTGATGAAGGAAAGCAGCTGGATAGGAGGCCGACGCTGATGCCACTGCAAAATGGGTTGCAAGATGTTCTGCGAGAACTAATGGGTCCGTACAAATGCCATCTGGGAGGTGAAGGCCTGGGAGGGTGGACTGCCGATGGCAACCTTGGAGAGAGCGAAGTGTAGCCCATACCCGTGACAGAGGGACAGTGGAACCAAGGGAAGAAACGAATCGTTCCCAACATATCCGCTTGCTCTGTTTGATTAAATAACGGGCTTTAGCGCGAAGGCGCTTAAAGGTAGAAAGGCTGGCTACAGATGGGTGCCTCTTAAACTGTTGCAAAGCTCGACGGCGATCACGGATGGCAATGGCAATGGCCGTACACCACGGGACTTGCCGACGACGAAATTGTCCAGATGAGCGCGGGACAGCAAGGTTAGCAGCGCGAACAATCGCGTCAGACACGTCACGTAGGACGTCATCAATACAACCCGACAAAGAGGGAGAAAACTCGACCTGTGCAGTATATAGAGGCCAATCGGCGCGGTGGAAAGACCAACGAGGTAACCTCTCCATCGGGGAGCAGGAAGGGAGCGTGATAATCAACGGGAAATGGTCACTATCACAAAGGTCGTCGTGTGGCGACCAGTGTAATGAAGGGAGGAGAGAGGGAGAAGAAAGAGAAAGATCAATGGCAGAAAAGGTACCATGACCAGCACTGAAATGAGTAGGGGAGCCATCATTAAGAAGGCACAGGTCGTGGTCTGCAATAAATTGGTCTATAAGAAGACCTCGTCTAGATGGGAAGGCACTGCCCCACAAAGGATGATGAGCATTAAAATCCCCAAGGAGGAGGAAGGGAGGAGGAAGTTGCTGAAGAAGGGTGGTTAAGGCAGCAGGTGTAAGAGTCCTGTCAGGAGGGAGATAAAGATTGCAAACTGTGACTGCAGAGTCTAAGTGGACCCTAACAGCAACCGCTTCCAATGTAGTTTGGAGAGGAATCCACGTGCTAGCAATGTCTGTACGGACCAATGTACAAACGCCACCAGAAGCCCGCAAGGGTCCGACCCGATTTCGACAGAAAACACGGAACCCACGGAGGGTCGGTGAGTGAGCATCAGTAAAATGATATTCCTGGAGAACCACACAAGCTGCAGAGTAGGACGAAAGAAGGGATTTCAATTCCGGAAGGTGACTATAGTATCCATTACAATTCCATTGGAGAACCACAGAACGATGGTTTAAATGAGGGCTGAACACGCTAAATCCAGTCGTACCGCCAGGTCCCCACCCGTCACCGACAAGGAGGGGGCGACATCCATAAACGACAGATCAGAATCCGGTTGTGAAGTCGGGGAAGGGACCTCCGGTGACACCAGAGGCTCTTTGTCCCGGGACTTATGTTTCTTCTTCTTTTCAGGCTGAGATCGAGGAGGGCTGTGTGGCATAAAGGAGCCAGCTGCAGCAAGATCAGGAACAGAAAGAGACCAGGCGACCTGGGGGCCGACAGACCGCGGCTCTCGCGGTCGTCGTGCAGCAGCAGACCTTTGACCTGGAAGGTGCTGGGAAGGGGCATCCCGGGAGAGGCGCCCTTGACCGGCAGACGCCGAAGGAGTGGGACACTTCTCCGGCTGGGAAGGGGGAGCAGCGCCCATAGGAGAAGGTGTGGGAGCCGCAAGGGAGGGGGGGAGGAGAGGGGTCTGGGATGGGGGTAAGGAAGGGGGAGGAAGGGGTGAAGATGTAACCAAGGCGTAACTAGATGTCATGGACACAGGGTGCAGTCATGCATATTTCTTACGGGCCTCTGTGTAGGTTAAACGATCGAGGGACTTATACTCCTGTACCTTTTTTTCTTTCTTATATACTGGGCAATCTGGTGAACGTGGAGAATGACTACCATGACAATTTACACATACAGGAGGGGGAACACAGGGACTCCCCTCATGGAGTGGACGTCCACAGTCACAACAGAGAGGGGCCTGGGAACAGCGAGAAGACATGTGGCCAAAACGCAAGCACTTAAAACACCTCATAGGAGGAGGGATGTACAGCTTCACATCACAGCGATAGACCATAATCTTAACTTTCTCAGGCAGGGTATCCCCTTCAAAGGCCAGGATAAAGGCGCCAGTATCAATACGATTATCTTTACGACCCTTGTGAACACGCCGAACAAAGTGAACACTCCGCCGTCCGAGATTGTCCCGAAGTTCCTCATCAGTTTGAAGGATGAGGTCCTGTGAAAAATCACACCTTGTACCATATTTAGAGACTGGTGAGGGGTAATGGACACAGGAATTGTGCCAAGATGGGTACCGGTACGAAGGGCCGCAGATTGGGCAGCTGAAGCAGTTTTTATCAGCAACGAACCCGACCACATCTTGCTCAGGGAGTCCACTTCGCCAAACTCGTCTTAAATGTGTTCCACAAAGAATAAAGGTTTGACACTGGTGAAAGTATCTCCATCAGTCCTGGTGCAAACTAGATAACGGGGGAAAGGTTTTGCCCCTAGACGACGGGCCTGACCCTCTTCCCAGGGGGTAGCCATGGAAGGGAAGGCCGAAGGGGCAAGAGAAGCAGCACTTGAGGAATCAGTTCCACACGGAGAGACGGCCGCAGAAGAACGGCCAGAGTTTTGGACCCGTATGCGTTTCACCTGCATAACGTCCACCCTGATACCACCCACTCCGATCAGGGGCTCTCCTCACGGTCGCCACCCAGCCACAGCAAGGGCCGTCTGGCACGGCGGCCATTGCCGGGAGTCCCGATGCTCCAGGATGACGAGCAACCACTCCAAGGCATGCATGAGGTGGTCACAGCTCAGGTATCAGAAGTGTGATCCCTGTGTGTTCAGGGGGCTCAACCAAAAGGGTACATAACGACCCCACCACACGGGCTGGCTACCGTGCTGGCTATGCACCCTAGCATCAGACAACGACGTGAAAGAAAAGGTGGAATGTACTAAGAGGGCGCACATCGGAGACACTAGGTAAAGTGCTCTTCCCCAAATGGCTCACACTACGGAGGAGAAATTTTGTAATGGAGGTCAAACCCCAGAGGGGGACCAAGGAACGCCAAAAGGAGGAGATGATTACGCAACAAAGCCGGAGTGTAAAACCAACAGAACCAGGAGGATAGCGGGGGCCAACATAAGCAAGGACACCAATAGATGGAGAGGAGACGGCGAGGGGAAAGGAGCATGGAGGGGAAAGGAGGGGAAGGGAAAGGAAATGCAGCCCAGGAGAGAAAGAAGGCTGCAATGGCTCGGGGCCCCATTCTCGCCACGCACATATCCACAAAAGAGTTGCGGACCCCCTGGGGGGAGGAGGATTGTGAAGCCCTACGACCAGCTGCTTTTGGGCACTTCAGTCACTGGTGGGCATCATCTTTCCCACTAGCCGAAACTTGGGAAGAAAGTGAGCCAAAGGATCCCTTCCTGGCAAGAGGAGCCGAAGAAGACTTACACTTCTCCGGCTGGGAGATGGGGACTGGTGTCCCCTATGGTTGGGGGGCAGTGCTCCTGAAGTAGGTGGTGTGGGAGCAACAGGGAGGCAATCTCCCCCCCCCCCCCCACACCACCACCATCACGGGAGCAGGAGTAGCCTTCTGGCTCTGAGAGCCGACTGGAATTCGCAGAACTGATGGGGCTACAACAGTTTTCATAGCGGTGGGGTATGAGGTGGCCATAGCCACAGGATGTAGGCACTCACATTTTCTCTTAGCCTCAGTGTAGGTCAGTCAGTCTAGGGTCTTGTATTCCATGATTATCCTCTCTTTCTGTAAAATCCTGCAGTCTAGACGAGCAAGATGAATGATGCTCACTGCAGCTGACATAGATGGGAGGCGGGGCACATAGATTATTGGGATGTGACGGACGTCCACAAACTTTACATGTGACGCTGGAAGTACAGCGGAAAGACGTATGGCCTAACTTCCCACACTTGAAGCACCGCATCGGGGGAGGGATATATGACTTGACATCACAGCGGTAGACCATCACCTTGACCTTCTCGGGTAAGGTGTCGTCCTCAAAGACCAAGATGAAAGCATCGGTGGCAATCTTATTATCCCTCTGACCCCAATGGATGCGCCGCACGAAATGAACACCTCACTGCTCTAAATTGGTGTGCAGCTCATTGTCAGACTGCAAAAGAAGATCCCTGCGGAATATGATACCCTGATACATATTTAAGCTCTTATGTGGTGTGATGGTAACAGAAACATCCCCAACTTGTTACAAGTGAGTAACACCCGTTACTGAGCAGAGGATACTGTTTTTATCAAGACTGACCCAGAGGAGTCCCCATCAGTTCTTGTACATACGAGGTACTGGGGTGAATAAGGTTCACTGCCATCATCACCCTGGCATTCCTCTTGCATTGTACTGAGACTTGGAATGCTTAGGACTGCTGGTGTCTGATCACCAGCAAGTGATGACGCAGTAAGCTTCACTGCATGTCATTCGCCATGATGCCACCCACTCCAACGAGGGGCCCTCCCCACGGGTGTCACTCAGCTGCATCAAAAGCCACTTAGCAGGATGGCCTTTGCCGAGGGTCCAGATGCCCCAGGGTGATGGGCATCTACTCATTGGCATACATGGGGAGTTAATGGCACAGGCATCAGCAAAGCAATCCCTGTGTTGTCAGGGGACTACAACCAACAGGGTACACGGCAGCCCCACCACAACGGACTGGCTACTGTGCTAGATATTTAGTGCAAAGAAGTCCAGGGTCATCGTCGGCGTAGAAAGCGACACTGCATAGTGCAATACACACCCACGAAGGTGTCTTCACCCAAGAAATGAAGAATGAGCTGGACTGCAATGCGACAACGAGAAAGTGGGCTAAAGATCTCAATGCACGATGGACATGATGCACCATGTAAGGCACCCTTCCCCAACTGGCTCACTCTTCAGGAAAATTTTGAAAACAGGAGGTCAAACCCTACAGAGGACCATCACAAAGGCCAAAATGTGAGAGACTCCTTTTAGGTGCCTGTTATGACAGGCAAGAATAGTTCGGGCCTATTCTAATCCCTGGACCCGCAGGGGTGGGGGGAGGGGATGGAGGTTTTTATGGAGCTATTACGAAAGTCTGTGTGTGTGGGTGGGGGTGGGGGGTAATGTCCAAGAAGGTGGCACACTGAACTGAAGGGACCTAGTAAAATGGATAGGAGAAAAGAAGAGGAATGACTGACACAAATGAAGAAGATATAGCCAATGAACCTGAAGCAGCCAACAGAATCCTGGATGGCTAGAAAGGATTCTGCTTGGTGGCTCGTGAACAGGTTCATACATGAGGGTGCCCAGGACCATACTGTTGATTTGCATTTCTTCCCTTCTACAGAGAAATAGTTGTGCGTGAGAATATACGTTGTCATACCTATAAAGAATGAGGTGGTGTGTTTACAGACAGCAGAAAATTGGAAGAGGTACTGTTTAATGGCAGCAAGGCTATGAGCATGGGAGGTGTTAAGTGAATACAGACGTGGCATGAACAGTGACAAACCAAAACCTAGGGGTTAATGGGGGTCTAACACTGGGGAGGAAATGAAGGAAGTGGCTAGTGTCCTTTATATATAAACTGAGAACTGTGAGTTATACGAGTTAGCCAACTAGAGAGAGATCCTTTCAGTGGGTGCACAGTAAACAGATACAATGTGGTGTTCAGGGTGAATACATTTTCGGTTTTAGGAAACATACAGAAGGTGGGTGTGCTGTAGGTGGTTTGTGTGATGAAGGAGATGGATGTGCAGCATAGGATCAGGGATGGGCTTAGGAAGATTGGAGCTTGTGATGGACTTCTAGGATGGAATCACTATAACAAGACTTGTAAGAGGAAATGTCTGGCAGCTGGTAGACATTCTGCCAAGAAATCACCGACTTGGATGGCAGTATGAACTGAGAGAAGTAAAGTTCAATGTTTGCTTTTGGTCAGATGTATTGGCAGTGAGTGAGGCATTGTGCCAAGATGATCGCATGAGGATTAAGTGAAGGGGGGGGTTGGCAGGAATTGTGAGGATAGTCAAGGAAAGGGGACAGGAATATGTACTTTTCTTACATGTTCAAACACTGCAGTTTCTGGCACATACTAGAGTCTAAAATTCCAAGTGAAGTAAAAGGTGTTAATTTATCAGCTGCACATTATTTCCCAGCAACATTAGGATCACTGCTGGGGCAAACAGATACTACCCAATCCCAACCCCCCTTGTGTATCGAGAAATGTCACACATTCTGTATTGAATAATGTGTCTATACAGGGTGTATGACATTTCTTTATGATGAAAAAAAAATTATTATTTTCCTCAAACTTTAGGTTGTGTAAGATTTACAGGATACAAAGGAAGGAGCCTCTATGAAGATCGCACAAGGAACATTATTCTCAATGAGCAAAATGAGATTTCAGATGATCAGGTGTACAATGCTAAATGTTAGGAGGAATCATAGCAACAGATTCTTCCACCACCACGACCAAAAAGGACAACAACATTTTTCCATGCCAGCTCTTAGAATAGCATCAGTTAATATTGAAAGCATTTCATCTGATTAAGTTTTATTGTCTAATTTTTGCAAACAAGCAGCCTGTGATTTTTCTGTTAATTCAAGAGACTCCACAGTACATCATGAGGCTACAAGGAAACTGATACAAATACAGAATAACTAGAAGACTGGACTGAACGGATGGGTTTGATGTTAATCTATAACCCAAAGATGCCACCATCCTTCAACCATGTTGATAAGCCAATACCGTGCATGCAGAATTGACCTATTATTTGTTCTGTTGAAGCAATTGTGAAGCCAGACAATTTAACTGCAATTTAAGTGCAATGAAAGAATTTCACACAAGTTCTAAAACTCTGCCCATCTCAGGAGATGTATGATGAATTTGTTAAATCAGATAAAGTCATCTCACACAAATATATCTCAAGAGGATGCAGAAAGAACTATATCCCAGGACTTAATGAGGATTCCAAGACACTCTTCAAGAGATCCGAACAGATGTTTGATGATGACCTATCCTGTGAGGAAACAATCCGAACAGGCGAAGACCTCCTGCAAACTGTATCAGCTTCCAGAAGTAAAAATTCTATGATCTAGTATCAAATCTAGATATGAAACAGAACAGCCAAAAAGCATGGAAATTATTGAAGACCCTCAACAATGATTCAACCACTGCTCCTCCTGATGTCTCTAAGGTAACTCCTGACCTAACTGTCCATCAGTTACTTCTGAATGGTAAGAAAAAACGAAGATGTAAAAACTCCAAATTTATTAGGAAGCGTGATGCGAGACTCCCTCTGCACTCCTTTCACTTTCAAAAAACTGGATACATTATTCAAGTACATGAAAAACAATAACGTCGCAGGCTTAGATGAACTATGAACAGAGTAAATTAAAATGTTTGGACCTGCTACAATACAGTGGGCATTACATCTTATGAACACTTGTGTTTCAAAACTGCGTTCCTAAGATCTGGTGCAAAGACAAAGTATTAGCACTTCTAAAGCCTGGGAAAGAGCCAAAGGAAGCAAGAAACTTTTGTCCAGTTGTACATCTCTGCCATCTGTATGAGGTACAGGAAAGACAGATTCTAAATTGAATATTATGATATGATCAAAACACTGGAAAATCCCGAATGGAATGTAACAATATTATGAAAAGGAAACAAACAGATCCAGGGTACAGCTATGGGCATCCAGATGGCACCATCCTACTCATGGGCCACCTAGAGGAATCCTTCCTAAAAATCCAGAATCTTAAACCCCTCACCTGGTTCAGATTCACTGATAACATCTTTGCCATCTGGATCGAGAGTGAGGACACCCTACCCACATTCCTCCAGAACCTCACTTCAACCCCAATTTGCTTCACCTGGTCCTACTCAACCCAACAAGCCACCTTCCTAGATGTTGACCTCCACCTCTGAGATGGTTGCATCATTACCTCCATCCATATCAAACCTACTAACCACTAGCAATACCTACACTTTGACAGCTGCCAGCCATTCCATACGAAGAATCCCTTCCGTACAGCCTAGCCACCCATGGTCATTGCATTTGCATTGACGAGTTGTCCCTCTCGAAATACACCAAGGATCTCACTGAAGCCTTCAGAGACTGCAATTGTCCTCCCAACATTGTACAAAACAAATCTCCTGTGCCTTAACTTTCCAGTCTCCTCCCCCCCCCCCCCCCGCCCCCCCCCTCAAAGTCCCACTGTCTGGCCACAGAGGAGCATTCCCCGCTGTGACTCGGTACTGGAGCAACTGGTTTTGACTACCTATTGTTGTACCCTGAAATGAGAAATGTCCTGCCCACTGTCCTTCCCACCCCTCCCAGTGGTATTCCGCCATCCACCGAACCTACACAATATACTAATCCATCCTACACAATGCCTGCTCCCAACCCTTTACCTCATCGCTCATATCCCTTTCTAAATCTAGATGGAAGACCTGTCCCATACATCCTACCACCACCACCACCACCACCACCACCACCACCACCACCTACTCAAGTCCAGTCACAAACATCACCTATCCTATCAAAGGCAGGGGTAACTGTGAAACCAGTCATGTGATCTACAACCTAAGCTGCAACCACTGTGCTGCATTCTATGGGGGCATGACAACCCACAAGCTGTCTTGTCTGCATGAATGGCCACCAACAAACTGTGGCCAAGAAACAAGTGGACCACACTGTTGCTGAACACACTGCCAAACATGACATCCTTCATTTCAATGACTGCTTCACACCCTGTGCCATATGGATCCTTCCCGCCACCACCAGCTTTTCAGAACTGTGCTGGTGGAAACTTTCCCTGCAATACATCCTACATTCCCATAACCCTCCTGGCCTCAAACTTTGATAGCCATTGTCCTCACCCATCCAGCCCCTTCCCTGTTCCCATTCCAGCACTACACAGCCATCATTCCTCCACCACACATAGTCTTTTTATTTCTCTTCTTTTCCACTACTTCCCTCCCCACCTCTCCCCTACCCTCCATATAGCCTGCAGCAATTCACTGTCTGCCTCCCCCACCATAGTATCAGTCCCCCTCCCCGCCTCCTCCTTACTCTGACTCAGTTGACGCTGCCACCAAGCACTGGTGCTGCTGCTCGCTGTGTGATTGCAGTTGTGTGTGTGAGTTGCATTTGCGTGTGTGCACGCGCGTGTGTGTGTGTGTGTGTGTGTGTGTGTGTGTGTGTGTGTGTGTGTGTGTGTGTGTGTGTTTTTGTGGTTTTAGGGCGCACAACTTCAATGGTCATTAGCGCCCTGACTACTCTAAGAATGCACCGCGAGGCACAAGTTGACCACAACAACTAAAAGGGAAAACACGATAAAAGACAGACTGACAGGCATAGGATTAAAAAACAGCATCATCAAATGTCCTTAGCGAGGTTTGTCAAATTGATAAAACGAAGAACACGAGCAGCTGCTCGTGGGTCATCCGCTAAAATGGCATCGAAAGTATTTGGCAGGTTAAGATCGAGGCGCAGTGTGTTAAGATCTGGACAGGACATTAAAATGTGTCTAACCGTCAGCAAGTGCCCACATGGGCAGAACGGCGCCGGCGCAGCCGTCAGCAGATGGCGATGGCTGAACCGGCAGTGTCCAATTCTTAACCGGGCTAAAACGACCTCCTCCCGCCGAAAAGGGCGTGAGGAGGACGTCCAAGCCACGGGAAGAGGTTTTAAGGCCCGAAGCTTGTTGTCGGTAAGTGCAGCCCAATCGGCATGCCACAGCGATAAGATGCGCCGACAAATGACCCTGCTAAAATCGGACGAAGGGACACAACAAGAAGCTGTCCGAGGCTGGAGGACCGCAGCCTTGGCCGCGGCATCCGCAGCTTCGTACCCAGGGATACCGACATGGCCAGGAACCCACATAAAGCTAACTGGAGAACCGACGTCCACAAGCTGCTGAAGAGAGCGTTGGATCCGGTGTACGAAAGGGTGAACCGGGTACGGATCACTGAGGCTCTGGATGGCGCTCAGGGAATCTGAGCAGATGACATAAGCAGAATGTCGGTGGCGGCAGATGTAAAGAACAGCCTGGTAGAGGGCAAAGAGCTCAGCTGTGAAGACCGAACAATGGCCATGGAGCCGGTATTTGAAACTTTGTGCCTCGACAATAAAGGAACACCCGACCCCGTCATTGGTCTTAGAGCCATCTGTATAAATGAAAGTCATGTTGATGAACTTCGAACGAAGTTCCAAAAAACGGGAGTGGTAGACCGAACCGGGGGTGACCTCTTTTGGGAGCGAGCTGAGGTCAAGGTGAACGCGGACCTGAGCCTGGAGCCAAGGTGGCGTGCGGCTCTCGCCCACTCGAAAGGTTGCAGGGAGTGAAAAATTAAGGCGCTGAAGGAGGCGACGAAAGCGAACTCCAGGGGGTAGCAAGGCAGTGACATACAACCCGTATTGACGGTCAAGAGAGTCGTCAAAAAAGGAACGATAAGACGGATGGTCGGGCATTGACAGTAGCCGACAGGCATACCGACAAAGCAGTATATCGCGCCGGTAGGTGAGTGGCAATTCGCCAGCGTCAGCATGAAGACTCTCTATGGGACTGGTATAAAATGCTCCGATCGCAAGTCGTAAACCCCGATGTTGTATGGAGTTGAGGCGGCGTAAGATGGATGGCCGTGCAGAGGAGTATACGAAGCTCCCATAATCCAGCTTGGAGCGGACGATCGACCGATATAGACGAAGTAGGACGGTTCGATCCGCTCCCCACGACATACCACTGAGAACACGGAGGACATTTAAAGAACGGGTACAACGGGCGGCCAGATATGACATGTGGAGACCAGCTAAGTTTCCTGTCAAATGTAAGGCCTAAAAATTTGGTTGTCTCCACGATTGGGAGAGCAACGGGACCGAGTCGTAAGGACGGTGGGAGAAACTCATTGTAGCGCCAGAAGTTAATACAGACCGTCTTCTCGGCAGAAAAACGGAAGCCATTGGCGACACTCCAGGAGTAAAGACGGTCAAGAGAACGCTGAAGACAGCGCTCCAGGACATGTGTACACTGCGCGCTGCAATAGATGGTAAAATCGTCCACGAAAAGGGAGCCTGAGACATCAGCTGGGAGGCAATCCATTATTGGATTGATCGCGATGGCGAAGAGAGCGACGCTCAAAACTGAGCCCTGTGGCACCCCATTCTCCTGGCGAAAGGTGTCGGACGGGACAGAACCCACACGTACCCTGAACTGTCGATCCATTAAAAAGGAACGAATAAAAAGAGGGAGGCGACCGCGAAGGCCCCATGTATGCATGGTGCGGAGAATGCCCGCCCTCCAACAGGTGTCGTAAGCCTTCTCCAAATCAAAGAACACAGCCGCGGTCGGGCGCTTCCGCAAGAAGTTATTCATAATGAAGGTCGACAAGGTAACCAGATGGTCAACAGCAGAGCGGCGCCTACGAAATCCACATTGTACATTGGTAAGTAGGCGTCGAGACTCGAGCAGCCAAACCAATCGAGAGTTAACCATTCGCTCCATCACTTTACAGACACAGCTGGTAAGCGAGATAGGTCGATAACTGGAAGGCAAGTGCTTGTCCTTCCCCGGCTTAGGAATCGGGACAACAATAGACTCGCGCCAGCATGCGGGAACATGTCCCTCAATCCAGATGCGATTGTATGTACGAAGAAGAAAACCTTTACCCGCAGGAGAAAGGTTCTTCAGCATCTGAATATGAATAGAATCTGGCCCTGGAGCGGAGGACCGAGATCGGCCAAGTGCGTTTTCGAGTTCCCGCATGGTGAATGGGGCATTATAACTTTCACAATTCGAGGAGCGGAAGTTAGGTGGCCTAGCCTCCTCTGCCTGTTTGCGGGGGAGGAAGGCAGGGTGGTAATGAGCGGAGCTCGAAACCTCTGCGAAAAAGCGGCCGAAGGCATTGGAGACAGCCTCAGGGGCCACAAGGATGTCATTCGCGACCTTCAAGCCAGAAACTGGTGAGTGGACCTTAGTGCCAGATAGCCGGCGCAGGCTACCCCAGACAACAGAAGGAGTAAAACTGTTGAAGGTGCTTGTGAAAGCAGCCCAGCTGGCTGTCTTGCTTTCTTTGATAATACGACGACACTGAGCACGTAATCGTTTATAATTGGTACAATTCGCCACTGTAGGGTGGCGTTTAAATGTGCGTAAAGCACGTCGACGAGCACGTAAAGCGTCTCTACATGCTGCGGTCCACCAGGGGACCGGTACGCGACGTGGAGAAGGAGGGTGAGGGATGGAATATTCAGCAGCAGCGAGAATGACCTCCGTGAGGTGTGCGACCTGACGATCGCAGCTTGTAAAGGTTTGATCCTAAAAGGTCGCCCTGGAAGAGAAGAGCCCCCAGTCTGCCTTGGAGATGGTCCAATTAGAGAAGCACGGAGAGGAGGTATGCTGCAGGAGATGGATAACACACGGGAAGTGGTCGCTCGAATATGTATCAGAAAGTGCATACCACTCAAACCGGCGTGCAAGTTGGGGAGTACATATAGAGAGGTCTAAATGGGAATAGGTGTGAGATGTGTCCGAAAGAAAAGTAGGGGCGCCAGTATTGAGGCAGACAAGATCGAGCTGGTTGAAAAGGTCTGCTAACAAGGAGCCCCTCGGGCAGGATGCTGGAGAGCCCCAAAGGGGATGGTGGGCATTGAAGTCTCCAGTTAACAAAAATGGTGCAGGTAGCTGAGCAATAAGTTGCATCACGTCTGCCCTGGTAACGGCAGATGACGATGGAGTGTAAACGGTACAAAAGGAAAAAGTAAAAGTGGGGAGAGTAATGCGGATGGCAACTGCCTGCAGGCCGGTGTGCAACGTGATGGGATCGTAGTAAATATCATCCCGGACCAGCAACATAACCCCTCCATGAGCTGGGATACCTACCACAGGGGGTAGGTCAAAACGCACAGAGGTGTAGTGTGCCAAGGCAATTTGATCGCATGGGCGTAGCTTCGTTTCCTGGAGGGCTACGACGAGCGGACGGTGCAAGCGGAGCAGCAACTTCAAGTCCTCTCGGTTGGAGCGAATGCTGCGAATATTCCAGTGAATAAGTGCCATCGTAAGAAAAGAAAGATGAGAGAAGTGGTCACCTCGAAGGCCGCTTAGGGCCTGGCTTCGAGCGAGCACTGCCGCCGCTATCAGTAGGCGGACAGTCATCGTCCATTGGGTCTATAGGGTCATCGGCCATCTCGGGAGGATGGCCGGGAGGGGGAGCTTCCTCCGCCGGTGAACGGCCAGATGTACGGCTACCAGCGGTGCGGCCAGGCGAAACGGATGACGGCCTGGGGCGGCAACCGCTGGGTGGCACAGGAGAAGAAATGCGCCGTGGCGGAGAAGGAGAACTGTGCTTCCTATGCGCCTTTTTGGAAGGACGTTGAGTGGAAGTACCGGTCGAAGACTGGGAGGTCGAGGTACGGAGGAAGTCTGCACGGGATGGTTCCTTCTTGAAGGCCCGTGCATCTGACTTCGATGTCTTCGTCTTAGCAGAAGCTGAGGAAGAGGCTGGTGTCTGTGGGGTGATGGGAGGAAGAGGAGACGTCGACCGCGCGATCTTAGCACTGGCCGAACGGACGACCGTGGTGCTGAAGGTCAGATCGCATGTCTGGGTTGCCACCTCCCTGGTAGTCCGAGGAGAGGCGAGGACAGTACTGTATTTCCCCGCTGGGAGCAGCGTGGGCTTCCTACTAGCCAATAGCTTGCGAGCAGCCGAGGTGGACACTTTCTCTTTGATCCGAATTTCTCGGATACATCGTTCGTCCTTGTAGACAGGACAGTCGCGGGAGGATGCGGCATGGTCACCCTGACAGTTCACACAACGAGGAGACGGAGGTGGACAGTCACCCTCATGGGCATCCCTGCCACAAGTGACACATTTAGCCGCATTGGAACAAGACTGTCGAGTGTGATTGAAACGCTGACACTGGTAACAGCGCGTAGGTGTCGGGACATAGGGCGAACAGAAATAACCTCGTAGCCCGCCTTGATGCGCGATGGCAGCTTAACACTATCGAAGGTCAAGAAAAGTGTCCGGGTCGGTACAAGGTCATTGTTGACCTTTTTCATGACCCTATGGACAGCCGTCACGCCCTGCTCAGCGAGGAAAGATTGAAGCTCTTCGTCAGTCAATCCGTCGAGGGAGCTAGTATAGACTACACCACGAGACGAATTCAAAGTTCGGTGGGCCTCCACCCGGACAGGGAACGTGTACAGGAGGGTGGCCCGAAGCAGTTTTTGTGCCTGAAAGGCACTCTCAGTTTCTAGTAATAAGGTGCCGTTACGCAACCTGGTACAAGATTTGACAGATCCGGCTATGGCATCTACGCCCTTCTGAATAACGAAAGGGTTGACAGAGGAAAAATCCTTTCCGTCCTCAGATCGAGAAACTACGAGGAACTGTGGGGCAGGTGGTAGTACTTTTGTCACACTTGGCTGGTCACGTTTCCGTTTTTGGGTCGAAGTCGAGAGAGATGGAGTAGAATCCATTGCGGAGGAATCCCCCATGATTGCCAGCGTCTCCGATGGCGCGCTCCTTCCTTGTGGGGACCCTCTCAGAGGGCACTCCCGCCTTAGGTGAATGTTTACACCTCAGGTCACACCTCCCGAGAAACAGACGGAGGGACCAATCAGCATGGTCAGAAGGTATCAGCTCAGGCAATCACCCCTCCCCGGGCCTGGCCTTTACCAGGGGGTACGCGCGTGCCTTACATGTCTACCCAGGGCGGGGACTTACGCGTTACCCCGTCACCGGCTACGCGTGCGAACGCGTGGGTCGGCCTTCAGGCACACACAGGGAGGAAGGAAGAAGAGGAAAAAGAAGAGAGAGAGGGAGAAAGAGGACAGACTGTCTCAAACGCCGAGGCGGAGACCAGAGAAGGCAAGGAGAAGAAGGCAAGGAGAAAAAGGCAATGAGAAGGCAAGGCGAAAAAGGCAATGAGAAGGCAAGGCGAAAAAGGCAATGAGAAGGCAAGGCGAAAAAGGCAATGAGAAGGCAAGGAGAAAAAGGCAATGAGAAGGCAAGGAGAAAAAGGCAATGAGAAGGCAAGGAGAAAAAGGCAATGAGAAGGCAAGGAGAAAAAGGCAATGAGAAGGCAAGGAGAAAAAGGCAATGAGAAGGCAAGGCGAAAAAGGCAATGAGAAGGCAAGGCGAAAAAGGCAATGAGAAGGCAAGGAGAAAAAGGCAATGAGAAGGCAAGGAGAAAAAGGCAATGAGAAGGCAAGGAGAAAAAGGCAATGAGAAGGCAAGGAGAAAAAGGCAATGAGAAGGCAAGGAGAAAAAGGCAATGAGAAGGCAAGGAGAAAAAGGCAATGAGAAGGCAAGGAGAAGTCAAGGGAAAGAGTAAGGAAGACAGTGAGGTGGAGAAGAGCAAAGAAAGGAACCAACAAAAGGAAGGAAGAAACGAGAAGTGAAAAACCAAAAAGACCACGATTATAGGCCGTGGAACCGTCCGTCTCCGGACGCAGGCGCTAACTACCCCCGTGAGGGGGATGGACTCCTTTTAGTCGCCTCTTACGACAGGCAGGAATACCGCGGGCCTATTCTAATCCCCGGACCCGCAAGGTGTGTGTGTGTGTGTGTGTGTGTGTGTGTGTGTGTGTGTGTTGACGAAGGCCTTAATGGCCAAAAGCTTTATTTGTGACAGTCTTTTTGTTGTGCCTATCTGCGACTCAGCACCGCCACTATATAGTGAGTAGCAACTTTCCTTTTCATAATAATATTAAGATATGTTGAGAAAAGCCTCATAAAAGGACAGTGAGGCTGTTGCATGAAGTTCTTGCTGTGGACATATCCTTAATTTGGTCCAATACATTGAAGACAGTTGTGAAAGAGGTCAGGTCATACTTGTGGCTTTCACTGACACCATAGCAGACTATGCTATGTCAGCCACAAAAAGCTGGTTGGAGAAGAGTATTCAGTTACAAAGGATTACCGCTTAACATATTTTATCCTATGTCTTTTGCAAAACAGGAGATTACTTTGTCATGCTGCAGGCAGTTTATCCAATGTCTGTTGCAAAATTGGAGACTACTTTGTAACACGGCAATATAAGAAAAGTCAGTGGAGAATTCAGAAAAATGGAGTCCCTCAGGGAAGTGTCTTGCCCCTAGTCTTGTATAACATCTACACTAATGACCATCCAATAAGCCATGAAGCTAGAGCATTTATTTCTGCTGAAGTTACGGCAATTGCTACCCAAGGCAAAATCTTTGAGGAGTTTAAGACAGATCTGACAATAGCTCTCAAAGAGCTGGCCACGTACGATTGAAGGCAAATCCTGGAGAAATACAAGTTTCTGCATTCAATCTAGGAAACAGGCAAACTGAAAGAAAACTGAACATCACTTGGTGGGGAGAACGGCTATTCCACTACGACATTCCTAAATACCTTGGAGTCTAGATGGACCATTCCCTTACATTCAAAGTCCACTGCAAAGAAGTAAACCTCAGTATCTGCATGGAACAATATCATCCATAAACTTACAGACACCACCTTGCCCATTCAACCAAAATTGGTTCAAAGATCTTCCCTGGCACTATGTTTCACCGCAGCAGAATGTGCTGCACAAGTCTGACAAAATTTTACACACGCCAAACCGGCTGATACGTCGGTGAGCAAGACTGGGCACATTGTGACAGGCTGTTTACTAACAAGTCCTGTCAGTAAACTGTACCAAATTATGGGTACAGCACCCTCCACTAGCTGCGTAATAAGCAATATCCAGTTCTCATATACAGAGCACCATGTATGGTTGCCTAGTGGAAGGTCTATCTTCCATTACCTTACAGTGATACTGAACAGTTCAATTCAACTGGCAGTGAACGCAAATTTCTGCTAATTGTTCTGCCACTGCCTCTGCAATGTCTTGTGATTTCCAAAGAAACCAATTTTCAGTAGATTAGGGATGGACCCGGACGATTTCCTGTAATAAACGGCATAGCACAATTGACACCACAATTTCAAATTGCCAGCTTTGTGTAGTGCAGTTCAAAGTCAAATGATCATGGCAGACCATCAATTAAGTGAACCTAATGTGCTTGCTATAGTGTGTTTCTTTTAAAATTATCATTTGACTGCTGAGATACAGCATAAATTTAGAATACATTAAAACAAGGTTGACAGCTACAGCCTTGTCGAAGAAGAATCCTGCTAATCTATGATTGCCGCATCCCCACAAAAATATGAAAAGGTAAAGAACAGCCCTACAGTAATTACGAATGCTCTTGCAGACAGCAATTCCTCACATTATGAATTTCAAGCAGAATGTTACAAGAATGTTACCCGTGCATTTACTCTCATTCCTTCAGTACAAAACTCTAGTAACAATTACTGCAAAGTAAGAGGAACATATTACCGGAAATTATTAACTACTGCAATTTTTTCCAAACCTGAAATCAGCTTCATCTCAGGGCTTATGTCACAAACAAAATTCTTTGAAGAAGAAAACTCTAATTTACTGCACCAGTTACCTTTACATAGCGAGGTTTACAATAAGGAGCACATCTGGTTCCTTTGGCCTTTTGGGAGATTAATTTTTTTGAAGACAATAATTGACATGCAATTACAGCAAATTTTGAGCGATAATTGAAAATGCTCAATCATCTCCCAAAATTCCACTCATGTTGTAATTACATTCACTTAGTAAGATTTCAACAAGACAATGTGACACGCCACATAGTATGAACAATGAAACATACCCGGGGCCAGGGCCTTAACATCCATAATACCAAAATCTCCAAGGATTTAGATACTGGCCTTGAAACCTTTCATTGTGTTAGTATGAGAAATGTTCAGGGAATGTAACATCAAATAACTGTAAGGTGGTATGGCCTCCCAGCTCATCAAATTTAGTATCTTGCAATGACTACTTACGGAGTATTTAAAGTGCAGGAACAACAGCAACCGCCCTCATGCAACTGAAGAAAAAAATATGCTATACAAACAATGATCCAAATTCAAGGGAAATTCTAAAGAAAACTATGAATGCTCTTCAAAATGCTGGGAGTGTATAGAGAAAAACAAATCACCTCACTGACAACCTAAAATAGCATATAAAAAGGTATTATATCAATGTCCCAAAGCTGTACACATTTTTTGTGTTAGGTGAAAATAAATTAACATTACTATATATTTACGTTGTGTAGTTAATTTTACAACAACATTTATAGCATGTATTATAGAAAATTTTACTATTAAATTAAAACTGTCTTTTTGATATTTTAAATAATATCACAAATAGCCATCACAAACCCAGAAGTTCCAGAGTTCCTTTCAAAGTAAATTCAACTCTTGATTGCAGAGCAACATTCTTGGAGTCCAAAACGCAAGAGACAGGGAAGTCAGCTTGAGTGTCAAACCAAAGGCTTTCCATTGACCAGCACTCATAATGCAACAAGAGGACAATGGATTAATGATGGAAGAATGCTTCTTATGAACTTCAACAATTTTTTTTCAACACCCGAGGCTCAGAAGTAAACAAAGCCTTGCAAACATTAAAAAGTGAGGTCCACAACGTGTTGATTGTATTTAATATTTTACAAGTTTATAGACCATATATTGGATAATGAGATATTACTATAAGTTTCTCTATTTAGTAATCAGTAAGACGCAAGGCACAATGGACAAGTAGTGCTAACCCACAAGAGTTTATTTTGAATTATTGCTTTTTATATGTTTGGTTAAA
Source organism: Schistocerca americana (assembly GCF_021461395.2). NCBI lineage: Eukaryota > Metazoa > Arthropoda > Insecta > Orthoptera > Acrididae > Schistocerca > Schistocerca americana. The sequence goes on along the minus strand of NC_060120.1, from coordinate 433,087,911 downwards.
TTCAAAGGCAAGAACATAAATACAATAAGACAAAATAATTTATATAGTAGACAATGCTTTCTCCTCCTCAGGGGACACCGCCTTAAGGTAGCACTATCTGTGCTGGCGAGGTGGTTTGTGTGCTCTGGATCCAGAGGACTATGCCGGCAGTAGCTTAGCTAACAGCAGGGTTATCCATGCCGGACAGACCAAAGGGGAGGAGCCAGACGAAGTGTGTCCCACAATGACCTATCATTAGCCTACCTATATCCTATCCTAAACCTCTCCTTTTTCCTTACCATTATCAACCCCTTGCCAGGGATATGGCGAAGCCCTTAACGTCAGCTACGGCAGAGAAGAACTTTGTTTGTACGACGCAGCTGGTGGAGGAGGCACCCTTTCCCTCCTAAGGGCAAATGAGGAGTGGAACCACTGCCTTGTGGCGAACAGGGATCTTCAAAGGCCGAGGGAGTAAACCCTGAAAGAAAATCCTTGGATGCATTAGGCTTAGCAGGCCATCAGATGAGAAAAAGTTGTCATTGCTTTCAATCAAAGAACGAGCCTCGGGTTAAAAATACCTAATGTAGACAGCACTTCTTGTTTCCCTGGAACAAATGACAGCTCTTCACAGCCTTAAGAAAAATCAAGGAATGCAAGAAGATACACTAAACAAGAACAGAGAACTAGAACCCAACAAAAAGACAAAAACAAGTTGAAAGTGGGAACATTATATGTAATAACTTTGACAGGAAAGACTGAAGAAATTGTAGACATGATGGAAAGGAGAAAGATTCATGTCCTTGGATTGAATGAGACCAAGTGGAAGGGAAAAAAACTAAATTGCTGAGAGGTGGGTACGAATTATACTGGCAGGGTCACAATAAAGTGCCAAAAAATGGAGTGAGATTTGTGTTTCACAAAGACATTGGCCAAGTTACAGAGGTGAGCTTTGTAAGTGAAAAGAGAATTAGAACAAGAGTGAACTTGGGAAAGAATAGTTTTAATATACTCCCAAGCGTATGCACCTCAGCAAGGGTGCAATGAGGAAGGAAAAATGAAATTCCTTGAAGAACTTGAAGACTGAGTAAGAGAAGGTAACATTATGATAATTGCCGATCTGAATGCTCAGATCGGCATGGCTAGAAATGAATATGAGGAGGTGCTGGGCCATTTTGGATACGGAAGACGAAATGTTGAGGGTGAAGAAACTCTAAATCTGTGCATAAGGAGTCATCTTTTAGTGAAGAATCATTTTTCAAGAAACACAATAGCCATAAGATTTTGGTTGTTATAGACAATATATTAACGGACAAATTAATTGGAGGAAAAGTAAGGGACACTAAAGTCATACCAAGTGAGCACTTTGATAGCGACCACAGGTTACTAGTAGCTGAGCTAAATTATATGGAAAGTTTGAATGCTGTACAAAGAATTTCAAAAATTTAGGAGTGGGAGCAGAAAGATGAAGAAAACAAGAAAAGTTTCCAAAATCTAGTAGCACAAAAATTGCCAAAAACTGAAAGGGGTAGTGTAGAGGAGTGGAGCCTATTTAAAACATCAATATTTAACTGTGCTGTGCACATATGTGGCAAAACAAAGGGTAAAGTGAAAGACAAAGAAACCAGCTGGTAGAATGATAGAGTAAAAGATGCAATTAAAAAACTTAATACGATAAAGAAAAACATGGAGTTTGAAAAAAGAAATCAGAACCAGGGGCTGGTACCAGAAGATGAACACAAAGTGACAACACTGGAGAAGGAATACCGACAGAAGAAACTCCAAGCAAAGAAAATTGTGAAAGAAGAAAAGGAGAAGAGCTGGGAAATATTCAGCCAGAAACTAGAGCAGGATAGCAAAGGGTGCCAAAAACTGCTATATGGGTTATTGAAAAGTAAAAGATATGATAGAGAAGACATAAAAGCAACTGAAACAGAGGATGTGGATATTATCAGAGACATGGACAGTATCAGAAAAGAGATGAATTATTTTGAATCTTACTGAATGGGGAAGGTTCACAAGAAAGTGACACTGAAGTCATTGAATTAGAGGAAGAGCAGCATCCAATCTCTTGGTTAGAAACTGAGAATTCCCTGAAACAGATGGAAAGTGGGAAGGCAGCTGGGGTAGATGTAGATGAGCTGACAGTGGATATGATTAAAGTCGCAGGAATCCATGGAATACAATGACTACACTGGGTGCTGGGAGTGATATGGAAAGAAAAAGTGCCGGACAAATGGAAAAACAGGAATTATAATACCATTGTTCAAGAAAGGTAATAGAAAGAAATGCACCAACTACCGAGGAGTCACACTGTTTATCACACTACCACAAGATAATGGAAAAGGTCATAGAAAAAAGATTGTGGAAAATTCTAGAACACCAATTAGACGAACAACAGCATGGGTTCAAAAGTAATAGGGGAACAATAGATCTCATTTTCTCCCTCCATCAGTTAATGGAGAAATATTGGGAAAAAAGAAAGGACTTTATAGTAGTATTCGTGGATTTGGAAAAAGCATATTACAGTGTACCAAGGGGTAACATATTGGAATGCTTGAGAAAACAATGATCCTGATTCATTAATTCAAAAAGTCCAGATGCTGTATGATGGTTGTGAGAGCAGTGCACAAGTAGGAGGTGGAAGATCAAAATGGTTTAAGACAAAGAGAGGTGTTCAGCAAGGCAGTTCGCTTTCCCCTTTACTCTTCATTACACTTGTGGACACCATCATGAAAGAAATCAAGGAAGAAGAAACTTAAGATCTCAACGCTTTTGTTTTTTCTGATGACATCACCACTTGGGGAGACGGAAATGGAGGTTCAGAGGATACTAGCTTAATGGAACACAAAATTTAAAAATTTCAAGTTAACTATGAGTAGAAACAAGACAGTGGCAATGTAGATAAGCAGGACACCCACACCTTGTCACATCATGCTGGAGGGGGAGAAAGTTGAATGTGTGAAAAGCTTCAATTATCCGAGTAGCATCACATAATGGGACAGAAGTTCCAAACTAGAAGTCAAACAGAATAACAAAAGGATCTAGCGTCTTCCACCAAATATGAAATCTAATCTGGGACAAGGAAGTCCCTCAAAGAGCCAAACAGACCATGTATACAACTTATCTCCTGCCAATCATGATGTAAGCCTATTGTCCACAGGCCTGTGTCATAAATAAGAGAGTCAAATACAAGCACTTGAAATGGAGTTCATTAGGTCAGCTCCACACAAAAACTAGAAGACAGAGAGAGAGTCAGGAATGATTATGTAAGGAGAGACTTTTAAGTGACATTGACTGCAGAGGAGAGGGTGAGTGCTTTGAGATTGAAGTAGTTCGGTCATGTGAAGCCAATGCACCCAACTAACTCCAGGCCAGTACTTGGAGATGGAGGTACCAGGAAGAAGACCAATTGGGCTGCCTAGAAAGAGATGGACAGACCAGGTTAAGGAAAATCTCAAGAGGAGAGGAGTAAAAGGGGATGTAGTGGAGAGGAAAAAGCTATATCAGGACAGAAACCAATGGAGGCATATCGTTCACAAAAAAAGTTACTACCCGGCTCGCTGGGAGGAAATCCTGATGATGATGACGATGCTTTCTAATGGCACATAGAAAATTACTAGGTGCTACGATTTGATGCACTCACAAACACAACGGGTAATAAGAGAAGACTAATCTATGTTAAATTGCGGGTTACAACATTTTTCTAATGGCCCCTTCAAACCAAAGTGCCATGTGCAGAGTAACTACAACTGCATTTATCTTTGCAGAGAGCAGTAGGACAACGCAAAGTCATTCCTCACCAAGGTCATCCTTAATGCAATCTTCTACTGCAGCAGAACCAGCAACTTTCAAATGAGTTTGAAACAAACATGAGAATAGTAAATTAAGCAACTTGAGCTCCAAAGTATGATTGACTATGCTATTGGTAAGACTAGATAACTCTCCATCCAGTCCAGATGATAAAAGCTGGATGAGGCCCAGAGGTATCAGTGTAAGTTAAAAAGAAATGCCTCCTCCTCCCCCTCCTCCCCTCCCAAGCTAAAAGTATCAAACTTTTAGTAGTTATCTGTGAAGCATTCGAAACATAGTGTTGGAGTTTCAGATGCTCCTAAAAGGAGGTGAAGCTCACACAATACTAGGTACACGGAAGCTGGTTAAAACCTGAAGCTGATAGTTACATTTTTGGGGAAAATTTAAGCAAGTACCAAAATGATAGGCTCATGAGAAATGTCGAAGTCGACAAGACGGAAATTGAAGCTGCATGTGAGATTGCTTGGTCAATACTCAGGGATGGGTATAAAATTATAACTACATTACTTTATCCACCTTCAGACTCGCCTCCTCACACAGGCTAAGTGAAAACATTAAAGACACCTTTATCTATACCGACCAAAAATAATTTTCCTGTGTTGCAACTTCTACAACTATTACTAACATCATGAAGCTGAATGCTGAATCCTCGTATCTTGTGAAGGGCCTCTAGAATTGTGAGCAACCTCAAATAATTAGTAAACTATGAAAATTTCAATAAATGGATTTAAATTTTATAAAATGATTGTTAATTCCTAATTGTTGCCACCCACAGAAATATACAATTACAGATATACAATTACAGATATACAATTACAGATATACAATTACAGATATACAATTACAGATATACAATTACAGATATACAATTACAGATATACAATTACAGATATACAATTACAGATATACAATTACAGACGTCACAAAGCAGCACTCATAGAATGGAAAACAGTGACACCGTGCAATATCCCTGACAGTAGGTGAAATCTCAGTCTCTTGACTTTTTCCCTCATTAATTCACATTTTCCAGTTTGCTATTTTAGAGAGTGCAGCAGAAACAATTTTCTGTTCGTGAGCGAGCAAACTACAAACAGGAGTTGTTTTCAAAGATAACCATCCAAGTCATAGCAATTTTCAAGATGTTTGAGGAACCATCAACAAAAATGATCTGTAACTATAAACAATTTAACAAGATTAACTGTAACAAATTCTTGCATTATCAGTTCCTTTAAATGTCCAATAACTTCACTGCAAAATTGTGTCGTTAATTTTTATATTCTATAGGACGAAGAAAAATAACTTTAGAATGAATAAGATGAACTTGTGTGGCAACTTACGTCACAATATATAAATATCAGATAATACTTGGAATACCAGAACAGACTAACACTTGACCCATATTACTGTTAGGAGAGCCTTAACAATAATTTGCGTTCATAATAAATGTGTGAATCATATTCTTCATCACTTTATTTGAATTATTTGTAGTACTTCAAAAAGTGAGTATTAACATATGCAACACCCTGTACTACAGTAGAAAAAGTCAAGTAGTTAAAAAGCTGTTTAACACAATTCTTAATAGGCCTAACAGTAACACCTTTAACGTTCTAAAGAAAGTTTAGTTATAAACACCATTACCTGTGCGACAAAGTAACAAAACTAGCTAACCAAAGTTGTGCTTTGGGGAGAGAAAACTTGACATAGTCCCTAGATTCCATTACGAATTGCTATGGTGTAGTGTTGTAAACAAACACTACAATACAAAGATGCTTGTGAGCTGCAATAGCAACAAGACTAAATATGACAGCTAACGACATTGTAAATGTTAAAGGTGTTTGTTGCACTGTGGAACGAACGCTGTTCTCATTGATGCAGCACATGCACTATCACAGGTAAGTCAACTGTGTTGTTTGTTACCTCAGCGACCTAACAATTCTTCACTGTCTAGAAGTCCGCAGATTATTAAACACAAAGCATAAGTTATCTTCCCCCGATTTTATTGTGTATCTACTTACTGTATTTAGATGTTCAATAAGGGTATAAAACAGTTATTCCTGCAGGACTAAATTTTCAAACATGTCACATGAATTTGCTATTTATGCAACAGTACTTATACTGTTACAGTCATATAGAAATAAATCACTGATAAAAACGAATTTCTCAATTGTGTTCAGTATATTGCAGTCCAGAGCCTAAATAAATTTTCCTTTTTCCTTCTTATGTAGGTTGCATTAAAACTTTTTCTCCACCATTAACCCCATTTAACATAATTTTTACGGCTATGTTCTGTAAACAAATGACTTCTTGCACTATCAACCTTACAAAAGAGTTGCCAAGCAAAATCACAGCTTAAGACAATAGTTGCAATAAGTAATTACAAACAACTGTGGAAATTACCTGGAACCAGTGTCCAAAGCCCATTTATATTTTCTATGGTTAACTCGTGCAGTAGCCATACCTCCTGTCAGCTGTACCATTCAACTGCCAACAAAAAATTAACAAACACGCTCGTCAGAGATTCACCTGACTAAACAGCATGCGTTCGTTGTCTGTGACCGTCACAGGCGTCTAGCCCCAGCAGAAATAGGCACCCTGGCGGTAGCCATTTCAGCAAACGAATTACACAAGTCATTATATCTCCAGTTGGTACATTCATTCCAGTTTTGAAAGTTATTGCTCCCTTTTTATTCTTTGAAAGGGAGAACCTGTCAACTTCATTCTCGTTATTTACATATATTAATGAAAAATGACAATAAGCTTCTAAGGTAAACAAGTGTATTCAAGTATTTATAGTGAACAAGTGTGTTATTATTTTATTGCCAGGGACTTTTTATTCATTTCAAAATTATCATGTATTTCTAGCAATGATAGTCCGCATATTTACTAAGCCGCAGATTTAGCGTTTCAAAGAGCTGTGGGCAGCACTTTGACTTGAGCAATATCTATGCAATTTATGACTGACTGCTTGTCACGCTGTAAACGGGAAATTATGCCATTTTATTGATACGATGGACGATTCTGAGATGTACCGGGTCAAAAGTGGATGCGAGCCTTCACAGAACTGAGCCGAAATAGTGTCTCCAGGCTTTGCTCTGCGCATCCTTGTACAGCCCTTACTGACCTACAGAAAATGACTTCTCTGTCGCCCTGGAGTGCTCATTCCGGCGACGATTCCCAGCCAAGTTAATTGTACGATATTTTTACCGACCACCCGTTTCCTCCATGACAGTTTTAAAGTCATTCAAAGAAAGTGTACGGTCAGTAACGGACAAATATCTAGATCATGCAATATTAGTTGGAGGTGACTTTAACCTACCACGTGTAGACTAGGACGTCTATGGATTCACTGCAAGGTGTACAGGCAGACAGTCTTTTGAAGTACTTTTGAACACATTTTCCGAAAACAGCCTTGAGCAGCTAGTTCGATAGCCCACATGCAGTGGATATATTTTAGATCTTGTAGCTACAAACAGAACTGACTTTACCGACAGCATCAGTACGGATAGAGACAGTGGTAGTGATAATAACGTCGTCATAGTGACTATGGTTACTGAATTTGATAAATTAGTGATGAAGACTGGGAGAGTATTTCTGCTAGAAAGAGGATGTAAGCATGCCACATAGACAATGAAATGACATCGTTCAGTTCCAGTATGATGAACACAGAAGAATTATGGACAAAGTTTAAACGGATTGTAGATCGTACTCTGGAGAAGTACGTCCTGAGTAATGGGATTAAGGGCGGAAAAGAGCCACCGTGACTTAACAACGGAATTCGAAAAATGCTGAAGAATCAAAGGCCGCTGCACACTCCTTTTAAAAGAGAACATGAAAGTGACGACAGACGAAAGTTACTAGAGATCCGTGGGTCAGTAAAATGACTGATCCGCGGAGCCTACAACTACCATGGCCATACCTTCGCAAAAGGTCTTGCCTGCAACCCGAGAAAATTCTGGTCCTACGTAAATTCGCTAAGTGAGTCTAAGGCGTCTCTCCAGTCGCTCATTGACCAGTCTGGTGTTGCAGTAGAAGATAGCAAAAGAAAAGCCGAAGTTTTAAATTTCGCGTTTAAGAAATCATTCATGCAGGAGAATCGTACAAGCATATCATCTTTTGACCAACACACAAACTCACGTATGGAGGACGTAGTAATAGGCATCCCTGGCATAGAAAAATAACTGAAAGAAATGAAAACAAATAAACCGCCAGGTCTGGATGGAATCCCAATTCTGTTTTACAAAGAGTACTCTACGGCACTGGTCCCTTACTTACTTGCATTTATCGCGAATCTGTCCCCCAGTGCAAACTGGCAAGCGACTGCAAAATAGCGCAGTTGACTCCTGCATATATGAAGAGTTAAAGAACGGACCCACAAAATTACAGCCAATATCCTCAACATCTCTTTGCTGCAGAATTCTAGAACATATGCTGGGTTCGAATATAATAAATTTCCTTGAAATAGTAAAGCTTCTGTCCATGAATCAGCATGACTATAGATAGCATCGCTCGTGCACAACTCGTGCCATTTTCTCACACAGAACTATAGATGAAAGCCAACAGAAAGAGTCCATATTTCTAGATTCTCGAAAAGCATTTCACACAGTGCCCCATTGTAGAATGTTAACGAAGGTATGAGCATATGGAATATGTTCTCAAATATGTGAGAAGCTTGGAGACTTCTTAAGTAACAGAACCCAGTATGTTGTACTCGATGGCGAGCATTCGCCAGAGGCAAGAGCATCGTCAGGAGTGCCCCAGGGAACTCTGATAGGACTGTTGTTAACTTTTATATACATGAATGATCTGACAGAGAGGGTGAGCTGCAATCGGCGGCTGACTGCTGATGATGCTGTGGTGTAGAGATGGGTGTCATCACTGAGTTACTTTAGGAGGCTACAAGATGACTTAGACAAAATTTCTAATTGTGTGATGAATGGCAGCTAGCTTTAAATGTAGAACCATGTAACTTAATGCAGATGAGTAGGAAAATCAAATCTATGATGTTCAAATATAGCATTAATAGTGTGCTGCTTGACAGAGTCACATTGTTTAAATATCTAGTGGTAACACTTCAAAGCAACATAAAATGGAATGAGCATGAAAAGATTGTATTGAGGAAGGAGAATGATGGACTTCGAATTATTGGGGGAAGTTCATGAAAATGGGGTTCATCTGTTAAGAAGCCCACTTATAGGACACTATTGCGATCGTTCTTGAGTATTACTTGAGTGTTTAGGATCTGTATTAGGTCAGATTAAAGGAAGACATTGAAGCAATTCGGAAGTGGGCTGCTGGATTTTTTACTGTTAGGTTGGAACAACATGCAAGTGTTATGGAGATGCTTTGCAAACACAAATAGGAATCCGTGGAGTAAAGACCGCATTCTTGAGGAACATGATTGAGAAAATTTAGGGAGCTGGCATGTACATAACACATAAGATCTATAAAGATAAGATAAGAGAAATCAGAGCTCATAATGGAGCATATAGTCTTTTTTCTCTTGTGATGTTTGCATGTGAAACAGGAAAGGAAATGGCTAGTAGTGTTACAGGCTTCCTTCCACCACACACCATATGGTGGCTTATGGAGCTTGTACGTAGATGTAGATCATAATCTTGACTGTAATAGTCCCACCTGACATCCAGCACTAATATTCACAATGAAGCTCCCTTTTCCTGCAGCACAACTTAATCATGACAGCGCTTTTCCATGTTGGGACATATTAACAGTGGCGATTTGCTGAGTCTACATATACTTTTATGCAGAAGCGCTACTGTACTATACTGAAGAACAGAACCATGCCATACTGCATGTATGTATTGTAGTTCTATAGGCCTACATCTATGAAACCAAACACAGCTGAATATGTATTTTCCAAACTTCACTCCTTGTTTCTCCCCTTTGAGAAGTATTAATATATTATTTTTGAAGGTTATTTTTGTTTATATCCCACACGATTTCCCCAATCATTAGGATTTCTTTTTTCTGTTTCAGGTTCTTAACTTTAGGTGTCAATCTTATTGGTATAGGAATAAAAATCTTTTCTTTTCTGAAAACTACTCATTGGATACCATTATTTACATTTTATTTTAAGAAGGACGTAATTTCAAACTGTTGGGTTAAGAAAATGTAAATCTAAACTGAAGTGTTTCCTCATGAGGCGCTCCATCTATTCTGCCGAGGAGATACTTGAAGAATTAAGCTGGTTCCTGTATTATACTGTTGATTGTGTTTATGTAAACTTAAGGCTTGTCATCTTTTTAGGATTAATAAACATTTTATTTTATTTATTATTACACTTCTGTCGTAATTTCATGTACAGACAAGTTCCATGACCATGGAGATTTGCTACTCAAGTAGGGCCTATGGAGCTAAACATGTAAAATAAAATAAACAAATGAATAAAAGGAGAGTAGGTCACTCCCTTGCAGAGTGGCAAAAAGTACAGTCTGCTGATGAGGATGTGGTGTATCATATAAGATGACAAAGTTTCGACTACATGTTGTGGTTCCACTCACATTGCAGGAAGAAGTGTTAAAGCAGGGACATGATCACATATTATCTGGTCATGGGGGCTGTAGAATCACAGAAGAGCTGAATATTCCTGGTGACGTAGGCATATACAAAGCGTGGAGCAGTATGTTATGATCTGTGAACTATGTGCATAGCAGGCTGAGTTGAGTTATCAGCATATTCCACTGTGAAGGTTACCAGAAGCTAGTAAGGTTTCTGAAGTGATTGGTATGGACATTTTATGACCTTCTGGACAAATGCCATTGGAGTACTATTGTATTCTGGCTATAATAGATCACTTTTCACGAAACATAGTAATGGCAGCTATCCTGAATCAACAAGCCATCATTCTATCACAGTCTGCCCCCAGTAGCTGAGTGGTCAGCGTGACAGAATGTCAATCCTAAGGGACCAGGTTCCATTCCCAGCTGGGTCGGAGATTTTCTCCGCTCAGGGACTTGGTGTTGTGTTTTCCTAATCATCATCATTTCATTCCCATCGAAGCACAAGTCACCGAAGTGGCGTCAAATCGAAAGACTTGCACCTGGCAAACGGTCTACCCAATGGGAGGCTCTAGTCACACGACATTTACATTTTATCCTAGCACAGGAAATGGATAATAATGGGTTACTGAAGTTTGGTGTTCTATAAACATTAACCATAGATCAGCACACAATTTTCATATCGGAACTGACGAAGTAATTGTTTCATCTATTATGTATTCATAAGACGAGGAAAACCCATTACATCCTCAGGCAAATGGCACAACAGAGGGTGCATTGGAGTAGGAAAAATACTGAGTAACTATGTAAATATCCAGCACAATTATTTGACTATTCTGTTGCCATATGTTGTCATTGCCTGTAATTCTAACATCCATGAAAGTACAGGCCTGTCACCATATCAGTAGTGTATGGTCGGAAAATGGTGTTTACTATTTGAGATTATCAAACGTAGAGTAGCAAAGAATGGATAACCAGTGTGAAATTTTGCAAGGGCGTTATGAGAAGTGTGGAAGTATGCATGGAAACGCAATGCAAAGACTATCTAATGTCAGGAGCAAATGGGACTGTGCAGATGAAAACTACTGGAGTATTAGGTATGGCAAATGGTGATGTAAACGAGTCCATACACTCCAAAGGGGAAAAAATGAAGAAATTCGTCACTCGGTATCAAGATCTTTACCAAGTAATTGAAGTGTCTCTCCAGTGAGCGTTAAGGTACAGCTTCTGACACAAACAAAGGCATACATATCAGAAATGTACATATTTTCTGGGGCATGCCAAATTCACTGCTGCCATTACTAGCATGTGGGGACAGTAAGAGGAGGTAAAGACAGATCACATCCATGAAAGCTACATACACATTACCATATGCTTGAAGGCTATGAAAGCGATAGTGTACAGAGAATTTGGGTTTCTTAGATGTTGTCTGATATACCACAGGAATGAGAGTTTGGGGAGTGGATGCCAGAAGTGCAATAAGTGTTTTGTGTTATTCACAAGCATTTATTTTATGAGGAGTTTTACTTTGTTTATGTGTATTTGCTTGATATGTTAAATTTTGGTTTATAATAGGAGGATAGCACTGTGTGTATGGGCTGAAAAAACAATCTCATACTCCTGGTGTCAGAGCAAACACTTGGCCGACTTACATCCAAGGCTACCCCCTCTCCCTCACCCTTTGTGGATCCACTGAGAATTGTTCAAGGTCACCCAGGAGAATCACCCAGCAACTGTGTGACTTTCATCCAAGGGCATGACGAAATTCGATAGTCATCATCTGACATAAAAATGACGGAAAACACCTCTCAGCCAATGGAAGCATAATGAACTGTCGGAAATGCCAATGGACCAATAGGAAATGAGCTCTCATCTCCCCTCCCTTTGTTATATTATGAATCCAGTATTCCAAGCCCCGTGTCTGAACTCCATTTTGAGAGGATGGTGAAATGCAAGTACCAGCAACAGTGGCCAGCCAGCACCCTCTGCCATAAGAGGAATGAGACTGGAAGTAAGTATCAAATAGTAATTATTACTATCGTTACTAACAAATATAGATTAGAATATATACTTATGATTTGTCATTGTTTCTTCAACACAGTGCACACCTGAACCCATGGTAGCAGAGCTACTGGATTAGGACAACCACATACTATTGGCCATAATGCCGCAGCAGCAACAGCTGCAGATAGTGTTCCTGATATATTGGACTTGGTATCTTTCAGCTATACTGTGCAGCCATCTTCATTCAACTATCCTGTGCTGCAGCAGCAGCGACCATCACCACTGCAGCTCACGGAACTGCTGGAATGTTCTCCATAAACAGTACTATTGTTCAAAAGCACAAACAACATTACTGCATGTGGATCTAAACGTCTAAATGAGTGTCTGGATCCTGATGATGACTGCGCTGTGGTTATTAAAATTGAAAACGCGCAACGTGTTGATTCTAAAGTTCAATAGTCATGATTCGAGTGGGAATGTATGAGCAGTATGGTCCGTTATATAAAGAATAAGATGTAGGACGACTATGATCCTTCCCACATTTTAACTGACAGTCAAGTACTAGGCCATAAAGTCAATATAGCTGATATTTATGTGAGGTGATGTTAGAATTAATATATTTAAAATATTAGAGAGTTGTGAAATTAGATGATAAGTACTGTGCAATAACAAATGCCACAGAAAGATCGTGTCATTGGCAACCACATCTAATACCTGCTTAGTATGAGTTAGTAGAATATTTGAGCAAAAATAATGTTACAATAAACCAAGTAGAGCAACACATAAATTGCTGTATATCCCCTGTGCCAAAGTGTGTATCTTTAGGACCTGTAAAAGCTGTCAAGGGTGAATTCACAGATGGGATTCCTATGTGGGTAATGCCACCTGTTGGCTTGTTTGCCATTCAGGCTGAGTTTAAGTCCTACAGACGGCTGTTTTTTTCAAATTCTGTGCAGCCACTATGCATTGTACCTAAAAGTCAATAAAGAACGATTTCTGTGCATAAAGAGTTGTTGTTCTTTCAGTCCCCCCCCCTTCTACTCCCACACATACATGTCCTATCTGACCACTTAATGAAAGAATGTATTGCTTCTCCATATGAGGGCTCAGTGTGCCACCCCCAGGCCACAGCTAGGCTACTGCAGCTGCTACAGCCGCCGCCCCCAGCTCGCTGCTACCCACATCCTTGGGGTGTTAGTACTACCTCCCTGGAAATGTTAGTACCACCTCCCTGGAGATGTAAGTAATGCCAACCAGGATGCTGTCAGCAAGTCAATGAAAACAGAATGAGTGTTATATAAGAAGTGCACATTGAGACAGCCACAGGCAGGTGGTTATCAGCTCCCTGATAAACAGCCCACACTTTGTGAGCATCTCATATGACACCCTATTATAGTCAGAGTGACTGAGCAACGTCCAGCGTCTCTCATTGGTAAACATCTACAAAATAATTACACACACTGAACAGGAAAAAATCATTTATTGTTTTCCATTTTATTACCAACATAATCCAGTTTAATACCTGGGGACCATCGAACTGGCATCAAGCATTTACATCATAATATACATAGTAAGAAGTTCATCCCTTTTAAACACTTGAGGTAGTAACTTAAACCTATGTGAACTTTGACGCAGCTAAGTTATAAACTGTGTAAGAAAGAGGTAACAATCCACTGCATTTAATGATTTTAATCTGTTACATGTTTTAGTAAGTTTCCTATAAATGTCCATAAGTGCTCCACAAATATTTCGTGATTTCAGCCACTTACAGATGGAATATACTGTAGTAAGCCACTTATCATCCTCTTGGGACCCATAATCCTTCAGCTGAATCAATGTAACATATTCAGGAAGTCCAGAATGTGTAGGTTAAGCAGTCATCTTGAGTACACTGAAGTTCTGCAGTCACTAAATAGAGATGTAATGGTCGACACATCAGTGAGTCTGTCTTCCAGTATACACTCACTGCCCTCACTTAAGTTAACAACAAGCAAAGTCACTTCACAAATGATCATCACCTTGTTAATTCTGGGGATGAACTGGTCGTAGTGGCCAGAATAACCATTATTTATAGTTTTTTTAAAGTTGCTCACACTGTTCAAAAAATGTGTATAAACAATGATCGATAAATAGCTCATTCAGTTGTGAGAGAACCAGCAAAGGACTAAGAAGTCAAGGCATATTGCAGCAGCAGCAGGTGAGTTGTAGAGGTCACATGATGTGATAATTATGTTGCCTAACAGTAGCAACAGTTTAAACAATGCAGGCTGTAAATGCACCAATGTTGATATGATAACTGACTGAGAGTTCTATCCGGTGGACTTATTGCATATCCACGATTTCATGAGATTAAAGGTATATTATCTGTTGATGAGTGGTACTGACTATGTGATAGATCCATGCAACTTCAGCACTGTTGCACAGCAACGTTCATTCACCATCAATAATGCTGGGGGATCATACTGACACAGTAGGTGACTTCCCTGGAACCGTTACAGTATTTAATGGCAGAGAGTGTTTCCACCTGCAGGAAAAGATGATTGAAAATCTAGTGTACACAAGTCATAGTATAAAGTATGGTGTAAACTGTTGACTAAGGTGGCAATTGCATGTTCACTAGTTCTAGGGAGACAATGTGCAATAAGCTTTTGGAGTCTGCTCGCTGAACTCTGCATCCATCAGAAGAAACCGTCGCTCAGTTGTATGATACAGGTTGCTTTGGACTGGCGGTGGCAAATGTATGAGCCAAGAGTCCCACATATAGGCACAAAACTGCTCTCGTACTTAAGTCTGTTCATATACTCTGCAATATGTTAGTGTTTATAAGTTTACTGTGTGGTCCCATATAAAGTGCCCTGTATGTCAATGTGAACGTATATCTGTTGTTATGGCAGAGAGGACAAAGTAGCCCCTTCACAACAGTCTTGTGGTAACCGACTGGACCTTTAGTGATGACACTGGAAACTGGAGGAGGAAGAAGAAGAAAGGGTCATTATTACTTTGCGATTACATTTGCGATTTAATTGTGGGGTCTTCAGGCTGTGGAGAAACTAATTCAGTTCCAGCATTGTTAACACATCCTGAAGGTGTCTGCTTCGATCACACATATATTTTTTCAGAAACCCTACTTCAGCCGAAACATTGGCTACTGCAGGAGATATTACACGCCATTGAAGGGGTGATGTAACAGACATTCAGCGAAAATAGCGATATTTCACCATCCGAGAAAGCAAAGCCAAACAGTGCGTTCATACTTGACGATGTCACAATGGAAAACCAGGATGAGATTAGAAAATATTTCTGCTTTGGTCGTCATACACAAGTCGATATACACTAATCAGCTAGTATGATATGACCACCAACCTAATAGTCAGTATGTCCACCTTTTGCATGGATGAGAGCGGGGCTGCCTCATGGCAAGGAAGCAATGAGGCCTTGTTGGTAGATCGCTGGAGGGAGTTGGCACCACATCTGCACACACGTCACCTAATTTCCGTAAATTCTGGGGAGGGGTGCGATGAGCTCTGACGCTATGTTCAATCACATCCCAGATGTGTTCGATAGAGATCAGATCTGGAGAGCTGGGGGTGAGCACATCAATTATAACTCGTCACTTTGTTCCTCAAAGCACTTCATCACACTCCTGGCCTTATGACATGGCGTATTATCTTGTTAAAAAAACGCCACTGCTGTCAGGAAACATGAACGTCATGAAGGGTTGTACATGGTCTCCAACCAGTGTGCCTTGCACAAGCTCCACTGTACCCATGGATGCCCACGTGAATGTTCCCTACAGCAGAGGCCTAATGGAGCTGCTGCCAGCTTGCCTCTGTCCCACAGTACAGGTGTCAAGGAGCTGTTATCGTGGAAAATGACAGATTTGCACCCTCCTGTTGGCCTGATGAAGAAGGTATCAGGATTCATCAGACGATACAATGTTCTGTCACTGTATCAATGACCAATGCCGATGGTTACATGCTCATTTCAGTCATAATTGCCGATGTCATGGTATTAACATTTGCATTTACAAGGTTGTTGGCTGTGGGGGCCCATTGTTAGTTATGTTTGGCGTACTGTGTGTTCAGACAAGCTTGTACTCTGGTCAACATTAAAATCTGATGTCAGTTCCGACGCAATTTTGCCACCTGTCATGTTTTACCAGTCTGCCCAGCATATGGTGTCTGACACCTGTACTGAGGGGTTGCCTGCCCAACCCCACAACGTAGTTTCACCTTGATTTCACCATGTGTTGAAGACACTAACCACAGGCCTCCTCAAACACCTGGAAAATCGTGCCATTTCCGAAATTCTTGTACCAAGCCTCCAGGCCATAACAATCTGATCTTGGTCAAACTCAGATAGACCGTGCGCCTTCGGCATCCTACACATGGACAGCATACTCACTGATATTACATACACTGTGCGTGTGTCTGACTAGCAGTCATTCTTCACCAGGTGACGCTGCTATCGCCTGGACGGGTTTATGTCATAGTAGGTCGGTGGTCATAATGTTCTTCCTGAGCAGTGTATTTTATTTGAACCAGACATACTCAAGGATCCCAAAGCAGTTGATCCAGGAAAATGCAAGCTTATTATAGCTTTCAAGCTGGAAAGTCCGAATTTAAAGCATATTTACCAAACTCATGTAGGAACTGACATGTTATTCAAAGAATTCGTAACCATAAGCAAGGATTGATGGAATATCTCGCAGTATCGATCTATGATTATTAATAAAACGAAGAAACTGAATGAGGGGCAATATAGACGAAACTTCAATGAGATACTGTATAAAAGGCAGATTAGGAGAAGGTAGGGTAAGTTGATGAGGATGACGAATTTTGAATTTCTCTGATAACTCTACAGATGATGATACACGTACTATGGTATTGTGTCATTAGCACGTCCTGTTGACATGTCTGTTGAACTAGACTCACTTGGTCGTTTTCTTTTGTTGAGAACAGAGGCTTCGAAGCGGACACTGGTTTTGTTGCAGTTTTGCCTGCTGTTTAAATAAGTATCATGTAAGTAGTACTTCCATTTTAATAAATATTAATTGATTCCTCTTAAGCCTTGTAGATTTAATGCTGTTCTCATAACGGTTTAATGACATTGTTCTGTGAGACTTTGCATGTTTAAGTCTGTATCCAAAATGTCGACTGCAGTTAAGATGGCGAATTATGCAGAGGCTAAGATGGTGAATCCACCATCTTACTCACCTCTCTCTGTTGCCATATTTCTAATTCCTCTGTTACTTTATAGTCATGTCATTTAGATTACAGGAGACGTAGTAATCATGGTACAATAATCATGCTTAGAACCCATGGCTGCCACTTACAGCTCACACTCAATCAAAATAAACACTGCTTCAAACTGCACCTGCACGGAGGGCGTGGGAACTGCAAAGCAGTGCCGATCTCACTGACGCATCGATACAGGAGGGTAAAGGATTGGGATTTTTCTGTTCACATCCACTTCGATATACTGAGGTATCATATGAAAGACTTCGATATAAAGAGGTGACTTCGATATGAAGAGTTTTCGTCCACTGAACTTCGACTTACATACGTAAAATCTACCCTTTTTGTGCCTTCGAAAAACTTCGATATAACGGTGGGTTTTCTTCGAAATATTAAGGTTTTGGGATTTCAGAGGAAGGGAATGAAACGAAAATTCAATATAGACACGTCTCCGATATATCGAGGTTAGTACCACATCTTTTTATGGTTAGTCAGCAGTGACAGTCAGAGCTGTGATTGAGTGTCGTCAGGCACGAAATGTTTGCTTAGTTACTATTCGGTTTCGATCCGTATCTGGAACGAAACAATCCATCATGTCATTTAAGTTACAGACATGTGCACAACTGGCTGCTCATCATTAACTTTCATTTTTAATGTCATTTTGTGTTAGATAACATGTACAATGGGCGGTTTTCGAACAGCACATAGATGAATTTGCTGTCATGAATACTCTGAAATTATTAGTGATACATTGTTGATAGTGATGTCTCAATAGATCGTATGATGCTGTTAATCATGGTATTCCCAATGAGTTAGTTCATTAATCAGTTTATGCAAATGCATTCGCCAAGCGAACAATGATTAACAGATGGTTGGAAAATACTTTAGAGAGCGACAATGCAAGTATGATTGATGTGTTAGAGTTATGGTCATTATTTGTGACCGTTACTAACAAGACCGCAAACACGTTAGAAATGACGCTTTTTCTAATAAATTTGACTTTAGAAACGCTAAGGACAGTCTCGGGTGTTCCCTGATATTTGTAGCATCGTGGTATTACTTTACATCTGGAGTTATTGCCATACCGAGCATTTCTTTCTAGTGGTTACTTGTAGTAACCATTTTGCATAGTCAAGCAACTGAACCAAAACGATATTAACGGATCTGCAGGCCACATGCAAATCAGGAAGAACGCAGTTCAGGTCTGAAACTTCCTGGCAGATTATATCAGCGCACACTCCGCTGCAGAATGAAAATCTCATTTGGCAGTTCAGGTACATTACGAGATGCTGTAAACTTTGGAAACTTATGATTAGACCTTTACATTTATGTAAAATCATAATCGTTAAGTTTATCTTTATTTGTCTTTTTGTTGCATTCTTTTCTGCTTTCAACAAAAGAATAGTCCATTTTGAATGTACTATGTTGATTATTCCATGCACATTGTACATATTATTATGAGTAATAGAATCACTAGCACTAGTTAACCCGCCGGACATCGCCTGAGTTGTCATATTCTGAGAATTATTTAAACCAGTCGTTAGCATTGGCATATCGTTACTTGGGAAGGTGTTGTAGTCGGTACTATGAGGTGACAATTATGTAACTTTATGGACTAACATGGACAATACATAGACATAAGGTTGCCTTGTGGGGATATTGGCATTTATATCCACGCAAAATATCTCTCAGGAGCATAAACTATCTACAAAAATGTATAGTGAAGTATTAAAGTAATAGCACCTGCAGAGATTCAGGGTGCTTAGCTACTGTCATGGTCGCTTCCTGAATTTGTATCTGTAAACATTAAATTTGTGTTTCTTTCAAGTAAAAGACTAGTTGCATTTACAGCACTTGTGAATATTAAAGCAGATGTTGCACTTTCTGAATGACAAGTCACTTTTTGAAAAGTTACACTTTCAAAGTAAAATATCACTTTATCCTTCTTTTAAGTGAACAGAAAATTACATTTGTCACATAATTCACGAAACTGTGTAGACTGAAATCCAGCGAGGTATTTGCTACTAGGAATAATATAAAGTCACAATACCTTTCGTCATCTTCTCCTGGCATCCAGTATCTGTTACACATTATATTTTTTTAAAGAATTTAGACAGTAAATATTTATGGTTGGTTGCACAAACTTGTCTTCATGTACATAATTGCAATGCTTTATATTACAAAATACTATACCAGCTTTATAACCACTGAAAATTATAAGGTTTGTAATATATGTTTAGTAGGAAAAAGGACACTCCTACTAAATACGGAAACTCAATGAAATAAAATTTTTGTTTTAAACAATAGTCACACATATATTACTTAACTTTTACACAGCAGTTAAAACATGCATTTTACAGAAGAATAAGTCTTCCTGGTATAAAGTTCACATTATACTGACTACACAAATAAATAATATACTTCCGTCTTTTGCACTGATGGTGACCTATCTTCAAGCCTCTAGCGAGAAATGTCAAAAGATGAAGAATCAGCAGCTTACATTTGTGGCTTGAAGTAACATCGTTACTTCAGTAGTATTTCGGAGCTTATATAATGTACCTTGATTTACTGTAGTGCGTAAGCTTACCCAGACACACTAGCTTGGAACTGGCAATTAATTATATCTTCTTCTGTGGATTATCGCTGCATAAATACTCTGTAGAAATACAAGTAGCATTTATATCTCGTCCATCTGATGCTATTCTTGCTAATAAGCTCCGAATTCCACCACACGCTACTATACTAAGTTCAGAAGGAAGAGTGGCGCGGTGACTAGCACACTGGACTCGTATTCGGGAGGACGACGGTTCAATCCCGCGTGAAGCCATCCTGATTTAGGTTTTCCGTGATTTCCCTAAATCTCTCCAGGCAAATGCCGGGATGGTTCCTTTGAAAGGGCATGGCCGACTTCCTTCCTCGTCCTTCCCTAATCCGATGAGACCGATGACCTCGCTGTCTGGTCTCCTTCTCCAAACAACCCAACCCCCCCCCCCCTTTTCAGAAGGCTGAGTAAGAGACTTCTTCTAGAACCTCCACATGATATGAAAAGCGTGGTAACTTCGCCACCTAAACCCATCTTGGGGGGATCCGCCTAATGATTCTGACTTAATACTAAAGCCATGACCAAGTACACTAACATTTCACTGAGCGAGGTGGCACAGTGGTTAGCACACTGGACTCGCATTTGGGAGGACGACAGTTCAATCCCACGTCCAGCCATCTTGATTTAGGTTTTCCGTGATTTCCCTAAATTGCTCCAGGCAAATGCTGGGATGGTTCCCTTGAAAGGGCATGGCCGACTTCCTTTCCCGTCCTTCCCTAATCCGATGAGACTGATGACCTCGCTGTTTGGTCTCTTCCCCCCAAACAACCCCAACCCAACCCAACTAACATTTCAGATAACTTAATCTCCCTAAGGAAATCTATAAAACAATACAAAACAATTACTTAAACAGTATCTTTCACAAATATGCATATCAGTTTACACTGTACAGTTACTCACTTGGTGAGAGCACTCTTCAGGGCCTGTTTGAGGAGCTGCTACCTACACTATGTTGGTATTTTGCTATTGCAACTATATGGCATATGCTTACTTTAAGATGTCATATCCCGCCTCTATCACTTCTGTAAGCAGGAAGATGCTTATGTGTTGTCTACCATGATAATAAAACTATTGCAAAAAAAACTTGAATGGTTTAAATATGATGGTATACAGAGGTACATCATTGTTTAAATGATAATAATGATTAATATTAATGTATTTGTGAACTGTAGGTATAAGTAAATTTTTAATAGTCCTTTTTGGGAATGTGTTGTCATGGTGTTTGTTAAAGGATCTTCGCAGTTGACATGTGAGAACCTAATGTGAATTTAAATTTAAGTGTATAATTCTAATAATGTAATAAATTGTCACTAAATAACAAATAATGATTTGACAGCCTCATTTTTTTTATATTACGTCTACATCTACACAGATACTCTGCAATCCATTGTACAGCATGTGGCAGAGGGTACCCCTTACCATTACACCACTAATAGTCATTTCCTTTCCAGTTTCACTCACAAATAGAGAGAGGGAAAAACGACTGTCTATATGCCTCCATATGGGCCCTAATTTCTCGTATCATGGTCCTTAAGTTCAATGTATGTTGGAGGCAGTATAATTAATCTACTGTCAGCTTCAAATGATGGTTCTCTAAATTTTCTCAATATTATTCCTTGAAAAGAATGTCGCCTTCCCTACAGCGATTCCCGTTTGAGTTCCTGATGTGTGTCTGTAAGAAGTGTGTACTTTTCAAACCTGCCAGTAACAAATCTAGCTCAAGCCCAAAGCACTTACCAGTAAAATAAAATTAATGTTAATATGTTTTAATAAAATTAATGTTAATATGTTTTCTCTGGAACATCATCATGAAATTTAGCACACACATTAACAAATAATGTAGGACTTATATACATTATTTCGAAACAAAAAAAATCCGTTTTGGAATTTCCAAAATTGAAAATTATTTGATGTGGTAAAATTTAGCACCATTATGAATCTTTTCAATTAGCATATCCTTTGAAAGCTTATAAGAAACTGACTGAAATGGTACAAATTTTAGGTCTGTAAGTCAAACAGTTGTTGAGAATAGTGATTTTAAGGTTTAAAAAGTAACAAAATTAGCATAATTTTGGAGGTTTTAAGCATTAATAACTCATACACCCCCATGAACCATGGACCTTGTCATTGATGGATAGGCTCGCATGCCTCAGAAATACAGATAGCCATACAATAGGTGCAACCACAATGGATGGGATTTATTGAGGGGAAAGACAAATGTGTGGTTCCTGAAGAGGAGCAGCAGCCTTTTCAGTAGTTGCAGGGGCAACAGTCTGGATGACTGACTGATCTGGCCTTGTAACATTAACCAAAACGACCTTGCTGTGCTGGTACTTCAAACGGCTGAAAGCGAGGGGAAGCTATAGAAGAATTTTTCTGATGGCATGCTGCTTTACTATATGGTTAAATGATAATAGCGTGCTCTTGAGTAAAATATTCTGGAGCTAAAATAGTTCCCCCATTTGGATCTCCAGGTGGGAAATACTCAGGAGGACATCATCATCAGGAGAAACAAAACTGGCGTTCTACAGATCGGATCGTGGACTATCAAATCTCTTAACTGGGCATGTAGGTTAGAAAATTTAAAGGGAAATGCATAGGTTAAAGTTAGATGCATTGGGAATTAGTGCAGTTCGATGGCAGGGGGAAAAAGACTTCTAGTCAGGTGAATACAAGGTTATAAATACAAAATCAAGTAATGGTATTGCAGGAGAAGATTTAATCTTGAATAAAAAAAATAGGAAGCTACTACAAACAGCATAGCGTATGCATTATTGTAGGCTAGATAGACACGAAGCCCACACCTACCACACTAGTACAAGTTTATATGCCAACTAATTCCGCAGATGATGAAGAGATTGAAGAAATGTACGTTGTGATAAAAGATGTTCTTCAGATAGTTAAGAGGGACGAAAATTTAATAGTCATGGGGGAGTGTATTCGATTGTAGGAAAAGGAAGAGAAGGAAAAGTAGTAGGTGAATATGGACTGGGATAAGGAATGAAAGAGGAAGCCGCCTGGTAGAATTCTGAACAGAGCATAATTTAATCATAACTAACACTTGGTTTAAGAATCATGAAAGAAGGTTGTATATGTGGAAGAGGCCTGGAGACACTGAAAGGTTTCAGATTGATTATACAGGGTGAAGCGTTTGAAACTACTTGCCGGAATTTCCGGCGAAATACACATCGAATTAAAAAAAGTGATAATAAACAATGTTCACCTCGACGTCGGACACCTGTTAACAAAATGCTCGACACTCTGCACCGCCCGTGGGGGCGGGAGGGCGGGGATGACTTTGAAATCTTAAATTAAAATCTCTATTTTCATTGTGGTTTTGGATTCTCCATGCAAAAATGTGCAACTTTTGAATGAAACATTTCTTTCATTTGATGATAGATGGCGACGTAATCGGTACACATGAATATCGGGTGACAATCTACATCTACGTCTACATGGATACTCTGCAAGTCACATTTAAGTGCCTGGCAGAGGGTCATCGAACCACCTTCACAATTCTCCCTTATTCCAATCTCTTATAGCACACGGAAAGAATGAACTCCTATATCTTTCCGTACGAGCTCTGATTTCCCTTATGTTATCGTGGTGATCGTTCCTTCCTATGTAAGTCGGTGTCAACAAAATATTTTTGCATTCGGAGGAGAAAGTTGGTGATTGGTATTTCGTGAGAAGATTCCGTCGCAACGAAAAACGCCTTTCTTTTAATGATGTCCAGCGCAAATCCTGTATCATTTCTATAACACTCTCTCCCATATTTCGCGATAATAGAAAACGTGAGGCATTTCTTTGAAGTTTTTCGATGCACTCCTTCAGTCCTACCTGGTAAGGATCCCACATCGCACAGCAGTATTCTAAAAGAGGATGGACAAGCGTAGTGTAGGCAGTCTCCTTAGTAGGTCTGTTACATATTCTAAGTGTCCTGCCAATAAAACGCAGTCTTTGGTTCGCCTTCCCCACAACATTTTTTATGTGTTCCTTCCAGTTTAAGTTGTTCGTAATTATAATACTTAGGTATTTAGTTGAATTTACGGCTTTTAGATTTGACTGATTTGTCGTGTAACCGAAATTTAACGAGTTCCTTTTAGCACTCATGTGGATGACCTCACACTTTTCGTCATTTAAGGCCAACTGCCACTTTTCGCACCATTCCGATATTTCTTCTAAATCGTTTTGCAGTTTGTTTTGATCTTCTGATGACTTTATTAGTCGATAAACGACAGCATCATCTGCAAACAACCGAAGACGGCTGCTCGGATTGTCTCCCATATCGTTTATATAGATAAGGAACAGCTTGGGGAGCGCCAGAAATCACTTCTGTTTTACTCGATGACTTTCCGTCAATTACTACGAACTGTGACCTCTCTGACAGGAAATCACAGATCCAGTCACATAACTGAGACGATATTCCATAAGCACGCAATTTCACTACGAGCCACTTGTATGGTCAGTGTCAAAAGACTTCCGGACATCCAGAAATACGGAATCGATCTGAAATCCCTTTTCAATAGCACTCAGCACTTCATGTGAATAAAGAGCTAGTTGTGTATCACAAGAACAATGTTTTCTAAACCCATGCTGACTGTGTCTCAAATGGCTCTGAGCACTATGGGACTTAACTTCTGAGGTCATCAGTCCCCTAGAACATAGAACTACTTAAGCCTAACTAACCTAAGGACATCACACACATCCATGCCCGAGGTAAGATTTGAACCTGCGACCGCAGCGGTCTCGTGGTGCCAGACTGTAGCGCCTAGAACCGCTCGGCCACCCAGGCCGGCGACTGTGTGTCAATAGACCGTTGTCTTCGAGGTAATTCATTATGTTCGAACACAATATATGTTCTAAAATCCTGCTGCAGATCGACATTAACGATATGGGCCTGTAATTTAATGGATTACTCCTACTTCCTTTCTTGAATATTGATGTGACCTGTGCAACTTTAAAGTCTTTGGGTACGGGTCTTTCGTCGAGCGAACGGTTGTGGATGATTGTTAAGTATGGAGCTAATGCATCAGCATACTCCGAAAGGAACCTAATTGGTATACAGTCTGGACCAGAAGACCTGTTTTTATTAAGTAATTTAAGTTGCTTCACTACTGCGAGGATATTTACTTCTACGTTACTAGTGTTGGCAGCTGTTCTGGATTCGAATTCTGGAATATGTAATTCGCCTTCTTTTGTGAAGGCATTTCGGAAGGCTGTGTTTAGTAACTCTGCTTTGGCAGCACTGTCTTCGATAGTATCCCCATTGCTATCGCGCAGAGAAGGCATTTATTTTTTCTTGTCGCTAACATACTTCACATACGACCAGCATCTCTTTGTATTTTCTGCCAGGTTTCGAGACAAAGTTTCGTTGTGGAAACTGTTATAGGCGTCTCACATTGAAGTCCGTACTAAATTTCGAGCTTCTGTAAAGGATCGCCTCGCAACCTTGGAGATTTTGCGTCTGTTTAAATTTGGCATGTTTGTTTAGTTGTTTCTGCAACAGTGTTCTAACCCGTTTTGTGTACCAAGGAGGATCAGCTCCGACGTTTGTTAATTTATTTGGTATAGATCTCTCAATTACTGCCGATATTATTTCTTCGAACCCAAGCCCCATCTGGTCTACACTTATATTACTAATTTGGAAGGGGTGGAGATTGTCTCTTAGGAAGGCGTCAAGTGAATATTTATCTGCTTTTTTGAACAGGTATATTTTTCGAGGATTTGGGGATTACAATATTCACTCTTGCTACAACTGCCCTGTGTTCACTAATCCCTGAATCGGTTTTGATGCTCGTTATTAACTCAGGATTATTTGTTGGTAAGAGGTCAAGTGTGTTTTCACAACCGTTTACTATTCGCGTGGGTTCATGAACTAACTGCTCGAAATAATTTTCAGAGAATGCGTTTAGCACAATTTCAGATGATATTTTATACGTACCTCCGGCATTAAACATGTACTTTCGCCAGCATATCGAGGGCAAATTAAAGTCTCCACCAACTATTATCGTATGAGTCAGTTACGCGTTTGAGATCAAACTCAAGTTTTCTTTGAACCTTTCAGCAACTGTATCATCTGAATTGCGAAGTCGGTAAAAGGATCCAATTATTGTTTTATTCCGGTTGCCGACAACGACCACTGCCCATACTAACTCACAGGAAGTATCTACATCAATTTCGCGACAAGTTAAACTACATCTGAGAGCAACAAACACGCCACCGCCGACCGTGTTTAACTTATTCTTTCGGAACACCGTTATATTCTTCGCAAAAATTTCGGCTGAGCTTATATCCAGCTTTAGCCAGCTTTCAGTGCCTATAATGATTTGAGCATCAGTGCTTTCTGTAATTCTTCATGCTTTCCCGGCGATCTGTTGACATCTTGGATATTCGGGAATCCAGCCGGATGTTCGCGTCGTTCTCGCACGATATTTCAACAGCGTGCCTCGTTGTCTTCTTCAGGTGCTACCCAAGGTTCATAAGGATGGGGTTCCACTACGACCTATTGTCAGCAATATTGGAGCAGCAACTTACCCTACTGCGAAATACCTGAAGATGATGTTGACACCACATGTGGGTAAATGTGCACATCACATCCGGAACTCAGAGGATTTCCTGCAACGACTGGGCCAGCAACACATCACAGACACAGACATCATGGTCAGTTTCGATGTGTTGTCTCTCTTCACACGGGTACAACTGAAGGAGGCACCAAGTGCTTTTTTAGGTATGTGCATGATACCTTTGTCATCTGGCCCCATGGTAGAGAGAAGTTAGATGAGTTCCTGCTACATCTGAACTCTTGCGATCCGAACATTCAGTTCACAATGGAAATGGAGAAGGATGGACTACTTCCGTTCTTGGATGTTCTGGTGAAGAGAAAGGCAGATGGCACATTTGGACAAATTGTGTACCGCAAGCCTACGCACATTGACTTATACCTACAAGCCAGCAGTTGCCACCATCCGGCACAGAAGAATGGAGTGCTCAAAACACTGGTCCACAGAGCACAAACTCTGTCAGATCCTGATAGTTTGGCCACAGAAATAGAACACTTACGATCATTGTTCAGCAGGAATGGGTACTCCTGTAGAGATATCCAGAAGGCATTTCAACCTGCCAACTGGCCAAAGGATCCAGAAGAAGAACCAGAAGAGGCAAAGAAGATAGCATACCTGCCATACGCTGGACCTATCTCTGCCAAGATCAGCAGGATTCTCCAGAAATATGACATCAAGAGCATATTTTGCCCACCCACCAAAATTGGGGCTATGCTGGGCAATGTAAAAGATGACCTGGGGCTATGCAAGCCAGGTATCTACAACATACCATGCCAGTGTAGAATGTCATACATTGGGAGACCACCAGAACTGTGGACATCAGGTGTAAAGAACACCAGAGACATACCAGACTCAGGTAGGCAACTAAATCAGCCATAGCAGAGCATTGTCTGGAACTTGGTCATTCAATGGATTACAATGACACGAAGATTGTGACACTGACCTCAAGATTTTGGGACAGCGTCATTAAAGAAGCCATTGAGATTAAGGTCACAGACAATCTAATCAACCGTGACTCGGGATACCAAATCAGCACTGCCTGGAATCCAGCGCTTGAGATTGTGAAAACTCAACGCAGGACAGTCCAGGATTCTACAAGAAATAGAAGTGGAGACCGAGAGAACAGCCGTGAGACAAGGTGTCGGACATTAGATGTTGACTCTGAAATTATGGGTATATCTGAACACTTCTTAAATAAGGAGATAATTCAGAGGCTTCCTTTACCTGGATTCAGGTTTGCTGGCAGCTTTTCTAGGAGCTCTTTGCGGTGCGGGGGAGTAGCCATGTATGTGAAAAACGGTATACCATTTGACTCAATTGATGTTTCAAAGTACTGCATTGAAAAGGTGTTTCAATGTTGTGCAGGTGTGGTTAAATTCAGTGGAGCTAAACTTCTTACAGTTGTTATTTATAGATCCCCAGACTCCGATTTCACAACATTTTTGCTAAAGCTAGAGGAGGTTCTTGATTCACTTTATAGGAAATACAAAAAGTTAGTTATATGTGGTGACTCAATATAAATTGTATAAGTGATTGTGCAAGGAAAAGGATGGTGGTAGACCTCCTTAATTCATATAAGCTTATGCAAACCGTATTCTTTCCAACGAGAGTGCAAGGGAACAGTAGAACAACCATAGACAATATTTTTGTTCATTCGTCATTACTAGAAGGGCATTCTGTTAGCAAAATGGTGAATGGCCTTTCAGATCATGATGCACAAATTTTAAGTCTAAAAGATTTTTGTGCTGCAACACATGTTAAATATAGTTACCAACTTTTTAGGAAAGCTGATCCAGTTGCTGTAGAGACTTTTGTAAACCTTATCAAGGAACAAGAGTGGCAAGATGTTTATAGTGCTGATACAGTAGATGATAAATATAATGCTTTCCTCAAGACTTTTCTCGTGCTCTTTGAAAGTTGCTTTCCGTTAGAACGTTCAAAACAGGGTACTAGCACAAACAGGCAGCCTGGGTGGCTGACTAAAGGTATAAGAATATCTTGTAGAACAAAGTGGCAATTATATCAAAACGTTAGAAACAGTCACAATCTAAATGCAATAGCCCATTACAAACAGTATTGTAAGGTGCTTAAAAAAGTTATTAGGAAGGCAAAAAGTATGTGGTATGCAGATAGAATAGCTAAGTCTCAGGATAAAATTAAAACCATATGGTCAGTCGTAAAGGAAGTGGCTGGTCTGCAGAGACAGGTCGAGGATATAGAATCAGTGCATAGTGGGAATGTCCGTGTTACTGATAAGTCGCATATATGTACAGTATTTAATAATCACTTTCTGAATATAGCAGGTGAACTAAATAGAAACCTAGTCCCAACAGGGAATCATATAGCGCTCGTAGAAAAAAGTGTTCCGAGACTGTTACCTGAAATGCTCCTCCATGATACTGACAAAAAAATGGCTCTGAGCACTATGGGACTCAACTGCTGAGGTCATTAGTCACCTAGAACTTAGAACTAGTTAAACCTAACTAACCTAAGGACATCACAAACATCCATGCCCGAGGCACGATTCGAACCTGCGACCGTAGCGGTCTTGCGGTTCCAGACTGCAGCGCCTTTAACCGCACGGCCACTTCTGATACTGACAAGAGGGAGATTGAGTTAATAATTAAATCACTAAAGACCAAGAACTCACATGGATATGACGGGGTATCTAGCAGAATACTGAAGTATTGTTACATGTATGTTAGCCCAGTACTTAGCCATATCTGTAACTTTTCCTTTAGGAGTGATCGGTTTCCTGACCGATTAAAGTACTCCATAGTGAAGCCACTTTATAAAAAGGGAGACAGGGATAATGTTGATAATTATAGACCTATTTCTATGCCATCGGTGTTTGCTAAAGTTATCGAGAGGGTTGTATATACAAGGTTACTGCAGCATTTAAATTCACATAATTTGCTGTCAAAGGTACAGTTTGGTTTTAGAAATGGCTTAACAACTGAAAATGCTATAGTCTCTTTTCTCTGTGAGGTTTTGGACGGATTAAATAAAAGGTTGCGAACGTTAGGTGTTTTCCTTGATTTAACGAAGGCTTTTGACTGTGTTGACCACAAAATATTACTGCAGAAGTTGGAACACTATGGAATAAGGGGAGTAGCTTACAATTGGTTCGCCTCTTACTTTAAGAACAGAAAGCAGAAGGTAATTCTCCGCAATATTGAGAGTGGTAATGATGTTCAGTCCCAATGGGGCACTGTTAAATGGGGCGTTCCCCAAGGATCGGTGCTGGGGCCACTGCTGTTTCTTATTTATATAAATGATATGCTTTCTAGTATTACAGGTGATTCAAAAATATTTCTGTTTGCTGATGACACCAGCTTGGTAGTGAAGGATCTTGTGTGTAATATTGAAACATTACCAAATAATGTAGTTCATGAAATAAGTTCGTGGCTTGTGGAAAATAATTTGATGCTAAATCACAGTAAGACTCAGTTTTTACGGTTTCTAACTCACAATTCAACAAGAGCTGATATTTTAATCAGACAGAATGGGCATGTTATAAGCGAGATGGAACAGTTCAAGTTCCTAGGTGTACGGATAGATAGTAAGCTGTTGTGGAAAGCCCATGTTCAGGATCTTGTTCAGAAACTAAATGCCACTTTATTTACCATTAGAACAGTATCTGAAATAAGTGACATTTCAACACGAAAAGTAGTCTACCTCGGATATTTTCATACGCTTATGTCATATGGTATTATTTTTTGGAGTAATTCTTCTGATTCAAAAAGGGTATTTTTGGCTCAAAAACGGGCTGTTCGAGCTATGTGTGGTGTAAGTTCGAAAACCTCTTGTCGACCCCTATTCAATAGTCTGGGAATTTTGACATTGCCCTCACAGCATATATTTTCTTTAATGTCGTTTGTTGTTAGCAATATTAGCTTATCCCCAAGAGTTAGCAGCTTTCACTCAGTTAATACTAGGCAGAAATCAAATCTGCATGTGGAATGCACTTCCTTGACTCATGTGCAGAAAGGAGTGCAGTATTCTGCTGCATCCATTTTCAATAAGCTACCACAACAACTCAAAAATCTTAGCAGTAGCCCAAACGCTTTTAAGTCTAAACTGAAGAGTTTCCTCATGGCTCACTCTTTCTACTCTGTCGAGGAGCTCCTGGAAGAGCTAAAAAATTAAGCAAATTCCAGTGTTACATTCTTGATTTTCTTTATGTAAACTAACGACGTGTCGCCTGAATATGTCTCTTATATTTCATTTTATCTGTTTCTATAATCTACAACTGAATATGTTTCTTATATTTCATTTTATCTGTTTCTACAATCGTGTTGTAATTTCATGTATTGACTCGTTCCATGACCATGGAGACTTCTCCTTAATGTGGTCCCACGGAACAATAAATAAATAAATAAAAAATAAATAGACTAGATCTGGCACACCTCAGATCATGAACTCGACTTCAGTAGACGGCCAGGCCGGGCGCGGACGGCGGAGGGAACACCGGCGACCAGAGAGGGACAATGTAGCCGCGTCTGGCGGGCGCGGACCTCAGACGGAACACACGACGCGGCGCGGACCGATTAGGGAGCGCCCAGCACGAACCAGAAGTGGAAATCATAGTAACAGTCAGGAGATAGAGTACCCAACATCTCAGATCGGGTCTGACACATCTCAGATGACAACCACATCCGTTGAGGACGGCCAGAACGGGCGCCCACGGCAGTCAGAACATCCGCGACTGGAGGGGTCCATTGAAGCCGAGTCTGGCGGACGCGGACCACAGATGGAACACTCGACCCGGCGGGAACCGATTAGGGAACGCCCAGCTCCTCCCAGGCATAAATACTGGACTCGATCGACCCAAGGACCAGTCTCAGGTAGCACCTGAAGAAGACAGCGAGGAACGCTGTTGAAATATCGTGCGAGAACGACGCGAACATCCGGCTGGATTCCCGAATATCCAAGAAGTCAACAGATCGCCGGGAAAGCATGAAGAATTACATCAGAAGACTCTACGCGGAGGAGATGTACCGTAACATCAAGAAGCTGGACAAGCTTCGACAGAGGAAAGGGAGGATGCTGTGTTCTCTCAGTTTCCTGCTGAGATGCCGAGAGGGGGAGGTAGTTCCAGTTTTCGCCAGGATCAAGCATCACGTTAACTCGACAGCGGCAAACAGGATCAAACACCGAGCTAGTCTCGCTCTGGTTAGAGAGAGAGTGCGCGACCTGCACCACCGACTGGATGTTACGTCCAGGGAGTTGCTGTATCTTCACCTAACTATAGCAGCTTCCTTGACCACTCAAGACTGGGACGAGGTTGACGGTGCCTCCTGGTCTCTAGCAGAATGCACCAGCAAGAAGTCAATGGCACGCCAACTAGCCAAGTTTGAGCGCCTCAACAACAAGGTGCAACAGACTGGGTACACACGCACGGTGGTCAATCTAAGTGACAAGCAGCTCGATGAGACCACCTTAAAAGTACTTAGCATCGGCCTCAATTTCGCAGTGACCCCTAGAAATGTGCCTGTCACAGCCTTCATCAGTGCAGTTGAGCAAGTGGCTAACACGCTACCTTCTAGTGTGGCCGAAGAGATCTGAAGAGAGATCTGCAGGGCGCTCACCAAGACCAAGCCTCCCAAATCCAACATTTCAGGTGATGAAAGGGTGGCACTGAGGCGTCTCCGGGAGGATGACAGCATTGTGGTGTTGCCCGCAGACAAGGGGAACTCCACAGTCATCCTAAAGAAAACAGAATATGACAGAAAGGTGAAACAACTTCTGGAGGATCCTGCATACAGGTCAATAGCAAGGGACCCTACAGAGAAAGTGGACAAAAAGACCAGGGCTCTGTTGAAGGAGACGGACCTGCCTGAACAAGTCATCAAGAAGCTGCGTCCCAAAGTGCCAGCACCACCTAGACTTTATGGACTCCCCACGGTTCATAAGGATGGGGTTCCACTATGACCTATTGTCAGCAATATTGGCGCAGCAACTTACCCTACTGCGAAATACCTGAAGATGATGTTGACACCACATGTGGGTAAATGTGCACATCACATCCGGAACTCAGAGGATTTCCTGCAACGACTGGGCCAGCAACGCATCACAGACACAGACATCATGGTCAGTTTCGATGTGGTGTCTCTCTTCACACGGGTACCACTGAAGGAGGCGCTTGAGGTTTTTGGAGAGAAGTTCGATGGGGCTCTCCTTGACCTATTCAGGTATGTACTCACCTTGACGTACTTCCTATATGGGGGTCAATTTTACGAACAAACACAAGGGGTGGCGATGGGCAGCCCTCTATCACCAGTGGTGGCCAACCTGTTTATGGAAAGGTTTGAAGAGGAGGCACTCTCTTCAGCCACATATCAACCCAAGTGCTTTTTTAGGTATGTGCATGATACCTTTGTCATCTGGCCCCATGGTAGAGAGAAATTAGATGAGTTCCTGTTACATCTGAACTCTTGCCATCCGAACATTCAGTTCACAATGGAAATGGAGAAGGATGGACTACTTCCGTTCTTGGATGTTCTGGTGAAGAGAAAGGCAGATGGCACATTTGGACACAGTGTGTACCGCAAACCTACGCACACTGTCTTATACCTACAAGCCAGCAGTTGCCACCATCCGGCACAGAAGAATGCTGGACTCAATCGACCCCATCCTTTATATTACCCAAGGACCAGTCTCAGGTAGCACCTGAAGAAGACAGCGAGGCACGCTGTTGAAATATAGTGCGAGAACGACGCGAACATCCGGCTGGATTCCCGTATATCCAAGATGTCATCAGTGCTTTCTATTAGCGCTTGGAGCTCTGGTGCTTTCCCAACGCAGCTACGACAGTTTACAACTGTTATACCAGTGGTACTTGTATCTACGTTTTTCCTGTGTTCAGCCTGCACCCTTTGTGACTGAAGCCCTTCTTGTGTTTTCCCGAGACCCTCTAACCTAAAAAACCGCCCAGTCGACGCCACACAGCCCCTGCCACCCGTGTAGCCGCCTCTACATCTACATCTACATTGATACTCCGCAAGCCACCCAACGGTGTGTGGCGGAGGGCACTTTACGTGCCACTG
The DNA here is from genome assembly GCF_021461395.2 of Schistocerca americana. Classification (NCBI taxonomy): domain Eukaryota; kingdom Metazoa; phylum Arthropoda; class Insecta; order Orthoptera; family Acrididae; genus Schistocerca; species Schistocerca americana. Next base: position 433,054,152 of record NC_060120.1, on the reverse strand, counting down.
TCATTACCTCCCTTTCCTGTTCCAGTCGCGTATGGTTCGCGGGAAGAACGACTGTCTGAAAGCCTCCGTGCGCGCTCTAATCTCTCTGATTTTACATTCGTGATCTCCTCGGGAAGTATAAGTAGGGGGAAGCAATATATTCGATACCTCATCCAGAAACGCACCCTCTCGAAACCTGGCGAGCAAGCTACACCGCGATGCAGAGCGCCTCTCTTGCAGAGTCTGCCACTTGAGTTTATTAAACATCTCCGTAACGCTATCACGGTTACCAAATAACCCTGTGACGAAACGCGCCGCTCTTCTTTGGATCTTCTCTATCTCCTCCGTCAACCCGACCTGGTACGGATCCCACACTGATGAGCAATACTCAAGTATAGGTCGAACGAGTGTTTTGTAAGCCACCTCCTTTGTTGATGGACTACATTTTCTAAGCACTCTCCCAATGAATCTCAACCTGGTACCCGCCTTACCAACAATTAGTTTTATATGATCATTCCACTTCAAATCGTTCCGTACGCATACTCCCAGATATTTTACAGAAGTAACTGCTACCAGTGTTTGTTCCGCTATCATATAATCATACAATAAAGGATCCTTCTTTCTATGTATTCGCAATACATTACATTTGTCTATGTTAAGGGTCAGTTGCCACTCCCTGCACCAAGTGCCTATCCGCTGCAGATCTTCCTGTATTTCGCTACAATTTTCTAATGCAGCAACTTCTCTGTATACTACAGCATCATCCGCGAAAAGCCGCATGGAACTTCCGACACTATCTACTAAGTCATTTATATATATTGTGAAAAGCAATGGTCCCATAACACTCCCCTGTGGGACGCCAGAGGTTACTTTAACGTCTGTAGACGTCTCTCCATTGATAACAACATGCTGTGTTCTGTTTGCTAAAAACTCTTCAATCCAGCCACACAGCTGGTCTGATATTCCGTAGGCTCTTACTTTGTTTATCAGGCGACAGTGCGGAACTGTATCGAACGCCTTCCGGAAGTCAAGAAAAATAGCATCTACCTGGGAGCCTGTATCTAATATTTTCTGGGTCTCGTGAACAAATAAGGCGAGTTGGGTCTCACACAATCGCTGTTTCCGGAATCCATGTTGATTCCTACATAGTAGATTCTGGGTTTCCAGAAATGACATGATACGCGAGCAAAAAACATGTTCTAAAATTCTACAAGAGATCGACGTAAGAGATATAGGTCTATAGTTTTGCGCATCTGCTCGACGACCCTTCTTGAAGACTGGGACTATCTGTGCTCTTTTCCAATCATTTGGAACCCTCCGTTCCTCTAGAGACTTGCGGTACACGGCTGTTAGAAGGGGGGCAAGTTCTTTCGCGTACTCTGTGTAGAATCGAATTGGTATCCCGTCAGGTCCAGTGGACTTTCCTCTATTGAGTGATTCCAGTTGCTTTTCTATTCCTTGGACACTTATTTCGATGTCAGCCATTTTTTCGTTTGTGCGAGGATTTAGAGAAGGAACTGCAGTGCGGTCTTCCTCTGTGAAACAGCTTTGGAAAAAGGTGTTTAGTATTTCAGCTTTACGCGTGTCATCCTCTGTTTCAATGCCATCATCATACCGTAGTGTCTGGATATGCTGTTTCGAGCCACTTACTGATTTAACGTAAGACCAGAACTTCCTAGGATTTTCTGTCAAGTCGGTACATAGAATTTTACTTTCGAATTCAATGAACGCTTCACGCATAGCCCTCCTTACGCTAACTTTGACATCGTTTAGCTTCAGTTTGTCTGAGAGGTTTTGGCTGCGTTTAAACTTGGAGTGGAGCTCTCTTTGCTTTCGCAGTAGTTTCCTAACTTTGTTGTTGTACCACGGTGGGTTTTCCCGTCCCTCACAGTTTTACTCGGCACGTACCTGTCTAAAACGCATTTTACGATTGCCTTGAACTTTTTCCATAAACACTCAACATTGTCAGTGTCGGAACAGAAATTTTCGTTTTGATCTGTTAGGTAGTCTGAAATCTGCCTTCTATTACTCTTGCTAAACAGATAAACCTTCCTCCCTTTTTTTATATTCCTATTAACTTCCATATTCAGGGATGCTGCAACGGCCTTATGATCACTGATTCCCTGTTCTGTACATACAGATTCGAAAAGTTCGGGTCTGTTTGTTATCAGTAGGTCCAAGATGTTATCTCCACGAGTCGGTTCTCTGTTTAATTGCTCGAGGTAATTTTCGGATAGTGCACTCAGTATAATGTCACTCGATGCTCTGTCCCTACCACCCGTCCTAAACATCTGAGTGTCCCAGTCTATATCTGGTAAATTGAAATCTCCACCTAAGACTATAACATGCTGAGAAAATTTATGTGAAATGTATTCCAAATTTTCTCTCAGTTGTTCTGCCACTAATGCTGCTGAGTCGGGAGGTCGGTAAAAGGAGCGTATAGTGGACACCTGACCTATTCAGCGGAGCCCGAAACCCAACCACCCTTTGGCGCAAGTCGAGGAATTTGCAGCCTACACGGTCGCAGAACCGTCTGAGCCTCTGATTCAGACCCTCCACTCGGCTTTGTACCAGAGGTCCGCAATCGCTCCTGTTGCAAACCGGTAATAACTCACAAACTACACCTCTGATTAGGAAAGTCGAAGTACATTGGTTGATATTTGGGAAAATGCTATAATGTGCCAACGTCTATCCCCCGTAATGCATTCTTAGACTACATTTAGCATTACCTAGGAACAAGAAGGTGGACGTAGTAGTAATGTGTTCCCTTTGGGATGCTTGATTTTGGTGAGTCGCGTTGTTTCTCACTATCTTGGGGTGCTTGATGACTGTGAGTTCCCTTGCCTCTCACAAATACTCCAGTGCAGCAAATGTTCGAAATGTCCTTTTTTTCTAATGCATATTGCAACTCTGTGTCTGAATGACAACCCGACATGTATTAGTGTCTCTGCGCTAATGTTTCCGCGTTCATTACGAATTCGTTGCCGTATATCTTCCGGGTTGTTGGTACATTTATGTAAACTCTCTCTTTTAACCATCCCCACAAGAAAAAATCGTCAGAAGTCAAATCGGATGAACGTGCGGGCCACGTTTGAGGATCTCCTCGTCCAATGGACAGTTTCGATTCAAAACTTATTGAGCTAGTCGTGAATAATACTCTGGGCACCCATCTTGTTGTAACCATATGTCCAGTCTCTCTGAAGTGAAACATCGTCCATTAGCAAGGGTAAAACATTATCCACAAGGTCGCTGTACATTTGACCAGTCAGTTTACCTTCTATGAAGTATGAGCCAATTGCCTGCATACCTAAAATACTGCACACAAACGGTTACACTATATGGGCGTTGATGTTCAACTTGCCGTACCCTATGGGGATTCTTTCCTGACCAATAATGCATATTATGTCGATTCAGTTGACAACGTTTCATAAAATTTGATTCACTGGGGAAAAGTACTTGCGAAATGAAATTGTCATTGAGTGCCAGTTGTTCCTGTATGCAGCTGCAGAAATTCAGAAGATTGTGAAAATTGTCACCATGCAATTTTTAATGCAGCGATAAATGAAATGGATGCCATTTGTGTGCCTGCAGTATGCGTAAAACACTTCTTTGCGAAATTCCTGAACCTCGCGGAATTTGCCGGAACTAATGTGAGGATTTGCAGCAAGCGGAGCTAAAACATTTACCGTGTTATTTTCGATTGTCATAGGCCACGGTCGGGCTTTTTCTCTAGGTTTACACTTCCCGTTTCTGTAAGCTGGTGGACAATACTGCAAAACTTTGTTGTAGACGAAGCGTTTCTACCGGGGAGCAGAGTAGCATACCTTTGACGAGCTACAAAATACGTGGCAATGATGTTGACCCTTTATTCAATCATTAACATTGTGGAACAACTGCGACGAAATGTGTACAGTCCGAATCATTGAAGTAACATGCACAATCTGACCGCGGACTGAGAGCATGATCTAGGTCAGTGCTTCACTCAATTGTGGGAGGTGCCACACGATACCCTTATCAAAAATATCAAAAACGTACTTCGATTGTCTTAGCTGGATGTGTATTTGTTTGAGATAGTAAGAGGTTCCATCCTTTTTTTTTTTTTTTTGCATGTCGATTCTCATTTTCATCAACTTTATTAATACACTCCTGGAAATTGAAATAAGAACACCGTGAATTCATTGTCCCAGGAAGGGGAAACTTTATTGACACATTCCTGGGGTCAGATACATCACATGATCACACTGAGAGAACCACAGGCACATAGACACAGGCAACAGAGCATGCACAATGTCGGCACTAGTACAGTGTATATCCACCTTTCGCAGCAATGCAGGCTGCTATTCTCCCATGGAGACGATCGTAGAGATGCTGGATGTAGTCCTGTGGAACGGCTTGCCATGCCATTTCCACCTGGCGCCTCAGTTGGACCAGCGTTCGTGCTGGACGTGCAGACCGCGTGAGACGACGCTTCATCCAGTCCCAAACATGCTCAATGGGGGACAGATCCGGAGATCTTGCTGGCCAGGGTAGTTGACTTACACCTTCTAGAGCACGTTGGGTGGCACGGGATACATGCGGACGTGCATTGTCCTGTTGGAACAGCAAGTTCCCTTGCCGGTCTAGGAATGGTAGAACGATGGGTTCGATGACGGTTTGGATGTACTGTGCACTATTCAGTGTCCCCTCGACGATCACCAGTGATGTATGGCCAGTGTAGGAGATCGCTCCCCACACCATGATGCCGGGTGTTGGCCCTGTGTGCCTCGGTCGTATGCAGTCCTGATTGTGGCGCTCACCTGCACGGCGCCAAACACGCATACGACCATCATTGGCACCAAGGCAGAAACGACTCTCATCGCTGAAGACGACACGTCTCCATTCGTCCCTCCATTCACGTCTGTCGCGACACCACTGGAGGCGGGCTGCACGATGTTAGGGCGTGAGCGGAAGACGGCCTAACGGTGTGCGGGACCGTAGCCCAGCTTCATGGAGACGGTTGCGAATGGTCCTCGCCGATACCCCAGGAGCAACAGTGTCCCTAATTTGCTGGGAAGTGGCGGTGCGGTCCCCTACGGCACTGCGTAGGATCCTACGGTCTTGGCGTGCATCCGTGCGTCGCTGCGGTCCGGTCCCAGGTCGACAGGCACGTGCACCTTCCGCCGACCACTGGCGACAACATCGATGTACTGTGGAGACCTCACGCCCCACGTGTTGAGCAATTCGGCGGTACGTCCACCCGGCCTCCCGCATGCCCACTATACGCCCTCGCTCAAAGTCCGTCAACTGCACATACGGTTCACGTCCACGCTGTCGCGGCATGCTACCAGTGTTAAAGATTGCGATGTAGCTCCGTATGCCACGGCAAATTGGCTGACACTGACGGCGGCGGTGCACAAATGCTGCGCAGCTAGCGCCATTCGACGGCCAACACCGCGGTTCCTGGTGTGTCCGCTGTGCCGTGCGTGTGATCATTGCTTGTACAGCCCTCTCGCAGTGTCCGGAGCTAGTATGGTGGGTCTGACACACCGGTGTCAATGTGTTCTTTTTTCCATTTCCAGGAGTGTATTTTATATCATTTCGCGGTGGTAATGGGTCGAATAAGGCTATTCTGATGAGAGTATTTGTACTGAGAGCTCAAATTACTTTTCACTTGGTTGCTATCCATGTTGGGAACTGTATGTGGTCTTGCTTTTAGTTTTCTCTGTTACTTCCCTGTATGGCTCGTTGTGAGGCGAGCATCGGAGAACGCGACACACTGTTTCCGTGAGGGGTCTGCATTTACACAAACACGGGGTGGGTTGCGCACAATGCGCTTGTGCGCCTGGTGAGGCGAGTGACCTTGGTCGAGTTTCGCCTACTGTAAGAGGGGCGAAACGATCTACGAGCCGTCTGACTGTCGCCACTGTTTACATGTTTACCGTTCCGGTGCATCTGGAATGGAGACTGTTGGCACCAAGTGACTGCATTGCCTTCATGATTCTGAGAATTCTTGTGGGCGATGCCCTGCTTTGTGCGACTGTCTGGCGCCAGATGGCCGGTGGTCTTGGAATGCAGTTATCTAGCCGGTCAAACGGCAAGTTTAGTGCCCCCAACTACGACTTCGGTCACATTCCAGATTCATTCTGCGACTTAAGACCCAGATTCTTACTCTGCGTTTTCGTGCCTGAAGCGACAGGGCGAGCTTAGGCGATTTTGCTGTGTCTCTTCCTGGAGTTACATTCTCGTGCATCCAGGAGTTTCTCTGGTTTGGCCACGTGAGGAGAACTTAGAATTCTCGGACAGCATTCGAGGCCGCAGGTTGCAATAGAGTTGCTGTGCAGCACGAGTCAGCGCCTACATCATCAGAATGCTGCCTACCGATGATTTGCTGCAGGTTTCAGGACTGGTAAAGTATTTTGCGGCTCTGGCATTATGGGACCTATCATTTTTAAACTGAAGTCTTAAGCACCACTCGCGCTCACATTGCTACAAGTCCACTTTTTTGTTTCTCCATGTGTTCCGATTTGAGCTCTCACTACTAATCCCGAAACTGCAATATAGTCGGTGGAGTAATATTTGATTCATTAGGACCTCCAGTTATTACCAAAAAAAAAAAAAAAAAAAAAAAAAAAAGTTCAAATTTGTGTGAATCTTAGGGGACTTAATTGCTAAGGTCATGAGTCCCTAAGCTTAGACACTACTTAACCTAAATTATCCTAAGGACAAACACACATACCCATGCCCGAGGGAGGACTCGAACCTCCGCGGGGACTAGCCGCACAGTCGATGACTGCAGCGCCGCAGACCGCTCGGCTAATCCCGCGCGGCAGTTATTACCGTCAGTCACAGAGAGTAGGAGCCCCTTGTTCTCGAGCAAACTCTTATTCTCATAATAGTTCAGTATACCCTATCCTTTAGCCTACAGTTTGTATCGACAGTCAAGTAAGTACCTTTATGTTTTGATATATAAAAAAAATCAAGAACTCCAAACTGGAGCAGGACCTACTGCAAGTATTATGACAGTTAATCGGGAGATAAGAAAACTTGGATTTCATGGTCGAGCGGCTGCTCATAAGCCACACATCACGCCAGTAAATGACAAACGATGCCTCGGTTGGTGCAAGGAGAATATACATTGGACGATTGAACGGTGGAAAAACGTTGTGTGGAGTGACGAATCATGGTACACAATGTGGATATGGTGAATGCCCAGTGAACGTCATCTGCCAGCGTGTGTAGTGCCAACAGTGAAATTCAGAGGCGATGGTGTTGTGGTGTGGTCGTGTTCTTCATGGAGGGAGCTTGCACCCCTTGTTGTTTTGCTTGGCACTATTACAGTACAGGTCTACATTGATGTCATGAAACGTCCTCTTAGAAAATTATATATTACTGTGTTGGTAAACCTCTTACGTTATTTGTTTTTCAAACAGCTGAGTAAAACTGAACGTACTGAGACATTTCTCTCTTTACTTATTCTGATCATCACTAAACTGACACTCAATATTTTTAGCGTAGCGCAGTCTGACTTTCAATAATTCCCACAAAAGAATGGCCCTGACTAACAATAACCTGTACCTTTTATGAATCACTTACCTCACAAAAATCTTCGTTACTCGAACTACTGCAATACAGCGAGCGCCAATACTGCTAGCTAAATGAAAGATTCTAACTACTGAAGGCACTAACTGCTGATAGGCATAGATTTTGATAGAGAACAAAAACAATGCTCTGCTGAAGAAATTGGACTTACCAGAGCAAATGAAGAAGCGACTGTGCCCCAGAGCCCCAGGGATACCACGCCTCTATGGACTCCCCAAGATCCATAAGGAAGGGGTACCTCTGAGACCAATTGTGGACTCCATCAACTCTCACAGTTACGAACTTGCTAAATACCTAGCGACACTGCTCAAACCCCTTGTGGGACACTGCAGCCACCATGTGAGAAACTCAGCCGAATTCGTAAAAATACTCAGGGACATGCGACTACAAAGGGAGGACCTACTCGTGAGCTTCGACGTGACGTCGATTTTCACGAAAGTGCCTCTTCAAGACTCCTCGGCACTTTTAACCCAGCATTTTGAACCACAAACAGTCAGCCTCTTCGAACACGCACTAACAACCACCTACTTTCAGTACAACGGGGAATTCTTCGAGCAGATCGACGGTGTGGCGATGGGCTCCCCATTGGCTCCTGCGATTGCAAACCTCTACATGGAACATTTCGAGGAGGTGGCCAACCAAACTGCCAGACAGAAACCGAAGCACTTCTTCCACTATGTCGACGACGCTTTTGTCGTATGGGGACATGGCAAACAGGCGCTAGATGAGTTTCTTGAACACCTCAACAGCATCCATCCAAACATCAAATTTACAATGGAAATGGATGAAAATGGATGCCTCTCCTTCCTTGATATTTTAATGAAGAGGAAGGCAGTTGGATACTAGGCCATGCAGTACATAGGAAGAAGACACACACAGATCTATACCTTCATGCAACAAACAGTACTGACCACCCTGGTACACAGGGCGCGCGCCGTCTGCAACAAAGACAGCCTACCATCCGAGCTGCAACACCTGAGGGAAGTCTTCCAACAAAATGGCTACAGTAAAACGCAGATTAACAGGGCGCTTAAAAGGAAGAAGGAAGCAGTGAGAACCCCAGAAGAAAATAATGAAGGAGAAGAAGAAGATAAACGACTCGCTTTCCTTCCGTACGAGGGTCCGCTCGCGACCAAAATTGCATGACTTCTGGGAAAATACAAGATCAAAACCATTCTCCGACCACCACCGAGGACGAGGGAGCTCCTAGGTCCTGCCAAAGACGCGCTGAACCTTAACACACCAGGAGTATACAGTATACCATGCGAATGCGGAAAGCAATACGTTGGGCAAACACAGCGCTGCGTATCTAAACGCTGCAAAGAACGTATCAGATGTGTGCGACTAGGCCACAGAGAAAAATCAGCCATAGCAGAACACAGCATCAATGAAGAACACACCTTCAACTTCGAAAACACGAAGGTACTGTGCCGAGCATCTGGCTTTTGGGAAAGCGTTATCAAAGAATCCATAGAAATAAGGATTCACGAGAATCTGGTCAACAGAGACGAGGCATACCAACTCAGCGCAGCATGGAACCCTGCGATAGCGGCAATCCATCGGGAGCACGCCCGTCAATGTCCTCCGCCGCGGACGCAGACAGAATGCTTACACCGAGGACTGAACACGGTCGTCGGGAGCGCCCGCCATCCCCACCACCGCGCGACGCCGCTGGTCCACCGCAGCCACCCTAGGTCTAGTGGAGGGGGGGTGAACAGTGAGACCAGAAACTCGAAGGGCTGGACACCACGCGTCCTGGCGTGTGGCAGCTGGCCCGACACTTCACCAGGGAGAAACTGTACACCCCCACGTTACAAGGACCCGACGGACCAGCATATTCTGCGGAAGAAAAAGCGGAACTGTTGGCCCTCACACTCGCAGCGTCATTCACACCGAACCTGGATCCCTCAGACCCAGCGTTCACACTTGCTACGGACCAGGAGGTCACACGCATCTTGGCCCAACTAGCGCGCAATATCATCCGACAAGCTAGTACAGCTGAAGTCAAATGGGCCATCCTGCATACTACCGCTAGGAAGGCCCCTGGTCACGATGGCATTCAAAACCGTGTCCTCCAGGAGTTCACGGACAAAGCTGTAGACTACCTAAAACACATCACGAATGCCATACTCAAGCACCAATACATCCCCGCCTTTTGGAAGACGGTCAAGGTCCTGACGTTCAGGAACCCGGGGAAAGACCACTCCCTCCCACAAAATTACCGACCCATCAGTCTGCTGAGCGTGCTCAGCAAGATCGTTGAGAAGGTAATATTAAATCGACTCACCAGGCACTGTATCACAAACGACATCTTGAGACCGGAGCAATTCGGTTTCAGGAATCACCACTCAACAACACAACAACTCCTCCGCGTCGTTGAATACATAACACACGGATACAACACAAACAAAGCGACTGGGGCGGTGTTCCTTAACATCGAAAAGGCTTTCGATCGTCTATGGCACAACGGTCTAATACGCAAACTTAGTGACGCAGGGTTCCGCGACGGGCTCGTACGTCTCATACACTCATATCTCACGGACAGGAGTTTCAACACCGACGTGCAGGGCAAACAATCGACACGACATGGTATCCAGGCAGGAGTACCCCAAGGAAGCATCCTAGGGCCCTTACTGTTTAACCTCTACATTAACGACCTCCCAGCTACACACAACACGACGGTAGCAATCTACGCGGATGACTCCGCCATCCTTGCGCAAGATTGGAAGCCGTCTAACATTAATTCACGACTACAGACTGCACTCAGAACGGCGGAGCCTTGGCTGGTGAAATGGCGTGTTAGAGTAAACGTCGACAAGTGCGAGGCCGTTCTGTTCACTAGAAGACCGAAGCAACTGCGCAAACATCAGCACTGCAACCCAATAACACTACACACACGCCCAATACGTTTCCGCGAGAAGGTCAAATACCTCGGTGTCTGGCTGGACAGGAAACTACTCTGGGGGGATCACATTCAACACGTGACCCACAAAGCTAACCTGAGGCTCAAACAACTCTACCCTATGCTTAACAGGCGTAGCACACTGAACAGGAGGGTGTCTAGGTCCATGTACATGACACTTACTCGACCCCTGATGACGTACGCAGCCCCTGTCTGGGGATATGCTGCGCCAACTCGCCTGCGCCGTTATCTAACAACTCTACCACAACAAAGGTCAAAATTTTAATAATGATTGTGGTGTTGCTCACGCTGCTAAATACTGCATTTTCGGGCAACATCAGTCATATTATGTGGCAGGTGTCATTAGAGCACAGTTAATAGTCATTTCATGTAATAATAAAAAAACTAGGCACTCATCTTTTTGTGTTTCCCACGCTGGTCTCGTATTATCATGGCTCAGTCGTTGAAAATCTAGGTGATTATGATTCCAAGCTCGGATGCAAAGAGGCCTAGGTTTTATTCTGCTGTATTCAAAAGTTTTGTAGATGCGCTTCTCAAACCATTCTTGGAGATTACACTTTTGCTGGACAATGGTGATGTAAAAAAATAATCAGCACTCCGAAATGAAATTACACTTCCATTTAATTGCTTTTATTGCAATATCACGCGACACACTAAACATCACTTCACAATACAAAACATACTTGAAAACATCTTCCTCACAGTCACTGTTAATGTTCACATTTTATAAGCGGACTACAATACGCGTCTTTCCAACATGACGTCCTAGACTTGACTTTCTCAACGTCCGACTCTCTAACAACTTAACAACTAACTAACTATCGTTTACGCGCCCAAAAATCAGAGTTACAAGTACGTCAAAGATCATAGTGACAAAAGAAAGAACACATATGAGAATAATATCATTGCAATACAAACATATCGATGTATCACAAATGAAATCAAATCTGAATGTTGTCTCAGAAATTTGTTAAGTAGTTAACAGAAACACAGTAGAATATTACTGGTATCGATAAGTTCAGGTGAGGAGCCGTAATGGTTGCGTAATTCAAGTACCATTACAGTCTGCAGCTCATGCAGAACAAAGTACTCAAAATCATAAGCAACGCTCCGCGCTACACACGCATCGCGGACCTTCACCGGGAATACCGGCTAGATACTATCTTGCAGGAATTCCAAAAACTCTCCACACGACTGTACAATAACATGAGACACTCGCGCAACCCGTTTATCCTTTCTCTGGGTAACTACGACCACAACCGTAGATGGAAGCATAACAGACCAAAGACACTACTGGCTAGGAACTAAACATCTATAGTCCATAGAACGCTAACACGACAGTACTAGCGAGCCCCTGCAACACAGCTACTACTGGCAACCCCAGATGTTCGACCAGCCGAAAAACAGGCAACCGCAGGGAAACCATACTGTACACAGCACGCAAACCAACCACACACACCCCCTACACCGTCTGGGAGCCGATCTATGACCGATCGCCCACTAATGTACAACGACCTTGAACTGTTGCAGGGACGCAGCAACTGCAGCAAGCACCGCAACGAGCTCCAACAACGACAAAGGTAACGATGCACAATACCTCGCACTAACATAACCACACCTTGCATGCACTGTCGCAGATAACAAGCCGCTACTGCCCTTACTACCCGTCCTACTGTCGCAGAGGATTTTTCCCTTGGCGCTTGCCTTGGCACTTTTTTTCCTCTGCCCTTACAACCGCTACCCTTCGATCGCTTTCGTCCACTTTCTATCTCCTGATGGACCATGTTAATGAGTAATCTTACCTAGACGGCCAGCCGCGGTGGTCTAGCGGTTCTAGGCGCTCAGTCCGGAGCCGCGCGACTGCTACGGTCGCAGGTTCGAATCCTGCCTCGGGCATGGATGTGTGTGATGTCCTTAGGTTAGTTAGGTTTAAGTAGTTCTAAGTTCTAGGGGACTGATGACCATAGATGTTGAGTCCCATAGTGCTCAGAGCCATTTGAACCATTTGAACCCAGACGCATGGATAACATCACAGCCCGCATCCTGTGACTCCTGATTCAAAAACTAACATGTTATACGGAGGTGGCAGAAGAACTTTTGGTTTGGTCACCACGTTGGTGTGGGCGTGGAGGGGCCCCATCCTTTATTAAAAAAAAAAATCTCGGCACGACGCACACACACCGCTGCTCGACTCGCTGTGGCTCACTTCGTTACCGTCGCTCGCGCACGCCAACGCCACTAGCCCAACGCCATGCCGAAAGTAGGCCTGAGCTAGCGAGGCCGCTGTTCGACACCGAATTGCGCCAAGAACGAGGCGGTCTACGAATCTGTCGATACAGACTCGCTGATCTGCGCTCGAGCTGCAAACGTGGCCGACAACAGAGCAATCGAGGTCGCAGTGACAGACCACATCGTCGACGCGCCGCCGGCGCGTGAGAAGGCACCTTCCGTAGGAAGGATGAAGACGACCGAGGCACTCCTCAGGGGGTTACCTTGGTGCTGTGATGAGGCAGCGGTCCGGGAAGGGCTCCTGCGAGCCGGATTTCGTCATGCAACCGCAAGGTTGCACAACCGGACCAACAGGAAGAGGGCGCCGCTCTATGCCGTGACCGTGCAAACGGTCGACGGCGGGAGCGACATCTTCGACTTGCGGAAGTTGCTGGGCTTCCCGGTTACGACAGAGGCTCTCCCGACCGCCACGGACCCCCAGCCACAGTGCTTCAGGTGCCTGGGCGAGGGCCATGTTGCGAAGTATTGCCGCAACGCGGCGCGTTGCGTCAAGTGCTCCGGCGAGCACGACAGCCGCGCCTGCGACCGCGGCAGCAACGTTCTGCCGACTTGTGTCCGGTGTGGAGGCCCGCACGTCGCCAGTTGGCGCGGTTGCAGGGCTTTCTCGCGCCGCAACCGTGCCGAAGGCGGCGAGGCGGCCGCGGCCGCACCGACGCGGCGGAAGAAGAGAAGACGACGTCGGAAACGACTTAAGTTACGTTGTGCAAGACGCGACAGTTGGCTGCGACTGCGACGCTGCCCCCTCCTTTTTCCCCACCCTGGCAGACGGCGACACGGCCGCAACACGACTGGAGTCGTCGCCGTTTCCCAAGCTCCGGTCGGCGGCGGCGGATTCAAATACATAAGAAAAATAAGAATTCCGATTTTCTTGCTGTAAAAAATACTGTATGTTAATGCAACAAAGTTACATCGGCTCCCAGAGTTAGTTTTTCGATACAGATTCTCCTTTTACTTTAAAAAATTGAAAAGTATCTCTTCCGGTTTTGCGTGTTTTTTTCGCTGTATATTACTTCTCTATCAATTGTGAGGAAAGTAAAAGGCACAAAAAATTGATGTTTGCGTATCTTACAGTTTCACATCACAGCTTGATAATGAGGTGTCTATTTTTCCGATATTCGCCACAGTTATCCCGATACTTAATTTACAAGTAACCTACTGCATAAAATTTGAATTGTGTACAGTGAAAAATGTGGTCGCTGGCTACTTTACGTATGGTTCACGTTAGGTCATACATCGTTGCCGATGAAAAGAAGCTAACATATCGAAATTATTTTTAAAGTTGAGATCAGATTGATATCGATCTCCGTTTCCGAGATTTGGGCTCATATATCTCCGGGAGCGTCGCGACTAGCCGCCAGTTCTGTCGACGCGCAACGAGAATCGTGTGGTCATCACACGATAGAGAATGCATTTGTTTTGTTTCGCTGACACATTTGGACCTAATGAAACCATTTTATGTCATATTCCTCCGGTATGAGTTACTAATATTTCTCCATATGCTCTTGACAATTTCATTTAAAATGCCACGAAACGCAGGTTTCTTAAAGCCAAGTGATCAAGCAGAACCCATTTTCTTGGTTTTGCTGAGGCATCTGAACCTGTTCCAAGTTTTCTTTCTCGTTTATTTCTCTGATACGAGTCCCGAATATTCCTCCATCTGTTTTTGCACATTTCACCTAAAATTCCAATGAAAGATAAGTTTATTAACAATAAGCGCACGCTAGCTTCATTGCATTGTTTCAAGTTCTTGACAACAAGATAGGGTTACACCTTAAACATCTCTAGAATTTTGATTCTGAACGTCTACAGTATACACTGGCAGAAATGTGGAAGAAATAATGTCCGTGCTTGTTCACAAAATTTCCCCAAATTATACTTGTCAGTTTCTCCCAAGCAGAAACTTTTGGAACAAGCTAAGGCAACTTTCATAGCCGACTGAATCTTTATTCCCATCGAAATGAACTTCCATATTCTTGTATTCTGACAGCATACATCGTTATGGATGACATCAACATTTAATCTTGCCAAGCTGCACTCAAAAGATGACTCCAGGATTTACAAAAGACGAATTTCAATTGTGAACTGTGTCAGACCAGAAGGGCCTTGTAAAACAGTAGTGCACTTTTGGCACAAGTTTTTTGAGCACCATCTTCTACCAAGGAATTGAAGTGAATGTGACAAATTACTTATTGCAGCATACTGTTTGCGCAATCTGTTGAGAAACGCTTTCCTCAAAAACGAACATCTATTGATTACAGAAAGCTGTACAACAATCTGGCGGTGGTTTTTCACAACTAGAAGGTATCATCAAGACACCAATCTACCGTTTACTTTCAAAGTGAAGGTATCGTAAAATGTAACTTTCTCGTTGTACTTTAGATTGTTCATTTTGTAATGTATTTGCCGTTTTCAATTTTTATCGTCACAAAAAAGAGTAATGCGAAAATTGACCTTCAGGTTCATTTTCATCATTCTAATTCTGCATCTGCATGGATTATACTGATTTTCATAACAGGCCTGAAAAATTTCCATTAATGGGAAAATATTATATATTTCACTCACCTGCCAGTTTCAACTGTGCACCAATTTCTTCCCAAATTCTGTCTCTGAACATAGTGTCTCTATATTTAGGGTTCTTCAAATCGTAAAGGCAAGGCTGTTGCGACACCAGCTTACAGAGCATCACATCCTGTGAGACCAGTCAAGGAAAACTGAAATGAGCCACTCACAGGATGTGATGCTCTGTGAGCTGGTCTCGCAACAGCCTTGCCTTTACGATTTTAAGAACCCTAAATATAGAGACACTATGTTCAGAGACAGAATTTGGGAAGAAATTGGTGCACAGTTGAAACTGGCAGGTGAGTGAAATATATAATATTTTCCCATTAATGCAAATTTTTCAGGCCTGTTATGAAAATCAGTATAATCCATGCAGATGTAGAATTAGAATGATGAAAATGAACTTGAAGGTCAATTTTCGCATTACTCTTTTTTGTGACGATAAAAATTGAAAACGGCAAATACATTATAAAATGAACAATCTAAAGTACAACGAGAAAGTTACATTTTACAATACCTTCACTTTGAAAGTAAACGGTAGATTGGTGTCTTGATGATACCTTCTAGTTGTGAAAACCACAACCAGATTGTTGTACAGCTTTCTGTAATCAATAGATGTTCGTTTTTGAGGAAGGCGTTTCTCAACAGATTGCGCAAACAGTATGCTGCAATAAGTTATTTGTCACATTCACTTCAATTCATTGGTAGAAGATGGTGCTCAAAAAACTTGTGCCAAAAGTGCACTACTGTTTTACAAGGCCCTTCTGGTCTGACACAGCTCACAATTGAAATTCGTCTTTTGTAAATCCTGGAGTCATCTTTTGAGTGCAGCTTGGCAAGATTAAATGTTGATGTCATCCATAACGATGTATGCTGTCAGAATACAAGAATATGGAAGTTCATTTCGATGGGAATAAAGATTCAGTCGGCTATGAAAGTTGCCTTAGCTTGTTCCAAAAGTTTCTGCTTGGGAGAAACTGACAAGTATAGTTTGGGGAAATTTTGTGAACAAGCATGGACATTATTTCTTCCACATTTCTGCCAGTGTATACTGTAGACGTTCAGAATCAAAATTCTAGAGATGATTAAGGTGTAACCCTATCTTGTTGTCAAGAACTTGAAACAATGCAATGAAGCTAGCGTGCGCTTATTGTTAATAAACTTATCTTTCATTGGAATTTTAGGTGAAATGTGCAAAAACAGATGGAGGAATATTCGGGACTCGTATCAGAGAAATAAACGAGAAAGAAAGCTTGGAACAGGTTCAGATGCCTCAGCAAAACCAAGAAAATGGGTTCTGCTTGATCACTTGGCTTTAAGAAACCTACGTTTCGTGGCATTTTAAATGAAATTGTCAAGAGCATATGGAGAAATATTAGTAACTCATACCGGAGGAATATGACATAAAATGGTTTCATTAGGTCCAAATGTGTCAGCGAAACAAAACAAATGCATTCTCTATCGTGTGATGACCACACGATTCTCGCCACGCGTCGACAGAACTGGCGGCTAGTCGCGACGCTCCCGGAGATATATGAGCCCAAATCTCGGAAACGGAGATCGATATCAATCTGATCTCAACTTAAAAAATAATTTCGATATGTTAGCTTCTTTTCATCGGCAACGATGTATGACCTAACGTGAACCATACGTAAAGTAGCCAGCGACCACATTTTTCACTGTACACAATTCAAATTTTATGCAGTAGGTTACTTGTAAATTAAGTATCGGGATAACTGTGGCGAATATCGGAAAAATAGACACCTCATTATCAAGCTGTGATGTGAAACTGTAAGATACGCAAACATCAATTTTTTGTGCCTTTTATTTTCCTCACAATTGATTGAGAAGTAATATACAGCGAAAAAAACACGCAAAACCGGAAGAGATACTTTTCAATTTTTTAAAGTAAAAGGAGAATCTGTATCGAAAAACTAACTCTGGGAGCCGATGTAACTTTGTTGCATTAACATACAGTATTTTTTACAGCAAGAAAATCGGAATTCTTATTTTTCTTATGTATTTGAATCCGCCGCCGCCGACCGGAGCTTGGGAAACGGCGACGACTCCAGTCGTGTTGCGGCCGTGTCGCCGTCTGCCAGGGTGGGGAAAGAGGAGGGGGCAGCGTCGCAGTCGCAGCCAACTGTCGCGTCTTGCACAACGTAACTTTAGGGCGCAGAACAGCCCGGCGCAGCCGAGGGACGGCGCAGTAGCAGCTCCACCTGCCAGGGGCAGGGACGACCGCCCGGAAACGGGCAGCCAGGATGCAGATCGCGCTCCCGAGAAGAAATGTGACCTCGAACTCGGCACCGCCGTGAAGGAGACCACTGCAGCCCTCAAAGCCGTCATGGCGGCAGGCAGAGAGGGCTGCCTTCGCAGCCGCCGTGGCTGCAGAGAAGGAAGAGGCCTTGAGGCAACTGCGAGCAGTCTTCGCCCAAGGCCTCAGCGCAGCAGTACCTGCGAACACTCCTGCGACCTCGCAGAAGGACGTTCGCGCGCCTGTCCCAGCGGTTGCCCCAGCAGCACCGCAGGTGAAAGGTGCAAAGAAGAAAACCGCCGCCCCAGCGGAACCGGTGGCACGCCGACCGCTGCGGGAGCGGCCCCCGCAAGGGACCGAGAAGACAAAAAGGCAGCCTTCATCGCACGAGCGCGAGCGAACGGCCTGCATTTCTCCGACGCTGAATTGGCGCAGCTCTCTGAACAAACGGAGCTGCTCGAAGCTGCAATACAGAAGGGCTGCGCTGTGCAGTAGAGGAGGACGCTGAACGGTGGCCGGCTGCCGCCGTTCTGCACCAGCCTGATGAAGCTGTACCAAGTCACTGACGACTTGGCGCGGCAGAGGGCCCAACAGCAACGCATGCGTTGCCGCGCCGAATTCCTTAGTTGCAGGGAGGAAGCCACTGCAGCAGACCCAGGAGAATACAAGCGAGCCCAGCCGCAGCACCAGGACGGACCCAGTTAACGAACACGCAGCACATAGGTAACTATGCACGATACCTCACACTAACCTTGCCTCACCTTGCATGCTCTGTCGCAGGTAGCAAGCCGCTACTGCCCTTGCTACCCGTCCTACTGTCGCAGAGGTTTTTTTCCCTTGGCGCTTGCCTTGGCACTTTTTTTTCCTCTGCCCTTACAACCGCTAGCCTTCGATCGTTTTCGACCACTTCTATCTCCTGATGGACCATGTTAATGGGTAATCTTACCCAGACGCATGGATAACATCACAACCCGCATCCTGTGACGCCTGATTCAAAAACTAACACGTTTACGGAGGTGACAGCAGAACTTTTGGTTTGGTCACCGCTTTGGTGTGGGCATGGAGGGGCCCCATCCTTCAGTTTAAAGAATCTCGACACTTCGACAGGAGATGGGTAGTATGACACTTCCCGAAACGTCGCGAGATATCAATGCTACCACCCGGCTGGAGACCCGAGAAACCTTCATCAATGTATTTACCTTAATAATGTTCAAAAGTCGTCATATATACCAAATCATGACGTCCATCTTTACAAATTTCCTTTTTCTGGCGGACACACGTCCAGGTCATCCGCTTATAGCGACCTCTCAAAACTCTGACATCTCTCTTTCCACATCCACCACTGCTGGCGGCTCACCTCCAACTGCCCAACGCTACGCGCTCTTCACATCCATCTGCCCAACACTACAATAGTGAATATTCCAACAAAGCCAACCAACCACAGACTGCACACAGCACAGTCAGTGATTTTCATACAGAGCGCTACGTGGCGTTACCAACATAAAAACCTAAACAGCCTACTTACAATGTTTTAAGCATCTTCTTGCTTCTCACTGCAGAAGAGCAATTCGGGGATGGCGACTGCGTCTTTCAACACGATCGAGGACCTGTTCATAACGCACGGCCTGTGGCGGAATGGTTACACAACATCCATGTGACGGACTGGCCTGCACAGAGTCCTGACCTGAATCCTATAGAACACCTTTGGGATGTTTTGGTACTCCTACTTCGGGCCAGGCCTCACTGACCGACATTGATACCTCTACTCAGCACAGCACACCGTGAAGAATGGGCTGCCATTTCCCAAGAATCCATCCAGCACCTGATTTAACGTATGCCTGCGAGAGTGGAAGCTATCATCAAGGGTAAGGGTGGGCCAACACCATATTGAATTCCAGCATTACCAATAAGGTGCCACGAACTTGTAAGTCATTTTCGGCCAGGTGTCCGGATACTTTTTGATCACATAGTGTACATGAGACCCTTAAACTTACATGGTTTGTAGAACCATGCTCATTAACAAAACTACCCCACTATGTATCATAAAAAAACGTAAGTACTCTTATCATTAATTATTAGTTAAGCAAATCACAACAAACTATAACTCTTCAAATAACAAATGTCCTATCATAAGCAGTCTTTTGACCTACTCAAAATTATAATTGGCTGTGCAAATAACAACACAACTTTATATTCAAGTTTAATCACTTTCTCATAATAAATTAGGACACTCAGAATTAAATTCACTAGGATAGGATTCCTATCCAGGTTTCTGATTTGGTATAATCACGGGTATAAGATAGAGTTTTTAGCAACACCACAATTATTATTAAAATAAACCAAATTCCACATTTACAGAGTGCCAAATGCAAACAATTTAGTGCACTGAGGGCGCAATTTGCAGTGGCTGTTAACTTGGCAGCGATGCAATCATGGCAGTACTGTTGGCCTCGCCCTATTGCTGATCTTCTTGGCGTCGAAATAATATTTTTATAGGGCCAAAAACCATGCCATTGTGACCTCCCCTCTCTTTCTTTCTCTCTCTTGCTCTGTTGTCATCGTTTTCTTCTTTTCTCCTCGGCTGTCCAAACCCTCTTCATTCATCCTTCGTCGTACTGCGGCTATATCTCAGGGTTTTTGACAAAAGGGAGGGAGAAGGGGGCACATATGTGGTTGATCACGATGACGTAGTGCTATGTGTGAGTGTCACCATTATCTCTGTTTTGGGAAGATTGATGACTAAAGCCGAAAAATTTTTCTAAAATGATAAGTGCTCTCTTTTTCAAAAGGTGAAAATTGTAGTGTAGAACATAATTTTTATCGATCTCCTAACTTGAAGGAACATGACACAGTTTATAAAGTTCCAGCTTCGGATGAAGTTTATTTAACCCGAGGAGCTGATACAAAACACATTCGTTCCAAAGTCATTCACAACGAGAGTAATTAGTTTTCTGATGTGCGTGTAGTGGTCACCAATGATTGAAATCATCGTTCCGGTAATTCAATTACAAACTGTTTATTGGTTTCTAACCAACATATCAATCAATCGACTATTCCTTGATAAATATATGTCGTATTGTGAGGTAACGGGCGAGTTGCGGCGCCCTGGAAATATTCTAAGTTCAGAGTTGGCGGCCACCACTCGGGCCATTGGGCAAGCCGTGGATCATTAGCAACCGCGTGATGCTGCACAACGGCCGGACCACGTGGTCCATCGGCCGCGTGCCCGGGAATTCGATAATGACGCTGTGTCGGTGAAGGAGAGACGCCGGGAGTGCCAAAGATGGCGGACTTTGTGAAATCATCATGGCAAACATTTCACAGTTCGTATAGAAATTAATAATAGCCCGATGAATCATGATACCTCAAAAAGAAAAATGTGCATTACTATTATCTGCACGACAATTCTGATGGTGTAAACAGGTTTCCAATATCTTTATTAGTTTAAAGTTTAGTATCTGACGGTAAACTGTACAAGTAACACCCAGCAACGAATTTCCAAAATCTAAACGGTTCATCCTATTTCGTCGATCTAAGTATCTATAAAAAGATATTAGTGTAAACCTAAATTGGTATAAATTACAGGCATGTAACTTGAATAGTACATGAGTTATTGGAGTTCAAAGTGGCCGATTACTATCGATCGCGTCAGGCCATAAGTACTTCACAGTACACGAAATAACGGTAGCAGCATGCTTATAAATATATTTATTCGTCTGTGTCTTTGTTTATATTCGATATATTCTATTCATGAAGAAATTAGTTAAATATTTACTGTGTGTTAGAAAGCACAGAGACATTAGGCTACTGGCCTAACTTTTGTTCTATTCCTTTTATATATGTTTATTTAATTTGTTTATGTATCTAATAACGTGTGTTAGAGCGTGTTTCTGGTCCAACCGTAGGAATATTTATTTCATTTCAAGTATTTAAATGTAAATCCATTATTATTTCGAATGTGGTTAAATATGTTTGCGGGTGTACGTTGCCTTGGAGACATGGAGGGAGCGCTCTAGCCAATCACAGCGCTCGTTAATGGTGAGACTGTATGAAATTAGGGGAGGAGGATCGTTTCGAGCCGGCCGAAGTGGCCGAGAGGTTCTAGGCGCTTCAGTCCGGAACCGCGCGACCGCTACGGTCGCAGGTTCGAATCCTGCTTCGGGCATGGATGTGTGTGATGTCCTTAGGTTAGTTAGGTTTAAGTAGTTCTAAGTTCTAGGGGACTGATGACCTAAGATGTTAAGTCCCATAATGCTCAGAGCCATTTGAACCATATTTGATCGTTTCGAGAGAGGGCACTGGGACATTTTGGGACAGTGCGGCAACTACGTATCCCACACCCTAGACAACGAAACCAGCCAAAACTTTTAATATTGCAATTCTGCGTCTGAGGGTACGTAGCTGAGGGCCACCACATCATTTCATTTTACTAATTGAAAGCCCGCAGTATTCAAACAGTAAATCAAATCCCATTTACTGTAAGCATCAAGAACGATTACTATAACCTCCAATAATTCTTTAATAATTATTACCAAGTTAATGTCAAGAAATTACGGGAGTATCAAGTAATCCTTCACGCCAGTATAACGCGCGATAGCCTACCGCGTATCTCAAACTTCGCGCCGTTATTTCAGTCCGCGCGCGATCTGTTTGTAACAAAGTTTGGCCGTGGCTTTCTAGAATGTTTTGCAAACCAACTACGGATTATGGATTATCAGTTTTAGGTCACTTGTTTAAAATTAAAAAGGATCCGAACTCGATTACAACTTGTCCGCGCACTTGAGCAACTCAGAAGTTATTATCTTTTTCAAAGGAAAAAAATTCACGCATAACACAGCATTGTGATCTGCTAGGTAAAAAAAAAAACTCATTACCTATTGATTCTTATACAGTGTCAATCGCTCAGCAAAGACTGCATTACAAAAAAAAAAGTCTTGAGATGACGTCACGCGTTACTACCTGTTTTGACTCTCCTACCCTCACGTGACACAGCATATCTGACTTTAATGGACATCCCGACAAGATATTTGCTTAGATTTCGTGGGCTACTCCGACGGTTACCCATGTAATGCTACACCAT
The DNA here is from genome assembly GCF_021461395.2 of Schistocerca americana. NCBI lineage: Eukaryota > Metazoa > Arthropoda > Insecta > Orthoptera > Acrididae > Schistocerca > Schistocerca americana. Next base: position 433,031,487 of record NC_060120.1, on the reverse strand, counting down.
GATAATGGTATCACCAAATTATGCATCCGAGGCCCATAGAAACTGCCTCTTAAGCTCTTCTGGCCTCAAAAGTCTAGGAACACGAGCCATTATGATTCGCTGCTGCTAGCGAGGTGTTAACACAGCATTGCCCAGCCCAGACTACTTACTCGTCACAAAGGACGAGTTGCCACTTGCGCGCCAACCACATCTTTTCCATTCCGCCAGGCTACTTCCGTATCTGTGGGGCTTCCCCACATCTTTCACATTTAACCCTACGTTCCCTAATTACGGACCCACACCTTTTACATTTAACCCTATGTTCCCTAATTATGGACCAAGTCATTTATAGTATATTACATAACAATTATTCCAGTAGTTATTTAAATTCACAAGCACAGTTTAAACAACATCGTTCAAAAGTTCACGAAACTGAAATATGTACACATAGTCAAAGAATTTCCATGACAGATACATCATACATAAGCAAGACTACAAATTGACATAGAATTATCCATATACAAGGGCGTACCCAGGATCTGAACTAGGGGGGGAGGGGGGCAGGTCATACTAGTCTCAGGAAACAAGGACTCGAGACAATATACAGCACTTCTTATTAAATAAAACAGTAAACCAGTGAAAAACTGCTTTTAATAAACATTTTAAATACAAGAATGCACTTGTACAATCCGAGAAAACATGCAGCAGTTCTTATTAAATCAAACAGTTAACTAGTGAAAAACTGCGAATATCTTCTAGGGGTGGGGGGAGGGGCAGCTGCCCCCCCCCCTGCCCCTCGCTGGGTACGCCCATGTCCATATAGATACAAAATATATCAAAAATAGGTGTTACAATTGCACACGATGAAGCAGAAAAAATGTCGTAACTGGGTTGAGCCAGATGAAGAAATGTTGAGTTTTCCCATGGGACAGGAGGTGTGGAACACAGACGACAGGCGTGAATCGTAGCAAGACCGGGAACAGGAGGATCTGAGCGGTGAAGTCAGTGAGAGAAAAGGGAGGTAAAATGTGAGTAGGCATGTGGAGGCTCTTGTTTATATAAATAAAACCACAGATGAGAATACACCGAGGAAAATTCGGCCGCTACAGTATAACAATCCTCAAGCGTCTAAAGTAACATCACCAGTTGGTGAAGATGGGTCTAGTCAGCGGAAGGATTTATTGTTTGAGATTTTGGGGATGGTAAAGGACACAAAGCAGAACCTAGAAAAGAAAATGGACGAAGTAGAGAATAAGATGCTTGCGAATGTAAACGAAGTCAAGAGGGAAATAGCAGTGGTCTGTAAGACGAGTGTCGAAGCAAAGAAACGGGCCGTCTGAGCCAAGACAGACGCAGGGCTGGCAAGGGTGGAGGCAGCTGGCCCAAAAGAAAGGGGCCGTCTGAGCCAAGACAGACGCAGGGCTGGCAAGGGTGGAGGCAGCTGGCCCAAAAGAAAGGGGCCGTCTGAGCCAAGACAGACGCAGGGCTGGCAAGAGTGGACGCAGCTGGCCCCAAAAAAATTGCATACAAGAAGCGCCAGGCAAATTGCTGTAATAAAAGACCAGGGGAAGAAAGTGCTTGCGAGCACGACACAAAAAATGGAATGCGTTGAAGAACGTGTTGCGGGTACTACCCAAAGATGCGAAAGCGTAGAAGAACGTGTAGCTCGCCTGTAACGCCAAGCAGAAATTGGAACATCACGTCCAGAGGCGACGACCAGTGGACATGGAAGTGTGGCGCTGGACGGAGGCCCTCCGTGCACTGAGTCGGCGCAAGATAGTGCACTACCAAGCACACACAGCACCAAGGGAGCGCACGGACGCAAAATCACAGCCCGATCGGAACAACTAACACTCAGTTCTGGTATCATTATGGGGCAGGACTATGGGGTCACAGCACGCACCAGGAGATGTCAGTTCGCGTCGAACAGATGGGCGCGTTTGATACTAGAACCGATGGAAATGTGCAAGAGGGACCAGAGTTAGATTACAAACACTTTTTATAGGTCCTCAAAATTTCCGGGTAAATGGAGGCTTACTTCGCCGAAAAATTTGGCTGTCACAATTTTATAGCACGCTCTCAATATCTTGGCCATTTCTAGCAAAATTAGAATTTCTCTGGGGCACATCGAGGGTACGGCAACTGAGGAAATGCGCGGTGTTTCGGGAACATGCCGATCGTACCAAGAACTCACCGACGCGTTTCTAGGAATGTATTGGTGGCGCGAAATTCCAGATCGAATAAAACAGGAAATCATTTTGTGTCCAGATCTGGAGGTGTCAGGATACAAGACCCCCCATGAAGCTCTTTGAGACTTTAATTAAAAAGAATCAGTTTCTTGATGTGCCATATAGTGATAGAGAAATAATTACGTTCTGTTTCACGAAACTGCCAAGCAACTACCAGCAAGCACTTGTAGGAAAGTAGGGATCTAATATTGAAACATTCAAAAGCCTTCTGCGCGAGTTGGAGTTAATTTTTGAAAAACAAGCAGCGCATGGCCGAAGGTAAGGGCAATATAATTATTACAATGGCGACTTTCGTGGAGCACCGCGCAATAACAACAACAGTGATAGGAGGAATGAGCGTGATGGAACATCCGGGAGGCATGGGAGACAAAATTCAGGACGGGAAAGTAACTGGCAGAGGGAAAATGATACCTGCCAGTACGACACGAACTGGAGGCGCAGAGATTCAGATGAACAGCGGGATGAATCAATCAAAATACGTAGTCCTAACCAGAGTTCCAGTCACCAAAACAAAAACGGAGGGCGAGCAAGAGAGTCCCACCAGAAAGGACCTCTAACCTACAATTACTGTGACAGTAGGGAGCGTACGACTACATGGAATTCTGGACAGTGGCAGTCACATAACTGCGATCTCTGATGCAGCATTTCAAAAATGCCCGCAGAAGGAAAGCTGGCCCACCTTGTCAATGGAAAAGACGGATACCATGGGGCCGCTACAAGGAAAATGCACTGAGGTCAACAAGCAAACGAGGTTAGAGTTCACATGTCAGGGGAACAGGCAAGAGACCAATTTCTTAGTCATGCCGAATCTATCCACCGACCTGATAATAGGCATGGACTTTCTAAATGAACACCAAGCTGTCCTTGACTTAGGAAGGGGAGAGGTTGTGCTGTGGAAGGACAAGATCGTCACCATCAAATTTGAAGAACACGTGATACAGGTAGAACTTCCCATCAATTGTGTTAGACTCAATTACATGAACAATAGTTATGAAGATAAGAAACGTGTGTCTGACCAACCTGAGGGAGAGAAGGAAGAAGACAGAACTGAAGCGGCGACATAAGAAATTAAAGCAGTCATAGAGAAAAAAGTTGAAGAGATAAAGAGTATAGAGCCAACCAAGTGCAAGGAGTTACACGATATGTTATCAGAAAATAGAGAAGTATTCCTACCTAAGACTGGATACTTAAAGAATTTTCTATATGTATTCAAGGTGAACCCGCAAAAGAAGTTCTTTGTGCCACCTTATGTCATACCAATGGTTTATAGGGGGAGAGTACGAAAAGAAATTATCCTCATGTTAAGAGAGGGAATAATAGAGTCAGTGAGGTCGACATATAACAATCGTTTGAGAATTGTCGACAAGGTGAATGGGGGAATTCGTCTTGTCCTAGACTATCAGCAAATAAACACAATCATTGATCCTGAGATGGACTGTCCTGAAAGATTAGAGCAACTACTACAAACATCTGAAGAGGTAGCAGTATTCACCTCTGTGGATCTGAGATACAGCTTTTGGCATCTTAAATTACATCCCAGCTGCAGGAAATGCACTGCATTCCTGGCATTTGGGGAGTGCTACCAATTTTGTCGATGACATTCGGCCTAAACATTTCATCTGCAGCATATTTTAGGAGGCTTGATGGGATTCTCAGTGAAAATCTAAAAAGACACATCACCAGTTATTAGATTACCTGTTAATAGCGGAAGTATCTTTTGGGCAGCACAATGCAGTCCTCAGAGAACTGCTGCAAACCTTCAAGGAGTTTGGGGTTATGGTGAATATTGAGAAATCGAACTTTGGCACGTCCTCTGATTTCTGGGACACATTATTACGGGTGACGGCATTGCTCTGAACCCAGAGAAAATAGAAGCCATAGCGAAATTTCCGAGATCATGGAACAAAAGACAGCTGAGAGGATTCCTCGGAATCATAAACTTCTATAATCGCTTCATTCACGTGAAAACACAGAGCTGTTCCCGGATGAATCAAATAACAGGAAAGAAGGTTGCCTGGGACTGGGACGAAACTGGAGAGAGCGAGTTTCTGTCACTGAAGGCGGCACTGCTACAAGCACCAATCCTCTCGCAGCCAAACACAGCCCAAGACTTCCACACGGTCACTGACAATTCGTACTCAGGATTGGGCCTAATGATTTTCCAGGATTATGTCGAAGCAGGTAACCAGATGCGGGAAACTTTCCAAACTTTCCAAAAGTGAGAGGAACTGTTCGGTGACAAGAGTTGGATGCATTGGGAATAGTGGAGGCGTTTGAGAAATTTAAGTTCTTCTCGTACAGCAGGAGAACCAGGGTCTACATGGACCACAAAGCACTGGAATTTCTACTTACTGCCAAACTCAGCCACAAAAGATTGAGAAGGCGGGCGACATATCTGCAGCAATATAATTGCATTCTAGAATATATTCCAGGCAGTCAAAATGTTATTGCAGACGCTTTGTCACGTACTCCGATGGGACTTGAAAGTAGTACAAATGAGGAAGTTGAAGGCAGCTACTACAGTTTGTACTACATGCAGATTGTGACATTCGAAAATTTCGTGACATGCAGTATGAAAGACATACAGGGGGAACAGGACAAAGATCCAGACCTCACCAAAGTAAAACAAAAGTGGAAGGACAGGAGACATGGACAATTCTACCTTTTGAGAACAGGTACACTTTTTCATCGGAGTGGTGGGGGAGATGTCGAATGGTGCCTGTGTCTTCCAGAACATTTAATCAATAAGGTGGTGTGGCACACCCGCCTCAGTTATGGGCATTTCGGACCACGGAAATGCTTCCTGAAGCTCAGAACACTGTGTCACTTCGGGAACATGGAGCGAAGGATCCGGCGAGTGCTGTTGGTTTGTAAAGATTGACAGAAAGCAAAACACACCTCTGTCAGCATGCAGACCGCTGTTCCCGATAGTGCCTACGAAACTGAGACAATTAGCTGCGACCGATCTGATGGGACCTTTGCCAAGGTGTTTGTCGAACTGACATCGAAATTTGTAACGTTTACTTCTCTCAAAAAGGCAATGGCACTTAACAGTGTCGCGCGCCGTAGCTCGGGACTTTCTGCCACGGGAGGGACACATCCGCAGTACAAGTCGAGTAAGTGAAAGTAGACGTTGAGACGGCACAAAATTGAGCCGATCTTCGTCTCGTCACATCACCTAAACTCCAATGTAGCAGAACGGGTCATAAAAAATCTTGGAAACTTGTGTCGACTGTACTGCCACAAGCTGCACACATCATTGGATGTCTTTTTGAAGGATTTTCAAGACGTCATCAATGAGGCACCACATGGGATTAATAAGTTGGCACGTGCCACTGTGCTAAAGAACTGACAGCCTCAGGATCTTATCTGAAAACTACTGGATTTTCCCCTGAGAACCTGTGGACAACACCGGGCCATAATAGAACAGGCATTAAATAGAATAACGGATGCAGCTAGAGACAGGAAACCCTGTGCGGATAAAGGAGAGCGAGAACACATTTTTGGTATAGGGGAAAAAGTATTGGTGAAATCTGTTCAGTTTCTGAATAAACAAAAACAGAAACGCAAAAAGTTTTCCTCGGTGTAGAATGGGCCCCACAGGGTTAAAAGAATCGCCCGCCAGAACACGTATGAACTGCAGATACTGATGGGCAAGAAATTCATTAGTATTCACCACATATCCTACATCAAGCCGTTTGTAGGATAAGTCTTGTGTGTGAAACAAAATGGAAAAATTAGTAAAATAAACTGGATTAGAAAACATCTTTCCATTGTGTACGTATTAGATATTAAATGTGGTAATTTGTTTTTATTTATATTCTGTAATATGTACATGTGTAACTTGTAGAGGCTACGAAGTGACGTATGACTTTGCGCTATCTTGGTTAACTCTGAAAGTGAAGATAGGAGTTGTGTCGGTCTAACTCCTCAATTTTCCGGACTCAGCGTTACAAGGGGGAGCCACCACTCTTCCGAGTCAATAGTAACACAGACTCGATCTTCAAGTGTCTTCTGTCTTTACAACATACGTATTACTGTCTCTTTGTTGAGCAAGAGCTTCTGGATGCATATCGACAGTGTTCTGGGCAGCCGGCCGAAGTGGCAGTCTGGAACCGCGAGACCGCTACGGTCGCAGGTTCGAATCCCGCCTCGGGTATGGATGTGGGTGATGTCCTTAGGTTAGTTAGGTTTAACTAGTTCTAAGTTCTAGGCACGCCTTAGAGCGTTGCACCATTTGTTTGTTTTCGTGGTATTTGTCACTGGTGTTATGGGCACACTATTACAGTGTTGCATCTATTTTCAGTGAGGATTTTTCGTTGGCGCGATGGGCACACCACAGTGCGTTGCACCATACTCTTAGGGTTTGGAGGCGGGTATACAAAGGAGGCTATAGTGCCCACCCATGCCGCTGCTGCTAGGTGTAACGTTTCTGGAGTGTGGCGAGTTTCTTGTACGATTGTACCTCACCTCTCTGACAGAGTGCGGTCGTCGGGATTTATCGTATGAGCGGTGTAATGCAGTAGGTATGGAATTCCTCAACAAGTCCGGTAATTGGTGTCTTGGTGTCAGACATAGCACACAAGAGCAGTCCAAAAGGATGATATTTAGTAGAACTTGTTTACAGAGGTAGCGTATTTGCACTGTAACTTGTGAAGTCTGCCATGTTTTCCACCGTAAGTTTCCGTATATCCAGTTCCATCTCAGATGAGCAGCAACCGACTCAACGTATCGGTCACGCCAGAGACAGCAACATTAATCAAGCCGTCTTAGCGGAGCAGGATGGGGACGTATGTATGGTAAACGGGTGTAGCCGACAAGTTACACGTGGTATTTTTATTAAATTCCATTACTAAGGCAACTACAGCTAATTTTATCTCTCCTAATATGTGTTCATTGTGTATTTGTGTGCAGCCGCCATGTCTTGAGCAGTTTCAGGGACCCATCGAGGCCTCTGGGATCAGAGACAGCGAGGGACGTGCAGTGGCGACTGTCGATAGCATAGTTAGCGAAGTTAAATTGTCGTCAGTAATTGTAAGCCTGCTCCAGTGACGGGTAGGCTGTAGTTGGGATTACATATAGTAGATTATGGTTATGGGTAGTGTACTTCAGATTATTGTTTATCTTAATGAGTCAATAATTACACATACACACACTAGTATTAACGATGGGCCCATAGGTTAAGTCACTATACTTTATAATTAATATAATGGTAAATTCTGCGAACAGAGTATAAGGCATTTTATATTTATAGTGAATTAGTGTAACAGTTCTATTCATGTAAACATTCATTTCTATTATTTTGTTATTGAATGTAGAAAATATTATCTGAGACGATTCTAAGGAGTTCTTAATGCTGTATTTGCAAAAAGTTTTTGGGGAGGCACACTTTTTAAACCGATTTGAGTATTGTGCAGGTACTGAAGGCAGCGAGAGATTGCTGGACGAGAACTGACGCTATAGGGTGCTCGGTGTGGAATAAATGGGCCCGAGCGACACGGAAAAGCCTGAGGGAGGCAGCTGTCAGTCACGACACATCCCTCCTTCTACCCGAGGGCTCGGAACATGTGCCGCCTACCTGGTCAGCACTGTGAAAGTAAAGCCGGGTTCACACACGCAACGAAAGTATCGCCGCAAGTGAAGTCATTCTGAAGTGGCGCAGTGAGCTTACCGTTGACACAAGACGCCACAAATTCTTCGTAATTGCGCAGTTTGCAAAATGGAGTCACCTGTCACAGCTGATTAAACGGCTATATATATTACTAAATAAGATGTTTTGGAAACATAATAAATGTAAAATATTATTTACCAAAGTGTTTCTCGTCTCTCTTGTCTCGACTACATGTTTTAAGAACCGATCTGCAGCTTCAAACCAAGCAAGGCTGGGTTTATAATTACCGTCTGTAGACGCACCACTCTTAAGTGATTTCAGTACTTTTTTATGTTCATTCATGTAAGCATTTCGAATGCTTCGAATTTTTAATTTTGTTGTAGCTACGTCAATTCCAGGTACATATACACGCATACTGTTTAATATTTCAATTAACGCAGCATCTCTCAAATTTCTGTCTTTGTATGATTCGCTTTTGTGGTTCCAAAGGCATTCTCGATCTTGATACACCTCCAAGAAACTAAGACTCTCATAATTGTCGCTGTTGACCACTTTTTCGACATACACTCCTGGAAATGGAAAAAAGAACACATTGACACCGGTGTGTCAGACCCACCATACTTGCTCCGGACACTGCGAGAGGGCTGTACAAGCAATGATCACACGCACGGCACAGCGGACACACCAGGAACCGCGGTGTTGGCCGTCGAATGGCGCTAGCTGCGCAGCATTTGTGCACCGCCGCCGTCAGTGTCAGCCAGTTTGCCGTGGCATACGGAGCTCCATCGCAGTCTTTAACACTGGCAGCATGCCGCGACAGCGTGGACGTGAACCGTATGTGCAGTTGACGGACTTTGAGCGAGGGCGTATAGTGGGCATGCGGGAGGCCGGGTGGACGTACCGCCGAATTGCTCAACACGTGGGGCGTGAGGTCTCCACAGTACATCGATGTTGTCGCCAGTGGTCGGCCGAAGTTGCACGTGCCCGTCGACCTGGGACCGGACCGCAGCGACGCACGGATGCACGCCAAGACCGTAGGATCCTACGCAGTGCCGTAGGGGACCGCACCGCCACTTCCCAGCAAATTAGGGACACTGTTGCTCCTGAGGTATCGGCGAGGACCATTCGCAACCGTCTCCATGAAGCTGGGCTACGGTCCCGCACACCGTTAGGCCGTCTTCCGCTCACGCCCCAACATCGTGCAGCCCGCCTCCAGTGGTGTCGCGACAGGCGTGAATGGAGGGACGAATGGAGACGTGTCGTCTTCGGCGATGAGAGTCGCTTCTGCCTTGGCGCCAATGATGGTCGTATGCGTGTTTGGCGCCGTGCAGGTGAGCGCCACAATCAGGACTGCATATGACCGAGGCACACAGGGCCAACACCCGGCATCATGGTGTGGGGAGCGATCTCCTACACTGGCCGTACACCACTGGTGATCGTCGAGGGGACACTGAATAGTGCACGGTACATCCAAACCGTCATCGAACCCATCGTTCTACCATTCCTAGACCGGCAAGGGAACTTGCTGTTCCAACAGGACAATGCACGTCCGCATGTATCCCGTGCCACCCAACGTGCTCTAGAAGGTGTAAGTCAACTACCCTGGCCAGCAAGATCTCCGGATCTGTCCCCCATTGAGCATGTTTGGGACTGGATGAAGCGTCGTCTCACGCGATCTGCACGTCCAGCACGAACGCTGGTCCAACTGAGGCGCCAGGTGGAAATGGCATGGCAAGCCGTTCCACAGGACTACATCCAGCATCTCTACGATCGTCTCCATGGGAGAATAGCAGCCTGCATTGCTGCGAAAGGTGGATATACACTGTACTAGTGCCGACATTGTGCATGCTCTGTTGCCTGTGTCTATGTGCCTGTGGTTCTGTCAGTGTGATCATGTGATGTATCTGACCCCAGGAACGTGTCAATAAAGTTTCCCCTTCCTGGGACAATGAATTCACGGTGTTCTTATTTCAATTTCCAGGAGTGTATTAATAACAAACGCACAAACAAAAACACTATCTGCGAACGAAAACGCACTAGGAAGGTTTGAATCCAGCCGCGAGGTAGCAGTCGAATGACGTTTTTCGATTGTGGAGAAGGCAAAATGGCGCAACAAAGTAGAGCCAAGTTCAACTTTTCGTGGCGTGACAAAAGTTGCGCTTCTTAAATGGCGCCACCGAAAACTAGGAGTTCACACATGCAACTACTAAGCAACTCCAGTTCGCCATTAGCAGTGGCGATACTTTTGTTGCCTGTGTGAACCCGGCTTAAGGCGGTGGGTCACCTGGCGGACGGCTCTGGGTCAGCTGAGGAAGGACGCAACCCTTGGAATCCCACTGGGATGGGGGAATACGTTAGCGGCTGACCGGGGAGACAGCATGGCGCCATTCAGCAGTGACACAGAAATGGAGATTCCACTGTAGAAGAGGAGCCAGACGATGAAGGTGTGCTCTAACAATGACGGCAAGAGACGTTGGAGAGCAGGGCTCTGAGCCGCACTTATGATGGACGCCATTTTCAGTTCCTGCACGAGTTAACATAACTCATTATAATAGGCTGGACTGCATGCCCAAAGCAGTGCCATGCTGGGTATTGCTGGACCACGGTTTTTCGTGATTGTCTTCTCTCCTACAGGGAACAGTTTCGAGCAATCAGCCATATTGATCCATCTTGTTTCGACCTCTGTCGGATTATTCCACGACAGTTGGAGTCACTCAGAGAAATATCCTGTACTGCAATTTTTTGGTCTAGATAAGGTCAAGTGTTACTGTCTTCGGACAGCCAACTACCTGTCCTATGGATCTGTCCCGAATCTTGCGGCCCCCAATGACAATCAGATCCTGTAATGTGCTTGCCATCATACGGCACAGTACTGCAAATCAATAATTGGCTGTCCTACCACCATATGAGCTTCCTGACGACTTACAATGCAACTACAAAGACGGAAGGATAACTGGAGATACTTCCGGATCCTATTTCCGCGCCTGGTTCTGGGAAACATTAGATTGGTGGGTCACACCACTAGCCGCACTCCCCCCAGCAGGTGCCCTTTTCTCCACACCAGGAAACACAGCCCCACTCCACAGATGAGTGCGGAAATGTCCGTGTGTTGAGTGATTCATTGTGTGATGTTAGGGCGTGAAGGATGTTATGGTCAACTGCTTTTTTTTTTTTTTCGCTCAGACAACTGCGTGAACACAGTAAAATTCGTGTCCCTAGTGAAAACATCCCCCCCCCCCCAATGAACCATGGACCTTGCCGTTGGTGGGGAGGCTTGCGTGCCTCAATGATACAGATAGCTGTACCGTAGGTGCAACCACAACGGAGGGGTATCTGTCGAGAGGCCAGACAAACATGTGGTTCCTGAAGAGCGGCAGCAGCCTTTTCAGTAGTTGTGGGGGCAACAGTATGGATGATTGACTGATCTGGCCTTGTAACACTGACCAAAATGGCCTTGCTGTTCTGGTACTGCGAACGGCTGAAAGCAAGGGGAAACTACAGCCGTAATTTTTCCTGAGGGTATGCAGCTTTACTGTATGATTAAATGATGATGGCGTCCTCTTGGGTAAAATATTCCAGAGGTAAAATACTCCCCCATTCGGATCTCCGGGCGGGGACTACTCAAGAGGATGTCGTTATCAGGAGAAAGAAAACTGTCGCTCTACAGATCGGAGCGAGGAATGTCAGATCCTTTAATCGGGCAGGTAGGTTAGAACATTTAAAAATGGAAATGGATAGGTTCAAGTTAGATATAGTGGGAATTAGTGAAGTTCGGTGGCAGGAGGAACAAGACTTTTGGTCGGGTGAATACAGGGCTATAAATACAAAATCAAATAGGGGTAATGCAGGAGTAGGTTTAATAATGAATAAAAAAATAGGAGTATAGGTAAGCTACTACAAAGAGCATAGTGAACACATTATTGTGGCCAAGGCACTAAGCCCACGCCTACTACAGTAGTACAAGTTTATATGCCAACTAGCTCTGCAGATGACGAAGAAATTGATGAAATGTATGATGAGATAAAAGAAATTATTCAGGTAGTGAAGGGAGACGAAACTTTAATAGTCATGGGTGACTGGAATTCGAGAGTAGGAAAAGGGAGAGAAGGAAACATTGTAGGTGAATATGGATTGGGGCTAAGAAATGAAAGAGGAAGCCACCTGGTAGAATTTTGTGCAGAGCATAACTTAATCATAGCTAACACTTGGTTTAAGAATCATGAAAGAAGGTTGTACATATGGAAGAAGCCTGGAGATACTATAAGGTATCAGAAAGATTATATAATGGTAAGACAGAGATTTAGGAACCAGGTTTTAAATTGTAAGACATTTTCAGGTGCAGATGTGGAATCTGACCACAATCTTTTGGTTATGAACTGTAGATTAAAACTGAAGAAACTGCAAAAAGGTGGGAATTTAAGGAGATGGGACCTGGATAAACTGAAAGAACCAGAGGTTGTACAGAGTTTCAGGGAGAGCATAAGATAACAGTTCACACGAATGGGGGCAAGAAATACAGTAGAAGAAGAATGGGTACCTTTGAGGGATGAAGTAGTGAAGGTGGCAGAGGATCAAGTAGGTAAAAAGACGAGGGCTAGTAGAAACCCTTGAGTAACAGAAGAAATATTGAATTTAATTGATGAAAGGAGAAAATATAAAAATGCAGCAAGTGAAGCAGGCAAAAAGGAATACAAACGTCTCAAAAATGATATCGACAGGAAGTGCAAAGTGGCTAAGCAGGGATGGCTAGAGGCTGCAGTAGGTACTGGGAGATGAAGAAGCTTGCACAGGATAGAGTAGCATGGAGAGCTGCATCAAACCACTCTCAGAACTGAAGACCACAACAACAACAGTGAAAACATTGTTTTATGTGCACCCCAAACTTTATTTCAGAGACTAGAAACTGGAAATACAATGTCAACTACATGTATATTGTTTTGTTTTATATCTTGAAGTTCTTTTTCATACACGTTCATGTTCAAGATATCCTGATTGCCTATCACCGTGTCAGTTTGAAACAAGTTTCTTATGATGCACACTCTGTGTGATCTTCAATCACGCAGGTACACTTACACAATTTCTGTCTTTTTTATGTACACTATATCTATCTATCACACTTATGTTCATGCCCACCAATTGTCACTATATGTACAGATTTCCTGCGTATGTACCAATATTTACAGTATGCTATACACAATAAAATGCCACAGTTGCATGAAAGTTTTTGTTTATTTTATGTATGTGAACGGGATATCAGCAGTTACAATTCTGGTTAATGTTGAATGGACCATAAGTCAATCAATCACTCTGAAAAACTTTCATCCTTTCTGTTCAGGCAGATAGCGTGAATGTGGTTAAATGTTTCAATCATGAAGCATAGAAATATTGTCTTTCTGGCTTCATGCAGAAGTATGTGCGTGTTTGAGTTGGGCACCAGTCGCTAATTCTTAAATGTTAACCTAACGAGAAGCTTGCAAGGCCAACATTTTACGGCAGCTTCGAACTTGGCCTTCTGGCATATTTCCAACATTTGTGTGAATGTGCGAGTATCTCCATGAACGACAGTCGGTCCCCTGAGGGTGAATTTGTGTTGGGTGAGAGTAAGATGTTGACAAAGTGGTAAGAAAAATTCCGCCTTTCGTTTTATCATCAATTTGTTGTGACAGTTTCTTTTGGGTGATCGATAGACTAGCTCTGTCAAGTGAGTCAACCAATACCAAAAATAAATCTAAAGTGACTTGGGGTAATGAGAGGTTCCATGCCTTTTTTTTGCATGTTGACTCTCATTTTCATCAATTCTATCAATGTTTTATATCATTTCACCATGAACCATGGACCTTGCCGTTGGTGAGGATGCTTGCGTGCCTCAGCGATACAGATGGCCGTACCGTAGGTGCAACCACAACGGGGGGGTATCCGTTGAGAGGCCAGACAAACATGTGGTTCCTGAAGAGGGGCAGCAGCCTTTTCAGTAGTTGCGGGGGCAGCAGTATGGATGATTGACTGATCTGGCCTTGTAACACTAGCCAAAACGGCATTGCTGTGCTGGTACTGCAAACGGCTGAAAGCAAGGGTAAATTACATTCGTCATTTTTCCCGAGGGCATGCAGCTTTACTGTATGGTTAAATGATGATGGCGTCCTCTTGGGTAAAATATTTCGGAGGTAAAACAGCCCCCCATTCGGGTCTCCAGACAGGGACTACTCAAGAGGACGTCGATATCAGGAGAAAGAAAACTGGCGTTCTGCGGATCAGAGTGTGGAATGTCTGATCCCTTAATCGGGCAGGTAGGTTAGAAAATTTAAATAGGGAAACGGATAGGTTAAAGTTAGATATAGTGGGAATTAGTGAAGTTCGGTGGCAGGAGGAACAAGACTTTTGGTCGGGTGAATACAGGGTTATAAATACAGTCAAATATGGTTAATGCAGGAGTACGTTTAATAATGAATAAAAAGATAGGAGGCGGGTAAGCTACTAAGAACAGCATAGTGAACACATTATTGTGGCCAAGGCACTAAGCCCACGCCTACTACAGTAGTACAAGTTTATATGCCAACTAGCTCTCCAGATGATGAAGAAATTGAAGAAATGTATGATGAAATAAAAGAAATTATTCAGATACTGAAGGGAGACGAAAATTTAATAGTCATGGGTGACTGGAATTCGAGAGTAGGAAAAGGGAGAGAAGGAAACATAGTAGGTGAATGTGGATTGGGGGTAAGAAATGGAAGAGGAAGCCGCCTGATAGAATTTTGCACAGACCACAACTTAATCATAGCTAATACTTGGTTCAAGAATCATGAGAGAAGGTTGTATACAGGGAAGAAGCCTGGAGATACTAGAAGGTATCACATAGATTATATAATGGTAAGACAGACATTTAGGAACCAGGTTTTAAATTGTAAGACATTTCCAGGTGCAGATGTGGATTCTGACCACAATCTATTGGTTATGAACTGTAGATTAAAACTGAAGAAATTGCAAAAAGGTGGGAATTTAAGGAGATGGGACCTGGATAAACTGAAAGAACCAGAGGTTCTACAGAGTTTCAAGGAGAGGATAAGGGAACAATTGACAGGAATGGGGGAAAGAAATATAGTAGAAGAAGAATGGGTGGCTTTAAGGGATGAAGTAGTGAAGGCAGCAGAGGATCAAGTAGGTAAAAAGACGAGGGCTAGTAGAAATCCTTGGGTAACAGGAGAAATATTGAATTTAATCGATGAGAGCAGAAAATATAAAAATGCAGTAAATGAAGCAGGCGAAAAGGAGTACAAACGTCTCAAAAATGAGATCGACAGGAAGTGCAAAATGGCTAAGCAGGGATGGCTAGAGGACAAATGTAAGGACATAGAGGCTTATCTCACGAGGGGTAAGATAGATACAGCCTACAGGAAATTTAAGAGACCTTTGGAGAAAAGAGAACCAACTGTATGAATATCAAGAGCTCTGTTGGAAACCCAGTTCTAAGCAAAGAAGGGAAAGCAGAAAGGTGGAAAAAGTATATAGACAGTCTATACAAGGGCGATGTGCTTGAGGACAATATTATGGAAATGGATGAGGATGTAGATGAAGATGAAATGGGAGATATGATACTGCGTGAAGAGTTTGACAGAACACTGAAAGAACTGAGTTGAAACAAGGTCCCGGGAGTAGACAACATTCCATTAGAACTACTGACGGCCTTGGGAGAGCCAGTCCTGACAAAAGTCTACCATCTGGTGAGCAAGATGTATGAGACGGGTGAAATACCTTCATACTTGAAGAAGAATATAATAACTCCAATCCCAAAGAAACCAGGTGTTGACAGATATGAAAATTACCGAACTGTCAGTTTAATAAGTCACCGCTGCAAAATACTAACGCGAATTCTCTACAGATGAATGGAAAAACTGGTAGAAGCCGACCTCGGGGAAGGTCAGTTTGGATTCCGTAGAAATATTGGTACACGTGAGGCAATACTGACTATAAGACTTATCTTAGAAGGAAGATTAAGGAAAGGCAAACCTACATTTCTAGCATTTGTAGACTTAGAGAAAGCTTTTGACAATGTTGACTGGAATACTCTGTTTCAAATTTTAATGGTGGCAGGGGTAAAATACAGGGAGCGAAAGGCTATTTACAATTTGTACAGAAACCAGATGTCAGTTATAAGAGTCGAGGGGCATTCAAAGGAAGCAGTGGTTGGGAAGGGAGTGAGACAGGGGTATAGACTATCCCTGATGTTATTCAATCTGTGTATTGAGCAAGCAGTAAAGGAAACAAAAGAAAAATTCGGAGTAGGTATCAAAATCCGTGGAGAAGAAATAAGAACTTTGAAGCTCGCCGATG
This sequence comes from Schistocerca americana, assembly GCF_021461395.2. Lineage (NCBI taxonomy): Eukaryota > Metazoa > Arthropoda > Insecta > Orthoptera > Acrididae > Schistocerca > Schistocerca americana. Next base: position 433,015,320 of record NC_060120.1, on the reverse strand, counting down.
ACATTGTATTTCCGTCGTAGACAGCAAAGGACCTGGAAGAGCAGTTGAACGGAATGGACAGTGTCTTGAAAGGAGGATATAAGATGAACATCAACAAAAGCAAAACGAGGATAATGGAATGTAGTCCAATTAAGTCGGTGATGCTGAGGGAATAAGATTATGAAATGAGACACGTAAAGTAGTAAATGAGTTTTGCTATTTCGGGAGCAAAATAACTGATAATGGCCGAAGTAGAGAGGATATAAAATGTAGACTGGCAATGGCAAGGAAAGAGTTTCTGAAGAGGAGAAATTTGTTAACATCGAGTATAGATTTAAGTGTCAGGAAGTCCTCACTGAAAGTATTTGTATGGAGTGTAGCCATGTATGTAAGTGAAACATGGACGATAAATAGTTTCGACAAGAAGAGAATAGAAGCTTTCGAAATGTGGTGCTACAGAAGAACGCTGAAATTAGATGGATAGATCACATAAATAATGAGGAGGTATTGAATAGAATTGGGGAGAAGAGGAGTTTGTGGCACAACATGACTAGAAGAAGGGATCGACTGTTAGGATATGCTCTGAGCCATCAATGGATCACTAATTTAGTATTGGAGGGAAACGTGGAGGATAAAAATCGTAGAGGAAGACCAAGAGATGAATAGACTAAGCAGATTCAGAAGGATGTAGGTTGCAGTAGGTACTGGGAGATGACGAGGCTTGCACAGGATAGACTAGCAGGGAGAGCTGCATCAAACCAGTCTCAGGACTGAAGACCACAACAACAACATCATTTCACGGTGGGAACGGGCCATCTAATGAGAGTATTTGTACTGAGAGCTCAAATTACTTTTCACTTGGTTGCTATGCATGATATGAACTATATGTGGTCTTGCTTTTAGTTTTCTCTGTTACTTCCCTGTATGGCTTGTTGTGAGGCATATACTGGAGAATGCGACACACTGTGTTTTTGTGAAGGGTCTGCGTTTCAGTGAACACAGAGAGGGTCGCGCAAAATGGGCTTGAGCGCCTGGCGGAGCCACTGACCTCAATCGAGTTTCGCCTACTGTATGGAGGGCGAAAAGACCTGTGAACCGTCTGAGTGTCGCCACAGTTTATGTTTTTCCATTCCGGTGCATCTAGAACGAAGACTGCTGGCGACAACTGGCTGTATTGTCTTCATGATTCTGAGAATTCTTGTGGACAATGCCCTGCTTGGTACGACTGTCTGGCGCCAGATGGCCGGTGGTCTTGGAATGCAGTGATCTAGCTGGTCAAACGGCTAATTTAGTGCCCCCAACAATGACTTCGGTTTTACTCCAGATTCATTCTGCTACTTAAGACCCAGATTCTTACTCTGCGTTTTCGTGCCTGAACTGACAGGGCGAGTTTAGGCGGTTTTGCTGTGTCTCTTCCTGGATTTACATTATCGTGAATCCAGGAGTTTCTATGCGTCGGCCACGTGAGGAGAAGTTACAATTCTCGGACAGCATTCGAGGCCGCAGGTTGAAACAGAGCAGGAGTCGGCGCCTACATCATCAGAATGCTGCCTACCGATGACTTGCTGCAGGTTTCAGGACTGATGAAGTATTTTGTGGATCCAGCATTATAGGACCTATCATTTTTATACTGAAGTCTTTGCTACGAGTCCACCTTGTTTGTTTCTCCATGTGTTCCGATTTGAGCTCTCACTACTAATCGCGATACTGATTACAGTCAGTGCAGTAATATTTGATTCATTAGGACCTTCAGTTATTAACATCAATCACAGAGAGTAGAAGCCAATTGTTCTTGGGCAAACTCTTATTCTCATAATAGTTCAGTATACACTATCCTTTAGCCTGCTGTTTGTATTGACAATCAAGTACCTTTATGTTTTGATATATAAAAATCTCATTGTAATATTTAATCTGCACATCATTTCGTAGATAGATGCAGAATCCCATTTTCTCTCGTTTCTTACGATAAAATTCCCTTTTCTTTTACTGAGTAGATTACGATTTTTATTAAATTATTGTGAATGTGCACTCAAATGGTTCAAATGGCTCTGAGCACTATGCGACTCAACTTCTGAGGTCATCAGTCGCCTAGAACTTAGAACTAATTAAACCTAACTAACCTAAGGACATCACAGACATCCATGCCCGAGGCAGGATTCGAACCTGCGACCGTAGCGGTCACGCGGTAATGTGCACTCCTTATTTTATCAACTAGCAGGGTCCACCATCAATTCCTTTCGTTACCATTGTGCACATAGTTGATTAGGTGGTAGGTAAGGAGGGGGTCGAGTGTGTGTCTAGTTCTCATGCAAAATTCGCCAGAATTAAAGAGGTACAAAATCTTCTCCACCCCAGCACATCGCAGTAGCACCGTTTTGCAACAACTGCCACCTCATTTCCATGTTTGCCGACTAAAGCACCATCTATCATGAAATGAAAGAATTGTTTCATAAAAAAGTTACATATTTTTCACGGAGAATCCAAATCTGCAACAAGAAATAGGGATTAATAACTAAGAATTCAAAGTCACCCTCCTCTCCCACCCCTGAGGGTGGTGCAGGAGGATCGGACGTTATGTTGATGGATGTCCCTCTTCAATGTGGACAACGTTTATTACCACTTTTTAAAATATGATGTGTACTTCGCCAAATATTCGGACAAACAGTTTTACATGCCTCACCCTGTATAATGATAAGACAGAGGTTTAGGAACCAGGTTTTAAATTGTAAGATGTTTCCAGGAAAAGATGTAGACTCTGACCACCATTTATTGGTGATGAACTATAGATTAAAACTGAAGAAACTGCAAAAAAGTAGGCATCTAAAGAGACTGGACCTGAATAAACTGGAGGAACCAGAGGCTGTAGCGAGTATCAGACAGAGCATTAGGGAATGGTTGAGAAGAACAGGAGAAAGAAATAGAGTAGAAGAAGAATGGGTAACTTTGAGAGATGAAATAGTGAAGGCAGCAGAAGATCAAGCAAGTAAGAAGATGAGGGCCAGTAGAAATCCTTGGGTAACAGGATACTGAATTTAATCGATGAAAGGAGGAAATATAAAAATGCAGTAAATGAAGCAGGCGAAAAGTAATACAAACGTCTCAAAATGAGATCGACAGGCAGTGCAAAATAGCTAAGCAGGGATGACTAGAGGACAAATGTAAGGATGTAGAAGCATATATGACTAGGGGTAAGATAGATACCATGTAGAGGAAAATTAAATTGACCTATGGAGAAAAGAGAAAAACTTGTACGAATATCAAGGGTTCAGATGGGAAAACAAGCTTAAGCAAAGAAGGGACAGTAGAAAGGTGGAAGGAGTATATAGACAGTCTATACAAGAACGATGTGCTTGAGGGCAATATTATGGAAATGGAAGAGGATGTAGATGAAGATGAAATGGGAGATATGATTCTGCGTGAAAAAATTGTCAGAGCACTGAAAGACCTAAGTCAAAACACGGTCCTGGGAGTAGACAACATTCCATTAGAACTACTGATAGCCTTAGGAGAGCCAGCATGATAAAGCGTTTCCATCCGGCGAGCAAGATGTATGAGACAGGTGAAATAACTTCATATTTCAAGAAGAATATAATAATGCCAATCCCAAAGAAAGCAAGTGTTGACAGTTGTGAAAATTACCGAAATATCAGATGCAAAATAGTAACATGAGTTCTTTACAAATGAATCGGAAAACTGGTAAAAGTCGACTTTTTGGAAAATCAGTTTGGATTCTGTAGAAATGTTGGAAGACGTGAGGCAATACTGACTGTAAGACTTATCTTAGAAGACAGTTTAAGAGAAGGCAAACCTACGTTTTGTAGATATAGAGAAAGCTTTTGACAATGTTGACTGGAATACTCTCTTTCAAATTCTAAAGGTGGCAGGGATCAAATACAGGGAGCGAAACCAGATGGCAGTTAAAAGAGTCGAGGGACATGATAGGGAAGCAATGGTTGGGAAGAGAGTGAGACAGGATTGTAGCCTATCCCTGATGTTATTCAATCTGTATATTGAGCAAGCAGTAAAGGAAACAAAAGAAAAATTCGGAGTAGGTATCAAAATCCGTGGAGAAGAAATAAGAACTTTGAAGCTCGCCGATGACATTGTATTTCCGTCGTAGACAGCAAAGGACCTGGAAGAGCAGTTGAACGGAACGGACAGTGTCTTGAAAGGAGGATATAAGATGAACATCAACAAAAGCAAAACGAGGATAATGGAATGTAGTCCAATTAAGTCGGGTGATGCTGAGGGAATAAGATTATGAAATGAGACACGTAAAGCAGTAAATGAGTTTTGCTATTTCGGGAGCAAAATAACTGATGATGGTCGAGGTAGAGAGGATATAAAATGTAGACTGGCAGTGGCAAGGAAAGCTTTTTTGAAGAAGAGAAATTTATTAACATCGAGTATAGGTTTAAGAGTCAGGAAGTCTTCACTGAAAGTATTTGTATGGAGTGTAGCCACGTATGGAAGTGAAACATGGACTGTAAATAGTTGGGACAAGAAGAGACTAGAAGCTTTCGAAATGTGGTGCTACAGAAGAATGCTGAAGATTAGATGAGTAGATCACATAACTAATGAGGAGGTATTGAATAGAATTGGGGAGAAGAGCAGTTTGTGGCACAACATGACTAGAAGAAGGGATCGGCTGTTAGGACATGTTCTGAGCCATCAATGGATCACTAATTTAGTGTTGGAGGGCAGTGTGAAGGGTAAAAATCGTAGAGGGAGACCAAGAGATGAATACACTAAGCAGATTCAGAAGGATGTAGGTTACAGTAGGTACTGGGAGATGAAGAAGCTTGCACAGGATAGACTAGCATGGAGAGCTGCATCAAACCAGTCTCAGGACTGACGACCACAACAACAACAACATCATTTCACGGTGGGAATGGGCCGAATAAGGTTATCTAATGAGAGTATTTGTACTGAGAGCTCAAATTACTTTTCACTTGGTTGCTATGCATGTTATGAACTGTATGTGGTCTTGCTTTTAGTTTCCTCTGTTACTTCCCTGTAGGGCTTGTTGTGAGGCGAGTACCGGAGAATGCGACACACTGTGTTTTCGTGAGGGGTCTGCATTTCCGCGAGCACAGAGAGAGTCGTACACAATGGCCCTGAACGCCTGGCGGAGCCATTGACCTCGGTCGAGTTTCGCCTACTGTATGGAGGGCGAAAAGATCTGTGAGCTGTCTGAGTGTCGCCACAGTTTATGTTTTTTCCGTCCCGGTGCATCTGGAACGAAGACTGCTGGCGCCGACTGACTGTATTGTCTTCATGATTCTGAGAATTCTTGTGGAGAATGCCCTGCCTGGAGCGACTGTCTAGCGCCAGATGACCGGTGGTCTTGGACTGCAGTGATCTAGCTGGTCAAACGGCAAATTTAGCGCCCCCAACTACGACTTCGGTTTTACTCCAGATTCATTCTGCTACTGGGCATTAAAATTGCTACACCAAGAAGAAATGCAGATGATAAACGGGTATTCATTGGACAAATATATTATACTAAAACAACCACCTCTGCCCATAATAACGGCCTTGATATGCCTGGGAATTGAGTCAAACAGAGCTTGGATGGCGTGTACAGGTGCAGCTGCCTATGCAGTTTCAACGCGATACCACAGTTCATCAAGTGTAGTGACTGGTGAATTGTGACGAGCCAGTTGCTCGGCCATCATTGACCAGACGTTTTCAATTTTGGGAGAGATCTGGAGAATGTGCTGACGAGGGCAGCAATCGTACATTTTCTGTATCCAGAAAGGCCCGTGCAGGACCTGCAACATGTGGTTGTGCATTATCCTGCTGAAATGTAAGGTTTCACAGGGATCGAATGAAGGGTAGAGTCACGGGTCGTAACTCATCTGAAATGTAACGTCCACTGTTCAAAGTGCCGTCAATGCGAACAAGAGGTGACTGAGACGTGTAACCAGTGGCACCCCATACCATGACTCCGGGTGATACGCCTGTATGGCAATGACGAATAGATACTTCCAATGAGAGTTCACCGTGATGTCGCCAAACACGGCTGCGACCATCATGATGCTGTAAACAGAACCTGGATTCATCCGAAAATTGACGTTTTGACATTCGTGCACCCAGGTTCGTCGTTGAGTACACCATCGCATGTGCTCCTGTCTGTGATGCAGCGTCAAGGGTAACCGCAGCCTTGGTCTCCGAGCTGATAGTCCATGCTGCTGCAAACATATATACTGGAGAATGCGACACACTATGTTTTCGTGAGGGGTCTGCGTTTCCGTGAACACAGAGAGAGTCGTACACAATGGGCTTGAGCGCCTGGCGGAGCCACTGACCTCGGTCGAGTTTCGCCTACTGTATGGAGAGCGAAAAGACCTGTCAGCCATCTGAGTGTCGCCACAGTTAATGTTTTTCCGTCCCGGTGCATCTGGAACGAAGACTGCTGGCGCTGACTGACTGTATTGTCTTCATGATTCTGAGAATTCTTGTGGAGAATGCCCTGGCTGGTGCGACTGTCTGGCGTCAGATGGCCGGTGGTCTTGCCATGTAGTTTTTGCAGCTGGTCAAATGGGAAGTTCAGTGCCCCCATCTAAATAGCTGGGGCATGATTGGTGAACTGAAATTGATGCCAGTTAATGTCATAAAGCCTTGCACAAAATTGGTAGGAATGGTCGATACTGGCGTGAACGACGTGAAAGTGTTGTTAACAAAACTCCTCTATTTAAACTAGGCTGAACTGCATGTGACTGCTTTAGTCTTTAATAAAACTTGCATCTGACTGCGTATTTAACTGAACTGAACTTTATCTGACTGCATGAAAATATTGTTGGAAAATTAATATTCAAAATACACATCTGACTGCATGAGAGTTTAGTGGTAAAAATAAATGAAAGTCACCAACCTGCATCTGTGGACTTAGCTCATGTACTCCTTCCCGTTTAGCCGATAATAAAACATATATTCAACTCAGCCGTAGTGCAATGGCATGAAATTGTCATTCTAGATAACTTTACTCATTTTGGCCCTGTTTGTTACTTAATAAAAATTCTGTCCTGATCTGAATAATTTGCCAACTGTGCAATGGCATATAGATTATTTTACTCTGATAAATGAAATTGTTAGCTTTACTCATGGGAACTTTACTTTAATGTACCTTCTGGTTCAATGCAAGCACAGGATGCGGAGAACGACATAAGGTGTGAGATGAAACTCTAATTTTATCTAAAAAATATTTATTGTTCAAACTTTAAAGGCACATGTGGAAAACTAAAAAAAACTTCTATAGCATGGCTTTACGAGATAGTTTCACAAAACGCTTATTGCATCAACAATGGGATTTCTATCTAGCTTTTAGACATTATTTAACCAAAGAAAACCTATTTTATTATTCTTTCTAGTTTCCCCAGGTATGTGCCGAGTTTCGCTCAATATATAGCTTATTATGTGCGTAGCGCCAATTCTTACTTTGATGCTGTCACGACCCAGCTGCCTCCTGCAGGCATCTAGCTCCGACTCGAAACACGTCTGCTATGACTACGCATCTCCTCACCACTACTCAAACTTTTACCGCGTGCACCTAGCTCTGTTAGCTGTCAAAGATCGTACTACTCGAAGATGTACTACTCGTCCAACCTTGCGGTTGGGAACTATCGACATTTTTCACTGGCTCTATCCTGATCGAATCTCAGCACATACCTTTCAGTTGTTCTGGTATAATGTGGGGGAATTTTGGAATCAGCACTGAATGGTGATTCGCATCTTTTCGAGTGTAGTGGGGAGTTAAATAACGTTGGCCTCGCTCTTGCATTGCGTGGGCGCATGGCATTGGGATCTGAACATTGTCGGAATCGGACAGTCTTGTGGCTTTGTCGAACTTTTTCGGAATCGTTGGGGAGCTGACTTAGGTCATACTCCAGTTTCTTTCTGCGACTTAATACCCAGATTCTTACTCTTCGTTTTCGTGCCTTAACCGACAGGGCGAGTTTAGGTGGTTTTGCTGTGTCTCTCCCTGGAGTTATATGAGACAGTTGCAGTGCATGTGTTTTTTAATGTACTTGATCAAATCCCTTAAGTGCATTTTTAAAGAAATTAAGCATATTCATTATTTTAGCGATAGTTCTGCAGCACAGTAGAAAAATTCTAAGAACTTCCTAAATTTTTGCCACTTTGGCCTTAATTCACAAAATTTGGAAAATCCAATTTCCGGTCATTTTTATTGCGGTATGCGATAAACATTTCTTTTAAGTTGCTCAGTAATAAGTATTTCTGTTTTTTAACCTTTTCTCCATCTATCCGAACAGTAATACAGTCCTTTTTTCCTGGACAAATCCGACTAAACTCTTCATCCTCAGAAAGCTTTTTCCCTCATTTACCTTTGGGCTGTGTCAATATTCCCTCTTCAGCTTTTAACTTTCTAGCCTTCCTTACCATTCTTTCTGAAACACTAAATACTTCCATAGTCTTTTTGATACACCAGCTTTGGGGAACTAAGGTCAAAATTTGAGTTTTCTCATTGTTATTTGATATATGTAATTTTTCTTTCAGTTCTTGGATCAGCTCAATGTAATCTGGACAAGTCAAGCATTGCTTGCTTGTGGATAATTGTTCCAATTCACTAGGATCAAGTCCTCCCACTTCTGCAATTTTCTTAATAGCTGCACCTTCAACTTGATGTATTTTGCGCTTTGCATATCCTTTTGTATCCCAAGCACCAATTCATTGAAATTTTAATGGTGATATTCCAACAGATGTTAAGCTTGTATTCAAATTGTGAACAACATTAGTCTCATCATCTTCATCTGACTGACATGTAATGTCAATTTGTGAATATTTCAGTGTATCAAATTCTTTTCTACAGGAATGGTACTTTTTTGGCCTGGTTTAATATCAGACATGGTTATACTTTTTAGTAGGTCAGCTGTTTCTATGTTGATTGAGCGCAAGCTTTTTCGTGCAGTGTGGTTCTTCTTGCCAAATGGGTTGCAGCATGATCTTTGCAAAAATTCAAATCTTTTTAGGAGTAAGCTTCATGATGGAAGCATAGTTGAATATTTTCAGTAGAGTGTAAACCGCTCCATCTAGTAAGTAATTCTCGTTCTTCTAAGGAAAGTGCTTTACAGCTTTCAGAACTTTTAAGGCACTGTATGTCGTTAAATGGCATGGGGAATCAGTATTTCCAAAACTGCATACATTAACTTGATCTTGTTCTTCCATTTTAGCAACAACTTGATATGCCACAGACACTAAAATCAAATTGTCGAGTCCTAAATGAAGAAAACAAATAAAATTAATAAGCATTCAGATTCCCAAAAAATTATGTAGCAGTCTCTAGTACAGTTAAATGGTTAAATTTAGCAATGAAGCTGTCACAGACAGGTTTAAAATCACCGAATAAACAGCAAAATGAATATTTAAACAATGAAGACATAATCAACAAAATTCCAAATTTTAGACGATATTTTCGCACCTTACCCAAAGAGACACTAAAATGAAAATAAGTTTTTCTAATAGAATGAAATGTACTCTGTTGAATGGTGTTAATTAATGTAATGTGGTAGGCATCCATTTTGAGATACATGACTTTGAAAACGGGTATATATTGATACATTCATATTTTTTAGCAAATTTACAGAATGGTAGCACAGTAATTAAACACATAAGCCAGGTCAAAATTTGTGATATACTAAACACCCAGACAGACAGTAGTTTGTCAAAAGACCAGGTCCATAGCGCACTTTATCCACTACTTAAGTCTCGTAAAAGTATGGGGCAAATTTCTCGCGATATGATTTTTTGCCCACTTTGAACTGAGATTATGCCAAATGCATTTCTTCCTGAACTCTACTTGCAACATTTGTGTGTAGAGCACACAAAGTTGTACCACTATAGCCAGAAGCAAGAGTCTAGCTCTTTTACATTAGGAACAGTGGAATGCCAAACTTGACGATTTCTTCACGATTTTTCGGCCTCTCTAAAAGTAATCTTCACGAAATGGCTCTACCACCTCAACCAAGTTACAGGTGAGCCTGAAACTTCGCATAAGTTCATGTAGGGTCCTCAGGTACATCCTGTACAAATTTCAGCAAAACTGAAGGAGGTCGAGCTGGGAGCCCTAGGACATTTCACGTGGAATGACCCTGTTGGAAAGATGGTTCATTAGATGTACGCCTCAATATTCTCCTTTACCTTTGCTGTTCACTCACTTTTCGGAGTAAATGAAAAACACTCAGTAATAAAACTTTATAACAAGGATTCGGTACTCTAGGTATAAATCTACAACCACTTCTGATGCTTTGTCACTGTGATAACGGGTAATTTACGCTCGAGCATGTTCTCCTATTACATAGTGAGTAAATGTGCTGAAAGTGCCAGAAAGCCACGAACGCACTGCATGGGTAACCAGTGTAAACAGTGTATAGGGGTAGTGTTAATGTTTTTATGTTCTCGTTAGTTGTAGACAGCTTTTACTGTTCCTGGCGGACACTATCAGTATACACGTATGCCGTTCGGGTGGAAGAATGGACCAGCCACTTTTCTGCGATTATTAGATGGGATTTTAAGGGGATTGAAACCAAAGACATGTATAGTTTACCTAGATGACATTATAGTATCTTCGAAGGATAAACCAGAAAATGTATCGCGGTTAAGAGAAGTCCTTAGAAGATTGCGGTCGGCACGGTTAACTTTAAGTTTACAAAAATGTAATTTTACGCAGACGCAGGTCAAATCTTTAGGTCATGTAATCAGTGAACAAGGAGTTCAAAGCGATCGTAAATTTGTAAAGGATTTTGCTAAAATAGCCGAGCCGTTAACAAAGTTTTTAAAGGAAGGGGTTAAATTTCAATCCGGTGTTGATGTTTCCGAATTTTGAAGAAGACTTCATCTTACCACGTGACGCTTCAAATGGCGCAGTAGGATGTGTTTTGGGGCAAACGGTAAAGGGAAAGGAGCATCCGGTGGCGTATGCTTCCAGACAGTTAAATAGGGCAGAGCGGAATTATTCCACAACGGAAAAGGAGATGTTGACTGTAATACACGGAGTAACGTATTTTGGTTGTTACCTTTATGGTAGGAAGTTTAAGGTCATACAGATCATGCGGCGTTGAGATGGTTACTGGGACTTAAGGATTCTTCTAGTTGGTTAACATAGGGGGCTCTAAAATTGAATGAGTTTGACTTTGAAGTAATTCATAAGCCAGGGATGAAACACGGGAATGCAAATGCATTATAAATAATGGATAAGAGTGTCGCGGATTGGCAAAGGGCACAAGCAGAGAATGAGGAGTGCCAGGGTTTTAAAACTCAACCACATTTCATTGTGGAGGGAAATTTGTTGTGTAGAGTCACCAGGTGTGGACCATGGGTAGTGGTACCAAAGAGTTTGAGAGAGGAAGTCTTAAAGCAGGCCCACGATCATGTGCTTTCAGGGCATGGGGGTCGTCGAGCAACGGAAAGACGAGTAGCAGAACGATTTTGGTGGTGCACTCGGAGAAGGGATGTGGAACAATACGTAAAAAATTGTGTACCGTGTGTGCAGTGAGCGGATGTGACACACGCATGAATTCCATTGCATAGGTTACCGGCGGCTTCGAAACCTTTGGAGTTTATCGGGCTAGATGTCTGCGGGCCATATAACAAAACACCGACAGGGAATCATTACATTTTAACTATAATTGATCTCTTTTCGCGGTTTCTAGCCATGTTCGCAATACCAGACCAGCAGGCAAATAATGTCACACAAGGTTTAGTCAATAACTGGTATTGAAGTTTGGCGTGCCTGATACCATAATTACGGATCACGGAATGAACTTCATGTCCGAATTAATGACACAGTTGTGTCGGTTATTGAGAATTAAAAAATTATGGACCAGTCCATTTCATCCACAGGCGAATGGGAGAACGGAGCAAATACATAAGACAATTTAAAATCTGCTAAGTTATTATGTGAATGGAAATCATGATAAGTTATAACACCAAAATACATTTGGGGGTCGGAATGTCACCATTTGAGGTGGTCTATGGTCTATGCCATCACCGTTTGACGTTCTATGTCCGAAATCGGGAGCTAAAGGGGACGCAGTGATGGAATTTGCACGGACAATACGGGAAGTCTGGAAGAGGATACAGAATGCCAATACGAAAGCGTTGGAAAGGCAGGAAGAACAGAATAAGCGGTTGGGACCTTTACCACAGTACAGGGTAGGTCAATGGGTACTGATCACGAATCCAAATACACCCAAGGCAAAGACGAAAAAATTCTTGATGAAGTACCACGGACCATACCAGGTCGTGGAGATGACTTCGCCTGTAAATGTTAAAGTGCAGCTGCCAACAAAAACATCCGTTATCCATGCAAGTAGGGTAAAGCCTTTCAAAGGAATGGTGGACGGATTACCTCAATTACAAGGAAGTGACCCAACTGCAGAGGCTAGGCAAAGCAAACGGAAGAAGGAGGTCGCGGCGGAGGGGCAACAGCAGATGCATAACGTTCCCTACGTGTTACAGCCATGAAGGGAGTAAATTATTATATGTGTAATATTGTATGGCATGTTTACATTTTTTATTTTTGTATCAAGGGATAATTTGCGTTTTTTGTGTTTTGGTGGGGCAGATAGTAGTTGCGTTTTTCTTGTTTGTTGTTTTAGTTTTGTCATTGTATGGGGGGGACTATTTTCAGAGAGTTCGATAGGGGCGGAGTGTACTATCGGGAATTTTTGAGGGTGTCGTACGATGTTGTACTGACTTGTAGTGGGAAGGGGTTCTGGAGATATTACCAATGCAGAATCTGACATATCTAAACCCCACGTTAAATCCAGAGGGTTTGGAAACGTTGCATTCCTTTATTAATGCGCAGGAAGGATCTAGTATTGGAAGACGTTCGAATGTTACAACAGTACCACACCGACAGAATAATGACAGTGAGCATTTCAGCAACAGGGTGTGCCGTTTTTCTATTTTTCTTGAGTATAGCTTTGTGGAGAGTGTGGAAACGTGCACCAGTAGAGGAGGTGCCACAACACATCAGTTGTCTACGGCGTGGGTAAACAGTGTAAGTGGTGGTGTGTTGGGGCTTATGGGCGCTCAACATCGAGGTCATCAGCGCCCTGACACACATTAAAAGGAACGAATGTGGACTGACCTAAGAAAAAAGCACACACTCAAAGAAAGCAGGAAAATGTTACAAAAGAAAGTAAAACCTAAGGAAAGGGGAAACATAGCAACAAGATTGTCACAGGAAATTGTTATTGGCTGGCCACTTACATAAAATATGGGCGAGCTTGTCACACAGTGAGCAAATTAAGATCCTCTCCCTAAAATTTTTGTAAAAACATTTGAAATGGCACAGAACTTTAACACTTTAACCACATTCGTCCGAGTGTTGCCTAAAAGAGATGGCAGGTCCGCTGGCAAGTCAGCCGCGACCCGCTGGTCAGAAAATAAAACGCAATCCAATAAAACGTGGCGCACAGTGACCTGGACGCCGCAAGCACTACACATTGGAGGGTCCTCTCGCCGGAGCAGGAAGCCGTGCGTCATAGGGCTGTGGCCTATTCGAAGCCGAGTGAGGAGAATCTCGTCCCGTCGATGGGGCTGAAAGGAAGTACACCACAAACGCGTTGTGGGCTTGACTATACGGAGCTTATTGTCAGTCACTTCCAGCCACTCATCCTCCCACCGACGCATGACCCGTGAGCTCAACAGCGAGGTGAGTGCGTGCAAGGGGATAGCACACTGAGATACTTGTGGGGCGAGGCACGCCTCCTTGGCTGCGAGATCTGCCCTTTCATTCCCTGCAATGCCGACATGCCCCGGAACCCAGCAGAAAGTTACAACCTTCCCCAGTCGCTGTAGTCTGAGGAGGGCATCCTGGATGGTCTGGACAATTTTGTCTGCCGGATACAAACGTTGCAATGAGTGAAGGGCACTGAGTGAATCGGAACAGACAAGAAATTTAGGAGAGGAAGAATGTGGTGGTGGTTGTTAGGAAGAATGTCTCATGTGCTCCAGTGCCCGCAAGATCGCAAACAATTCTGCATCAAAGACAGTAAAAGTCTGAGGCAGTCGGACCTTGAGGACACGATATGGAAAAACAACTGAGCAACCAACAGAATCCCCTTGTTTAGACCCATCCGTAAAAACAGCTACATAGTCGTGGTGCTCAGATAAAATGGCAGAAAATGCTGCATTAAAAACGGTGGCAGGAGTGGAATCTCTCTTGTACTGCAATAAATCTAACATCACTCCGGGCCTCTTCAGTAACCAGGGTGGCAGGCGGTTAAAACCTTGGATTTGGGGTTGTACAGACTCCACACCGAGGGACTCTAGTACACGTTGCACACAGATCCCAAACGGCAACGTAGCCCGGGGACGGCGGGAAAAAAGGCGGTCCAGAGGTGGATGGGCAACAAGATGGTGAGCAGGCAATCTGGGAGCTGCAAGAAACTTACAAGCCTGGCGCACCAGCAGGAGCTGTCAGCGGATGGTAAGTGGTGGTTCGCCAGACTCAGCACAGAGGCTGGGTACGGGACTGGTCCGATAAGCACCCGTGGCCGGTCGGATCCCAGCATGGTGAACAGCGTCAAGGATCCGCAAATAAGATGGCCTCGCTGACCCATATACTATCCACCCATAGTCCAGCCGTGAACGCACAAAAGCTCCATAAAACTGTAGGAGACGCGCCCTGTCCGCGCCCCAAGACCTGTGGCTGAGGCACTTGAGGATGTTCAGTGCCTTCAGCGTTCTGGCTTTCAAGTCACGTAGGTGTGGCAGCCATGACAACCTGGAGTCAAAAATTAGGCCCAGAAACCGCACTGTGTCTCTAAAATGTAGTACAGTATCCCCCATATGCAAGGCAGGCAAAGTAGAAAGATGACGAGAACGATTAAAATGAACACAAACACACTTTTCGGCAGAAAACCGAAAACCCGTCTTTGCAGCCCACTCCTCTAACCGCCGCACTGTTAGCTGCAACTGACGGCCCTTCGGTTGCAACACTGGAGGAGGAACAGAAAACAGCAAAGTCGTCCACAAATAAGGAGCACTGTACTGGACTCCTCACTGTAGACGTTACACTGTTGATGGCTATGGCAAAGAGGGTAACGCTTAAAACACTGCCCTGGGGGACACCGTTCTCTTGCTCAAAGCGATCAGACAGTGTGTTACCAACGCGGGTCCGAAAAAACCGCTGAGACAGGAAAGACCGAATGAAAATGGGGAGGCGGCCACGAAAGCCCCATTGATACATTTGTGCAAGAATACAGTGTCTCCAAGTAGTATCATATGCCTTACTGACATCAAAGAAGATACCGATACAGTGATGCTGACAGAGAAAAGCCTGCTGAACAGCCACCTCTAGGAGGGTCAGGTCGTCGACCGTGGACCGAAATTTTCGGAATCCACAATGAAAGCGGCTAAGGAGCTGTCTGGTCTCTAACAGCCAGACAAGACGCCGCTTAACCATCCGTTCCATGGTCTTTCCGACACAGCTTGTCAAGGCGATACTACGATAACTACCGGGACATGTGCGGTCCTTTCCTTGTTTGAGGAGAGGGATGAGAATTGCCTCCCTCCGCGAGGTGGGGAACACTCCTGTCTGCCATATGAGATTAAAACATTTGAGGAGGATTTCCTTTGACGCCGCTGGCAGATGTCGAAGCATGGAGTACCGGATGCGGTCGTAACCTGGTGCAGTGTCAGAAGTCTCAGTAAGTGCCGATTCAAGTTCCCACATGGAGAAAGGGGAATTGTAGGCCTCAGAACTGTTCGACCGAAAGTCCAAGGTCGCTCTTTCGACAGTCACACGGTAGCGATGAAACGCTGGATCCTGATTTGCAGTGGCAGTACTTTGTGCAAAATGCTCTGCCAGCGTCTGAGCAATGGCTCTGGGTGTCGTTTGGAGGCATCCCTGGTTCAGGACTGCTGCTATTGGTAAACGGCTATGTTTACCGGAAATCCCCTGGATGGCTTCCCATACTCTTGTGGAACAAGTGGAACGGTTGATGGAGTCCAGGAACTCCTGCCATGACCTTTTCTTGCTCTCTTTAATGACACGCCGTGCCCTGGCTCTCGCGATTCGAAAGGCGGTAAGATTGACCGCTGTTGGGCGGCATTTAAATCGGCGAAGAGCCGCACGCCTGTCCCGGATGGCTGAACGGCACTCTTCTGTCCACCAAGGCACAAGGCGCCGCTTAGGAGTGCCAGAAGACTGTGGTAAGGACAGGTCAGCAGCATGATGGACCACAAGCGTGTTGTGAGCCACCCATTCCTGTACATTATTGTGGCGGTCAAAGACAGCCAACCGAGTGAACAGTGGCCAGTTAGCCCTGCCAATCATCCACGATGGTGGCCGCGGCTCCAGCAATACATCATCCAGGAGATGAATGCGGATAGGGAAGTGATCGCTGGAATGAAGCCGTCAATGAACTCCCAGTGAACAGAGTCGGTGAGGGTTGGAGAGCAGAAAGATAGGTCAATGGCTGAGAATGACCCTGTAGCAGTAGAAAAATGAGTCGGAGTACCTGTGTTGAGGATGTTAGGAGGCTCTCCAAAATTCTACCTCGAGCACAAAGAGAAGTGGAGCCCCACAGGACATGATGGGCATTGAAGTCTCCCAGGAGAAGAAATGGGCGGGGGAGTTGGTCGATAAGATATGTGAGAGCGTCTAAGGTCATTGCATCCAGAGGGGGTAAATAAAGGGAGCAAACGGTAAGCCTCCGAGGTGAATAAATTTCAACTGCAACTGCTTGCAGGTCAGTATCCAGGGGGAGGGCAGAGGAGTGGTGGTCATTATTGACAAACACAGCAACTCCGCCTTTGGCCCTTTCTCCAGTCAGGTCATCTTTGCGATATGACGTATAGCCCCTTAGTACAGGAGCATCAGATGGTTTTAAATGTGTTTCCTGTAAACACAAGCACAGGGGGCGTTGCCGTGCTAGGAGGTTCAGTTCCTCCACATGTGCCCGGAATCCATTCATGTTCCACTGTATAATGGGAGCTATCTATCAGGGTGGGAGTACCTTCATTCTCACTTTCTGTTGGGGAGGAGAGCCCACAACAGGTGGAGGCTCAGTTTTGGGGCGAGATGATTGCCCCAGTCTGACATCAACCTCCATCGCCGCAGAAGAGGAGTCGAGAGAGACGTCAGGGAGAATGACATCCACATCAGGAGACTGTATAACTGCAGTCTCCTTTAGTGGGCGAGTCTTCACCTTTGTTTTTGGCTTCGATGTTCTGGCCTGAGGTGGCATTGGAGCCAAAACCTCAGAAGCCGTAGGGGGTGTAGCAGTGCTGGGCGGTGCACAAGACTGGACCCGGGAAGGGGCAGGAAGTTCCATGATGTCAGCTACCACGGCCTGGTCAGAAGGCCGGGGAGGAGCAGCAGGCTTCACAGGAATAGCAGCAGCACACGTACATTGACAAGCGCAGGTGCTAGTGCTGACAGTAGCAACCTCCGTTTGTGTAGCGGCATCGGTTTTCAAGACTGGTTGTTTGAGAACGGAAGAAAAGGAAGCAGCGAACATGGGCGGCTGCATGGACTTGTAGATTTTCTTCGCCTCACCATACGGGATGCGTTTTGTAGTTTTTAGTTCCTGGATCTTCCGTTCCTCAAGGAAAACTCTGCATTCCCTACTCCACACAGGGTGAGCCCCAAAGCAGTTGACACACTTGGGAGGAGAGGAGCAACCAACTCCCTCAAGGGCGGCTTTACCACAATTCCCGCAAGTGGCTTCCCCTCTACAGCCGAGAGTAGTGTGTCCAAAGTGTTGGCATTTAAAACACCGCATGGGGTTGGGGTAATAAGGCCGTACACTGAGACGTAGGAAACCTGCCTTCACATGCTCTGGCAATTTGGTGGTGTTAAATGTAAGGATAAATGAGTCAGTCTTTATGAGAGCACCATCCACCCGTTTCATAATGTGTTGCACGTCCACAATTCCTTCCCGGGACCATTCAGCCTTCAGTTCGTCTTGGGGAATGTCAACGAGATCTCTGCAAGTCACAACACCCTTGCTGTAGTTCAAGGTGTTGTGAAATTCAGTCTCTATCGCAAACTCCCCAAGAAATTGTGCCTTCTGAAGGTTCTGGACTTGCTGGAAGCTAGATGTTTCAACCAACAAGGTGCCATTTCGCAAGTGCTTTACAGATTTTAATGTGCCAGCAATACCTTCTAAGCCCTTCTGTATATAAAATGGCGAAACTTTTTCAAAACTCCCATTTTTCTTTTAATTATGAAAAACACATTCTGCGAAGCAGGATGCGTTCTGTTACTACTACCTGAATCAGGAGGACTGGCTACACGAGCCCTGTTGTTGGATTGGGTGTTAGAACCCACCAGCGGTCCACCCTTTCCGCTGGCAGGAGAAGAATAAAAGTTCGAGGGTTCCATCTCGGTCCCACGAGCAGCTAGGGAACTAGAAGTCCACCTAGACAGAGCCCCGCGTGCCTAGGTAAGCCTTATACAATTGGGGCTCGGCAGGTGCCCCAGAGGTTGCCCGCTTGCGACTGTTCCACCCCAACAGCCATGCATCTTATAGGCGCGCAGCACACCGTAAGATTGAGGGGTTTTTATAGAGGTTTAATTTCCTCGCAATCCAGGCGGTCAAGCCAAGATTACCATTCCCCGCAACACACAATGTTCCACAGCCGCGCCATGCGGTGGTCGCTGAAGCATGTCCGGGGATTACGGTGACAGGAGACTGGCGGCGCTGACCAGTCCCCAGCTCAGGACCCCGGGGTCGTCAAGCCCGTACTCAGCAAATGAATGCTGAGCCCCGGGGGGGGGGGGGGGGGGGGGGGGGTAAACAGTGTATCGGGGTTGTGTTAATATTTTATGTTCTCGTTAGTTTTAGACTGTAGCATATAAGTTTTGTGAACAAAGTATGTTTACGCAGCCACAGGCCATGGCTGTTATATTTCGATTCGGGACGAATCTTGTTGAAAGGAGGGAATTTTGTTAAAATTCAGTAACGGCGCGGTTGGGCGACGAAGTCTGGGGCCGCTGGCAGTGTGTAGTATTAGTCGGGAGCCAATAGGCCAGACAGGGTAAACAAGTGTGGAGCTGTAGTGGCGTATTACACGTACGATTTGTTTGGAATGAAGCAACAGCGAGGCAGGGAGCTGCTGCGTTGCTTTAAGTTATTGCGATGTATGAGGCGGGGCACTATTCCAGAACCAGGAGGGCGATGTGTAAATGGCTGACGTATGGGAATTTAGCCCTGTCATAGTTTCTGTCTCTCTCTGACACCACGTCAGAAGCGAGGGGAAAAGCAGTATAAATAGTCAGGCACTTTTAGCTTGAGGAGTGTATCAGGTCAGTCGAGAGTCGGGTCGGGCCTGTGCTGGTCTACGCTTATAGGGGACAGTGTGGCAGGAATGTGGTAAAATTCTGTGTAACCTGTACTTTATTTCTATGTACTTGTTCGGGCTGTATTCCACCTCCAGGGACGCAACACTGGGGTGGGACGGAACGGCAGCCGGGTACTTGTGGATAGCACGGTCTGCCTGAAACAGGGCAGCGACAGCGGTCTGCAGTGGGTTCAGGACGAGCCATGTTCGCTTCCCACCTGGCGTACCGGGGTCCGGGTGAGGTGTTTGCTGCGGGAGGCGCGGCAGTGCTGCAGTTGCACCAGAGATGGCGGCGGGTGTTGCCATCCGGCAAGCAGCACTAGCGGCAAGTTGCGGCACCGCATCCAGGATGACGCAGGTTCGACTCCGGTCCTGACCTGGGAGCAACAACGGCCCGAGGGCCATGGGGTGACCAGTACAACCACCTTCGTCCTATGGTCAGACAGAGTAGGCCAAATGGGGCGGAGGGCGGCGAGGACCAGGGACTGTAGCAGTCTCCGGAATTTCGAGCATCTACGCGATGCAAGACACGACGCCTAGGCGGGCAGCGACTGGGGAGAGCGCAGCCAACTACCAGCTGAGTGGCCTTGATGATGGGGCATCAGCGTCGGCATACCAAGAGTTGCTGAGCCGGCTGGACTCGTGGGACAATGCTGCGGGTGGCACGCTGACACTACGCTGCACCCATCATAGTACTGTAAATTATGTGAATAAAGGAATACTTCCGAATCCTGCTGTATCACTCTGCACTGCCCCTTGATGCCATTGTATTTTCTCAGCCTCCTGACGAAATACGGCGCTTCAGCTCAGTATCTGGAGTCTCGGGTTCGACCATCAACACCCCACAACACTAGAATGGTTTTCTGTTGTTCCATCTGTTGGCTCCATTGAATTGACTGAAAATGGCAGAAAATATTTCATGGCAATGGGATTTTGATGGATTTGCAACGAACCGTGAAAAGGTTGAAATATGGGGTTCTTCTTCCTTTTGGAGCAAAATGCCAGATTTATTATGTTACAGTTACTTGTATGACATATGACACTGAAATCAATTATAGGTACCCTGGCAGTCATGATTCATATTGGTATGTGAGCAGTCATAGTTGACTGAGCTACTTTGCAAAATTTCATCTATAACTCTACATGAAGAACTTGGTGGAGATGAAATTCTTCCCAGTCAATTAATTATCTGTAGCTGAAAAGTTATTTCGCTTGACAATGGGATGAGCTGCGAGGGTTTTAGCCAATTAAACAAGCTAGGAGTAGAGGGTACACAAAATGGATGCATCCATTTGTATGCAGACACTAATGATAAGATGCCACATATGTCGACTGTTCTCTAGTAGGGGAGCGGTTTTCTGTGAATTGTTATAATATTCACGAGGGGTGGAGTTACTTGAACTTTATAGAGCAGTCCTCTTACAGGCACAATCCCATGGATGATACAAAATGCCAATAAAACTGTATTTACAGCACTGATTGGTGAAAATGAATTGATCATAAACAAATTCAGAGACCGTTTTAACTCATGGAATCAAGGAATAGGTGGTTTACTTCCCTAGGGGTAGACTAGAGGTCCTAGTATCCATAGCGATGCAGAACATGGTACTTTAGTACACTGGTTTTATAAGAGAGGAATATGAGATCCGTATGCCATTGCCAAACATATTTCGAGTGCGGAAAGACAACAAGACTTTGTTGAATTTCTGTGTGTGGGATCATAATTTATGAGAAATTTACCATAGAGTTTGGGAGTGGGCAGAGTAGTGGTGGTGTGTAATGTTGTGAAAGCCTATTATTCCCATTAATCACCTCCAAAATGAAGTGTCTGTCTGTTATGAAGATATTTAATCATTCATAAAAAGGTATAAGTATAGGGCGTCTTCTTGTGCTTAACTAGGGTGTGAAAAGGTGATGTTGTGCGTGAGATAGAGAGGTATTCATGCTCTTCACACATTGTTGTGCAGTTGTTTCAACAGCTTAAATTAAGTTTGCGTTACAATCTGGTTGACGACGAGCACTGTTAAAGGATTTTGGAAGTATGACATAATGAATCTGAAGCATCTGGATAGCCTGTTCATATTTCAGCACTGTCTGCCCATGTGTACCATCGCATTTGTATCCCCAGATGTTGCTGTGGAACACTATGTGTAGACGACATCCCAGATTACCTTTTTAAATTTCTTCTTATGTATAGACTTGCCGACATTGAGTTTTTGATTAGAACGAGCGCTAACTTATTTACACTTTATTTTTAACATAGCAGTCTATTCTAACAATTACTCCTCGATAGTTGCCATACGAATATTCTGATAACCCACAGACTAAAACAGAAATAAAATAATGACAGCTATGAAGAGGAAGGCCATCCAATTAGTTTCCCCGCTCTTAATTTATGCTATTTCTGTTGAGCTATAGGCCTTGCCTTATACCTCTCATATTTCAGGTATTTGTCAATTCGCAAGCTATTTCCGCTGTGTCTTTGAAGTGCAAAGCTTTATTCCTGGATTGGTAGCCGGCTGAAGAACCACATCAGCTCTGGAATCGTATTCCTTCTTGCAGTGAGGACGAATGGGACTTTGGGAACATTGTAGATTAAGTCTGGCAATCCTGTGATAGTCGAGAAATTTTCTGTAGTGACACAGAATTATCCTTCAAACTTCATTTGATATAGGCTTGGTATTTCAGTTAAATATTATGAGCAAATTTCACTTATGGCGTGTCATCTAGATAATGTATGTTTATAGTCGAGAAACGTCAATTTACGCAGAAACTACAACTTATTCCGTCTTCATTGCGAATTAACTGCCTTAGCCAGCACTAGGACTATGAGGAAGCACTAAATACTGTATTTGCACCGGGAATGTTGTCGAGCTGCAAACGAAAGTAGCATTGGTTCTAGGTTGCAATCTCACAGGAGACTGTCGTTTTACCTCTAATGTGACAGAGCTACAATCGTAACACATGACTGTAACACATAATTCTCGTCAAAACGATCCTATAAGAGACGACTTGAAAGCACTCAGCCTGTAGAGGCACAGATAATCGAGGTTCCTGCCTTCACCATTTTATAAACTCGAAACAAACCTATGCTACCACCTCCTATTTCCAGGTAAATTTTGCTTAGTATTCCTCATATAATATATTGAGAAAATCCTGGTTACAGCATTATTGTTACGGTATGGTGTATACACAGTTTATAGAAAATATTCCAAGCTGAAAACCAAACAACAGTATTAAATAAAATCATGCTTGCACGTATGGTTTTAGAAACGTCTGCTGTTGATCTTGAGCTCAACGCGCGAGACGTTGCGATTACCTGGACTGACGCCTGCTAGCATCAAGCGACTGCAGGCTGGCGGAGCAGAAATTGATATCACGGTAGGCAGCGATGAGCTCTTCATGGAAATGCTTCCCTAAGTTTTTGCTGTTGCTATTAGTTTAGAAAATGATATAAATTATTTTCAAAAAATTGATACTGTTAGCAGACCTACGAGTTGTGCTGTACTAAATCATGGAAGGATCAGGTTCGGTTGCACTTCGCAGCGTTTACCAGCCAGTGCAGCAGAGTCGTTGAAGTGGAAGAAACACTTCCTTTGGAAACTTCTGCATCCTACAGGGCTGGCAGTTTGAGTAAGTGACAGTCCTGTGATTTTATTTCAGTTATTACAAAATCTAAGTTGAATTTATGCCATGGATAGTTGAGGCAACTGTTTAATGGCGACTCAATCGAGCAGGATGCACTGAACAGACCGTTATCCACTCCAGCAGTCAGGAAGTCTGAATTCTCGTCCAGTGCAGTGCAACTGAGCTACGGCATAATTGTGACGAAGCTATATGCGATGATCAGTTTTACCATTGCTTGATGTGCTTACAGAGCTCCATGTAGAGGTATCTTTAAGGAATTAAAAATCGTGACCTTACCATCTATATTTATATTTGAAAGCATCTGCTTCATTAAAAACCATCAAGTTTCAGCTGTGAATAGTGAGATCCACAATTATCAAACAAGGAACAGGGATGACTATCCTTGGGATGTGCACAGAAAATCAGTATATCAGGACAGTGCTATTTACAAACCAAAAATTCTGTACAATGCATTGCCAGATAGCATCACAAGATACCAAACATTAATACGTGAAAAAAAGAACTAAAAAAATCTACTAATAAACAACAGCGTCTACAGCATTAATGAATACCTGGAATTTTGCTCAAATATGTAGGTCTGCTTCATAAGTCTTTAAACAAAAATTCATAATTATCAACCATTCCTAGATAAAAACAAACTAATTTCATCCATGTATGTATCTAATTATGCACCTAGCTAATCATCTTGATGTTGAAGCTGTTTTGTCTGTGTTTGCTCTAACAATAACATATGTTTTAGAGTAGGGTCCACCTTTAGCAAAACACAATTTTGTTTTTTGTCTCAGAATGTTTCACTGCAGTTGCAGATCATCAGTGGTTTTTTTATTATTATGGCTGTTAAACATAAGGAATGTTCTTTACTGTTTAAATACATATATAAATATTCGTTTCTAAATCGTAATTATAGGTTTTTGAAGAGCACATAAAATTGTTTATTCATACGCTCTTACCATAAGGCGTGGTTTTCCTGCTGTATTACGTTTATACAGTGACTGTTTTTCTTTACAATTTGTCACCTGCAACTATATACAACTTAATGTAGGCAAAACATTTACCCAAAAATTACTATTTCTAAGCTGTTATGGCTATACCTGGGATTAATAATTTATGTGTAAGTGTGTGTGTGTACCTATTCACATTACGTTTCACTTACGGTTTCTTTTTCGTAATCTTCTTCATTGTCAAGTTCTATGTATGGGAACGGGATACGATTATCAGTCGGATGCAATAACTATCCCCATTAAATTCCACATAGAGTTGTATTTTGTAGTTAGTCATAAACGTGTACTCAGCATGAGATACAGAACAGAACTAAAAACTAATATGGAGGCTCAGCAGAGCAATAAGAGTCCAAATATGGTGTTGATCGTGGTCGATACGACCAATCGACACCACACAGCCCCCCCTCCCCCATGCAGTATGGAGTACGACCTGTGAGGCTTGAATGGAGGTCATGTGGGCGTCGGCGTCGGTAGTAGTCGTGCGAGGTGGCAGGTGCACGACCAGGATTTCCATCTCGGTCGAGGCGGAGTGCGGAGGCGGAGTGATTGGCAGCAGGTCCACCCCGCAGTCAGTCAATCAGCGGAGGCAGACGATGCGTCGGCCGACCCGAGAGCAGGCGTGTGGAACGGCCTGCGGTGTGGTTCAGGCATGCCCGCCCCGAATGCAGATCGGGCCGTCTGAGCAGATGAACGTGCAAATTTCTGACGGGTCGCACTCACGGAGGAGGGACAGGCTGACATTTAACTGCCCGTTGGTGGGTGACGCCGCGGTGTCTGCTAGGAGCACGAGCACACGGTCATCGAAGGTGACGATCGACACGTCGGCCACGCGGTGTGGTGGTACATTGCAGCACAGGTTGAATGTGGGAGAGCGAGTGTCAGCAGTCGGTGAAGTGGCGGCGAAACCCGCACGTGGGGTGGATGGCGACGTGCCTGGAAAACCTGTGAATAGCGGCGACGAATCATGGGTTGGAGGAAACAGGGCCGTGGGATGAGACAAAGTATTTTCGGGCTCCACGGCGAAAGAGTCGTCAGGAGGGTCCGACTGAGACGGCAGAGGGGCGTCGGCGTCCACGAAAGCAGTTTGAGCCTGCGCAATTAAACAGTTTTGAGGATGATCTTTTACCATAATGCCGAATGTTGTCTCACCCTGTCGGAGTACCTTAAAGGGGCTGAGGTAGGGTGATTGCAGGGGTTGTCTGACCACATCATCCCTGAGCATAATGTAGGAGCAAGTGTCGAGTGAGGTTGGCATGTAAGTGTCCGGTGGGAAATGGCTGATAGGCGGGTGTAGCCGTGCATGTTTGAAGTGAGTGTACATGCGACTAATGAAATCTGGGGAGGGGAGAAAATACTCGGGTGTTTGAGGCGGGATAAGTTCCCCTGGTAGGACTGGGTTCTCCCCGAAAACGAATTCAGAGATGGTTCCCTGTAAGTCTGGTTTAATGGTCAAATGGAGATCGAGTAACACCCATGGAAGCACCTCAGACCAGAGGTAGTCATGGCACCTGAAGGCAGTTTTGAAGGTGCGGTGCCACTGTTCTATTAACCCTTTGCTTTTTGGGTGGTAGGCTGTTGTATGAATGTTTTTAATGCTGCAGATGTTACATAAAATGGTGAACAGGGCAGACTCAAACTGCCGACCTTGGTCGGTGGTGATGGTGGTTGGGCAACTGAACCTGGCAATCCATGAGGAGTCGAAACCCTTGGCCACAGTTTCAGCAGTGATGTTGGGTAAAGGAACAGAGCTTCCACCCAGCGAGAGATGCGGTCGATTGTGGAGAGAATATATCTGTGACCCTCCTACAGTGGTAGTGGAACGATAAGGTCGATATGTACATGACGAAATCTTCCTTGTGGAACTTGGCTAGTGGAGGGGAGGTGTGGTGGCCGATTTTGTTGCATTGACAGGAGACGCAGCCGTGTGCCCAGGTCTGACACTCCCATTTAATATTTTCCAAACGAAACGCTCAGATACAAGCCATGTGGTGGCGCAGACACCAGGGTGAGCGAGGTTATGCAAGGTGTCGAAGGCTTGTCAGCGCAATGTGGGCGGGAGCAACGGCCGAAGGGTGCCGGTAGAAGAATCACACCACACCTCATCCAAAATGCTGGGGAACTTGGCTTCAGTAAACACAAGAGTTGTTTGAGGATCTGCAAGGAGAGCTTGAGATTCCTTGTCAGAGGCCTGGAGAGCGGCCAGGTTGGATAAATCGATGATATGTGAGACAGTATTGATCCACGAGAAAAAATCAGCGGGGATGTTTTTTGTGCCTTTGATGTAGCGAACGTCTGTTGTGAATTGAGAGACTAAATCAAAGTGGCGGAAAAGCTGAGGGGATGGGTTCTCAGGAGGGTTGCTGAAAGCATCCGCTAGTGGTTTGTGATCAGTAAGGATGAAGAAAGAACAGCCCTCGACGTTGGGGTGAAAGTGTTTGAGGGCTTCATAGACTGCTAGAAGTTCCCTCTCAAAGCGGAATATTTCTTCTGAGCTGTAGACAGTTTTTTAGAGGAGAAATGAAGAGGAGAAACCATGTCACCTTTGTGTCGCTGGCATCCATAGTGATGAACAACTCGGCCGACGGGTTGGGATGGGCGAGTGTCATGGCGTGGGCTAAGGAAGATTTAGAGCCTTTAAGGCCTCCAGCATAGGTTCAGTCCAGCGAACTGGTTTAAGGCCTGAAGTCTGTTTGCCTGACAGCGAGTCTGTCAGCGGGGCCTGCATGGCGGCGGCAGAAGGCAGATGCCAACGGTAGTAATTTATTGTATCCAAGAAACGTCAGAGTTCTTTGTAAGCAGCCGGAGGTGGCAGTGACGTATGGCCTTCACGCGGGATTTGGGGGGCTGTATTCTGTCTGTAGAGATGGTGTAACCCAAAAACGTGACAGAAGACTGGCGCAATGGGAATTTGTCCTTGTTGACCTCGACGCCATTGGAGTTCAAGGTCTGGAGGACCTTGGATAAATGATTTTCGTGTTCCTCAGCTGGGTTTCTGAAAATGAGTATGTCATCCAGATATGCAAAGCAAAACTTGAACTCTCGTAAGATTGGGTCGAAGAACTGCTGCCATGTTTGTGCCGCGTTTTGCAGGCTGGACTGCATGAAGTTGCATTGGAACAAACGGGGTGGCGTGATAGTAGCTGTCTTTGGAATGTCTTCCAGTGCTACAGGAATCTGGTGATAGGCATGTTTACAATCAATAACACTGAAGACTGTGGCACCCGATAACATATGAGTGAATTCATTTATGTTTGGCACTGGGTAATTGTCTATGATGATACGAGCATTTAAGGGTCTGTAGCCGCTGCACATTCGGAAAGAATCGTCATGTTTGATGACGAGGTGAATCGGTGAAGACCAGTTGCTGCCCGATGGTTGCAGGATACCTGACTCCAAAAGTTCGTTAATTTGCTGCCGGGCCATGCGTATCTTAATGGGGTTGAGGTGTCTAACCTTGTGCCTAATAGGAGGGCTAGCAGTGGTAACTATCTTGTGTGTCGTTCTGTCAGTGACGGAAGAAACTGAGAACTGCACACGAGACCGAGCAATGTCCTGACGTGAATTTTTTGGACGAGCGGGGCGCGACGAGGCGTAACCGTTAGCGCGAATTGGAAAAGGCAGCACAAAAGTCACAAGCCTATTATGTGAGTGCGGCGTGCGCTTGTATGGAGAGGTCGGCTGCGTGCAAAGTGCGGAGCGGGATGGGACGCGCAGCGACTGTCTGTTGTCAGCCTTGCCTTGGGTAGCCGGCGCGGGCGAGAGAGATGTTGGCATCACAGGGGGATCAGAGATGGCCACCGAGTCATGTGGCTGGTGTGTGATAGAGGGGGAATGTTTATGAACACGCGGGGCGGCTGCTTGTGCGGTGGGTGTGGTCGTATCGCGCGCGTGACTGTCATTAGAAGCACAGTTTGAAACACATGGCAGTGAACGTGGCGAGCGCGTCGGGGGTGTGGTGTCTACCGGACGCGAATCGTCACACGCAATTAATGTTTTTGAACTAACCTGCTGAGTGTCTGAGCTGGTGTGTCCTGGAGAAACACGATTAGGTGGCGGCACTGTGGACTGCAGTTTCAGCAGTAAGGTGCAAGCCGCGACGAGCTCATTGTAAGTGTGTGCTATTCGTTGTTTCAGCTCGTTTTCCCCGCGGACTCGCGCCGCTGAGTCGTATTCTGACAGTAGGTTAGTGATGCAGGTCACAATGTCGCCCGCGAGGGCAGAGCACTCACGTACTAATTCACATGTTGCAAGAGAAACAGAACATGAAGCATAAGTGCGGGAGCACAGCATCAGTGTGTTAGCAGGATGATGTAGCACTGAGCCCTGAACCAAGCTTGAAGAGTTTGTAATGTGACAAAAAATTCATACCGGGAATTGGTTCATCGATGTCGGCAGTGTAGAAAGTCCACGGAAAACACAGAGAAGGAGATAGGTGCACCGTAACTTTGACAGAGCCTGAGGTTTGTAACATTGATAGCTCATAGAAGTGACCTCGTCGGTGAAAAGGCGGGAGGAGCCTATGATGTGGGTATGATAGACACGTCAGCACCTGCGTCGACTAGGAAGATGAGCCGTGACGAAATGTCCATCATGTATAAACGACCGCTTGGCCGAGTGGATGGAGTGCAAAGTGTGAGAACGCCTGTGAGGTTCCCCGCAGTACTCGGCGTCTTCTAGATCCTGCAGTCAGTGTTTGGGTGGTGGCAAAGTAATCGACACTTCTTGGCATCATTGCCGAAAATCTTGTGGTACCAACAATATGGATGAGCTGGATGTGGTGGTGGCAGCGACTGTGGCAGCAGAGGAGGCTTGTCCTCATTGATTTGTTCTGGGATGTATACTGGCATGTATGGTGCATGGGCATTTCTTGAAAGCTCAGACGGAGGAGAGAGCGAGCGGATACTGCCAGGCAGTGTACACGGTGTGGAGGCGAAGCAAGCTCTGCCTCTGCCTACAGACGGTCGGTAAACAGGAGCAGTTGTGCCAACCAGTGGTGAGTGGTGTGCTGGTTGGTATTGTTGTAGCATTGCATACAGTTGGTCTGCGACGCGGAGACAAGAGCCGATTGACTCGAAGGATTGCAGTAGCAGGTGAATCTGTAGGTCGGTAGATAACTGGACCATACCACCCACAGAGTAATGTTCAGCATCGTATGTCCACTCACAAGTAATCGAAGGCGGCGCCAGAGTTGTGATGGAGTTCCGTCCCCCCAGGTGCTCCTCGTACAAGGCCTCAATGATTAATTCTTATGGTGAGCAGGCGAGTTGGTCCAATATTGTTTTCTTTGCGAACTCATACTTTGGTGGAGACGGTTGCGAGAGGAGTAGATCACTAATTAAGTCCGAGTGATCATGGAGGTGTGTGACAAGACATAGGAATTTAGAGTTGTCGGACACATTATGTAACTCGAAACAAAAACACTCAAGCGCAAACCATGATACAGAGTTGTCCTCATGTAAAGGGGACAGCTTCAGCAGACGGCCACAGGGGGGAGGGAATGAAGGCGGCTTCGGTGTGTCTTGGACGGCCTGCTGGTCTGTGGTAGGAGAGGCTGTACTGCACTCTAGCTCCATAGGCGTAGGTGTGTTATTGGCAGGCATGTCCAAAGCAACGGCAGGCTGCATTGTCCTTGACGTGTCGCGAAAACATGA
This sequence comes from Schistocerca americana, assembly GCF_021461395.2. NCBI lineage: Eukaryota > Metazoa > Arthropoda > Insecta > Orthoptera > Acrididae > Schistocerca > Schistocerca americana. The sequence goes on along the minus strand of NC_060120.1, from coordinate 432,985,721 downwards.
CGTGGCTGGCATGGTTCGTACTGTGGGAATAAGCGGTTGCGCAACTAGTGTGGCAGTTCCATAAACTGGACTGAAGGTTAGAGATACAGATTGGAAATTGTCCACCTTGGAAATGACGGGGAAGGCTGGCGTGGCAGACACAGGCAGAACTGTAGGAGAGGCGAGCGGCTGAATGGCCTGAATCGGCGCCCCCGTGTGTGTGTGTGTGTGTGTGTGTGTGTGTGTGTGTGTGTGTGTGTGTGTGGGAGGGGGAGGCGTAGGGGGGGGGGGGGTTTGTACTTCGTGCGACAACAGTGTGAGTTATCTGTGCACATCGGGAACACACCCCATGTGGTCGGACTATAAATTACCAGTGAAACTTGCTGAACAACGCATTGTTGCGGTAAAACGTTCCTGGAAGGCAAAACACTGTAAGATGTGCTCGAGCCCACGTGGTCAAAAAACTGAGCAACAGGTCTGGTGGGTTAGCAAGGAGAATTTGGTGCATGAAAATGTCCATCGTTAGTTTGTGAGTGAGGCAAAACCGGAATAGGTTGATAGTGTGTGCGCTGCAGACGGCACGACTGTAACTGACATTGTGGCCTGTTGAGAGTCAAAGTACGTGTGCAAATGTAGATTACTTTGAACATTACATGATCGATCGGTAGTAACACAGTTCTGAAAATTATCCACTTCACATTTCACATGTTGGCGAGCACAGTCTGGTGACATGAAACCTGAGTCCATTGTGTCAGTTAACGGTGTAGCACTCGGCCATTGTAGAACAACAAAGTCTGAGGTTAATTTGGTTGGAGATCGTGAACCACTATTGATTAGCGGAGAGCCGGCCAATGGCGAAGAATTGAAGTGGCCTGGTTGTCCTAGTTGGGCCTCCAAATCTTCAAACAAAGCATTGGGTGAGGTAGCCATGGCGTTGTGCACATAACCTGTTGATTTACAACATCCGGCGCGGAAGTCGCAGAAGGCCCAGAAACTTCGGAATCACCAGTATGGGAGCGGGTTACAATTATCGGTCGAATGCAATAACTATCCCCACTAAATTCCACATAAAGATATATTTCGTAGTTAGTCATAACACGTACACAGCTTGAGATACAGAACCAAAAACTAACATTGGGGCTCGGCAGAGCCCAAAGATGATGTTAATTGTGGTCGATACAATCTATCGATGCCACATATGTATTGAGTTGTCACTGTCACTGTTTACCAGATGTAATAACAAGATTGCGGATGACGGAACAGTAGAAGGTGTGAAAACAAGATGGCAGACAGTGGAACAGTTGAAGATGCCTTTGGCAGTCGTTTTTAAATTCCTCAGATGTGTGTGTGTGTAGAGACTGAGAGAGAGAGGGGAGGGAGAGACAATAGGTTTGAGAATTTATCATTGTTATTATAATTATATTTAATTATTTTTAGTTTTATGTGTGTGTATGTATGTGTGTGTCTGTGTGTGTATGTGTGTGTGGGGGGGGAGGGGGGGAGGGGAGAGTTCAATACGTTGCGGATACCTAATAATTCTTTGAGGGCAGAGAACAGAATTCCATTGCAGAGAGCTGTGTATTCATTTATTACGTGCTTTCCTTCAACTCTGGCTTTTTGTATTTGATAATTTTCTTCAATTGTTAGTTTTTGTGGGGGCTCTTGCTGCATTTGAGAATTTTCAAATCAGTGTTGATGTCTGTTGGGCTATGTTTACTGTCCATAAGGCGTTCAGCAAATGTGGAATGACAGCTGTTACTTTTCAATGCTCTTCTGTGTTCTGTGTATCCGGTATTAAAGTTTCTGCTTGTCTGTCCTATATAAACTGATTTGCAGTCCTGAAACATTAGTTGGTAAATACCAGATGTGTTGTGTTTGTCTGTACTTGTGTTGGTTGTCCTTAGTTTCCTCTGTGTTGTCTGTCCTGTAGGCTATTTTTAGCCCTTGTTTTTTGATTATGTTGACTATTCTGTGGGCTGCTTTGTTATTGTAGGTGAGAACGAACCACATGTTTGTTGTTGTGGGTGTTTCTAGATCATGTGTTCTCGTTTCTGTGTTTGTAAGTTGATGAGAAGGCTTTAGTGTGTTGGGTGTCTTTTATAGGTTGTTTTAATTGTGTGGTTCAGTTTATCTATAGTGTTTGTGTCAAATCCATTCTCTACAGCTATTTGTTTGATTGTCTGTAATTCATTGTTATAGTGTGTAGCATATATTGAAAACTAGCTAGTTTGTGGGTAGTCGGATGATTGGAATGTTTGTGAATAGCTGTGCTGGTGGTGGTTACTTTTCTGAATATGGAGAATTGGTGTTGGCTTTTAAAAAGGGAACATGCCTCGGATCACGGAACGGATTTAAAGGAAACCGATCAAGCAATGGAAAAGGATTACGAGATGGTTTACGACTGGGCACCTTAAACGTAAGGACTCTAACTGGGACGTTAAAAGAAATTGTAGAAATGATGGAAAGGAGGAAATTGGACATCTTGGGACTTGCTGAGACTAGGTGGAGAGGAGTTGGTAAAAAACCACTAAGTAAAGGATGTAAACTGTACTGGATAGGGAATGAGAGGGGAAGAAATGGAGTGGCAATAGTGGTCAGAGAGGGTCTGCAGGAGGAGGTGGAAGGTATCAATGATCGAATGATAAAAGCCAGAGTACGAGTGAAAGGAAAAAGCATTGAAATCATCCAAGCATATGCCCCACAGGTGGGGTGTACAAAAAAGGAGAAGGAGGAATTTGAAGATGACATGCAAAAGCAGCTAAATGGAGGTAATCAGATTATAATAGGGGACCTCAATGCACATGTTGGCACAGACAGGAAAGGATTCGAGGAGATAATGGGACCAGAGGGCTGGGGGAACTGAAATAGAGAAGGAAAATTGTTGCTGGAATTCCGCAAGAGGAATGGGCTGGCGATCGCAAATTCCTGGTACAAGAAGAGAAGTAGCCACAAAATAACTTGGTACAGTGGAGACTGGTCCCAAACTTCAGTAGTAGACTATGTACTAGTGGATAGGCAGATGATGAGCAGCCTCAGAGATGTTAAGGTCATTCCATCTGAGGCCTTAGACAGTGACCATCGGCTGTTGGTAGCCACCCTGAGAGAGAAAAAAGATAGGAGGGCAACAGATATACAGGAGAAAAGGTTGAAGACATGGATGCTGAAAGAGGATGAACGGAGGACCCAGTACCAGACACTGATCAGGAAGAAGCTGCCAAAGGAAGATCAGAGAACAGTGGAAGAAGAATGGGGAGATTTTAAGAGGGCTCTAGTTGAGGCAGCTGAGACTGTGTGCGGAAGAACTAGCACAAAGAGGAGAAGTAAGGAAACCCCATGGTGGAACAACATATGTAAAGAGGCAGTACTTCGAAAGAACAAAGCCTTCAGAGAATGGTCCCAGACCCGAACAGAGGAAGCTAGGGTAAAATATAAGGAAAGCAAGAAAGCGGCACAGACCATAGTAAGGGCGGAGAAGAAGAAGTGGATGGAAAAATGGACAAGAATGTTAGAAGAGGACAGTGAAGGGAACAAAAAAGTACTTTACACCATGGTAAGAAATAAGAGGAACAACAGAAGCGAGTGCCTGAGGATCATGGATAATAATGGAAGAGTTGTGGAGGAAATGCATGAGCTCAAAAAAATTTGGAAGGAGTACTTTGAAGATCTGTTGAATGCCACCAAGCGGGTAACTAACAGCGATGGAGAGCCTAAGGCAGCAGACGATTATAATAGTGGGGAAATTGATGATCTAACTTGGAATGAAGTGGAAGAAGCCATAAAGAGGATGAAAGGGGGCAAGGCACCAGGTTGGGATGAAGTAACAGTGGATATGATACGAGCAGCAGGAGAAGTAAGAACCCAGTGGCTATACAGAGTGCTGAGGGTGGTGTGGAAGGAGAACAGAATTCCTGAGGATTGGAAGAAAGGAATTATAGTCCCAATCTTCAAGAAAGGGGATAAAAGGAGATGTGAGAACTACAGAGGAATCACCCTTCTATGCCACTGTGGAAAAATCTATGAAAAGATCCTGGAGAAGAGAATAAGAAGCAGTATTGAAAGTAGACTGCAAGAGGAACAGTATGGTTTCAGACCGGGATGATCAACAACGGACCTCATATTTGCGGTAAGGCAACTGCAGGAAAGGCACTATGAGTACGGGAAGGACTTAATCATGGCCTTTTTAGACATTGAGAAGGCATATGACAGTATCTGTAGGGACAAGCTCTGGGATGTGCTGAACGCAAAAGGGATAGATGAAGAGATAACACGAAAAGTCAGAAAAATGTATGAGGGAAGTGAGAGTTGTGTGAAAGTGGGGAGGGAACGTACTGCATGGTTCAAGCTGGAAAATGGGCTGCGACAGGGAAGTGCACTTTCGCCTTTATTGTTTATTATTGTTATGGATGAAATCCTACAGCAAGTATCAGATGCAATTGGAGATCATAAAATGAAAGCAGTGCTTTTTGCCGATGACCTGATGTTATGGGGAAATTGCGAGAAGGAGGTGCAAGAGCAGTTAGATGTATGGGAGGCAACGGCAGCACAATATGGAATGCATTTCTCTGCAAAGAAAAGTGAAATAATTGTCACAACAAGGAAGAAGAATAGGCCAAATGTGGATATAACTTGTGGAGGGGAAAAACTACAAGTGGTAGAGAACTTCAAGTACCTGGGAAGCATGATTGAAAGTAAGGGGGGAAACGCAATGGAAATAAATGAAAGGTGCAGAAAAGCAGGGCAGTTCTACAAATGCATTAGGGGGCTTATTTGGAGCAAGGAGGTGCCACAGAAATCCAAGGGAATTATATACCGAACCTACTTTGTCCCCATATTGGCATACGGAAGTGAGACATGGGTAATGCACAAAAGCGACAAAATTAGAATACAGGCTAGTGAAATGAAGTTCCAGAGGAGCAGGTTGAGTGTAACAAGACGAGACAGATTGCGAAATGTGTATATGAGGGAAAGACTAAAGGAGGAACCAGTACAGGACAGGATAGAAAAATCAAGACTGCAGTGGTATGGACACATGAAGAGAATGGATGAGGGAAGAATTCCAAAGAGGATGTTTGATCTGCAACTGGAGGGGAAGAGGCCCAGAGGAAGACCAAGAGATAGATGGGTGAAGGGAGTGAAGGAATGTGTGACGAGAAGAGGAGAGAACTGGATGAAGGTGGAAGAGGGGGAATGGTGGAAAGACAGAACACGATGGAGAGGCTTGTGTTCCCGACAGACCCAGCCAGTGGCTGGAAACTGTCCAAGATGATGATGATGGTGTTGGTTGTTGTGTCTGTGTATTGTTGTTTTCTGTTTCTAAAGTGAATTTTATTTTTGGTTGGACTTCGTTCATATCACTATGAAGTTATTGGATGCGACTGAGTGTTTCATCTAGAAGACATATGACATCATCTACATAACGATACCACTATATTACTCGGTACTGTTCAGGTACTACTGTTGTTTCAAATATTTTATTTTCAATTTTTCAATGTGATTAAGAAGGTGGAACATAATGTAAATAGATACAAACACACTCTCACAACCTTTCACATAAATTGTTAATCTCAGGTATAGCCATAACAGCTTAGAAATAGTAATTTTTGCGTAAATGTTTTGCCTACATTTTAAGTTGTATATAGTTGCAGGTGACAAATTGTAAAGAAAAACAGTCACTGTAAAAACATAATACAGCAAGACAACCACACCATGTGGTAAGAAGGTATGAATACACAATTTTAAGTGCTCTTCAAAAACCTGTAATTACAATTTAGAAACGAATATTTATATGTATTTAAACAGTAGAGAACCTTTGTTATGTTTAACAGCCATAATAATAAAAAAAAACTGATGATGTCGCAACTGCAGTGAAATATGTCTGGCACAAAGAGAAAATTGTGTTTTGCTAAAGGTGGACCCCACTCAAAAACATAGGTTCCTGTTAAAGCAAACACAGACAAAAGAGCTTCGACATCAAGATGATTATCTCGACACCCTGCCAGGCATTTCAAAGCAAGCTCTACAACAAATTCTGGAACAACACAGCAAAGTTACATCAAGCGATTTTAAATATAAAATTCAACAGAATCTGTCTTTCACATTAATGTAGTACCTAACTACATACACGTAAATGTAAACAGTATGTCACCTGCAGCCCAACGTGCCAAACACAAAGCTGCAATTGAGTGGATGAAGCAAGAAATTACATACCTACATACAAAAAAAGCAGGCACTCAATGCTGAACTGTTCAAAATTCCCCTGGAACTAGGAAATCACAACAAAATCTCTGAAATACCGTGAAGCGGTGTGACTTTGAATGGCGAGGCGACTTTGAATAGCAATTTAGTGTCTTTTTAAACTAAATGCTGCACTCTAATGTGTAAATAAAGAACTACAGTCAACGTCATAAAATATCGACTATAATAGATACTTTCAGATGCTGTAACAGTCGACATGAAATAACGTTGTATACTAACACCAGAAAATAAAATAATTTTCCATAAATTAAGTTCCTTCACAACTGCAAAATATTTGTCTATTATTAGAAGCATTTTTGAGTGTAGAATTTGAAACGAATTTCCTGGGCAAGGTTAACACTTGAATGAACATGGATTTTTTGGCTTTAGCGACCGACTGCACACAGAAAACTCCAACCAATTACCGATCAGGCACTTTTATTAAGTTCGTGTAGCTACACAAAACACAAGAAAAACACTACAGAAACTCACAGCATGCACATTGCAACTAAAGTCCACAAGACCAACCCCAAAGAACGAGTCCCCAAAGAACATTTACTCTGCACTTTGTAGGTGGCAGTTACTTGGGGTCGATGGCTGCCACAGAGCACCTCCCCCCCCCCCTCCCTTACCTTTAGGAGTGCGAGCACTGGGGGAAGGAAGTGTGCATCTTCCTGTGTACTGGTGGTTGAGGGATGCTCTCTGGTTGATAGCGGTGTATGCGAAGAGTCCATGCTGTCTGTGCAGGGTGAGCTAGTGCTGGTATAGTCCACCATCCAGTGGGGGTGACGGACTGGTCGACCTGCACACTTGAACTGGACAGGCATGGAAGATGCCGGTATTGCAGTACATCCAAAGAGGCGGATGCGAATCTTGAGCATCCCGTCGGTGCGGAACGTATCCATCCCATTTGGGATAGGGATTGTGTGCAGGATGGTGGACTCGCATGAAGTTTCCCCTATGCGGAGGATGAAGATGGATCCCTCGTGGAGCTGCAAGGAAAGCTCGTAGTGTGGGCACTCAGAGGCGTTGATTGAGATGCAAATTTCGTCGACAGTGGACTTAGTGGGCACTAGGGGAGGTGGTGGGGAAAAATAATGTAGTTCAGGAGAAACACTGGAACACTCTGCGGGGGCACTGGCTGCTGAGAGTTGCGATGGAGTAATGTCACATGCAAAATGTGGCTGGGTTTGAGGTTGTGGATTGTCACACACAGTGCCTGAGTGAAACGGGGGTAGAGTATCATCACACGTAACAACTGAGCTGCCCACAGGTGTAGGCTCAGTGCACATATGATCATGGTGGGGCAAAGGGGAGTAGCAGTCTGTGTGAGATCGGAATCATAACCTGATGGGGAAACACTCGACTTGAGAGGGTGTCATACAGATTCCTCAATCGTCCAGGCTGGTTTCACGCATTTAAGGGAAACTGTCTGGCGACGGCCACTGACCAGAATGTCCACAATGTGAGCCACTACTCAATGCGGGCCAGAGTAAGGTGGCTGTAATGCCAGTTTGACTGTGTCATGCTGTAACATAATGAACTCACAAGAGTCCAGTGCTGAATGCAGAAAGTCCCAAGGATGGGTGTGTGGTTGTGGAGGGGGTGTGCGGATCGCAACTATGTGTGTCCGGACACGCCTGACTAGAGCAAGGAGGTCGGACAGGTCGCCAATTGCTTCATCATTGACGAAGTCTGCAGGGAGAACTAGGGTCTTGCCTTACAGGACCTCCGCAAGTGAAGCCTGGAGGTCTGTCTTGTAAGCCGTGCATATTCCTAACATAACCCAGGGAAGGGCGTCGGACCACTCACTGCCATGGCACATGAGGGCCGCTTTCAGAGTCCTGTGCCACCACTCGACCAGTCTGTTGCTCTGTGGGTGGTAAGACGTAGTGTGGTCTATCCACCCCACAGAGTACACAGAGTTTGTTAAGCAGCAGGCATTCAAACTGCCTTCCTTGGTCAGTAGTCCTGGATGTAGGGCAGCCGAATCGAGCTATCCAGGAGGATACGAATGTGCATGCTATGGAAGCCACTGTGATGTCCTACAGGGGTATTGCCTCCACCCAACATATAACACGATCAATGACAGACAAGATATACCTGAAACCATCAGACATGGGTAATGGTCCTACGAGGTCCAGATGCACATGTCGGAAGTGGCCTTTCAGGATGTCAAATTTACCTAGCCGGGGTTTATGTGTGCCTGCCAACTTTGCTGTGCTGACACTGTAAACAAGCACGAGCCCAAGTACATCAATCCCTCTTCACTCCCGGCCAGACAAAGTGTTCTGTAACAAGGCACGTAGTAGCCTTAGCACCAGGATGTGAAAGGTTATGTAATGTAGTGAATACTTGGTGATGCAGTGCAGGGGGAACAATAGGCCGAGCAGTATCCGTTTAGGATAGGGAAAGTTAGTTTTGTGCAATATTCGGAGCATGAATTACAGCCAGGTGTGGGCCACATTGCAGTAAGTTCTGCATACATAACGCAAAGGGGCACACTTAGCAAAACAGAGGCGCACAGCCGAGTACAAATAGGTGCTGTTTTCTAACAAGATTGATTCAAATGTGGCAGCTCTCCTGGATGGCGGGGCATGTCACACCACCAGGCTACACGCAGAAACAGATGGGGCAACAGCATCCCAGTCCACGGTGGGTCGTTGGTTCGATCCTCTGAGGCCGACGTGGAGTCCACAGCCAGCCAGCGGTGGGCCAGCGCAGGCAGTCGTCTCAGCTCCCGACACACCCCAGATTTCCGAGGCGAGGGCTGCAGATTCGGACACCAGATCGCGGGCGATCGTTGCCGCCTCATTCTCAACTACGCCACCAAGGAAGAAGCAGCAGCAGGGCCAGTCTACGGCTCCCGGCGAAGCAGTGCGGAGTCAACGATTATGGTGGCTGCTGGCGCAGCCATCCTGACATCATTGGAACTCAGCGGGCCGGCCAATGTCGGCATGACACAGCATTGCATTGCATTGCACAGCCTGCTGGGGTGCTTGCTCAGCATTGCAGGGCCCTGTGATGCAGATCGAGTTGAATGGAGCACTGTAGTGGAAACAAATAAATTATTTGGAAAGTTCTCACCGAGTTTCAATACAGGACCTCTTGGCACCCATCCACTACAGATGTATCGCACCACAGTGGCCTGACCGAGCCCAGTATGTTACGGGAAATGATCTGGAGGGAAGTACCTGGATCCTGTCGGAGGTTGTGCAATTCGGTCGGTATCATTGTCCTGTAAGGGGGCCAATTCATCAAAATTAATGGGAGACGAAATTACAGTGATACATGATAGTTAGTCAGCCACCACATTTTCTGAACCTCGGATGTAACTTATGTCTGTTGTGGATTTGCAAATTAAGTCCATTTGCTGAAACCTACGTGGGGGAAGGTCAACAGCGGGGTTACAGATAGCCTCCATGAGAGGGCAACGGTCTGTGCAGAAATATTTTACAGCTTCATAAACCGCAAGCAATTCTCTGTCAAATGCTGACCATTTACCTTGAGCCATAGATAGTTTTTTGGAAAATAAATGGAGTGATTGTGTTGTGTCACTGATGTACTATTGGAGGACTGCACTGATTGCAAAATCACTTGCATCTGCCATAATAGAGATGCAGGAATCTGGCAAAGGGTGAGCGAGAGTGACACCGTGCTAATGCTGCCGTAAGGTCTTCAAAAGCTCTCACCATGTTGTCAGACCACTGTACTCGGCGATGGCGCAAGGTTTGTTTCCCAGCCAATGCGTCAATCAAAGGGGCTTGAATTGCTGCCGCCATCGGCTGGTCATGACAGTAGAAATTGATAGTTCCTAATAACTGGCATAATTCACGAAATGACACTGGGAGAGGTAGACCGCGAATGCAGTCAACACGCTACTGAGGGGGGCGTATACCTTCTGAGGAGATGGTGTACCCCAGAAAATTGACAATGGTGCAGTGGAGTTGTGACTTGTCATTATTGATCTTGACTCCGTTACGCGTCAATAAGTCCTGTATCGTGGCCAGGAGGAGGTTTGTGTTCTCCGTCAGAGGAGGAAAAAATGACTATGTCGTTGAGGTATGTGTAACAATACGTGCAGTTAAACAAAAGTGAGTCTATAAAACGTTGTTAAGATTGGGCCGCGTTTTTGAGGCAAGAAGGCTGAAAGGTGGCTACACTGAGCCACTGCGCCAGAGATTGCGCCAAAGAGTATTATTAAGCCGCCTCCACAGTGCTTGTCGAGAGCTCGTGGAAGTCAGTGCCTGTTAAGAACTCGTAGAAGACAGTGCTTGGAGAGAGCTTGCAGTAGTCAGTGCCTGTCGAGGTCTCGTGGTAGTCTGTGCTGAGATGTTGTAGCAGAGAGTGTTTGTTGAGATGTGCTATTAGGCAGTGCTTGCTGAGATGTGATATTGGAGAGTTCTGGTTGAGATATAATGTAAGGATTAGAATGATTTTCATCAATATAAATGAGGTAATTAACTCAGTTTGTTTTTATTTTAGTGTCCTAAATAATGCGTCATTACAGGTTCAGTCAACAAAGCATCTGGCATGTGTTCTTGTATTAGAGTGTAATTCTACTTTCCTTGAGGAATTATGGTATTTCTAATTTTCTTGTATCACGTCAGTATAATTGGTATTTAAAAATTCTTGTCTTGTTGAAGAACCGTGCCAGATGTACGTTGAGTCACACTCCCACATACAGAACAGTTATACTTGTGCTTTGGTTTAGTAGGTTTTATAGTTGCTGGGGACTTAATTAATTAATTGTGTTAACGAAAATTTTCATTTCATTCTTTGTTGTTGTTCTTTGCTGTCAGCTAGCGTAATAATACTAGTCAGGGCCAACCGATTACGAGACACAGCATAATCGGACTAACAGCTACTAAAAAAAAAAAAAAAAAAAATATTTTCAATAACATTTAATTAAGCCCCCATGCACGTGGCGACCGCTGCTTCGGATCGTCCCTTGGAATTCTTCTGATTGTAAAAATAGTAGACCGTAGTATTATTGTAGTAATTTGAGTTTAGTAATTGTAGTCTGTATTGCATGTGTAGATTTGGTAATTGTCATTTTTCTAATGGTATTTTTCAAAATTTAATTTGTTGTCATGTCTACGGGTTTGACAATTTAGTGCAATTATTTCAATTGTTCGATTAATCGTGTTTGAGGGAAACTTTTCATGTAAATGGTATTGTTGGAGATAAAGAGTCATTGTGTGTAATTTTCGTACAGTGACGAATTTTTTTATGTTTTGTAAATGATTACGCGATCGATGAAGAAGGCAAAAATGATGGATAGTGAGAATGACGAAATTGTTAACATGGCGAACTCGCCAACAGAGGAAAACAGTGTGATGAATAATGAAGTGGAAAACAATGTAATAAGTCGGGAAAATAGTCCGGAACCTTTTCAAAATTTTTCTCAATCAGAAAATTCACAGAATACGAGATCAACAATAGAAGATTCTGAAATAGTGTCGAACACAGATAGCTTTATGGCTATGCAGAAGGAAGTTAGTTTTGTGGGAAATGTTAGGGACGAAAAGAATTTCGAACCGGCTGATATGGAGCAGTTGATGGGTGTAATATTAAATTTGGGATCAGAATTAAAAACACGGTTAGACTCACAAATGGGAACAATTAAAACAGAGTTAGGAACAATTAAAACTGAGATGGGAACTTTGAGATCTGAATTAAAAACAGATAGGGGAACAATGGAGCAGTTTCGAATCTGAATTTAAAACTGAGATAGGAACAATTAAAACAGAGATGGGAACTTTGGAAACACGGTTAGATTCACGAATAGGGACATGTTTCAAAAATATGAAAGATGAATTAAAGAAAGAAATCAGAGAAGAAGTACAACCGATTTTGAATTCTCACAATAATAGATTAATTGCTGTAGAGATTAGACAAAGGGAACAGGATAGAGAACAGGAGGAAAGAGATCGCGTGATAGTACAGAAATTTTCAGAGTTAAATTTACAACGTGCACACGATAAGAAAGAAATATTTGAGAGAATCGAGGAATCCGTACCAAATGACAGATTAAATAACCTAACACAACAATATGAACAGTTAACTACTAAATGTGTCAATACTGAAACCCGAGTCACGACACTTACGGAAGACGTAAATAAACAGAAAGAACAAATAGGTGACTTGTCGGAAAGAGTTGAGGAGATTTCAGATAAATTGACAAATCTTAGTTTACATGGGGACAGAGATTCGGATGATACAGCTCCATTACCATTTGCAGAAACCGAAGAGTATCAGAACATAAATAATCATGTTGAGAATCAGGGAAAATTTAATGAACGTGTTAAAAGGGAAGTTGAGGCATTACGAAAGCAAGTTAAACAGATCGAAGGCGAAATTGTAGGAAAAGACAGCAAAAGAAATTTGGAATCACAGATAGCAGAGGGGTTTGAAGAAAATAATTTGCTTCATTTACGGGATGCAACAAGAGAGCGCCAGGCGCGCGAACTTTACAATAATCGACATTCGGACTGGGACAGACGCGGTAGGTCTTTGTCGCCACGAGGCGAAAACTTTGACTATAAACACTTTTTGACTGTACGGAAATTTAAGATCTTCCGCAACTCTAAGAATGACATACATCCATGTGCATGGTTAGATCAATTTACGTACGCACTTCCGCCAAAGTTGCCATTAAGTCACAAACTGGAAATTATGTGCGGCTATTAAAGTCCTCAGGGGATTCACTACTCTAAGTGAATATGTGCCGTAGCGAGCATAGGGCCCCGAGCTGTAGTGGTGCTATTTCTCTTTTAGTTTTCTGTACCGCTGCCTACTCTTTTACTATTCTTTGCATCTGTCAAAACGACTCTTCGACTATCAATCTATCTAGTGAGTAAGTAAACAGTAACCGGATTTGACTAATTTACCCAAAAGTGATTTCGGAAATTACCATTTGGACTTATTGTACCTTCAGCAGTATTCATTCGTAGCTTAAATGAAATTTTACCTGTTTATCATCGTGACAATATTACTTCGTATGTTGACGACTATTCTTATTGCTAAACATTCTTGGAGTGAGCACAACAAAATTTTGGATTCATTATTACGTATCTTTGCAAGAGTTGGCATTACAGTGAACTTAGAAAAATCTGAATTTGGTCGTTCACAGGTGAAATTTCTCGGTCACATTATTTCTACAGAAGGTATTCTTCCTGATCCAGAAAAATTAGACGCTATTCGTAATTATGCTGTTCCTACCACAAAACGTGATGTTCGTAGTTTCCTTGGTGTCTGTAATTTTCTTCGACGCTTTGTTAAATTGGACGATTTGGCCACACCTCGTTTATGTGAACTATCTGGAAAGAAATCTAATTGGTTTTGGGATGAGGAAGCTCAGTCAGAATTTGAACAGCTTCGTGATGGTTTAGTTGCTGCTCCACTTCTTTCACATCCGGATCTATCTAAAGATTTTTGTTTGGCAACGGACTCATCATACAAAGGCCTAGGTGCACATTTATTTCAAGAGATAGAAGAAGACGGCGTTGTAGTCCAGAAGACTATTGCATTTGGAAGTCGCGTTCTCTCTAAATCAGAAAAGAATTATTCGATTACGGAACTTGAAGCTTTGGCTGTTGTTTGGGCTTTTACAAAATTTCGCATATTTTTGTTTGGCAGACATACTAAGGTTTATACCGATCATCGAGCTCTGGAATTTCTTATGTCAACAAAATTAACTCACGGCAGATTGTCACGATGGGCGTTGTATCTACAGGAATTTGATTTTAGTATTGTCTACATACAGGGTTCTTCAAATATTGTTGCCGATGCTTTATCACGTGCACCTATGGGTTTGAAACAAAGTGCTGAAGAAGACTGCAAGGAAAACAATTGTTGTTTGATGTACACTCCTGGAAATTGAAATAAGAACACCGTGAATTCATTGTCCCAGGAAGGGGAAACTTTATTGACACATTCCTGGGGTCAGATACATCACATGATCACACTGACAGAACCACAGGCACATAGACACAGGCAACAGAGCATGCACAATGTCGGCACTAGTACAGTGTATATCCACCTTTCGCAGCAATGCAGGCTGCTATTCTCCCATGGAGACGATCGTAGAGATGCTGGATGTAGTCCTGTGGAACGGCTTGCCATGCCATTTCCACCTGGCGCCTCAGTTGGACCAGCGTTCGTGCTGGACGTGCAGACCGCGTGAGACGACGCTTCATCCAGACCCAAACATGCTCAATGGGGGACAGATCCGGAGATCTTGCTGGCCAGGGTAGTTGACTTACACCTTCTAGAGCACGTTGGGTGGCACGGGATACATGCAGACGTGCATTGTCCTGTTGGAACAGCAAGTTCCCTTGCCGGTCTAGGAATGGTAGAACGATGGGTTCGATGACGGTTTGGATGTACCGTGCACTATTCAGTGTCCCCTCGACGATCACCAGTGGTGTACGGCCAGTGTAGGAGATCGCTCCCCACACCATGATGCCGGGTGTTGGCCCTGTGTGCCTCGGTCGTATGCAGTCCTGATTGTGGCGCTCACCTGCACGGCGCCAAACACGCATACGACCATCATTGGCGCCAAGGCAGAAGCGACTCTCATCGCCGAAGACGACACGTCTCCATTCGTCCCTCCATTCACGCCTGTCGCGACACCACTGGAGGCGGGCTGCACGATGTTGGGGCGTGAGCGGAAGACGGCGTAACGGTGTGCGGGACCGTAGCCCAGCTTCATGGAGACGGTTGCGAATGGTCCTCGCCGATACCCCAGGAGCAACAGTGTCCCTAATTTGCTGGGAAGTGGCGGTGCGGTCCCCTACGGCACTGCGTAGGATCCTACGGTCTTGGCGTGCATCCGTGCGTCGCTGCGGTCCGGTCCCAGGTCGACGGGCACGTGCACCTTCCGCCGACCACTGGCGACAACATCGATGTACTGTGGAGACCTCACGCCCCACGTGTTGAGCAATTCGGCGGTACGTCCACCCGGCCTCCCGCATGCCCACTATACGCCCTCACTCAAAGTCCGTCAACTGCACATACGGTTCACGTCCACGCTGTCGCGGCATGCTACCAGTGTTAAAGACTGCGATGGAGCTCCGTATGCCACGGCAAACTGGCTGACACTGACGGCGGCGGTGCACAAATGCTGCGCAGCTAGCGCCATTCGACGGCCAACACCGCGGTTCCTGGTGTATCCCCTGTGCCGTGCGTGTGATCATTGCTTGTACAGCCCTCTCGCAGTGTCCGGAGCAAGTATGGTGGGTCTGACACACCGGTGTCAATGTGTTCTTTTTTCCATTTCCAGGAGTGTATATTCAAGGTGTTGCGTTTGAGAACTTTATTTCGTCTTCGCTCCAGGACATTGCTAAGGAGCTAAATAAGGATCCAATCTGGAAGGACATTAAGGAGAAGTGGAGGAGAAATGAAAGCGTAGCGATTAGACAGCATTATTTAGTCCACAATGACATTCTTTTTAAACGAAAATCGGTCGACAACTCTGTTTGGTTAGTTTGTATTCCTGATGAGTGGGTCAATAAATTGATTTGGTATACGCATTTCAGTTATGCACACTTTGGTCCCAGAAAATGCTTTCATAAATTACGAGAAAATTGCTACTTCAGTAACATGGAAAAACGTATTCGATCTGTTCTGGCCAAATGCAAATTATGTCAAAAGGCTAAGCCGCCAACAGTTTCTCACAGAGCACCGTTGTTTCCTATCATTCCAGCGAAATTAAAGGAGATGGCTGCAGTCGATTTGTTCGGTCCAGTGGTTCGTTCTACTAATGGTTTTGCGTACATTTTCGTAGCAGTGGAACTGACGTCAAAATATGTGTGTTTTACACCTTTACGCAAAGCAACAGCTCGTTCAGTATCTAACGCTTTCATCAAACATTTTCTTAAAGAAGTTGGTCATGTTGATAAGGTTATATCAGATAATGGATCACAGTTTCGTTCTAAAATTTGGCTTCGTACTCTACAGCGTCGTAAAATTAAACCAATCTTCATTTCACTTTTTCACCCTCAATCTAACGCCTCAGAAAGATGGATGAAGGAAATCAGTAAATTGTGTCGTCTTTATTGTCATCAGAATCACAGAACTTGGGATCAGTATCTTCATATTTTTCAAAACATTATGAATGAACTCCCTAATGATTCAACTTCTTTACCGCCTATATTGACATTAAAAAACAAAGCACCGACAAATCGCATTTCTGAAATAGTTCCTTTTCCGCCTTCACGGAAACTGCGGCATTCTGAAGTTGTCAACCTGGCTCTGCAAAATATTGCATCTGCGGCTGCTAGAAGAGAGAGATCAGCTAAACGTCCTGGTCGTTTAAAAATCTTGTCAGTTGGTCAGAAGGTGTTAATTAAGTCTCACCGTTTGTCTCACAAAGGAAAAGGCTTGTGTCGCAAATTTTTTCTGCTTTATAACGGTCCATATAGAATTCGTAAAATTATTCATGATAACACTGTCGAAGTAGAAACTCTTAAATCTCGACGCTCTAAAGGAATACATCATATATCTAACGTAAAAATTTTTGTGGAATGATATACTTTAAAAAAAAATTTTTTTGTGGAATGACATACTTTTGAGAAACCAACAGCTAGATGTAAACATGCGGAGAGTACAAGGATACCGCGCTGTGTTTTGAATAATTAAAAGTATTTTATGTGAACATTTGTATAAACTGATTTTTTATGTATTGTGTAAACTATTATGTAAAGCCACATGTATGAAAAGAATTTGTATTGCCTACTGTATTTTATATATTAGGTTATTGAAAGGTCAGTGCAAAGCCAAAATTTTAACTAATTATGTGATATTTAGGTATTAATATTATCTTTTATTTTTGTCTGTATTTTTCTGGACGAATTTGGTGGTATTTTCACCACCAATGCTGGCAAAAATACCATCAAATTCTGGCCTGTGGAGGAGGGGCATATGAAAGGTGGCTACACTGAGCCACTGCGCCAGAGATTGTGCCAAAGAGTATTATTAAGCCGCCTCCACAGTGCTTGTCGAGAGCTCGTGGAAGTCAGTGCCTGTTAAGAACTCGTAGAAGTCAGTGCTTGGAGAGAGCTCGTAGTAGTCAGTGCCTGTCGAGGTCTCGTGGTAGTCTGTGCTGAGATGTTGTAGCAGAGAGTGTTTGTTGAGATGTGCTATTAGGCAGTGCTTGCTGAGATGTGATATTGGAGAGTTCTGGTTGAGATATAATGTAAGGATTAGAATGATTTTCAACAATATAAATGAGGTAGTTAACTCAGTTTGTTTTTATTTTAGTGTCCTAAATAATGCGTCATTACAGGTTCAGTCAACAAAGCATCTGGCGTGTGTTCTTGTATTAGAGTGTAATTCTACTTTCCTTGAGGAATTGTGGTATTTCTAATTTTCTTTTATCATGTCAGTATAATTGGTATTTAAAAATTCTTGTCTTGTTGAAGAACCGTGCCAGATGTACGTTGAGTCACACTCCCACATACAGAACAGTTATACTTGTGCTTTGGTTTAGTAGGTTTTATAGTTGCTGGGGACTTAATTAATTAATTGTGTTAACGAAAATTTTCATTTCATTCTTTGTTGTTGTTCTTTGCAGTCAGCTAGCGTAATAATACTAGTCAGGGCCAACCGATTACGAGACACAGCATAATCGGACTAACAGCTACTAAAAAAAAAAAAATATATTTTCAATAATATTTAATTAAGCCCCCATGCAAGGCATGTAACAAAATTCATAGAGGCCGAAAGGTGTGATCAATGCTGCCTTTGATATGTCATTCTTTTCCATGAGTATCTGTAAATGTGCCTTGCAGCAGTCCAAAACACTGAAGAAGCATGCTCCGCTAAGTACTTGAATTTAGTCTTGTATATGAGGTATCGGATAATTGTCTAATATGGTCTGTGCATTGAGGCGGCGATAGTCGCCGCAGAGGCGCACAGTTCCTTCCGTTTTGGGAACTAAATGTATGGGTGAAGACCAGTTACTGTCCAACAGACGAACAATACCTGCCCGCAGAAGTTCCTCCACTGTGGCCTTGGTGAGGCATAGTTTATGTGGCGACAGTCATGGCGCTTTATGACGCACTGGTGGCCCGTCTGTTGTGACAATTTGTGTGTCATGCCATTCATGATAGTGTTCAGATGGGCTGGTAAACTTGCTTGGGGGCCATTGCGAATGGGGATCGGTAGCACATGAAAGTCACTAACCTGATGTGCTGGAGAAGCTGTCTGTGTCAGTGGCAGCAAAGTTGCACAAGGTGCGTCTCTGGTGTCAGGAGGCAGCGGCGTCAAAGTCCCAAATGGTGCATCGCCGGTGTTGGAGGGTGGCGTCGTTGACAGGCATTGGATGAGGCATCGACCCTCAGCGAGGGCTTGCATAGCCGATGGTATTGCGCTGTTCAGTTCGGCGTTGCGAGCGCGGTGATCGTCGACTGCTAGAGCCCTTAGACTGAAGCTAGGTGATGGAAGTTGCAAGGCTGTCCACTAGTGAAGAGCACTCAATGAGAGCCATGTCGAAATCGTCGGGAATCTGAGGGGGTGGGAGGTCTGAGGAAGCGACTGAACACACAATATGAGAGGATGAGGCGTGGTACAGTAATGCAGCTGACTGGAGGTCTGGAGACAGTCACTTACAAATATCCTACATCTAAACACATGACATGTGGTGGAAATGTTAGATGTTCTACACACAATGTGAAACATTTATAATTTATGTGAAAAGCCAGTTAAAAATCCACTGAGAGCCCTGAAATTAGATCACATTCTGTTTGAAGGAAGGACGGTTGCAGTTTCGTATACACCAATAACAAATTTCCATCACACCAAGGCGTGCCTACAGTGGAAATCTGTTAGTTAATAAATTATACAGCTGCCCATCAAAAGTGTGTTTCTGTCATCATGGTACAACTGATAGATAATCTTTGAGTACAAATCATCTACAACTACAGCTAGATGTGAATCTATTGCAACCCACAGTATGAACCTATCTTATCAGGTGTACGAATCTACCTTTCGCCTACTGTTTGAATCTTCTACAGCCGTTAGTATGGCATTAAACCAATTGAGCCAATGCGGCCCAATATCTGTATGAACTATTATTGCACATTTTACTGTGAAAGCATCATTACAATTCATCAGAAATGATTTACAAATCTTGTGGAAATGTTTGATGTGTATCACCATCATTTATGTATACTGAAATGCGAGGCATTTGCAGTCCTATATAATGAGGTGTCTTCTGTGAATTGCAGGGAATGCTCTACTGTGAAAAACTGTATCAACTGCTATATGTGAGGTGGCTGGGGTTTAGTGTGTCCTGCAGACCAGTATTCCTTTGAAATGTGTTGTCGTGTCTTTGGATCCATAGAAGGTATTACTTCTGTAAGATGTTGCTGTTTCGTCTCATACACCACTGACGTCTATTTTATAGGAATGATGTGAGCATACCATAATTTTCAAACTGTAATCAGATATGAAATTACTAACAGTTAAGGTTATACACCTCCGGAAACCTACAAACGAGTTGTGTTAGACAGAATCAATGTTGTATTTTGTGTACAAAGTAGTAATTTAACCCTCTTAAAGTTTCTGCAATGTTATCACAGAGCTTGTCTGGAACCAGCTCTGAGTCCTGCTACAATATATCTGATGCTGCATCTGCTGTGCTGATTTCAGATTTGTAATTATTTTCCTGTATTACATGCCCTAGGAACTAAGTATGTTGCTGTAACACTAGATACAGTACTATCTCTACATGCTTCTAGTAGATTTGTGATGTTTGGCTCCTATTTTGCCTTGTTCAAGTTGATGTGAAAATTCAATGACTTGCTGTATGCATGTATGTGACCTGACACCATTTAGAAATCCTAGGGAGGTGCAATCAGGAACATTATCTTTTGTGTAGCACAGAACAGATGGTGTAATGTATACTGATTTGTAAAATTCAATCAGCTATAGTCAGCTACCAGTATGGGAGTGACATTGGCCACTCAGTACTGCTGTTTGCAGGCCTCAATCACTGGTGGGGTGAAGTGCATATTCACAAGATACCTGCAGAAAGCTGTCACTTTCACCGCACGATCCGTTTGGTTTCTGACAGCACTCTCGAGTTACTCTGTTCATATTTCCTCCTTCAGATGGAGCTAGAAACCTGTGCTGTGTGGCTGGTGAAAGCTACAGTCATGTATCACCAATTGTCGCAGCACTCTATTTGTGTTGACAGATCAGTTTTTCATCTTGAAAAATGGTGTACAAGCATGGTGCAGAAAATATCATACTTTCCTGTCATATGTATCTGCTGTGATTTGACAGTTATATTTCAGTTTGTAAATACACTGCTCAACAAAAGTTTGGAATATTATTGTAAAATGTAAGCTACGATACTAGAGGTCTCATTGACCTACGCACATCATGCCTTATCCAGTCAGAGCCCATGCAATGGACTGCATTTAGTAAGGCATGTTTTGTGGAAGTTTCTCAGTCATGTAAGCATACTGCTGCCACAGTGGCACACTGCGAGCAATCCAGTAACAACAACAGCTTTGTTCGGTTTGTGTTCAGCACTGCAGTAACATGCCATGTAGAGGCATATGGCATACAATACTTTGATAGAGTCAGGATAGTGGCTTTACTTTCAGCAGGTCATACACAGCAAGATGTTGCTGATCAGTTAATGTGACTCAAAGTGGTGTATTTAAGGTGTGAAGAAAACAGAGACAAGAAATGTGAATGATAGACCTCACATGGTTGTCCTCACATGACAACACCAATGCAGGATCATTTCCTCCAACTCTCGGCTCGTAGGCACCTGACATCAACAGCCAGAAATATTGGAAATTACTTCTCCCGGGCAACAGGGATTCGTATCACAGACCAAGCAGTGCGTAGAAGATTGCATCAGGGTGGTCTTCATTCCAGACGACCAATAAGTTTTGCACTGAACCAACGAAACCGACACAATGGAAGGACCTGGACTATTACACATCAACAATGGACCAATGCAGAATGAAGTAATGTCATATTTGCTGACAAGACCAGGATTGGTTTGCAACCAGATGCTATGATACTAGAGATCTCACTGACCTACGCACTTCATGCCTTATCCAATCAGAGCCCATACAATGGACTGTGTTTAGTAAGGTAAGCTTTTTTGCAGTTTCTCAGTCATGCTAGATGTGTTAGGGTTTGGAGAAGCAGTAGTCGACATCAGGACTGCCAATGTGTTCTGAAAGTCCATCTGTTTGCAGGTGGAAGTGTAATGTTCTGGGTGGCAATAATGATGGGTTGGTTAGAAGCAAAGATTTTCCCAAGAAAAGTACAAGGAATTATTTAATTGTGTGTGTATCATAATACTAAGCTGATACAACCTTAAAGAACAGGAAGGTTAATAGTGTAACAACCACAGCAAGGCACTATTCAAGTGAGACTTACTTGCTGACTATACAAAACAGAGAATGTTGTTTATTCAGTGTAGTAGATTTGGTTATGGTCCATGTACTAGTTTCAGAATGATTATTGTATTATTAAGACAGTGTACAAGGGTGAGCCAAAATTATCCACAATGTTGACATAACTCTTCTTACTTTGTTCATACTGACCTCTGTTTTTCACAGTGTTGTACAAACAAACCCACGTATCACATAAAATATCAGGCTGATTGATATATAATTCTCTTTGTAAGTTTTCTCCATTGGAGTTCACTGACTTTGCAGTCCATTGTAACACTTTTGAAAGTTTCATATTTTAATGTGTATTTGATGGCTAATTAGAGTAAGGCCAAATACTCTTCACACATCATGCGGCAGTTTTTCATGTATCTAACTGTGTATGATGTCATATTTCCTGAAATATGATAGGTCGGTAGTTCTTAGCCCACAGCGATTGTTGCCTTACAGTAAGAGAAGTGTGTCTTTAAGTCTGGTTGAAATCAGTCCCTGTAGTTGAGGAGATGTGGAACATACACACAAATACATACATACATTAATTCATTTTTATAATATGTATGCATACATCAAGTTTTTTACCTTATAACTAAATAGGGTTCCTGTGACTTCCACTAGTTATGCTGCACAAGTCCCATCTGAAGTTGATTTCTTACCAAACTCAATGCAGCATGTCAGGTATGACTTGATCAATTGGAAGACAGGAGAGGTGAAGAGGAGAAGTGAACCATCTTGCGTAATATTCACCGAATTCTTAGTTGTTAACATCAATCTGGCGATAAAAAAGTTTTTCAACATATCTAAGTACACTGTTCTGTTGATAGCTTTCTCTCTCTCTCTCTCTCTCTCTCTCTCTCTCTCAAAAAAAAAAAAAAAAAAAAAAAAAAAAAAAAAAAAAAAAAAAAAAAAATAAGAAAAAAATAATAATAAGAAAATCTGCACAGAATCTTTAGATATTAAGTGATCTCACAAGCTCATCTCAGCAAACTGCGTTAATAATCATCAATGCCTGACTTATGAGAGCCAAGCTGTAACACTATACACTGACAAGATAAAACATTACAGCCACCTGCTTAATAGTTTATTTGTCCATCTTTGGAATGAAATGCATCACTGATACTGCGTATCATGGACCTAACATTTTGTTGGTAGGTTTGAAACATTAGATGCCTATGCACAGGTCATGTAATTTGTGTGAATAATAAGCCGCTGATTTGCATACAACTTGATGGCGCCTGACGGTGACTCATTTGTCTTCCATAGGATTTACATCAGGCGAATTTGGTCACCAAGACACCGATGTAAGTTCACTATAATGCTCCTCAAATCATTGCAGCACGGTTCTGGCTCCGAGACACAGACAGTCATACTGCCAAAAGATGACACAGCTGTCAGGGAAGACATCAAGCATAAAGGGGTGCAGGTGGTTCGCAGCTGTCACGGGTCCCATGCAAGTGCAGGAGTCTCCCATAGCATAATACTGCTCCCATCAGCCATAAAATAACAGTGTCTCTTGCAACTTGATTGTCTGCATCAAAAATGCTCTTGCTGTAGCTGAAACAGGTCTCTGCCACACAGCTCATAAGGAAAGAGTAGATTCACATATAACCCAAGCAGCAATATGTGTGCGGGGAAACGACAGTACTCCCACTTCTTCCGAGAAGCTGATTTTAAAGATGAGATTTGTCAGAAGCTCTCAAAGTCACATGGTGTTCTTATGCTGTTTTCAGAAGATCTGATGGAGGTTTAATATTAGCTGCAACCTTTTCAGTAATTTTTGCATCTCTCTTCTGAGAAATATTGTTCACAAAGTCCTTATCTGTTGGATGAAGCACAAACAGGCCCTTGGAAAAATACACAGCATATTCAGCCTATGGACTATTCATTTCATCCTAATATTTCAACCTTCCACCACAATGAAAACACATGGTTTCATCTCCATCATCAGTATAAAAGAATCCAGCTTCACTTAGTTAGTTGGGGCATTGCTTAATAGCTAAAGACTAACCTTTGAAAGATGTCAGCCTTGCATCATATGTTCTATATTTAGTGTGAGCTACCCTAATTTACTGTATACCACACACTGAACTGCATAACAATGCTGATTTAGGAGATAAAACAAAGAGTTTGGCCCACCAAATATACCTACCCAACACCCTCAGACATTGACTATGTAACAGAGTGACCTGCTTCCAAAGCTCTCTTTATATATAGCCTACTCTAATGACCCAAGATGCTGACACTACTGTTCACATGATCATGACATCGCTTCAGAACACCGAGCAACTTTGAGAATTTCTGACAATGCTCACTTGCATAAAATCTGCATCCTGGAAGAAGTAGGCGAACTGTTCATTCCCTGCATATTGCTGCATGTATTAACTGTGAACCTACACTTTCCTCATGTATTGTGAGTCAGAGATCTGTTTCAGCTACAGTAAGAGCATTTTTGATGAATGCAATGATGTTGTAAGAGATGCTGTTTTGATGTATTGTACAATGTATTTTTCATGCTGAGTTAAAAAACATTGTGAAGAATAAAGCATTATTGTTAAAATGTCTTCTTTTCTCTTTTTTTTCCTACATGAATCACACTTAGACCTGTTCTTTGATAGTTATGAATACATAGTGATCTTAACACCTCCTGACCTGCGCTGAAGAATTGCTATCTTTTTAGTGTCGAAGTATGGAACTGACATAAAATACTACAATTCTGTCAATGTATTCAGTCTTCCAGGGGTTTGAAAAACATTTCACCACCAGCAGAGTACTGTAGTTAAAATCTATGCTACAGAGTTCCATATGGTTTGCAACAACTGCTTTGCGACATGTACACCCCGCTAAGCTAGTAGTGACTAGATTCTGTCAAAAAAAATGGTTCAAATGGCTCTGAGCACTATAGGACTTGACATCTATGGTCGTCAGTCCCCTAGAACTTAGAACTACTTAAACGTAACTAACCTAAGGACATCACACAACACCCAGTCATCACGAGGCAGAGAAAATCCCTGACCCTGCCGGGAATCGAACCCGGGTGCCGGAAGCGAGAACGCTACCGCACAACCATGAGCTGCGGATGACTAGATTCTGTCCTGAGGTGAATTGCAGGGAGAAAAAGAAAATCTGATTGTTGCCTACAGCCACGCATGATATAACTTCAGTATGAAGCTTTACACAGCAGATGTAATCCGAGTTCACAGTTAAAGGAGCTTCGTTCCTTAACGTATGCACTACATGTTGGATGGAAGTTACATATCAGTACTTTAACAGGGGGGAAGTCTACACATTCTAGAGACAGTGTACCATATTCCATAGTCAGGAGCATGGCGTATATTTGGAGAAACTGGCATGGACGCAATGGGAGTAAAAAAAAGGTCCATCTAAAGCAGATCTGGCTGACATTGACATGGACAATCAGCTTCCAGAGATCACAAGTAGTTTATGAATTCAGATAAAACATATTCTAAATTCACTTGTAAATTTAGCAAAACTGTAAACACTTAGCGGAATCTGGCTATTTCTCTGCATGATAGATACATTTAAGTTCTCTATGATAGAATCAGTTCTTTAAAAGATTTCAAATCAAAATCCACTACTTCATTTTTCACAGCATCACACTGTTTCTCGAATAACTGTTTCTTCTAACTTCTGCATTGCATGGATAAATGAACTGAAGCACTGTTCTAAATCATTCACATGTATACTACACAAACAAAGATAGATCATAACATCACTGTACACAACTTGAATACATAGTAACCAGTGGTTCAGTCTCTGTGACACAAGAGATGGGGCCATCCCTAAGTCTTAAGCTGGTCGTAGGTTGTGTTCCAAAACTGAACAGCATAGAGACAGAAGTGACGACACTTTCTGCAGACTTGACCATCATTTTACAGGACAATGCTCAAGCACGTACAGTGCAGCCTGTTACTGATTTGTTTTACTGATGGGGCTGTTAAGTGCTATATTACCTACTACACTCCCCTGACTTAAGCCCTCATGAGTTCAACTCGATTTCTAAACTGAAGGAAACACTTCACGGCATTTGCTTCACAACTGCTGCAAATTCGTTGGGCAATAGACCGAACCGCTTGAACTGTCAACACAACTGGCACTGCTAAGAGTATCCTACGACTTCCACATTGCTGGCAACTCGTTATACACAATGCCGGTGACTACTTTGAAGGTCAGTAAAACTTTGAAACATGTACCTATTTTGTACGAGCTGTAAATAAATAGTTGCCACGATTAAAGTTCCAACCCTCGTATAAATAAAGGCATATGACACTGACACTCTCCCAACCAAATCTTGCCATATTTGCGATATCCAAATACTACCATACTTTTCTTTGGTATCCAGATGACAAATGGATTCATATGTTGTTGGTGGGTAACAATATGTCTGTTCTTGATGATGATGGAAAATTATGCACAGGATTATATCAATCACTATTCAGTCATCACATTCCTCCTCAAAGGAAGTACAACAACATGGAACTGGGAGGAGAGTCATATGTCTTTAATGACTTATCATTCACAGAAAAGCACCTTCTTGCATCATTCCACACATTTATCAATATCCAAAACTGTCATGGAGTAATTAAAAAAAAAAAACAAATGGGATCATCTGTCACTTTCCACAAATTTGAGAAGCTGTCAAGCAGTCTTATGGATGCTGGCACCATCATAATGAAAGGAGATTTGGCATTGAGAAATATCAAGTGGAAGTTCAGTATTCAACCACAAATCATGAATCTTGCTTTCAATTACCTCAAGAAGCACAAACATCTACAAACCAAAGTTAGTCCTTCAGTTCTGAATGACTGGATAGTTCTGTGAATGATTCATATGTTAAAAGAAGTGATGTCTTCAAAAGCAGCATTAATGCCAATGGGAAAATTTTTTATGCTATTTTGTCGAGTGCACGTACCTTTTACAGAAACAAGCAACTGTAGCTGGGTCACTATATGCTTATGGCAAATGAGATCAACACTGCAACAACTGGTCAACCTATTCACGCCTTTTCTGCTTTTCGTGGAGAAGAAATGTAGATTTACTGCTTCAACAGCAAGGAAGTAACAGAGCACTGTTTTAGATCAATCATCACTGCTTGATCTGAAAACCGAGATGAGAATAATGGACGGGATACTATTAGCCACGAAAAAATTAGCAACTATCTCATAATCGTTCATCAAATCAAAACTGTGGCTTTACATCACAGCCATAGCATATATTGCCACACTGGCTCATATGCTCGAACTTGTGCTAGTTAGCATTTGACATCTTCTTTAACAACTGCAATTGCCGTTTGTGGCTCACTGGAAATTGTGCTCAGGCATCTCAAAAACATCTGTGAAGTGACTGGAGAATTTAAGACGGTACAACTGACTTCAATGTCACCATGTCTGCAGTGATAGTGAATAAAACAGATGATTTATTGTCTTAAAACAGATGATTTATTGCCTAACACTCTTTCACTATCTGGCAGAGAAGATCTCTCTCTCTTGTTAAACTTGTACTCTGGGCTTTGAAGGCATCTGTCTTCATCGTGTACTGCAGGAGTTTCTCACAGAGTTAACTAATAGAACAGGGGCAGGGGGAAAACTACAGTCAATGAAACAAAGTTAACTTGAACATACTATATACTGAAACTCATAAAATAACACAAATGAGAAGTAGCCCTGTTATACATTATCTTTCAAACTATCTACAATCTAAAATTTTGAGTGCCTTGGTGATTTGCTGACCTGATGCAGGAGAGGAAATAATGCAAGAAAACTACATCAAATACATACTCTTAACACATTTATCAAGAAGCAAATTGGTTGTTTATATGCCTTTGTATGTATGCTAATATCCTTTTGAGCACTATACAAGATAAAGATTTTTACATGGAAAGAACATAGGGGGATAGTTCCCCAGAGCAATGACCAAAGAAGCCTTACTATCTCACCTTTGATATATGAGAGCTGGAACAGGAAATTCACTGATGTCAAATGATTGTGTATACAGGTCTCTGTCCGTTACCTAATCTTCTTTATCATATTCATATGACCACTATGGTGAATATACAATGGTGGTATTTGTTGAATGCATAGCGTTTTTGCGAGAAATACTTGTTTTTCTCTATTTTTCCTCAAACGAGATATACCAAAATAACACAATTCTAACATTGCCACATAGCTTCCAACACACTATCCACCGAATCATTTACACTGGTGCAACTGTTATGCAGATCAGTCACAACTACACATAACTCAGAGTTACTGTATGAGAAGGGATTGATAATGATATTGTATTATGGCTAGAAGAGCATGTACCATCTTCATTTTCCACATTGGCAATGCACATAAATGCAGTGGTACTTACAGTTTTCAGAAACAAACCTGCCAGTACTCACACAGCAGTCCAATTTGAAGTGTTAAAGTCCATAGGTGACATGCCGGTGGATTTATGACTGCTCACCTGCTACACACAAGTCAAACTATCAGTCCTTGGCGTCTGGATTATTCTCTTAAGAGTCATGCAAACGAATCTGAGCCAGACATATCCATCCTACTTCAGCTCGCTCCACATGTTTACTGCTAGGTATTTTACTGCAGTTAATGTTTCTGGTGACAATGTGTATCATCCAAATATTTTGCTATATTTAGATGCCACTATAAAATCTCTACACCCTTTCCAGTGAGTATTAAATGGTTTCAGACTAAGATGTTCCACACATAACTTTTTATGTGTGCCCTCGCTCCTGTACTTTGATTTAAAAGCCACTTAAATTCCTCAGAACTCTTTAGATAACTATAGTTTGTTACTCCTGTGTATCATGTCTCTTACCCTAATTGTTAAGCAGTGAGGATACTACCTCAGCTTTCACAATAGTAACAGAAGACAGGTAACTTATCCGCCTCTAAATCTTTACTGCAGTCAGTTCCTTCACTACCTGAGGATGCCATATTAACTCATAATTTTACCAGTTGTGGCTTCATTTTGTTTCTGAATCCTGTAAGAATTCTTACATTCTTATTCATAGTATCTAGTAATACTTTTTATAATATTTCCACTCTACTCACTACAAAATCTTCTACTGATTCAATGATCTAAATGTTAAAACTTTGTTTTCTAACTTTTCTTCCAATAATTCATGATGATCATCTAAATCCTGTACTTGTTTTAATCTTAATTCTACTCTCTTTTGTAGTTTGTACATTCTAACTCAAAAAGGTGCAATCGCTCCACCTGCTATTATTCTGTCCTACTTAAAATTACTAAACTTTTTCCTTTATTTTCAGCTAAATTGAGTTATACACATCATGTATAAGCTGTGTGTACCTAAATCTGCCAAACATATTTTACGTAGCTTTGTTAATCACACAGTAATTTTCAATATGCTGTTTATAGTAAAACATTTAGTTTTGCTGGAAATTGCGTTAATGAAGAATAACTCATAAATAAAATTATTAAGACAGCATGTAATGGCCAAAATAGTGTGAGCTACTCAGAAGATTTGAGTACTGACATCACTCATTAGAAAGTCCTTATTTCATTATTTCCAGTAATCTGGCTCGGTTTTCTTAAAAGTAATTAATTTAAAATTATATAGATAAAAAAAATCAGGGAAATTTCAAAACCTGAGGGCTTAAGGGTGGAAGATGTAGTAGTATGCAAGACAGAGATTACCCTATCTTCCACCTTTAAGCTATCATGTTTCCAAATCTTGTAATGTGCAGTCCACAACAATCAAGTCTTTCTTTCTCATCCTTCTGATAGGTCTCCCCTGAGCTACTTTTCCAAACTCTTCCCATTTCCTAAGCCTCACCAGTCATTTTCCTTCATCCCTCTTCCTTCCCCTGCAGCCCCTCTGCAAGCAGAAGAAACCACTGGCTCCAAAAACTTGCAAATTTTTAATACCTTTATATGTGTGTCCTCTAGCTGCCGCCTGGTGAGTAGATCTAATTACATTTTCGAAAACTGACTGTTTCTTGATATTATTAACTTAAAAGACATTTATAATTAAATATTGGTCACACTCAAATTAACGTTTGCCCACTGAGCTATTATGCTTGTAAGATTCCAGGATTTGACTTCATATTTTTGTTGCCCTAATTTTCCTGAACCACATAATACTCTTCAGTATTCAATTGCTAAATATTAAATTTCCAACTTGCAGTTTTATGAACTACAATTTAATTCTCAAGATGACAAAATATCATTACACCAGTCTTTATATACAAACCCATTCCAAAAATCTTCAGTCTGCCACCAGCATTTGTACGATTAACATATCTCTGTTAAGGCAGTTCTAGGATTGTAGTCAGTGTGTTATTATCATGCAATAACTTGTGTTACCTTTTATTGAATTCTTTGTGTCAACAGGAGTGACTTTCATTTCAGTTGTCTCTGTGTGTTACAACATGGACTTTTGCATATTTCTTGTAAATCTTGTGTGTGTTGTCTGTAAACTACAGACAGTGTTTTGATACTCGTCTGTCAGGCTTTTTATATGAAAATGCACTGTAAACATTCTGTTACTGTCATACTTTTTCATAGGTTGTTGAAAGCATTTACCTATGATGAACATTTTATATGAGATCTGAGACTGGTCATTGTGTTACTGCAAGTGTTAATAAATGTGGAAACAAGCCAAATTAAGTCAATACTATTGTTGAATACATTATTTGAGAATTTATCATAAAACCAGATTACATCAATTCGATATATGTACACTGATGATACATAAAAAAATCACAGGTAAGGCACCTTTTACAATTCCTTATTTAACTGAGAACCTTAATCAAATACATTTGAGAAAGTCTTCCTTCCATTTCAAAGATTCTGTTGCTTATACACTACTGGCCATTAAAATTGCTACACCAAGAAGAAATGCAGATGATAAATGGGTATTCATTGGACAAATATATTATACTAGAACTGACATGTGATTACATTTTCACGCAATTTGGGTGCATAGATCCTGAAAAATCAGTACCCAGAACAACCACCTCTGGCTGTAATAACGGCCTTGATACGCCTGGGCATTGAGTCAAACAGAGCTTGGATGGCGTGTACAGGTACAGCTGAACATGCAGCTTCAACACGATACCACAGTTCATCAAGAGTAGTGACTGGCGTATTGTGACGAGCCAGTTGTTCGGCCACCATTGACCAGACATTTTCAATTGGTGAGAGATCTGGAGAATGTGCTGGCCAGGGCAGCATTCGAACATTTTCTGTATCCAGAACGGCCCGTACAGGACCTGCAACATGCGGTCATGCATTATCCTGATGAAATGTAGGGTTTCGCAGGGATCGAACTAAGGGTAGAGCCATGGGTCATAACACATATGAAATGAAATATCCACTGTTCAAAGTGCCGTCAATGCGAACAAGAGGTGACTGAGACGTGTAACCATTGGCACCCCATACCATCACGCCGGGTGATACGCCAGTATGGCGATGATGAATATATGCTTCCAATGTGCGTTCACCGCAATGTCAACAAACACGGATGCGACTGTCATGATGCTGTAAACAGAACCTGGATTCATCCGAAAAAATGGCGTTTTGCCATTCATGCACCCAGGTTTGTCGTTGACTACACCATGGCAGGTGCTCCTGTCTGTGATGCAGCATCAAGGATAACTGCAGCCATGGTCTCTGAGCTGATAGTCCATGCTGCTGCAAACATCATCGAACTGTTCATGCAGATGGTTGTTGCCTTGCAAACATCCCCATCTGTTGACTCATGGATCGAGAAGTGGCTGCACGATCCATTACAGCCATGCGGATAAGATGCCTGTCATATCGATTGCTACTGATATGAGGCCATTGGGGTCCAGCACGGCATTCCGTATTACCCTCCTGAACCCACCGATTCCATATTCTGCTAACAGTCATTAGACCTCGACCAACACGAGCAGCAAGGTTGCGATACGATGAACCGCAATCGCGATAGGCTACAATCCGACCTTTATCAAAGTCGGAAACGTGATGGTACGCATTTCTACTCCTTACATGAGGCGTCACAACAACGTTTCACCAGGCAACGCCGGTCAAATGCTGTTTGTGTATGAGAAATCGGTTGAAAACTTTCCTCATGTCAGCACGTTGTAGGTGTCGCCACCAGCGACAACCTTGTGTGAATGCTCTGAAAAGCTATTCATTTCCATATCACAGCATCTTCTTCCTGTTGGTTAAATTTTGTGCCTGTAGCACGTCATCTTCGTGGTGTAGCAATTTTAATGGCCAGTAAAGTACATACACTGGTATGGCACTTATACATACAGCGAGTCGAAACTGCATCAAGTAAACATAGAGCTTGCTCCCTGCAGGCTAACTGTCGTATAGGCTACACTCCATCTTGTTACATACCACATTTTTTTTTTTTTTTTTTTTTTTTATACGAACAAGCAACTGACTGATACAAAGAAGTTAACACAAATATTGCGATCTGGGAATTTAACTACCGAATGCTGACTGGCAGAATGATTGTCCTGAATGCTGATTAACAGAATCATCGTCTTGCCTTACTATTTCTATACGTGCATAGTAATGCAACTCAAAATACATTTCAATGTTGTTAATAGCAACCTACGAGAGAGAAAATTTACTGGGCATGAAAATTTAATGAGCAAAGCAAAGGAGCAAGACTGTTTTTAACTGTGCATTGGATAAAGGGAAAATCGACAGAAGTATAGGAAGTACATTGTGAATATTATGTATAACACAGACCCTGCCAAAATTGTCTCAAGAATGAAATTTTCTTGATCAAATGATTAGTTAACCACATAGTTTTCTTAATTTTCTTCTGAAAATGTACTGTTGCTATGTTGGTAAGTTTCTTTGGATGTGCCTATGCCTTGCCTACAGTTTAGTATGTTTAATAGATTCAGCCTAATCAGACACTTCCCCCAACTCCTTCATTTGCATAAAGCTCCTTATCTGGCTGGAACTGGCAGTCTGAGATTGTTGTAGACATATTTGCTGATTACAAAGTTCCTGCCTGTCCTCCTATTCCTTCATGTATACAGAAAAGGGAAGATTCTTTCAGTCATTCCTTGCTGTATACATGTATAATACAAGAGAGAAACTGATAAGAGGACAAGGCCCCTGTTACCTTCCTAAGCTTAATTTGAACCATACAACGAGGTTCTTTAAAGTATGGGAAAACTGCTACTCAAAATGGCTGAACGTTTATTGCTGGGTTGCAGGGGATATGATGCAACACTCACAGATGAGATGGAAGGGATCACTTTTTCTAATCAGAGCTTTGAATATCTTACTGAACATATCCAATCGGGGACACGACTATTAAATTTTTACTAAAAATTATAACACAGAAGAATCACGAGTAATGAAAAGAGTAAAAGAAAAATTTTTTATGTGGTGTAATTACAATTTAACAATTTTTAGATTTTTTCGCTTTACTTGTACTGTGAAAATTTGCTTCTTGTCAGATTTCATGATTCTACATTAACAGGAAATAACCTATAGGTTTTGATTAGTGAGGTTTTGATGAGTGAGTGAGATAAATGGCCAAATCTTTTGAGTGCATTGATTTAGAAGCTTAAATTTTTTACACCACCAAGGGATCATAGACCTTAGAAAGTCACACAAACATGAATTTGATATGCCAGCAAGCTCACAAGAAAAAGGAGTCTTAACAAATGGACATACAAATAAATAGATGGATAAAAAAATATTTGTTTGTGTTATATAATAACAAATTAACCATTTTGGATTTTTTCCTTTACCTGTAATGTGAAACCTTGCTTTTCACTGAATTTCATGATTCCAAGTCAACGGGAAGTAACCTATAGGTTTAATGAGTGGGTTTGTGCCTTTCAAAATATGTGATATAAGTGGCAGAATCTTGAAATTGAATTGGTTTAGAAATTTAAAAATCTCTACACCGCCAAGGGCCACAGACCTTAGTATGTGACATAAATTTGAATTTGATATGCCAATCTGTTCAAGAGAAAAAGGGGTCTTAAGAGATGGGCAGATTAATGGACAGGTGGACAACCAAGTGATCCTATAAGGGTTCCATTTTTATAGATTGAGGCACGGCACCCTAAAAATGAACTCACAGATAAGCTTTTGGACAATGTCCATCCTCAGAAAAACACACACACACACACACACACACACACACACACACACACACACACACACAATAGTTACAACATCCAGCACAACAGCCTTACAGGTGAGGTCAGGTAGAGTACACGAGAGGAAAAAGGGGACGGGAGGAAGGAGGGAGACACAGCACGGGAACAGGGTAGGAACTGGCAAATGCAAATTCATTCTGGTGCAGGCAGGGAGGATTGCATGAGGTACACAATGAAATAGAAGGAATGGGTTGGGAAGAAGGGGAGGGGGAAGCGAAGCAAAAAGAAACAACTGAGGAAGAGGGAGATCACAGAGAGAACAAAATGGTGCCAGTTAATGGATAGCTGAATCAAACTTGAATGAAGTGGAAGGTATTAGGGGGTAGAGGTGAGTGTGGGGCAAGAAGTAGTATGAGTTTGTGGTCAGAAGGATTGGGGGAAGGGGGGCGATCCATATGAAATGGGTTTTGAAGCTATCAGTGCAAGCTAACAAGTTGTGATCAGCAGCATTCTCTGCTGCTGGTTGGTCAATTTCCCTCTTGGTCCCAGTTTGGCATTGGCCAATCATTCATGTGGATGGGTGGTTGATGGTTATATCCACATAAAAGGCCATGCAGAAGTTAGAGCACAGTTTGTGATATGACTGCTTTCACAGGTGGCACTCCCTTAATGTGGTAGGCTATGTTTGTGATGGGTGGAATAGGATATGCTGGGTGGCATATATGCATGTCTTGCAATTGGATCTTTCACAGAAACATAATAGCACAATGACAGACAAGCATATTTCACAGATTGGTTGAGTCGGTGCGAATTACCACTTTGGGAATGACGGAAAGATGATCATTGTTTCAGCGCAAGATGAAAGACATTCACAGTTCTGATGAAAATTTTAGTTAAACAGTTCCATTCCAGGGTGATAATAATAATATAGAGTGTGCTATTATGAATAATACAGGGGGGTGCTACTGTGCAGCTGGTTAGTGGGAGAGATTGGAAAGTTAGGATGTAGTATGGGAGATCTATTTGAGCACTAGATTCGGTGGAGAGTGTCTTTCTATGAAGGTCTTAACAAGACCTTCAGCATACCGAGCAGAGGACTGCTCATCAGTGTCAGTGACCGTCCAAGAACAGCTGGACTGTGCAGGAGCGACTTTCTAGCATTGACAAGATGGCAGTGATTGAGGTGCAGATACTGTTGGTGGTTGGTACGTTTTATAAGGATGGAAGTTTTTGTGGAGTTATTCGAGAGGTGGACGGGCAATGTCCAGGAAGATTCTGAAGTCTCGTTTCTTCACATTCTTAAGACTGTTTCTCTAATCTTTGTGCAACATCACTTTCATTGCCTACATCCTATCATCAAAAGTTTTGATGTTTTATATTCAACCTGATGACTTCTCCTGCCTTAATGAACTTATATCTTCAAAACTATATTTACATACACTTCAATATTCGTCTACTGCCCGAATATTTAGCCTGTATCAGCAACAGTTTCTGTAAACACAAACAGATGACTTGAAGCAAGGATTTTACTTACAAACAAGGTGATCCAACACATCCACATGATACTGAAGTGGAAGATATGGGGTACTCCATTGTGTACCTGGAACAAAGTAATCATGAAAGATAAGCAACTCAAGCACAGTGATAGAGTAACAAGCAATTTAATCACATATTAATTTATTTTGAGACAATATGTATCTACAAAAAATCTGCAACAGTAGTACACTTCTAACTCCCTTGTGCCGCAAACTACAACAATGAAAATATAAAATTTATTTAGTCATGGACCAAATAAATATAATTAATGTGGCAATAAAACTGCGCCTGATGTAGGTGCACTTTCCTGGAAGCTGCAATTCTCAGTCCCTTTTTATGTTTAAAATTCCAATCTAACTAGTGTTACCCACATATGTAGCAGGTTGCATTTTATTTTAACATTATCATGTTTTTAAAACCTTGAAGCAGTTTCTTTTTTAGTTGCATAAAAAGCAAAAACCCTGAAATTCTCACGTTAATTTGCCCCATCCACCCAGTCTTCAATGCGTTCATCTACAAAGCATTTTCCCAACAGTCCATCCCTAGTAATATGTATCCACCACTCATAATCGTATCCATAAGTAACAAGATCTCTGAAAGCAGCAAAAAATACTAACATTCAGTGCCCTGTCTCTGATAAGATCATAGTAGTCAGAGGATAATCTTGGACTGAACAAAGGATGGGAAGGAAAATGACTGTCATTTACAAGGAATCATCACAGGGATCCATGAAACACTATATGCATCTGTAAAGGTATCCTGCCAACATAAGAACACGTACATTATACAGTGATAGAGATACAGCAGATCATGGTCGCTATGTAGCACTTACTGCAAATGGTATCCCTACATCCACTAGCACAGAAAATATCAAGTTTGATGTCTTTGCTTTGCAATATGGAATGCACAAGGGCTCCCATCAGCAGATCTAACTTTGCAGCATGGCTTGTTATAGCATTTTTCATTGCTAGACAAGTGCCCTGTTGATGTCAGCATGGTCTACAGAGCAATGTTGGAGATGAAACACACCAGTCTGCAGTGATGATGTATGTACAACTGGATTTTATTTTGAATAGTGTGAGCTGACCACTCTGGATGCAAGATGTCCTCATTTTACAGGTACTCATTTGACAGACTAGTTCAGTGTGCTTGAGTGTTATCATCAGATGGAAAGTGCTACACAGAAACCACGGAAAAGATACAAAAGTCCTTCCTGTAGACTACAGTCATCATGGTACTCCTAGGAAACACATGCAGTGGTGTAAGTGCTCCTACCATGAGGCCACACAAGATTATAAAACTGGTACTGGCATAATGATCCATTCCCACACTACTGAGATAGTTGTAATGTGTGCCAGGGGCATGCCAGATGAAGAAACAGTGAGAATTATTCTCCTGGGTAAGCTGTGACTCACTTGCAAATAGGAACATTACCCCAAAATATTTGAGTCCATTCATGGCATACAAGACAATGTATTACCCAAGCCATACAGTGCCTTTGTGTGAGAGGAATCTATGTTTACAATCATAATCTGCTAGCCAGCATACAGTGCAAGATGAATAGTACCTTGTACTGATGTTAGTCATTCCTTTTCCTGTTCCACTCATAAATAGAGTAAGAGAAAAACGACTGTCGGTACGCCTCCTTAGCACTGATTTCTTTTATCTTGTCTCTGCAGTCCTCATGCGAGATGTACGTTCTTGATAGCAGAATTGTTCTGCAGTCAGTCTCAAATACCAGTTCTCTGAACTTTCTCAATGGTGCATCACGGAAAGAACACTGTATTTTCTCCAGGGATTCCCATTTGTGTTCATGGAGCATTTTCAGAATACTTATATGTTTAACAAATCTACCAGCATAAATCTAGCAGCATACCTCTGAATTGCTTCAGTTTCT
Source organism: Schistocerca americana (assembly GCF_021461395.2). Lineage (NCBI taxonomy): Eukaryota > Metazoa > Arthropoda > Insecta > Orthoptera > Acrididae > Schistocerca > Schistocerca americana. The sequence continues at coordinate 432,948,546 of NC_060120.1, read as the reverse complement.
TCCTTTAATCCAACCTGGCGAGTATCCAAAATACAGTATTCAAGAACAGGTAACACAAATATTCTATACACAATCTTCTTTATAGATGTGCTGAGCTTTCTTATAATTCTTCCATTAAACTGAAGTCTGCCATTCGCTTTTCCTACAACCAACATTATGGTCCAATTATACACAGCCTGATAAAAGAACACTGTAGTACTCCAAAGATGCAGTCAGATGTAAATGTAACTTCATACAAAGACACCATCAGCAAGTATGTGTGGGTGCAACTTGGACATCAAATCTGTCCAATTGTCATTATCCAGAATATCAAGGACCACTTACCACAGCTGTGGGCCAGTCAGTCTCAGGAGAGGATACAACTGCTTAATTACTCCCTTCCTCACCAAATCAACTTATCTATCCAGGTCACAGTGGGAGACTTGTACTCTGAAGTTCTTTGTAAAATTCACTCAATTTTGTAATCATTGCATTATCATCAGTACCCTCTCAACCTGTGATATTTCACTTCATTTCCTCTTTCCCTTCTTCGTGCTTCATTTTTTTTGTCAGGCAGTGTATTTCTTATTGCTTTGGATTATTACACATAGGTATTTCATTGCTGTGACTGTTTGAACCAGGACAGCACTAATACTGCATGCTACAGGACTTTTTTCTACAATCTGGTGGGTCTCTAAGGAACCTTTTGCAGTCATCAATACACACTGTGACAGAACAATACACTCTCTCATGGACGGAAATGGGCATAGAGTATATTGGGAGATACTGTGCAGGTTGGATATCTTTTGCCATTTATGGCATTATAACAATTCTGGTACTGGGTTGCAACAGATTGCTGACCTTGCCTGTATTGTAATTGAGTGATTTCTCCTAATGGTACATCTGACATTAAACACCTGGTGTAACTTGTGGTAGTTGTGATGAACCTCAAATGATCTGACCACTTGGTGTGCCATATATGTCATATATTTATGTGTTGTCCTGCAACAGTTTACTCTGCATTGTCTGTGACCCAATGTTCTTTTCAAGAATCTCAAAAATAGCTTAATTTGTGTACATAAATATACATGTTTATGCGTTGTTGTTGTTGTTGTGGTCTTCAGTCCAGAGACTAGTTTGATGCAGCTCTCCATGCTACTCTATCCTGCGCAGACTTCTTAATCTCCGAGTAACTACTGCAACTCACATCTTCTGGATCTGGTTAGTGTATTCATCTCCTGCTCTATCTCTACGATTTTTATCCTCCATGATTCCTTCCAGTTCTATTCAGTACCCCCTCATTAGTTACATGATCTACCCATCTAATCTATTCTCTTCTTGTCTGAAATATTTATCATCCATGTTTCACTTCCAAACATGGCTACACTCCATACAAATACTTTCAGAAAAGATTTCCTGACATTTAAATCTATTCTCGATGTTAACAATTTTCTCTTCTTCAGAAACTCTTTCCTTGCCATAGCCAGTTTACATTTTATATACTCTCTACTTCGACCATCATCACTTATTTTGCTCCCCAAATAGCAAAACTCATCTACTACCATAAGTGTCTCATTTCCTAATCTCATTCCCTCAGCATCACCTGATTTCATTTGACTACATTCCATTATCCTTGTTTTGCTTTTGTTGATGTTCATTTATATCCTCCTTTCAGGAACAGGCCATTCCGTTCAATTGCTCGTCCAGGTCCTTGGCTATCTCTGACAGAATCACAATGTCATTGGCAAACCTCAAAGTTTTTATTTCTTCTCCATGGATTTTAAATCCTACTCCAATTTTTTCTTTTGTTTCCTTTACTGCTTGCTCAATATACAGACTGAATAACATTGGGGATTGGCTACAACCCTGTCTCACTCCCTTCCCAATCACTGCTTTCCTTTCACGCCCCTCTACTCTTATAACTGCCATCTGGTTTCTGTACAAAATGTAAATAGCCTTTTGCTCCCTGTATTTTACCCCTGCCACCTTCAGAATTTTAAAAGAATTTTATGGGTTATACAAAGTAAATTATTTTCTTACTGGTGATGGTAACAAGTTATGCCTTTACTACTATATGCTCTTACTTTCCTGGATTAGTTGGTGCTTGAGGATTTATTTTTTCATTTGTTAAGGCTGTTATACAGTTCTAGTCATTCTGAAATGCTGACATGACACAGTAACACACATTCAATTCTGTTTCCTTTAAACTTAAAAATTTGCAGTAGAAATTGTTAAAATGCTTCAGAAGTCAGTGGTGGTCTAGCAGCTAACAAGCTCTGCTCAGAAAAATGGTTTAGAATTCTATCATAGGCCACATTCTCACAAATTTCTGCTTCAGACTGGATTTAGTAAAATTGTATATAATTAGAGTTGATTTGCTGATTTCAATTGTATAGATCAATGCCATTACAGCTCATCTAACTCTGTCAAGAAATATGGCACAAGTGATTGCTTGATTATACTGATTAGTGTAGATGAACATTATTTGTTACATTACTCAACTTCCAGAATAAAAGCCATTATAGCCATCACTGATTTCATTTACACAAACAATGGGAAGTCTGAGTAGTATTTAAACTCCACTCATGCCAAATACAAATCAAATGTGTGTTAATCACCAGTGCTGGATGATGCAGTTTTTGCTGAAGGAGGGTGTAAACACTGTGGACATTCACAGGAAACTGATGGCAGTGTGTGGTGAGAATGTACCATCATGGAAAGTGCTCTTGCAACACGGCAACGCTTGTCCCCATACAAGTCAGAAAACCATGGCTGCCATTGCTGAAATGGAGATTCAAGTGCTGCCAATGCACCATATTCTCTTGGTTTGGCTGCTTATGATTATCATGTATTTGGGGCTCTGAAGAAACCTCTAGATGGAACTCATTTTGCAGTTTTCCAGGAACTGCAAGCACTTGTCCTGTGGCAGGTTGGCAAGACTACAGAAAAGTGGTCCGAGGAGGGCCTACAGAAGTTAAAGTTGACAAGTCACAAGAATACAGTGGTGTGGCAGTACCTGGAAACCCACTTCAGCTATGGCAGCTGTGCTTTTTCAGTTTGTGTGGGGACAAATGTAGTCTTGTTGCAAGAGCACTTTTTGTGATCGTGCACACACTCTACACACTGCCATCAATCACCTGTGAATATCTGCATAGGTTACATCATTCTTCCACAGATATTACACTTCTAGTGATTGTCTTGCCACTTACAGTTGACTAAAAGTACTACATATTTGCAATTGTAATGAGGAGTCAATTGGTGCAACATGAATAATGGGGAATAATATATGGGGAAAATCAATGTGGAATGCCTCTCGTATTTTTCTGAAAGTCCAATACTATGCCTCCAGTCTCATAGATACTACACACCATATTAAATAGCAGTTTGGTTGCCATTTTCCCCATTTTAGAAATTTGAAGGGAATGTTATCTATATATATCTTCCATTGTAGTCCATTACAAATCTGCCAAAACACTGTTAAACTATGAATGAAATATAGGAGCCCCTTTTCTCTCAAACTGACCTCCATTTATTCTTGTATCACAAAGGTAGGAAAATTTCCTCACAGAGGCCTTTAACATATTATTTCCACCTATTTGCTCTCTTCTCTACATTTCACAACAGAATTTATATTGCACTTTTACTGTTGAAACCCTTTCTTTTAATTTCACCTATGTTGTTTTGACTTTTCTCTACACTGAATCTGTTTATCCGAAGACCATTTCTGTTTTAATTTTTCCCATTTTTCCTGCAGCCACTTCACATTAGTTCCACTACACTTCCTATTTATTTCATCCCTAAATGACTTATATTGTTGTATTCCTGTCTTTTTCTTGTGCATTTTTGTGCTCCATTCTTACATCAATCAAGTGAAATATTCTTCTGTTACCCAAGGTTTTTTTGCAGTTACATTCCACCTATATTTGTCCAAGAAACTTCTGTAATTGCTCTTTTTAGAGACATTCATTCCTCTTCTGATGAACTGCCTGTCATTGCATTCTTTACTGAAATATATACAGAATTAGAGAACTTCCAACACATCTCATCAATTCTGAGTACTTCTGTATCCCACGCCTTTCAAAATCGATTCTTCCAGATGATCCTCAAATTCAAGTCTACCCTTCATCATTACTAAATCGTAACCCAAGTTATACCTGCTCTTGGGTATGCCTTACAATCAAATATCTGATTTTGAATCTCTGTCTGACCATGAAGTAATCCTGCTCAAATTTTGGAATCTTCCTGTATCTCCCGACCTTTTCAAAGCATACTTCCTGCTTCTGTGACATCTGAGTAGTATATTTGCTGTTACTATCTGAAATTGATTGCAAAACTCAGTCTTCCCCCTCTCTCATTCCTATTACCAAACTCATATTCTCCCTAACTCTTTCTTCTATTCCTTAACCTACTACAGCATTTCAATCACCCATGCTTACAAGTGTCTTTAAATAAGACCTCAGAAAAAGATAGAAAAACAAATTATTTCGTGATTTTTTTAACAATTTTTCAGCACAATCCCCTTTTAACTCTATACACTTTTCCAAGCATTAACCCCACTTTTTTGATGTTGTTGTTGTGGTCAGTCCAGAGACTGCTTAGATGCAGCTCTCCATGCTACTCTGTCCTGTGCAAGCCTCGTCATCTCCGAATAACTACTGCAACCTAAATCCTTCTGAATCTGCCAAGTGTACTAATCTCTTGGTCTCTATCTCTCCGTGCTTCCTTCCAGTAGTAAACTGGTGATACCTGGATGCCCCAGAATATGTCCTGCCAACTGATCCCTTTTTCTAGTTAATTTGTGTCACACATTCCTCTTCTCTCCAATTCTATTCAGTACCTCCTCATTACTTCTTCAGAAATGCTTCCCTTGCCATAGCCAGTCTACATTTTATATCCTCTCTACTTCGTCCATTATCAGTTATTTTGCTCCACAAATAGCAAAACTCATTTACTACTTAAAGTGTCTCAGTTTAGTCTAATTCCTCCAGCATCCTCTGATTTAACTCGACTATATTCCATTATCCTCTTTTTGCTTTTGTTGATGTTCATGTTGGCAAGCCTCAAAGTTTTTATTTCTTCTCCATGGATTTTAATTCCTGCTCCAAATTTTTCTTTGTTTCCTTTACTGCTTGCTCAATATATACATTGAATAACATCAGGGATAGGCTATAGCCCTCTCTCATTCCCTTCTCAATCACTGCTTCCCTTTCATGCCCCTCTACTCTTATAACTGCCATCTGGTTTCTGTACAAATTGTAAATAGCTTTTCGCTCCCTGCATTTTACACCTGCCACTTTCAGAATTTGAAAGAGAGTATTTCAGTCAATATTGTAAAAGCTTTTTCTAAGTCTACAAATGCTATAAATGTAGATTTGCCTTTCCTTAACCTATCTTCTAAGATAAGTCATAGAGTCAATACTGCCTCATATGTTCCAACATTTCTATGGAATCCAAACTGATTTTCCCCAAGGTCAGCTTTTACCAGTTTTTCCATTCATTTGTAAAGAACTCGTGTTAATATTTTGCAAGCATGACTTATTTATCTGATAGATAGATAATTTTCACACCTGTCAACACCTGCTTTCTTTGGGACTGGAATTATTATATTATTCTTGAAGTCTGAAAGTATTTTGCCTGTCTCATACATCTTGCTCACCAGATGGGGAAATTTTGGTCATGGCTGGCTCACCCAAGGCTATCAGTAGTTCTAATGGAATGTTGTCTACTCTCAGGACCTTGTTTCGACTTAGGTCTTGCAATGCCCTGTCAAATTCTTCATGCAGTATCATATCTCCCAATTCATCTTCATCTATGTCCTCTTTCATTTCCATAATATTGGGCTCAAGTACATCACCCTTGTATAGACCCTCTATATACGCCTTCCACCTTCCTGCTTTCCCTTTTTTCCTTAGGACTGATTTTCCATCTGAGCCCTTGATATTCATACAGGTGGTTCTCTTTTCTCCAAAGATCTCTTAAATTTTCCTGTAGGCAGTATCTATCTTACCTCTAGTGATATATGCTCCAACATCCTTACATTTGTCTTCTAGCCATCCCTGCTTAGCCATTTTGCACTTTCTGCTGATTTCAATTTTGAGACTTTGTATTCCTTTTCGCCTGCTTCATTTACTGCATTTTTACATTTTCTCTTTTCATCATTTAAATTCAATATATCTTGTGTTACCCAAGGATTTCTACTAGCCCTTGTATTTTCACCTACTTGATCCTCTGCTGCCTTCACTATTTCACCTCTCAAAGCTACCCATTCTTCTTCTACTGTATTTCTTTATCCTGGTCTTGTCAACCGTTCCCTAATGCTCTCACTGAAGCTCTCAACAACATCTGGTTCTTTCAGTTCATCCAGGTCTCATCTCCTTAGATTCCTACCTTCTTGCAGTTTCTTCAGTTTTAATCTACTGCTCATATTCAATAAATTGTGGTCAGAGTCCACTTCTGCCCCTGGAAATGTCTTACAGTTTAAAACCTGGTACCTTAATCTCTGTCTTACCATTACATAATCTATCTGAAAAATTCCATTGTCTCCAGGCCTCTTCCACATATACAATCTTCTTTTACAATGCTTAAACCAAGTGTTAGCTATGGTTAAGTTATGCTCTTTGCAAAATTCTACCAGGTGGTCTCCTCTTTCATTCCTTACCCCCAGTCCATATTCACGTCCTACTTTTCCCTCTCTTCCTTTTCCTGCAATCAAGTTCCAGTCCCCCATGACTATTAAATTTTTGACTCCCATAACTATCTGAATAATTTCTTTTATTGTATCATACATTTCTTCAATTGCTTTATCATCTGTGGAGCTAGTTGGCATACAAACTTGTACTACTGTGGTAGGCGTGGTCTATGTGTCTATCTTGGCTACAATAATGTGATCACTATGCTGTTCATAGTAGCTTATCCGCATGCCTATTTTTTTATTCATCATTAAACCTACTCCTACGTTACCCCTATTTGATTTTGTATTTATAGCCCTGTATTCACCTGACCAGAAGTCTTGTTGCCCCTGCCACCAACCTTCACTAATTCCCACAATATGTAACTTTAACCTATCCATTTCCCTTTCCAAATTTTCTAACCTACCCATCCAATTAAGGGATCTGACATTCCAGCTCCGATCCATGGAATGCCAGTTTTGTTTCTCCTGATGGCAATGTCCTCCTGAATAGTCCTAGCCCAGAGATCTGAATGGGGGACTATTTTACCTCCAGAATATTTTACCCAAGAGGACGCCATCATCATTTAACCATACAGTACAACTATATGTCCTCAAGAAAAATTACGGCTGTAGTTTCCCCCCTGCTTTCAGCCGTTTGCAGTACCAGCACAGCAAGGCTGTTTTGGTTGATGTTACAAGGCCACATCAGCCAATCATCCCCTGCAACTACTGAAAAGGCTGCTACCGCTCTTCAGAAACCACACATTTGTCTGTATTGCTGAGGCGCGCAAGCCTTCCCACTAACAGCAAGGTCCATGGTTCATGGGGGGCCCAAGTTTTTTAAGCCATTCGAAAGGTAGGATTTCAGAAGGTCTGCAAGATAGTCATTTGTTTGGATGATGATCTCCTGGTTCAATGTGAACTGATATCTACTGAGCCATTTTTTTCATGTTTGAAAATATAAAAAAAAAATCACTAGGAGTCAAATCTTGTGAATGCAATGGATGCTGCAATAATTCAGACTTTTAATTCCATAATTTTGGCCATCAAAACTGCACAGGTGCGCATTGTCATTGACGGAAGAGGATTTTTTTCTTTTCAAAATGGGGATTTTTTCTTCCACTCCTTCACTCAACCAGTACAATAATGATGCATAATACTCTCCAGTTATTGTTTGTCCCTATTTCAAGTAATCAACACAAATGATTCAATGTGCATCCCAAACAACCTTTGTCAGCCAATTTCACCATCTTTGGAGCCCATTTGCCTTAAAAAAAAACTTTGATTGCTTCTCATCTCTGGAGTAGTAGTGCATCCATCTTTTGTCCAGTTACCAATCAATGCAAAAATCCAGGAGGATTTAACCAGAAAAGTATCAAAACAGCCTCAGTGTCAACCACATGGTTGCATTATTCTCCACAGGCCAAACTTTTTTTTTTACACCCATTTTTTCATGCAAAATTAAAAACATTGTACCCTGCAATAAACCTGTGGCATCAACTATTTCGTGCATGTAATTTGTCAATAATTTTGGAGGGGTGGTAACATCCACCGGGCGTGCTGAATGCTGTTCATCTCTTGTGGATCTATGGCGATGTTTGAATTTGTTTATTGAGCTGTGAAAAATGGCAAACACAGTATCAGATGTGCTGTTAACTTCATCCGACTTAGCTTTGACCTGTTTTGGTGTTAAGCTTATAAATGTAAGTGTTTAACGAACACTTGAAACTCACTTTTTCCATGTTGCGAAATAAACAGATGCTTGTTGCTTCAATCAACTGGGACACTGAAACCATGTGATGGATACGGCTGCAACTTTACCTGCCTGTTGGTGACAGATGACACTTACTACCAGCAAACAGTTTCGAAATAATCTTATCAGTGAGACGTTCATAGTAACTCATTCTCTGCCACATCTCCCTATTCATGAAGCAGCATAGTCCCATTAAATCACTTTATGCTGCTATTAATATTACCCTTTATTCTCCTGACCGAAAATCCTCATCTGCCTTCTGTTTAACTTCACTGACCTGCACATTATCTACATCTATACGGATATTCTACAAATCACACTGAAGTGCCCAACAGAGGGTTCATTGATCCACTTTCACAATAATTCTCTACTATTTCAATCTCAAACAGCATGTGGAAAAAATTACACCTACATCTTTCTGTGTGAGCTCTGATTTCCCTTATTTTATTATGACGATCGTTGCTCCCTATGTAGGTCGGTGCCAACAAAATATTTTCACATTCAGGAGAGAAAGATGGTGATTGAAATTTAATGAGATCTCGCTACAGTGAAAAATGCCTTTGTTTTAATGATGTCCCCCCAAATCTTGTATCATTTCACTGACACTCTCTCCACGATTTCTCAACAACACAAAATGTGCCGCTCTTCTTTGAACTTTCTCAGTTTACTCTGTTAATCCTATATGGTAATGATCCCACACCGCACAGCAGTACTCCAAAAGAGAACAGACAAGCATAGTGTAGGCAGTCTCTTTAGTAGATTCTGCCACTAAAATACAGTCTTTGGTTTGCCCTCCCCATGAAATTTTCTATGTGTTCTTTCCAACTGAAGTATTTATTAGGTATTTGTGGCTTGTAGATTTGACTGATTTACCATGTAACCGAAGTTTAACGGATTCCTTTTAGCACTCATGTCAATGACTTCACACTTTTCATTCTATCTATATCCGAATCCCGCTCCAGCTACTGCTGGGTCTGGGTGCTGACGAGTCCTCTCCATTTGGCTTGGTCCTCCCACCACTTTTCTTCCTCCACTTGCTGCCAGGTCACACCTCTCCTTTCAACAGACATTCTCACTCCCATTTTCCACCATGTTCTTGGGCGCCCTCTAGGTCTTTTCCCATCCATCTTTAGTTCTTCCATAATTTTGGGGAGTCTCTGCCCATGCATCCTCTTAACATGTCCATACCATCTTAATCTCTTTCTTTCAATTTCTTCTCTCATACTTTTTTGTTTGAGGTCCTTTCTAATCTCTACATTCCTTGCTCTGTCCATTCTTGTTTTTCCCTTAACCGCTCTGAGAAATTTCATTTCCTCTGCTTGCAGTCTGCTCCAGTCCCTTTCTGTCATTGTCCATTTTTCTCCACCATAGGTGACAATAGGGATGTAATAATTCTTATACATAAGGAGTTTTGCTCTTTCTGAAACTTCGTTATTCCAAATCAGATGTTTTATTGTTTGGTAGAAATTGCCTCCCTTCTGTAACCTCCTATTAATTTTGTTAGTTATTCTTCCATCCCTAGATATTTCACTCCCTAAATAAGTGAAACTTTCTACCACTTTGAGGGGTTCTCCATTCAAGGTAATATTTCCATTGATTCCTTTCTCCCTTCCAAATACCATTACTTCACTCTTATCTTTATTTATTTTTAATCCATACCTTGTCATTATTTCCTTCCACGCATCAAGCTGTAACTGTACATCTACCTCTTTATCACCCCATATTACCATATCATCTGCAAAAATCATCTTTTTGTCTTTTTCTTTTACTATATCTTTAACTGCCCTATTCATTCCCTCCATCACAACATTAAAAAGCGCAGGAGATAAAATACTTCCTTGCTTAAGTCCTTGTCTTATTTCGAAGTATTCAGAGTTCCCCAATGGTGTTCTAATTCTACAATTGTGGCCTCTGTACATTGTCCTTATAACATTAATGTATCCATCTTCTATATCTATCTTCTTCAGTTCGTCCCAGAGTCTTTCCCTGTCAAGTGAGTCATATGCCTTTTCTGTCTATAAAAACCATTATCACCCTTTTGTTATACTCCCAACTTTTTTCCATCAGTTGACGGATAGAAAATATCAGGTCGACCGTGCTCCTTCCTTTCCTAAGCCCATGCTGTTCTTCACTCAGCTCCTTTTCTATCTTTTCACTTATTCTATTTAGTAAAATTCTTTCAAAAATCTTGGCTGTATGACTCATGAGGGTTATTCCTCTGTAGTTTTTACAAAGTCTTTTATTGGCTTTCTTGAAGATGGGAACACTGTCTCCTGTTCTCCAGTTGTCAGGTATTTTACTATTTCTCCACACGCTTGATAGTACTCTATACAGCCACTGGATTCCCACTGGACCTGCTGCTCTTATCATGTCCACTGATACTTCATCAGGTCCTGGGGCTTTCCCCCCATTCATCTTCTTCACAGCTTTTTCCATTTCTTCCCGTGTAATTTGTCATAATTCTGCTTCCCAACTTCTCTCAATTTCTTCATTATTTGTTGTTTCCTCGTGTACCTCCTCCTCACCGTTTAACAGCTTCTTAAAATGTTCTTTCCAGAGATCTTTTATATTCCCTGGATCTTCAATAATGGTACCGTCCTCCGTTTCCATCTTTACTGGTACTTCAGAAGCCTTCCTTTTATTTTTCATCATTTTATAGAACATTTTCTTATTGCTCTTCACATCTTCAAGTTTTTTTGTAAACTCTTCCCATACCTTTTTCTTTGCTGTTTCCACTATTTCTTTGCACTTCTACTTTTCCTCTATATATCTTTTATGGTCTTCGTCATTTTTAGTTTTCCACGGGATTGGAAATTGAAGGAGAGTGAATGTGCTGAGAAGTATGTTGTCGTTGTTGTGGTCTTCAGTCCTGACACTGGTTTGATGCAGCTCTCCATGCTACTCTATCCTGTGCAAGCTTCTTCATCTCACAGTACCTACTGCAACCTACATCCTTCTGAATCTGCTTAGTGTATTCATCTCTTGGTCTCCCCCTACGATTTTTACCCTCCACACTGCCCTCCAATACTAAATTGGTGATCCCTTGATGCCTCAGAACATGTCCTACCAACCGATCCCTTCTACTGGTCAAGTTGTGCCACAAGCTTCTCTTCTCCCCAATCCTATTCAATACTTCCTCATTAGTTATGTGATCTACCCATCTAATCTTCAGCATTCTTCTGTAGCACCACATTTCGAAAGCTTCTATTCTCTTCTTGTCCAAACTATTTACCGTCCATGTTTCACTTCCATACATGGCTACACTCCATACAAATACTTTCAGAAATGACTTCCTTACACTTAAATCTATACTCGAAGTTAACAAATTTCTCTTCTTCAGAAACGCTTTCCTTGCCATTGCCAGTCTACATTTTGTATCCTCTCTACTTCGACCATCATCGGTTATTTTGCTCCCCAAATAGCAAAACTCCTTTACTATTTTAAGTGTCTCATTTCCTAATCTAATACCCTCAACATCACCCGACTTAATTCGACTACATTCCATTATCCTCGTTTTGCTTTTGTTGATGTTCATCTTATATCCTCCCTTCAAGACACTGTCCATTCCGTTCAACTGTTCTTCTAAGTCCTTTGCTGTCTCTGACAGAATTACAATGTCATCGGCGAACCTCAAAGTTTTTATTTCTTCTCCATGGATTTTAATACCTACTCCGAATTTTTCTTTTGTTTCCTTTACTGCTTGCTCAATATACAGATTGAATAACACCGGGGAGAGGCTACAACCCTGTCTCACTCCCTTTCCAACCACTGCTTCCCTTTCATGCCCCTCGACTCTTGTAACTGCCATCTGGTTTCTGTACAAATTGTAAATAGCCTTTCGCTCCCTGTATTTTACCCCTGCCACCTTTAGAATTTGAAAGAGAGTATTCCAATCAACATTGTCAAAAGCTTTCTCTAAGTCTACAAATGCTAGAAACGTAGGTTTGCCTTTCCTTAATCTTTCTTCTAAGATAAGTCGTAAGGTCAGTATTGCCTCACGTGTTCCAGTATTTCTACGGAATCCAAACTGATCTTCCCCGAGGTCGGCTTCTACTAGTTTTTCCATTCATCTGTAAAGAATTCGTGTTAGTATTTTGCAGCTGTGGCTTATTAAACTGATTGTTCGGTAATTTTCACATCTGTCAACACCTGCTTTCTTTGGGATTGGTATTATTATATTATTCTTGAAGTCTGAGGGTATTTCGACTGCTTCATACATCTTGCTCACCTGATGGTAGAGTTTTGTCAGGACTGGCTCTCCCAAGGCTGTCAGTAGTTCTAATGGAATGTTGTCTACTCCCGGGGCCTTGTTTCGACTCAGGTCTTTCAGTGCTCTGTCAAACTCTTCACGCAGTATCGTATCTCCCATTTCATCTTCATCTACATCCTCTTCCATTTCCATAATATTGTCCTCAAGTACATCGCCCTTGTATAGACGCTCTATATACTCCTTCCACCTTTCTGCTTTCCCTTCTTTGCTTAGAACTGGGTTTCCATCTGAACTCTTGATGTTCATACAAGTGGTTCTGTTATCTCCAAAGGTCTCTTTAATTTTCCTGTAGGCAGTATCTATCTTACCCCTAGTGAGATAAGCCTCTACATCCTTACATTTGTCCTCTAGCCATCCCTGCTTAGCCATTTTGCACTTCCTGTCGATCTCGTTTTTGAGACGTTTGTATTCCTTTTTGCCTGCTTCATTTACTGCATTTTTATATTTTCTCCTTTCATCAATTAAATTCAATATTTCTTCTGTTACCCAAGGATTTCTACTAGGCCTCGTCTTTTTACCTACTTGATCCTCTGCTGCCTTCACTATTTCATCCCTCAAAGCTACCCATTCTTCTTCTATTGTATTTCTTTCCCCCGTTCCTGTCAATTGTTCCCTTATGCTCTCCCTGAAACTCTGTACAACCTCTGGTTCTTTCAGTTTATCCAGGTCCCATCTCCTTAAATTCCCACCTTTTTGCAGTTTCTTCAGTTTTAATCTACAGGTCATAACCAATACATTGTGGTCAGAGTCCACATCTGCCCCTGGAAATGTCTTACAATTTAAAACCTGGTTCCTAAATCTCTGTCTTACCATTATATAATCTATCTGATACCTTTTAGTATCTCCAGGGTTCTTCCATGTATACAACCTTCTATCATGATTCTTAAACCAAGTGTTAGCTATGATTAAGTTGTGCTCTGTGCAAAATTCTACCAGGCGGCTTCCTCTTTCATTTCTTAGCCCCAATCCATATTCACCTACTATGTTTCCTTCTCTCCCTTTTCCTACACTCGAATTCCAGTCACCCATGACTATTAAATTTTCGTCTCCCTTCACTATCTGAATAATGTCTTTTATTTCATCATACATTTCTTCAATTTCTTCGTCATCTGCAGAGCTAGTTGGTATATAAACTTGTACTACTGTAGTAGGTGTAGGCTTCGTATCTATCTTGGCCACAATAGTGCGTTCACTATGCTGTTTGTAGTAGCTTACCCGCATTCCTATTTTCCTATTCATTATTAAACCTACTCCTGCATTACCCCTATTTGACTTTGTGTTTATAACCCTGTAGTCACCTGACCAGAAGTCTTGTTACTCCTACCACCGAACTTCACTAATTCCCACTATATCTAACTTTAACCTATCCATTTCCCTTTTTAAATTTTCTAACCTACCTGCCCGATTAAGGGATCTGACATTCCACGCTCCGATCCGTAGAACACCAGTTTTCTTTCTCATGATAACGACATCCTCTTGAGTAGTCCCCGCCCGGAGATCGGAATGGGGGACTATTTTACCTCCGGAATATTTTACCCAAGAGGACGCATTCATCATTTAATCATACAGTAAAGCTGCATGCCCTCGGGAAAAATGATGGCCGTAGTTTCCCCTTGCTTTCAGCCGTTCGCAGTACCCCAACAGCAAGGCCGTTTTGGTTATTGTTACAAGGCCAAATCAGTCAATCATCCAGACTGTTGCCCTTGCAACTACTGAAAAGGCTGCTGCCCCTCTTCAGGAACCACATGTTTGTCTGGCCTCTCAACAGATACCCCTCCGTTGTGGTTGCACCTACGGTACGGCTATCTGTATCGCTGAGGCACGCAAGCCTCCCCACCAACGGCAAGGTCCATGGTTCATGGGGGCTGAGAAGTACAGAGAATTAATTACACAAAAATTTCCAAAAGAAGTTTTCTGCGATGTAGAAAAGGAATGGAGTTTATTCAAAGACACTTTAGTCGAAGCAGCACAAAAAGTATGTGGCAGAACATCTGGAAAGGAAAAAATAAGACAGACAAGTTGGTGGGATGATACCACAATCCAAGCAGTTAGAAGAAAAAATGGAGCATGGAGAAAATGGTGGAAAACTAAAAATGGAAAACACTTTTCATTATTTAGGGCTAATTGCCAATTTTCGCACCTTACAGATATCTTTTCTAAGTCATTTTGTGAGTTGTTTTGATCTTCTGATGACTTTACTAGATGCTCATATTGTCTCCTAAATCATTTATATAGGTAACGAACAGCAAAGGGCCCATAAAACTACCTCGGGGAATGTCAGAAATCACTTCTGTCTTACTCAATGACTTTCCGTCAATTACTACAAACTGTGACCTCTCTGATAGGAAATCACAAATCCAGTCACATAACTGTGCTTATATTCCTTAAGCACAAAATTTGACTACAAGCCGTTTGTAGGGTACAGTGTCAAAAGCCTTCTGCAAATTTAAAATCAATTTGAAATCCCCTGTTAATAGCACTCAATAATTCGTGAGAGTAAAGAGCTAGTTGTGTTTCACAAAAATGAAGTTTCTTAATCCATGTTGACTTTGTTGACCTTGTTCTCTTCAAGGTAATTCTTAATATTCAACACAATATATGTTCCAAAATACTGCTGTATATCAATGTTAATGATATGGTCCTGTAATTTAGTGGATTACTTCTACTGCCTTTCTTGAATATTGGTGTAACCTGTGCAACTTTCCGTTCTTTGGGTATAGATCTTTCATCAAGCGAATGGTTGTATATGATTGTTAAGTATAGTGCAATTGCATCAGCACACTCTGAAAGGACCTAACTGATATACAGTTTGACCAGAAGACTTGCTTTTATTAAGTGATTTAAGTTGCTTCAGTACTCGGATGATATCTACTTCTAAGTTACTCATGTTGGCAGCTGTTCTTGATATGAATTTTGGCATATTTACTTTTGAAGTCCATGCTAGACTCGGTCTTTGCATTTGCCTTTCCAGTTTTCTAGCTTTCCTATCACATTCAGATTTCTGACATTCCACACTCTGACTCATAGAATGCTACACTTCCACTCGTTTCTCATTTTTTTCTCATCGTCATATCCTCCTTGGAAGATCCCACGGGGCGATCAGAATAGAGAACTAATCCACAATCTTTTTCCAGTTGAGAGACCACCATGACACTTTTCAATTACAGTCCAAATGTTCTGCAGATACCAGTGCTTCCATCTTTTAGGAGCATCTTTTCATCTCTGTTTGTTGACAAGGCTTTTGGTAGAATGATGGTGACTGCTTATGGTGGAAGTTTTCAGCCACCCCTGCTGTGCAATATTTGTTTCATACTAACCAGTTTTAAGCACAGCTACATAACAACTGACTAGCACATTCACAGATACTATGGTGCATAGTGCATAATAAATTGAGTCTGACAAGTAATACAGAAAGGGGTTAGGAACTGGCACCTCTTTTACAAGTTATCAAAGAGAATAAAGATATTATTTAAATAAATACTGAATTTTTCAGCATACTCATCCTGCCATTAATCCTAAAAGATTACCACTATAACCAATAACCACCCAGTTCTACCTCAGAGAGATTTCTCCCTCTCATCTCCGACAATAAAGGTGGACACTCAAACAACCCTTACATTGTCATCAACGTTCCAATCGCACTACAAAACTGTGCTGGGACGAGACATAAAATTTATGGTGTCAGGTGTGTGGGGTGATTTACAAGGTGGTTTGGTAGACAAGTGGATAGTTGAACATAAAAAGCAGGAAAATAGGAAATTGCAGTGGTGTCCCAGAATCGCACCACAATAAGAAGAACAGCAGAGCCCAAGATTCCGGAGAGCCCAGCAGACAACACGAGTAGAGATGCCCAACTGCAGCAGATCAACAGAAGAACAAGAAGATCCAGTCAACAAAACAGGTAAGCCAATGCAATGAATTAAAAATAAGGTCCTTTGAACTTGTAACAAGATGACGTTCTCCTGTAGCGATAATATGGGTATCAGTGCTAAGGATGCGGTAGGATTGATTCTGAAAACATTCAATGGGATTATGGAGGAATCTCAAGAGTTCATTGAGAATGTGAATGCTGCTTTTGGAATAGTTAAAAACAAGGATGCAAAATTACTATTTCAAGAAGTAAAATCTAAAATCACTGGGGATACGAGATCAAAGTTAATAGTACGGGAGAACACAAAAAATTGGGCACAAGTAAAAAGTGTGTTAGAAGAAAATATTCAGATAAAAGAACTACTGATTTTTACGCTTGCCATATGTTCAAAGCTACTCAGTATGCAGCGGAATCAATTGGCTCATGGGGTAATAGGATAGACGAATTGTGAATGAAAATCTTTCAGGGTGGCTGTAACTAGGGTAATGGATAGAGAACAGCAAAAAGAGGCTGTAGAATTAGTATATGCATTAGGGTGTGCATGTTTAATACAAGGGTTAGCAAATGAGAGAATTCAAATTATAGGGTGCGCAGTAGAGGAGAAAATGTGAAGTTGGGGGAAGCAGTAGAGATGGCCCAACAAGAAGGAAGTGCTATTACGTCAATGAAGGAAAAGAATCAGGTGTCGAAGGGAATGAGTTGGCATGATAGCAAAAAGAAAGCATTAAGACCAGTGAAACGTTACAAATGTGGAAAAATAGGACATGCATCCAAACAGTGTCGTAATAATATGCAAGTCAGATGGGTACCACTATCCAACAAAGAAGTGCGGAAGAGCGCAAAAGTTTCAGAATTATTATCACTGTGATAAACCGGGGCATACAGGTGCAACCTGTGAGAAGATAAATATGTGTCAAAAATGTAGAAGGAGAGGACACAGTGTGAAAGATTGTCGAACTCCCAGGTGTCATACTTGTAATAAATATGGGCATAGAATGTTTAAATGTGGGGAAAACCGCAGAAAGCAACCAGGAGAACGGCCGGGAAATGAAGCAGGTGGTATGCAAAGCAGTTGCATGTAACCACTGTTAAGTGACCTGAAGTGCGTGTAGTAGACTGCGAAGCAGAAAATGAAATAATTACGATATACTGCCAAGAACTCGGTACGAGGTTAACGTTTTTAATCATATAAGTCTGCTCAAGGTAGAAGCAATAACTGTGGAAATACCTGTGAATTGTAGAGAAATAAGAAGATTGAAAGGGGTTACGGAAGGTACAATGAACACAATGGGCATAGCGGAATTGAATTTAAGACTAAACAGAAAAGTGTTGGCTAAACAGACATTCCATGTATTACGCAAGGGAACAGATGTTCCACATGACGGACTAGTAGGAAGAGATTTTCTACAATGGCAGAAAGCTATCACCGGTTACCACAGGAGACAACTCAGAGTGAATGGGCAGAGCATCCCGCTAGTAACGGAACAAGAAGGACAGCAATCACAGTTAGAACCAAGGGCACGTTACCAGGAAGGCAAGGAGCTGACTACAGAATTGTGTAAACTCAAGGGCGCAGTAGCTGTGGACGGGCAGATAAGGGATAAACATTATGGCTCGTTAAGGTCACAGCATAGAAGGACAACAGATCTGGAGCTACACGAACGCACAGAAATAATAGGACTTAGGGAAGAAAGGATAATGAAAATTAGATTGGCTGAATATGAAAAAATTCCGGAGGGAGGAGACGTAATAGTACCAAAACAAGAAGTACTTAAGGGTGTGTACATTCCAGAAGCAATTGTGTAAAACATTCAAGGGAAATGTATTATTAATATGTTAAATACCAATGAAGTAACATGTGATGTGAGTCCAGTACACTTAAGCACAAAGTCATTAGATGTGGAAGCAACAGTAAGGAGAGTAAAAGAAATGCCAGAACAGGCAATGAATTACAAAAGTCATGCAGCACAGGTTAGAGACACATTACGAGTGGATCATTTAAATGAGGAAGAGAAATGTGAAGTGAAAAAACTGTGTAGTGAGTACTGTGATGTATGCCATTTAAAAGGAGATAAATTATCATTCACAGAGACAGTAAAACAGACTTCTGATACTGCCAGAGCATGCAGGAAAAGTCATTAATGTCAGACAATATAGAATACCAGAATCCCAGAAAGAAGCACTACAAGAGCAAGTAGAAAAAACATTAGCAGACGATATTATCATAGAAAGCCAAATTCCATGGAATGCACCGATTCTATTAATTCCTAAGAAAGCAGATGCTAGTAGGCAGTTAAAATATAGATTGGTGATGGATTATAGTAAAGTAAACGAGATTTCAGTAGGGGAAGCATTCCCGATCCCGAATATATCGGAAATAATAGACCAGCTAGGAGAAGCAAAGTACTTTTCAACATTGTATTTAGCCAGTGGATATCACCAGATATTAATGGAACCCAAAGACAGAGAGAAAACAGCGTTTAGCACTAATTATCAACATTATGAGTATAAAAGAATGCCTATGGGTTTAAAATGAGTGCCTAGTAAATTTCAGAGATTAATGAATGTAGTGTTATCAGGATTACAAGGTACCAAGTGTTTGGTGTATTTAGACGACATAACATGCTATGGAAGTTCGATAAAGGAACATGGAAGTTCGATAAAGGAACATAATGAAAAATTAAGAGAGATTTTTGATAAATTAAGAGAACACAGGCTGAAGTAACAGCCAGAAAAGTGTGAATTTTTATGAACTGAAGTTATATTTTTGAGGCATAAAATAACAGACAAAGGCATACAGCCAGATGAGCGGAATATAGAAAAGATAAAGAAATTCCCAGTACCAAAGACAAAGAAGGAATTAAAAGGATATCTAGGTCTTGTAGGATAATATTGCAAATTTCTACAGAATTTCAGTGAAGCTGCAGCACCTTTACATAAATTATTAAAGGATGACGAACAGTATAAATGGGG
The DNA here is from genome assembly GCF_021461395.2 of Schistocerca americana. NCBI lineage: Eukaryota > Metazoa > Arthropoda > Insecta > Orthoptera > Acrididae > Schistocerca > Schistocerca americana. Next base: position 432,929,030 of record NC_060120.1, on the reverse strand, counting down.
AAGGGCACAGCAAAAAAGCATTTGAAGAATTAAAGGAAAGATTAATCACTTCTCCCATTCTGCAGTATACTGATTTCAAGAAACCTTTCATTATTATGACAGCTGCAAGTGGAACAGCAGTTGGTACAATACTGTCACAAGGGAAAATTGGAAGTGACCTACTGATCGAATATGCCTCCAGAACATTAAATAAAGCAGAAAGAAAGTATTCAGCCACTGAGCTGGAATGATTAGCATTAGTATGGGCAACGAAACCATTTTGACCATATGTGTATGGAAGAAAATTCAAAATAGTAGCAGATCACAGGCCTTTAATGTGGATTTTCTGTGTGAAAGATCCACCACCAGGTTATTAAAACAGAGATTAAAATTAGAAGAATATTCATACGAGATTGTATATAAGCCAGGAAGATTAAATGCCAATGCAGATACCTTAAGCAGAATGATGCACAGCGATGAAGAGGCACAGGGAATCGACAATCAAGAGCCAGTTAGAAGAATAATTGATGATATGGAATTAAGTGAAGACACCAAAGAGCTAAGTGAGGAACAAAAGGTCAACATTATGAAAGAAATACATGACAATCCATTGGGTGGACATCAAGGAACACATAGGACACTAGATTGTTTAAAAAGATACGGTTCATGGAAAGGAATGAAAAAGGATGTTGAAGAGTACATTAGAACAGGTGATAAATGCCAACAGAATAAATTTATGCAGGGAAAAACAAAAATGCCATTAGTTATTACGGACATAGCCGAAACAGTGTTTGAGAAATGTTATATGGATATAGTTGATCCATTAGGCATAACCGTGGAAGGGAACAGATATATTTTGATGTTTCAGGATGATTTAAGCACGTTTACAGTAGCAATTCCAACAGAGAGACAAGATGCAGACACAATTGCCGAGAAGTTCATAGAAGAAGTTATTTTGAAGTTTGGTATTCCTTCAGTATTACTGACAGATCGAGGATCAAATTTTCTAAGTCAAGTGTTCAAGAGGATATGCAAATTATTAAGGATAAAGAAGGTACAGACAATCGCATTTCATTCGCAGACAAATGTAGCCGTGGAACGAATGCATAGGGCTCTAGTAGAGTATTTAAGGAATTTCGTTAAGGAAGATCATACTGATTGGGACAAGTGGATATCATATAGTTGTTTTGTATTTAATACGACATCACATAGCAGTACAGGGTCTACCCCGTTTGAACTAATGTTCGGAAGAACCGTGAACCTACCAGGAATATTGCAAAAGGAAACAACCACAACAGGATATGATTACGACAACTGTGTATACAATTTCAAAGCTAGGATGCAAGAAGTGCGTCGAGCATTATGACAAAACAGAGCATCAGAGAGCTTTTCAGGTAGGCGACAGAGTACTATTGCATGACGAAACAATACGATGTGGGAGATCAAAAAAGTTAGATTCCCAGTTCATGGGCCCATATGAGATAGTGAAAGTGGAACTGCCCAATGTGATCATAAAGATGAAAAGGCAGCAAGAATTGAAAGTGCATGCAAATAGATTAAACCCATATTACTAAAGAAGTTAGAAGGGTAACATCAAGATTTCTATTACAGACCCATCAGGATGGCATCAATCCTAATGACGTGGATTTTAATTATCTTCAATGGATGGTTGAATCACAGTTGCCACGAGCAAGGAAAAACGGATGGACTTGTGAAGATTAATCAGATAAGAGCATCACCAGGGCTATGTTACCATCACAAAGCCGATGTTGAAATTACGAGTACAACATGGAAATTGGTAACATATGTAAATTTGAAAACATTAGATGACAAATTTCATGCTGTAAAAAGAGAAGGATTAAAAATGATACAGCAGTGCAAAGAGAGACTGGAATGGTTAAACATTAGTCAAGTAAAGTGTAATATGTTGATTAACATGTTTACGCACCCTATAGAGCAATTGAAAGAAACCAAGTCCCTCATTAATCAATTAACAAGACCAGTGAGAAGGCAAAAGAGAAGAAATTTAAATTTTGGAGGGGAATCGAGTGAAATTTTATTTGAAACCTCAGACGAGGCAGAAGCCGAATATTATAAAATGCACATCAATAATATGGAGTCAAGATCTGAACAATTGTTAAAATTATCTAAAGAGCAAGTAGCAGTAGTCAGAGCCACATTGTCAGGCTTGAATAAAACAGTAGATACAATCACGACCAATGAGCAATTACTCAAAAACGGAATGAATAAATTAGAAAATTTTGTTAAATATTCTCTGAGGACCACAGACTATGGCCTCATGAAAATGGCTGCATTCATGATACTCAATGTACAACTCTTACAATTTCAAATGGTATGTAATAAAATAAGTAGGGAATGTGAAGGATTAGTAAGTGCAATAATTTATGCACAGAAGGGTATCCTTGCACCTCATATTGTTAATCCAAGAGAAGTCAAATTCCCGATCCCCTTAATGGAAGAATATGGATATATATTATTGAAAATTATAGATCTCAATGTATTCGTAACTAATGAAATATTGGAATCTGTTATTAGTATACCACTGATTGAAAACAAACATTTTAACCTGTATAAAATGTTACCAGTACCCATTAAGTTAACTTCAGGTGTAAATCAATATGCGTATATATACAACCAGAAAAGGAATAATTACCAATAGATAGTTCTAAAAAACTATATGCTAAGTTATCACGGGATGAACTAAATTGTAATGATGTAAATGCACAAAGAAAGAGATGTAAGCAAACGTTTGGATTAATTTCCACATATAATCAAGAAGATTGTGAGGTAAAATTATTACAAGACAATCATAAACTAACTAATTGTGCCAAGAAAATGATTTCATAGCTTCTATAACATTTGTATGCTGTGCAAAATGTAACTGTTGCAAGGATTTATACAAAAAGTTTTTTGATGATGGAAATTGCTGTCAATCTATTTGTATCAAGACGAAAGTCGTGCAAACCCATAAAGTAAATAGAATTCCTTTAAGATCAGCTGACATAGAAGAAGATGTGGTAATATATGAAAGAACTCCCAGAAACATAGATGACTGAGTAATAATTACCAAAAGACGATTAGATGTTTTCTTTCAGATGCAAAATAAGAACTATGTAAAAGGGAAATGTGAAACCCTTATGTAAAATTGAACATAAAATTGTCAAATATAACGATTTCAAATGAATAAATGTTTTTGTAAATATAAGACAAATTTTCTTGCACATGGATAAATGTTAAAATGTATTAAAGGCACTCTGAACAGTGCACATTAACGTAATTTTGGGGGGAAGTGTCCAGTCCCAAGGGGGGGGGGGGGGGGGGGGGGAATTAATAATGATTTTATTACACAATACTTGTCAGATGAAATGAGCGGAGAACAATACTTCATGATGTTAGAAACCTCGGAATTTAATTGAGAAAATCCTGGTGGAGGATGTTTGTGAAGGGGTGAGAGATAAGACGCATACAATCAAAACATGCACATTAAGAAATTATTTTAACCACAGTTGAATGACAACAAAAGTTTTCCATATCTTATGTACAGTAGTGACCTTCAGTAGCCCGTAAGATCATGGACTAAACACGTGATGGAACTATTTGAGACTGCGCCAAGGAATACAAGCTCTGATGTCAACGGAAGCTTTACAGTACACGTAAGTGGTAACATCGAGCGAAAACCTCTAGGAGAAATCCGACATTAAAGTATTTACGTGTCAAGGGAGTCAGGTAATGGAAATATCCCGAAAGGCTATTATCAAGGGTCAGCCACAACTTAGACGATATATAAGCAAGAGGTAAAATGAGAAGAGTCAGTCTGATGGAGAATTCTGATGGAGTAGTCTGACAGAGGAGTCCGAGAGCAGTAGTATGACAGTCCACTGCAACCTGTGTATGCAGAAGTAATGTTCGCAGTGAGGAGTCGGTGATCAGATCTGGAGACACACCCAGCAACTGCAAGATAAGTAATCATTATCTATTCTGGGGAATAGCTCTGAACAGAGACGATTTGTCTTTGTCTCAAAGAACAGCTAGCATTTGTAGCTTCGTAATTAACAAGAACAATTTACGGAATAGTAATTGTCTCTTGTAAGCTTAGGCGAGTGGCCTCCTCATAAGAGTAAATTGAGTCTGACAAGTAATACAGAAAGGGGTTAGGAACTGGCACCTCTTTTATAAGTTATCAAAAGAATAAAGATATTACTTAAATAAATACTGAATTATTCAGCATACCCATCCTGCCATTAATACTAAAAGATTACCACTGTAACCAATAACCACCCAGTTCTTTCTCAGTGAGCTTTCTCCCTCTCATCTCCGACAATAAAGGTGGAAACTCAAACAACCCTCAGATTGTCGTCAACGTTCCGATCGCACTACAAAATTGTGTTGGGATGCAACAGTTCTTCTCTTCTGCATTCTCTACAATCACCTCACATCCATTACAGACCGCAGAACTGATTTTAAAAATTTCACAGTTTATAATATTGTGTTGTCTGTTTGCCATTGAAAAAGATATGAGCTATTCTACCTCTTACATAAACTGAAATTTTATAATTGTAAAATTTGAAAGTTTTGACAAAAATGTAAACTCCCATATTTCCTGGGATCCCCCTTATTGTGGCAGTTCTTTTTAATCCTCTTGGCTCCCTTATTGAGTGCCTCTTTCTCCTGTATATTTCGTCAATGATCACTGTTATATAAAAATTAATCCCCCAAAGTAATATGGGCAGCTCAAATTCCATGACCAACACATCTAAAGAAGTTTTAATATAATAATCAATACCATTGTCGACATATACCCTTTTCTCTGTTTGTGCTTCTATACAAAGAAGACGATGTTGCTCAACGAAATGCAAGGAGCAGAGAAAGAATAACACAGTCTATGCGTCTCGAGTGGTTGGGAGAGGGGGAATATTTACTTGTTTTTCAGTCACTACTGGCAACCCACAGGTGCACTTGCCTCATATTGATCAGCAGCTGTGGTGTAAATAACACACAGAAGTAACAAGGACTCGCAAAAGAGCGTTGTGGGAGTGCTCATGTTTAAACACACACTTTACTTATTTCTCAATTGACTCACACAACAGAACGACATTTTGCAACACTTCAAAAGAGACACTGTCTCCCCTTCCAAGAAAAAGTAATGTAGCTGTGCACCTGAAATTTATTGTGACTAAACCCCCTAAAGTCATGGTTAGACATTGGTCATCTCCCTTAAAAGCAAAATGTTGGTAACCCTACTCCCTATAGATGTGTCGGGGGCATAAATTTTGTTCAAGGTCTTACAGTTATATTTCTTGAGTATGATGTCATCAACGAAGTTAGGACTACAGACGTTGAGAGATGACACACAGTTAACTGTGTTTAATCCTGTAGGATATCTTGTTTTCACTTTTGGGATGCATGTGAAATGATGTACCAATCTCAAGCAATTGAATTTTGCCTGCTGCCATGCAAAAGTCTTCATCTGCGTACGGTCTACACGTGACTGTGTATTGTTAACCTGCACCTTATGCATGTTACTTCACACAGTACAGCACTTGGAGCATGCCTCGTACAAACAGGTGATTTTATGAACTTTTGCACAGACTACCTTCAATACTTATACACTGAGTTTCATAAAAGCAGTGCCACTGTTATTCCAAAAGATAATGTACAATTGATATAAAAAGTGTTTTGTATTATCCTTCACTGTAGGAATGAAGTATTTCAAATTTTCTGCATGGGAGGGGAGTTAAACCCACATATAAAGAGCCTGCACGTAAAAACCTATGTGAGCACAAAGGATGTCACAGACTGTACATTTCTCCCTCTATAACAAATCTCTAACGGAGGAATAAGCTGACTACAAAAAACTAGGGGCAGCAGTCAACTTGACAATGCTCCTACTGCTTCACTGAATATGATCTGGTAGGGTCTAGTCCTATGCTTACTGAACAATGGAGTTGATATCGTCCACCGGCTTGATGTGAGATTATCAGATCACAAATTGATGACGATGCTCATCATTGTTACTGAATCCCTTGATCGAGGAATGAGGCGTTTGTAGCACAATTCATCAGTTTTGCAATAGCCGAACTATGTGGTGCCACCTCCCTCTCAGATGCTTACATTTGCAATGCAGTAGCACAATTCATCACTTTTGCATTAGCTGAACTGCAGCACTGCCATCTCCCTCTCAGATGTTCACAACCGAATGGTAGACCTAGAGATGATGGAACCGGACAGTGGCAGCATGGTCAATTTTGCCGTTTGCCATACTAACATACCTGAGTATCACCCTCAGGCCTACCCTGTTGGCTCCCTTCAACCAGGTAATTGTCACAAAACATGGTCAAATTAGCACTGCACAGCTAATGTGAGATGTTAAACAATCCAATGAAATTAACTAACACAAAAGAGTTGCCCCAGACACTTACTTTCACAGACCGCACCATTCTCATTACAGTAGCGCTCTTTTACCACCTCCAGCGTAGGACATTTACCTGTCCCCTACACTTTCCCTTATCGTGCTACAGATACTGCTGACTGCTTCTCCATTTACAACACACATCTTCATAAACCAGCAATTATCTATATTTACAAACTGCTCCCAAATATCATGACAAGGGTCAGTATGGGTTTTCCTTAGAGGGAGGAGGGGATGTGGGCTACCCACTTACTTCCTCCATCTAGCTACCCAGAAACATTAGCCAACTGCCAACAATGACAAAGCACTGATGGCACACTTGCATCACTGAAGCAGACCATGCTGCCATATTCAACTGACCATGTCAATATCCACAGTATGCCCAACAGAAAGTTGACTATGTCAAAAGAGCCCAATAAACACAAACATGTGACTGGCCATAATTTAGAACAGCTGTTGGAGCCCGTTTGCTGGAGGAGCTCAAATCCAAAGAACTGGTGCCCTTATTATGACTGGAACCACTGTGCCCCTGTTTCTAGAGGACTGATGTAGTTCTCAGCACACACATATTGCATGCTTACTGAGAATAAATGTTTCAAGTTATTTCAGCCTGCATAAACTTTGATGCCTACCTTGGATCAGTGTACTTGCCACCATCACTGTCGACACACAATGGCAGATCTACTACTGCCACCACCTGCGTCTGCTGGTCCTCGAATCCTGTATCATCCATTCTAATGACCTTCTGATACTCCATCTCCAAGTGGCCCTTTACAAAATTAATTAAAACGTATTTCAGCATGGCTGGCACAAGCAATGCATTTGATATTTTACAACTAAGTTATTCTGTCATAGCTGTTGAACAGTGCACAGAGAAGTAGATTTTACTCACAATTTTTACCAGTTCAAAAATTCAAGAACTGATGAAACCTCAATTCTAAAATCTCCCATCAATGCTACATAAAAGTTTTTGGGGTCTCCAGAAACAAAAATTCATAAAAGATTTTATGTCCTGCAGTGTCACAGTTGAAACAGTTCTCTATTAGGCCTGAGAAAAGATGGATTTTCAGTGAAAGCATTCAATAGAGCAGCTAGTTATTTCTTATTACCTATCTTTAAACAATGTGAAGAATTTTATAGAAAAAATAGATACCGGTACTGCTTTTATTCTATAACACATTGTTTTTATATATTTAACTAGAAAACTTTTTCCTTATTAGCGTACGTTTTAGTGTTCATTGCCATGGTTTCCATATAGTTCATTACAAGAAAAGATTTTAAATAATTACTTATAGTACTATCTTCTACCAAAGTGATTTTGTAATTGCAAAATAATCCTTGTATAAATACAGATTTCATGATGTATCAAAGCCCATATGAATATGTGGGATAGTAGAAGAAATACTATACAATTTGTTTTCAGTTAATTGTATGCATCAATTTTATAGTCAGATTTCACTTGCAAGACCTATCAGGCCATGGAACTTCGTACTTCTGATCCTATTCAATGAAGCCAGTCTGTTGTTCCCCTATGGTCTGTGTACTCAACTAGCATGGATAGCATGACGTAACTATAGAGCAAATTCTTTTTCCAAAACTCCCATGTCTATTTCATTCAGCTTTGAGGCACATAAACAACTTTTCTTATGGGAGTAGTCAGATGCTCACAAACCTAGTCAGAGCCCTTTCTTCACATTCCAGTTATAGGCATTAAAAAATATTATCATTGGATCACATATTGAAACAGAACTAAAGGAAAACTCACTGAACAATTAAGATATACTTGCAATTCTGTGTTCTGTCCTCATTTCTACATTCTTTTCTTGTCCCTTCTTATATACTATGTTCAATAAAGTTTGTAGAAGCAGCTGTGGTTTTATAACATTTTACCAGTTTCCAATTTTACTTTTTCTAATTTATGCAAAGCGTGTCATCACTGTATTTAAATCTCTGTATTTTATTTTCAATGCACACATCTTCTAAAATAAAAGTGAAAGTGCATGTTAAGGACATTAATGAATTTCTACTTTTTATTTGTTCAGTTATTACTTTGCACCAAAAAGGTGCTCTGAATGCTATGGTTTTTGTCCCATTGGTCACAATGTTAAATAATATAATTATCACATAAAAAAGTGCATGAACAGCACCTTGTAATTACTATCTGATTATCAAGTCATAAAACAATTACTGCACAATTATGTAATGTCACATTAGTTTTGTTTGTAGTTCTTAATGCTGTTTATTCAATTTTGTGACAATAATTAAAAATTAAAAACTAAAAAGTGTAAGGAGCAGAATGCACTTCTTGTGCTCCTAGGTCTATTTTTTTCTTTAGTATCTTAATTTGAAGCGATTCCTACTTCAGACTCTTTGAATTTCAAATCCTTATCAGGTGCAAGGTAACCAACCTCATCCTCCCTAGAATAACACCGACTTTTTCATGGAAACTTCATTTAATGCTTTCATTCTATCAATATATAGACAATGAGTCTGCCTTATATATTTTGGTAAAGTACAAAAATGTTATTTTTAAATGTATATGATCTTGAATATTACATCCATAAGGGGCTGCAACTATTGATCAATACAAATTAAAGAGTTTCTTTAATTGTATATGATCTTGCTCTACAAAATGCAGTTTGCTCTTCTAACAAGGTTTTTGTTTTTAAAAGTATATAGTTCATCACTTGACAGAATTTTATGGTGAACAGAACTTGCTGCAATCCTGTATCTTTATCTTTGCACAGATCTTGCATGTAATTTCTTTATCAGTCCACAAACTGTAACAGCGCCCTACACACTTACCTTCGCCTATGCCATCTGTTTTTGCATTATTTTTTCTCCTGAAAGCACAATTTTTCCTTACATCGCAGTTTCTTTTTCTTCATTGTAGAATCTCAAGTTTTCACTTCTTTTCCTTCATATGCAACATCCAAAGGAATTAAATCTTGTCTTCTTCCTCTTCTAAAAGAAAACTTAATATTGTTTTCTTCTACATTGAAGTCTAACTCTTACTTTATCACTCTCTCATACATACTTATACAAACCAGTACTTTCATGTGAAACTGAATTACAGACACCATATTTGTTGGAGAAGAATTCTTTTTTACCACAGCCAATGAAATAGTGCAGCTTGTCAATGAAGTAGCAAGGTACAGAACATCAGTGCATTTAACTTTCGATAAAATGTGGTTGCCCATTGTATATGAAGCATCATCTCAGACCTCATACAGTCAATGGGCTTGTCACATTGCATAGAGTCACTGGTGTTACAATAAGAGTTGACAGCACTGGACAACAAAATGTTGTAACAAGGGTCTACATCACCTAAAAAGGATTTTAGCATTAGATGGACAGGCCACAATGCACAAAATATGTAGATTTTAGTCTAAATAATAAGAGAAAAGTCAGTCAACCTCGTAAGTCTTTGTAAGCAATGTGTTTGACCTAGATACAGCTCCAAAATGTCTCTGAGCTGAGGGCAGCAGTTGGGTGCTCATGGATGAGGATAGCTTTCAAACTCTTTCAATGTCTCTTGAGGTGACTGTGAGACATCACGGCCATCATCAGAGTGCAAATGGATGGTACAAATTACTAAGTAGGTGTCTATAGAATTAAACTGGTTATGAGTATAATTTAATTATGAGTATTCTAATAGCAAATATCACTTCCACTGTGATGTTTGTTTACATTTCTCAGTGACGCTTTGCCCAATGTGTTGTTATACTAAGAATAAGATTATGCATTACTCTGAGCTACACTCATAGAAACGATGGGTTATTAGTTCAATGAACCATTCTCTTCTTGATAACAAGACAACTTATCACAAGCGGATTCCTGTCCTGTTAACAAGACCCAAGTAATAATGGTATTTTCTACAGAAACAACAACCTGTTTTATGTCTCAGCATTTCCTTTGTTTGTCTGTTAAAGATGTCAGAGAGATTTTGAAGGTTGCTTCCTTTCTATGACATATATTTCTTCGGTATCAGCATTTCTTCCCAGTAACTATTCCTTTCTTCAGTACCTTTTAGTTTTCTGTATCTTTTAATTTCTGACCTGTCTATTTTTCCCCAGCCTCCACCTCTACCACATACAATCTACTTATCTTTCTGCTCTTATTAACTCTTGCACAATGTTTTGTCAGTAATCTCTGTTTTGCTTACACACTACTTCCACCTTTAAGCTATCAGGTTTTCAAATCTCATCTGGTGCAGTCCCTAACAATCAGTCTTTCCTTATCATCCTGTATGGTAAGTCTCCCCTGACGTGGGGTTCTAGGCAACTTTTCTGAACTCTCCCCATTTCTCAAACCTCGCAGTCCTTTCCCTTCAACCCTTCTGCGGAAAGAGAAGCCACTGGATTTGAAAACTTGCATATTTACTTAACCTCCTGAAGCCACTTGGAGAGTAAATTTTTTTATCTGTACAATTGCATTATATTTTCAAAAACTGATGATTTTCCTTGATGCACTATAGTACTGTGTATGACTTCACAGGCAGTAATCAAGATTAAGATGAAAAACATGAAACTTGTGTTGATCTAAGAAAGCTTTTGATACAACAGATTGAGAGAGAAAATTTACAAAAATGAAAAGAAGACATAAAAAACTAATTTCAAAATTATAAAAAAGTCAGCACTGATTAAGATATTGTGAATGAAATGTCCTCCAAGGTTTTTTTTCAGTGAAGGTTAAGTAACGATTTAGACATAGATGTTCATTGTTTCTTTAATATATTTAACATTTTTCATAATTATAAGAGGGGTACTAATGAAACTATAGTTTTTGGTAGAAGGAATGTTTATAATAAGAAGCAGATCTAAAATATGTCAAAAGGTACACAGCCAATTGAACCACTGTGAGAATATATTAACTCTACACCCCCATGTCCCCTCCACAAAGGTATATTTGGCAGATGTGTGTTACACTGTCCCTCTGTCACCTACAGGTGAAGTCATGCCAGCAAGTACTATCAGAGCTGATCTGGTTGTAAGGGTATAAAATGATGTCTATTGGATTAAAAGTAGTGTTGTGCCAGAACTATTTTGCTTGGCATGGTTGAATGAACTTAAAGACACCTCCACGGTTAATGCAAGAGCCTCATGGAAGTAGTTCAGACCAAATCCGGTCAAGCGAAGTTACATCAGAACAACCTGTTGATAAAATAAGTACTGTCACCATGTTGACAATTAGTTACTCCACACTCGACTCAGCAGAGGGACCAGAGTTATAATATCATCAATGCAACACAAAGGCAGAGCCACTGTGGCAATGGTGACCTAGCTGCTACAGGTCAAAACTACAAGGTGTGTCTAAAAACTATCCGACCTTTGATTGTCCTGTACAAAATAGAGATGATAGTGCGGTGCCACTGCACACAGTAAAGGAAGAGACCTTTATGCATATGCTGAAATTTGTCTCCGCCTTCCAGCATGTCAGTCGCTGCCTGTCAGTCGCTGAGTGAGGTGCTACACAATGTGTTTGTCGGATTACTAATTCTCTCAAGATGACTGAATGTATTGAGGAAAGAAACTGCATCAAATTTTGTCAAAAGCTTGGTGATTCACAAAATGAAACAATTCATAAGATTCAGCAGGTATTTGGAGAAGATGTGAGTGTAACACAATTTAAGGAGTGGTTCAACTGATTCAAAAATGGCTGCACATCAGCGGAGAGTGACCAGTGTTCTGGCAGGCCCCAAACTAGTCGGAGTGCAGCTGTTGTTCAGAGGGTGCAAAATATGGTGATGGCAGATCATCGTTTGACCGTGCGGGAGATTATACAAGAGGTTGGCCTGAATAAGGATTCTGCACATGCAATTTTGCGTGACAATTTGAACATGCATCAAGTGGCTGTGAAATTCGTGCCCAAGTTGTTGCCGGAACAAAAAGACCTCCGTTTTGATATTGCACAGGTACTTCTGGACACCACCAACACTGATCCTGGGTTTCTGAACACTGTGATAACTGGAGACGAGTCATGGGTGTACGGGTATGACCCAGAAACAAAAAGACAGTCGTCGCAATGGAAGCATCCCGAGTCCCCAAGGCCGAAGAAAGTGCGGCAGGTGTGAAGCAAAATCAAGGTGATGCTGATTGACTACTTTGATGTCCGTGGAATTGTGCATCACAAATATGCACCAGAAAGGCAAACAGTGACAAAGGAGAACTATCAAGACGTTCTCTGGCGACTCCGTGACGCAGTTAGGCACAAAAGACCAGGCGTGTGGACGTCGAAAAACTTGTAACTGCATCACGACAATGCACCTGCACATTCATCCTACTTGATTCAAAATTTCTTGGCCAAACATGGAATTACAGCTGTTCACCAACAACATCCCTACTCTCCAGACATGGCTACTTGTGACTTCTGGTTGTTTCCTAGACTGAAGACGCCACTGAAAGGATCTCGTTTTGAGAGTAGAGAAGAGATAATGTGGAACATGACAACAGAGCTGAACACCATTCCAAAAGAAGACTTCCAGAGGAGTTTCCAGCAGTGGGAGGATCGGTGGGCTAAGTGTGTGCAAGCACAAGGGGCCTACTTTGAAAAGGGATTAGCATCCCAACCCCGTCAAGTATTCGAAATATTTTTTCTGGCCAAAGGCCAGATACTTTTTAGACAGGCCTCATAAGGTTCTGTTGCTGCTTACATTACAGAAATCGATGCCTTGGTAAAACAGGGACAAGCCAATCATTTACAAATACTCATTTCTATACAGATATATGCAGTCTTACAGCCACCAACTGTGAGAAGGGAAATACACTGGATCAGCTAGCCTGAATTCTGTTGTTGCTAGCTGCAACTCTGCTCACTGTGCCAAGTCTAATGCTGCTGACTAGTGCTTCCTGCAGGCCCACTTCAGTCACTCCCGGGCTCTTACCATGGCCATTTACAGTTCATGCTTGGAGCTGTGCAGCTGCTGAACTACCACTGCCTGTGTGTGTGTGAACTCCTTGCTGTCTGCATCTGCTCATGGGCAGGCACTGCTGTTGGGAACAGTCTCATCTGTGCTGAATCCACTGTACAATTCTGTGCGCTCTGGCATCCCCCACCCTGAGCTGAGGCCGCATATGTGCCCCACGTGTGCATCTGACCAAGCCGCTACCATCATAATTTCAATGACTGAGCATTGTAGTAAGCTGCTTGCTGACACCACCACCTCCGCATCTGCACTGTACGAGGTGCTACCCAACATATCCTCCTAATATCCTCTTTCACCTTCAAAGTAATGCGCTTGGGAATGTATGCAATGTTCCCAGCATTATTCCCATTTTTGGAATTGCTCCTGGAAGAACACAGGGTGAAGGATGTTCAGGACCTGCTGTGATTCTACTTTGGTGTCTTCAACCAAGTCAAAACGTCACCCTTTCAACGTGATTTTCTTCTTCAGGAACAGGTAGGAGTTGCATGGGGGTAGGTCTGGTGAGTAGGGACGGTGGAGGACCACTGTCTTGTTTTTTCGGCCAGGAATTCCTTCATAACAGGTAAGGTGAGAGCGTGTGCATTGTTTTGGTACACCTACTAGTCTTTCTTTTTCCACAACTCTGGCCATTTGTGCTGAACATTTTTCCTCAGTCACCTCAAAACTTCACAGTAAATCTGCCCATTGACAGTCTATCGATGCCTCATGCACTATTCCCTGAATGTTGGGGAAAAATTACCATTGGATTCATGTTGCCAGGAGCTTGTTGAACTTTTTCCGGCCTTGGAGTAAATTATATTTTCCATTTTAATCATTGCTGCTTTGTTTCAGGGTCATAACTGTAGATTGAAGATTAGTCATCTGCTATGACTCTGGACACTCTCAGACACTATGTTGTGGCACAGTACATGTCTGAATTCAGAGATTTTGTTAGGCTGAGAAGGTGAGGGAACAACTATGCTGCAATTCATCTCATGTTCAGCTCATCTGCCAGAATTTGTTGACATGTACCATATGACAGCCCAAGTCTGTTACTAACATCATGAAATGTCTGCTTTCAATTTCCATGAGTCACATCATGCACTTTTAGTTCATTTCTGGTGTTGTGCATGTTGACATTTGACCAGAATGTTTGTCACCTTTCACAGATTCTTGGCCTTCCTTGAAGTGCTTTAACCACTCAAAATGTTATTGCTTGACTCTGTGCTCTCTCACCAAAAGGCACTGTCAGCATGTGGTGGGTTTCAGCTGCAATTCTCTTCAATTGAAACAGAATTTGATGCAAATCCATTGCTCCTTCACATGATCCAATTCACAATTTGCAGAAATACTGAAACACAGGCTAACACACCAATACAACTAACAACTGCATGTGACAAAGATGTCACAACTCTGTGTCACAGCAGCTACGTGTACCTTTTAGACATCCACCAACGAAATGTTGTACTGTTAGTGGTTTGATCAATACAATGAAATTCTTGAATATTTTGGGTTGCATCTAGTACAGCTTAAGTCTTGTGGGCATTGTCCCCTCCAAGCATTACCACGACTGTTCTATTTTTCTGAGCAATAAATGAATGTTTTAACAGTGTTGTTGTCATAGCAAAATGTTGAACAACAAACTGGCATCCAGTTGCTGCTCCAACATTATCCCACCCAGGATGGTGTACTATGAACTTTCTGACCTCTGACAACCTAGTTTCACCATGTATCATAGAGCCCAACTACTTCTGGACTCAACATGTGGTGTCAGAAGCAGGTACTGACATCTGCAGCTGAATCCATGACATCTCCAGCCAATTGTGCAATTTCAATGGTAGTAGTGTAGCTGGTGAGTTTTTTTTAATTTTTGTGGCATTTTTGTTTTGGTTTGTACATGGCTGTGATAGACAGAACACAGGAATATGGAGGTACAACTTGTGAAACTGAGGGACCAGAGCATTTGTCGTGGTTCAAGATGAACCAGCTGAAACGGTGGAGGCAAAAGCTCCATTCAGTGTACTCACTCCCTCTTTGGATTTGGCCACAGCTAGTCTAACAGCTCCTTTTTCAGATACGATAACTGAGGATGTGTCAGCATTTATCAACAATCTGGAAGATGCTGCTGTGAGCCTGGGTCGGACAAAGTACATTTTCACATGGCCACGTTATGACAGCTGGGCGAGGCAAAGGGATACATAATCTGTTAATGAGCAGTTGAATAAGGCACCTACATTCGAACAACTCAAGAATAGACTCTTTCAGCACTTGTGAAAGCAGTACAGTACCAGGTTCTTTAGAGAGCAGCTCGATGAAATGTCTCAGAAATGGAATGAATCAATGGAAACATTCTTAGATAGAAATAGGAGAACAAATGTGTAAAAGTATGACATAACACAGAATGAGGTGACAGATAAAACTGTTGTGAAGATGCAGAACACAAAAGTGCTGGATGTGCTTTTGAGAGGGCTACCACCTGATACATCAAGGACAGTACAGATGGAAAATCCAAAGGATTTGATGCTCCATTAAGGTTGTTACACAACTGGAGAAAGTAGATATAGCAACATGGACCTTGAGTGGAGACCTTTGTTTCAGACAGTCAATGCATCTGCATTACACAAAAAAGTACTGCATTTAAAAGTAAAATAACACAGCTTCAGAAACTTTGTTGATATGATTTGTAGATTTGTTCCATCCCAGTGAACCATTACCAGTGACACTCATGACATAGTACAAAATCCCAGTGGGGTATAATCCTCCTATCTATATGGAACCATAAAGAATAACTCAGCACTTGCAATCAATAATGGAAGATTTCATCTATCACCAGCTGGATGATGGCATTATTGAGGAGTGTGATAGTTCATGGAGAACACCCGTTGTCATGGCGCCCAAAATATCACCAAACAAGATAAATAAATTACAAGTTCTGTTGCAATTCCCAATATCTAAGCACAAGGACAGTGATGGATGCATATCCTATACTGAATATAATGGAAACACTGGACAACCTGGGTCAATGTAAATACGCCGATGACTGGGTGCTGGCAGCGAGCCATTGAAATTTTGAAGAAACGGAAGCCATCTTAACATCTGATTTGGCGATAATAGGAACATACTTTCAGAGACAGAGGCTGAAACCAAATCCTACTAACACCCAGATGGCTTGCTTCCATTTGTGCAACAGAGTGGCTAACAGCCAGCTCCAGATCTACTTTGATGACCACAATTAGTACCCAATACCTGTATGAGTTACACTGGACTGGATGCTGTCCTACGAAAAGCATTTGGAAACACCGCTGCAAAGATATGAACTAGGAACAATATCATACATACACTGTGTGGAACAATCTGTGGCTCTGCACACACTTTAGCATTGAGACTACTATACAGTGGAACACAGTGCTTCTGTATGACTCAATAGCACACACAAAAAAATTTTGGCACACAGCTGAACAACAAATTGAGAACTATCAGTTGTACACTAAGATCAGCCACCAATGAATGGCTGTTCATTTTGAGCCACATTATGCCCCCTGGACTTAAATGAAAAGCAGCTCTACTCCATGAGTTTAAATGCATACAAAGCAACCTGCAACATCCTATACATCAAGATGCAAGAAAGAAATTGCCTTTGATCAAGAAAACCATCCAAGAAAAGAGCCACAGAACTGCACAAATGTCAGTTCAACATTAACAGACTCACAGGAACAAGACTCAACAGAGGCTTGCTCTCCACATTACCAAAATTTGTCTCACATAAGAAAGAAACCCCCTGCCTTTGACCAGTCATGCATAACATGGAAAATATTTTAACGGAATACACCCCAATCATGGCAGAAGCATGGATACACTTCACAGAGGGGTATGGCTCCATCTCCAAAATGTGATTGTGGAGCAGCCAATCATACCGTTCGTCACATAGTTACAGAATCCCCCAACAGGGATTATCGTGGTACTTTCAATGACTTCCTGATGGGAACAAATGATGCAATTGATTATACTACAAATTTGTGTGTCTGTGTGTAAACTATGTGAGTTATTGTTTGTATTATACTAATTACTGTGCTTAAAAACCACATGATAAATAAATAAATGTAAATACTTCTCCATCACAGGTTTAAAGAGTAAGAATCACCACTTGGAAGTTTTTACAGAAGTCTAGGCAAAGACCATATTCACTCACATTTGGGGACATTACAAATATTCAGTTTGATAGCCACAAGATATAAAGAGGGAGCCACGCCATTCTACAAGTCTGCATGGATCAACTATCTACCACCTCTGGACTCTACTGCTGCAAGCTGGAGGTCATCTATTCGCACCACGTCCAATGCAGCCACACATGCACCCTTGCCAAGCTGTTGGTGGCACTGTTTCACCATTTGCGCTCAAGAAAGTACTGGCATGTTTCAGAGGTTATTAGATGGAGTACTAAGATGGTTAAACCCACATCAGTGTACTGTCTATTTAGCCAATATTATTATTATTATTGTTATTATTAAATACTTGGAGAAACATGCACAACAGCTGGAAGAAGAGTTTAAGAGGTTGTGTTCAGCTTGAAGTAAACTATCTAGGCCTGATTAGCCAAGATGGCACGAAAACTGACCCAAGATTGATATTTTCTGTCTGTGATTTCTTAGTGCCACAAATTGCAAAACAATTCCAATTATTTACAGGTCTATGTGATCGTTACAGAAAATTTGTCAAAGTGGTTGCTGAAATCATTAGACTGTTAATGCAATTGTAAAAACACGGTGCAAAATTTTAGTGGGCAATCAAATGTTAAGTCACCTATTTTCATTGTTACCTGTGCAGTATGAAATTTGGAGTTGTAAAACACCAAGCGGCATTAAAATGACTGTTAGGGCTAAAAGATCCTTTGAGCAGATTAACTCATTGGGAATTAAAATTAAGTAAATTCAATTATGAAGTAGTACACAAATCTAGCAGGAAACATAGCAATGTCGATGGGTTGAGCAGAAAGATTGGGGTCATGTGGACACTTCTCGGAAGCCTTGCAGAGTGGCAGAAGACACAGACCACTGACACAGACTGTTAGTTATTGAGGACACAGTCAAGTTTGCTGTGCATGATGGGATATTCAGGCCATGTGTTGTGATATCCACAGCTCGGAGGATGAAATTGTGCTTGTTTGAGGAAGCAAAATAAGTTCACTGGACTAAACATAGTAAATCCCATTTAGATTAAGGAACAGCAAATGAACTCTGTGGTTTAATCTGAAATAATGTAAAGGAAAAATTGAATGTACTGTACATAATTGTCAATTTGTCAGACATGTGTCACGACTGCAGAACTGCAATGAGCTGAGCTGGTGGGCCAGATTTTCTGAAAAAGGGAGGTGTGCTGTGCTACAACAGTTATACTTGCATGGCTGAATAAAATAATAATGCTGCCATGGATAATGAAAGAGCCTCATGGAAAGCAGGTCACACCAGAGCAGGCCAGGCAAATTTACATCAGGAGCGACCTGTCACCGCAATATCAGGAAGTTAGCTCCTGTCCCAGCAGGTGACCAGAGTTGATATAATCGACGCAGCAGAAAGGCAGAGCTAACGTGGTGCAGGTACCTGATTGTTACATGTCTGAGCCATGGCTCTGTTGCAGCTTACTTGATGGGAATCTATGGCATGGCAAAACAGGGACGAGCCACACCCATACAAAAACTCCTCTTTTATAGACAGAGGAATGCAGTCTGATGCCACAAGATCCGAGGAGGGACCTATGCCATTTTACAAGTCTGCAGAGTTAAACCAACCTCTGGACTCTGCTGCTGCTATCTGGAGCCCTGCTATTCACGCCAAGTATGATACTACCATTGCACACATCCTTGCCAATCCGCCATTCCAACAGTACCATGCCCAATTTGGTGAACTATAGCTTGCTGATGTTTGAAGACTCATTTCCACCATCTACTGTAAAGGTCAATCGCTTCTTGACACTGCGGTAGTAAAACACAAACTTCTTATATGGGTGTATCTTCTCACAACAATTATTATCACAATTAATGACCTGTTCGGAATCAGGAAGAACAAACTTCTATGCACCTCTTTTGCTGCTAAGAAGTATGGCAAGGCCAACTTGTTGACTTTGCTGTCCACATTATCATTTACTGCCACTCATTTTTCCATCTTCCAGTCTACTTGCCAATGACTTATACTATGCTGTACGGCATCCCATGGTGTCACAGTCTGGCAGACTGTAAGACCACATTTCTGGAATGTCAGCCTTATCATTTTCATACACTTCCACATGCCCTGGTACACAGTTCCTTAGTTTTACTCAATAAAAGTTTAATGGTATCTCAATGTTCTTGATAATTCATCCAGTAGGATATATTTGTTGTATTGATGTCAAACACCAAAGGAATCAGCGTAAACAATTATTTTCCCTTCATCTTCTTCTGTGATTTCAGTTTCAAATCACATATAGAGAACAGAAACTTTGTTCCATCAGATTTTCTTGAGAATTCCAAGTTTTTCAAGGCTGAAACTAAACAAAAATTCATGAACCAGTTTTTATGCATGCGAGAGTAAGATACACTTCACTTCTTTTCAGGCCCACAAATGATATTTTTGAGCTGTTGCATGTCTTATTAGTTATTGTTCTCAGTTCAGCTATGATTTACAGTTGTATCATCAATTTTGCAAGTCAAAGTCTTGTCATCCTTGGAAATTCCTTTGTTACCATTGTCTGACAACATTCCATGCCTTGCTGTCTCATTGCATGACAGCCTCAACTATATGAGAAAATGGTCATTGTTGGTTGTGCAAAATGTCAACAAAGTACTACTTTGCCTTGAAATTAGTAAAATAAAGACTTTTTTGATGTGAGAATAAAAAAGTCAACATCTACTTGCCATTTTATCATGTGCGTATTACGCTCCATTGCATTCACAATCTTGCAATGGGAAACAGACCTAAAACCAGAGAATGTAAAGATAATAACAGTAAACCATGTGGTCATCGCACGTGCTGGAGTTAGCCACGATTGAGCAAGAAACACTGAAACAATCGAATGAACATCTTCATTTTTCTTTATGTGACCACAACCAATTGTATATGAAGCAAAATCTCTGAATGATTTCTAACCAAATGACTCACAAGGGGAGGGCACAGGATGGGACTCACCAATTTGGCTCAAACTGTGTGCATAGAAGCAGGTAGATGCCCTTTTCAAGTTCCTACAATACTGACCTGAGTGGGCCACAGGAATAGAAAAAATGCTCCATAAATATTTCTAAGCAGTCTGTGAGGGAGTTTTCAGTACCCATAATCAAGTCAATGGCACAGCACATGACAAGCATATCGACTGAAAATCTGCTGGCTTGGGTTTGATTCTCGATACTTTCCTTAATACAACATTAAACTATTGAGCATAAAACTTAAATAGATTTAAACAGTTCAGTTTATATAAATTAAATTAATATATTCAGTTTCATTAAGATTATGTAAATTTAATTAATTTTAAATATGAACAGGTATTGTTTAAAGATACAGTTCTGATGGTTTGTGATTTCATCTATTCTTCAATACGAAGTTTCATTGGGTTCATATCATCACTCTACTTTTTTTCCTTTCTCTTTCATGAGTTACGAGCACATGGCTCTGGGATCTGTACCAAATCCCCTACAGTTAGCCTTTACTATACTTGTTTTCTGATGTTTTGTTACAGTCTCTACAGTCACGAACAGTGTCGCCATGTGTATGCAGTGATTTTCCCTGAAAGCTTATTGCTTCATTGGAAAATCGAAACCCAACAAGAATTAGATACATGTGAAGTGAAGTGAAAACATCGAAACTATTACTTTTGATGAAAATTTAAAACAAAATATTACCAGTGCTCATCATTATTATTCTTTTTAAATATATATAATAAAAGGTATCATCCCCAACAATCCTTCTGCATACGCGGATCCCGTAGCAACAGATATGGGTCAAGCAATTGCAGAACAGGTTACTGAAATTATTAATGACAATTTCACAGTAAATGTAACAGGTTCTTTCTTCAAATACTCACACAAATGATGCCAATTATGATCCTAATGAATATTACCCTCGTACTTTGGCGTCCTTGGCTGGCAAGAAGGAAGTCTTTGACTTTGCTGCTGCTAATCCAAAATCAAAGTTTCCATCATTAAAATCATGATTCCCACTCTTTGGGAAAAAGTGGAAGGGAAGAGTGAGCCCGTGAGCGAGCAAGCATGCTACTCAAAAAGCTGTAAGGGCTTGCCCCCTCCCCTCCCCTCATAGCTCCAAATTTGGAAACCACATGATCCCAAAATGAATAAATCCACTCAATCAGGTACTTGCAAGCAAATAATATTTGGCTCAACAGGATTATATGTACATTAAAGTCTCCAGCTGTTAAGGTTATATTTTTACAAGCCTCAGCAACCAGATGATCATGTAGTGGCAGGTATAAAGAATACACTGTTCCTGTGCACAGCTTTCAACAATTACTGCTTGCACCCTGTGGAGAGGGAAACTTTGGGTAGCAGTTGTGCGAACCTTTAATCAATATCAACCATTAAAGAATGCTGTCACTTTAGCCTCTGCTCTGTCTCCACTAATATCATCTTTCTCAAGGATGTTGTAGCCTGTTAGCATGTTTGTACCATGGTTTTTTTGAGAACATGTTTATACTGGACTTCACTGTACTCAGAACATTATTCCCTCTGTCAATCTATTATTTTCCTGTAATATAAGTACTGGTTTAATTGGAGTGAGGACACCACAAAAAGTACAGAAAGAATTTTTGTACTAACCTTCACAAACTTCTACATTCCTAACAGTCTAATCCATTTTAATCTCTGATGTCATATCTGCAATCCACTCTCCCCTTCTCTGGGCAAAAATGATGACTGCTTTTGCTGGAGAAAAGTTATTTGTACTTGCTGGCTGTTAAAGTAGTATGTTGGCTTGGTTACAGCTGCCTTGGTAGTCACAGTCACTGTGTACCCTTTAACATTTACATTAGTTACATACAGTTGTTGTTGCTTAGTCTTTGTTGAGACTTCTCACTGCAGTAAAGGTATATTGAGAGATTGTGTGAACATTTTTCTGGTTTTGAAGGCCTTTTTCTGTTTTCAGCAAAGAGTCTTAGCTAATTACCATAGTTTCCAGAACCTTTGTCTTCCTAATCGATCATAGTGGTTTAATCAACAATTCACACAAGAAGATGGCAAGGAGAATTCTACTCATGGCCAGTGGCACTGCAAACACAGATGGCACCTGGGGCACAACACTTTATTGCCACTCCCCCTCCTCCCCCCCCCCAAATGGCAACTGGGGCAAAAACTTTATTGCTGCCCCCCTCCCCCCCCCTCATCAGCTCCCAGGGTACAACACAGCACTTTACAGGCACCCCAGTCCAGAAACACATGTTTGTCTTGGTGACTATTTGGCATCTGGAGAAACCCCTTGCCACCCCTCTCTCCCTACTCCATTGCTCATAGTTCTTTAACATCTGATATGTGTTGCATCCCTCTAGCATAAGAAAGTAACAAACATATCTACATCCACATACATACTCCACAAGCCATTACACAGTGCATGGTGGATGGTATCTTGTACAACTACTAGTCACTCCCTTTTCCTGTTCTGGTCACAAATGGGGAGAGGGGAAAACAACTGTCTACATGCCACTACACGAGTCCTAATTTCTCTCATCTTGTCTTTGTGGTCTTTACGGGAAATATTAAGTAGATGACAATTGAATCATTCTGCAGTCAGCTACAACTAACAGCTCTCTAAATTTTCTCAACAGTGTTCTATTCAGGGTCCCCTGTTCAGATGATCTACACTTTTCTACAACCCTTCCAACAGACCAAAGTCATCCATTAACTTTCCCTGCTACCGATCTAACGTGGTCATTCCATTTCATATTGCTTTCCTATGTCATGTCTAGAAATTTAATCAACATGACTATGCCAATTGCCTGCCACTAATGCTGTATTCAAACAGAACGAGATGGTTTCTTCTATTCATCTGTCTTAAATTACAGTTTTCTAGATTTAGAGCAAGTTGCCACTCCTCACACCAAATAGAAATTTTGTCTTAAATCATCTCGAGTCCTCCTACAATACAGTCACTCAACAAGAACTCTTTCTGGTATACGACAACTACTGAACTTATGAATCACATACTCATTTATACAGAGTGATCCTACAAACTTTGCCCGGGGACCAATTCCGGCATCTGGGGCTGGTTAAGTCACATGTGGGGGGAAAAATTTTCTTGAACCAGCACTGCCAATATCCTTGTCCCCGATGAACACTCACTGTCAAAGACAACATACTGGGATCTGTTACTTAACAACTATCACTGGTAACTTAAAGAATCCATAGTATTACAAACATAAAGCCTCATTCTCAAACAAATTAATAATGTTTTAGTATATCTAAGACGCACTGAGACATTAAATGCTGTTATGCATGGATGGAATATGGTTGTGTCAATGAATTTCAGGACATAGTGATTCACTTAGCATCCCCAAGGTGAGTGTGTGACAACACAGTGACCAAGTAAGGTGGCACATTGGTTAGCACGCTGGACTGTCGTTTGGAAGGACGACGGCACAAACCAGCATCCGGCCATCCTGATTTAGGAGTTCCGTGATTTTTCCTAAATCGCTTCAGGCAAATGCCAGGATGGTTCCTATGAAAGGGCATGGATGACTTCCTTTCCCATTCTTCCCTAATCCCATGGTACTAATGACCTTGCCGTTTGGTGCCCTTCCCCAAACCAACCAACGAACCAACCAACCACACAACAAACCCAGTGATCTGCAAACCACCCTACACGACATGTGTCAGTCGAGCCACCAGCCACGTTTGAGCTGCCGATCATAACCAGATGCCTGCAATGTGCTGGATCTACCAGCATCCACTAGACAGCTGTCACTATCAACTTGTCAGAAGTGAAATCCGTTGAAAAGTTACGCATTAAGAGTGCACCTGACCCATGTGTCAGGTCAGAAAGTCTCCACCAATCAGACTCTAGCCGGCCAGCCACCAGCTACTCTCTTTGAGATCTGAGGTTTGACACTAAAGGGCTGCCCGTGTAATCCAGTGATGCCTTCACATAGCCACCGCTCTGTGCTTAATGCAGTTGTTCTGACCTCTGAGAATGTTGTGCCAGATTCAGCTTAGTGCTGCCACGGCATTGGTCAGCCACCACCACCACCATCGCCATACACGTATAAGCACAATATGTTACGTTGCCTCCAAGTACTGTGCCTGACCTTCAAGGATGACTTCTTCTAGTACAACAGTATGAAGATGTCAAGATGTCATGGATTTAGCTCACATTCTGCCCATCAGATGAGTGTAAGTATCTATATATTCTCTAGCTTGATGAATAATAGGAAAGTTTCCTGAACTCCAACTATCTTGTGGCAGCCACCTCCAACGGACTCCTGTCTCCTCGTCAGCCCATTGAATCACCTGGGTGGGAGAGCACCTAAGCCAACCTGACTGACCTAAGGAACACTCCCCCACATCGCAGCATTCACCCCACTGTTACAACTTTTAATGGGAGAGCAATGACACAGTTGGAGATGAGTTTTTGTCGCTTTCTGACATTGTTATTACTGATTTTAGAAGAGATGGTTGATGGCATCACTGTCGCCATTTCCATCGGTATCAGTGTGATTTAATGGACCAACAAGTGTTGGGATTGGCAGCTCACAGTTGGAGCTGGAAGTAGAACTTCAGCAAGGCCATTACGAGTAAGTGGCAGCACGTGTGTACTGAAACCACTCATGGGTTCTTAGTTTCATATCTGTCCCATTTTCTTGTGTTTATATATCATAGACAGTTATAACAGAAATAGAAACTGATTCAGTAGATATGAGTGAATACATCATACTGTTTCCAGAATGAGATTTTTACTCTGCAGCGGAGTGTGCGCTGATATGAAACTTCCTGGCAGATTAAAACTGTGTGCCCGACCGAGACTCGAACTCGGGACCTTTGCCTTTTGCGGGCAAGTGCTCTACCATCTGAGCTACCGAAGCACGACTCACACCCGGTCTCACAGCTTTACTTTTGCCAGTATCTCGTCTCCTACCTTCCAAACTTTACATAAGCTCTCCTGCGAACCTTGCAGAACTAGCACTCCTGAAAGAAAGGATACTGCGGAGACATGGCTTAGCCACATTCTGGGGGATGTTTCCAGAATGAGATTTTCACTCTGCAGCGGTGTGTGCACTGATATGAAACTTCCTGGCAGATTAAAACTGTGTGCCCGACCGAGACTCGAACTCGGGACCTTTGCCTTTCGCAGGCAAGTGCTCTACCATCTGAGCTACCGAAGCACGACTCATGCCCGGTCTCACAGCTTTACTTCTGTCAGTATCTCGTCTCCTACCTCCCAAACTCTACAGAAGCTCTCCTGCGAACCTTGCAGAACTAGCACTGGCAGAAGTAAAGCTGTGAGATCGGGCGTGAGTCATGCTTCGGTAGCTCAGATGGTAGAGCACTTGCCCGCGAAAGGCAAAGGTCCCGAGTTCGAGTCTCAGTCGGGCACACAGTTTTAATCTGCCAGGAAGTTTCACATCATACTGTAATTTTCTTTACTTTTAGATAGGTAAGATAAACAACTGTACATAACCTCCAGGACCCAAAAGCCTACTCCTATGTACAAGTTAATACTGCTGCAGAACTGACAAGTGAATTCCGTGTACTAATAAGTGTTTTAAGGATTAACATTGCCTGGAGACTCAGAGGGACAGCATACAAAGTGTTGCATCAACCATGTAACAAGTGGACCCAAGCATAAAAAGTGTACAAATTTATCAGTTACGTTAGTGTCTGTGTCATTGCACAAATACATTTTCTTCAGAAGCAGCCAGTGACGAACTATAGGGACACTAGTCATTTCTAAATATATCTTAGTGCATTATTCTAGTTAGTTTTCATCAAAGCAACACCATGCTAAATTAAAAGACTGAATTGCTACAAAGAGGGAAACTATGTTGAATGATACCGTGATCCCAACGAATTATGGGACACACTGATTCACTTGCCGAAAGCATGCAGCTGGTGACACAGCAACTTGCAAACTGCTCCACATGCTATGTCAAAGTGTGGGATGACCTGAATAATGACGCAGTGAAGCAGCATTGTGTCAATCGGTAGTGCATGCCTTAGCTGCCAGACAGCCAAAGTCATCACCACCAGCATGACAGAAGCAAAGAGTTATAATGTGACATAAGCATAGAGTTATATGTTAAAGAGTGCAACAGACCCATGTGTCTGATCAGACAGCCTCCTTAAGCTAGAAGCTAACCAAGCTGTTTGGGGTCCAGAGCTTGACTGTGACAGTCTGCCCACATAATCCAGTGACACTTTTTGTGTAACCCCCCACTGACTGCGAGTGGTAAGTGATGCCTTCACATAGCCACCGCTCTGTGATGACAGCCTATACTGTGTTGTACAGTGATGCTGTCAATGTCAGGCTACACCTACCAGACAAGGGCATGTATCTGTATCTATTCTAACTTGATGAATAATAAAGAGTTCCTGAACTCTGACTACTTCGCTGTGGCCATTCTTAACTCTGGTGGACTCCAGTCTCCACCGTCATTTGGGTGGGGCCGCAAATACATCATCCCGACAACCTAAGTAATGCTTCTCCAACTCACAGTAAACTTCAGTGACACCTGCCCATTACAATATTAAAATGAAAACTGATATTCTTGACAGTTCACAAGTGGCCTCTTGGGAACAATTTTTCACTTTGGACATATTGTTGTAACCAGAATGAAGACTGATCTGCTGCACCTCTCCATGCTATTCTATCCTGCGCAAGCCTCTTCACCTCCAAATAACTACTGCAACCTACATCCTTCTGAATCTGTTAACAGTACTCATCCTTTGGTCTCCCTCTATGATTTTTGTGCCCCCCCCCCCCCCCCCTCCCCACACACACACACACACTTCCCTCCCTCCAATAGTAAACTGAAGATACATTTTTGTATCAGAATGTGTCCCATCAACCAATCCTTTCTTTTACTGAAGTTGTCATACAAATTTCTAGTCTCCACAATTATATTCAGTACCTCCTCATTAGTTATGCAAACTATCCATCTAATCTTCAGCTTTCTTCTGTACCAGCACATTTCAAAAGCTTCTATTCTCTTCCTGTCTAAACTGTTTATCGTCCCTGTTTTGCTTTCATATAAGCCTACATTCCAGACAAATATCTTCAGGAAAGACTTCCTAGCACTTAAGTCTATACTTGATGTCAACAAATTTTTCATCTTCAGAAACACTTTCCTTGTCACGGTGAGTCTACATTTTACATCTTCTCTACTTCAGCCACCATCAATTATCTTACAACCCAAATAGCAAAATCTACAATTCTAATAAGTGCCTTGTTTCCTAATCTAAATTCCCTCATCACCACCTGATTTAATTCATCTATATTCCATTATCCTTGTTTTGCTTCTCTTGATGTTAATCTTATGCCCTCCTTTTAAGACACTGTCCATTCTGTTCAACTGTTCTTCAAAGTCCTTTGCTGTATATGACAGAATTACAACGTCATCAACAAACAGCAAAGTTTTTATTTCTTCTCCATGATTTTTAATTCCCATTCCAAATTTCTCCTTGCTTTCCTTCCTAGATTGCTCAACATGCAGATTGATTAACAATGAGGATAGGCTATAACACTGTCTCACTCCTTTCTCGACCACTGCTTCCTTTTCATGCCCTCAGCCATTATAATTGCCATCTGGCTTCCCTGAACAAGTTGTATACAACCTTTCACTCCATATAGTTTTATTCCATATTTTATCTTACTATCAAATTCCATTCCCCCATCACAATTAAATTTTTGTCTACCTTAAAAATTTGTGTAATTTCTTTTATCTCATCATACACTTCTTTAATCTTTTCATCGTCTGCAGAGCTAGTTGGCATATAAACTTTTACTACTGTGGACTTCGTGTCCACCTTAGCTAAAACAAGCTTATCTGCATTCCTGTTTTCTTATCCACCATTAAACCTACACCTGCATTACTCCTGTTTGATTTTGTATTTATAGCCCTGTATTCACCTGACCAGAAATCTTGTTCTTCCTGCCACCGAACGTCACGAATTCCCATTATATCCAACTTCAACCTATCCATTTCCCTTTTAACAAAAGTGGCTACTCACTTGCACTTAAACATTACTCACACACAAATGTGTGTGTGTGTGTGTGTGTGTGTGTGTGTTTTCAACAAAGACCTCGGCCAACGAGATCTTTGTTGAAAATAGACCACTCACCCACCCACACACACACACACAGTCGCGTGTGTGTGAGTAGTGTTTTAGTGCATGTGTGAACACGTGTGCACACTTTTTGTGTGTGTGTGTGTGTGTGTGTGTGTGTGTGTGTGTGTGTCGGGGGGGGGGGGGGGGGGGGGGGGGGTGCGTGCCTTTGCATGTTGTCTATTTTTGACAAAGGACTCATTGGCCGAAAGACTGTCTGTGACAGTCTTTTTGTGTCTACCTGCGACTCAACATCTCTGATATATAGCGAGTAGCAACTTTCTTTCTCATAATATTGTTACATTCCATCCTGGATTTTTCATTGTTTCATTTTCCTTTTAAAATTCTCTAACCTAACTCCCGATTAAGGACTCTCCAACATTCCACCCTCCACCCCATCACTTTTGTTTCTCCTGATGACAAAATCCTCCTGAGTAGTCCCTGCCTGGAGATCCGAATGGGAGACTATTTTACCTCTGAAATATTTTACCCAAGAGATACCATTATCATTTAACCATACAGCAAAGCTGCAAGTCCTTGGAAAATATTATGGCTGTAGTTTCCCCTTGCTTTCAGCCATTCACAGTACCACCACAGCAAGGTCATTTTGGTTGATATTACAAGACCCAATCAATCATCCCGACTATTGCCCCTGAAACTGCTGAATAGATTGCTGCCCCCTACCCCTCCGTTGTGGTTACACACATGGTACGGCTACCTGTATTGCTGAGGAAAGCAAGCCACCCCACCAAAAGCATGTCTGTGTTTCATGTAAAAGTAGTAGTAGTAGTAGTAGTAGTAGTAGTAGTAGTAATAACAACCAGCAGAAAAATGTTCCTGTTGGAGAACAAAACAGGTGAATATGCTCTTTATCAAAAGTCTCTCGCTGAAATTTGGGGTACCAGCTGTCTCGTTCTACCTTCCCCAACATCTTTAAAAACATTTTGCAAAGGTATTGACATGTGAACATATTTGTGCTCTTTTTAACATGTAAGTCACATCTCACTCCCACAAACTGCTTAAATTAACTTACTCATACCCACTAGCAGATCGCTGTAAGTCTTTCACATCCACCCACTCACAATTAGCCACTCTCACTCATGGTCACTATCTCTTTGTGGCTCCCCAACTGTCACTGTCTCCCATCTCATGGCCTCAGTTGCCTTCATCCTGTCCTACCACTGCCGGCCGGTGTGGTCGTGCTGTTCTAGGCGCTTCAGTCTGGAACCGCGTGACCGCTACGGTCGCAGGTTCGAATCCTGCTTGGGGCATGGACGTGTGTGATGTCCTTAGGTTAGTTAGGTTTAAGTAGTTCTAAGTTCTAGGGGACTGATGACCTCAGGTGTTAAGTACCATAGTGCTCAGAGCCATTTGTCCTACCACCACTGCCTCTTCTCACTATCACTGTCTCTATCTTGTTCTCTCTTATTCTTATTATCTCATTTTTTCTTCATACTGCTGCTCTCTCTTTTCACATTCTCTCTCTCTCTCTTCCTAGCTGTCATTGTCATAGACTGTCTCTTCTTATCACTGGTTCTCACCCACTTACACTTTCTCCTCCTCATTATTCCTCTTCTACTGGCACTGTCTCCTTCACTATTTTCCTAGCAATGTTCTCTCACTGTCATCTATGTTCCCCCAGCACCGTCCCCCACTCTTTCTCTCACACTGCTATTTGTTTCACTCTTTCTATACAACAACCATTGCCTACAATCTTTCAGCATTTATTACTTTTCCTTCTCTTTTCCGCTGCCACTGTCCCCTCCTCTCAAAGCATAAAAAAGTGCAAATCTGTTCGCATGTCAACATGCTTAACAACATTTTTAAAAGTGCTGAGGAAGGTAGAATGAGGCAACTAGTACCCCACTGTTCAATTTTCAGTCAGAAAGAGCATATTTACCTTTTCTGTGCTCCAATTGGAGCATTTATCTGCTGGTTTCCCTTCTTTTTATTACCACAGCTGGAAATGCCTCTTGTACGAAAAGATCTTGATGGGTCAGTAAAATTTAGACAGTTTACTTATGTGCAATTGAAATATCGCAAAACTAATTTTACACCACAGATTGGATCTTATGTGCACAAAAATTTTGCATGTGTTTCATTACTACAACATAGAGTGCCCAGAACCCTTCTAATGATAACAGACACACTTTACATCATATTTATCCATGCTATGTCACTTTATAAGGTATGTTTTCACTGCACACCACATTTTACATGCACCAGTAGGGTAACTTTGAACCTTTCTGTATCTCAGAAACTGGAAAAGATATCGAGAAAATTTTCAAGGTTCTTGAAGATAGGAATCTCAGGAATATGTTGTAAAAATTACAGCCACTTGCTGTGCATAGCCATCTTTGAATGTGCGATTGGGGTTTGGTCCACTACTGATGGCAAAAAATGGTGAAAAACTGGTTTTTTTTTTTTTTTTATTTCCTCAGGAACTGCAAATAAATTTACGCAAATGCATCATTTGTTCATTCACGGATAAACCTGTCATCAGTCAATTTAAATTTTATGTGTACAAGTAGGGTAAATTTGAAACTCTGTATATAGCAAATTTTCATGGTTTTTCAAAATCAGGATCTTAGGAACACATCGTAAAAAGTTCAGCCACTTGCTGTGCATAGTCATCTTGGAATCCATGACTGAGGTTTCATTAAAAAAAAAAAAAATTACTTTCAACTTTTTTTTACACCTACAGGTAATACAATTTTGACAAACTGTACCCACAAAACTCACGCAAATGCATTATTCATTCATTTACAGGTATACTCGTCACTTTAATTATATCACGGGTACACCCATCATCCATCAATCAACCTTTCATGCATAATTTACGTATACTAGTAGGGAAACTTTGAGCTTCTATCTGGAAAAGGGATACAGATATCAAGAAAATTCTCAAGACTGACCGAGAGTGTTTATATTCATCTTGGAATCTTCAGCAGGGTTTGGTCTGCTGGTAAAAGTGGAAGAAAAAACTTTTTTTGCCCCCTCACCCCTCCAAAGGAATTGCTCATGAACTGCTGGTGCCTCCATAAGCCCCACCAAATGCAAAAAAGAACCAACTGTGTTCCTCCATTTGCCTAAGCAGGAGGACTTGTGTAATATTCGTACGCTGACCCTGTACTGTACAACAGTGATCCTAAGACACTCCTTCTGTTGTGCATAAAACTGGTCCCTAGCACACAAGAAATCCGTAAACTTGACCCTACCTTTTTATCACAAATAGAATCCAAGGTATGAGCATCAGAAAATCCCATTTTTATGCCTGGCATTTCAGAACATATTGGTAAGCATATTGTTGAATACACACCAATAGTAATAATAATAATCCTACTGTGCAGTATCTTGGCGTCAGGTACCTGTTTCCAAACATTTCCTGTATCTCCATAAACTTAGTTGACACACATTCTGATCCCTATAGCCTCTTTGGTGATTGAGTGCCAGCAGTTTGAAGTGTGTATGCTGTGTCTGCTTGAATGAGTTCTTGTGCTGTTCATAAACCTGTGTTCACTAACAGATTTTTTTTTCTAGATTCCTGTAGTTGACTAATGTTAGGTACAGCAATGGGAAATGGTTCGCATATACTGTCCCACACTACCACTGCCACATTCACAGGGATATCATAGCAGCTGGGACTCTGAAGCTCTCGTAGTGTAAAGAGTTGAGCCAGACACACATTGAATCCATTTGTTGAGTATGGTACACAGTTTATTCCAGATCTGGTACCAAGAAGGTTTTCATGCATGTTCAAATAGATAGTGGTTCATTTCTCATTTATCCTCAGTAAAAGGTGGCAGCATAAACTGTCACCCACTCTTACGGTAACACATAATTTGGGTTATAAGGAACTGACGCAACTCTGGATGGATTAAGGCCTGGAGCACTGTAGATTTCAGGTGGTTTTCCACACTTCTTTAGCATATGGTGGGCGCGCTCTGTAGTGGACGGAGTGCAGCACTCACAGGTACTGAAGAACAGACTGTACTGATGTGCTAGCTTTTGAGACAGAGAGGTGAGCTAGATCCAGATCGAATCTGCATAATGGGTGAACTACTGCTGGACTGGTACACTGGTCAGTCTGAGTGTGGTTCTTAGACAGTTTTCCATAATAGTTTAAGCAAATGGAGATTCCATCTAAAACCATACAGTTTACATCAACTCGTGGTCATGAATTTCACTGGAAAAAATGTATATTAGACCTCTGCATCAAAAATGTGAAAACATAAAATATTTTAATTTCATCTTAATTTTTGTAAATGGGACAGCCCTTTGAAAAATCTATATTCTGTAAATAACTCTTAAAACAGTAGAGAACAAAATATATATATATGACTAATAAACCAAAAGTACTGGTGACCTGGGGCAGATGTTTTGCATTAAGCTCCCTTTTAGCGTGTTGAAATTTAGTTGACACCTGCACACTTATGGGCTTCCTTTACGTTAAAGACAAAATACAAAATTTAAGTTAATTTTTCCAATTAATTTTTTTTTTCTAATTTGGAAAGTCATAGGACGCTATCTTTTCTGTCATATTATTAGATACTACTGATGTAATTATAAACAGTATCTTCTCTGCCCTAGTTGTATGTATTATGTAAATATTTATTACTAAAAATGTAAAAAAAAAATGTATTTTTACAAGTTTGTATGAATTATTTAAACAAAAAACCCCATCTGAAAACTTCTAAGAATTATAAAAAAAGTATTGTTTGGTTAATATGTTAGTAGTCAGGGCAAACACAGTGGGCAATATTTTTGTGTGTCAAGTATTAAAAATTTTCAACATTCTACATATTCACATCACTGAATTTCTAGTGTAAAATACGGATGTTTGCAACACTATTTCAGCACTCTTCTGTTTATAACAAATGTGTGAGAACCTGCACATAAACCATTCTGCATCGAGTTCTGTGTTTGGTTTGAACATTTTGTTAGATATTATATCAGTGAGGAAATAAAGCTGTCAAAGAGTGAGGTGTGTGATCAATGAAAAAATACTTGTTACGTGGTGTTTAAGAAAAGTGAAAAACACTTCACTGCTGTTGGAAATCTGTCACAGGTATTGTAGTAATATCTTGGGCCTCAAGTAACAGTATTAGCATCACATCTATTATGCAGGAATTGCTACACTCAATACAAGAAGAAATTTAGTGACAACCCACCTGAACGATCACCATCACCCGAATGTGAAACTGAAGAAGACAGTGCAGATATTTAAATCCCTGCATGTGAAGTTGTTGATGCATTGAATATTAGCATTTCTGCTGTAGTCCCTACTATATCCCCCTTTAAACATCCAGGAAAGGTAAGAAGCACAAGGAGAAAACAGTATGTAAAAAGAAAAGTGGAAGAAGCTGAAACAAGTTTTACACATGCAAAATCTTCAAAACTTTTTGAAGTGTATAATGTCGATGCACTTGGTGCAGAACCTGAAGATAATGATATATGCACGAAATGTGATGTATGGTTTCAAAAACTAAGTAATGCTACTCAGCAGCCACCTATACTGAGAAGGTACAATTACTGAATCTAATACTAGATAGCTACCCAAGCAGCAGATACAGAAATACATACCCACTTGTTCACATTATTTGATTTCAAAAGTTAACTGTGAGCATCTGTTGCAAGATGATAAGCTTACTGTTGCTCTGGAATATTATCTAAGTGATGACAAAGACTGCAGCAGACAAAGTCGTAACAAGGCTGATGATGATGATGATGATGATAATGATTGGTTTTGTGGGGCGCTCAACTGCGTGGTCATCAGTGCCCATACAAAGTCCCAACCTTCACACAGTCAATTTTTTGTTTACAATCCAATCTAGTCACTGTCACAAATGATGATGATGAAATGATGAGGATGGCACAAACACCCAGTCCCTGGGCAGAGAAAATAACCAACACGGCTGGGAATCGAACCTGGGACCCCCTGATCTAGAGGCAGCAACGCTAGCCACTAGACCACAGGCTGCTAACCTGCCTGATGTTATCTCTGTTAGTGAAAATGGTTAAAAAGCTAAAGGATAGATGACAATGTCAATAAAAGAAGCATATCTCCTAATGTAAAAGGAGAAACTGAATTTAAAAATTGGTCTCACAAAATTCTACTCCTTAGGGTCCTGAAGATTTTCTGTATATATCAAGAGCTGTAAGATAAATGTTGGTTACAGGAGTGTGCCATGTGCTCTGGTGCTGAAGTGATGACTGTTAAAGCATTACCCCTTCAGGGTACTGACAATGACACAACCAATGCATTGTGGGAGGAGGAGAGTTGGTGAAGAATATAGTAGAGCCAGAGAAATTTGTTACAGAGGTCAGGCATTGGGTCATGAAAGGAACAGCTCATCATCACATCCAGAGGATTCAGAGACAGACCATAGCATAAGTAAAATCAGCCACATTCCAGAATACTAACACACTAGTTCTTCATTTCAACTTTGCTGAGAACTGGTCTGTAGCTTTGCAGAACAAAATTCAAAGTTACCACTGGTACATATCACAGGTACCAGTGGTATTCATATGTTTTGCTCATTTCCTTGAAACGTCACACTACTTTGTTATTGTTAGTGATGATCTCATTCATGACGGTGCACATGCATGCTACGCTGTCAGCATGATAATTGATGACATAGCATCTAGAGGCCATGGATTTCCTAAATGTGTATGTGACTGATGGTGCAGCATACCATTTTAAAAACCGCTTTCAGCTTTCTGAGGTTGGTAAATACTATAATACAGGAATTACAACAAAAAATGGATATTTTCAGCAACAGGTCATGGAAAAAGTGCATGTGATGGGGCAGAAGGTCTCTGTAAACATCTTGAAACAAGATTTAATCTCCACCATGAAGCTGTTGATACTACAAGAGATGCTACTGGATTTCTACACACCATATCAACAGTAGTAACAAACATGAAACTCTTAATTTTAAATGAAAGTACATTAAGAGAATTCCATTTAAAAAAGAGAAAAGAGCGGTCTGCTATGCAGCCTGTGGTCAGAATCAATCAGGTCACTACTAGGTTGCATCATGGAGTGGCACATACACTGCAAGAATGGACCTCCACGAAATGCAGTCTGTTACTTGTGTGAAATGCAGAGACCATAGTACACATTAGAAGACTTTGTAGCGAGCCACTTCATTTCTTGTGTGTATGACAATCAGTGGTGGATGGGACAGATAATAAGAGTCTCTCATGAGCTGCAAGATATAACCATCTCCTTTATGACACCTCATGATCCTGCTAATGCTTTCAAATGGCCATCATCAAAAGATCAGTGTGCAGTTCCCATTTTCCAAGTACTGCTCTTGTTGGACTATCCTTGTCTGTGTGCAAATTCAGCTTGGCTATATAAGTTCAATGAGAAGAACATGTAAACCAACAAATGAACTCTTTTCAACAGTGCAGTGTTGATTGTTACATTACAGGCAGTTTTAACTCACAGAAAGTCATGATGAAGTAAAATCATGATAGAAGACACTGATAATTTGTGAATAATATCATAAAAAGAAAAATGGGTATAAATATTCTATATCTCATTTTTGTTATAAAATGCTTTTAAACAAAATTACGAATTGTTTTCCCACTCATTTATAATGTTGTAAAGTGATAATTTTGATTCATAAATACCAATTTTGCATGGAAATTACTTAAAATCAGTGATCAATTTAAATATTTAAGTGTCCATGATTTTTTGATCTTGTGAATAGAGCTAGGTCTACTTAAAAATTTCTCACATTATGTACAGACAAGTATTGCCCAATCTGAATGTACATTCCCTAAGTACAATGAGCAACTAACATACCACAAAATTTTTAGAACATTCAGGATGGGGTTTTGGAGAAAGTAATTTATAAATAACCAACAAATTTCAGATTCTTTCATCTTTATGTGCAAATATTTTGACAGTTTAAGAATCTCATGCATTAGTGCATAGCTGAAAGTTAGCAGTCCTTCCACTTTATGATTTCAAGACAGTTAACATCCTGTGGCTATTCATCAAAGTTCGCAAAAAAATTACAAATTTTCATAGTTTGTTTAAAAAAGGGGGGGGGGGGGGGCAACTCAATTATCCCTTTTGATACAACATTTTCACAAGTACTCACATTTAGAGTGGTTTGTATAATTTTAACATATCCAGAAAATCAAAATATTGTAGTTTTCAAGAGGCATCATGTGGAACTTAACCATATATTTTTTTTCAGCAAACTTCGAAATGTGACCATTGCATCATTTGGGTGATTTCATCTCAAATTCCACTGGTGAATAGCGAATGTGTCACATCACTATTTCAAAGTTTGCTGAAAAGCCTCGACAAACAGAAACAGTAAAAATACAATAACACAAAGATCAAAGTTCACACGATTCACAAATAGATGGTGGACACGACTTTAGTCCCCAGGGACCATTCTATCATTTGGGTGATTTCATCTCAAGTTGTACAGGTCAATAGTGAATGTGTCACATAACTATTTAAAAGTTTGCTTAAAAGCCTCAAAGAACACAAACATTAAAAATACATTAACACAAAGAACAAAGTTCACACCATTCACAAATAGATAGTGGACATGACTTTAGTCATTTTGTTCAACAGATTATCATGGTGACAAGAAATACTTTCACTTACTCTTTAAAATCCATTAAACCACTACATTAACTACATTCTTATAAAATTGAAGGTGATTTTCTTCTTAAGAATAATATTTGAAGAGAGTTCTGTTGGGAAAATGGATGCCTGACATGTGGTTGTTTCCAATCAAAGACATCTGACACTACGATGACCAATATGCCCTGGTGGATGTAGGAAGAAAGTCTGTTAAAGGTACCCCTTTCACTCTAAATAACTGTGAAGACATTTTATTTTTTTGTGTCCCCAGTGTGTGTCTCAAATAATGTCAACACTTTGCAAGATGTTTTTCACTGTCAAACCAGTTAAGCTAAGCTCCTCATTCTCTGAACGATGCACAACACTCCACTTCATTGCACAATGGGAGTACTTGAGACATCTTACAGTCTACAATAACAGAGGGCTGGCAGAGCTGATCAACAGCATGTTGGGGAAGCACAAATTTTTCAAACATTGATCCAATTGTTAACTAATCTCCCCGAAGCACTTCCAGTAAAAACTGTTGTAGTACAGTCTTTCTCGAAAGAGCAATACCAAAGATATGAAACAGCTCTGCAGATTCTAGAAATTACATGAATTGTGTGTTAACAGGTTTCAACACAACATACCAATCTTAATACAAGGTGTTCACAAAAAAATGCCTCAGTTTGAATGGTGTATTTTGCGTACGTGGCATTATAAATTCAATTTAGACTATTTTTCAAGAAATCATGCATCAAACCTAAAATTAACTTTGTTTTTCTTACAACTGTTCAATATGTGCTCCTTTAGTTACATGGCACATGTTCAACTTAAAAGCCAATTCTTCCCACACTCTGGTAACAAGTAGGGAGTAATGGAAGCAGCAGTCTCTTCAGTTGTGTGTCTCAACTCTGACGAATCATTTGTTAGTGGCAGAATATAGAAAAGATCTTTTACAGAGACCCAACGGGAAAAAAAATCACATTTCCTGAGGACACGGGAATGTTGTGGCCAGTGGAAAAGAGCTCTGTTGTATTGATGATTACAAATGATTCAACAGTCAGGGACTTTGACATTCAACTACTGTTGTACATAGAAATGCCAAAGCGGAAGGGTTCCATCTTGTTGCTGAATAAAGTTTTCAGTTTCACCTTCTAATTGAGGAAAGAGTCATTCTTGCAACATAGCTAAATAAGCCACAGTTATTATCATAACTTCAGCGAAAAATGGTCAACACACTTTAATCAGGGAAACAGCACTGAGAATGGTTTAGTTTCGGAGAATCTCTTTCATGTTGTACATGTGCGTGATGAAGTTCTGCCTGCCCACTTAGATGAAAAGTTGCCTATCACTGAACAGCACACAATCAAGAAAGTGATCTTCAAACTGCAACACTTCACTTGCAACGTTATAAAGTACACCACTGTCATCTGGCTCTAAAGCATGTATCAACCAAAACCAGTATGGGCGCATGTGTAAACATTTTCTTAAAACCTTCCACACTCTTCTCTGTGGCAACTGACATTCAAGACTTGCTTTTTGAACAGACTTCTTAAAACAACGAAGGTAAGATGTTCTCACATAGTCAAAATTCTATTCAAACACTTTTTGTTGGCCCGTACTTATTCCCTTGCACACACATCTGGTCATTTTGAATTGATTATACCTTTGGTAGAAGTTTTAGCCACATGGGGGATCACAATTACACCTTAATTGAAAGACACACTGCAACTGACATTACAGTTCATTCATAGCAAACTGCAGAACACAAAACACTTTACACTCAGGAGTTGCCATTTTGTGTGTGCATGTGGTGCCTGCAAGTGGGAAAACAGAAAGCAGTACTCGAACATGCACAAATCTAATACTATTTGAGTTTCTCTTTAATTTTGACATTTCACCAGCACTATAATGCTTCCAGTTGGTACTATTAATACTTATGGACATTCTATATAATATAATAAAAAATAAGTCGTACATCAAATGAAGAAAGATTTGGAAAAGAAAGCACTGTAGAAAAGACAACAGTAAATCAAATAACTGAAATATGATATTTGGGCTGTAGAGCAGTTATGAACATCATAAAATTCAGTTGTATGGCAATATTGGGAGAATTAGACTGGGTAATGAGACACTAAAAATTAGTAGAGGTGTTTTGCTATTTGGGCAGCAAAATAGCTGATGGTGGCCAAGATAAGGATACAAAATGTAGTCTGGCAATAGCAAGAACATCATTTCCCAAAAAAAGAAATTTTTTAACACTGAATATTAATGTAAGTGCTAGAAAGTGTTTTCTGGAGGTACTAGTTTGTAGGTAGCCTTTCACAGAAGTGAGACAAGAACTATAACAGTTCACACAAGAAGAGAGTAGCTTTCAAAATGCCGTAGTATAGAAGAATATTGAAGATTAGATGGTTAGACTGCATAAATAATGAAGTACTGAACTGAACTGAAGAAAAAAAAAAGAAATTTATGGCTTAACATGACTACCAGAAGGTATCAGTTGTTAGGACTCATACTGAGGTAACAAGGAATTATCAGTTTGGTAAAGAAGGGAAGGTTGTGTGTGCGTGTGTGTGTGTGTGTGTGTGTGTGTGTGTGTGTGTATGTGTGTGAGCATACACGTGTAAAAGGGGGGGGGGGGGAGCAGAGGATGTAAAAATTGTTGTGAGACACCAAGGTTTGAATACAGTCATACAGTAAGCAAGTTCAAATGAATGTAGGTTGCAATATTTATGTAAAGACTAGCTGTTACATGTGGCTGCACTCGCATGTCATTAGTTTAGCTGTGATGAGTGGTGGTGAGTAAATAAGCTATTGTCCATGCAATAAAGTGAGCTGCCCTGCGTGTCTGCCTGTTCAAGTGCATGTGGATGGACATGGGCAGGGGTGCACACCTATGAATCACGTAACTGAAGTAGCTATAGTAACTTTTTAATATGGTTTATGTTCACAGGTGTTCCATCCCTCTACTTCTCACCTCTCTCTCTCTCTCTCTCTCTTTTTTTTTTTTTGCGTTCTTCTTCAGGGTTCAAGCTATCTCCACACCAAATTTCATTGAAATTGGTTGTGAGGTTTAATCATGAAAATAAAACAAGTTATTTTTGTATGTGTTATAATACAGAAATCTGGATTAAACACGCTGAGGATTATATAAGCATTTTATTCATTATGTTGAATCATATTATGTAGAACAAATCAATTAATAAAAGCATTTTTGCAAACAGGATTCAATTCAAAAGTCAAAAAAATTTAGTTGTAAAAAACTGACAAACACACTTTTGCAACTTTACATTATGATATTTCTTTTTTTTTTTTTCCCTCCGTGATCCAACTCTGATTAAATAAAGCCTATGCACTGCCTTAAACTACACTCTAGTTACCCATGAAAACCCCATGAAACTTCGACTAG
Organism: Schistocerca americana; assembly: GCF_021461395.2. Lineage (NCBI taxonomy): Eukaryota > Metazoa > Arthropoda > Insecta > Orthoptera > Acrididae > Schistocerca > Schistocerca americana. Next base: position 432,888,420 of record NC_060120.1, on the reverse strand, counting down.
TAGTTTTGAAGATTAATGTGTTCAAACAGACAAAGAGGGAGGCACAATTGTTTTACAGTTTTATTATTGATATAGATGATGAGGCTTGCACAGGACAAGCTAGGGTGGAGAGGTGCATCAGAGAAGTTTTCTGGCTGAAGACCATTGGAGCATGGTAGACAGTGGAACTGTGGCTGCATGAACTCATAGTGGATGGTGAAAGTTTCACTGTAAATAAGCACATTTTGTCTCTGAGAGTGCTCTTCACAATGCCTTTTACGGTTGCATTAAACTGCGAATGATTTCTTACACTGCCATTAGAGACATCAGTGGCTGCTTTGACTGCTTATCGCACTGCACCCGAAGCCTGTCGGTTTATCATTAAAAAGTGTTCTTCAGGTATGTTGAATCCAAATACTTCACCACTTGTGCTCTTGCAATAGGAAAAAAAAAGTGGCTATGGGTAAAATGTCTGTGGAAAGTTGTTTCAATCCTCATAAATGTACCCAGTCAATTCTTTCTGATGTTGGAGAGAAATTACAATATGACTGCAACCAGGCTGACCTTTAATTTCAACTTGTACTGAAGGCCACCAAATATATATGCTCATATTCCAGGGAATTGCACATAAGACCAAGATATTATATTGTCACTATGACAATTCTGCACAGTATGCAAAAAGGATGAATAACTCTGTGGCATGTGATAGCCAGCTGAAAGGTTGTGGACTAAGGGAGCCCACTGAACAGCATTATTAGATTGTGTAATGCCTAATACAGATTTAAATGTTGGGAAGACTTTTCTGAAAATATTTGTATAGAATGTGTCCATGTACGGAAGTGAAACATGGACAATAAACAGTTTAGACAAGAAGAGAATAGAAGCTTTTGAAATGTGGTGCTACAGAAGAATGCCGAAAATTAGATGGATAGATCATACAACTAGTGAGGGGGTACTGAACAGAATTGGGGAGAAAAAACAGGCACAATCTGACTAAAAGAAGGGATTGGTTGATAGGACTCATTCTGAGACATCAAGGGATCACCAATTTAGTACCAGAGGTGAAGGGGTGAAAACTGTAGAGGGAGACTAAGAGATGTATACAGCAAGCAAATTCAGAATGATATAAGTTGCAGTAGATATTCGCAAATAAAGAGGTTTGCAATTGGTAGAGTAGCAAGGAGAATTACATAAAAGCAGTCTTCAGATTGAAGATAACAACAATAGTAACACATAAACAGAAATTTTAAGCAGTAAGAATGCAGGGCAGTTATTTCCAATAAATTGATTAATCGAAACAATGGAAAACCTACATATGAATGTGCGGGCAGTATTTTGAACCCCTTTGCTTCTGAGTAGGAGTCCAGTGTCTTAATCAAAGAACCATCTTGCACTGTTCTCAATGAATTCACCTTGGTGTATTCACATGTCCATAGCTGTGGTTACATCATGATGATAAAAGTTATGAACTGACATGTAAAGAACCTAACTAAATTTACTTGAGATCTCGGGATATAAATTTTGCACAGGGGCCCATAGCAAATTTTTACTGCAATTTCAGATAGATGTTGGAATTTTTTAGATCCCTGAATGTATTTTTTCATGAGAAAATTGCGAGGTTTGAAATAAACAGGACTTTAAAAAATATGTAAAATTGAAATTTAAATAGTACCTTTCCAAACCAGTAGCAGGGTAATGAGAGAGAACAGAAAATGTGGTGACACCTTGCTTTGTCTTATGTGAATCTTTCATCCTGCCAACAGCACGTGTCTGTGTTAGACAAAAACTTATTTACACACGTGTATGGCACCATTTATAACTGAATCATACTCTTGAGTTCTACAGCTAAACAATCGAAATGGTGAATTCAATGGAAAATAAGTTTAGCTCCAAGTTAATAAAAAATGTTATCAGCAGATACAACTTAATGACTAGGAGCGAGACATTCCAGAAGAACATAACAGTATGCACTGACCTGTCAGACAAAGACAGCTAACTTCTACTATGTGACTGTTTCCATCCACAGAGATTATTAAGGTCAACCTCTCAAAGCAGTCATCAGAAATGGAGAACAATCTCAGACTGCTTAAGTTAGTTAAATAGTTACTTTCATGTCCCATGGATCATTTTGCATGATAAATCGTCATGATGTGGAACGAGTCATTTTACATTCATATTACAAATTATTTGCACATCTATTTGTACTCTTAACATCACCGTATTATTATTATTATTCCACCAAAATGAAAACAAGATTACAGATTGAGTTACCAATTCCTACCCACCATCTTTTACACATTACAAACATAGAAATTCTTCTGAGGAATAGAAAGAGTTGTCAAAGAGAAACTTTTTCAATTATTTTTCAAATTTTGTCTTGCTGTCTGTTAGACATTTTATATCACTGGGTAAGGGGTCAAAAATTTTTGTTGCAGCATTGTGCACCCCTTTCTTTTGTAAAGGACAACCTTAATATTGAATAATGAATGTCATTTTTTCTTCTAGTATTGTAATTATGTTCCGCATTGTTCCTTTTGAACTGTAGTGGATTATTTACAACAAACTTCATGAGGGAATAAATATACTGTGAAGCACTAGTCAGAATGCCCAAGTCCTTAAACAGATGTCTACAAGATGATCGCGAGTGATCACCACATATTATTCTTAATGCACGTTTTTGGGCAATGAAGACCTTCTTTCTTAAAAATGAGTTACCCCAGAACATTATTCGATATGACATTACTGAGTGAAAATAAGCAAAATATGTCAACTTACTGATTTCTCTCTCCTCAATACTTGCTATGATTCTAAGCATCATGATTCTAATCAACCAGACACTTTCACTTACACTAATCTGAAATTTGCCTCAAGTGATTTAAGATAATCATGAACTAATAAATATGGATGTCAGAAAAGTATTTTAGCTGTCATTTTACCACAGCACCTCACCAAGTGTCATCTAAAATGTTTTAGCCATACTGGATACTTCACAGAACCCTACAGAAAATAGACGCCCAGACAGACATTATGTGCCTTTTTCTTTTCCTTGTAAGCATGTAAGGCTTGTAGTTATGTACAGCAGTGTCACTGTAATAATATACACACAATGGGACAACCAATTCAACAGTTAATTTAATAAGGTTTGTGCCATATACAACATGTTTCAGTCTCTGATAGATTTTGAACTGATTTGTTTTACTATTAAGATGGACAATAATGGCATTCATTGCCTGGCATATCCAGTTTGCAATAACTTAACAATTACACAATACAAATCTCTGAAAGATTTCATAATTACCAACACTAAGAGAGGTTTGTTGTTATTCTGGAAGTGAGAAAAGTGTCTTTTCATGGTGCTAGTAACTAGGGATTGTCTCATATGAGAGCCTCAACATAGGGAGGGTGGACAGGGGGGGAGGGGGGGGGGGAGGTAAAAAAAAGTAAAATTCTCACATAGTTTCACAAGAAGTGTTGAACTGTGTTCTCCTTCCTTGAATGGATATGAAAATCACCATAGTTTTAGTCCCAGAATTACTCCCTTCATGCACAGCTATTTGGTTAAGTCACATTTCAACTAGGTACAGTCTCAAATGCAGTTGCTGCACACGCAAAATAAATGGTTCTTTTCGCAACTATCCCCTCATGACAGTATTTTGATGTGCAATGCAAGCATACCTAACTGTACATACTGGTAGCTTTGTGTTTTCATACTGTAAAACCATGAGTAATTGTAGAGAACTTATTTCAAGTTCCTTTTTGATGATTTGCAGTCAATCACTGCTCTCTATGTAAGCAGCTGCCCACAAACCCGTTGTTAAGTACAAATCTGAAGATATTCCACCATAAACAGTTGAGTGGAATTTTCCAACAATCAGTGATATCATTTTAACAAAATTGCATTCATTAAAAATTAGAATAACCATTTTTATCTCATTTCATTAGTCCAAGAATTCCTAAGACTCATTTTGTAACTTAGTGTGTAATTTATTCTGTACATACAGCTCTTGCTGCCATTTCTAGAAATTTTCCTCATATACTATGTGGTCAAAAGTATCCGGACACCTGATCGAAAATGACTTAAAAGTTTGTGGCACCCTCCATCGGTAATGCTGGAATTCAGTATGGTGCTGGGCCACCATTAGCCTTGATGACAGCTTCCACTTTTGCTGGCATACATTCAATTAGGTGCTGGAAGATTTCTTGGGGAATAGCAGCCCATTCTTCACAGAGTGCTGCACTGAGGAGAGGTATCTATGCCAGTCGGTGAGGCCTGGCATGAAGTCGGCTTTCCAAAATATCTCAAAGGTGTTCTATAGGGTTCAGGTCAGGACTCTGTGGAGGCCAGTCCATTACAGGAATGTTATTGTCATGTAACCACTCCGCCACAGGCCGTTCATTAGGAACAGGTGCTCGATCGTGTTGAAAGTTGAAATCGCCATCCCTGAATTGCTCTTCAACAGTGGGAAGCAAGAAGATGCTTAAAAAATCAATGTAGTGCCATGCAAAACAACAAGGGGAGCAAGCCCCCTTCATGAAAAACACCACCACACCACAACACTACTGCCTCAGAATTTTACTTTTGGCACTACACACGCTGGCAGATGACGTTCACTGGGCATTCACCATACCCACACTCTGCCATCGCATTGCCACATTGTATACCGTGATTCATCACTCCACACAACGTTTTCCCACTGTTCAATCATCCAATGTTTACGGTCCTTACACTAAGAGAGGTGTCATTTGGCATTTACGGGTGTGATGTGTGGCTTATGAGCAGCTGCTCGACACGAAATCCAAGTTTCTCACTTCCCGCCTCACCGTCAAAGTACTTGCAGTGGATCCTGATGCAGTTTGAAATTCCTGTGTGATGGTTTGGATAGATATTTGCCTATTAGACATTACAACCCTCTTCAACTGCCAGCAGTCTCTTGTCAGTCAACACATGAGGTCAGCCTGTACGCTTTTGTGCTGTATGTGTCCCTTCATGTTTCCACTTCACTATCACATCAGAAACAGTGGACCAAGGACTGTTTACGAGTGTGGAATTTTGCATACAGACGTATAACAAAAGTGACACCCAATCACCTGACCACGTTCAAAGTCCGCGAGTTTTGCAGAGCACCCCATCCTGCTCTCTAAAGATGTCTAATGACTACTGAGGTCGCTGTTACGGAATGCCTGGCAGTCGGTGGCAGCACAATGCACATAATATGAAAAATGTATGTTTTGGGGGTGTCTGGATACTTTTGATCACATAGTGTATTTCTTGAATACCTCAATCTAATGTGCAGAGCTGGACATCTCTGTCCAAACTCTTTGCCTTTACACATGTCTGCTTGTGTGTGTATATCTGCGGATGGGTATATGTGTGTGTGTGTGTGTGTGTGTGTGTGTGTGTGCGCGCGCGAGTGTATACCTGTCCCTTTTTCCACTCCCGGGATTGGAATGACTCCTTACCCTCTCCCTTAAAACCCATATCCTTTCGTCTTTCCCTCTCCTTCCCTCTTTCCTGATGAAGCAACCGAGGGTTACGAAAGCTTGAATTTTGTGTGCGTGTTTGTTTGTTAGTGTCTCTATACCAATGCTTTCGTTTGGTAAGTTACATCATCTTTGTTTTTGATATATTTTTCCCATGTGGAATGTTTCCCTCTATTATATTCAATCTAATGTGCATTTGAAATAGACAGTTATGTTTATCTGCAATTTGACACAGTTTGCTCTATGTATATTTTCTTTTTTCTGTGCCTATTCTTGAAACAGACAGCACATTCTCTCCAGCTTTCTGCCTTCCTTGTACATTGATTTTGTCACAGTACTGGATCCTCATACAATATTAAACTTTAGATTGTTTTCATGCTGGAAAATTTTTCTAAGTACTTTACCAGACCGCACTCATATGAAAATTATAATTTAATCATAAGAACTTTTTTTTAAGAAGGTGATGCTTGAATATTTCTCAAAAGTTCCATATGGACATGCCCATATAACCATGTGCATTAGCACTTTGCTAATGGGGAGTGCGCCAACCACTGACTACATCCGTCCAGTGGATTAACGATGAGGGTCAGCATGCCAGTCAGCCTGATATTCTTCTTAGGTTGTTTCCCACATTCAACTAGATGAATATTAGGCTTCCAAATATCTCAAAAATGTTATCACACTTTCACAAGCCCATTGATGGTTATGAGGAAGAGTGTGACACTTAATACAGAACCCTGTGGGATACCATTCTCCTGAATCTTTTGAGGGGTGCTGAGTGAAGTGCCAACTGGAAGCTGGAATAGCCGGGGGGATAAAAAAATCGCGAATAAAAATCGGTAGGGGCCGCGTAAGTCATGGAGGGTAACTAAAATGTGATGCTTAGGCCTTATGTACATCAAAGAAGACTGTGACAAGGTGCTGACAGTTAGTAAAAGCCAGTCAGATTGCAGTTTCGACTCTCAGTAAATGGTCAGTTGGAGATCGTCCTTCCCGGAAGTCACACTGATACGGGGACAAATGGCCCCAAGATTCGAGTACCCAACATAATCGGAAGTTAACCATCCTATCAAGCAGTTTACAAAGTACATACATCACGCTAATTGGACAGCAGCTGTCAAGAGACATTGGTTTCTTCCCAGGTTTAAGGACAGGGATAACTATACAGTCTCACTACGGTGAGGGGAAGGCAAATGTGGTTGAAGACCCTGAGTTTGCCTCTGTGTAATGTCCAAGTGTTGGATCATCTGGTTGTGAATGGAATCTGGGCCTGGGGCCACGTCATGTGAAGCGGTAAGAGCCTGCAAGAATTCCCATTCAGTGAAGGGTTCATTATAGGGTTCAGCTTGGTGACAGTTGAAACAGAAGGGGGGTCTGTTCAACTCTGTGTTTCTGCCAGAGAAAGGTGACAGAATAGAAAGAGGACACCGATGCTGTCGCAAAGTGTGTCGCGAGGTGTTCTGCAAGGACCAATGGATCAGCAGACAGAGCACCTTGGAGAATAAGCCCCTGGACAGTTGACTGTCACTGGTGTCCCAGAAGGCTAAGAGCTTGGACCAAATCTGCGATGAAGAGCCGTATGTCCCCAGGGAGGAAACATAGCGCACCCAGCATTCCTTTTTACTCCACTTAATAAGGTAACAAATCATAACATGGAGACGTTTAAAAGCGAGGAAGTTTGTCAGTGAAGGGTGTCATTTAAATCGCTGCAGTGGCCATCGGCAGTCCTGGACAGCAACTTCTACATCTTTGGTCCACCATGGTAATGGTCGACAATGAGGGGGACCTGTGGATACGGGAACAGCAATTCCAGCAGCATAAAGAATAATGGCAGTAATACCCTGCACGAATGCATCAATGCAGTTTGAGAGAGAGGTGTCAAAGTGCACAGCAGACGCATATAAAGGCCAATTGGCCCTGCGGAATGCCCAACGTGGGGGCCTGTCTGCCTGCCAGTGGCAGGGGACTGACAGGATCACTGGAAAGTGGTCACTGTCACGAAGATCATAATGGAGTGAGCAATGTAGGCAAGCCACGAGAGCAGGAGAGGAGGTTGAGAGATCGAGAGCAGTGAATGTTCCATGAGCGGCACTGAAGTGGATAGGGGAACTGCAGGAGACACAAATCAAAATCTGTAGTAAGTTGGTCAAGTATAAGATCTATACCCAATGAAGGGGTGGTGTGCATTGAAGTCTCCAAGGAGGAGATATGGGGCAGGAGTTGCTGTATTAAGGTAGACAGTGCAACGTAAGGAAGTGGCCTGCCTGGGTGGGAGGTAGACATTGCAAACAGTGATTGCCGCAGTTGTCTGCATTCTAACTGCTATCGCTTTCAGTTTGGTATGAAGGAGGATCCAGTCACTAATTACATCAGTGCGAACCAAAGTGCAGACCCCTCCAGACGCTATCCTGGGGCCGGCACGGTTCCAACAGAATGACCAATAATGTGAAATGGTCATCACGAAAGTGCATTTCTTGAAGAGAAAGACAGAACGAAGGGTAGGAGGAAACAAGGCATTGTATTTCTGGGAGATAATGATAATATCTGTTGCAATTTCACTGGATTATGGTGTGGTGAGAAACCAGGTGAGGGGAGGTCAAGTCACTTGGTTGGTGGTCTTCGCCAATGAGGATGGGGTAACGTACATAACAAGTGGGTCTGAATAGGGATGAGCTGGAGGGGTGAAGCCCTCTGGGTAGCTGGGAAAGCCTTGTCCTTTGACTTGTACTTCTTCTTCTTCTCCCTCGGAGGGAGGGAGGAGGAGTTATCAGTAAGGGAGTAGGTGGCAATGATGTCAGGATCGGACGGAGTGTGAGTGGCTTATGGGCCCTCGGAGTGTGGGTCTCTCCTCCAGCCCGATGGTACAAGCTTCCTGTCCTGAGAATGCTGGGGAGGGTTGTTCTGAGATGGAGATCCATCCCTAGCAGGAGCCAGAGAAGAGGATGTCTTCGCTGGCCAAGGAGGAGGAGGAGGAAGAGGAGGAGGAGCAGTTCCTGGAGGGGAAGGGACGGGAGCCATCGAGGGTGAGGAAATGGAAAGTGGGGCAGAATGGAGGTAAGAGGGAGGGGTGAGGAGGGGAAGGCGTAACTGAGGCATAGGTTGAGGAGAGATTTACAGGGTGAAGCCTGTCAAATTTCTTCCGGGCTTCAAAGTAGCTGAGATGGTCAAGGGTCTTTATTTCCTGAATTCTTCTTTCCTCCATATACACTGGACACTCCAGTGAATGGGGAGAATGCAGACCAGAGCAGTTTACACAGTTAGATGGTGGGGTGCAAGGGCTCCTCACATGAAGAGGGCGACCACAGTCACCACAAACAGGAGTGACATCACACTGCAAGGACATATGGCTGAACTTAAGGAAGAATGGGAGGTGGAATGCACAGTTTCACATCGCATCTGTAAAATTACCGACTGTCTCGGGCAGGGTATCCCCCTCAAATGTCATCACGAAAGCACCAATGTCTACATGATGGTCCTTAGGGCCTTTCTGGACATGCCAAATGAAATGAACACCATGTTGTTCCAGTTTAGCCATAAGCTCATCAAACTCAAGAAGAAGGTCTCTATGGAAAATTACATCCTGTGTCATACTGAGTGACTTGTGAGGAGTAATAGCCAAGGTGTTGTCTCCTGAACAGTCACGGGCACAGAGGGAGGCTGACTGACTGGCAGAAGTTATATAAACTACTTTCAAAGTGCCAAAATGTACTAGAATAAGTAAAATGTCTATAAAGTGCCACAATGTACTTGCAGTGAGACAGTCGCAATTCCTGAAATCCACTGTCCATGGCCTCCGCCCTGCCGAGGAGCACCACAATTCTGATCCCATGGATAAACCACGAAAATCTGCTGCATTACACCGCACACAAACAGACCCGGCCTGCACACAGATCGGTGAGACTAGATCTGAAGGGCAGGGCCTGCACATTAGTGGGAAATGATGGGCAGGCCTGATCCTTTAGAGATTCCCACAGAAATGGTCTGTGGTTTTGGCCCATCATGGAAGTCCACTGGTGTGGCCAGCTATTTACATGCCACAGATATCATGTTGATGAAATGAGACCACAGTGATCAATCCATGCAACAGGTAACTTGTGTGAATACTCTGAAAATCAATACTAATGAGGATATGTAGCAACTCACCATACAGATGATCACTGAGCTGCAGACAGGCACATAGCAAAGACAATCACACTCTCACAACTAAATTTTTGGCGATAGCCAACACGAGAGCACACACACATTCATACAATCATTCAGACACAACTCACGCACACATGACCGCTGTCTGGCCGCTGCATCAACAGTCTCTGAGAATCAGATCCAAAAAAAAACATTGCCTCACGCCTCTCTGCCTCTCATCAGCAGCTGCTAGACTAGCAGCAAGAGGTGGTGGCAGCACTGACTGAAAGCTGAGGGGAGTGGCAGAAAGGGAAGAAGCAATAAGAATGAGGGAGTATGGAAGCAGTTCACATACTCAGCTGCGCCCAGCAAGCGATGATGCACGACATCTCAGTAAACAAACCATTTCATCTACGGAGACAAAAACTAGTTTTTCCAGACTTTTTTTTCCAAATTTCCCTTATATTTCCCTGAAACATTTGAAATTTACTGATATTCCCTGATTTCAAGAAGTTGTAGCAACCCTGCAACATATTGTCGTTGAGAAAAAATTGTTCAATGTCACGATGACTACATTGAGAAATAAATATGTAGAAATGAAGAATAAAGATGTAGGGTGTTGATAAAGATTGGTTTATTTAAAAAGGTTTAAGAGTTTTTACATAAAAAATTCAGAGGCATTACTCTTTAGCATGATCTCGTACATTTAAGCAAGCTATTTTGTTCAACTTAAACATGAATTCTAGACTGACCTCTTCAAATGCAAATTCCTTGGTCAGTTTTTGACAGTAAGTCTGGGGTAAGAAAACACTTCCAGCATTCTACACGTAAGACACTTAATTCTATACTCTACACAAATATCTAACATACCGAACTGTGTTCTGGTGCAATGTAAGCTGCATACAACACATTCCCGACTTGCTTCTTAATTTAAGGAAACTTGTAAACTTATTTGCTGAAACACACAAACTACATTGATTTAGAACTTTCATCATGTTTCTGCTATTAGACTGAATCCAAACTACACATTTATCAACAATGATCCTGTTGAATGTCTTCCTACAGTATTTAATCTCTTTAATCTGATTCAGGAGTCTAAGATTCCCGATAACCACTTAGATCAGAAATTACTGTTGCTGCCCCCACTGCAACAGTTATACGTCAACATGAATTATGCTGGGGAGGTGGCCACAATGAAAATGGATCCAGTGCCTGAAACCTTTGTCCAACATAAAAATCACTTCACTGAAACACAGAACAGGTTGGAAGCAAAAGAGTATAATTATCTGTAACATACAAGGTAGGTCCCTAACGTTTTCACTTCAAATAGCTTCCAATATTTTACTGATACTGATAATTTAGTTTCAATGAGACAAATACTCTTTTGTTGTCCATAAATTTTTTAACCATAAAATGATTTGCTAAGGTAATGGTGGAATACAAATAAAGGAAAGAGTAAAGGTAACCACTTACTGTATAACTGATCATCCAGCGATCAACAAGCATGTAAAGATTGCCAGTGTCTCTGAGCTTTCAGACAATGTCTTCCAGAGTTAATCAAACACACATAGCTCCAGTGTCCTGGCATTGCAGTCCAACTGAGGCAAAGTGTTGGGGTTATGTCAAATGGAATGAGTGACAGAAGAAATGAGGCAGAGATGGGGGCGGAGGGGTGCTGGTAGATAGGATGGTTGACATCTGGGAGGGATATACAGCAAATGAATAGGAAAGGAGGTTGGCAAAGACTTGCTCACCCTGATGCAGTCAGGGGGATTTGTATGTGGCACAGGATAAAGTCGAGGGATGGGTTCAATGGTAGAGGGGGAGGGTGGGGGGACTGACAGAATAGAGGAACTGAGAGACCGCAGAAATATAGATGAGTGTACTTTAATTGGGTGAAGTGGGACGTATGAGGTCAAGGATGGAGGTGGGTATGGGAAAAGGACTAGAGGAGATTGAGCCCACAAGCACTGTGTGAACATGTTGGGGGTGGGAAGAGGAATTATTTGTATTTGCATCTGTCAATGGGTAATCTGATTCATTTCACAGTTGGAAGATATGCTTCACTGGCAATAATATTACTGTTTTCTTGTGGCCAAAGATCAAGACTTGTAATAACAACTGAACGTCTAGAAAAGCTCAGCATTCAGTTACATCTAAATTTGGTTCATCAAATGGTGTTATTTTGGAACTAAAAAGCAGCATGATTTCACTTAGGGATGAAGTAGGTAAAAATTTGGTGTTCAAATCTCAATGGTTGCAAAAAATTTATCAAAATATTTGCCTTTGTAGCTGCATGTTTATATGAAAATAGAATAACTTTTCTTACATATTAATTGCTTCTTCCTGTATATGAGATATGGTTAAACATGTAACTTTTCATTTTGCATGAAGATGAAAACTGCCTTCCATTTTCTCTCTCTCTCTAATAGTTATACTGTGCTAAACTTGTCAGTGCACTTATATTATTACTAGGGTTTCCATTTATCAAAATTTTTGTAGGACAGTGCCAATTTTTAACAAAATGTCATGGTGTCCCCCACACTGTTTTAGGAGACAGCAAAATATTTTGTTCACCTTAAATTTTTGGATGCTAGAATTCAGATGCTGGTATTTCATCTCATTTTTATGAAAAATGTATTGGATGTCAACTTCAATATAATATGTTGATTATTTCGAGAAGTCTGTGGTCCCTAGATCTTCAAAACAAACGCGTATTTCCTGACTTCAGGGTGTTGTATAGTTGTACTGTAATTTAACATTGCTGCTGCTTGCAGCAGTGATTAAGTAAGTGTACACTAAACAATAAGACACTGCAAGAATTGTGTAAAACATTCTTCGACTACCTTCCATGTCAATTCAGGGAAACACTTCTAGCTTTCGACGATTACCTCCACTGTCTTTGTCAGGAACAACTGACTGTCGAAACTGCTTCTATGGTGGCCTTATACGGCTCAAAGATTGGACTGCAGTACACAGAGCGGCCGAGACATCCATCTGACTTTCGTTGTACCAAAACATCCAAAAATGTCGGCCTTCCCTCTTTCTCTGTCTCGACACTGAAGTGGATGTTTGGGAGCATATTGTTCATATGTTCACAGACTTGCTCAAGAGCTCCTAAGCGTGTGGACAGACCATAAACGTGTCATCAACACAATGATAAGGTGAAGATGGACAAAGGGGATCCAAATTTAATTCCTCAAAATGTTCCATAAAAACAGAAAACCCGCACTCACAGCCATTCTGTGCATCACTTTGCAAAATTTACCACTGTACCAGAAATATGTGGCCGTCATAGTCAACTTTATTGTTTCAGGAAGAAAATGCTCTGCCAACAGTTTCAATGTGTCCTCCACAGGAAATTTTGAAAATAGTGAGACCATATCCAAGGTGACCAAACTAACGTTTGGGCCACCTCTAATCTGTTTATTTCCTCAATGAGCATACGAGAGTTTTTGATGTGATGTTGACTCTGATAGTGGGCCACTGTGAACAGTTCGGTTAAGTACTTGGCCAGCCTATAGGTATGAGATCCAGTAGTGCTAACAATTGGCCTCAATGGAATACTGTGGACTTTAGCTAATCTGTACAGCCTAGGAGACCTAGGAGCTAGTGCTCTAAGATTTTAGATGACGTCCTTTGGTAGACCAGAATTCTTCATGAGCTCACATTTTTCTGCTGTATCGCAGAGTTGGGTCCCTTTTTAGGCATTTGTATGTGCTATCTTCCAACAATGGGCAACTCTTTCATGTAACATTCTGAGAAACATGCATTAAATTTGGCTCCCCTTCGCCCATCTTCATTTTATCATTATGCTGATGACAGGTTTATGGTCTGACCACATGGCATAGAAGCTCTTGAGCACTTCTATGAACATATGAACAGTATGCACCCAAACATCCAGTTCACCATCAAGACAGAAAGGGAAGGCTGCCATTTTTAGATGTTTTTGTACGACGAAAAGTCAGATGGTCATCTGGGCCCATCAGTGTACCGCAAGGGCCACACAGTGATTTACATCTTAGCGCACAGAGTTTTGCCATTCACTTGAGAAGAGAGCAGCTTTAAATAAACTGGTACACAGAGTAAAAGCTGTTTCTGACAAAGACCACTTGGATTAAGATATTCATCATCTGAAGTATGTGTTTTGAAAGAACAGCTATGGCTCACATGTTATGAAGTCAGGGTTTTCTAAGAAAAGGAAGTGTGATGAGCCACCGATAGCATTCCTTCCCTTCTGCAGAACTACGTAATGCAAAATAGGCAGAGTCCTGGGAAGATGGTGTATCAGATCTACTTTCCAACTTCTTAACAAGATAAATCAGATGCAAAGTCCTGTTAAGACAGTCTCAGCCTCAGGAACCCTGGGATTTACAGCATCTCTTGTGACTGCAGTAGCAATAACATCGGTCAGTCCATCTGCAACATTTCTGACTGCTGTGCAGAATATAAACAACAATATTAAAAGTCGAAAACTGGAGAAATATGGAGTTGCTGAGCAAGCAAACATAAAATACTGTCTGATAGAACAAAAGTTTTGTCCCAGGTTCCTACACACTGGGATTCTGTAATCAAAGAAGCTGCAGAAATAAGAAAGTGTGAGACAATCTTCAACCGCAATAGCAGATATAATCTTAGCGGTGCACGGAAACGAGCTCTCGATGCAGAGAAGAGCCAGAGACATTTGTTGCAATATTTACGTTACAGGAGGAGTGGTGGCGACACAAGTGCAGAAGTTAACATCATCTGTGACAGCATGATGAAGTCAGTGGGTCAATCAAAAGCCATCTTTGGGCTACATATCGTCACCATAGCAGCAGTTTTGATAGTCATTTGCTCCTGACAAAGATGATAGAGGTAATCATCGAAAGCGAAGGTTTTACCCTGAGCTGACGTAGCAAGAAGCCCAAGAATATTTTATACAACAGTGCCATCCCATAAGACTATGTTCTCAGTGCAAGAACATGTTGAGAATGCTGAGTGACAGTCTGTGGTACGAAATTTAGCATTAGGTATGTAGGACACATTGACACAATAACTCCTATGAAGTCGTCTTCTTCTTCTTCTTCTTTCCCTTGTGCCTTTGTCCCAGATCAACAAGGGTTGATATCATTATAAATGGATTTTGAATGGTTAATTTGAGGGATGGCCAGATGCGCTTCTTGTCACCACCTCGTTATCCTCCATGACAGAATGTATGCACCCCCACTACGTGTGTGGTATTATTCAGTTGAAAGTGAGCAAAAGTTTTTTAAATGTTTGGGAATTGTGTAGCTGAGGCAAGCTGTGGGGACCAACCTGGTACTCACCAAGTTGGATGTGGAAAACCACCTGAAAACCACATCCACATTGTCTGTCACACTGGCCTTCATCCTTAACCTGCCAGGATGAATTCGATTCAGGCCAGTGCACCTTCCCATCCCAGAAGCAGTGCTTTAACATGCACAGTTATGCAGATAGGCAGTAACTCATAAGAAGTCCAGTAAACATAAAGTTGAAGATACTAATACCACTAATTACTTATCAATGAAGGTAAGCAACTTCTGGTGCAAGAAGTTAACCTGCATATTACAGTGTGATGCACAACCCAAGTTTCTAGTTCATGGACTGAACCCCTGATATAACTAAAGCACTTTTCAGCAAAAAGTTCTAGTTCTTACATACAAATACCAAATCAGTTTTTTCTAACTTGAATGTCCCATGTACCAAGGAATAAATAATGAAGGTTCTGAAACAAATACAGCTTATTTCAGATTTCTCCAGGCACATACTGGTTCTTTTAGTGATAACGTTTTATCATTGAGATAAAGGTTTTTCTAGTGGTAGTGTTGGCGTTGGTGAACTTTGGTGTTGAAAGTGCAGAGCATCTGACTTCATATGTCTTAAATGTGTTGAAAAGTTCCATCTGAAAGAAAAAGATTCAGCCATTTTGTCTGCAAGCACAGATATCAATTATGGATGAAAGAAAAGGAATGGTAAAAACAATCTTTATTTTAAGTTGCAAGAGAAGAATGAAACAATTTAAGGGGGAATGCAATGGTGTTTCTGCCACAAAATTATTATTAAATTTTTTCTGAATCTCTAGCATTTTATGTTTAAAATGGAGTTTCAATATTGTTTATAGTGCTGAGACAAGCATTTCATTTTATTTTTTGCATAATTGCTCGCACAAGAATTTGTCGGCCACACAACATCAATATTGTCGCAAAACCGTGGTATAGTGGTTATGATACCAGACTGTAGCATGGTGGGTCGTGAGTCGAACATTCACCTGAACTGTAAAATCTTATTTTCTATATTCAATTCGAGTACATTCCACAAGTATCCACAAATGTCAAGAATCATTGTACTGGAATGTTCTGGAACTGTACATATACCGTACGTGTTCTGGCCGGAGGTAGTTTGCTCCGTGGTCTTGTACGTGGAAGTGCCGAATAAACCTTCATCAAGTGAAGTTAATGTTAGTCATTCATCTAATTACACCTTCTTCTATGTGACATTATTCTGGTGGAGGTATCGGGTATTGGAACTTGTGATAGCACATATTATTGACGACACAGTGGCTCCCATCAGGTCACAACAGCGCCGCCGTTTACGTGGCAAGAAACCTGAGTTTGAGCCATATTCAACAGATCCCAATCTATCGGAGACAAAAGAAGAAGAGGACATTATGATGACAGCAACTGTGTGCCACCACATGAGACATCCTTCCGGGTTCTCTGGTGACAATGGCCAAGATCCAAACAAGTGGCTGAAGGTATATAAGCGTATAGCCAAATGGGATGACATTGTGTGTTTGGCTAATGTATTTTTCTACTTGGAGGGCACTGTCAAGCAATGGTATGAGAACAACGAGAAGTTCACAAGCTGGGAAGTATTCCAGGCGGAACTGCGCAAGTATTTTGGCGACACACATTGACAGAAGTGCAAGGCTGAAGATAAATTAAAGTACAGGGCACAGCGTCCAGGAGAAACTACAGCATCCCACATTCAAGTCGCCTTGGAGCTGTGTAAAATAGTGGATCCTAGAATGAAGGAGGAAGATAAGGTTGCACATCTCATGAAGGGTGTTGCTGAGGACATGTATCAAGCCCTACTCTTGAAGGAGGTTCCGACAGCAGACTTCTTCATAAAATGGTGCCAGTGTATCAAGACAATGCATCAAAAGAGAATTATACGCAATAAGTTTGAACAGCTTCCAAACATCGTATCAATGTCTGTGGTGGAGGAAGAAACTGATTTTACGTGTGTTCTTCACCAGATAGTGAGAGAGGAAGTTCAGAATGTACATGGATTGCACGGCGAGCAAAAAACCAAGACGCTTCAAGAGGTCATAACGGAGGAAGTGGAACAGACATTGAACCCAATCTCTCGTCCTTCATTTCCCATTAAAACGGTGAAAAAGTCGAAGCCCAGGCAGAGTTACATTCCTACAATGCCGCATGAGGAACCTGTTTGGGCACAAAGGAAGACTGACGTCTGGAGGACACAGGATAACCAACCAGTATGTTTCCACTGCGGACGACCGGGACATGTGGTGCACTATTGTCGAGAAAGGAGGCAGATATTTGATGATGCCTTCACCAGAAGACAGGAGACCAATCTTAACCGACAACAACTCCGGGACGACGAAGATGAACAAGAAGATGTGGGTGCAGGGCGATGTAGGTCACCATCGCCGCAAGCTAGCCACTGGAGAGGACACTCCCCAATGCGCTGATCAAGGTCTCCATCGCCGTTTAGAAGCTCCAGCCGATCACCTAGCCACCGTCACCTGGAAAGCTATAGGGTGGGACTTTCCTTGGAAGTGAGGCTGCTGAAGAGAAAAATCCTCCACCGCCAATCACTACAAAAATGATAGGGAACTATGTCGATATCCTCATGGATGGCCGACCAGCCAAAGCTCTTGTGGACTCTGGAGCATCATCTTCAGTCATTTCGGAGAAGTACCATCGCCAATTGCAGAAAATCATATTCGCCGACAGCAAAACATCTCTGCTGAAGGTGGCTAATGGGAAATATGTAAAACCTACAGGAAGATGGGTCATTCGTGTGGGTATAAGTGGCTATACACAGCCCTTAGAATTCATTGTCTTATAAGAGTGTATTCAAGACATCATTCTCAGATGGAACTTTTTGAAAGCTTCTCTGGCGATTATAGATTGTGGTCGCTCGAAGATTATGCTAGACGAGATGAGATACTGTGGACAGGAAGATACACATCCGAGTGTGTGGAGACTATGTGTGCTGGATGAAGTGATCAATCCTGCAGTCAGCGCTAGAAAGTATCTGTCATGTGTCGTGCCATGCATCAACCCATGGATCTTGTAGTCGAATTTAAGAGAAGCATACCACTGAAGAATAACTTGGTCTTCTCAGCCTCTGTCGTCTCGTTTAAGACCAGATTCGGTGAATTGTGGATAGTTAACTGTCGCAGAGAACTGCAGATCCTTCCAAGACACATGTGCATAGCAAATGCTGAGCCATTAATTGCAGAACAGCTGACCATCATAGAAACCTCCCGTGCTGAGTCTGTGGGCGAAATTAGCACTACCTCTACGAGACAAAGTCTAGCTCGACTATCACCGGATCTCAATAAGGAACAACAGAAGAAGCTACTTGAATTCTTCAAAAGTTCTCTGAATGCTTCAATCCATAGGCGAAGAGCAAATTAGACAAATCGACGGTGAAGCACTGGATTAGCACTGGAGACCATCAACCAATAAGCCAGAGAGCATACCGTGTGTCAGCAATGCAATGTCAAATAATTCACAACAAGGTAGAGAAAATGATGAAGAACGACACTGTTCAGCCCTTGCAGAGCCCATGTTCGTCACTAGTGGTCCTGGTCAGGAAGAAGGATGGCAGTTGGCACTTTTGTGTTGATTACAGGAAGCTTAATAAGATAACTAAAAACGACGTTTACCCTCTTCCATGAATTGACGATACACAAGATTATCTGAAGGGGGCCAAGTTTTTCTCAACCATGGACACGTACTCGGGATACTGGCAAATCAAAGTAGATGAGGCTGATCGTGAGAAAACTGCATTCATCACCCTTGAGGGCTTGTATGAGTTTAAGGTAATGCCGTTTG
Source organism: Schistocerca americana (assembly GCF_021461395.2). Taxonomy (NCBI): domain Eukaryota; kingdom Metazoa; phylum Arthropoda; class Insecta; order Orthoptera; family Acrididae; genus Schistocerca; species Schistocerca americana. Next base: position 432,869,743 of record NC_060120.1, on the reverse strand, counting down.
GTTTGTGTAATGCACCAGCAACTTTGAATGGATGATGGATAATCTTCTAAGTCACCTGAAGTGGACGATGTGTCTTTTGTTATTTAAATGACATTATAATGTTCTCAGAGACATTTGATGAACACAATAAGACTGAGGGCCGTTGTTAAGTGTCTCCAACAAGGTGGACTGAAACTTAATCCAAGAGTGTCTCTTCAAAATACTTGGACACCTTGTGTCAAAAGAAGGTGTGTGGCCAGACCCAGAAAAGGTGAGATCTATAACGGAACTTTCTATTCCTAAAAGTATTACAGATGTGAGAAGCTTCTTCAGATTATGTTCTTATTACTGTTGTTTTATCAAAGACTTCTGTATCAAAGCCAGGCCACTCCAAGAGTTGTTAAAAGCTGATGATAAATTTATCTGGGGTAGTGCCCAACAAGATTCTTTCGATGTGCCGCGAGAAGCTCTGACGACTGATCCTGTACTTGGTTTGTATGATGAGAGCACCTACAGAACTACACACAGATGCCAGTGGGTATGGGATTGGTGCTGTTCTGGTGCAAATTTCAGATGGAAAAGAGAAGGTTATAGCCTATGCTTCTAGGACACTTACAAAAGTCAAGAGAAGCTACTCAACTACAGAAATAGAATGTCTTACTGTGATCTGGGCCATGTGCAAATTTTGACAGTATCTCTATGGAAGGCCATTCACAGTTGTTACAAACCATTATTCACTTTGTTGGTTGACAGGTCTTAAAGATCCAACAAGATGGGCACTACGTCTTTAAGAGTATGACATTACCATAGCGTACAAAAGTGGAAGAAAATACTATGATGCTGACCGTCTCTCAAGAAACCGTGTGAAAGACCATCAAGACCTTGATGAAGATAGTGATTGTCTTGCTGCACTCCAGGATCTCTCTGCTGAGCAGAAGGAGGACGCCAAGATATCTCAAATTATGCTTGCCTTAAATTGGTCAGAGGATGTGAAAGGACAATTTAAGGTGGTTAATGGATTACTTTGCAAGAAAAACTTTGATTCGTTTGGAAAGAGGTGGCTACCAGTGATTCCTAGAAACATGTGCTTAGATGTTCTACAGAAATTCCATGACACACCTGAGGCCAGACATTTACGACTTATTAAGACATATGAGATTTTTCTGGCCAGGTTTATTTAGGAGTATCCATTGTTATGTGTCGGACTGTCAAGAGTGCCAGAGGAGAAAGGCAGTTCCTCAGAAACCACCTGGCCAACTCACACCAATTCCACCAGCGAAACGCCTTTCCAGCGTGTTGAGATTGACCTCCTCGGACGATTTCCAACATCTGCTAGTGGCAATAAATGGATTATTGTTTGCACTGATTATCTGACATGCTATGCCATTACAAAAACCGTGAAAACAGTCAAAGCATCCGAGGTAGCCAAATTCGTCATGGAAGACATTGTATTAAAACTTGGTGCCCCAAGGTTGTTAATTACGGATCAAGGGAAAGTTTTTCAATCAAATAAACCGTTGGTGCAACATTACTCATCACATGACGACTACCTACTATCCACAAACTAACGGGGTTTCTGAACGCCTTAATAAGACCTTGGCCAAACACACTATCAATGTTCGTCAATGTTGAGGGGAGCAACTAGGATGAGGTGCTACATTTCATGACGTTTGCCTACAACACCGCCATACAAGACACCACAGGATTTATGCTATTTTTCCTGGTGCTTGGGCTTGGGCGACTACGATGATGGACACTGTGTTTCCGTTACGTCCTGATGACGTGTACAATGAGTACATTGGACAGGTATTAACCAGAGCTGAGGAAGCTTGGCAGTTATCTCGACTCTGCACACTGTAGGCTCAAGAAAACGTTTGTCGAAGGTATGATGCGAGCCACCGCCCTGTTGTCTACCAGTCTGGTGACCTCGTCTGGATCTTCACTCCTGTTTGGAAGGTTGGTGTCTCTGAGAAGCTCCTGAGGCGCTACTTTGGACCTTCTAAGGTTGTAAGACAGTTGTATGATGTTACTCATGATGTTGACGATTTCAACACCAACAGAAGACAATGATCAGAGATATGGTCCACGTCATTCGAATGAAGCCCTATAAGGATCCTGCAACCCAGGGTAAATTCGAAGCTCCAGCAACAGGCAACATGTGGAAAGGTGACGAAGAGCGTAGCGGCAAAGGAAGTTTTAGAAGATAACCCCCTCAGGGCGAACATCAGTCACCAGGAGTCGGAGTATGCATGACCGATGACTCGTTCCCGGAATAGGAGGATGTAACACCAAAATGCTGTACTCTTAAGGGGAGATGGAAGACAAGTGGGCTTCAAAAATTCGATTTTTAGATTTTAGCATATTTGAAATGCCCGGTCTTTTCTGCATGAAACAGTTTTTGTTTTATATAAATAAGACAATTTTTTTGTGAGATATAATGGTTTTCCTGACGCTCTGTGCAATCTGGCATTTAAATGCCACACCTTCCTTTTTGCGCCATGCAGAGATAATGCACAGTATTCTTTTACTCCGAGTATATTATTTCATGCTTCTATTGTTTTATCACTTCAATGTTTCCTACCCTGTATCTACTATCGATACTCGTTTTTCCAATCGTGATTGTTATTGTTTTTGAGCGTTAATGGTTGCACTTAGTGAAGTTTATTGTGAGTGAAGTACGTGTTGATTTGCGTTTTCTTTGGTTCCACGTGTTTTCTTAAAAGGCCATGAATAAAGAAATTCTTGCCTAAATTAAAATTCAGTGGAAGTAAATACGTAAAGGTAAATGAGGTAAGTGGGTCAAAGGACCCAAGAGTGTTAGGCAGAAAGAAAATCAACACATCAAGAAAGAAATTGCAGAGTCTTCAAGGCATTTCCTCCCAGTCAGCTTGTGGAGATGAACATTCATTTGGAAATATTATGGTGAAACTTAGCATGCTCTGTGATTTCATTTCCAAAAATATTGTGTGCAGAATATGTGGTGGTGATGTATCTTTGGATGAGAATCAGTGTCTTCGTAAAGGGATTGTTTCATACCTGACACTGAGTTGTACAAAATGTGGTGCAGTTGCTACAACAATGACATCAAAAATGGCAAATAATAATTTATATGAGAACAACATAAAGCTAGTTTATGGTCTCAGATCTATTGGTAAAGGGGGTTGGGTTGTCTGGGGGAAGAGACCAAACAGCCAGGTCATTGGTCTCATCGGATTAGGGAAGGACGGGAAAGGCACTCGGCCGTGCCCTTTCAAAGGAACCATCCCGGCATTTGCCTGGAGTAATTTAGGGAAATCACGGAAAACCTAAATCAGGATGGCCGGACGCGGGATTGAACCGTCGTCCTCCCGAATGTGAGTCCACTTATTGGTAAAAGGATGGAGGCAAGCAAACTCTTATGTGCATTACTTGACATTCCAAATCCTCCTGCAAAATTTATGACTTACAATAATGTTATTGGTACTGCTGTTGCTGAAGTTTGTAACATCTCAATGAAGGAAGCAGCTGAAGCAGCACTCCAGGAAAGTGATGACAGTGAAAGTGGTGATATTTGTGCATGTTCGGATGGCAGCTGGCAGAAATGTGGACACACTTCGCTAATTGGCGTTGTGACAGCTACATCATTTGATACTGGCAAGGTAATTGATGTAGAGATTCTAAGCAAGTACCGTAAACCTTGTGGCAGTGGAACTGAGAAAGAGTATGAACATAACTGTCGGATGAATTGTACTGGTCCAAGTGGTGGGATGAAAGTAGCAGGAGTTCTCAAGATTTTTATTCGTTCAGTGGCACAGAAGTGTCAGATACACATAGTATTTAGGGGATGGTGACAGCAAGGCTTATGACTGGGTAGGTGCACAACAACCCTATGGTCCTTACGTCACTACTGCTAAATTAGAGTGCATTGGGCATGTTCAGAAGAGAATGGGGTCCATACTGAGAAGATTATTGAAAGAAAAGTCAAAAATAGTATTGGAAGACATTAAGAAGATAGGTGGTAAAGGTCGCCTGACAAATGTTGAAATACTTTACAGAATTATTATGGCTTAGCCATAAGAAGAAATGTAGGGAATTTAGAAAACATGAGAAAAGCCGTATGGGCTATCATTTTCCACAAGCTTTACACAAATGAATCAGTGCTTGGTCTTTGCCCCGAATGATCCTGACACTTGGTGCAAGTACAGATGACCACAAACATTCGTTACCTGCATCAGTAATGAATGAAATTAAACCCATATTTAGAGACCTTTGTAAAGATACCCTGTTGAAGAAATGTCTTCATGGGAAAACCCAAAATTTAAATGAATGTGTGATTTCTGTCATTTGGAACTGGTTACCGAAAACTGTATTTGTTCAGCTTACAACCCTCAAATTTGGTGTTTATGAGGCTATTTTAGGCTTCAATGATGGTGTAATTAGAAAACTGGCTGTTTTGGATTTATTGGGCATAAAATCTAGTGGAAATACTGCAAAATTCTTGGTGCAAATAGATAAAGAGAGAATCTGCAAAGCAGATATTGGTAATTTAAAACGCACAAGAGAAGCCGGACAGAAAAGATGAGGAACCAAGAGAAGAAAAGAAGATCAGTATGATTCAGATGATGCTCACTAAGGTGCAGGGAAATATTAGTGGTAAGTAATCCTCATCAATAACCATACCAGAATTGCAATATTAAACTTTAAATGAATTTTTCTCAAAACTACATTTTTTTATTTTCAGGTACCATTATTTGATAAACAAATGGGGCTAGAAACATGAAATTTGGTCAATTTGTAATGCAGATGGTAATAAGATATTACAAGTAAATTGACAACCACCAAACAATCAGAAACTATTTTATAATAAATGAAAGAATAATTTTTTTCTTCTTCAAAATCATAAGAGGTATTATGTTTATTTCACGTGTAAAGTGAGGGGGGTGTGTGTGTGTGTGTGTGTGTGTGTGTGTGTGTGTGTGTGTGTGTGTGTCTATATATATATATATATATATATATATATATATATATATATATATATATATATATATATATATAAAACAAAGATAATGTGACTTACCATACGAAAGCGCTGGCAGGTCGATAGAAACACAATCTATCGACCTGCCAGCGCTTTCGTATGGTAAGTCACATCATCTTTGTTTTTAAATATATTTTTCCCGCGTGGAATGTTTCCCTCTATTATATATATCTACATATATTAATTAATAGAGGGAAACATTCCACGTGGGAAAAATATGTCTAAAAACCAAGATGATGTGACTTACCAAACGAAAGCGCTGGCACGTCGATAGACACACAAACAAACACAAACATACACACAAAATTCAAGCTTTCGCAACAAACTGTTGCCTCATCAGGAAAGAGGGAAGCAGAGGGAAAGACGAAAGGATGTGGGTTTTAAGGGAGAGGGTAAGGAGTCATTCCAATCCCGGGAGTGGAAAGACTTACCTTAGGGGGAAAAAAGGGGTGGTATACACTCGCATACACACACATATCCATCCGCACATACACAGACACAAGCAGACATTTGTAAAGGCAAAGAGTTTGGGCAGAGATGTCAGTCGAGGCGGAAGTACATAGGCAAAGATGTTGTTGAATGACAGGTGAGGTGTGAGCGGCGGCAACTTGAAATTAGCGAAGGTTGAGGCCTGGCGGGTAACGAGAAGAGAGGATATACTGAAGGGCAAGTTCCCATCTCCGGAGTTCTGACAGGTTGGTGTTAGTGGGAAGTATCCAGATAACCTGGACGGTGTAACACTGTGCCAAGATGTGCTGGCCGTGCACCAAGGCATGTTTAGCCACAGGGTGATCCTCATTACCAACAAACACTGTCTGCCTGTGTCCATTCACGCAAATGGACAGTTTGTTGCTGGTCATTCCCACATAGAAAGCTTCACACTGTAGGCAGGTCAGTTGGTAAATCACGTGGGTGCTTTCACACGTGGCTCTGCCTTTGATCGTGTACACCTTCCGGGTTACAGGACTGGCATAGGTGGTGGTAGGAGGGTGCATGGGACAGGTTTTACACCGGGGGCGGTTACAAGGGTAGGAGCCAGAGGGTAGGGAAGGTGGTTTGGGGAATTCATAGGGATGAACTAAGAGGTTACAAAGGTTAGGTGGATGGCGGAAAGACACTCTTGGTGGAATGGGGAGGATTTCATGAAGGATGGATCTCATTTCAGGGCAGGATTTGAGGAAGTCGTATCCCTGCTGGAGAGCCACATTCAGAGTCTGATCCAGTCCCGGAAAGTATCCTGTCACAAGTGGGGCTCTTTTGGGGTTCTTCTGTGGGAGGTTCTGGGTTTGAGGGGATGAGGAAGTGGCTCTGGTTATTTGCTTCTGTACCAGGTCGGGAGGGTAGTTGCGGGATGCGAAAGCTGATTTCAGGTTGTTGGTGTAATGGTTCAGGGCTTCCGGACTGGAGCAGATTCGTTTGCCACGAAGACCTAGGCTGTAGGGAAGGGACCGTTTGATGTGGAATGGGTGGCAGCTGTCATAATGGAGGTACTGTTGTTTATTGGTGGGTTTGATGTGGACGGATGTGTGAAGCTGGCCATTGGACAGGTGGAGGTCAACGTCAAGGAAAGTGGCATGGGATTTGGAGTAGGACCAGGTGAATCTGATGGAACCAAAGGAGTTGAGGTTGGAGAGGAAATTCTGGAGTTCTTCTTCACTGTGGGTCCAGATCATGAAGATGTCATCAATAAATCTGTACCAAACTTTGGGTTGGCAGGCTTGGGTAACCAAGAAGGCTTCCTCTAGGCGACTCATAAATAGGTTGGCGTACGAGGGGGCCATCCTGGTACCCATGGCTGTTCCCTTTAGTTGTTGGTATGTCTGGCCTTCAAATGTGAAGAAGTTGTGGGTCAGGATGAAGCTGGCTAAGGTAATGAGGAAAGAGGTTTTAGGTAGGGTGGCAGGTAATCGGCGTGAAAGGAAGTGCTCCATCGCAGCGAGGCCCTGGACGTGCGGAATATTTGTGTATAGGGAAGTGGCATCAATGGTTACAAGGATGATTTCTTGGGGTAAGAGATTGGGTAAGGATTCCAGGCGTTCGAGAAAGTGGTTGGTGTCTTTGATGAAGGATGGGATACTGCATGTAATGGGTTGATCTACGTAGGCAGAGATACGATCTGTGGGGGCTTGGTAACCAGCTACAATGGGGCGGCCCGGATGATTGGGTTTGTGAATTTTAGGAAGAAGGTAGGGGTGCAGGGTGTCGGTGGGCTCAGGAGGGAGGTTGATGGAGTCAGGTGAAAGGTTTTGTAGGGGGCCTAAGGTTCTGAGGATTCCTCGAAGCTCCGCCTGGACATCAGGAATGGTATTACCTTGGCAAACTTTGTAAGTAGTGTTGTCTGAAAGCTGACGCAGTCCCTCAGCCACATACTCCCGATGATCAAGTGCCACGGTCGTGGCACCCTTGTCCGCCGGAAGAATGATGATGGATCGGTCAGCCTTCAGATCATGGATAGCCTGGGCTTCAGCAGTGGTGATGTTGGGAGTAGGATTAAGGTTTTTAAGAAGGATTGAGAGGCAAGGCTGGAAGTCAGAAATTCCTGGAAAGTTTGGAGAGGGTGATTTTGAGGAAGAGGAGGTGGGTCCCGCTGTGACGCTTGACTCCTACCTTCCAAACTTTACAGAAGCTCTCCTGGAAGGTAGGAGACGAGGTACTGGCAGAAGTAAAGCTGTGAGGACGGGGCGTGAGTCGTGCTTGGGTAGCTCAGTTGGTAGAGCACTTGCCCGCGAAAGGCAAAGGTCCCGAGTTCAAGTCTCGGTCCGGCACACAGTTTTAATCTCCCACGAAGTTTCATATCAGCGCACACTCTGCTGCAGAGTGAAAATCTCATTCAGGTTACCACTTGATACTCATCTCATAATTGGTAAAATCTATCAACATTTCCATATCTATGCTGCCCATGTTAACAGAGTAGAACCATTCTGTTAGTTGTGGTAAAATACACCAACATTTCCATATATGCTGCTCATGTTAACAAAGTAGAATCCTTCTCCCAGCTGACTGAAATAGGATATAAGAAACATTTACACCATAGTAAAACCACATGGTTACCATTTCTAACTTCTGTTGAAAGAATCATTGATATTTACCAAGCATTAAAATCCTACTTCCTGTCCACTGAGAAATGTCCTATTACCCAAAATAATTTCTTCAAAAATCTGTTCTCTTGTATCACCCTTGGGCTCCTTTCAAGACATTTAAGTATTTTCTCAAATAATATTCTGTGCACTGAAATGGAAAATGTTATTATAATTGGACTTCCAGACAAAATGAATATTTTACTTAACAAACTAGAAGCTGTAAAATCTGAATTTTAACTTCTGTAGTAAAACAGCAGTTACAGGAGTTTGAATATGATGGGTTAGTGATACTTTCAGTTTAGCAGTATCACCACAGCTGCCTCTGATACAAATATATTTGGGAATGGTGTGAACCATTTATGAAACCTCTTCAGCCAATGGAGTAGACCACCTTAAATAAAAAAGTCAACTTAGATTAGCATTCAAGAATTGTATAGATTTGTAAAATCTAGTGTCATGAACTTCACTGTGGATGGGGTAGAACTGTTTCTCAAGAACTGTTGTGTAAGTAAATACTGTGAAAGCTGTCTTCTGGACTGAAATATGAAATCTAATGTTAATTTCAGTGAAAAATGGTATGAAATTTTCATTCATTTTCACTATCAGCGAGTGTGTCTAAAATAAACACTGTATCAAAAGGAATCATCAGATGTTGCACGTCTATATTTCTGAAACGAATAAACATTTACGATGAATTTTGTTTTTTGATGAACGGGGAATTCAAAAAGATTTTTTTTCTCATACCTTTTCGTAGGTGTTCAATATGGCCCCCTTTGAGATGCACGGCATATGTCATTGTGATATTCAAGTTGTTCACACACTGCAGAGGGTTTGTCTTGAGTTGCAGCTTCCACAGCTTCTGTTATGTGGTGTTTCAGTTCATTCAGTGTTGTTGGTAATGCAGGCACATGAACAGAGTCTTTTATAAACCCTCACAAGAAATAATCACATACAGTCAGTAAACCCTCACAAGAAATAATCACATACAGTCAGGTCCAGTGACCTTGGAGGCCAGTAATGTAAGGCTGAATCATTTGGTCTAGTATAACCGATCCATCATTCAGTAATCCTTTATTTAAAAATTCTGGCACTTCCAGATGAAAGTGTGGTGGTGCCGCCCCATCCTGCTGGTAAATGATGTCATTTAAATCAGTCTCGAACTGTTGGAAAAGAAAGTTCTCAAGCATATTGATATATGTGCCTCCTGTTCTCAAGCGTATCGAGACATGTGCTTCCTGTAACAGTGTTTCCGGAAAAGAAGAACAGACCATACACCTTTTCCAGTGAAAGTGCACAAAACACATTAAATTTTAGGAGACCCTCTCATATTTTACAACTTCATGTGGTTGTTCTGTACCCCATATTCTCAGATTATGATGGTTCACCTTTCCATTTAAATAGAATGTTGCCTCGTCACTAAACACTAAGCATGGAAGAAAGCTGTCATCCTCCGTCTTGTGAAGAAGGAAGTTACAGAATAGCGCTAAAAGGAATCCATTCAACTTCGGTTGCATGATAAATCAGTCAAATCTAAAGGCTGTAAATTCAACTAAATACCTAGGAATTACGATTTTGAACAACTTAAATTGGAAGGAACACACACAAAATGTTGTTGGGAAGGATAACCAAACACTACTTTTATTGGCAGGACACTTAGAAAATATAACAGACCTATGAAGGAGACTACCTACACTATGCTTGTCTGTCCTCTTTTAGAATACTGCTGCGCTGTGTGAGATCCTTACCAGATAGGATTGCGGAGGACATCAAAAAAGTTCAAAGAAGGGCAGCACGTTTTGTATTATCGCGAAATAGGGGAGAGAGTGTCACTGAAATGATACAGTCGTTTTTCGTTGTGGCGGAATCTTCTCATGAAATTCCGATCACCAACTTTCTCCTCCAAATGCGAAAATATTTTGTTGACACCAGCCTACATAGGGAGAAACAATCACCATGATAAAATAAGGGACATCAGAGGTCGTACGGAAAGACATAGGTGTTCGTTCTTTCCGCACGCTATACGAGATTGGAATAATAGAGAATTGTAAAGGTGGTTCAATGAACCTTCTGCCAGGCACTTAAATGTGATTTGCAGAGTGTCCATGTAGATGTAAATCTCCACACATTGTTGTTTGCCACCTTCACAAAGAGCTTGCAGTAGCTGAATTTTGTATGGTTTAATGTGTAAATCATCAACGCAACATGACAGATGGACATCAGGGGCATGTTGAGCTGTCGAGCTGCACGACGAACGGATTTTTGCAGACTCCTTGTGAAACTATGGCGGATGCATTCGACATCTGTGTCAGACACTCTGAGATGGCCTGGCGAATTGACTTTACACAAACAACACGTTTCTCAGAATTGTTTATGCCATCGTCTAATGATCTGTGCTGTAGGAAGATCCACACCATACCTAGTACCAAAGTCACTTTGGACAGTTATTACTGACCCACACTGCACAAAACATAGAAAACGAAATGCTTTCTGTTGTCCTCACACCATTTTCACTAGAAGTGAAGTGGGCACAAACTGCTGCTACCTAGCAGGAACCACATAAAACTCTATAGTTTGCTCTTTCCAACAGTACACTGTTCACGCCCATATCTCAAATAACATAATAGTTAAGATTTTTTTTTAAATTGAATGATTCTTTTTGGCACACCCTGCATATTAGATGCTTGGCTGAATTTTCAGTAGCTGCTCCAGGCTCTAATTCATCTGATGAAAGTGTGTTCTCGATAATTAAAGCTTTGTGAACAAAAGAAAAAAAACACACTAAGAAAGCTTCTACTAGGCTAAAACAAACATTTGTTACCCTCTCTTTTATGGACTTCTACATCTTGATACTTAATTTAAACAACTTCTAGAGCAAATGCACACTGCAAAAAAGTACTGCTCAAGTACCAGTGAGTCTGTACTATCATCTGCAAAGTAAAATGTGGGAAATTTTTTTGTATATGAAAATAAATTATTATTAACGCTACATTGGCCACAATTATTGCATTTCCTCCTTTTTATTCATTTGACCTGAATTTTTGTGCATTACTTTGAAAAATGCCCTAAATTTAGTTAAAAACAATAGGGGAGCCTTATTTGTTACTGAATATGAAAAAACAGCAATGTCAGTCTAACTTTGTTTCTTTGGTTAACTGGTTGTTGTATGAAATCCAGCATAGGTAAATTTTTATAACTGAAACTAAACACTGTAGTTCTCGCTGAAAAACACATTGTAATTTGAAATAACATTTAACCAATATTGTGAACTACTATTGCCCACATTGCCGGTATCAGAACCAAAAGCCATGTGAATACAAATGATTGCTTTCACAGGTAGCCACTTCTAGGGAAGCAGTGAGATTTTAACTGTTATACAAAACTATAAGTGGTCGAATTTCCGTTAACAAAACTCTAAGATAGCACAAAAATTCAAATCTTTCAAACACATGACGAAAATTAAAGGGTCACACAGTTTTAATTATTACACTAAAAAAAAAAAAAAAGCCTAGAAAGTTGTAAAATTAATCAAAGCTTTAAAAAAAAAGTTAGCAGGTGCAGAGGCTGCCTGTACAACACAGTCAAAACAAACAATCAATCATGCACAACGTACAACAGGAGAGCACAGTACAGTCGTACAGATTGAAAAACAACCTGACTTGTAAAATAAAACATTAGCATCTCTCTCTCTCTCTCTCTCTCTCTCTCTCTCTCTCTCTCTCTCTCTCTCTCTCTCTCACACACACACACACACACACACACACACACACACACACACACACACGGCATGTAGGCAAGTAAATATAGGATTCCTTTGAAGTTGACACTTAAATGACTAATACAGCAAGACAGTTTCATTTTTGACAACATGAGTGTGACATTTTATACGTCATACTGATGTGTTGCCATACAAAAAAAAATAGAAGAGAAATGAGTGATAGCAGTATGAACAATTTGTATTTTCCAACTATCACTATGTTGAACCATGTAAAGTTTTCATAATAATTACAAAACATATATCATTCACCATCATATTTTTAGTACTGACAACAAACCTCTAATTTACAAAGGACAGTAACTTCAAGTACTATAACAATCATTTTATTATGTACAAAATCCTTACACTGCAGTAAGAATTAGAAAGAAAACTTTCACAACTGGGAAATCATAAAACTGTGCTCCTTTAAATTCTACAATGACAAACAAATAAAAACATCTAAAGTCTTTCAAACATTTGAGAATTGGGAGAAACAACACAATATATTTCTACATACATTTATTTTTGAAGTTGACAAATTTTTTTGCATTACATGTTTGTTTTTTTTTTTTTTTAAAAAAAAAAGGAAAAAAAAAGAAAGAAGAAACATGTATGACAATACATCATTGTCCGCAATATCAAACAGATGTACCATCAATGCAACTTTTATTTTCTATTTAACAGATTACTTTTATCAATAATCTTTTGTCAATGGAAATGGACAAACACATAATTTTATACTGTTTCATCAGTATAAATCTTCTGCATAGATCAGCTGAAAAACTTGCTTTCACCTGAACTGAACTCCATCTTCACAAATGAAGAGCAATATTACAGTGCCTCGACGTTCAGCACCCACTCAACAAATTAAGTGGACTAATAGTACGTACGATTCTGACCTTGGTAGGGATAATAATCAGTCCGCTGCTCTTGGTAAGAAGTCTGTCCATACTGATTATAATCATCCACCGCATACGTATTTTGAGGAGGTACACTATAGCTGGAATATTCCTGGCTAGGAGTTACAGGGGGTTGGTTATTGTAACTGTTGCTATATTCATTACCATAGTTACTCTGATACTGGACTGTGTTTGAGAAGTCTGTTCCTTGTGGTGTGCCATAAGATGCAGAATAATCTGTATGCTGATAATGAGAGTAATGCTGCTGTATAGGAGCCATGTTATTTGATGTGTCCTCTGCAGTATAATGGTGGGTAGACTGACTAGAGTCATATCGACCGCCATATGACCGTGTATTTACAGTATATATATTGCTTACATTTGCACTTGCGGAAGGTGATTGTAGATTGTCTTTTTTCATAGCTGATTTCATCACAGGAATATCTTTCCTTGGAGATTGTTCTGCATTATGTTTGTTTGGGTACTTGGAAGGAAGCTGTCCCATTAAATTAGCAATCATTGCTTTTGTCTCTCTAAGGAGATTGGCAGGGTCATCACTTTTATTTGTAACAGAACTAGATGACTCACTGCGCTTTACAGATGCTCTTTCCTTCTCAAGTTCTTTTGCTTTTGCCTTTGCTTCTTCACTCTCTTTAACCTTCTTAGATGCTGCTGCATATATTTCCTCGTAAGTATACTCTTCATCAGAATCATCTACATCATTTTTGTTTTCTGTTTCTTTTTCATATGTAGGTTTCTTACTTTCTTTGTCCTCTACATTAGAATTTGAACTAAAAAGTCTCTGCGAAAATGGAGAAAGTCTTCCTCTCCTGCCGGCAATGATCTGAAATCTGTCTGGTGATGGCGTAGGTTTAGAAGCCGCATTCAATGGGGATTTCTTCACTGGTGGCTCAATAACAACATATTTTCTTAGTTGTTCTACTCGAACTGGGTCACTTTCTTCTAGTTTGCGTAAGTATGTTATTAGACATTGCTGTTCATGAGCTGAAAGATCTTTAAAATTTTGAAGCAATGTTTGTAATTCTACTTCTGACAAGTAACTTATCTCTTTTCCTGTTCTGTTATCATGTCCACTAGGTTGCTGTTTTTTCTCGTCCACAGACATACCAGCACCCTGGGAAGAAATGTTACGTTGTTTGTCACCTCTAACAATACTATTTGTTACAGGCGAATTCCTTGGCTCATCATATGCAGTTTGCAATAATTGTAAACCACTTACATTATCTTTAGAGCTCCCACTTGCAGAAACAGTATAGGATGATGGTTTGGAGGTCACTACAGACAACAGCTGCTGTAATGCAGTAGCAGGTTCTTTGGAGGCGGTATTTATATTTGACATCATCATTACAGCAGGATTTTGAGGATTCATGAGATCATTCCCTCCACCCATCTGCTGCCGCTGCTGCTGCTGCTGCTGCTGCTGTTGTTGTTGCTGCTGCTGCTGTTGCTGCATTGCAACAAATTGAGCAGTAGATACGACTGAGCCAGAACCTTTCGAAGCCTGTGCCATGCCTGTGAAAATATTTATTAATTGCTCTAACTCTTCCTGAGTGACATCTGTTTTACCTTGTGCCACAAGGGCTGCTGCAATCTGCTGTGCAATAGCCACCTTGTCCAGTGGGTTAACTTCTGGAACAGCCACAAGTTTTGGTTCTTCTGCCACAGGAACATTTTCCACAATTGGCTTCATAAAATCAACTGAAGGCTTCAGAACAGGTGAAACAGGTGCTGTTTTGATGATCTTATCATCAATTTTCTTCAAGGCATTTACTAACAGATCAAGACATGTCTGTGTCGCTGATAACATGTTTTTTTCAACTATACCTGCCATAAGCTGACCCTTGAGTTTCTCCTTAACAGTCTCAAATAATACAATATTCTCAGGAACCGTTAAGAGGGAATCTGCTGAATGGGACTCAATTTTTTCTAGTGACAAGGCTTTTCCCATTAGATTATTAATCTTGGGGCCAAGGGAACCTAACTGTGATTCCATTGCTGTAAGAAGACGTAAAATTGGCACTATTTCCGCTTCATCGGAGCTCTTAATCACATCAGGTTTTCTGTTCTCCTCTCTCTTCTCAATTACAATTATTTCCTCAGTCACTTGTTTGGGTACTTTAGGTTTCTCTTTCACTTTTTTCTCAGGTATTCTAGTTTTCATCTCTGGTTCCCTATCTTTAGATGTCTCCTTCATAGGAGAGTGACTGCTTCTGATATTTTTAGTTGTACTTACAGTGTGCTTTGATGACTTTGACTGGATCTTGTCATTTACAGTTACAACATTCTTTGGTGGGTCTGCACACACAACTGTTCCATCTTTATTAGCATGGAGTGGTGCTTTCTTTTTTATGCTGGTAACTGGAAGGGGCTCTTCTTTTGGAAGCCCTAATTTCTTTTTCAGTTGTTCCTTTTTATTTTTTACATCTTCCTTATGCAAAAATAACATTCTTTTGTTCCAGAATTCAATCCATTCAGGTTTAAAATTATGTTTGTTTGGATCTTTTCCTTCTGCCTGTAATTCTTTATATCTTATACTCCAAAATTTTTTCCATTCATCTGGATACATTGGGTGTTTTTCTGGATTTTGTTCATGAAATTTTAAAAGTTTGGCTGCCTCTCGGTCAATTTTATCAACTTCATGGCGGAATGTATCCCACTTACTTTTCTCATCAGCTATTGGGTCCTCTTTCGGTGATCTTTTACGGCTTGGTGATAACCGAGGAGTCTCCTTCTTATGATGGTGTGATCTGACAGGAGACTTCGAGTGCGATCTAATTCTCTGCCTAGGTCGTGACCGTGAACGAGACCGTGACCTCGAATGCGACCTAGATCGCCTGTAACGGTGCCTAGAAAACGGTACAGGAGATCCTCTACTTGTTCGTCTATGGAAGGACCTTGAACTTTCTAGCCTGCCTTCTCTATAACTTGGTGCGTGTGCAGGTCTTGAAACTGATGGAGAATAAGATCTTGACCGAGCTCTTGCTTTCTTTCTAGACCTTGATTTTGATTTTGATCGGGATCTTGATCTGGAAATAGATGTACTCGAAATTGAAGAGAGTGAACTCTTTGGTTTATTTTCTGCATCAACATCGTCTTCTGAAAACAAATTGAATTTAAAAATATATATACATATTTTTTATCATTAAGTCTTTGGTGAAACAAATAAGAAAATCAATAACATTCATTATTAAAAACAAAACAATTTTAACAGGTTTCAAATAAGCAGCTAGTCAATGACAGACTAACCTCCAACTTCTAAACTTTTGCGTTGTTCTATCGACGATCTATCTGATCTTCTAGGTGTGGTGTCTTCTTCCTTTGAATGTCTTTTCAGGTTCTTGTTAGCACCAGCCACTGGGGTTTCTTTCTTCTCAAAGCTGCTCTCAATGTCTCGAGTTCTTAGATGTGCAGCAGCTATTTTCCCTTTGTTGAAAGTACTGCAAGAACATATAGATTAAAGTAACTTCCCCTGTCTAACAACTGTATTAGCACAATATATGCTGTACAGACAACATTAACTGTATGATTATTAAGAACAGGTAAAGTTTGTGTGTGCTCATGTGGTGGTTGTGTGGTTGGGAAAAAGGGGGTTGAGGTGGAGTAATACCATGAGGGCCCTGAACCAGTTTTTTGCTAAGCTATAAGATAAACCGGGTTCATGAATCACTAAATTAAATATTTAATACCTCTGATGGAATATATTTTTAAGGATGATGTGGATATTGTAGGGAGAGAGTGGAGAAAAAAAAATGTGGGGGCATAGTCTTCTCTATATGGTTGTCAGGATTTAATTATCTGAGAGTCAATTTTATCGAACTAAAAGTCATCTCTCACCAAATTCTAAATAAAATTAGTTACCATTCTAACTCTTCAGTTAACTGATTCTTTCATCATTGCTTGGTGGAAAAACTGTGTAGGGTCATTCCATGTCAAGTCACCCAGGCCTTGACACCAACCATGTCAGATTTTGATGAAACTTGGTACAATCACTTCTTTTATCATCCTGAAAGCACTTGTAAAATTTTTTTGCTCTATCTCTTTTAGTTTTTTTTTTTTTTATAAAGTTTTAAAGTTTTTAGATTTGGCATTGTTTCAGCAGTCGGAAATCGTAACTTAAACGTGTCCTCACAACTAAAAAAGTTTGTATGTTAAAGAATACTCAAGGTATCAGTATGAAATTTTGGAATAAGTTTGTGTATTATATCTAAATGTTAAAAAAATTACCATAAAGGTATATTAAAATCTTCCAAATGAAAAAAAATTACAAGTAGTTGTTGGTTTTTGTTGTTGTTGTTTAGTTTTACAAAAACTGCAATATCTAGAGTCTCAGACCTGATAGAAAGCTCAAATTTGTTTTAAAATACTCTTAATTGTATAGGCTATTAGATAAAAGAAAAATTATGTTGGCTTTTTAACCTGTTCAATAGTTATCTAATTTTTTAAATAATATTAATTATATTTTAAAAATAAAAAGTACCAAGTGACTTGGACACCAAAAATAAGTTTTTGTCTTCTTGGAGTAACAATGTATGCTTGGATTTTGTTTTGTTATTCCTGTGTTTTGAAGTAAAAAATTATTACAGTGTTAAATAGTGCTTGGATAGTATTTTATTAAGTTTATTCGAACTTTCAGTAAGTACTGTTACTTAGTTTACAGAGATTCTTTTCCAATATCCAATAAAAGTAACCAGAACAGTAATCAGACCAAAAGTGAAATCAGTATGTCAGATATTCAAACCTGTAGCGTAGGGTTATTTAAAAAATCTGACTGTTTCCAAACAACCTACACACCTTCAAAAAAGTTACAACCGGTACCTGAATTGAGTGAGGAAGAAAAAAATTTGATCCACTTACGATCTGGAATTAATCTGTGTGAATTTAAGAATATATGTTCACACCACAGCTACTACTTTTTAAATGTTTTTGAAAAGTATCAAACAACATGTGTAGACCCACTAAAAAAACACACACACACAAAAAGCCCATCAAAAGTCGTTGAGAAGTGTAGGCTTGGATCTTTCTAAACAATTACTGACAAAAAATAGTAGCATAAAACCTGGAAAAAAGCTTTGCTCAACATGCCGTAACTTTTGTGAGGAAAAATTAAGAGTTGAAGTCAATGAAAGTGAAACAGATGATGAAGTCATGGTTGAATTAAAATCATTGGAATCCAGAAATGAATCCCTCGTACAAACAAACATTGCTCTTGATAATTTAGGTTTAACACCGATAAAGCTTCATGGCTTGTCAGAACAAAGTAAAGGGTCTTATTTTAAAAGGAAGGTTAGTAGTATTGAAAAGACTGCAAAAAAGGCGGTTTCAAAAGCATTAAAATATGATGCACCAAGTTCTGATGATGACGAAGAAGATACAAGTGTGGTTGAGAAAGCAAAGGATTTTGATGTAATGATTTCTCTTATGAAAGAGAAGATGTCATCTGTTGGAGGTCTAGATAAATCCAGATTCTGACACTGGCTCCACATTCTTGGAGTCGAAATAAAGTGATGAAAGAATTTAATGTAAGTGAGTACATGGTGCGACAAGCTAGAAAGCTAAAATCTGAAAAGGGTATTTTGGAAACTCTTGGTCCAAAAAAAGGTAAAACTCTTTCTGAAAATACAGTAAGACTTGTAACAGATTTTTATGAAAAGGATGAAAGTTCCAGTGTGCTACCTGGAACAAATGACAAAGTAAGTGTTCAAAAAAATGTGTACATGCAAAAAAAGATTCATTTTGTGTAACTTGAGAGAACTCTATTATTCTTTCAAATGGGATAATCCCGCGGTACAAGTATGATTTTCAAAATTTTGTTTCTTGACACCTAAATGGTGTATCCTTGCTGGTGCTGCAGGCACACACACTGTATGTGTATGCAGTATCCACCAGAATATTAAACTATTATTGGATGCTGTGAAAATTGAAGAATCTTATAAAGACCTAATTAAGATGCTTGTGTGCAACACGGAAAACCAAAACTGCATGCTACATCATTGCGACAGCTGTCCTGCAAATGCTGCGCTAACTGAGTACTTAACTGAAAAACTAAGTGAAGATTATGATTTAGAAGAAGAAATTGTAATCCGTCAGTGGGTTAACACAGACAGGGCAGAAATGATCAAACAGTCTATCAGTGTTGAAGACTACATTTCTTTATTGGTTAGGTCATTGGAAAAGCTCACCCCGCACTCGTTTATATAGCAAAATCCCAATCAGCAGCCTTTAAAAGATTGAAAGAAGACCCACCACCCAAAACAGCAATTATTGTGATGGATTTCAGTGAAAATTATTCCTTTGTTATACAAAATGAGATACAAAGTTACCACTGGAATAGAGGTGGTTGTACTCAACATCCAGTTGGAGTTTTCCTAGGAAATGAGGAAAACAATGTTTTTGTTTCCAACCACTATTTTATTAGTGATGACCAAGAACATGACACTGGTTTTGTTAACTTTGTACAAAAAGAAATTACAAAGTGGCTGTCATTACATCATACTGACATTGACTCAGTTCACTACTTTACAGATGGTTGTGCTGGGCAGTACAAAAATAGAAACAGTTTTAAAAATTTGACTGAACACTTGAGAGACTTTAATTTGAAGGCCCAACACTCTTTTTTTGCAACAAGTCATGGGAAGTCAATTTGTGATGGCCTAGGAGGAACTATTAAAAGAATTTTAAGGAAAGCCAGTCTACAGCTTTCAGATGAACAAATAATGACAGCAATCGATGTGTACAAGTTTTGTGAAAAAAATACTGAAAACATTCATTTTCACTTTATTGACAAAAAAGAAGCTGATATGCTATGGTTAAAACTAGAAAAACGTTTTTTCAGCAACCCGAAACATTCCTGGAACAAGAAGTTTTCATAACTTCAAACCACTTCCAAGAAACAACCTTGAAATTAGAAGGACTACAGATAGTGTAAAACCCTCCTTAGTCTTTTCTTTCCATTATTCTTCTGATTGGGTTCGTGTTGAACCATGCAAATCATGATGGTAACTGGTACTTTGGACAGGTAAAAACAATATTAAATGATGAAGAAGATGCAGAAATTCTATTTCTAGTCTGTGTAGTAGACGCACCTCAATCAAGCGGCACTGGAAGAATGTATTACTTCAAAAAAGACTGTATCAAAAGAACTGAAAGCTCTTGGATGAAGTGGAAAAACAGTTTGAATCAGCATTAATGTTTATTAAAAAGACAAAATTACTCAAAAAATTCAATGTTTCAAGCAATCAGTTGGGTTATACATAAGTGTTGTAAGAACACTATCTTTGTACATAATTCTAATACAATCTACTATAATTAATAAACATGTTAAAAAGCCATCATTATTTTTGTTTTATCAAGTAGCCTATATGTTTAAGAGTAAATTAAAACAAATTTGAGCATTCTACCAGGTCTGAGACTCTAGATATTGCAATTCTTATAAAACAAAACATCCATTAAAAAAAAAAAGAAAAAAATACATATATATATTTTTTTCATAGAAAATATTAATATATTTTAATAGTATCATTTTTATCTTCAAATATGTATAATAAATAAACTTGCTGCAAAAATTCATGATGTTATCTAAAAGAGTTTTTAAGATAAGCAATTTTAAAGTTTTTAATACAAATTAAATTTACCATTTCCAAAGGTTCGGAAAACGCAAAACATAAAAACTTTAAAAATTTATAAAAAAAAAAAACTATAAGAGATACAGCAAAAAAAATTTGCAGGTGTTGTGAGGATGGTATTAGAACCATTTGAGCCAAATTTCATGAAAATCTAAGGAGGTGGGTGTAAAATTTATTTTTTATTGGGTGATTTGATATGGAATGACCCTGTACTTGTAAAAGAAAAACACAAAAATGTGGATATTCTACAATATTAATTCAGTTAATTAACTTGTTCTTGGCTTACAAGGCTGTACTATCCAGTAAAATTGTCTGACAATTATCCTGTCATAAAAAATTATTAATTAAATAAATTAACACTGTAGAACATCCAAATTTTTGCTGTTTTTCATTTACAAACTGTTTTCCATGGAATAGTTTTCCATTTTAATGCAAATGTATGTATCAAACTGCCAAATGTTTCGTTGGCAAAACTGGCCAGCATGTTATTACACTGTCCTCCTGCCAATGGTATCTACAAAATATTACGCAATCTAAAATGCAAGTTATGACTCCATACTTACAGCCCCATCTATAATACTTTCAACATATTTCTCAATACTTTTTCAACCAATTCAAAAACTGTGTGTAGCTCACTAGCAAGCACAGTAAATTTCTTTTGGAATATATAACGATAACATGAGGAAAGTGTTTTGGCACAGTCTCAAGTATCCAGCCACAAGGAAATCAAAGAAAAACTGAAAACATGAAAGATACTGCATACACTCTTGCTATTCCCTGCACTTAATTCATATCTAACATATCATTTCTCCATATACCCTCCATACCTATCTCACTGAACCTGAGACCACCCATCTTCTGTTGCCCTTTTCATACTTTTGTTATTTCCCCGGGAAGCTTTTGTTGCTCTTCATTGCTTTCCCCAATTTCGGCTAGCAAGTACATTTTTTCTTGATTACAGAAATGAGATATTTTAAATCTCATTGAATCTATTGCATCCATTCTTTTTAGGCACATTTTCAAGTACTGATTTATTATTTTTTGTGTGTGTGTGTGTGTGTGTGTGTGTGTGTGTGTGTGTGTGTGTGTGTGTGTTTGTTGGGGCTTACGGGTGCTCAACGTCACGGTCATCAGTGCCCTGACACACATTAAGAGAAACAAATGTGGACAGACTTAGCAAAACTTAAGCACACACGCAAAGAAAGCAGGAAAAGAAGGATAATTCTGTATAAAAAAGCAAAACATAAGGAAAACGAAAATGGAGCATCAAGAATGCCACAGGAAATTGTCACTGGCTGGCCACTTACATAAAATATGTGCGAGTTTGTCACCCAGTGAGCAAATTAAGACCCTCTCCCTAAAATCTTTGTAAAAACTTTTGAAAAGCACCAGAACTTTAAAACTTTAACCACATTCATTCGAGTGTTTCCTAAAAGAGATGGCAGATCTGCTGGCAAGTCAGCCGCAGCCCGCTGGTCAGAATATAAAACGCAATCCAATAAAATGTGGCGCACAGTGACCTGGATGCCACAAGCACCACACGTTGGAGGGTTCTCTCACTGGAGCAGGTAGCAATGCGTCATAGGACTGTGGCCTATCCGAAGCCGAATGAGGAGAACCTCGTCCCGTCTACAGGGCTGTAAGGAAGTCCACCACAACACACGTGTTGTGGGCTTGACCAAACAGCTTATTGTCAGTCATTTCCAGCCACTCATCCTCCCACCAACGCATGACTCAAAGCTCAACAGCGAGGTGAGTGCGTGCAGGGGGATAGCACATCAAAACAATTGGGATCAAGACATGCCTACTTGCCTGCGAGATCTGCCCTTTCGTTCCCAGCAATGCCGACATGCCCTGGAACCGAGCAGAAAGCCACCACCTTCCCCAATCGTTATAGTTGGAGGAGGACACCTTGGATGGTCTGGACTATTTTATCTGCTGGATACAAACGTTGCAATGAGTGAAGGGCACTTAGTGAATTGGAACAGACAAGAAATTTAGGACAGCAAGAACATCTCATCTGCTCCAGTGCCCGCAAGATCGCAGACAATTCTGCATAAAAGACAGTAAAAGTCTGAGGCAGTCGAACCTTGAGGACACAATCCGGAAAAACAACAGAGCAACCAATGGAATCGCCGTTTCGACCCATCTGTAAAAACAGCTATATAGTCACAGTGCTCAGCTAAAATGGCAGAAAACATTGAGTTAAAAACGGTGGCAGGAGTGCAATCTCTCTCGTACTGCACCAAATCTAAAATCACTCTGGGCCTCTCCAGTAACCAGGGTGGCAGGCAGTTAAAACCCTGGATTTGGGGTCGTACAGACTCCACACCGAGGGACTCCAGCACATGTTGCACATGGGTCCCAAACGGCATCGTAGCCTGGGGACAGTGGGAAAAAATATGGTCCAGAAGCAGATGAGCAACAATATGGTGAGCAGGCGAGGTTGGAGCTGCCACCGGATGGTAAGCGGTGGTTCCCCGGCCTCAGCACAGAGGCTGGGTATGGGACTGGACCGATAAGCACCTGTGGGCAGTTGTAAGCACCTGCCTGCGAGATCTGCCCTTTCGTTCCCAGCAATGCCGACATGCCCTGGAACCGAGCAGAAAGCCACCACCTTCCCCAATCGTTATAGTTGGAGGAGGACACCTTGGATGGTCTGGACTATTTTATCTGCTGGATACAAACGTTGCAATGAGTGAAGGGCACTTAGTGAATTGGAACAGACAAGAAATTTAGGACAGCAAGAACATCTCATCTGCTCCAGTGCCCGCAAGATCGCAGACAATTCTGCATAAAAGACAGTAAAAGTCTGAGGCAGTCGAACCTTGAGGACACAATCCGGAAAAACAACAGAGCAACCAATGGAATCGCCGTTTCGACCCATCTGTAAAAACAGCTATATAGTCACAGTGCTCAGCTAAAATGGCAGAAAACATTGAGTTAAAAACGGTGGCAGGAGTGCAATCTCTCTCGTACTGCACCAAATCTAAAATCACTCTGGGCCTCTCCAGTAACCAGGGTGGCAGGCAGTTAAAACCCTGGATTTGGGGTCGTACAGACTCCACACCGAGGGACTCCAGCACATGTTGCACATGGGTCCCAAACGGCATCGTAGCCTGGGGACAGTGGGAAAAAATATGGTCCAGAAGCAGATGAGCAACAATATGGTGAGCAGGCGAGGTTGGAGCTGCCACCGGATGGTAAGCGGTGGTTCCCCGGCCTCAGCACAGAGGCTGGGTATGGGACTGGACCGATAAGCACCTGTGGGCAGTTGTAAGCACCTGTGGGCAGTTGAATCCCCGCATGGTGGACAGCGTCAAGGATCCGCAAATAAGACTGCCTCACTGACCCGTACACTGTGCACCCATAGTCCAGCCGTGAACACACAAAGGCCCGATAAAACTGGAGGAGATGCGCCCTGCCCGCTTCCCAAGACCTGTGGCTGAGGCACTTGAGGATGTTTTCAGTGCCTTCAGGGTTCTGGCTTTCAAGTCTCATAGGTGTGGCAACCATGACAACCCGGAGTCAAAAATTAGGCCCAGAAACCGCACCGTGTCTCTAAAATGTAGGATAGTGTCCCCCATATGCAAGGTAGGCAAATTAAAAAGACGACAAGAACGATTAAAATGAACACAAACACACTTATCGGCAGAAAACTGAAAACCCATCTTTGCAGCCCACTCCTCTAACTGCCGCACTGTTAGTTGCAACTGACGGCTCACTGTTGCAACACTGGAGGAGGAACAGAAAACAGTAAAGTCGTCCACAAATAAGGAGAACTCTACTGGACTCCTCACTGTAGATGTTATACTGTTGATGGCTATGGCAAAGAGGGTAACACTTAAAACACTCCTGCTCCAATCGATCAGACAGTGTGTTACCAACTCAGGTCCGAAAAAACCGCTGAGACAGGAAAGATCGAATGAAAATGGGGAAGTGGCCATGAAAGCCCCATTGATGCAGTTGTGCAAGAATATAGTGTCTCCAAGTAGTATCATATGCCTTACTGATATCAAAGAATATGTCGATACAGTGATGCTGATGGAGGAAAGCCTGCTGAATAGCCACCTCTAGGAGGGTCAGGTTGTCGACCGTGGACCAAAATTTTTGGAATTCACATCGAGAGCGGCTGAGGAGTTGCCAGACCAGATGACAGTTAACCATCGGTTCCAGGGTCTTTCCGACACAACTCGTCAAGGCGATACTCCGATAACTACTGGGACATGTGCGGTCTTTTCCTGGTTTGAGGAGAGGGATGAGAATTGCCTCCTAAAATAAAATAAAGACATGCCTTTGGTAGCTCTAAACCGTATCTAATCTGTGACAATCAAGCCTCCCAAGGTGAATCAGTCTTTCTTTTTTTTTGTCGTCATTATTCCAAGATATGCCCAGTAGGTGACTGATCCATGTATACAATGTTCCTTTTACACCTTCATTTCTGCCAATAGCTCACAAACTATGAAATAGGTGAGGCAAATATCAATGATACTGACTGACTGACACATTCACAAACACTTTTTAAAATTTGAAATGTGTTCACTCAGCATCTGGTACGGATATGGTATGGAAAGTTCTGGCAGAATTTAAATAATTTAGGACAAAAGAAAACAACTCGCACATTGCCCTCACTGAATACACAATGCCTGTATTGCAGTTTGGCACATAGACTGAGATGAGGGTTCGTGGTGTTTGGAATGGGTAATGGGAAAAAGGAGGTGGGTAATGGGAGGGAGGTTTGGGGAAAGATGGCTGACGGTTGGGAGAGAGGCCACAGGTATGTGATATAGGAATATAAGAAAGAGGAGCTGCAGATGCACTGGATAGAAACACTAGCCCCCTGAGTGTAAAAATAATTCTGAACTGCTAAAAAGATTTATTCAAGAAATATATAAAGTACAAATAACAGTATTCCCCGATACAAGTGCAGGTCTATTTATTCACAGTAACAACGATCAATTATAATGGAAACAACTCATTGTTAAGGTGCAGCATGACAACTAGGCACAAAAATACAGACTTTTTATTGTGTTGTTAAACTTATTTGATAAATGTTATGCAATATCGTATCAACAATGGGAAGAATTGTTATGTTACCTCTTTTCCTATAATTTGAGCAATAAAATCTTGACCATGCTACATGGATCCACATACCTTTCTATTACTGCAAAGCTGATTATACTGCATTATTTCAAACACAAAACTGCAGTGGATAGTGACACATGCAGTGAGTGTGCGTGCGTGTGTGTGTGTGTGTGTGTGTGTGTGTGTGTGTGTGTGAGGGGCTTGGGTGGTGAGGGTTGGAGGGGAGGGGGGGATGGGACGAAAGAGTTGGGTTGGGTGATGATAATGGGGCATCAGAGGCAAAGCGATTATGCACAGATATGTAACAAATTGCTTGTGACCCAACAGAAGAAATTACCCTAACATTAAAAAGTGTATTAGAGAAATTATGGGAAATCAACACTAATTTGGTTCAAATGGATGTAGGTTCCAGTAGTTATGCAGAGATGAAATGGCTTGAATTATTGTGGTGAGCTGTATCAAGCCAGTCTTCTGACTGAAGATATGACGATGATGACGACGGCAACGGCAGTGACAACAATAATGTGGAAATCTATATCACAGTGGCTGCATTTGGATTTTGCTCCTGCTCCTACAAATGTAAGTCCGGTTACACCTCACTTTGCAGATAACCTAAGAAGGGCCAGAGACAGACGGAAAGACAAAGATCTGACAGCATAGACTGGACATGGAGAAATGTGTCAAACATGTAACTGTTCCCTTAATTTGGAAAAATGTGCTTTAATGCAGCACACTGTAGGAAAAGTAATATAAAGGTCACAAAGTAATCACAAATTCACAGAAGCATTGTAAATTTTTTTCATTTCATTCACCACAATTTTGTGTGTGTGTGTGTGTGTGTGTGTGTGTGTGTGTGTGTGTGTAACAATAACGAAACACCAGGTAAGAATGAAGACAAGAATACAATTAATGTACACAAATAACTTCTTGATTACTGGTTGCCACAAACCAAGAAATAAAAAAAAAAGTATGTATATAACAAATACTCACATCAATCCACCATCTTTCGATTTGTCATCCCATGGCACATGGAGATCTGGAACCAATACATTAATTTAAATACATCTAAAAATCTACTTACTAATATGACATACATAAATTACAATTTCTTCTCCAAGCCATTTATAAAACGTTTAATAGATCACTGTTCTACATATATATATTAGACTTGTCTCCAAACATAATTGTTATGATCCATGATAATAACTTCAGTTTTCACTTCCAATTAATGAGCACAAATCTCGATGTGTGTGAGTGCGTGTGTGTACATGCACATCAAAGCACATGCACGCATGTGCACACGTATACACGCGCACACACACACAATCTGCATTATAAGACAAGAAACTCCACTCTGGAAACAATACTCATACATGGATATTCAATATACATGACCCAATAGGCTAAATTTCTGTAAAATAATTTCAAACCATGATGTATAATACCACTTGATGTACATACCATGCATAACTCTTTCGCAAATTCTTCATAATTGTTGAAGTTCTTTTCGAGCAGGGCATCAGTACTTCTTTCTCCCATCTTTGTTGTTAACCATTAATCACTTCTTTGGATTCGATGATGTGGAATTGCTGGCCTTTGCGATAGAATTTCAAATGTATGTAAACACACAGCTGGTTTTACACTATGTCCGGACTATTGTCAAATTGTCCCCAAATCAAATTCTGGATGGGATCATACATTAAAATGGCAATACTGGACGAGCAATCATGAAATATCACAAAAGCTCATCTAAGATTGTCGCATAATGTATTCCCCTTGCACAGTTTAATTCCTTTTGCATACTGAACAGATACTTGTAGCAAAAGCTGAGCCTCAACACGATAGTTCCATTAATGAAAGGTAGTTTCCTTAAAAAAAAAACTTTTGTTTTGAATTACACCTCTTAGTTGGCCTCCACTGTTCTCCAAAGGCACAAACTGTTGAACTGTCACCTGTTTGCTGAAATAGTATTGGCAGCCTAATTTGGAACACAATTTAGGAGAATCGCTATAATAATAATTTTTTTTGTTTTACATTTTAGCACTTAAACATCAGACGCAGTAACGCTTTGTGGACATAATGTTTGTTATGTACGTTATATTGGAGTCAGAATCACAAATTTACAGGAAATGGAAGAGAATATGAGACTCGGATATATACACAGTCTTCTGTGACCCGTGTCAATCTCATTCAAATTCTCCCGGCTGTACTGCTGTGTCATTTTTTTAAAATGCATTTTAGCATTTTAAGTATTTTTTGACACAGCTGTAAACTGAGAAGGATTTCAATTAGATATGACAATTACCTGATTTGAATCATCTCATTTGATGTACTAAATCATCTTCAGTGGAGAAGTCAAGATTTCCGTATTTCATAAAACATGAAATAAGTTCTTTATAGCAAAGGAATTGCTGAAAGATCACATTTCAAAATTTTCTAATTTCCTTCCATAAAATGTGTAAAAGTCTTTCAAACATCTTCTTGGCTAAGAATCTAAAATCTATAAACCCAACATCCCTTCACATAAATATTTAGAACAGCTGAAGAGATTATACATCGAAGTCTCATTAACACAATATTACTAAGAAAGTCAAACAAAAGAATCTGATGTCTCAGCTGCCATTTTGACGTTAAAAAGAAATGAAACTTTGAAATAATGGCATATCATAACAATGGTGCTGATGTTTGTACTATATAAAACTATTATTCCGTATGAAATTATTCTTTCCACCATTACTTTTTTCACTACATGACCATTTTTGGGAGAACCAATCCTGTATTCAAATGCATACATACGCTCAACAATACTAAAAATGCAACACATTTGTTTCATGAACAAACTAACTGATAAACTTACAGCGTAGAACAAAACCACAAGCTATTGGAGTATTGTAAGAGATATCTGCTAATACTTCTTGTAGTATCCATCAATAGTACAGTCTTTCTGGCAGCACATGTGCATTCCTTCATTGTACGTTGAGCAGTATAGCCTTTTACGTAAATGCACGTGACTATAAATAAAAAGTGCAAGGCCATCCACACAAACACACCAAAGTTACCACATTCTGAACGTTTACTGCTAATGCTGATTTGTAATGAGGATTCTGCATTGCCTTATGAGCTATGTTTGCATCTACTTGAGAATGGGATTGGATAATCCAAAAGCTGTCGTGCCATGAGAAAGCAGCTGTGGAAGGAATAAATTTATTTTCCAGTCATAAATAATGGATCAATTTGCAGATCAGATCCTGACAGTAATGTATACCACAAAATTTGAGAAACTAACAAGAAGTAATAAAACTTTAGGGATCAGTTTGGCTATCCTGAATTTGGATCAAGATGATGCCATTCAATCAACTGCTGACTGATACCAGCTCCAGCTATTAAGCACACCTTTGCAAGCTTGTACATCACCCGAGTGTAAATTTAATATCTCCGTGAACAATTCCAAAGCATATGTTATTTCTTTGTTGTGCAACACTCACACTTTTACACAAATTTACATTTCACAGCATAGCACAAAAAAAATTCAATTAAATTTGAAATACGAAAGTGAAGCAATCAGAGTACTTTACATCACAAAAACAACTGAATAAATATTTGGCTGGATTCCAAATGTTAAAGTAAACCAAGAAAAACTCGTATTCAAAGACCGCTGGAAATTTAAACATAATCCCAACTCCACATTGAAACTTTTGTATGTCAACCAACCAACAATGTCTCTTGCTTCAACAAATGCTACTCAAAAAGTCAACTGTCGCTGGC
This sequence comes from Schistocerca americana, assembly GCF_021461395.2. NCBI lineage: Eukaryota > Metazoa > Arthropoda > Insecta > Orthoptera > Acrididae > Schistocerca > Schistocerca americana. Next base: position 432,840,521 of record NC_060120.1, on the reverse strand, counting down.
CATAGAAACAGAGTGGAAACTAATGAATAAATATCAAATAAGCTGTCAGCCGTGAAGATCATCGATCGCCAATTTATTTTATAGGCTACCAGTTTCACTGATATAATATGCACTCATCAGGCCTTCTATTCTAGATAGTGGCTAAATTTTTCAATAACAAAAGGCATGTACATCACACAAGAAAAATAACCACTCTTAGCACAACCTTACAAACTCACGATTTTAGTGCACATCAGCAACTAGAACACAACAGTGACATGGAGTTGTGTTCTGGTTGATGACATATATTGAAGTCATGTGTGCATAAGCTGGTGTGAAGGATGTTTGACTGGTTTGATGCGGCCCGCCACGAATTTCTTTCCTGTGCTAACCTCTTCATCTCATAGTAGCACTTGCAACCTACGTCCTCAATTATTTGCTTGACGTATTCCGATCTCTGTCTTCCTCTACAGTTTTTGCCCTCTACAGCTCCCTCTAGTACCATGGAAGTCATTCCCTCATGTCTTAGCAGATGTCCTATCATCCTGTCCCTTCTCCTTATCAGTGTTTTCCACATATTCCTTTCCTCTCCGATTCTGCGTAGAACCTCCTCATTCCTTACCTTATCAGTCCACCTAATTTTCAACATTCGTCTATAGCACCACATCTCAAATGCTTCGATTCTCTTCTGTTCCGGTTTTCCCACAGTCCATGTTTCACTACAATACAATGCTGTACTCCAGACGTACATCCTCAGAAATTTCTTCCTCAAATTAAGGCCGCTATTTGATATTAGTAGACTTCTCTTGGCCAGAAATGCCTTTTTTGCCACAGCGAGTCTGCTTTTGATGTCCTCCTTGCTCGGTCCATCATTGGTTATTTTACTGCCTAGGTAGCAGAATTCCTTAACTTCATTGTCTTCGTGACCATCAATCCTGATGTTAAGTTTCTCGCTGTTCTCATTTCTACTACTTCTCATTACCTTCATCTTTCTCCTATTTACTCTCAAACCATACTGTGTACTCATTAGACTGTTCATTCCGTTCAGCAGATCATTTAATTCTTCTTCAGTTTCACTCAGGATAGCAATGTCATCAGCGAATCGTATCATTGATATCCTTTCACCTTGTATTTTAATTCCACTCCTGAACCTTTCTTTTATTTCCATCATTGCTTCCTCGATGTACAGATTGAAGAGTAGGGGCGAAAGGCTACGGCCTTGTCTTACACCCTTCTTAATACGAGCACTTCATTCTTGATCGTCCACTCTTATTATTCCCTCCTGGTTGTTGTACATATTGTATATGACCCATCTCTCCCTATAGCTTACCCCTACTTTTTTCAGAATCTCGAACAGCTTGCACCATTTTATACTGTCGAACGCTTTTTCCAGGTCGACAAATCCTATGAAAGTGTCTTGATTTTTCTTTAGCCTTGCTTCCATTATTAGGCGTAACGTCAGAATTGCCTCTCTCGTCCCTTTACTTTTCCTAAAGCCAAACTGATCATCACCTAGCGCATTCTCAATTTTCTTTTCCATTCTTCTGTATATTATTCTTGTAAGCAGCTTCGATGCATGAGCTGTTAAGCTGATTGTGCAATAATTCTCGCACTTGTCAGTTCTTGCTGTCTTCGGAATTGTGTGGATGATGCTTTTCCGAAAGTCAGATGGTATATCGCCAGACTCATATATTCTACACACCAACGTGAATAGTCGTTGTGTTGCCACTTCCCCCAACGATTTTAGAAATTCTGATGGAATGTTATCTATCCCTTCTGCCTTATTTGACCGTAAGTCCTCCAAAGCTCTTTTAAATTCCGATTCTAATACTGGATCCCCTATCTCTTCTAAATCGACACCTGTTTCTTCTTCTATCACATCAGACAAATCTTCACCCTCATAGAGGCTTTCAATGTATTCTTTCCACCTATCTGGAAGGGATGGTTACTTTTCATATATGGTGTACACACATTAGTCATTGAAAAATTCAGCAACTATCTAGTATAGGTGGCCTGATGATGGCTTATTATATTACCAAAACCGGTAGCTGTACAAGAAATTGACAATGAACATTAAGCTAATAGCTTTTTTGATATGTATTACACACATATTGGCAGCTGTACCACCATCCAACAAAGCAATAATGGCTGCACCTATGTTAGTAGAAACTAAGTTGGTCGTGGATGGATAATTTTCCAGACCTAAAGCAGTGCTCCTGTTACCTTACAGTTTATGGACAGAAAGTTGATAAGCAAATAGTTCCTCACAGTCTTGAGCAGCTAACTGCTGTTTTTACCATCAAATTTATTGATAGTGACATGGATAAAAGTAGGACAGCAAGATGCTGAAGTTGAGTACAGTTATGACTTGGGACGTGCATTGAAAAGGACATGATACATAGAGGCTGAGATCTGAGTACTATCATCGAATAATAATAGGAAGTGACATCCTCATACTCATTTATTTCATTGATGACATGGATAAGACATTTTAGACAGCAATTTCCACGATACTAAGGACAATCTAATGAAATAGTAACGCTGCAGAAACTTCACAGCTTTTGTCAGAGAAGTGGACTTCAAGGCTTGCGAAGACACACTCATAAAAATTACTCTATCAAAGAGACTGCATTTTAAATTGCGCCAGAATAAAGGAATGAATGAACAACAGGACACAGTTGCCAGAAACTTAACAATAGGTATATCTAGCAGAGACATGTATCCTTACCACCTAGATGTTAATAAAAGCTGTCAGAGAAAATAATCAGAAACATCGATTTTCAATTATTGGTAAATTGATTTAAAGACTGAATGTTCATCTGTTTTTCCTCATAATCCTCATTTGTACATGCTGGAGCAGCTTTTACATGCCTATGCTGAAACAAGCTCACTATCCCATATCACTTCATCTTGCACCTCAAATAGCCACTGAAGCATCATTCAGCCAAATGTTCTTTCGACTTAGGAAACAAGTGGTGATGTGAAATGGGAGGGGCTGAGGGGTGGGGGTGGGGGCATTGTCATGCAGAGTGCTATTTTGCACTCAAGATTCATCTCTGGCTTTGTATCACCCCTCAACTTGTTTAAGTATCTCACTGTAACTGTCACCTTTTACCCTTAAAGTACATCAACAATAACACTATTCAATCCCAAAACACAGTTGTCATGACTTTTCTGGCAGACAGTGTTTGTTTAGATTTTCATAGTCTGGATGAAGAGAGAGCCATCACTTAGGTGACTGCTGTTTGGTTTCACATGTGAAATGGAATGTCTAGGATTCATCGCCCTCAATAATCAATCAGATCTACAAAGTTTTCCTTCTCAACCACACAGCACTCCGAAGAAATTCATTGAAAGAGAAGGCATTGTCACTATCTGATGTGTGAGCATTTTCAGAACACTTTTTGCAGACACCTATTGATATTGTAATTTATTTATGAATGATGCTTTACAAAACACTAGGAACTAAAATGCAAATCATTAAGACAGATTACACGCTCTTGATGCACTATTATTCAGACTTTGTGATGGTCTTATTGGAGCTCAATATCTCTTGCTTCTTTTGTCTATGTGAAATTCCTTATAGCACTTGCAGACCTTTTTCACATCCATATATCACTCTCCATACGTTCCCTTCAATTGGTGATAAATTCTGTTTGGCTTAATGGCTTTGTCTTTCAAAACTTTAATAATCATTCTAATTTCATACCTGGCAGAAGTGGCAAATATGAGCTTCACTACATAAAACTAATGAGCCAGTATCCCAGTGGGTTTAGCAATGGCCTACGCAGGTGTGGGAGAGTCAAGGAATAGCACAGTATGACCAACAGCCATGTGTATAGTTTTCCTGTAGCCCTCACACTTAGGAGATATTACCTCCTGGAGCTTTTCAGTAATTATATGTATCATGACAATCAACAGAATAAGTCGTCTACTGCTAGTTCTGTGAAACAAAGTACAGTCCAGCCTTGCCAGGAACCAGATTCATTATCAGCCACACCTAAGAAAACTGAATTTCTGACTTAGAATAAGAAACAACACACTCTTCTTGTCACCATTATATAAATTCTGCAAGGTAATTATTTGTTCACATTGATGGCTTATTACTGACATAAATGTGATAGAACCAAAGTATAATTTTGCCAAGAATAAGATCTGTGGTCACAATAGCTAAATTAGCCCATACAAGTGCAGTGTTTGTATAAAATAATGTCGAAAACATAATTATATCCTTGGGCAATTCTAATGACTCATCCATGTGCTGTAGCATAGATACTGATAATCTCTAGGAAGGAAGTGACTAAACTAAGTGGCATTTGCCCTTTGCCATAATTTGTCTTAATTCTTTGTTTGCATACATTGTTTGTGTTTCATATTTTGAGGAAATAACATCTACCATATTTTCATTACAAATTTCATCTCACTATTAGTAATAAGTAATACCTTCTGGACATATTACATGCACCCTGTAGTTTCTTCTTTCTGGTGCTGGGGAGACTGTCACAACCACTCAGTAAGATATGCTTTGATGCAGAACATAACTGACCACATATGTCAGCATGGATACAAGTATAGGGTCATCACTACTATCCAGTGTATTCATGGGTTAGGGGCACTCAACCACAAAGTTATCACTGCTCAACTACTGTAAACTTCACAAGCAAAGCTAATAATGATGATCCAATTACCATGCTAGATAGTTCTGTGGTTCGCGCCTGTTAAACACTGAAGAGCCAAGGACAAATAAATGTCAGTTCATGCCTCTCATAGGCTAACCAACAACGTTTGTGTGTATGTTACAATGGTGCTGCTACTTTCAACAGAAGAAAATTTGAACTTATGTTTTAATACAACAACATTTCATTTGATTTTGCTGTATAAGGGTTAACTTCTTTCTTTTAGGTCATTTGCTGTGCAGTCACTAAATCTGGATCAGAAAAATGAAGTGACCGTCTGTGAAGTACAGTTGGAAGGGGATGGTGATGTTGGTTGGCCGATGCCTGCATGAGCAGTACGGTTGTAACAGCATCAGCTGTGCGGTTCCATACTGACTACCTTCTCACGCTTCCTGTTAATGTGCAGTACTGAGTTTGCATTACAGGGCTGTCATATCCTTGTTGCTTAACGAACGCACTGAGGTGTGGAAAATGACACAATTTTCCTATTATCTGTAACAGGAAATTCTGCTGGTATACTCAATAAGAAAGGAGAGCTAAAATATACCTTTCATTTGAATATAATAACTTGCAATATTAAAGTAATATAAACTGCTTAAGTACTTACCAATCACTGCAAATTACATGCAGTATGTCATACAGGTGCAGCAGGTATTCCTTAATAATGAGATGAGATTCATTATGAAAATGTGGTAGATGCTATTCCTTTAAAATATGAAACACAAGCAATATCTACAAACACAGAACAAAGACAAATTGCAGCAAAAGGTAACTGCCACTTATTTCGTCACTTTCTTCCTAGAAACTTTCAAAATCTATGCTAAATTAGTACGTGGATGAGTCACTGGAATCACCCAAGGATATTATTATATTTTCAACATTACTTTCTACTCACACTTCACCATTCCAGGCTTCTTTAACAACTGTTTCTGTGTGACACACATTACTCCATGTGTCACTGCTTCCTCTAATAGTTTCTGAATTTCTGTCACACTGAAGCTTTTATTATTTGTTGCCACATAATGTTTGTTCTGTATCCAAATCATTTCGATGGAGTTAAAGTGGCAGGGATATGGTGGAATCCCAAGAACCCTGTGACTGTGTTCTTTAGCCACGTCATAAAAAACATACTGTGGAAACAGACTTATTTTGTTTCACTAGTTCCACGAAATAATATTTACACAAATTGTGATTTTTGACCACACAATAACAATGGCTTTATGTATAACAACTGACGGGTATGGGGCATTTTTCATTAAAATGACGGATGGTCAATGTAAATTTTGCAACAGCTGCCACTTCAGAAAATTATCATGGTTTATCTCCTCATGGTACTTGCTTGTTTTCCCTGATCTGTACTGCAGGAGACAGTTTGGTATGAAACCAGATCAAGCTCCAGCATGTAAGGCAATAATTCTTGTGCTCTTTCCCACAGGAACAGCAGTACTTCCACATACACTGTCATCTATCCAGTCTTTTCTGGCGAAACAACCACCATTTATCCACGTTTCAATGAACCACGCAACATCTTCAAATGCCACTTTAACAATGTCTCTTAAAAATTGACAATGTCATGCAACAATATCACTTCTCTCTGTAATATTATGTTTATTAATCTTTTCGTGCCTGAAACCAAGGGCTCTGACTAGTGGTGGATCGTTCATGAATGATCAGGTCCAAAGGAACAGTTCTCTGTGGTGAACAGAAAGACCAAGGAACAAGTTCTAAGAAAAGGTCATTCACCATTCATGTTGGTCATGGTCAGTCTTGTTAATGGGACTGGTCAACCACTTTGGTTGTGGTCAGCCTCGTTCCCAGGCACAATTGTTGACCGTTCACTTTGGCCAGCCTCATTCCTGCCTCAGTCTCATTCTTCATCTTTTTTTTTTCTCTTTCACTCTAGTTCCTCTGTTCTCACCTCAGTCTTGCTCAGCTTTTCTTTTTTCTTCTCTTTTTTCTTTTTTTAGTAGTAGTAGTACAATTTTTTTTATTATAAAACTTCCATAAAAATTAAGTTGTATGTAATACATACATTTTTTCACACAACAAAAAGAGAAATCTGCTTATCTCTTCAACATTTTGATTAACTGTAGAACATGTACTTACCACAAGGTAAGTTGTTTTTTGTTTTTGTTTGAGCAAGCAAAATGAGCAGCTACTGCTTTTTTATTTGCTAATTTATGAAGCTGATTTAATGACACTTTGAGGTAATTCTTAATCATTTTCTGTACTGTAGTGTAAAAAAGTTTTATGCAAACCTGGTTTTCACATTTCTTCAAAAAATAAAATATGAAACATACGGAGGCTCCTACTTTTCAAATTTGGTTGTTTCTTTGTGGTGCCCCCTAGTTTGGTTTCTTTGAATAAAATAATAAAGAGAAGAGAGAGTTGCACGCGATTTTGGCTCAGTGTGAAAAGAGGAAGTGGTAGCTCTCCATTATTGCAGAATAGCATAAAATCTTGTTTACCATCTTTTTTTAAAAAAAAAAAAAATGTTCACAAGAACATGTGAAAGAGTTCAAATACCTTGGATCATTTTTTACAGAAGTAACATCAACTGAAGCAGAAATAAAAGCACGACTGCAGGCGGGAAACAGATATTATCACTCTCTAGACCCTATATTAAAATGTAGAAGTGTCTCGCAACAACTAAAGCTACGGTTGTATAAGACATTAATAATGCCAGTAGTACTTTATGGTTCTCAAACCTGGAGCACTCGAAAACAAGACCTTAAGCGACTGCTAACATTTGAAAGGAAAGTCCTCAGGAAAATATTTGGACCAGTCAGAGATCAGGCTACTGGAGAATGGAGAAGACGCCATAACACTGAATTAGAAGAGCTGTACAAGGAGCCTAACATCGTGGGAATGATGAGAAGCAAAAGACTGCAATGGGCTGGACATGTTGTTGGAATGGAGGCAACAAGATGGCCCAAAATCACAATGGACTGGATCCCGTCAGGCAGCAGACCAGTGGGAAGACCTAGAAAGAGGTGGATCGATGGAGTGAGAGAAGACCTGTTGCAGCTGGGAGTCACGGAAAACTGGAGACAGATAGCAGAAGACAGAGACGGATGGAGAGCTCTAACTGTGGTGGCGTGCGGTCCTCTGGGCCTGATCGCGCGAAGAAGAGAACATTGTTAACGAAATACTTTTTTACTTTCAGCTTAATTATTAATACCATATGGCTGCATTAAATTTAACAATACAACAAGTAAACCTACTATTTACTATGTGTGCTACGCAAATATGATGTGAAAATTGCATTTCATTTTAAGCGTACTTATTCTTCTGCAAAGGCTCTTATTTGCTCTAGAAAATTATAGGAATACTCTGACACAACCTGAAGTACTTATAGTTTTTTTTTTTTAACATTCTTTATTAATGTGCTCTATGAGCTTCCCACCTGTCTAAGCCAGATAATTTAAAACTTTTAATTTAATAACTAGGGGTAGTGTGTTGACATCATTTTCATACCACTGTGGAGAATCTGTCTTAAGAAACATGTCCCTTAAATCAAACCTGTTTACAGATACTCTTATTTTATTAAAAGCAAACTGTTCAATCCCATTAGCCATAATTTTTGGGACTGATCAATTCCTGTTTGTCCTTGTATATTTTCACCAGTTGGTTCTGCTTCATGGTACAGTGTAGTGACTGTTTTCACTTTTTATTCAGAAAATTGTGGCAACATAACAGGACACAGAAACCATAAATGTTTTTCAGTTTTAGTAAGACCACAAGCAGGACATCACCACTGACAACCTGTTACAGATACACAAAGTTTTGAAAGAATTCTGAAATCCAAACATGGTGCTTTGGTTCAAGAAGTAGGAGAGAATCATGCTTCAATTTACATACTGGTAGGGAATATAAAAACAGAACAAAGTGCAGTCCCTTTTTGTGGTCATAATTCAACTTCATCATAGAACATATACTTTTTCAATACATAAATAGCTTTTGTCATTCACCTTTCATTATGAGTCCACCTTGAAGCTACTCCACAAGATGATTCTTTGGAGAAGAGTTCGCAGTTAATTCAAATACTATCAACATAACCCTGTCACATACTGTATGCCTGCAAGATAAATATAAGAGATCTTATTCCAAAATGTTTTCAATCAAAACACACACCCCTCTAAACGCAAACATATTGCATGCTGTTGTGAGAGAAACTGATGATTTTACTAAAAAGCCATTCAGCGCAAGTATCATGGACAACTTTTTCCTGCCCTTTTCCATAATTAGTCATATGACCAAAATACGCATAATATTATCAGCAACGAGCCATCAGTGAACTGTTCTCTTCAAATACATTTGTGTGTAAAATTTATATTTTAAGTGTTTTCACTTTCATCAATTAATGGCTATCTGTGCTCACTCAGAAGTTGGCTTTCTGAAATAACTGATGACCGATTCCATGCATAAACCTTGGGGCCCTTTCAACTGATGACTGATGTAAAACTGTTTATTTTTTCAATTATACAAATCTTCATAGCAAAAATGTGCCATCAAAGTTTTGGGGGAAAAAAGGGGGCAACATTTATTTTCACTTACAAAGTTCCGATGATCTCCCAGCATATTTGTGTAGTTGCCCCCATAGCTGATACAAAGTAAACTTCAGTAAACAATTTCTCAGCTTCTGAATCAGAAGTTGCGATATTTCTAAATAAATCTCTACTTCCCACACAGATAGTACGGCACTTTGATGTGTAATTAATTTACACACCGGCTCACTGTAGAACAAAAATTATACTGTTGGTCTGGTCCACTATGTAGCATAAACAGTTTCCATAATCTGTACTTTCACTCTCTAGCATCTCTCTACCTGCCTTGCAATCATTGGCCGTCATGTCAGCTGACATGTTCCTTAAAAACGTTCACAACAGCATTTTTATGACTCTTCAAAGTGTCTGCAGTTTTTTTGATTACCTATGTCAGAGGCAATGAGTCTTACTATTGTCCCTCTCCTTTTTGAAATATTCCACCACTGAGCATGCAGACTCGTGTATCTGACCATACAAAATGTGAGAAGACTGCTGAACTGTCCATTTAGCAACCACACTTTCCTGCACACTTCTGCTGCAGTCTTCAGACATTCTATAGCACAAAATAAAGTTGCTGCACAAAGAAACAACTGTTAGGTAACCGACTGTAAGCTTTGTCTGCAACTGGTTAGTACCCGTAGCAGAGATTTTTGACAATGGTGAACGGAACAAAAGATGTTCCCTCGTTTATTATATGATAGTATCTCTGTAAATAGATAGGTGTCAATTGACTCACTAACTGGATCTACAGAACAAGAAATAAATAAATAAATAAATAAATTTTGTTACATTGGCCCAGGTAATGAGTTTTCCTGAATTAAATTGGAACTACTGTAAAGGAATAGAAAATAGTGGAGCAGGAATAATAAAATTCTAACAATACAAGTAAATTAGCTGTGTGCAGAAAGAATGTAGAGCAATTTTGAAAGAACGATAAACCATCAGTTATTTAAAGGTCAAAAAATATGTAACTGATACAGACACCAAGTAAAATGCCTCCCTACCAGATAAAGCAAGTTTGTTTCTGTTTGCTTTTATTTTAAGTACTAACCTACAAACACTGTTAAATATTTGTTAGATCTCAGCACAATACTTATTGTGTGATACTGTCTCTGGTGAACTATACTAAACAGGTAGTGGCATCTGTTGTACCAGAAAGTACTTAATTCAATATCTTAAATATATGCAAAAAAAAACTTCAAAAGCCTGCAGGTACATATGCACTCTCTCATAAGCTAAGTTCTGACATGTGAAACTCTGTACATTCTCAATCACCTTTTATTACAAATCCTAAATGTATCATTATGCAAGTAGCTCAATTAATTTTGTACTCAGCAATATCCTTAACCACAAAAAGCATGCAGAATTCCACTTAAATCAATGCTCAATGCTTTGGATAACCCATTAAAAAAATGGCAACCAACGTAAAAATGTTGCTACAACTTGACCACGTAAAACTTGTGTGCACAGAGCAGTTGCAGCTCTTTTCAAACTACCAGTACAGCTGGTTATACTACACTTTCAGATCTGTGCGCAGGCAACAGAAGACGTTGGGGAGCATGTAGGTCTTATAAATAAGTTGACTACAATATTCTCAGAAATCTTTATTCTTTGTGCATTAACAGTCCTCCTCTGCATAGGAGAACAACGGCAAATGTTTCCCATTTGCAATGAGTATGTAACTCCCCCTCAGTCACAATGTCCCAAACTACAGCATAACACTGCCTTTCTCATGAAGCATGCACACTGGCCAAGCCTTATCTTTACTTAAAATTCATGATCAACCCAGACTATTTTATTTTATCTAAAAACATAGCACGGTGTCATGGTGACATTTAACAATGATAAATTTTTGTATCTGTGTGCAATTTATAAGGGAAAAAGGGAGGAAAAGGGGCAGAAGATACTAGGCACTATTACTGTTAAAACCACGATCCTTTATTTTCATGAACAGTAGCTTCGTGTTAACAAACTTTTTTTTTTATCTGTGTGGTGCAGTTAATTATATATATAAAAAAAGGTTGTAGCTTATAAGCTGTGATTGATCACTGATTGATACAAGATATTTGTATCCAGTGATATACTGGAAATACATGTCACGTGTAATAAATTGTAGATTTTTTAATATATATACTGGAAAACCCATAGTGTAATACAAACAATGGAATGAGTAAAGATAACCCCTGTACTTATAGTGAAAGCACTGAGTGGTAAGTATGCACAAAAACAAAACTTGGAAAATGGTAGCTCAATTTACAAACTCTTCCATATAGTCTGTAAATCACTTAATAAACAGTGAACTTGGAACAAGAAGACAAATTGTTTTGTGTTCATAGTTTCAGGCTGCTGTAGTATAATGACTCAGTTCTTTAAAAAAAATTAAATTAATTTTCAATGACTCACCAGTTGGCGAAGAACGAACAGAGCTGAGGATATTCTTGTCAACTAATTCTACAAATGTTTCTCCAGGCTTCTCACTAAAAAGTAAAAGGAAGTACCACTTTAGCATCATCATATTTTAGTGTGTACCACTTCAATGTAACTAATATGATGTTTACCAGCCAAAGAAGTACAATCAATTTATTCACAAAAAGAGAAGTTTACCTATGTTAGAACGGACGAACTGAAAAAATATCACAGTTCCACAAAACTAATTTAGACACAATTTGTCTTGCAGATATATACCTCCACTTTAATAATGTTCAAAGCTTCTGTGAGAAACCACTGCTAAGGACAAAGGTAAGCACAGCAGGAGAAGATGAGAAGTATTCATCCTTGACCACATTAAGAAAAAGAAATCACTATTTCAACTTAATATCTCCTAAGTAAACAGTGTTACAAAAGCAAACAAACCTGAAATGATGAGCTCCTATAATCTGTGTGAGATATTTATTTTTCTTGGCTTCAAATGTGTGTTTATCTACAGCCATTGGCTGAAGTCGACCATGTAGTTTTTCAATGGCGCGACAAATATTTGTTAAAACTAATAACATTGCCTTTTTCCCATCTTTAGTTTTTGGAAAATCAGAGGCCATAGCCCTACTTGCAGTAGGAAAATACATTCCCTAATAAAAGCAAACACATGAATAATTATTTATTTGAAGTATCAAGTGGATTTAATATCGTGATGTTGATTTACAAAAGTGACACAATAATAAATACAAGTACGTACTGAAATAACACAAAATGTTGAACTGACAATAAGTACTTCCTTATCAGCTAATGAAAAGTTTTGCTTACAATATATTTATTGTAATGTTCAAAACTGGTGAGATGACCCAGTACGACATGACGTTCACCTTTCTTCTCACATAAAAGGCACACATATTTTGCCTCAGTATTGCCAAGTTCATCCGTCAATTCCAACAGATACTCCAGCCCTGCACAAAAGAAACATTGTTGATAGCTAATCGAAGCAAATACAGCAAGCTTTCTTAAGAATTAGTCATATTGTTAATAGGACTGGAGCAGGAGCAATGGTAGAAGTACAGCATTATAAAATAAGAGAGGTTGTGTACTGTAATGATTTATTTGTTCACAAACCTGTACTCCGCTTCTTAGGTCACCATTATGTGACAATTGAATGTTGCATTTATCACTTGTCACCTAATGGCATATTAAAAAACTGAAAACTAGTTTATGAAAATTACAAAATGTTCCTTCTTTTGTAATTATCATCATGATCTACCAAACACTCATGTGCAATTGAATTAATGTTTTAAGACATGCTATCCAAATAAATGAAATCATTGTGATAGCTGCTGTTGCTACCAGTAACTAAATGTATTACGTTCAACTCAATTGAATAATATGGAGAATCATATGTACAATAAGGACTAACACGAAAAAGAAGCAAAAATTAATTCAAATCAAGTCAATGACAAGGAATCAGTAACTTAATTAATTTTATACCGAGCAATAATTGTTGCTGTACTAACCAATCAAAGGTTTATCTTTAACCTTGTCGAGTTCCGACTGGATCTGAGTAATTCGCCGCACTTTATCTTCAAAACCTGGAGGAACAGGTTCCCCAGGTGCCAATTGTGGGAAATCGTCTGGAAAAAAAAAAGATACATTTTATGCTGGAATTTTAATATAAAAGTGTAATCAACAAACTATTTTAACTTTAAAATGCTATAATATCAAATTCATCACACCAAACAGGATTTCTAGTAAGTAACTGAACTGAAAGGTCCTGCAGTCCAGAAGTAGCCTTATTCCACTCATGTTCCTAAAAACATTGTTCCAATTCCATATTCTAAGAAAATAATACTGTAATATACACTCTAAGCTAAAGTTTTTCTTACTGATGTACCCAGTTGCTTAATAGTGGATTTCTAATGATTTCTTGTAAATCAATTTGAGCCAATAGACTGATAGTTACCAAACAAGAAATGGTGAGAACTTACAATTCCCTCAAATGACTCCACCCTACTGAAGGAATTATGAGTGCAGGGCGAGAAGATCTGCATGTTGGAGAGAAGGCAAGGTTGGTGTCACAGATGTAGTAACCAACAAGTATCCAAATCAAGGATGCTGCATTAATGAATGATTGGAGGATTCATCGTTGGGGTTAATTGTCTTCATACTAAACTATTTTAAAACAAATGAGGTTAATACATTTAAAATTTGTGTTTTAAATAGTGAAATTTATAGTTTAAATTAAATTCACTGTGGCACATTGTTGTGAGTCTTCTTGCCACAGGAGGTTCACATGTCTAATGGTAAAGTGTCTTGAGTCATATTAAAATTACTTCATCTAGCTTCAGAGACAAGGAGGAGGATGTTACAGCTAGATGATTGGTTTTACATGAAGCTTGTTTTTCAATTATGAGCACTCTCCCTCCCCTTTCAGCGTCATCCCATCCCTCAGTAGCAAGTTGGCTGAATTAAGGTGGTAGTGGTGGTGGTGGTGGTGGTGGTTGTGGTGGGCATAGTACTTCTAAATGTAACGATTTAGAAGAGGTTCATATGCAGCTTCATTTTCATGTGTGCAGTACTAGGCATAATGACACTTCCTTCCTCTAAATGTAAAAATTGGAAAAATAAGTCGTGGATTGTCTGGAACTCTTTAGGAGCTGGACACTTGTGACAGATAGCCTAAGGCACGCTTTCAGTCTCTGAGCAGACGAGGAATTCAGTGGCAGAAGTGCATCTCATCTGCTCCAGTGTCCTATTTTTCAAAAATAATTCTGTGTAACATAAAGTAAATTAATCGTGAGATAAATGTAGGAAATACAATAATGCAGCTGACAGAGCTCCACAACTTAAAATCATCAGTGTAATTTCCACTTATTTGTCTTGCTCTAATAAAATTTCGCAGGTAAAAGACTTTAAAATGTAATACATCTACATTTATACTCTGCAAACGACCTTGAGCTGCATGGCAGAGGGCATATCCCATTGCACCAGTTATTGGAGTTTCTTCCTGTTCCATTCATGTATGGAGTGTGGGGAGAATGACTGTTTGAATGCCTCTGTGCGTGCAGTAATTATTCTAATCTTATCTTCATGATCCCTATGTCAGCGGTACATAAAGTGGTGTAGTACATTCCCAGATCATTACTTAAAGCCAGTTCTTGAAATATTGGTAAAATACTTTCAATAACCTGAAAAATCTAAAATAGTGATCAGCTTCCATATTAACTGGAAAATGGTATACTATTCCACCCTCAGATAAGAACAACAACAGGACCCACATCAATGGCACCAAGTTGTACGTAACATGAATCCCAAATAGCACTGTTGTTCACAGTCGACTTATTAATATAGGGCATGGGGGAGAGGGGGTGGGGGCAGGGGGGAGAGGGGGTGGGGAGCAGGGGGAGAGGGGGCAGGGGAGAGGGGCTGGGAGAGAAGGGGTGAGAGGAGGTGGGAGAGGGCATGGGAGAGAGGGGGGTAGGGGATGGGGGCAGGGGGGAGAGGGGGTGGGGATCAGGGGGAGAGGGGGCAGGGGAGAGGGGTTGGGAGAGAAGGGGTGAGGGGAGGTGGGAGAGGGCATGGGAGAGAGGGGGGTAGGGGGAGAGGGGGTAGGGGCAGGGCGAGAGGGGGCGGGGGCAGGTGGGAGAGGTGGCGGGGGCAGGTGGGAGAGGGGGTGGGGGCAGGTGGGAGAGGGGGCGGGGGCAGGTGGGAGAGGGGGCGGGGGCAGGTGGGAGAGGGAGCGGGGGGAGAGATGGCAGGGGGAGAGGAGGTGGGGGGAGGGGGGAAAAGAAGAGGTGAATTTACTGGACTGGCTTGCTTAAGCCCCTAACCTGAATTCCAATGGAGAAGTTGGGGATGTAGCAGAATGTCAGTTGCATGGAATCAATTTCACAAATACCTAGAAAGAAATTTTCACACTATGCTTCAGGAAAATGAAAACAATTATTCCCAGAAATCTGAATTTAGAAGAAATCTTTCCCCAATGATTAATGTTTTAACAGTAGCAAATGGAAATTCATTATGTTATTAGCTACATCCTTGGTGTTACTGGATTGTTAGCAAATGTCAGAGCCACTGATCACAGCAAATGTATAGCATACCACTGAACTGTCAAAGAACCAAAAACCAACTGCGTTAAGGACGGATGTGAAATCAAATCGTGCACTATGACCCAAGCTATGAGGATGTATGAAGAAATATTTCAAGACAGTACTGCACATCTTGTCTTCATACACATGCTGGTGTCAGCACAACAAAAAAAGTGGACCTCGTAGCTAAAAATGACCCTAGTAATTCCACATTGATCCAGGCCATTCGTAGTACTATACATTAACACAGGCAGGTGTAAAGTAGTTGTCATTGTGCATGGTGTGATGTTACAACTGCATCACAGTGTCCCATTAGCAATTTACTTACTCAACAACACTGCAAAAAATTCACTTTGCACCGATGGTGTTGACATGATAATAAGTGGTACGATAAAATTCTGTGACTTATCTTTTCCATCAGACGAAAAAAACTGACCTTGTGCATAAATTCCTTGTACAATGATGTGCAATGTATCTGTCAATTTCATGTCATTTGTGATTTTTCCTTCTGGGTGCATTTTTATAGCACTACGAATAATCTCTGCTTGTGTGGGTTGAGAGATACACAAGATGCCTGAGATGTGGAGGAAGGAGTAGGGAAGGAAGGGGAAAAGAGAGCAGAATAGGGACAAGAGTGAGTGAACAAGCTGTTATGCTGCTTGTGGGACAACTTTGTGCACTACCATAGGCAGCCCTACATACATCATCTTGCCCTGCCTCTATCCTGCAATTCCTGCCCATCCCCACCCCACGTGTCTTCTGTACCCTGACTACCCATCCTACCAGAGATCAATGCTCACAGCTGTCAGGTCATAGTGCCGTGAGATGACAAGAGGTTATGTGACAGGTGTGTGCGTTTTTTCTAAATCTGAAAGAGGATTTTATCCAACGTCTTAGTCTGCTTTTCAGTGTGTGTGTGTCTGTCACTCGTTGGCTCCTCTATATGGTAGTAGCAATCTATCCTACACAGTAGTGGAGCAGGTGTAAACTTTACTGAAAACACACTACTTCATTTGTTTTTCAAAAAGGTAAGGCAATACGTTCTCTGTGAAAAAAGGTTCACTCAGGATATCATAAAAGAAGATATAAAGGTACTGGAACATATGGGCATATTAATTCTTTCACATGGTCACTATGGCTGTCTAAGCATTTGGTCAATCAGCAAACCAATCTTTTGAAACAGACACAAAATAAATATAGGTCCAGGTCTAGGGGCCTTGTAACGGCAACCTCCTGTATGTCAACACTGATTCTGAAGGGGCAACTAGGTAGGTGCTTAGAAGAACTTTAATTGTCTGAAATGATAAAAATCACATGGTGCGAGATCCGGGCTGTATGAAGGATGTTCCAATACAGTATATTAGAAATGCTGGACCAAATCACACATAACTGACACTGTATGATGTCAAGCATTGTTGTGCAATTCATGTCACATTTCCAAACGAGTAAAAGTCATTTCCTCCTAATCATCTTCTGCAGTCATTCCAGCATGGCATAGTAACTGACAGTAGTCGTCATCTCTTAACAGACAAGGAAATTAGCCAGCAGCACACATTACACGTCCCAAAGGACTATGGCAGAGCTTTCTTGACCGATGTTGGGGAGACGAGGGGTGTCTCCATAACACTGGTGCACACACGTTTAATCCTTGTGAAAATAAGGTGCACGAATGGAATACCCTCTGTTTATACTGCATTATGTGCTTCACTTAGTTTTATTTTCATCTCAGTGAGTAGACTTCTTCCAGTAGTCCAACAAGTTGCGCTTGACATTCACTACACTGCCAATGGAAACGATGAGTTCATCTGTAGTCTGCATCACATGAATGTGATTACTGACTTGAATTAACTCTTCAGCACAGCAGGAGAGGAAGGGGAAAGGATAGTTATATAGTTATGGAGAATCAAGGATAATCAGTAACTTACTGAAGGTAACAACTAGCTTTTCTGAATACTAGTTCATTAAAGCAAAAGAGACTCGTGTGAAAATTGTATTCACTCCTTGTCTGTGTTTCCTTAATCTCATCAAAAATTTCACACTGATCATGATAATGTAAAATATTGAGTAGTGCTAATATACTCATTACCGATTGTTGTCATTTGTGACTGTGACTGTGATGGTGGTTATCAAATGGAGAACAGTAATATGTGATGGCATCAAAGCTCATGCAGTAGCATTTGATTTGCCACAGGGGTAAATGTTGCTATGCGAGAAACACTCTGCGATGATCTTCCTTATGAGGCTGGAATACACATGGGGCCTATTTAATCACTGATTACTTGTGGAATGTGCTCATGCAAAGTGTATACACGGACAAGAAAGAACAAGAAAGAAAAATTCCCAGATTTTTTTCTGGAATTATCAGCTAAAAATACATATTTCCCCCAGGTGAAAATACACTACACCCTGGGTGAAGGTACAATTTCCCGGGTTAAGCAATAATATACTTTCCCTCATAGTTGTAAAACTTATCAATCCTTTCAATGGTAAAGGTCTTATACACTGGCAGGAAAAGAAGCCCAGCAAAAAACAAAAGGTTTGGGAAAGAGCTCTGATGCACAGCAACGTGTACAGTGCATATTTTTGTATTACGAAACAAATACAAATTTCACCAGATACGGCACAGCAGCTTCCTAAGCACTGAAATCAAGATTACGCTGTGCAGTGCACTTTTGTCAGCCAGTCACAGCTCATGTCATACGGTCTCGCCAGCCAATGTCAGCAGATATTCAGAGCGTGGGGTACATGATGTAGTCAGCCAATAACAATATCACAGTTAGGTAGCGCAAACAAACAAAGAGGAAAAGTTAAATGTTTAAATTAATACATATACAGTACACCTGCAAGAAAAGCCAAGCTTTCACATACAATATTGACTGTCAAATTATTATTATTATTATTATTATTGTTATTGTTATTACTTTTTAAAAGTATAATTATATTTTCTGCCATCTTTACTCTATGAAAGAACAAAAATAAATATGAGAAACTAGCTCTGAAGCTTGGTCTTCTGTTTAGCATGTATAATGCTTGAACATGTATGCAAAACGAATGTTCCACCAATATTTTAAATAGTGGCATAAATGGCTGGTCTTCTGGGCCCAAAACTTTTCTAAGTAGCTGGTGCTCAGTGAATAAGAGTCAAGTGTTCCACCATGATATAGGAAATATATCACACATTCTCACACGTAACTTAATTCATCTTAAGTAGAAGGAAAATTATAAAAACATGTTTTAAAACTACCATTTACAATATTTCATCGCAATCTGTTAGAAATATATACAGCTGTGAAATTACACTCACTGAAAGCAGTTTGTTGTGCTGCATAGTATTTGTCCTAAAGCCTTTGGCACAATTCAATGTCGGCAGATGCTTGCGTGTGCACTGTGTTTGGTTGTTGCAAAGGTGCATTTTCTTGGTAACTAAAATTTTATTTTGCTGCTATTTTTTCATTTATGTTTTATTGCTCCAGTAGCAGAGTAAAGTAAAATTCTTTACATGAGTGCACACTGTTTGTCTGAAAGAACAGACACAACACAGAATCCGCAGCTGTGAAACATTATGTGTAAATTGAAAGGGGAGGACTAATGTCAGCTGCAGCGGTACATTGAGCAGAATCAGTGGCAACGAGTGAAAATGTGTATACCGGACCAGGATTCAAACCCAGAATCTCCTGCTTACTAGCAGACATGGTAAACACTTCACCATTCAGGACACAGCGTTATCGCAACTGCAAGGCTTATCTCGGCACACCTCACAGCCGATCCACAGTTCCATCGAGCGCCACCTATCCGCAGTCCATGTCCATTACACTACTGTTCGCTACTCACAGATTCCCCACAGATCAACGTATTTGTGCATTTGCACTGAAGAAACAGAATCCATTGCCCAGCCAGGCTTATCAGTTATGTATATAAGCACTTGTCACTGCTGATTCCGCTTAATGTCCCACTGCAGCTGACAGCAGTGATCCCCCTTCAATATACCTGTACGTTCTATGTTAGGGTATCAATTCCCACATACTCCAATAACTGTTTAAGCCTCAATAATATCCTACAAGCACATGTGCACATGTTTGCAGGAGAGGAAGGCATTTTAATTCATACTGTTGTCATTCTTTCATGGTATTCTATCATTAACGAACTTCTGCATTGAAAGAATGATTTAAGTATTCTCTTCTATGCTCTTAAGGTCAAAATGTTTATAGAGGCACACTAATTAGTAAGAATGAACAATAAATTAGGATGCGTACTGCAGGAGGCATGTGAGCTGGTTTGTGAGGTATTTATTTTTAAATGCTAACTACTACAACAAAATTTAATGGATTACAACCTCTTAATCAAGGGCAATCCTTGCTCATGGCACAGTCTTTGAAGAGGGCGAACTGTTAAACAGTTTACAGTATTTTGTTCGAAGTTGTCCAGCGGCACGAGAAGGGGATGTTAACACACAGTCTTACGCAAGTCTCATGTATCCAAGGGGAAAAAGGGGGAAGTTTGAGAGTAAGATGGACTCTCGCAGTCAGGAGAACCCACACGGTCAGAGAAAAAAGCCAACACAGTTGGAGAGAAAATTCATTTCAGTCATGCACTTGGCAGTGAAAGGGTGCCAAAATGGCTGAGGATGAAACACTAATAAACTCACCTGTTACTTCTGGCACTCACTGAATTTCATCGCACTAAAATAAATTGCATTGCACTCAGTAATGCTGGTGCTGATACCGGGGCATGGACTGTCTGACCGGCATCAGACTCTGTACAACTGAAACCAATGGAAGTCCCCTCGAGGAAAAACAGCTCTTGAAGGCAGCATGAAAGATGTGGTATCACTTGTCTCATTAACTGGACTGCGGGAAACTGTGGAAACTGGACGTGGGTGCAAAATTCTGCTGTCAGCAGGTACTATGGCGAAGTTCGGCAGTCAACTACGGGACAAGATGTTGGGAACACAGCTGGGAGAAGTTGCCTCATCGAAGCAGGAGCAGAGACTGGCTGACTGACAGTTCGGCGTGTGTGACCACCGGAAAGCAAAGTAGTCTAAGATCTACCTGTGGCAGTAGGACCAGCAGGGGTGCTGGGGAGATGCGGTGGTACCTTGGCCGGCAAGAGCTTCATCGATTGCTGTTTTTTGGTCAGAGCAGCACATCGTCTACTGCTACAAGTGGTGGTGAATGGAATGAGTTGCCACACAGCTCCCCTCTTTCCCAGAGGGAAAACACCAGTGCCAGCCAAGCAGAGGAGTGTTTGGAGCTGGCTGAGGATGCTTGCTGAGGGACACATAAGTTTGCTCGAGCGAGTGCAGTAGTTTCTGGTGAGAGGCAGGGCATGGGAAGCACCTGTGCATGGCACTGAAAGTGTTTGAAACAGCTTCGCTAATCCAATGGTGCAGGTGATAGTGGTGGTAATGGTGGTGGTGGTGGTGGTGGTGGTGGTGGCACTGTGCCATGAGTGGCAGGCACATGTGGGGGTAGGGAAGCGTCTACATTGGCAGGAGGCTGCATAAAAGGCAGGGCATTGGTGACATCATGGTCCCAAGCACTGGAAGGTGTGTCACACATGTAGTTGGACAGCAATGGACTGGGGGACCACGGTGTGTTAGACAGCATGTTGGTTAGTGGCACATTGCAAACAGTATAGAGGCAGAGTTTGCCTGTGTCTTATCAGAGGCAGTGTTGGCGGTGCTGCAACTGGGGCCAGTAGCACACAGGGACAACTCCGCCTTGGCGGTGCTGTGCTTGTTGGCTAGAGGTGCCTCCAGGCCAGAGGCTGACTTGAGCCTGTCTATGGAGATGGTTGTTGCAGTCCCATTCAGATGAATGGAGAATGTCTTGTCCCCACATTGCAACAAGAAGTGTGGGCCCAAATACTGTGGGCAGAGCAGTGGCTGGTATGTGTTAACCAAACATGACTTGGGTGCATGCTGTGAGGACACAGAGGAAAGTATGGTGTTCACCGCGATATTGGGGAGGGGGGATTTTGGTTGCAGCTGGGGCATGAAGCTTTGGAGCAGCTGCACAAAACCTGGAATGATGCTATCACGAGGAAGTGGCATTGCTTCCAAAAAATCGCCGAGAATGGCATGTGGCTGCCCATGTACCAGCTCAGTGACAGAAGTTCCCAGGTCGGTTTTGTGTGCAATCCACAGGCCTAGAAGTACCAGGGGTAGACCAGCAGACCACTTGGCAGAATAACATATAAGCCTTTAAATGTGCATGGTGGAAATTGGAGCCACAGGTACCTGTCAGAAATCGGAAGAGGGCGAAGGTGAACTTGCACCCACGATCTGTAGTGACATCATGCGGCATCCAAAGTGGGACAGCAAGACCAAACAACAAACAGTACAGCCATACATTCAGCTGAAAGGTTGGGGATGGGGTGACCTACAGCCAGAGCATAACTCACAGCTGTCGGAAAAGGGTAGATGGCTGACAATGTCATGATGTATGTGTTTGAACTGGTGTTGTGTGGGGAGGAAAGTGGCCATGGGAGAGTGACCTTGGCATGCTGACATGGTATAAAGGACCGGGCCCAGTTGCTGCAGTCACGTTGAATGTCTGGCCTGACAAAACACTGTTTCAAATGGGTGGCAGAAGTGCAAATGTCTGCATGTTCAAAGCCATGGATGCAATTAAAAGCCTGTTTTTGGAAGGTGGGAAGGAGAAAGGGATGGGAACGATCATTGGAACTGTCTGGTTGTGAAGGATCCACAAGAACATAAACCAGTTTTTACGGTTGGAGGCAGGTATGGATCTTAGATGGAGGCTGAGGCCAGAGACAGTGTTCTGAAGGGCTTGGTTTAGGTCAGATCACCTTCTTGAGCATTCAACAGAGCATTGTGGTCTAAGGGTTGGGTGAAGGTGCAGGAGCGGCTAATGTTATCGAAGACTGCAATATGTCGGATGCCTGTATACCTCTAGCCTAAACTGCTGGGGTAAGATCTGGTCTATGTCTTTACTGTAAAATCTGGAGACAAGGGGGCGGTGGTCTGTACAGATCAAAGAGACATGTCCCTCGACTGAAGGTTGGAAATAGCGGATGGCTTCGTGGACTGTGAGCAGCTTGCAGTTGCATGTGCAATAGTCATATTGTGCATCAGAGAGCTTGGAAAAAAAGAAGACAAGCCATTGCCAGATGTCCATGCACTGCTGTGGCATGGCCCCAATAGCCATCTGGCTCACCACCACTACTATAGCGAGGGGGGCAGTAGGGTGGGGGTGAGCCAAAACGGGCCACATGGTGAGGTCCTGTTTTGTTTTTTCCAAGTTCTCAATCATGGCCCGGGCCCAAGGGGCTAGTTTAGTATCCTTTTTTTTTTTTTACTGCCATGGAATGAGGGGTCCTTTGCTGGCAAAGGCATCCGTAAGATGTTGACCATGCTGGCGAAATGCCAGAGGCCTTTGTAGGCAGTAGGGATGGAAAGACCATACCGCCTCTTCTGTCTAGGAGAGGGGTGAGATCTGGTGGCAGAGACCAGTGGATGGACCTAACAGAGCCGCTGTCGATTAAACGACGCTTTGCCAAGTCTGCTAGAATTGGTATGATATGGAATTCAGCACTCAGAATGTGGCTGATAACGTCCGCAACTGTGAAGGTCTATGGGGGTTTGCAATGAAGACTAAATTGAGCAAGAAGGTATGCACACTGTAAGTAGGGATGGCTGAATTAAAGGTGATGGTGATGAGGAGGGGAGAGGAAGGGTAGTTTGTGGGGAAATACGGCTAAGTTGGACCCAGTGTTGATGAGGTAGTGGATAGGGGAACCAGCACCATTCAAATCCCTATGAAGAGTGAAGAGGTAAAGCAAGTGGGTGCACCTACAGCCAGTGGCTGCCAGGGTTTGGAGCCAAGGAGCACGGGAGTCTGCAGTTGGCAGTGTTCTCGCCAAACCACTGGTGGTAACAGCAAGCCGCACCTATTTTATGGTGCTAATTAGAGGGGCAGTTAGAACCATGTTTGTGGGAGTGGCTATTATCACCTGGGGGGGGGGGGGGGGGGAGGGGGGATGGTTGAAGCTCTCAGCACCTGGCGACAGACGCATGAGATGTAGGCAGGTTACACTGGTGATAAAGGCTGCCATCTCCGAGATCAGGCACATCAGAAACTGGCAGAGGTCGGGGGCCTACATGCTGCTGGCTTGAGCCGCAGAAGGATATTCAGCTTTCTGCACTGCAGCTGTAGGCAGGAAGGAGTTCAGGGCTTCGATCAGCTTATCAGCCACGACCGTTGTGTCACCTAATGATAAATGGGCATGCAAGGCCAGGGCAGCATGTTGGGGAGCAGGAAGGTGCACAAGCCGGCAATTTAGGAGCATGCCCTCAGGGAGGATGTGTGGTTCAGCAAGTCCCTGGATGTGATTTAGCAAGAGGAACAGGAGCAAGTTGCCACATTGCTCGGATGATAACAAATCACCTGCCCATTGCAGCTCAGGAGACCTGAAGCTGGATATGATGCGCTCTTTTCGTTTATTGTAGTTGCCGAAGGGGGTTGGCTGTAAAATAACAACCTGGACTTGGGTGGATGTGGTCGGGTCGAGGTTGACAACAACCACTCCGAATATTGTTGCACTGCTCATGACAGAACATCCTGCACTTGAAGAAAGTAAACCACACCGTGAGTCTTGTGGGCTGAAGAAGGCAAAAGGACAGCTGTGCGATGGGGAGAGGGTCTGCAGAGTCAGAGTCATGTTGTGCTGGGTGCATTACCTTGTTGATCAGCTAGGTGCAAACAGAAACATGCATAGTTCTGAAACTTCAAATGCTCGTAGGTGCTGGGGGTGGGGGGTAGTGGGAGGCTGCTGGCTAGAGAGCCCGTAAGGCATGATCACTACAGGAGTGGGAATGTTTGGCAGTGACATTGTGCCTTCAGCAGTGCACATAGTGTGTCATGGTATGCTGGGTGGTGCTGGCAAAGCAATACAGCAGAAAAGAAGATAAGTGGGACATGCAGGGTGTGGATCAAGCAATACAATCTCCACTGTGTGCTGCTGCGGAAAGGAGGATTCAGTATGCCAGATGGTAAAAATGTGTCTTGTTCGAGCATGCAGTGCTGGAGCATGTGTTAGTGCGCACTACCTGCTCAGTGAGCAGCGAGGGTAGGTGAGGATTGGCACTGTGAGCTGAGAGCATTGTGGAGGAGTGCAGGAAGGGGTGGTGGTGCATGCAGAGGGTGGGGGGTGCGAGTGGAGAATGGTGCAAAGACAGGAAGCAGTGAGTGTGAGAGCAAGTGGGATGCCTCCAGTTGACCTACCGGAGTGCCTTTGCAACTGAGTGGGGTGTGCCAAGCGGAACAATAAAATAGAAAAACCAGCGTGTTTTGGTAATGAGACACTGCACCTTGGTTTAGAGGGGTCACCACAGAAGGAATGATTTAAAACTTCCCTTCAATGCTCCTGAGGGCAAACACATTTATAAAGGCACGCTAATTAGTAAGGACAAACAATAAATTACGATGCATAATGCAAGAGCCACCTGAGTTGGTTTGTGAGATATATATTTTTAAAAGTTAACTAATACAGCAAAATTTGATGGATTATATAGCACTTGTCTCATTGACCACACTACGAGAAATTGTGGAAACTGAATGCAGGTGTGAAATCCTGCTGTCAGCATGAACTCCAGCAAAGTGTGGCAGCTAATGATGCAAGCCACATGGTTGCCACTGGCACGAGGAGGTGGGGAGGGAGGAGAGGGGGGGGGGGGGGGGGGGGGGGGGGGTTTATGCGGTGGTACCTTATCTGGCAGGAGCTTCGTTGGGAACTGATTTTTGGTCTGTGCAACACATTGTCTACTGCTACATGTGGAGGTGAAAAGAAGGAGTCACCACAGTATAAATTAAAGATGCGGAATGAGAAATGGATTCCGTATAGCAATGGCACTGGGAATGTGGTACGCAACAGGACAGATGTAAATAATGCATAATAGAAAACAAAACAGTTAATGGAAGAAAAATATATGAATCTTCGAACTGCTAACACAGTAAAAAGTCTGACATAAAATGTCTTACAGTACCTCGAGGCACCATTTTTTTATATGTTAAAAATTTTAGGGTCATAACATTTGGGGTTTCTTCAACTGACTATTTTCAATGTAACGTCAGAAATCAAAATAATATTGAAGACATTTCAATGTAACCTATGAAATCCAAGAAATGTTGAAGTAATAGTGTCTGATTACGAATGAAATAGTTTAAACAGTATTATCATCATCTCTCATCACAGACCACAAGGCATTAAGCAACCTGCTTATAACTCACCCTAGCAAACTCATAAGACACGATTATCTACATCTACATCTACATCCATACTTTGCAAGCCACCTGACGGTGTGTGGCGAAAGGTACCTTGAGTACCTCTGTCGGTTCTCTCTTCTATTCCAGTCTCATATTGTTTGTGGAAAGAAGGATTATCAGTATGCCTCTGTGTAGGCCTAATCTCTCTGATTTTATCCTCATGGTCTCTTTGTAAGATATACGTAGGAGGGAGCAATATACTGCTTGACTCCTCGGTGAATGTACATTCACGAAACTTCAACAAAAGCCCGTACCGAGCAACTGAGTGTCTCTCCTGCAGAGTCTTCCACTGGAGTTTATCTATCATCTCTGTAACGCTTTTGCGATTACTAATGATCCTGTAATGAAGCGCGCTGCTCTCCATTGGATCTTCTCTATCTCCTCTATCAACCGTACCTGGTATGGATCCCACACAGGTGAGCAGTATTCAAGCAGTGGACGGACAAGTTTACTATAACCTACTTCCTTTGTTTTCAGATTGCATTTTCTTAGGATTCTTCCAATGAATCTCAGTCTGGCATCTGCTTTACCGACGATCAACTTTATATGATCATTTCATTTTAAATCACTCCTATGCCTAATTTATGGAATTAACTGCTTCCAGTTGCTGACCTGCTATATTGTAGCTAAATGATAAGGGATCTTTCTTTCTATGTATTCGCAGCACATTACACTTGTCTGCATTGAGATTCAATTGCCATTCCCTGACCCATGCGTCAATTCGCTGCAGATCCTCTTGCATTTCAGTACAATTTTCCATTGTTACAACCTCTCGATATACCACAGCATCATCCACAAAAAGCCTCAATGAACTTCCGATGTTATCCACAAGGTCATTTATGTACGAGGGCGGTTCAGAAAGTAACCTCCGATTGGTCACAGTGCGGGTTGTGGGGGGGAGTAGCGACGCCATCTGTGCGTTCACGCACTCAACAGGTCAGTCGGCATCAAGCCGTGGTCGAGGTGAACGTCGTACCTGCGCTAGTTTAGTTTTTGTGGCAGTTTGAAATGTGTGCTGCAATAGAAAACCCCGCCAAATGTGAAGTGCGTGCTGTCATAAGGTTTTTTACAGCCAAAGGATATTCTGCAGCAGCTATTCATCGTGAGCTTTGTGCCGTGTACGGACCAAGAGTTATGAGTGAAGGAGTTGTCCGTGAATGGGTACGTTTATTTAAAAGTGGACGAGAAAACGTTCATGATGAAGAGAGGAGTGGTAGACCATCATTGGTGACTGACGAACTCGTTCGGACAATTGATGCAAAAGTTCGTGAAAATCGACGTTTCTCAATGTCGGAGTTGTCTACTGGTTTTCCACAGATTTCTAAGACTCTTGTACGAGATAGTGACAGCAAGATTGGGTTACCGTAAGTTCTGTGCACGATGGGTGCCCAAAATTCTTACCGACCACCACAAAACTCAAAGAATGGCCTCTGCATTAGACTTTCTGTCACGTTATGAGGACGAAGGAGAACCATTGTTAAACAGAATCGTGACCGGTGACGAAACCTGGATTAAGTACGTGAACCCTGAGACAAAAGAACAATCAAAGATGTGGGCACATTCAAATTTGCCTACCAAACCAAGAAAAGCCTCGCAAGATTTTTCTGCCAGAAAACTGATGGCAACGGTGTTTTGGGATGCCAAAGGGGTGTTGTTGGTTGAATTCATGGAACGTGGTACGACCATTAATCAAGACGTGTACTGTGAAACAATAAAAAAGTTACGACGGGCTATACAGAACAAACGCCGTGGTATGCTGACTTCCGGTATCGTTTTTTTGCACGATAGCGCCCGTCCTCACTCTGCTCGCAGAACAACGGCCCTTCTTGAGTCCTTCAAGTGGGACGTTATCAACCATCCACCTTACAGCCTAGACCTGGCGCCAAGTGATTATCACCTCTTCATGCATTTGAAGAAATGGCTCGGGTCACAGCAGTTTGATGACGACGAAGAGCTCAAAGATGCGGTCACAGGCTGGCTCCAGGCACAAGCGGGTGATTTTTATGCAGAAGGAATTTCAAAGCTTGTGAAGAGATACGATAAGTGCCTCAATCGCTATGGAGACTATGTAGAAAAATAGTGCAAAGATGTAGTTGTAAGACGTATATATTAAAATATTTTTATTTAACTTGGTGTATTTTTTTAAATCAACCGGAGGTTACTTTCTGAACGGCCCTCGTATATTGTGAATACCAACGGTCCTACGGCACTCCCTTGCGGCACAGCTGAAATCACTCTTACTTTGGGAGACTTCTCTCCATTGAGAATGACATTTTGCGTTCTGTTATCTAGGAACTTTTCAATCCAATCACACAATTGGTCTGATAGTCCATACGCTCTTACTTTGTTCATTAAACAACTGTGGGGAACTGTATCAAACACCTTGCAGAAGTCAAGAAACATGGCATCTACCTGGGATCCTGTGTCTATGGCCCTCTGAGTCTCATGGACGAATAACGCGAGCTGGATTTCACACAATCGTCTTTTTCGAAACCCTGATTCCTACAGAGTAGATTTCTAGTCTCCAGAAAAGTCATTATACTTGAACATAATACGTGTTCCAAAATTCTACAACTGATCCACGTTAGAGATATAGGCCTATAGTTCTGCACATCTGTTTGACGTACCTTCTTGAAAACGGGGATGCCCTGTGCCCTTTTCCACTGCTTGGAACGCTACGCTCTTCTAGAGACCTACGGAACACTGCTGCAAGAAGGGGGGCAAGTTCCTTCACGTACTCTGTGTAAAATCGAACTGGTATCCCATCAGGTTCAGCGGCCTTTCCCCTTTTGAGCTATTTTAATTGTTTCTCTCTCCCTCTGTCGTCTATTTCAATATCTACCATTTTGTCATTATGTTGATCAGATGATGATATTGTTGAAACTTGTCATGGAATAATAAAGTGGTCTTGTTTTCTTTATCCACATTCCTTTTCAAGAGATTTACTTTACATTAATGCTAATACTTTGGGTAATTCTGTCAGCAGCTGAATTTAGAGATCCCATTATGCTCTTGATATATGGTTTTCTTTTATGGTATAACTTCACTTCTGCATGATTTGTGTTGGGAATACCTGCTAGGTTTCTGAAGTGCCATAAGAGGTACAAAATATTTGTGTTAAGCACATTTTCTTTTAACAATGAGATACTGTAAGACATTTTTAACAGAAATTTACCCAAATCACTTTCACTTCTGATTAATTTCTCTCTCATGCCACAGCCAAAACAAAATTTTAAGTCTCTATGACAATTTCAGTATATCACTTACCATCATACTCTTCTCGTTCTATTCTGGGGAAAAATGCCTTTGGGTGTGAAGGTAATAAAAGTTTTTGCTGGTGTTTCTTTCCCTTAATATGCAGATGCAAGTTTCCAAACCCGACAACATAAATGTCACACATATGGCAATGCCAGCGAATGACATTATCGCCCTCTGATGTCGAAAACAGATGTCCATATGTACCATCGTCAAGTTTCACCTTCTGACTCAGCAGACGCCTTTCTTCTAGTTCTTGATTCTAAAATATAATTCAACATAAGTATTAACACAAAAAGCTGTGAATGCAAACTGACTTTGTTAATACAATGGCTATAACACAACATTCTGCAGTATCAACTAACGTTTAAAAACGGCAAGGGTTTGAATTACGTGCAAACACTATTTCAACTGCAAACGTTACTTGTATTAAAGGAATAACCCTTAACATAAAAAAATGTTCATCTTTTTCAGCAGCAAATCGAGCAAATACCTTTTGATGAGCGACCTAAAATACAGATCTACCATCAGTAGGAGTCAGGATATACTTTGAAAGACAAAATCTGCTGAACTATACTTCCTTGTAACGTTGCTTCCTTATGAGAATGGAATACATGTGAGATATATTTCATCATTTAATGGGGAAGTCAGGGTTTAACCTAATTTCATAAATAATGGTATACTCTCTCTCTCTCTCTCTCTCTCTCTCTCTCTCTCTCTCTCTCTCTCTCTCTCTCTTTTTTTTTTTTTTTTTTTTTTTTAAGGTTATCTTGGTTCCTGTTTTGTTAGTAAGATTGTTATTTATCAGGTTGTGTACGATCTTCTTTTTCCTACAGTTTATTCCACCATACGATGTCCTCTATTTGACAATTTGACGAATTCATTATATTTAATTTTGTGACTGGATGCCATTCCAGTTACTATAGTCATCTGTTAATCTAGGGCAGAAAAGTCGTAGTACTGTGTACCTTATAAATGTGAATCTTGTGCACTCTTTCTTTTTCTTTCTTTCTTTTTTTTTGGGGGGGGGGGGGGGGCAGGGGGATGTGGATGCGAGTATTTTGACCCCCCCCCCCAGCCATATTGTATTTAACTGTTTGCTAATTGTATTGTGTATGGGAGAGATTGTGGACAAGCACAGGATGTGCTTTAACAAGCACAGAAAACTACCTAAAGACCACACACAAGCTGGTCAGTGTTCCAGACCAAAGGTCATTAACCCACTGCCCATATTTCATCTGTGTCTGCATCACAAGGTAGCATATAGAGTATTAAGATATACGAGCAGGAGCACCAAGTTAAATATAACATAGGAATCGATTACCAACCAGAGATGCCAATTAACACCGGAAAAATCCACAATGTGAATGATAGTGACAAATTAGTAGTAGTAACACAAACAGTCACGGCTTAAGTTTCTTAATGATATGAAGAATATAAATCATAATATGCATATGTACAAGGAAACATTCACCTACATGGAATACAAAGCAATTAATTTAAGCAGGAAAAGAAGAAGAGGTAGAAGACTTTCTTGTAAAATTATGTAACTTATCAAACCTTTCTACACATTAATAGAAGTACGATTTTATAATGTGGTTGTGTTGTAACTACTAGGCAGCTACATAGTCCCAATTTGTGATTTTCATTAGAAATAAACAAAAACCACTGCAATGGGATTAATGTATATTAACTGAAGTCATGTCTTCTTGACATTATTGATTAGATATCACATCTGGCTACTTCTGGTACTGCATTTCCACAGTCTCAATTCTTCTTAGATAAAACTCAACTATGTAGCTGCACCGCTCATCATCATCATCATCGTCAACAACAACAACACAGTACAACTGTCTGTCATGCATACCTCTGCCAGCAGAACCACTGGCAGAAACAGTAGCAGCAGTACCTATTCGTCATCATTCTGCTGTTGGATAAATGTTTCCTCCAGACTTCTATATGCACAACAGACTTTGGCTATATGCAGCCATTTTACTTTTGACTAATGTCTAATACCATCTATCCACCTTTGATTAAGTCATATTTTGTGTTTTTCTTAACTTTTGCAAAGCAATAAAAAATTTCCATGGTCCACCTACCATCCACTTTCCTGGGCACAAGTCATTCACTTTGATTATAGCCCTCATCACATTATCCTGTGTGAAGAGGAAGATTGGTTTCTGCATGGAATATATCAGACAGTAATCATGTTAATGTCTTCAACCTGCACGTAAACCTGAATCTCTGGTGTTTGCAGGGAGGACCTTGACATATGAGTTGTTTGCAAATTTCAAGAAGTGTGTTAATTTCTGCATGCATCCCAATCCAACGTAAGATTTCATTTCTGCACACACACACACAGATATATATATATATATATATATATATATATATATATATATATATATATACACACACACACACACACAAAATGTCTGCTTGTGTCTGTGTATGTGCGGATGGGTGTGTGTAATCCTACTATCAGTGCATTAAGCACATCAAAATTGAATAGTGTCTGTAAGATTTTTAATCAGACAGGTGGAAAATAGGTAAGAGTGGTACAGTTTTTTGACATAATTACAATAAAAAGATTGCATTTGTTAGAAATATAAATTGACATTCCTCTGGCAGGAATATATATATGCAATCTTTTTATTGTAATTATGTCAAAAAA
Source organism: Schistocerca americana (assembly GCF_021461395.2). NCBI lineage: Eukaryota > Metazoa > Arthropoda > Insecta > Orthoptera > Acrididae > Schistocerca > Schistocerca americana. The sequence goes on along the minus strand of NC_060120.1, from coordinate 432,808,595 downwards.
CTGTACCACTCTTACCTATTTTCCACCTGTCTGATTAAAAATCTTACAGACACTATTCAATTTTGATGTGCTTAATGCACTGATAGTAGGATTAATTCAGCATAAAGAGTAGTTACTATTATCTTCCAGAAGTGGCACTGAAACTGGAGCACATCATTTAGCTGTTTTCCAGTGAGTATTTGCTGAACAGTAGAATCGTTACCATTACTTGTGTGGTCAACATGGCAAAACCACATCTACAAAAATTCTTAAACCTGTGACTCTTTAACAACAAAGGATTTTGCAACAAGGTGCTGTACTTTGTGAAAAGAAGTAATAAAATTATCCAAATTAAATAAAAAAACAGCAGATGAGAAGGACTGTTGTCTTTGACACTAGTGCCAAACAACAATTACTGATGAAGGAAAGTAAATGAGAGTAATTTACTTTTTACGAAAGACAGTCAATTCTGCTTGTGGAGAACAACTGATGGAGACAAAAGAAAGACTTTTTACTAATGGAATCCCTAAATACCACCAAAAAACACTACAGCACTTGCTGATGACATGTAAAGGAAACGCAGGATCACAGGCAGAGAAGGGTAGACTCAAGTGTCTGCAGTAACTGTGTCTTTTATAATTTAACGAATAATGGAAAGAGTGAAGGTAAAAACTCACCACACAGTTAAAATGCTGAGTGTTCGATAAGCATATAATCATAACAAGACTGAAACACTGCAAAGCTTTCAGATGAGTCCCCCATCGGAACTAAGAGCAGATCAAGCTGCAGTCTTGGTACAATGTGAACAGCTGGGGCATTATAGCCCTGCAGGTTGTGTGTGTGTATGTGTGTGTGTGTGTGTGTGTGTGTGTGTGTGTGTGAAGTCTGAAGAAGAACTTGCCTGAAAAATTTGTAATGTTTTTGGTATTCTACATCACTTCAACTATACAGTGAGTTGTTACCTTCACTCCTTCCATCATCAATATTCCATTATGGTCTTTCCACTGCCATACTTATTTTGCAGCAAATTAGATTTACATTGTGGTGCTGTAGTAACACTGTTCGACTATTTTGCAAGGCTCACTGTAAATTGCATTAAATGAGTAAAATCATCTGCTCTTTCTTCTCTAAGTATTCTTACAATATTAATAATTTCCTGCAAATATCATATCATTTCTGAAGTCTGTCTTTCAGTGCGATGGGTACTTCCATTACTCACTGTCCAAGTACTTTCCATCGAAATGGAAATATCATCACTTATTCCAAAAACTGATACTGTTACTGCAATACTTTTATGCTAACTGGTGCCTTCCTTCACATTTTTTTCTGCTATGCCCATAAAACAAACAATACAACTTAGCTGTTAGCTTATTTTTTGTTCCCTTTTCTACTTCCAAAAAATTTTTTGCTCAGAGAGCTAAGAAGTTACTGATATTTTGCATGAAATATGACATGAAGCAACATTGATACTGAACAGCAGTTCATGTCTAATTTCACTGTCTCTGGCAACAGTTTGTCAGGGAGAGAGATTACTAGTTCAGATCCACTAAATAGTATGGGAATGACCGCTCTAGCGCACAAGTAACTGCAGCCCTCGCATTTAATACATAATTAATCTGTGACAGACACTAATGCCAAATAATTGTTTGTTTAGTGCTGGTGTAAGAGATACAGCTAAGTTGTGAGAGAGACTGCCATTATCTTAGCACATGACTGCTGTTCACAACATGGTGCAAATATGCTGAAATAACCTAACTGCGACATTCACAGCCATATTTCAAAGCACACGGTATTCACTTTACATTTCAATCTTATCAGCCATGTTGTATTCACAATCAATCAAATCAGTTGATACTAACATGCTGACATCTCTCTCATTCAAGGGTCCAAATTACTGAACAATTGTTCTGCAATATCTTACAAAACTGTTATTTTCATTTGATTTGTTCAAATGCTTATGAAATAAATGGGACAAGCTACTGTAAGTGCAGATATATGTAATGGATTCTCTGCTACAAAGCTGACCACACTTGTTCAATGTTTAAACTGGTGAAGGGGCCACAGAATGTGTCAAAAGCTGATTCATGCGTGTGTCACACCAAATCTGTGAAAGTGCTAGCAGAGGGAACTGCAATATCACAAGGACAGTAAAATTTTACGAAGAGAGAAGTTCAGCTACAGTTAATTAAATTAACTCAAAAGAATCTGTAATTGAATAATATTAAATCAGATATAGAAGTGTTCAAACATGTCTTTACAGGAATAATTGTTAATTAGAAAAATACACACTGCAAAAGCACCACGTGCCAAATAGCACTATTTTAGCAATATAACTATAATTTTACACTGCAGTGGTCATAGCTTGCCAACGGCCTTGCCGCAGTGGTAACATTGGTCCTTGTCAGTCCATCGAAGTTAAGCACTGTTGGGCTTGGCCAGCACTTGGATGGGTAACCATCCGCTCTGCTGAACTCTGTTGGCATGTGGGGTGCACTCTGCGCTTGTGAGGCAAATCGAGGATCTACTTGACTGAGAAGCAGTGGTTCCAGTCACAAAAACTGACAATGGCCGGAAGAGTGATGTACTGACCACATGCTCCTTCACATCCTCATTCAGTAAGTGACATCAGGCTGAATATGACACGGTGGTCAGTCAGTACCATTGTGCCTTCCAAGGCCTTTTCGGACAGAGTTTGGTTTAGTGGTCATAGCTTACTGGTTGCAAAATATTTTCAATAAAATTCTTCTGGGTTGTACATGGTCTCACATAAAATTTTACAACATGACACTGTTTACAACACAGAAGAATTTTATATCGGCTCCAGCCACAAAAATCTACCAATGTACAAAATTAATTATGGCAACATCTAATTTTATTTCTGCTTATGCCTTTGAAAGAAGAGAGACTGCTACAAAGAGATTGGATGAAGATGATATCCATATCAATAATTTTCATTCGGCAAAAGTTGAGCTTGCTGGTCTAATGGTGCAGTGCATGCCAGGAAATGGGAGTCCCAGTCAGACATTAAAATTTTCAGTTTGCCTTTATCCTAGCCTTCACCTCTCCATGATTTGAAGATATGCCATGAACAACATGTGGTTCAGATTCCATGTTAACACTATAGGTCTGTTTTCCCCAGTAGGATTATTGGGGTAGGATAGGTGCAAGTAAGTCACTGAAGTGGTATCCAATTAACAAACTTGCATCAGGAGGTTGAACATCCACCTTGTGGGACTCTTAGCAAATTGTGCCATATGACTATTTCTTTATTTGTCAAAATATTGACTGTTTAGGCAAACAGACCTGTCAGAATGAAAAGAAGTGTGGGAATTGCCACACAGCTGAGAAATTGGTTTCAATTTGTAGTCCCGTCAATAATGCTCTCAGTCAGGAACCTGTGGCGTAACTTGGTAAAAGTACTGTGGACACTGTTAAATAATCACTGTGCCTTGGAAACAAGTGAGGAGAAAGAGTATGTTGGCAAACAAAGTGGACAAAGAGCAGTCTGTGGTTACGAATAAAATAGTGCAAATAAGAGCCAATAAAATAGCGACAAGGGCCTCCTACTATATGTGATAAGGAAGAGCTCAGAATGTGTAACTGTGGATGAAATCAGTAATATCACTGTGAACAGTAGTTAATACACTGCTAAAAGGAATTAGGGAAACATGATTTTGGGCATCTGCCATACTCCGCTGAGCAATAATTGAGGACTAGATATGTTACCAAATTATATCTTTATCTTTCACAAATTAAATACATATCTAAACACCATAACATCCTCAATCATTTACATAAAAGGACAGAAATGTCCAACAGGTGTCAAAAACAAAGTGGAAACAATTATTCATTCCTCATCTGGACATAGCACGCTCTGCAGAAATCTACGGAGAGTTCTTCGAGAGTCTGTGGTGGAAATGGACAACCACAAACACGTCTGCCAAGCATGTCCCACATATGCATCATTGGAATTAGTTCATGATTCACTACTGGCCATTCCATTACTTCAATGCAAGAAATCCCTTTCTGATGCCCGCCATATAGGCCATAAGTTTAGAAGGTTGGTTGGTTGGTTGGTTGGTTGATTTGGGGGAGGGGACAAAATAGCAAGGTCATCAATCCCATCGAATTAGGAAAGGACGGGGAAGGAAGTCGGCCATCCTGGCATTTGCCTGAAGCAACTTAGGGAAAACATGGAAAACCTAAATCACGGTGGCTGGACACGTGTTTGAAACGTTGTCCTCCCGAACGTGAGTCCAGGGTGCTAACCACTGTGCCACCTCACTTGGTGGCATTCAGGGCCACCTCCATACGCAGCAGCCACTATATGGTCCAATATGATCTGTTCAGTGTACTGCCTGGCAGTAAGGCAACCATGGACAACAACAAGATCCATATGGCTGCCAATAGGGAAGCCTCCCCACAACATCATTGAACCTTTGAAATCTGTCAATTTCCTGGACAACATTTCACAGGTACCACTCACCACGGGTCTCCACACTCGAATACAACCATCACCTTGCGTGAGCAGATATATGTACCCATCTGTGAATAACAAGTTCTGTCAGTGACGAAGTTGTTAGTTGACACAGGAACGGCAGAACCGAAGGCTAGTTGCAAGATGTTGTCGTGTCAAGTGGGGTACTCAAAACAGGATGTCTGGGTTGTTATGTCCCTTCTCGTGACCTGTTATTACAGTCTGATAGGACACAGTGGCTGAACTGGCCTTCTGAGATTGTCTTGCACTGCTCTAGCAGTATCCATATGACATCAAAAAGGAAGCGCAGTGACAAATGAAAATTTGTAACTTGGCTGGGATTTGAACCCAGGTCTCCTGCTCACCAAGTAGATTTGCTGGCATAGTGGTTTTGCACAAATGCAGAGACTACCATAGCATATCTCTCTCCTCAATCCAAATTGCCATTTGCACTTTAGCCCACTCAATATTCTCCCTAAACTCGAACAGCAATGCAGAGGCTTTCCAGCTGCATTGGAATAGCACCTCAGTGTTGAATGAAACAGAGGTGCCTGCCTGAAACCCAGCTTTAATCAAATGAAACTACACTGATCAACCAGAACATTATGACCACCTTCCTAATAGCTGGTATGTCCACCTTTCGCACGGATAAGAGCGGCAGCGCATCATGGCATGTAAGCAATGAGGCTTTGGTATGTCGCTGGAGGGAGATGGCTTCACATCTACACACACACAAGTCACCTAATTCCTGTCAATTCCAGGGAGGAGGGTGATGAGCTCTGACAGACCAGCACATCAACTGGAGCTCACCACTGTGTTGCTCGAACCAGTCCATCATACTCCTGGCCTTGTGATATGGCGCATTATCTTGTTGACAATTGCCACTGCCATTGAGAAATATGATCGTCATGAATGGGTTTAAATGGTCTGTGGCCAGTGTACGATACTCCTTGGCCATCACGGCGTCTTGCATGAGCTCCACTGGACCCATGGATACCAATGTGACTGTTTCCCAGAGGATAATAGAGCTACCGCCAACTTGTCTCTGTCCCTTAGTACAGATGTCAAGGAGCTGTTCCTCTGGAAGATGACAAGATTTGAACCCTCCCAGCGACAGGCCTAAGAAGGTATCAAGATTCATCAGGCAAAGCAATGCTCTGCCCCACTGCACCAAAGTCCAGTGATGATAGTCACATGCCCATTTCAGCCGCAGTTGCCGATGTCATTGTGTTAACATTGTCATATGCTCGAGTCGCCAGCTGCGAGGGCCCATTTAGTTACCCCACAGTTCACTACCTGTCCTGTTTTACCAGTCTGCCCAGCCTACAACATCCAACATCTGTTAACGAGGAGGTGGCTGCCAAACCACACGACATCTGGAAATGGCTTCACCTTGGTTTAGCCCGGTGTTGAAGACTCTCCTCAGTCAAACTCAGATAGATCATGCGCCTTTCCCATTGTACACACAGACAGCATGTGCACTGATACCACATGCACCGTGCATGTGTCTAACTACCAGTCATTCCTCGCCAGGTGACGCTGCTATCACTTAGACAGGTTTATATTGAGAATAGGTTGGTGGTCATAATGTTTTGGCTGATCAGTGTATATTGTTCCAGAGACATTTTCATGTTTCAAACAAGAATTTTCATTCATCGCTTCAGTACATCATAGACATCTGAAACTTGAAAAGGTCTCTGGAACTATATAGTTTCATTTGATTAAAGCACCTATGGCTGGCTATCAGGCATGACTCCTCACTTCATTTCATGCTGAGGTGCTACTCCAATACAACTGGAGAGCCTTCAAGTTTAGGGGGAATACCAAGTGTGCTAGAGTAGTCCACACAGTTGTGCAAAGCCACTGTGCCGGAGTGGCGTGGTGCTTAGTACATCTGCCTGGTGAGCACAAGACCCAACTGCAAATCCCAGACTTGGTATAAATTTTCATTTGTCATAGACACTCGAGACATGACAATGTCTCTGGAAGCATATAGTTAAGAATATGTACATACATCAACATGGTGTACCGTAGGGTTCTATTCTCACTCCTCTGTTTCTCAGGCATATATAAATTATCTTCCACTTGCTCTGCCAGAAAATGCAAATCCTCCTCTTTTTGCATTCAGTGCACTCATTAGAATAAAATTTAGTGCTGGTCATCTTACTGAAAACACAGCTAATACAATATTTGAAAATAACAACAGATTGTGAAAGTCAAATGGATCCTCATTATTTTTTGACAACACTCCAGCCATACAACTCAGTACTTTGAGAACTCCACAAGGTATAAAATAATCTATTTGAACAATAAAGCACAAGCTGCAGAAAGTATTAAATTTTTGGGACTACAGATATCTCAATCTCAACTGGTAAATACACACATAAGAATTAACGAAGTGCCTTACCTAGGTTACATTTGCATTAAGTGAGGTTACTGTCATAGGTGATTTACAAATGAGGTCATTTTGTGTATTTCCTTTCACTAATGAGTTACACAATTATTTTTGCGCAAACTCAACTAATGGTGACGATATTTTTTGAATAAAGGAACACGTCAATATATCACTTTCTTCAAAAAATACTGCAAATGATGGAAATAACAATGGAACCAAAAGCATTGTCTATAAGGACATCAACGGATTAATGTTGGGCCAGAAAGGGGTCAGATACACTGGTAAATGTCTATTCAATAATCTGCAAGAGCATATCAAAATTGTTGAAATTCAATATTGAATTAAAAAACTTTCTGTTGGGTGACTGCTACTGCTCCATTAAAGATTATCTTCACAGAAATCCTTAAAATTAATGTTTATATTTCATTTTATAATTAATATTAGCATTGCAATACAATAATATTTCATAATGTTAAATGGGCCGTGAACCACGGACTTCATGAAGTGGGGTGGGGTAGCTTGTGTGATTCAATGGCTTGCTGTACGTGCAACTGCAATGAAGGGGTATCAGTGGAGAACCCAGCTTAAGATGTAGTTCCATGAAGAGGAGCAACGGCCATTGCAGTAATTGCAGAGGCAACAGGCTGGATGATGCACTGATCTGGTCCTGTAACATTTGCTATAATGGTACTGCAAATGGCTGAAAGCAAGGAGAAACTACAACAGTTTTTTTCCAAAGAGCATGCAGCTCTACTTTATTGTTAAATGATGATTGGGTAAGGTATTCCAAAGATAAATTAGCCTCCCAGTTGGATCTCCAGTCAGAGACTACTTAGCAGTATGTCATCATCAGGAACAACAAGACCATCATAATAGGGGTCAGAGTGCAGAATGTTGGGATCCCTCAATCAAGTAAGTAGGCTCAAGAATTTAAGAAGGGAATGTATTAGTTAAGCGAGTTGGAATTAATGAAGTGCAGTGGCAGAAAGAACTGGGCTTCTGGTGCGGTGAGTACAAAATGGAAACGGCGGTAGTGTGAGAATAAGTTTAAAAATTGATAATAAAATACGATATTAAAAGCCTGAATATACATACTGATGTTCCACAATAACATTTATTTAATAGTTCATTACGAACCAGCTTTTGGCTTCCTAGGGCATCATCATATAACTCAATACAAAACATATAGTCCACACAACTAGAGTGAGATTTCATAGCTGTACAAAGATAGTTTTTCAGAGATATGTGACTTTTACGACTATATGTCGATCCAAAGACACAAACACAATGTAATACCCAAGAAGCTCTAAACAAATAAATCTTACACTGGTCCATGCACAATACTGCCCTTAGCCTAGCAATCATTTATATACCTAACACAAGAATGAGCATACTGTAGCTATTCAGTACAGTACCAAATTTTAAACATTACACACCTTCTCCAGTCTGGGCAAATTGGCTGGTTCTTCTGCATTAGGCATGGTCTATGATGGGCCTTAGAAAGCTTATAAAAAAATTATTTCTTCATGGACGGTTCCTCAGAAAAGCCTGAAAAACGGTTTTTAGGTGCCAAAAGTAACAATTGTGGGGATAGCCACTTCCATAATTTCTATATGTGACAAATAATCGAAATTTTTACCAAATGTTCTTAAAGGTATGTTCTTACAGAACATCGAAACTTTTTCAATATCATAATCTGTAACCTAAGATCCAGAGGTTCAAAGTTACCATACTTACACAAATAATATACGGTCTGAGGCATAAATTTGGATTTAACTGACATAGTTAACACATGGGAAGATTTCCGTAGTCATTGCAATTTTTCTGAAGTTGTCACACTGTTGTTTTTGGTCACCATTTTTTCACCAGTAAAACTTTACGAGGCTCGTCTCTGTATAATGGGCACTTCATGACAATTCAAGCTGTCTTGCCCAGAAATTATTCAATGGTGCCACCCGGCAGCTAAGCGCCTTACAAATAGCTGTTTTGTCACATGAAATTCTTTGTACTTGTAAATCAAACTCCGCATCTTCTTGTATATTGTAGGGGTAACCTAAAAATGTTTTCATTTTCATGTAAAGTAGTGTAAAGTGAACTTGCATTTTACAGGAGACTATTCAGCGTCAACATTATATTGTGCACATTTATCTGTTACTTGTATGTGTGATTATTATGAAAAGGATAGTTGCCACTCACCATATAGCGGAGGTGCTGAGTCGCACAGAGGCACAACAAAAAGACTGTCAGAAAGTGAGCTTTGTAACATTCCATCCTGAATTTTCCATTATACGTGTCAAAGTATATAAAGAAACTGTCAAACTTATCCATAGAATCCGTTTTATATAAGCAGCACACCGTACTACAACAGGGAAAAGAAGGGAACCAGCTGAAAAATGCTCCTGACAGAGGACAAAAAAGATGAATATGCTCTGTTTGGACTCTGCCTCAATCCTCCTCCCACTCTCCTCACCAGAAATTTTGGCATGCAAGCATATTCACACTTATGTGCTAAAAGAGAGTAGCAGAGTGAACTGACGGTGGAAGAGAGTGTTGATAGTGTCATTGGGAGAGAAAAGATAATGCTGATGGGAGAGACGAAGTGACAATGAACGAGAAAGAGGAGGGGGGGGGGGGGGGGGGGGGGTTATGAAGACAAGTGCAGTGGAAGCCAAAGAGAGAGGAGATAGTGATGATCAGTTAGAAGTAATGGCTGTAAAATAAAAACAGAGATGGAATGGGACAAAGTAGTGGCAGCAAAAGAGAGAGAAGACAGTGAAAATGTGAGTTGGGTGGAGGCCATAGATAGGCTTGTGGGGTCTAGACACCTCACACCAATGAAATTTAACATGAAAAAATTTACCCACTTTCCCCATCCTCTATACCCACACATAAAATTACCCAGTCTAGGGGAAAGAAGACATGTGTGCAAAGAAGACAATGGTGGTTGAAGAGAAAGAAAGATTATATATATATATATATATATATATATATATATATATATATATATAAAAATAAGTGAAACTGGCAGCAAAGGAGGGTGTGGTAAGGAACAGCAAGAGAAAGGGATGAAGAGAGTGACAGTACGAGACAATGACAGGAGAAAGAGACAATGTGAGAAAAACAAGACATACATAGTGAGAGGGAGATGCTGAGTAGCAAGGTTTTACTGTAAAGCGACTGCTTAAAAGGATTTAGAATATTCTGTGTTAAAAGAGTGTGAATATATTCCCATGGCAAAATTTTTGGTGAGGAAGGCAGAATGAGAATTGAGGCAGCTGGTTCCCCATTTTTTTTTTTTTTTTTTTTTTTTTTTTGTAGGAGTCTTTTAAAAAGGGGCATATTTGCCATTTCTGTGCTCCGACAGGAGCTTTTTTCAGTTGATTACAGTACATTCAAAGATTGAAGTATAGGGATGTAGAAGCCAAATATGTTGTAAAAGTGAGTAATAGACCAGACCACTATGTTATATGGACAAAACTGGTGAATTTTATGAACAGTTCAAAAAAGGGGGTGGGGGGGGCAGAGGTGAGAAAGGAGTCTTTGTAACGTGGATGTTGAAAAGATAGGACTCATATTGAGAGATATGAAATGGAATGATCACACTGGCTCAGTAGTGGGTAAAGCAGGAGGTAGACTTCAGTTTATTGGTTAATACTGGGGAAGTGCAATCAGTTTACAAAGGAAATTGCTTAAAAATCAAGCATGTGACCTATTCTAGAATACTGCTCAAATGTGTGGGTCCTGTACCAAATAGTACTAACAGAGGTATTGAACATATACAAAAAAGGGCAACACAAATGGTCATATGTTTGTCTGACCCGTGGGAGAGTGTCACAGAGATTCTGAAGAAACTGAATTGGCAGACTCTTGGAGACAGATGTAAACTATCTGAAGAAAACCTACTTACAAAGTTTCAAAAACCAGTTTTAAATGAAGACTCTAGGAATATACCACAACCCCTTACGTATCCCTCACATATGGATTTTGAAGACAGAATTAGATTAATTATGGCACACAAAGAGGCACTGAAACAATCATTCTTCCCACATTCCATACGCGAATGGAATGCATCCTAATAACTGATACAATAGAATGTACCCTCTGTCATTCACTTCACAGGGGTTTGCAAAGTACAGATGTAGATGCAGATCAAGAAATCATCTATTTAGTAATGGAGGGATGGGGTGCGGGGTGGGGGGTTGCAGGCGGTGAAAACTGTAATGGTGGGCCAAGGCCTGAATACTGGAACTAGGTTAAAATGAATGTATGATGCAGTAGTTATGCAAGATAAGACACTTGTAGAAAAAAAGATAGCATGGAAAGCTGCATTAGGCCAGTCTTCAGGGGCAGTGGCCACGACAACAACAAAAACGACATGTACTTTCCACAACAAAGCACATGGTGGCTTCCAGAACACCAATGTAGAAACTGAAGAACTGCCAACCCAAACCATCATATTATAGATAATGCAACATTACAACAACCACATTTCAAAGATCTTGGTTATACTCACATAAATGGTTGAGCAACAATTAAAGCATAGCTGATACATAACATGAATGCTTTATAGGTGTGTGTGTGTGTGTGTGTGTGTGTGTGTGTGTGTGTGTGTGTGTGTGCGCGCACGCGTGCATACGCACACACAATAAAATAGAACATACTCGTGCTGACGGGATATGACTGATATGCAACCTTCTGCATGTTTCATACTAGTTAGCTCAGAGGAAAGGCATTGCACTAAAGTTCAGCAGTATTTTCAATCAGCTCTTTTGCCTATCCAGCTCTCAATGCGTCAACTACACACTGACTGGCTACCTTTGCTCTTAATATTTGCATTCCACCCGAACCTTCTTAGTATCAACTGAATACAAATTTTCACTAACTACACAGTTAGCAGCCTAATGACAACAGAATCCACTGACAAGTTACAGGAACCAGGAAGATAATATTTAGTGACAATACAGGTTGCATTTATGAAATCTGCCATGAAGAAATTTCTACAATTTCCTTTTCTCAACTACCTAAGCTCGTCAATGAAACAAGAAATGCAGTGGCAACCCACATAAATCAAGTGTTCTGCAAAATCAACAAATCCACAGGTACAAATTTCAATAAAACTCTTCTGGACGTGCGACCCTGTCATAATCTGATAACATGATTTTGACTACCACTGCAGATAGCCTACCCTGATGAAGGTATCCCACAATGGTAGCCAAAGCCAATACGTCGGTAGTTTTATCACATCATAACATGAAATATATTGAAATGGACTCCAGCCCTGGAATTCTACACCGTTATATGAACATATAAATGTCTCTCTGAAATTATTACCAGCCATCATTCTATTGTCAGACTAGACCCCAGTATCAACAAAATCAATCATTAAAATCATACAACTAGCTAGCTTTGACAAGAACAAACAACGGTAATGAGTTGCCTTACCAAAACATTTTTTTCCGTCAGTCATAATTTCTCTGACAAGTTTGACGCAGTCCATCACAACTTCTTCTCCTGTGTCAACTTCTTCATCTCTGAGCTGCGTGGATATACTACATCCTGAGTTACTTGTTGGCTATATTACAATCTCTGTCTTCCATTTACTCTCCACAGCTCCATATAACAACATGGAAATTATTTCCTGATGCATTAATATATGTCCTATCACTCTCTCTCTCTCTTCTTCTTCTTCTTGTTAATGTGTTCCACGTGTTCTTCTTCTTGGAAATTCTGCAGACATCCTTCTATTACACCAGATCTCAAATGCTTTGATTCTCTTCTTTCACAGTTTTCTCACAGTTGGTAATTCCCTTCCATACAATGTTGTGTTCAAAATGTACATTCTCAGAAATTTCTTCCTCAAATTAAGGCCACGGTTTTCTCATAGTCGACAATTCCCTTCCATTCAATGGTGTGTTTGAAATGTACATTCTCAGAAATTTCTTCCTTAAATTAAGGCAATATCATACAACTAGTCTTGATCAGGAATGTTCTCTTTGCTTATGCTAGTCTTTTTATGTCGTCCTTGCTTTGATTATCATTTCTCATTTTGCTCCAAGATTACAGTATTCATTCACTTGGTATATTTTGTAGTTCCCGATTCTGATGTTAATTTTATTACTAATCTCATTTCTGCTACTCCTCATTACCTTCATCTTTCTTTCATTTACTCTCAATTCATATTCATTGCTCAGTACACTGTTCAATCCACTCAACAAGCCCTGCATTCTTCCCTGACTTTCACTGAGGATAGCAAAGACATCAACAAATCTAATAACCAATATTGTTTCACCATGAATTTTAATCTAAGTCATGAGCCTTTCTTTTATTTCCATCACAGCCTCTTCAATGTACAGACTCAATTGTTTTCAATCACAGCTCTATCTTCTTAGTCTTCCACACTTACAGTTCTTTCTACGTTCTTATACATACTATGTACTTCCCATACATCTAGCACCATTTTACATTGCCAAACATTTTTTCTAGGGCTCAGTGGTAAAGTGTCATATTAAAAATATATAAGTCTTTGGTTCAATTCCTGGTCAATCCTATCTGAAATTATCTTAAGTCTTGTTTCCATTATTAAGTGTTAACTGTTCCTCTGATGCCTTTACCTTCCCTAAGGCCAAACTGCTCATGCCTAACAAATCTTCAGTTTTCTTTTCTATTCTTGCCAGCAAATTGGACACGTGAGTTGTTAGGCTTTGTGTGTGATAATACTTGAACTTCTCTACCCTTACTATCTTCAGGATTCTGTGGATGATATTCTTCTGAAATTCTCATGCCATTTGTCTCTCAGATTCTACACACTAATTTAAATACTTTAGTTGGCATTTTAAAAATTCTGAAAGAATGCTATCTATATCATCTGCCTTATTTGACTACAAGTCTTTCAAAGGTCTTTGAAAGTCAGGCAGTAATAATATATCCCCTATGTCTGCCAAACCAACTTGTACTACTTCTTCCTCACATCACCAGACAGCTCCTCGCCCTAATGTACAGCGCAATTACACTGCACTTTTTCCATCAACCTGCTCCCTCTCCTCTACACTTAACAATGGAATTCCTCCTGCACTCTTAACATTGAAACCCTTGCTTTTAATTTCACCAAAGGATGTTTTGACTTTTCTGTAGGCTGAATCTGCCCAATTTCTTCCCATTTTTCCTGTTGCAAAATCCGTGATGGTCATGGGGGAAGTTTTTTGAAATTAGACCACTTAGCATGGAATGGCCCATGAGTTAATGTGTTAAATATTTGACGTTAAGCATGTAAGCAAAAAACGCTTAGAAAATATTTCAAATTATGTTTAAAGTTTCTTGGAAGTTGCTAAATGGTCCCATCTTCAAATACTGAGTGAATATAGTCAGGGTAACTGGTGTGCCACGTATTACACTGCCTCATGACATTTGCAAAGCCTCTAATTGTTTGTCTTAATATGTTAAACCTTTACCAAAACAAGTATGTGAGATATTTAAAAGTAAATTTTTATTGGCCCTGATAGTTCTTAGATAGGCAACCTGCAACTTAGACAGTGCACCATGAACATTTAAGCAATAGTAATTTAGATATGGAGGGGTAGGACATTGAGGGGTGATGCAAGAGGGCAGAGGGGGAGGGGGGAGGAAGAAGAGAGCAGAGAGAGAGAGAGAGAGAGAGAGAGAGAGAGAGAGAGAGAGAGGAAGGGACGGGTGAGGAGCATGGGGCAAGAAGGTGGGTGGAGGACGTGGGATCAGTCAAGAGCAAGAAGCTGAACAGGAACATAGCAGGAGAGGCAGGCCAAGAGCGTAGAGGGAGGGGTGGCCACGAGTGTAGCGGGAGAGGTGGGCCAAGAGCATAGAGGGAGGGGCGGGCCAAGAGCGCAGAGGGAGAGGTGGGGCTAGAGGGCAGAGGAAGAAGCGAGGGAATGGGGAGGGCAGAAGAAAAGTGAGTAGAGTTTTGAACATGATATTAGGAAAAGGATTAGATTGCTACTCACTGTAAAGATGACACATCAAGTGTCCTTTTCTTTACTGAAAGGTAGCAGTTTTGCAGACTGGCACAACGGAAGGACTGTTACACATTATAGCTTTTGGCCAAAGCCTTTTTAAAAAAAAAAAAAAGTTGCGCGCACGCCACACACACACACACACACACACACACACACACACACACAAACACAGAGAAGCAAGTACACCTGACACACACACACACACACAGCATTCTATGAAACTGAATCTCTTGCTCTCCAGCATCCGGAAGAGCATTCCAACATTACCTCCATAAGTTTTCCCACTTGCTGACATTCAGCTGCTGCCCTGGGGCACCACTATCCAAATCCCTACAAAACTCCCTCCCAACACTCCAAATCCAAAGCCTAAACAATCCTGGAACACTGTTGTTAACCTTTTCATCAAATCCTCAACCCCACAGTAGTTTCAGTTTTATCCAAAGGCCTCACCTTCAGCCTACACACATATTTAACCAAGCTGAACATGTCAAATACCTACTACTCTTCTTCCAATCCCTGCTAAGGGAACAATTCTTTGATACCAGTCCCTCCAACCAAAGTGAATCCACTGACCCCCCCCCCCCCCCAACACACACACACACACACACACACACACACACACACCTAGTTACGTCTAGGTCATCTCCCAGGAATTCCTTACCTCCAACTTGGCAGCACCATCCTTCCTCAGGTCCCATCCTAAGAATACCAACCTTTCAGTAGAGGAAAGGACAGGCATAAAGTCTCAAAACAGATCCTGAGCTAATCATCTTCCCTGCAGACAAAGGCTCCACCACTGTCGTAATGAGTCGCAGTGACTACCAACTATCTGACTCGTCCACCTATAAACTTTGTCACAGTGAACCCACCCCAGAAGTTCTACGTAACCTCTAATCCCTGATTAAAGCCTTACGTCCTTCTAGAACCTCTCCCCTGAATCCATTTCCCTCCTCACCCCTATGACACCCAACTTCTGTAACACCTCCAATCAATTGCCCGTAATTGAGCCCCCAATGTCTAAGATAGCAACCACTCCGTTCATCACCTCTCCACCAACCCCATCCCTTTACCTCCTGATTCCCTACTGCTCACTGCTGATGCCACTTTCCTACGTACCAACATCCCTCATGCCCATGGTCTTGCCACAAATGAACACTACCTTTCCCAATGTTCTTCGCATTCGAAACCCACCCCATTCCTCAAAAACCTTAATAAATTTATCCTAACACACAACTACTCTCCTCTGAAGGGAAGGTATACAAAAAAATCTGTAGCACAGTCATGGTCACCTGCATGGCACACTCCTATGCCAACCTGTTTATGGACATCTATAACCACCAACAGTAACTACATTTGGACCGCTGCCATCCCTTCCACCCCTCTCATGCAGACTTGCCACCTGGGGATGGCATATCTGCGGTGACAAGAACTCCCTTTCCCAGTATGCTGAAGCTCTCATCAAGGTCTTCACAAACATGCACTCTTCCTTGGACCTGGTCATCAAAAAAATTTCCCACGCCATTTCCCCAAACATCACAATAATCCCATCAACCCCGAGAGCCAGCTACAAAAGAGTGTCCCTCTTCATCAACCAATACCACCTCCGACTGAAACAACTGAACATCTTTCATCATTCCCTGAAATGAAGTACATCCTAACCAAGATCCTTCTCACCTATCCTGAAGTGGTGTTCTGTAGCAAACTCAACCTCCGCAACCTTCTTGTCCATCCCTATGCCCCACCCAATCCCAACCCCTTGCCACAGGGATCATATCCCTGTGGAAGACCTAGGTGTAAGACCTACCCAATGCACCCACCCAGCACTTACTACTACAGTCCTGTAATAGGCTTATCTTACCCCATCAGAGGCTGGGCCACCTGTGAAACCGGCCATGTTGTAAGCCAACTATGCTGCAAGCATTGCACAGCTGTTTATATTGGTATGACTACCAACCAGCTGTCCACAAGAATGAACAGCCAACACAAGACTGTGGCCAAGAGCAAAACAGATCACCCCATGGCACAACATGACACTGAAAATAATACACTTGATTTCAATGTCTGCTGCACAACCCCAGGTCAATGGATCCTCCCCTCTACCACCAGATTTTCTGAACTAAGCAGATGGGAGTTATCCTTAAAACTCATTCTCCACTCGCAAAATCATCCCGATCTCAGCCTACAGTAACCTACTTTCCCCCCACCCTCCACGCGACAGTTTCCATCCCTTCATCCTATCACCTCTTCCCTTTTCACATTCTCTCACCCTCTTCATGAGCCATCCTCTGCCGATGTAGCTGCCTATCCTTTCCACTTCCCTGCTCCTCTCCTTTTCTGTTCTCCTCCTTTTCCACTCCCCATTTTTTCCCCTACATCCCACCTCCAGACACTGCACCTTGTAGTCTCTAGCCCCTGCACACTCCGCCAGACAGTACCATTCTCCCCCCACCCACACTCTGTCATCCCTCCACCTTTCCTACCCCACTCCAGATTTCTATTCCCACATGACAGATGCGTTCCGGTTGGAGCTGTTTGGTCAGTGGCAAAAGTCATTTGCGTGTGAGATGTGCTTGCTTGTGTGAATGTGTGTGTGTGTGTGCGTGTGTTTTAACTGCTGAAGATGGCTTTGGTCAAATGCTATAATGCGTCAGTTTTTTCATTGTGCCTGTCTGCAACTCAATGGATCATTTTTACGGTGAGTAGTAATCTATCCTTTTCTAATACTGTTGATATTGCAACCTGGAGTTTCCATCATTAGATTTGAAAATAAAATTGAAAGCAGTTCTGCTAAACAAAAACATTTTACTAAACATAACAACATACTTTTCACTGATAAGACTCCAGCATTCCTGGGCAAGTCACTCTGGGTTTGATAAGAAATTTTATCTTTTCTATTTTAACATGAAATTAGTAAATTAAAATTTCTGATGACATCAACATTTTATTACCTATGCAACAGCATTCCTCATTTCTTCAGAACATGATGCCATCTACAGTGACTGAGGTACTTTCATTATCCCTCTCAATAACTCTCTAACTCATTTTCTCCTGTTGTACCTGTTCCACTTACATTGCTCTCTTCCATAATCATCCAACCGATTATTAGTGATATCTCTCTTGTTCAACACACTAAATATGTACTTGGAAGAAATGACACTAACTAGCGAAGGGAAATACTTGCTGTTACTGATAAGGTTTTATTCTGCTTTAACAGTATGTAACAAGTACAGAACATCATTAATGAAAATAAAGTGACAATCGGAGACAGTTGTCCTAATTGGAAGGACCATCTGGGAAGAAAATATTGCCTGGTATCCACGAGCTGTGTCTGTGTTCCATGTCAGGAACAAATATCAAAGTTATATACTGGATAGCTGTGTGGCATGCTCTATAGGTGTGATGATGGAAAAGGTTACCCAAGAAATTTTGCATGTACAAAGACTGCCACATTAGAGTAGTGCTTAAGCTATTTGTACCATGCTGTAAGAGAAGATAAACCTGTTCGAATTCCAAAAGTTATATGCAAACATGAATTTGAGTCTGGACAGTATAACAAAAATCTCTTTTGTCCCCCATACCCGTTCTTTTTCATGTATGTCCAACTGCCGGCCACCAACAGAAAATCTTCTTTCTATATTTAAATCATCAAAATCTTCATGTGACTGGTTGATACGTGCATAACCTTCCATGTTATATGGTGCCAGTCCAAATTAATGAGATTCTGGAGTTTCTTGGTTACACTGGAAAAAAATGTAGTAGTTATACTACTCTGGAAATAGTAAATTAGAAGTATGTACAAATAATGTTCCACTTAGGGTATAATCTCTCTCTCTCTATTAAACACGCACGCACGCACGCACGCACACACACAAATAACTATTACTAAACTTGTCACGTTGTAACAATCATATTCATTTATAAAAAGGGATGTACAACCAAACACACAGCATCTAAAACTTACCACTTTTGTGATGAGAGTAAAGTTCTGAGGCATCTTCTGCTCCTCCAATGTCTTCATGTAATTCCTCAAACTCTGTATTTCACTCCATAAACAGAATTTATTCGTTCTTTGTAGCACACAGTTCGTGTAGATTACATCCACAAATATAAAGAAAAGTTGTCAATTGTAATTCAATCTCGCGTATAAATTCTGATTCTTTTGATTGTCATCAAGTTTAAACTTCATATGGTTTTATCAACTGACACAGACTCTACTTGAGAGATCAGTGACTTCCATAAAAGCTGAACATATTCTTATTTAACAATGCAAAAGGCAACAAAATACAGCTCACAGTAATCAATATATTCACTGACACACAATTAACTGAATAACACATAATCAACATATTAAGTATCATGTAAAATAACAGCAGCACAGTAATAAACTGTAGAGAAAGAACACAAATTTGCAATGTGATTAGTCATGTCATTTAGCGTATACTACATAAGGAATAAACCATAGCAATGAATTCTATAATCTGTATCCATATTTTTTTTTATTTTCTACGCTAAACAGTAATAATGCCATACTGTAGATGCTTCATG
Source organism: Schistocerca americana (assembly GCF_021461395.2). Lineage (NCBI taxonomy): Eukaryota > Metazoa > Arthropoda > Insecta > Orthoptera > Acrididae > Schistocerca > Schistocerca americana. Next base: position 432,789,214 of record NC_060120.1, on the reverse strand, counting down.
GGTTCATAACTATAACTCGGCAGTCATGAAGGTTGTCAAAGTTCATTGCAGGAAACAGTAAGTCAAGTGACAAAAACTTCCATTTCAGTTTAACCATTTTACTTCAAATCAGTAGTATCTTGAAGTTACTGATAAATTTAGTTGGTGCTTTTTCTTCATTTGCTTGAAAATTTTCAGTAGCAAATTCATTAAAGTCTTTTTGTAGTCTTTGTCTAAATACCTAGTGCAGGGTGTTCCAACACTGTCCAATAGGGCACTCGTACTCACTTAGCTTGTTCCAATGTATACTGTCATACATACGCTGAGACAAACTTCTTTTGCCGCAAGCAACCAATGACAGCATTTCAAGACTCAGACAATCTCTGTAGCACAAGGAGAGAGAAAAGGGATATACATAAAAGCTGTACTACATAGCGAAGAGGTTCCTCTGAATAGTAAAGCTGCTCACCCAACTACTGTCTAGTTTTGAATTATGAGTCGCTGCATTGAAACATATCTACCTAGTATTCCCATCTTTCAATAAATGTCAGCAAGATCAGACAACATCAATTTGTTGCAGAGCCTGACAGATAAATTTGAGAGTGGCGGGTTTCTCCAAATCAAGGTAACCACAATACATCACTGAGATGATGGCACACAAAATACGTTACGTCAGTATGACCTCTTTGATGGTATGTTCCATGCAATAGACATCCAGCCTCTGGTGAAAATAGAAATATTGCTTCCAGAATGAGATTTTCACTCTGCTGCGGAGTGTGCGCTGATATGAAACTTCCTGGCAGAGTAAAACTGTGTGCCAGGCCGAGACTCGAATTCGGGACCTTTGCCTTTCGCGGCAAGTGCTCTACCATTGAGCTACCCAAGCACGACTCACACCCCATACTCACAGCTTTACTTCTGCCAGTATCTCGTCTCCTACCTTCCAAACTTTACAGAAGCTCTAATGCGAACCTGGAGAACTAGCACTCGTGAAAGAAAGGATACTGCGGAGACATGGCTTAGCCACAGCTTGAGGGATGTTTCCAGAATGAGATTTTCACTCTGCAGTGGAGTGTTTTAATCTGCCAGGAAGTTTCAGAAATATTGCTGTTGCACACCTTGTCTACCCTATGCTCAACTGCCATACTAGAACCCACTCAGATGATATGCAGAGCTATTTCATTTGTGGCAATGAAAGGAGTCTTTACGCTCCAACAAAGCAGTTATCCGAATTGCTCACATATGGATGAACATAACAGATAATTAAGGTAGACTAAATAGAGTAACCCCCCCTGAAAAAAATAAATAAAAAAAGAAACCAAGGAACAATAGGTGAAAGACACATGTAACTCAATGCAACAGCCTGTTTGTTTAGAAAAATAGCTACGAAATGAAGTAATAAACCAACAGACTGAATTACTGCAACACAAACTGCCGATAAAAATCACAGATAATAAAAGACAAACATGAAAATCTGATGCTAACCAAATGAAAGCAGCCAAAATTGAAAAAGAATATTTAGCACATCTGTATAAAAGAAGGGATAGCATCACAGAACAAAAGCAAACAAAGAAGAGGAAGAAACAAAGCTCCCAAAAATTACCTAACAGTCCAAAACAAAAACAAAATCTGGAGTAGCACTGTGTGTTCTAAAACCAAAAAAAAGCTGCAGGACCAGACGGACGAACAGTTGTCTGCTGTCAAATCCATGAAGAGAAATGAGACAATCTTGCAGCTACAGATTTATTGTCGCGACAATGAAAGTCATGACACAAAATATACCTAAACCACCGAAAGTTGGATTATCATGACACAAATGTAGACCTGCAATTAATATTCCTCCTTCAGAGAGAATTTATAGACAGTCTTCCATACTAACAAAATGAGTATTATAGCTCTTGATGAACCACATCACATGCCACACACTAATATACACTGAGGGATAAAAATTACCACAAGGAAAGAGAATTAATGTACGGTAATGAAATTTCAGGAATACATTTGTCTAGGTAACATTGTGCGAGGCTTCTCTCCTCCTTGAAACATTCTTCTTAATCATTTTGGAGGAATTCCGCCTTCCAGACTTTTCCTGTGAAGTGGCTAATATTACACAGTAACAGGCATTGGTAAGTTCACAAAGCCATTTCATTATCCCAAAGTCAAATTCATTAACTTCTGACCGACAATAAGGACAGACTCTCTTTACAATTCTGAGTCCAATTTCATTGTGTGTTATACATACATCTCCCTAGCTACTCAGTCTCACAATCAACGAACTTCACCCTGCACTCTTCTCCAGACTCTGAACCCCTGCCTGCTCTGACATTATGAGTAGCCGTCCTGCATCACCATAGTAGCTTCAATATAAATCACCACACCAATCTGAACACAACTTTACATAAATTCAGCCTTCCATGGTTCAACTCTCACTGTATACGTATTTCTATTAACACCACCACACACAACCTCACAATCTCACTTCAGCAGTATGGGGGCATGCCACCAACTCCCACTGACCCCATGCGCATTTGCATCCTTAAAATTCAGAGGTTAATTCAACGGCAAGATACGCCATTGCAAATGTGAAGTGCTGGTACATTAATAATCTGTGGTAATTGCCAGAATGTTGAATGCAAGCATGCAAATGTGCATGCACTGTGTTGTACAGGTGCCAGATGTCAGTTTGTGGGATGGAGTTCCATGTCTATTGCATTTAGCCTGTTCATATAGGGACAGTTAATGCTGTACGTGGATGACGATGGAGTTCTCGTCCAATGACGGCCTATTATGTGCTTGACTGGAGACAGATCTGGCGACTGAGCATGCCAAGGCCACATGTTGACACTCTGTAGAACATGATTGGTTGGTTGGTTTAAAAGAAGGGGGAAGGGACCAAATTACGAGGTCATCTGTCCTTTGCTCCAAAGGAAACAATGCCACAAGGGTGAGAATAAGACAATGATACTTACACCACAAAACAGAATCAAAGGAAAAACCACAACAAGGACTGAGGGGCAACGAACACTTAAATGGACAAAAGGGGACAAGAAAACCACAAAGACACAAGAAACAGGTAGAAGAGGTTAAAACAAGAAAGCAGGTTACCAAGGCTGACTGACCATAAGGATAAGAAGGAAAAACCAGCAGCTCTGCAACACATTAAAACCTCCACCCCGAAGCACTAGGGTGGGGGACACACAGGGACAAATGATAAAACTCACCCTCATGAATAAAATGTAGAACTAAAGCTGCTGTTGAGGCACTGTCGCCCAACACCGAAAGTAGGGTGCTGGGAAGGTTAAACTGCCAAAGAGCAGTTAAAAGTGGGCAGTCCAGCAAGAGATAGATGACCATCATTCGTGAGCCACAGCGACACCAAGGTGGGTCCTCGCGACAGAGTAGGTAGCCATGCGTCAGCCACATATGGCCAATGCAGAGCTGACAGAATCCCTGCGAGAGGCACGCATGGAGGTCTTCCCCACATTCGTAGTTTCCTTAATGGCATGCAGCTTGTTGTGCGTACTGAGGTTAAGCCATTAAGTCTCCCAAAGTCGCAAAACCTCATGGCATTATACAGAACACAGGTTAGTTTCAGAGAAGCCGATCTCCATAAGCGGTTTCCGCATAGCCTGTTGGCAAGTTTGTTGCCTGGGATTCCGACATGACCTGGGGTCCAGGCAAACACCACTGGACCATTCCAGGGCATAGATCGACTCCTGGATGGTCAGTACCAAATAATGACAAGGCTGCTAAAGGAGTCAGTACACAAGATAAATGTCTCGCCTGGGCATGAGCGGATATTGAGCATGAGATATGGCCGCCAGCTCTGCAGTGAAAACACTGCAGCCATCCGGGAAGGAGTCCATGAACATAGGCAAAGACAACGTGACCATCAGCCATCGAGGCCCTACAGCAGATGCTAGACCATTAATGGCCACAGATATGGAGATACACTCAATATGGAGCCCTGTGGGACCCCATTCTCCTGGATATGGGGGGGGAACTGTGGGAGGCACCAACTTGGACAAGGGAAGTATGAAGCAACAGGAAACTGTGGATAAAAATCGAGAGCGGGCCTCAGGTCATGTCATGCGCTTTTCGTAAATAAAAAAAAAGATGGCAACCAGGTGCTGGCATCTGGAAAAGTTTGTTCTTGACAGACTCGAGGGACACAAGATTATCAGTAGTAGAGCAACCCTGGAAGAAGCCACCCTGACATTTAGCCAGTAGGCCATGTGACTCCAGGACCCAACCCAACTGCCGACACACCATACATTCCAGCAGCTTACGGAGAATGTTGGTGAGGATGATGGGCCAATAGCTATCGACACCAAGCAGGTTTCTACCAGATTTAAGCACAGGAATGATGGTGCTCTCCTGCCATTGCCAAGAACGAACTGCTACACCATCCACGAAATCTCTCTCTCAAACAATAAAAAATTTAGATAATTTCCACCTACCACACAACAAAGAGTGCCATAGTCCAGCCAAAATTTTACACAAATGTCATGGCTCAACAGAGCACACTGTGTGATAATTCCACACAGCATGACAGTTGCATAAACTACACCCATACTAATCAGCTGTTTTATCACATCAGTCGTTCCTGCACTCTGAGTTGCTGAGCCAAGGATAAGCACCGCACCCCCCCCCCCCCCCCCGGTCTCTTTCTCTCCGCACGCGTACACACACACACACAGTTTTCATCATCAACTTGTTAGTCACTGATGTCCTCAGTATCTCTACCCATACAGCAAATACCTATCTTCATTCCATAACTGCAACACCACATGGGACACCCTGATCATCTTGGTTGTACCCAGAGGTAACAAAGTCTTTTGTGATCTCTTTCTTGATTTCAGCCATACAGCACTGGAACAAACTGCCCAGCAATCTGTGACTATACAAAACCACTATGCATTCAAGAGATAGCACCTGCTATCATTGGCATACCTTCCATCTCAGTACATGCAAGCTATTTTCCTTTTGTTGGACAGTGAACCAGTATGTGTCAAATTGTCAACAATACTGATGTATTTCGCATTACTGTCTATTTATGTTTTCTCTTTCCATCTCAGCTGCTAACCTCATCCTATTATTTCTCAATCAACTTCTCCACTTCTGATTACTTCTGCACTACTGTTGTACATCTCTCTTTGATGCCTTTCCAATTGACCTAAACCTTGGGCTCTGCTACAGGTCAGTCTGTCACCACAACCAAGACTTCAGGGGGAGGTATGTCCAATAAGTAACTTTAGCCCATTTCCGAAATTCCATATATTCAATGTTATATCAATCATCATCATCACTATGAACATATATACAATGTACACAGTAATGTTAAATAACTAATGCTGTCTGATTAAGAGTGGGCCCAAATCTTGCCAGGTGAAACACATGCCACTAATAAACAAACATGCTTATCCACAAGAAAGAGCTTTTAGCGACAGTTGATATTATGAAACCTTACGTCATAGCAAATGCAGTGAAAGTACAATAAACCCTGTATATACATTCATTCACACATGCTAATGACCAATTTGAATTCATGAACCAAATGAGAATGCAAAAAGCTATTCCAACAAATAACATCTAGCTACAGAGGGATAGCTTTATTTAAATAACGATACATTTGAAGCTGTTGCTGTACTGAGTTAGAAAAGTCATTCAGAGTGTTGCTGGTAAAATACTGCTACATGTAAGTTCTTTAATTTCCACAGTTTGTTGGGAAAACACAGAAAAACAACATTGTAAATAAACAAAAACAGGGTATGAAGACAAAAATTAATAGAGACAAGAAGATTGCAACCACTGTTTGAGCTTTGGATGACTGTGCACATGTAGTCAAGATTGTTGAATCATGAAGTGTTGCCCATAAAGGCAAAAATTGTTATTTCATTTCAAATAGTGTTAAATGATCTTGAAATTTCAAATAAAATAAAAAAAAGGATGGCTGTCATCAATTTTAGACATGTTTGTACACAAAGTAGAGATTAACAACATCAACAAACTGAAATATGATTAAATAACTTTTATTCACTATTGTCATTACACGCCACATATTCCATGTATGTAAATCACCTGTGTATAAGCTTCCAGTATTCAACAGGCACTGTCAAAATTACTGCTATGATTGGCATCAGCTGAAAGTTTTCTGTCAGTGTAATAGTTATGTATCTTCTTTACATGAAAACAATGTAAGTGTAGTTGTATGCCATCATAGGTTCAAAATAAACAGCACACCACTATTAAACAATGAAATCTTTTGGCGAAAGGCGCTGACCAATTACAGTACAGTACTTGAAAATACAATATGTCATTCTGTCACATAAGCTATAAACAGCCTACTGTGTTACACTAAATTTTCATTTCAACATGTTATATATTAATTTTACAAGTGGTCAAAAAATGTTATATGTTGTAACAGGTGGAACTGCTACAAGTACTTGGCGAACTTGTTCAGTTCTTAAAAAAAAAAAATAGATGTCATACAATGTGAACAATTATAACAAGCGAAACGCAGAGGGATCCACAGACTACAAAAATTCAATGTAGCCTACTTTATATGCACATTAACAAAGAGGGGGAGATGAATACTTTCAAATAGAATATAGTAGATTAAGACACCATGTCGTGAGTGGATCAAAAAACAGGAAGCGATGCCATATGCGAAACGCGATATTTTCTATTGCATCGGTGTCAGCGGCAGAAAGTAAGCATCATACATGGTACCGTTTTTCCAAATACTCCACATATATTTAACAGCACCCGTCTGAAACACTACCACACTGTGTGATGGGCGTTACTGTTTATCAACATTGAACAGAGTATTTACTCTGATGTTGATAAACAGAAACACAAATTACGCAGATTGCAGACGAAGTATTCGCAATAAAATCATCAGACGAGTCTACCTAGCATCAAACAGCATAAATTTTCTTTAACACTTAAGACTGTGAAGAAATTTGTAAACACACATAAAAAACCGCAATAAGCGGTTGTTGTTGCTAAGGTGTCAATCATCGGGGAACGAAGACACGCACATCGCCAGCCGCATAGCACATATCATTAACATTTCGCACCACATTGGTACATTCTGTAAATAAAGTAATATCGTCACAACTGTACTTCCCGAAACAGGCGATACAATGCTCGCAACTACGACGAAATGTATCAAGTCGATAGGTATCTACAAGAACAGATTATTCCGCCACATACACGCATAACGACGATCCGAATCGGTAAAGCGCTTTTCTCTTCGAAAAAAAAACGAAAATGAAAACATCACCAAACATCTACTATGTGCTCGTTGCACAAAATATTTTGTAATTTTCAGAGGCACGAAACTTACCTCGTCAAACATTCCTTCTTCCGTAACTACACTAACTTTTTGTAAACAGTTACAACCACCGATTAAACAACTATCACCAACAACAATATCGATTCTTCAACTGTGACTATCCCCAGAAAGATAAAAACCAAAGGTCTTAGCATCTTGTCCATCCAAGAAATTTATAATCCAGCTCCCATTGAATTACAGCATAGACGAACTCCGCTTGTACGTGAACCACATATCTTTAGCAGTAGTCACGTTTTTGTTTTCCCTGCAGTTGTTTATGTTACAGTGTATGTTACGAGACGAATAAAATACAAATTACATGTTCTACTTAATTTCCATTTATATATTTTTTGAGTTTTTCCACGTCATAGAGTCTCACACGCAAAAATTATCTACGAAATATACATATGAATAGAATAAATAAATAAAACTTACTAACTTAGAGCAGATACTTAAAGCAAAATTACGAACTATTGAGAACTGCAAATGATATCTCTTAATATGAGAAGCTAACATTTTCGAATAATTAATTTGAAAGTGGAAACAAGACAATTTAGGCTTACATATATATAAATACACGCAAACAAAACAATAAAATTATATCCATCCTAAGCTTGATGATTCACAGCCAAATAAGTTAGAAATTCAGAGGTAAAGCTGTAATCAACCTTAAGATTGGTCTGAACACTACAGTAATATAAGCAATGTTCGCACATGCAACAAAAGTGTCATCACACTTAGAGGCATATTGCAGTTGCAATGCACTTGCATGTGCGAATTTCCAGTTTTCAGTGAAACATCTGGAGAGATGTAACTTTCGGCACCCAACAAAAAGTTCAACTTGGTTGTACTTCGTTACGCCACTTTTCTTACTCCTTTGCTCCCTACTAGCTGTAGTTCTGAACATATACATTTTGCAGCAGTTACCGTGAAGTTGCTGCTGCTGCAGTCTATTCCACTGTGTTTTCATGTTACTACTGAAAAAAAGTCAAACCAGTGGTTCGCAGGTACACTTTTGAAGCTTCTGGAACTGCAAGAAGAACAACCCATCCAATGTTTAATTTTCTGTAGCAGTGTGTGTGTGTGAGTACAACATTTGAAAACAATGATGTAGGCCTGTCCTGCAGTCTTGAAAACTCTTTGGATGAATAAGTCAATAAACCTAATACATAAAATCGAGTCGTACTAACTTTGTGACCAAGCACTGTATAAATTGTTTATTATATATGGGAAAGAGCACCGAGTGTGATGTTGCAGCTGTTAAACTAAAAATTGGTTCGAACAGACCACAGTTGTATTGCCAGTCCTTAGTGTCCAATGGGCACAATATTCGGCGATCAGACATGTCGCCATCGTCAGGTGCGCTGACGAACTGAGATTCTGAGTTCTTCTTCTTCTTCTTCTTCTTTTTTTTTTTTAAGCATATTTCATTCCTTCCCATAAGGGGAAGGCGGGCCTTACTAGAGCTTGCTTTGCTCTTTTTCAGCCGAGGGTGTACAGGGGACATCATTTAGTTATTTTATTTTATTCATCTGCATATGTGCTAATGGGAATGGGGAGTACTTATATCTCCCAATTAGGAATTTATTTGCAGGAAAATCGGGGAACAGCTCCGGTATTCATCTAGCAGCCTGAGGAAAACCTGCAAAACCCGGCCAGAGCTGTTGGTGTTCCCACGTTTGGTTGTTGTTTCTTCTCATCCCATGCGCTCCTCTTCAGGTCAGTAGTGGTAGTTGCGGCAGTAGTTGTAGTAGCATCGCTTCTCCTCTTCGTCCCGGAGGCGAGCTTCTTCCTCTTCTCTCCTCCTTTGCGGCCAGTACTCCAGCCAGCTGCACTGATCTCTGCCTCGCTCGTCATAATTTGCGCACACTGATTCCATGATCTCGAGGTCAATTATGTATCTGCTGTCTGTGAAGACTTCTTTCATCAACACTTCTTTGTCGATCAGCGTGGCGCGGTTTGCCTGCTCGGCTTGGTCACTTGCAACAGACGGTTCTGTTTCCGCTTGTACCGCCACCGCTGCTGTTCGCAGCTTGCGCTCGAATGCCTCCCGTAGCATGAGGCAAGCAGCTTCCATCTCCGCATACAGCACGATCTTGAAGCGCGTTTCCGCTTCTTTCAGCGCGGCTTCGATGGTTGCGTCCGTTCCTTCTTGGCTACTGTCCTCTCGTGCACCGTCTTCTGCCACTGCGGCGTCTTCGACTTCCCGGCGGTCTGGCGCCGGCTGACGTCGCCTGTTCGCGGTCGGCCGACCCGCCCCTTTGCCACTCTCACTGGCAGTGGGGGTGGCTGTTCGCTCAGGGGGACAGCGTGTTGCCATCTCGTTGTTCCTCTGCGCTGGGGACGAGCGTGAGGATGTCTTGCGTCGTCTTCTCCATCGTCTCATCTTTTTGGCCTTGGCATGTTCTTCAGGTGCAGCTCGCTGCACCTTGATGATTTTGGCATGGTCCACAAAGGCCTTGCAGCCACGCCAGCTGGCCATGTGCAGCTCGCCACAGCGGACGCACATCGGTGCTTCTTCTTGTAGTCTTGTGCATACGTGGCTGTATGGTTGCCAGTGCACTTGACACAGGTTGACTAGTTGCGGCAGTATTTTGCCACATGCCCCTCTTGTTGGCACTTAAAGCACTGAGGCCTGGTGTCCAGTTCCACAGGCAGAGGCTCCATCGTCACGTCGAATCCCAGGATGCTGTTGATCCTGAGTACTTGGTCCACTGGGGTCATCCCTGGTGTGTTCACAGCCAGGATGAATAGTGGAGGTCTTCTCCTGTTGGTTCGGTTATGTAGCTTTACCGCTACGTCTCCGAGCCCGTCGGCTCGTAGTGTTCTCCGTACCATATCCTCGGAGCATAGCCAGGGAAGCCCTCTAAGGAGGGCCTTCATGTTTTCTTTCTTCTCTTTCAGCTGGGGCTTCTCTTGGGCCAGCGTTCTGTATGCCTCACGGATTGGTGTAAACACCTTGGAGTCATAGAAAATCCCCTCCCCCTGCGATGCGTTATCTCCGCTGTCCGCACCCGCAGTTGCATGTCGGAGGTCGCTGAGACGCTGGCGTCGGCGTCTGTGGTGGCGTTGGTGTAATTGCCTCATCCACGCTGGTCTCTCGTTCGTTTTCTCTCCTGAGCGTCTTTTCAATTAGACTCAATGCTGGTTCCCATGCCTTTCTAAGGCTATAGCTGCAATCTCGGTAGATGACTACGAATTTCGATAGCCTATCTAACGACGCTGTCCCAGTATTTAGATGTCTGTGCCAAGACCCTGGTATGTTGGTAATTCATTTCTTGATTTTCGGGCAAACAGTGCTCTGCGACCGCCGACTTGTTGGAGTAACTAAGTCAAGTGTGCCTCTGATGTTCTCGGCAACGATCTTCGATGGTGCGCACTGTCTGTCCAATATAAGTCTTCCCACTCTGACACAGGATCTTGTATATGCCGGCCTTCCGCAAAATCGTCTTTGAGACTTCCCTATAATGCTCGTGTTTTATTGGGTGGGTAAAAGACAGTTCCTACTCGGTGTTTCTCCAATATCCGTGCTATTTTCGCTGATAGTGCGCCAGTATACTGTATATAGGGAATGGCCATCTCTTCCTCCGTACTTCCTCCGTCTCCACACGCTGTACTGTAGAGGTGGGGCGGAGAGTGCGTCTGATCTGCAATTCCGAATACCTGTTTTTCCGGAATACAGTTGTGAGGTGTTCCGGCTCATGGGGCAGACTCTCTGTGTCAGAGATGGTGCATTCCCCGTGCATCATTATTTTCAGCGCCCCATTCCTCTGTCAAGGGTGGTGGCAACTATTCGCATGCAAATACAGGTCAGTGTGCGGTTTCTTCCTGTATACCCCGTGGCCCAGGGTGCCATCTGCTCTTCTTTTGAACATGATGTCCAGGAATGGTAATCTTCCTTTTGCTTCAGTCTCCATAGTGAATTTGATGTCCGGATGTATGTAATTCAGGTGTGTAAGGAAGTCTAGGTGGTTGTCCCTTTCATCGGGCCTGATCACGAACATATCATCCACATAACGGAGAAAACAAGTAGGTTTCCATTTGGATGACGCCAAAGCTTCCTCCTCGAAGTATTCCATATAGAAACTCGCGACCACAGGCTAGAGTGGGCTTCCCATTGCAACTCCTACTGTTTGCTCATAGTATTCTCCATTAAAGAGAAAATACATGGAGGTCAGAACGTGCCTGAAAAGGTCAGTCATCCACTCGTCAAATCTCTGTGCAATAAGCTCAACTGACTCTCAAAGAGGCATCCTGGTGAATAATGAAACAACGTCAAAACTCACCAGGATATCTGAGTCTTTCAGCTTGAAGTTTTACGAAATTCACAGAATTACGAACGTGATGAGGGCATTTACCCACATAAGGGCTTAGTAATTCTGCCAGGTATTTGGTCAGCAAATATGTAGGTGCCCTAATGTTGCTGACAGTTCGGCGTAGCGTCACCCCTTCTTTGTGGACTTCAGAGAGTCCATAAAGTCTTGGCGGTACAGGTCCTTGAGGTGTCAATTTCTTTGTGACACCCACTGGTAAATCTGCGTCCTTGAGAAGAGCCATAGTCTTGTTCTCCACCTTCTTTGTGGGGCCAGCGTTGACCTTCCTGTAAGATTCGTCATTTAGCAGGCTCTGCATCCTCTCAATGTAGTCCTTATGAGAAAGAACAACCATAGCATTGCCTTTGTCAGCCGGTAAGACAACAATCTCAGGGCTCTGTTTCAGGTCTCAAATGGCTGCCTCTTCCTGCTGGTAATATTCGACTTGATCGGTTTAGTTCTCGTCAGAGCACAGAAGGTTTCCTGGCATACTTCTTCAGCTGCTTCAGGTGGTAGTCGTGCAGCAATCTGTTCAACTGCACTGACAATGTCCACTACTGGCGTTAAACTAGGTGTGGGAGCAAAATTAAGTCCCTTCTCCAGAACAGAAACTGCATCCCCAGTCAGTCCAATGACTGTGATATTGATGACCGTCTTGCGTTGGGCCTCGAGCGATGATTTGTCAGAGAGATGAGAATATCTGACTTCCAAAAGCCTTCTTACATGCAGAATCGGCGGTCACCCATGTAACACCATCAATCCAGTACCAGATACTGGAATTGAATGATTGGCTAGTTGTAGATGTAGATTACGAGCTTCCTGGGAGTTGCTCTCAAGGCTGCGCCTAGTAAAGTGCAGAAGGAAGATTACGATTCCTGGACGTTATGGTCAAAAGAAGAGCAGATGGCACCCTGGGCCACGGGGTATACCGGCAGAAAACGCACACCGACCTCTATTTGCATGCGGATAGTTGCCACCACCCTTTGCAGAGGAATGGGGTGTTAAAAACACTGGTGCACAGGCCGTGCACAATCTATGACTCAGAGAGTTTGCCCCATGAGCCGGAACACCTCAAGTCTGTATTCCGGAAAAACGGGTACTCGGAATGGCAGATCTGACGCGCTCTCCACCCCACCTCTACAGTATAGCGTGTGGAGACGGAGGAAGCGATAGCCAAAGACTATATACCGTATACTGGCGCACTATCGGCGAAAATAGCACGGATATTGGAGAAACACCGAGTAGGAACTGTCTTTTGCCCACCCAATAAAACACGAGCATTATTGGGAAGTGTCAAAGACGATTTTGAGGAAGGCCGGCATATACCAGATCCCATGTTACTGTGGAAACACTTATATTGGACAGACAGTGCACACCATCGAAGATCGTGGCCGACAACATCAGAGGCACACTCGACTTAGGTACCCGAACAAGTCGGCGGTCGCAGAGCACTGTTTGTCCGAAAATCAAGAAATGGACTACCAACATACCAGGGTCTTGGCACAGACATCTAAACACTGGGACAGCGTCGTTAGAGAGACTATTGAAATTCCTAGTCATCAACCGAGATTGTGGCTATAACCGCAGCATGGCATGGGAAACAGTATTGTGTCTAATTAAAAAGACGCTCAGCAAAGAAAACGAACGGGCTACCAGGCCGGATGAGGCAATTTCACCGACGCCACCACAGACGCCGACGCCAGCGTCTCAGCGACCTCCGACGCGCGGCAGCGGGCGCGGACCGCGGAGAGAACACCTCGCAGGAGGGGCTTTAACACGACTCAGTTCGTCACTGCACCTAAGTTCCGCTTGTGCAGCCGTGGCGAGAGGGTCGCTGTAGGCGAGCGCTCGTTACTGTAGAGGCCGAGCTGTCGGATTGGCAAGTGAAGCTGGCCTGAGTGGCCAAGCGGTTCTAGGCGCTACAGTCTGGAGCCGCGTGACCGATACGGTCGCAGGTTCGAATCCTGCCTCGGGCATGGATGTGTGTGATGTCCTTCGGTTAGTTAGGTTTAAGTAGTTTTAAGTTCTAGGGGACTGATGACCTCAGCAGTTAAGTCCCATAGTGCTCAGAGTCATTTGAACCATTATTTGGCAGGTGAAATTGCAAATTTTCGTCTTGCCGTTCTAACGGCAAGAACAAAATTGTTGCGTAAAGCACGCACTGCACCATGGGCAGAAAATCGAATAATAAAAGGAACACAGTAACAAGGAGTCCGTTGATCGAAGTATCCGCTGTGAAGGGAAACTTTGCGAACGACGGACAAGATACATGTGAAGAAGAACAAGCCGCCCACGACTTCACGCTGCCGCCATCGCCGATCTATATCCGATGCTGGGACGATTGGTGGGATATATACAGCAAACTGAAGAACGTTGCGACAGGCCCACTGAAGGTGAAGTGTCTGGATAATGACACTTTACTGGAAGTGCAACCAAGTTGCATCTATGGCTCCAAGATGTTCACACCTATCCTGGAGGCAAACAGATCGCCGGCCCAAGAGAAGCCCCAGCTGAAAGAGAAGAAAGAAACATCAAGGTCCTGCTTAGAGGGCTTCCCTGGCTGTACCATAAGGATATGGTACAGAGAACACTATGAGACGACGTGTTCGGAGATGTAGTGCTAAAACTACACAACCGAACCAACAGGAGAAGACTTCCACTATTCATCCTGGCTGTGAACACACCAGGGATGACCCCAGTGGACCAAGTACTCAGGATCAACAGCATCCTGGGATTCGACGTGACGATGGAGCCTCTGCCTGTGGAACTGGACACCAGGCCTCAGTGCTTTAAGTGCCAACAAGAGGGGCATGTGGCAAAATACTGCCGCAACTAGTCAACCTGTGTCAAGTGCACTGGCAACCATACAACCACGTATGCACAAGACTACAAGAAGAAGCACCGATGTGCGTCCGCTGTGGCGAGCTGCACATGGCCAGCTGGCGTGGCTGCAAGGCCTTTGCGGACCATGCCAAAATCATCAAGGCGCAGCGAGCTGCACCTGAAGAACATGCCAAGGCCAAAAAGAAGAGACGATGGAGAAGACGACGGAAGACATCCTCACGCTCGTCCCCAGCGCAGAGGAACAACGAGATGGCAACACGCTGTCCCCCTGAGCGAACAGCCACCCCCACTGCCAGTGAGAGTGGCAAAGGGGCGGGTCGGCCGACCGCGAACAGGCGACGTCAGCCGGCGCCAGACCGCCGGGAAGTCGAAGACGCCGCAGTGGCAGAAGACGGTGCACGAGAGGACAGTAGCCAAGAAGGAACGGACGCAACCATCGAAGCCGCGCTGAAAGAAGCGGAAACGCGCTTCAAGATCGTGCTGTATGCGGAGATGGAAGCTGCTTGCCTCATGCTACGGGAGGCATTCGAGCGCAAGCTGCGAACAGCAGCGGTGGCGGTACAAGCGGAAACAGAACCGTCTGTTGCAAGTGACCAAGCCGAGCAGGCAAACCGCGCCACGCTGATCGACAAGGAAGTGTTGATGAAAGAAGTCTTCACAGACAGCAGATACATAATTGACCTCAAGATCAGGGAATCAGTATGCGCAAATTATGACGAGCGAGGCAGAGATCAGTGCAGCTGGCTGGAGTACCGGCCGCAAAGGAGGAGAGAAGTGGAAGAAGCTCGCCTCCGGGACGAAGAGGAGAAGCGATGCTACTACAACTACTGCCGCAACTACCACTACTGACCTGAAGAGGAGCGCATGGGATGAGAAGAAACAACAACCAAACGTGGGAACACCAACAGCTCTGGCCAGGTTTTGCAGGTTTTCCTCAGGCTACAAGATGAATACCGGAGCTGTTCCCCAAATTTCCTGCAAATAAATTCCCAATTGGGAGATATAAGTACTCCCCATTCCCATTAGCACATATGCAGATGAATAAAATAAAATAACCAAATGATGTCCCCTGTACACCCTCGGCTGAAAAAGGGCAAAGCAAGCTCTAGTAAGGCTCGCCTTCCCCTTATGGGAAGGAATGAAATGTGCTTTAAAAACAAAAGGTCAGTGCGCCTGATGATGGCGATATGTCTGATAGCCGAAATATTGTGCCCGTTGGACACCACAGACCGGCAGTACACCCGTTAATAATAAAAGAAAATAATGGCATCGATGATAATAAAACAATATTGTATTTTCTTAAACGGTGCGCATATGGAATACATACTCCTCACTTATTCATAGCGACCCCAAAATGGCGGTCTACAATTACTCGCTTAAAATGGCGTGCTTCTCAGTCGTTCACTAGCTGAGCGCGAATCCTTCCTTCCTCCTACAGCTACACGAAAATCTCCTCTCTTTTTTAACAACTGAAAATCAAAATTACATGAGGGTAGGCATAGGCTCTATGATGGGCTACTGCTTCATCTTTTTTCTTTGCCTTTAAAGAAGACGAAAAAATAAAAGAAATGTAAAAGATTTATCACACCGTGGACTGTTCGAGCAAGAAATACGCTGAGGGAAACTGAAGAATCACATAAAAATTGGTTATTTGAAAAGTCTAGATCAACGAATACAATAACATTATAAAATCTTCGAAGAGTGCTGTATCTGCAGATGGTATTTACAGTACGTTCCAGCTGTTGGTTAGTTTGTAATAGCAGACAGCATTTTCGTCTTCGAGTATTATTTCTTTCGTAAACGCATTTGTGGTCCCTGATTTATCGCCGTGCGAAATCTATTTTCTGATCTATAATTATCGTCTTCCTTGTATTTAACTCTTGTCACAGCGCTAATGCCGTAACCTGCACTATAACATAAATAACCTCCTAGATGAGTTCAGTTGACATCATGCTGGAAGCTGTGTAACTATATTGAATTTGTGGTGCCACATTAGTTTCGTATGCGAACTCGGCTTAACGCCAGGTTTCCACAGCAAAGAATTTCTTAAACATGTATCCCCACCACACCACTCATGAAAATCAACTTACATGTGGAAATAGTCTATTTGCAAACTGTCATGCCAACTTATGCATAAGTTACGAATTGAAAGGTGTTCTGCTTTCTTGCATGATGTCACTATCCCCACCATCACCTGTGAGCTTCAGGAATTGCCCTTAGGTGGATCTGCTCTCATTCTGCTCTTGTTCAGTTGACAGCACATTGTGCATGTAAGCATGGTGATGGGTGAATAAGAAATTCGTGACCATGGAAATCTGCCTTTACACGTTATGATAGCAGCAGAAATATACCAACCAGAAGTGCCATTTGCTGTAACTTGTGAAGTATCTGTTTCTTCATGATCATTATGTATCCTGGTGTATAAATGTCAAAGTATTTATGACAAGGAAGAATATGAATGTTATTGCGCCTCGTTTCATTCACAGCAATTTAACCTGTGCTCATAGTTGTAAATTGGAGCGTAGATTTATGGTAACAGTTTACCACATATCGTAAATGTTAAGCATATAAGTAAGAGACATTAGAATGTAAATAAGGCTAGATCTCACATCAGGTGCAGAAACACTACAGCGTGTCTGCACTATTGCACTGCCAAAGGCAAATCGACATCAACTCTGCAATTATCCCTTATGCTAGGCTTGAGGCATAAGATTGCCACTTTCTCTGTTGGTTATCGTAGTTTCTCCCAAAGCCTTACATTGTTGAGCAATTAGTAAGTGACATTTAATGATAAGAGTGACATGTTTGAGATAAATTGTCAGTGAGCCATCACCTTGAAGTGGCATAGTGCAAGCTATAACACCAAACAGCTAAATATGGAAATATTTCTAAATGAGTATAACATCTGTTGCACAGGGTCAAGTATAGTACCAGTAGGGTGTAATGGTCTCTAGAACTAAACACAAGTGATGTAATTTAATTCTGCAGTTATGTGTATAGTGAGTTATAAGGCATGTTCCCACCAGAGGTAGTAACTTTTGAACCAACTGTACAGGACAAGGGGTTATTTTTAGGATATATGGTGCGAAATTGTGATTTAGTGTGTTTCAGTGCGCGATGCGCCAGTCTCACGGCAGACAGCGGACGAAGGTTAGCTCGTTATGCAGGTGAAACAGTTTTGCAACGAGCGTCGGTATGTGTGTATGTGCGCGGCAGCCACTAACAGCCAGAACGCAGCATTAGCAGAATTAAGCAGGCGAGGGCCGTGTGTGGCGCGGTTGCGTTAGCCAACTCGTCGAGAACGTTCTAATAAACACGCCGCCGCGTAACCGGCGGATTCAGCAGCGGTCGGCACTATTTAAGGGTAACAGAGGTGGGCGTCGGCATTCGGTTCGACCGATTGGGCGTTCGGTTGCTGTTAGGTCGTCGTCATCAGTGACGCTGTCCCTGAGGACCGGCCAGCGGAGGGCATTGCCCGCTGCTGCACTGGCGACTCCCGGCGTCGTCACGAGCTGCAGCGTCTCCAAGAGGCGCGCTGGGCCAGGCCTCATGCTGCTGACCTCCTACCACCTGCGCAGCCGCTGACCGAGCACGGCGTCGCGTTCCCCGGGCTGCGTGCATCAACACGTCTCCACCATGACATGAGCGGTGGGGCTGAACTACCGGAAAATGTATTGGAAGAACCAACAATAAAGAGGAAGATTGCTAAAAACAGCCACCTTCTTCTACCCAGCCACGCCGTACAACACCGACCATGCCACCTGCTCCGGTCATCCTATTACAAGTGGTGTCAGTCGAGCAACCTGCGCATCACACACTCCTGTTACAATTGGTGACAGTAGTGGTCTCTCTGGATTGGAGGAAATTGTGGCTGGTAATCGACGAAGATATGTAGCACCTGAGAAGGGCAACAATGGATCAGCAACTCCTGCAACATGACAAGCAAGTGCCAGTTTTTCGTTTGGTGGTTTGTCTGAACCTGTAGTATAGTCCGTCTTCCCTTCCTGTTCTTCTTTCTGGGCTTACTGTAGCCTTGATTCGATAGCTTGTAGTGATGGAGCGGTCTGTGTCAGCTGAGGTGGCTATTCAGCAGCTACTTGAGTGAGTGTCGGAATTAGAGATAGAGCTTGCTTGGTCTAAAGAAGTGAGCAAGGAACAGTTTCCTGTTAATGCAATAATTCTTAACACTAACGCTGTGTCTTTGGTCACCTCTTTCTCGGGAAAAGCTGGGGAGGATGTTATGATTTTTCTTAAACCTTAACACAGCCGATAAATTGGGAAATTGGGACGCAGAAACATTTTTGCATGTGGCTAAGTTGAAAGTAACTGGGGATGCCAGAGCTTACAATACATGCCATGAAGAATTAAGGGATGCTTGGACATTTGAAGTATTCAAAAAAGAGTTGTTGGAAAGGTATCGGAGGAAAAATATGTCTAGATATTATCGGGAACAATTGAATAGAATGTATCAAAGGAATGGGGAATCAATAGAAGCTTTTGTAGATCAAATTAGAAAAAGTAATGTTAATACCTATGAGCTAACGGATTCCGATAGTGTTAATGAAGCCATTCTGCAGGAAGCTGATCAGAGGGCACTAGACGCATTTTTGCGGGGAATACAACCCGAAACCTCCCACAAGATTAGGATGGAATTCCCTACGACTCTTAATGAGGCACTCGGAATTGCTGTGGCGTTAGAGGAAGTTCAAGCAGTAACAAAGATGTGGGACAGGAAAGCAGTGTTTAATGCAGAAATAAAATGTTTCAGATGTGGTCGGATGGGACACATTAGACACGATTGCAAGGAAGTACAGTGCAGGAAATGCAGACGTTGGGGTCATCGGGAGCGAAATTGCAATGGGTCCTGGCAGAAACATGATAGGAAACCGCAATGTGGGACTCACCCCCCTCAGTTAAACGGGACAGGGGGTGGTGTGTCCACTGTGAAACACCCCCGGTAAGAATTAATGCTAGTGCAGAATCAGTGGCAGACTTTTTTCTGACCGGCTTGGTGAGGGGCAGGCAGCGCAGATTTTTCTTGGTTCCCCTACGAGCCGTGGCCTTGCCGTTGGTTGGGAGACTTGCATGCCTCAGCGATACAGATGGCCGTACCATAGGTGCAACCACAATGGAGGGCCATCTGTTGAGAGGCCAGACAAACGTGTGGTTCCTGAAGAGGGGCAGCATCCTTTTCAGTAGTTGCAGGGGCAACAGTCTAGATGATTGACTCATGTGGCCTTGTAACACTAAGCAAAACGGCCTTGCTGTGATGGTACTGTGAACGGCTGAAAGCAAGGGGAAACAACAGCCATAATTTTTCCCAAGGGCATGCAGCTTTACTGTTTGGTTAAATGATAATGGCGTCCTCTTGGGTAAAATATTCTGGAGGGAAAGTAGTCCCCCATTCGGATCTTCGGGCGGGGACTACTCCAGAGGATATCGTTATCAGGAGAAAGAAAACTGGCGTTCTACGGATCACAGTGTGGAATGTCAGATCCCTTAATCGGGCAGGTAGGCTAGAAAATTTAAAAAGGGAATTGGATAGGTTAAAGATAGATATAGTGGGAATTAGTGAAGTACGGTGGCAGGAGGAACAAGACTTTTGGTCAGGTGAATACAGGGTTATAAATACAAAATCAAATAGGGGTAATGCAGGAGTAGGTTTAATAATGAATAAAAAGATAGGAGGCGGGTAAGCTACTACAAACAGCATAGTGAACACATTATTGTGGCCAAGGCACTAAACCCACGCCTACTACAGTAGTACAAGTTTATATGCCAACTAGCTCTCCAGATAACGAAGAAATTGAAGAAATGTATGATGAGATAAAAGAAATTATTCAGGTAGTGAAGGGAGACGAAAATTTAATAGTCATGGGTGACTGGAATTCAAGAGTAGGAAAAGGGAGAGAAAGAAACATAGTAGGTGAATATGGATTGGGGGTAAGAAATGAAAGAGGAAGCCACCTGGTAGAATTTTGCACAGAGCATAAATTAATCATAGCTACCACTTGGTTCAAGAATCATGAAAGAAGGTTGTATACATGGAAGAACCCTGGAGATACTAAAAGGTATCAGATAGATTATATAATGGTAAGACAGAGATTTAGGAACCAGGTTTTAAATTGTAAGACATTTCCAGGGGCAGATGTGGACTCTGACCACAATTTATTGGTTATGAACTGTAGATTAAAACTGGAGAAACTGCAAAAAGGTGGGAATTTAAGGAAATGGGACCTTGATAAACTGGCTAAACCAGAGGTTGTACAGAATTTCAGGGAGAGCATAAGGGAACAATTGACAGGAATGGGGGAAAGAAATACAGTAGAACAAGAATAGGTAGCTCTGAGGGATGAAGTATATAGTGGACTGACAAGACAGCCAGTTCACAGTGACGGGTAACCGAAAGGCACACACTTAAACTCAAGCAGGCTGGCTTGAGGTCTGAAACAGTATACGGAATGAATGCTATAAAGAAAAGTACGTAGCTTCTGGAATACTTAACTTTAATCCATCATTTGTATACATCGTTCTTGATGAGACATGTTTCATAGGATAACTATCAATTGCTATGGCGCCTTGCTAGGTCGTAGCCATTGACTTAGCTGAAGGCTATTCTAATTATCTTCTCTGCAAATAAACGAGGCTTCGTCAGTGTTGCATCGCTAGCTAAGTCGTCCGTACAACTGGGGCGAGTGCTAGTAAGTCTCTCTAGACCTGCCGTATGGCGGCGCTCGGTCTGCAATTACTGACAGTGGCGACATGCGGGCCCGTCGTATACTACCGGACCGCGGCCGATTTAAAAGCTACCACCTAGCAATTGTGGTGTCTGGCGGTGACACCACAAAGTAGTGAAGGCAGCAGATGATCAAGTAGGTAAAAAGACGAGGGCTAGTAGAAATCCTTGGGTAACAGGAAGATATAAAGAATTTAATTGATCAAAGGAGAAAATATAAAAAGGCAGTAAATGAAGCAGGCAAAAAGGAATATAAACGTCTCAAAAATGAGATCGACAGGAAGTGCAAAATGGCTAAGCAGGCATGGCTAGAGGACAAATGTAAGGATGTAGAGGCTTACCTCAATACGGTTAAGATAAATACTGCCTACTGGAAAATTAAAGAGACCTTTGGAGAAAAGAGAAGCACTTGTATGAATATCAAGAGCACAGATGGAAATCCAGTTCTAAGCAAAGAAGGGAAAGCAGAAAGGTGGAAGGAGTATATAAACTTATAGAGGGTCTGTACAAGGGCGATGTACTTGAGGACAATATTATAGAAATGGAAGAGGATGTAGATGAAGATGAATTGGGACAGTCGATACTGCGTGAAGAGTTTGACAGAGCACTGAAAGACCTGAGTCGAAACAAGGCCCCGGGAGTAGACAACATTCCATTAGAACTACTGACGGCCTTGGGAGAGCCAGTTCTGACAAAACTCTACCATCTGGTGAGCAAGATGTATGAGACAAGCGAAATACCCACATACTTCAAGAAGAATATAATAATTCCAATCCCAGAGAAAGCAGGTGTTGACAAATGTGAAAATTACCGAACTATCAGTTTAATAATTCACAGTTGGAAAATACTAACGCGAATTCTTCACAGACGAATGGAAAAACTGGTAGAAGCCAACCTCGGGGAAGATCAGTTTGGATTCCGTAGAAATATTGGCACACGTGAGGCAATACTGACTCTACGACTTATCTTAGAAGAAAGATTAAGGAAAGGATAACCTACGTTTCTAGCATTTGTATACTTAGAGAAAGCTTTTGATAATGTTGATTGGAATACTCTCTTTCAAATTCTGAGGGTGGCAGGGGTAAAATAAAGGGAGCGAAAGGCTATTTACAATTTGTACAGAAACCAGATGGCAGTTATAACAGTCGAGGGGCATGAAAGGGAAGCAGTGGCTGGGAAGGGAGTGAGACAGGGTTGTACCCTCTCCCCGATGTTATTCAATCTGTATATTGAGCAAGCAGTAAAGGAAACAAAACAAAAATTCGGAGTAGGTATTAAAATCCATGGAGAAGAAATAAAAACTTTAAGGTTCGCCGATGACATTGTAATTCTGTCAGAGACAGCAAAGGACTTGGAAGAGCAGTTGAACGGAATGGACAGTGTCCAGAAAGGAGGATATAAGATGAACATCAACAAAAGCAAAACAAGGATAATGGAATGTAGTCGAATTAAGTCGGGTGATGCTGAAGGAATTAGTTAGGAAATGAGACACTTAAAGTAGTAAAGGAGTTTTGCTATTTGGGAAGCAAAATAACTGATGATGGTCGAAGTAGAGAGGATATAAAATGTAGACTGGCAATGGCAATGAAAGCGTTTCTGAAGAAGAGAAATTTGTTAACATCGAGTATTGATTTAAGTGTCAGGAAGTCGTTTCTGAAAGTATTTGTATGGAGTGTAGCCATGTATGGAAGTGAAACATGGACGATAAACAGTTTGGACAAGAAGAGAATAGATGATTTCGAAATGTGGTGCTACAGAAGCGAATGCTGAAGATTAGATGGGTAGATCACATATCTAATGAGGATGTATTGAATAGAACTGGGGAGAAGAAGAGTTTGTGGCACAACTTGACAAGAAGAAGGGACCGGTTGGTGGGACATGTTCTGAGGCATCAAGGGATCACAAATTTAGCATTGGGGGGCAGCGTGGAGGGTAAAAATCCTAGAGGGAGACCAAGAGATGAATACACTAAGCAGATTCAAAAGGATGTTGTTGCAGTAAGTACTGGGAGATGAAGAAGCTTGCACAGGATAGAGTAGCATGGAGAGCTGCACCAAACCAGTCTCAATAGTGAAGACCACAACAACAACAACAACACTGGGCCTCAGGTATCCGTGTCGCGTAGAAATGTACTCGGTAAAGTAGAATTAAAACCGCCATGCTGGACGTTAAGTCGCGTGGGTGTGGGACAGGTGAAGTCACTCGGATCAGCGGTGTTAAACTACTGAGTGGAAATAAGGAACTTCCAGGTGAAGGTAGAAGTTCCTCCAGTTGTTGGCAGCAGCTATGATGTCATACTCGGATTGGATTTCCTGGTTGCGCATCACGCAAAAGTTAACCTGGAACGGCGTACAGTAAAAATGGACGGAATACAATTTCGTCTAGGTTCTACAGCCAAAAAAACATTATTGTCGCAAGGAACCGCCCAGACGTCGGGTGGGCCACCAAAACTGCGTACAGGGTCCCTTAGGGTTAACTCGCGGGATACTATACCGAAGGGTACAGGGAAAATAATCTGGGCAGATGTTGGAGCTAGCGTGCAGGTAAATTCGTTGTGTGTCGTTGAACCTTTGTCTGAGAATGAGCCGCTGGATAAAATGAAGTGTTTTACGCGCCGTTGCGTGTCCTACGTGCTGGAGATAGAAGGTAAAAAGGTTGTGCCTCTCAGTATTGATAATTTTGGCCTTGAAGAGGTGCAGTTAGCACGGGGTACCGTAATAGCGAATTTGGAGATGATAGGGGAAAATGAACTGGATAAGGATTTCGCAGCAGATTACACATTGCTGGGAGAGTCTGTCAGCTGGTCCGCACTGAGGGGTAAAGTAGCACATTTAGAAGGGCAAGACAGAGAAGTCATGGAGAACCTTTTGACGGAATATAAAGAATTATTTAATTCTCATGGTCCACTGCCCCCACACCATTAGTT
This sequence comes from Schistocerca americana, assembly GCF_021461395.2. NCBI lineage: Eukaryota > Metazoa > Arthropoda > Insecta > Orthoptera > Acrididae > Schistocerca > Schistocerca americana. Next base: position 432,765,077 of record NC_060120.1, on the reverse strand, counting down.
CAACACTTCAACCCCACTGGGAATGAAGCACCGGATGTATAAATGCTCATATTGTGTTCCAAAAAGTTTACATCCTGTCATGGAAGAATTTATTAATCAACAGCTCGGGGATGGGATAATAGAAACCAGTAGTAGTCCCTGGTCCGCTCCTGTCGTAATAGTGGGTAAAAAATCACCTGATGGGGGAAAGGAATATCGTTTTTGTTGTTATTATCGTTTCCTGAATCAAAAAACTGAATCGAATGCATACCCAATGCCTAATATCACTGAAATTCTTGATAATTTGGGTCAGCGTCGGTACTTCACAACGTTGGATCTTCGAAGCGGGTACCACTAGTTGGAGGTCGCCCTGGAAGACCGACGGAAGACGGCTTTTTCAACACCTACAGGTCATTTTCAGTATCGGCGAATGCCTTTCGGGCTCAAAAAACCTTCGACAACCTTCCAACAGTTAGTAGATAGAGTGTTACGAGGGCTAAAACTTAATCAGTGTATGGCATATTTGGACGACGTAATTGTTTTCTCAAAGGACGTGGAAGAACATGTTCGCCGTTTCCGCGAAGTTTTCCATCGTCTGAAAGCAGCGCGATTAACTCTTCATATGGAAAAATGTCATTTTTTGTTGCAAGAAGTCCGTTATTTAGGTCGTATTATAGGACAAGAGAGTTCCACACGGATCCAAAACTTAATGAATTTTCCGACACCTTATTTAGGTCTCGCCAGTTTTTACAGGAGTGTTGCGGCCACATGTAGTAAGCGTTGCTTCACGCAGTGGAGAACGGCAAAACAGAGGCAGCCGGCGAGCGCGGCATTGCAAAGTAGGTGCGCCACAGATAGCCTTGCTGACAGTTGCAGTCTACCAACCGGCTGACGCAAGGACGCACGCAGACAGAGCGAAGCCTGGAGAGTGCTGAGTAAGGGAAGTGAGGCCAGCACGCTAAGTTACGCTGCAATATACTGCGGGAGTAATAACAAGAAGCTGCCACCGGAGGTAAAAAAACGTCCTCCTGCCGGATATAAATAGTGGAGCGCAGGCAGCAACGGACAGAAGGCATTAGGAAGCAGTTTGGATCTGAGGACAGGCGTGGTCCGTGTCCGAATGTTCAATCTTCGTAGGCGACGATTCCGGAAGTCTGTTCCAGCTCGCAGGAGTCATCCGTTCGCCGCCATATGTCAGCTTCAGCTCTGGGGGTCGGCCCGAGTCCGGCCGGCACCATGGCTGACTAACTACAGCGAGAACTTCCAGCAGGACCAGCCGCAGCGCGGTCTTGGACACAGGCGCCGCCGGGGACTGACGCCCGGACTCCACGACAACCCGGCCCCACGGCGCGTTGTCCGTCCATGACGGGAGATCGCGGACATCGTGACTGACGGCTTCCCAGCCGCCGGTGCACCAGGCGCCGGCAGCTGACCTCACGGTGACGCGGCTCCGTGGGGGTGCCATACTGGGCTGCCGACTGGCGACAAGTTCATCTCAACCACAGGGCATCCTGATTTCAGTGGAGCTCTGGTGGCGCGCGTTGCGCGCATTGTCGGAGGATTTACACAGCAGCAGCCAGACGGGAGGATCAGCAGGGCTGGGCAGCGACGACGAGGGAGGAATTGTAAAGAAAGCTCAATAAATAATTGTAAAACTCCACGCCGTCTCAGTCTTCGGTGCAGCTACTCAAATGGTTCAAATGGCTCTGAGCACTATGGGACTTAACATCTGTGGTCATCAGTCCCCTAGAACTTAGAACTAATTAAACCTAACTAACCTAAGGACATCACACACATCCATGCCCGAGGCAGGATTCGAACCTGCGTCCGTAGCAGTCACGCGGTTCCGGACTGCGCGCCTAGAACCGCTAGACCACCGCGGCCGGCAGGTGCAGCTACTGTGTCTGCTGCTAACAAGTACTGCAGAAGTCGTAACAAGTAGCAAACGGCCATAACAAGTACTGCAGAAGTCGTAACAAGTAGCAAACGGCCATCACAAGTACTGCAGAAGTCGTAACAAGTGGCCATCTGACCTAACAGGAGGTATATTCCAAAATTTCCGGAAATTGCGAGGCCCCTCAAGCAGTTGTTGAAGAAGGGAGTAAAATTTCACTGGTCAGCAGAATGTGAAGAGGCTTTTCAAAAGTTAAAAAATTTGTTGATGTCTAGTCCGGTTTTGGCTTTTCCAGATTTTAGTAAACAGTTTATATTATCTTGTGACTCTAGCAATTTTGCTTTGGGTATTGTATTATCTCAGAAAATAGATGGGCAGGAACACCCCATAGCATATGCTTCAAGACAGTTAAACAATGCAGAAAAAAATTACTCATCAACCGAGGAGTTATTGGCATTAATTTTCGGAATAACCTATTTCCGGTGTTATTTGTATGGACGACGTTTCAAGGAGATTAATGACCATGCAGCACTTAAGTGGTTGTTAGGTCTTAAAGACCCAACGAGTAGATTAACTAAGTGGGCTTTGCATCTTACTGGGTGCGATTTTGAAGTGATTCATCGTCCGGGTAAATCACACGGAAATGTGGATGGTCTGAGTCCTAAAGTATGCGCTGTGGAATGGACAGGAATAAATGAGAACGAATGGGTGGAGGCACAAACCGCCGACACAGATTGTCGACGATTTAACTCACGGCGACAGTTCGTCGTGGAACGGTACACATAGTCGTACCAGAAAAACAGCGAAGCGAAATTTTAAGGCAAGCACGTGATTCAATGTTTTCTGGTCATTCGGGTCGAAGGGCAACAGAAAGGAGGGTAGCACAGAGTTGTTGGTGGTCAACGGGTAGGCAAGATGTCGATTAGTACATAAAGAATTGCATTCCGTGTGCTCAACGGGCGGAATTGAGTCATCAGAAAATTGTGTAGCAACGACTACCGGAAGCGGATAGACGTCTCCAATTACTTGGCGTAGGCGTCTTGGGACTGTTTGTGCAAACACCAGCGGGTAATCGCTATGTTTTAACAATAATAGATCATTTTTAGTGCTATGTGTCTATGACAGCTATTCCGGACCAGCGAGCTGAAACAGTGACTCACGCCATGGTACATCAATGGATATTGAAATTCGGAACACCTGAAGCTATAATTACAGATCAAGGGACAAACTTTATGTCCGATTTGATGAAACAGTTATGCAAGTTGTTGCATGTAAAGAAATTGAGAATGAGCGCGTTACACCCGCAGACTAATGGTCGGACCGAGAGAGTTTATCGTACAATAGCTAAGCTAAGATGTTAAGTTATTATGTAAATTCGCAACACAATTGGGATACTCTATTGGCGTTTGTAACCCCGGCGTATAACTCAAAAGTGCATTAAAGTACAGGATTGTCTCCGTATGAAGTACTGTTCGTTTGGAAGATGCCATCTCTGTTTGAATTGCTCAAGACCCTACCAGGAACCGATATTTCAGCTGTTAATGATTTATCCACAAAGTTGAAAACATTCTGGCGGCAGGTGAAAAAAATGAACACTAAAGCGTTAGAGAGACAGGACAAAGTTCACAATAGAAAGGCGGCTTTACCCAAATATCATATAGGCCAATGGGTGATGATGACTAATCCGTATGTGCCAAAATGCAAAACGAAAAAATTTGTATCCCGTTATCAAGGTCCTTTCCAGGTGATCGAGATGACATCGCCGGTGAATGTGAAATTACAGCTTCCAACTCGCCCTAGTATTGTGCATGTGAGCCGAATTAGGCCTTTCAAGGGGAATTTTGAGGAACTTCCTGCATTGTCTGCAGTAACTTCTACTGGAGAGAAAGATGAATCTAAGAAAAAGAATAAGAAAGGAGTGGATAAACAAGAGAACCAAGTTAATTGTGGAAACGTTCAGACATGCTATTATGCTCTTAGGCCACGTGTAAAAAGGGAAGAGCTAATGTGAGTTGTTTTTCTTTTGTCTCTCAGGAGGCGTGACATTCTGGTAAGACCAACAGTTCCAGCGTCATGGGTTGCGCTGAAGAGGGAAGAGGGAAGGTGTGCACTATCTCTCAGCATAGTTATTCTGTTTTGCTGTAGCAACTTAGCTGAAGCCTTGAAAAATGGTTCAAATGGCTCTGAGCACTATGGGACTCAACATCTGAGGTCATCAGTCCCCTAGAACATAGAACTACTTAAACCTAACTAACCTAAGGACATCACACACATCCATGCCCGAGGCAGGATTCGAACCTGCGACCGTAGCAGTCACGCGGTTCCGGACTGAAGTGCCTAGAACCGCACGGCCACCACGGCTGGCGAAGCCTTAAAAGGTACGTCCTATATCAAGTGGTGTTTTTTTCTCGCGACAAGTGGACGGAATTATGGCCGGACATCAATGGACCTTAAGGGTGAACTGTAATATTTGGGCGGTTGAAAACGAAATCTGTAAATTAAAGGATACATTTAATGAACTTCATTCCATGGTGGCTAATCAGTCAGGGTTTAATGACACACAGAGGGAATATCAGCTACTACGATCAGCTTTAGCACGCTTACAAGCTCAGATGCGGCAAACTGCAGGGTTAATCCCTCACGTCCGTAGGAAAAGAGGATGGTTAGATGCAGGTGGCCGTATCCTAAAAACTGTTTTTGGGACCGCTGACGCGGAAGGTATTAAAAGTATTAATGAAACGCCACGCCAGGTACAGGATAATGTGAATAGCAACCAGGGAATGCTAGATCTTCACACAACCCAATTAGAGAGTTTGGAGAAAGATGTAATTAATAATACGCGCCAATTGCGAGCTTTGGCCGCGACCTTGATGTCCCACATTAAGGCCACATCCGACATAACCAATCATGACTTGGGTATAATCAAGAACCGGTTGGATAACATCGATTCACAGCTGATAATCGCTAAGCTGCTCCGTTATCTTGCTTATAGTATTACGGAAGCACACATAGAAGCCACGGAACTACAGGAGGCTTTAATGCATGCAATGCATGGGCACCAACCCCGGTACTGTTACCTTCGGAACAACTTCAGGAAGGATTACAGAAAGTTCAATCGAAATTGCCGCATCCCTGGAGCTACTGACGACATTAACAGACGAACTATTATCTCTGTACTACAAATTGGCCACTGTTACCAGTCCGCGGACAGGTATCCCACTGAGAATTCGTATCATAATACCATTAACATGTAAGGATTGTAAATTTGAATGTTACGCCTTGCATACGTATCCAGTGAAGTGGGAATTTTTGCAGAAATTCGTACAATTAACTGTACGGGAACTACTGTTAGTGGCACATAACAGACAAGCTCATGCGTTTCTCACTGCACAAGCCTTGCTGTGTTGTCGAACAGGTCCAATTACCATCTGCTCCGCGAAATTGTTATACACTGTTCCCAAATCTTGTGAGTATTCTCTATTCCATTCTCAAGAACCAGTCGCGGAGTGCCCTAAGGAAATTGTAGCAGGCACAGTGCAGTTCTTTCAGCAAGTGGGTCCACATTGGGTATTTTCAGTAATGGAAAACACAGTCGTTATTTGCGTTTGTTACGAGCAGGGTAAGCAAGGGAGTATGTAAAGAATAGAATTGCAGGAGCAGGGACTGTTAATTAACGGCACCCAGTGTGACCTTTCAGCTCCAACTTTCCATTCACCAGCCGTGATTACTGGAGCTACAATCATGAACATAACACTCACATTGATCTACGTACCTGACGAACTGGTGCAATTCGTTATGAAAGAAAATCTCACTCTTTTGAATAGCACATTAGTCCCGACTTTGCTCCCCTCTTTGGACCAGATGCTAGCAGCTCAGGATGGACGTATAACTATGGAACATCTTTTTCAACGAATGCATGAGTACCGTATTGAGCAGAAGCAATGCTTACTAGTTATTGGATCATCAATCACCGCCACCTGTATTTTTATCTTTGTTGTAGGATTAGTGTACTATTGGCTCAAGACGAAGGTAGCCCAAATCCCGCCCTTTCCAACCTTTAACCTAAGGGTCCAGGCAAAATCTCTGAACAGTTGTGAGGCACTGCAGCAGACCACTGAGTAATGTTTATGAACAAAGATTAGACTAAGGATAAAAGTGAATGAACACAGTGTAAATAGTGAATCAATCGCATTTTGTGGTGTTTGTGAAGTGAACTGCAGTTGTTTTGACTTTTGGTTGAATTCAGGGACGAATTCTTTTCGTGCAACGGAGGAAATGTAGAGGAAAAGGGGTTATTTTCAGGAAATATGGTGCGAAATTGTGATTTAGTGTGTTTAGTGCGCGATGCGCCAGCCTCACGGCATACGGCGGACGAAAGCTCGCCGGCACGTTATGCAGGTGACACAGTTTTGCAACGAGCGTCGGTATGTGTGTACGTGTGCGGCAGCCACTAACAGCCAGATGCAGCATTAGCAGAATTACGCAGGTGCGGGCCGCGTGTGGCGTGCTTGCGTTAGCCAACTCATCGAGAATGTTCTTATAAACACGCCGCCATGTAACTGGCAGATTCAGCAGCGGTCAGCACTATTTAAGGGTATCAGAGGTGGGCGTCGGCATTCGGTTCGACCGATTGGACGTTCAGTTGCTGTTACGTCGTCGTCATCAGTGACGCAGTCCCCGAGGACTGGCCAGCAGAGGGGGTTGCCTGCTGCTGCACCGGCAATTCCCAGCGTCGTCACGAACCGCAGCATCTGCAGGAGGGGCGCTGGGCCTGGACTTGTGCTGCTAACCTTCTACCACCTGCGCAGCCGCTGACCGAGCATGGCGTCGCGTTCCCCGGGCTGCGTGCATCAGCACGTCTCCACCACGACACGGGCGGTGGGGCTGAACTACCGGAAAATGTATTGGAAGAACCAACAATAAAGAGGAAGATTGCTAAAAACAGCCACCTTCTTCTACCCAGCCACGCCGTACAACCCCGACCACATCACCCGCTCCGGTCATCCCATTACACAACTAAGAATGTTATTGGGGGAACTACAGTTTAAAATGGACTCCGAATCACTCTGAAACACGGCATTTTTTACATTGGCAAACACTCTCAGAAGTTAAATAAGTAGTGTGTAGCAGATATAAATTCAAAGAAAGGTCGAGCTTCAAATACAAGGCCTTTAGATCTGTAGTCTGTCCTATGGACAACAGACCCCGCACACCCTTCACAATGCAGAAAAGAAGCATGCACAACCAGCTGAAAAATGTTCCTGTCAGAGCATAAAAAAGACGAATGTACCCCTTTTTAAAAGACTCTCACAGAAAAGTGGGCAGTCCACTTCCTCAATCCACATTCTGCCTTCCTCATATTATATCTCTTAAAAAAATATACGTCTGAATAATATTCTTCCTGGCCCCTTAAATTGCTGCTTAATTGAAATATGGGCATCTCTTCGCTTTTTACTCGTACGCTCAGGTAATCTTTACTGGGTGTACTTACTGTTCGTGTTAAATCCAGTACAATCTGCTTATTTTCATTCAGTAGGGAGATCTTCCCGCAGGAGAAATCAATATTTGCTTTCTTCTCGCTCAGGAAACCTCCCCCCAGGATGCAGGTTACTCTCAATCCTTCGACTACGAGAAAGATACATTTTACGTTATCTTCCCCTAGGCATAAATCTACCAGCACCTGATACTGAACGTTTTGTGCTTGTGCTCCCATGGCTCCAATGACACAGCAGTTTTGTACAGGAAATGTCGGTAAGTTGCGGTTTTGGCTCAAGGTTTTGAATAGACCATAGCTCATAACATTAGTAGTGGCGCCTGTATCTATGTATATTTCTACTGGCAATTCATTCATTCTAGCTTTTATGATGGTTTGTACTTCAGTTATTTCTTTTTTGTTACATTGTTTTGATTCCATAAGTAAATCATGTTGTGTACTGTTCCATCTTGGTACCTCAGTAATAATATATTATCTTGTGTATTGTGTATAGGTGTGCCCCCTGTTTTTTCGCCGACCATCAGTTGGGAGCTTATTGTGGCCGTTGTTCGTTTGACGGTCTTGCAGTATGGTGGTTTCAGTCAGTGGGCATTTCTACTATCCTTACGCTGCTAATCGAGTCTGTCCATGTTTATGGTATGGCATTAGTATTCTGCATAGAATTCCTATTGTCACACTGGTACTGGTTACCGTTAGGAGGCGGTGGAGGTGGCATAGAAGTTTGCATCCACTGCACCGGGTAAGTGCGATTGCTGGCACTACTGCTTTGTTGCGGCCATTGACCTTCATTTCGACGTATGTTATTGTAATTATTATTACTGGTAAGGTGGCCGGGATGTCCTCTATCTTTCCACCTACGTTTTTGATTGTAAGATGGTTGGCCGTTTCCGTTCTTCCTGTTTTGTTCTGTGGATTGATCTTCCTTTCCATTTCCGTGGCTTCCAAAATTGGAATTGTTGTTGCCATTTCTAAACTTGAATGGTGAACCATTACTGTCGCCCGGTCTTTATTTACCCTATTTTCTTCCTGGGAGAGATCGATTTCGTCCAGCACAGACAAGTACCGTTCCAGGTCATTTTCGGGTACATTTATTAATTTGTCTCGTATATAACCGGGCAACCGTAATTTTAAGATTCTGATCACATCACGGGCTGATATAGGGTCATCCCAATATCTAGTTTTGATGATATATTGTTGTGGTTGGCAGGAGAGCCAACACCGTGTTACTAGAGGAAGCCGAAAGGCACGCGTTTTAGCTCACGCAGGCTGGCGTGAGGTCTGGAACAGTACAAGGAAATTAGAACTTAGAAAAAAAACGAACGTAGCTGGTGGAATACTTAACTTTAATCCATTAATGGTGAACTTCGCTCTGGACGGTACATGATTCACAGTATCAATAGTAACTGGTAATGGCGCCTTGCTAGGTCGTAGCAAATGACGTAGCTGAAGGCTATGCTAACTATCGTCTCGGCAAATGAGAGCGTATTTTGTCAGTGAACCATCGCTAGCAAAGTCGGTTGTACAACTAGGGCGAGTGCTAGGAAGTCTCTCTAGACCTGCCGTGTGGCGGCGCTCGGTCTGCAATCAATGATAGTGGCGACACGCGGGTCCGACGTATACTAACGGACCGCGGCCAATTTAAAGGCTACCACCTAGCAAGTGTGGTGTCTGGCGGTGACACCACATAAATTTTTCTAAATATTTACGGAGTGTACCCTGTTTGTGATTGTACATTTGCGGGCTGTATACTTCAGTCCTCAGGCGTTCTTGAATAGCCTTAGACCAGTATCTGTCTAGAAAATATTTTTCAAATTGTGCCAGGCTATGGCAATTTTCTATGACTTCATTTGCCCATATGGCAGCGTCGCCATGTATGTGTGCGATTATGAACTGAATGTTTTGGCGTTCATTCCAGTCACTCGGTAATACATTTTGGAATCCTTTTAGGAAGATTAGCGGGTGCACTGTCTTCTTTTCCGCATTAAATACTTGGAATTGTCTGTGTTTTATTAAGCTTTCATCAATGTTATTGCTTGTGGAAGTATACGCTGCCCCCATGGGGTTATGAATAGGAATGCTTCCTGTAAATTGTTTGTTTTCTCTTTCCGAATCGGTTTTTTGTTGGTATGAACTGTACGTAATGTTCTCATTACCGTACACGTTCCTAACAGGCGTACCACAGTTTTTGTTAAGCATTTGCCAATGTGCACGCTTGAGTCCAGCAATTCTGTGGGTCATTTCCTGATGCCACAGCGGTACTGGCGATTTGTATCTCGCTTGGCTTTTTTCACCTGCGAGTGGTAGCGTGTCTACTGTGGGTTGTTTACATACAGCTGCTCCGTTAGTTACTTTTTGCAGAGCGGACTGTATTTTGCTTTCTACATGTTCTGTGATCTGGCTTTCTTTCTCAGTGAGCCAGCCATGGAACTCTTTTTCTACTTTCTGGGCTTGATCATTTAAATGCGTTTCTATGGTTTCTTTTTGTGTCATTTCTAAATTGTCCATTCGGTTCGCAAGCTGTTCTACTTCGTCCCGGATGACTGTGTGTGTCGTCTGAAGCGTTTGCACATCTTGTGCTATGTTGCTTACAATGTTCAGAAGTTCGGCATGGGTTTTCTTTATTTCTGTCATTTCTGAATGTATCTTTTCGAACATTGTACCTATACTTTCTATTAAGACCTTTTCTCTGTCTTCGTTTTGTTCCCTTATCTGATTGACTAGCTGTTCATTCTTCTCTTCCCCCAATCTCTCTTTCTTCGTTTTGTTCCCTTATCTGATTGACTAGCTGTTGATTCCTCTCTTCCCTCAATCTGTCTCTTTCCTCGTTCAAGTTTATACATGAAATGGAATTTGATAGACATTAGAATACATACAATACATGTTAACAATTACATACACTCCTGGAAATGGAAAAAAGAACACATTGACACCGGTGTGTCAGACCCACCATACTTGCTCCGGACACTGCGAGAGGGCTGTACAAGCAATGATCACACGCACGGCACAGTGGACACACCAGGAACCGCGGTGTTGGCCGTCGAATGGCGCTAGCTGCGCAGCATTTGTGCACCGCCGCCGTCAGTGTCAGCCAGTTTGCCGTGGCATACGGAGCTCCATCGCAGTCTTTAACACTGGTAGCATGCCGCGACAGCGTGGACGTGAACCGTATGTGCAGTTGACGGACTTTGAACGAGGGCGTATAGTGGGCATGCGGGAGGCCGGGTGGACGTACCGCCGAATTGCTCAACACGTGGGGCGTGAGGTCTCCACAGTACATCGATGTTGTCGCCAGTGGTCGGCGGAAGGTGCACGTGCCCGTCGACCTGGGACCGGACCGCAGCGACGCACCGATGCACGCCAAGACCGTAGGATCCTACGCAGTGCCGTAGGGGACCGCACTGCCACTTCCCAGCAAATTAGGGACACTGTTGCTCCTGGGGTATCGGCGAGAACCATTCGCAACCGTCTCCATGAAGCTGGGCTACGGTCCCGCACACCGTTAGGCCGTCTTCCGCTCACGCCCTAACATCGTGCAGCCCGCCTCCAGTGGTGTCGCGACAGGCGTGAATGGAGGGACGAATGAAGACGTGTCGTCTTCAGCGATGAGAGTCGCTTCTGCCTTGGTGCCAATGATGGTCGTATGCGTGTTTGGCGCCGTGCAGGTGAGCGCCACAATCAGGACTGCATACGACCGAGGCACACAGGGCCAACACCCGGCATCATGGTGTGGGGAGCGATCTCCTACACTGGCCGTACACCACTGGTGATCGTCGAGGGGACACTGAATAGTGCACGGTACATCCAAACCGTCATCGAACCCATCGTTCTACCATTCCTAGACCGGCAAGGGAACTTGCTGTTCCAACAGGACAATGCACGTCCGCATGTATCCCGTGCCACCCAACGTGCTCTAGAAGGTGTAAGTCAACTACCCTAGCCAGCAAGATCTCCGGATCTGTCCCCCATTGGGCATGTTTGGGACTGGATGAAGCGTCGTCTCACGCGGTCTGCACGTCCAGCACGAACGCTGGTCCAACTGAGGCGCCAGGTGGAAATGGCATGGCAAGCCGTTCCACAGGACTACATCCAGCATCTCTACGATCGTCTCCGTGGGAGAATAGCAGCGTGCATTGCTGCGAAAGGTGGATATACACTGTACTAGTGCCGACATTGTGCATGCTCTGTTGCCTGTGTCTATGTGCCTGTGGTTCTGTCAGTGTGATCATGTGATGTATCTGACCCCAGGAATGTGTCAATAAAGTTTCCCCTTCCTGGGACAATGAATTCACGGTGTTCTTATTTCAATTTCCAGGAGTGTACATACAAACCCTAAAAAAATATTTTATCTCTTCGGGCCCCACGTAACAGGGCGCTATTTATTATATCTCTTTAAAAAAATAATGTAACTATTTATTTAGAGGAAACACTCTCCTAGTAAATTTGTTTGTCCATTGATTTATCGTGATATGTTACTGATTTTTAGTGAAGTTAGTTTTTACGTTTAGCTTTAAAAAAAAATACAAAAGAGATATAATAATCAAAATAATGAATTTCGTAGGTTGCCAATTACGTATTATATCTGGTTTTATCGAGCGCCAGGCTCCCTGCAAATTACTGTAAATGCAACAGCGTAGTATTACTCAGCTCCAGTTCATTATCACAGAAAATAGACAAGTTTTAATAAAATTATTTCACTGGATTCCTTCAATTAATCTCACTGAATATTTTTACATAATTTCTTCCGCTCCGGCTATCAGACATTGTGCTGTGAAAAAATATTTTTAAATGTACCGCGTAATGGCGGCTAATTGTTAACAGTCAGAGATCACTGTTACTCGCTCCGCAGCACCTGGAAACATGCTAAATAATTTTCATTAAATATTCTTTTCATAAGATAAATGTGGCGTAGGTTCTTGAAATAACACACGGAGATCACTTTATACTAATATATTCTTACTAGGACACAGTTCACACCATTAAATATTTGCAATTACGTTACGACAGAAACAAATGCTAGCGCAGCACAATAGCTTGCGTACCTTATTCGAGCTAACACCAGAACGAACAGAACAAAACAGACAAGACAGAACAATGAACACTGCATTGTGTTTTATACTCTTACAAATATGATAATACTTCTTTTAATTACTCACACATTATAATCTCATACAATAAAAACAATGTCTTTTCTGCATCTATCGATCTGTATTGTATATTTTTACAGTTAGTGTTATTACCTTTCGCAGATAAATCGATGTTTGCAATTCATTTTGAGTCACATACAGTCATTTTTATTTATGTTTCACCTCGATAATGGTGAATATTGCAAAAGGGACACTACATTCATCAAAAATTTTGGCATGCGAACATATTTGTGCTATTTCAGCACAGAACATTCTAAATTCGTCTAACCACTCTGTCTTTGCAGTAAAGTTTCATAATCAGAACCTCCATCTCACTGACACTGTCTATATATGCCTGTCTCCCACTATCTCCTTTTTCTTACACAGCCACGTGCCCCTGTCTCTCTCTCCCACTGTCACTGTCTTCATATCTTCCTCTCGCTCTTCCTTATCAGTGTCTTCTTCTTGGCTACCTTCATTGGCTCTCGGTCCCGCTGCTATCTACCTGATGCAATTTCTTTTCTCTCTCCCACTGGCACTTCCTTTTTTTTTGCTGCTAACAATCTTCTATCTTTCTCTCCTCTCCACACATGTCCTTAAGGGTGGTTTGCTTGGGGTTTTGACCCCTAGACTGGGAAACTTTAATACATATATATAGGGGATGAGGAAAGTGGGCAAATCTTTTTTGTGTTAAAGTTTGCCAGTGTCAGGAGGGAAAAGGCGGGGGAAGGAGGTCCAGATACTCCAAGCCTAAGTGAGGTCACCACTCATCTCATTTTTTTATTTCCACTGTCTCATCTCTCTTTTGCTCCCACTGCCACTATCTCCATCCACCTCTCTTTCTCTTTTACTGCTAATGTCTCTCACTGGCCGATACATCTTCTCACCATCACTGTCTCCTTGGTCCTAGTCTCCCTCTGGTACTCTCTACTCTCTCTCCCATCGTCATTTCTCTCTGCTACCCTCTTTCAGAGACAGTGGCAGGAAGAGGGAGAAGGAGAGACTGGGTGAAAGTGTTTTGAATGTTCTGTCTTAGGAAAGCACAAATGCATTAACGTGGCAAAAATTGAAGCTGAGGAAGGCGGAATGAGGCGTTAGGCAGCTTGTTCTTCACTCTTCTGTGAGAGTCTTTTAAACAGGAGCATATTCGTCTTTTCGTGCTCTGAAAGGAGCATTTTTTAGGTGGTTCCCTTCTTTTCTCTTTTACAGCAGGTGTGCTGTTTTATAAAACAAATTCTTTATATCAGTAAAGTTTTGGCAGTTTATCAATATACTTCGACACATTTACATGCTTTCACACATATAAACAACAAATAAGTATGGACAATAAAGGCTAACACAAAATCATCTGCCATCCAAAGCAAGTTCACTTTACACTACTTTGCATAAAAATGCACAATATTTTTAGACCACATCTGTAGTATACCAACACATACAGTGTCTGGTTTTGCAAATAAAACGTATTTCTATGAAAAAATAATTTTTTGTGAGGTACTTACGCCCCAGGTGGTACCATCGAACGATTTCCAGGACAAGGCTGCTTGTACAGGCGAGGAGTACCCATTATACAGAGACGGCGCACAATAAAGATTTATTGGTGAAAAAAATGTCGAATAAAAACATTATTTGGTGACCTCAGAAACCTTGTGATGACACCAGAGCCCATGTGTGACCATCTCTGGTGCTAGGCAGACGCGCACTTACGAAGCTCTCGTTAAGAAAAGTGATTAATATTGAAATAAGAGATAATTTAGTTAATGTTACATTTTAAACTAGTGTGTATACTTCTTCTCTAGGCTATCTATTGAACGTTTCGCTTTTATGACTGTATATAGATCGAAAAGGATGTATTTCGTAAAAGGCCGGTAATGGCTAGTTTTGTTTACGTTTTTTTAGGCGTAAACTTCGCCCGTGCGCAGATTTTCGTTTCTGACTAGTCATCGCTTCAAAGTCAAATTAATTCCTGTAGGTAATGCAGAGTTTAGGTAGTTAAAACTTTCGGAAGTAAGTTTAATAGTTTGTTTACATTAGTGTTTATTTACGAATTAGCAGACCGCAGGTTACGAAACTACTGTGGTCTAGTGCCAACTTATTCTCTGCTTTTGTGTTAAGTTTGCCTATCAAACCACGTGTGACAAATGTGGTGGTTGCCGTAGAAATTTGGAAGGTGGGGTGTTCTGTGTAGAGTGTAAGCTATAGTTTCATTGCGGCGAATGTAGCGGAGAGGAAACTAGGGTAGAGAATGAGGTTCTTCCATGGCAGTGTAGGTTATAGCGGAACAAGAGGCAAAAATTTGTGCCCTTAAGGCTGAATTAGAAAACGCGAACTTAAAATTATGTAGGTTAAGGGAGGAAAAAGAGACTAGGAACTGAAAAAAGGTAGCAAGCAAAGGGCGAAAAAGGGAAACACTTGAAAAAACTCCAGAAATTCAATTAGTAAATCAGTTTGGCTTGCTGTCTGAAGTGGAGGAAGGGCCTCATCCAAATGTAGTTGAAAGTAGGTTGAAGCAGAATATTAGCTTAAAGAAAAAAGACAGGTTGGGATCAAACCAGAATAGGTAAAGAAAAATTATGCTTATAGGCAGCAGTCACGGGAAGGGTGTGGACCAGCTGCTTCAGGAGAAATTAGGTGCAGGGTACCAGGTCACAAGTTTTGTGAAACCAAGCAAAGGGCCAGGTGACAGAAAACTTAGGTCTGCTATGCAGGGACTTTGAGAAGGAAGATCAGGTAATTTTAGGCTGGGGGATTAGGAAACAGCCTGGCTATGAATCCAAGATACAGTATTAGGAGTGACCTGGATAAAATAGGAGCAGAAACTGAGCGCACAAATGTGGGGCTTGTGGAGGTCTTTCAGCGTCATGATCAGCCCTGGGTAAACACTGCTGTAAGGCATGTTAACACTGAGGTGAACAGGATGCTCCAGACACTGGCCAAATCTCACATACGTATTGTTCCAGTAAATGCTATTGGTTGGTGGGGATACACTACACATGGCCTGCACCTGAATAGGATGGGGAAAAATAAGTTAGCTTCTCTATTAGCAGAAACTGTAAAGCAGTCCACAGTCACACAAGGGGTATCCCTGTGGTTAATGGGTCCAGGCGACAGGTTTTTTTAGGTTAAAGCCAAAGTCCAAACAGATGACAATCAAGGTAAACAGAATAAAAGAAACTTCATGTACAGTAAATAGGTGTAAAGCTAAGGGCAGTATCAACTTACTTCATCAAAATATCAGGAGAATAAAAAATAAAATAGATGATAGCAAAGATAAGAATGAGACTGATATACTCTGTCTGTCTGAACACGTAACTGTTGGCATGGATAGCGTCAGTATAAGCAGGTGTAACATAGCATCTTACATTTGTAGATCTAGAATAGATAAAGGAGGAGTTGCCATTTTCATAAAGCAAGGGTATAAATGCAAAACTATAGAAGTAAGCAAATTTTGTGTTGCTCAGCACTTTGAGGGTTGTGTATGTGAACTTCAGATAGATAATGTAGTATTGATATTAGCAACAGTGTACAGGTCCCCATTAGGAGACTGGGAGCTGTTCATAAAAAAGTTTGACTCCCTATTATGCTGGTCTGTCAGACAAAAAGAAGGAGTTATTAATCAGTGGTGATTTCAATGTAAACTTTCTAAGTAATTCTGATAGGAAAAGTGAACTAGAAGTGTTATTAACAACATATAACTTAGAATCAGTGATCAATTTCCCTACACTTATAGCTAAAGACAGTAGCATGCTGATAGATAATGTATTTGTACAGAAAGAGGATGTAAATAAACTCGTGCTTTCCTTGTGGTAAATGGTTGTCAGACCACGATGCACAACTGATTAACTTACAAAACCTAACAGGGTGTACAGTTCAGAAACCATTAAGTAAAAGTGTGAGGTCGCTCAACCCAATACCTATAGAGCAATTCAGAGAAAGCTTAAGAAATGTTAATTGGGAAGATGTATATAATGAGCCAAATGCTAATGATAAATGCAACATATTTTTTGATAAATTTATATTCCATTTTTAAAAACATTGTTTCCCAAAGAAAATTACTAACTGCAACATCACAAACTTTTCAAACAAACCTTGGATTACTACAGGTATTAAAGTGTCTTCAGAAAGAAGAAGAAAACTGTATGAGATGGTAAGAACTAGTAAAGATCCAGAAGTAGTTTTACACTATAAAAATTATTGTAACATAGTGAGCAAAGTCGTAATAAAATCAAGAAATATGTATGTTAGAGAAGAAATTAACAACTCTGGCAATAAAATAAAACCAATATGGAATGTTGCTAGAAGGGGGACAGGAAAAGTAACCACTGGGGTGGGTAGTACTATTATTAAAGAGAACAAGACCATCCTAACCAACAGTATACAACTAGCTAATCTATTTAACAACCACTTCTTAAGTGTAGGAGAAAAAATTGGCGAGAACAGTTCAAAAGAAAAAGCTAGGCAGTACATGGAAGAGCCTGCTTTGAAAAAATTTAGTAAGATTAAGTTACACCTAACAACCTCTTGTGAAATAAGAAAAATTATTAAATCTTTGAAAAATAAATGTTCTGTTGGAGTATATGACATCTCTAATAAGATATTAAAACAGTGTGGAGCAATTACAGCTGATCTTTTGAGTCACGTATATAATGTATCAATAACTCAAGGTATTTTCCCAGACAGGTTAAAATATGCCATTGTCAGGCTTCTCTACAAAAAGGGGGATACCACAGATGTCAATAATTATCGGCCAGTATCTTGGCTTACAGCATTTTCAAAAATCTTTGAGAAAGTAATGTATTCAAGAGTGGTTAGCCATCTCAACAGTAATGGGATACTTGGATTTCAAAATGCTGTTCCACTGAGACAGCAATATACAATTTCACTGCCCACATAATAGTGTGTTTAAATAGTAAAATGTCACCAATAGGAATTTTCTGTGACTTATCCAAAGCATTTGATTGAGTGAACCATGGCATTATGTTAAAAAAATTGTGGTTCTATGGTATAAATCAAACAGCATATTAGTGGTTTAAGTTATATCTACACAACAGGAAGCAAAAAGTTTCTTTATATGGTTTAAGTGATTTAAGGAAGTTCCCCACTTCATCTAACTGGGGTGAAATTACATTAGGTGTTCCACAGGGTACAATCATGGGTCCCCTTCTGTTCGTGATATATGTGAACGACCTCCCTTCCTATCTGAAACAGGAAGCTGAACTGACACTGTTTGCTTATGATACAAGCATCATTAGTAGTCCAGTAAAAGAAACTCCAATTGAAAATGATACAAATAAGGTGTTTGGAGAAGTCATTAATTGGTTTTCTGCAAAGGGGCTTGCTCTAAACTTTGAAAACACACAGTACATCCAATTTTCTGCTGCCAAAAGTACAGTTCCTTCAATAAATATAACATATCAACGGAAGTCAGTAGACAGGGTAGAACATAATAAGTTTTTGGGTGTACATATAGATGAGAATCTTAATTGGAAAAGTCACATTTTGGATCTTCTAATACGACTAGGTTCAGCAACTTTTGCAAGCAGAATAATTGCCAATTTTGAGGACATAGAAATTAGTAAGCTGATATACTTTGCATACTTTCACTCTCTGATGTCACACGGAATAATATTTTGGCATAAATCAACATTTAGACAAAAAGTATTCACTGCGCAAAAGATGGTGGTTAGAATAATGTGTGGGGTTCATAGTCGCACATCTTGTATGCATCTTTTTAAAAGATTGGGAATTCTTACAACAGTGTCAAAGTATATTTAGTCGCTAAGGAAATTTGTTCTCAACAACATGGACCAGTTTAAAAACAACAGTGACATTCATGATTATAATACCAGAAAAAAGAAAGACTTACACTATGTTTTACTCAGCCTATATTTGTCACAGAAAGGGGTAAAATATGCTGCTATAAAAATTTTCGACAAATTACCAGATGAAGTAAAATGTCTGACAGACAGCAGTAATAGCTTCAAAAATAATTTGAAATCATATATCCTTGACATCTTCTTTTATACCATAGATGAATTCTTGAATAAGAATGCATAAATCTATAAATACAGTATATGCATTCTGTGCCATTTAAGGGAATGGAGTAAATGATAGACATATTAATCTTAAACTCTGTATTTTAATACATACATATTCAAAAATCTTGTTTCATATGTGCATTTCTTGTCTGATTGACACTTTCCACATCATAATGGCTACCGTACCGTGCAATTGATCAGTGGAACACGCAACCAACTAACTAACTAACTGCCCTGTGTTCACTATTTTAGTTAAAGCTAAATTTGTGACTCAGACAAGATGTTATAAGTAGGTATGTAGTGATAGTTCTGGCGCAGAATGTGTCACTGATGATGTCATTTATGAGTCTTGGGCATCCCAATCCCAAATCCCTCCCCTCCCTGCAACCCATCACCCTCGCTCACCCATTTCAGAAAGGGCAAGTGCCCTTTGTATAAAATGGCTGGTATTCAAAATTTGGGTGGCCAATTCAAAATTTTGGCAGAAAATTTTAAAAATAGTCCAATTACCCTAGTGCAGAGAAAGAGCTGTTGTTGTCCTAAATATATATTGTCAGGAAATTCAAAATGGTCCATTGTCATACTGGTTGACTTGGAGTACTAGTATAGTCTTGCTATGATGTTAGAGTACAAGATGACGATGCAAGATGGTGGACCTGGATAAGACATATTGATGAGCCAAAACACTATGACCACCTGCTTAATAGCTTATTTGCCCATCTTTCGAAGGAAATAAATCACTGATTCTGCTTGTCAGGGACACAATAATTTGTTGGTAGCTTTGTGGTGATGTGTGGTATTAGATGTATACGCACAGGTCATGTAATTCACGTAAATAATGGCCCACTGATTTGCGTACACGTTGATGGATCCTGATTGCGACTCAGATAGGTTCCATAGGACTTACATCAGGCGAATTTCGTCGCCGAGACATCAAAGTAAGTTCACAAAATTTCTCCACAAACTACTGTAGCATGATTCTGGCCTGAGGCATGGACAGTTATACTGCTGAAATATGACATAGCCATCAGGAAAGACATCAAGCATGAAATGATGCAGGTGGTTCGCAGCTTTCAATGTATCTTTGATTACTATCACAATTCTGATGCAAGTGCAGGAGAATGTCTCCCATAGCATAATACTGCTCCCACCAGCCTGCGCCTATGTCACACTGCACTTTTCAAGCCGCCATTCACCTCGATGATGGCGTTTGTGGAGACAACCATCAACCTAGTGTAGCAAAAATATGATTCGCCCAAAGAATCGACAGGTTTCCATAGATCAATGGTCGAATCCCAGTGGTCCCTTGCCCATCGTAATCGTAAATGATGATGTCGTTAGGTCAACACGTGAACACACAGAGTTCCATGTTCAATAATGTACGATGAACAGTGTGCTCCGAAATACTTGTGCGTACTCCAGCATTGTGTTCTTTCGACAGAGATGCCACAGATCGCCATCTATCCAACTTTACAGAACACACAAGCGTCCGAACCCCACATTCTGTGAAGTGTCTGAATAGTCGCTGAGGAGAATATGAGTATAAGGGGGCGTGCATAAAATATAACATATAATGGAAACTGATTAAAATCTGCGGCTTAAAAAATTAAAAAAGAAATTTTGAAAGAATAATTGAAAGAAATTTGAAAGTACTCATATTCTGAGTGAACTTTAGCTGGCTTTAATATCAACAGACAATCAATATTCAATACATTATTAGATTGAAATTCGTAAATTTACATACATCCTTTTCTTGTTACCACTATTGGTATGACAATATTGGTTCCGGATCGCCCCTCCTTTGCTCACGCTAATTCTTCTTGTTAGCTTCGATGTTGTTGAAGGATTCTCGGCGCGTCGCGCAATATTAATCAGAATATGAATGTGCGAATTAAGTTTGCTATCCTGATAGCTTTCTATAACACTTTTTATCATACAATTGGAATACACATTTTTTAACAACGTGAACTCGACGGAACTCGTAATACGTCTGCGCGCTATCACTTATTGTGACAAATCGGTGAATATACACAAATTCATGAGTTGAAGAGTTTATCTCTACTTGTTTTGTTTCTATGGTACAAAATTATACATATATATATATATATATATATATATATATATATATATATATATATATATATATAACAAAATTATTATTATTTTATATATATATATATATATATATATATATATATATATATATAATGTATAAATAGAAAATAAGGAGGGGGAAAAGAAAAAATAACAATAAAGTGATACATAACAAGTCGTAGACTTCCAACCATTTAGCGTCTAATGGCAATTTCACTATACTTCTACCTCTTTCTGTAGATCCTCATGACAGAAGCAGGTGAACATTCTACAAGCTTCGCCATTCTCGAGATATTCGTTTACAGGCTATGTGTAATAATAATCTGTCCTTTGTCAAATTCGTTTGTCTCAATGGATTTACCCATTTGCACCCCGCATCTTCGCTAGGGTGATCTGCCTTTTGTGTCTGCTCTGCTTGCATGTTTTTGCTACTGCATGATATTCCTGCAACGCCACCATGTGGCGTCAAATGCCATGGTGGACTGTTGCAACGTTTCTGCAAGTCTTAGCGAATTTCGTGACTGTGTGTTTTCGCACAGTAGAACTGAGACAGTCTTATCGCTGACAATAGAGATTGCGGTTACAATGAAATTAATATCTATGTAATTGGATTATCTATATAAATTTAAGCGAACAAGGACTCACAGCTTCTTTGTTCTCTTTCTTCCTGGTCAACCATTGTCTGGTATGCTCATAAAATATATTGCTTGGTCTATGTTATGTAGAGATTTTGTTATTTGTGCTCATTTTGCATAATAATAACTAATTAATTTCATTGTTTTTGTTATTACGACTAATCATACCTTTATTCCTCAGCTTTTCTCATGAACTTGACAGTTAAATGTGGCTCACTTTGTGTGGGGATGTCTGTTAGTAAATGATTGCGTATTAATGGCACCAATCAGTGTAATACATTAGGTTTGCTTTCAGAATAGAAGCTGCATTTAAAATTTCACTTTTCACAAAATGAAGTCCGATAGCTTTTAGGTGTAGGTCATGTCCCAAAATTATACTTACCAACAGATAATCCCAGTAGATGAGCCTAGATTAAAATTATAGTGGCAATTATATTCCAATTTCAATAACTAAAAAATATGTTTACATAATTTTCTTGCTTTAATTGACGACTCATTTAGCCAAAGTTAATTTTAATTTGATTCAGACTTGCATTTGAGTTCAAACATTTTAAAAGCCAAAATAATATAAAAATAATTACTAATTTCAAAACCGAATAATAATAATAAATAATAAAAGCCACCATTAAACTGTGGTCATAATGTTTTGGATTATCGGTGTACAGCTGACACACTATGGCTGATTTGGAATACTGGTGCAGGCTCTTTGATGTCACAAGCTAAGACTTAGAATACTGGCAGTCTTGCTATGATGACAGAAAAAAAGATGGCGATGGAAGATGGCCGGTCTATACAAAATATGGCTACCATAAGATAGCCGGCCTGGATAAAACATGGCCAACATGGAATTCAGGTGCAGTCTTAGTATGATGTCCCAACCCAGCTCTTGCAATAATGGCACAGTCTTGCTGTGACATCAGCAAACAAGATGGCCAATGTGGAATACTGGAGAGGGAGAATCAAGACTCTGAATACTGACAACAACCTAACTATGACATCAGAATTTTGTGTGTAGGTCCAAGCCTGTCTGCTGACATGTTTTCCCTCCAAGCTACTATTCACTCAGAGGTGCATCCTCTGTCTCCAATTAATCCCCACGCTGGGAGGGAGGGTCCACTCCCACAGCCTCTGCTACCACCATGCTGCTCCCACTGCCACCCCTGTGCATGGCACCACAGTAACTGACCAGATGTGTCTGTAGCTGCTGCTATTTGCCTGGCTGCGTGCAGTGCTCCAAAGACAAGTATTGCAGTGGGTAGCTAAGTGTTAGCTGGGGCTGTGAGTCATAAGTGATTGCTCACATCAACTCGTTCATGTCTGATACAATGTCTATGTGGCGTTTAGGTAAAAATGTTCATATTTCAACAGTTTTAATGGATACTTTCTTATAGGAAGGATGCATGCAACATGGATGTTATCTCCCATTGTAAACAATTTGAACACTTTACGCAGTTCTCTCTCTGCCTACGGTAAAGGAATGGAAGTGATCATCCGTATAGACAGGATGCGTGCTTTGCACATGTAACTAATCATTGTAAATCATTTGAACACTTTATGCAGTTGATTCTGCTTAAATTGAGGTGTAAGTATGTCCATTCTTGAAGACAGAACATGTGCAATGCAGATGTAACTGGACATTGTAAACAATTTTGTGTATATACTTATGACAGGGTTGAGTGAAAGAAAATGAATGACTACAGTTTAACAAAAAGATTTATTTTTGCTCCTCAAAATATGTTTTTTTCGAAAAATATGTCTCACTTATTGGGCTGTATCACATAATATATTTGTTCTGAAAATAAAAAATAAATTGGAGATAATATTTTTCATACTAAGAAGTACATCCCACATACTGGACTATTTCCTTTAGCATAGATGAACTATAAGTCTCTCACATCTTCTTTATACAGAACAAAAAAACTGTATGCAATATTTACAATAAGCAACATAACAATTTTCAATAATATTTTCAAAAATATATCTCATAGATTATGTTTCACTCTCTGCAGTTGGTAGACTTTTATTTTTCCAACTGACTGGAATATCACACATTTGTTTTACAAATAGTTATTGGACTTTTACTCTTCCAGCAGCTTGGAATATTCATTTCACAGTTTTTTACAGGCAATTGATGGTCTTTTAATCTTCCAGCGACTTGGAATTCTTGGCAGACTTTTACATTTTAGTTGCAATTCACATGAATGTTTATTTATAGTTTGGAAGCATTACACATTTTAAATATGCTTGACATAGAATATTTTATTTACAGCTTCCTCCTGAGACATACGACACTAAACTAATGTGATCTCTTTTTGGGTATGTTCAGCAGCATTGAAAATTAACCTACTATACATACACAATGTGCAAAAAACAGTGTGACTCACAGAAAACTATATGTCCCCACACAAAGGGTGTGGAAAAAATTAGATTAACTAGAGCATACAAGGTGTGCAAAAAAAAGCAAAAAAAAAAAATCAGATTAACTCATGCACATGGCAGAACTCCTGAAGATAGTAGTTGACTGTGGATATTGAATCACAGACACAATCCCTTTGACTGTTTAGAGGTGTCACTAAACCCACCCAGAGATGTAAACAATCGTGCATGAGAGCGCCTATTAGAAGGAGGGTGTCCGACAGCAGATCACTTGCACTCATTCCACTAGGAAGAAGGTACACAGTTCGTGTTGTCCGTAGTGCAACCACGCCTAGACAGTCAATACGGCAGTTCGATCGCGTCCACTTTGTTACCTTGTGCCAGGAAGGGCTCCCAACAAGGATAGTGCCCAGGCATCTCGGATTGAACCAAAGCGACGATGTTCGGACATGGAGGAGATACAGAGAGACAGGAACTGTCGATGACATGCCTCGCTCAGGCCGCCCAGGGGCTACTACTGCATTGGATGACCTCTACCTACGGATTATGGCTCAGAGGAACCTTGGCAGCAACGCCACCATGTTGAATGATGCTTTTACTGCAGCCACAGGACGTCGTGTTACGACCCAAACTGTATGCAATGGACTACATGATGTGCAACGTCTATGGCGAGGTCCATCTTTGCAAGAACGACACCATGCAGCACGGTACGGATGGGTCAACAACATGCCGAATAGACCGCTCAGGATTGGCATCACGTTCTCTTCAACAGCGAGTGTCGCCTATGCCTTCAGTCAGACAATCATCGGAGACATGTGTGGAGGCAACTCGGTCAGGGTGGCACACTGTCCAGCGAGTGCAGCAAGGTAAAGGTTCCCTGCTGTTTTGGGTGGCATTACGTGGGGCTGATGTATGCTGCTGGTGGTCATGGAAGGAGCTGTAATGGCTGTACGATACGTGAATGCCCTCCTCCAACAGATAGTGCAACCATATTGGTGAGGCATTCGTCTTCATGGACGACAATTCACGCCCTCATCATGCACATCCTGTGAATGACTTCCTTCTGGATAACGACATCGTTCGTCTAGAGTGGCCAGCATGTTCTCCAGACATGAACCCTATCGAATATTCCTGAGATAGATTGAAAAGAGTTGTTTATGGACGACGTGACACACCAACCACTCTGAGGGATCTACTCCGAATCGTTGTTGAGGAGTGGGACAATCTGGACCAAAAGTGCCTTGAAGAACTTGTGGATAGTATGCCATGACGAATACAGGCATGCATAAATGCAAGAGATGTGCTGCTGTGTATTAGAGGTACCAGTGTGTACAGAAATCTGGACCACCACCTTTGAAGGTCTCGCTGTATGGTGGTACAACATGCAATGTGTGGTTTTCATGAGCAATAAACAGGGCGGAAATGAAGTTTATCTTGATCTCTATTCCCTATATCTGTACAGGTTCCAGAACTCTCGGAACTGAGGTGATGCAAAACTTTGGCAGAGTGTAGGGAGGAGCACCACCAACACCACCGTGGAGGCACTTCAAGTGATCTTCAAACATGAGTGCCCAATTCGCCGCAAACCACACACCCTTTGTCCTCGTACCAGTGTCTATATAGTGCACATACATGCTTAAGCAGAGACTACCAAACTTCACAACAGGCGACTCATTCCACTCATGAGACCAATAAACTTATCGCCAGCAGGTGTTACGCCATAAGGATTGTAGGCTGCAATACCAGACATGTCGAAAGTGTTAGGGTGGCCCCTTATTACTTCATCTGGATCACAATCGCCGGACTAGTAGATGAAGACGTTGGTATAAGTATGAAGCAACATTGGATTTGCAAAGTGAGCTTTCGAAAAACCGTAATGGAACTGGTACATGTGGAGTTTCGATAGGTCCAATATGTACATACCAATCTAAAAAGATCTCATGAAACCTATCGAAATCTTAGCCATCTCCAGAGTAATGGAATCCTTGTTGAAGATTTTGGCCTGTTTAAAATTTGGGTTGGCTATACAATCTACTGTGCCAGAAAGGTGCTTCCAGTGGATAATTTAGTGAATTCGGAATGTTCTCTGATATTTTGCGTAGTTTTGTCGAAAACTGCCTTATTCATAAGTTCGTGAAAATCTTTCTCACGTGTACACACCGCGAGTGTCCTCTTTTTGGTTTTTAAATCAATGTATTCCTTCAACCAGGGACGCTGCTTGAAGGAAATAGCGCCAACTACAACTTGAAGCATTGCTGGAGATTGTGATACTGTAGTATGTATATTGTATTACCCGCCAGCGTTGTTATCAGCTTGGGATGGGAATCGGTAACTCAGTGCTCTGGACACAGTGGTAAATCATGCAAACTGATACGATACATTAGATCCACCTCTAGGGTGTACCATTTTTCAGAATCTGCCTGCACATGCTTGGTTTTTTTCCCTGACCTGATGCATTACTCATCAGAGGGCCATCGAAACCCTTCAACCTGTAGAGATTGTTGCATGCCTTGCCCTTGAAAGTTATTTACATCAACGTACATGTTGTAGCTCAAATCAACAGATGCACTGAACTGTTCACACAGTGTTTATCTTCCATGCCTATGGGCACACTGTCATCGTCACCACGAATCCCTCGTTCAAAAAACAACAGCTTGTCAACATTGGTCAAGGGTCCAATATTGACATGTGTATTTTTCAACAAAGTGTCCCACAAAATCCCTGGCGTAATGTAGTAACCCCCAGGATCCAGTTTGTATATGTCCATGCATATACTCTGGAATCATTGGAAAATATCTGCAAGTAAGTACACATCCATGTCCATATAAAGTTTCGCATATTCCTTTAAATTATGGATGGCGAACTCCTGCCGTACATTCACCGTATACCCATACTTCGCATACGGTATGGCAGTGCCTGAGAGTTTGTTGGATAATGTGGTTATGTCAGGTGGTGTGTTTTTGTTGAGTTTTCCCATGGATGCATATATTAATATGGAAGAAAAACCTTCTTCATTATGGGCTGAAACTTTGTATCATATAGAAATGCAGCTTGAGTGAGATGTCAATCCTCATGATGCATCATTTCAGAAGCTTCCATAGTGGTGCCTGGATGAATCTCTGTGAGTCGAGCAACTTCAGTGAAACTTTCTTGGTGATAATCTTTAAAAATGAAATGTATCTCTCAGTGGTGTCATGTAGGACTCTAACCTGATCTCTGCTCTTTCCATAATCAGCCAAGAGCTCGACTATGAAATGAGCGTTATACCTACTTAAATTGAGGGTGAAAACGGGTTTGTGTCCTGGAAGTTGGTAGTTCAAGTTGCATGTATCGCGTGGAGCATGTGGAATTTGCCATTTAGATGGCAATGATCCCTACGTGTTTTTCCAGCTTCTTTATCTAACAGTTGCAAATGTAACAGTCAACTGCATTCTCATACAGTGATTTATCCCCTTGCATTTCAATTGTTGGAATGATGCCGTTGTAAGTGCCATCAACTTTCCTTGTAAGGCTTTCAAGCTCAGAGAGCATCATATCCGCAGGTTCGTCCCCAATGTACGAATCAAAATGATTAAGACTTGAATAGTACGAACATACAAGCTGATAAGCAGCAGCAAAAGGCATGTATTCTGTGAGAGTAGTAAGTGAGGCAGTAGTGTTACCTCCACAGCCTGCCATGGGAGCGAGAAGACATTTGTAGTCTGTGTATACAGCAAAGGGTACATGCTCCTTGTGGAGAAAATTCTTAAACTTTAAGATTTTATTCTCTTTGGTAGGTATTATAACACATTCCAGGTCCTTGGTAAAGTAATCTAGCCAATGCTTCATCAACAGCTCACTCATACTAAACGATTTCAAGTACCTAGAGCAAAAATGCTGTCTATGTGTTTACTTATTTAGGAATAGATAAGGTGGGACATGTTTTGGATTCAACAGTAATGTTATCTGTCATGTTCAGTGACTAACCGTAAATCACCGTGTTTTGTTTGCCAGCCAGAGACTTCAAAACAGTAAGTGGGTCCAATGACATTGCGTGTAACAACACTGTCATCTGACTTACATTCCCTCAGGACACTTACATGAATAGATATGTGGGAATTCTAGCTCACAAATGTACCAATGTCCTGAAGGTTCACGGGGAATTCAATACCATTGTGTTTATAACATCCACTAATATCCACACGGCATTGTTCTGGATGATGTGCATCTTTTTTGTAGCTTCTTTTGCAGGTCAGAAGTGACCACAAAAATCAGCACTGGTCTTTATTTTGACATTAACAACGGCCTTTTTATCAGAAATATTCTTTGGAAGGCAGATATGCGAGGACTCTCCGTGGAAAAGATCATATACATGAACGTGAATCTCCAAATACAGAACACCACAGAGAGCTTTACCCGAATCTCTTAGTTGGAAATCAGAGAGGTGGGACTGTAAACGCTTCATGGTACCATCATAAACTCATTTCGCAGTTGATGCGCCCTACGTTATCTCGCCCGTATTACCTCGATTATGTATGATGACATCTTTTGAGACGGCCTCCTTAGGTGAGAGAGTGAACTCACAGCATATTGTAGCAAAGCACTTAATGGTGGAGTACTGCATATCCTTTAAGATCTTGGAGATTTCCTTTCCAGAACAGGCAGATGCCTATACAGGGAAAAAAATCGGGTCTTAGTACCCAATTGTATTACTGATGCAAGTAAGCAAGATCCTGTCTCCAAGTGAACTTTGAATCACTGAAAATAGTAATTCTGCGAGACATGCTTTATCCTCACTATCAGAATGGGTGCAGGGGCTGCTGCTGGTCGATAGCTCATCGTTGCTATTACTACTGTGTAGATACCACCTCAATGATCCAGGTGTCGGCGACGCTTGCGATGGTCCGGCTGAAGGTGCAGGTGTAACCGCCAGTGGAGGTTCTACCCCCACTACCAGATGTGGTCTGGACGCAATCAGGATTGCTAGTGGAACTCCAGCCGCTTTCATTGCTGCTTGTAACAGTGACGATGCAGGCGTTGATGGTGCCAAGGACAGCAGTCCCAGGTCATCAAGCAAATCTGAAATACCACACAACAACAGTCCATAAACATCAGGAAAAAATTTAGACACCTGCTCAGTCAAGCAGTTCTGTAAGCATCCAAAAAAATTTATACAGTGATACAGAGATAATTACTCAGGAATTTCACCATGCCCAACTGACTCATAGCTGTATGCCCTCCATCGAACCTTTCCTCCACTTTACTCAAGAACTCATTATTACTTGGAACTGAAGGTTGCCTCATTGGAGGTGTTACAGACAGCAATGATACCTGAGGCACCTCAAATGCATTCAGCATTTCTGTGCAACAGTACAACATTCCATGAGTATCAGAAGATAACTACACAAAAAACATGGACACAGACAAATAAAAGAGATACTCAAATAAAAATTCAGCATCCCAGCATCCTCATCATCAGCATCATCATCATCATCATCATCATCATCGTCCTCACATGGCACCTAGCTTGTTGGGAGCCACCGCCCCATCACAAAATGCATTGTGTGATGTGTCTGGCTCACTAGATCTATAATGTTTTTGTTACGTATACATAAAAGAAATGTAGTAGATTTGTATACACTCATATATATGGAGCAAGTATCACGAACGATACACAGGTTAAGTAAAAACATGCACAAGTAGGAAATACTTCCGTGGAGAATCAATTCTGTGATTTTCTTCCCTGGCACTGTTCGGTACTACCCATCAGGAGGTTCAATACCACTCTCCTGTGAAGGGGCGGCCAGCATTTAAATACAAGGTGTGACATCCAGTCGCCACCCTCAGATGTTGGCGATGCTGAAAGCGGGCTAGGGACACTGATCACTTCTGAAGCAAACAACGATGCTGGTTAAGTAAAGAAAGAAATATTGAGACACTTGCACATGTATTGAGGGACACCCAGAAATAATGGTACTTGCGTGCAAGCTCCTTATCAAGCATCAAAGCAGCAAGCATCTCGTACTAGAGCCAGGAGCCGAGCAGATGGCCTGAATCAAAGGCTCAGACGCTTCTGCAACCATTTAGGCTCCGGATTCCTCGTCTTGCGCCGTAGGGTGGTGGGTTTCAGGGTTCTACTTAATTGTTCAGGGGTCCACTATA
The DNA here is from genome assembly GCF_021461395.2 of Schistocerca americana. Taxonomy (NCBI): domain Eukaryota; kingdom Metazoa; phylum Arthropoda; class Insecta; order Orthoptera; family Acrididae; genus Schistocerca; species Schistocerca americana. The sequence continues at coordinate 432,735,306 of NC_060120.1, read as the reverse complement.
CAAGGAAATGGCTACACAAGTGGGAGGGGTTGAGTGAAGGGAACTGGATGGTTTTTCTTTTTTTAGGTTAGAGGGTCTAGAAAAAGGATGTCAGTCTCGAAGGGTGGAGGGCAAACAGAGGAAAGAAGACCTAGAAACAATTGGCATTGCAGTTGTGAACTGTCATAGCTGTGTTGGAAAAGAACCAGAGCTCCTAGTGCTAATAGAAAACACTGAAGCTCAAATTGTTATAGGTACAGAAAGCTGGCTAAAGCTGGAAATAAGTTAGGTCGAAATTTTTAATGAGGTCCTAACTGTGTTCAAGTAGGACAGATTAAATACAGCTGGTGGTGAAGTGTTTAATTCTGACAGAAGTATTTTTACCTTGTAGTGAAGTCAAAGTAGATAGTACCTATGAGTTAGTATGGGCAGAGGTTATACGTGACCACCAGATTAAATTAACAATGGTTCCTTTTACCGATCTCCAGAGGCAGATGGTATAGTTACTGAACATTTCGAAGAAAACATATGATCTAAAGTGTAGTAAAGCAGCTTAAATAACTTAATAAAGGCAATCTTACTGATCCTGATTACAGACCAGTCAGATTCCTCTCAGAGTATGCTATCAACATAATTATGCAAGTTAATCAATTGATCGGTTAATTACTCCCACCCCCTGATGATGTCATGATTTTCCCTAGCCAGCATGTTGATCTTCTCCATATCTCCCCTCGCTTCCCACTTCCCATGCCCCTCCCCCTACAATGATGGGAAATTGAAATTTTGACAGGAAATCCGAAACATGGCGGGAAATTCATATTTGTAGGTAGGAATATCAAATACTGTGTGTTGACCTTGATGTTCGGACACCAAATGACGTAGATCACAACACCACCACCACCAGAAGGTGCTGTAGGTCCTCCACCATTCTCCATTCTCCATTCGCCACACCCCACTCCCCAACCCCAACTCCCCACTCCTCACTCCCCTCCCTATCTGGAAACTGGTGGGAAAAGAACTCAGTCTGTGTTCGGTTTCTGGATAGGACTGACATAAGTCTTTATTATTTTGTGCACAGCTCGAAATATTGTTTATTTAAACCATTTGAGTTGCCATTGATCGAACACTAGACAGTAGCTCCACCCATTTCGCCAGTAACTGCTAGATGTGGAGTGGATATTTTCGCTATTAGTCTAGCACTGAAGAGTTGCTCCATCCTGTCTAGCCAATAGCACTATATGGGAAGGATGGATGGTAATAATAATAGGACAGCAAGCTATCACTGAATTACAGGGGAGTAGCCTCCTGCCAAACTACAAATGCATAGCTGCTGTTAGAGGAATATAAGGATGAGTAATAATAATATTAGAACAGCGACTCACTTTTTTTCTTTATTGTGATTTCGTTCCCCTGCTCCATGTGGGTAGGGGAGGGCTGGCAGTGGCAGAATCCGCCACTCTTCAGTCAGGTGATACAGTTAATAAAAAGATGAAAATGATACATATAAAAGGCGATAAAAAGGGGCATAAGAATGTATGAGGGGGAGTTGGAAAATGAGTTTCCCTGTCGACTGTGGGTAGAGTTGTGTTATATGGGTGAAAGACGACACGGCAGGTGAATGCACACTTGCAAGACACCGATACACCATTGGGTAGAGGTTGACCACGATCAAGCAGATGGCGCTGTCACAGTGCCTGCGCAAAGTGGAGGCCAGCTGCTCAGTCTTTTCCTGGAGCTATGGAGAGAAGGTGCGTTTTGGAGTCGTGGTCAAAGGCGGAAGTGAGAGCTGTTATCTGCTATGAATGGGCACATGGAGTATCAGGCACAGAAATTCATAACCGCCTTGTTGATGTGTATGGGTCACATGTGATGTCGAGGCTAATGGTGTGGAGATGGTGTCAGCAATTCAGTGATGGACGTCAGCAAGTGCAGGACGTGCCGAGACCTGGACGGAAGCGCACGGCCACTACAGATGCAAATGTAAGGCAGGTAGATGACATTATTAAAGCGAACCGGCGTATCACCATCGATGGAGTAGCGGCAGAACTTGGAATTGGACATGAGCGAGCTCACAAGATCATCCACGACATTCTTCGATACAGGAAGGTGTTAGCACGATGGGTGCCCCGCCAACTGACCCTGACATACATGGAACAACGGATGGCGTTCAGCCTGGAAGAGCTTGTGCGTTACCATGAATGTGGCAATGACCTTCTGGGGGGTTGAAACGTGGGTGCACCATTACACGCCTGTATCGAAGGCTGCATACATAGACTGGAAACATCCATCATCTCCTGTCCAAAAGAAGTTCAAAAGCACTCCATCTGCAGGTAAAGGGCTAGTCATCGGTTTCTGGGACGCCAGATGAGTTTTGCTGCTGGACTTTCGGGAGGATCCAACCATCTATGGTGCGCAGTAATGTGCTACTCTGTCGAAATTGAAATAGGTGATTCGGAAAAAGCGGTCTGGCCTTCTCAGATCTGGCATTATGTTGTTGGATGATAATGCGAGACCACACATGGCGACGGCAACGCAAAACCATATTGCAATTCTTGGTTGGGAGTGGCTACACCATCCACCTTACAGTCCGGATCTCGCACCAAGTGACTTCCATCTGTTTCCTGCTTTGAAGAAGACTCTCGGCGGAAGGCGCTTTGGTAGCAATGCTGACGTCAAACAAGCCGTTCAATGCTTCTTCTGTATGCAATGCCCTAATTTTTTCCTGGAAGGCTTTTTGAAACTTATAAATTGGTACGACAAATGTCTCAATGTACATGGAAATTATATCGAAAAATAAAGATACGTCTTATCTTTAATGTCTCATTCTCTTTTTTTTCCTTCCACATACAACTCTGACCACAGTCGACAGGGGAAACTTATTTTCCAACTCCCCCACGTAGTACGAGGAGACAATGGGTGTTAAAATATAGATTTACATGGATATGTTCATTGTGAGATAGTTAAAAAAGACCACATAATGATAAAAATACAGTTGGCGATTTGCATAGCATGTAAAATACACTGAAATCATATGCACAAGTTAAAAGTTGGCCACAGTATTAAAACACACCAGAACGACGACACAACGACGACACTATAAAACCACTGCATGCGACAGAGCACACATGACGAAGTACAAAAACTGCTGGGAGGGACGTGCTGAGGGAGGGGAGGCCTGAGAGAAGGGAAAATAATGGACAGGAAGGGACAGTGGGGGAGGGGTCTGGCGATGGTGGGAGGAAAAGAAAGGGGGTCGGGGGAAGCACCAAGGGGTAGGAGACGAGTGGTGTGGGAGAGGGAAAGGCAATCCAGGAGGGAGTAAAGATATGTGGAAGGGGTGTACTGGAATGGGAGAGGGCGTTGGAGGGAGAAAAAAAACCGTTCAGAGTAAGGAAAAAGGAGAGGAGAGGAAACCCAAAGGAGAGGGGATGATGGGCTTAGAGTTGGTAGGAGGGGTAGCTGTTAGTGCGAAGCTCATCATCTGGGAGGGGTAGGCACTGGAAGGTATGTTGGTAAAGCAGGTGGAAGGCATGGAGATGGAGAGAGGGCGGGATACAACAGTAAAGGCACAGAAAGAGGCTGGGCATACAGAGGATAGGAGACACCAGGAGTGGGAGAGGGGGGCTATCGAGTGTCCAGATGATATACAGGGTGCGGATGTGTTTGAGGAAAAGGGAAGATGCGGGAAGGGGATGTCGTAGAGGACAAATGTATTATCGAATTTATAAAGTGATACATAGTATAAATTTGATAGTTACAACTTCCTGTGCTGTTAGCTTGAGAGACGTCGAATGTGACGAGACATTTGTTTACTTCAAGAGTGTTCGAAAGTGAGAAGGCATCCTGTGACAGAGGTAGAGCATGCCCTTAGCACTCCATCATGAGCCAAAAATGAGTTTCCTGTAATGCAGGACGTGGTAGATAAGAGCAGATTTTTCTAACTTCTAAGAGAATACTTAGAGGAAATATAGATTATAGTGTTGTACAGGATTTTCACAACACATAACGATACTTTAGCGATGCGAAAACGCGTGTATGGTCCGATTTCTTATCTTCGAAAATCTTCAGTACATATGAGAAATTCGAGGTGTGTTGATTAAACAACATCCCAGTTTCGGAATTTTTTTTTAATTTGAGGGCTCTATGTCTGGGGCAGGACTGGAGTTAGTCGGAGTCGCGCCTCATTGTGTCGCAGCTGGCGGCGGGAATGGTCAGGTGACCAGAATTAGAGGCTTAAGAAAGATGTCACGATCTGTGTTTTCTTAGCCGGCCATCTCTTCAGGTGTACAATATACTCCATACATGGCGCTGGACTAGACTGGAGGTGACTGGTCAGTTTTCTTCTTCATCTTGAGACACTGTGTTTAGGTAAGTAAATGAGCATTACATTTGTGGAAAATATGATATATTTCCCATGTTTCAGTTGCCGAAGAAGAGAATTGTGACTTGTAAATAGGTATAAGTGCGTTTCATTCCCAAATGATGTTGCTACAGGAGTCCTGTATAAAGGGACAGGATGTTACAGGCGCAGTGGGACCCTCGACTGTCACCTCACCTGGACCCCCATCACCATTTATGGAGGTTGGAAGTTTATAGTTAGCAGAGATGGAGGTTAGAGGTCCGAAGTGTTAGCTCGTGCAGGTCGTCTGGACGTGTCTGTCATAGAGATTTAAAATTATTTACGATTATACAATTTTTTGAACTGAGTGTCCCATTATTAAGGTAAAATTTGCTAAATACATTGTTTACTCTGCAACAAAATCTTTTCTTTGCTAACCACAAGCCAATTAGTAGTTAGAGCCTACAGTATTTACTTAACTGATTTTATTGGTGCTTGCTGTATCGCTGAAGTTCGTGTAATGAAGATTTATTGTGAGGTAAGTGTGGCATGAAATGTATAGGTTATTGTTGGAATTTCTTCTAATTCGGGGCCATTCTTTTGTGTTAATTATATGAGCAGTCAGATTGCATATTGCTGTATATTGTGGGTCATAAATGAATAGAATACGTTTGAGTGGTATTTGTCAGGAATTATTCTGTAGGTCAGATATAAAATGATAAAGACAAGCAAAGTGACATTACGTTCAGTTTCATTCAGCAGTTCAAGCAGGTTCACTTGCATTCAGTTTCACTCAGCAGTTTCAGAATCAGATTAAGAAGTATCAACTTCCCAGTTATTACAGTCCAAGTAAAAAAATTTGATATGAAGAAGTTTCAATATAACATAATTTCTTCATCCACATGTGAGGAATGTGTCCTGCAATTTGTACTGTGCATTTTTGTTACGCCCTGAATAGGGCAAACAACGTGCAGTGTGCAGGATCACATTATAGAGCATCAGCAGCATACTCGCCCTCTCCAAGCAAACAAGTCCGCTATCACAGAACACTGTATTTCCACTGGTTGTTCGATGAAATATAATGAAATAAAAATTGTGTCCCATAGTCAAACTTTTGTCACTCAGTTATCATTGAATCAGTGGAAATATAATGGTCTGAATCCCTTACGAATCGAGATGACAGTTTCTAATTCAGTTCTGCATGGGACTCGATTATAGAAAAACTTCGTCTTGTGTGTAATCGGCGTCATCCTGTGGTCTTACTATGGAAAGACAATAGTTTTGATATAGAAGATGTTCTGACACAACCACAAGCGCCAGAACGAAGAGGAAGAACGCAAGACCAGAGAAGGCGATGAGGCGATGTCAGCCAATAGCCCGCTGACAAGGACTGCGCTGTGCCAGGAGCGACATCTACAAGAAGTGAACATAAGCGCCGCTCCTGCCGGCCTTTGCTGGAAATTAGTCGAACGTATTCGCAGAGTATTAGCATGGCCTAGCAGAGAGAGCTACAGTATCAGATAGTAGTGATCCACGAACTGTGTGTCAACTTGCAGGAACATTACATATAGCCAAGGACTCTGAATTATGTTGCATGTCACCAACCGATTGTGACAACATTTTGTACATTCAAGTTAAGTATTTTCAAATTTGCTTTATAGAAATAAAACTATTAATGTTATTTGCTTGAATTGCTGTGTATCATTCTGAGAATGCAGCATTCTTTAGGCCCCCCATACGAGATGAGTGGGCAGTACCCCACAGTTGGCGATGAGAATCCTCTGAACCCAGTGCCCAACAGACACGAACTTCTCGTTTATGTTGTGCTGGCGCCTTAGTTCTCTCTTGTCTTTAACTCACAGGGGCGCTTAATTGATTGAACAATTTCTTGCCGTTCTTGCTAATCAGTGTTTTCAGGTGGGCTTTATAGAAGATCTCTGTACATGTCTTTTTGTTGCATTTGTGTCTTCCAACATGCCCCCCTCCCCCACCTGTCTCGCCCCCCCCCCCTCCCCCACTGCTCAGGCGCCGCAGACAAAAGCGTTAGCTGCCACACAACTAATGTAGATGTTTCATTTTCAGACGAAACAAATATCTACACTGCTCAACACAGTGCAGCAGCTACTGGCCAACACTGTACGCCCGACAGAACAAGCACCACCTTCTACAGCTGCTATACCCCGTTTTCGACAATTTTGTGAACACGAAGAGGAATGGGTCGAGTGGTTGGCCCAGTATGAGGCACATATTCCTAGCTCACAAGTTACCAGGTATTGTGAAACTTCCCTCCCTGTTATCAATGGTAGGAAGTGCAGTGTTCAGACTTATCCAGAAGTTATATCCTAACGCCACTCTGAGTGAACTGTCGTATGACCAAGTAGTACAGTGCCTAACTAACTATTAAGAGCAACAAGTGAATGTGGTAGTCGCTAGGTATCAATTCTTTAATTGCAAAAAACTGTCAGAACAAACTTATCATGAGTGAGTAACACATTTGCAGGGGCTGATATAGAAATGCAAATTCAAATCTGCTTGCGGTGCTTTATATTCTGATGTTATGTTGCGTAATTCGATTGTGTACAATGTATCTAATGTTAAATTCAGAGAACAGAATCTGAAACAGTCTGATCCATCATTTCACCAGGTAGTGCAAATACTAGATCAGCACTATTGCGTGCCTTGTCGGCTCATACATTTGAGCAGCCAGCTATTTGCTGGGTTGAGTCCCTTGCTTGTGATCTCCCTATTCACCTATGGCATGCGCTAGCTACGCCAAGTAAACAACGTATTCGTGGAGTATTAGCATGGCCTAGCAGAGAGAGCTACGGTATCAGATAGTAATGATCCACGAACTTCGTGTCAACTTGCAGGAACATTGCATATAGCCATGGACTATGCATTATATTGCATGTCGCCCATCGTTTGCGACGACATTTTGCACATTCAAGTTAAGTATTGTCAAATCTGCTTTATAGATATAAAACTATTAATGTTATTTGCTTGAATTGTTGTGTAGCATTCTGAGAACACAGAATCCTTTAGGCACCCTATGCGAGACGAGTGGGTAGGACCCCATACAAGACACGAACTTTCATGTTGGAGGGCCCGCAGAGCAGCACAAGAAGTAACAGCTTAAGTGCATGAGCTTAAGCAACGAAAGCGCAATGCGAACTAGGAACACCATGAATGTGCTGGCAGGATTTTAATTAGGGAAGTCAGAAGACTCTGAGCTGAAATATAGTGCCAGAAAGTTGAGACATCTGGAAACTCTCCCAAAATTTCGTAGAATCGACGGTTTATTTCTGTATTCCTCAATAAGCAATCTTGAAGTTAATGCGTTAAGTGTTTGCTTCTCAAAGATTTCTAATTCCAATACTGAATGGAAATTTTTATATCTCTCTGGCAATGACATCACCTAGGTTATTATCATCTTCTCTGAAAATGGTTCGCTTGCTACCTTCAGTTTAGTGTTGATCTCTTCTGTTTTCGACATAGCTATAACCACTGAGTCATCAGCAAGTTGGAGAGAGAAAAACTTATGCTGGAGTAAATTGCCCTTGCTTTCTGTCGTAAGAGACCTAGAAAATTAATATAGTTCACTTGAGGCACTTTTCTCAACTGAGGAACTGCAGAAATCAAAAAGACAATTTAAACATCAACATCACAGACTCTTTCTCATACATGGTATTCTGTTTAGTCCACATGCCAGCTGATGTCGTTCGAGAAGTAGATGAGTGAGGGGCGCTGCCTTCAATTACTTCATAATAAGTTCCTGCGATTTTGCGCATTTTTCCATCAATGTTTTTTCCTCGGCTTCTTTGTCTTTCAGGTGTTTAATGGCAATGCCACTGATAATATCTAAAAAGCCTTTTCCTCTGAGTATCGCTTCCATTTGGAATTTCCATACTCCCATTTTGTCCCCTCCAGACAACTTCACACAATGATATGTAGACTGTACTATTGCGCTATGACAGCATTACACTGGTAATGTCAAATTTGCTGTCACTCACGATGCCAAATTAAAACTCTGCCACAATGTAGAGCTACCGAGAGACAGATTCAAATGGGGAAGAAATCTAAAGATGAGCAGGGAGATGTGGACATTTAGCCACATCTCTGGATATGAAACACAACAGCAGACAAGCCTGGAGTCTGCTCAGGAATCTCAGGAATGACTCAACAAGGCCCAAAACACTTCAGACTGGTGTTTTGCCAAACCAAATCGCCCATCAGCTTCTACTCAGTGGACAACCATCCACAGATTGCCCTGGCTTTCTGTCGTAAGAGACCTAGAAAATTAATAAAAATCAGTTGAGGCATTTATCACAGTTGATGAACTGCAGAAAATAAAGAGACGATTTAAACATCAAATAAATTAAACAAAAAGTCTGAAAGTAATGAACAACTGTGTCAGCATGATACAGATCCTCAAGGTGTGTAGAAAGGCAAGAGTGGTAGCCCTATTAAAACCAGGTAAGGATCCAATGTTAAGAACTTTTGTCCAGTATCTCTGATTACTATATATCACCTGTTTCAGGTCATCCATAGAATGATGATGGGTAGAATATTGAAACCTGAGATGAGATCCTAAGGCCTGGACAAGCTGGCTTTAGGCCAGGACGCTCTTGCACTGAGAAACTCTGAATTTAACCCAGCATATTGAAGACGGATACGAAAGAAAGCAGGAGACTGGTGTGGCTTTCATTGATCTGAGCGCAGCCTATGATACTATTAACCACAATAGACTGATATGTATGGTTTACCAGGTGACTAAGGATTTTGGATTTTTAAGATTTGTATTGTGTGTACTATAGAATAGGTGCCTCTATGTTACCATGCAGGAAAATAGAATAGTATGTGGCGAAAAACCAAAAAAACGGTCTCACTCTGGGTAATGTATTAGCTCCATTGCTGTTCAATATATATGCCAATGACCAGACGACAAATCCCAATGGCAGGCAGTTTATATATGCTGTGACATGGCCATGGCTGCCCAAGGGAGCACCTATGAAGAAGTGGAAAAGAAATTAACTAGCAGCATTGAAATAATCGGTGATTGCTATCACAAGAACCGCCTGAAACCAAATCCAGCAAGAATCAAGGTTTTAGTTTCCACCAGAGGAATAAGGAGGCCAAAAGAAAACTCCATATGCGTTGGAAAGTACAAGAGCTAGAGTACTGCTACACTCCCAAATACTAAGGTGTGAAGTTGGACAGAGATCTATAGTTTAAACATCACTTTTTGGATACTAAGCAAAAGGTCAGTGCAAGGAACAATATCATTCATAAACTGACCAAAACAAACTGAGGTGCTTACCCACAGATGCTTTGAACAACAGCTGTTGCACTCAGTTTGGCAGCAGCTGAGTATCCCACAACTGTGTGAAAGAATCTGGCCCACATGATGTGGCTGTAAATCAGTCATACTGCATCATAACAGGGTGTTTGAGGCTCATGTCGATGGAGAAGATCTACTCTCTCATAGGGGTAGCTCCCTCCAGTATATGGTAGTAAGCAGCTGCTGAAGTGGAGAGGAAGATACAGATGGCAGATAATTGTCACCCTTTACAAGTATACCAACAATAGCCCAGGTCGCTTCGCCCACGAAAGAGCTTCCTTTTGATGTCAAAGCCAATCTACATCATCATTGAAAAGAGGAGACTTCAGTTATGGGAGGAGGTAGCTCCAAATCCTATTCTGCGGCCGAAAGAAGAACTTGGGGCTGGAAGAAACACATCCTTTACAACCTAGAAAGCTCTCAACATGCTGAGGACGAGGGTCTCAAATTGCTAATATAATCTTTGCCGATGGGGCTACCACTATATGACTGTGGGAATGTCCAAATGGACAAGGGCTTACTGACGTGCCCAGACCTCAGCAAAAGCTGTACCCTGATAGATTTCAGGTTAGCAAGTGATAAGTTCATCTGTGTAGCTGATTACTGTGCAAAACTATTTAGACTTTAAATTTTATTACAGTTGCCTTATACTAGATTTCAATACATGGTGTTCCAGACATTATACTACGAGGGTCAGTCAAAAAGTAATGCCTCCTACTTTTTTTTCTACGTTTAATTGTCAGGAAATTTAAATGCAATTACATAGGTTGAAAACCACAACATTGAGGATCATTTTGTCATTTTTCAATGTAATCTCCGCCCATCTCTACAGTTTTGGTCCATCTTTGAACAAGGGCATGTATCCCAGCACGGTAAAAATCACAGCTCTGCTTCCTAAGCCAATGACGCACGGATGTTTTGACGGCCTCCTCATCTTCAAAATGAATCCCACGATGAGCTTCTTTTAGTGGCCCGAACAGATGGAAGTCTGATGGTGCCAGGTCAGGGCTGTATGGGGGATGAGGCAAAACTTCCCATCCAATTTTGACAATCTCGTCAGAGGTGTGACGACTGGTGTGTGGTCTTGCATTGTCATGCAAAAGAAGAACATCTACCATTGATTTTGTTGGGCGAACTCGCTGAAGACGTGCTTTAAGTTTGTTGAGGGTTGTGACGTATTGAACAGAATTTATTGTGCATCCCTGCTCCAAAAAATCAACCAGAATCACACCCTCTGTATCCCAGAAAACTGTTGCCATAACTTTCCCTGCCGATCGCACAGTTTTGAATTTTTTCTTCCTCGGCGAGCTTGTGTGACGCCACTCCATTGACTGCCTCTTTGATTCGGGTTCAAAAAAATGCACCCATGTTTCGTCCCCGGTCACAATTTTTTTCAGAAACTCATCTCCCTCCAAACGGAAGCGCTGCAAGTGTTGGGAGGCTATTGTTTTCCTTGCCTCTTTATTCTGATCGGTTAACATTCTTGGAACCCACCGTGCACAAACTTTTGAGTACCCCAATTGTTTAATAATCGTGATCACACTGCCTTTACTAAGAGAAATAATGCGACACACTTCATCTGCAGTCACCCGACGGTCACCACGAATGATGTCATCAACTTGCTGAATGTTGTGTGGAGTCACTGCACTCACCTGCCTGCCACTCCGCTTTTCGTCAGTCAACGGTGTTTGCCCTTCAGCTTCCTTACAACGACGAACCCATCGTCTAACAGTGCTGACATCCACTGTCACAACACCATACACCTTCTTCAGTCTTTCATGAATGCGTATGGGCGTTTCACCTTCTGCATTCAAGAATTCAATCACACAACGCTGTCTCAAACGAACATCGATGTCGGCCATCTTACAAACTTCTGCTGTGCTGCCACCTGTTGACACAGAAAGTTACTACTGCAGTGGATTGCAGAAGAAGGTTTGAGGAATGGCGCCAAATTCAAATTTTTCACTTAACTTAATTTCTTTAAGTAGAAAAAAAATGGGAGGCATTACTTTTTGACCGACCCTCGTAGATTTCCATATATGGTGTTTCAGACACAAAAATAAATAAAAACTACACTGAAAAACAGCCTTATACTTCTGAGCTCATAACTCATAATTGGGTGCAGAAAATGGAGCTTGATAATAAGTCTGTCTGTACAGAGTTTATTTAAGTATGTAACAGTTTAGAACACGATGGCAGAGGACAATAACGCACACAGAGGATAAACAAGAAAACGAAAGCATCCAGAAAATGGAAGTAACTACAAACCAAAATAAAAACAATGTTGCTGCAATGAAAAAACTTTAACACTGTACCACTAACACCAATCTTTGCTAATCCCATTAAGACTGCAACGAAAGAGCAAATCTTAGACTTCTTTTAAATTTATTTATTCTTGTCAGAAGCATAGTAAAGTTTCTGGGAAGGCAAATCTACAACAACAGCAGCAATAAATGTGGTTGCTACGATGAAACAGAGTTTTGAAGAGAAAGAATCTTTATCAGTGACACTTTGCGACCTTAGTATGGTGTTTGACTGCATTGCTCATAAGATCCTGGCAAATAAGCTCAGTCAGTATGGTGTTGGAGGCACTGTTCTGGCAGCCCTCAAATCTTATCCAGAAAACAGAAGGCATATTGTGTCAGTCGAAGGAGTGCTATCATGTTAACAGCATATGGAATATTGTGCACCACAGGGATTGGTAATGGGACCCCTCATGTTCCTAGCTTTTATAAATGACTTAAGCTCTAATGGGCAGTTCTTGCACTTTGCAGATGACACAACTTTGTACTCAAAAATCATCAGTGCCAGCAAGGCCCAAAAGAATCAGATGCGTTGCTTCAAAGTGTCAAAAGTTTGGTTTGTTAAAACCAAAATGAAAATCAATGAAGAAAAAAACGAAAAATGGATATGTAGCCTCAAAGACAAAGGACACCCAAGCTGTGTAGGTATTGTGAAACTTCTGGGGTTCATAGTGGACACAAAATTACTGGCAAGACCATATGGCATGTGTGTGTGAAAAACTGTCATGAGTTGAATACCTCCTGGGAAAACTGAAACACTTGATAACTGATCGGCATCTCCTAATAGTATATTCTTCGTTGTTTCACAGCTGTATCAGCTGTAGAGTGTTACTATGGGGTCACTCTGCAGGCTGCAAGAAAGTATTATTACTTCCAAAAAAACCATAATGATCATGATATCAAGTGGGAGACAGGAGAACTGTAGGCCATTATTCAGAAAATTGTAGATAATGATTGTTTATAGTCATTATGTACTTCTGTGTCACTTCAGATTAAGGAAAATCTAGATTCCCTCAGCAAGAGGCACAACAAACATGACCAAAATACCCACAACAAAGAGATCATAAACATATTAACCTGTTGATTGAGAGATAGCGTTCCATACGTTGCTCTGAGTATGTTCAGATCTCTATCCAAGTAAGTGCCGATCTTGCCTCTAGAGATTTTCAAGAACAAAATTGTAAGAGACTTAAAACTAGTCCACTGTACGGCATTCAGCCTTTTTTAAACTCACATGTCAATAGCAGATTAATGTATAGAAGGTAAAATTTGTATTGTTACGAATTATTTGTATTTATCAGTTTTGTAAGTTTTGACGCAGTCTATCCAGCCATGGGTGGTGAACAACACAGACTTGGTGCTAAAGTTAATAAAGTAATAAATCAAACCAAACTACACAGAAATGCACTGTATTTGTAATGTATATAGTTATACGATACTCCACTTGCCTATTGCATAATAAAATAACAAAAAGGTAGTGCCTTGATAGAAAACACTTTGGAAAGATATGTGGAAATTCAGTCATAGACAGTATTTGTATCATGTGCGGGTTGTAAACATCAGTGTTCTGTGGTGTTATTGCGTTGAGCTTAAGGTTGCAGTTTGACATTCGAGTTCTTAAACGTTGTCGCTGCAGTTGCGTACAAAATCAGTGTTGTTGTAACTGTCAATGGAGAAATGTTTCACGAAGTGGTACGAGTTGCAAATTAACATGTGCTTGTTGGAAATAGAGCATATTTTACATAATTGCAGAAGTATCATATTTATTAAATTTTACACTCGCTACCGCATTCGCTGATGAAAGGCTACAAGAATATCAGTTTAGCAGGAAAAGAAAATAAATACGCGAAAACCTAAACCTTTTCACACAACTGACTGATGGTAATTTTGTACACTGACACAAGGGAAAAAGCAGTGGTTTATTGCAGTGAAAATGATCATCAGTCACACATTTTTTGTCCACACAGTGTTTGAGAACAAGATTTTTCCCAGTGGACTTCGGGTTATACGTGTTATGTTCTTCAATAATCGTGTTTGGCGACTCAGTAGCAAAATCTTCTGTCATTCGAGGTGTGCAACATAATTTATTGAAGGCACCCACTAACATTTTCGAAACTAGTGGCAGAAACCAGGTCAAATTCACTCATCTATAACCGAGAAAAGTACTATCTCCAGAACAGCGAAGTATATGTAAACGCGTATGTTTGAAAGCATAACATTAAAGTAAGTTAGAAAATATTTAATTTTTTAAAAGCATTCCCATCGTAGGTCAAGAAGTTGGATGTACATGCTTACGGCACAGGAATGAATGAGACATTGAAAGCAATGGATAGTGTAGATAGTTTGATTTACCTTTTAGCGAAAGGTAGTTCCAACGTAAGAGTACTCTTCTCTCTGCTTGAGGTCATGTCGTTTTTGTTTCCTCATAGCGTTTATGCCCTATTGTGGTACGTCTCAAATTGTGTTCTTAATAGCCATATGTATGTACCCAGATAAACCCGAGAAATTCTGTTTATTACGTTCCAGGAAATAGCTTTAAATAGTGAATCTAAGAACATACTACAACCCCAAGATGTATAGCTGCTGTAAGAACTGCGAGGAAAATACTAGTGCCCGAATTTTTTTAAAGAATCATTCTACCCACGCCCCCTATGCGAATGGAACGGAAAGAAGCGCTAGTAACTGATATAGTGAGAAAAAGAAGCGCTAGTAACTGATATAGTGAGAAGTACGTTCTGCTATAAACTTAACGGTAGTTAACATACTATGGGCGTGGATGTAGATTGTTACATTGAGAGTGGTTGTGATCATAATTGTGTGTGTGTGTGTGTGTCAGATGGAAGTTCAATGTTAAACTGCAGAAAGTGTTTCTCAAAAAGTGAAATTCCTACCGGTAGTTGAAGAAATACAAAGCAATGCTGGGGTTTGGTGTGACTATTATTGACACACAATCAGTTATTCAGATGGGTTACAAACAGATAAACAAGGTGAAAAATATGTTAGTGTACCAGAGAAAGTGTGGAACTTAAGTATAATATATAAATATCTTACACAATAGTGAAAGCAAGTAAATAATCGGTGGTAAACTGTGTAACATATTCATTGCTTCCGCTAACTTGTATGTTATTTAAATATGGGAGCCTAAATATTGCAGCTAGAAGATTATAAATGTGTAGTATGTTATCGCAAAAGGCATTTGGAAAACGCGGAATTGCCATATGGGTAACAAAGTGTCCAAGTTCAGAACTGTAGACAATAATTTGTGTATATCAACATATGGAAGTGCATTCATGTCAACTGTTACTTCCTGCAAGCACACTTTAAATTATTACAATTTACAGACTTCCACTGACAGTTTCAAACGTTTGTGGGTAAGAAAAAAAAAATGTATGGCTGCTTATAGTTCTGTTGGTAATTTCTTAAAAGATTCACAACAGAGAATGACAGTTAAGCAATTTAAACTATATCATTTGCTTTCAGCTGATAAAACTGGTGTTGCAGAAATTCAATATAGTAACATTTTAATGTATCATTGTGTACACCAGAATAATGCATGTTGTTGCCATGAAAACACACAGTAGTGTTAGCAAATAAAACACCAATGTTTATGATGAAATAAACAGAGTAAAATTTATAGTTTGTGATTGCAGTGATAAAAGTAAATCCTTTATTTCGATAATATCGCAAGCTTCACCCTTCTTAACTAAGTTGATCAGTAAAACTTGACACCGACACATTATTATGGAAACTGGGAATTGCTACAGGAAATAGGTCTTATTGTGTAAACTGCCAATGAATTTCAGTTGATCTCATTTAAAGATTTTTGATACATTCACAGAAGCTATAAAATATTTAAAGGGATGTTTAAGATTTATAACTCTGTGAGTGAAGTAAAAAAAATAGCCACTAATGTAAAGGAAAACACAAATTTACTCACGTAGCAGGGTAAAGTAGATTTTGAAAAGGAATGGTCAAGTTGTATGATAAAACGTGTAGAAAACATTTTTAGAAAGAACTTGTCATGTAAGATGACACAGCTAAATACACTCGACTAAAAAGTGTTTGCTGATCTTTACATTCTGAATAGTATTAACAGACATTAAGTCTGTTTGAGGTTGTTATGACTTGTAACTCCCAAAAACATAAAATGTTATTAAATATTGATAGATTATTAAGCAAAGTTTAAGTGCCTGTTTTACCCTAACACCTTTCCATGTGTGTTGTGCACCACATGAACAAGTAATTGTTCCAGACATCAAATGGGTGATGTGATCCTTTGTCCAAAGACTGTTTGACACATTCTTTGCACTAGTCTGTCCTCTGCAAGCCTCTTGATTTCTACATAGCTATTGCGTACCATCCCGTGGTCTCTCTTTTACAATCTCCTCCGCTCTCCCCACCCAGTTACCTACATTACCAAATGAGCGATTTCTTGATGCCTCAGGATGTGTCCTATTAGCTGACCCCTCCTTTTAGTCAAGTTGTGCCATAAATTTCTTTTTCACAATTCAGTTTGGTACCCCGTCATTAGTTACCTGATTTACCCATTTTACCTTCAGTGTTTTCTGTATATAATATTTGAAAAGCATCTATTCTCTTTTTGTCTGAGTTGCTTATTGTTACACTACATACAGATACCTTCAGAAAGGACTTACGAACATTGGAATTTATGTTAATTGTTTGCAAGTTTCTCTTTCTTAAATGCTTTTCTTGTGTTTGTTGCCAGTCTGGATTTTATAGCCACTCTGTTTCAGCCATAAGTTATTTTACTGCCCAAATAGCAAAACTCATCTGCTGCCTTTAGTGTCTCACTTTCACCTAATTCCTTCGGTATTGTTTGACTTAATTCGTTTTTCTTTCATTGTCATTAATCTTGCAACCTCCTCTCAAGAATACATTCCATTCAACAAGTCTTCCAAGTCATTTGCTGTCTTTTAGAGAATTACAGTGGATTGGCAAACTTCTAAAGTTTTTAATTCTTCTCCTTGAACATTTAATTACCTTTTCCAATTTCTGTTCAGTTTCTGTTTCTGCTTGCCAAACATACAGGTTGCATAATGTTGCAGACAATCTGCAACCCAGTCTCACTCCCTTCTCAACTCCTATTTCCCTTGATTTAGTTAGCTAAGTGTTCTATTGATCAATCTCATAGTAACCACTTTGATGTGGAATGTGTCAAGTGCATAAGAAATGCACACATGAATGAAGGCCTTCTTCTTGCTATTTATTTTAAAAAGAAGAGCTTAAAATTTTTGTTAGCTACCCCATGGCCTAAAAAATGCACAAAATACATATATTAAATAACTATATATTTATTTGTTCCTATTCAAGAATTCATCTGTGGTATAGAAGGAGTTGTCAATGAGATTTCAGTTTATTTTTAAAACTGTTACTGCCGCATGGTAATTTATTGAGAAGTTTTGCAGCAGCATATTTTACCCCTTTCTGTGCCAACAATAGGTTAAGTAGAGGATAGTGTAAGTCTTTCTTTCTTCTGGTATTGTAATCATGAATGTCACTTTTTTTTTTTTAAATGGTCCATGTTGAGAACAAATTTCATTACTGAGTAAATGCACTGTGATGCTATTACAAGAATTCCTAACCTTTTAAAGAGATGCCTACAAGATGTGCTACTGTGAGCCCCACACATTATTGTAACCACTTTCTTTTGAGCAGTGAATACTTTTTGCAATAAATGTTGAGTTACCCCAAAATATTATTCCGTATGACATCAGATAGTGAAAGTGTGCAAAATAAGTTAGCTTGCTAATTTCTATATTCTCAAAATTAGCAATTATTCTGGTTGCAAATGTTGCTGAACCTAGTTGCTTTAGGAGATCCAAAATATGAATTTTCCAATTACGGTTCTCATCCACATATATATACTCCCAAAAACTTAGCATGATCTACCCTGGCTACCGAGTTCTGTTGATGTGTTATATTTTTGAAGAAGGAACTGTACGCCTTGCAGTAGAAAATTAGACATACTGTGTTTTTTCAAAGTTCAGAGAAAACCCATTCACAGAAAACCAGTCAATAACTTTTCCAAAGATATTATTTGTATCATTTTATATTGGAGTTTCTTTACTGGATTAATAATGATGCTTCTATCATCAGCAAACAGTGTCAGTTTAGCTTCTTGTTTCAGATGAGGGAGGTCATTCACATACATCAATAACAGAAGGTCATTCACATACATCAATAACAGAAGGGGACCCATGATCAAACCCTGTGGAACACCTAATGTAATTTCACCCCAGTTAGATGAAGTGGGGAACTTCCTTAAATCACTTAAACCATATAAAGAAACTTTTTGCTTCCTGTTGTGTAGATATAACTTAAACCACTAATATGCTGTTTGATTTATACCATAGAACCACAATTTTTTTAACATAATGCCATGGTTCACTCAATCAAATGCTTTGGACAAGTCACAGAAAATTCCTATTGGTGACATTTTACTATTTAAACACACTATTATGTGGGCAGTGAAATTGTATATTGCTGTCTCAGTGGAACAGCATTTTGAAATCCAAGTATCCCATTACTGCTGACATGGCTAACCACTCTTGGGTACATTGCTTCCTCGACAGTTTTTAAAAATGCTGTGAGAAAGGATACTGTCCAGTAATTAGTGACATCTTTGGTGTCCCCTCTTTTGTAGAGAGGCTTGACAGTGGCATATTTTAACCTGTCTGGGAAAATACCTTGAGTTAGTGATGCATTACAGATGTGACTCAGGATATCAGCTGTAACTGCTCCACATTTTTTTTATATCTTGTTAGAGATGCCATCTACCCCAACAGAACATTTATTTTTCAAAGATTTAATGATTTTCCTTATTTAACAGGAGGTTGTTAGATGAAAATTAATCTGGTAAGGATTTCTCAAAACTGACTCTTCCATGTACTGCAAGGCTTTTTCTTTTGAACTATTATCACCAATGATAAAATCTTCTTGGGTTGACAGCTGAGTCAATGTGTTCTCAAGTAAAATTTCAGGAAGTTCCTTACTTGCCACCTTCAGGCGAAGTGTTGGGTTCACGTCTCGTCCAGTTCTTTGTAGCTGCTGAACTACGAGCTTGTCTGCATCCTCGGCACCAGTTGGGCGAATCAGGTGCAAGTAGAATCAGCGTGGCAGTGCATGGTGGGGAGGAGCCGCGGCCACCAGGTCCTGGCGTCTTGTCTCGGTGTGGCCTGTTTATTCCATCCGCCGTCACCGACCTGCCTCCATCGGTGTGCTCTCGTCTTATTCTTGATAATGTTGTGTTCAACGTGGTGCTGAGTTGGAAGCCACTATCCTGGTTGACCAGGTTATCACTGACATGTATCTCCACTGCCTCTTTAATAAGAGTGTCCCAGAAACCTTTCGCTGTACACAGTCTCTTGGTTTCTTCAAATTGAAATGTGTGTTCTTCGCTGAGGCTGTGCTCTGCTACCGTGGAGATCTTTCTGCCATCAATATATATCACATGTAAATGCAGGAAGGTAGAATGTAAGTACTTTTGGATTGAAGGAGACCACATACTGAAAGGCAGAAGCGCTGTAATTGTATGGCACACACACAAGAAAGAAAACTTGCTAGTTTTTAGAGTTATCCTTTTTTGAACTAGACCAAAATACACACGGGAAACAAGTAGACACCCACAAATATGCCTATGTCCCTACATGCGCACACACATTTTTTTTCCATGTGTATTTTACTCTAGCTGGTAAAAGGAATACTCCAAAAGCTGTCTTTTTTTTCTTTTTATGTGCCTTTGAATGATTCTGCCTTTTAGTGAGTGATCTTCTGTAATCCAAAAGTACTTACACAGTCCCTCATGTGAGGGACGCAAACACAAGATAAGAGAATCGGCACTCACAAAGAAGCATATGGACAGTCGTTTTTTCCATTTTTCCATTTGCAAGTGGAACAAGAGAGTGAATGACTAGCAGTGGTACAAGGTGCACTCTGCCATGCACCATATGTTGGCTGTGGAGTATAAATGCAGAGGGGGGAAAGGGTGGAGTTCCAGACATCTAAAGCAAGACTTTCATGAGACTTCGCTCTTATGGCTAAAGTATTATGATAGATGATAAACAGGATTATTTACTATTTTCAGTGACAAGTATCTCTTTCGTTGTACTTCCGATAAAGCTTCTGTTGTCAGGAATATGTGAACTTTCTTAGATATGTAAACTATTGCACCAATCAAGAATGGAATTCCAGAAGGACTTACCACAGAACGTAACATTTTAATTTATTTGTCTAATGCATCCTGGCACACAAATCTCGACATTGTTTCAGAGCAACTAATTTTTTTTTTTTATATTGAAGATAAAATTAGTAACTGTTTAATTTAATATTTGTATGAAGTTATATACACCAGTTATCAGGCATAAGGAAGCATCATGTTGTAGGGCTGGTTATAGTCTGTTATTTGGGTTGATAGCCTTTTCATTACTGGGGCATACTTCCATATCATTATTATGTCAGCTATTGTTTGTGTTACATACAAGACCTCCTTCCGTTTAGCTAATAATGCCCATCAGAGGGGAAGCTAAATGAATTTTTCTACTGCGGGATACTGTATTAGTTTGGGTAAAATGCTTAATGTACCACAGTGTGTGTAATAGAATGTGACTTCATTACTTACATTGTAGCCTAAGGGAGAGTCAATTACTACAATCTGTTAGTTTGCATTATAATTTATAAACATGTATTAATATCATTTAACACTCAAAATTGGCACCTGCTATTCAATAACCGCTGACTGATTTGTTAATGCAAATGTCAGGAAGTTAGACTAATACTACAGAGCAATTCCACAATTATTTTATAAGTAATATCATACAGAAAAAGATGTGATAATAGTTTTAATACACCATAGCCTATTGGTGTCAACTCTTAATTAACTAGGCCAACTGACAGCAGTCTGATAATACATGTACCATTGTGTGAAGTTAGTAATTAATAAAATAGAGTAGTTCATGTACATATTACTTATAACAAAATTTTCTTTCCAGTTCATGACTAACTGTACTCTGGCACAGGATCAAGGTCCTTATGCAGCCATAAAAAAATTGTGGTTGCCTCTCATATTAATTAAAGGTGGATGACTGAGTTCATCAATATACATACAAGATATACAGTGTTGGTGTTGTATTACCACCAAGAAAAAGAAGTTTTCATAAGGGTAGTGACGCATTCCTGAGCATGTTGAAACATAATGATTGTGAGCCAATGAACACACAAAAAACTAACAACAGTCTATAAACAAGTTGCATAAGTTCGTAGATCACCTTAATTGTGAAGATTTTCATTGCTGACTGAAACCGGTAGTCTGAAGACCTACAGGTTTGTGAACATAGACATGAAATAAAAGAAATTTATTCTACAGCATAAGGGGTGACCTGAAATAAATAGAATAATAATCCCCCCCCCCCCCCCCCCTCCTCCTTCACACATAAACTTAGTAGTTCTGTGAATGTCCTACAGTGCAGTGACCAACCTGTGTTAACACTGCTGTGAGGCATGTGAGCACTTAATTGAGAGCAGTGTCTGTTGCTACAGTTCGGGAATATACTAGATGCAGTGTACATCTGAATAAGAGAGGGGAAATGTAGATTGGCTGAGCTTCTTGCAGAAAATGTATGGGAGGGTAGGGGGTTGGGCACGCCATCACAGAAAAGAAGATCTCTGTGGTCCCTAGTGTCGCAGAACCTTTTTTTTTAGGTTAGAATCAGAATTAAGCTCCTGTTGTGAAAGAGTTTAAAATAATGGACGAGCACCACAAAATGAATAAGAATGTGCACAAAACTAAGATTAGCTTATTTCATCTGATTATTAGAAGATTGAGTGATAAGATTAGAAGAGCTCCTTGTCTGTTTGGAAAATTTAGGGAACTCTGAAAATACAGGCATCCTATAACTATCTGAGTTAGATAAGTTAAATATGAAGTATTACATTCCTGCATCTTACTCGTGTAGAACTAATATGGGAAAAGCAAGAGTTGTTACATACACTGATGAGCCCAAACATTATGACCATCTGCTTAATAGCTTGTTTGTGCATCTTTCGAACGAAAATACATCACTGATTCTGTGTATCAGGGATCTGATGGTTCGTCGATAGGTTTGTGGAAGTACATGGCATTAGATGTCTACACACAGGTCATGTAATTCTTGTAAATAACAGGCCTCTGATTTTCTTATGTGGTGTTGGCACCCGATAGTGACCAAGACTGGTTCCATAGGATTTACATCAGGTGAATTTGGTCACAGAGACATCAACATGAATTCACTATAATGCTCCTCAACCCACTGTAGGGTGGTGATGGATCCGAGACATGGACGGTTATAACATGGACAGTTATACTGCTGCATTGTCGGGGAAGATATCAATTATGAAGGGATGCAGGTGGTTCGAAGTGTCAGCGTGTCTTCAATTACAACCACATGTCCCATGCAAGCGCAGGAGAATATCTCCCATTGCATAATACTTCTACACCAGCCTGTGTTTGCGGCACACTGCATGTTTCGAGCCACTGTTCACCTCAATGGTGGTGTATGTGTAGACAACCATTGATCTAGTGTGGCAAAAATGTGATTCACTCAAGGAGCAGACATGTTTCCATTGATCGATGGTTGAATCCTAATGGTCTTGTGCCCATTGCAGTTGTAATTGATGATGTCGTTGGGCCAACAAGTGAGCAGGTAGGGGTGGTCTGCTGCGGACCTCCATGTTCAATGATGTACAATGAATGGTGTGTCCCAAAACACTTGTGTGTGCACTAGCAATGTGCTCTTTTGGGAAAGATGCCAAAGATCACCATCTATCCTACTTTACAGAGCAGGCAAGCCCCCAAATCCCATATTTTGTGAAGAGTCGTGCATGTCCAACCACTTGGTGCCTGCTGCTAGTTTCACTGTCGTACCTCCTTCTGTAGATGCTCATGGCAACAGAACAAGAAAACATTTAATCAGCTTTGCCGTTTTCAGGATACTCATTCACAGGATCTGCTTAATAATAATAATAATAATCTGCCCTTTGTCGATGTCGCTTATCTCAATGGATTTCCCCATTTGCGGCCCACGTATTCACTAGGGTGATCCCCTGTCTGTGTCTGCTCCGCTTACACACATTTTTGTTACCATGATATGTGCCTGCTACACCACCAGGGGGCATCCAGTGTCACAGTGTGCATAATGTTTTGGCTTATCAGTGTATATTGAGACAGAACATAAGTTCAGAAACATTGAGAGAAGTAGATTTTGTAGTGATCAGCACAAAGAAGTGTTTGCTTGTGAATTAATACTGAAAAATAGATCACTTTTAATTGTAACTATATATAGGTCCCTACTGAGAAACTTTGATGTGTCTATGAGGAATTTGGATTTCTCACTAGATACTCACCAAGCAGCGGCTGAAGACACACACACACACACACACACACACACACACACACACACACACACACACACACACACAAAAAAGAAAGCTATAATTAGGTAAACTTTTAGAGCCAGCAGCTCCTCTTTCATGCAGAAGGGTTGAAGGACACACACACACACACACACACACACACACACACACACACACACACACACACACACACACACAAAAAAAAAAAGAAAGTTATAGTTAGGTAAACTTTTAGAGCCAGCAGCTCCTCCTTCATGCAGAAGGGTTGAAGGGGAAGGAAGAGGGGTGAAGGAAAAGTACAAGAGTGGTCTAGGAAAAGGGGTAGATTTCGGGAAAGTCACACACAACTTCAGGACAGGGGAGACTTACCAGAGAGGATGAGAAATTTTTCCTTCACCTCTCTTCCTTCCCCTTCAACCCTTCTGCCTGAAGAAGGAGCCACTGATTCGAAAATTTGCATTATTATATCATAGTTTTATGTGTATGTTCTGCTGCCGCTTGATGAGTAGATTTTTTATTTATCCAATTACATACATGGTCAAAATTGACAGTTAATAGTCTGTGGTGATTTCAGTGTAGATTTTGTAAAGGATTCTTGTAGGAAAATTTATCAGGAAACCTTTCTTTGAGTCTGCAATTTGATCTCAGTAATTAAGTTTCCAATACAGGTGGGTAAAGACAGTAGGATCCCAATTGTTTGTTGGTTTTTTTGCTGAATCTCAAAGCAAGAAAATAACTAAATACCCACTAATAAATTTTCTCCCTACACAGTTGGGATAAATAAGGTAGTTCCTTACGGTATTCAGTGGCAATCAGAATAATTAATCACTCCATAACAGATGTTTACAAATTGGTTTATTCTAGATGACTTGGGATGAAATTTGTAACGAACCAAATGGTGGCATAAAATTTTATCTGTTCCATGATAAATTAATTTCATTATTTGAAAATAGCTTTCCACATAAGCTAATTAGCTATATAAAAAATCATGGATCACTAGAGGGAGTAAACTATCCTGTAAAAGGAAAAGGGAAGTAGATCTGTTGGCAAAATCAAGTAGATAAATTTAGACAACACTGTCAATGGAGTACAGGGATCTGGTGCTATACTCGTTGAAACAACAGTCAAGATCACAATAACATTTGTTTATTATCATCGGTTTCGACTTATGTTAAAGCCATCCTCAGATTTTTGGCCTTTCTGTGGCTGGTGCTCGCAGCTCCTCAGTTTTCCACATGTTACCACAATCATACACTGGGATCTTGGTAACACATGAAAAATGGAGGAGCTGCCAGTGCTAGCCACAGGGGCAAAAAAAAAAAAAAAAAAAAAAAAAATTGAGGATGGCTTTAACAAAGTCGAAACTGGCCATAATAAACAAACTGTTGTTTTAACCAAAGAACAATTAAGAGATCCTGCAGTAGTTGCAAACTACTACTACTACTACTACTAAACAGTACCAAGAAAAGTTATTAAAAATCAAGGAACTTGCACATTATGTCAGGAATTAGTAATTCCAACCACAGACTTAAGGCCATATGGAGTGCAGTGAAATGAGAGACTGTACAGTCAGGCATAGAACAGGATAACATCACTATTGAATTAAATGGAAGGCCTGTAAAAGGTGAGACAGAGTTGCCATTTATGTTTAATAACCATTTCCTAAATATAGGGACAAATAGTTCAAGATAAAAATTACAGCAGAGTGTTGAAAAAGCAGCTCTCATAAAAATTCAATCATATGAATGTATAACCAACTTCTCCTCCTGAAATTAAGAAAATTATGTATTCTCTGAAAAATAAATGCTCAACTGGATGTGATCATGTGTCCAGTAGAGAACCAACGATTTGTTTCCATATAATAAACCCTGTTTTATCTGAAATATTTAATGCATCACTAACTCAAGGCATTTTACAGAGAGACTGTAATATGCATTCTTAAATACCTTTACAGGGAAGGTGATAGAGAGATGTCAGTAACTACTGACCTTTATCACAACTGACATCTTTATTGTTAGTATTTGAGAAGGTGATGTATTCTAGAATATGATCTCACCTGAGCTTCAATAATACCCTCAGCAAATGACAGTTTGGATTTAAGAAGAGTTGCTCTTTTGAGAACCCCATTTACAAGTTAACCCACAAAATTTTTCAAGCAGTACTTAATACACAAGAAGCAGAATTAGATCTTTTTGTGGATGACACTAGTGTTGTAATCAATATAAGCAGGCATGCAGTAACAGAAGAAATGGTAAACAATGTTCTTAAAAGTATATTCACAGGTCTTTTGTGAATGGCCTCTTTCTCAATTTCAGACAGGCACAACATATTTAGTTCTGCTCATCAGAAGGTACTACACCAATGACAAGTCTAACATATATATTGATGAGAATGTAAAGTGAAAAAAGCACAATTTGGAGCTCCTAAAGCAACTTAGTTCAGCCACATTTGCACCCCGAATAATTGCAAATGTTGGTAAGAGAGAAATCAGTAATCTGACATTTTGTGTCTTTGCTTTCTGTAATGTCATATAGGCTAGTTTTCTGGGGTAAGTCCGATTTGAAAAAGAAAGTCTTCATTGCTCAAAAATATGCTGTAAGAATAGTATGTGCTGCTCAATCGTGATCATCTCTGAACTGGTCAGGAATCAAACCTGAGCCCCTCGCATAATATTCTGTTACACTGACCAATCAGCTATGAAGGCACACATTATGCCACTTTACTTAAATGATCAGCATGTAGCCTTATTTACAAAATAATTTGTAATGTGAATATAAAATGTCTCATTCCACTTTATTACAATTTATGGTGCAAATGATCCATGGAATATAAAAGTACTTTTCCATCCGAAACTTGCACCAGAACAGCACTGGTCCCATACCCACTGGAATCTGTGTGTAGTTCTGTAGGCACTCTCTCATCATACAGACCAAGTACAGGGTCAGTCATCGGAGCTTTTCGCAGCACACCGAAAGAATCTTGTTGAGCGCCACCACAGATAAATTTAGCATCAGCTTTTAACAACTCTTGGAGTGGCCTGGCTTTGATATTAAAGTCTTTGATAAAACGATGGTAATAAGAACATAATCCGGGGAACCTTCTCACATCTCTAATGCTTTTAGGAAAAGGAAATTTCGTTATAGATGTCACCTTTTCTGGGTCTGGCCACACACATTTGTTTGACACAAGGTGTCCAAATATTTTGATTTCTTTTGCTCCAAAGACACAATTTTTTTGGATTAAGTTTCAGTCCACCTTGTTGGAGACACTTAAGAATGGCCCTCAGTCTTTTTATATGTTAATGAAATGTCTCTGAGGACACTATAATGTCATCCACTTCAGGTGCCTTGCAAGATTACCCATCATTCTTTCGAAAGTTGCTGGTGCATTACACAAACCAAACAGCATTACCTTGAACTCATACAGGCCCTCAGGGGTGATGAATGCAGTTTTCTCACGATCAGCCTCATCTACTTTGATTTGCCAGTATCCTGAGTAAGAGTCCATGGTTGAGAAAAACTTAGCCCCCTTCAGACAATCTAGTGTATTGTCAATTCGTGGAAGAGGGTAAACATCCTTTTTAGTTATCTTATTAAGCTTCCTGTAACCAACACAAAAGCACCAACTGCCATCCTCCTTCCTGACGAGGACTACTGGTGATGAACATGGGCTCTGCGAAGGCTGAACAATGTCGTTCTTCATCATTTTCTCTACCTTGTTGCGAATTATTTGACATTGCATTGCTGACACACGGTATGCTCTCTGGCTTATTGGTTGATGGTCTCCAGTACTAATCCGGTGCTTCACTATCGATTTGTCTAATTTGCTCTTCACCTCTGGATTGAAGCATTCAGAGAATTCTTGAGGAATGGCAAGTAGCTTCTTCTGTTGTTCCTTAGTGAGATCTGGTGATAGTCGTGGTAGAGGATCTTGTCTCTTAGTGGTAGCGCTAATTTCGCCCACAGACTCGGCATGGGAGGTTTCTATGACATTCAGCTGTTCTGCAATTAACGGCTCAGCATTTGCTATGCACTTGCATCTTGGAAGGATCTGCGGTTCTCAGCAACAGTTAACTAACCACAATTCACCGAATCTGTTCTTAAACGAGATGACAGAGGCTGGGATGACCAAGTTATTCTTCAGTGGTATGCTGCTCTTACATTCCACTGCAAGATCCATGGGTTGATGCATGGGATGACACATGACAGTTACCTTTCTAGCACTGACTGCAGGAATGATCACTTCATCCAGCACACATAGTCTCCACACACTCGGATGCGCATCTTCCTGTCCACAATATCTCATCTAGTCTAAAATAATCTTCGAGCGACCACAATCTATAATCACCTGAGAAGCTTTCAAAAAGTCCCATCCGAGAATGACATCATGAATACACTCTTGTAAGACGATGAATTCTAAGGGCTGTGTATGGCCACTTATACCCACACAAATGACATATCTTCCTGTAGGTTTTATGTATTTCCTATTAGACACCTTCAGCAGAGATGTTTTGTTGTTGACGAATATGGTTTTCTGCAACTGGCGGCAGTACTTCTCCGAAATGACTGAATATGATGCTCCAGAGTCCACAAGAGCTTGGGCTGGTCAGCCTTCCATGAGGATATTGATGTAGTTTCCTATCATTTTTGTAGTGATTGACAGTGGAGGATTTTTCTCTTCAGCGACCTCACCTCTAAGGAAGGTCACACCCTTTAGTTTTCCATATTGTGGCGGCTAGATGATCGGCTGGAGCTTCTAAACAGTGATGGAGACCTTGATCAGCATGCTGGGGAGCTTCCTCTCCAGCGGCCAGCTTGCGGTGATGGTGACCTTCATCATCATGCACCCACATCTTCTTGTCATCTTCATCATCCCAGCGTTGGTGTCAGCTAAGATCGGTCTGCTGTCTTCTGGCATGGATGTTATCAAATATCCACCGCTTTTCTCGATGATAGCGCACCACATGTCCCGGTCGTCCATAGTGGAAACATACTGGTTGGTTATCCTGGGTCCTCCAGATGTCAATCTTCCTTGGTGCCCAGGCAGGTTCCTCATGCGGCATTGTAGGAATGTAACTCCGCCTGGGTGTCAATTTTTTTCACCGTTTTAAAGGGAAATGAAGGACGAGAAATTGGTTTCACTGTCTGTTCCACTTCCTCCCTTATGGCCTCTTGAAGCATCTCGGTTTTTTGCTCGCTGCGCAATCCAAGTGCCTTCTGAACTTCCTCTCTCACCATCTGATGAAGAACACTTGTGAAATCAGTTGCTTCCTCCACCACAGACATCAATACAATGGTTGGAAGCCGTTCAAACTTATTGCGTGTAATTCTTTTTTGATGCATCGTCTCGATATACTGGCACCATTTTATGAAGTCCTCTGCTGTCAAAACATCCTTCAGAAGTAGGGCTTGATACACACCCTTCATGAGATGTGCAACCTTATCTTTCTCCTTCATTCTAGGATCCACTATCTTACACAGCTCCAAACTGCCTTGAGTGTAGGATACTGTAGCTTCTCCTGGACGCTGTGCCTTGCACTTTAATTTATCTTCAGCTTTGCACTTCTGTTGTTGTGTGTCGCTGAAATACTTGCACAGATCTGCCTGGAGTACTTCCCAGCTTGTGAATTTCTCCTCCTTGTGCTCATACCATTGCTTGGCAGTGCCCTCCAAGTAGAAAAATATGTTAGCCAAACACACAGTGTCATCCCATTTGTTAAATTTGGCTATACACTCATATACCTTCAGCCACTTGTTTGGATCTTGGCCATCGTCACCAGATAACCTTGAAGGATGTCTCGTGTGGTTGCCATCATCGTAATGTCCTCTTCTTCTTTTGTCTCCGATAGATTGGGATCTGTTGCATATGGCTCGAACTCGCGTTTCTCGCCACGTAAACGACGGCTCTGTCGTGGCCTGATGGAAGCCACTGTGTCGTTGATAATGGGCGCTATCACAAGGTACAATACCCAGCGCCTCCACCAGAATAATGTCACGTAGAAGAAGGTGTAAGTAGATGAATAATGAACACTGACTTCACTTAACGAGGGTTTATTCAGCACTTGCACATACAAGAGCGCGGAGCGAACTGCCTTCGGCCAGAATACATACAGTATATATACAGCTACAGAACATTCCATTACAATGATTCTTGAAATTTGTGGATACTTCTCGAATGTACTCAAACCGAATATAGAAATTAAAATTCTACAGTCCAGGTGAGTTTTGAACTCAACATTCTGCATGCAACAGTTTAATATCATCACCACTACACCGCAGTGCTACTCACCTAGTCATATGACCACCATGGAGTTGGATAACTGTTTTGCATCTATACTTACGTGATTCTTTTAAAATTAAATTTTCAATTTAATGACAGTAAATTTAACCTACGTGCAATACATGTTCAGTAATTGATTTCGTAGATAACAAGTAAATGTTTGACTTCCAGCCAGGTATGTGCCTTTTGATCTGATCCCAATTCACTGTGAGGATGAGTGGAGCTTGTTCCAGACCTTACCACCTAAGAATAATCTGAGGTGGCCCCATGAACTGAAATCAGGACCTTTGCATCAACAGCCAGCAACACTAACACTTGTTCATCTGGGCAGCATTTCTTGGGTAGTTAATCCTGCTGATGGGAGCTTGTCTCCTGAAATACTATTTCTATTTTATCAGCATTGACCTTAGATTTAGGACTCTCTGTGTCCTAGTCCACACACCAACCTAACTGCATTTTTAATGTTGTGCTGGGGACTCCTTTGACAGTTAGATGAATGGGTACAATCCATTGCTAGTTTTTCCCCAAATAAAGTTAGTGCGATTTACCCATCAATCTTTGTTTGTCTAGTTTAACCAAGAAAGTTAATATTGGCATTTTACAATGCTGAGGTATTGCATATAATGTCCACTTCCATCTGATGTGAGCTAACTGTCTGAAATGCTAGTAACTGGAATTCTGATGCTTTAATGTTTAAGCCCTGATGAAGAGAATATAAGCTAATATCTGTCACACAACCAGTCACAACTGATGTGGGCTCATTATACTCTTTTTTTCCCATAAAACAAAAGAGGTGTCATTTGCGTAGCTTACCATGTGTAAGTGACAAGGAGGGGATGGTTTAGCAGTATCATTAATCAACACCAGTGAGAGGAAGGTCCAAAAACTTCAGCAGTCAGTAACACCCTGTATTACTGTACTACTAGTCAACTGGAAATAATATAATTTTATCTATTTTGTACAGAAGTTTTGTGCACTTCTTACAGTTATCTAAAAATAGATGGATGGTGGATGCTTGAGTAAGTCCTTGATATTGTACATTTTCAATTTATTTAGCTATAGTCCATTGTTAACTGAATCATATGTTTTTTAAAGAACTGAAACCACGCCTGTTGATGCCTACTTTGGTCTACAGGGCTGTGTACTTAGAGAAACTCAGTGGCTCAATGCACAGGGACTGTCCTAACTGTTTAGTTGTATTCCCTGGTTACATCTCAAGTATTCACCTTCTCACTGAATTTACAATGCTCCATACAGAGACGTCAATTTATAAAGCTTTTAACACATGATTGACTATATGCCACATTTTAACAGAGCTCATTTTGTAGCCTTTATTCAAGTCAGCTGTAAATTCGCATTGAAATGGGGTTGTCCTCCATTTTAATTGACAAAAATAATAAAGTGCATTAATTTAAAGTTTTCTTTATTATCTGATCTCATCCTCAAGTAGGAAGACATTATCTTTTGGTACATGATTGCTGACTCGTCCATTTTTGATGTAGTGAGTAGCCACATGTTAGTAGATAACACTGTTTTAATCTTTCAGTACATATAGTAAACATTGTTCTCCTTATCTCCCCCCCCCCCCCCCCCCCCCCCTTGCCCCCTCACTTTTCTCTTTCTTATTAAAATACTTATTGTTGTCCTTCAACTAGAGTATGAATGTGAGTGGTTTAATTTTAACCAACATGTAAAGGGAGTAACAGTGATCTGTTCTTGACGATCAGTTAGTAAAAACAAAGACCAGAGAATATCTCATTTATTAAAAGACATCATTGTTCTGAGAGAAGGAAATCTTTAAGTTGGTTTTGAGAAATGTCTCATTGTAAAATTTTTTTCTGTCAAGTAGTGGTCAAAATACTTCTTCGGAGCTAACAAACTAACAGGAAACACAAACAGCTACATTGTTTGGTGCTGGAACCTTAGTAGGACATGCACATGACACAACTGGAATAGATTGTGCTAGTAGCTGCATACAATTATCTGAATTTGCAACTGAGAGGCAAGAAATATTTTGGGGGAGATCATGCATTCCCTTTTTGGACATAAACAGAAAACTTCATGGATTTAATAACCAACTTACTCAGGGGTGCTGCTCCTTGGGTGCACAAGACTTTGGCCTGTGCCTGAGAATCATATTTCCTACAAGCAGAAGTGGAACAGAGTTAATCAAGCTGTGAGAAATGTGAAACTGAAGCGTGCTCATACATTAACCGACAAAAGAAATAGACCAGCTGGCCTATGAAAAAACATGTGTTGTCGATCTAGGCAAAGTAAAAGCTGCAGCTGATCTCATTGTCCCAGACTAATAACTGAATTGGAACTTCACATTACCTACAACTAAAATTGAACTGCAAACGAAACAGAGACTTATTGATTACTTCATGAGAGTAAACAACTGTAGTCACGAAAAATTCTATCTGAAGCATGTTAATTGCAATAGTATCCAAAAATCCATTAAGCGCATCAGATCAGCATCTGCTAGACATGACGGCATTACAGTCCAAAAGAAAAAGCTTATTATTGACACACTATAGCCCACTACAGCAGATATCTTCAGCCACTCCTTAAATATGTGTTTTCCCTGAGGCATGCACACAGGGACTAGTTAAGCCACTACCTAAAAAGTACATTGCCACAGCACCCTCTGATTATTGACATATTTTCATTCTTCTGCACCATTCAAAACCTTAAAATATATACAGGGTGTCAATAATTAAAGTTCCAGTTTCAAAATTCTGTAGAAAGAGAACCACTGCCATGAATAATGTCAAATTTTAATAGCATATTATTAACCCAGTGTAAATGTCATGGAACAAAAACAAATTAATGAAAATTTTACCAGTAGATGGCACTGTAAGCATGTTAACGTAAATGGGGTTGGCTACAAATGATATACGAATCGCCATACGGTGGCTATGGTTTGAGTTGCTCATTACACCATCTGTACTGTTCCATGTGCATAACTGCACAACTTCGACAGTCAACCGTTGTGGCACTATTAGTTAGATAAGTCCATCTGCCAAGGCAAGGTCATACCAGATTGGATGGAAAAAACAGGTTTTATTGTCCTGAGACCAAAAACCACATAAAAAGCAAAATTTCATGGATTTGTAATTGCCTTGGGGCCAAAAACTGCACAAAAAGGAAAATATCAGTTTCTAATTGTTTTGAGACAAGTTGAAATCAAGAAGCAGTAAGTTCCACAACAGATCAGAGTGTCCAGGGGGTTATGTTCAGAATGCATTGCACAGTGTGTGCCTTCGGTTCAGTTACATCCATTATTAGAGCACTGAACACAACATTTTTTGAATAACCCCACAGCAGGAAGTCCCATGGATTAAGATCAGGCGATCTAGATGGCCAGGCTGCAGGAAAATGATGGCTGATAATTCTTGCTTTTTCTAAAATGCCTCTGCAGCAGCTGCATCACTGGCTGTGCAGTGTGTGGAGCAGCGCTATCTTGCATAGAAGTGGTCCTATCCACACTGTTGATGTTGGAATAATGTGGGTGCCCAAAAGACTCTCATAGTATTTACCAGTGATGGTACAGGCAACAGGAACTGTAGGACTCAAATCCTTGAAAAAATACGGCTCTACGTTAAGTGATGCCATCAGATAGCACCACAATACTGCTGTTACCTTTGCAGAGGAAATGGTATGGGTTGGTGCGTGTGCGGATTTTCCATTGTCCATATTCTGCATATTGACATGTCCTTGGATGGGGAAATGGGCTTTGTCTTCCACAGAATGTTCCATGGCCATTCATAGTCCCCTTCCAAGTGGGCAAGAATTTCCAGCTCAAGCATATGTCTTGCTGGCAAGTCAGCAGGAAGCAACTCCTGAACATAGCAATGCAGGATGTTTCATACAACTTTATGCTTCATGCTCACAGGCATGTCCAGTGTTGTGGCAATTCCTCTTGTATTAGATGTTTGCACACTGTCGTTTGACCCCTTCTATAATGCTGTTGTCACATCATCAACAGATGTCACATCAGTTGCTTTTCTCCCTCTGCCACACTGGACTTAAAAAGAACACGTCTTTTCGAATGTTGTAATCAGTTTCTTTAGATCCTTGGCAGATAATGGACTGATGCCTTTTTTCATGCGCATGAGTATCTGGAACATCTGCAGGGCTACTGGTGCACAGTCACTGTTCTTGTAAAAGAGCTTTAACAGCACTGTATGATCTTTCATGGAGACAGTCATGTTGCTACAATTTCACTCGTGCCTGAAGTCTTGTCAGCAATGCATCATGTCCAGCACCATACAGTCACAGTGGATGCAAATAGTGTCAGGTATCCTCCATGGTTTGGTGTTAGGCCCTATACTCTTTTTATTGTATATCAATGATGTGTCATCTGTTTTGTCCTACTGCAAATACCACAAATATGCTGACGACCTCCAGTTGTATCTAAGTGGAAAACCATTAAACCTGGAGACAGCTGTCGAGAATCTCAATCCTGACCTGAGAGCACTATCAAAATGGGCACAGAATATAGGAAGAAGTGGTACTGGTTGGTCATTCTATGCTCATTAGCTCAAAATATCGGGAATCCGTACCATCTTTAATCCTAAACGGGACACGCATCAACTTCACTCCCTCAGCAGAGAATCTAGGAGTAATAATAGATGGAAATCTAAATTTTACTCAGCACACAACTGCAGTGTGCAAGAAGGCATCAGCATCTCTCCATGCTCTACAAAAATATAAAAAGCTCTTCCTGCTTAACCTGAAAAAGAAATTTGGACTAACACTTATACTTCCAACTATTGATTACAATGCTGTTACCTTGCAAGATCTCTTGCAAGAAAGCTCATAGCACCAGGAACTGGTTATGAATGCCTGTCTTTGTTATATCTGTGATGTTTGACTCTTTGATCATATTTCACCATCATATGCACAGCTATCATGGCTGGATGCAGGCAAGCACAGGGATTTTCATAACCCCACCCCCCCTCTTTCTTCTCTACAGTCTTATCAATATACACTGTTCCTCATATCTTTCCTTGACTTTAACACTCTTGTCTGAACAACATGGCAGAAGTAACCATTCCCTTCAGAACAAAATCCTTTTGTCCCACTTAATCATTCAACCACTTTCTAGGAGTCCCTCTCGCAAGGGAACCTCCCCATCGCACCCCCCTCAGATTTAGTTATATCTTGGCACAGTGGATAGGACTTGAAAAACTGAACACAGATCAGTCGAGATTCTTTCATAGTTCCACACAACTTCTTCCAGTTGTGTGGAACTATGAAAAAATAAGCAAAATATACAAACTGAGTAATCCATGCGCAAGATAGGCAACAACAAGGATTAACTGAACTCAGGAGCGCCGTGGTCCCGTGGCTAGCGTGAGCAGTTGCGGAACGAGAGGTCCTTGGTTCAAGTCTTCCTTCGAGCGAAAAGTTTAATTTTTTATTTTCAGACAATTATCAAAGTTCAGGCACTCACACATAATCAACTTCGTTCTCCAAAATTCCAGGACATGTTCAGATTTGCTTGGACCTATGCAGGATTTGACGGTCTACACACGGAAAAATTTGAAAACGTTAAAAACATATGTTTTGACAGAGCACAGGGAAAAGTGTGCGACTGTGAAACTGTTGGATTCATTTGTTGCAGTTTATGTGACAAACTCTTATGTTTTCATCACTTTTTTGGGAGTAATTATCACACCCACAAGAAAACCTAAATCGGGCAACGTAGAAGAATCTTTTTACCCATTCGTCAAGTGTACAGGTTAGGTGGGTCGACAACATATTCCTGTCACGTGACGCACATGCCGTCACCAGTGTCGTATAGAATATATCAGACGTGTTTTCCTGTGGAGGAATCGGTTGACCTATGACCTTGCAATCAAATGTTTTCGGTTCCCATTGGAGAGACACGTCCTTTTGTCTACTAATCGCACGGTTTTGCGGTGCAGTTGCTAAACACAGACACTAAACTTATTACAGTGAACAGAGACGTCAATGAATGAATGGGCAGATCATAACTTTGGGAAAATAAAGAAAAGCTTTTCGCTCGAGGGGAGACTTGAACCAAGGACCTCTCGTTCCACAGCTGCTCACGCTAACCATGGGACCACGGCACTCATGAGCTCAGATTATCCTTGATGTTGCCTATCTTTGCATGGACTACTCAGGTTGTATATTTTGCTTATTTTTTCGTAGTTCCATACAACTTCTTCCTGTTTTATCGATTGATCTGTGTTCAGTTTTTCAAGGCCTATCCACTGTGCCAACTTACAACTAAATCTGAGGGGGGTGGGATGAGGAGGTTCCCTTGTCAGTAGCAATAACCTGACTCTGGAATGAGGGGGGTGCGATGGGGAGGTTCCCTTGTCAGTAGCAATAACCTGACTCTGGAATAACCTCACACATTGTATTAGAGTACTGAGAAGGCAGATAATGTCATATCTACTGAAGGAACAATAATGACTACCATTGTCCCTGTATGCACTCATTATCCATGACATCCTTATTTCCAACTAGATCTTCCTCATTTTCCAGCATTTTTCACTGATGCAGTCTCCTTAAATTTCTGTTTCCCACGACTCACTATATCAGAAATCATCTATTTTTATAGACCTGTAAATTCTTTTTATGTTTGCCATTGTCATTATAGTAATCATCATTATCATTATTATTATTATTATTTCTTTCTTGCCTCAGACATTATGTCTGGTTAAAAATGGAAGGTGACGCGGACCTTGATCAAGCATGACTTCCTTTTAACTGTACGGTATATGTTACATTGCATTTAGGAACTTTTGGGTAATTGAACAAGTGTCAATAATTACAGATTTCTGTAGTTGTAAATATAAGTTTGGATGTAGCTCTATTGCATTGATGTACTGGTGGATATTGTGTGGTATGACTCCTGTAGTTGATAGTATAATTGGTGTAATGTCAACTTTATCCTGATGCCACATGTCCTTGACTTCCTCAGCCAGTTGGATGTATTTTTCAATTTTTTCTCCTGTTTTCTTTTGTACATTTGTTGTATTGGGTATGGATATTTCGATTAGTTGTGTTAATTTCTTCTTTTTATTGGTGAGTATGATGTCAGGTTTGTTATGTGTTGTTGTTTTATCTGTTATAATGGTCCTGTTCCAGTATAATTTGTATTCTTCGTTCTCCAGTACATTTTGTGGTGCATACTTGTGTGTGGGAACATGTTGTTTTATAAGTTTATGTTGTAAGGCAAGCTGTTGATGTATTATTTTTGCTACATTATCATGGCTTCTGGGGTATTCTCTATTTGCTAGTATTGTACATCCACTTGTGATGTGATCTACTGTTTCTATTTGTTGTTTGCAAAGTCTGCATTTATCTGTTGTGGTATTGGGATCTTTAATAATATGCTTGCTGTAATACCTGGTGTTTATTGTTTGATCCTGTATTGCAATCGTGAATCCTTCCGTCTCACTGTATATATTGCCTTTTCTTAGCCATGTGTTGGATGTGTCTTGATCGATGTGCGGCTGTGTTAGATGATACAGGTGCTTGCCATGTAGTGTTTTCTTTTTCCAATTTACTTTCTTCGTATCTGTTGATGTTATGTGATCTAAATGGTTGTAGAAGTGGTTATGAAATTGCAGTGGTGTAGCCGATGTATTTATATGAGTGATTGCTTTGTGTATTTTGCTAGTTTCTGCTCGTTCTAGAAAGAATTTTCTTAAATTGTCTACCTGTCCATAATGTGGGTTTTTTTATGTCGATAAATCCCCTTCCTCCTTCCTTTCTGGTTAATGTGAATCTTTCAGTTGCTGAATGTATGTGATGTATTCTATATTTGTGGCATTGTGATCGTGTAAGTGTATTGAGTGCTTCTAGGTCTGTGTTACTCCATTGCACTACTCCAAATGAGTAGGTCAATGTTGGTATAGCATAAGTATTTATAGCTTTTGTCTTGTTTCTTGCTGTCAATTCTGTTTTCAGTATTTTTGTTAGTCTTTGTCTATATTTTTCTTTTAGTTCATCTTTAATATTTGTATTACCTATTCCTATTTTTTGTCTGTATCCTAGATAT
The DNA here is from genome assembly GCF_021461395.2 of Schistocerca americana. NCBI lineage: Eukaryota > Metazoa > Arthropoda > Insecta > Orthoptera > Acrididae > Schistocerca > Schistocerca americana. Next base: position 432,697,621 of record NC_060120.1, on the reverse strand, counting down.
TTATAGGCATCTGTTTTTTCCATCGCTTCTATGCAGTCGCTGTGGTTATCCAATATGGAATCATCTTGTTTAGTGTGTTTTCCCTTGACTATGCTATTTTTCTTACATTTGTCTGTTCCAAAAGCCATATTTATATCATTGCTGAATACTTCTGTTATCTTTATTAATTGGTTGAGTTGTTGATTTGTTGCTGCCAGTAGTTTTAGATCATCCATGTACAGCAGATGTGTGATTTTGTGTGGGTATGTTCCAGTAATATTGTATCCATAGTTTGTATTATTTAGCATGTTGGACAGTGGGTTCAGAGCAAGGCAGAACCAGAAAGGACTTAATGAGTCTCCTTGGTATATTTCACGCTTAATCTGTATTGGCTGTGATGTGATATTATTTGAATTTGTTTGGATATTAAGTGTGGTTTTCCAGTTTTTCATTACTATGTTTAGGAACTGTATCAATTTAGGATCTATTATTATTATTATTATTATTATTATTATTATTATTATTATTATAGTTTGATCCATGAATGATGGCATTCACGCATGTTGAGGCATGGACAAGGATTGTGTTGATGATGATTCCAAGTGACGGTATGCGCATGTGTGTGCTTTCTCCTTGAAGAAAGCATATATCCTGCAAATTATGTCTCTAGTTTTCTTGTGCGGAATGTATTACTTATCACCACCATCAACCATGACAACTCACAACAAATGGCATAAAAATTCAACAAAGAACTTACTACGGTAACACTTAATGCTTGCATTAGCTACAGCATTCAGAGCAGAGTGCTTGGATCACTACTGAACTCTCATTTGCCATCAGAGAATGCGTGATGTAGGTGTGCATAACAAGCCTAAACTCAACCACCATCGTTCGTGACTCCAACTATAGCGGTGATAGTAGCAGCAGCAGCAGCAGCAGCAGTAGTAGTAGAAGTACTGCCAGTGTTAACATTATTAGTTCATAACAAAACACTCAGATAAGAATGTATGCCTACATTGTTGTAACAGTTTCATTGTCCCATGTGGCAGACTGATTGGGTTGAAGGGTTGTGTGAGATAGTGTTGAGAGAAATAAGGTGGAGTGAAGAGTAGTAACAGTGAAATGGGGTAGAAATTTGGCACCAGTGAGTAGCAAATGGGGTCCATGTTCCATCTGGTACACACAGTAGGGCTGTGTGTTTTAGCTTGTGTTTGATACTCAAGATTTGCTTGCTATGATCTTTTCTCTTCACAAATTCATGCAGGTAGTTGATTCTACATGTACTTTCTCATTTGGAGTTGATGTGCTTTTCCTTCCATTGAGCCAGATTTGAAAAAAACTCTTCCATGTAAAGCAAAAAGCAAATCAAGATGATACGATGATTCTTCCTTAAAATGTTCTATATAGAAGTGATAGCCCTGGTTCCTGTCAGACCTTGTGAAGTTAAGTGCTGTGAGACTTGGCTAGAACTTGGTTTGGTCACCGTCCAGATTTGCTGAGTGCTGTTGGCGAGCAGGGTGCACCCATGTCATGTGGGGCCAGTTGAGGACTACTTGATTGAGATGTAGTGGCACTGGTCACAAAAAGTGATAACAATTGGGAGTGTGGTGGTGTGATCATGTGCCCCTCTGTATCTGCATCTGGTGATACCTAAGGGCTGAGGATGATGCAGCAGCTGGTCAGTACTGTTGGGCCTCCCAAGACCTGTTCGGATGGTGTTTGTTTGTTTATATACAGAAGTTTATTATGATTGCCAAGAGTGATGTACCTGTACCAATCACCATGTTCATAAATAAAGACACTCTAACAGGGAGGTATTTAGAGGTCCAGATATGGCCAGACATGTAACCTGTTTCAGAAGTGGATTTATGTTTGACAAGTAGGTGTACCACAGGTACAAATAGTAGTAATTAAGTTGAAAGAGAGACTGCATCAAAAACTATGTTTACATCATTTCTGAAATTCTCTGGTTTCTGTATGTTTCTTAGGATATTCCCTTGAATGACTTGGACGCAATTATGAGTTTGGTTGCCTGCTTGTCTCTCCTCTCTGTGAGGCTGTGACCAATGTGAAATTTTTGCTTTTGTTCGTACTTCATCTGTATGAGTGAAAAAAGAACTGTCTTAATAAGAAAAAAAGATAATGGCAGTCTTATGCATGACATATTATATTTAGCTTTTACTGGAGTTATACAATTTTGACTTTCAAAGTTACAAAACTATGCTGTATTGAACATCCAGTATCTCTGATAAAGCTTAGTTGCTTGTGCAGTATCAGATTCAGATATTTTTCTAAGTTTATGTTGTCAGAGTGTTATATTGAAATTCCCTGTTGTTGTGTGTGACTGAATCTGTACACGATTATCAAATTTAAACTTATAATGAACAAGCTGCATATTTGCCTACCCTTTACATTGCATTTGTACAGTCACCTAACATACAAGGCTGGAACCTTCAACATCACAGCACGTCAGCAATCGTTGGTTAATATATTAAAAAACTAAAAACCCGTTCGATTGCAAAATCGAGGCGGGTTTTTAGTTTTTTAATATACACGGCTGGAGCTTATTCCTTGCTTTTGTGAAGAAATGTATATAAGTGATGAAACTTCCTGGTAGATTAAAACTGTGCAGAGCAAACTCAAACCTAACTCAGTCCCTTTCGTGGACAGTGCTCTTACAAATATGGTTATCCACCTACAACTCGATACCTGACCTCAGATGTTCACTTTTTCTGGTAGTTATCTCCAAATTTTCAAACTTGACTATGTCAGGTAATGTATTTATGCGAGGCAGTTTTCGTTTTGCTGCTGTGATCAGAAATAATTGCATGCTGTGTAACTTCTTCACACTGGTGTCGTTCCACTTTGTTTTTAATTATTATACTTCAGCTTGGCAGCACTTCACAAGCAGCCTGTTTGTGCAAATATAGTGAAATTAATTTTGTATTACTTGTTCTACTTGCAGGCTTGCACTTCAAAAGAAGACACTGTTTTTTTGGTCCACTGGCACACACAGATGCAGATTTTCCCGATTATTAAGTTCTTCAGAAGTTTCGACAGCTTTGCGGCCATTTTATTTTTCTGTGCATCCTGACCTCTTTGGTCAGTATCCAACTGAGAGGGTAAGATTAGCTGATTTTATTTTGCTGTGAATTTTTCCTGTCATTAAGTGTAAATTAAAAGCATGTGTTTCTAGGTTGGCAGATGACACAGTGAATAGCAAGTAGCAAACATAGAACAAAATTGTTGAATGTGTTGGTATTATAGGTGTCAGATTCTGAATTAATAGCACTCTCAGGTTAATCTTTGTTCTTTTTTTCCAAGAAGATTTTTCTGAATAAAAAGAGTAATATTTTTTGGTGTTTTGTATGATACGTGCTTGGGTTCTTGTTGATATATTTGTGTTAATAATGATTTTAGTTACTTACTCTTGATTCAAAGATGATCTCTTTGTTTAGAACTATGTATGAAAATTGGTTATTATTATCGTGTTGGAAAGTGAGAAAAATTCCAGTTTTTCAGGGAAGAGCCGCCAGAGTGACATTTAAAGTGCAGCAAAGCTATACTGGAGAAAATAATTAGGGATGAGATGAGATATCATACATTACATATTAGGCAAATTTTTAATTAATCCAAATACCATTCAACAAATATAGTACAACATATGGGAATGTAGTAGCAAGGGTACTCCGAAAATCATTTCTTAATGACTTTAATATTACAGGGCAGCATTTTCCAACAATGTAATTGCACAACAACAGCCAAAGAGTCACGTTTACTCTCAACCAGTATAATATCATTGATGATTAAACAATGCAGCGTAACTGACGAATTGCTGATTTTTTATTTTTCAGTCAGATGATGTTGACCATACGCGCATCTGCTCTTAACGCCATAATTCCAAATTTTTAGTTATTTACCATGAAAAAATTATCTAAAACAATACCGCGTATGTGACACAGTAAATAAATAGATGGTAATACTGCAGAACTGTAGAGAATTAAATACTGCGTATCTGTAAACAATACCGTGTAAATACAAAAGCGCAGTCAGCCACAGCACATTGTTACTGGCTTATTACATATTTAACAGTGCTCGAAAGTGGTTCCATGCTTGTAGCTTCATTCATGATAATGGACAGCGATATAGTTGACGATCTTTTTACTGAAGAACAAATTGTTTCTCAGCTGAAATCAGCTTATGAAAGCAGAGAATCGTTTCTGAGAGTGACTGACAGTGGTAAGAAAATTGTTTTATTTTTCACCTTTGAATGTTAGTAGCACTGCAAGTGTCTTATTGTGATATAAATTGGAAAGCCCCCACTTCACTCGTTCTGTGCCTTATTCATTTCTGCCAAAGATTTGTAGACTGTCCACTTTCCTGTAGGATCTCATGTAAACGCAGAACAAGCAATAGGTGAGAAAATCCGTAATGCTGAAGTTACATTTACTGAAGAAGAATTAATTTCGTATATGGGGTTCTCGGTTACTGTTCCTGCAACATCTAACGATGCAGGTAAATTTTCTTGGGATGATTGTTAATAGTATTACTGATGCTGTTGTTCTCATAAATACATGAATTTGAGCTTTGTCTTTGTCTGCTTAAATTAATTTTTAAATATTTTTCCATCTAGAAACTTCAGTGGTTGTATCCAACAATGCTCAAAATGAAACCTCAGTCACAGTTTCCACTAGAGACAACAGTACTTCACAGTCATTGCTATGCGATCATGCTCATTGTTTGCCAAACACTCTGGATAAATTATTGGAAGATTATGGGAGCAATAATGATGCTGACAGTGAAGGCCAAGAATTTTATTGTGATGTAAGCAGTGTCAGGAAAAGGAAGTCTAAACCTCATCCTGAAGATTGGAAGAAAAATGCCAATAAAATTCTGAGAATGCTTGGACAGACGTGTATTGGTTACAAAAGAAGTAGAATTGGTAAAATCACTCATGATACTCCGAGAGAGGCACAAAAATTAGGTCCAACATGTACTTCGAAGATGCACCAGAGATCTGTTCAAAGGAAGTGTCATCAGTTTTCTGCTGACGATAGGCAGGCAGTATTTAACACATTCTGGGAAACGATGTCATGGGATTAGAGGAGGGTTTACGTTATAAACGTTGTGGACATAATTCCAACCAAATGTCCGGGAAAAACACTGGCGAATCCAGCTGAAAAGGGATGCACATTTATCATTTGAAAAATGGGCTGGGTAAACATAAAGTATGCAAAAAGATCTTTCTCAATACTCTTGGTATTAAGGAATGGACTGTTTGATATTGGCTGTAGTTGCATAAAATTTTGATCTTCCAGTATGTGAAGTTGTATAGTTGCTCTTACAAATTGCAAAAGTTCTTTAATACTGCGGGTCACGTGCACCTTCACTTTCACAACTTTTTGATCTTCAACTGTTACAGTTATAATATCTTTTTTGTTGACACTCTGGTGAGAACAGTCTATTTATCTTCCAGATGAAATGACTGCATTATTTGAATTTGATCTGCTTCTACAGGATGACCATAATAAGGATCTGGTCTTCCAACTGGGGCAGAGAAGATAATCAATATTTCTTATGGCGCTCCTAGTCATTTTAAAAACAATTACCACAGACAACAGCACACTTAATGTTTCCTTTATCACTGTGATAATATAAATTGTTTCTCTTTGCAATCTATATTCAACAATAAAGTTTTAATCTTGTGCTCCAGAATCTGTTACACTATTGTCCATCAATTAGTGGTATATAAGGTTTACCTCTCTCACAACTGCCGACACCTTTTTAACCTTGAAATCTCAATTTCACCATCTACTGCACTATTTCTATACTAACTCTGCCTCTTGTTGTTTCGGATTACATTTATATTTTAGGTTTTCCTTCTCTGATCTCTATCTCACTGATCACAACTCCTGCACAGTGATGTGCTGACTTCTTGAGTTTTTTAAAAATTCATATGAAGATGCACTCCACCATCTATCACCTTTCACATGAGCCTCAAATACAGCTTTAGACCACAATCTGGAGGATTCTTATATCTAGCTCATAAACTGCCCTCTTACCGTTTTGCTTTGACTCCCATGGATCTAGTCGAGGCATAGTCCATATCAGTTCAGGCAGGCCAAGAAAAAATCTTACCTTCATAGTCTTGGATGTTATTGAATTTAGCATTTGTTAAAATGAAGGACTAAGTTTTCTCCAAAAACATTTCCACTCCGAGATACAGCCTCCCAAAGATGACACTGCGCATACCATTTTGAAGATGTGAATTTTGGAAAAAATTTTAAAATCCTGTACCTCTGGAACAGTTCTAGATATTTCACTGTTTTTTTTTTTTTTTTTTTTTTTTTTTATTTGAAAGATAATTGCTTCATGATTACAAAGAAATGCTCCTTTTGGAATTATCTGTCAAAGTTGTTTTACCATAGCATTTATAATTTACAGAAAAGAAATTTTCAAAAATGCCAATTCATTAAATTTTGATTTTGTTCTGTTGATTAGTACCATATAGTTCTACATTCCCTGAAAACAAGAGCTTCCACTTTTAGGTTGAACAGGTTTTATAAACAATTGAAATTTTTACCATACATAAAGCCTGTTTTATTACCACATTATCACATAACAGGCTCACAAAAATCAAAACCTAGCCTTATTTAACATAATTTTAGTTTTGAAAGAAACTCATTTTTCAAACATTTTAAATGGTTCCAAAATGTATGTGAAAGGTCCAAAGACTTAAAGGTTTCAATTTATACAACTTCTGTGCACTCTGTTTTGTACTGAAATCAGACAGCCAGTGAACTAAATCCTGGTTCCACTGCTTCAGTATCTTCCTTTGACATAGAGTGATGCCTTCCTGTTGAATTAATAGGAACCGGAGCACTTACAATCTTCAAAACATTGTGAACAGGTAGTGAGCACTGATGACTTTGTTGCTGTCCTTCAGCTGGAAACTATATCCAGCAGCTGGTCCAAGCGGTAGCATAAAGTTCACTACAATTTAACTCATAAATGGTGTCTGTTATTTCTGCAATCCACCAGTCACAGTCATACACACACGCCACAAACAACCCCCTTCTCTGGTTGTGAATCTGAATATTATCCTGCTGTTTCTGAGGTGTTGGCCAAATGAACGAAATTACTTTTTTCTTGCTCTTTAAAATGCATGCAATATGAGTTCACCCATCGCTTCGAGTCCAAAAATGTGTCTTCTGAATTCCTTTCACAAGAGTAGTTAGGACCAATCTTCTTTTTACTGCTCACAGAATTCTTCGATTTCCTCTTTGGACAAAAGAATGAGGGCTGTGGATGTGTAAGTTTTCACGACTCGCGTAAAATCCTCAGCATTCTGAATCGCAGCTGTATATGATCTGGAAAGGTTATGTTTTGTAGCATGGTGCTTCAGCAGGCATCCTACACCATTGCAAAGCCCCTTCCCATGGCCAGTAGCACCATATACCCCATCAGTTGGCACAAGATACCCTCAGACTTCAAGAAGAATATAATAATTCCAATCCCAAAGAAAGCAGGTGCTGACAGATGTGAAAATTATCAAACAATCAGTTTAATAAGTCACGGATGCAAAATACTAACGCGAATTCTTTACAGACGAATGGAAAAACTGGTAGAAGCGGACCTCGGGGAAGATCAATTTGGATTGGAACACGTGAGGCAATACTGACCCAATGACTTATCTTAGAAGCTAGATTAAGGAAAGGCAAACCTACGTTTCTAGCATTTGTAGACCTAAAGAAAGATTTTGACAATGTTGACTGGAATACTCTCTTTCAAATTCTGAAGGTGGCAGGGGTAAAATACAGGGAGCGAAAGGCTATTTACAATTTGTACAGAAACCAGATGGCAGTTATAAGAGTCGAGGGGCATGAAAGGGAAGCAGTGGTTGGGAAGGGAGTGAGACAGGGTTGTAGCCTCTCCCTGATGTTATTCAATATGTATATTGAGCAAGCAGTGAAGGAAACAAAAGAAAAATTCAGAGTAGGTATTAAAATGCTTGGAGAAGAAATAAAAACTTTGAGGTTCGCCGATGACATTGTAATTCTGTCAGAGACAGCAAAGGACTTAGAAGAGCAGTTGAACGGAATGGATAGTGTCTTGAAAGGAGGATATAAGATGAACATCAACAAAACCAAAACGAGGATAATGGAATGTAGTCGAATTAAGTTGGGTGATGCTGAGGGAATTAGATCAGGAAAAGAGACACTTAAAGTAGTAAAGGAGTTTTTCTATTTGGGGAACAAAAGAACTGATGATGGTCGAAGTAGAGAGGATATAAAATGTAGACTGGCAATGGCAAGGAAAGCGCTTCTGAAGAAGAGAAATTTGTTAACTTCGAGTATAGATGTACGTGTCAGGAAGTCGTTTCTGAAAGTATTTGTATGGAGCGTAGCCATGTATGGAAGTGAAACGTGGACGATAACTAGTTTGGACGAGAAGAGAATAGAAGCTTTCAAGATGTGGTGCTACAGAAGAATGCTAAAGATTAGATGGGTAGATCATATAACTAATGAGGAGGTATTGAATAGGATTGGGGAGAAGAGAAGTTTGTGGCACAACTTGACTAGAAGAAGGGATCGGTTGGTAGGACATGTTCTGAGGCATCAAGGGATCACCAATTTAGTATTGGAGGGAAAAATCGTAGAGGGAGACCAAGAGATGAATACACTAAACAGATTCAGAAGGATGTAGGTTGCAGTAGGTACTGGGAGATGAAGCAGCTTGCACAGGATAGAGTAGCATGGAGAGCTGCATCAACCCAGTCTCAGGACAGAACACAACAACAACAACAACAACAACAACAACAAGTGTGCTGTCATTGCGCCACAAGATGCTTTTATGACAGAGTATTGCGTGTTAAAATCTGACACTGTATGCCTATCCCCATTAATTATATAGTATGTTTCCTTGATTGTGCATACAGAAAACAAAACCAGCATATATATTGTACAATAATGCATGTGTAACCATTGTTCACCAGTTAAACTTTTTCTTTGGTGTGCAATTGAAATAAAAATGTGAGGAGTCATTGGATGTGTGATCAGAGATAATTGCTCGGCAGATGTTCCAATTCCACAGACCCTATTTGATACCAGTGTATCGTTGCATGGCTATAATACATTTGTGAATTCTGATGATGACTTCTTATTGACAGGGTGACGACAAGTCATCAGTCTTTCATGGATTGCAATAGTATTTTCAATGGTGTGCGTGATTCAAGTGACACTGGGCTAGCACTCAGGAGGAGCAGTGTTGAAATCTATATCTGGCAATTGAGATTTAGTTCCGTCAAACGGGGTGATTTTGGCCACCTGGACAAATTCGGACAGTATGGCTTATTTGCACTTTGCCACTGCATAGAAACAAAGAGTTACTTATTTTAACATCCATGCACCAGTTATTTTACGCGCAAGATTGCATTTATTACTTTCCACAACTTTTATTTTGCGTCAATTGTTTCCCTAGGTGAATAATTGATGAACAGTCTCAGTGTTAAAAATCCATGCATTATTGTAAAGTATAAACTTTCTATTGTTGCGCCGAGTGGGAAGTTATCGTGACTGTAATTTTCGACTCGCACAGTAGCTAACAGCATTGAGACAATTTCTGCACAAGTTTGTCGAGTTTCTCGTGCAAGGTTATAAACTAGCGACGGTTTTTTTATAACTGTGTACTGTGTGGGGTGATTTTGTACAATGCCAAGAACGTATAAGAGAAGGAGAGGTGCTACAGTACAGTGTAATTATGACCCAGAACTTTTAGATAAAACTGTTCCTGATATTCAGGGTGGTAAATTATCGTACAGAAAAGTGTATGATTTGTATGCTATACCTAAATCAACCCTACAAAATAAAGTGCAGAAAGCACATCCGAAAAAAATGGGAGGACAGCCAGTGCTAAATAAAGAAGAAGAAGAAGAAATGTTGAAGCAAGGTATCTTGAGGGCTGCACATTGGGGGATTTCCCTTCTCTAAATTGGATATTAGACATTTAATTAAAGGCTACCTTGATAAATCTGGCTGAAAAGAAAAGAAATTTCGTAATAATTTGCCAGGAGAAGAATGGTTGCATTTGTTCCCCAAACAACAGTCAGATCTTTCCGTTCGCTTAAGCGAAAATGTTAAACGAGCTCGTGCCAAACTTATCTGTAACATATAAAATTCATTATATCATTCCATATCACTTGTTCATAACAAAGGGCTACCTTAAAATGTGTAAAATGTCACCAAAATCAAATAAAAAACATGTAGAATTTTTAAAAAAGGCAGTAACTCTCCGAATTCGCCCTCTATATGCTGTAGCTTCGGACAGAGATTTAAAAAACATGTGCATCCAAAATCACCCCAATCCATGGGGTGACTTCAGACACTTTATTTAACTGTCTCAGATAAATATACCTACACATAAGGTTTCTGGTTCTGGGATATATTATTCATTACACATATATCCTACCACTCCCATAACAATCAATTTAATCTAACAATATATACGAAAGTTACAATCAAAATAACGACAAAACCGTCCGAAATCACCCCATTTGACGGTTCTTCTGTATTTTTCCAGAATCAATTATGTACTCGCTTAGAAGGTTCCTTTGGAAAAAAATACTGCTAATTTTCTTTCCCATCCTTGTCCCATCCAAATTTTTACTCTGACGCTAATGATTCTTGTCATTCTTGGGATGCTAAACTTATTTTCCTTCTTTTTCAAACAGGAAAGCTGACAGTACATATCATTGTTTGGGGGAAAGGGGGAGGGCTATGTTCCTTAGAGGCTTCTTGTTTGAATATAGGCCACCTTCCATATCTGCACACACCTTTGCCTCTGAACCAGTATTCAATCCAGATGCCATTGGTGATACTGGAATTACTACTAGAATGACCTGAGTGACTTAAAGACTGGTGGCAGCATTGGGCCCACAGTGAACTCCAACATAAAGAGACAAGAGGCCTAAGGTCCACAGAAGTCACAAATAGCTGGCACTGAGCCATGTAGTCTGGCGATGGCCTATTGGTGTCTTCTGCAGGTAGAGTGTGAATGCATAATGGGGCTAACACACCCTTTGTTTTCTAACTGGTTGCAGTGGTTACTGACTTGATCTGTGTGCAGTTGATGTATGTAGCTACAAATATGGTGACCATTTGCAGAGACCACAAATTTGGGGTGGCTAAAAGACTTAACATAGTGGTGAGCGTCTGTCTGTATGTCTGCCCAAAACATCAGCAGGACCAGACATCTCTTCTGTGACTGTATCACGTGGGGTAGTGCTTGCGAGGTTTCTGACATGTTTCCTACAACAGATGGAGGATGGTACAGGAGACCACAGAAAGAAGGTTCCCACTGGTATGTGGTCTTCCCACCAATGCCTTCCTGTAAGTACTCATAAATATGACATTGATGTCAGTGACAAAGATCCTTGCATTGCCTTGAGTATGTGTGCCATGAACACCATAATCATCATCTTAAATTGGGACTGGAGTCATGCAGCATACACTGTTTTAGATGCAGAAACTGCTATTACTTCTGTGATGTGAACTGTAGGCTATTATTTGCTATGTTACATTGTTCCCAGGGCAAACATTTATTATGACATCAGCACCACAAATGTGGCGTCTATCTTGATGGAAACCATAAGGTGATGAAAGGGAACTTTGAAAATGTATCCATCATGGCAAGTGACAGTGCATTCAAAAATAGATCTGTGAAATAAAAAATGTAGGCATTCCAGGGTTCGTGTTTTGTAGGTCACTGTTGCTGAGAGTTCCAGAGGGAGCATTAGGCAATGGTTGACTAGAACATGGGAAAGGAATACAGTAGAAGACGGATGGGTAGCTTTAAGAGATGAAATAGTGAAGGCAGCAGAGGTAAAAAGATGAAGCCTAGTAGAAATCCCTGGTTAACACAAGAGATGTTGAATTTAATCGATGAAAGAAGAAAATATAAAAATGCAGCAATTGGCCAAAAAATTTTCATCAAGGAACAATTTTTATGGAAATCTTCTGTTCATTCATTATAATTCTTGGTTCTTTAGTGTCAAATGACTGCAAATATTTTTGGATCAGTTTCATTAAATTCCTTTCAATTCTGAACAAATAAACAGCTTAGAGCAATAACTTTACAGGCCCAGTATGACCTATATCACAAAACTGCAAACCTTTTCACAGTTTAACTGTGTTGGGCATTGCCATTCAAAGCCTATGTAACATCACACCCATTAACAGTACTTAGGTACAGCCACACCTATCCCATGATCCATACTATTAAACACAATGTAAATGCAGAATTAAACCATTGTTTCTGATGGGTTGATAAAATCCAAATCTTGTGTGCAAATTGATCCTCCTGTATTTATTAAGAAAACAAATGGTTTCTTCCAACAGAGTGATGGTTTTAGGGTAGTTATGAACAAACAAGCAGTGAGCAGCTCTTATCACATTCATAGGGTGGATGAATGTTTTTTTAAAAGGAAATTATTGGTCACATATCTCCTGCTACCTCTAGATGAACAGTCATCATGGTAACTAATATGTCTTTCAGCCAGTATCCAAGCCAAAGTTTGCCATATGGAGTAACCACTGTGACCACCAATTTCTGCATTTATTGGAAATACTGATTTGCAACACACAAATATTTGCAAATTACCTGAATGAAAATATCATCACTTGTATCACAAAGAAAGATTACATGCAGAATGTGCAAGTTCTGTTCTCACTATTTCACACATCTGGTTTGAAATGCATGTCTTTCACGCTTCTGTTAGGAACTTGGACTTGTTTTGAGTAAGGCAGACATTCAGCCCACCCAACAGCATCGCAGAGCAGTAGATCATCTCCCTAAATCATTAAATCTGAAAGAGCTCCATTTAATTTTGTGGAAGAAAAACTATTACATGCAGTTTATTCTCCACACATCCACCATTTCCCATTTGCTCATTGCGCTACATAAAATAGGGGCTCAATTCAGATGAACAATAGAATGTGAAAAAGAAAATTTATATTTATTAGTGATGGTTCAATTAAACCATTTAGCTCCATCTGCAGGTGATTATATTGGACTTGAATTTGTCACCATATCTCCTATGAATAAAGTCTCATTCAGATTTGCTTCAGAAGTGTAAGACACAGTGCAAATGAGGCCAAACTACAAAACCTACAATGTTGCCATATTCATAGAAATATGCAGACTCACTTTATTTTAATACTATTATCTGAAGATGAAGCTAATTCTCCAAATCTTATATGATTAATATATAATAAGGCAAACAGAAAAACATTTCAACTAACAAATGTTTCTGAATAAATACATCAAGCATCAATAAATATTTAGTTAACACATCAATTAACACCTATAAGTCTACCAGATAACACATAAAAAAGTAATTAGAAAAAGTGAAATGTAAGTTTCACATAAATCGGAGGAACATTCATAAATAGGTAGTGGTTGCATCCTAAAAGAGCCTGAGTTTGGGAACAAATAGCCAAACATGGCATTGGTTAGAACGCAAATTTTAGTCGAGAGAGAATATACCATTGCATGTAGCTTGGTTTTAAGTTGTGACAACTCAGATCAGTAATATAAAAGAATGGATAAATAAAATTTAAACAGTAATGTCCACATGTTTTGAACTAAAACAAGTGGTAGTAAAATTGAACATACGTTATCCCTGAGTACAAAATAAATTGCATAAATAATTTTCATGAAAGCTACTAAGAGGGCTGAAATCTTATACACTGGAACTAGACAACTCACCCTGCATAAATGAATAAACAGTTTTAGCATTGCACATTAGCCACATTGGAGATGATAAACATTTTAAATAAAAGTGGGGCTAATTCAAACACTGTTTAAAGAAGCTTACGGTACAGCAGATAGCTCTTAGTAATCGTTTGTATAGTTTGCTAGCTAAGACACACCAAATAAATGCAGCAAGTGCCAGTTACCTTGGGACATGAATCCCCCTTTTGTCCATCAATTCTGTAGATACAAATAGCAAGTTCCAAGGTCATCTTTTACCAAATCTGAATGACACACTTCTCGGGCATTTAAGTTGGTAGAATAGAGAATCATGCACTCGCTGAAAATTGTATTTAACTTCAGCAAATGCTCGTAGCATCTGTGAGCCCCATGGCTGACTGCATTTGTCCTTTGATGACTATCGTTCAGTTATAAACAAGTGAGTGGAAGCTCTCCGCAATGTCTTTAAGTCAGCGTGGTGGAGAGCTCATGTGCCCCCTCACAGGACAAAAAGGAGGCAGTTGTGCTTTCCAGTTCATATCAAAGCACCACACGGATCACTTCTGTGGTTGATATTAGTCAGATACTAAATATTCCACTCATCAAAGGAGGACTGCAGCAACATGAAGAGACATTCACAAAATTTACATTAATGTAGTTGACATAAGTATTATGTCGTCAATTGGTGACATATGCTTTCTGCAAATAAAAATTAAGGCCAATGAAATGCTGCTTGTGCAGGGAAGTTTGTTATATGACGGTTTCTAGTTGGATGAGGTAGGTAAGTGTTAATATTAATTTTAAAAACCAGATTGCAAACATCTAACCAGATGGAAACATCTTGTTAATACTCTGGTTGTGAGGGTCTATGCTGTATCGTGATTAATAGATGCTCAAGTCTTTCCTGTAGAGTTACTGAGAGACATTTGGTCGTTCTCTAGATTTTGGGGCAGGGACACAACTCATCTGATATTTTGTTGACCCTCGAGTGAGCATGCCGATTTTCATATGAGCTGGTGCACGACATACTTTGTACATTTGTCAGAACAGCTGTCTTTATTTTACCAAGGTAATTGTGTATGAACAGATTCACTGTTTAATGTCAGTTTAATACAACAGGAAAATAAACTAACATAGTGTGCTAAATCACTGTTTAAGTAAATAATAATAAAATAAACTTTCATTGTATCAATCTTTTGCTGCATAAAAGTGTTATCCCACAGTAATGACCATATCGAAGCATTAAACAGTGCAGTTGCATGAGATCCCAGCCAGCCACTTATTTAATGACTTGTTGTCTTGTAGACAACTGCCTTATTGTGGGATTGTGCTTGTAACGGAACTGAAATGATGGTGGGCTGACAGTAATTTGGAGCCCGCGCGTCGGAAACGGGCGCGCTGGTGTGAGACTGCCAGGGAGTGCACCCTGATGCCATCTATTGGCGAAACTGGGAATTAGCGCTGCCTCCCAGACAATGCACTAAGCTATCGTAGTCAAATGTATTCTTTTTCTTGGTAATTATAAGCTATTACTGTATGATTTAATGTTATAAAGCGCTGGTAGTAAATTATTATGACTGGTATGAACTCCAGGGTAATAAATATAAATATTCTTAAATACTAAATGATTTCGGTGAAAAGGTGGTAGGGGAACGCCCCCACTCTTGGTGATACGAGCGTAGCTAGAGGTAGATGGAGACACAGGGACTCAACAAGGGAATGGCCTGGGGAGTGTTGACTTGACCGGACGTGCATAACTGTGCTCATGCGAAAGTGATTGTGCAACAGCGAAGAGGAGAATATCGTCGCCGTTTGTGGAGTAGAACGCGACGAATGGTTGTCGAAGCCGTCTCTATGCCACTGGGGCTGATTGTAAGAGTTCCTGCGCCCAGATTTTATGGCGGACGTGCAGTAGCTTATACGAGTGCTACAGCTCGTAGTTCCAGCCGCCATTGGGGGCATGAGGCGTGAAGAGCTGCGTTAGCCACATGCATCTCACCACCAGCACCGACACGTCTACCCAAGGCAAGACTGCTTGCAATTGTTAAGTCGAACTTTGTATACATGTAAAAGGAGAATACCAGTTTTCTTTTGTGCAAGTGCAGAGGACAGAATATAGTAATGAGTAAAATTACGACGCATGTTGTTCATTGTAAAGTGTAGTAACCTGAAACATAGTGTAGTGAAATCAGACTGAGGCCACCATCGCCTCTTTCATTTACAATTCTTTTGGTTGTAGAATACTTTAGCGTTTAAGAATGTTGAAAAGAGCAATGGTCACACCAGAATGAGTCGCCTATTTATAGTTACTTAAATTTTTCTGAGTAACCTTTCAAGTAAAGTCACTTAACTAATTCTATAGCAATTGTCCAAAGAGTAATATCCCAAAATCATTAAATAAGTTGAAGGGTAGAAGTTTGTTAACCTAAGTTGCTTAAATTGTCTTGGTGGTAATTAACAAGCCAACTCACAGAAATTGAGAGAGTATTTGCTTTGTAGAATCACCTAGAATGGTCAGAAATAGTAATAATCAGAATTAAGTTTAAATTCAACTCGAGCCGTTTCACTTTGAAACGAGCCAAAAAATTGATTTATTCTTTTGCTCCTTCAGAGCTGGCGACCGTAGTTATAAGTATTTTCAGGAGGATTCGACGGTAAGTCTGCTGCTCTCATCGTGCTGATAGGATTACCCACTGCTGCTAGCAGTGGTGATTGGATACATAAGCTCACTACCAAGTTAAGTGGGTCAGGTAGGCAGTGTTACCGTGTGAACTGTAGGGCACTGTAGGCCGTGGATCGAACCCGTTCAATCATCACTGCTCTTTGGGAAATAGTCCGGTTAGGATTGTACTAATCCAATAGGTAAATACTGGCGAGTAACGGTCAAAAATGTATACGCAAGTGAATTTAGCAAGGTCCATATAGCACCTAGTTAATGTGGTGCAATGGTGAGGGTAGGAGTGGAGTAAAAGTGAGCTGAGCTTGTGGCAGCTGTGCTGTCTTCAAAGATTAATAACGTCAATTCACTACTAACTCTTACCATTAGGGCTGAGCTATTTGTGGTTAAAATACGTAGCAGTAAGCGCAAAGGCGTGACAGCTACAAATCCGTATTGGCTTTATACATACGGAAGTAGGAAGCGGGTCATTCCGTCAGTGGAGGGGTTAAAACAACCGAGTCAGTTGAGAACATACCCCATTTACTGACGGAAAGATTCGGCGGTTCGGTCGCATGCTGCTAGCTCATAATCTAGGTCATTTTCTTGCATGGATCATAAATTTTTTGTCACCTAGCTAGCTGTTTATTTTATATTACTGATGCTCACTGGATGTTTGACAACACAGTGTATCAATGTGTTAGCCGAAGCAGTGATGAAGGAATAGGTGTGGGCTTGCAATTGTAAAACAACAATGGCATTGTAAAAGACAATGTTATTTATGCTTGGCACACTTTATACATAGGCATGCCCACTCGAGGGTTAAACATTTGTAGGACAGTTTCTTTCATCTCCATGTTTTGTTGGAATAGCACGAGTTTTATACTGTATCCAGCCCATGGACTGCAGCAAGAGGAAAGAGGACTTTCCAGTCTTGGCTAACAACAACTGATCTGCTCCCAGAGTCACAAAATATATTAGGCACAATTGGCATTTGTCTGTCTCAACCAACCTAGTTCTCTCTGGCGGCACATACTGGCACCAACAGCCTCTTTATTATCACTGAACAGGTGAAGCAGCAAGTGGTCGTCCCTGCACCCTAAATCCAATACAACCATTAGGGCACAGTAAGAATGAAGCTGTAGCCATGTACCATACTGGCTGTGGACTGACACTGACATCATGTGACTCTGTAGTGGTGCTTCTTCAGTCTCACAAAGTCATGATGACCTACAAAATGCAAACTGTGGAAGTTCCTACATTTTGATTTCACATGTCTGTTTCTCATTGCATTGTCACTTGTCGTGATGTGGACACACTTCCAAAGTTCCCTTTCATCCCTGGATGAGTTCCACTAGGACAGTGGTCACAGTTGGCTGCCCAGTGGACTGACACTGCTGAATACCTCCCCCTTTGCCCCAATGGGTTAGAGTTCGTATGTGTCTGTGAGAATTTAGAATCTATGCTTCACTTGTCTAAATATCTTTTGCATTGCTGTGGGAGCTCTTCTTGTTATTTGCATGGACTGTATTGGTACAAGAGCTTGTGTAACAGTGTTTAACTTATTAATGTGCATAATAAATCTTATAGTTCCAGTTTGATATCACCAGCAAATTACTATGCTAACAGGTTATTGGCGCAAGTTGTATAATTTAGTGTAGTATTATAAAAAATGTACAAGATCATTGGCTAGAAAAAATTAGTGACAGGATATGGCAATTTGGAACCATATAAGAGCTAATAAAATAATGTCCCTAAATAATAATTCATTGCTTCTAATTGAGAAACTGATGGGAAGAGAAAACTGTAGTACATGGCAGTTCGGAAGTTCGCACAGTGAGAGCCAACATTATACACTCCGTCCATTCGTTTATACACGGAGTACATAAAGTCTGGGAACACTTTCAATTATTTATTGCACAAGAACCAAACATTGTACAGTTATCATAAATATTTCATTTTGAAGAGAAACCGTGAAAGTTTTATTCATGTATACTGCCACAACGTAGTTTGGTAATTTGCTGATAGTCAGCACTAGTCACAAACATGGTGAGTTCAGGTGCGGAGTGAGCTTTCTGTGTGTTGGAGTTCATGAAATGGTCTTCCCAATTATCAGATCTCACTCCGTGTTACTTTTTTCTGTGGGGACACATTAAAGATCTGATGTATGTACTGTCTCTATCACGTGAAGTAGCAGAGCTCCGAGAGAGAATAAGGAAAGCGACTGCCACAGTCTACGATGGCATGCTGGGATGGGTATGGCAAGAATTCAGTTACTGTATTGATGTCTGCCAGGTCACTCATGGTTCGCATATTGAATGTTTGTAAAAAAACTTTCAGAGTTTCTCTTCAAAATGCATTATGTATGATATTTGTACAATGTTTAGTTCTTGTGCAACAAATCATTGAAAGTGATTCCGGACTTTATGTACACCCTGTATATGTTCATTTGCAAGATACATCTACACCTAAAGAAGTGTGTTACAATGTAAAGAGTCAACATTATACTCTCTGTCAATTTGTATATATATGTTCATTTGCAAGATAAATCTACACCTAAAGAAGTGTGTCACATTGTAAAGAAAGTCTACAAAGATTCTAGCCTCTTCCTAGGGACAGGTTTACTGAAGAAACTGCTGATAACCAGACCAAAAAATTGAATCAAACAATGGAAACTCCAGGTAGAAAATTGTTCATCAGTTGAACATTAAATGTCAAAGATAAGTTCCGTGTCACAAAACTTAAACGGCTTGAGCTCAGAAGTTAAAGAATGGATTGCATGCATTCTACTTGCAGGGGTACCAGGCAAACACAAACCTACGATTATGAGTTTAGAAAATTTAAACTTGCCAACCACAGGAGATTCCACAAAAAATATATTACTGCAAGAAATAAATGACAAAGCCTGTAATAAACTACCGATAAGTGACACTGCTATGCAAGTCATCAAGGAAAAAGGAATGTTGATGTTACTTTATGGGTATGTGGCACAAAATTGTGACAGCAAAAGTAAAAACGAGGAAAACATCGGCCAAGTCAGCAAGCTACCAGATGTTCTTTTCAAATGCAACTGCAGGTAAAGGTGCACGGACAGAATGGTATGTAGACTCAGGTGTGTCAGTGCACATGTTTAAATATCAATGTGATGAAAATAATGTTAAACAGTTATAGGCTCACAAGTTATAATAGCAAATAATGACAACTTACCTGTAAAAGGCATAGGCTCTTCATTTGCAGATCTTCTTGTGGGCAGTAATAAATACCAAATTAAATTAGAAGATATCTGTTATGAGCCTCAGCTAAGCATAAATCTGCTTTATGTGAATAAAATAATAGACAAAAGTAATTTTATTTTATTTAACAGACAAGGTTGTCATATTTATGCAGTTGCCATGGTGTCATTAGTAAATGATATGTACTGAGCAGACCAGATATACAGGGTGCCCGAAAAGTCTTTCCCTGAGTACATAAATTGATAAGTGAGGCTAGAAGTAAGATACAAATATGAAACTGGTGTCTAATTGTTTACAGACTATCAAAGTTTTTTTACACATCAGTAAAATTCCACATGAGCACCCTTGGTAGCACGTAGCACATCTAGGCGAAATTCAATTTCCATCCACACATTAGCCAACATAACTGGAGGGATCGATTCAATGATTGTGGTTATCCATTGCTGCAGGGTTTCAAGATCTGGTACACATGTTCAGTAGACCTCATCCTTGACAGAACCTCATAAAAAGAAGTCTAATTGGGTTATGTCAGGAGAGCGTGGAGGCCAAACTGTTGGCCCATCATGACCAATCCATCGCCCAGGAAAGGTCATCTCGAGATAGGCACGGACGTCCAAACCCCAATGAGGCGGTGCACCATCTTACTGAAACATGACATCGTGGTCATACTGAAGCAGCTGAAGAACAGCATACAGTTGCAACATGTCGAGATACACTGCAGATGTGATGGTAGCCTCAGCGAAGAAGAATGGCCCGATAATTCGATTGTGCAATAGCGCGCACCAAACATTCACCTTTGGACTGGCTCTGGTGCACTCCATGACCTCGCCAGGGGGTTGTGAACCCCAAATGTGCACATTATGGCAATTCACTACTCCACTGACAAAAAAGGTCGCTTCGTCGGAAAAGGCAATTCGTCTGAGATAACTATCATCGTCCTCAATACGTGATAGCATTTCAACCGCAAAGTCATATCGACGTGTACTGTCATTGGGCAACAAGGCCTGAACGATGTGTGAAAAAAACTTTGATAGTTTGTAAACAATTAGACACCAGTTTCATATTTGTATCTTACTTCTAGCTTGAGTTATCAATTTTTGTATTCAGGGAAAGACTTTTCGGACACCCTGTATGATCTAAGCTTTGAAGCAAAACCAGTATTACAGTCAAATACCCCAGACTTGGGGCATAAAAGACTAGGTCACCTGCATCCTGAAGCTGTGCATACATTTTGCTGAGGTCTGGCTTATGGAATTTCATTTGAGGAAGCTGTTAATACTTCATGTGCAATTTGCTTAGAGGGTAATCAAATAAGACTTTCTTTTTCAAGATCTGGCTCAAGAGCCACAGACGTTTCTCAAGCTGCTTCACTCAGATTTGTACAGACCAAAGCAAATTAGGCCAACTGGAGCAGCCAAATAATATTTACTTCAGTTGATGACTATTTCCTGAGAGTATTTGTATATACACTCATAAATAAAAATCAAGTACAACAGCTGATTTGAGACTTTAAAAATCTAGTTGAAAGGCAAACTGGAATAAAGATCTGCACACTTTGTACACATAATTTCATGGAATAAGTGAGCGATAATTTGATAAACTTTTTCAGACAAGAAGAGATCCGACACCAGACTGCAGTGCCATATACACCAGAAATGGGGTAACTGGGCCTTATAACTGTACAATAGTGGAAAAAACAAGATGCCTGCTCTTCTAAGCAAATTTGCCAAATAACTTATGCACAGAAGCAGTCTTCACTACAATCTAAGTAATTAACAGATATCTGACTAAGACACTAAAAAGCAAGACTGCAGAAGCAGCTCAGACAAACAAGAAGCTGGATCTGTAATACCTCAAAATATTTGGAAGCTAGGCCTCTGTCCATATTCCATTTCAGAGATCGAACTGATGAAAATGGTTGAAAAGGTATGGAATGTACCTCGAGAGGGTACTATGAAGAATCAAAAGCATAAATTCTTTTTTTACTCTAACTACCAAGAATTCCAAAAAATGAGGCACAATATTTTTGATGAAGTTACTTTTAAACAGTATAAAAAAAGAAACCGAGTCACAGGAATTGAGTCAGTTGTTTCTGCCACTGACAGAAAAGAAGCCAATTGAAAGACTGACTGAACTAGAAGAAATTGAACCCATACCTGAGTCTATCACATCAAATAATAGTTCATGAAGTACTAGCGGCAATGAGGAATCAAGTCCAGACAATGCAAATAATGATAACGATCAACTGCAGCAACTTGAGTTAGTATGAAAGTCATCTAGAATTCAGACACCAAAAAAGCTGGATGACTTAATAACTCATCAGCCTAAACAGTCAGTCAACATGGACCTTTTGTCACTTTAAGAAGCATCAATGCCAGACAACGCTGGAAACTGGCTGAAATCAATATAAGAAGGGTTGCATTCTCACAAAGAGAACCACACATGGGTGTCTGCTGTTTTACATTCAGATATAAAACAAGTGCAAAACGGGTGTTTAAAACAAAGAAAGATTTGAAAGGCCACATTGTGTACAATAAAGTATAGCTAAATCAAACAATGGAAACTCCAGGTAGGAATATCAACAATGTAGGAAAAGTCAGATTGCTACTTACCAAAAAGGAAGACACGTCAAGTTGCAGACAGGCACAATGAAAAGACACTTACATATAGTTTTTGGCCACAGCCTTCATCAGTAAAAGAGAAACACACACCATTCTCAAACACAAGGAAACGCACTTCACGCACGCATGACCACCAGCTCCAGCATCTCAAGCTGGATGGCAAGTAATAGGAGGTTGTGCTCAGAAGCAAGGCCTGAATTATGATGAAATATATGCACCTGTTATAAGATATAACTCTGTAAGATATTTATTTGCTATAGATGTTAAACATGATCTTGACTGATCATCTAGATCTTGTCATGGCTTTCTTAAAAGGTTATTTATATGAAGAGATTTATGAGGAAGTTCCAGAAGTAGACACTGTTACAAAGATGGTGAAAGATAGTGGTATTAAAAGACTAAAAAAGGCAGTATATGTTTTAAAGCAAGGCTGGAATAAAAAAGGCAGTATATGTTTTAAAGCAAGGCTGGAAATTGAAATTAGATGGTACACTGTTAAATCTAAACTTCAAAAGATCACATCTGACTCTTGTATCTATTACAAAAATCAAGCTTCACACATTTTGATAGTTGCTGTTTATGTGGATGATTGCTAATTTTCAGCAACACTTCATGAGACAAAAAAGTTTTCAAAAATAGTTTAAGAGAAAAATTTAAGCTGAAATATCTACATGAAGCTACAAACTGTGTAGGTATCTGAATTACTGGGAACCACAAAGAAGGTAATTTGTAAATGAAATGATAATTAAATGGACACCCTAGCTGCAAACAGGCATTGATGTACTTCATTGGGGACATGTTGATATAAGGTAATTTGTGGATAGACCAGACACAGTATGTGGAGCAAATTCTCAACAGGTGTAATATGAAAAAGTGTAACCCAATGTCTACACCACTGGACAATAACCTGGTGCTCACTCCATGAGTACAAAAACAGAACAATAACAAGAATCTATGAAGAAATACACTACCGTGAAGCATAGTTTAATGTAAGCTCATTTAGGAGCAAGGCCAGACCTAGCTTATCCAGTAGGAATTGTCAGCCGTTTTTGTAACCATACGGGCGTACCCCACTGGCAGGTAGTGAAAAGGATCTTTAGATAACTAAACGGTACCAAGGATAGGAAGCTGTTGTTTTCTGAAGCAGAGTAGTGGCTTGTAATAGGTTACTGCAATACAGATAGGCCAGATAGTCTGGAGACAGGAAGTCAACAACTGGATATCTGTTTAAATCTCAAGGACCAGTAATATCCTGGCAGAGTAAGAAATAGCCAACCGTACCCTTATTCACAACTGAGGCAGAATACATAATACATGGCCCTGATTTCAGTATGTCAGGAGGCCCTGTGGCTTCAAAGATTAGACAGTGAAATATCTCCAAACCCCAAAACAATCCCATCAAACTATATGTGACAACAAATCAGCAACTGACTTGTCTAAGACAAGTGGCTACAAGTGTTGCACTGTACATGTAGTCACAAGACACCACTTTATAAGAGGGGGGGGGGGGGGGGACAGTATCAGGACAAGTCGCTGTGGATTACAGAAAAAAATAGAATTTGGCCAAATCACTGTGGATCACATATCTTTACACCAGATGCGGACCGAACTGTTGACAAAACCTGTGGTAAAGTGTTGCCATGATCTGTTTGCTACAAGATTTTAGACTGAAAATGTAGTAGTTTTTTCCATTAAAGGCATGATTGTAAACGGAGTGTGAGAATTTAGAATCTTATGTCTTGCTTGTATAAATATCTTTTGAGTTGTTATGGACACTCCTTTATTTATTCCATGGACTGTGTTCTACAAAAATTTATGTAACAGTTATTACCTTGTTAATGTGTATAATAATTCTTATAATTCCAATCAGCTCTGTATCAGCAGTGGAATCCGATGTAGGTGCAACAGGTTGACAAGCTGTTAAATCCAAATCACTGTAAAGGGCCTCCATGCCAATAGCATCAAAGGCTTGTGGTTGTGGTAGGTTGACAAAGGCAATGCATGTGAGGGCTTGGCCCTTCTTCTGAAGTTGTCAAAGAACAGATATTGTATTGTCTGTGGAACAGCTGGTTCATAGTACACACTATGTCTCATAATAGATTTGTTCAGCCAGCATCTCCTTTTTATCTTTGATGGTAAGTCAGTCTTCTACAAGTGTTGCATTTACTTTAGTTTCCTTTTCATTTGGGCTGTGTTACTATAATTTCTTACCTTATATTGTATTGTGTCTTCAACTGAGCAGTGCATTAGAAGTTCATATCTGGTGTCTTACACATATTTGTAGGTAGGTGCTTTCTATTATAATTAATTCCATATTTAGTCCTTTAAGAACAAGATGAAGTTTGTCATAGGTTGGTGGGGATCATCCGCTTCCATTGTGATGGGGAAAGTTGGCAGTCTATTCAGTGCCTAATCATTTGTTCTATGCCTGTCTTTATAGCTGCCCCATTTAGGTGTTTGACAGCTGCTCAGTATCTGACACTAAAACCATTCAAGTGCTGGATGCCTTCATACACATCTGGAAGTCCCCAATATCATGATTGTACTGAATGGACCTGTAGAGATTTGTGTAAGATTCATTCACACAGCACTGCATGAGATATTTGTGGTTTGGCTGCATGGGTCTACAATGAGACTTCTATAAAATTGATTTGTGCAGCATTGCACAAAACTCCAGGCCCTCATGGAATACCTGTCAGATTCTATACTGAATTTGTGGCCAAATTAGCCCTTCTTTTAACTATAGATCTCTCAAACAAAAAGCTGTGCCCAGTTCCTGAAAAAAAAGGCACAGGTCACACCCGTCTATGAGAAGGGTAGTAGAAGTGATCCAAAAAAGCTACCATTCAGTATCCTTGACATCAATTTCTTGTAGAATCTTAGAACACATTCTGAACTCAAACATAATGAGGTATCTTGAACAGAATGATCATGTCAATGCCAACCAGCATGGATTCTGAAAACACTGATCATGTGAAACCAAGTACACACTTTTCTCACATGACATAGTGAAAGCATTGTTTCAAGGCAGTCAGATCCAGTATTTCTTGCTTTCTGAAAAACCCTAGACTCCATACCACACCTACACTTATTGTCAAAAGTATGATCACATGGGGTATCAAGTGAAATATGTGACTGGACTGAGGATTTTTTGAGAGGAAGGACACAGCATGTTATCTTGGATGGAGAGTCATCATCAAATGTAGAAGTAACTTCAGATGTGCCCCAGAGAAGTGTGTTGGCACCCTTGTTGTTATTGTTGTATATTAATGACCTTGCATACAATATTAACGGTAACCTCAGACTTTTTGCATGTGATGCAGTTATCTATAATGAAGCACTATATGAAAGAAGCTGCATAAATATTCACTCAGATCTTGATAAGTTTTCAGAGTGATACAGAAATTGGTAACGTGCTTTGAATGTTCAGAAATGTAAAGTTGTGCACTCCACAAAATGAAAAAAAAAGCCATAGTATCCCACGACTATAATATTGATGAGCTGCTGTTGGAATCAGCCATCTCATACAAATACCTGGGATGCTTTATAGGGATATAAAATGGAATAATGATACAGGCTCAGTTGTGGGTAAAGCGTGTGGTAGACTTTGGTTTATTGGTGGAATACTGGAGAAGTTCAATCAGTGTACAAAGGAGATTGCTTATAAATCACGTACGTGATCGGTTATAGAATATTGCTCAAGTGTTTGGGACCTGTACCAGATAGATCTAACAGGAGATAATGAACATATACAGAGAAGGGTCACAGGTTTTCCTGATCTATGGGAGACTGTCATAGAGATACTGAAGAAACTGAACTGTAAGGCTCTTGAAGGTATATGTAAACTATCCCTTGAGAGTTCTGTTAACAGTGTCAAGAACCGGCTTAAATAGAGATCTGTATTGGCTTTCTTGTAATCAGGTTTAACACAAATCTGTAGAGTGGTTGAATAATGTGAGTGAATTTATTTTTGCCTTATATAAGGACACTCATCAGACCAGTCACTTTGAATTGTGTATTTTCTCCCAAAAATTCCCAGAATCATTTGCATAAGAATCTCCTTGATTGTTAATCACATGGTTCCAGCAGTCTCTGTGTGGCACAGTGGCACAGACTGTTTTTCCCAAACATCTGTTTGATTTAGTACCACAATATGTTGACTTTCATTGTAGACATAATAGCAGCTTTGCAAACACTGCTAATTTTATCATAATGTGATTGTGTTGCTTCAGTCTTTAGAAGTTTATTGTAACCATTTGTAATCAGTGTCTATCTCGATTCTGCTGATTTGTTCATAGTTCTTCCGTTAACTTGAAGAACATAAATGTAATTTTTATTTCTAATCTGCGTTATTGAAACATTACATTTCATGATAAACTGTAACTGAAGTCTGTACATTGGGACCATCCCTTCCTAGTTTTATTTGCTTTATTCACCAATAATTGGAATATATTTTGGTAGTTATTGCTGTCTTCATAGATGATTAATGTTCACTATGTTCATGAATTTGATTAGCCAAATGGCCTCCTGGGATGTACCAAATAGTGAGTATCTCAGGAAGCTTGATCTTTGTTGGCTGGGTACAGGTTTGTTGAAATTGTGTTTCCTGAGCTGGGGGCTGGTAAATGCCACCAGCCCTGTAAACTGGATAATCTGCAGTGCCCACAGTGTGGCGTGTTGATGGAATGTTATGTTTCACAGGTACTGGGATCTTGGCTTAACTGCCTGAATTGCAAGGATGATAATGACATCTATAAAAGACCTTCGACCCCAAGATTTGCTATATGCCAATCAGATAGATGACTGTTGAAATGAAACATTCACTAAGGGGGCAACCTCTGGGAACCCTGCTGCATCTCAGTTGTGTAAGGTATCCCAGACAAGAAGGGCTCTGTTTTGATGGACTCCCTGTCTGTTTGTCGGATCAAGATGGCTCTTTGTTTTCAAACAAAAAAGTATCCTCTGGAGGGTCAGATGTACCACTAATTGTATCTACATCTACATCTACATATGTTATGTGCCAGGAGGTGCCTTGTATCGCTACTAGTCATTTCCTTTTCTGGAGCAGAAACAACTGTCTGTATGTCTCTGCCACCCAATCACCAAAGACAGCTTATGAGGCTAGTCTTGTGCTATCAGCAGTGACTTTGAGAAATGGGGACAGTGACAGGGTACATCTGAATCAAAATCTGTTTATTGTTATTAAAAGGGATGGGAGACATTTGAAAAAATGTCACCTTTCTACATTCACAAAGTGCTGGATTGTATAACATTGTTAAAATCAGTCAGTTTACTTGAAAAGGGATGTTACTCCTAAAAACAGCTGCAATTGAAGCTTGATTGCAAGCAGTTTGGGGAATTCCCTGTTGTGATAGAGAAATATAAATCCCTTAACTTAAGCAAAGGTGTGCTCTCTTGCCATGATGTTGTGAATATAGGCACTCAGAAATTACTGATGTAATGGTCTGATTTGTGCAACGCGTTGAAGCACATCAGTGGTGAACTTATAAATTTTGACTCTCTGAACCTGCCAGAGTATGTTTAGGCAGGTTTCGTGTAGTTGAAAGTGTGGCCGTGTCTCCCAGACCTCATAATCTATTTCAGTTATCAGTGATGTGGGCACACAACTCTCACAAACAAGGTGCAGGAAGTCTGTGGTAAATGTAGCAAGGCAGCCCACTTGCTCCTTTTCTAAACTCTGTGTCGGTTGCTGTGGTACGAAGCTGCAAAATATGTCAGGAGGAAAGGAGTTGCAAAAGATTAAAAGTGGCAAAAAGGTTATACAGTGCAATGTGGTTGCCCACATTCACAGCATCCTTAACGTCAGTGGTTAAGAAACCTGTCACAGAGATCAACACATCCACCCAGATGTAGACCAGCAGCATTGTTATAACTTCAAGTTGAACAAATATGTTTCAAGGACGACACAATACATGAAAGTCACAGATTAAGTAAACAGAGTAAGACGTGTGTACACTTTAACAGTCAAATCATAACTGAGTCTGAGTCTAGCGGCCGCTGGCTGGCTGGCCGCTTAGGTGGTGCTGCTGCTGCATGGCTGGTGGACAGCGCTGCATGTATAGGACGCGGGTAATTGCGTGGCGGCACTTTGAAAGATCGGCGAGTCACAACACTTTTCCCCCCTTAGAAGTTTTTGCACAGGTCTTGATGGAGGTGGCCTCTAGATTGCTAACGTCCATAGGTGTTGTTTGACTGACCGTAAAGTCACGAGGAGGAGGCTTCCCGCATGGACAGAAGTGTCCCCGATGATAACGGGTCGAGATGACAGGAGACATGGGGGTCGAATCTGCTGGGGCCCCGTGCACCAATCTGCCCATTGCGGCAAGTGCGGTTGTTATAACAGGAGACGTGGGCAATGTGTCTGTGTCCATAGGAGCAGGAGGTGAGTAGAGTTGCTCTGACAGATGGTGGTCATCTGGTTCCTGCATGGGTATGTCTCCTGAAAAAATTTTGATTTCTGAAGATTGTCTAATGCCAGGTGACAGGATTGGAGAACCCAACTGAAGATATGTCTGAGAATTGATGATAGTGGCAGCAGAACCAGTATCCACCTGCATGCGAACATCTCAACCAAGTATTTGGACAGTGAGAAATAACTTCCATGAAAGGGAAGAAGTAGAATTGACAGACAACACAGAATCAGAATCAGTCCCATGTTCATGAACATCATGTATGCGGTCGGATTTGCAAACGGATGACACATGGCCCATTTTTTTTTTTTTTGCATTTGTGACACATGGCCCAACGTTGTGGACAATCCTCTTGTGAATCTTTCATGAAACACCGCGGACATGAAGGAGGTTGCTGTGGGTTTTGCTGCAGCTTCTTAGAGGTTTGTTTACGGTTAGGCCGAGGCTGCGCTTGGGAGCGTACTGTGGCCACATCGGCCGGTGGGGACACGCCACACGCTTTGTCAACAGCGCACAGAAATTGTATTTCCCTGACGTCACCCCATGCCTCTATTTGCACTCCAGCGGTGCGAGAAATTTCGAAAGACTGAGCGATGGAGAGGACTTCATCTAGAGTCGGATTTGCCAACTGAAGGGCACATTGCCTAACTTCTTTGTTGGGACCAGATAATAGCATTCCGTACCATGGAATCAGTGTAGGATTCTATGTGAACAACAGTAACAAACTGACACTTTCTACTGAGGCCGTGAAGTTCAGCAGCCCAAGCGCGATATGATTGATTCGTTTTTTTTTTTTTTTTTTTTATAATGATAAAAGGCAACACGAGAGGCTATCACATGCGTTTGCTTTTGAAAATAGACGGACAGAAGTGAGCACATTTCAGCAAAGGACAAAGACGCAGGATCTTTCAAAGGAGCCAATTGCGACAACAACTGATACATTTGAGGTGAAATCCATGAAAGGAACAGAGACTTACATGTTTGGTCATCCGCGACATGAAATGCCAAGAAGTGCTGTCGAAGATGTTTTTCGTAATCATACCAGTCTTCTGCCGTCTCGTCGTAAGGAGGAAAAGGAGGTAGAGACGATGACGAGAGATGCCCTGCATTTGATGCCGCGACAAAATCACAAGTCGCATTTGTGAGAAGCGTATGCTGTTCTATGAGACCTTGCAATAGTTGCTCTAAAGTAGCCATGGAAACACGTGGGTCAGCGATGAAAAAGAAAAATTCACTACTTCGTCGCCAGTGTTATAACTTCAAGTTGAACAAATATATTTCAAGGACGACGCAATACATGAAAGTCACAGATCAAGTAAACAGAGTAAGAAGTGTGTACACTTAAACAGTCAAATCATAACTGAGTCCGAGTCTAGCGGCCACTGGCTGGCTGGCCGCTTAGGTGGTGCTGCTGCTGCATGGCTGGTGGAGCGCTGCATGTAGAGGACGCGCGTAACTGCGCGGCAGCACTTTGAAAGATTGGCGAGTGACAACAAGCATACCACTTCCACACCAGCAACAAGAAACCAGTTATGCAAAATACTGAGGGTGCTAAAAAGGCAACCACACCAAACCCAAGAGCAACACAAAATACAGCAGATAGCATGCCAAAATGCAAATCACAGCCAACATTGCTGCTGCAAGAGAATTATCCAGTGGACAGTCAAAAATATAAAATGGCAAGTCCAATGTCACGAGACCATCCAAAATTAGTTTTGATTGATGAATCTGAAGAGGACCCAACTGTGGGTGAAATGGTTTATTAAGAGTGTTGGAGGGACCAACAAGTTCTTTCATTTTACCTGCAACTGCCATACAGCTGCAATCTCGGCAGCAAGAAGAGAAGGCAAACTCACTGATAAAATGGCTCTCATACTGCATCAGAACCTGAGCAGGTTATGGTTTCTTTTGGAGGAGTTAAGACTCTTCTGTGTCTTCATGAGACAAACTTTAAGGAATCTGAGAATATAGTATTATGGTGGTTACAACCTCCACAGAAACGAAGACTTCAATGGCTAGAGAGCTAAAGGTAATGTAGATATATTTGTCAGTGATGAATACCACTGCTCACCTCTTCTCAACACCAATTTGCAAGCAGTTGCTGTAGTAGTACATATGCCATATAGGCTTGCACTTACTCTTTATATCTACCTCCAAATGATATAGTTCCTGAGGCTAATATTGATTTCCTTGCACAGTTCGCCTGTCCTATGCTCCTTTTCAGAGATGTTAATGCACATAATTTGCAGTGGGCATCAATGACCACCTGCCCCTGGGTCAGGCTGTTGAATATTTCATCTTTTCAGAATTATTATGTCTTCTGAACATGGAGCAGAGCACACACTTCAGCACTGCTATGGGGTCATTTTCTGCCAAAGATGTCCTGCCCCAGATGGTACTGCTCAGTGGGAGGTGGTCAGCAGTTAGCACCACATCCCCATATGGATACATATGGAAGAGCAAAGAATGCAGAAAGTAAGCCACCAAAATAGCTGCTCAGAAAGGCAAATTGGATGCTGTACAGTCAACTGTCTGTGTTTGAACATTAAGACAGTATCCAGAAATGGCTGTATCACATTACAACAGTGATCCACGAAGCTGCTGATGCACCCATTCCCAGCTTTTTTGATGGTCTTGGAACACTGCCTATGCTGTGGCGGTGTGAAAAATGCTTCTCTACAGTCAGTGTCAGGTGGCACTGTGGCATTGTGCAGGTTCAAATGCCAACCAACTGCAGAGAACCTCTCAGTTCTTTGCATGATGAGGGCCAATTGTCACCATACTACTAAGGAGCAAGAAGAGATAATGGAAGGGATTCCTGAATTCTTTAAGCCATTCTACCAGTTCAGAACAAGAATGCAAAGTCACCAGAAGGATGTCTCAAAGACAAAGTAGGCCACCAATGGCAGCTGTAATTTATTTATTTATTTATTTATTATTTGTCCCGTAGATCAAATCAGTACAATGGCTTGTACAACTGATATGGAATAAGTCAATACAAATATACAGTTTACAGGAGTCTAAAATATTAAACAAGAATACAGAAGAAAGATTATTTTACATTACCTACAAAATTATGTTACTTAAAGTTACAGCTTTACAGAGAATTGTTACA
Organism: Schistocerca americana; assembly: GCF_021461395.2. Taxonomy (NCBI): domain Eukaryota; kingdom Metazoa; phylum Arthropoda; class Insecta; order Orthoptera; family Acrididae; genus Schistocerca; species Schistocerca americana. The sequence goes on along the minus strand of NC_060120.1, from coordinate 432,665,837 downwards.
TGATGTGACAAAATTGACTTAACAACATTCAGCTTTGATACATTATCATGCACGAAGACAATTTTGATTCCAAATATTCCTGGATGGTATAAAAGCAGTCTTTTATTAAAAGAGATTTCACTGTCTTTGAATTTATTTATTTCTTGGATTTCTTGTATAAAAGTTGGAAGATGATTATATAATTTTATTCCCATGCACTTGACACCACCACTGTACAGTTTTGTTGTGTGGGGAAGTATTCTTAGAGAGGTTTTTAATCTTGTGTCATAATTGTGGTAATCCATATTTTTGCTAATTTTGTTGATACTTTTTTTGGTAAAGAATAATAATTCTAGTATGTATTGGCATGGGAGGGGGACAATATTTAGTTTCTTAAATAGTGGTTTACTAGTGTCTCTTTGTTTTTTGAACATAATTGTTCTGACTATCTTCTTTTGCAGTTTGAATATCTTAATTGTTTCAGAATTTTGGCCCCAGAAGATGATTCCGTAGTTAAGTGCAGAGTGAAAGAGTGCATGGTACATTGTGGTTAGGGTACTTGTGTTAGTGACATTCCTTATTGATCTAATCATGAAGTATACTTTACTAAGTTTTGTGCTGGTAATGTCAATGTGCCTTTTCCATGTGAGCATATCAGTAATAGTGACCCTCAAAAATTTTATTTCATTTTCAAGTTTAACATTATTTTTTTCCAGTGATATAGTTGGTAGTAATGGATTTCTGTTTTGGGCAGTGTGAAAGGTTATTCCAATTGTCTTTTTTACATTAAGCAGCAGCCTGTTACTTTGGAGCCATCGACTTATTTGATCTGTGGTTCTATCTATATTAGATTGGAGAATTTGTTCGGGTGCAAATATGAGTATAGAGGTGTCGTCAGCAAATAAAAGGGTTTTTGTGTCTGGTAGGCTGTGAGGAAGGTCATTTATGTAAAGTAAGAACAGCAAGGGGCCCAGGACGGAGCCTTGGGGAACACCTTGCTTTATGGTATGTATGGAGGAATGTAATGGAGGAGGAGTGTCTCCAAACAATACACAAAGCACAGAGACATTGCACTGGCAACGGCACTGCATTTCACCACAACTACCTGTACTGCCAGTCTTAATCCAGCACCGTGTCATAACTATCTGAACATAGAAATTGGTGGGTTGGACTTCATGTCCAGTAACATTTGAGTCCTATAACTGCCCCTGGGTACTGGAGCCAGAACTGTCTGAGACTTGTGATACTGCTCCCAAGTCATGATAAGACTGAGCACAACATGCTACAACAACTCAGCGAAAAATTCAAAGAAATTCTTCTATAACATTTTCAATACAATATGGCATGCAAGACTGCATTCAACTCATGGAGGGAGGCACTTTCATCCATCTCCTCTAAACAGGGAAGGACCAAACAAGCTCTAGTAGTTATTGAAGTGAAGTGTCACATTAAATAGCTGTGTAGGAAAGATACCTGGTAGGCATTTTTTTTAGGTAAGGCATATGGTACTACTTGGAGGCACGATACTCTGAGACAGCTATATGAATGGCATGCATTTCCTAGGAAGGCCACCTGTACTCACATTGTCCTTCCTATCACAACATTTTTTTAAAATATACTGATTTGGTGAAGTTCTATCTGACAGATTTGAGCAGAAGAATGGTGTCCGTCAACTTGGGACCATAAGTATAATTTTGTTCTAAGTTGCTATTAATAATATAACATCTGCAGTAAGAAGCCCAATGCAATGTTGCTTATTTACGAATGATTTTGCATTTTTTTGTTCTTTTTGCAATCCTGCTACAGCAAACTGTCAGTTGCGACTTCCCATCAAAAGATTGGAAGAATGGGCTGCTCGTACTGATTTTAGATTTTCTGCAGATAAGTGTGTGTGTGTGTGTGTGTGTGTGTTAATTTTAACCATTCTCATTGCCACTTTAATGTAAATAACCTGCAAATGAGGGACACAGTTTTAAATGTCAAAGATTCGATGAGGTTTCTGGGCCTCGCATATGATTCAAAATAATTGTTGCTACGACACCTAATGGACCTAAAAGCAAGGTTGCTCAAGGTGCTAAACATTTTAAAGTGGCCATGTGCAGCTGACAAGGCACGTCTGCTCCAGTTTTGTAAAGCTTTTGGATGATCCTGGCTAGATTTGGAAGCACAATTTGTGGGTCAGCGAGATCTAGTTATCTCAAGATATAAAACTGTTAAGGCTTATCTCAAGATACTTGACCCTATCCACTATGAAGGGATTAGGGTGGCCACAGGTGGCCCACACCTTGCATCTGTGGTGAGGCAGGGAAGCTGTCATGTGCCACCTGGCAACAACTTCTTATAGTGTGCCATGTTTACAGGTTCTCTACTGTTCCAGCTTCACTGCTAAACTGTTGCTTGCCCTCCTATGAAAGCAGGTTTTACAAATTGTCTGTGAGCAGCAAGGTTGTTTGAGATTTGTGCAAAGCCTCATCTTGCGGCACTTGGTGTAGGTCAAATACAAACACTGATTCACGGTTGGGGACAACGGCCATCTTGGCTGCTGAAGAGACCCAAAATAATTTTAGACTTTTTACAGTACAGGAGAGGCAGCACTTGTGTGTGTATTTTTAATTCAATATCTAATGTAATTTTAAATGAGCACCACAACTGTGTAGTTATATTTACAAATGAGTCTATGCAGTGAGAATCTCTTAGCTGCTTAATTCTTTTCCCAGAACATGTGCTCAAGCTTTGTTTACTACATGAATTTATGAATTTACTGTCTGTGATGCAGAGTTGTATCCAATCTTGAGGGCACTGGAGCAGATGGAACATATCCATGCTGAGAAATTCCTGGTGTGCTCTATCTATCTAAGTGCCCTGTAGTCTATTCGGTGAATGTACCTAGCAGACAAATATGTTCAGGACTCTTTTCTCTGCTTGCAAAGGCTGAGAAATGAGATGGCATTTGGTTGGTAGCAGGGCACAAGGGAATTTCGGAAAATGAATCGGCATATGTGTCAGCCAACGAAGTAAGTATTCTGAATCGGGTGTCACAGTGCACTACCCCTTTACGGGGTACATCTCACTGTTGCATCAGTAGGTAGAAGAATGGCTGGAAGTGACAGACAGTAAGTTGTGGTCAGTAAAACCAACTAGTAGGCATACCTCCTTCCTGCCACTTAGGCTTTGTGAATCTCTCCTTACTCATCTTTGATGGAGCTGTCCAAAGAAGCATGGCTTTCTGCTCCAGCAACAGGACCCTCCAATGTGTGGAGCTTGTGGCGTATATATTACAGTATGCCATATTTATCTGTATGTGTTTTATATTCAAACAAGAGGGCAGAGGTTTGATCTAACCTTTATTCTAGCTAACCATGAGATGAATGTGGTACGATTTTTACATTTTTTGAGGTGTCATACTTGCTCCCTAAACTTTTTGGGAGCAGTTTTTACTGTGCTACCAGTATTGGTAACCCATGCTGGTTTTTTGTAAGTGATCCACCAGCCACACTTTTCTGAGTTTTTCTTTAACTTTTATCTTATTGTTTAGAATCTTAATAACACAATTTAGCATTGACTGAGTTGATTGGTTATGAATGATTAGGTGAATGTGAGTAAAAATGGGAAAGAATTATTGTAATTTTAAGTGAAATGGTTTAATCTAACTTTTAGAACTTGCACAAGAAGATAAGGAAAGATAAGAAAGAGGAAAGAAAGTAAGACCTGCAAGTGTTAGAGGGATATGAAAGGTGTCACTAGGGAATGTGTCTTCCGTCATACACCAGACTTGTGTTAAAGGGTGGTGTTTCTGCGAAACATTTGGTAGCCCACGATTTAAAAAGTACTGCCACTGGTAGTGGTGCACTCTCATGCAGTGAAATTTGTACAGTAAGGAAGTTTAAGAAGAAAATAACTTCCAACAAAGTCATCTCTCTCAAAACCAACAAATCAATAGTTTAGCTTTATTGAACAAAAGTGATTACATTGTGAAAGTACAGTAGTTCTGACTTTCAATATCTATACAAAGATCCAACCTGCAGCTTTCAGTGAACAAGTCAAAACCACAGTCATATTTAAAAGTATTATATCAGAAATGAACAGCTTTATGCTTGTTAATGTGAATCTTGTGGGTCCTGGATTATAGGGCATGCCTGTATTACATTAAGATGGCATTTGAGTACCTCCAGTATATCATTCTTTTCTGTTTCTTGCTTCCAAGAGATCTAGATTATGTTGTCAAAAAAACTTTAATCCCTAAATTTGGCATCAGAAATTCCATAACTCTATTGGTAAAATTAATGATATACAAATCCCACCCAATTCTAAACTAATATCATTTGACATCAGTTGTTCATTTACAAATGTACCAACTAATGAGTATATAAACATATTGATGGAGTTTTGGACAAATCAAAAGCAAATCATGTAGGATTATGTGACATAATCATTGCTACTTAAATATGTGTAAAACGGAACTATTTCCAGTTTTAGAACACTTGTTTTAGTCACGTCTGATGCCTAGCTGTGAGTTCCCCTCTTAACCCTAATCTATCTCAAATTGTAATGGACAGTTTTGTGCAAATTTTCGTACAGCAAGAATCAATGAGTTGCAAAATTGAATATCGGATCAGATGTGTGGATGCTTTGCTGTGCTCGTGGATTGGTACCACTAGACAATTGGATACATTCTTACAACATTTAAACTCCCAGTGTAAGAAAATGTTGGTTCACAATGGAGCTGGGATGCCCTCCTAATTTCTTGGACCTTAATATAGACATTAGCACATGGAGACACTAATTTAGTGTTTTCAAAGAAACCATAGCTACAGATGTGGTAATCCCTGCAAGCTTCCCAGCACCAACACAGTTACAAACATGCAGCTTTCCATTCTATTGTGTATCAGCTTATATCTGTTCCATTATCTGCCTTTCAAACAGAACTACAGACTCTCAGACTTACCACTTCAGTGATGGCTATGACTCCGCCCTGATTGATAGCATACCATGAAAAAATAAAATGTGTAAATGTACACTACCCAAAAGGAAACAGTCAATACTTATAAAAACTGGTGCATCATTTCAAATGTTGGCAAAATTTCAGATAATCTAGCTTTTTGTAATACTGGCAGCATATAAAAAAAATTGTTCATAGTAAAGACAAATTCCGACCCTTGGCATGGAGTGGTGTGTATAAAATCACATGCAAGCACAGTGGAAATGTATGTGTTGGTCAGTCAGGCAGAGCTGTGGCAGTTAGGTTTTCTGAATGTGAGAGAAACTGGAAATTAAGAAAGAAAGATTCAATCTTTGTAACCATCTTATAATGGAATAACAACCTCATGATTCTTTTCAGAAAACCAGAAAGACAACCCTGTTGGAAATCAAGAATCATATGACACAAAATATCAGCTTAGTACAAACTGAGGAAACATGATTTCTTTATTTTCTTTATCCCCCCCCCCCCCCCCTGTTAAATTAACTTTTAGTTGTACAAATATTAGATTAAAATTGTAAATTCAACTTTGTTTTCATCTGCTATTAAATGTATCTTCACACAAAAGTGTTACTTTTCCTGTTTTAGTTAAATGCAACTATTTGTGTTTGCCAAAAAATATCCTATGTAAGCACTGTACATGTCATCAATTTTCTATCTTCTGTACACAATATCTGTGTAAATCACATGCTATTTTATCTGTTTTTGTGACAGTCATTTTCCACATGATAGTGATGTAAGAAGCCGAGATCTGGTTCATGACTGAATAAATATAAATTTGCAGGACATTAAGAAGTGTTTCCTGTTTAATATTGTCATCATATTCTGTCACGCACTGATGGAAAATTCAGTTAATGTATAGATTTTTTGTGGTCTTCACTGAAAAATAGTAGATGGTGAGACCTTTAATGCATTACTTTGAAGAATAGTTTGAGTATTGTCTTAGTTTCATTTATATTGTTTTAAAGTTTCAAATTTCACACTGATTCACTCCCAGTTTATTTCAACCTTTATTTCAGACAGTGAATGAAAATTCTCTCAAACAACTTAATTCATACCTCGAACTGCTGCAGCAAAAGCGACCAACAAGGCCAGCAACACTTACTTTTTATCTGAGGTCTCAGAGTCCTAGTTATGACAACACTGTAAAAGGTATGATCTTAGTTTTATATCTTTACTTTTAAGGTACTTTCACTTTGCCAATGATGCTTGTAACAGAGTAAAGAAATAAAAAAATAATGAGAAAATACAGTTTGAAGTTCACAGTAAGGAACTTGTTTAAAAGACCAGTCATTATAATTTCAAGATTCCATAATTCTCATAACTTTGTACACTGAAAATATATTGTTTTCAACAGAAGTGAAATGTTGCTTAAAATTTGAATTCTCACCCAAAAGTGTAAATACTGAGTGAATATGAACTAGACCTGGTAAAGACTTACACTAGTGATATTTTTGGGTTAGTACATTGAGTTATTTTGAGAGTTGTATTCATGATATGCAACATTAAGTACTATTTTACATGGAATTTGACTCTCTCACCTGAGAGAGTAATTTTGATAGGGGTGCACTGCTCAGTGTTCATTAATATTTCAAATTAATCCTTTCTACTTCAGCAGTGAGTGGCACTCGAAATTGTGACATTTGTTTTCCACTCCTATATTGGGCCCCATCCAACCCAATTTTTTGTGGATCTCACATGCTCCATTCTTGAATTTGACAGCAGTAGGCATCAGTGCTGCATAGTGCATAGTACTGCCATCTAGGCAAACCTGTGTTGACTTGGTTTTGAACTGTAGCAGTTGTGTTGAGAGAAATGTTGTAATTATTACTTTTAATTTAGTAGGTGCAAAATGACTAGTTCTTCACATACAGTTCTTCATCAGGAAGAGGTTGTAGCACTCTTATAAGACTGTCTAAGTGAAAACAAGAATGACAATGATTTTGATGATTACTGTGATTTATTTGTAAACAATTTGAGTGAAGTGATGATAAAAACAGTCACCCATGAAGTGTGTTTCAAAAAATACTACACAATGAAAAGTTTTGCATTGTAATCCTTATGTAAATATATTTGAATGCAAGTGCACTTTTTGTTGTTATGAACACCCTAATTGTTGGTCAGTGGCCACATTGTTTCCACAAAAAGATTCACATAATTCTCTGTGGTGTGCTTGCCATGCAGGCGGCAGCAATAAAATGAGAGCACCCAGAGATACCCTGTGTCTGCATTATGGACTGCAAAGGGTTAACACTTTCTTTGTCACAAATTTAATGGTTTGGTTAAAAACACATACTCTTCTGAGTGACTGCATTAACAGTTAGTATAAAGAGGTAACTATTCTGTCTCTATGACCTAGAAAAGGCCTTTGACAAGGTGACAAGAGAAGTTTTGTGGAAGGTCATATTTTGGCTGCCTGGAACACTTTGTTGGACTGATTCAAACCCACTATGATAACAAGTGTGGGCAAATACTATGTAAGAATGAAACATCTAACAAGTTACCCATTACTGATGGGCTCAAATGAAGATGTGTCCTTGTGCCAATACTGTTTACCCTGTACCTCACAGCAATCTTTTATGAAATGTCTGCAACTACAGGCATAGAACTTAATATATGTATTTAATGGAGGACTGTGCAATCTGCCTATACTCCATTCTAAGAGGTTCACAAGTCTCAGCCAGGTAACTGAACTGCAATATGCAGATGGTAGTGTTTATCTAGCTCATACACCCACAGATCAGCATCTGTGTGTAAATTGTTTCAGTAGTACATAGTGGTTTGGCCTGAACATTAACATCCCAAAAACAAAGGTACTCGCACAGCCAGCTCCAGAAACTGCCTTTCTCTGTTTCAATAGTTCTATTTCCATCACACTTTTGGAACAAGTGGGTTGTTTCCCCTATCTAGGAAGTATATTGTCAACTAACTGATCATCCTGAATCTGTATGAACGTCTTATCCTCTCCAAGTCCAAGACTAGCAGTAATTAACAATATTTCAACTGTTCTTCTTTTTTCCACTACAATATTATAAAACAGCACATCATTAAAATGACAAATGTTGTAAACATCAACTCTGTAGCTGTGTTTAATAAAGATATAGTAAATTTAAATTATCAGTATTTTCGGTTAAGAGCACCAGATCATCATTTCCTCCACACAAAACACTAAATTCACCACCGATCATGCTCTCCTGCTCTGAATTTGGGCTAAGCGGCTCGCTAGTATTTTTGGACCCATACGAACTGGACAACTGCTTAATATTAGCGACTTCTATTGTTGGCAATTGAACTACAGAATCATACATAATCTCGTTATGAGCACAGGTACTTAGCTTTGTCGTGGTGGATCCTTCTGCCACAGTATTGCTGTCGATGTTGCTGTTTAAGCCAACACTGAAGATCTCGTAGCCTCTACTGTGGTACTCCAACCGCCACTGTGTGATGAATCGCCATTGAAGATGCTGCTGCTGGCTGGAACTATGTGCCTTCGATGTTGCCTCTTTTTCCGCGTTACTTTTTTATCATTCCTAACCACTGCTGAAACTCTGTGCACACAACAGAATGTAATTAACTGTGAGAATTACAATTGTAATTTCACAACTATTAAAGAAACCTAATATTCAGTCCTGAACCGATCTCACATTTAACTTTTGCGAGAGGTCCTGCCTATTGAAATTCATAATACTTTTGGAAACAATTTGCAGATTTCAAATCAAATTTTAAAACTTTCCAGAGTTCATATTCTGCAACTAACACTTTACAAAATCCAATCCTGTTCCAACACTTTGCAAGATTCTTACCCCTCAACTAACAGTTTCCAAGTTCCTGTCCTGAATGAGCCCCCAATTGCAAGCTAACATCCGAAAGATGTTCGGGCTCGCATGCGGTTCCTCTTCATCAAAATGTCTTGGCTCAAACTCATCTCGGGGTTGAACCGCACGTGTCACATTACATGCCCTAAATTAGACACCTGTGACCATTTTGTTAAATTGTCTGGCTGATGGCAAGTTTGTGAAATACGAAGTTAACATAACATATAACAACAGTGATGATAATATCGGGAACTAAATTAATGACCCATAAATGATGTAGGCCAAACAGTTGTGATTTGGTTAGAATAATGTTTATTCAGGAAGCAAACTAATAGTGAAAGTGGTCGTATTCAGAATTACTGTTACCCTCTAGCGCATATCCATTTGACACAGTTCAATCAATTACAATCTCATCGCGAATTACAAGTTCAGTATTCCACCTCATTAACTGTGCGAAAAGTTAGGAGTTCACACCAGGCATGCGGTTGCTCACCGCTCAGAGTCCCATGATACCAAACAACACGAAATTTCCTAAGTTGTTTCACTTCCTAGGTGCCTAAAAACCAATTGCCCACTTTCACATCTGCATCCAAACTGTACCCCATGGTGTCTCGAGCCAAACTGTCCGCTTTTGTGTCTGGCCCAGTACTATTCCTCTGCTTGTCTCTGGCTTCGTTTCCTGCATGCCGCATATCCTTGCTCAACTGACTAGGGCAGTTCCCTTTCCTGAAGCCGTTCATTTGATTGGCTACAGCTTATTCTACATTATTTTACATTTTAACATATTTAAATAATCAAAGGTTGACCACTTTCACGTTCTAAATAAAATAACAATAATTTCCATTGTTAAATTCTTTTACATAAAACCAATACAATTTCCTTCTTAATTTTGAATGTCACAGCCAGTAGCCTTGCACCAACGTGCTTTCTGATAAATAAATAAAGAACAAAGTAACTATTAAGTACTAAACTTTTCAACAAATATTCTATTACATAATGTTTCAATAAAGTGTCATGCTGTCATAGTTCAATGTGTTTTGTGTGGAGGAAATGATGATCTGGTGCTCTTAACCGAAAATACTGATAATTTAAATTTACTATATCTTTTAAACAAATAAAGCTACAGAGTTGACGTTTACAATGTTTATCATTTTAATGATGTGCTTCTATGTGGAATGTCGATCGCTAAGATTGACCAAAGTGTTCAGATTTTAGCATTCAGGTCTTTGTTACAAAACTTGTTAATTTTACTTTGACAGTAAATCCTAAACTGTTATAGATCTGATCAATATTCAAGTTTTATTTGGATCACCATGAAAATTTATGGAGGATGGGAGATTAAAATTACTGTGGCTTCATTCCCTGCATTACTACAGAATTAAATGGTTTCCATAAATGTTTCCCTTTATGGCCAATCTTAGGTCCGCCTTATTTAACACTGCTACATCTCCTTGGCTACAAAGGGCTTCTACTGGGTTTCCCTATGACATAGGCTCTCATCTGTCTCACTCGCACACTACAGCGCTTAGGCCTCATTCAGCACAGTAACGATTTCCCCATCTCATAATGAAGATGTTAGTTTCACACTTCCTGAAGGCTGACCCTTCGGCCATATATTTAAATGAGAGCGAAATGCTCATCAACTCACAAGTACCACATCTCAAATGCTTTCAGTATCGTCTTTTCCAGTTTACCAACAGTCTATGTTTCACTACCACACAATGCTGTGCTCCAAACATACATTCTAAGAAATTTCCTCATCAGTTTAAGTTCTATGTTTGATACTAATAGACTTCTCTTGACCACGAACAGCCTTTTTACCAGTGCTAGTCTGTCCTTGCTCTGACCATCATAGGTTATTTTGGTAGTTAGCATAATTCTTAACTTCATTTATCTCATGATCCCCAATCCTGATATGAAGCTTCTCACTGTTCTCATTTCTGCTACTTCTCATTGTTTTTGTTTTTCCTCGATTTATTTTCAATCCGTATTCTGTATCCATTAGAAAGTTTATTCCATTCAACAGATCCTGTAATTCTTTTTCATTTTCAGTGAGGATAGTGATGTCATCATTGATATCCTTTGATGACCTGGAATTTAATTCCACTCTTGAACCTCTCTTTTATTTCCATCATTGTTTTTTCTACTATGTATAGTAGGGACATCCCTTTGTTATGCCCTTTTTAATCTGAGCACTCTGTTCTTGGTCTTCCCCTCTTATTGTTCCAAATGGCTCTCTCACATATTGCGTATTACCCATCTTTCCCTGTAGCCTACCCCTATCTTTCTCAAAATTTTGAACATCTTGCACCATTTGACATTGTCAAATACTTTTTCCAAGTCAATAAATCCTCTGAATGTGTCTTGATTTTTCTTTAGTCTTGCTCCCATTATCAGCTGCAACACCAGAATTGCTTCTCTGGTGCCTTTACCTGCCTTAAAGCCAAACTGATTGTCATCCAGCACATATTCAATTTTCTTTTCCATTCTTCTATATATTATTCATGTCAGCAATGCAGATGCATGAGCTGATAAGCTGATTGTGCAATAATTCTTGCACTTGTTGGCTCTTGCAATGTTCAGAATTGTGTGGCTGATGTTTTTCCGACAGTCTGATGGTGTATCGCCAGACTCACACATTTTACACACCAATATGAATAGTCATTTTGTTGCTGCTTCCCACAATGATTTTAGAAATTCTGATGAAATGTTATCTATCTCCTCTGCCTTATTCGATTTTGGGTCTTCCAAAGCTCTTTTAAATTTTGATTCTAATACTGATTCCCCTGTCTCTTCTATATTGACTCTTGTTCCTTCTTGTATCACTTCATCAGATGAGTCTTTCCTCTCATAGAGGCCTTCAGTGCAGTCTTTTCACCTGTCCGCTCTCTCCTTTGCATTTAACAGTGGCATTCCCATTTCACTCCTAATGCTACCACCCTTGCATTTAATTTAGCTGAAAGTTGTTTTGATTTTTCTGTATACTGAGTCCAACAATCATTTCTTTCTTAATTTCTTCACATTTTTCATGCAGCCATTTCACCTTAGCTTCACTGCAATTCCTGTTTATTTCATTCCTAAGTGACTTTTATTTCTGTATTCCTGAAGTCCCCTAAACATTTTTACACTTTCTCTCTTCATCAATCAACAGAATTACTTCTTCTGTTACTCATGGTTTCCTCACAGTTTCCTTCTTAGTACCTATGCTCTTGTTTCCAACTTCTATGATAGATACCAAGATCTATAGTTTATATGTTGCAATGTGACACCTTCATCAGTGCAGCCTGCAGTTGGTGGCATTGCCCCTTTATATCAATCACTATATGAGCCATTGCTGGTAGACTATCCATACAGTATGTAGCAGTTGTGGCACTGATGTTGTTCACTGAAACCCATGCACGTCCAGCAGTTTTGATAATACACTCAATTTTTCCTCAGAGACTGACTGGGTTGTTTTGGTTAATACCCTTAATTCTTCTTCTTCTTCTTCTTCTTCTTCTTCTTCCTGCATTGCAGCTGGTGTTCTGGTCTAGTGGTGCAGCATTTAGCTAGAATGTGGAAGGTTGTGGTATCAAATCCTGGTTGAGTCAACTTTAAGAAGAGCAGTGCATTTTGTTATGGAATCATTTAGCCAGTGCAAGTGTGTTACTGAGATGCTCAACAAACTCCATTGGGAATCATTACAACAGAGGCATTGTGTGTCACTGAGAGGTTTACTTCTGAAATTTTGAAAAAGTACTTTCCATGAAGATTTGGACAACATATTACTTATTATGATGTTCCATAAACTCAGACATACATCTGACATAATGATCATGAAGAGAAAACTCGAGAAAATATAGCTAATACAGAGACTTACCAACAATCATTCTTCCTACTCGCCATTCACAAATGGAATGAGGTAGGGTGGGATCAGTTAGTTGTACTATAAGTATATACCGCTACATGCCTTTAGGTGGCTTGTGGAGTATAATGTAGATGTAGGTGTGTTTGACATTTGTCTTCTATATTCCTTTGGTTTAAATGATTGATGTTTCCACCTTTTCCTCAGTTCTGTGGAACGTAAGTAGAGTTTCCTGTCTGACTCTAGTTCTGAGTGGTACATAGATTGTTCCACTCATGTAATGAAATATTTCTGGTTTCTTCAATACGTCCATTTCTGCCATGAGTGAGATAGTATTTCTTGAAAAGTTCATTGAGTTTACTCTTTATATTTTCTCATAATTTATTATTATTATGCTGAGAATTGGCTCCTAGACCCTGAAAGCCACCATTTTTGTTCTCTTTTAAGATACTAATAGTTTATATAACTTAACCGTTGTGAATAAAGTATGAGCAGCTGTCTGATGTGTGTTCTCACTATTGGCAGTCATGGTTTGATCATCAGCAAAGGTAATGTCAGTTGCTGAAGTCGTTTGCATACCTATTGCCTAAGCATATATATTAAAAAAATTATGTATATATATATTAAAAAAATTGGAGACAAGCTGCATCCTTGGCATTTTATGGTCCTGCTTTCTACTACCTTTATTACATGCAGAGTTTCTGATGAAACAGGAACCTCCTAAAACGTTGATCATACTTATTATGATGTTCCATAAACTCAGACAAAGAATAGAAGCAGTGGTCAAGCAAGAACTGTTTTAACTTTATTTTAAATGCATTTAATGTTGGTATGCATTTTAGGTAAGAAGGCATATGGTTATATAACATAGCACTAGAATGATACACTCCTCTTTTGCATAAGTTTGTATTTACTGTGTCCCTGTGAAGGTTCATCTTCTGTCTAGTTTCATATGTTTGTATATCATAGTTGTGTTTGAAGAGATTTTCCTTTTTTAAGATGCTCTCTTTTGTGAAAATTAGTATTTCATATATATGCAAACAAGGTAGTGGCAATATTTTCAGAGTTTTAAAAATGGGTCTACAGGAATCCTTACATTTAGCTTTTTTATCACCCTGATAATCTTTTTCTGTATTTTAAATGTTTTTGTAGTATTTGTGGACTTCCCCCAAAACATTATTCCATACATAAGTAGCGACTGTATGCTGCAATGATACATTGTCAGCACTTATGAGCCGCTTGCATTTTGAGTGAGGATCCTAACAGCATATGCTAGTGAATTCAGTCTCTTATTTAAATTGTTTAGGTGTACCTCCCACTTCAGATCTGCCTGAACATGTACGCCTAGAAATTTTGTATGACTGACCACCAACACATTTTTTCCCTCGATAGTGAAAACAGGGTTTGCAGGATGGAGGATTTGTGTGGTATGAGAGTTAACTGCCACAGTTTTTACAGAATTTATGATGAGCCTATTGGTCTTGAATCAGTGTGTTAAGGTACGCGTAACTGATTCTGCAGCCTCCTGCAGATTTTCCTCATTCTGTGATTTAATTAGAATATTAGTGTCATCTGCAAACAGTAGAGTGGTTCCATCATGTATTTTACTAGCCAAGTCATTTACATACAGCAGAAATAGGACAGGTCCTAGAACTGACCCTTGTGGGACTCCATACTTGATTTTCTGCTCATCACTGTAAAAACTAGAAATTTTTTGTGTTTCACTATCTTTGTGTTTTATTTCTGTAATCTGCTGACGATTACTGAGGTACGACTGGATCCACTTTTGAGACTGGCCTCTAATTCCATAATTACTTAATTTACACAAGAGAATGCCATGATCAATTATGCCAAAGGCTGTACTTAGATCCAGAAATATCCTAGATACATGCTGTTAATCATCCACTGCTTTTGATACTTCATTTAAGAAGCCAAAAATTGCTGACTGAGTTGACTTTCCAGCTCTAAAACCATGTTGGTAGTCACTTATCAGCCTCTCTTTATTTACAAAAACTGTTAATCTTCCAAGGATCATTTTTTCCATAATTTTGCTAAAGCCTGACAAAACTGAAACTGGTCTATAATTAGCAATATCACTTTTTGTACCTTTCTCATGCAACGATGTTACTTTTGCAGTTTTTAGATTATTTGGAAATACACCACTCTCAAAAGATGAATTTACTATGTCTGTTAGTGGTTCCACAATAAATGTTGCACTAGCTTTGATAATAGCATCTGGTATCTCATCAACACCTTCTGAATATTTATTAGGTAATTCTTTTAGGATTCTTGACAGTTCCTCAGGTGTTGCTGCATACAGGAATGATGTGTTTGAATGAATTTTTTGATCTGAGTGACTGGTTGGCTGTTTGTCATGGTGTGTATTTATTAACTGCTGTGCTATATTTGAGAAATAATTGTTGAAAGCACTAGCAACATGTTTGGGGTCAGTTAGTTTATTTTTATTCATAATCAGCTCTACATTACTGTGATTAAGTGGCCTGGTACCCATTTATTTCCTTATAATTTGCCAGGTTGCTTTAGTTTTATTCTTGGAATCTCACAGTATTTTGTCATTTTCTAGTTTTTTTGGTTTTGAAATAACTTGTGTTAGTATTCTTTTGTATCTTTTGAAATATGCAAGAAAGTTAGGACTGGTATTATGCTTGGAGTACTCATACAATCTCCTTTTATTTTGACATGATATCCTTATCCCTTTTGAAATCCACTTGTTTGTTTTTTGAGTAGAGTTCAACATAGTTGTTTTCTTGGGAAAAGCCATTTAAAAAAAAGCTTGAATGTAGCCATAAACTTATCATATTTCTCATTGGTCTAATTGCAGTCATATATATCTTTCCAACTTTCACCCTCTTGGAGAGAACAAAAATATTCCACATTTTTTATAGTGAAATTCCTTACAGTGTTGTATTCGACTGGGAATTTGGAGTTCTGAAACATTCATTGCAAGAATTTCAGCATAGTGATCGCTAAAACCCATGTTTACAACTTGTGTGATATAGGCATATTTGCATGCATTTATCAAGATCTGATCAATAATAGATGCAGAGGTAGGTGTTTCTCGAGTTGGTTCAGTTACTGTTGGGCTGATGCTGAATGACAGTAGTAAATTTATAATGTCATCTTTGAATTTATTTGATTTCAAGAAATCAATATTAAAGTCACCACATATAATTATATTTTTCTTGGGAGAGTGAATTTCTTCAAAGAGTTCCTCCATTTGATTGTAAAACACTTTTTTGTCTCCATCTCGTGACCTGTATACACAAATAATAACTGTATTTTACCTTGGTAGTTCAGCAATAGAGACTTCTATATCTTTTTCACAGGACAGTTTATGGTATTTAGTTACACTATTGAATTCAATATTTTCTTAAACATATATACAAGTACCCCCATGACTTGATATTTTCCTACAAAACGTGCTTGCAAGTTTGAATGGAGGAAGGTATGTTTGCTCTAACGTATCTTGTTTGCACCAGTGCTCTGTAAAGCATAGTACAGAAATATCATTAAGATAATTTAATATTATTTCTATTTCATTTAGTTTATTTGGGAGCGACTGAACATTTTGATGGAGTAATTTAAAATTACGGACAGGGAGGGAATCATTTCTTGCTTGACCACTTACCTCACAATTTGAGCTAGTGTGCTTAGTGGTAAAAAATCCTCATGTTTTCCGGGGATGGTATTCATGGTGTTTGCTGTGTGGCTTGCTGGTTCACCATTTGTAGGTTCCTGCCTTTCTTCTGTCGAAATGTTCCCAATTTTCACTTTTTTTCCATCCTTTTTCACCCATCTGTCCATTAATGACTGCCTTGTTGCTGCATTTGATGGCTTGAAATTCGACCTAGTAAGTGTTTTGTTATGACTTTCATTGGGCTTATTTTTTGTTATAAAATGGTCCATAACTGTCTGTTTTTTCTTGGGTGGCACTTTCACTTTGAGACTTACACTTTCTATCTGATTGTCCATTTTCATATGCTTTTTTCCTGTACCAGTACTTGGTTTTACAGTTTTCGCCATGTGTATGAAAGAAGCAAGCCTATTACAAATGCGAATCTTTCCTTGTTTGTTTGGATGTAAACCTTGAGTTGTATATTCATTTTTTTTTTTTTTCAGGCATTCGGTTTCTAAATTCACAGATAATCTCTTCCTACATATCCCTGTGGCAGTGTTGATTTTTTTCTAACATAATGCAGTTTGCAGCTTTGATTTTCCATTTAGACCTTGTGCGTCATGTCTAAGCGGTATTGGATGAATTACTACATTCGTTTTTTGCGTGAGTTTAAGTATGTATTCCAAAGAATCTTTCATGTTCCTCTGCAATTCTTACAGAGGTTTATCAGTGTCATTTGTGCCACCAATAATGATTAAAGTATCGTTGACAGAGAAGTTATCAGTTAATTTGTCTGCGTTTTTCACAACTTTCTTAATTGATGCCCCAGGTTTTATAATACTTTGCACACTGAATTTTTTGTCTAATTCATCTTGTAGTATACTTCCACAGTTTCTGCCATGACTGTTGCTTAAAACAAGGACTTTATTCACTTTTGTAGCAGTTGTTTGAGGCCTAACAGATTGCAACTTCTCACACATAACATGGTTACGGTTTTCCACTGCATTTTTTTAACTTCGTTCTTGATCACTTGAGACCACTTGTCAGAAAACGGCATTGTTTCTGGCGGAATATTCAGCGCACTTTTCTTTATCAGCGCTTCACATTTTGGTGTTGGAAGTTTAGTAATTTCCATTTTTAGTGTACTGATGATAAACTGTAGACTGGATACTTGTTTGTGTAGTTTCAATATTTAGTCCTTACAATTTGGACACAATTTCTTTTTACTGGCAATATTTACATTTTTAAGAGGAGATGCGTGACATACTTTTGCACTGGCCACCATATTACTTGGGAATCAATGCAACTACGTAAGGTGCAACGCTTCAGTCGTACACATGTGTGGTCACCCCATCCTGTTGAACGACCTCTCGAGTTCAGTATTTGCATCTTTAATGGAATGCATCATTTAGAGTTTGTGTTGAAGAAATAGTACACTTTTTCACATTTGTGTGTGGACCATTACCAACGATTTGCTTGATGCCATTCTCAGTTGTGAAATTGAAATTAGAATCCAACCACTTAACACCCTGTCCTGCTCCAATAGTCACTACATAACTGTCTTTAATGATCTTTCCCCAAAGAACTTAAAAGTAATATCACTAATCCAAGCACTTGCCTTTCAAAAACTAATTACGTAGTATTCACTAACCAAGGAGTTCCGTTCGGGTTCTGGCATTCCCCTGTCACAACTTCTCAGTAGAAGATACATGCTGCTGCTGCTGCAGATGAAACATTAAGCAGAAAATTATGCATATCATAATGACCTAAATGACATAAATCACGTGACTACAGAAGTGAATACTTCTTTAGAAGCCTTTCTTCTTTTTAATACCTACTCTATTCACCAACACCTAGAATTCCTTAATTTTGATGGTCACTGGTTCATGTAGTTATCACAGTCTAGAGCAGAGCGTACTAGAAAGCCTGATCTATAGCACAGAACTAAACAGAGCATCAGACAAGAACAGTAGGAAGAGCATAGACAAAAATATTGGAAATTTACATCCCATGGCTACTGGGAAATTAATGTATGTGTACAGTGTCCATGTTAAATATTATCCATCAGGCAGAAACAGAGTTGTGTGTACAGCCATAATGTCTTGTTACATGCATATGGGAATGTATGTGATGATGATGCAGCTTTAACAGATAAAGAAATCTATAGAAATATGGAATTAATACCCAGTTACTAGTGTTGAACTAGTTTTACTACCAACCCATAAAGGAATGTGCCACTACTGGTATGCAAGATTGCATTTAGTTCTCAAATGTTATCACATCGTGTAGTAATTTTAGGGAGCGAGATGCTCAGCAGAACAATATATTGCTCCAGGAATACAGTGCACAAATTTTTGAAAATATAAGCATAGCAACCCACAGTATAGAAGCCAAACTAGATGCAGTAAATGCTACGCACCACATTCGATAGATGTTTGCTTGGAAGAAGCAGTGTGTTGTTTATACTGTCATGACCCACATCTCGCTACAGACAGTTGTGCCAAGTTTATAAATACCAACAAGAAATAAAACACAGCACAGCCCATTCTGAGACCACAGAAGTAATGGGAAATCTACTCCAACAACAGACAACATATGTAGAAACTTTAAATAAGCCTCCTGTGGATAACAGTTATACAGACTTTCTATCCCTACAACCATGGGTGTGGCAACCAATAGAAGCACCAGTAGCTCAAGATCGACTAGCTGATGTAATGCAGCCGAAATCACAACAGAAATAGCAAAAACAACATTGTATACAGCATGCGATCCAATTCCCAGGTCAACAACAGGTTTGAGAACAGCCAGTCAAGCAATCAAGCATGTCACTAAACCCCAAAAACCAGTCAAAATCACACAGCTGTAACAGCGCATGGCATCTGGCTTATGCAAGATGAAACAAGAAACTTATATAGGACATAATTTTCCCCATTCACTCTACCTTACATAACCCAATCCTACTCAGCCTCATAACCGCACGATCTCAGAGGGGGTGTGAATTCTGAAAAGAGAAAAATATTGAGTTTATTGTAAACATAAAAGGAGAAGCTAAGTCAGTACCATCAGGACCCATTCGTATGCAACTGTGCAACAATTATTTGCCAGCTGCTTATCTACAAACATACAACATAATGCAGTCGAATGCTCATTCAACATGGGCAAATTAAGACATCCTACATTGTGAATTAATTACAAGATATATTTCCTTGGCATTTATCTGTGAACTTTGCTGTATTTTAGAGGATTTCATATATTTTGACATGGTAGGGAAGGTGCAGGAGGAAGAGTAGCTAAATCACTACATTCATGGTTGCCTTAAGAGGAAATAAAAATCGATTACTTGAACATTAATATGTATCAGACAGTGGCTATTAGCACCAGAATAATCCGCTTGGAAAGATGTATAGTATCATTGTACTGAGAGTTTCAGAGGAAGCATTAGGTAATGATTGACTAAAACGGGGGAGAGGAGTACCATAGAAGATGAATGGGTAGTTTTGAGAGATGAAAAAGTGAAGGCAGCAGAAGATCAAATAGGTAAAAAGACAAAGCCTAGTAGAAATCTTTGGATGTCACAGGCGATATTGAATTTAACTGACGAAAGGAAAAAAAATACAAAAACCCAGAAAATGAGGGAGCAAAAGGGAATATAAATGTATAAAAAATGAGATTGGCAGAGGTCCAAAATGGCTAAGCGGGAATGCCTAGAGTACAAGTGTAAACATTTAGAAGTATTTATTACTAGAGGAAAGGTAAATACCATCCACAGGAAAAATGAAGAAGCCTTTGGAGAAAAGAGAAGCAGCTGTATGAGTATCAAGAGCTCAGATGGAAAACCACTACTAAGAAAAAAGGGAAAGCTGAAAGGTGGAAGGAATATATAAAGGGTCTGTACAAGTGATATGAACTTCAATGCAATATTGTGGAAGGGGAAGAGTACACAGATGAAGATGAGTTGGGAGAAATGATACTGCAAGATGAATTTGACAGAGCACTGAAAGACGTAAGTCAAAACGAGACCCCTGGAGTAGATAACATTCCGTTAGAGCTACTGATAGCCTTGGGAGACCCAGCCATGACAAAACTATTCCATCTGTTATCCAAGCTGTATGAGACAGGTGAAATACTCTCAGACTTCAAGAAGAATGTAAATAATTCCAATTCCAAAGAAAGAAGGTGCTGACAAATTTGAGTATTACCGAACTATCAATTAATAAGTCGTGGATGCAAAATACTAACACAAATTCTACAGAGTAATGGGAAAACTGGGACAAGCTGACCTTAGGAAAGATCAGTTTGGATTTCAGAGAAATGTAGAAACACGCAAGGCAGTACTGATACTACAAATTCTCTTAAAAGATAGATGAAGGAAGGGCAAATGTATATTTATAACGTTTGTGGACTGTGAGATTGCTTTTGACAATGTTGGATGGAATACTGTTTTTGAAATTCTTGATGTACAGGATAAAATGCAGGGAGCAAAAGGCTATTCACAACTTGAACAAAAACCAGACAGCAGTTGAAAGAGTTGACGGGTATGAAAGAGAAGCAGTTGTTTAGAAAGGAGTGAGACGGGGTTGTAGCTTGTACATTGAACAAAGACTATAGGAAACCGTTGTGACCAGACTAAATTACACTCATCTAGTCACAACTGTGAGTTCCTTGAGTGCTCTAGGAGATGGTTAATTTTTAACAACTACAGATGAAATATCAGTTGACTTCATTACACAAATGAATATAAGTACTTACTTGACTTGACACAGTTCTTTGCCACAGGAGGATGTAGAATATTTACAACTGTCATTCACTATGTAAGCATCACTTGATGTATAGAATCACGAACTATTTTCTTGAAGTACAATGTTCAATATTAACACAATTACATGTACCACTGAGACTTCAACTAACACTGTCATACTAAATGAAATTGACTGCTGGAGCTGAGGCCACAAACTGGGCTGAGTTCTTGCATGCACGACAGTATACTGACCTTCAGAGCAAAGGTGCTGCTGTGCCATGAGCAGAGGCCTGGTCTGCAGGAATGCTCCCATATGTCAGTGAAAATTGCAGCAAGCCCTCGCCAACGCCTGTGGTATAGATTTGCAATGCCAGCTTTGGTGTGCCATTGTGATCTCTGAACAACGCCAAAGAAAAATTTGCAGTGCAAATTAAAGTTCAGGAAGAGGAAATAGAAATGTTGCTGTTTGCCAATGACATTCTAACTGTTAGAGATAGCAAAGGACTTGGAGGAGGAGTTGAATGGAACAAACAGTCTCTTGAAAGGAGGATATAAGATGGACACCAACAAAAGAAAAACAATGATAATGGAATGAGTCAGATTAAATGAAGTGATGCAGAGGAAATTAGATTAGGAAACACTTAAAACAATTGGTTTTGCTATTTGGACAGGAAAATAACTGCTGATGGCCAAATTAGAGAGGATATAAAATGTAGACTGGCAAAGGCAAGAAAAGCGGTTCTGGACAAGTGAAATTTATTGACATTGAATATACGGGGTGGTCCATTGATAGTAACCGGGCCAAATATCTCATGAAATAAGCATCAACTGAAAAAAACTACAAACAACGAAACTTGTCAAGGTTGAAGAGGGAAACCAGATGGCACTATGGTTGACACGCTAGATAGCGCTGCCAAGTCAAAGGGATATCAACAGCGTTTTTTTTAAATAGGAACCCCCGTTTTGTATTACATATTCGTGTAGTACTTAAAGAAATATGAATGTTTTAGTTGGACCAGTTTTTTCACTTTGTGATAGATGGCGCTGTAATAGTCACAAACTGTAAGTACATGGTATCACATAACATTCCGCCAGTGTGGACGCTATTTGCTTCGTGATACATTACCCGTGTTAAAATGGACCGTTTACCAATTGCGGAAAAGGTCGATATCGTGTTGTTGTATGGCTATTGTGATCAAAATGCCCAATTGGCGTGTGCTATGTATGCTGCTCGGTATCCTGGATGACATCATCCAAGTGTCTGGACCATTTGCCGGGTAGTTACATTATTTAAGGAAACAGGAAGTGTTCAGCCACATGTGAAATGCCAACCACGACCTGCAACAAATGATGATGCCCAAGTAGGTGTTTTTAGCTGCTGTTGCGGCTAATCCGCACATCAGTAGCAGACAAATTGTGTGAGAATTGGGAATCTCAAAAACGTCGGTGTTGAGAATGCTACATCAACATCGATTGAACCCATAACATATTTCTGTGCACCAGGAATTGCATGACGACGACTTTGAACATCGTGTACAGTTCTGCTACTGGGCACAAGAGAAATTACGGGATGATGACAGATGTTTTTCATGTGTTCTATTTAGCGACAAAGCGTCATTCACCAACAGCGGTAACATAAACTGGCATAATATGCACTATTGGGCAATGGAAAATCCATGATGGCTGCGACGAGTGGAACATCAGTGACCTTGGTGGGTTAATGTATGGTGGGGCATTATGGGAGGAAGGATAATTGGCCCCTATTTTAATGATGGCAATCTAAATGGTGCAATATATGCTGATTTTCTACGTACTGTTCTACCAATGTTACTACAAGATGTTTTACTGCATGACAGAATGGCGATGTACTTCCAACATGATGGATGTCCGGCACATAGCTCATGTGCTGTTGAAGCGGTATTGAATAGCACATTTCATGACAGGTGGATTGGTCATCGAAGCACCGTAACATGGGCCGCACGTTCTTCGGATCTGACGTCCTCGGATTTCTTTCTGTGGGGAAAGTTGAAGGATATTTGCTATCGTGATCCACCAACAATGCCTGACAACATGCGTCAGCACGTTGTCAATGCATGTCCGAACATTACGGAAGGTGAACTGCTCGCTGTTGAGAGGAATGTTGTTACACATATTGCCAAATGCATTGAGGTTGATGGACATCATTTTGAGCATTTATTGCATTAGTGTGGTATTTACAGGTGATCGCGCTGTAACAGCATGAATTCTCAGAAGTGATAAGTTCACAAAGGTACACGTATCACATTGGAACAACCGAAATAAAATTTTCAAACGTACCTACGTTCTGTATTTTAATTTCAAAAACCTACCTGTTGCCAACTGTTCATCTAAAATTGTGAGCCATATGTTTGTGACTATTACAGTGCCATCTATCACAAAGTGGTCCAACTAAGACATTCATATTTCTTTATGTACTACACGAATATTTAATAAAAAATGGGGGTTCCTATTTAAAAAAACGCAGTTGATATCCATTTGACCTATGGCAGTGCCATCTAGTGGGCCAACCATAGCACCATCTGGTTTCCCCCATCAAGCTAGACAAGTTTCGTTCTTTGTAGTTTTTTCGTTTGACATTTATTTCGTGAG
Source organism: Schistocerca americana (assembly GCF_021461395.2). Lineage (NCBI taxonomy): Eukaryota > Metazoa > Arthropoda > Insecta > Orthoptera > Acrididae > Schistocerca > Schistocerca americana. Next base: position 432,642,218 of record NC_060120.1, on the reverse strand, counting down.
ATATTTGGCCCGGTCATGATCAATGGACCACCCTGTATATTTAAGTGTTAGAAAGTCTTCTCTGAAAGTATTTGTCTGGGGTGTAGCTGTGTATGGAAGTGAAACATAGAAGATACACAGCTTAGAAAAGAAGAGGATAGAAGATTTTGAAATTGGTGCTACAGAAGAATGCTGATGATTGATTGAGTAGATCACATTACTAATGTGGAGGTACTGAATAGAATTGGAGGGATGAGAAATTTGTGCCACAGCTTGACTAAAAGAAGGGATCAGCTGATAGGACATATTCTGATACATCAAGGATTCACCAATTTAGTATTAGAGGGATGTGTGGGAATAAAAATCGTAGAGGGAGACAGAGAGATAAATACAGCAAGCAGATTCAGAAGGATGTAGGTGACAGTAGTTATTCGGAAATGAAGAGGCTTGCACAGTATAGATTGGCATGGAGAACTGTGTCAAACCAGTCTTCAGACTGAAGACCACAACAAGAAAAGGAACAACAACAACATTGTACTGTACATTGAGATCTTCTGTTACAAGAAAGGAATGGCACAATTTATGAGCCAGATAGAACTGTAATTAATTATTTGTGGAGATTTTCATGTCCACTGTCATGCTTGGGGATGTGACTATAAAGACAGTTATGGAACAGCTTTACTTGAAAATGTCTATGAGTTTGGTCTTTATCTTTTTGAGTGGTGGATTGCCAACACAGATTCTGAAACTGGAAAAATGACTATCTGTGATTAATATAACTCTGTGTTCACCAAACCTCACTACAGTTCATCAGTTGAATATCATCAGTTACCCCTGGGATGAGACCACTGTGCCATAAAAATGCAGACAGTTCAAGATTATCATTTGGCAGTGCTCACTAACCCGTCAGGAAAGTCAAAAGTTATCAAAGAAGACCAGGTGAAACACTAAGAAATAATAGAGGACTTGCTTAAGACACTAAGACTGCCAGTCTCGCTAGCGGGATGAAAGCAGAGCTCACCATCTGCAGCATCGTCGACAGGACTGACTGCGGACCTTTGGTACAGAGCCGAGTGGAGGGTCTGAATCAGAGGCTGAGACGATTCTGCGACCGTGTGGGCTGCAGATTCCTCGACTTGCGCCATAGGGTGGTGGGGTTTCGGGTTCCGCTGGATAGGTCAGGAGTCCACTACACGCAACAAGCGGCTACACGGGTAGCAGGGGTTGTGTGGCGTGGGCTGGGCGGTTTTTTAGGTTAGATGGCCTTGGGCAAGTACAGAAAGGGCAACAGCCTCAACGGGTGCGGGGCAAAGTCAGGACATGCGGGGAACAAGCAGCAATCGGTATTCTAATTGTCAACTGTCGAAGCTGCGTTGGTAAAGTACCGGAACTTCAAGCGCTGATAGAAAGCACTGAAGCTGAAATCGTTATAGGTACAGAAAGCTGGCTTAAGCCAGAGATAAATTCTGCCGAAATTTTTACAAAGGTACAGACGGTGTTTAGAAAGGATAGATTGCATGCAACCGGTGGTGGAGTGTTCATCGCTGTTAGTAGTAGTTTATCCTGTAGTGAAGTAGAAGTGGATAGTTCCTGTGAATTATTATGGGTGGAGGTTACACTAAACAACCGAACTAGGTTAATAATTGGCTCCTTTTACCGACCTCCCGACTCAGCAGCATTAGTGGCAGAACAACTGAGAGAAAATTTGGAATACATTTCACATAAATTTTCTCAGCATGTTATAGTCTTAGGTGGAGATTTCAATTTACCAGATATAGACTGGGACACTCAGATGTTTAGGACGGGTGGTAGGGACAGAGCATCGAGTGACATTATACTGAGTGCACTATCCGAAAATTACCTCGAGCAATTAAACAGAGAACCGACTCGTGGAGATAACATATTGGACCTACTGATAACAAACAGACCCGAACTTTTCGAATCTGTATGTACAGAGCAGGGAATCAGTGATCATAAGGCCGTTGCAGCATCCCTGAATATGGAAGTAAATAGGAATATAAAAAAAGGGAGGAAGGTTTATCTGTTTAGCAAGAGTAATAGAAGGCAGATTTCAGACTACCTAACAGATCAAAACGAAAATTTCTGTTCCGACACTGACAATGTTGAGTGTTTATGGAAAAAGTTCAAGGCAATCGTAAAATGCGTTTTAGACAGGTACGTGCCGAGTAAAACTGTGAGGGACGGGAAAAACCCACTGTGGTACAACAACAAAGTTAGGAAACTACTGCGAAAGCAAAGAGAGCTCCACTCCAAGTTTAAACGCAGCCAAAACCTCTCAGACAAACAGAAGCTAAACGATGTCAAAGTTAGCGTAAGGAGGGCTATGCGTGAAGCGTTCATTGAATTCGAAAGTAAAATTCTATGTACCGACTTGACAGAAAATCCTAGGAAGTTCTGGTCTTACGTTAAATCAGTAAGTGGCTCGAAACAGCATATCCAGACACTACGGGATGATGATGGCATTGAAACAGAGGATGACTCGCGTAAAGCTGAAATACTAAACACCTTTTTCCAAAGCTGTTTCACAGAGGAAGACCGCACTGCAGTTCCTTCTCTAAATCCTCGCACAAACGAAAAAATGGCTGACATCGAAATAAGTGTCCAAGGAATAGAAAAGCAACTGGAATCACTCAATAGAGGAAAGTCCACTGGACCTGACGGGATACCAATTCGATTCTACACAGAGTACGCGAAAGAACTAGCCCCCCTTCTAACAGCCGTGTACCGCAAGTCTCTAGAGGAACGGAGGGTTCCAAATGATTGGAAAAGAGCACAGATAGTCCCAGTCTTCAAGAAGGGTCGTCGAGCAGATGCGCAAAACTATAGACCTATATCTCTTACGTCGATCTCTTGTAGAATTTTAGAACATGTTTTTTGCTCGCGTATCATGTCATTTCTGGAAACCCAGAATCTACTATGTAGGAATCAACATGGATTCCGGAAACAGCGATCGTGTGAGACCCAACTCGCCTTATTTGTTCATGAGACCCAGAAAATATTAGATACAGGCTCCCAGGTAGATGCTATTTTTCTTGACTTCCGGAAGGCGTTCGATACAGTTCCGCACTGTCGCCTGATAAACAAAGTAAGAGCCTACGGAATATCAGACCAGCTGTGTGGCTGGATTGAAGAGTTTTTAGCAAACAGAACACAGCATGTTGTTATCAATGGAGAGACGTCTACAGACGTTAAAGTAACCTCTGGCGTGCCACAGGGGAGTGTTATGGGACCATTGCTTTTCACAATATATATAAATGACTTAGTAGATAGTGTCGGAAGTTCCATGCGGCTTTTCGCGGATGATGCTGTAGTATACAGAGAAGTTGCTGCATTAGAAAATTGTAGCGAAATACAGGAAGATCTGCAGCGGATAGGCACTTGGTGCAGGGAGTGGCAACTGACCCTTAACATAGACATATGTAATGTATTGCGAATACATAGAAAGAAGGATCCTTTATTGTATGATTATATGATAGCGGAACAAACACTGGTAGCAGTTACTTCTGTAAAATATCTGGGAGTATGCGTACGGAACGATTTGAAGTGGAATGATCATATAAAACTAATTGTTGGTAAGGCGGGTACCAGGTTGAGATTCATTGGGAGAGTGCTTAGAAAATGTAGTCCATCAACAAAGGAGGTGGCTTACAAAACACTCGTTCGACCTATACTTGAGTATTGCTCATCAGTGTGGGATCCGTACCAGGTCGGGTTGACGGAGGAGATAGAGAAGATCCAAAGAAGAGCGGCGCGTTTCGTCACTGGGTTATTTGGTAACCGTGATAGCGTTACGGAGATGTTTAATAAACTCAAGTGGCAGACTCTGCAAGAGAGGCGCTCTGCATCGCGGTGTAGCTTGCTCGCCAGGTTTCGAGAGGGTGCGTTTCTGGATGAGGTATCGAATATATTGCTTCCCCCTACTTATACTTCCCGAGGAGATCACGAATGTAAAATTAGAGAGATTAGAGCGCGCACGGAGGCTTTCAGACAGTCGTTCTTCCCGCGAACCATACGCGACTGGAACAGGAAAGGGAGGTAATGACAGTGGCACGTAAAGTGCCCTCCGCCACACACCGTTGGGTGGCTTGCGGAGTATCAATGTAGATGTAGATGTAGATGTAACCATGCCACCCTTACATATGGAAAGTTCTATAATTTTCATAGTAATTTATCAGTCACCCCTCAGGTAAGAATCTTTTAGTGGGCAGGTGAGGTGAGGTGGTGACATTGCAAGTGCAGGATTCCAATCTCGAGAGCTGGAGCGGGTGGCGGTTTTGCATCCTAAGGCACTAGTTAAACAACCTTACCTGGAAACACAGTTATTGCTTGGGATTTTACAGTGTGCATTGGCTTGTCTGTCATGGCAGATGCCATGCTAAGACCCACTCAAGTGCGGAAAAGAATGTGGACGCAGTGCTTTCTCAGCTGCTGCTGTGATAGGGTCCAGTGGTGGTGTTACGGAAGTAGCCAGAACATGTGTCTGTAGGTGCAAACCTTAACTGGCTCACCAGCAGGTAGTGCAGCCCACCCCTGCAGTCGTTATGCCTGTACACGGCAAGCCACCTTACAGTGTGTGGCGGAGGTTACTGTGTGTTCCAGCATCAGTTCCCCCCTTTCCTGTTCCAGTCATGTATGGTTCATGGGAAGGACTGGTGGTAATCCTCTATGTGGGCTCAAATCTCTCATGCTATCTGAGATATACATAGGAGGGATCAATAGGTTGGTTGAGTCTTATAAGAAAGTACACTCTCCAAACTTTTAACAGTAGACTGTAACATGATATGCAATGCCTGTGTTGAAGCATCTGTCACTGGTGTTGGCTGAGCATCTCCTTAAAACATCTCCATGATGCTTTCTTGCGTACTAAATGAACATGCAATGAGACATGTTGCTCTTTCTTTCGACCTTCTTTATTTCCTCTAAGTCCTATCTGGTACGCGTCCCATACTGACAAGCAATATTCAAATATTGGTCAAATGAGTGTTTTGTAAGCTACTTCCTTTGTTGATGGACTGCATTTCATGAGGATTGTTCCAGTGAATCTCAGTCTGGCCTGTGCCTTACTCATGATTAATTTTATGTGTATGTTCCACTTCAAATTGCTCCGTATGTTTGCTGTGAGATATTTTGTGGAAATAACTGCTTCCAGTGATTCTTTTGCAATTTTGTAATCCTATAATAAAGGGTCATTCCGTCTAAGTATTCACAATATGATACATTTGTTCACATTGAGGGTCACTTGCCACTTCCTGCACCAAGCATTGATCCTCTGCAGATCTTTCTACATTTTGCTACAATTTTCTAGTGTCGCTACTTTTGTTGATACAACAGCATCGTCCACGAAAAGCCTCATGGAATTTCTGATGTTATCTATTGGGTCACTTACATATATTGTGAAAAGTAATGCTCCTATAACACTATCCTGGGACACACCCAAAGTTACTTTTACATGTGAAGATTACTCTCCATTCTGAATGACATGCTGTGTTCTGTTGGCTAGTGTTATTTAAACATTGATAGCTAGAGCATCCGATATTATTGATATTTTTTTTTTAAAACTATCAATATACCTATTAATTATCGATTATTTTGTGCATATATTTCAAATGAAAAATAGCTTTCTAAGAATTTTTATTGTTTAAACTACGACAAGATATGCAAATTTTGTTTTATTTAAATTTTTGTCCTTTAGTCTGTTGTTTAAAATACAAAATTAAAAGAAATGCAAATTTTATTTTATAAAAATTAAGGTATTTAAATTCTTCTCCTTTAGTCTGTTGTGTTTTTCAGTAATTATTTATCCTGCATTGGAGATAACCCTTTCTGCAGAAACAGAATTTTCTGGACAGCACAAAAATTTAGTGGCCGTTACAGGTGTACTATTAGAGGTTGCAAACTATTCTAATACTGAAGCATGCTTGTCTGTTACAGGCTTTTCAAAATATTGACATAGGTCAATTATGGAATCACTGACTGGTGTAACGTTACACTGTTGCTAATTGGGCAAAAAAAAGTAGATCTTCCAATTTCAAACTGGTAGACATATTGGTAGACGTATTACCTCTGTTTCATGCATGCTTCTGTTTCAGGTATTATTCTTGTAGTTAATGCGATGATAGAAACATACTCTTTCTGAAGTACTTGTGCAGCATTCTCTGCCTCTTGAAATGTCCTGAAACAAGTTTTTTAAACATAGGATCTAATAATGTCACAAGCATATTAATAGTCAATGTGTTCAGTGGTTTCACTCTTTCATTGACTGATTTAATCAAGGAATCTGGAACATTTCATGCTTCATTAGTGGTTAAGGTGCTTTCCAAGTCTGACAACTTTGTTGCAATACCTCGTGTAAGAGGTATAATTAAAAAAGAGGTGATGTATGATTCTCCTGAGAGTGTTGTGGTTGCTCCTTCAAAAGATTCAAGAAGACCTATTACTTCTTGTACAGCTAATTAATTTTCTGCTGTGAGGGTAGGCAGAGCTTTTAAACTTTCATTGATCACAATCGTAACCTCACTTCGTACTTCTGAAATTCTTTTGAGTATGTAGTGTGAGCTATTCCATCAAGTCTGCACCTCTAATATCGGTTTCAGTTCTTTTTTTGTTTGCTCTTTTCTGAACATTGCACAGTTTGTCACTGTGCAGTGTAGAGTTTTGAAAGAAAGTCACAATAGCATTTGTTTTCAATAAAATTTTGGAAAATTTTTCTGCTTTGATACAATATTGTACTATTAACTTGATGCAGTGGGCGAAACAGGGTGAATTTCAAATCCTTAAGATTTCGGTAGCTTTTTATCTGTAACCACTACTATTGTCTTATCACGAATATTGTATTCTTGTAAGATTTGATTGACGACCTGAAAAAAATGTAATGCTAAAATCACCTTCCAGTTTGTCCAAAATTTTGCATATTATTGTGAAAAAAAATCATTTTTCAGTGTCTTATTATCTGAAAAATTACCTTCATATGTAAAAAAAAAAATCGTTTTAAAAACTGGACCAGTATATTACTTGTTGATGTTACATTGAGCTTAAGCATCTTAGAAACACAGAAAAAAGCAGGAAAAGAAGGAGAAGAAAGGTAAGGTCACCACAAGGAATAGGAATGTGCGAGGGGAAATGTTTCCTGGTCCGGCATGCAGTGCTGGTACCTTAGACATGCATGCTTGCTGATGAAGTGCAGTAGATATGGTATAAACTGCACATGGGAATAGCAAGACTGAAACTGTGTTGAAGAGACCAAGGGTAGCTTCAACAGTCATTACGTTTTTTCTCAGCTGAGTTGACACTCAGTACAAAACAAAAGGGGCATCACACTACTGCAGTGGTACAGCTGCTACATCACTGAGGTCGGCAGCAGTAGTTATCTTAATGCAGTCGACATAAAGTTTGTAGCATATAGAAGTTCTGTTGGAAGCTTTGCCGTTCATCGGGGAAAGTGCATGGAGTGGTATAAAGAGTACACTATCAGTGAAGACTAAGGAAAGATGCAGCGAGAGACAGCGGTGCTGGCACCTTCACCGATCATACCGATGTGTTCCTATAATATACCTGTGCCGCTCATAGTCTGCACTTGACAGAGCCTGATAGATAGCATTTTGTTGGCTTCACTGTAGTGGAGATACTACAGCTTCAATTACACAATGGCTGAGAGTTTTCCTTTATCACTGGAAAGTTATGATTCGGATAATACAGCCTATATTTACAACTTGCTATGGTTAGTCTTTTTTTTTTTGACAAATATATGCATTACTATTGATGCGATTTTATAAGCACAAAAAGTTTTATTTCTGTTCCGATTCGCGAACACATTGGAAGAACTTACACATAAATCGCATACCAAACCACATAGTTTATATACTCGGAAGACAGCAATACAGTAACTTAATGCCCCACCCAGCTGATTTTTCTGTGCCTTGCTAATTTTGGTCCAGATGGTGTTGGGGTTTGCATTTGTTTCTCACTTGTTACTCTGCTATCTCCCAAGTGTAAACTTGGGGTGTCTCTTGAGTGTAAACTTTGGGAACAGAAGTAATAGTGTTTCAAGAAAGCACATTATAGACACGTACATTTTCAAATGTGTTGCTTATTTGTAGTCATGAATTAGAAAATATATGAAGTCTGTTGTAACACAATTATTAAATGATTCGTTACAGTTGGCAGTGTCCATAAACAGAACACAAATGATACTACAGCTTCACATTTCTGTTGACAAGAAGGTGAGGGTTAGTGATTTCTGTTGACAAGAGGTTGAGGGTGAGGGTGAGGGTGAGCGGTGGCGAGGAGGGAAAGGGGGGGGGGGGGGGGGCGGGGAGCAAAGCAAAGCTGCCAAGAAAAACTATACAAGTTACGCCAACTTGACTTACGCTGACATGTACCGATCACAAGAATGAACCAAAACTCAGCATGGCATTGAAAAGTTTAAGAAGGAACCATTTTAAAAAATGTTACTTATTATGTATGTAGATGACGTTGTGATGACCTGCAGTTTTTGTCACTTTTGATACGGGTGAAACTAATTTTTTGTCCATTATAACATGGCAATTCAATGCCTTCATTTGCATTGTTTTCCCACATGTCCGTTGTAACAATAAAAAAATTACATTTTGTAATGGCTCCCTCTAATTTATTTTTTATCTCTCTTTACCATGAGATGAGTGAACATTTAAGTGTGGTTTTATCTGGCAACTCATATCTGCATTCTAAGGCATAAACAGTTTTTTTCAAACCTTGATGGTTGGAAGTTCTGTACGGCAGCATATCAGTAACGATCATTTGTGTGTAAAGAGAATCAAGTTCTTTTTTTACTTTTGAGCTGACGTCGTACAACTGACTTCTGTTAAAACAATTTTTATTGAGCTTCTCGATTGTTTTGGTTACGCCTCTTCCACCTGATCTAGGTCACAAGTTGATCCCTCAGCTTTCTTTTTAAGTGGTCTCTTAAATTAATCCTCTTCCCTGATCATGTTGTTGTTTAATGCAGGTTGTACACTTTACAAGTTGAGTATTATCCCCCACTTTCTTGAAAAAATTCCACACATATGATTGCTTTTTACTATTAATTTTCCAAATAATAAGAAAAAATCTCTATTTACGCATCTCTTAGATAAACAAAGTAATCTTGGAATTGTGGAAGCGCAGAATTTCCTTGGACAGCAGAGACTACCGATGCCATGCAGAAAGTACTGATCGTTTCATGTTGGCATCATTCGGAACACTTCATGGCTATTGTGCTCTCTGTCTCACTGCTGCCAACGACAGCGATTCAGCAGTTGTGGCACTATAGTTGCATGATGAAGAACAATCCTGTTATTGTGTGGCATTTAAATAACAAAATTAGCGATGAAGAAGCCGTTGTTGGCAGTTGAGGTCACCGAAACAACTGAAACATTTTCGTGTGGTATAGTGAAACCGGGAGCCCCACTTAGCGAAATTAAAAAAATGACCGAATCCGCAGAGGCAAAAAATCTGCATGATAAAGACTTCGTTGTACTTATGGGAGGCGCAAACGATGTCTACAAAAATGAAACATTGAGTGCAACGCGCGATCTTAAACAGTGTCTGAGGAACCTCACTCACACTAACGTAATACTTGTCAATATTCCGCATCGCTATGATCTTGTAAGATGGTCATGTGTTAACAGGGAAATAGAAAGTGCCAACAGTCAGTTTGCAAAAATCTGCAAACATTTTAAAAACGTGAAATGCGTTGATATAAGCAGTATTGGACGTAGATTCCACACGCAACACGGACTTCACCTGAATGGCTTGGGGAAAGAATATCTGACAAGCCTGATAACCAGGGTAATAAAAAACCACCAAAACAAATTCAAAACCAAAACGATAATTGCATTGCCATCGCCTGACTCCATTACTAAAACACTTCAAAAAAATTCATTAGAAACTTCATCAGCAGCAGCAAAACATGTAAAAAAAGACCAAATTTTAACAGAAAGAACAGTGGACATCTATTTCAACAACAAAAGAACTACTGTTCCTCATCAGCCAAGTATTATTTTAGACGAAAATAACAAAAACGAGAAGACTCCAAGTTCACAAGGAAACACAACAGTAGTGGTAGAACCAACATTTGAAGTGTCAGAAATAGCACCACCATCAACAACAACAAATAGAAGGCTGTTGGACAGAAGAAATGCTGAGCCTCCTTCTCATCTCAACGATTTTTTATGTGTGGGCCTGAAGAAAAAGAAGGGACAACAGTAGGTAGTGTCAGGTGTCTCCTCTCTCCTGTCTCAAGGCAGACTCCAATGGATTCTCAGTCAGGTAACAGCACTAATAGAATGAAAAAGCAAGAGGAAGGCATCTCTTTCTTTCATCAAAATATAAGGGGCCTCTTAAACAAAATAGATCAACTCCTTATTAACATTAGTGAAAAGGACAGTATAAATAATGCCCAGATTTTGTGCTTAACTGAGCACCATGTTACTGATAAATGTGCCTTGCCATCTATAGCAAGTTATACTTTAGTAACATACTACTGTAGGGAAAGTAAAGATAAAGGTGGAGTAGCAATTTATGTTAAGGATAGTGTAGCATACAGAGCTATAGATATTAAGAAATATTGTGTGGAACAACAATTTGAGGCATGTGCCACAGAAATAACAACTAAATTCTATCCAATAATAGTGTTGGCTGTCTACAGGGCTCCTTCAGGTGACATAAAAACTTTTCTGCATTCAATGGAACTCCTTCTGTCATGGTTACTTTCAAAAGCGAAGGATATTGTAGTATTAGGTGATTTTAATATAAACTTTTTGACAGAAAATAAGAATAAAATAGACTTTGAGATTGTGATGAACTTACTCAATCTGACTTCAGTAATAAATTTCCCAACAAGAATTACATCCGAGTGCCAAACTATGATAGATAACGTTTTTTTAGATGTAAATAGACATCAGAACTATATTGTCAGGCAGGTTATAAGTGGGCTTTCAGATCATGATGGACAAATTCTCACTATTTATGACGTTAATCTGTTCAAAAAAGAATTTCCTCGATGGAAAGTCATAAGAGTAATTAATGAAAAGGCGAAAGGAACTTTCAACCACAGGTTGCAGCAAATGGATTGGTCTTTAGTATATAGCCATGATGATGTTGATACTAAATTTAACTGTTTTATAAATGAATTCTGTGCTCTTTTTGAAGAAATATTTCCCAAGAAATGGGTCAGAAACAGTGCTTCCAATTCTGTAAGCAAGCCTTGGATTACAAAAGGTATAAAACAGTCATGTAAAACCAAAAGGGAAACTTATGCTGCAATAAGATTCTGTAAAGATGTAGAAAAATGGGAACACTATAGAATATACTGTAAAATTTTGAAGAAACTAATACAGAAATCAAAAGCCCTTTATTATGAGAAGAAAATAGATAATTCTAATAATAAAATAAAAGCAATTTGGAGCATTGTAAAAAAAGAAACTGGAAGAGATGCAACAAGTAAAGAAGATATAAATAATATCAGATATGAAGGTATCCTAATAGATAACCCCAAAAGGGTGGCTGAGATTTTTAATAAACACTTCCTATCAGTATCTCAACAGATTGGTTGCAAGCCCGATGTTGATGAAGCTGTAACTCTTTGTCAAGCTGTATATTCTAACACAATTTCAGAAATGCACCTTAATCCTGTCACTGTAGAAGAAATTCAAAAAATCATCATGTCTCTAAAAAGTACGAATTCTGCAGGGGTTGATAATATATCTAGTAACTTATTGAAATATTCTTGTGTGTGGATAAGGGACATTCTCTGTCATATTTTCAATGCTTCCCTTCAGAAAGGTGTTGTTCCCAGTAGACTTAAGTATGCCATTGTGAAGCCCCTGTACAAAAAGGAGGATAAAGCTGAACTAACTAACTATCAACCTATCTCTTTGCTGACAGCTTTCTCCAAAATTCTAGAAAAGCTAATACATGTAAGAATCACTGATCATCTCATGAAGAATGGAGTTCTCAGCAAAAGCCAGTTTGGCTTTCAAAAGGGCCGTTCAACAGAAGACGCAGTCTACGCACTTGCAAATGAAGTTCTAGAAACCCTTAATGAAAAAATGCTAGCACTTGGTGTCTTCTGCGATTTATCCAAAGCGTTTGACTGTGTTGATCACCAGATTCTCTTGCAAAAAGCAAAATTAGTAGGAATAAGTGGTGTTGCAGGCAATTGGCTACAGTCGTACCTCCAAGACAGAAAACAAAAACTTGTGTTGAATAGCTCGGGTGGAGTATGTGACACTTCCTCAGATTCTGAATGGAGTTCCATTACATGTGGAGTGCCCCAGGGCTCAATTCTTGGGCCACTATTATTCCTGATTTTTATAAATGATCTACCATCATGTACAAGCCTGCCGTGTAAATTTACATTATTTGCTGATGATACCACAATTTTTATGAGCAGTAGAACAGTCAACAATCTTGAGGAACTCAGTAATCACATACTCTCAGATATGGTTAATTGGTTCAAGGTGAATGGTCTCTCATTAAATTCCAGTAAGACCAGCTTTATTCAATTCTGTACAAAAACAGAAAAAGAGAGAGAGATAAGTGTGACATGTGGTAATCAACCAATAGTCAGAATGGAAACAACAAAATTTCTTGGAGTGCACATTGACAAGAAAATGAACTGGTCTTCACATATTATTGATCTCTGTAAGAGGCTTAGCTCTGCTACCTATGCTTTACGGGTTGTCACTACATGTGTTGAACCTAACACTGCAAAAGTGGCCTATTATGGCTATTTTCATTGTCTCATTGAGTACGGAATTATTTTTTGGGACAACCAGCCATTAGCAAGGAAAGTGTTCATTGCACAGAAGCGAGCTTTAAGAATTATATGTAGATTGCGCCCAAGAGACTCTTGTAGAAATAGTTTTCGTAATCTTAAAATATACACAACTACATGCCAATATATTTTTTCTCTCATGTGTTTTGTTTGTAAAAATATAGATATATTTCAACCAAATAGTAATTATCATGAGCATAACACACGGAGGAAGAATGACATACACAGTGAACTCAGAAATTTGAGCTTGGCACAAAAGGGTGTCCATTACACTGGAGCAAAACTCTTCAATGCTCTTCCTCCCGAAATAAAGACAAAGATTCATAACAATAGCGAGTTTAAGAAAGCACTAAAAATATTTCTGCTAGAAAAAGCTTTTTACAGTCTAGATGAATTTTTAACTAAATAAATTGTAATATTTTAATATTATATAATACAAGTTGACATAATGCCACTACGAATTTTATTTAACCTGAGATCTGTATCTGTGTGTGCTCCGTATCTGTTTTCTGTAGTGTTTTAATAATTCTAAGAAAATATGTATTTTCTTTTTCTATATTGCTGCCCAAAGAATTTACTGTATAAGTTTTTATATAATTATGTACTCAAATTTCTGTATATGCTATAAGATTATCAGACTGTATTTGTAAAAAACTGACTCGTTCCACGTCCTTGTGTATTCAACACAGTTGACCTATGGAACACGAAATAAATCAAATCAAATCAAATCAATCAACCTCCTACGATACCCTGAAGAGCTAGAAACTTTACAGCAGAATTCTTCCTCGTGATGCTCGAAAAATTATTAATCAGGTCGCAGAATGATGTAAACTCGAAAAAATAAAAAAATAAAAATAATGGTGAGCTAATTCACCTGCTGTACAAGTTTCAAACAAGGGGTTTCCACATTAACAGGCAAGAGCTTTAGATATATCTACAGGATTATAAGTTTCGCAAAAACATTCCCGGACATTCACCGTCAGCTTTTGGCAAGGAGAGATTAGTTTTGTCTCACATCCACTGAAACATTCACATTTTGCTCGAATTACTTATGAATATGCACTGCGATACTGTAGAAGCAGATACTATGAAAATACAGCTGTATACTTTAATGATTATGTCCAATGACCATGCAAATTAAAAAGTTTGACTCTCTACAGGTTCTGCTTTTACTATATTCAGTTTTACAGAAACTGGTGTGTCCTTGAAGAAACAAGCTGCGCTAATCCAACACAACACAGGCATTCAACATTTGAACAATATTTGTGCTTCTATAAAAACAGAAGTGACGCAGGGGCGTTAGGATTGCATCAGTGTATTATGTTATACATTAAAATGTACAACTGACAACACTTGTAACTATAATGAGGACTCAGAAACAGAAGAGGACACTAGCAAGTGTGTTTCATTAATAATGATAATGATAATAATAATAATAATAATAATAATAATAATAACCCTATGCCCGCCCACAATGGTAACGACACTGCTAGCCAACTGGAAAATGATTTAAATCCAAATAGAGGTGTTTTGCAGGATATGCTTCCTGCAACCACCCTAGAAGGAAAACAAAGACAGAGGATGAGATGGTCAGATGAAGTTAATCGACACCTCATGTTCTGTTATTACCAAGCAACAAACCTAGGAACCAACACAACTGGATACAGATCACAAGTATACACAACATTTATTACTAGATACCCAGAATTAAAATTTTTAACAGAACAACCACTAGCTGATCAGATCCGTGTAATAATAAAAAATAACAGGATACCCCAGTCAGAATTAGAAAACATCAAACAACAAGTACAACAAATACTGGAACAAAATAATGTGCAATCAGAAGAAGAAGAAAATACAGTAATGGACTCAAACATCCCAGAGCAAACAATCAAAGAACAACATGCACCAATTAAACAATCAGAGGAAAACGAAATCTTAAGACAGCCACCAGAACAAGCACAAATAGAACACGAAGTGACACAGATGTTAGATATAGAAGAAAAATTTCAGCTAACATATATAGAATACAAAGGCACAAATACAGACATTAGACCATTCTTGCATAGACCACCAAATAACCCACAAGTCGAAACAACAATAAAAACTATCAACACAATCATACACAACAAAATAAATGAAAACACAACTATGGAAGAGTTACAACTACTGGTTTATATAAGAGCACTCACTACACTAAATATACACACTAGGCAGAGATCAGCACCAACCAACACACAGAAGAAACCCACAAAACCAGCATGGCAACACAGGCTACAGATCAAAATAGAAAAACTGAGAAAAGACATCGGACAGCTAACACAATTTATAAGAAATGAAATCTCGGAAAAAAAACGAAAAAGGTTAGGTAAAATCTCACAAGAAGAAGCGACAGAGCAATTAGACAAAAAGAAGCAGAAATTACAAGCATTAGCCAAACGACTCAGAAGATACAAAAAAAGTGAAAATAGAAGGAAACAAAACCTAACATTCAACACAAACCAAAAGAAATTTTACCAGACAATAGATAACACACACATTAAAATAAACAATCCACCAAACATAACAGACATGGAACACTTTTGGAGCAACATATGGTCAAACCCGGTACAACATAACAGGCATGCACGGTGGATACAAGCAGAAACAGACACATACAAGATGATACCACAAATGCCTGAAGTGATAATTTTGCAACACGAAGTCGCCCAAGCAATTACTTCTACTCACAATTGGAAAGCCCCTGGAAATGATAAAATAGCAAATTTCTGGTTAAAGAAGTTCACCTCAACACATTCACATCTAACTAAATTATTTAACAGTTACATTGGAGACCCATACACATTCCCTGATACACTTACACACGGAATAACATATCTGAAACCTAAAGATCAAGCAGACACAGCGAACCCAGCTAAATATCGCCCCATAACATGCCTACCAACAATATACAAAATATTTACTTCAGTCATTAAACAGAAATTAATGACACATACAACACAGAACAAAATTATAAATGAAGAACAAAAAGGCTGTTGCAAAGGAGCACGAGGATGTAAAGAGCAACTGATAATAGATGCAGAGGTGACATATCAAGCTAAAACTAAACAAAGGTCGCTACACTATGCATACATTGATTACCAAAAAGCTTTTGATAGTGTACCCCACTCATGGTTACTACAAATATTGGAAACATACAAAGTAGATCCTAAATTGATACAGTTCCTAAACATAGTAATGAAAAATTGGAAAACCACACTTAATATCCAAACAAATTCAAATAATATCACATCACAGCCAATACAGATTAAGCGTGGAATATACCAAGGAGACTCATTAAGTCCTTTCTGGTTCTGCCTTGCTCTGAACCCGCTATCCAACATGCTCAATAATACAAATTATGGATACAATATTACTGGAACATACCCACACAAAATCACACATTTGCTATACATGGATGATCTAAAACTACTGGCAGCAACAAATCAACAACTCAACCAATTACTAAAGATAACAGAAGGATTCAGCAATGATATAAGTATGGCTTTTGGAACAGACAAATGTAAGAAAAATAGCATAGTCAAGGGAAAACACACTAAACAAGAAGATTACATATTGGATAACCACAGCGACTGCATAGAAGTGATGGAAAAAACGGATGCCTATAAATATCTAGGATACAGACAAAAAATAGGAATAGATAATACAAATATTAAAGAAGAACTAAAAGAAAAATATAGACAAAGACTAACAAAAATACTGAAAACAGAATTGACAGCAAGAAACAAGACAAAAGCTATAAATACTTATGCCATACCAATATTGACCTACTCATTTGGAGTAGTGAAATGGAGTGACACAGACCTAGAAGCACTCAATACACTTACACGATCACAATGCCACAAATATAGAATACATCACATACATTCAGCAACAGAAAGATTCACATTAAGCAGAAAGGAAGGAGGAAGGGGATTTATCAACATAAAAAACCTACATTATGGACAGGTAGACAATTTAAGAAAATTCTTTCTAGAACGAGCAGAAACTAGCAAAATACACAAGGCAATCACTCATATAAATACATCGGCTACACCACTGCAATTTCATAACCACTTCTACAACCCTTTAGATCACATAACATCAACAGATACGAAGAAAGTAAATTGGAAAAAGAAAACACTACATGGCAAGCACCCGTATCATCTAACACAGCCACACATCGATCAAGACGCATCCAACACATGGCTAAGAAAAGGCAATATATACAGTGAGACAGAAGGATTCATGATTGCAATACAGGATCAAACAATAAACACCAGGTATTACAGCAAGCATATTATTAAAGATCCCAATACCACAATGGATAAATGCAGACTTTGTAAACAACAAATAGAAACAGTAGATCACATCACAAGCGGATGTACAATATTAGCAAATACAGAATACCCCAGAAGACATGACAATGTCGCAAAAATAATACATCAACAGCTTGCCTTACAACATAAACTTTTAAAACAACACATTCCTACATACAAGTATGCACCACAAAATGTACTGGAGAATGATGAATACAAATTATACTGGAACAGAACCATTATAACAGATAAAACAACGCCACATAACAAACCTGACATCATACTCACCAATAAAA
The DNA here is from genome assembly GCF_021461395.2 of Schistocerca americana. Taxonomy (NCBI): domain Eukaryota; kingdom Metazoa; phylum Arthropoda; class Insecta; order Orthoptera; family Acrididae; genus Schistocerca; species Schistocerca americana. Next base: position 432,624,771 of record NC_060120.1, on the reverse strand, counting down.
AGAAGAAATTAACACAAGTAATCGAAATATCCATACCCAATACAACAAATATACAAAAGAAAACAGGAGAAAAAATTGAAAAATACATCCAGCTGGCTGAGGAAGTCAAAGACATGTGGCATCAGGATAAAGTTGACATCATACCAATTATACTATCAACTACAGGAGTCATACCACACAATATCCACCAGTACATCAATGCAATACAGCTACATCCAAACATATATATATACAACTACAGAAATCCGTAATTATTGATACATGTTCAATTACCTGAAAGTTCCTAAATGCAATATAACACATACCGTACAGTTAAAAGGAAGTGACGCTTGATCAAGGTCCGCGTCACTCCATTTTTAACCGGAGTTAACGTCTGAGAAAGTGAAGGAGATAATAATAATAATAATAAGATACTGCTAGCCAACTCAAAAATGATTTAAATCCAAATAGAGGTGTTTTGCAGGATATGCTTCCTGCAACCACCCTAGAAGGAAAACAAAGACAGAGGATGAGATGGTCAGATGAAGTTAATCGACACTTCATGTTCTTTATTACCAAGCAACAAACCTAGGAACCAACACAACTGGATACAGATCACAGGTATACACAACATTTATTATCAGATACCCAGGATTAAAATTTTTAACAGAACAACGACTAGCTGATCAAATCCGTGTAATAATCAAAAATAACAGGATACCCCAGTCAGAATTAGAAAACATCAAACAACAAGTACAACAAATACTGGAACAAAATAATGTGCAATCAGAAGAAGAAGAAAATACAGTAATGGACTCAAACATCCCAGAGCAAACAAACAAAGAACAACACGCACCAATTAAACAATCAGAGGAAAATGAAATCTTAAGACAGCCACCAGAACAAGCACAAATAGAACTCGAAGTAACACACATGTTAGATATAGAAGAAAAATTTCAGCTGACATATATAGAATACGAAGACACAAATACAGACATTAGACCATTCTTGCATAGACCACCAAATAACCCACAAGTCGAAACAACAATAAAAACTATCAACACAATCATACACAACAAAATAAATGAAAACACAACTATGGAAGAGTTACAACTACTGGTTTATATAGGAGCACTCACTACACTAAATATACACACTAGGCAGAGATCAGAACCAACCAACACACAGAAGAAACCCACAAAACCAGCATGGCAACACAGGCTACAGATCAGAATAGAAAATCGGAGAAAAGACATTGGACAGCTAACACAATTTATAAGAAATGAAATGTCAGACAAAAAACGAAAAACGTTAAGTAAAATCTCACAAGAGGAAGCGATAGAGCAATTAGATGAAAAGAAGCAGAAATTAGAAGCATTGGCCAAACGACTTAGAAGATACAAAAAAAGTGAAAATAGAAGGAAACAAAACCAATCATTCAACACAAACCGAAAGAAATTGTACCAGACAATAGATAACACACACATTAAAATAGACAATCCACCAAACATAACAGACATGGAACACTTCTGGAGCAACATATGGTCAAACCCGGTACAACATAACAGGCATGTACGGTGGATACAAGCACAAACAGATACGTACAAGATGATACCACAAATGCCTGAAGTGATAATTTTGCAACATGAAGTCACCCAAGCAATTAATTCTACTCACAATTGGAAAGCCCCTGTAAAAGATAAAATAGCAAATTTCTGGCTAAAGAAGTTCGCCTCAACACATTCACATCTAACTAAATTACTTAACATATCTAAAAACAAAGATGATGTGACTTACCAAACGAAAGCACTGGCACGTCGATATACACACAAACAATCACAAATATACACACAAAATTCTAGCTTTCGCAACCAACGGTTGCTTCGTCAGGAAAGAGGGAAGAAGAGGGAAAGAGAAAAGGATGTGGGTTTTAAAGGAGAGGGTAAGGAGTCATTCCAATCCCGGGAGCGGAAAGACTTAACTTAGGGGGGGAAAAAAGGACGGGTATACACTCGCGCACACACACACATATCCATCCACACATATACAGACACAAGCAGACATATTAAAAGGCAAAGAGAAACTCTTTGCAAAGGAGCACGAGGATGTAAAGAGCAACTGATAATAGATGCAGAGGTGACATATCAAGCTAAAACTAAACAAAGGTCGCTACACTACGCGTACATTAATTACCAAAAAGCTTTTGATAGTGTACCCCACTCATGGTTACTACAAATATTGGAAATATACAAAGCAGATCCTAAATTGATACAGTTCCTAAACATAGTAATGAAAAATTGGAAAACCACACTTAATATCCAAACAAATTCAAATAATGTCACATCACAGCCAATACAGATTAAGCGTGGAATATACCAAGGAGACTCATTAAGTCCTTTCTGGTTCTGCCTTGCTCTGAACCCACTATCCAACAAGCTAAATAATACAAATTATGGATACAATATTACTGGAACATACCCACACAAAATCACACATTTGCTATACATGGATGATCTAAAACTATTGGCATCAACAAATCAGCATCTCAACCAATTACTAAAGATAACAGAAGTATTCAGCAATGATATAAATATGGCTTTTGGAACAGACAAATGTAAGAAAAATAGCATAGTCAAGGAAAAACATACTAAACAAGATTATTACATATTGGATAACCACAGCAACTGCATAGAAGCGATGGAAAAAACAGATGCCTATAAATATCTAGGATACAGACAAAAAATAGGAATAGACAATACAAATATTAAAGAAGAACTAAAAGAAAAATATAGACAAAGACTAACAAAAATACTGAAAACAGAATTGACAGCAAGAAACAAGACAAAAGCTATAAATACTTATGCTATACCAATATTGACCTACTCATTTGGAGTAGTGAAATGGAGTAACACAGACCTAGAAGCACTCAATACACTTACACAATCACAATGTCACAAATATAGAATACATCACATACATTCAGCAACTGAAAGTTTCACATTAAGCAGAAAGGAAGGAGGAAGGGGATTTATCGACATAAAAAACCTACATTATGGACAGGTAGACAATTTAAGAAAATTCTTTCTAGAACGAGCAGAAACTAGCAAAATACACAAGGCAATCACTCATATAAATACATCGGCTACACCACTACAATTTCATAACCACCTCTACAACCCTTTAGATCACATAACATCAACAGATACGAAGAAAGTAAATTGGAAAAAGAAAACACTACATGGCAAGCACCCGTATCATCTAACACAGCCGCACATAGATCAAGACGCATCCAACACATGGCTAAGAAAAGGCAATATATACAGTGAGACGGAAGGATTCATGATTGCAATACAGGATCAAACAATAAACACCAGATATTACAGCAAGCACATTATTAAAGATCCCAATGCCGCAACAGATAAATGCAGACTTTGCAAACAACAAATAGAAACAGTAGATCACATCACAAGCGGATGTACAATACTAGCAAATACAGAATACCCCAGAAGACGTGACAATGTAGCAAAAATAATACATCAACAGCTTGCCATGCAATATAAACTAATAAAACAACACGTTCCCACATACAAGTATGCACCACAAAATGTACTGGAGAATGATGAATACAAATTATACTGGAACAGAACCATTACAACAGATAAAATAACACCACATAACAAACCTGACATCATACTCACCAATAAAAAGAAGAAATTAACGCAACTAATCGAAATATCCATACCCAATACAGCAAATATACAGAAGAAAACAGGAGAAAAAATTGAAAAATACATCCAACTGGCTGAGGAAGTCAAGGACATGTGGTATCAGGATAAAGTTGACATTATACCAATTATACTATCAACTACAGGAGTCATACCACACGATATCCACCAGTACATCAACCCAATACAGCTACATCCAAACATATATATACAACTACAGAAATCTGCAATTATTAATACATGTTCAGTTACCCGAAAGTTCCTAAATGCAATGTAACATATACCATACAGAAAAAAGGAAGTCGCACTTGATCAAGGACCGTGTCACTTTCCATTTTTAACCAGACATAACGTCTGAGAAAGGAAATAAATAAATAAATAATAATATTAATAATAATAATAAATAATAATAAACTAACTAGAGATAACAGCAATATTCAGCAATGATATAAATATGGCTTTTGGAACAGACAAATGTAAGAAAAATAGCATAGTCAAGGGAAAACACACTAAACAGGAAGATTACATATAGGATAACCACAGCAACAGCATAGAAGCGATGGGAAAAACAGATGCCTATAAATATGTATGACATAAAATAGGAATAGATAATACAAATATTAAAGAAGAACTAAAAGAAAAATATAGACAAAGACTAACAAAAATACTGAAAACAGAATTGACAACAAGAAACAAGACAAAAGCTATAAATACCTATGCTATACCAATATTGACCTACTCATTTGGAGAAGTGAAATAGAGTAACACAGACCTAGAAGCACTCAATACACTTACACGATCACAATGCCACAAATATAGAATACATCATATACATTCAGCAACAGAAAGATTCACATTAAGCAGAAAGGAAGGAGGAAGGGGATTTATCAACATAAAAAACCTACATTATGGACAGGTAGACAATTTAAGAAAATTCTTTCTAGAACGAGCAGAAACTAGCAAAATACACAAAGCAATCACTCATATAAATACATCGACTACACCACTGCAATTTCATAACCACTTCTACAACCATTTAGATCACATAACATCGACAGATACGAAGAAAGTAAATTGGAAAAAGAAAACACTACATGGCAAGCACCTGTATCATCTAACACAGCCACACGTAGATCAAGACGCATCCAACACATGACTAACAAAAGGCCTTATATACAGTGAGACAGAAGGATTCATGATTGCAATACAGGATCAAACAATAAACACCAGGTATTACAGCAAGCATATTATTAAAGATCCCAATACCACAACTTTGCAAACAACAAATAGAAACAGTAGATCACATAACAAGCGGATGTACAATACCAGCAAATACAGAACACCCCAGGAGACATGACAATGTAGCAAAAATAATACATCAACAACTTGCCATACAACATAAACTAATAAAACAACATGTTCCCACATACAAGTATGCACCACAAAATGTACTGGAGAATGATGAATACAAATTATACTGGAACAGAACCATTATAACAGATAAAACAACACCACACAACAAACCTGACATCATACTCACCAATAAAATGAAGAAATTGACACAACTAATCGGAATATCCATACCCAATACAACAAATATACAAAAGAAAACAGGAGAAAAAGTTGAAAAATACATCCAACTGGCTGAGGAAGTCAAGGACATGTGGCATCAGCATAAAGTTGGCATTATACCAATTACACTATCAACTACAGGAGTCATACCACACAATATCCACCAGTACATCAATGCAATACAGCTACATCCAAACTTATATATACAACTACAGAAATCTGTAATTATTGATACTTGTTCAGTTACCCGAAAGTTCCTAAATGCAATGTAACATATACCGTACAGTTAAAAGGAAGTCACGCTTGATCAAGTTCCGCGTCACTTTCCATTTTTAACTGGACATAACGTCTGAGGAAGGAAAGAAATAATAATAATACTTATTTTAAAATGCATTGTACATTACAATCACAAACACTTAACAATGCTTTAAAATGTCATTTTTTTCTCTACTAACTGAGTTGTATTACAACGGCCTTATTTACATCTCTGTTCCTTGTTACAAGTAAGTAAGCTCACACATTTGAAGATAACAATCTGTATAATGAGCCTTCACTAATCTGTGTTGTTTACGTGTGTAGTTTTTACCTTAAGCATGTGATCAGTATGAGATGTACACGACCATGAGTTGTCGTCACTGGCAGACAAACAAGAAAATTCCCACTCTCAAGCCTCCTCTCCCCACAGCCACCATTCTACTAACAACATAATTTATAAACTGCATAGACTGGCTAAGGCTCCACCATATTTGATGTTGATTAAATACCTCTATACAATTTATTTTCCCTGTGCACTCCACACGCTATGGGGGTAATATGATCTGACAATCTTTTGCACACCAATTAAAAAATAATTACATTTTAAGTGATATGACTATCTATAGTTAAAGCAGACTACTGATAGCTATGATAGTGCAGATAGTATTGATTAATCGATAATTTATTGATGTTTAAGTAACACCACTGTTGGCTAATAACTCTTCAGTCCAGTGAGACAAGTTGTCTGATATTCCATACACTTGTATTTTGTTCATTAGGTGTGCATTTAAATGGATGCCAACAGTGTATAACAGATGGCAGGTGTTGTGAAGGTGGAAGCCCAGGACCGACATCAGCAATCCAGCTTACAGCCAGGGAGGCAGTACCACATACAGCCAGGGAGGCAGCACTCAAGTGCCCCACCCAACAGGTTGAAGGCAGTAGCTTGCAGTCAGTTGGTATTGTCCTTGACCAGAGGAAGGCACAGACTCAGTCAAGAAAATGTCCGAACAGTGGTGGCAGCTTGCAATTTTTAAGTTCCACTACAGCTGGCAGACAGCGATCTGAGAGGTGAAGTTTTCACTCAGATAGCAGGCAGGACATCATGATTCACCAACCATGGTGATGACGAGGTATTGAGACTGAGATTTCCAAAATGGGGGTATGTATACCGCAAGTTATTTAAGTAATATTGCAACAAGCAGTGCAGTCATTTGCCCTCATTATTCGGAGGTGTCAGTGTACTTGTTCCCACTGTGGTATCTCAATTATTGTCAGTTCCCCCTGCCTCTACACTTTTTATCAGTGCTAGGATGCTGTAGAGCAGCTGAGCTCAGGTGTCACTGTTACGGCTTTGTACTGCAAGGCTCGTAGAATGGCTGTCATACAGCGTCATTTGAACTCCTTGATTCTGGCTTGGCTTGGTGTGGAAATGTATTAAGAGCAGCGCTCTGCCTTCTGAAACATTGAGACTCTTTGCATGCTCCAGATACCGATTGTGACAGAGGATATGAGCTGCATCTAGTGCCCTCCTGTCTGTGCCAAGTAGTAATTTAAAAAACATATATATTTGCTCACACAGGAATTGGACCTGCTGTGTAACAGTCATCCCTTCTTCAAAAAAATCATCCAGTATTTTACTCTGGTGTCACCCTAGAACAACTTAATTTTACATAGATTATGTTTTACGCTGGTCTGTACTATACAATCTCTGTCGACATCTCATGAGAGTGTGTTACATTACTTGTTCCCACTTAACTCCTAGGTTTGACACTCTAATGTGGACAATGTCTTTGTCATTCCACTTACTGTAGTTCAATTACATGTGTCGGTACTAATGGTTTTAGTTCCTACTCCTTAGTTCTGGCACAAAGCCGTTCTGCAGGGATCTGGTCAGAGGTTGGTCCGGAGGATTGGAAACTTTACTCCTTAAGCTTAGGTTGAAGTATACAAGTTGCTATAAGGAACATGGCTATGCTGTTTCCATTTCTGTCCTTGTATCACTAATTTACAGTTTTTCTTATTCTATCCTATGGCGTTTTAACCCACTGTTCTGATATAACATGTGAAACTTTGCCTTCAAAATAATGGTTTCCATTACACTCCCTTGATACACATGTCCTTACACCTATGCTTACACAACAACTACTCGCTGTGCAACCACAGTTTACTGGTAAGTAGCTCTAGTTCCCTCTCTTGTTCCACAATTATTTACAGATTGACTTTGAACATTGTGCTTTCTTATACCTTTCCCTTTTACAACCAACTTCCTTGTGCTCCTTGGCAATTTACTGTGTGCATTGTCTCTTAGAGATAACATACACATTTAAAATGGTTCTACTTTCATTATAACAGACCCTTGCAATTTTGCCTCACTTGAAGCTGTCTCCTTCACTGAAACACTGTCTTTTTGTTTTGACTGTTCTTTTAAGAATAATTACACAACATTTTTTCCTACCTTCGTTACCTGTAACATTGTAAGCATTGTCAAATTTACCTTAATCATCAGCCACACAGTCTGAAATGATTTAGTCTTGTTGGCTCAATAATCAGCCTTACAAGTATTTTCCCTTCTCCTTCTCTTCCTCTCACCCCATCTTTAGAAAATGTGTTAACCAACCTGAATGAAGACAAATCTGGATCCCTCAGGACTAAATGTATCTGTACTACTTCATCATCCACAAAATTTGCAACACAACTAACAACAATAACTCCCTGTGCATTCTCCATAGTACCTACCTTAAAATCACTGGCTGCAGTTCCACTATGCATGACACAGAAATTGAGGGGTACATGAACTTCTTCGTACAGTTGGCCCAGGCTGCACAGCCTCAAAACAACAAACATTATCACAGATAGTGTAGATACTACTGCACCTACACTCCTGGAAATGGAAAAAAGAACACATTGACACCGGTGTGTCAAACCCACCATACTTGCTCCGGACACTGCGAGAGGGCTGTACAAGCAATGATCACACGCACGGCACAGCAGACACACCAGGAACCGCGGTGTTGGCCGTCGAATGGCGCTAGCTGCGCAGCATTTGTGCACCGCCGCCGTCAGTGTCAGCCAGTTTGCCGTGGCATACGGAGCTCCATCGCAGTCTTTAACACTGGTAGCATGCTGCGACAGCATGGACGTGAACCGTATGTGCAGCTGACGGACTCTCAGCGAGGGCGTATAGTGGGCATGCGGGAGGCCGGGTGGACGTACCGCCGAATTGCTCAACACGTGGGGCGTGAGGTCTCCACAGTACATCGATGTTGTCGCCAGTGGTCGGCGGAAGGTGCACGTGCCCGTCGACCTGGGACCGGACCGCAGCGACGCACGGATGCATGCCAAGACCGTAGGATCCTACGCAGTGCCGTAGGGGACCGCACCGCCACTTCCCAGCAAATTAGGGACACTGTTGCTCCTGGGGTATCGGCGATGACCATTCGCAACCGTCTCCATGAAGCTGGGCTACGGTCCCGCACACCGTTAGGCCGTCTTCTGCTCACGCCCCAACATCGTGCAGCCCGCCTCCAGTGGTGTCGCGACAGGCGTGAATGGAGGGACGAATGGAGACGTGTCGTCTTCAGCGATGAGAGTCGCTTCTGCCTTGGTGCCAATGATGGTCGTATGCGTGTTTGGCGCCGTGCAGGTGAGCGCCACAATCAGGACTGCATACGACCGAGGCACACAGGGCCAACACCCGGCATCATGGTGTGGGGAGCGATCTCCTACACTGGCCGTACACCACTGGTGATCGTCGAGGGGACACTGAATAGTGCACGGTACATCCAAACCGTCATCGAACCCATCGTTCTACCATTCCTAGACCGGCCAGGGAACTTGCTGTTCCAACAGGACAATGCACGTCCGCATGTATCCCGTGCCACCCAACGTGCTCTAGAAGGTGTAAGTCAACTACCCTGGCCAGCAAGATCTCCGGATCTGTCCCCCATTGAGCATGTTTGGGACTGGATGAAGCGTCGTCTCACGCGGTCTGCACGTCCAGCACGAACGCTGGTCCAACTGAGGCGCCAGGTGGAAATGGCATGGCAAGCCGTTCCACAGGACTACATCCAGCATCTCTACGATCGTCTCCATGGGAGAATAGCAGCCTGCATTGCTGCGAAAGGTGGATATACACTGTACTAGTGCCGACATTGTGCATGCTCTGTTGCCTGTGTCTATGTGCCTGTGGTTCTGTCAGTGTGATCATGTGATGTATCTGACCCCAGGAATGTGCCAATAAAGTTTCCCCTTCCTGGCACAATGAATTCACGGTGTTCTTATTTCAATTTCCAGGAGTGTAAATCAGTATCACCCATGTTGCTACTCAATCATCCATTTACTTCTTTACATCACAAAATTACTTCCACTGGCACTTCAGCTAGTTCAGAACCTGCATTTTCACAAGGTATTGAAGCTGACATTTCTACACTACTCTCTGTTACTTCCACGACACCAGTACTATGCATATCATGTAAACTTACAGGAACTTCCACAGACTTTGATTCCTGACACTTGTTTGCACTGTCTAGTTTCAGATGAGCATTTTTCAACTGTGATTGCTTCTGCTGCCTCATAGTGATGGTGTGCTTTATTCCTGGTCTAAACCTATCAGCTTGTATCATCCACCAAGCATCCCATTCTTACTCGCTCTTCTGTAGTACCTCGAGAGCAGCAAAAAGCCAATCATGTTTTGTACCTTTTTTGACCCTCTACAGCTGCGTTATGTGCCTTTGTAGCCTGTACAGTTTTAAGCAAATTCACACTGTTCACTAGTAACAGTGCCTGGGCCTTGTAATGTTCTACTTCCGAAATTGGTATGTTACTTGTAACCTAATGATCTGCTCCATCACAGTAGCAGCAGAATAACCCATATTAGTGGTACATGTTTCTACCGGTATCTTGCATATTCTGCTACTGCCTGAACAATAAAGGAATGTACAATACAAATGAAAATGAGTTACCCTCAGATAAAAATGCCCATCACTATGATCCATTGTGACCAATGAATTACAAAATGAAAACAACCATTTATAAGGTAAACAAAATGCATCTCACTCACTAACCTGCATTGTGTGAAGCATTGACTCCAAGTTGAGCGAAGCTGCTATGGGGATGATGACAACATCAGAAACTGGCTGTGGTTATAGTGGTGTCAGTTGCAGCAGTGGTGGTGTGAGATGCACTTGTGGTCACCTGTTGTCATGGTGGTGAGCACTTGTGACATCAGTTGCAGGGAATTGTCTTGAGGCCCACTTCTGATCACCACTTGCAGCAGTCACCACTTGGGTCGTGATTCTCAGTGCGCATGAAGGCTGAGAAGATGAGGTGGTGATGCTACAGGTGCAGGAGGCTGAATTTGGGAGCTGAAGCAGGTGGCTGTCATATGCCTTAAAGCACCGGTTAACAACACTGCCTGGAAAAACATTTATTGCTTGTGATTTTACAGTATGGAGTGTGACTTGAGTGTGACAAAGAATGTGGGTGTAGCATTTTGTCAATTGCAGTCATGATGTGGGTCAGTACTCAATGGTGGTGGTGTGCAAGCAGTCAGAACAGTAAGTCCGTAGGCGCAAGCCTATTGTGAAAGTTCCTGGCAGATTAAAACTGTGTGCCGGACTGAGACTCGAACTTGGAACCTTTTGCCTTTTGCGGGCAAGTGCTCTACCATCTGAGCTCTCCAAGCACAACTCACGACCTGTCCTCGCAGCTTTACTTCCACCTGTACCTTGTCTGCAACCTTCCAAACTTACCCGTGAAAGGCAAAGGTCCCTAGTTCGAGTCTTGGTCCAGCACACAGTTTTAATCTGTCAGGAAGATTCATATCAGCTCACACTCCACTGCAGAGTGAAAGTCTTATTCTGGACATCCCCCTGGATGTGGCTACGCCATGTCTTCGCAATATTCTTTCTTCCGGCAGTGCTAGTTCAGCAAGTTTCATAGGAGAGCTTCTGTGAAGTTTGGAAGGTAAGAGACAAGGTACTGGCAGAAGTAAAGCTGTGAGGATGGGTTGTGAGTCATATTTGGATAGCTCAGATGGTGGAGCACTTGCCTGCAAAAGGCAAAAACCCCGGGTTCAAGTCTTGGTCCGGCAGACAGCTTTAATCTGCCAGGAAGTTTCACATCAGCGCACACTATGCTGCAGAGTGCAAATCTCATTCCGGAAGCCTATTGTGGCTCACCAGCAGCTAGTGTGACCTGTCCCAGTGCTCTCGAAGACGGATGTGCTGTTAAGTTGGTGCCAACACCTTGTCATGGACAGGGGATATGACAAATGTGCAAGGACAGCGGATATGACAAATGTGCAAATGGAGGACCAAAACAGCAAGCCAGCTGATAGTGAGGGAGGTGGTACCACTTACAGCCAGGGAGACAGTACTTAGATGCCCGCCCAACAGGTTTAAATTAGTAGTTTGCAGTCACTTAGTATGCCTCTTCACCAGGGGAAGTCCTAGATTCATCTGCATCAAATATGATCAAATAGTGGTGGAAGCTTGCTGTTTCTGAGTTTCTATACAGCTGGCTAACAGCACTATCAATGCCACAGCAATCGCGTCAGTCCCTACAGTTAATCCAGCCCACACACCGAGAGAAACGTTGATGACCTGGTGGAGTAAAGAGTGTGACATCTTTATTAGAATATAGAAAGAAGACTTTAAAATAACCAAACAAAGTTCTAATTGGGAAAACTTTATGAAATATAAACATGCATATGCCTGAACAGAAGCAACTAAATCAAAATAGTTGGCGTGATGACTGTCAGGATATTAATAAAATCACTCCTTTTTCTGACTTCTGCTCTGTGATCAAATCTATGAAAAAGAAATCAAGTAAACATTGTTTGTTAAGATATTGAATAGAGGAATTTGTGGATAGACTTGCACCTGCAATGAGAGTGTATAGGATGCGTGCATTTGAGTCATCTAGCACCCATGGTGACCAGCACAGCGATTGGAAAAATGATTTACTATAGCAGAGTTGGAAAAAGCATTGAAGTCAAAGGCTAATAATTTACCAGGATTTGATTATCTAAACTACTCAATGGTCTCTCAACTGCTGAAAAACTGCTCATCAAAATCTGTAGTGCACTGTGGAGTACCACTACATTTCTAACAGAGTGGAGCACACATATAATCATTTCTATCTGGAAACTGGAAAAGTATCCACTCATGGCCTCCTATTATTGATCCAATTCCTTGTCTTCATGCAATGGTAAGATGTTTGAAAGGCTTATCAAAGCGTGCTTGGAATTGTGGCTAGAAAAACACAGCTTGTTACTGCAGATACTATTTGGTATTTGGATAATGTCAGTATTCTAACAATGTGCATAGAACACACATTTTTAGTACAGGGATATCTAATAGTGGTATTTCTTGATGTAAGTGAAGCATATGATAATGTGGAGATAGAAATCCTGATGCAGTAACTCACAAATTATAGGGCTACCAGAAATGCGTATCCGTGGGGTCTGTGCCATACTCTCCAAACAAATACTTTTTATATGACAGCAAGATAACACACATTTTGGCCCATGTATCGCAATTAAAGAACTACCTCAAGGGGCCATATTGAGCCCTGTATTGTATATATTGTACGCAGTTGACCACGAAAATATATTTCCTCCTAATATCAAAGTCATCAAGTACGCAGATGATATATGTGTTTATGTTAACTCATCATCTTTAAGGGAAACCCATTTGTGGTTTAGTGATGCAATGAGAACATGATGTGTGGTCATTAAAAATGGGAGTCTCACTATCACCAGATAAATCACAATTAGTTACCTTCACAAGTAAAATGTTGATGCCAACCCCAGATAATATATGATTGGGTCCATATGTCTTCCATAATAAACCATCAGTCACGTTCTTAGGGGTATATCTAAATGGCAGATTATCACAACACAAATGCATCACTTACACAGTTCTAACAATCAATCAAAGACTGAACATTCTCCTGTCCACCACACACCCATGGTGTGGAGCTGAGCCAGAGAGACTTCTGACTCTCTACCAGTTTTTAATATGGTTTGTACTAGATTATTGCTGTATTTCCTATTTGAAAGAGCCAAAATATGTATTAAAGAAACTTGACAAATTACAATACAGAGCAATGAGAATATGTCTGTGGGCCATGTCAACATCACCGACCAATCCACTGCTTGCAGAAGGAAAAGAAATGCCAGTCCACATTCAGCAACAGTTACCAACACATATATACTTACTAAAACAACACATGGATACCAATAACACTATAAGCAAGAAAATACAGCAGTTATATCAAATAATATGACATAAAAACAGAAACAAACTCAAAGAACTACTCTTCTCACAACAAACTAGCATTGGCTCCAAGCATTATTACCATTAACCCTGCAAGACAAATGAAAGCGCTGGCAGGTCGATAGACACACAAACAAACACAAACATACACACAAAATTCAAGCTTTCGCAACCAACGGTTGCTTCATCAGGAAAGAGGGAAGGAGAGGGAAAAACGAAAGGATGTGGGTTTTAAGGGAGAGGGTAAGGAGTCATTCCATTCCCGGGAGCGGAAAGACTTACCTTAGGGGGAAAAAAGGACAGGTATACACTCGCACACACACACATATCCATCCGCACATACACAGACACAAGCAGACATTATGTCTTTGCCTTTACAAATGTCTGCTTGTGTCTGTGTATGTGTGGTTGGATATGTGTGTGTGTGTGTGTGTGTGAGTGTATACCTGTCCTTTTTTCCCCCTAAGGTAAGTCTTTCCACTCCCGGGATTGGAACGACTCCTTACCCTCTCCCTTAAAACCCACATCCTTTCGTCTTTCCCTCTCCTTCCCTCTTTCCTGATGAAGCAACCATTGGTTGCAAAAGCTTGAATTTTGTGTCTATGTTTGTGTGTCTATTGAACAGCCAGCACTTTCGTTTGGTAAGTCACATCATCTTTGTTTATGAGTGAGCATCCTTGGGCAACAAGTTATTTTATTCACCCATGTAGAAAAACAATGTTGAGAACAGATAATATTGTCTCTCACAGAAAACAGGTGGCCAAATTACATCCAAATCTGCAAGGACAGCTCCATGACACCAGAACTCCATGACACCAGAATGAACGGCATATGCTTTCTATTGCCTGTTAACAAATGATGTGGGAAGATATGCAATTCCTAATAAGGTGTCTATTTACACTGTGGAAATTTAGTATTTTGCAGAGTGGCTACCTATGGAGTAAGAAAAAAAATTTCAAAAAGTTTTAGTCTTCACAGACTCTCCAGATGATAGAAACTTCATATAGTAATGCTATCACCCTGATTATACAAAAGATACATCAAGTTTAACTCATACTTCAAGAAAAGTTGATGTAAACTTATTGTAGATCAGAGGACATACAGGTACATAGGAATCGAAGTAGCCAATATGTATGCTAAGGAAAGTATAACTCAATGCATATTTCAAGGAATTAGACCCCCCTCCAGTGATTTTATACAGAAAACCAGCAACATGTCCTAGCTTTGTGTGGGTAGTACTAATTATCAATGGCTGTCTGCTTTGTACTCTATATGTATATTGGCTGTATGAGCCACTCATTAGCTCAAAATCACCACTTGGTTCTGCTACCACCACTCCAGGTGATATGATAGCTGGCAGTTCCCATCATTGACATGAGAATTAACTCAAAAGTGGCAGTTAAATATGGAATAGATGACATTTGTGGCTCTTGAGATCTTGCCATCTCCAGTGCCAATCTGAAGTAAGTATAAAATCTCTACGATATTTTCTTTTATATCCACAAATTTTGTTGAAGAAAAAATAAAGAAAAAGGAAAATGTGCGTGTGCATTGACAGATGCACATGATCTTGTCTTCCCTCTCCCCCTATATCCAATTACACTGACATTTTCTGTCATTATAAAAGTTGTTTACATGTGTTACTGCAGTGACAAGAAATAGTTTGTGGCAAAACAAATATGAGCTAGGCAGACGCTATGTCAGGACACTGGTAGTGCTCATTTAATTTTCATATCACACAGACCCACAGCTACAAATTATTCAAATTTTTATTATGCTGTGTAATTGATGTGTTACACTGTGATCTTCTTTTGAAGAAAGTAATAACTCTTTTATATCTGTCTAAAATATTGCTTGAATGTTTGATTAATAATGAATGATAATATACAAGTACATTCCTTAAACATTTTCAGAAACTGCTCTGATGATGAACTGACAATTACAATGTGTAACTGTTGTTAAGTATGTAACTTTTATGTGAGTGGTTACACAAAGATTGTTACATCAGAAAATGGGCCATTGTTAAATGAAGCACATAATATATTTACAATGGATATGGACATGTGTGCTGATAGCTGATTAATGTGTGTAGCCTATTTGAAGTTTCGGACTTGAAGTTAGAAGTGATGAATGTTTACTTCACACTCATTGGCCATTAAAAGATGAAGTGGCCATTCTGCCTTGTGTCTGTACGAACAGCATGAGTGTGAATTATGTCATGTTAAAAATGTTTTTTTTTTTCTTTCTTTCTTTTTTTAGACTCATAGTGAGTGGATTCTTGTTGATATGTAACATGTCAGGAAATACAGAATGAGTGTTTCACAAGAATTATTATGCTTGGATATAGTGTTCATGATACATTCCCATAGTGACTGTGTCCTCAGGGTGCAAAAGAGATTAAAAAAATTAAAACTTATTTTCATTTGAAAAGTAATGCAATACTTGTTGCAGATGTGTATGCGACAATACATAAAATAATTCCTGTATGTGGATTAAAATAACTTTTTGATTAACATTTCAGCAAGTTGGGTGATAGGGGCCAAGCACGAGCCATTCATAGGGAGCATGAAATTCTTGATGTTGTGCTTGTTTTTGCAGTCAGTGCAGAACTCTGTCAAACATGGTTGTCTGCACGCTAGCACCAAGCCCCCCCCCCCCCCCCCCCCCTGATCCCTTCACAACCACCACCACCATCACTGCCGCCACTGCTGCTGCTGCCAGTACAATGTACGAGTCCCAAAATTATTTTACTTGAGCTATAGGCTGTTAAGTCTGTTAAATCACTGTAGTCTTTGGTAATGTTTTTGACTATAGATCAAATCATACTGAGTCCCAAACTCAGTCCTAGCCAGCACATAGATTTTGGGGGAAAAAAAATCATTAGCAATAGTAGCTGAATGCTTCAGAAATGAGGAGTCATCACCATTCTGCCAACCACCTAGTTAGGAAGGATGGAGGAATGGATAGACATTCAGGTTACCCTCTTGCCCTTGAGGGTAAGAAACTAAGGAGAATAGAATAGAATAGTTTTATTCACCTGTCAGTATTTTTCATACAGTTGGCTTCATCAAAGTTTACAGTGGTGTCAAGTTTTATACAATAAACAATTACATATACATAAAATAATGCAGAAAATAACTAGCTTATATAAAAATAAAAAGATTTTCTTTATAACTCAGGGAAAAAAAGATGTTTGATTGGTTTTTAGGAATTCTTCAGTTGAATAAAATTCACTTTGTTTTAGTCAAGTTATTTTTATTTAGTGGTACTGTATGTGCTCAGTATGGTAACTTATTGAAATGTTTTAGTTTCAGATATTTATAGTTATTATAGACTATAGCGAATCTTGAAAAAGGCAAATCTGGTGACTATTACATCTTATTGTCCTCCTCTGCCATCTGAAAATACGTTTAACTACTGGGGAACTGTGCTGGAGCAGTATTCCATACTGCAGATGAGAATAGAAGAAAGCAAAATATGACTGGAGCAACCACTGTTTGCTCATACTTTTCCTTAATTTATAGAATAAAAAAAGTATACAAGCTATTTTGTTGCAGAGGTAATTGTGTGTTCATCCCAAGAGAGTTTTTCTTCTATGAACAGTCCAAGTTGTTTTACTGTTTTATTTTGATTTTTGGTTACCTTTAGATTAAAAATTATTTCTTCTTTTGCTGTTTGGTTCATGCACAGCTGATTGGCATGACACCAGTGATTAGCCATTTGCATCATTTCTCTGTTGTTAGCTAGTACACTTTGTAAATTTTTGCCTGTGGTTATTAATGTCATGTCATCAGCACATATTATATTCATACATGGTATATAATTTGAAAAGTCATTAACATAGACAATAAACAGGAAAGGCCAAAGAACAGAACCTTGGAATATTCCTCTTTTTATTGGAAATATTATAACCTATTGATTATATAAGGTATCAATAAATTGCATGATTTACCTTCTAAGTCGTAATAATCTAACTTTTTGAGACTACGTCGTGCAACACTGAGTCAAATGCTTCCCTTAAATTAGTAAGTGTTCCAGACATAGAGAGCATTTTTTCGTATTCTTCATAAACATTATTTACGAAAGCTTCAACTGCTTTTACAGTTGATGGACCAGAACTGAACCCCAACTGTTGCTTATTTAAAATTTTGTTGCTTACAAAATAGCTGTATATCTGTTTATACATGCAGTTTTCTATTATCTGTGATATGACTGGTACTGCTGAAACGGATGTGTAGTTATTTGGGAGGTTTTTATCGTCATTTTTATACATAGGTAATGTGACTGTGAGCTTAAGACATTCTGGAAAAATTCCTTCATTTAGGATTCTGTTAGACAGTGACAGAAGTAGCATTTTGATTTCCTTTGCTATACATTTAAATGAAATTAATGAGGCAAAAGTAATCTTCTGTTTTGGAATTACTTTGTTTGTGATTGAGTTTTGAATGCCATTAAAAGTGATGAGAGGCCACGTAAATTTCTCACATATGTTGTTCATACTTGTCGGCACCAGAGCTCATTGTTTGTGGTTGGGAGTGGCATGGATAAGATTTATTGCACCTTCAAATCAGGGGGGTGTATACTGGCGGCCGAGACTGTATACTCCAAGAATTGGACAGATTGTTAGCATAGTTGCAGTTTGTCGGTGCTAATCTCGACTCTGTTAGATGAGAGTGTGTCCTTTACTATCGTGATGTGGCATTCGTGATCTTGCATGGTGTTCCTGAAGATCAGGATATTGTCGAGATATACAAAACAGAAGTCGAACTGGAGCAAGAGATAGTCAATAAAGCTTGCCACATCTGGGCAGCATTTATAAACCCAAATGGCATGAAATGGTACTCGTACAAGTCGACGGGTGTGATAAGTGCCGTTTTCAGAATGTTCTCAGGTGCGACTGGGATTTGGTTATAAGCATGTTTGCAGTCCAGTAGGCTGAAAATTGTAGCACCTGTGAGAAGGTGAGTGAAGTCGGAAATGTTTGGTACAGGATAATTGTCCATCACAGTTCTAGTGTTGGATTGTCTATAATCACCACACATATGAAAGAAGCAGTCCCGTTTAGGGCTGAGGTGTATGGGTGATGAGCAGTTACTATCGGACGTCTGTAATATTCCCACCTCAAGAAGTTCCTGTATTTGCTGGCAAGCCGAACAAAACTTAAGTGGGTTAAGGTGGCGTGCCTTGTGGCGAATAGGTGGGCCCTCAGACTGACGATGCGATGAACGGTTCCATTCATGATGGTGGAAACATTTTGTCCGATGAGTGGGTGTGGGCGGGGACAGTGTTGGTTGAATTTTTAGAGGCACATGGCTTGGAAGCAGCATAGTTGTCTGCTTGGGAGGGGTAAAACAGCAAAAAGTCATATGTTTGTTATGTTTGTGCCAGCACGGATGGCAGTTTGCGAGTGCCAAGTGTGTGGCGGGCACGAACAGTGCACAGAGAGAGAGTCTATTGGTTGTAGTGTACGAGAGAGACACATTTGGCGGTGGGGGCGCTGCTAGGGTCCATGGAGCTCTTGAGCAAGCCATGCAAGGAAGGTATGAGAGTTGAGGGGGGGGGGGGGAGGGGGGGGAATATTTATCAACACACTGGGCAGGTGCATGCTTGGTGGCGGGGTGCATGGTTGGAGCCCGGGCGGCTGGATTGTCATGAGTGTCAATTGGCAAAACAAGTGAGAGAGGCATTGAGTGGAACGCACTTGATGGGGGTGGGGAGGTGGGGTAACACTGTGTGGTTAAGACTGGAGTCATACGAGATAGATGTGGAGTTGCTAACCTGTGTGCTGTTGTTGGTGAAGCTGTCAGGTGTGGTGGATGAAAACTCAGGTGTCACTGCTGCCGAGTGGTGTGAATTGATGTGGGTGGTGATTGCAGCAAGCTCGTCCTCGGTGCGTACAATGCAATATTCCAAAACAGCGTTCTCACAGTGGAGGGCACATGTCTGATCGTCCTTGATGTGTTCAGGGACATATGCTGGGGTGTACGGCGCAAGCGCGATATGCAGCGGTTTGGTGGATGGAGAGTGCACGTGCTGGGTGCCACGTGGTGCAGCAGTCTGAGGGAGGGGCATGCGGCCTGCCCCTGCATGCGGCTGGGTAAACTACCGGTGCAGGAGTGCCAACATATTGTATGAGCTCCTGCTGATGGCGCTGTTGTGTGAGCAAATAGACCTCATCAGCCATCTGCACATGCAAACTGATGGATTCCAGGCCATGGGGTAAGAGATGAACCTGGAGATCTGTAGGCCGTTTTGATAACCACACTAACCACAGCATTTAGTCTGGCATCATCTGTTCGGTGACCAGGAGGTGTAGCTGGCGCCAAAGCTGGGACAGAGTGCAGTCGCTAAGATGTTCCTCGTATAGTATTCACAGAATAATCTCTTGTGAGGAATGTGAAAGGCACTCTGTGATAGTCTGTTTTGCAAAACCTTACTTCGAAGTTAGCAGCAGCATCAAACGTAGGTCGCAGATCAGGTCTGTGCACTCATGTAGATGAGTCATGAGGCACAGGAATTTTGAACTGGTGTCAGTGATGTGATACAGTTTGAACAAGTTCTCCACCAGTGCAAATCCCGTTGCTGGGTTGTCCTCGGATAGGGGGGGCAGGGCCAGTAATCGGCCTGGTGGTGGTAATGAGGATGCACTAGTCCTGTATCTGAGTCCCTCTTATCACTAGTATGACGTGGATGCTGGAACAGTGCGGTCAACGTGGATGGCACTGCATAGGGTGTGAGCGAGCAGTCTGTTGGAACGGATGAGAGGGGCACCGAAGCACTAGGAAATGGTGCTGTAGAACTGTCTGATGCAATGTTTGTGGCACTGAAGTCCAATGTGGAAGGCATTGCCGGCTCCATGTGGAAAGCAAGTGGGTGAACGGCTGCAGCCAGAGCCCCCTGAAAGTTAACTTGGGGCGGTGGGGAGGGTGGAAGAGTGGACGTGCACGGAGGAGCACAGTTAAATATTCCCACCGGGCTGTCGATAAGACGAGCTGGAGCATGTTCGGAGGTGCGGAAACCACAGTTAGTATCACTCTGCAGCACATTGTTCATGTGAGGTAGGAGCCCATAAAGTGAACTGAGAGGCCAAACAATCACTGAGGGTGGAAACATACCTGGAATTGTTCATGATATACACTGAGTGTTGTCCACTTTGTAAGCCAATGAAGTGGTAAAGCACTCGTGCATCGTGGGAGCATGTGGTCTGTCCTAACAAAGGTGAGGTCGCACACGGCACTGTTGCAACGGTCGGCTGGGCGTCTGGCATCTGATACATAGTTTGTGCATGAAATGCAGAATTCACACTTTGCTCACCTCATTATGAAAATGCACATGTCGATGAACACTCGCTGGAGAGGCAAACTTAAGTTTACAGTCACATGTTACACTGTTGAGTGTCTAATGTGTTGAGGTGACAAAGCTGCAGAAATGTATTGTAGAATCCAGGTGGTGGTGAAGTGACGAAATAACCCATTGTAGATACAGGAGCTTTGATATCCACATGTTACGCGGCAGGATACATGGCAAATTGGAACGAATGAAGGCATAAACAAAGCCAGTGTGGTAGATGAGAAAATATTTGCATTACGAGGAAACAGCACTCGAATTCTTACTCAGGGTCACCACTGTGGAAATTCGGTTGGGTTGTAGCCCAAGGAAAACACACTTAATACTGTAAGACTCAATATTTTTTGTATTGGTAAGTACAAACATCCACACTACAGCAAGTCATAGAGCGAACTGAGTAAGCAAGATGGCATGGGCCATTAGAGAGTCAAGATCTTGCGATGATGGAGATATGTTGTTTGTACTTGTTTATGCCACAATCTTATTTTTGATATTGTGCTTTCTTTTTCCAAATTGTAATGTACTATGTATACTCACTTTTTCAGATGATTAATAATTAAAAATACAAAGATGCTACTTTAATTAAAATTTATGATGCAATACATGTTAATGAATTTTTCTATTTTTTAGTAGATGAAGAATTTAAATGAAAGAAAAAAGTGTTGCTCCTAGTGAGAATTGAACCAGTGACTAAGTCATTACAACATTTACATGGTGTGCACTCAGCTACCAACAACTCTCTTAATATATTTGAAATATTTCGGACTTAACAGTGCTCATAAATCTTTGAAATATGTAATGGGCTGTAGTATATTACTAGGTTATTCGCATAATGGTAGTACTTGAGACATTGTAAGTAGGTTTTTGTGGGATGGTTGACATCTGTCTTACAGTGTCTACCACTTCAGGTTTTTCATCTCCTGCATGGTGCTGTATTCACTATGTTGTCTCATCACTCAATGGAGTCAGTTTTGCACACATGGTCTCCCCTGCTTTGTAGCTAGGAGTAGTTTGGCAGCCAGCAGCTTTTGTATTCTATTTTCTGTGACTTTTCAGTAACACCCTGAGCCATCAACTCATCCTGTGTCCAAGCCAGTTCATTTAATTTCCTTGAGGTAGCAAGCACTTGGAATTTGACATATTATTAGTATGCTCGCATTTGCTGCAACTGTTGTCTAGAATAACTGTCTCACAGAGGCAGTGTTTTGCAGTGTTTCAAGACTGATGACAGGTAAGTAAGTGCAGTCGGATATGTGAAGACCCAAGTTCCAAACCATTAGGATTCATCCATTTGAGGTGTTGTGAAAATGAATATGTTACAGAGTGTCAATAAACATTGGAGTGAAAGTTGGGATCTGACTTAAAATCTGAAGATTGAGTCAACAGTAGGTTGGCATGCCTCCAGAAGGCAAACTCACTGTCTCTTCTGATTCCTCTGAGTCTGAATTGCTAACTCTTGATCAGTTGATTCTCTCAGTCTCTGACTGATTGGAACTCTCTTTCAATCTCTCATGGCTGCTCACATTACTCACTCACTGTCTGAGTGAGTCTCTCTGTATCTCATAATTTACAGTTTTCTTTCTCATCTCCCACACTTTTTCTCCTCCAGGGCACTGAATTTTCTGTTTTAATGGCTTTGTCATTTCTAGGCTGAATTTGAAATCCCACCCTTTTGCTGACCGACTTTCCATAACCATTCCTCATAATTTTCATGCAGAGTGACAGTTTTCGATCTTGCGGCAGCTGGCGTGTGACCTGGGAACTCCCATCTTTTTCTCATGTGCTGTATGTTGTGGCAGTTGCCAGTGTTGACTGTAGTATTCCCAGTGAATTGTTTCGAGCATTTGTTGACATTTGTCAAGAAATCAGCTACACAATAACAAACCCACTTGTTTGTAATGTGAACACTTGGACTTCATGTCTTAGGTATCTATGACTTAGCGGCATCCCTCTTTCTGTCTGTTGAACTTTAAACAGGGCAACTCCTCATGAGGAAGGCAAGTACCTTGGTTAAGCTGCCCTGTCTGGCACACTGGCTATGGTTTATAAGTCCCTTTTGTTCACAGTGAATGGTGGAGAAGTCTTACACTGTGTTATTTTTCTATTTCATATCCCCACAAATTGTTCCACTGAGATATTTGTATACATTGATTGATTCCAGCTGTGACTAGTTGGTATTGTTGTCATAGGCATGGAGTGATTCAACAGTATTGTAATCATAGGACACTACATTTTTTTCATTTTGTAAAGTGCACAATTTTACATTTCTGAGCACTTCAAACAAGTTTCCAATGTGAGACCTTAACTTTTCCCGGCTAATTGAATGTTCAAATAACTTACGGGTTTGCTGCCGGGTGACGTCGTCGACCACCGCCAATATTTCGACAGGAGCACACCCTGCAGTTGTGCCTTGAGAATGGCAGGGTGTGCTCCTGTCGAAATATCGGCGGTGGTCAACGATGTCACCCGGCTGCAAACCCGTAAGTTATTTGAAGTTCCCAATATTTGCATCACTTTGAAGTTTATCAGGAACTGAATGATTATTTGTGCCCTACAAAAATTCTGTGGTTACTATTATGACTACCAAACATCCCAACACACCCTGAAGCACACCTGAAACTGTTCTACAGATATGGATGACTCTCCGTACAAAATAATGTACTGCACCCTCCTTACCAAGAAATCCTCAACCCAGTACAAAATTTGGTTTAATACCTTACAAACGATGGAACTTTTGGTAATAGACATTGATATGATGCAGAGTCAGGTGCTTTTTAGAAGCCGAGAAATACTGCATCTGTATGACTGCTTTGTGATGTATGCCTTCGAGGATGTCATGTAGGGAAAGCACAAGTTGGGTTTTGCTTTACCAATGTCTTTGGAATACACACTGCTTAGCATGGGGGAGGTCATTCTGTTTGAGATTTCACATTTCAGCACAGGTTATGTGCTGAGAAACTATAACAGATGGATTTCGCAGTTACATGACAGTAGTTTTGTGGATAATATCTGCTACTCTTCTTGTAGCCAGATGTGCCCTGTGCTTTCTTTCAACCTGTGGGTGCTGTTTTTTTTGTTTGTGGGATCTGTGATACGTTTTGGTTAAAATAGGGTTTAACTCGGCCATAATTTATGTATAGAATCACAAAATGATTTCATCAGGTGCTGAGGCTTTATTCAGTTTTACAATTTCAGCTGCCTTTCAGTGCCACTGAGTCTAATAACTATAACATTCATCTTTGCAGTGGTGTGAGAATTAAACTGAGACAGCACTCCGGATTTGCATTGTAAAAGAACATTTCAAAATGGAGTTCAGCATTTCTGATTTTGTGTTTCTGTCCTAAATTTCAGTTACAATATTATGAATTTCATTTACAGTTTAATCTATGACTCTATGGTCCCTAACCTTGGTGTTACTGATAGTCTTCACATATGACCAGAATTTTTTCTGATAAAATTGTGCTTTGATAGTCCTTGCTGCCTATATGCAGTGTTCTTGTGACAGCCAAACTATTTTCTTTTAGCGTCCCTGTATCTGTAGCCTGATACTTTGTTTTATGCCTATTGTACAGCAGGCAATTTGTCTTTATAAATATCGCATCCAACATGAGCTTTTCTGCTAGATACATACCTATCCAGAGCATGGACAACTAATCTTTTAAATTCCACCACAGTTCTTCTACAAGCACCTGCCCAGAGCTAAATGTTCGAAGCTCCTCTTTGAGAAATGACACTACTGATTCTTTATCTGGCCTAGTGAAAATATAAATCTTTCTTCTAGTTTTTGTTACACTTAGTACTTTGTTAAGCATTGTTGCTGCAACTGTGTCATGGTCACTAATGCCAGTTTCAGTCTGGACATTCACAAAGCAGCCAGGTCTGTTTGTTACCATTACATCCAATATATTTCCATCATTAATGGGCTCCTTGGTAGTTTTCAGAGAAGACATTTAGTAATGTTTTGAAGAATGTCTTGTAACATCCATCATTTAAAGAACTGTAGTTAACCCAGGTGATGGTTGAATGAATCAAATCACCTCCAATGGTGATAGTATGATAGGAAATATCTGTGGTAGTGAACTGAGGTTTTTCTCTAAAGTGTTTGGTTACATCTGGGATAGTGTACAATGGTCAATAGAAATATCCAGTTATAAATTTCTGAACACCCTTGATACTAAGTCTCTCCCAAACAATCTTGCATGCAACTTCACTTTCTATCTTCGTAAATTTGAGTTTATTGT
This sequence comes from Schistocerca americana, assembly GCF_021461395.2. Classification (NCBI taxonomy): domain Eukaryota; kingdom Metazoa; phylum Arthropoda; class Insecta; order Orthoptera; family Acrididae; genus Schistocerca; species Schistocerca americana. Next base: position 432,599,370 of record NC_060120.1, on the reverse strand, counting down.
ACACTAAGGGGCCTGGGTTCGATTCCCAGCTGGGGCAGGAGATTTTCTCTGCTCAGGGACTGGCTGTTGTGTTGTCCTCATCATCATTTCACCCTCATCTGCGACGCGCAAGTCACCCAATGTAGCTCAATTGCAATAAGTAATTGTCCTCAGTGGCCGAACTTCCCCGAATGGGGGACTCCCAGCCCACTATTCCATACGCTCATTTCCATGAGTTTCTTGTATTCTGTGACAAATATTATACCACCATTTTCCATTAATGTATCCTTTCAGTATATACTTTGAGCACATTTGTTAATTTGAGCCTTTAGCCAGCTTTCTGTACCTAGTATTTTGTAAGCTCCACTGGTTTTTAGCAATGCTTCAAACAAGGGCTTTGTTGTGAATTCTTCAGCTGTTCATCACCATGATTTTAAAGCCATTCATCAAAAGAATTTTGATAGCATCATCTGTGAAGGGCATTTGTTTCGATATTATGTTGATGTCTCCAATAGCCCCCCCCCCCCCCCCTCTCCCGCCCCCTGGCCTGAGGTATTCCCGCCTGTTGTAAGAGGTGATTAAAAGGAGTTCCACACATTTCGGCCTTTATGTGATGGTCTCCTATAGGGTTTGACCTCCATTTTTCCAAAATTTCCCAAAGAGTGAGCCAGTTGTGGAAGGGCGCCTTACACGGTGCATGATGTCCATCGTGCATGGTGATCTTTGGCCCACTTTATCATTGTGGATTTTCAGTTCCACTCATCCTCCATCTGTGCAGTGTCGTTTTCTATGCCGACGATGACCATGGACTTCTTTGCACCTGATATCCAGCGCAGTAGCCAGTCCACTGTGGTAGGGCCGCCATGTACCCTATTGGTTGTAGCCCCCTGACTACACAGGGATCACTCTGCTGATGCCTGCACCGTTAGGTCCCCACGTATGCCAAGGAGTAGGTGCCTGTCACAATCGAGCATCGGGACTCTCGGCAGTGGCCATCCTGCCAGGTGGCTTTTGCTGCAGCTGGATGGTGCCTGTGGGGGAGGGCCCCTGGTAGGAGTGGGTGGCATCAGGGCGGATGATATGCCATGAAGCATAGTATGTCATCTCTTGCTGGTGGACCACAACCAGCAGTCTCGAAGCTTGAGGTCTAACTTCAATGCAAAAAAATACGACCCCAAATTGTTCCCCTCCCTGGCCACACCATGGGAGAAATGCCAGGCTAAGGATGGCAGCGAAGCTTATACGACCCGTTACCTCATATGTATGAGAGTTGATGGGAATCTTTCGTGTCCATGAAGCCTCAGTTTTTTGTGGAGAATTTAGGGGACAAGTTTGGGAAGGTGGAGGGATTGCCCAAAATGCGATCTGGGTCAGTCTTGATAAAAACGTCTGCCTGGTCATGGGCATTGCTCACCTGTTGTGACAAGTTGGGGGATGTTTTAGTTACCATCATGCCTCATAAGAGCTTAAATATGGTCCAGGGTATTATATTCCACAGGAAAATTCTTTTGCACTCTGACGACGAGCTGCGTGCCAATTTGGAGTGGTGAGGTGTTCATTTCATCTGGCATGTCCATTGGGGTCCAAGGGATAATCAGTTTGCCACCGGTGCCTTCATCTTGGCCTCCGAGGTGACCCATTACCTGAGAAGGTCAAGGTGATGGTCTACTGCTATGATGTCAAGCCCTATATCCCTCCCCTGATGCAGTGCTTTAAGTGCTGGAAGTTGGGGCATATGTCTTCCCGCTGTACTTCCAGTGTCATCTGTTGAGATTGTGGACGCCCTTCGCATCCAAATACTCCATGTGCCCCACTTCCTATCTGTGTCAACTGTGGAGAGCACCATTCCCCTTGTTCACCGGACTGTAGGATTCTACAAAAAGAAAGGAAAATAATGGAATACAAGACCCTGGACTGACTGACCTACACTGAGGCTAAGAGAAAATATGAGAGGCTACATCCTGTGCATATGACATCCACTTACATCACCGCTACGACAACAGTTCTAGCACCTTCCGTTACACCATGTACAGTTGGCTCTCAGAGCAGTCAGACTCGATTTGCCCCTTGATGGTTGGGGGCACTTCTATCCCAGCTGCTCCTGCACCACCTACTTCGAGAGCAACATCCCCCACAACCATCAGGGACATCAGTCCCCACTTCCCAGACAGAGAAGCGTAAGTCTTCTTCGACTCCTCTTGCTAGGAAGGGATCCCTTGGGTCACTTCTTTCCCAGGTTTCTACCAGTGGCAAAGCAGACACCTGCCAGTGGCTGTAGATGTTCATAGGGCTTCACGGTCCTCCTCAGTCCCTGGGATCAAATCAGTGAAGCCCTCCCAGCTGGAAAAACCTAAAGAGCAGTGAGAGAAACCCAAAAAGAAGAAGACCCCCAAGAACCGAGACATTTCGGTGGCACCCATACCACCACTACCTACCAGCTCTGCGTCTGAGGATAAATTGGAGATTCTGGCATCCGCTGAGGATTTAGATCTCGCTGGGCCCTCAGACACAATGGATGTTGATTGCACAGGTACTCAGTCTGTGGCGGCAAGTGACCCTGAGCATTTCATGCCTTCCCAGCCTCATGATAATGTCATCTTCCAGTGGAATTACTGTGGTTTTTCCACCACCTGGCTGAGCTACGGCAACTGTGTTAAGCTTTACACTTGCTTTCTGAATTGCCCTCCAGGAAACCTGGTTCCTGGCAATGTGAATCCCTGCCCTCCGCGGCTATAGAGGATATTACAAGAACCGTAGTGACTATAATAGAGTTTCAGGTTGAGTTTGCATCTATGTCCTGAACTCAGTATGTAGTGAACCTGTGCCTCTTCAAACTCCTCTTGAAGTTGTGGCTGTCAGGATAAGGACAATGCAGGAAATAATTGTCTGCAATGTATATCTTCCTTCAGATGGTGCAGTACCCCTGAACGTATTGGCTGCGCTGATTCATCAACTCTCTAAACCTTTTTTACTTTCGGGAGATTTTGACGCCCATAACCTCTTTTAGGGTGGCACCATGCTTACTGGCCAAGGTGGAGATGTTGAAAAGTTACTGTCTCAGCTCGACATCTGCCTCCTGAATACCCGGGCCACCACGCATTTCAGTGTGACTCATGGTACTTACTCGACCATTGATTTATCACTTTGCAGCCCAGGACTTATCCCATCTGTCCACTGGACAGCCCACGATGTGGCAGTGACCACTTCCCCATCTTCCTGTCACTCCCCCCACCTCATGCCCACGGACATCTGCCCAGATGGATTTGTTCACAGAGGCCATATTGAACAGCATTCCTTGCCATGATGGCTGCAGTGTATTCGGTGTGGAACTGGTGGCCATATCTCATGCTTTTGAGAGCACATCCGTTCATGCCCTGGTGAGTCATTTCTTCTCTGTACCGACTCCTTGAGCAGTCTCCAAGCTATTGACCTGTGCTACCCTCGCCATCCTTTGGTAGCAATCATCCAGGAGTCCATCTATGCTCTGGAATGGTCCAGTCATTCCGTGGTGTTTGTGTGGATGCCAGGACACATTGGAAGCCCAGGCAACAAATTTACTGACAGGCTTGCCAAACAGGCTATGCGGAAACCGCTTCTGGAGATCGGAATCTCTGAAACTGACCTGACCTGACCTGACCTGACCTGTATTATGCTGCAAGGCTTTTTGCCTTTGGGAGAATGGCATAGCCTCGGTATGCACAACAAACTGCGTGCCATTAAGGAGACTACGAGTGTGTGGAAGTCCTCCATGTGGGCCTGTCGCCGGGAGTCTGGGGACAATGACACAGATTTTGAATTTCATTAAGATTCTGTGACCAAGGCTGGTGTCTCTGTTTTCCTTGCCAGCTGCTGCCAGACGACAGGCATCATTAATTCCAACATGCTAAAAAACCTTTTGTTTGTTGCACCCGGTTCTCCCAGTGGCTGCTGGAACAGTCTCTTCATTGTGTTGAAGAGACTGTTTCCCATCTCTTGTCGCCATTTCTCTAAGGGGTACTATTATTCACCAGATGTTCAAAACGCTGACAATTAACAAGCCCCTACCTGTCTGCACTTGCTGTTGCTGACATGGGACACATCAAGTGTACTATGCTAATGTGTCTCACAGAGTGATTATTAACTTGCCATAAGAAATAAATATTCCTTTTTGTTTACTGTCCTTTCTTTGGTCTTGAAATATTGTCTGTAGTTTATTGATTTGTAAAGATATTGAGTACACAAAATGAAAATGTAAGATGGTATTTTATTCCAAACATAATATTTTTCCTACACTTTTTCTTCTTTTTAGGTTTGTTTCGAACAGTGAAGATTAATCTTTCACACAGAGATTTACGAAAAACTGTCCATGGTATTTTAAAGACGTGTAACTTACCAACTGCTTATGTAGAGAGGATACCTGAAAAATCTGAAACCACAAGTCCAAATGAATTCAAGTTCGATGCAGTAAAATTTGAACAGAACGATCCCATGTATGGAAGCTACATTCTTAAAAGTAAAATTAAAAAAGCAAAGGAAACAGAAACATTAAGGCAAGTGACAATTTTTTTGAAGACAATATTAATAGAGTATTAAGATGTACATTAAAGGGAGAAACAAAGTGTAGGGGTCAAAAGATGAAGAGAAGATGAAAGTGGAAAAAAAGATGTGCAATAAACAATGTACAGAGTTCATTCAGCATGTCGTATGTTATGTTGCTGCTCACTACAGATTGCGTGTGTTATTTCTTTTTTATATGTGTGTGTATATTTTAATTTATTTATACATACAGAATACAGATGTCAGGTATTTCTCTTCAATATGTTTTCATACAGCACAAGCATGTTAGCTTTGGTAGAAGGTACAAATTATTGTTAGCTACTGCAGAAGGTGATATTGATGATTGTTGATGTGTTTACAGTTGTAGGAAGTGGATACAAGGTAGACCTTTATACTATAAACACAAGGACATACAGTTCCATTGGTAAAATTCGTATACTTTTATTTACAATATGTACACATATTCAAGCAAGCAAAAGCAAATATTTAATTTCCTTTGTTGCATTTACAATTGTTGGACTGACTGAATACTGTCATTGTTTCTCCGACTAGTCATTTTTAGTAATTGAGGATTGTGGCACAGGCTTCGAAGGCAGTCTTCCAAGGTTCATAATATCTTCTGCGCCAGATCTCTGTGTGTTCTGTCTTATAAAGAAGTGTGGGAGGATACAGTTTGCTCTATTGAAGGCATGGCTATTAGCAGTGACTATCTGCATTTCTTGCACCACATTTTGGTCTTGCAGTGAGTGATGGAGATAATGAAATGAGCGAAGCATCCTCTAGCATCCAGTCAGGAGTTAATACAGTTGGCTGATTTTGGAGTTGTGGACTGGCAGTGTCATGTGTGGTCAGCATAAATGCTGTCAATCCCACAGCCAACTTAAATGATAGAATGTGCATAAATTTGTCAATTTTTGGTTATTAGACCATGTCCATCATTTAAATATTCACCAGAGTTTCCTGAATAACAGCTTAATCAGCTGGAGAAACTGCATTGTATTCAACATTCAAGAACAATGTCAAACTGTGGTCACTTTGAGAGCGGCTTCTGTTCAACTGCTCTTCTCATCTTAGATAAAACCCTGTTTTCTGACATTTGCATTTAATGGTCCGGTTGGCCAAGTTCCTCATGCATGCACAGAATATGCCATACACCATAAGGTGACTTGCAGGGTGTAGATGTAGACATAGAATTGGGCCACGTGGCAGGCAGCCTGTATTAGCTGCTCCTTCTCCCACTCCTGCAGCATTTGAATAGCCTGGTCTATAGCCTTTGTACAGTCCCTGTCCCATTACCACCATAATCCTTACTTCTCACTGTGAATACTATGTGACTGTACTCAACATTCACCATCTCCACGACCTTGCTGTCATGAGGCACTATCTTCCCTATGTTGTCCTGACATTGAACTGGTTGCTTGCATGCCACATTGTTATTTACTAGCAAGATTGCTAACTCACAAAGCAATATAAAAATACTGCAGGGCTATTATAGTGTGAATGACAGATATAGAAACAGCCAAGTCCATTTTGTCAGTTTCAGCATCTGGAGTGGGAATTAGAAGTTATCCATGGGTGCTGATGGCCTTCCCATATCCTTTACACACAGTATCCTACCCATTTACTCTAGGAATAGACTTCTTGTTCCATTTTGTCTTGTGCCACTAACAATCTCATTTCTGCTTTCAACTATCTAGCATACTTCCCTTAACCAATATCACTGAAGCCTGGAAAAGATCAGCCTTGTCCTTTTCCAAGGCTTTGCTACTTCTTGTTGTGCCTTGAGGAGATATACTACAAAACATCCTACAGTCATCATCCAAAGTTGTTTTCTATCAACCATCTAACCTACAGAATATTCTAGTTCACCCCTTGCCAGGCTGCTCCCTGTTTCACACTTGATGATCATTATCTTGTGAACAACTCAGGACAAGACTTTTCGAATACACTCTTTCATTGCCTCCTACTGCCACCTGTCACAGCATCTACAAATATCCCACCTCACCAAAGGTAATTACGTTTGGAAGCATCCATTACAAATAATAGATGTGCACTTTTTATGTAGGTATGGCAAAAAGTCAGCTGTTAACTCCATTGAATGACCATTGTCAAACTGTAGCTAAAAACAAACTTACCCATCTAGTTAATGAACTTGTTGCACCTCATACCATCAATGCCTTCATCAGGTCTTTCAATATTTGTGTCATTAAGATACTTCTCTACAACATAAGCCTCTCTGAACTTTGCAGGTGGGAATGGTTCCTCCACATCTTCCATTTTCACAATCTTTGCAATCCTCATATCTGCTTCCTCCCCACTCCATTGCTTTTACTTACCTGGTATTAGAGTCATCCCCTCTCTCTTTCAAATTAGATTCTAAGACTTGCTTTCTCTGCTGCTCCCCTTAACCATTAGCAGATAGTTTTGTATTATACAATGAGTTCCCTTTTGTTACCAGTAACAGTGAAGCTTTTTCATTTGATTACTGCTCCATTGTGCTTGTGTCAGTTTCTAAAATTATTTTAAAATATTTCTGTAGCTGTTGATTTTGCATTTTTTAGATATTTTTGCCTAGGATGAAGTTTGTGAGTATGTGCTACAGGTGATGATCAATGTGTGGATCTCGCATGTCTCAACAATACAGATACCTGTTCTGTAGTTGCAATCACAGCAAAGGAGAATCTGTGTAGATGTCCAGTCAGATGGGCTCAGATAGGCCAAACAATGCAAAGTTTTGTAGAAGTTTGAGGCAAGTTTTCTGTGTGCTTTTGGGGGTTCTAACTTCAAATTTTCAAAGTCCCACCAAAATTTTGCCCCAAAAATAGCCCAAAAAATGGAAAAAAACAGGAAAATGGTACCTTTTTTCAGTTTTTTGCTTATAGCTGCGAAACAGTGCAGTTTTCAGCATGCTGGCCATTTATAAAAATAAAGAGAATAAAATTTCCCACAAAACAGATCTCATTGATGTTTTTGTGAGGCCAACTGTGTGGTGTGTAGCACATTTGAAGTTGGTGCAATTTCAAAGCTGAGGAGTTGGGCCATCTCAGGACCTTATTCTGTGAATAGTAAAAATACCTTCAGTGGAGGTAATTAGACACACTGACTCTGTAAAATTGAAATATTTTGATGAAAGTGATAATTCAGTAGTTTTGGGAGCCATCAAGGACAACAGTATTTGGGTTTGCTTGCTGTTATCATCATCACAAACATCACTGGATACTGTTATTCTACATCAACATCCCCACCCGATCTACCGTGGTCATATGTCACATTCAGTCAACTGCCAGATACTCCTAGCTGGAATTGGTTCATGGAGGAAATTATCAAAGATATACCTTACCAATGAACCCTCATTTGTACGAAGTGTGAAGAGGATGAAACTTGTTTAAATTTTGTTTAAAATTATTGTATTAATAATATATCATGATAACAATAATAATTATTATTATTACCAAATTCCAAACAAAGCTTAATTATTGTCAGTATATAAGTTATTTGAACGTCTTTTAACTGTAGGAGTGATGAAAGCTTTCATTTTGCCATTTGAGTGAACATTATAGATGGGAAGTTGGGTTTTGATGGTGGCACCCAAAATTGTGGTAACTTCAACATGCGCTACATGCCATATAGATGGTCTGATGCAAAAAGTCACTCAAACCTAATTTATGGGAAATTTTACACTCTTAATTTTCATTCAAAGTCAACTTTGTTGAAAATTATTTCATTTGGCTGTAGGTGCTAGACTAACATGATTCCCTAAGAGGGGCAGTATTTCCAATGTGCTTATGGGGTCATATGACTACAGTGGTACTTGGAGGGTTAAATGATGTGTTTGGTGTATAAATGTCATCCTGTGATCTGTTTGGTGAATGCATCTTATAGTTCCAGATTTCAGTGCTCTCTATTCTGGCCGATGTAAATGTTGGTAGATGAATGGCCTATTTGAATTTCTTGTGTGGAAGCACAAAATAGTTTGTGATATGAGCGTCATCTAGAAGGCAGCTGATCATACTAAGAGTGGTGCCATGCTGAGACTGCTTGTGAGACTAGTGCTGTGTAAGGTGGCTGTCAGAAACACATCATCCCTCTCTGGAGGAGGGGGTGGGGGGGACAAGCTGATGCAGTTGCCTTCATTAGCCTGATTGATCAAGTGCTGTCCTTGTCCAGGTCCATTGGCTTGTCTATGGGGTGAGTTGCATCTTCCACATCCATCTGGTCATCACTGGTTGGCTACAGGTGGGCCTCACTGCTCGAGATGACACTGGTGGTGACTGCTGGCCGCATCTGTAGATACCCCAGATGGCCAGCTGCATTGAAGTCTTCTGAATATGAACAGTGTAGAAGTTCTGCCTATGTGTGAATGAGCATGTTGCAACTACATCTGATTGCTCTTGCATACTGTGACACTATGAAAAGTTTTTATTTGATACATGAGATAGCTGAGCTGCTGTATGTCTTTGCCTGGTACCCATACTTTCTTTCCAGGTTTGTACATTGTAATCAGTACTGGATCATTTATTTTAAAATACTTTTGTCTTAACTGCGATTAATGCTCTGGCCCTAAAACTGACATTAAAGTATGATTCATTTTCCCATGTAGCTTTCAGCTGGAGATTTTGCTCCATCTAGGGTGATTCTGTGCTGAGAAAGAAATAATGACAAAGCATTGTCTTTATTATACTGCTGAGTGAGCTTTGTCAGTTGCAACGTGAACACCCATAGAAATCTTTCTGTAAGTTTGTCAGATTTTTGTGTGGTTTTAAAGTATGAAGAGCCTTTCTTTTACGAAAAAGTCTGAGCTCTTGAGAAGAAAATTGATTGTCTTTGCCAGCAACTATTGCTTTCACAGTCCTTCAGTGGAGAAAACCTGTGACAAATTGTCAAGGATGAGCTGACTGGTATTTTTGACATACGTGGAATTTAGTGAGCATCAGGTATTAACTCTCTATCTATGCCTATGCTGTAGCTGTGCCCTCTGACAACATGTTTGACATGGACTATGCCCTAGTATCATTTGTATGGCATTTGAAGTTCTTTTGGATCTAAGCACTTCCAAAAAACCATTTGTGCCTTTACTGATTCTGAATGTACCAGAGTGACACCTTGTAACTGTGAGTGTGTGTGTCTCATACCAAATAAGATTTAACTTAAAGCTTATTAATCAACTTTCCATTTATAGGTCACTCCTCCTGAATGGACTGTTTAATGTTAGATAAAACTGGAACCTTTGACACATGCTTTGCAGTTAAGTTAGAATTCAATTGAAAATTTTCCACAGTGTCTTGACTGACTGAATCTAATGAAAAAATACATCTCCTGAAAAATCAAAATTTTTGTCCTGCTCAGTTGGCAGTTGTGAAAGCAACTCTGCATTCATGTGTTGCACTGTGGTGCTAAAAATTATTTCATGGTCATAATTGGAGAAAAGTAGTGCCCTCGCTGCAATTGTTGAGCTGTCCCATGGAATAGTACTATGTGGCTCAAAAATATCCACAAAAGCCTTGTGGACTGTGAGTAGAATGAATTTGTGGCTGTAGATATGACACTTTTTAACAGAAAAAATAACAACAAATGCTTCTTTCTCAATCTAACTGCAACTGTCAGTGTTTTTGATGAAAATGCTGCTGGCCATTTAAAACCACATTGTCAGTGCAACAGAGCAATGCCAAATTCCATATTTTGATGAATCGGCTGCTATTGTCAACGTTTTGTGTGTCATATGTTGTTAAACATTTGGCACTGAGCAAATTTTGTTTCAGGTTTTTGAATGCATGTTGGCATTCACTGTTCCAGTTCCATTTTGTGCCTTTGCTTAATAATTTGTGAAGTTGTGAAGTGATTCACTTATAGGTGCAACATGTGGGATAAACTTCCTATAGTGACTTATTTATTGTAATATGACACTTAATTGCTCGAAATCTTTGGCAGGAAGCAGCATTGGCCTGATGCTGTGAGTAAACAGAATGTTTCCTAAGTATTGTACTTTATGGTGACAGAGTATGCATTTGCTTTTATTATATTTAAAATCGGCTGCTTGCAAAATCTTGAAGACGGCTTCCATATCACATAATGGCTGGTCCGGAAATATGCCTTAGAAAGTTATGTCATCCAGGTAGTTCACAATGTAAGGAGACTTCCTAAGTAAATAATGCTGGAACAAACTTTCAGTAGAGATCATGAATATTTGTGTGTTGTCATCCAAAGGTATTTGTACATAGGACTCCTTGAGATCAAGTTTTGCGAAGTATATGGTCACCTTCACATCCCCCCTCCCACACACATGCACTAATTCAGACATCAGTTCTTCTGGTTTTGGAATTGGATAAGAATCAATGATAGATTACACATTTATTGTCACTTTGAAGTTTCCACAGGTCCATAATGTGCCATTTGGTTTCTGTACAACTACAATTGGTGTTGTCCAGTGATTGGTGGTTATGGATTCTATAATACCATTCAGTTTTGACTTTATTCTGTAATGCAAGGGAATTTTGTGTGCTTTGTAAAATTTTGATGCAGCATTCAGCTTCAGCAAGATGTGCGCTTGATAATCTTCAATGCTAGTTGTTGAGTTGAAAAAAAGTTATCATATTTTTGCAACACATGTTGCAGCTTTAAGATCAGAATTTCAGGATGAATCTGATTCACTCTTTCATGAATGGAGAAGCCAAGTGCATGGATGAGATCAAATTTGTTGCTTTTTGAGAACTGACATCTATGAATCTGGCCTGTCTGGTTAATTGCTTATGTGCAACATTTTTAACGAAACTGATGTTTAACTGGTACCTGTTGATCGCTTTAGCGAAATAGTGAACTTGAAATTCATGTAGTATCAATGATTCTAATTTCTTTTACATCTGTAGATAAATTATAGAAATTGACAAATGTCAATTTGAAATTTTGATGGCATGTTGTTAACATGAAGTGTTACAGAAAAAGCCTTATCATTTACTGAAAATATCACATTCATATTACATTATCATTGTGAAAAATTATTGATTTGTGCAGATTCATTGTAAACCTTATTTGAATTTTAATTCTGAATCACTTTTGTATTCCTGATTGTGAGTGTGTTATTTCGTTGCCTGATTCATTTAGCGTTACACACCCCTGATAGATGTCCTGACTTGTGATAATGATTAAACTGTTTTGAAAGAAACAATATTCTCACTTGTGATTACCCCGCCATGTGCACAAAATTTTTATTTAAACCTAGAGAATCTGTGTATGAAATTTAGATTCCATTGTGATCTTCACGTGCCTTGTGACTTGTTGGTGCAGCTGCCCTGATTGCGTGGCTGGACTGCCTGTCTCTGCACCACAGTCATCTGTGAGCATGTCAGTTAATACTTGTGTCTGTTCATATGCCCATATTAATGGCAGACAGTCTTGCAGAGACAGATTAATCAAGCTAAGCAGGTCTTTCTTTAATTTACTTGCTGCTGAGTGTGTGGTAAACATATTTTGAGAGAGAGATTCTGCATATGATGTTTTATTAATGAAATTTTTGCACTGAAACTTATACTCTGTAGTTAAGCCTTGTAACTGTGCTATCCACTCTTTGTAACCTCAGTTTGGTTTCTTATAACATCAAAGAAGTATGCTTGGCAGCTGAAACAAGTATTTGAGACTAAAAATATGATTACAGTTTATCTTCAATTGCTGAATAGGACAGAATCACTTGGTCAACTTCTGGACATAGTTTTTTCACTAATTGAAAGATATCTGCACCAGCATTAGAAATAAAGAAGGCCTTGTACTCAACATCATCTGATACCTGATGTATGATGAAATGTTGTTCTGGTATGAGAGTATAATTCAACCAGGCTTAAAGTTTCTGGTCAAATGCCAGATATAGCTCTTGCATATTGAGAAGTAGTTATAGCAGCAAAACTATTCGCTGCAGTAGTTCTGTTTGGACCATGTATGAAAAATATAAATCAGAACACTATAGAATATTCAATTAAATCTTCATGAAAAGGATTTGGGGTTAGCAGTTTCTACAAAGATCAGGAATCAATTGAATAGCTAAACTCAGTTATTGTCAATTACCACAGAAAATTCAATCCACTTGTCCAAAAGTTGTTTGCCATGTAAGATGTACTGGCAGAAATCCTTTCTGAAATCCTCTTGAAGTTTTTGCTTTCATTTATGGCACATTTCCTTGTCACTAATTTATGTAAAATTGGCAATGTGCTGTCTGCTTTTCCCTCACTGCCAGCTTATGTTACATAGACCAAAAATAGGTGTCCAATGCAAAAGTAGCAGGAAGCTACCAGTAATCCCTTACTGCAGGAAACCATTGCTATATGAAAGTGGCCTCCTTGCACACTAGTGACAGCCTCTCTAAAACAGAATCACCAATGGCACCACATAAGCACAATAACAATCATGTCTTAAAAAGATGTACATCACAAAATATACTCAGCTTTTTCTTTGTGAGAAGGATGGCACTGATGGAACTAATGTAATCTAACACAGTATATGATTAACACTAATGTAATTGAAATTCAGAGAGTTTAAGTTCAGGCTCTTGGTAGGTAAAAACCTTGACTGTCACTTTGACTTCTGTTCGACACTCATTGTAAATTGTCTGACATCTGGAGCTGTTGAATTTGAACTGATCAGAGTGGCTGACAAGTGAGTGATAATTGCTGGAACTGGCTGATGAGAATTGGCCGATAACTAGCTGTGTTGGTGTACAGCCACTTAAATCATTTATTTGGTGTATGAATATCATTCTGTGAAGTATGTGGCGCATGCATCAAACAGTTTTGGGTTTCAGCACTCTGTTTGTGGCAGATGTAACAATTGGTGGATGAATGGCCTATTTGAATGTCTTGTGGGGAAGCACAAAACAGGTCCTGGTATGTGTGCCACCTAGGAGGCGGCTGAACATGCTAAGTGTGATGCCATGTTGAGACTGCCTGTGAGTGTACTGTGGCTGGCAAAGGAGCAGCACTGTGAATAGCTGAAAGTAAGGGGAAAACTCCAGCTGTTATCGGAATCAGAATTTTGCTGTCTCATAACATATATGGTCAATTGATTTAGTCTACAGGAGCCTTGTCAGCTGATAACTGCAACAGATTATAAATTTTTATTATTATTTTATTAGCATGTAGTATAAATATTTATTACCATATGGTTCCATAGTATGAATTTAATTTTTTATTCTGCTCAGATTGTCAGACCATCATTAAAATCTTCTCAACAGCATAATAGCATTTCTGTACCAGAGTGCTATATAATTTTCTTTTTATTAACTAAATTTCAGCCTTTGAAAATTTGTGACTCTGGACTTGTTGCATATTTTTATTCCCGTATATTGTGGGGTCCATGCAGAAAGTGGAAGTGTGTGTTTAGAGAACATGAAACTTCCTTTATTTGTAGTTTCATATGTGTGCTAGAAATTATTTAGAAGAAACAGTTCAGGATTATTATTTTTTAAGAGAATTATTTCATGTAAGTGTAATGAAGAAACACATATTTTTGGGTCTCATAATAGTGGCTGACAAGATTCTTTTAGCCTTGCATTGCACTTGTTTCTGCAAGGTTAGTACTCTCAGCATGTTGCTAGTATTTTCCCAAAACACAATATCGTATCTTTTCAGGTAGTCTTTGTGGGAGGACCCTGATAGATTTCTGTCCAATTGCATTTATAAGAATTTGACATGTTCTGCTTCATTTTGTTCCTGTCTTCTGCACGAAATATGAATATCATTTGTTTTAGACTGTTTTATCTTAAACTGCAACAACGGCATTTTTTAGTATTTAACTTTAGGCCATTTGGATGGAAAAAGACGTCTAGGTTTACTAGAGCATTTGTGATATTTTCGGGGAATTGTTCTGTATTTTGATTTTCCATCAGTGCTGATGTATCATCAGCAAATAAAACTGAATGATGCTGATATGTTTATGGTCCCTCTGCTTTCTCTCTGTTTGATACAGCTTATGCCACAGCTCAGCACTACGCATAATTCCATACTTTTGGGAAGCTGCTGCAACTGTTTATGCGAACATCCACTATTCCAAAATATACAAACATAAGATGTTTCAAAAAAATTCAAGAGATGAGAAATACTAAATAACAAATAATTGATAGTGGTCAGGTCTGAAATGGCAACCCACAGCGTGCCAGCCAGTGATGCTAACCATTGTGCCACACTGCATGCGTTCTCACTGAAGCCATCTACAGCTCTCTTGATCTAGAACTTGTCAATGGTTCTCTTTATAGCGTCATCAGGGAATACTTGCATTCAGATCATGTTGTCATATCATTTTCACTATGATGAACATCAGTTGTAGCCCCTCCCATCAATGCTTCGTATTCATAAGTGGGGTCTTCAGTGTCCTTGAACAAGAACTCCACTGTCAATCTGCACCTTAGATCTGTAATAGTGCTTCATCTGAAAGATATAGGTGACATCTCTGCACCTTGTCTTCTTTATGAAGAGTCATAAACCTTCACTTCGTTTGTGACATCTGATAAGCGACAAAGTAGATGATAGGGCCCAAAGTAGTGTTTTAGTAACTTTTATGACAGTCTTGCATTCAGCAAAGGTGTAAAACTCTGTATAGGTATTGTATTGTATTGTATTTTTTATTGGTCCTGTTGTCTACATAGCAGCTTATGCATAAGACAGTGGACAAGTCAAGTTATAAATATACAGGCTGAAAGTCATTTCAAGGCATACATATTTAAGGTTACAATAATTCACTTTACACATAAGTATTTATATAACATATTTCATAAATTTAAATATTCTTCAATGGAGAAAAAGCAGTGATGCTGTAAATATGACTTTAGAGATTTTCCAAATGTATTGACCTCAGTGATAGCTTTTATGTTTGCAGGAAGTTTGTTATAAAGCTTAACTCTCATGTGAAAAGTACCTTTTTGGCACAGTGCTGTGCTGATTTGAGTCACATGTAAGTTTCTGTTTTGTCTGGTAAAGTGCTCATGTATATCACAGTTTTTTTGCAGTCTCCGGTCCTTGCCTATTACATTTAATTTAAAGAACAAAAGGGTTTCCATAATGTATACACATAGTAATGGAGGAATAGGAGATTTCTTAAACAGGGGTATACAAGAGTCTCTAGGCTTGCACCCAAACAAGATTCTAATGGCCCTTTTTTGTAGTTTAAAAGTGCTATTAGCTGTTTTAGAGTTTCCCCAGAAGGCGACACCATATCTAAGACGAGAATGAAAGTACGCATGATATGCGTTCAATACTGTTTTCTCACTACAGCATGATTTTAATGAACAAAGAAGGTAACATGTTTTGCTTAGTTCTGCATTGAGATATTCAATATGCTTATTCCATCTGATGTTACTCTGCAGCCAAAGTCCTAAGAATTTGATTTCAGTATTGTTACCAACTGGTTCGTCATTGATAGAGACTGATGGGATAAACATGTCCTTGTTAGGAATATTGTGGAATTTTAGAGCAATGGTTTTCTTACTGTTTATATCAAGCTGATTACTCTGTGCCCAGCTGCTAAGTTGTTTCGTGACACATGTTTTCTATGTGCTGTAACTGTTCATCGTCGTCTCCTTTTAGTAGAATTGTGGTGTCATCTGCAAATATGATTGTTTTTTGTGCATCAACATTTAAGCTTAGATCATTTATGTACAGAAGAAACAGAAGGGGTCCCAATACTGATCCTTGGGGTACACCACATTTAATTTGTTTATAGTCAGATAAGTGATTTCATACAGTGTTTTTAGTTCAATATTTGTGTGCTTGATGCACACTGCCTGCATACGATTAGTCAGGAAGGAACTGATCCACTTGTTGGACAGACCTCGAATACCATATCTTTCTAGCTTTGATAGCAGAATTTTATGGTCCACCATGTCAAAAGCTTTTGGCAAGTCAATAAAGACTCCTATTGTTTCCTGTTTTTTGTCCATCTGGTTAAGGATGGAATTGATGCACTCATAGACAGCAGTTGTCGTTGACCTCTTATTTCTGAATCCATGTTGTTCATTACATAGGATGCTGTTTTTATTTATAAATTTCATAAGTTTCTCATACATAACTTTTTCCAGTACTTTAGAGATGCAGGAGGAAATTGTGATGGGTCTGTAGCTATTTACATTGTCTTTATCCCCTCTTTTATATACAGGAATAACTTTTGATGTTTTCAACACATCAGGGAAAGTATCTGCCTGAAGTGAGCAGTCGCATAAGTGTGTGAGTACTTCAATTAGGTTTGATGCGCTCTTCTTTAACATTGTTGCAGGTATACCATCAATACCTGTCGATTTGGAATTTTTTAGTCCTTTTATTGCTTTAGCTACTTCATCTTGTGAAACAGAACTGATGTACATTGATCCTCTACATGCACTTATTTTATATTCATTTGCCTGGGTGCTCTTAAAGTTTGATTGTAACATATTATCAGCAACACCTGTGAAAAAGTTGTTAAGTGTGTTGGCTACTTCTAAGGGGTTTGTTACCTTTTTATTTTTATGTGATAGTGTTATATTTTTGCAAGGTTGTCTGTATTCTCCACATTCTTTTTTTATGACACTCCACATAGCCTTTGATTTATTAGCTGAATTATAAATGATTTCATCATTATGCATTATTTTTGCTGCTTTTATTACTTTTCTTAATGTTTTGGAGTATTTTTTATAGTATGCGCATAATACAGGTGAGGAATTTTTTGAGTTACATATTTCATGAAGTAGTCTTTTCTTCTGGCATGAAACCCTTATTCCCTTTGTGATCCAGCTGTTTGTTCTAGAGTTCCCCCTATAGTTAATGTTTTCAGTGGGAAGTTTCTGATACTCAGGTAGCTGCTTTTACTTCAGCCTTTAAATTGTAGGACGTAGCAAGGTTCAAAATGGTCTCCCTATTTCCACTATTCGTGAGGAAGTCAATATTGAATTCACCACAGATTATCAATTCACAATCCATTTTATTTACTCATTTTGTTAAAGAAAAGTTCAAAATTCCCGGATGGTGATCGGTAAACTGTAGCAAAAACCAGGTTGAACTGAGTAATTTTTATAGCTGCAATTTCATAATCCTTTTTGACATTTGACCTAGTTAAGTCAGGTAGTGTAATAAAATCTACATTATCCTCTGTGTAAATTGCTACCCCACCCTGCTTGATGTTTTTCCTGCAGTAGTAAGCAGCCAAGACAAATTTGTTTATTTTCATATTATGGATTAATTCTGGGTTAAGCCAGTGCTCAGAAATGCTTAACATGAAGATATCATTAAGTTCATGTGTTAATAGTACATTAATTTCATCGATCTTATTACGCAGGGATTGCACATTATGGTGATAAATTTTTAGTTCGGGTGTATTCACGATTTGGTAATTGGGAATCATATTTACAGCATCACATACCTCTAGTTTAAATTAGGAACGTCAGCAGTGTTGTATTTTCATTCTTCTTTCTTGTTTATTTTGTTGTCCTCGCTGTTGTTGGAAGGATGTTCAGGAAGCTGATAGATAGTTCTATCCCTTGCAAGTCTTTCTTTAATTATTTCATTAACACGATCACAAACAATTATTTTCCCTTCGTAGTTCAAATGCATTCCATGCTTCGTGTGCAGATTTCGATGCAGCTTGCTTATATCCAGTACATCGCACTTAGCGTATTGAGAACACAGTTTCCTTATTTTAATGCTTGTTTTCCGAATTTCTTTGTTTACATACAAACTATAAATCAGATCATGCCTATGAGGAAGTGTGGCAACTACTGTGTTTCTGCATTTATTAGCTTGTAAAAAAATTAGCAGCGTTTTCTCGCAAACCTCTGCTTCATTTTTTGCCACATTGTTTGAACCCATTATACAGACGATAAAGTCAATTTCTTGCATTAATTTCGTCTGAGAGTTAATGTCTTCAACATTTTTACATCCCGCTCCCGGTTTCACTACACTAGTCACTGCTACATCACGATTTTTCTCACGGGGCATGCTAGATAGATTTCTGTCTGTTAGTAATAGTACATTACTCTTTTTCCCGGATGATCTGTGTTTGTTGTTGACATTATTTGAATAAATGCTATTCATTTTCAGTTCACTGACTTTTTCAAGTTCATGATCATTTGGAGAGTCGTTATCACAGTCACTCGTTTGCAAAACATGATATTTGTTTTTTTCCAAAAAAGTGACAGTTTTAGCAGACTTTGTTGTTCTTTTTGTAATTGGAACACTATTTTTGTATGACACTTTTACCCACTCGGACGATATATTACTTTTGTCTTGCATCACTTCACTTAGTGTTGGCTTCGATCGTAGATCCCGATTTTCTTTCTTGAGTGAGTCAATATCGTTTCTTAAGGAACTGACTATGAATTGTAAGCTAGCAATTCGTTCTTTTAGCGTTGTTATTTCAGTGTTACAATTCTTACAAACTCCCTTTTTAACAGCATAACTATAACTATTTCTCAAGTTAGAATCACACACTTCTATACTCGTGGCCGTCTTGTTCCTCGTGGCCTTATTGTATCTTACTGGCCATCGCTTGGTATTATAACTCTTTCAGACTTCTCTTGCCTGTTCATAGGCTGTGTCCAAGGTATCTGTCTTGCTTATTCAGTCATGATGATGAAGTGTTTCACATAGTCATGTGAGTATCATCTAGCTGAGACAGGAAAAGTGTATCTATCATTCTTTCACCTTTGCAACTGTTGAGTGGAAAGAACAATGTGTGAAGCCTGTAGTGTCTTCCTTCACTGTATTACGTGCGATTGTCACTCTGGGTGTATTATATCCCAACCTCTCTGTTTGACATAGCTGTACATCAAGAGCTTATCTTACACCATCATACCAAAACACTCTGGGGCCATTAGTGTGTGAGTGATAGGCAGTTGCCATCCTCTGTGTGTTGTAACATGTAATTACCTCTGACACTGTGTGGGGCCGCAGTTAATAATCATATGCTCATTACTTCATTTTATCATTATGAAAAGACTCTTAAATTGTCCGTGTGTGCTTTCCACCTACCTTCGCTGTCTACAAGAGCCTGAAAACTGTATTTTGCCATCAGCTAGAAAGCGATCAAGAACATTCTGACCACAATTTCCAGTCTGCAAGTCCTCATGAGTCTTTGTACTCACTGAAAGAAAATGATCCTATTAGCTATTTACTCAGTGGGATCAGGAACTATGACAGCAAATAAAAGTTTTTGAGTTTTAACTGATGGATATATTCTGTAAAAGGCCACACTCACAAAATATAAGCCTTAGTATTGTTAACTAATATCACTATTGGAAACAGCACCATTTTTAGAGTTCAGAGGTGACATGTACGTGAAGTTCCAAGTAAAGTGGTCTATCGCCGTGACTCCTAATCACCAAAAGTTAATTACTCACCATAAAACTGGAAAATAATCTCACTACTTGCCACGCAGTTTTGTCAACATTACAGGTGGCACACAAACAGGTACTTCCGTGAAATCTTTGGGATCCAGTGTGGTGTACAGTCCTTGAGTCCCCTTCCTACTTTTACTGAAAATGCACTCAAATCTGCACAGCTCTGACTTCATACAGATACTGACAGTTTGATATCTTGGTGCGGTGTGTGTCCTACCACTGCCTCTCAGGTTGTATTTATATAGGAGCACAGCAAACTACCAAATGGAACGTGTGCTATCAAACACATTAGACACAGGTAGCAGTATCTAAATGGCCCCTTCCTTGGACTTGTATTAATTAATAGCTTTGTCATTTAACAATTTACAATCTTCTTATTGTTCTTATAAATACAATTAAGTTGGCTTTAGTCACTGACAAAGTGTTGTATCAAAAAACTCATGACAGTAAACTGTATTAACTGAATTTTATTTGTACTACCGGATATGGCCGTAAGCCCTCATTTGGTACAAAAAGCACTTAAAACATTTCATTTGTCATGAATATTGAAACACAAAGCATTGAATATTTTAATCCACATGAAACACATTATACAAAACTCATTCATAGCATTTACAAGCATGGCAGTCATCCTGTTCATAATGCATTATTTTGTAATTGTAAGTGAATCCTGTAATTATAACTTTCTGTTACAAATACAAATGATACTTAATCTACCATGAATAAGATTGTTTTCATCCCACATTTGTTTTTTAGTGAATAACTCGAAAACTAGTAGAGGTAGCTTTTGATGTCATATTTTAATGTTTTTACATGAAACTGAGGTTACATACAAATTTTGAGATTTCTGAGTCTAATGTTTAGCAGTTTCAGTTTTTCATAAAGATGTCGATTTTAACCAAAATATTGCACTGATCAAGTGGAGACTTGCAACTGTTAATTGTCCTTTGTTTGTTAAGCATATCACACTATGACAATGTGGCACTGGCAATAGTGAACTGGGGTAAGCCCAGGCACACTCACTCACCTCTGTACCTCTTACACTGATACAGTGTTTGTTTTGCCTCAACTAGTCCTGACAGAAAAACATTTCCACAATCCAAGATCATTGCATAGAGTGCTCTGTGCTTCACAATGATGCCTCATACAAGAAATCTTTGCAGTTGCTGGATCTTCAGCACAGCTGTGGTAACAGTGTAGTAGATGAGGTAGTCAGTGCAAACTATTATTCATTGATTTCAATTTTTCAACTTCAAGAACCTCCCCAGAACTTCAATTCCAATCCACTGGAATGCCACTGCTGCAAGTAGAATTGATATTAGGTGTTCTGGAGGTAGTTGGGGCACTTGTTTCTGTCACTGGCATTCCTTACAGGGGATCATACAGTGTTTAATGGATCAGTGAAGGCATACCCAGTTATACCAGTGTCTGATTAGACAGAGTTGTCGTGAATGCTGTGTGTTCAGTTGTTGGAGCGTCATGGAAATACTTTAGGATAGCTGGCCTTAGATGAGCAGGAATGACAAGCAACCATTTCTGATCGATTGGATAATAGTTCCTTATGTACAGTGTTCTGTTTATTAATTGGAATTCTCCTTTGGTTGGTTGCCCCATCATCAAGGCTTGAAGGGTTTTCATCAGTCCCTCTGTTCAGCACTAGTGTCATTTATTGAGATTTCATCCATTCTGCTGTGTTGCAGCAAAGGATTCCTTGAAAGGCCGTTGGCATCCTTGTGTTTGTGTTAGTTTTCGTTTACCACTGTGACATTTTACTACTGAAGCCTATGTGCCCATCTTGCCAATTGACCCTACAGATCCTTCAGGCTAATCAGGTATGATAGAGAACATTGGTCTGTCATAACAGTGAATAAATATTGTCGTAATGTGTTGATGACCCAAGCAACTGCAAAGCACTCAGTTCATCTTGGACTTGGAGAGAAGTCTGGAAGCATAAGCTACCAACTTTACAGTATCTTTCAGTATTTGCACAAGAACTGTACATATCCTGGATTGTTTCAGCTGTTCACATGAATGTTGATCTAGGCGTGAGTTGTGGCTGTTGATGTCACATGGATATCCAATGTTCTCCTTGATCACCTAGAATGCTTATGGTTGTTACTGGTATGTCCTTCATAACTTGAGTAGTTCTTTGCAATTGACAAAAGCTTCACAGTTTGACTGGGTATCTAGATTGCTGACTGGAACTTGTTGATGGCAGTGGTATAAAATCTTCATTGACAAACAATCAACCAGACCAATCTTTTTTACATGTGCTTATTGAAATAGCTTTTTTAATATGTACTCTAATCTCCTGTAGTCTGTGACTGTGAAATCTGTAGAAGTCCCATTTGAGAAGAACATTGTGATTGTTTTCATTACTGAAATATCTTTTCATGAAAATTTCTTCTTCCATATTCTTTATTTTCAGTAATTTGATAAGCATCAAGGTATGACATTTCTAAGTTCAAAGAGAACTCATCAATGTTATTAAATGTGTAATTTATTAAAGTATTGTCTCTGCATGTTGCTGTTCACTCATTTACCCTGCTAAAATCAGTAAAATTTAGGTTAAAACCAGAGTCTTGATTTAAGTCAATAAATCTAGTTGACCTGCTTGTTTTCCTCATTGTATCTGTGTTAAAATCATCAGAAGCTACATTTTTTCTTTTTTTGTGAGTTTATGTAGGAGGCACTGGAATTTACGTAAATATAATTTGGTTGCATCACTACCTGGAATCCTGTATATTGAGATGATGATAATATTCTGCCATCATAACTCTACACACCCTAAAATTTTCCATTTTATTTAAAACTGCTATAGAATGTATAGCCACTGATCAATTAGGCAAATGACGATGATATTTTTTTCTGAAAGAATAATTTGCAGAAAGTCAATTTTTGTGATTCTAGCTTGTGGATACGTTTCAAACAGGTTGTTTATGTTCCAGAATCCATTTAGAATGAAGATTACAAATTTACTGATGGCACCCTCTGAGATAAAATATTCTGGAGGTAAAATGTATAACCCCATTTGGATCTCCTAATGGGGCCTACTCAGGAGAACATTTTCATCCAAAGCAAAAACGAATCTAGCATTCAGGTCTCAGTTTTTATGTTAGATTCCTTAACTGTGTAAGTAGGTTGCAGAACTTTAAAAGAAAAATGGATAAGTTAAAGGTACGTCATGTGAATTAATGAAGAAGGAAGAAAAGAATTTCTGGTTAAATTACAAGAAGATTTTCTACACAAAACCTAATATGGCTAATGCAGGAGTAGGTCTAATAATGTGTAAGAAAAGTGAGCATGCAAATGAATTACTGTGAACAGTAACTGAATACATTATCATAGCCAAGACATACACAAAGTCCACACTCACCACATCAGTACCAGTATACATGCCTGGTAGTTCCCAGATAATGAAGAGAGTGAAAGTTTCTGACGAGTCAAAAGAAATAATTCAGGTTATTAAGGCAGGTGAAGATTTAGTTGTGATGGGGGACTGGAATGTGATTGTAGGAAAAGGAAGAGAAAGAAAAATAATAAAACATGGACTGTGTGAAAAGAATGAGATGGACCTAGCAGATTTTGCATAGAGCTCCATTTAATCTTTGTAAACGTGTGAGTTAGAATCATGAAAGAAGGTTGTATGTATAGAAGAGATCTGGAGATGCCAGAATGTTTCATACAGGTTATGTAATGGTAAGACAAAGATTTTAAAACTGGATTATTAAGTACAAAACAGTTCCAGGGACACATGTGGACTTTGACCATCATTTGCTCCTTATGAGTTGCAGATTAAAACTGGAAAATTAACAGAAAGTTAAAACTGAGGAGATGGCATGTGAGTAAATTGAAAGAACCTATGATTGTTTTTAGTTTCAAATGGAGTGTTGTGGTATGATTGACTGAAACAGGAGACAGGAATGCTGTCACATCAAACAACAATCAAGTACAAATGCAAAGGCATGGTCATCAGTAAAGTAAAATATGTAGAATTGAAAGCATGTTTGTCACTGACACAAATATACAGCCAAAACTGATCTCCTGGTCAGAGAGTGCAGCTATTTATACAATGTGCTAACATTACAAGCATAAGATATTTCAAGAACTTTCTAGAAATGTGATTGCTAAATAACAAATAATTAATGATGGTTGAGTTTGAACTGGCAACTTGCAACATGCCAGCCAGCAATGCTAATCACTACACTACACTGCATGCACACAGCTTGCAGCATTGCTCCCTCTCCTGAAGAAACAGTGATCCACTCGTAAAGAAGTTCTTATTGGAGTCAACTACAGCACCCTGGATCTAGATGTTGCCAGTGGTCCTCTGTATGATAGTGCTGGCAGATCCTCATGTTCTGGCCATGTTATGTCCTCTTCACTATGATGAGCATAGAAGGTTGTCCATACCATTGAGGCTTCATGGTCATTGAGTGGGTCTTCAGTTTCATTTAACCTCCCAGCTCTGATCTGCATCTCTGGACTGCCATAGCATCTCATATGGAGGACATGTATGGTGTGTCTGTGCTTTTGTTTTCTTGATGAAAGATCAAAACCCTCAACATCATGTGGAATGTCTGACAAACAATGATGTGCCCTAAGTAAGTAACTTTTCTGATAGTGATAAATAGGAATTTTTGCAGCCAAGTTCATGTATTGAAAAATTTTGTATTTCCTCAGTGACTGGTTTTGAAAGGTATTGTGGAAATACGAGGTGCATCCAGAAAGTAAGTTTCTCAATGTTGTTTCCTTTAAAGTAGATGTATTTGGCCAGGAAAATTGCACATGTGCAATAGATCTGTTGGTGTGACAATCAAATGCCAGCTTGACAGATCCCACCTGGTGCCAGTACTACATCAGCAGGGTCCAGAAGTGTTATCTCTGATTCATTCTCCCGCCACCTGTGAGGTTTGGTCAGTGATAAAGTTCCCTAATTCACAAAAAATAATGGCCTTCGAAATTCCCCTCAGCTCTGTCAGGTCTACGGACGGAACATCATGAACAAACACATAATGCGTTGCTGGTGTAGACTTTTTCCGAAGCTCATAAGTGTGTCCGTGTTGAAGAGTGCAGTGGGCAACTGTCCTTCATCAGTGATCACACCCAATCACCTGGTTGAGCTGGGCGGGGGAGGGGGGGGGGGGGGCACAGCACATCTTCGAGAAACATAGCTTCATGATCATTACGCAGCTCAGCAGCCATTTTCCACATATTTTGTGATCCTTGTAGCAGGAAATTGCCGCTAAGCACCTGATGTTTAAGAAATTGTGTGCTAGATGGGTGCTGAAAAACCTGACACCTGAGCACAAAACAAAATGCTTTGAAGCACCACCGACATTTCTGTAGTGGTATCATGCTGACGGTGAGGAGTTCCTCAACAGAATTGTTATGGGCATGAGACATGGATTTCTCATTTGACACTGGAAATCAAGCTGCAGTCAATGCATTGACATCACAGTGGATCTCTGGTCAAGACAAAATCCAAACGGATAAGTGTCGGTGCAGAAAGTGATGTGACTTTGCCATTCAGAACAAAAGGCATGGAATGCTTACTGCAGGTGTTGTGCTTCTCTGTGACAATGCTCTTCCTCATATGGATTGGCGCACAGCAGCTGTTTTGAAAAAATTTTGCTGGGAGCTGTTTGATCATCCACCATACAGTCCTGTTCTTGCTCCCCCCCAGTTTCCATCTTTTCTTGGACCTAAAGAAATTCCTGTCCTCTGGCCAGTGTTTTGACGATGATGAAGAGCTGAAGATGACTGTCACACACTGGTTCCATTCACAGACAGGATACTTCTACGTCTCAGGATTATAGAAATTGATCCCACGATATGGCAAGGCAGGTGTCTCATTTCTTTCAGTGACTGTTGAAAAATAGCTCAAAAATTGCTGTACCTGTTGTCAATAAAGTTTTTCCTGTAACTATGTTTTTTTTTTTTTAAAAAAAATGAGGAAACTTACTTTCTGGATTCACCTTGTAATACTACAGAATACCCAAAGATGACAGCTAGATATGTTGAAACTGGTCACTGAGCAAATAATAAATTTTTCAATGCAAGATCTTGGTTGCAAAGATCAGATTGCACCCAGCAACATGTGCAACATATATATTTTCTGATAGTCCCACTTTCTGCACAGATGTGAAAATCCATACCAAGTCTCCTGTGCAGTATCTCATTCCACACTTCCTCTTTCAACTCTACCAAGGGAATCCATTTTGCATAACCCATAGTTCTATTTGACTTATAGTTGTTGTGCTAATTATGATGGTTGATCACAGTTCAATAAAATAGCTATCAGTGGTGAAGATACTCAAAAGTGAAATAAACATCTCAGTTTATAATTAAAATTCTAGCATGTTAATGATTGTAATTTTAACAGTTTTTCCCAGAATTCTGGACAAAATGGAGTAAAAATTGGAGTTGTTATTAGAAACATACAAAGAAAGTGATGAAATCAAACTCATGAGTAATAAAATTTTTGTAATCAGGTCTATGTAGGAACTACAAAAATTAGTATTCATGAAAATAATCAATTTTTGAAGATACAGTGTAAGTGGATAGATTAAAAATCTACTCACCAAGAAGCAGCAGGAGAACACACACAAGAAAGATATTACAGCTTGCAAGCTTTCAGAGCCAGTGACTCCTTACAGCAGAAGGGTTGAAGGAGAAGGTAGAGGGGTGAAGGAAAAGGACTGGTGAGTTTAGAAAAAGGAGTAGAGTTTGGAAAAGTCATCCAGAACCCTGGGTCGGGGGAGACTTACCATCAGTTTCTCAGGGAATTAACAAGTCTCTTAAGTACTTCCCCCATTCCCCTCCTCTTCTGCTCCAAAGGCCTCACCAGGGTAAAAAAGATTGAAGAAGAAAGAGGAAAGTTCAGCTGTAAGATTGATTTGGTACTACTGTAGAATGTCAGTGAATTCAGATTTCATGTGGAGGAATATATTTGGCACTGGTGCCATAGTGCTAAAAGGTTATATCCTTTCCCACGCAGCACAACCATACAGTCAGTCATGTATCAATTCATGTGCATTATAGGATAACCATGACCTTCACAAGCAACTGCATGAATGTTTAGATCAAGTGGCTGTCACTGAACTCATTACAAACCCCCAAACATACATCTTATGTAGAAATTTGGTGCGTACAGTTTCTTCTGGGGACTCAGGTACCAGCTGCTCCAGGAGCTGACCTTATTATCAGCAAAGTGATATGTAATGAACTCAGCAGAGCATGCACTTAAGCATTGGAAAAAGTTCGTGTTAATGCTGAGCTTTCAATCCATCTATACACTGTTCATCCTCAATGACTCTATTCTACACAGTGGTGAGTGCTTAATGATTTTCACTTTATTTGTGACCTCCCAATATAGTTTCATGTACTGGACAGGACAGTGTCTGAAAGTAAGCTATAGAGATGGGTGCTCAGCAAGATGAGTTGGATGCTGTATAACAAACATTCACAGGGCCAGTTAGGCTTCCATTGTACAGTGTTCTGTCCAGGCTGACCTCTGGTGAGTGAAAAGAGTTGTTCCAAAATAGTGGGCAAATGAGTGACTCTGTGGAGATTCAGCTGCCTTCAGAATAAGAGAAATGCTGTATGGTTGTGTTATTAAGGAGAACAGAAGAGATTGTTACTGTGTTCAGTGACTTCTCTGCTCTTTAGGGAAAAGCTATATTTTAAATTCTGGTATATTACTTTATGCATATAAAGACATTAGTATCATGGGTATGAATGCTAGTATCAACAGTACCATCACTTGTCTAATTTTACTCTCAATTTTTATTTTCTCATGTAATTATTTAGCTACACCTTATATTACTGACAAGTAGTACAATATTTGCCGTATTATCTAGTATTTCTGAAGATCTTAGATAGCAGATCAACCAAAACTGTGACCTAAAAATCTACATCTACATCTAAACTCTGCAAGTGGAGCATAATTATGGTACCATTGCCATTTTCCCACCTTTCTGTCCCATTTGCAAATGGAGTGTGGGAATGATGCTAGTCGTACACCTCCACATATGCTCTAATATCCCTCATTTTCTGATTGTGGTCATGCAGTGAGGTTTCACAGGAGTAATACATTGCCTGTCTCTTCTCCCATTGTATGCTCTCAGGACTTTAACATTAATTTTCTCCATGATGCATAATGTTCCTCTTGTAGCATTGCTACTGCTCTTTGATTAGTAATCCCGTAATGCAGTCGAGTTTACGTGAACTCATGATGAAAAGCATTGCTCAACCCCCTTGTCCTAAATAACGTTTCCGGTTTGGCTTTATTTGTGCACCAGAAGCCACTTCTCTCAGACTATTCCTATTTTTCTTAAACAGTAGGTATAAATGAAATCAGGTCTGCAATGAACTCTTAGTAGCATGGTTTGTCAGTCTTACTTGTAATACAATATTTACACAGAAGAAATGTTTGGTATGGTTACAAAAATTTCCCCCACACTTAGAATTTCTTCTGACATCAAGGAAATTCTATCATGAAGAATTCTCCCAATATTTTTTAAACATGGTGTGAATGAGATGCATTATTTTTATATTCATAGAAAATTTCTCCATTTCCTATTTTCCATTGCTCCATTTAGAGTGTATTGTAAACTCACAAAAACAGGTTTCAACATTAATTGGTTACATTTTGTTGGTCCCTGACTTTAGAGAATGTGAGTGCTAAGAGTACAGCCATCTGTTTACATCCGCAACCTTACTGTTTCTGACCTAACCACTTTACTGTTTTGGAAATTTGAACTTTCTCTTAATAATAAAGTAAGTGACAGATCTCAGTAATCCACAGGGTCTACAAACTGCAGACAGCAGTTTCCTGCACTTGTACTGCTAAGTGCTGATTTTGTGTTTATCTAAGGTCTCGTTATTTTATTCGTGTATATGTTAAGTCATACAGCTTTCTGGAAGATGGTGTGTTTAGTTAATAAATTACATAATGGTTGCTTCAGTCCTTCAGAGCAAGCTAAGATAGTTTTGCTCATTTTTAATTACAGACAAACTTAATAGTGCTTTCAGTATAATTTGAATTGCTGCCTGTTATGGTTTATGATTTTGCTGTAAATATTTTCAGCTTGCAGTGACTTGTTATCAGTTGTGAGTTAAATGCCTGTGTGTTACACAGTGTAGAGACAAAAACTGTAGAGGAAGACAGAGATTGGAATATATCCAGCAAATAATTGAGGATGTAGATTGCATGTGTTATTCTGAGATGAAGAGGTTGCTACAGGAGAGGATTTCGTGGCAGGTCACATCACACCACTCAGAAGACTGATGACTCGGAAAATATACATCGGGCCATCAGTCTTCTGAGTGGTGTGATGTGACCCGCCACGAATTCCTCTCCTGTGCCAACCTCTCCATCTCAGAATAACACATGCAATCTACATCCTCAATTATATGCTGGATGTATTCCAGTCTCTGTTTTCCTCTACAGATTTTGCCCTCTACAGCTCCCTCTAGTACCATGGAAGTAATTCCACGATGTGTTAACTGATGTCCTATCATCCTGTCCCTTCTCCTTGTCAGTGTACAAAATGTACAAATTTTTAAATTTTTGTAGGTCCTGGCTGGAGGAAAATGTAACTGTGGCTCGAGAGAAGCTGGCTGCTAGAAAGCCTGTAAGAACAGAAATTGTAAGACTACAGGATACATTAAGAAAATCTTTGGGCCTTAAAGCAATATTGTGGGACTGTGGCTGGAATGTGACACACTTTCGTGGTTGCTTACAAAGTTTCCAGGCGTTGGTACGAAACCATCCTGAAATTGTTGGCGCTCTACAAGGTTGAATATTTATAAAGTATTTGTTCTGATTTCAACTATGGTTTTACTTAATAAATTTTGTTTTTCCTGTTTAAGTGTACTGTACCCACTTTATCTAGTATTATATTCAGACTTTTTAAATTTTATCTCAAAATGTTATGTGTGTGCATTAATAGAAGTTTAGAGGTAGTGATGATGATGTGGTAATATTACTTGGTGTATGTGCAGTTATAATAAGAGCTCAGGCAGCTCCAGTTACAGAAGAGTAGAGCAAAAAGAGAAGAGTGGATCTTTGGTCGTCATGGTTGTATGGCCAGTAAATCACATAAGGTTTGTGTTCTTTTGGATATGTCCAAAAGAATAGACACCATATATCAAAATAGGTATGTATTACAAAACAGGTAGTGGCTCTGGCCTTGCATTGTTCTGAAGCAATGCAGTGAGAGTGCCTCATATAGTGCCAAAGTGATGGTGTAAAGGCCTGGTGATGCTTGATTGAGTGGAGCTGCTCACAGGATAACATTAATGTTTGAAACTTGAACAACAAGAACAAGGGGACATCCTTTGAGTGCAATATGGATGGACTGTTCACCATGGGGCCAAAATGAGAATTATAGGTTCATACATTCTGTATTGATTGTGTTATTATGATGTAAATTAGAAATTTTTCAATTTACCAGCTCTTACAGTTATAGCAAAATACCTGTGTACTACAAAAACCACTGACAAAATGAACTTTCCTGTTCTCTTTAAGTAAAATATTAAATGCAGCTTCATAATTTCAAGAGGGGATAAAGAACTCCCTAGGTTTCATCAGAGTTGGAATTACATGTGATTTTTAACCACATGCTTAGGCAGCTGACAGAATGATAAGTGGTTAAATAGGTATGTCACGTTCTGTTTAATGAGCTATGCCAATTTTATAATTAATATTTGGTTAAGAAAGTTGAAATTGAATAATGAAGTCAACTGGCAGGTCGCAGCACACTATTACCTATTATGTTTAAAACTATTTAAGTCAGTAAGTATCTAATAAGCTTTAAAATGCTGTAAGGTTACTCAAAAATATTTGCTTGGTTTTTGTGAATTTCTTTGTCGTTTCTTGTCATGGTGTGTTTGTGGATTGTCCCATCATATCATGGCCTGATAAATGAACAAAATTTATTTTTGTATATGGTAGATACTACTAGAGTCTTTTAATGGTCAGTCAGAACAGTAAGGAGTAATAAAATGTGAACCTCTGATACATACCATAGAGTACGTATGTACAACACAACTTTGACATACCTGTCATGTTTCATCAATTGAATCTTAAGCTTTGTCAATTAAAAACTTAATGCCAACAAATAACCTACAGGCATAAGGCTAGAACTGTAGTGTCAAGCCAAACAGTCTGCACTGCAGAAGAAGACATGGCATCCGTTAGAGGGCATTGGACCCCAGTATGTCTGCAGAGTGCCATCTCTTTCCATGGCTTATGTGGAAAGTACTGGTTAATTAAGCAACTTAGTATACATGATTCAAAAACCTGACATTATTCAGTGGTCCACAATCCAGATCACTGGCATTTTTTTTACAAGGAATATACTGAACAACATTACAGGATAAAATTGTTTGTATTCATTATAAATATGTGTAAAAGTAAAAGTTGAAGAAATCCTGTATAAAAATGCCTACACATCCTGCAATAACTTATTTGTCTAATATACAAATATGTGTTTTATGATAGGACCATAGCACATATCAAGTTCATACATAAAATGTGGATCACTTACTTTACGAAGCGCAATATGTTACTCACATCAGGTCACTGTAATAGATTTATTATTTCATGAAGATATTTTGGCTCTAAGAACAAGAAACTTTAAAAAGAGATTGAATTAAATCGTATGTTCCTGAGGCGACTCAGTAAAGTAAGCGTCTTATTCATTTTGATTGAGAATTAAATCATATGTTTCCAAAGTAATTCAGGAAAGTAAGCGTCTTATTCATTTTGACTGAGAAGCAATCCATCAAATATTCCAAAAAATCAGTCCCAGGTATTTTTTGGGTGTTCATTCATCACACTAGCAAGAGTTTAATGTTTGTCATTGTAAATTTCTAACTCTTCTAATGTATCTAAAGTATTACTCTTATTCTCAGTGTGCAATACAGTAAGCTATTTTTCCATTTCTATTAGCTTATGGTTATGCTGTTGTAGATGTGCTCCCAGGGGCCGTTGCTTATGTAGCCATGTTCCCTAAACTGTTTTCCAATTTCTCTGTTTGTCTGCAAAATATAGTAGCAGCTGCATGAACTGTATTTAATTGTATGTACTCCTGCATTACAGTTAATTAATTTAGGGTGTTCCAAACTGAGGTGTAGAAATTGCCCTAACTTTTTATTGTCTGGAAACCTGCCTGTATGTTCTGTTTCCTGAAATCATTTGTAACTTTTTCAGGTAATGAACCATAATATGGCAGAGATATTTTATTAGTATTAAATTTACAAAGGATTTTTATTTTCTATTTTCCTAAACACTTTTTCACCAATCTTTCTATTATCACTTTCCCTGTAGCCATTCGCCTTGCATATCTGAATAATGATGCCAATTTCTCTATTCTTATCTTCCTGATCTAATTGAAACTTAGCATGCTGTGATCATGGATAAAATCATCTGCTGGAATAATTATGTCAGAGGTGATTGAATTGCAAAAGATGTTGGGTACAAGGCTCGAACCTAGACCATTAGGTCAAGAAAATTGAGTGAACTGTTTTGTTCCAGTTCTTTCATAAACGTTCTTTAGCGCACAAGGAATTTAAAGGAACATCCATCTCTGCAATTCATTCTACACTACCACTGAAGAATTTTAAAATGTTGACTACATGTCTCCTGTATAAAAAGATTTTCTTGCACAGTTCACTATTGGTTTGGAGAAATTTGCCTTCTAATTTGTTCATGAAAATCTTTGAGAGTGTATCTGAGAGACTTGAATCTATTGTCAATCCCTTGTTTTGACAGTATGTTTTTTTGATTGAAAGAGAAATAGTTAAAAGGTAGTGTTAATTTTGTAAGCTCAAATGCAGACAGATTCGAAACACAATCCTCAATGGATACATTTTTGTATAGGCTATTTATGTCAGAAGTAAGTAATGTACTATTTTCTGGTAAAACAATATCTTTTATGGCCTGAATCATTTCCTAACTATTTTTTAAACTATATGGTTTGTGAAATGTGTAAAGTTCTTTAATCTTTGGTTGGCACAACCTGTTTACGTAATAGTTTGGGCTCTTCCACGCACCAATAGTGGGACGAATATGGGCATTATCTTTGTGCAGCTTGATCTGTGCTTTTAAGAAAGGCATTTTAGGGTTGATCATTATTGGACTTTCTTCTCTCCAGTTTGAGTTTAGCAGTACATTCGAGTTGTTAATGGCCATTCTCATTTCATTGGCAAAAGTCTTTACTTCTACAAAATCATTTTCTTCAAATTTTTTATTTTTACTTTAGCAGTGTGTATATCATAATTAATTAACACTGACATATTACTCTAGTTACAGTTACATTATTTTGGCACACAAATACTTTCACACGGTAACCACCATACTGGCTTGTACAAATTTGGGTGCCTTTGCAATTTCACATTCTCTTTTCTCTTTGCCAATAAATTTTTTGGACACCTAATCACTTATCTTTGTTGGGAAGTTATAATTTATCCCCCTATTCAGAATGATAAACTCTATCAGGAAATGATGTATTTGTTAAGTTCACAACACATGCTGGTGAGTTGAGTGATTTTTCCACCAATGCCTGTGTTGTATTATTTCTATTTCATTAGACACAAAATGAGAAATAAAGTTGAAAATATTCCTGGAAACCAGAGGTTTGAGATCGGCCTTGAGCTAACATAGTAGTTCTTCAGTTGCACACATTGCCAAATATTTTTGCTTGTGCCTGCTCCAATTTCACTTCTAATCCATAGCACGTAAAATTTTTTAAGACATTATGTATTGTATGATCTTTTACATAAAGTGGCTCTGGTGTAAATTAGTGTAATGTCATGACTTATAAGTGTTTTATTAAACTTGATTAACAGAATGGTCATTATGTTCTTTTCATGCAATACGAACTACAAGCCTCCTTTTTTGTCTGGCTAGGTGCTATGATTTTCGTTCCAATTTAAATTTAAATAATCTATGAGAGTCTTACAATTACATCTACAAAATTACAAGGGATGCTCTGTAACAGCTCTCATAAATTGACGACAATCTTAGATATTTGAGACACCGTAAGTTAGCATGAATACCAGCATAATGTTACAAGACATGCAAGTATTATAAACATAAGGCTCATTACAGTTTTCGTATGCTTGCAGAGGAGATATATGCTCTGTGGGAGATATTGCACAGAGACACTGAAAATGTCATTGCTTACATAGACAGTATGCAAGAAGAACAAATGTTAAAACCAGTAATGTTGAGAGTGTTGTGGGAATCGCAGTAGTGACCAAAATAGTGAGGCACAGCTTCGGCTAAGTAACATGCTCCAGTTCGTGCCTCAGAAATTGATATAATGACTGGATTAATGTGTTGTCAGTATCATCAGGTAGTTGCGGCAGCATTTTGTGATGTTCCAGAGGGAATAAAATTGTGACAGATGTAGTTTATATCTACAAGACTACTTTGCAATTCACAGTTAAGTGCCTGGCAGAGGGTTCATTGAATCACCTTCTAGCTATTTCTCTGCAGTTCCATTCTCGAACTGCACGTGGAGGGAAGGAATTAAATTTTTCATGTGAGCTGTGATTTCTCTTATTTTATTATGATGATTATTTCCCCCTATGCAGGTGCACCAACAAAATATTTTCACATTTGGAGGAAAAAGTTGGTGATTGAAATTTCATGAGAATGATTGCAACACCAGTTTTTGCATATCATGACTATTCATTTATTTCCATGTCAAGTTCCAATGGACCAAATTTAGGACCAAATCTCCAAGGTCATGGAATGTGTCAGTACCTGAAATTACAACATAAAGGTAATAACAGATAAAAATAAAATGTTTATGAACCAGAAAAAAGTCAAACCATAAGGTTAAGTAAATGCAAACAACAATACAACAAGAATCAGCTTACTGTTTCAAGGAACTCCTCGACAGAATAGAAGGAGTGACCCATGAGGAAACTCTTCAGTTTTGATTTGAAAGCGCGTGGATTACTGCTAAGATTTTTTAATTCGAATGGTAGCTTATTGAAAATGGATGCAGCAGTATACTGCACACTTTTGTGCACAAGAGTTACGGAAGCCCGATCCAAATGCTGGTTTCAGTTCTGCCGAGTATTAACTGAGTGAAAGCTGCTTATTCTTGGGAATAAGCTAATATTGTTAACAAGAAATGACAGTAATATATAATAGAGGGAAACATTCCACGTGGGAAAAATTATATATAAAAACAAAGATGAGGTGACTTACCAAACGGCTTCGTCAGGAAAGAGGGAAGGAGAGGGAAAGACGAAAGGATGTGGTTCCATCAGATTCACCTGGTCCTACTCCAAATCCCATGCCACTTTCCTTGACGTTGACCTCCAACTGTCCAATGGCCAGCTTCACACATCCGTCCACATCAAACCCACCAACAAGCAACAGTACCTCCATTATGACAGCTGCCACCCATTCCACATCAAACGGTCCCTTCCCTACAGCCTAGGTCTTCGTGGCAAACTAATCTGCTCCAGTCCGGAATCCCTGAACCATTACACCAACAACCTGAAATCAGCTTTCCCATCCCACAACTACCCTCCCGGCCTGGTACAGAAGCAAATAACCAGAGCCACTTCCTTATCCTCTCAAACCCAGAACCTCCCACAGAAGAACCACAAAAGTGCCCCACTTGTGACAGGATACTTTCTGGGACTGGATCAGACTCTGAATGTGGCTCTCCAGCAGGGATACGACTTCCTCAAATCCTGCCCTGAAATGAGATCCATCCTTCATGAAATCCTCCCCACTCCACCAAGAGTGTCTTTCCGCCATCCACCTAACCTTCGTAACCTCTTAGTTCATCCCTATGAAATCCCCAAACCACCTTCCCTACCCTCTGGCTCCTACCCTTGTAACCGCCCCCGGTGTAAAACCTGTCCCATACACCCTCCCACTACCACCTACTCCAGTCCTGTAACCCGGAAGGTGTACACGATCAAAGGCAGAGCCACGTGTGAAAGCACCCACGTTATTACCAACTGACCTGCCTACACTGTGAAGCTTTCTATGTGGGAATGACCAGCAACAAACTGTCCATTCACATGAATGGACACAGGCAGACAGTGTTTGTTGGTAATGAGGATCACCCTGTGGCTAAACATGCCTTGGTGCACAGCCAGCACATCTTGGCACAGTGTTACACCGTCCAGGTTATCTGGATACTTCCCACTAACACCAACCTGTCAGAACTCCGGAGATGGGAACTTGCCCTTCAGTATATCCTCTCTTCTCATTATCCACCAGGCCTCAATCTCCACTAATTTCTAATTTCAATTTGCCGCCACTCATACCTCACCTATCTTTCAACAACATCTTTGCCTCTGTACTTCCGCCTCAACTGACATCTCTGCCCAAACTCTTTGCCCTTACAAATGTCTGCTTGTGTCTGTGTATGTGCGGATGGATATGTGTGTGTGTGTGTGTGTGTGTGTGTGTGTGTGTGCGAGTGTATACATGTCCTTTTTTCCCCCTAAGGTAAGTCTTTCCGCTCCCGGGATTGGAATGACTCCTTACCCTCTCCCTTAAAACCCACATCCTTTCGTCTTTCCCTCTCCTTCCCTCTTTCCTGACGAAGCAGCTGTTGGTTGCGAAAGCTTGAATTTTGTGTGTATGTTTGTGTTTATTTGTGTGTCTATTGACCTGCTCCTTTTAGAATGGGACATAAGACATAAGCGAATGAAAATAAGCAAAGTAGACTAATTTTCGTGTTGAACTATCAGCTACTTCAGATACCATACAAATAGTAAATATGGCAGCATAAAGTCTTTGAGCAAGATCCTGAACATGAGCTTTCCACGACAGTTTACTATCTATCTGAACACCTAGAAATTTGAACTGATCAGTTTCACTGATCATATGCCCATTCTGTAAAATTAAAATGTTAGATTTTGTTGAATGTGTGTTAGAAATTGTAAAAACTTAGTCTTACTGTGATTTGGTGTTAGTTTATTTTCTACTTAGGTCATGAACTGCACTATTTGAAACTGAGCCAGTGTTGCACACAACATCCTTTACTATCAAGCTAGTGTCATCAGCAAACAGAAATATTTTAGAGTTACCCGTAATACTAGAGGGCATATCATGCCCTGGGGCACATCTCATTTGACCATACCCCATTCAGACCCCATATCACAGCCATTCTCAACATTGTGAATAATGACCTTTTGCTGTCTGTTGCTAAAGTAAGAGGTGAACCAATTGTGAGCTACTCCCTGTATTCCATAATGGGCCAACTTATGGAGCAATATTTTGTGATCAGTACAATCAAACGCCTTAGTTAAATAAAAAATATGCCTTGTGTTCAAAACCTTTTGTTTAACCCATCCAGTACCTCACAAAGAAAAGAGAGTATAGCTTTTTCAGTTGTTAAGTGACTTCTAAAGCCGATCTGTACATTTGATAGCAAATTGTGTGATAAAAAATGATCAATTATCCTTGTATATACAGCCTTTTTGATAACTTTAGCAAACACTGATGGCATAGAAATAAGTCTAAAATTCTCTACATTATCCCTTTCTCCCTTTTTATAAAGCGGCTTCACTACTGAGTATTTTAGTCATTTAGGAAACTGCCCATTCCTAAAGGAAAAATTACAAATATGACTAAATACAGGGCTAACATGTGCAGCACAGTACTTTAATATTCTGCTAGGCACTCCATCATAACGATAAGAGTCCTTAGTCTTCAGTGGTTTAATTATTGACTCAGTCTCCCCCATGTCTGTATCAAAGAGGTGTATTTCAGACATCACTCTCAGAAAGGCATTTGCCAAGAAAGTTATATGATTCGCTGTAGAAACTAAATTTACTAAATTTTTATTTAATTCACCAGCAATGCTAAGAAAATTAGTGTTCAATACTGTACATATATCTGATTTATCAGTAACAGAAATATTTTTACTATGAACTGACTTTATAATGCCTACCTTGTGCTGCTGACCAGACACTTCCTTCACAACTGACCACATGGTTTTAATTTTATCCTGTGAATTAGGTATTCTATTTGCATACCACATACTCTTTGCCTTCCTAATAACATTTTTAAGCACCTTACAATACTGTTTGTAATGGGCTACTGCAGCTTGATTGTGACTACTTAACATTTTGTTATAATTCCCGCGTTGTTCTACATGATATCCTTATCTCACTACTAAGCGACCCGGGTTCCCTGTTACTGCTAGTACCCTGTTTAGAACATTCTAATGGAAAGCAACTATCAAAGAGCATGAGAAATGTGTTAAGGAAAGTGTTACATTTATCACCTATGTTGTTGTTGTTGTTGTTGTTGTTGTGGTGGTGGCCTTCAGTCCAGAGATTGGTTTGATACAGATCTCCATGCCACTCTATCCTGTGCAAGCTTCTTCATCTCCCAGTACCTACTGCAACCTACATCCTTCTGAATCTGCTTAGTGTATTCATCTCTTGGTCTCCCTCTATGATTTTTACCCTCCACACTGCCCTCCAGTACTAAAT
The DNA here is from genome assembly GCF_021461395.2 of Schistocerca americana. Taxonomy (NCBI): domain Eukaryota; kingdom Metazoa; phylum Arthropoda; class Insecta; order Orthoptera; family Acrididae; genus Schistocerca; species Schistocerca americana. Next base: position 432,561,023 of record NC_060120.1, on the reverse strand, counting down.
TGGTGATCCCTTGATGGCTCAGAACATGTCCTACCAACAGATCCCTTCTTCTAGCCAAGTTGTACCACAAATTTCTCTTCACCCCAATTCTATTCAATACCTCGTCGATAGTTATGTGATCTACCCATCTAATCTTCAGCATTCCTATGTAGCACGACATTTCGAAAGCTTCTATTCTCTTCTTGTCCAAACTATTTATCATCCATATTTCACTTCCATACATGCCAACACTCCATACAAATACTTTCAGAAACGACTTCTGACATTTAAATCTATACTTGATGTTAACAAATTTCTCTTCTTCAGAAACACTTTCCTTGCCATTGCCAGTCTACATTTTATATCCTCTCTACTTTGACCATCATCAGTTATTTTGCTCCTCAAATAGCAAAACTCATTTACTACTTTAAGTGTCTCATTTCCTAGTCTAATTCTCTCAGCAAGACCCTACTTAATTCGACTACATTCCATTATCCTCATTTTGCTTTTATTGATGTTCATCTTATATCCTCCTTTCAAGACACTGTCCATTCCATTCAATTGCTCTTCCAGGTCCTTTGTTGTCTCTGACAGAATCACAGTGTCATCAGCAAACCTCAAAGTTTTTATTTCTTCTCCGTGGATTTTAATTCCTACTCTGAGTTTTTCTTATGTTTCTTTTACTGCTTACTCAATATACAGATTGAATACCACCTGGGATAGGCTACAACCCTGTCTCACTCCCTTCCCAACCACTGCTTCCCTTTCATACCCCTCAACTCTTATAACTGCCATCTGGTTTCTGTACAAATTGTAAATAGCCTTTCACTCCCTGTATTTTACCCCTTGCCACATTCAGAATTTGAAAGAGACTATTCCAGTCAACATTGTCAAAAGCTTTCTCTAAGTCTACAAATGCTAGACACATAGGAATGCCTTTCCTTAATCTATCTTCTAAGAAAGTTGTAGGGTCAGTATTGCCTCACGTGTTCCAGTATTTCTGTGGAATCCAAACTGATCTTCCCCGAGGTCCGCTTCTACCAGTTTTTCCATTCGTCTGTAAAGAATTCGCGTTAGTATTTTGCAGCTGTGACTTATTAAACTGATAGTTCTGTAGTTTTCACATTTGTAACACCTACTTTCTTTGGGATTGGAATTATTTTATTGTTCTTGAAGTCTGAGGGTATTTCGCCTGTCTCATATATCTTGATCACCAGATGGTAGAGTTTTGTCAGGGCTGGATCTCCCAAGGCTGTTAGTAGTTCTAATGGAATGTTGTCTACTCCTGGGGCCTTGTTTAAACTTAGGCCTTTCAGTGCTCTGTCAAACTCTTCACACGGTATTATATCTCTCCCATTTCATCTTCATCTATATCCTCTTCCATTTCCATTATATTGTCTTCAACTACATTGCTGTTGTATAGACCCTCTATATACTCCTTCCACCTTTCTGATTTCCCTTCTTTGCTTAGAACAGGGTTTCCATCTGAGCTCTTGATATTCATATAAGTGGAACTCTCTTCTCCCCCCCCCCCCCCAACCCCTCCCCCCCCCCCCCCACCCCCACCCCCCTGTGGGTCCAGGGGTTGGAATAGGGCTGAGGTATTCTTGCCTGTCGTACGAGGTGACTAAAAGAAGTTTCACATGTTTCGGCCTATATGTGATGGCCCCCTTTAGGGTTTGACCTCCATTCTTCAAAATTTTCCCGAAGAGCGATCCAATTAGGGAAGGCTGCCTTACAAGGTGCATCATGTCTTGAGATCCTTAGCCCATTTTCTCATCGTTGCATTGCAGTGCTGCCCATTCTCCATCTCTTGCGTGAAGACACCTTCCTGGCTGCTTTTCCACCATGCACTATGCAGTGTCAATTTCTGTGTCGACGATGACCATGGACTTCTTTGCATGTGATATCCAGTATGGTAGCCAATCCATTGTGATGGGGCCGCCATGTAGCTTGTTGGTTATAGCCCACTGACCACACAGGGATCGCTCTGCTGATGCCTGCGCCATTAACTCCCCACATATACCAAGGGGTAGATGCCCATCCCCCTGGGGCATCGGGACTCCCGGTAATGGCCATCCTGCCAGGTGGCCTTTGCTGCGACTGGGTGGCGCCTGTGGGTAGGGCCCCTGGTCAGAGTGGGTGGCATCAGGTCGGATGAGACGTGATGAAGCATAGTCCATCATCTCTTACTGGTGTTGAAACACCAGCAGTCTCTAAGCAATCACGAGCTCAATTAAGTGCACAGAAGTATGACCCCAAATCATTCTCCTCCCTGGCCACATCATGGGAGGAATGACAGGCTAAGGATGGCAGCGGATCTTATTCGCCCTGGTACCTTGTATGTTCGAGAGCTGATGAGTAGTTCATGACGATGAAGCATCAGTTTTTTGTTGAGCATTTAGAGGACAAGTTCGGGGAGGTGGAGAGCTTGTCCAAAATGAGATCTGGGTCAGTCTTGATCAAAAGAGCATCTTCTGCCCAGTCACAGGAGTTACTCACTTGTGACAAGCTGGGGGATGTTCCTGTCACCATCACACCCCATAAGAGCTTAAATATGGTCCAGGGTATCATATTTCTCATAGACCTTCTTCTGCAGTCCAACGATGAGCTGCGGACCAATGTAGAGTGGCGAGGTGTACATTTCGTCCGGCATGTCCACCGGGATCCGAAGGATAATCAGGTTGCCACCGGTACCTTCATCTTGGCCTTTGAGGGTGATACATTGCCTGACAAGGTCAAGGTGATGGTCTACCGGTGTGATGTAAAGCCCTTTATCCCTCACCCGATGCAGTGCTTTGAGTGCTGGAAGTTCAGCCATATGTCTTCCCGCTGTACTTCCAGCCTCACATGCCGAGGGCTCCCTTGGGTCACTCACTTCCCAGGTTTCTTCTAGTGGGAAAGACGACACCCGCCAGTGGCTGAAGAGCCCAAAAGCAGCTGGTAGTAGGGCTTCACGCTCATCCTCAGTCCCGGAGACTGAGCCAGTGAAATCCTCCCAGCCAGGGTAACCTGAGGATCAGTGAGAGAAATCCAAAAAGAAAACCCCTAAGACCAAGGAAATTGAGATGGCACCCACACCACCGCTACCTACAAGCTCTGTGGCTGAGGATGGGGTGGAGATTTTGGCATCCGCTGAGGACCTAGATCTCGCCAGACCCTGTCGGGCCCTCCGTCTCACCTTCTCTGTATGCAGACGACTCCTGCATTTCGTACTGCTGCTCCAGTACTGTTGTTGCTGAGCGGCACGTCCAGGGAGCCATCCACAAGGCGCAGTCATGGGCTCTAGACCCCAGCTTCCAGTTTTCAGCCGCCAAGTTGTGTGTCATGCACTTTTGTTGGCATTCTACCATTCATCTGGAACCCGCACTTTACCTTAATGACGATCCAGTCACTGCAGTGGAGACATCAATTCCTAGGACTGGTTTTCGATGCTCGATTGACTTGGCTCCCTAATCTTCATCAGCTAAGCAGAAGTGCTGGCAGCACCTCAATGCCCTCCGTTGCCTGAGCAACATCAATTAGGGTGCAGATCGCTCTATGCTGCTGGAGCTCCTTGTCTAATCCTGAATTGACTATGGGAGTGTGGTTTATGGTTCTGCAGCACCTTCAGGATTACATTTACTTCACCCTGTACACCACTGTGGGGTCCAATTAGCAACAGGAGCTTTTAGGATGAGTCTGGTGACCAGCGTATTGGTGGAGGCTGGTGTCCCTCCACTGCAGATCAGATGTGGGCAACTGCTCGCCAGTTATGCACCACACATTCATAGTTCCCCTGAGCATCCGAATTACCTTCTCCTTTTCCTGCCCGTGGCAGTCCATCTCCCACATTGGCGGCGCAGATCGAGGCTAATGATTGCAGTTCATATACGGTTCCTTCTCTCCAAACTGGGGTCCTTCCCTTTACCACCTCTACTTGCAGTCCGTTCGCGTACACCTCCATGGTGTACACCTCGGGCACAGCTTCATCTGGACCTTTTGCATGGCCCGAAGGACTCCATTAGCCCCGCCGCTCTCCACCGTCACTTCCTCTCGATTCTTGTGGTTTACACCGATGGCTCAATGGCTGGTGGTCACATAGGCTTCGCATATGTTCATGGAGGACATATTGAGCAGCACTCCTTGCCTGTTGGCTGCAGTGTTTTCACTGCAGAGCTGGCAGCCATATCTCATGCTCTTGAGTACATCCGCTCATGCCCTGGCGAGTCATTTCTCCTGTGTACTGACTCACTGAGAAGCCTACAAGCTATCGACCAGTGCTACCCTCACCACCCTCTGGTAACGTCCATTCAGGAGTCCATCTATGCCCTGGAACAGTCCCAGGACACATCGGAATCCCCGGCGACAAACTTGCCGACAGGCTGGCCAAACAGGCGACGCGGAAACCGCTTCTGGAGATAGGCATCTCTGAAGCTGACCTGTGTCCATCTTAAACCGCAGAGTTTTCTGGCTTTGGGAGAGAGAATGGCATAACAGCACACACAACAAACTGCGTGTCATTAAGGGGCAATGAATGTGTGGAAGTCTTCCATGCAGGCCTCTCGCAGGGGATCAGTTGTCCTCTTCTGGCTCTGCCTTGGCCATACGTGGCTAACGCATGGTTACCTACTCTGTCACGAGGACCCACCTCAGTGTCACTGTGGCTTCCAAATGACAGTCGTCCACCTTGCAGTGGCCTAGTGTAATGTTAAGCTCTCTCTATACAGCTTAAGCATTTTCGTGGACTTACTTATTGAAGAATGCTGGTTCTGCTTCTTGCAGTGCCGATGTCTTCTGCTAGCACTGGACGCTTCTATGAAGATTTCACTGCTAGGAAGGGAAATTTTCACTCTCTCTCTCTCTCTCTTCTTATTTTAAAAATACGCTACTCTTGGAACATCATTCAGTGCACCAGAACATATTTATTTCCACTTTGTACAAAAAAACAACTAAACTTTATGACGTAAGCCCACACATTACCAGGCACCCAGAATCAGTTAATTACACATTTTTGAACACAATTAATACATAAGCTTTTATTGTGGCTGACTATCCATGTCCAGTCCACATACTCCCAACAGCAGTTCAACGTTTAATAAACAGTCACTATCTCGAGTCACTCCATTTGTTTTTCAACAATACAAAGCTACATTACTCTTTGCAGCCGGCCATGGAACTTCTGGGCCGTATTTGATTATTCTTGGCAGGTTGCGCTGAACACTTGCCAGCGCCGACAAATTATCTCCCTTCCAGTTTCGCCTGCACAAACAATAAATGGGTGCAGTATCACCTGCTCATCCTTACGCCCTGCTTTAAAATAACATGTGTTCAAAATGGCTGGAACACAAGTGTCTCCAGACTTTTGTAAAATTCTGAGGGCACTACAACCTCTTACTGGGCTGCCCACTTTTAGCCACTCTGTGGCAGGCTTTTAACTTTCCCAGCACCCTGCCTTCAGTGTTGGGTGCTTTTAGGGTGGAGGTTTTAATGTATTACAGAGTGGCTGGCTTTCCCTTTTTATTCTCATGGCTGGCCAGCCACTGTAATCTGCTTTCATGTTTTACTCTCTTCTGTTTCTAGTGTCTCTCTGTTCTTTTCTTGTCCTCTTTTGATTCTCTTAGTGTTTGTTGCCTTCCCTTCGTTCTTGTGGCTTTTCCTTTCTTTCCGTTTTGTGTTATATGTTTCGTCCATTTTATTCTCACACTTGTGGCATTGTTTTATTAGGACCAAGGGTCCAATGACCCCATAGTTTGGTCCCTTCTCCCACTTCTTAACCAACCAACCATCTCTCTTCTCCAAAGGCCTCTTTAATTTTCCTGTAGGCATTATCTATCTTACCCTTAGTGAGATATGCCTCTACATCCTTACATTTGTCCCCTAGCCATCCCTCCTTAGCCATTTTGCAATTCCTGTCGATCTCATTTTTGAGATGTTTGTTATTGGCACTATAAACATCCTGCCACTCTTGTTCCTTAACAAGGTTGAAAAACCTCTCTATTGCTGTTGGATTAAATTTGTTGTATAGTTTGTAATTACATGTGACGTTTGTTTGAGTACAAAAGCCTTCTAGTGTTAAAATTTGTGCATTATGGTCTGAAAGGCCATTCACCCTTTTTCCTAACAGAATGCCCATCTAGTAATGAAGAATGAATAAAAACCTTGTCTATGACTGTGCTACTGTTCCCCTGCACCCTAGTTGGAAAAAACACAGTCTGCATCAGATCATATGAGTTTAGGAGATCTACCAACATCCTCTTTCTTGCACCATCACACACAAAATTTGTATTGAAGTCACCACATATAACTAATTTCTGGTACTTGCTACGAAGTGTATCAAGAGTCCTCTCCAGCTTGAGCAGAAATGCTCTGAAATCAGAGTTGGGGACCTATAAACAACAACAATTAGAAGTTTAGTTTCACTAAATTCAACTGCCCCTGCAAAACAATCAAAAATCTGTTCAGTGCAGTGCTGTGATAGGTCTATGAACTCAAATAGAATAATGTTTTTTATGTACGTAGCCACTCCTCCACCCTGCAAAGAATACCTTGAAAAACAGCCAGCTAATCTGTATCCTGGTAAAGGAACCCTCTGAATTGTCAAATTATTTAAGTGGTGCTCCGACATACCAATAATTTCAGAGTCAACATCTAAAGCAGTTCTCTAACTTTATCTCTAATACCTCTTATATTTTGATGAAATATGCTAATTCCTTCTCTACTTGGAAACATGAGATCCTCTGAAGGTGAGCCCTTAATTAGAGGGACTTCCTTCAAGGTGATACACCTATCAGATGACTTCAATCTAAAAAAGGTGCAGCTCTAACACCAACTACTACAGGAATTTTCCCATGAGTGATACCACCACCACCCACTACACTGTCACCTATAAGCTTTGCCAGCCTCCCCTTCCCATACCTATGGAGGTGCAGGCCATGCCTAGTGAAACCTGATTTACTGATAGACCCAACTTGCACCACTGAAATATGACCCATGCCCTCTGCCATCAGCAACCTCCCCAGCCCCATGTTAATGCACCTAACAGCTGAATTAAGATGACGCTGATCATAATGCTGAAACAGTTGCACGAAATGCACAGTAGTACCACCACTTTGAGTAGCTATCTTTACCAGGTCACCACCTACATCGTATTCCCCGGCCCTATGAAGACTGTTCCATGCTCCACCCTTTTATCAGTACCTGATTCTCCTTTGTAAAATTCATACATAAGTCCCTCATGCTGTCAGTCACCTGAGCTAATCCTGCACTAGGCTTCGTAATGCTGGTGACCTGGTACTCACTCCCCAACACTTCCTTCAACTGCTGGCCCACACCTCTACTGTGCAAACTACCTAGCAGCAGAACCTTCTTCTTTCGGTTTGACTTTGCAGCTAACCTAGGCCTCCTAACTGCTGTGGACTGCTGCATGTTCCCTACATCTACAGCTACAAGAGGCTTCTCTCCACTCAACTCTGACAGTTGGTCATATCTATTGCATATATGCAAAGTACACTACTGGCCATTAAAATTGCTACACCAAGAAGAAATGCAGATGATAAATGGGTATTCATTGGACAAATATATTATACTAGAACTGACATGTGATTACATTTTCATGCAATTTGGGTGCATAGATTCTGAGAAATCAGTACCCAGAACAACCACCTCTGGCCGTAATAACGGCCTTGATACGCCTAGGAATACCACAGTTCACCAAGAGTAGTGACTGGAGTATTGTGACGAGCCAGTTGCTCGACCACCATTGACCAGACATTTTTAATTGGTAAGAGATTTGGAGAATGTGCTGGCCAGGGCAGCAGTCGAACATTTTCTGTATCCAGAAAGGCCCATACAGGACCTGCAACATGCGGTCGTGCATTATCCTGCTGAAATGTAGGGTTTCGCAGGGATCGAATGAAGGGTAGAGCCATGGGTCGTAACACATCTGAAATGTAACGTCCACTGTTCAAAGTGCCATCAATGCGAACAAGAGGTGACCGAGACGTGTAACCAATGGCACCCCATACCTTCACGCCACGTGATACGCCACGCTTCCAATGTGCGTTCACTGCGGTGTCACCAAACATGGATGCGCCCATCATGATGCTGTAAAAAGAACCTGGATTCATCCGAAAAAATGACGTTTTGCCTTTCAGTACACAGGAGAAATGACTCGCCAGGGCATGAGCGGATGTACTCAAGAGCACGAGATATGGCTGCCAGCTCTGCAGTGAAAACACTGCAGCCAACAGGCAAGGGGTGGTGCTCAATATGTCCTCCATGAACATATGCGAAGCCTACGTGACCACCAGCCATTGAGCCATTGGTGTTGAGTACATCATTGCAGGCACACCTGTCTGTGATACAGCGTCAAGGGTAACCACAGCCGTGGTCTCTAAGCTGATAGTCCACGTTGCTGCAAACGTCATCGAACTGTTCGTGCAGATGGTTGTTGTCTTGCAAACGTCCCCATCTGTTGACTCAGGGATCGAGATGTGGCTGCACGATCCGTTACAGCCATGTGGATAAGATGCCTGTCATCTCGACTGCTAGGGATACGAGCCTGTTGGGATCCAGCATGGCATTTCGTATTACCCTCGAGAACCCACCGATTCCATATTCTGCTAACAATCATTGGATCTCAACCAACATGAGCAGCAATGTCGATATACGATAAACCGCAATCGGGATAGGCTACAATCCAACCTTTATCAGAGTCAGAAATGTGATGGTATGCATTTCTCCTCCTTACACGAGGCATCACAACATTTCGCCAGACAATGCCGGTCAACTGTTGTTTGTGTATGAGAAATTGGTTGGAAACTTTCCTCATGTCAGCATGTTGTAGGTGTCGCCACCGGTGCCAACCTTGTGTGAATGCTCTGAAAAGGTAATCATTTGCATATCACAGCATCTTCTTCCTGTCAGTTAAATTTCGTGTCTGTAGCACGTCATCTTCGTGATGTAGCAATTTTAATGGCCAGTAGTGTACCTGTATGAAAACCACCTCCTCCTAGCTGCCTTCTTGCCAACTTCCAGTTCCCATTCCCCACCATCCTTCACCCTCCTCAACCTATCTAGTTCCTCCTTTGTGCATTGTAACTGCACCTGAAGGGCACATATCTTATACTTCTGCTCTATCAACTTATTTCTTCTACAGATTCTGCATTCCCAGGAGAGGATCTTGTTAGAATGCCCACTAACTTCCCCACTGCTTCCCCCCCCCCCCCTCCCCTCCCCCAATGAAAATGCCTTGAACAAATCTCACACCTTAATCCACTACTCACAAAACTATGACAGAACCCACACTTCTCTCTCATGGTAAAATTTTACAGTTACTGAAAAAAACTATACATCTACATTATTCTCTCCCCTATTTCCTTCTCAGCACATTTACTCATTGATGTCCTTTGTCATTTGCAACATCTTCCTTTTACACAAAATAGTACAAAACATGATTATAATAGCAGAACCAAAAAAATCTTTATAAGGACTGTAAAAGCTTAACATTAATACAAAAAGTAGTCAAATACATGGGTACTCATATATTCAGTAACTTACCAGAACATACCAAAGGTCCTGTAAGTGATAAAGATTGGTTTCAGAGTGAATTAAAGAACTTCCTGTTGGCCAACTCCTACTACATCGATGAATATCTTCACAAGGATTATAGCTCATAACTCTGTGTGCATTAGAATTGTACAATATCCAAGTATCTGAGTAAAAAACTTTGACTCTTTCCACATCCCAGAGACTCCTCTCCAAGGGATCCATGGAAGACGATAAATGTAATGTAATACAAAATGAGCTGCCCTTCTTTGAACTTTTTCGATGCCCTCCATCAGTTCTAGCTGATGTAGATCCAATACTGTGCAGTAGTATCCCAAAAGAGGACAGACAAGTATAGCGTGGGCACTCTCTTTAGTAGTAATGTTGCATTTTGTAAGTGCTCTGCCAAAAAATTCACTGTCTTTGGTACACCTTCCCCACAACATTATCTAGGTGATCACAATTTAAGTTGCTCGTAACCAAAATTTACCATGTTCCTTGTGGATTTCATGATGACTTCATATGGATGACTTCATATTTTTTGTTATTTGTAGCCAATGGCCACTTTTTGCACCATACAGATATCTTGTTTAAACCATTTTGCAGTTGGTTTTGATCACCTGATGACTTTACATGATGGTAAATGAAAGCATCATCTGCAAACAATCTAAGACAGCTGTTCAAGTTGTCTCCCAAATCATTTACATACATTAGGAACAGCAAAGTGCCCTTGCTCTTCCTTGGGGGACTCAGAATATTACTTCTGTTTCACTCAATGACTTACCATCAATTACCGCAGACTGTGATCTTTCCGACAGGAAATCATGAATCCTGTCACACAACTGAGATGATACTCTGTAGGCACACAATTTGATTAGAAGTCACTTGTGAGGAATGGTGTCAAAAGCCATCAGGGAATGTAAAAATTAGGAATCAGTTTGACATCCCTATCGATAGTGTTCACACTTCATGAGAATGAAGAGTTAGTTTTGTTTCACATGAATGATATTTTCTGAATATATGCTGACTGATTGTCAATAAATCGTTTTCTTCAAAGTAATTCATAATTTTTGAGCCCATGTTCCAAAATCATACTGCAAATACAGGTCAGTAATTCAGTGGATTAGTCCTATTTATTTTCTTGTGTATTGGTGTGACCTGTACAACTTTCCAGTTAAGTATGGAGCTATTTTATCAGCATATTCTGATAGGAACCTAACTGGTATACAATGTGCAGCAGACGCCTTGTCTTTTTTAAGTGATTTAAGCTGCTTTTTTACACTGAAGATCTCTACATCTAAGTCACTCGTGTTGACAGTTGTTCTTGATTGAATTCTGAAACATTTACTACATCTTCTTTGGTGAAGGAATTTTGGAAAACCATGTCTAGTAACTTTCTTTTATTGATACTCTCATCAGTAACATTACCATTGCTATCGCACAGTGGTGGTATTGATTGTATCTTGCTGCTGGAGTACTTTACATACGATCAGAATCTCTTTAGATTTTCTGCCAGGTTTTGAGACAGAGATTCATTGTGGAAACTGTTAAAAGCATCTCAGTAAAAAAGTTTCAGGGTGGTATTCAGTCTAAGTTCCAATGTGGCAATATATGTGTAATCCAGTCCTACAGGGTCACAAACAAGAGCTGTTAAGCATCTAGCCACTTCTGTTGAAAGCTACAATGTATGTTTGCAACAAATTTGCCATAGTATCATTTAATTGATGATGATAAGTGTTTGAGAATGGTAAAAGGCCAACTGTTAGAGATTCCCATAAGAACTGGAAGAGAGAAGTTTGAGTTTGAACATTGTCTAAAAACTATGAAATCTCACAGCTATCTGCCCTGCAATGTAACATCACTTTGATGCTGATAAAATATTGTCTCATTTACCTTGGTGCATTTCATTAATGGACTTTGCAACATCGATTTTTCTGTCTCCACTCCTGTAAAGAAACTCTCCAGTCTTCCATGCAGTATAAATTTATTTTTTTACTTTTATTTTTGTTTATTTTTTATTTGTTATGTTGCAGTGACTGGAAAGAGCTTGTAATTTTAAACACACTGCCCCTACATGGTGTGGGAACAGTTTAATGAAAAAACAGGTTATGACCAGTTTTGATAAGGTCTACTCCAATGTATTCATGTTGTTGTTGTTGTGGTCTTCAGTCCTGAGACTGGTTTGATGCAGCTCTCCATGCTACTCTATCCTGTGCAAGCTTTTTCATCTCCCAGTACCTACTGCAACCTACATCCTTCTGAATCTGCTTAGTGCATTCATCTCTTGGTCTCCCTCTACGATTTTTACCCTCCACGCTGCCCTCCAATACTAAATTGGTGATCCCTTGATGCCTCAGAACATGTCCTACCAACCGATCCCTTCTTCTGGTCAAGTTGTGCCACAAACTTCTCTTCTCCCCAATCCTATTCAATACTTCCTCATTAGTTATGTGATCTACCCATCTAATCTTCAGCATTCTTCTGTAGCACCACATTTCGAAAGCTTCTATTCTCTTCTTGTCCAAACTATTTATCGTCCATGTTTCACTTCCATACATGGCTACACTCCATACAAATACTTTCAGAAATGACTTCCTGACACTTAAATCAATACTGGATGTTAACAAATTTCTCTTCTTCAGAAACGCTTTCCTTGCCATTGCCAGCCTACATTTTATATCCTCTCTACTTCGACCATCATCAGTTATTTTGCTCCCCAAATAGCAAAACTCCTTTACTACTTTAGGTGCCTTATTTCCTAATCTAATTCCTTCAGCATCACCTGACTTAATTAGACTACATTCCATTATCCTTGTTTTGCTTTTGTTGATGTTCATCTTATATCCTCCTTTCAAGACACTGTCCATTCCATTTAACTGCTCTTCCAAGTCCTTTGCTGTCTCTGACAGAATTACAATGTCATCGGCGAACCTCAAAGTTTTTATACATAGTAAGACCATAAACAGTGCAAGGGTATCATCCTAAGAGAAGAATTGACTTAGGTGCAAGAATTAGATAATAACTGTCGTGAAAGTTGAGTTAGCAGCAATACAAGCTCAGTCAATGTTGTAGACCTAGTTTTACAGCATCAGTTAAGTAATTAATCTGCTTCTACACTGAAATCAAATTATAAAACATCAGTTGGAGTGTTTGGGAGATGACGATGGCAGAAATGATATTGCAAAGTTCATGCGGCATGATGATGATGATGATGATGATGATGATGAGGTCCCATACTCTGAGGAGCATAGGCGACGATGCAGGAAACCCGTATCGCCATACTAGGCAGGGTCCTAGCAGAGGTGGTTTGCCATTGCCTTCCTCTGACAGTAATGGGAATGAATGATGATGATGAAGATGACTCAACAACACCCAGTAATCTCAAGGCAGGGAAAATCCCTGACCCCACCGGGAATCGAACCCGAGACCCCACGCACGAGAAGCGAGAACGCTACCGCAAGATGATGAGCTACGGACATGCTGCATAAGTGACATTAAATCAGTAGCCGCAGATCTGATTTGTTCCACTACAATATCATTTCTCTTCAATGTATGTAAGTCGCATATCCTATTACGATGCAGTATTGTGCAAGTTATCCATGAGAGACTCAGTGCACTGAATTGCAGTGTCCTAATGCCATGCGTCTTTTTGATTAAGGGTTCTGAGAATGCATTTTAGCACCGTATCACCAAGATTAACCAGGCATGTTTTGTTCTTTATTGGGGTATACTTTTCGTTATACTCAGTTTGTTCCCAAATGGTTTCAGTTAAGTGATGAATGTTTGTTAACACATCAGTTAAGTTTTATTTTGACGTAACCTCCCAGAATATGCACCAATTCGGTCAGCTGTTAATTGGTCAAGTGAGGCATCCTCTTCTTTTAAAGATGCTAGGTCCATGCTGGCAGTAGTAAGTGCGAAATATGGCACAAATATAGTACTAGGTACTCGTTCAGATAGTCTCAAGCCGTCATTGGATGCACTGAAGAGGATGTTGGTTCCATGAAGGAGTAGGCATAATCACCATATAATAGTGAATTAAAGAAGGTTCAACATTTTTGCAAGCCCACAATTATTGTTTTGCTTTACTACCCAGACGTTTTTAATCACAGTTGTGGCATCCCCTGTGCATTCTTTCTTTTATTTTTCCTTAAATACATACCTACAGATTTTATTCATAGTAAGAAATATGTTGCATCAAATTTGGTTGTTGTTTAAATAACTTATGCACTTCACCTTTTCTTTACCGTACACTGTGGCCAGAAACGGAAATCAACCCCAGGCCTAAATTAATTCACCCTGTTGCATGCAAATATAAGGGAAGTTAGGGTATTGACTGAACTGAATTTTCATTTAGAAAGACATTCTTTAAGTATGTATCCTGATAAAATAGCGGCGTGTGACCCGTTTCAGCCTTACCACTCATAATGACCAAAACCATAAGGAACACAACTACATGGTAAATTGGTGATTTACAGATTGAAACTGGAAGGTTGCTATGGTAGAAAAACAAACAGATCTGGACAAGAACTGGGCTCTGAAATGTATACAGAGTAATTACTCAGCCAGTGAGGTGTGAGAGATACAACTACTATGGGGATACCATTAACCCTCGAACAGGCACGCCTGTGTATAAAGTGCACTAAACACAAATAACATTGTTTTTTACCATTACATTGTTGCTTTTCAGCTGTGAGCCCTTACCTATTTCTTCGTTATTGCTTCAGCTAACACAGTAATATGTTATGTTGTCATACGTTCAAATGAGCAGCAGTAATGTAAAATAAACAGCAAGCTAGGCGAGAAGAAATTCTCAACCCATGCAAGAAAATGATGTAGGTTCCCAGCTACTAGCGCAATCCCACAATGAGGTAGTTATCTACAAGGTAACTGGTAATCAAATAAGCGGTTGGCAGGGATCTGATGCAACTGCGTTGTTTAATTTTTCTGTCGGGTGACACTTGCGTGCAGCAACAGAGTGGTACAGTGAAAGGTTTATTTTATTATTGTTTAATTAAACAGTGATTTAGTGCATATAATGTAAGTTTATTTTGTCGTTGTCAGAATAAACTAAGATTAAACTGGGATTCTGCTCATTCATGTTTACCTTGGTAACACAAATACAGCTATTCCATACATATGTCCAAAGTGTGCAGCACACTTGCCTGTGCTACAAATTATGGCACACCCACTTGAGGTTTAAATATTATAGCAGAACATAGATCAGATAATTGAATATAAGAACTTTTGTATGTTACATACAATCTAGATGAGCACTTCCAGTTGGCAGACAAGTGTTGAATTGTAGGCTGAAGTTAAAAGCCTGTAATGTATTTATTGGTGTAGTTAGCATTGCGCCATTGGAAGTTGCCAGCAGCATGTGGAACCTTAATGACATATCATAGTGTCAGCATCATTGCAATATGCCAACTTGGCTGGACATCTACAAGTGCAACAAGCCACCTAGGCTGTCTTGCTTTAAAGATTAAATGTATGATCCCAAAATCGACTGATTGACATTCTTAATAACTCACCATTGTAAATAATGTGTGGTTTCTCACTAATTCATACAGAATACAAATTGATGTAAGGCAATTAAAAAATGTTAGGAAAAGTACACCATTAGAAAGATAAATTAAGGAATGAAGGTAACAACTCATTGAATAATTGAGGTGGTGAATCATTGATAGGCAAATAAATAAGACTGAGGTTGTTAGCATACTTACCTGTAGGACGAAGCTTCCCGCAAATGTATGGGATAGAAATATGACACTGGTGAGATGTCCTGGCTGCAGTCAATGGGAGTGGTGTAAAGCGTACAGTGAGGTGGAGAAATGAATGTGGAGGGGAAGACAGAACAGATGAAGAGGGAGACTTTGAAGAAGAGGGTGTGAGGCAAGGTAAGAGGAGTAAGGTTCATGCAGCAATGTGGAGGTGTGTGTGCAGCAGGGGTTGACGGGGACTGAGGCCAATTGAACAATATGTTTCAAGGATAACTCTTTCCTGTGTAATTCAGAGAGGTTAGGGTGGGGGAATTGGGGATGGAAGGGGACAACTGGTAGAGATTGTAAAGCTGCCATTGGAATCGAGCATGTTGTGTGTAGCAGCAGGTTCTGATATTGGATGGTGACAATTAGGTGGGGGTTTTCATTCATGTGGGTAACTGGTTGATGATCATGACCTAATTTCACAACAAAATACTTCTCTGCCGATTCACCCTTTAGTGTGACACTGACTTTGCAGAGACCTTTGTTGTAGAAGGCTGTGTTTTGACTGTTCAGCAATTATTCCATCTCATAACTCACCTCTTTGTCATTCTAGAAATGTCAGTCATGCAATTGTTTCTTCATCTGAGGAAATAAGTGGTAGTCAGTGGGTGTCTTGTGGGGACAGGGTGTATATGCCCTAAAACAACCAGGAAATCTGGGAAAAACCTGGGAATTTTGTCATTTGGGAGAAAACAGGGATTTTTTTTTTTTTTTTAAATTCTGCGAATTTTTCATTGTTTCAGTTTGAGTCAATTTTTTGTAATTTTGGCTGATAAGAACTAATACTCTAACAAAATCTCTTACTTTAGCCCACTACAGTAGAATAATACTGCAGCAATAAAACACAAACAAGAGAAAAACACCAATATAAAACTTAAGTTGCAGAGAAAATGCACCACTGGCAACAATAAAACACAGTGCGCACACAAGTGTGCGCTGACAGTAGACTGTGTCAATACTATGCAAAACTTCGTAGCAACAAACTGCTTTCAATGAACATGGTGTCACAATTGTTTGAATTAGGTTCATTTGAGCAGTTGCCAAGGTGCTCTAGCACATGCACAGAGCTGAAGTCACGTTTGAGTACTGTCTTCTCCCACTTCTCCCTACTTTAAGTGTGGCTGTGTAAGCAGTAGCTGCAAGAGCCAGATGCTAGCCGAAAAAAATTTTCTGGTGAGTCCAAGCTGCCAGATTCATGCATGCGTAGAGCTATCAGAGTTGCAGTGGGGAGTAGTCTCCACATGACCTGCATTTACATTTCATGATTTTGCTGTTCTCTCTTTGTTTACAGCTGTCACATCAAATGAAAACAAAATGGATTTCTGCGGCTGGGAGCTGTCAAACGAATTAAAATACATTCACATAACTACTGAAGACTAAATTATGTTATTAGTTTCAGTTGTTTGACTTAATTTTATTTCCATTTAATAGGCAATCAAGTATTAATCACTTTGCAGAATGATGAAGTAATTTTTGTAGGTTTGCTAAAGAAATGTGGCTTTTACTAATCTTTTGTGCAGAAGCAGTCAATTTATTTGATACGAAGTGTTTCATTGCACAATATTAGCTAGTTTCAACTGTTTACTGAATTTCAAGTGCACATTTTGATCTTCTTGCACATGTGACATTATGTCACGATAAAGAACCAAACTTGAAATAATACATTAATGATACTCCAAGAAAATTGGTTCCAGAAAACCACACTAAAAAGCTTTAGCAAACTTTTACCTATCTGCCTTCCATGAAAAACAATGTTTTTCAATCACAAGACATGCTTCAACTTGTGTCTGGTACCTTTTGTAGGCTTGATGTTATTTCTTAATTTGTGTTGTTTCTGTCTTAAATTTACAGATTGCCATTCTTTGGTAAATTACAGACTGGCAGCATACTGTGTTTTATCATTGTAACTCCCCACAAGCCTTTATATTTACTCCTGGAGTTGAATATAAACTGCCAATTATACAGGTTTTTGGCTTCACAAGTAACTTTGTCACAAAGAGCCTACTGCTCTTAGTTCTCATGTATGCAAACAACTATTTTTTTTATTTTTGCAAGAAATTTATATTGCTCCATACTAGCTTTTTGCAGTGGAAAAAAAAGAAAAATATTGTTATGTTAAAGTCATCACATAGCAAACTATTAGGGTACTTTGAATTGTAGAGTCTAGATTTGAAATGAATATTGTGCCAAGGACTGATTTCTGATTTTGTATTGCCTTTTTGATCAGATATGGTAAAACAATTGCCCTAAGTACAATAACTCAGTATGTGCCCTCCAAACAACAAGCTGTGCTGCTGCACATGGTCACATGATGCCCCACTACACATGAAATTCCAAACAAAAATGCAACATAAGGTGTATGAGCAGAGCAAACACCTAGCACAGCATCCTATCTCATTGTAGTAGTGCATGTGCAGTAACATCTGCCTTCTGTGCCCTATGGGAACTGCTCAAATGAAACTGTTTCTAACAGGTTGCAGGAAAATATTGGGAATGGTGATTTGAGAAGCATTACCTTCAAAGTAGATTTCCTTTTATGTGAGATGAATTAGATTAGTGTGAGAAAGTGTGGTGAATTTCTTAAATCACAAAGCATTTGACTCTCATTCAAAACTTAAAATTTTGAGGACCAGCCACTTTTCGGGCCCAGAAGACCAGAAATTTCTGTCATCACTCAAAATTTTACTAGCACATTTGTGTTTGATATATCTTAAAGGGTAATGCACACAAAAAAGATGAATATTATATGGAAAAACTTAGCTTTTCTTGTAGCTGTACTGCATGTCTATTAATTTAAACTACTGCATGTCTATTAATTTAAACCATGACTCTTTCCTGTTTGTGTGCTTGCACTGTTTAACAGTGATGTTGGTATTGACTGACTACATCATGTGTCTTATGGTATAAATATCTGCTGTCATTTGCTGGTGGGATAATATGACATGAGCTATAACTGGCTAACAAAAGCACATTACAATTTTGATTTCAGATCTCCAGACACTAATGTGCTGTGTTTGGTAGAATTCGTATTTATACTTTGGTAATATGAAAATGTTCACCATATATGTTGCTGTGCATTTAAGATCTTTTCAAAACATATTATCTTTTTGCTAGGTTTTGATTCCTAAAGTGCCAGTGTATGAAACTTTTAACATTCAAAGGACTGATAAGTTTTACAGTTCCGAGGGAAAGTATACTGTCACTTAATACAGAGAGAGTGTGTTTTCACCAAGGAAAATGTGTAAGAAAATTTTTGTTGTCACCTAGGAAAATGTGTATCTTCACTCAGGAGAAAGTGTACTTTTAACTGGAAAATTCAGGAAAAATTTTTACTTTTTTTTCCTTGTCCATGGAAGAGAATATGGGGTGACTGTGACATTTGATAGCCAAAGAAGCAGCATGTGTGACTGTCCTGTGACTGTCCAATGCTGAGTGAGTTGGAATGTTGTTCTGGAACAAGAAAGCCCCATTCAACAGCTTCCATTGAGAACTGTCTTGACAGACTCACCAGGACATTCCTGTAGTATACTCCTGTGATGGTTTTCCTCTTAAGAGTTAATCTTTTAGCACTACACTGTGGCACTCCCAAAAAACACTCAGTATGAGTGTTTCCACTATTTACTTTGCTCCTATGTCTCTGGCTCATAGTGATACAGCCAGCACTCATCCAGGATGAATTTGAAGTTAAAAAAGTAATTGCACAGGTGGAATATTTCTACTGTTCCCTCAGTTTGGCGGACTTTGCGCAAGGGCAAGAGCAATACTGGATCATACTGTGCAGTGACTTTTATCGTGTTCAGAATATCACAAGATGTTGGAAACTGATTCGTGACTGATTTTCACTTTTTCCATAGCTTCTTCAGTTGCTTTGAGCATCAGTGCCTCCACCTATCTTATAGTTTCTGGTTCTTCATGGAGCAATAATCTGCTACTTCATCATTCGGATTTGTTTGACCACATTAGAAGCATTTACACCACTGACTGCTTTGTCATATAATGGTGCATCACCGTTGTACACTTCTACCAACTTGGCATGGATTGTTGCAGCATTGTTTCCTTCATATGCTGAAAGAGCTCCAATTTGTCAGTGGGTTGGGCTGTTTTGTTTTGGTTCTTCTAGCTGTGTGCTGTGGTACTGTGGCATGGTAATTTGAATGTTTGCCAAAAATG
Organism: Schistocerca americana; assembly: GCF_021461395.2. Taxonomy (NCBI): domain Eukaryota; kingdom Metazoa; phylum Arthropoda; class Insecta; order Orthoptera; family Acrididae; genus Schistocerca; species Schistocerca americana. The sequence goes on along the minus strand of NC_060120.1, from coordinate 432,541,578 downwards.
CAAGTGTGTACCCACAAATAAACAGAAAGTAATTATACAACCTTATTTTTTCAAACCATTAATTGAAACTTTATGACTACTCCTCATAAAACTCTCTGCATAAATTACACAGAACTGGTAAATGATATGACTGCTTTCACAGGTGCCCTGCCGCTGATAGTGTCAGACATGCCTGTGAAGGTATTTAAGCAGGACGTGCTGGTAGATGTAGCTGATTGGTCTTGCACTTGTATCTCCCACAGGGGTAGGTGTAGCATCATCCTAGACTTGAACAATTTCACCATATCATCCACCAAACGTTCGATAACTTTTTTTCATACCCAGTAATGAGGAACATACTACCCACAATCCTTCCCACCCCTCCAAAAGTGGTATCCCACTGCCTACCCAATCCGTGTAGTATTCACTATCCCTTGCCACATGGGTCATACCAGTGTGGAAAAGCCAGGTGCAAGAGTTGTCAGATACGACGACTAGGCACATCCTCCTCCAGTCTGACCATAGGCGTATCCTATTCCATCCTAGACACCTGTGGAAGCAGATCTACTGTAATTTCTGCACAGTATTTTATTTGAGCATAACCACCAACCAATTGTTCATGAGAATGAATGGCCACTCAAACTGTGGCCAAGAGAAGAGTTGGCCAACCACTGGCAGAACACGAGGCAACAAGATCGATTTTATGGCTTCTTCACAATCTGTGCCGTCTGGGTGTTTCCCCCATTACATGCTTCTCAAATTACGTAATTGAGAGTTTTCCTTGCTGCAATGTTTTGGTTTCTTGACCCCTCTGGCCTCAATCTCTACTAATCCTTTCCTGACACACACCACTTCCACCCCTACCCCATGACTCATTCATCCTGCACTCACACCCTTTTCTCCACAGTTTCACTTTTCTTCTGTTCTATCACCTCATTCCTGTTCACTCCTCCACAGTGTTGTGCATAGCTGAACAAGGTGGCTGAGTGGTTAGCACACTGGACTGGCATTCTGAAGGACGATGGTTCAAACCTGTGTCTGGCCTTCCTGATTTAGATTTTCTGTGATTTCTGTAAATTTCCTTAGGCAAATGACAGGATGGTTCACTTGAAAGGGCATAGCCAACTTCTGTGGGGACTAATGGGACTCATGACCTCACTGTTTGGTCCCCTCCGACCAAGTCAACCAACCAGCCATTGTGCATGACTCCCCTTTTTCCATCATTGAAGCTTAGCTTCCTTTGTTTTCATTGGTTTCTTGTTCATTTTGTATGAGCTTGAAAGTGTTCACTCTTTCTATGTTTGTCTATTACTTTGATTAGGGTAAATAAAAAAATACTGTTAAGACATCCATGTGCTTTTATTTCTAAGTTGATTGAATTTGGTTCTGATCATAGCTTCTGCACATCAGATACTATTATGCTTCCTTAAGGGTGGGTCACTGACATACATCAATAACTAGGGCTAGGATTTTTATGATAGGGCATACCTATATTTTTCGGTGAGACTAACATGTTCATTAAATATGTATAAATGGTTGTAATTGAAAAACTAAATGAATTACAATCATTTGTTAAGGGATATTTATGGATATATGGCCATTTCTCTTGCATAGAGTGTATTTTAATAAGTAAATGGTCATATTTATTGTATTTTCACTCTTTCAAGAAACAAAGAACTTTTCTCTCACAATTTCTTTCTTCTGTGTTAAATTTCTTGATATTGTGCATCTCATTTTGTTTCCTAAAAAATGACGAATATCTACCTTCTTCATATATTTCATCTGAATTCACGATATGGACTTCATCCTTATGCAACAGTGAGGTTGTGTAGCCTTTGCTTAAGTCATTCATTGTGCTGTTCAGTCTTGTTGAAGTCGGAAGGATATACAGTAAAGTGGTAGTCCACAAAAGTACATAAACTGAAGCGAAGTATTCATGTAAAATTATAAAAGTTCATGTCTCATTATGGTGAGAAAGTACTTCAGGCTGATGGTAAAATACTGTTCTACAAATTGTGTGGCAGAGGAGTAACTGTGGAGAAGTCATTTGCTGTTCAGTAGCATGTGGCAACAGGAAAACACAAATGTGGACTGCAGTGGATTGAAAATGGAAAAGCACTACAGCAGATGCTTTTAGGGGAATCCTGCCACTCTTATTCACCATTCTGCAAAGAACTTTATACAGCTTTCCTTTGTGCTAGCATTCCCTTAAGTAAACTGAATCATGCAAAATGTTGTGATTTCTTAGAACAGAATGCTGGCCTGATTCTTTCACATTACTGAAACTATAAAAAAAATTCAAAAAATCAGATGACGGGTTGCAAATAAAAAAAATATGGGTATCAGTTGATGAAACTACAGATTCTGTGGCAAGAAATAGTTGCAAATGTCATTGTAGGAACTATGGAAGAGGATTGTCCAGACAAAAAATTTCTAATTAACTGTGACCATTTAGAAAAGGTAAGTTTTTCCAACATTAATAAATTGTATGACTTATAATCTGAAAGTGATAAGCATGACTGTGTACTACTCTTTGTAACACATACTGTGCATTACAAGTATATGGTGAAAGCTGCCAATTGACTAAACGCATTTTACAGTACAGTAAAATAGTGCATGTGACTTATTTAGCTCACACTTTTACACAGACTTGCAGAAGAGATCTGTAATAAATTCGGTGATGTTTATGAATTTATTAAGTGAGCCAGAAAGATATTTTTGGAAGCCCCCTTATAGTCTTGCAACATTTAAGTTGTTAGCTCCGGACATTTCCTTACCACCATGACAAGATGGATATCCCTTACCATTACAGCCAGAACTTCAATGTTGTGAAAAGCATCGTTGATTCATTTGGTTCCATAGCTGCATTGTTAGCTGGACAAAGAAGGCAAAAGACATGCTTTGCTGGTGCTGCACATTTCAGTGATTTTGTTGGAGATAAACTTGTGATGCAGCATCCATCTTTCGCATGCCAGTGTAGAAATTGTCACAGAATCAGCTAATTAAAAAAATCCATGCAATTTGCATGTTTATTTATATGTAAAAGCTGGCTGTGGAATTTTCATTTGCGTGACACCACGTGTGCCAGATTCATATGCTGATGTGAAATTCTAGATACGCATATTTCACTGTTTACATCATTTCTGCATAATCTTTCATTGATTGTATCAATACATGCTCATTTGTATTGTGATACATTGTGAAATGGCGAACATTTGCAAGTGTCACGATAAACTCATACTGGTACTGTTGTCCTCAACTGCAGGCTTAAAGTTATTTGTGCTGTTTTAAAATTTTTGAGAACAATGGACTTCATTGTATAATTACATGACAAATAGGTTATTTCTGAGAATTTTTAGATGCTTAGAAAACTATATTTTTTAAAATTTTCGTAAGTTATGAGTGTGTTAGATGACTTATTTCGTAGCAAATCAGCGGTTATGATTCACAGCTATTGCCAAAGAATATGTCTCCCCAGATTTCAGTTTATACAAACATAAATAAATGTAAGTTTTTGAGAAATTTTCAAAAGTTCCTATTACCCTGTGGATAAACTAAATCAGCAGTTGTGGTTTAGATAGTGTAGCACATTGTAACTAACATATTGTGTTCCATCTAGTTTTTCCTTTCAAGAGGAGAGTGTGTTATCTAGATTTACCTTAAATCAACTCTGTTTCTGAGTTTGTTAGTGACTATAATTATCTTCAAAAAGTTTCAGGGAAACAGTCACTTTTATCGCAGATTTTTCTTGTTGTAATATATATCTCATTTTGTTTCAGTTCTTACAGAGAATTAGTAATTTCTTAGCTCAACAGATTAAAAGATAGCAGGCAGGGACAGCTGTAGGGTAAAGGGGGTGGGGCAGGAGGTGAGACTGTGCCACCTCACAGGGCACAATGAATGTTTTGCACAAATGAAGAAGTGTGAGAATATGTTGGAAATACAGATCATTCATAAAAATCTAGTGTCTTACTGGAAATGATTTAAAGTATTGTGAAACAGATGACAAATGAAGTGGTGGAGTTGGTCACCTTGGGTGTGTCCTTCAAAGCAGCAAACCTTCCCAGTGGTCATGTTGCCAACTGAATTTCTACCATGAGTGGGGCTGTTTTAAGGCCCAAGTGATACAAGCCCCGCATCAGGCACCAATATGAGAAAGATTCCAAACTGTAAGACTTCTATACAGTGATTATCACAGTTAGTAGTAAAAACTGACATGGGTGAAAGTGAAAGAGGGAAATGGGGAGGGAGATGGGTGTGGAAAATGAAAAGCTGATTATCTGGAAAAAGGTTCTTGAACCGGCCCTGACCATGCTCCCACATAACATTGAAATGTTGACACGTCCACTTGAAAGGCTCTACAGAACCAAAAAGATCTAAAATAAAGAAATAAAGGTAAATGACAGCATATGAGTGTCTAACCATTCCTATACAGCAACCTTAAACAATTATTGTAACATCACTGAGAAAAATACATTCATCATCATCATCATCATCATCATCATCATCATTTAAGACTGGTTATGCCTTTCAGCGTTCAGTCTGGAGCATAGCCCCCTTATAAAATTCCTCCATGATCACCTATTCAGTGCTAACATTGGTGCCTCTTCTGCTGTTAAACCTATTATTTCAAAATCATTCTTAACCGAATCCAGATACCTTCTCCTTGGTCTGCCCCGACTCCTCCTACCCTCTACTGCTGAACCCATGAGTCTCTTGGGTAACCTTGCTTCTCCCATGCGTGTAACATGACCCCACCATCTAAGCCTGTCCGCCCTGACTGCTACATCTATAGAGTTCATTCCCAGTTTTTCTTTGATTTCCTCATTGTGGACACCCTTCTGCCATTGTTCCCATCTACTAGTACCTGCAATCATCCTAGCTACTTTCATATCCGTAACCTCAACCTTGTTGATAAGGTTTCGCTCCCATACAACAAAGTTGGTCGAAAGATTGAACGGTGCACAGATAACTTAGTCTCGGTACTGACTTCCTTCTTGCAGAAGAGAGTAGATCGTAGCTGAGCGCTCACTGCTTTAGCTTCGCTACACTTTGCTTCCAGTTCTTTCACTATGTTGCCATCCTGTGCGAATATGCATCCTAAGTACTTGAAACCGTCCACCTGTTCTAACTTTGTTCCTCCTATTTGGCACTCAATCCATTTATATTTCTTTCCCACTGACATTACTTTCGTTTTGGAGATGCTAATCTTCATACCATAGTCCTTACATTTCTGATCTAGCTCTGAAATATTACTTTGCAAACTTTCAATCGAATCTGCCATCACAACTAAGTCATCCTCATATGCAAGACTGCTTATTTTGTGTTCACATGTCTTAATCTCACCCAGCCAGTCTATTGTTTTCAACATATGATCCATAAATAATATGAACAACAGTGGAGACAGGTTGCAGCGTTGTCTTACCCCTGAAACTACTCCGAACCATGAACTCAATTTACCGTCAACTCTAACTGCTGCCTGACTATCCATGTAAAGACCTTTAATTGCTTGCAAAAGTTTGCCTCCTATTCCATAATCTCATAGAAGAGACAATAACTTCCTCCTAGGAACCCGGTCATATGCCTTTTCTAGATCTATAAAGCATAGATACAATTCCCTGTTCCACTCATAACACTTCTCCATTATTTGCCGTAAGCTAACGATCTGGTCCTGACAACCTCTAAGAGGCCTAAACCCACACTGATTTTCATCCAGTTGGTCCTCAACTAATACTCGCACTTTCCTTTCAACAATACCTGAGAAGATTTTACCCACAACGCTGATTAAAGAGATACCTCTGTAGTTGTTACAATCTTTTCTGTTTCCATGTTTAAAGATTGGTGTTATTACTGCTTTTGTACAGTCTGATGGAACCTGTCCCGACTCCCAGGCCATTTCAATTATCCTGTGTAGCCATTTAAGACCTGACATTCCACTGTATTTGATGAATTCCGACTTAATTTCAGCCACCCCAGCTGCTTTATTGCACTGTAATCTATTGACCATTTTCTCCACTTCCTCAAATGTGATCCTATTTCCATCATCATTCCTATCCCATTCTACCTTGAAATCTGAAACATTACTGATCGTATTTTCACCTGCATTGAGCAACTCTTCAAAATATTCCCTCCATCTGCCCAAGGCATCCACAGGATTCACCAGCAGTTTTCCTGACCTGTCCAAAATACTTGTCATTTCCTTCTTACCTCCCTTTCGAAGACTGCTAATTATACTCCAGAATGGTTTTCCAGCAGCTTGACCCATAGTCTCCAACCTGTTTCCAAAGTCTTCCCAAGATTTTTTCTTGGATGCTGCAATTATCTGTTTGGCTTTGTTTCTTTCTTCAACATAACTTTCTCTGTCTAGCTGAGTTCTAGTATGTAGCCATTTTTGATACGCCTTCTTTTTTCCTTTTGCAGGCTGCCTTGACTGTGTCATTCCACCAAGCTGTTTGCTTCATCCTACTTTTGCACACTACTGTCCCAAGACATTCTTTAGCCACTTCTAGTACTGTGTCCCTGTACCTTGTCCATTCCTTTTCCAATGACTGTAATTGACTACATTCAACTAACTGGTACCTTTCTGAGATCGCTGTTATGTACTTGTGCCTGATTTCCTTATCCTGAAGTTTCTCCACTCTTATCCTCCTACATATGGACCTGACCTCCTGCACGTTCGGCCTCACAATCCCTATTTCACTGCAGATTAAATAATGATCAGTGTCATCAAAGAATCCCCTAAATACACGTGTCTCCCTCACAGCCTTCCTGAATTCCTGATCTGTTATTACATAGTCAATGACAGATCTGGTTCCCCTGCCTTCCCAAGTATACCGGTGAATGTTCTTATGTTTAAAAAAGGAGTTTGTGATTACTAAGCCCATACTGGCACAGAAATCCAAGAGTTGTTTCCCGTTCCTGTTGGTCTCCATATCCTCTCCAAATTTACCCATAACCTTTTCATACCCTTCTGTTCGATTTCCAATCCTGGCATTAAAATCCCCCATGAGCAGAACACTGTCCTTGTCCTTTACTCTAACAACTACATCACTGAGTGCCTCATAAAAACTATCCATCTTATCTTGATCTGTCCCTTCACAATGCAAATATACTGACACAATCCTAATTTTCTTGCTAGACGCTGTCAAATCTATCCACATCAGTTGTTCGTTTACATACCTTATTGCAACTACGCTGGGTTCCATTTCTTTCCTGATGTAAAGCCCTACACCCCATTGTGCTATTCCTGCTTTGACTTCTGACAGGTAGCCCCTGTATTCTCCCACTTCCTCTTCTTTCTCATCCCTTACCCTAATGCCACTAACAGCTAAAACGTCCAACCCCATCTTACTTGCAGCCTCTGCCAGCTCTACCTTCTTCCCAGAGTAGCCCCCATTGATATTAATAGCTCCCCATCTCATTACCATCATTACCATTTGTTTGCCAAGTCATATCTTAGGGGTCCCTGGTTTGTCAGTTAGAGGTGGGACTCCGTCACCTCCAAAGGTCCGAGGCATTTTGCTCTGATTGTTGCCAGCATCATATTTAAAGTAGCAGGGAAGCAGGTTGCTAGCCTTACTTGCCCCCGAGTCCCATTGGGTTTTACCCCTAACGGTTGAGGGACTAACCGGTGGATTTGGTAGTCTTTGCCGTATGAGCACAAAGGTGACCACGACTCAGAATATGTCCGAGATGCCCAGCCTTCTTCCAAAGTAACTGGTATCCCGACTGTCAGGACCCCTTACTTGGGCACTCATACGTTGCCCGTGGTTCATGAACTAGGACATGACTACAGGAACCCACACCATGAACCACAACCAGCGTTGTAGTAAACAAATAAATATAAACAAATAAATAAATAAAGAATAAATAAAATATTCACTGCCAGTTACATACCATAGTCTTTTCAATCCAGACATTGTGATTCAGCAATGTTCGCATGTGGAAAGTTGCTTGAAATTCTTCCCCTATTACTCTCTCTTCTTTAGCTTTGTCATTAGTACCGTCTACATTGCTCTTCTTCTGGTCACACTCCTGTAAATTAGCTTTTTGGTGCTTTGTCTGTAACTTCTTTTGAGTTTACACTCATTCCTTTTCCTTTCTCAGTGTTGAAACCATAATCAGTAGATATTAATGTTTAGATCATATGGGGAAAGAACCTTTCAAACTTTATTTTGGAACTAGAGCAACTTAACTGCAATGCACGAACAGTTTATCCAGTTTTGCCATATTTCACACTGTTTACATTCCATCAACTTTATTTGGGATTTAACTGTTACTTTTTGCTGCACTAAATAAAAGTGCTTTCAAAACTGCATGTTTCCAGCCATAAATAGTGGCCACGGCATGTTGGAAAGCATGCATTCATTGTATCTGACCATAGCCATCTTTTCTTTATGTACTATGGATACATGAAATAGGTACTGACAGTTTATACACTTTTTTTTAACAAATACAGCATTTATATGTAAGTCTCTGGAAGACCTGAGATCAAATAAGGCAGAAGGGATAGATAATATCCCATCAGAAACTCTAAAATCGCTGGTGGAAGTGGCAAGCAAGTGACTATACAAGTTGGTGTTTAGTATCTATGAGACTAGTGACATACCATCAGACTTTCAGAAAAATGTCATCCACACAATTCTTATTTATTTATTTATTTATTTATTGTTCCGTGGGACCACATTAAGGAGAAGTCTCCATGGTCATGGAACGAGTCAATACATGAAATTATAACACGATTGTAGGAACAGATAAAATGAAATATAAGAAACATAGTCAGGTGACACATCGTTAGTTTAAATAAAGAAAATCAAGAATGTAACACCGGAATTTGCTTAATTTTTTAGCTCTTCCAGGAGCTCCTCGACAGAATAGAAGGAGTGAGCCATGAGGAAACTCTTCAGTTTAGACTTAAAAGCGTTTGGGCTACTGCTAAGATTTTTGAGTTCTTGTGGTAGCTTATTGAAAGTGGATGCAGCAGAATACTGCACTCCTTTCTGCACAAGAGTCAAGGAAGTGCATTGCACATGCAGACTTGATTTCTGCCTAGTATTAACTGAGTGAAAGCTGCTAACTCTTGGGAATAAGCTAATATTGCTAACAGCAAACGACATTAAAGAAAATATATACTGTGAGGGCAATGTCAGAATTCCCAGACTATTGAATAGGGGTCGACAAGAGGTTCTCGAACTTACACACACACAGCTCGTTTTTGAGCCAAAAATACCCTTTTTGAATCAGAAGAATTACCCCAAAAAATAATACCATATGACATAAGCGTATGAAAATATGCGAAGTAGACTACTTTACGTGTTGAAATGTCACTTGTTTCAGATACTGTTCTAATGGTAAAAAAAGCGGGATTTAGTTTCTGAACAAGATCCTGAACATGGGCTTTCCACAACAGCTTACTATCTATCCGTACGCCTAGGAACTTGAACTGTTCCGTCTCACTTAAAACATGCCCATTCTGTCTGATTAAAATATCAGTTCTTGTTGAATTGTGAGTTAGAAACTGTATAAACTGAGTCTTACTGTGATTTAGCATCAAATTATTTTCCACAAGCCACGAACTTATTTCATGAACTACATTATTTGATAATGTTCCAATATTACACACAAGATCCTTCACTACCAAGCTGGTGTCATCAGCAAACAGAAATATTTTTGAATCACCTGTAATACTAGAAGGCATATCATTTATATAAATAAGAAACAGCAGTGGCCCCAGCACCGATCCTTGGGGAACGCCCCATTTAACAGTGCGCCATTGGGACTGAACATCATTACCACTCTCAATATTGCGGAGAATTACCTTCTGCTTTCTGTTCTTAAAGTAAGAGGTGAACCAATTGTAAGCTACTCCTCTTACTCCATAATGTTCCAACTTCTGCAGTAATATTTTGTGGTCAATACAGTCAAAAGCCGTCGTTAACACTTTTTTCTACGAGCGCTATATGATTCCCTGTTGGGACTAGGTTTCTATTTAGTTCACCTACTATATTCAGAAAGTGATTATTAAATACTGTACATATGTGCGACGTATCAGTAACACGGACATTCCCACTACGCACTGATTCTATATCCTCGACCTGTCTCTGCAGACCAGCCACTTCCTTTACGACTGACCATATGGTTTTAAATTTATCCTGAAACTTAGCTATTCTATCTGCATACCACATACTTTTTGCCTTCCTAATAACTTTTTTAAGCACCTTACAATACTGTTTGTAATGGGCTACTGCAATTAGATTGTGACTGTTTCTAACGTTTTGATATAATTGCCACTTTGTTCTACAAGATATTCTTATACCTTTAGTCAGCCACCCAGGCTGCCTGTTCGTGCTTGTACCCTGTTTTGGCCGTTCTAACGGAAAGCAACTTTCAAAGAGCACGAGAAAAGTCTTGAGGAAAGCATTATATTTATCGTCTACTGTATCAGCACTATAAACATCTTGCCACTCTTGTTCCTTGATAAGGTTTACAAAAGTCTCTATAGCAACTGGATCAGCTTTTCTAAAAAGTTGGTAACTATATTTAACCTGTGTTGCAGCACAAAAATCTTTTAGACTTAAAATTTGTGCATCATGATCTGAAAGGCCATTCACCATTTTGCTAACAGAATGCCCTTCTAGTCATGATGAATGAACAAAAATATTGTCTATGGTTTTTCTATTGTTCCCTTGCACTCTCATTGGGAAGAATACGGTTTGCATAAGATTATATGAATTAAGGAGGTCTACCAGCATCCTTTTCCTTGCACAATCACTTATACAATTTATATTGAAGTCGCCACATATAACTAACTTTTTGTATTTCCTATAAAGTGAACCAAGAACCTCCTCTAGCTTTAGCAAAAATGTTGTGAAATCGGAGTCTGGGGATCTATAAATAACAACAGTAAGAAGTTTAGCTCCACTAAATTTTACCACACCTGCACAACATTCAAACACCTTTTCAGTGCAGTACTTTGAAACATCAATTGAATCAAATGGGATACCGTTTTTCACATACATGGCTACTCCCCCACACCGCAAAGAGCTCCTAGAAAAGCTGTCAGCCAACGTGTATCCTGGTAAAGGAAGCCTATGAACTATTTCCTTATTTAAGAAGTGTTCAGATATACCAATAATTTCAGAGTCAACATCTATAAGTAGTTCACTAACTTTATCTGTAATGCCTTATATGTTTTGATGAAATATACTAATTCCCTCATTAATCGGATACCTAAGCTTCGTCGAAAGTGGTTTCTTTGTTAGAGAGACTTTCCTTAAGCAGGAATACCTGTCAGCTGACTTCAATCTAAAAAAGGTACAGCTCTAACACCCACAACTACCGGAATTTTCCCATGAGTGATCCCACCACCCCCACCTATGCTGTCACCTATAAGCTTTGCCAACCTCCCCTTTCCATACCTGTTGAGGTGCAGGCCATGTCTAGTGAAACCTGTCCTGCTGATAGACTCCACCGACACCACTGAAATGTGACTCATGCCTTCTGTCATTAGTGCACCCCCAAGTCTCATGTTATTACGCCTGACGGCTGTATTAAGACGAGGCCGATCGTGACACTGAAACAGTTCCACGAAATGCACATTCGAGTTGCCAGTCTGAGTGGCTATCTTTTCCAGGTCACCATCTATGTCATACTCCCCATCCCTATCAATACTATTACCAGCCCCACCCACAATCACTACCTGATCCTCTTTTGTAAAATCCCTACATAACCCCCCTATGTTAAAAGTCACCTGAGCCAATCCTGCATTAGGCTTCACAATGCTGGTGACCTGGTACTCACTCGCCAAAACTTCCTGCAACTGCTGGCCTACACCTCTACCGTGTGAACTACCTAACAGCAGAACCGTCTTCTTTCTCTTAGACTTTGCAACTGTCCTAGCCACCGTAACTGCTGAGGTCTGCTGCATACTTCCTACATCCACAGCCACTAGAGATTCCTCTCCACTAGACTCTGACAGTTGGTCAAATCTATTACAAACACCAATAGTAAAACTATCTAAAAAATCTCCTTCTCCTAGCAGATCTCTTGCCAACAGCCAGCTCCCATTCCCCAACCCCCTTTTCCCTCCTCATCCTATCTAGCTCCTCCTGTGCGTTTTCCAACTGCACCTGAAGGGCACAGATCTTACGCTCCTGCTCCTCTATCAACTTACTCTTGCTACATAACCTGCAGTTCCAGGAGAGGATCTCATCAGAATGTCCACTGGCTTCCCCACTGCATTCCCCCCAGTGAAAATACTTCGAACAAGTCTCACACCGCAATCCACTATTCACGAACCTACGGCAAAGCCCACACTCCTCACTCATGGTAAAATTTTACAGTTATTGAAACAAGAAAACAACTTTATCTAAGTTCCGCTACTACGATTAGAAGATGTTAAAAACTGACTACAATAATCACAAACCTGCTCCACAAGGAAAGTAACTACTATTATTGACAGTATTAATCAACAACAAATGAGAATATAACAAAATACTAACACAGAAAGAAAATCAAACGTCTAATGACAGTAACGAAACTGAAAGCAGTTCGCAAAAATTTCTTCTGAAGTTATTTCACCGGAAAACACCAAGAGCACCGGTTGAAGACTACTAAAGTTCCTAAATAAACTACTATACACAAACAATTGATTAGTACTTAGCTTTCGATGCGCCGCTACAGCTGCAACTGGTCAGCGTGGAATGTAAACACGGGTAAGAGGTTAAGTTGCTCGATACGAAACACTCACAAATATCAGGTCACAACACAAGAAAGGCAGAGGTGAATGAAGAAACCACTAATAAGTCAGTTATATAGTAAATATTATCACAAAAACCGTTAAAATATATATCTGCAACCTAAAAATAGATGAAAACTTAGAGAGCGATCTCACACGCAGTCACGTGTGTCTGAGGATAGAAAGGGCAGATAAGTTTGAGAACTATTGTACAATCAGCTTAACAGCCCTTGCATCCAAGCTGCTGGCAAGAATAATGTACAGGAGAATAAAATGAAAATTGAAGAGCCATTAGACGATGGTCACTTTGACTGTAGGGAAGGGATGTAGTTCTTCATAATGGAATCAAAGACTGAAGAAAAATCAAGACATGCTCATAGAATTTGTTGACCAAGAAAAAGCATTCAACAGAATGAAATGGTGCCAGATATTTGAAAGTCTGAGAAAAATTGGAGTAAGCAATATAGAGAGACAGGTAATTTGTAATATGTACAAGAACTGCGAGAGAACAATAAGACTGGAAGACCAAGAATGAAGTGCTCATATTAAAAGAAATGTGGAAACGGATGTAGTTTTTTGCTTCTACCATTCAATGTGTACATCAAAGAAGCTATGACAGAAATAAAAGAATGATTCAGGAGTGGAATTAAAATTCATTGTGAAAGGAATTCTGCTACTTTGGAAGCAAAGTAGCCCATGACAGACAAAGCAAGGATGACATATAAAGTAGACTAGCACAAGCAAAGAGGGCATTTCTGGGCAAGTGAAGTCTACTGTTATCAAACATAGGCCGTAATATGAGGAAGAAATTTCTGAGAATGTACATTTGGTGCACAGTATTGGATGGTAGTGAGTAGTGGACAGTGGAAAATGGGAACAGAAGAGAATTAAAGCATTTGAGATGTGGTGCTACAGAAGGATCTTGAAAATTAGGTGCGCAGTTAAGAAAAAGAATGAGGATATTCTCTGCAGAATTGATGAAGAAAAGAGTACATGAATAACACTTACAAGAGGAAGGGACAGGATGATTGAACATGTGTTAAGACATCAGGGATTAATCTACATGGTTCTCGAGGGTGCTGTAGAGGAAGGTGGAGGCTGGAATACATCCAACAATCAATTGAGGACATAGGATTCAATTGCTACACTGAAATGAAGGTTAGTGCCGGAGATAAATTCATAGCGGTCCACATCAAACCTTTTGGAAGACTGGGGTGGAGGGAGGGGGACATTGTAACCACTCGCTGCATTGTTACCATCCACTTTGTACAGCAGAAGCGTCACCTGCCACCAATGGAGTACTTATCTGCACTGGCTGCTACAAATTTTGTGTGCCAATCTCCCCTATACTTCGGGAATAAGAAAAAGTGAACAGATTTTACTTATATTTTCTGTGAGTGACATAACTGAAGTTTGGTTGACATAGTAAACTTTGGAGATATAAATCAAGATGTATTACACTTTAGACGTTTCACTGAGAGTTGGCCCATACCTGGCCCTACATGGCTCCTTGGCCTACTTTGCTCTTGGCCACAGTTTGTGGGTGGCCGTTCATCCTGGTAGACATCTGATTGGTAGTCACACCAATATAAAAAGCTGTACAATGGCTGCAGCAGTGCTGGTATATGACATAAAGTGGTCTGGCCCCATCAGAGGTCAGGTCCCTGCAAAAGCAGCCATGGCATATACCAACACTGTGGCAATTGTTGCACAGCTTTTTATATTGTTATAACTACCAACCAGACGTCTATCAGGTTGAATGGCCACTGCCAAACGGTGACCAAGAGCAAAGTAGACACCCTGTGGCACAACATGCAGCTGAAAATAATGATTTCAATGGCTGCTTCATAACCCAGGCCATCTGAATCCTTCCCTCAACAACGAGCTTCTCTGAACTACACAGATAGGAGTTATCCTTATAACAGATTCTCTACTACCAAAATTGTCCTGGCCTCAACTAAGGTAATCTACTGTCTCCACACCCTCCACCCAACTGTCTCCATCCCCTCTGCCCTGTTACCTCCTCCCCGTTCATGCCTCTCCCCCCCCCTTCCCCCACTCGTCTCCGGCCATCCAGATTTAGGTTTTCCGTGATTTCCCTAAATCGTTTCAGGCAAATGCCGGGATGGTTCCTTTGAAAGGGCACGGCCGATTTCCTTCCCGATCCTTCCCTAACCCGAGCTTGCGCTCCGTCTCTAATGACCTCATTGTCGACGGGACGTTAAACACTAACCACCACCACCACCACCCTTCCCCCACTGTGCTCCACTCTCTGCCAACGCCATCAGACTTTTCCCATCTCTGCTGCTGTCCTTTTATGCACCCTCAACTGCCCCTCCCACCTCTACAGCCTCTTGACACCATACTAGATGGCCTTGGCTGGCCTCGCTCTAGTCCCTGCATGCTCTGTTGGGTAGCACTGACTCCTCTCCCCCCACCCATACCCCATTATCCCTTCCTCTTCCCCACCCCGCTCCAGACTGTGACTTCCACTCGACATGATACCATTTCATTTTGATTGCAGCGGCCAGAGAGAACAGTCATATATGCGTAAGGAGTGCTTGCTTGTGTGAATGTATGTACGTTGCTCTTTTCTTTTCTGAAGAAGGCTTTAGCCAATAGCTCGGCATGTAACGGTATTTTCATTGTGCCTGTCTTCAAATCAACATGTCATCCTTATGTTGATTAGCAATCTATCCATTTCAAAATGGTAAAGGTGTTGGAAAAAAAAAGAAAAGTATCAATCTCTGTCATCCATTTCAGTGATTTTGTCTGGTGAATCAGTCTCTCTTAATCATTTAGATATTGTCCATTTTAATGTGTGCTGCTCTTGTGTCAGCTGAAGTAGAAAGAAGTTTTTCAAAATACAAGGCTGTATTGGCTGACAATAGGAAATCTTTTGTGTTTGAAAATTTGCACATGGTAGTCATTGTTTATTATAAATTGAAATAAAACTGAGGATGTAAAAATAAAAAATGTTGTAGCTTAACTATGTTCTGATATTGTATATGCTTGACATTATTCCACTCTGGTGAAATCTAGATTGATGATATGAAGTAGGACTAATGGACTTCAAAATACCATGATCATTTTTATGGAGAATATAGTCAGATAACCAGTTGCAGCAAACAATGTTGCAATCTTCTGATCTTATGCAGTACACTCAAGGAATCTTGTCCATGTGTACAATAATTTGAGTCACATAATAAAAAGACGTTTTAAGAACATGCATGGAATGTCAAAAGTAAAACAATCGTTATGCTACCTTCTGATCCCTGCACACTCTGCCAGATAGCTCTCCTATCTCCCCCCTCCCCCCCCCCCCCCACCCCCCCTCATATCTTGCATACCTTGTCTGTCCATCTTCCCCCGGCCACAGTGGCTGGAGATAGTGTTCACATGTGCGTGAGGTGTGCCTACTTGTGTCAGTGTATGTGTTTTCCTTTCCTTTCTGATGAAGGCTTTGGCTGAAAGCTCACAGTGTAACAGCCTTTTTGTTGAGCTTATCTGCAATTTAAAGTGTAATATTTATTATGAGTAGCAATTGATCCTTTTTGTAATTGTTGATATTCCATAGTGGACTTCCCATTCTTTGATATTTTATGTAATGGTTTTTTTTTTTTTTTTTTTTTTTTTTTTTTGACATGCCGATATACAGAGTGGGGCAAATAAAAGTTGCATTACACTGCCATCATTTTGAAATCACTTGTTTCAGCATTAATGTAGGAGCAACTGCCCATACAGCTGGTCGAATCTTGGAGCACATTTACACAGTCTTCGCGCCTGACAGAGTTGTTGGCAGAGGTCAGTCTGGTTGTGTCCATAGCTGCCACCCAGGTCACCCGATCTGTCAGCCTGTGCTTACTTTGTGTGGGGAGCCCAGGTCTAAGATGTATCTCCACCCTGTACTATGCCATGCATGTTCTTGGAATGTGTTTTTATTATGTGACACAAATTATTGGACACATGGACGAGATACGTTGAATTGTAGTACATAATATCTGAAGATAGCAACATAGTTTGCTGAGACCGGTTATCTGAATAAATACTCTACAGAAGTGAATGTGGCATTTTGAAGTTTGTTACTTCTATTTTCACAAGTTCTGATAATGTTAATAAAAAGCATACTACAACATCAGACTCCACAGTTTAGCGTATTTCTCATGTACATTTAATTCTTAAATAAATAGTTCATTCTCGTAACATGACTTATTAGTTTATTTTACAATAGAATTTCACCCATTTTAATATTCTTAGGTCTTATGTTTGTAAATTTTTAGTCATAACAGCATATTTTTGTATAGATATTATGGCACTTTTTAGGTCATGTAAGTCCTAGCCCTATCAAAACTAACATTTTGTTGCAGGAAGAACTCTGCTGTTTGGTAATGACACTGGAGTGAGTCTGGATGGACATATTATGCTCAACAGTGGAGAAGTTAGGCACAATTGGCTAGATGTAAGTACTGTGGTTGAGAAACACTTCAGTATTTCTGGTAGGTATTATAAGTAGATTGATCTCATGGTTTAGGAGCTGTTTATTAACTGTCTGTATTACAAACACATGGAAATAAAAATGAGAGCAATGTGAATTAAATTTTTTCACTGTTATATGATATGCAGATGTAGGATAATCTTTATGTAATATCATTTTTGTAATGTCAAACAGTGGAAACTCCAGGTAGAAATATTAACAATGCAGGAAAAGATAGATTACTACTTGCCATAAAGAAGACATGTCAAGTTGCAGCAGGCATAATTCGAAGACACTAATGTAAGTGTCTTTTAATTGTGCCTTTCTGCAGCGTGATGTCTTCTTTACGCTAAGAAGCAATCTATCTTTTCCTACGTTGTTCATTTTTGTAATGTAATTGTCAGACTATACATTTGTTGATTATTCAGGTGCTACCAGCACAGCATTCATTGTAACAGTGTGAAATGCTTCCTCATAGTCATATAAAGTAACAACTGATATTAATTGCTTCCTTTCAGTAAGTGGTTCATTGTGCTATACACACTTCTGAAGCTGGCTTTTCTTATTCTGCTGTTGAAGTCTAAAACTTTTCCCAGCCAAATAGTAAGAGTTTTTTTGGAAAAATCAAGAATATGTCTAACAAAAGACTGACAAACTTGTAGTTCTTCACATCTTCCCTGGTCTATTTCTTGTGCATTACATCACTGACAGTGTTTTTCCAAGTATTGGTTAAAAAGCAGGTGTAAAAGTTGAAATAAAAATAAAGGGAAATACATCTCATGCATCACAAACATCCAGATGTATTTTGTATTTGTTAGCATCATGGGTTATCAGGAAGATTGGATTACTAGCCAAGTGTGACTATAAGCGCATTCTACTGTAATGTGGTAGATGTTTTAACTATTGGCACCACTTTTGCATTTTGCTGCGGTTGCCTTCCCACATCAGTACATCAAGTCTTCACATCTGTTATGACTTGTTCTTGTCATATTGAGGCTGATCCATACATTCTGGCATCCATTGAAGCCTATTTTTTTAATGTGGCATGGAGAAATTCATAAGCATTTATTGGCAAGGACGTTTTTCACTGTTCTTGCCATGCATTGGGTATTAAAATTGTTAGTTAGTAATTTCCTTGAATTTAAGTACAGAGGAACTCTGTGAAGTTGATTTCCACTACTTTGGGGAGTTGCTGAGATGTAAGTAAAGGAGCACTATGTATTTCAGTTTGTTAACTGAAAACATCATTGTTTGGCAGTATTTGAGGTGGATGAATGTGGTTCAGCATATGTAGCTAATGGGTGAGTATAGCCCTTATTATTCCAGATATTATGAGCAAAGTTCATTTTACTTGTGCATTAACCTTCTTTATATGAGCACTATATCCTACAGCAGAGGACACTAGACTTGCATCTGAAATTCAGTGAGCAGAAGTTGAGGTTCCTAGAGGTTTTGCAGAGGGTTGATGGTTAAAGTTTTGCAGCAATCTCAGTTAGATGTTGTCTGTAGCTTAAAGTTCAATACAGTGCCACACTGAGATATTGTAAGAGTTTCATTGTAGGGAAGAACAGCGTTCTCAAAACACATCGTAAGTATGTGGATGGGCATTGACCTCGTTTTTGGTTGGACTACATAGAAGTCTCCAGTTGAAAAAGAGTGCATACATGCTTTGACAATAACAGTGCAAGGTTCGCTTTCACTATCTCTCCCTCTGCTTTTATCATTTCTACTCCTGAGAAGTTTTTTTCGATTCCACCCACTGAATTGCTTTCTCTCCTTGTAGTAGTATTTCTGGCATTCCGTTATTCTCATAGTCTACTATCTCAGTTTTTGTTGACTGAGGTGCACTGTACAGAGTAAAGGAATATTAAAACATATCTACTCATAATAAGGTGTACTGGTTCATTGTAACAGTGCCCCCTGACAATTGATTGATATGGTATGATGTCTAATGAGCATAACCATTTGCTTTGTTCGTGCTTTGGTTGTTCTTTATTGTCTCCCTTTACAATCAGCTCATTACAATTCCTAACATCTTCTTATAACATTTCTAAATAGTTTTGCATATTCTATTAATCCTATCTGATGGTGGTTGTCATATACTAGTAATTATTTTCTCATCTTCATCAGAAGCCTTGTGTACTCTTAAATTCTGTTTTGTTCATTGGTGAGACTCAGAAGAACAGGGCTTATGGAAGTTACAGCCTGTTTTTGATTGCGTCTGAATGTCAAGGATAGAAATGACCAGTTTTAATGATGAACATGTCTTGGAAAGGGTCATCCAGTTATAGTCAGTCAGTCATATCAGTTAGTCAGTTAGTTTCTTACTACAGAAAGTAATGTCATATGTCTGGAACATTGCAGGCATCTACTGAACCCACTGTCTGCAGTGCAGGTTGGAGAGCTGCCCTTGAGTGCCTGTTCACTAAACTTCCAGTGACTGTGTCACTGTT
The DNA here is from genome assembly GCF_021461395.2 of Schistocerca americana. Lineage (NCBI taxonomy): Eukaryota > Metazoa > Arthropoda > Insecta > Orthoptera > Acrididae > Schistocerca > Schistocerca americana. The sequence continues at coordinate 432,521,936 of NC_060120.1, read as the reverse complement.
CGTGTAAATGTCAGCTTCATGTGAACACAGACATTTTTCTACCCATATGGTCAGTGCTAAATTATGGTGGTGTCACCTGCACCATAAAGCATCTCTTTGTTTCTAATCATCTACTTAAGGTTTTTGATCTTAAGCAAAAGGCTTAGAAGCAGTAATTAACAGGGACAGTAAAACATGAAGAATGAGCCGAACTTTAGCCGTGATGAAGTAGTGCTGCTGCATGGCACTGGCAGACAGACAGTGCCATGCTGGCTGGCACACAAGATGGAAAATCAGGCAAAGTACGCTAACATTTACCAGTCTCTCAGTGTCTGTTGTTATTATCAACTGCATTGGAAACTGATCAAGAACTAGCCAAGTACTAATGCTACCCAGGATAATATTGCTCTTAAAACATTTTTGTAGAAATGCCTTATGTCCCAGTTTCTGTATCCTTAACACGCAAATATATACTGAATTTGCTATGCTCTAGCTCCACTGTCCTTGTCATATTGGTAAAACCTTTTGGCCATTTTTTTTTTCCTTGCTTCACCTGTCCACTCTAGTTTTCTGATGAGCACATAAAATTGTACTTTTAAAAAACAAGACAAAATCTGACTCCCCATCAATATTGGGTGTTATGTGAAACACTTGATGAAGAGTATTTGTTTGCATTCACTCTATCTACACACTGAAAATTGAAATTTCTACCAAAACATCACAGAATATGTGCCTGACAACTCTATGGAGAGACACCCACTATAAAAAGGATTTGCATAAGCCCAAAAATGGTGGCGCCATCAAGGGTAGAGGGAATATTTGTAACTTACGGAAAGTTTGACAAGGCAATGACTAACACTGTCCACATTGATTTTATACATGATCCTACAAAGATTTACAGTGTAGGCCAGGGAGTAAACAAATGTTCCAGGTGGTGAAGCTTGATTTACAGGGCTCTTTTTGATCTTGCATTCCATATCTCAGTCAATTGCTGGCCAGTGTGCATGGTGCCACACTATATTATTCATTTGTGTTATTCCCGTATGGTTCTGGTGGAAGAGGTCCATGGTAGGTCTCTGCAGGGTTTGCGGACATGTCTATCATTGCGTAATAAGGCAAGGCTGTTCATAGGACTAGATGGTAATGAATTACAAATATGGCAGAGAGAGTATGTAATATATTCCTCTGTAATGTTGTGGGCTTCCCATGCTTGATATTCTATGAGGTTAGTGTAGAAAATGATCTTGTCTAGTTTTGAGAGCAGCTGTGGGCACTATAATAGAAAAATTCTCTGATGCCTCATGCAATGTCACAGCGATTTGGAAAACTGCTCCTTTGCATTTGTCAGTCAGTGTTCATATCTACATTTGCATCTATATCTATATTCTGCAAACCACCATGAAATCCATGGCTGAGGGTACCTCTCATTGTATCAGTTATTAGTGTTTCTTCTCATTCCATTCATGTGTGGAGCACAGGAAGAATGATTGTTTGATTGTCTCTGTGTGTGCTGTAATTATTCTAATTTCATTCTCATGATTCCTATGTGACAGATATGTAGGATGTTGTAGTATATTCCTAGAGTGATAATTTAATGCTGGTTCGTGAGACTTCCATCAGGGCCTGGAGCTCTGTTCAGTTTTAATGACTTTTTGGGGTAGTTTACATCTACCTTGAAGAGTCTACCAGTTCAGTATTTTCAGTATCTTTCTGGAACTCTCCCATGACTCAAACAAACCTGTGACCATTCATGCTGCCTTTCTCTATGTATGTTCAGTATCCCCTGTTAATGCTATTTGGTATGGGTCCCACACACTTGAGCAGTATTCTAGAACCAATTGCATGAGTGATTTATAAGCAATCTGCTTTGTAGATTGATTGCACTTCCCCAGTATTCTACCAATCTATCAATAAACCGAAGTCTACCACCTACGTTACCCACGACTGAGCCTATGTGATCATTGCATGTCATATCCCAACAATGTGTTACGCGCAGGTATTTGTATGAGATGACTAATTCCAGCAGTGACTCATTGATATTATAGTCATAGGATACTACAGGTTTTCATTTTGTAAAGTGCACACTTCTACATTTTTGAACATTTAAATCAAGTTACCAGTCCTTGCACCACTTTGAAATCTTATCAAGAACTGCCTATATATCTATGCAGCATCTTTCAAACAGTACTTCTTTGCAGATAACTGCATCATCTGCAAAAAGTCTGAGGTTACTATTAATATTGTCTCCAAGATACCCTGGGACACACCTGAAGTTACTTCTACATCTAATGATGACTCTCCATCCAAGATAACATTCTGCATCCTCCCTCCCAAAAAGTCCTCAATCCAGTCACAAATTTCACTTGATACCCCATATAATCATACTTTTGATAATAAGTGTAGGTACGGTACTGAGTCAAATGCTTTTTGGAAATCGAGAATTCCTGCGTCTACCTGGTTTCCTTGATCCAAAGCTTTCAGTATGTCATGTGAGAAAAGTGCAAGTTGGGTTTCACATGTTCGATGTTTTCGAAATCCATGCTGGTTGGCATTGAGAATGTCATTCCTTTCAAGGTATTTCAGTATGTTTGAGCTCAGAATACATTGTAAGATCCTACCACAAATCAATTTCAAGGATATTGGATGGTAGTTTTGTGGATCACTTCTACTGCTCATCTTGTGACAGCTGGGCACAGTTTTTTGTTTGAGGGATCTATGATATATTATAGTTAGATTAGGGGCTAACTCAGCTGCAAATTCAGTATAGAATCTGACAGTGATTCCATCAGGGCCTGGAGCTTTATTCACTTTTAATGACTTCAGCTGTTTTCAACAGCACTGACACTACTACTTATTTCGTTCATCTTTTCAGTGTTTTGAGGATTAAATTAGGACAATTCTCCTGGGTTTTCCTGTGTAAAGGAACATTTGAAGATGGATTTAAGCATTTCAGCTGTTACTTTGCTTCCCCCAGTTTCAGTTGCTATCTCATTCACTAGGGACTAGACACTAACTTTAGTGCTACTAACAGCCTTTACATATGACCAGAATTTCTTTAGATTTGGTGAAATGTCATATGGGAATTTTCTGTACAGTAGTCATTGAATGCATCATCCATTGCTCTCTTGACAGCCAAATGCATTTCATTCAGCATCTCTCTGTCTGTACCCCTACTCTTTGTTTGCACCTGTTATTTAGAAGATTCTTTACAGTGACTGTGTACCCTGGAGATCCCTCGTCTTATGAACTGCTCTACTGGGTACATATCTATCCACTGCATGGTCAGCTAGTCTTTTAAACTTGAGCCAGAGTTCATGTACATGCTCCTGCCCTGTGCTGAAAGTTGCAGGTTTCTCATTGAGGTATGATGTTATTGACTTTTTATCTGGTTTACTGAACATATATATCACCCTGCTTATTTTAGTTGTTCTTTGTACTTTGGTAATCATTGCTGCCACAGAAACTTTATGGCCACTGATAACAGTTTTAATGTAAACTTCCTAAGAGAATCAGATCTATTTGTTGTCATTAGATCCAACCTATTGCCATCGTGATGGGGTTCTGAACTATCTGTTCTAGGTGGTTTTCAGAGAAAGCATTTAGTAGCATTTCACAGGACGTCTTATCATGCCCAACAGTAACAAAAATGTAAATTTCCCAATTGATTGTTGGAGGATTAAAATCTCCTCTGATGATTACAGTATGACTGAGGAACTGACATACAGGGTGTTTCAAAAATGACCGGTATATTTGAAACGGCAATAAAAACTAAACGAGCAGCGATAGAAATACACCGTTTGTTGCCATATGCTTGGGACAACAGTACATTTTCAGGCGGACAAACTTTCGAAATTACAGTAGTTACAATTTTCAACAACAAATGGCGCTGCATGTGATGTGAAAGATATAGAAGACAACGCAGTCTGTGGGTGCGCCATTCTGTACGTCGTCTTTCTGCTGTAAGCGTGTGCTGTTCATAACGTGCAAGTGTGCTGTAGACAACATGGTTTATTCCTTAGAACAGAGGATTTTTCTGGTGTTGGAATTCCACCGCCTAGAACACAGTGTTGTTGCAACAAGACGAAGTTTTCAACGGAGGTTTAATGTAACCAAAGGACCAAAAAGCGATACAATAAAGGATCTGTTTGAAAAATTTCAACGGACTGGGAACATGACGGATGATTGTGCTGAAAAGGTAGGGCGACCGCGTACGGCAACCACAGAGGGCAACGCGCAGCTAGTGCTGCAGGTGATCCAACAGCGGCCTCGGGTTTCCGTTCGCCGTGTTGCAGCTGCGGTCCAAATGACGCCAACGTCCACGTATCGTCTCATGCACCAGAGTTTACACCTCTATCCATACAAAATTCAAACGCGGCAACCCCTCAGCGCCGCTACCATTGCTGCACGAGAGACATTCGCTAACGATATAGTGCACACGATTGATGACGGCGATATGCGTGTGGGCAGCATTTGGTTTACTGATGAAGCTTATTTTTACCTGGACGGCTTCGTCAATAAACAGAACTGGCGCATATGGGGAACCGAAAAGCCCCATGTTGCAGTCCCATCGTCCCTGCATCCTCAAAAAGTACTGGTCTGGGCCGCCATTTCTTCCAAAGGAATCATTGGCCCATTTTTCAGATCTGAAACAATTACTGCATCATGCTATCTGGACATTCTTCGTGAATTTGTGGTGGTACAAACTGCTTTAGACGACACTGCGAACACCTCGTGGTTTATGCAAGATGGTGCCCGGCCACATTGCACGGCCAACGTCTTTAATTTCCTGAATGAATATTTCGATGATCGTGTGATTGCTTTGGGCTATCCGAAACATACAGGAGGCGACGTGGATTGGCCTCCCTATTCGCCAGACATGAACCCCTGTGACTTCTTTCTGTGGGGACACTTGAAAGACCAGGTGTACCGCCAGAATCCAGAAACAATTGAACAGCTGAAGCAGTACATCTCATCTGCATGTGAAGCCATTCCGCCAGACACGTTGTCAAAGGTTTCGGGTAATTTCATTCAGAGACTACGCCATATTATTGCTACGCGTGGTGGATATGTGGAAAATATCGTACTATAGAGTTTCCCAGACCGCAGCGCCATCTGTTGTTGAAAATTGTAACTACTGTAATTTCGAAAGTTTGTCCACCTGAAAATGTACTGTTGTCCCAAGCATATTGCAACAAACGGTGTATTTCTATCGCTGCTCGTTTAGTTTTTATTGCCGTTTCAAATATACCGGTCATTTTTGAAACACCCTGTACAAGCAAACTGAGGTTTTCTCTAAAAGTTTTGGTTTCATCAGGAAATGAACCGATGCATGGTCGAAGGATCTGTTGTCGTTTTATCTCCACCCATTATACAGAGTCTTGTCCAAACAGTCTCACATGCAGCTTCAATTTCTGTCTTGGTGGATTTGAGTTTCTTGTCAACTGCGACAAATACACCATCCCCAATTCACATTTGCCTATGCTTTCAAAGTTGTTGTGGTCTTCAATCCAAAGACTGGTCTGATGCAGCTCTCCATGCTACTGTATCCTGTGCAAGCCTCTTCATCTATGAGTAATTACTGCAACCTGCATCCCTCTGAATTTGCTTAGTGTATTCATCTCTTGGTCTCCCTCTACGATTTTTGCTCTCTCCACTTCCCTCCACTACTAAATTGGTGATCTCCTGATGCCTCAGAACGTGTCCTATCAACCAATCTCTTCTTCTAGTCAAGTTGTGCTGCAAATTCCTCTTCTCCCAATTCTATTCAGTACCTCCTCATTAGTTACGAGATTTACCAATCTAATCTTCAGCATTCTTTTGCAGCACCACTTTCAAAAGCTTCTATTCTCTTTGTGTCTAAACTATTTATCTTCCATGTTTCACATTCATACATGGCTACACACCATACAAATACTTTCAGAAATGACTTTCTGACACTTAAATCTATACTCGATGTTAACAAATTTCTCTTCTTCAGAAATGCTTTCCTTGCCATCGCTAGTCTACGTATTATATCTTCTCTACTTCGACCATCCTCAGTTATTTTGCTGCCCAAATAGCAAAACTCATCTACTACTTTAACTGTCTCATTTCCTAATCTAATTCCTTCTCAGCATCACCTGATTTCATTCGATTACATTCCATTATCCTCATTTTGCTTTTTTTGATGTTCATCTTATATCCTCCTTTCAAGATGCTGTCCATTGTATTCAACTGTTCTTCCAAATCTTTTGCTGTCTCTGACAGAATTCAATATCATCAGCAGACATCAAGGTTTTTATTTCTTCTCCCTGTATTTTAATTGCTACTCCAAATTTTTCTCTGGCTTCCTTTACTGCTTGTTCAATGTACAGATTGAATAACATCAGGGATAGGCTACAACCGTGTCTCACTTCCTTCTCAACCATTGCTTTCCTTTTGTGCCCCTCGGATCTTATAACTGCCTTCTAGTTTATGTACAAATTGTAAACAGCCTTTCACTCCCTGTATTTTATCCCTGCCACCTTCAGAATTTGAAAGAAAATATTCCAGTCTACAAGTGCTATAAATGTAGGTTTGCCTTTCCTTAACCTAGCTTCTAAGATAAGTCTTAGGGTCAGTTCTGCCTTGTGTGTTCCTGTATTTCTATGGAATCAAAACTGATTTTTCCCCAGGGCGGCTTCTACCAGTTTTTCCATATGTCTGTAAAGAGTTTGTGTTAGTATTTTGCAGCCGGGGCTTTTTAAACTGATAGTTTGGTAATTTTCACACTTGTCAGCACAAGCTATCTTTGGAATTGGAATTATTATATTCTTCTTGAAGGCTGTGGGTATTTAGCCTGTCGCATACATCTTGCCACCAGATGGAAGAGTTTGATCATGGCTCATTCTCCCAAGGCTATCAGTAGTTCTTACAGATTGTTGTCCTCTCCCGGGGCCTTGTTTCTACTTCAGTGCTCTGTCAAATTCTTCATGCAGTATCATATCTCCCATCTCATCTTCATCCTCTTCCATTTACATAATATTGCCCCCAAGTACATTGGCCTTGTATAGACTCTCTGTATACTCCTTCCATCTTTTGGCTTTCTCTTCTTTGCTTAGGACTTGTTCCAAAACAGGTGAAGTGAGTCCTGCTAGCTCAGTTTCAGTTTCAGTGAGAGACACCACCTCAGATTTAAGAGAGTGGTGATGTATTATGGGACAGTGAACCAAGAAGTTCAAATTAAACCTGCTGATGATCTTTTAATCTGTTGAGCTAAAAAATTACTAAGTTCCTACAAGAAATGAAGCAAATACACACACAAAAAAAGATTTCTCTTAAGTCAACACAAAAATTACTAGTTTCCTTTAACTTTTTGAGGTTAGTTATGGTTTATAGAAAATTTGGAAACACAGTTAATTTATGATAAATGTAGATAATATATAGGACTACTCCTCTTTCAGGGAAATGTAGATGTAACACAATATGTTAGTTAGAATATCTGCTACAGTAACTAAATCACAAATGCCAATTTACTACAAATTACTCATAGATTATGCACAGGACAGTGGTAGCTTCTGAAAATTCTCAGAAACGCATGTTTATTTGCATTGATATACAATGAAATTCAGGGCTGTTGTATTCCTTGGCAGTAACTGTGAACCACAAATGCTGATTTGCTGTAAAATAAGTTATCCAAAGCATGCATATTAGTAACTTTCCAAAATATAGTTTTGGAAATGTCAAAAATTCTCAAAAAATTACCTGTTTCTCATGTAATCGTACAATGAAATGAGAGAATGATTGTTTTGAATGAGGATAGGCATACTGTTCTTAAAAATTTTAGAAGAGGACAAATAAATTTAAGCCTACAATTGACAATACCAGTAGAGCTTATTGCGCATTTTGCAAATATTCAAAATTTCACAATATATCACACTACAAATGAGTACTGACACAAGGAAGGAAAGATTATGCAGAAGTCACACAAACAGGAAAATATGTGTATCTAGAATTTCATATTGGTACGTGAATTTTGTATGTGCAGTTTCACACAGAGGAAAATTCCAAAATCAGCTTTTATATATAAATAACTGTGGTAATTGCATGGTCTTTTCACTTAGATGTTTGTATGCCAACTTATGCATGCTGAAGAAGAACCCTGCAGTGTGAGTTTATTTCAGTCAAAATTGCTAAAATGTGCAGCACCAATAAAGTTCATCTTCTGCCTGTTATAGCTAACAATGCTGTCATAGTAGATGGAATAAGGGATTCTTATTTGCATTGTATCTTGTAGATTGAAAGTCAGTGTCATAATTATATACACCAAGAGAGAATGTGTTACTTTGTAACCATTATGTTGTTTTGTTACAAATTTTATCTGCAGGGCTTAGTATGAGCAAGAGGAAGAAATTTGTATGAATGTGTGAATGATGACCTTTGCCTATTTCTTCATCTTCAGATAATTTCTGTGGGCCAAGGTTAAGATTTTCAAGATACACATTATTGGATATTCTCCACCACCAGGGTTTTCGAGTGACAGCACTGCATCTGTTCCGGGTTGTGGTGCATTTGCTGCTATTATTAAAGGCTTTCCAGAACATAACTAGCCAAGCAAACTATCAAAGAACTTTGCCTATTTAGTTCATGTATACTTGGTTCCAGGGAGTACCATGAAGCCATACAAAATGGTGTGTGTCCTAGAACTGCAGGAGGAAGATAAGGCAAAACGTGGCTGTGTCAAACAGTTGAAAGTGATGAATCCTGATTCCATCTGACAGGAAATATAAACTCTCAGAACACCAGATACTGCTCAACAAACAATCCCTATGCTATTAATGAGAAACCTCTTCACACTGAAACAAATTGGTATAGGGTGTGCCATTAAGCAAATCAGACTGTGAGTTCCATATTTTTTTAAAATAATAATAAACACTGCTGTGTGTATGTGAATCTTTGAGGATTTTACACACAGTTGACTCCCCATGAACATACATATGCTGTCTTTCGACAGGATGGGATGACCTGTCACAAATCATGCAAGTCAGTCTCATGAGTTCATGAAAGTTTCACAGAAGAAGGAACTGTCAGCAAAGGATTGTGGTCACTACATTAGCCAGACCTAACCAGATGTGACTTCTATCTTTGGAGCGGACTCTTTAGGGAAAAGTGCACACAAATTGCCCAATTACATTAGAAGACTGGAAGGACAATATTAATAAAGATATTTTGAGAATTGGTTCAAAGAATTGTGCAAAGTGTATATTAAAACATTAGGGTTTGCACAAAAGTGTACTGAAGCATAAGGAAGTCATTTTCAGCTCCTAACATAATGTAATGTAAAAGATAAGGTCAATTCAGTAAGTGTAGACATTTGAATTAGCTTATTTGTTATGTCTTTGTCATCTAATTATTACATGTTTATCAATTTGTTGCCATATCTGCTTTTATTTCATTTAAAATCCTGAAAACAGGTGTATTTTTGCTTCTGATGAAGGTATATTTAGATATACCGAAACCGCGGACAAGGATTTCAATAAATCTTTATCCTGGCACTGTTTGGCTCTTATCATTTACCGTGAAGAATTTTTCTTATTCGATACTGTGAAACAAATAATTTCTTCTGCAAGTTCTTTGCTTGCCATGCTTTGAGAAGTGTAGTATGGACCAAAACAAGAAAAAAAAGTCCAGTAAGCATGTGCTCTAAAATGAATACCTTAAAATTTATGAGCACTTGAACATTAGAAGAGTTGTGTTTCAAAATAGCAAAGATGAACAAGTGCTCATAGATCTTAAGGAATGCATTTTAGAGCACATATTTATTGGACTTTTTTTCTTGTTTTGGTGCATACTACCAGTTCCCAAAATATGAAAAGCAAAGAACTTGCAGTAGAAGAGATTTGTTTCACAGTATCGAAGATGAAAAATTGCTTGTAGATCTTAAGGTATGCATTTTCAACCCTATGTTTACTGATACTTTTTTGTTTCTAGTATCACGTACTTTCAACGGTATGTGTTTACACCATTAATGATGATATATGCTGTATATAAGCTTTTGGACAAAGTGCTTCATCAGCAGTAGAACTCTATCACATTCATACAACAACAACTCACATGCACATGACTACTGTCTGTAGCCCCTAAGGGCTGACTGTGACTGTGCAACTATGCTTGATGCAAGCAATAATCTGCTGGGGTGGATGGTGGGACTAAGGGGGAGCTATGGGACAGGTAGGGGAAGGGATAGCAGGGTATGGGTGGGGGAAGCTGCTAGTGCTGCCTTTGGTGATTGCAGGGACATGGTGGGGACTACCAGCTGATGTGTGTGTGTGTGTGTGTGTGTGTGTGTGTGTGTGTGTGTGTGTGTGTGTGTGTGTGTGTGTGGGAAAGGGGGGGGGGTGTATTGGCAGGGGGAAATGAGAGAAGGAAAGTGGGGGCGAGGGGAAAGGACTTGTAGGTGCACTTGTAGGATAGGAAATATGTGTGTACTGTAGTGGAAGGGGCTAGACAGGTGGAGGACAAGGAGTAGCAAAGGTTGAGACCAAGGAGGTTAAAGGAACACTGTATACATTGTAGGGAGAGGTTTCAGCAGCTCAATTCAGAAAAGTTAGTGTTGGTGGGAAGAATCCAGGTGGCAAGGGCTCTGAAGCAGTTATTAAAGTAAAGCACATCATGCTGGGCTGCATGTTCAGTGACTGGCTGTTCCAGTTGTCTCTTGGGCACAATTTGACAGTGACCCTTCATGTGGACCAACAGCGTACTAGTAGTGATGCCCATGTAGAATGCAGCAGCATAGTGATTGAAGCTATGTTTGTAGTTCACATTGCTGCTTTCATAGATGGCCATGCCTTTTAGGGAGGAGGATTTGTGAGAGTATATGCCAGTGATGACTGGAGTAGTTGATAGTGGGAGGATGTAAGGGACTAGTCTTGTGCATCTCCCATGCCTTGTCTCACCAGTCACCTACCATCCCCACCATACCAGTAGTCCTGACACAAAGGAGCACTTCTTTCATGACTCAGTACCATAGAAGGCTGAGCAATTGAGTCACATTACCTACCAGGTTATTGATTATTTGTCGTCTTGACCCACTATCCTCCTTGCCTCTCCCATAGTGGTATTCCACCTATTTGTTCCTATTCAACCACTGCTCCCAACCCCTTGCCTCATGGCTCATATTATTGCAGCAGACCCAGATGCAAGAACAGTTCCAGACATCCTCTCGCTATCACTAGTCCAGTCTTGTCATTGTCTCTCTTTCCCTTTCAAAGACAGACACACCTGTGAAAGCAGCCATTTGGTCTACAGACCTAGCTGCAACCACTGTGCCACATTGTACATGAGCATGACTACTAACAAGCTGTCTGTCCACGTGAATGACCATCTGTCTGCCCGTGTGAATGACCACTACCAAACTGCGACTGACAGGCAGCTGTACAACCCAGTCACTGAACATGCCATTCGACGCAATGTGGTTCACTTTAATGACTGCTTCACAGCCTGTGCCATCTGGACTATCTGGATTCTTCCCACAAGTACTTGTATTCTAAATTATGCAGGTGGAAATTCTCCCTACAACAAATCCTTCGTTTTTGTAACACTCCCTGCCCCTGGTCTCTGTCTTTTCTTTGCTAATTCTTGCCCTCCACCTGCATATCCCCTTCGCTGCACTCTCTCCTTCTACAGTACACACACACACACACACACACACACACACACACACACACACACACACACACACACACCCCCCTCCTGTCCAAGCGATGCACGTATAAGTCCTTTCCTCTTCTCTTCTCTTAATCCCACCTTCCTCCCCCTTTTCCACCCCCCCTCCTTCCCCCCACCCCCCACCGCCAATCACAGTCTTCCGGTGATGCACCTAGCAGCTGTATCTGTCCCCACCATGTCCCTGCATGCACCAGCTTCCCCCACCCATAGCCTGCCATTCCTCCTCTTCCATGCCCTATGGCACCTCCTTAGCCCCACCATCCACCCCAGCAGATTACTGCTCACATCAGTGTAGTTACAGTTGGTTCTTAGTGGCTAAAGGCAGTAGTCACGTGTTTGTGAGTTGTAGGTGTGTGAATGTGTGAGAATCCTACTTTTGAGGAAGGGTGTTGTCCGACTGCTTATATATCTCTAGTTTTCTTTTCTTTGTGCCTGCCTATGTTGCAATGCCTCCTCTATGTTGTGAGAAGCAATCTGTCTGTATTGTTGTTGGATTTGGTATTGTTATTGTTTGAATTTATCATATTATCAGCAACACTTGTGAAAGAGTTGTAAGTGTGTTAGCTACTTCCAAGGGGTTTGTTACTTTTTTATTTTCTTGTGGTAGTGTTATATTTTTACACATTATTCTCTTTCCACCAGTTTTTTTTCTTTTTATTACACTCCACATGGCCTTCACTTTCTTTGCTGAATTAGAAAAAGTGTTTCTCATTATGCATTGTTTTTGCTGCTCTTATTACTTTTTAGATAGTATTTTTGGAATTCATGTGAGGAATTATTCCAAGTACACATTTTATGTAGTGGTCTCCTCTTCTGCCATGAAACCCTTATTCTTCTTGTGATCCTACTGTTTGTTCTAGAATTACCCAATATGGTTACTGTTTTCTGTGGATATGCATTTTGAAAACAACTAGTTGATATGTTAATGAAGGTGGTAAATTTTTCATTTATGTCATTAATTTTATAAACTTGTGGCTGTTTATCTTTGTTCAGTAAGCTGTTGAAGTAGTTTGTGGTATCCTGACTGTATCATCTACATGTGGTTCTTGAAGACAGTTTATTCTCAATACTACCTTTTACATTTAAACTTTGAAGCTAGATGGTCACTAAACCATGCACTGAAAATTTTTAGTGAATGATGTGTAGGTCATTCGTGGCTAAAAACTGCTCTAAAACTGTTTCAAAAGTGTCTGTTATTCAGTGGCAGCATCTACATCTACCTCAACATCAATACTCTGCAAACCAGGTGATGGTGTGTGACAGAGGGTTCTTCTGGTACCATTAACTGATTCCATCATTCCTGTTCCTCTCATGAATAGTGCGTAGGAAAAATGAATGTCAGTATGCATCTGTATTAGTTCTAATTTTTCAAATTTTTTCATTGTTGTCTATTTGTGAGATGTATGTCGGAGGGAGTAATATGTCGCCTGACTCTTCCCATAAAGTACTCACTTGAAATTTCAACAGTAAACTTCTCTGTGATGCACAACACCTCTCTTGTAGCATATTCCACGGGAGTTTGTTTAGCATCTCTGTAACACTCTTGCCCCAGCTGAATGATCCCATGATGAAATGCAACGCTCTTCTTTGGATCTTCTCTGTCTCTTCTAACAGTCCCATGTGATAAGCATCCAGATTTATGAACAATATTCAAGAACTGCTTGAACCAGCACCTTGTAAGCCACATCTTTCATGGCTGAGATACATTTCCTTAAGATTTGGCCTATGACTCTCAGTCTAGCATCTGCTTTTCCTGCTATTTGTTTTATGTGGCCATTCCACTTAAGGTCATTCTGGATAGTTACTCTTAGATATTTGTGGTATATACTGTTTCCAGCAATTCGCATCAGTACTGTAGTAGTACAGTAGTGGATTTTTTTTCTTTTGTTTGCCCTGTATGTTACATTTATTTATGTTCAGGGCCACCTGCAAGAGCCTGCACCATTCATCAATCTTCTGTAGGTCATTTTGCAAACTGATACTGTCTTCTGGCATTGCTACTTTCTTATATACAACCACAACATATGCAAACAGTCTTAAAGGGATTCAGACACTTCCTAGTAGATCACTGATACACATTGTAAACAGTAATGGTTTATCATATTTCCTTGTGGTACTCCAGAAATTACCTTTACATCTGTAGATTTTTCCATTATGAGCAACATTTTAAGTTCTATCCGCAAGGAAGTCTTGACTCCATTTGCAAATCTGGTCCGATACTTGGTAAGCTCTTATTTTTTTCACCAGATGGTAGTATGGAACAGTGTCAAATGCCTTCCCGAAGTAAATGAATATAGCATCAATCTGAGCACTATTGTCTACAGTGCTATGGATGTCATGGAAAAACACAGTCAGCTGAGTTTTGCAACACCTCTGTGAAATCCATGTTGATTTTTATAGTGGAGATTTTCATTCTTGAAAAACAGCATAATTCTTGAGCATAAAACATGCTCTTTATTTTACAGCAGATTTATGTCAACAAGCAAGGCCTATAATTATGTGCATCTGTCCTGTGATATTTCTTGAAGATGAGAGTGACCTGCACTTTTTTCCAGGCAGTAGATGCCCTTCATTGTTCCAGCGACCCATAACAAACTGCTGCTAGAAGGGGAGAAGTTCTTTCACTTAATCTGTGTAGAATCTTACAGGTATCACATCTGGTCTTGATGCCTTTCCACTAAAAGTTGTAGTTGCTTTTCTATTCTTCTATTGGCTATCTCAATATATGTCATTTCAATGTTTGTATGAGGATGGAAAGGAGGGACTGTATTACAGTTTTCCATGGTGATACATTTCCAGAAGACTGAGTTAAGTATTTCAGCCTTCTCTCTGTCACCTTCTGTTTCAGTGCCTGTAAGGTCACTGAGTGACTGAATAAATGATTTCGACCCACTTACTAATTGTACATAAGACCAAAACCTCTTAAGATTTTCAATCAGACCAGTTGACAAAACTTTAAAAGTCATTGAATGCTTCTCTCATTGGTCTCCTTACTCACATTTTTGCTTTGTTCAACTTTTGTTTGTCAGCTAGGTTAGACTTCTCTTGAATCCGTGATGATGCTCTCTTTGTTTATGTAGCAGTTTTCTAACATGGCTATTAAACCATAGTGAGTATTTCCTGTCCCATAAGACCTTGCCTGGAACATATTTGCGTAAGGCATATTGAACAATGCTTTTGAATTTTTACCATTTCTGCTCCACATCTTTGTACTCATCACTGAGTATTTGCTGCTCTGACTGCTCAGATAACCTGCAGTTTGTATGCTATCACTCTTGCTAAGCAAAAAGATCCTCCTGCCTTTCTTAACGTTCCTTGTAAAACCCATAGTTGTAGTTGCTTTCACAGTTTTATGATCCCTGATACTTTCCTCTATGTTAACTGATTCAGGTCTGTTTGTTGCTAGGAGGAGTTGGTTCTCTAATTGCTCAAAGTAATTTTGGACAAGATATTCAGAATAATGTCACATGAATCCCTGTCTGTGGCATGACTTTCCCAATCTATACTGGACAAGTTGAAGTTACCCTGTTACAACAGCACGATCGCGAAAGTTATTAACAGTATTCTGCAGTTTCTCTCTGAAGTGTTTGACTGCTACAGCCCCTCACCCAAATGGTCCATAAAAGCATCTGATTAAGATTTTGTACCGATATTTTCTGCGTAACTTCGCCCAGATTAATCCACATTCAGAATCAGTGATAATCTAACTAGATATTATCGAATTCTTTTTTAATACAAATACACTGCCATGATTGGTAACTAACCTATAACTGCAATAAATATTCCAGTTTGAACTTATAATGTAATTGGATGGTTAAAAAAATCTAATCACCAAGCGGCAACTTTCGGAGCCAGTAGCTCATTCTTCTGAGATACAGGTTGAAGGGGAAGAAGGAGGGGTGAAGGAAAAGTGCTGTTGAGGTTTAGGAAATGGCGAGAGATCAGAAAAGTCACCCAGAACCCCAGGTCAGGGGAGACTTACCAGACAGGATGAGAAGGGAAGAAAAATTTGAACTTAGGATTTCACTGATATTCACTTCCAATTTCAACAAACTTCTGTTTCTAAAACTATGTGTATATTATAACTTTCAATTAGTGACACTAATTCTGGGAGCGTTCCTTGGATGCTCCTGCAGTTAACTAATATAGTAATCTTTTCCATATTCTATCTGTGAAGCGAGCATTCTCTGAGAACATTGTGGCCGATGTATTTTTGAGTTTGGCAGCAGTTTGTATCTGAAACCCAAAGGGAGTGTTCCTCTAACTTAAAAAAACACATACATGTATACCACATGTACTCCACTGTTCTAATAGCCACTTCCTGAGTGTAGTGCGTATATGAACTATTAAGGGGGAACCCTAAAATTCTCCACCCAATAGTGGAGGTTGAGAAATTCATGGTGAGTACTGTCACAGAATCGTCTGAACTCTGAGTTAGACCATGCACTCTGCACCTGCAGAGGACCATGATCAACCTTGGGTACGACGTTGCAAATAGTCAGCTTTGCCTGTACCCCATGTACTGTGCTAGTTGCCGTCACCAAATCGGCCATCCACTGAAAGAAACTGAGAATGGCTTCATAACCCAAGCAGTAGACAAAATTCATGACAACATGTGCCACTGTTTGTAGCCAGTTGCACCCAGTTGTAGGGTCTCCTCCATGTCTTGGATGAGAACCCCTGCAAACATACTGAGTGCACACTGACAGTCTTTCCTGCCCTGCATGCTATTTCCGTAAGGAGCTCCATTACCCACCTAATATTGGAGCTCCCAATAACTAGCATACCACACTCTGCACTTATCCAGACTGGGCAGGGAAATCGGCTGCTGGTCCACCATGAGAGAGAGCCTGTGCTGGCTCAGAAGTATTATAAAACTGTGTAGCATCTCATAATTGTTGCTGAGGTGTAAGGAGCCAGCCACCCAGCCAATTCCCTCTTTTGCCTTCTGACCAGTGATGAGTGATCCCACCACTGTCTGCCACTCACTATGGAGTGAAGATGAATCGGTCAGATGTACGTATCTGAATACACAGCGACAACCAGGTCGCCACGGATTTGAGTGGCACCAGAGGTGTCGCATGTCTCGTCACTGGTGCCACGATGTTGCCACAGCTTTGAGCAATACCCAGTAGCCTGTTAACTCTGACCAATGCAACTTCCAGCTATTTATGGACAGCAGGCAGTTCTCCTTTTATCCACTCACCAAAACCACAGCCACTGTCCATGTTGTCATGCTGTATGAGAAAACTGCATAAGATCTCAGAAAATACAGACAAAGCAAGCAATGTATACAAACTGTGTACTAAACTATGAAGTAAATTCACTCAGTGCAAATAATTGAAAAATATGCTAACCATTACATCAAAAATAAGCAACACTATTAGAAATACCTAAGTAATCATATACTCTTTACATCTACTCAGAAATAGGTTAGAGTAACACTAAACTAAATAATGTATTATACAAACTGTGTGCAACAGATAGGCTGTACTCCTTTTGCTCTCTGCTGTATAGGAGGCTGGAGCTCTACCCTACCCTGGAGCTGTACTTTACTTCAGCCTTTAAATTGTAGAATGTAGTAAGGTTCGAAAGAGTCTCTCTACTTCTACTTTTTGAAATAAAATCAGTTTTGATGTCTCCACAAATTATCAAATCACATTCCATATTTACTTTGTTTAGCAATGTTTCCAGTTTATTTGAGAAAACATCAAAGTTTCCAGTTGGTGATTGGTAAACTGCTAAGTTTAGCTTGGAACATTTATAGTTCCAATCTCATAGCCTTTTCAACATTTGTTCAAGTTAACTCAGGTAGGGTAGTAAGAAGGATGTTTTCCTTTATGTAAATCGCTACTCCACAGTGCTTGCTAATATGTCTGCAACAGTAAAAAGAGAAAAAGAATTTAGTTATTTTTGTATGTTGAATTAATTGAAGATTAAATCAGTGCTCAGAAATGTATATTACTGAGATGTTCTTGAGCTCATCTTTAGTAGTACATGAATTATGTTTATGTTATCTTATTGTGGTGAGGTTGTATAAGGTGTGATCAAAAAGTAATGAAATTTTTTTAATTTCACGAGCTTTATAATCTGATTCTCAATTTTTTTTGTTTTTTTATTTTGTTGATACAAATGTTCCTGACATATGTTATCATTCTCTGCTGTTTTGAATATTTAGTTTATTGTTGACAGTTGAAAAGATTATATGTGCTTTAGAATGCCCCGATGAATTTTTACTTTTGGGAAAGCTGATCAAAGAATATGCATTAAATTTTGCTTGAAAAATGGAATAAAATGCAACACCACATTCAAAATGTTGACTGTTGCTTTTAGAGAAGCTACTGTGGGTAGGACAAGAGTTTACAAGTGGTATAAACATTTCAAAGAGGGTCGAGAAGACATAAAAAAAGGTGACCGCCCTGGAACTGACAACAGCGTGGAAGAAGTAAAGAAAATGATTCTGAAAAATCACCATACCACCACCAGAGAGATTACTGATGATGTCGGCATATCCTTTGGCTCATTCAACCAGTTTTTTTGGACGTTTTGGGCATGAAACTTGTAGCTGCAAAGTTTGTTCAGAAGTTGTTGAATTTCGACCAAAAACCACATCACATTGACATTGCCCAGCTATTGCTGAATGAAGTCAGCAATGATCCAGAACTTTTAAAGAAGGTTATAACAGGTGAAACCAAGGCCCAGTCATCCCATTGGAAACCGCATGAAGAACCAAGACTGAAAAAAATTAAACAAGGTCGATCGCGTGTGAAGGTTCTTGCCACTATTTTCTTTCATTACAATGGGATAGTGCATCATGAGTTCCTGCCTTGTAGTTGTATGGTCAATAAGAAATACTATCAGGAAGTTGTGCACCATTTTCATGGAGAAATACAAAGAAAATGACCAAAATTGTGGCAAAACCACTCACGGAAATTGCATCACGATTATGCTCCCACTCACACCTCAGTGCTCGTTCATGAATTTTTGGCAGAAACCAAAACTGTGATGTTGCCTCAGTCACCTTATTCATCAGACATGGCCTGCTATGATTTCATTCTATTCCCGAGGTGCAGAGAACCATGAAAGGATGTCGTTTTGCCATCATTGATGAAATAAAAACAGAATTGCTGAAGGACCTGGACACTATAACAACAAGTGAGTCCAGAAGTACTTTCCACATCGGAAAACTGCTGGCACTAGTAATATCTGAGGCGAATGAGTTTGAAGGAAATAAAGTTGATGTTGATGAATAAATAAACATTTTTTAAGAAAAACGAAAATTCCCATTACTTTTTGGTCACATCTTGTTCATTATGATAATAAATTTTTATATATATTCAGATTGCCATTAGTGTTACATTTTCTTCTTATTCCTTGTTCATTTTACTTTCCTTGCAGAAGCCTGTGCAGCATACAGGAAACTGTGTTCCATTCCAGTCCTCCTTTAATTATTTCATTGACATGATCATCACAAACTTCCTCCCTTCACATTATTTCCAGATATTTTCATACTAAGATTGTCACTGACTGTTTCTGCACCAAAATAAATGATAACAATATAATAGAAGGAAACATTCCACGTGGGAAAAAATTATATATAAAAACAAAGATGAGGTGACTTACCGAACGAAAGCGCTGGCAGGTCGATAGACACACAAACAAACACAAACATACACACAAAATTCAAGCTTTCGCAACACACTGTTGCCTCATCAGGAAAGAGGGAAGGAGAGGGGAAGATCCCGGGAGCGGAAAGACTTACCTTTGGGGGAAAAAAGGACAGGTATACACTTGCACACACGCACATATCCATCCACACATACAGACACAAGCAGACATATTTAAAGACAAAGAGTTTGGGCAGAGATGTCAGTCGAGGCAGAAGTGTAGAGGCAAAGAAGTTGTTGAAAGACAGGTGAGGTATGAGTGGCGGCAACTTGAAATTAGCGGAGATTGAGGCCTGGCGGATGACGAGAAGAGAGGATATACTGAAGGGCAAGTTCCCATCTCCAGAGTTCGGATAGGTTGGTGTTGGTGGGAAGTATCCAGATAACCCGGACGGTGTAACACTGTGCCAAGATGTGCTGGCTGTGCACCAAGGCATGTTTGGCCACAGGGTGATCCTCATTACCAACAAACACTGTCTGCCTGTGTCCATTCATGCGAATGGACAGTTTGTTGCTGGTCATTCCCACATAGAATGCATCACAGTGTAGGCAGGTCAGTTGGTAAATCACGTGGGTGCTTTCACATGTGGCTCTGCCTTTGATCGCGTACACCTTCCGGGTTACAGGACTGGAGTAGGTGGTGGTGGGAGGGTGCATGGGACAGGTTTTGCATCGGGGGCGGTTACAAGGATAGGAGCCAGAGGGTAGGGAAGGTGGTTTGGGGATTTCATAGGGATGGACTAACAGGTTACGAAGGTTAGGTGGACGGCGGAAAGACACTCTTGGCGGAGTGGGGAGGATTTCATGAAGGATGGATCTCATTTCAGGGCAGGATTTGAGGAAGTCGTATCCCTGCTGGAGAGCCACATTCAGAGTCTGGTCCAGTCCCGGAAAGTATCCTGTCACAAGTGGGGCACTTTTGTGGTTCTTCTGTGGGGGATTCTGGGTTCAAGGGGACGAGGAAGTGGCTCTGGTTATTTGCTTCTGTACCAGGTCGGGAGGGTAGTTGCGGGATGCGAAAGCTGTTTTCAGGTTGTTGGTGTAATGATTCAGGGATTCCGGACTGGAGCAGATTCGTTTGCCACGAAGACCTAGGCTGTAGGGAAGGGACCGTTTGATGTGGAATGGGTGGCAGCTGTCATAATGGAGGTTGGCAAACTTCCTCAAATCCTGCCCTGAAATGAGATCCATCCTTCATGAAATCCTCCCCACTCCGCCAAGAGTGTCTTTCCGCCGTCCACCTAACCTTCGTAACCTGTTAGTCCATCCCTATGAAATCCCCAAACCACCTTCCCTACCCTCTGGCTCCTATCCTTGTAACCGCCCCCGATGCAAAACCTGTCCCATGCACCCTCCCACCACCACCTACTCCAGTCCTGTAACCCGGAAGGTGTACGCGATCAAAGGCAGAGCCACATGTGAAAGCACCCACGTGATTTACCAACTGACCTGCCTACACTGTGATGCATTCTATGTGGGAATGACCAGCAACAAACTGTCCATTCGCATGAATGGACACAGGCAGACAGTGTTTGTTGGTAATGAGGATCACCCTGTGGCCAAACATGCCTTGGTGCACAGCCAGCACATCTTGGCACAGTGTTACACCGTCCGGGTTATCTGGATACTTCCCACCAACACCAACCTATCCGAACTCTGGAGATGGGAACTTGCCCTTCAGTATATCCTCTCTTCTCGTCATCCGCCAGGCCTCAATCTCCGCTAATTTCAAGTTGCCGCCACTCATACCTCACCTGTCTTTCAACAACTTCTTTGCCTCTACACTTCTGCCTCGACTGACATCTCTGCCCAAACTCTTTGTCTTTAAATATGTCTGCTTGTGTCTGTATGTGTGGATGGATATGTGCGTGTGTGCAAGTGTATACCTGTCCTTTTTTCCCCCAAAGGTAAGTCTTTCCGCTCCCGGGATTGGAATGACTCCTTACCCTCTCCCTTAAAACCCACTTCCTTTCGTCTTCCCCTCTCCTTCCCTCTTTCCTGATGAGGCAACAGTGTGTTGCGAAAGCTTGAATTTTGTGTGTATGTTTGTGTTTGTTTGTGTGTCTATCGACCTGCCAGCGCTTTCGTTCGGTAAGTCACCTCATCTTTGTTTTTATATATAAAATAAATGATAAAATATATTATATACTTTTCTCACAATTGCAAACTGTAAAAATTTTTATGCCATCTCTACTTGCCTTCACCTGGGACTATTCCTTTATTTCTAGATGGCCTTTGAATGACATCAGTGATTCATCTATTTATATTTTTTCAAAATACAAAAAGATTCCTCAAAAATCTTTTGAAAATGTTCTGCTGTTAGTTATATTTTTGACAAATACTGTAATCTCCATTTAGAGGCAAATTAACATGAAAGTGAAACAAACTCAGCAACAGAAGATATCAGTCTTTATGGAGTAATTTATAAGAAAATAATGTGTGCAACAAGGGAACTGTTGATCAATGGTCACTCAATTTTAGCTATTTTATGTTTGCTATAAGGATACAGATGCAATAAAAACATAAATTTTCTAGACATTTATCTCACTCCACTTGTTTATTCTGGTGTTTGTCTTTACTTCCAAAATGGCCAATCGATATGTGCAGACTACTGAACTGCTGTGCCAGTCACTTGTATTCAAGGTATGGCACACTTCAACTGCTGTGATAGTCAAGAGGCTAAAGGCTTCTCTACAGCGATACCAATACATGATCCCACAAAATCTGTTCCGATAGAACCAACCAAGGAAAGCTACCCCTTTGGCATTCTCTGTGATCTTGTCAAGCTCTTCAGTGGTATATATCATAATACTCTACTAGAGAAAGTTAGATCTTATGGTATTACATGCATCCCCCTTGAAAGACTGGAATTGTATCTTAACAATAGAAAACAGTCAATCACATTAACTATTGATACTGCTGAAATAAGTCTAAATTGAAAGTAGGAAAGCAGTAAATATGATCATCTCTGATAATTCAGATAAGGTCAAAAAAGTGTTGCATCTACAGATGCATATTATGTAATGCTTGTAACCATTCATTTTGCAGAAGCTTCTTTAGGGGTCTGAGGATCTTACAATCATGTGCCAATTCATTTACTTTATAATCAATGATACTTATTTTAAATAATGAGAGTGAATGTAGGATGAACTGTGTAATTCTCAAACGTAATACTACAAGTAAAAATACTTTCATAAACACTACGATCCCCAGTATAGGGCTCAGAATGGAATTTTATGTTCTTGTGTGAAAGTCCGTAACAATTGTTGGTAGTCATCTAGTAGAAAATTCAAACTTCACAGATAGTCAAAAGCAAAGAAAAGAATACCTTAATAATCATGCCTATAATTTATAAGAATATTTGGGCACAGAGGTGTAACTTACACTTAACTCCACTGTTTGTATTAAGAAGGTGTTTATTTTGCTATTATATAGGCACCTGATAGTGTTCTTTGTAAAGTTAAATTAATGCTTTGTTAGATGTTTCAGATAGATACAGCAACTGACCAGTGTAACAGGTTTAGTGGTGGCACTTTTGAAAATAGCTACTTTCTTCCATTATACATCTGTACTACTGTATAAATACAAGCCCTTGCTTAACACATTACCAAAAATATCAAAAAGTTCCTGACAGATTTGTTTCAACTTTTACATGATACTCTAATGCACACTCAGATGCACATAGGCCACACATTTCCTTAATATATCAGTTATATAGCTATCTAGACTAAGAATAAAACTGCAAAACTGTCAAGTTAGTTAGTTTGTTTGTGCTAATCTACAAAAGTCTATATGAATTTTATTGGGGTTTTCACAGGAAACTTGAGTGTAGCTAATAGCAGCTTATAGGCTTTATTTCATCAAAATTGGATCATGGGGAAGAAAGATATCATAATTTACACACAAAAAAGGTGGTGCTGTGGTTTTTTTAATCTCAGTGACAGAAATATTTTTCAGAAGTGACAGAACTAAGTGCCACAGTCTTATGTTTATGAATACAAACCAGCAATGAATTTATGTGGCTAGAATGTATGGATTTACTGATATCACTTTGTGTATTAAAAACTTAATAAAATAGCTTTGTTTCTTTCATAGGTTTTATTTATATTTGACTTTTTGGTTAGGAAAAATGAATTTATTGACAAAGTGGTCCTATAAGGGTTCCCTTTTTACCAGTTGAGGTACAGAATCCTCAAAGTAACTATATGCAAAGGTGCTTCTGTCATTTCTGTTGTGAAGATGGGTGTATAGTTAGTATATCTAAAAAGTCAATACTAATATATACAGACAAGCCATTGTTTAAGGTTGTTACGAAAAATCTTGAAACATTTGTGACTGATTTACTTCAAATATTTACACAATTCTCATATAAATGTTTAGACCAACATAGGCTACAATTTTTTAAATTTCTGTGATATCTAAAAAGTATCTCTTCTATATAAAGGAGAAATGTTGTTAGCAAAAATGTTTAACCTTGTTGCCAAAAATCTTTAACCTTGACCGATTTACACACGGGGTGGGGTGGGGTGGGGGGGAATTTGTAGACGCGATGTACACATACAGACAAACAAGCCAGTAACATATTGGTCCACCTCTAGCCCTTAATCAAGCAGTTATTCGACTTGGCATTGATTGATAGAGTTGTTGGATGTTCTCCTGAGGGATATCATGATAAATTCTGTCTAATTGGCAGGTTAGATTGTCAAATCCTGAGCTGATTAGAGGCCTTGCCCATAATACTCCAAACACTCTCAATTTGGGAGAGATACAGCAACCTTTCTGACCAGGTTAGGATTTGGCAAGCATGGAGACGAGCAGTAGAAACTCTTGTTGTGTGTAGTAGGCTTTATCTTGCTTGAATGTACGCTCAGAATGACTTAGCAAGCAGGTAACAAAATAGGGTGTAGAATACTGCCGACACACTGCTGTGCTATAGGAGTCTCTCAGATGAAAACCAAAGGGATCCTGCTATGAAAAGAATTGCCTCCCCAGACTATCACTCCTTGCTGTCAGGTCATATGGTGGGTGACAGACAGGTTGGTATCCCACCTCTATCTGCGGCATCTCCAGAGAAGTCTTTGGCCTGGAATCTCATTGACTGGAGTAGAATTGCCTTCATTGATAAGTCTTGGTTTGAGTTAGCCCTAATGACTAGCAAAGACAGATCTCGGAGACACCCAGACAGCAGTGTGATACCAACCTGACTGTCATCTGCCATACTGCCTGATGTTGAAGGGTGATGGTTTGGAGTACCATTTCATTTCATAGGATGACCCATTTGGTTGTTGTCTATGGGACCCTTACAGCACAGTGGTACATTGACAATGTTCTACACCCCTTTTTATTGACATCCTTTCAACTCTATCAACTAATGCCAAGTCCAAGTCAGGTAACTTTTTGTGTAAGGACCAGAAGTGAGCCAACACATTATGGACTTGCTCAGTTTGTGGAGCTCTTTCTCTTGAACAAATTGTCCAGTTTTTCTGGAATTGCAATGATTTGTTTGTCTGTAGACGCATGTTGCATCTGCTAAAATCAGTCGCATTCAGATAATTCCTTCATGGTACGTAGTTTTTGTGAGTGCATTTCAGATTTTTACATAATACTTTATTAAACTGTTGGATGCATGTGAGTAATGTGTTTCTTGAAACAAAAATGTATAGGTTTTCTGTTAAAACTGATTGTGAGAAAGAAAATGCTATGCTGTGAAATGAGAGGCTTCATTTTCTTTGTTGCAGTCACTTTATCCTAAGATAGCAGGGGATTTAAACCATTACACAAATTGTTTCTTCCATGTATATTCTTTCTCCTTATGTGTAATTTGAAACAAAGAATTGTGTACACGACTATGTGTTGTTTTGTTTGCTTCCTCACAGCTGGTTTTAACAGAAAACAGAAAAGTTGTTTTTATGGCTTATCGGCTTATGATTAAAATACTGCCTGGAATCTAAATTGTCTGAAACTTCGAAATCCTAGCCATTAGCAGATTAAAACTGTGCGAAATACTGTCATTGAAGCTTCTGTCCTCACAGATCCAGCAGCAAGAGAGGTCTCTCATACCCATATACCATTGATCCCAACTGATTTTCCCGTTAATTTTAAGCGACTTCAGTTCCAAATCAAAGTTCCATTGCCAATAACAGCAAACAAGATAGATGTGGGAAAAGTAGATGGAAAGAGAGAGGAAGTGGAGGAAATGGACATAGAGAGAGGGATGGAGGAGGTGGAGGGAGAGGGAGGAGGGAAGAGGAAGTGGAGAGAGACAGGGGGTTGGAGAAGATGGAGAGAGAAGGGGGGGATGGGTTGGAGAGAGGGGGTGAGGAGGTGATGGACAGAAGGGGAGAAAGGAGGAGATGGACACAAAGAGAGGGGAGAAGGAGATTAGGATATACATCCAGTTCCCATACATGTTTAGCAATTGTGAAGGATTGCAGGATCACTAGTTCATAAATAAAGTAATCTGGAAGGAAATGTCATTGCACATAGATTCTCTCTCTCTCTCTCTCTCTCTCTCTCTCTGTCTGTCTGTCTGTCTGTCTGAAAAGGCCTCAGAACCATCAATGGTACTGGCTGACTACCATTTCATCCCTAGCCAATAAGTTCCACTGGATGTGGATAAGGAAGGGTGTGTGGTCAGCACACCGCTTTCCTGGCTGTTGTCTGTTTTTGCAGTCTGAACTGCTACTTCTCAGTTAAGTAGCTCCTCAATTGGCCTCACAAGGGTGGAGTGCACCTGGTTTATCAACAGCACTTGGCAGACCCAGACAGTCACTCAGCCAAATGCTAGCCCAGCCAAACAGTGCTTAACTTCAGTGATCTGATGGGAACTGGCGTTACTGCTGTGGCAAGGCCATTGGCCATGTTGATGGTCACCTGCTTTTCAGTGTATAATTTAGAACATCACTGCAGGCTCTCCTTTGGGATGGGACTTATGGAACTCAATAGATGAATGAATGTCATCAAAGAAATCAGTGTGGCTAAATCTTCTGTGTTCCACTTAAAATGTAAAGTCATGGCTGCCTAAAGAAATTACTATATTCAGTGGCTCCAGAACTACTGTACAACAGATTTACTATGCTGTGGCTCCATTAATAATCATTCTCTCTCTTGCATGAGGAAAAGTAGGTCGTACCTGTTTACAGTACCACATTGCTGCAATGTGGCCTTGCTTAACACTCTTTCTATGTTTGATGATGGGGAAAACAGGACTGATTTTGTTGCCTAAAATAACTTTTACAATAAGAAGTAAAGGCATTTCTTGTACAACAATGTTCTTAAAAGAGTAGCAAAGTTTGACATCATCATCATCATCATCATCATTTAAGACTGATTGTGCCTTTCAGCGTTCAGTCTGGAGCATAGTCCCCCGTATAAAATTCCCCCATGATCCCCTATTCAGTGCTAACATTGGTGCCTCTTCTGATGTTAAACCTATTACTTCAAAATCATTCTTAACCGAATCCAGATACCTTCTCCTTGGTGTGCCCCGACTCCTCCTACCCTCTACTGCTGAACCCATGAGTCTCTTGGGTAACCTTGCTTCTCCCATGCGTGTAACATGACCCCACCATCTAAGCCTGTTCGCCCTGACTGCTACATCTATAGAGTTCATTCCCAGTTTTTCTTTGATTTCCTCATTGTGGACACCCTCCTGCCATTGTTCCCATCTACTAGTACCTGCAATCATCCTAGCTACTTTCATATCCGTAACCTCAACCTTATTGGTAGGGTAACCTGAATCCACCCAGCTTTCGCTCCCATACAACAAAGTTGGTCGAAACACTGAACGGTGCACAGATAACTTAGTCTTGGTACTAAGTTCCTTCTTGCAGAAGAGAGTAGATCGTAGCTGAGTGCTCATTGCATTAGCTTTGCTACACCTTGCTTCCAGTTCTTTCACTATGTTGCCATCCTGAGAGATTATGCATCCTAAGTACTTGAAACTGTCCACCTGCCCTCCTATTTGGCACTCAATCCATTTATATCTCTTTCCCACTGACATTACTTTTGTTTTGGAGATGCTAATCTTCATACCACACTCCTTACATTTCTGATCTAGCTCTGAAATGTTACTTTGCAAACTTTCAATCAAATCTGCCATCACAACTAAGTCATCCGCATATGCGAGACTGCTTATTTTGTGTTCACATATCTTAATCTCACCCAGCCAGTCTATGGTTTTCGACATATGATCCATAAATGATATGAACAACAGTGGAGACAGGTTGCAGCCTTGTCTTACCCTGAAACTACTCTGAACAATGAACTCAATTTACCGTCAACTGTAACTGCTTCCTGACTATCTATGTAAAGACCTTTAATTGCTTGCATAAATTTGCCTCTTATTCCATAATCTCATAGAACAGACCATAACTTCCTCCTACGAACCCGGCCATATGCCTTTTCTTGATATAAAGCATAGATACAATTCCCTGTTCCACTCGTAACACTTCTCCATTATTTGGCGTAAGCTAAAGATCTGGTCCTGACAACCTCTAAGAGGCCTAAACCCACACTGATTTTCATTGAATTGGTCCTCAACTAATAGTAGCACTTTCCTTTCAACAATACCTGAGAAGATTTTACCCACAACGCTGATTAAAGAGGTACCTCTGTAGTTGTTACAATCTTTTCTGTTTCCACATTTAAAGATTGGTGTGATTACTGCTTTCGTCCAGTCTGATGGAACCTGTCCCAACTCCCACGCCATTGCAATTATCCTGTGTAGCCATTTAAGACCTGACATTCCACTGTATTTGATGAGTTCCGACTTAATTTCATCCACCCCAGCCGCTTTATTGCGCTGCAATCTATTGACCATTTTCTCCACTTCCTCAAATGTGATCCTTTTTCCATCATCATTCCTATCCCATTGTACATCGAAATCTGTAACCTCCATCTGCCCTAGGCATCAACAGGATTCACCAGCAGTTTTCCTGACCTGTCAAAAATACTTGTCATTTCCTTCTTACCTCCCTTTCTGAGACTGCTAATTACACTTCAGAATGGTTTTCCAGCAGCTTTTATGCAGCTTGACCCATAGTCTCCAACCTGTTTCCAAAGTGTTCCCAAGATTTCTTCTTGGATGCTGCAATTACCTGTTTGGCTTTGTTTCTTTCTTCACCATAACTTTCTCTGTCTAGCTGAGTTCTAGTATGTAGCCATTTTTGATACGCCTTCTTTTTCCTTTTACAGGCTGCCTTGACTGTGTCATTCCACCAAGCTGTTTGCTTCATCCTACCTTTACACACTACTGTTTCAAGATATTCTTTAGCCACTTCTAGTACTGTGTCCCTGTACCTTGTCCACTCCTTTTCTAATGACTGTAATTGACTACATTCAACTAACTGGTACCTTTCTGAGATCACTGTTATGTACTTGTGCCCAATTTCCTTACCCTGAAGTTTCTCCACTCTTATCCTCCTACGTATGGACCTGACCTCCTTCACTTTCGGCCTCACAATACCAGTTTCACTGCACATTAAATAGTGATCAGTGTCATCAAAGAATCCCCTGAATACACGTGTGTCCCTCAAAGCCTTCCCGAATTCCTGATCTGTTATTATATAGTCAATAACAGATCTGGTTCCCCTGCCTTCCCAAGTACACCAGTGAATGTTCTTATGTTTAAAAAAGGAGTTTGTGATTACTAAGCCCATACTGGCACAGAAATCCAAGAGTTGTTTCCCGTTCCTGTTGGTCTCCATATCCTCTCCAAATTTACCCATAACCTTTTCGTACCCTTCTGTTCGATTTCCAATCCTGACATTAAAATCTCTAACAAATGAGTGCATCATAAAAACTATCCATCTTATCTTGATCTGTCCCTTCACAATGCGAATATACTGACACAATCCTAAGTTTCTTGCTAGACACTGTCAAATCTATCCACATCAGACATTCGTTTACATACCTTATTGTAACTACGCTGGGTTAAATTTCTTTCCTGATGTAAGGCCATACACCCCATTGTGCTATTCCTTCTTTGACTCCTGACAGGTAGACCTTGTATTCTCCCACTTCCTCTTCTTTCTCACCCATTACCCAAATGTCACTAACAGCTAAAACATCCAACCCCATCTTGCTTGCAGCCTCTGCCAGCTCTACCTTCTTCCCAGAGTAGCCCCCATTGATATTAATAGCTCCCCATCTCGTTACCATTCGTTTGCCGAGTCTTATCTTAGGAGTCCCTGGTTTGTCAATTAGAGGTGGGACTCCGTCACCTCTAAAGGTCTGATGCATCTTGCTCTGATTGTTGCCAGCATCATATTTAAAGTAGCAGGGAAGCAGGTTGCTAGCCTTACTTGCCCCGGGTCCCATTGAGTTTTACCCCTAACGGTGGAGGGACTAACCAGTGGATTTGGTAGCCTTTGCCGTCTGAGCACAAAGGTGACCACGACTCAGAATATGTCCGAGATGCCCAGCCTTATTCCAAAGTAACTGGTATCCCGACTGTCAGGACCACTTACTTGGCCACTCATACGTTGCCCTTGGTTAATGAACTAGGACATGACAACAAGAACCCACACCATGAACCACGCAAAGTTTGACAGCGACATTGTAAGCACTGAATTATCTGGTGTTGTCCATGGAAGGAATGAGCAATGAGCTCATGCACTGACATACTCTATACAAAAATAGTTTCTCAAGGAATATCAAATTTTAGTGAATAGTAAATCCACTGGCTTTATCCCAGAGAAAGTTTTTAAAGCAGTGACAGTTCTCTAGGATCCTGGCTTGATAAAAAAGAACACACACTGAAGAGTTGGGTCACCTACAGGAACAAAGTCAAAAACTGATCTATTGCATAAAATGCTGGAAATAGCACCCTACTGGATACTGATGACAACGTATAACCAGTGGCTGTAACAGATTGTGATCTCTTCACTCTTTTTGTACCTTGTGCTAGTCTGCTTGCTGTTGAAGTGGAAGACTTCATTATGGCAATATTAATTACAAAGCACAATTGAGATAACAAGTATTGGCCCAATGATAGGCATGTGACTGAGGCCATTATTTAGATGTTCTTTTCATTCCATGTCAGCAGATGCTTCAGGATGTAGAACTTGTCAGAAAACAGGAATACATAATGAATTTTTACAAAGAAAAAAAATACAGTTTGCTCCTTTTTTTAAAATTAAAATCCACTGTTGCATGTATTTTGTTGGCATAATGAAGGACATAAGGCTGATAGATGCATTGTTTTATGTCTTTATCTGTTGACTATCCTGTGAAGTAAAACTTTTACAGCTTTGTTTGAGCTTTGTGCAGTTGTGTTCTCCCACAGACATCTTGTAAACACTGCAATTTTGTTTGTTTCTTTTCTTCTATTTTTCTTCCAGCTGCAATCATTCCTTTAACCCTCAAGTGGTTTAGACACCTTCTCAGGCATTTCAGTCAGAATATTGTATTCTCAGGATTAAGAATAATTGTTCTTTAGTTTTTTTCTAATTTCTTTAGGTTTTTTCTAATTAAGGTTTTTTCTAATTTTCTATGTATAAAGTGCTCCAACCACAAAAATATTGTCTTGTACTGTTCCACTGTTGTTTTACAGTTGAGAACCCATACCTGTTACTTCATTATTGCTTCGGCTAACACAGTGAGAAATTGTGTTGTCATATGCCCAGGTGAGCAGTAATAATATAAAATAAACAGCAAGCTAGGTGAGAAAAAATGTACAATCCATATAAGAAAAGCCATAGACTCCGAGCTAGCAGCGCAGTTCCACAATGAGACAGTTGTCAATGAGATAATTAGTGTGAAAACAAGCATTAGGGTGGGATCTGATGCGACTGTGCTGTTTAATTCTCCAGGTGGGTCATTACTGTAGTGTAACACTTGTACACAGCAACGGAGTGATTCAGTGAAAGTTTACTTTATTATTGTTTAATTAAACTATGATTTTGCTCATATATGTTTACCGGTACCTTGGTAATATAAATACAGCTGTTCTTTACTGTGTACAAAGTACGTCATGCGCCTGCTTGTGTTATGGAAATCGGCGTGCTTGCTTGAGGGTTGAAAACCCCCAGTACTATTTTGTAATGGAGTTTGTCATCATGTACCAGTTTCTGTTGTTCTTCGGCCTTCGAGAATGTTAAATGAAATATGCTCAGTGTTTGTTGTTTTGTTGACTTCCAAAGACAAGCATTACGTGATGAGCCCACTTAGAAAGGATGGAAAAAAACACTGGAAGGTTTAGGTTTAACAAACTTTCACAGACAAGATTAATAGAAAGTGAGCACATACTCAGACTGGGGAAGGCTGGGAAAGGAAATCAGTTTTGTACTTTGCAAACTTTGCAAAGAAACAATTACCAAAAACTGGCTTAAGTCATTTTCGGAAACCTTATTAGGTATAAATCTGGTTGGCCAGATTGGGATGTGAAACATTCCCCCCTCCCCCCTCCTGAATGGAAATCTAGTGTACTAAGCCTATTTTATACTATCAACTTCCTAATCTGTGTTGAATAGTTCTGCTGGTTATGCATTGCATGCCAGTGCATTAGTCAACCAAAAGCCAGTGACCAGTCAGTTGTATCATATTTAGTGTGCCAAAATCCAGAGCTTAGTGAATACTATGCATGTGCAGAAATGGGGTTGTTGGTGTCATCTGCTAATATCTAAAGTTAGGTGTCATCTGCCAATATCTAAAGTTAACTAATCCTCACTCCATTCATTAATTTTATAGTAATGGATTTTGTGCTTTTGTGTCTTCTGAATCTTATTATTTGTTATATGCTTTAGTTTTTGTGATGCATACCAGTGTCTACATAAGCAGTTCGTATTTATACTGTGAGTGTTTTCCAACAAGAGAAATGAATAATCTGGACCCAAAAAATTATTTAGGTTTTACAATACCTAGCCAAAGAAGATGCCTACACTTTACGTAAATAAGGATGTAAATAAGTAAATTAAAAACAAATCTAATGGCATTTGTTTCAGTAGTTAAAAGTTCAGCTATACTGAAGGGGCAACATAGTTTTGAATGTTATTTAGCATTTAGAAATAAAACAAAACATAAAATAAAAAGGTACTTTGTACTTTTTCCTAAACACTTTTTGATATATTTGTATGTATATATTTTCTTGGATGAATAGATATTGACATTTTGAAATATAGGGACAATGTTTACCCTATTCTTTCGGTTCTCAGTGCTGTGGAGAATGTGCCACATGATCTTTGTCAAAAACATCCACTATGTATTTGGCTTAGGTCATTAACAACAAACTACCATATTTAGATTAGATTAGAATAGAGGGAAACATTCCACGTGGGAAAAATATATCTAAAAACACAGATGATGTGACTTACTGAACGAAAGTGCTGGCAGGTCGATAGACACACAAACAAACACAAACATACACACGAAATTCAAGCTTTCGCAACAAACTGTTGCCTCATCAGGAAAGAGGGAAGGAGAGGGAAAGATGAAAGGATGAGGCAACAGTTTGTTGCGAAAGCTTGAATTTCGTGTGTATGTTTGTGTTTGTTTGTGTTTGTTTGTGTGTCTATCGACCTGCCAGCACTTTCGTTCGGTAAGTCACATCATCTGTGTTATTAGATTAGATTAGATTAGATTAGTTTTTCGTTCCATAGATCCGTGTTGAGGAGATCCTCATGGACGTGGAACATGTCACTTTTTTTTTTTTTTTTTTTTAAGCTGAAATAACAATACCAATAGTATGAATATATACAATACATCATTTGTTTCTATTAAAAAATTCGTCAATGGAGTAGAAGGAGTTGGCCACTAGTAAGTCTTTCAGGCTCCTTTTAAACTTATCTTTATTTGTAACTAAATTTTTTATGTTTGCTGGCAAATTATTGAAGATGAGTGTTCCTGAGTAGTGGACCCCTTTTTGAACTAAAGTAAGTGCTTTTAAGTCCTTGTGCAGATCATTTTTGTTCCTGGTATTGTATGTATGAACTGAGCTGTTTGTTGGAAAAAGAGATATATTATTTAGGACAAATTTCATTAAGGAGTAAATATACTGAGAGGCAGTAGTTAGTATACCCAGTTCTTTGAAGAGGTTTCTACAAGACGTCCGTGAATTTACTCCACAAATAATACGTATTACACGCTTTTGGACGCTGAAAACTTTTGTTTGACTTGAAGAGTTACCCCAAAATATTGTACCATATGACATTATGGAATGAAAGTAGGCAAAGTATGCAAGCTTTTTCATTTTTATGTCACCTATATCTGCTAACACTCGAATCGCAAATACAGATTTGTTAAGGCGTTTCTGCAGTTCCGTGGTGTGCTCCTCCCAACTGAATTTATTATCAAGTTGTAATCCCAGGAATTTAAGACTGTCAACCTCTTCTATCTGCTCTTCTTCGTACTTTATGCATATGCTGCGTGGAAACCTCTTAAAGGTTCTGAATTGCATGTAGTGAGTCTTTTCGAAGTTTAATGTCAGTGAGTTGGCTTTAAACCATTTATTAATATCCATGAAAATATCATTAGCAGATCTTTCTAGAACTACACTCGACATACTATTTATTGCAATACTTGTGTCATCTGCAAACAAAACGACCTCTGCTTCTGGCAGTGTAACTGATGAGAGATCATTAATGTAGACAAGAAAAAGCAATGGCCCTAAGATGGATCCTTGTGGGACACCACATGTAATTTCTTCCCATTCTGATGATGACTGATGACTTAATTCACTAGTCACTTGTATTGACACCCTTTGTTTCCTGTTAGCTAGGTATGACTTGAACCATTTTGCAGCACTGCCCATGACACCATAGAATTCTAATTTATTTAAAAGGATGTTGTGGTTCACACAATCAAATGCCTTTGACAAAACACAGAAAATACCTGCTGCTTGTAATTTGTTATTTAATGAATTAAGTAGATTTTCACTGTAGGTGTAAACAGCCTTCTCGATATCAGAACCCTTCGGAAATCCAAACTGTGTTCTTGATAATATGTTATTTGTGGTGAGATGGTTGAGAAGCTGCCTGTACATTAATTTTTCTAAAAATTTTGAGAATGCTGGCAAAAGTGAAATCAGTCTGTAGTTTTATGGTATCTCTTTATCCCCTTTCTTGAATAGAGGCTTAACATCTGCATATTTTAGCCAGTCAGGAAATGTCCCACTTATAATTGACTGGTTACACGAGTAACTTAGAATTGTACTAAACTCACAAGAACACGCCTTAATTAACTTTGTTGATATTTCATCGTAACCTCTACAGTGCTTTGTTTTCAAAGATTTTATTATGGAAGTTATTTCTTTTGGTGAAGTGAGTGACATATTCATGTAGCTGAAGCTATTTGTAAGGGCTAGTTTCAGATATTGAAGGGCATTATTTACTGATCCTGACAATCCCATTCTATCAGTAACGGATATAAAGTACTTGTTAAATAGATTTGCCACACTATGCCCATCGGTTACTAATGTGTCAGCTACCCTTAATGCTATTTGTTCCTGTTCCTTTCTGGTTCTACCAGTCTCCTCTTTCACTATATCCCATATTGTTTTTATTTTGTTCCCTGACATTGCTATCTTCTTCTCATAGTGCATTTGTTTAGATGTCTGAATTACTTTTTTTTAAAATATTTTACAGTATTCATTGTATTTAGCTAAATCATCAGTATTGGAGCTATTCTTGGTCGACAGATACATTTTCCTTTTTGTCTTACAGGAAATCTTTATTCCTTGTGTAATCCATGGTTTTATTGTAGACTTCTGTTTAATTTGAGTAACTTTTAGAGGAAAACAGTTTTCAAACATGGTACTGACATTGTTCATGAATGTATTATATTTTTCATTCATGTCATGGGCACTATAAACATCTTTCCAGTTCATATCTTTGAGCAGTTTTCTAAAACACTCAATTTTTGGTTGACTGACTACTCTCCTGTACTCAGACTTAGCCGTCTTGATAATCTGCTCAGAATTTACATCTAAAACAAGGAGCTGCATGTCATGATCTGATAGTCCATTTATTACAGGTTTTTTGATATGAATTTGTTCCTTTGATTTGTCTATAAAAATGTTATCAATGGCTGTCATTGAGGATTTAGTGATCCTAGTTGGAAAGTTTACAGTGTGAGTTAGATTGAAAGACAACATTACTAACTGCAGTAAATGTTTACTGGAAGATTGAATTAGAAAATCTGTATTAAAGTCACCAGCAATCAAAATTTCTTTGTTTCTTCCTGTTAAATAACCCAAAAGAGCTTCTAGATTATTTATGAATAGATTATAATTTCTTGCAGGTGCTCGGTAAATAGTTACTATTATATAGGATCTGTTATGGAACTCTACTTCTGTTGCACATGCTTCTAAATGCTGCTCTAAACAGAATTTGTTAATGTCAGTGTTCTTGAATTTATGGCAGTTATTAATAAATGTGACAACTCCTCCTCCATCCATATCTACTCTGCAGAAGTGGGAAGCAAGCTTAAATCCTGAAATGTCTAACATATCTATACCAGTGGTCACTTGATGTTCAGAGAGGCAGATTATGTCAATTTGGTTAGATGAATTCATTTCATCGATACAAATGAGTAGTTCATCTACTTTATTTTTGAGTCCCGGAATGTTCTGGTGTAATAAAGATAACTGATACTGCATACTAATGGGATTATAACTGCTTTGGTGAAGATGAACTGGCAGTTTCTGATTACGTTCTGTTAAACATTGTTTAAATGGAAGCTGTATGCTAAAATATGACTCCTGTGCATCTGTTTTCTCAAACTGAGTGTGTCTGCTAATCTCTCTTAAAACTCGTTTTCTATCCCCCTTTCCTAACCTAAAAAAGGCATCCCTCTGACACCTGTGACCACTGGTATTTTACCACTTGTGACAGTTTCCTCCTTAAGTTTTCTGCAATCAACCCAGACAGTTTTCCCTTCCCTTTCCTATTGAGGTGAAGGCCATGCCTAGTGTAGTCCCACCTATCAATAGCATCCACAGGAATCAAACCAATATGGGACCCTATATCCGTCCTAAGCAGCCACTCAACTCCAAGTTCACCCTCCCTACAGAAGTGTTCGAATGAGGCCAATCATGGCGTCTCAACACAGACACAAATCCCACACTCGTATGCTTCATTGCTGATGCTATCTTCACCAGGTCATTCTCTATGGAATATTCAGAGTCTCTGTCAGTGCTGTTTCCCGGACCACCTACTATAACACGGAATCCTCCTTCATGAAATCCTTGCATAAAGAACCTATATCCTCTGTTACCTGACCCAGATCTGCACTAGGCGTGAAAAAGTTTGTGACCTGGTACTCTGGACCTCGATTTTCCTGCAGTAGTTGGCCAACACCTCTACCATGGGAACTACCTAACAACAGAACTTTCTTTCTCTTTACAAATTTCCCTACCTTTTTCAAGTCCTTGAAAACTTGTTGTGCCCTTTCTACAGCTGCAGCTACATGAGGCTCATCCGATTCTGACTGAGGCAACAGGTCAAATCTATTTTTAAGATTTATCACAAAGCTGTCTGATGCTCTCCTTTGCTTGTTCCCCCTATTATCTGTTGCCACTTCCCACCTCTGTTCACCCTTCTCCCTCTTTAACCTGTCCAGATCCTCCCTTGCCTTGTCTAGGTCAGCTTGAAGAGCTGCAATTTTCCATTCCTGTTCCAGTATTTTCCTATCTCTACTGCAGATCCTACAATACCACTGGTGAGCCTCATTTATGTCCCCATTTCCCACGCCACTACATTTGCCCCAATGAAAGAAACTACAACACCCATCACACCATACCCCGGAACTAACGATCCTACGGCATGTCACACACTTCTCATTCATTGCAGAAACAGAAATCGTTTAAACTGATTTAAGTACTGACTAATACGTAAACAATGGACCCTAGAAACTATTCAGGCAGATATAAATAAATTGAAAGAATAATGAGTAAAAAAACTGGTGATTACATATAAGTTTAAGTCACTGTTTACTTACGATATGCGCGCGTGAAATTAAGCCTAAAATCTGTGCTATAGGCGCTAGAAGGAAAATAAACTTCTTACCCCGTTTAATCTTATTTAACGCTTCAATAACACTTCCACTAATGTAACAACACTTATAATATATTTATACCAACTGGAAACGTTTAACCATAAGTTTAATTCACTGCTTATTTACGATCGCGCGTGTGAAATTAGGCCTAGGATTCGTGCTACAGGCGCGAGAAGAAAAATACGCTTCTTACACCGTTTAATCTTATTTTATACTTCACTAACACTTCCACTAATTTAACAACACTTATATTATATTTATAACACCTGTAGACATTTAAAAATAGCTTAATAACAACCCTTTTTATAATTATTTAGTGCAGCAAATACTCAAAGAGTCCGCGTCAGCGCAGTGTTGCCAACCAAGTTCTAATGTTTTTTTTTTTTTTTTAAAAAAAAAGAACTATCCCTCATAAGCTCACTTTCAACAGCTCTCAGAAGACAGGCAGTTTTGGCATTGGCATAACACCATGTCACCTTGCTGAGTTCCCCCCTTGGTGGACAGACTTTAACTAAGTCCTGAAAGTGAGGAGAGGTTGGAGGGTAGGACTATGCAGGAGAAGGAGGGCAAATGTGAACACCAGGGATCTCTGTGTGCAATAAGTGCAGGTCACTACCAAGATGTGGAGTACCCAAAATAGATTAGATTGGATCCACCAGGATATGTAATACATCAGAAAAACAAGGATATGCAATAAATATTTATGGAGGGAAACAAATATGCTAGTGTACCATTCAAAGGCCTCGAGTGAAATGATCCTCATGGACATGGAAAAAGTACAAATATCTTAAACATATTTTCATTTAAAAGTTGATAAATAACTTGTCACAAAATATGTAAATGTTCAATACATTGAGATTCTTACACTACCTTAGCCAAACATCTTGAAATAGAAAAATCATTTTATAACACTTATTTACAATGATCACATGACTATACTGAATTTGTACGGAAGTCAGATTGGACTAATACATTATTTGATGTTATTAGTAACATATACACATCACTCTGTTCTATTAAGAAATTTGTCAGTGTAGTAGAAGGAGTTTGCCACCAATAAATCCTTAGGCTCCTGTTGAACTGAACTTGTTAAACTTTTTCTGGGTGCTGGCAAGTTGTTCAAAATGTATGTTCCTGATTAATGGACACCCTTTCTGTCAAATACAAAGAATTGGACCTCTCAAAATAAAACACATGCACAGCCCCCTTGTGTGTTTCTGCAAAGTGTTTTCTGTAAGGGAATTATACAAGCCACCAGCATGTTATTGGCCGCTTCAGAATTCTATCTTTGTAACTGCTACTTTTTGAAAAATAGGTGCATTGTGTATGTCTAAGACTGACTTGATGTATTTTATGCTTCTACTGCTCTGTCACTTTTTGGGTCTCGCAAAATACCGTAGAACACTAAATAGTGCACTGTAAATCCAAATCTCATGATCATCATCATCTATTTGGTTTCTTATTGCTCTCATGTAACCACTATTTACTTTTGACGGCATTGAAATACATGCTTGTGATAGGAAAACCATTTGTTGGGAATCACTTGTATTGGTAGGTTCCATTTTTAAATTCTTATGTAAGTTATTTATTCTATATTGGCAATCTTTTTGTGTGTTCATGCAAAATATTCCACCTTCTACATTTAAGCAACTGCATATTCAGCCAGAACATTGTGTGTGTGTGTGTGTGTGTGTGTGTGTGTGTGTGTGTGTGTGTGTGTGTACTATACCTTGAAAAAGGTTTTGTCTGAAATCTAGTAATGTTTTCATTATTTTATGCGTACATGTTGACGGCTCAGTACTTCTGCTATTCAGTGTGTTGTTAACTTCACTTGTAAATTATTTACAGTCTGCCAGAGTTTTCCATACCTTATTTTTCTCCTACATTTTTTGTTTTTAATTTTTGTTGTCTGTGTATTTTGTTTACAGCTACTAAAAAATTTGCACAAACAAGATGATGCTCTTCTACGAATCCCTGCATTTGAAAAGGCTGTATCAAGGGTTCTTAAGGATATCAAAGTTGTAAGAAGGTAAGAAAGAAGAAAATATCTTCACGGAAACAGGGTAGATAGTAGATTATAATTTCTTTAAACCAGGAGCACTATGTAAATCTGTGTGGAAAAGAAATGGTTCCTAATTTCACACCCTCTCTATTGATAGAGAAGTTATAAATTATTCTGATAAACAACATAAAAGAATGATCCACAGAAATGTATGTCTAAACCCTACAATTGTACAACAGCCAATGATCTCTCATTAGTCTGTGGCAAGTCTGCATTTTTTTGCTTCTTTGTGCAACAGTCATCTTGTTTGCAAGAAAGTATCCAAATCTGCCACCTAACTCCCATGATCTGCTATCCTGACAGTCATTCAGTTTGGATGATGAGTAATCACTTGGCCAGGATTTCATAAATTCAACACTTGTTGTACTCATCCTGAAATCTGTGTTTACCACCTTCCTGACAGATGTAATACTTGTAATTTGTTTTGGCTACTTTAACCCAGTTGGGACTTAGATTTTCTATCTTCAGGTTTAATTTCGTCCAACTAGTGATTGTTTTATCACTGAAAGATCACTGACTTTGTAGTTTCTAGCTGATTGGTATATAGTTTTTTTATGTCTTCTCTGTCTCCCATAGTGTAAAGTAGTACTTTTATAGAATTGTTCTGGTTTTGAATAAAAAGTTATGTTTACTAAATTCTATAAATAATCCTGGAGGCTCATTTTGTATTTTTTTTATTTGAACCATTGTTACTGAAACATATTTTACTTCAGCTTTGTATCTATCTGTCTGTCGTCTTGTGTCCTAATACCTTGAGTAATGTCCTCTGTTGTTAAAATGTGATCATACTATGAGACAGCAAAGGACTTGGATGAGCAGTTGAATGGAATGGACAGTGTCTTGGCAGTAGGGTATAAGATGAACATCAACAAAAGCAAAACGAGGATAATGGAATGTAGTCGAATTAAGTCGGGTGATGCTGAGGGAATTAGATTAGGAAATGAGACACTTAAAGTAGTAAAGGAGTTTTGCTATTTGGGGAGCAAAATAACTGTTGATGGTCGAAGTAGAGAGGATATAAAATGTAGACTGGCAAGGAAAGCATTTCTGAAGAAGAGAAATTTGTTAACATCAAGTATTGATTTACATGTCAGGAAGTCGTTTCTGAAAGTATTTGTATGGAGTGTAGCCATGTATGGAAGTGAAACATGGACAATAAATAGTTTAGACAAGAAGAGAATAGGAGCTCTCAAAATGTGGTGCTACAGAAGAATGCTGAAGATTAGATGGGTAGATCACATAACTAATGAGGAGGTATGGAATAGAATTGGGGAGAAGAGGAATTTGTGGCACAACTTGACTAGAAGAAGGGATCGGTTGGTAGGGCATGTTCTGAGGCATCAAGGGATCACCAATTTAGTACTGGAGGGCAGCGTGGAGGGTAAAAAATCGTAGGGGGAGACCAAGAGATGAATACACTAAGCAGATTCAGAAGGATGTAGGCTGCAGTAGGTACTGGGAGATGAAGAAGCTTGCACAGGATAGAGTAGCATGGAAAGCTGCATCAAACCAGTCTCAGGACTGAAGACCACAACAACAACAACTTAAAATGAGTTAAATGTTACGGATCCTGGCGATGATTACTAAATGTTTCTACTTTAACATGGGTGGGGCGGGGGGGGGGGGGGGGGGGGGGGACACGACCAATACTGTGGGCATATTGACTTATTAAACAGCAAACCTCAGTAAAATTCACTTCAACAAAAATAAGAGTAATTGATTAGTTTCCCTGGCTAATATATAAGAAATCATCCTCTAATTTGTACGGTGTGAAAATTTCTGCTATGTATGCAGGATTGGTCCCTGTGTGCAACCAGCATTGTAGCAGTCGCTTGTGTCAGTGCCATGCTGCTATTGTGGTATATTCTGCCTATGCAACATTAACAAGCGTAGAGCAAATCGATTCTGTCATGAACATGTTGCGGTAAGCATACATTCCCTGATAAAAGAAGAAAGAAATGTAGACTTGTAATTTAAAATAATAAAACCGAGTAAAAAATCTTACTGAACCAGGAAAAACTCAAAAGAAGTTAAAATGCCATGAACTGTACCATAATTAATTGAGAAAGTGTAATTCTGTATGGTAATACAGGCTGAAGCATGAATTAAAATTTTTATGCATCTTTAAACCCATTAGATACACAGGAAAGCAAAATTATCGCAACAAGTTATCATTGTGGCGCTCAAAATTAAAAATATCTTAAAATAAGTACTATAATGAAGAAAATAATCAATTTTTGGCAATATAATGTAAATGGATAGATAAAAAATCTACTCACCAAACGGCGGCAGGAAAATGCACATATAAAAGATGGTTTTATGGATACAAGCTTTTGCAGCCAGTAGCTCCTTCTTCTGACAGAGGGGTTGATGGGGAAGGAAGAGGGGTAAAGGAAAAGAACTGGAAAGGTATAGGAAAAGAGGTAGTGTTCAAACAAGTTGCTCAGAACCCCGGGTCAGGGGAGACTTACTGTAGGGGATGAGAAGTAAAGCTTTCCTTATCATCCTCCTAACATCTTGGTAACTATCATCCACGGAGGATTTTCACCTGTAGTGACCTCACCTCCACAGACGGTTGCCTTGGTTAGTGATTTCTGAAATCAGCAGCTAGGTGAGAGGCTGTTACTTCTGTACAGCATTGGGGAATGACTATGGTACAGTGGGCAGGAACCTCATCTGGGGTATGGCAATGGGCTTTGTGTCACAGGTCAACTATAACTGTGTGCAGGTGATTGGCGTGAACAGAACTGTAGTGATGGTTGAAGTCTGGTGGCATAGTAGTCGTTGAAAACTCGCCTTCCTTTTGTACAATAGTATACAGTGTCTTGACAGTACTCCACAATAGAAACATATCAGCATGTTGTCCTCCATCCTCAGAATGTCTGTTGTTCTATTGGTCATTATTCTTGACAGAGGAGTTGATTGTACTTGCATTGGTCAGATGCTGGGTTGTTGTTTGATGTCTGTGAGGTAAGTCCCAGTTGACAGAGTTCATTAGTCATGACACATTCGACTGGTGGTGGAGATTGGTACTAAGATAGAGAAACCTCTTCTTCAACGTGCTCTTTTGCCTATTGATGTATGGGGTTGGGGGTGGTGCGGGAGGCAACTTTAAAATTTCAAATGGGAACCCCCCATTTTTTATTGCAGAATCAGATTCTACATAAAAAACTGTGTACATTTTGTTTTGATTCTTGGCAGTTGGTGCTGTAATTCAAGAAAATCCATGTTCTCATTTTTGAGTGGAAAATGGTTTCAGATAAATAAAAACAGATAAATAAAAAATACTTATTTAATTCATAAATTTTGATTCGCTAAAACTAAAACTCTCCCTCTCTCCTCATGGGGTGGATTTTCTTGAATTACAGTGCCAACTACCAAGAATCAAAACAAATGTTTAAGACAAAATGTACACAGGTTTGTATGTAGAATCTGATTCTGCAATAAAAAATGGGGCATCCAATTTGAAATTTTAAGTTGCCTCCCGCCCCACCTACAGGGGGTGGTGGGCTAATTTTAGCACTAGCAGATGTCCCCCCTCAAAAATGATCAACTTTGGATTCTACACATTTTTTCATGTGAAGCTTATTTTTCGAGTTATTCTGGTTTGTCAGCTTAAAATTTACACCCTGTAAATGTTTTGAAGTACCTAGCATCTTCACCAGACTATGACACATTTTAAGCACAATCAAGACCAAATCTGAAAGCAGGGTCACCACTGAAGTATGAGACTTAGCACTAACATTACTGGCTCACAGATTGAGAATGCTGATATTTGTACTAACATTGGAAATTTCAGAATATGCACACATTACAAACATAAAATTTTCAAGAACCATCTAGAAAAGAGAAGTACTAAATAACATCTGTATGAGGATGCAGTCATTTTATCCTCATACTGGGTGGATATGCCAACACATATGCACCATGATTTGGGTTATTTTTGGTTTCATATGGCCCTGAGAACAATGGCTGCCAGTTTTTATTTTTATGTTGTAATTATAATGATTTCAGATTGGTTTCCAACAGAATTTTGGTCCCAGTTGTGTAGCTTTGCCTGTTCCTTATCGGTCAGCTGTATTGCTGTTTCTCACAGCTTTTCACCTCCCATCTCTTGATTTTCTTTGTTGCTTGTGGTCGACAATTAAACCACCCACTCTTCCATATGCTTCTTAACATTAACTTCGCTGGGATAGTGTTAGTTGTAGATTTCTTTGAACTGATTAATGTAATTAATCTGGTGTGTTTGCTTGTGGTAGCAATAAGTACATGGAAAATGATTTAATCCTCAAAAGAGGTGTTCAACTGGGTTACTTTCAGGATGATAGCAAGATGTGAGGATTTGTTTGATATTATTTTGCTTGTACGAGGGCGGTT
This sequence comes from Schistocerca americana, assembly GCF_021461395.2. NCBI lineage: Eukaryota > Metazoa > Arthropoda > Insecta > Orthoptera > Acrididae > Schistocerca > Schistocerca americana. The sequence goes on along the minus strand of NC_060120.1, from coordinate 432,478,175 downwards.
CAGAAAGTAACCTCCGATTGGTCACAGTGTGGGTTGTGGGGGGAGTAGCGACGCCATCTGTGCGTTCACGCACTCAACAGGTCAGTCGGCATCAAGCCGTGGTCGAGTGAACGTCGTACCTGCGCTAGTTTAGTTTTTGTGGCAGTTTGAAATGTGTGCTGCAATAGAAAACCCCGCCAAATGTGAAGTGCGTGCTGTCATAAGGTTTTTTACAGCCAATGGATATTCTGCAGCAGCTATTCATTGTGAGCTTTGTGCCGTGTACGGACCAAGAGTTATGAGTGAAGGAGTTGTCCGTGAATGGGTACGTTTATTTAAAAGTGGACGAGAAAACGTTCATGATGAAGAGAGGAGTGGTAGACCATCATTGGTGACTGACGAACTCGTTCGGACAATTGATGCAAAAGTTCGTGAAAATCGACGTTTCTCAATGTCGGAGTTGTCTACTGGTTTTCCACAGATTTCTAAGACTCTTGTACGAGATAGTGACAGCAAGATTGGGTTACCGTAAGTTCTGTGCACAATGGGTGCCCAAAATTCTTACCGACCACCACAAAACTCAAAGAATGGCCTCTGCATTAGACTTTCTGTCACGTTATGAGGACGAAGGAGAACCATTGTTAAACAGAATCGTGACCGGTGACGAAACCTGGATTAAGTACGTGAACCCTGAGACAAAAGAACAATCAAAGATGTGGGCACATTCAAATTCGCCTACCAAACCAAGAAAAGCCTCGCAAGATTTTTCTGCCAGAAAACTGATGGCAACGGTGTTTTGGGATGCCAAAGGGGTGTTGTTGGTTGAATTCATGGAACGTGGTACGACCATTAATCAAGACGTGTACTGTGAAACAATAAAAATGTTACGACGGGCTATACAGAACAAATGCCGTGGTATGCTGACTTCCGGTATCGTTTTTTTGCACGATAACGCCCGTCCTCACTCTGCTCGCAGAACAACGGCCCTTCTTGAGTCCTTCAAGTGGGACGTTATCAACCATCCGCCTTACAGCCCAGACCTGGCGCCAAGTGATTATCACCTCTTCATGCATTTGAAGAAATGGCTCGGGTCACAGCGGTTTGATGACGACGAAGAGCTCAAAGATGCGGTCACAGGCTGGCTCCAGGCACAAGTGGGTGATTTTTATGCAGAAGGAATTTCAAAGCTTGTGAAGAGATACGATAAGTGCCTCAATCGCTATGGAGACTATGTAGAAAAATAGTGCAAAGATGTAGTTGTAAGATGTATATATTAAAATATTTTTTTAACTTGGTGTATTTTTTTAAATCAACCGGAGGTTACTTTCTGAACGGCCCTCGTATAAATCTTTGCCACTGGTAGCCTATGAAATTAGCAGCATTGTCAGACAGCAAGTTCTGCAGCTTACTGATGTGCTGAATCTAATCATTCGCCATCTTGTTAATAATCACTTGGGATGTAACCATTTTGATGGTTTTATAATTTAACATATTTACTGAATAAGTCATAAAATCCTATGATGTGTTTCACTTCTCCTCTAGCCTGACTTGATGGGCCCATTACATCAATACTGACAACTTGCAGAGGTTTCGTTATTATGATCAGATGCAAAAAAATTTCGAACCCTGATTTGAATTATGATCAGATGCAAAAAATATTTCAAACTGTGATTCTGATGAAGATGACATTTTCATAGCACGCTCTGTACCTTATATTGTAGATTTGGTATGTTGCAGTACTGTCAAATTTTTTTCTTAACACCAAATAATACCATAGTGGGGGGTTGGGTTGTTGGGAAGACCATACAGCGAGCTCATCGGTCTCATCGGGTTAGGAAAGGACGGGGAAGGGAGTCAGCCATACCTTTCAAAGGAACCATCCCGGCATTTGCCTGGAGTGATTTAGGGAAATCACGGAAAACCTAAATCAGGATGGCCGGATGTGGGATTGAACCGTCGTCCTCCCGAATGTGAGTCCAGTGTGCTAGCCACTGCGCCACCTAGCTCGGTAATTCCATAGTGCCCCAAGCAATATGTGTATGCAAAAATTAATTTTGCTTTGTAATTGGATGGAACAGATGTGGACCATTGTTTGGATTATGGAGTTCTCCTGTGATCCAACATGTGTTGGTACAATTTGTACAAAGTGGTAATGTTCTGATTATCTCCAGTGCAAAACTGTTGAATAACATGTTTCCAATGATTATGTGCCTTCTGCAATTCATACATATTGCTTCAGATTTCTAAATAATATTTATGATAATTTTTGTCCTTCATTAAAAAAAATATAGAACTCAGACATTTGTTCATCAGCAGCCTCTGTATTCCTCAATCCTTCCAGAAGTCAAGAAAGAGCATCACCCATAACATTATTCTATTTTTACATACACTATTTGAGAACTGTATTCTTGTAGGATTAATGTCCAATGTGCTAAACATGGTTGTAACAGCCTGCACGTCTGAAGAAAACTTTAAGACTGATAAGACTTTGATGTGTACCAGTCAGATAATAGTGGAATTTGCAGGAAGACCAGATAATGGTGAGTGATTCTAATTTGTTGTCATGTAAGCATGTTCACAATCTGTTGAGATTTGGCTAGCAAATGCCATTGCACAGAATGGCGGCCAGTTTGCCAGCTAGGAATGCAGGAGGGAGTGGCAGTAGGTGTATGGGTGGCACGATTGTAGTGGCCAGTGGGGAATGGCACACATTGAAAGTGACTTGGAGCATGAATTGGGAAGGGTTGGCCGAACGGAGGAATGGGAGACTGTTGGATGGAGAGTGCAGGGACAGTGGGCTACATGGAGTGAGGCCAGGATGATTACGGGAACAGAGGATGTGTTGTAAGCATAACTCTCATCTGTGTTGGTAAGAGAAGCTGGTAGTGAAGGGTAAGCTCCAGATGTGTTATGAAGTAGTCATTGAAATTGAGCATGTTGTGCTCAGCTGCATATTGTGCCACCAGTTGGTCAACTTTTTTCTCGACAACAGTTTGGCAGTGTCCATTCCTCCTGGTGGACAGCTGGGTGGTATTCATATCAACATAAAAGGCTGTGCAGTGCTTGCATCAGAATTGGTGTATGGCTGCTTTAACATGTGGCTCGGCCTCTGACAGGGTAGCAAAAGCCTGTGATAGTACCAGAGTATGAGGTGCTGGTTCAGTGGATTTGGCAGGTCTTGCACCTTGGTTTGCCACGGGAATATGATCCCTGGGGTTAGGAGTTGGAGTGGCAAAGGGATGAACTAGAATGTTGTGTTGGTAGGTTGGGTGACAAAACACCAATTCAGGAGGGGTGGGAAGAATATTGGGCAGGATGTCCCTCATTTTAGGACAGGATGAGAGATGGTAAAAGCCCTAATGAAAGAATGTGGCTCAGTTGGTTCCAGACTGGGGTGGTGTTGGATGTCAAAGGGGACACTCCTATGTAGCTGGTCCTTGGGAGTATGGGCAGGGGGGAGGGGGGGGGGGGCGGCATATGACCCAGGAAATCTGTTTGCGGACTAGGTTTGAGGGGTATTACTTGTCTGTGAAAGCCTTTGTAAGGCCTACAGCATGACAAGACTGTCACCAGGCACAGCGTCGAGAGGCTGTGGGGTAGGGAGGTGGGGAGGGATGGGGGAATGAGGAGTGGAAGAGGAGAGGAGCAGGGTAGAGGAAAGATGAGCGAGTGCATTGTCAGAGGATGGCATACAATGGGGATGAGCGGGCTTGAGCAGGTAGAAGGTGATAGGACAGAATGTGTGGAAACTGTTGGGCGGAGGGTACGTGGGAAGTAGGTTGCTGTTTTTCAAGGCCAGGGTAATTTAAGGAGTTCAGAAAAGCTGATTGTGGAAGGGAGAATACGTATGGCTTGGGCTGTGAAACAGCCATTGAAGTCAAGTTTGTTATGTTCAGCTGCATGTTGTGGATAAGGGTCTGTTGGTCCACTTTGCTCGTGGCCACAGTTTGGTGGTGGCCGTTCATCCTGATAGACACATGGTTGGTAGTCATACCAGTACAATACACTGTACATGGTAGCAGCGGTGTTGGTATATAACAAGGCTGCTTTCACAGTTTGCTCGGTCTGATGGGGTAGGATAAGCCTGTCACAGGGCTGGAATAGGAAGTGCTCGGTGAGTTAATTGGGCAGGTCTTTTACCTGGCTCTTCCACAGTGATATGATCCCTGTGACAAGTGGCTGGGATTGTATGTGGCATTGGGTTGGACTAGGAAATTGTGTAAGCTTGATGGTCAACGTAACAGTACTTTAGGAAGGGTCGGAAGGGTGTTGGATAGGATGTCCCCTCATTTCTGACCATGATAATAGGTAATCAAAGTGCTGAAAAAGGATATGGCTCAGTTGTGACAGAGGGGCACTCCTTTGTAGCTGGTTCTTGGGGGTCTTGGGGAAATGGCATGGGAGGTCCTATTTTTGGACCAAGTTTGGGGTTTAGTGCCTGTCTGTGAAGGCCTTGGTGAGGCCTTAAGCATACTGGGCAATGGAGTTTTTGTCACTGCAGATTTTTTTTCTGTGGAAGGGATGAAGGCTGTCAAAATTTGGCTGCCTTTGGTGGTTGTTGGGTTTAATGTAGGCAGAGATATGGATGGAGCCAGCAGAGATGAGGAAATCAATGTCCAGGATTGTGGCATGCCGGGTTGAGGAGAACCATGTGAAGCAGATGAGAGAGAAGTGTTGAGGTTGTAAAGGAATGAGAATATATTGTCGTGGCCCTGAGTATAGATCATGAACATATCATCAATGAACAGACTATGGGTTTGGCATTTTGGAAGGCTAGGAAGAACTCTACATGACCCATAAACAGGTTGGCATTGAAGGGTGTCATGTGGGTGCCCATGACTGTGTTGCAGATTGTTTGTATACCTTTGCTTCAAAGGAGAAGTAGTTGTGAGCTAGGATAAAGTTAGTAAGGCATATGAGGTAGGAGGTTTGGAATCTGAAGGATGTTGGAAAAGATAGTGTTCAATAGTGGCAAGACTGTAGGCTTGAGGGGTGTTGGTCTATATGGAAAAGGTGACAACGGTGATGAGTAGGTATCCAAGAGGTAAAGGAGTTTGGGGATGGTGGAGAGTTGGTGAAGGAAGTGGTTTACATCTTTGATGTGGGGGCCTAGATTTTGGGCAATTGGTTGGAGGTGTTGGTCAATGAGGTCTGAAATTCTTTCAGTGGGGGCACAATAACCAGCAACAATGGAGCATCTAGGAATGTTGGGTTTGTGTGTTTTGGGGATCATGTAGAAGGTGGGTGTGGGGGATGTCATAAGGGTGAGGAGGGAAGTAGATTCACAGGAGAGGTTCTGGGAAGGGCCTAAGACTTTAAGTAGGGGTTGGAGGTTATGTTGGACTTCTGGGACAGGATCACTGGCACAGTTTTAAGTTGGAGGAGTCAGATAATTGGCAGAAGCACTCCACCAGGTAGTCACTGTGATTCATAATGTCAGTGGTGGAACCGTTGTCTACAGGTAGGACAATTAGGTCAGGATTTGTTTTGAGGTTGTGTATGGCTGTCCCCGCACCCACCCACTCCCCACCTTGCTGCTCTACAGCCTCCCGACTCAACACTGGTCCTGGTGGCAGTCTTCTCATGCCTCCGTATAGTTCCTGCATGCTCCACCAGACAGCATTCTACACTCGCCACACCCGTATCCTACTCCCTGCCCCCTCCAGATTTCTGTGTTCATTCAACGTGACAACTGCTTTCTGGTCTGTGCTGCTGAAGATGGTGGTCATACATGCTTGAGGTGTGTTTGCTTGTATGAATGAGTGTATATGTGTTTCCTCTTCTGAAAAATTCTTTGGCTGAATTTAAATTTGTAACAGTGCTTTTATTGTGCATGTCTGCAGCTCTGTGAGTCATCTTTATGGCAAGTAGCAGTCTATCCTTTTCCTTACATTATTATTATTATTCTAGTTTTGTCACTCAGAGATGACATGGATTGATGATGAACTGAAACTTTTTAATTATGTGGAAAAGTTCTGCTGTGAAATTCATTTGATCCTTTTACAGACTCCATGATACTTTACTTCATGTTGATATTTGCCTGTCTGTTAGCCACTTTCACATTATGTTAGCCAACAGGAAGAAATATCTTCATTTCAATGGTTGACATCTCTTCTACACTGATATTATCGTCCCCTACTGCTTTATAATTTGTGTAATACAGGTCTGTTGTAAAGCAGACTTGATACATGTAGCAACAACTATGTAAATGGTCTTTGCACCACAAAGCTTCCCAGATGTACTTGTTTCCAAGTGAACTGTTTAGCCGGCCGAAGTGGCCGTGCGGTTAAAGGCGCTGCAGTCTGGAACCGCAAGACCGCTACGGTCGCAGGTTCGAATCCTGCCTCGGGCATGGATGTTTGTGCTGTCCTTAGGTTAGATAGGTTTAACTAGTTCTAAGTTCTAGGGGACTAATGACCTCAGCAGTTGAGTCCCATAGTGCTCAGAGCCATTTTTTTGAACTGTTTAGACTGTGGTGGCTTGTTCTCTAGATGCATATATTAAACTTTTCTTCCTCAATCATAGTTATCAGACCAAGCTTTCCCATTAACTCTGTTTGCTCTCATGGAACTAGATACAGAGTCTCTGGATATCTGTAGGAGATTTATGACTGTTGTCTTGAAATAAATAAACACTGATAAGATTCTGAAACTGGGAGTATGTGTGTTCCATCTAACAGAAGATCAGCATTGCACCACAGTGGTCACAGATGTTTTGCTGCTCAGACAGCATTCCATCAACCAGATCTTAATTAATACTAGTGTCTTTGTCCTGGATTTCTTCTCCCTGGCTACCCTTCCATAAACTGGAAATAGAGAAGAGTGAAAAAAGGTCTCTATGTTCAAATACGTATTTGGTGTAAACTAAAATGACCCAAGAAGTAGCAACTTCGAGTTAAAACTCCTCCCATGAATAAGAAATACATAATGTGTGCACAAGTACAGGTTGTGATGCAGGAACAATGACATATGCAAGACAAGTTTGAGTCTGGCTGTGAATTGCACGCAGATAGCCAAAATGCTTAAGGAGGCCACTTGCATAAAGCAAGAAATCTGGGTTTGTGTACCAGTCTGGCACAAATTTCCATTGTCATCATTTCCTTCTACAGCTGATGGGTGTTCAAATTCGTGACTGTGTATACATTCATGTATTTCATTATGGCTGTATTCACCCAAGTGCCTGTTCATGCATGTCTGAAGAAACATTGCATCATTCTTTTTAACTACACAAGCAGTGTAATATTGTATTTATTCACCAATACCAGGCAGCAACCTTCAATTAAAATGCCCTTCTCTGTATGGACATTGTGTAATGTGTGTACAAGTATGGGAATGATGAGATATGGAAATTGGTGCCTGGTCATGATTTGTGCATGGATAGCCATTGCATTTAAGTTGACTGCTATTGTAAAGCAGTACAGAGGGCTAAGCAGAGACACCTCTGCATAAAGTCAGGATAGCTGTTGATAGCCTTTGATGCATTGGTGACTCACTAAAACATTATTATTTATTATTTTATTCTTAGTGTCTGCAAGTCATTGTTCTTCTGCACCAGCCTCAACTGTTGCTCATTCAGCTGCACTTGGGATTCTAGCCAATGTCTGTTGATTCAGCTCAATGATTGCATGCTCAGGATGTGATCTCAGTGACCCCAGTGCTGTGGCAGACAGCTGGCAACCAGGCACAGCCATTGCCCAGCATGAAGTGATTTTGTGCTGGCTGCTGGAATGCACGGTCTCACTCCGAATTCTATAATGTCCCTTGATGACCCATATACGCTGTACCTGGTGTTCATAGTTATGCAGTAGGTTGATCTCCTCCCAATCCCTGGTAGGTGTCAGTGCCCAAAGGCACCTGAGTTTTGAGCAGGAATGTGGTGCCCAACAGGCCCTGTTGCTGGCTTCCACATTGAAATCTGCTACTGGCAGCACTCTGCAGTGTGGTGTTGTTGGAAGACAGTCAGTTTCTCCATCGGTACCTGGTAGGTGGTGAGCAGCATGAAGTTCATCAAGTGCATGTCTTCGTCTAGTTCGTAGACTATTCTGTAGCATCTAGGACATACTGTAGATTCACTACAATGTGGTAATATGGTATTGAGTTTAGTGTGAGTGCTATCGATCCCAATGATCAACTCATGATGACAGCTGGAGAGCTGTAATATTTAAAAGGAGCTAGCATGAGGCTGTGAGGTGAAGCTTGGTTCATAATGACCCTATTCTATCCAAAGACACAAAAAAATACCGGTAGTATACAGGAAATGTTACAAAATCTTTTCAAGGAAGTGCGAAATATACATGAATACTTATGGAATTGAAACAGTTTAAGCCACAACAAAAGAGCTGTCATTACATAAGTAATGGCCATTTATCATATGTAGAGCATATCATGAATTCCAGTACACCACAAAGGACTTCTAATTACATGTGTAAACAGAGTAGTGCTGAAGAGAAGATCAGAGGTATAAGTGTTACAGTTGCACAAAATATTTAGGAGTTGGTCATGTGAAACTATACCATAAATGTTCACCAAAGATAGTCCAGCCCCTTCACTTAGCGAGAAACTTATCGTCAAGATATTTTTGAACCATATAACAAAAGTACTGTCTAAAGATCTTTGACCAAGAGTTTTCTTCAGTACTACTATATTTACACATGTTACTAGTATATTTTCTTTCAAAAGTCCTATGTGGTATACAGGAATTCATGACATGATCTACATACGAGATGTGGCCAAATGTGATGATGTGGCGTAAACTGTTTTAATCCTGTAAGTATTCGTGTATATTTTACACTTCCTGGGAAAAGAAATTATAACATTTCCTGTGTAGTACATGTATTTTTTGTATCTTTGGGTAGAATCCTTGAAGATAGTCTATGTCTGAAGCTGGTCGATATTTGGGTTTTAAATATAAAATAAGCTGATGGTCAAACAAGCATTATATACATTTCTTGATGGCCTTTAATAGTCACCTTCCACAAATGTTATTAGTAATAAGTGTATACATGCCTTGTATTAAAAAAAAATTAGTCTACAACTGTTGTCTGTGTTGCATCTCAATCTAAGTCTTGAATATTAGGTAGTGTAATTAATCTACTTTGTAACCGTGTCCTGCTGCATACAGTATTCACACTTACCACTTGTGTTACTTTTTACTAGTTCGTTTTCATTCCACAAATATCTGTTGGATAGTTAACTCAGTTGAACGAGACATCTGATGCTTTGTGCAAATGTAAGTTGCATAAATGAACACTAGAACCAAGGTTATGCTTGTCATTGATACATTGAAGCCCTCAGGGGCTCACTATTCATTTGCTGGGTTCAAGCTTGGTGACCCCAGGTTTTCTGAGCTGGGGACTTGTAAGTGCCACCAAACCCCTGTCACTGTAAGCTCCAGGCCTACTTTAGCAACCATTGCACAGTGTGGCAGTGGAACTTTGTGCGTCATTGAGAACAGAGATCTTGGCTTGACACCTGAACTGCAAGGATGGTAAAAACATCTATAAAAAACCCTCACTCTCTGAGTGTGCTGCACGCTGATGAGGTGCATGGCTGTTGAGCTGGATGTGGGGCCAAGATGGAACTCTCTGAATTATCTCCTTCTCCTCCTCCTCCTCCCAGCGGTAAGGGTGGACCACTGATAGGTACTAACACTAAGTCAAATAAGAGGGGTTGTGTAGCCAGTCCTCCTGACATAGAGGTAAAGTCTGAGAGTTTTAGGTTTAGTAAACGAACACATGCTGACAGTTGGAATATGTTTTTAATAGAGAAAAAAAAGAGGGCAGCTTCGAGGAAGTTTTGCCTTTGTATATTTAAAAAGGCTTAGAAGGCATTGCTGACAGTTTAAAAATCAGTTAAGTTATTATGTGATGGGACACTGTTGGTGGAAACACCAAGTTCTCAACAAGTTAAGCACCTACAGAAAGCGCAATGCCTTGGGGCACATGACATCGAAACTGAGCTGCACACCACCTTGAATTACAGCAAAAGTGTCGTCACATGCAGGAATCTGATGGACATTCGTAAAGAGGAAATGAAAGGTGAATGGGCTCACAAAGGTACAGTCGATGTGCAAAATAGGAAGGAAGGGAGGCAGATTGGGTTTAACATCCCATCGACATTGAGGTCATTAGAGACAAAGCACAAGCTCGGATTGTGTCGAGGATGGGGAAGGAAATCAGCTGTGCCCTTTCAAAGGAACTGTCCTAGCATTTACTTGAAGTGATTTAGGGAACTCAAGGAAAACTTAAATCTGCATGGCCGAGTGCTGATTTGAACTGTTGTCCTCCCAAATGCAAGTCCAGTGTGCTAACCACTGTGCCACCTTGGTCTGTACGCAAAATAATGTGAAGAGGATGAATGGGGATCTTGTAAAGTCTGACTAAAGTACATCTCCTTTACCTTGATGTTTAATACCACAAAACTTCCTGTGCGTGTTAAGGCAGGTTTCCGTCACCTATGTGTGTGGCTTTATATACAAATCCAATGCATTGTTTCAAATGCCAGCATTTGGGCATAATACTCTTGGGTCTCATGGAGAAGCTACTTGTGGCAAATGTGGCTAGGCCATCATGAAGGTGTCCCATGTTCCTGTCCGTTGAAGTGTGTGATTTGCTCTGGAGCTCACCCTGTCTGGAGCCTGGACTGCAGCATATACCTGGAAGAACAGAAGATGCAACAGCTTAAGACTACAAAGCACATCCAATATAATGAGGCCAAAACAATGTATAAAGGCTTGCTGCCCCTAGCGTTTGCTACCTCCTTTGATTCTGTTGTTAAACAGCCAGTGCAGAAAGCCGATGCTGATACACAAATGAAAGTTGCTGGAGTCAGCACTGGTAACTGGATATTGCTGCAGTCATTTTGAGTGGAGCTCCAGGCCCCTTAAAAGGTTCCATTTGGTATGCCGTCCAGTGCTGCCACAACCACAGCCATGGCTGCAAAGCCTACACAGGGAAAAAAATCAAAGGTGCAATGTCCACCACAGGTGGAATCGGGAAGTAAACAGCCTGACAATGTCAATGTCTTCCTCACTGACGTCTCTCTTGATTCTTCTTCAGAGGTGATGGACCTTGATATCAGGCTCAGGCAATCATCTCGCACCAGTAATCCCGTGATAGACGGCTCCCATCCTCCCCTGGAACATTAATGGGTTCAAGACACATGTGGAGGAATTGAAGGCCGTAGCACAGGAACATTCCCTGTGCTTGTTTTTGCAAGAAACACATTTTAAAGCATCTGGTGCCCCTGTCTTATGGAGAGCTATACACTCAATCACAAGGATGACCCACCCCTTGGGTTTGGGGGTTAGAATAGGCTGGAGGGATACCTGCCTGTCGTAAGAGATGACTAAAAGGAATCTCCTACTTTTTGACCTTAACCATCTTATATCCATCATGCGCTGAGACCTTCTGCACCTGTTATTGTCATGGCTCCGCAACTCCACCCATAATCCAGCTATTTGGGTGAGGATACCGTACTGGATGCATAATCTATATTTGTTGTTTGCTGTCATCTTCTGCACCCATGACAATAATGGATCTTTTTGCACTCAATATCCAGCATGGTAGCCAGTCCATCGTGGGGGGGTTGTCATGTACCCTTTTGACGTAGCCTGCTGACAACTCAGGGATAGCTCTGTTGATGCCTGAGCTGCAAATTCACAATGTATGCCAAGGATTTAATGCCCACCTACCTGGGGCATCAGGACTCCAGGCAATGACCATCCTGCCAGGTGGCCTTTGTTGAGGCGGGATGGCACTCATGAAGAAAGCCCCTGGTCAGAGTGTGTGGCATCAGGGCAGATGACCTGCATTGAAGTGGGCCAAGCCATCTTTTGCTGGTAGTCAGATGACCCCAGCAGTCTCTAAGAAAGAAAGGCTAGATTTCAATGCCAAGAAGTATGACCCCAATTCATTCCACTCCCTGTAGGGGGAATGTAGGGCTACAGAAGCAAGACAGCCATATTCAGCTCATTACTTAGTTTGCACCAGAACTGATGGGTACTTCTTTCTGGTTATAAAGTGTTTATTTTTTGTTGAAAATGTAGATGATAAGTTTGGGGAAATGGCGGTCGAAAATGAGAAATGAGTCAGTCCTCATTAAGACAGCATGTCCAGCCCAGTCACATGCTTTGCCTGCCTGTGACAAGCTGGATGATATTCCAATTTCAGTCACTCCACATAAAAGCTTAAACATGGTCCAGGGGCTTATTTTTCATCGAGACTTCCTGTTGCAGTCGGACAACAGGCTACATGCCAGTTTAGAATGACAGGGTGTCCACTTTGTCCAGAGCATCTATAGGGGATGAAAAGATAATATGTTTGCTATGGGTGCCTTCATCTTGGCCTTTAGTATGATTCATTACCTGAAAAGATCAAGGTGGTGATATACCGATGTGATGTTAAACCATACGTCTCTCCACCCATGTGCAGTGCTCTAAGTGCTGGAAATTCGGGTACGTCTTCCTGGTGCAATTTGAGTACCACATGTAGAGACTGAAAATATCCATTTCATCTGAATAGTCCATGTTCCCCTCTTTCCACCTGTGTCAACTATGGAGAGCACCACTCCCCCTGCTTACTGGACTGCACGGTTTCCTGAAAGCAGAGGAAATTTATGGCATACAAGACCCTGGATAGGCTGACTTACCAATAGGCTAAAAAGAAATATGTCCAGTTGTATCCTGTTTGATTGATATCATCCTATGCTGCAGCTCCCTCACTGTTGATGGTGGTTCCCTCATCTCTGCCTCCTACAGTGGCCCGTCTTGGTGGTTGGGGGCACCTCTTCTTCCATTACTCCCAAAGCTCCCCCCCCCCCCCCCCCCCCAAATGCTAGGGACATTGGTCCCCACACACCACCACTGGAGATACAACAGCCTCCTCTGGCTCCTCTCACATGAAAGGGTTCCCTTGGGACTCTACCTTCCAATGTCTCCACCCGTGGAACAGTGAGCACCAGCAGTGGCTGAAGGAGGCACAGTCTGCTGATCGAAGGGCTTCACACTCTTCCTCTGACACTGAAGCTACTTCAGAGAAGCCCACCCAGCAAGCCCCCAAAGAGCAGCAGGAGGGCAAACAGATGAAGAAAAAACTTTTGAGAAACAAGGGACTCTGGTGGTCCCCACACTACCACTCCTTACAAGTTCCATGTCTGAGAATGAGGTTGAGATTCTAGTGTCCCCCAAGGACCTAGATCTCACCGGTGCCTCAGAAGCAATAGTATTACATATGTGCATTCAACAACCAGTGGCGACAGTTGACTCAGAGGCGTAAACTGCATCCTTGGTCCCTTCATGTCCTCCCGGACTACAGAAAGCATCACCCTCCAATGGACTTTAAGCAGTTTTTTCCACCACCTGGCTCAGCTATGACAACTCTTAAGCATGGCAGCTGTTTTCTGTGTTGCCCTTCAGGAGACCTGGTTTCCAGCAATGTGGACCCTCTGCCTTTCATGGCTGTCGGGGGTATTACAATCATAATGACTATAAGAGGCTGTCAGGTGGAGTATATGTCTTCAACCTTGTATGTAAAGAACCTGTGCCCCTTCAAACAGCTTTAGAATCTTTGGGTGTCAGGGTGAGGACAACACACAAAATTATCATCTGCAATTTCTACCTCCCTCCAGGTAGCAAAGTACCGCAAAATGTATTGGCTGCACTAATTTCTCAACTTTCCCCATCTTTTCTACTTTTGGGTGAATTCAATGATCATAACCCTTTGAGGGGTGGAACCAAGATTACTGGCCATGCAAAGATATTGAGATTCTACTAATTCAATTTGACCTTTGCCTCCTAAATACAGATGTGGCACATGGCACACACTTGGCCATTGATTTCTCAGTTTGCAATTCTGGCCTCCTACCATCTTTACCCCAGAGAGCTCAAGATGACTTTTATGGTACTGACCACTTTCCTCTCTTCCTGTTCCTTCCGGCATCACTCACCTGGACACTTGCCCAGTTGGGCTTTTACCAAGGCTGACTGGGGGTGCTTTCACCTCTGCTACCACCATTGGATCTCCATCACATGGCAACGTAGATGTTGTGATCCAGAATATTACTATGACCATTGTTTCTGCAGCTGAATCAACAATCCCTTCCTCAGGCTACCCTGGCGAAAGACAGTGTCATGGTGGTTGCTGGTAAGTGCTGCGGCCATTAGAGATTGTAGGTGGGCTCTACATCAAAAGCAGCACCCATCAATGTAGCACCTCATTGCATTCAAACGGCTCTGTGCCCAGGTCTGTCAACTAATCAAACTACAGAAGCAGGAGAGTTGGGAGTGGTACGTCTCTGCCATTGGAACACAAACCTCTCCTTCCTAGATTTGGACTAAGATCAGACACCTTTACAGCTGGTGCTTCCCACAATTCCTTGCATATCCAAGAGAATTGGGTCGCACAGGGTTCTGTACTGAGTGTCCCTCTCTTTTTAGTGGCCGTTACTGATCAAACAGCAGCTGTGGGGTCCTCAGTATCACCTTTCTTATATGCTGATGCCTTTTGTATTTCCTTTTGCTCATCTACTGTTGCTGTGGCTTTAATGTCGACTGCAGGGAGCCATACGAAAGGTGCAGTCACTGGCCCTCACCCCCAGTTTTCAGTTTTCAGCCTCCAAGACTTAGGTCATCCACTTCTGTCACCATTGTTTGATTCATCTGCGCACACAACTTTATCTTAATGACCATTTCTGTAATGTAGTGGACTCTATCACTTTTCAGGACTGGTTTTCAACACCCACTTATCTTGGCTCTCCCATATTTGTCAGCTGAAGCAAAAGTGCAGGCAGCATCTTAACATTCTTCATTCCCTGAGTCACACTGACTGGGGTGCAGATTGCCATACACTGTTGCAGCTGTACGGAGCTCTTGTACAGTCCCATCTTGACTATGGGAGCCCGATGTATGGTTCAGCATTGCCGTCAACATTGCAGATGATGTGACCTAGGGTTCAGAGGCATTTACACGGATGGCTCGATCGTTGATGTCATGTTGGGTTTTCTTACCCATGCAGGACATACTGACTTGTGCTCCTTGCCCAGAGCTGTAATGTTGTCACTGCAGAGCTGGTAGCTATCTCTTGCACTCTTGAGCACATCTGTTGCAGTGCCTGAGAATCTTTCTCCATTTGTAGTGACTCCTTGAGCACCTTACAAGCTCTTGACCAGTGCTATCCTTGCCATCCTTTGGTAATTGCCATCCAAGGGTGTGTTTACGTCCTCAGACAACGTGCATGGTTAGTGGTCTTCATATGGACCCCAGGACATAGTTGAATCCTGAGAAGTGAACGTGCCAACAGGCTAGCCAAAGAGGCTACTCATAACCGAAGTCTGGAGATCGACATACTGGATCTGATCTTCAGTCAGTATTATGTCACAAAGTTCTTGTGTTCTGGACTACTGAATGTGCTTCCTGACTTTGCTGAATAAGTTATGTATGATAAAGGAGATGATGAATGTGTGGAGGTCCTCCATGTGAGTTTCTCACAAGGACTCCAATGTCCTTTGCTGGCTCTGCATTGATCATACTTTGGTAACTCACGGTCACTTCCTATGTTGCAAGGAGCCACCTTAGTGTGATGTGGTTCATGTTTGACAATGGTCCATGTCTTGCTGGACTGTCCAAATTTAGTCACCCTGAGCCAGACTTTTAATCTCTGTGAAGTGCTCCCATCGATTTTAGGTGACAGCGCCTCAACGGCTAACATAGTTTTGCAGTTGCCACTGAATTTCATGCACGTTGGAGGATTACCATTTGCGCATTGTATTTATCTCTGCTAGATACAATAGACTCTGAGGCTCTCACAGATCTTATGGTACAACTCCCCCAACCATTTCTTCTCCTGGGAGACTTCAATGCCTATCATGCCCTGTGGGGCTTGACCTCTGTTTGCCCGTGGGGTCAGGTTTTGAAGAGCCTTCTGACATCTCAAGAGCTGTGCATCCTGAAAACTGGTGCTTCCACTCATTTCTGTGCTGCTACTGGGTCATTCTCAGCCATTGAC
This sequence comes from Schistocerca americana, assembly GCF_021461395.2. Classification (NCBI taxonomy): domain Eukaryota; kingdom Metazoa; phylum Arthropoda; class Insecta; order Orthoptera; family Acrididae; genus Schistocerca; species Schistocerca americana. The sequence continues at coordinate 432,462,196 of NC_060120.1, read as the reverse complement.
CTATCTCTCTGCTCTCCAGCCCTTGCAGACTCTGTTCATTGGGAAGTCATTGACGACCTTCATTACAGTGACTTCTTCTCATTCCCCATTCACCTACTGTATGGAGGATTGCTTGGAAAGATGCCACTAAACTGGATGAAGAGCAGGTATAACTGGATGCTGTTCAGCACGCTGGTTGTGTGTTTGAACAATGCGACTGTGTTCAGGAATGGATGGACCATATCACACGAGTGATCCACCATGCTGCTGACTTATTTGTCCCAAAGTCTTCCGGTCATCTTAGGAGAAGATCTATATGTTGGTGGACTGCTGAGTGCCATTCAGCAATCAGGAAAAGACGTGTGGCTCTTTCCCAGTTTAAATGATGCCTGACAGCAAACCACCTCAAAGCCTTTCAAGATGCAAAAACAGGAGCTCAATGCATAATTTAGGAGAGTAATATAAGATCATGGCGAGAGTTCCTGCACTGCATCAATCGTTCCACTTGTCCTACAAAAGTATGGGGAGCCATCCAGAGGATTTCCGATAAACACAGTCATTTATCAATAGCAGCAGGGCTCTGGCAGTGACTTCAGGCACTGCCTGGAGACACTGTTCAGATATTGGCAGAACATTTTGCAAAAACTGCCACCAAGGCAAGCCAGGATCTGGTATGGTGTATTTCCACTACCACACAACTGTAGAGAGGGGGAAGTTGGACTTCAGATCCAAAGATTCTGAGTCTAACATATACCCTTCCTCCATGTTGGAGCTGGTATCGGCTCTGTCTGAGACTTGTGATACTGCACCCGGTCAAGACTAAATCCAGTACTGCATGTTTCAATAATTGCCAGCAGTGTCGAAGGACATCCTCCTCGAATGTTTTAATTTGATATGGCAGTCAATTCTGTTTCCCAACTGCCCGCATCTCGTGGTCACGCGGTAGCGTTCTCGCTTCCCTGGCCCGGGTTCCCGGGTTCGATTCCCAGCGGGGTCAGGGATTTTCTCTGCCTCGTGATGGCTGGGTGTTGTGTGCTGTCCTTAAGTTAGATAGGTTTAAGTATTCTAAGTTCTAGGGGACTGATGACCATAGATGTTAAGTCCCATAGTGCTCAGAGCCATTTGAACCATTTTCTTTCCCAACTCACGGAGAGAGGCTATTCTGATACCTCTCCTCAACCCAGGAAAGGACCACTCATGTCCTAGTAGTTATCAGAGTATTGTGTTAATGAGCTGCGTAGGAAAGACATTGGTGTGAATGATTAACCATTGTCTAGTCTGGTTGCTAGAGACCAGGCAACTTCTTAGCCACTCTCATTCTGGATTCGAGAGATTTCAGTCTACTGTTGACAACGTGACCCTGCTAGAGGCAGCTATTCAGCAGGCTTTCCTACGTTAACATCACTGTATCAGCATATTCTTAGATTTCAGTAAGGCATACGATGCTACTTGGAGACAAAGTATTCTCATAAAACTGCATCAGTGGGGCTTTTGTGGCCACCTCTCCATCTTCATACAGTGTTTCCTGTCCCAGCAATGTTTTAAGATGTGAGTTGTTGATACACTGTCAGATCATTTTAAGCAGGATAATGGTGTCCCACAAGGCACTGTTTTAACTGTTCCCGTTTTTGCCATAGCCACAAACTGTATCACATGTACAGTAAGGAGTCTTGTAAAGTGCTCGTTATATGTGGATGATTTAGCTGTTTTCTGTTTGTCCACTAGTGTTGCAACAGTGATCCATCAATTGAAAATTACAGTGCATTTATTAGAGGAATGGGCTGCAAAGACGGGTTTTCAGTTTTCTGCAGATGAGTGTGTATGTGTTTATTTTAATCATCCTCACCGTATTTATAATTTACATGACTTCCATATGAGGGATGCCATGCTCCATCTTAGAGACTCTGTGAGGTTCCTGGGTCTCATTTTTTACTCAAACTGGTCATGGCTGCCACACCTGAGAGATCTGAAAGCCAGGACCCTGAAGGCTCTAACATCATAAAGTACCTTAGCCACAGGTATTGGGGAGTGGGCAGGGTGTATCTGCTCCTGTTTAATAGAGCTTCTGTGCGTTCGCGGTGAGACTATGGGTGCACGGTGTGTAGATCGACGAGGCCTTCTTATTTGAAGGTCATTGACACTGTTCATCATGAGGGGATTAGACTGGACAAAGGTGCTTATAGGACCATCCCCATACCCAGTCTCTGTGCTGAGGCTGGAGAACTGCCACTTACAATTTGATGGCACCCCTCATGGTGCGTGAGGCATGTGTGTTTCTTGCAGCTACAAATGCACCCACACACCTCATTGGTACTCATCCCTCTCTGGAAAGCCTTTTTACTATTGTCCATGAACAACAAGACCATTTGGGATCTACGTGTGACATGTGCTGGAGTTACTTGGAATGGAGTACAACATTTGTACCTAACAGACAAAGTAGTCCAGAATATTCAGGATGCCCTTGTCCAACTACGACGAATGGGGAAAGGTCTTTCTGTTGGGTACCAGGACACAGGTATTGCAGGGAGCGAAAAGCCGGATCTAGCAGCCAAGGAGGAGTGCTGTGATCCTCAGGTATTTCGTTGTGCTATCCATCCTCCTGCATGCTATCACAAGACTATTGAGGTTCAAAGTCATGTGTTGATCAGAAGGCAAATGGTTGGAAGTGACAGACACAAATCTGTGTCTAGTAAAGCCAACGGTCTGGTTCTGGCATACCTCCTTCAAGTCATGTTATGCGCTCATAGGCAGCACACCGCGCCTGGTACAGGGCGGCGCTCAGGCACCACAGCACAGCTACGACTCCTGATGATGGGCTTATACAGTCCGAAAGCAGTCGTGTGAAAATAAAGTAATTTACAACTGAAGCGGTATTTTCAACCTCTGCCATGTTGATGGAATGAGGTCCTCCTTAGTCACCTTTGCATATGCCACAGCCCTATGAAGCATGGCTTCTTGCTTTGGCGAGAGGACTCTCCAGTGTTTGTGGCTTGTGGTGTACAGATCACATCACACCACAATTTATTGGACTGTGTTTTATTTTTCAATCAACGGGCCATGGTGGATTGGCTGCTGGATCTGCTGTCTATTTTAGCTAACTTTAAAGCGAATGTTGTTTGAGTTATAAAGTTTTGTGAATTGTCCAACACTTTTCCCAAGATTTTAGGAGAGGGGTTTAATGTGTTAACTGGCTGACTGGCTCATCCAAGTTTTATTGTAAGTGGTCAGCAAGTGACATTTCATTGTGCTTTTCTTTTAGCTCCTTTGTCTTTTACTTGTGCACTAATTTCATGTACGAGATAGAGTGACTGTGGAGTCATTTTGAGTGTATGAGTGTGCAACAATTTTAGAGATTATCTCCACAATTGTTTATTTTAATGACTTCAAAGGTGCTGATAACCTCACCATCGAGTTCCCATAAGATCCAAACACACGCAATACACTGAAAACAATAGCATTTGTCTATGGTCCTTGCGATTTGTATCACAGGTTGCATTACTTGAGTGCTTGAAATTTGTCCTTTTTCTGAAGTTGTTGTTTTGTCTATGGATTGTAACAGAGTGGAATCTAAGGTATCATTAACACAGGTTAGATTCTTGTAAGTAATGTGTGTGGTGAAATGATAATTGATTCAACACCCTAGCTGCAAACAGGCATTGATATATATCATTGGCGACATGTTGAAAATGTGTGCCCAACTGGGACTCGAACCCAGGATCTCCTGCTTATATGGCAGACGCTCTATCCATCTGAGCCACCGAGGGCACAAAGGATAGTGTACCTGCAGGGACTTATTGCCTGTTTGCAGCTAGGGTGTCGACTCAATTGTCATTTCATTCTAGAGAAGCTGCATGGTCGTCAATGGTATCTGTTCTTTAGAGAACAGATACTACCTTCAAATATGTGTGGTGGTTCCTGTGGCCAAAACAACACTGGTCAGGACACATTAATCATTACTATGTCATAAAAGAAGGTTGTACACGTGGAAGAATCCTGGAGACACTAGAAGGTATCAGATAGATTATATAATGGTAAGACAGAGATTTAGGAACCAGGTTTTGAATTGTAAGACATTTCCATCGGCAGATGTGGACTCTGACCACAATCTATTGGTTATGAACTGTAAATTAAAACTGAAGAAATTGCAAAAAGGTGGGAATGTAAGAAGATGGGACCTGGATAAACTGACTAAAACTGAGGTTGTACAGAGTTTCAGGGAGAGCATAAGGGAACAATCGACAGGAATGGGGGAAAGGAATACAGTAGAAGAAGAATGGGTTGCTCTGAGGGATGAAGTAGTGAAGGCAGCAGAGGATCAAATAGGTAAAAAGACGAGGGCTAGTAGAAATCCTTGGGTAACAGAAGAAATATTGAATTTAACTGATGAAGGAGAAAATATAAAAATGCAGTAAATGAAGCAGGCAGAAAGGGATACAAACGTCTCAAAAATGAGATCAACAGGAAGTGCAAAATGGCTAAACAGGGATGGCTAGAGGACAAATGTAAGGATGTAGAGGCTTATCTCACTAGGGGTAAGATCGATACTGCCTACAGGAAAATTAAAGAGACCTTTGGAGAAAAGAGAGCCACTTGTATGAATATCAAGAGCTCAGATGGAAACCCATTCTAAGCAAAGAAGGGAAAGCAGAAAGGTGGAAGGAGTATATAGAGGGTCTATACAAGGGCGATGTACTTGAGGAAAATATTGAGTAAATGGAAGAGGATGTAGATGAAGATGAAATGGGAGATACGATACTGCGTGAAGAGTTTGACACAGCACTGAAAGACCTGAGTTGAAACAAAGCCCTGGGAGTAGATAACATTCCATTAGAACTATTGACGGCCTTGGGAGAGCCAGTCCTGACAAAACTCTACCATCTGGTGAGCAAGATGTATGAGACAGGTGAAATACCCTCAGACTTCAAGAAGAATATAATAATTCCAATCCCAAAGAAAGCAGGTGTTGACAGATGTGAAAATTGCCGAACTATAAGTTTAATAAATCACAGCTGCAAAATACTAACATGAATTCTTTAGAGACGAATGGAAAATCTGGTAGAAGCCGACCTTGGGGAAGATCAGTTTGGATTCTGTAGAAATATTGGAACACATGAGGCAGTACTGACCTTACAACTTATCTTAGAAGAAAGATTAAGGAAAGGTAAACCTACGTTTCTAGCATTTGTAGACTTACAGAAAGCTTTTGACAAAGTTGACTGGAATACTCTCTTTCAAATTCTAAAGGTGGCAGGGGTAAAATACAGGGAGCAAAAGGCTATTTACAATTTGTACAGAAACCAGATGGCAGTTACAAGAGTCGAGGGGCATGAAAGGGAAGCAGTGGTTGGGAAGGGAGTGAACCAGGGTTGTAGCCTCTCCCCAATATTTTTCAATCTGTATATTGAGCAAGCAGTAAAGGAAATGAAAGAAAAATTCAGAGTAAGTATTACAATCCATGGAGAAGAAATAAAAACTTTGAGGTTCGCCGATGCCATTGTAGTTCTGTCAGAGACAGCAAAGGACTTGGAAGAGCAGTTGAACGGAATGGACAGTGTCTTGAAAGGAGGATATAAGATGAACATCAACAAAAGCAAAACGAGGATAATGGAATGTAGTCGAATTAAGTCGGGGGATGCTGAGGGATTAGATTAGGAAATGAGACATTTAAAGTAGTTAAAGGAATTTTGCTATTTGGGGAGCAAAATAACTGATGATGGTCGAAGTAGAGAAGATAGAAAATGTAGACTGGCAATGGCAAGGAAAGCGTTTCTGAAGAAGAGAAATTTTTTAACTTCGAGTATAGATTTAAGTGTCAGGAAGTCGTTTCTGAAAGTATTTGTATGGAGTGTAGCCATGTATGGAAGTGAAACATGGACGATTAATAGTTTGGACAAGAAGAGAATAGAAGCTTTCGAAATGTGATGCTACAGAAGAATGCTGAAGATTAGATGGGTAGATCACATAACTAATGAGGAGGTATTGAATAGAATTGGGGAGAAGAGCAGTTTGTGGCACAACTTGACAAAAAGAAATTACCGGTTGGTAGGACATGTTCTGAGGCATTAAGGGATCACAAATTTAGAATTGGAGGGCAGCATGGAGGGTAAAAATCGTAGGAGGAGACCAAGAGATGAATACACTAAGCAGATTTAGTAGGATGTAGGTTGCAGTAAGTACTGGAAGATGAAGAAGCTTGCACAGGATAGGGTGGCGTGGGGGGCTGCGTCGGACCAGTCTCAGGACTGAAGACAACAACAACATGTCCATGATAGTAGCTGGAAGATAAAATTGTCTTCCTGGTATTTCACATCTAATTCTCTTAATTAACAATCCATTGACTTGCAATTCTAGTTTCATGTTCCTGGTTGGTTTACTGTTTTTATAGCAAGCAATAATTACTGTTTCGGTTGTAAATGTGGATTAAATCCAGTGATCTTTGATTTTCTGGAATTTTTACTGGTGAACTAACACTTTTTTATCACAGTCTACTACTTCCATTTCCCCTAAAAACAACTTCATCTCACATGATGGCTGTTCGTTTGTATCACTCTTGTTGGACAAATAATATTTTCTGTAATACAATCTCATAAATCTGCTACAGATGTACTGACATAAGCATCTCACTGTGTAGAAACTAATATTACTTTGTGAGTTTTTATCTGTATCCATTTCCCAGTTGTGGTGTTTAAAGTTTTGATATCTTCATTATCTCATTATCCACTGTTCCAAACACAGTTTTTAACAATTTCCTTCCTGCATCCTTGTTTTCTACATATTAGTGTTTGTGGTACTATTTCTGTTAACTGTTGAAACTGAAAACTCAGTTTGTCATAATAGAGTTTTAATTCCTTAGAGAAAAGGAACTACCATCAATCCCCTCCCTCCTTTACACATGTAAATAAACACAGAACGTGATGAGCAAAGAAAAGTAAGACTAACCTAAGTAACTGAAAAATTCTATATGTGTACTTTACATGAAATTTATCCTATTTCTTAGACCTAAGTGCATAAGATATGTTTCTCTGATGTTCCTTTTTTCTTGGTAATTTTCTTTTTATGCAACAGTTGAAGGAATCTGTGGCAGTTCATGAGTCTGACATCCAAATGGTTTGCTTCTACTTAACATGGACTGTAGAATTCTACATGACAACTGTAATTTTATGTTGATTGGTGAAGTCATTTTGATAACTTGGTAAAGTCCATGATACTTCAATAATTTTAATTTTTTTAATTTTTTAATTTTGGGATATACAGATTACCTAGTAGTACCCACTGTCCTATTGTGCATTGTAGCAGTTGACTTGTTCATTGCCTAATATGTTCTTGCTTTTGTAAAGCTTTTGTGTTGGCACGCTTTACCCTTTGCCAAATTTCTCTGAATTTTCTGACAGTTTTGTATGAACTACATCAGAAGTTGATGACATTTTTCACCCATATATTACCTCGTACAGTGAGAGGCTAGTCCAGGATGAACTTTTGAATTATATGCACCCACAACAAAATTTAAATATATGTCCCGATCTGAATTCTATGCATTTATGTAATGACTTAATATTTTGGATAAAGTATGGTGAACTCATTCTGTCTGTCCATTCATTTGAGAGTGAAATAGACTAGTTCGTAGCATGCATAAACATTCTGTCTGTCCATTCATTTGAGGATGGACTGGATTAGAACGTAACAAATATAAGCAAGATAACTGTGACATTAGTTCAGATGCAGAGTTAGTTCCCTGGTCTGTAATAATGGTCTCTGGCACACCAAATTTCAGTAACGAGTTGTTTATTGTATTACCATGGACGCCTTCTTATTTGGGATGGCTGCCATAATTGAATATCATGAAATATGATCTAACATCATAGGGAGGTATTTATTACACACTTGTGTTGTATTAAAAGATCCTAAAACATCCAATTCTACCTTAGAAAATGGTCTATCAGCTTCTGGTAGTCTCTGTAGCTGAAGTTTTTAGTGACTTCAGTCTGTCTTTTTGCACACAGAATGCAGTTTCTTACATACTTTTCTACATCACTAATCTACATTTGACATTAAAATCTTTCAGCTACGTGTCCATGAGTTGTTCTTTTCCGTCCATGACCTGATAAGATTTGGTCATGTGCCTGACATAATACTTCTATTCACAGTGCTGCGGGAATTACAACACAAGCTCTGCACATTGTAGATCTGCATAGCAAGCCTGCTTGCATTTCAGACTGGGGTTTGGCATGAAACAATTGACACTCACTGTCAGCCGATTATGCCTTTATCCGATCTGCCTGACTTCCACTTACTAATTGTAAAACTGCTATCTTATTGCTTAGGGTATCAGTATTTGTATCTTCAACTCCTGAATTATGAATTACTTCATAGTCAAAGTCACTTAATTTTAATGCCCACTTGTTAATCGACTTAATGGATCTAGCAACCCAAATAACCATTTTAAAGATGCATAACCTGCAATCGCTTTGAATTTACAACCATACAAATAGCAACGAAAATAAGAGATTCTGTAAGTAACTGTCAAATAATTAGTTTCATCCAGTTGTCTGCAGGTATATGCCACATGTTCTATCCAATCAACAATCTGCCTTAAAATGCAACCAAAAGGATTGTTGGAGGAATCACATGCAAGTTTGAATTTCTGTTCAGAATCAGGAAATATTAACACTGGATCTGATATTAATATCTCCTTGAGTTTCTCGAATGCTTCTTGACATTGACCATTGCACAGCGACACTCAGTATACTAAATTGCTGCATGACCATACCATCTAAAAGCAGAACAAGCTATTGGTATGAACTTATTGCATGGTTCAATATGACCCATGAAATGACAAATAGTACATCTCACCAGTACTAAATATGTCTTTTTAGAATTTTCTCTGAATTCTGACAAATCAACAGGTTTCATAGTTTTCACGAAAAATACTTTGGACATAGCACACCCATCAGTATACCTTAACTCTACCATATCACAACCAAAGAAAAATATTTTTCATGCTTCCTGCATTGCAGTTACTGCTGCAGTGTGGAAATGTCGTTGTTGCAGACCACTGCCTCTGAATTTCAGGCATTGGGGACAAACAGTTATGATGATGGTATCGGAATGCACACTTCTGCCAGTAGTTTACAGAGCCCCACACAGAGATGCCGCTATGTGTGGTTAGGATAGTTGTTGGGAACCTTTGAAGTATCAGTAACACTAGTAAAACATTATTACAGTTCAGTCTTTTATTCTCAGTGTTTACATGTCTTCTGCACCAGCCTCAACAGTTGCTCATTCAGCTGCACATTGGAATCTAGCTGACGTCGGCTGATTCAGCTCAGTGATTGCATGCCCAGGATGTGATGTCAGTGAACCTGGCGCTGCGGCAGACAACCGGCAACCAGGCACAAACATTGCCCAGGACAAAGTGATTTTGTGCTGGCTGCTGCAATGAACTCGGTCCCACTCTGAATTCTACAATGCCCCTTGATGACCCATACACAATGTACCTGGTGTTTGTAGTTGTACAGTAGATTGATCTCCTTCTAATCCCTGGTAGATGTAGGTACTCAAAGGCACCTGAGTGTTGAGTAGGAATGTGGTCCCCAACAGGCCCTGTTGCTGGCTTCCAGTTTGAAATCTGCTACTGGCAGCACTCTGTGATGTGGTGTTGTTGGAAGACCGTCAGTTTCTCCATCAGTAGCTGGTAGGTGGTGAGTAGCATGAAGTTCATCATGTGAAGACCATCTCTTGAGTAAATCTTTGTCTATTCGTAGACTGTGCTGGAGCATCTAGGACATAGATTCACTACAGTGTGGTAATCATGGCATCAAATGCTATTAGTGTGAATGTCATCGATCCCAATGATTATCTCATGACGAGAGCTGGAGAGCTGTAATATTTAAAAGAAGCTAGTGTGAGGCTTGGTTCGCAATGACCACATGCATCGTCTGTAGCCTGCTATATTAACTTAAAAGGCTGTTAACTGCTGTGTCATTTCCTTGCTATGTACTCTTGTGAAAGAGATGAGGTAATCTTGCAACGTGTCTTACAAGCTAACAAATATGCCTGTATCACTTCCTTCGATTTTCTGTCACAGTCTCCTTTCTGCTGAGTGTGTATCTGCACTTGACAGATGGTGTCGTAGTATGTCATCAACCTGACCTGCTTGTGACATTCTGGCTCGCTTCCAAATTTGTCTCTGGCATGCCTTGAGTTTGCCTGTGGCAATATGAATGAGTCTTAATAAAAATTTCCAGTTTCTACCCATTAATTTTCTCTGCCATAACAGTGGGAAATCCAGGTTTTGTGTCCTGGTCTGGCACAAATTTTCACTGTTGTCATTCCCTGTACAGGTCATGGCTGTTCATATTCGCAACTGTGAATACATTTGATGTATTTCATAGTGGCTGTAGTCACCACAGTGCCTGTTCTTTGAATATGCATGCATGTGTGAAAGAACACTGCATTGTTCTTGTTAACATCAGAGGGACTGCAGTATCATAATAATTTTAGTGTCTTATGTAGTGACTGAACATCATCAGTAACAAAAACCATTAAACAGTAAATGAATTGAGAAGTGAATGTAAGAAATCCAAGATCCTTAAAAAAATTCTCTGCAATAGGTGCATCTATCTGCTGTACAAAATATTGTAATTGCTCCAATCTACTGAATAAAAACTTTGTTTACTGTAGCTACATTTGTCCCACAAGATAGAGGGGAGAAAATATGCAAAATAGGGTCTTTGGGTGGACAACTATTGATGCCACATCTCTTTACACTAACATCCCTAATGCCCATGGCCTTACCGCGTTGAACACTATCTTTCCGAACACTCAACAGATTCCAAATCTACTATGTCCTTCCTAATCACCATGACCAACTATATTCTACCCCACAGTCACTTTTCCTTTGAAGGCATTACTTAAAAACAAATCCGGGGTGCAGCTGTGGGCACTCACATGGCACCATCCTATTCCAACCTATTCATGGGCCATCTAGAGGAATCCTTCCTAAAAACCCAGAATCCCAAATCCCTTACCTGGTTCAGACTCAATGATGACATCTTCAGGATCTGAATCGATCGTGAGGTCACCCTATCCACATTCCTCGAGAACCTCAGTGATTTCTTCCCCATTGCACTTCACCTGGTCATACTCAACCTAACAAGCGATCTACCTCAATGTTGACCTCCACCACAAAGATGGCTACATCAGTACCTCCATCCATATCAGACCTACCAACCACCAGCAATACCTCCACTTTGACAGCTGCCATCCACTCTATACCAACAAGTTTCTTCCATACAAGCTATCATCCCATGGCCATTGCATCTGTAGTGATGAGCGGTCCCTCCCAAAGTACACCAAAAGTGTCACTGCAACCTTCACAGACCATAATTACTCTCCCAACCGTGTACAAAAACAGAACTCCTGTGTCTTATCTCTCCAATCATCCACCACCTCCCAAAGTCTCACTGTCTGGCCACAGAGGAGCATTCCAGTTGTGACTCTGGAAAACTCAGGACTGGAGCAATTGAATCACATTCTCCGGCAGGGTTTCAACTAATTCTCCGGCAGGGTTTCAGCTACCTCTTGTCATGCCCTGAAATGAGAAATGTCCTACCCACAGTCCTTTTACCTCTCTCCTTTTTCGCTTCCTCCTCCAAGTCCCCCTTCCTGCTGTATTCTATCGTAGGTCTTCCTCAAAAACTTTTCAAAATTTGCTTATTTCCAGTTTTAGATGTTACTGCATCATATTTAAGTCTGTCAGAAAATAGTCTCAGTTGTTTGACTGATTACACTGTTAGCTTAGGGGTAGATCTATCATGTAAGCACAATATTTTAATAATCTGTAGCAAACATGATCATTGTGTGTGTTGTTATGCCCAGAAATTTGATTAATTTTCGGTTATCTGAACATATCCTGTTGTTCTATGACCATGCTCAGAAAAATGATCAATTTTATTTGTGTCTCATGATTTTACAACACAACACCACTTTCAGCATCCTCTCTTTTTTTCTTGATCACTTAATTGGCTTTTCTTTGATAAATCAAAGTTTTTTCTGTTTGTCGAAGAAACAAGAAGACTGGTTTATATAATATTTAAATAACCTTAGTCTTTTGTGTTATTTGAACCACAGCTATTCCCTTTTATCTGTTAGATTAATTGTTTTGATAACTCAGGGATACTCTTATAGCTCTCAAAAGCTTCCAATGCTAAATAGTTCTTTTTCCTGTAATTTGTTAGTTATAGAACACAATAGCATTCGTAATGGCTTTAATTATTCATAATTTTAATTGCAGTAAATAAGATTGTAAATATCAATGAAATTGATTTTTAGTGTTATGCATTTACATCACATTTACTAAACTGTACGTGTTCTCTCAGGTGTTGCTAACAGAGAAATGCACAAACCTTAACTCGACAGACAGGATATCACAATATCAGAATGCATAATCATGCTACAATACTCTCATTCCAGTTTTTCTTGATACTTCAGTTAAAAAGAATACAAAGCTCTTTTTTAAAATAAGAATGCAATAAATGCAGAGTTCTGCAACACTGAACTCTGGGAGTTTCTTCCATCACTGGCTGTCACATGTATTATGATGGTGGCCGGTTCCGCATGTGAGGATACTGCCATCTAAATGTTGCATGGGTTGTTCATTCAAGATAAAACAAAAAGAAACTGAGTGAGGTGGCAAAGTGGTTAGCAAACTGGACTTGTACTCAGGAGGATGACAGTTCAAACCTACGTCCGACCATCCAGATTTAGGTTTTCCTTGATTTCCCTAAATTGCTTCAGGCAAATTCTGGGATAGTTCCTTTGAAAGGGCACAGCCAACTTCCTTCCCCATCCTTCCCTAATCCAGTGGGACCTATGACCTCGCTGTTTGATCCCCTCCCCCACATTAGCCAGCCAACAAACAGAAATACACCTTGATTAAATATTGGTTTCAAGTAAAAACATGCACATATATAATCAAGTCTTGATACTTTATGTCACACTTTGGTAGCTAGTAGAACTATTCTATTTTAGTGATGCAATGAATTTTCTATCTTCTTTGGAGATGTATTTTTGAAACTAATATCTGGTGTGAGTGAATATGGGATCTGATGAAGTAAACTTGATGTATCTGCATTTGGTTGTGTATGGGTGAGTGCAATGTTTCTTGTCACTGTGAGAAGGCAGTAATCTAGTTTTATGGCTAATTATTTTTCAGTGTGTCCCCATTTACATCTCAGCCATTTACTTGAGACTCAGTTTTATTTGTATTGCTATTTTTGTTTTTTGTTATTTAATAATGTTCCAAAGAGTTTTATTTTTGAGCACAGAGCTTGTATTTCACTTTTTTAATGACAGACTGGACGATTTTACCATACTGATGGGTATAGAATTCATCTCTTGACCACAGCTTTTGTGAAGGTTCAGATCTCTCTGCCTTGCACAAAATACCCACCAGTTATCCATTCATTGTTCTTGATTGTGTTATATGTTACTATTTTTTAATTTTGGAGAAAACAATATTCGAAGTGCTATAGGAGTATGTTTAAAAGTTAGTTAAATTTTTCAACTGCACTGTATGCTTCATAAATCTCTTTCCATTGTTCTGACCTCTCTCCAATACTTTGATCAAATCATTACTTATGATTCTGTGATACAACACTTATGTTATATGATCTGCATAGTTTATTGTTAGCATTTGACCATCATGTTTTGATAAACCATTCACCATTGCTTTTATGTATCAGTCACTGAAGGCTGATACTATCTCAACTTATCCATGCTTGCATTCAGGAGAAGGCGCTTTACATAAAGGTGCAATGTTTGTAATAAAGAGCCAACTGTCAAAAAAGAAACTACTTGACCCTGTCATTGCTGGCTTGGACTAATTGTTACCATATTAGAAAAATTCCCCCTTTCATTTATCTCCCTCCTCTTCAACAAGCAAATTCCACTGTGTCCTAGTTTAGATTTTGTCTGCTGCAGTGTCAGAGATCAATAACTACTTTCCTCTGAACTGCTAATGTGTTACCAAGAAAAATGTGATGATTAGAGATAACAGACATTAATTCATAGTATTGTGAGGATGAACTGTGAGACACTTTCTAAAGTTCTGCCTATGTGGAAGCCCAGTTGAGACCATTGTTAAAAAGTTGCAGAACATTGCTTATGGTCTTAGTTTGCAAACAGAATGCTGTATTGATACCAGAACTATCCAGTATTGTGCTTTACAGACTGTAGTTGTGGAGTCTAACATTATGTTTTGAGTAGTTTTTTGAGTAGAAGTCTCACAACTGTCTAGCCATTAACTTTGCCATCATAGTAATTTTTAATTTATCAGTTGTTGCACTCTATTTAGTAGTGTGTGTGTGTGTGTGTGTGTGTGTGTGTGTGTGTGTGTGTGATAGATACGAGGGTTGGAACTTAAATAGTGGCAACTATTTATTCACAACCGATACAAAAGAGTTACATGTTTGCACCTGTTACTGTCCTTCAAAGCAGTCACCAGTGTTGTATAGAACCAGTTGCCAGCGATGTGTAATGCATAGTATACCATTAGCAGAGCCTGTTCTGTTGATGGTGCGAATGGAGCGGTCTACTGCCTGTTGAATCTCTGAAACAGTTCTGAAGTGAATGCCACGAAGTGGTTCCTTCATCTTTAGAATCAAATCAAAGTCACTTAAGTCCGGGGAGTATGGTGGATGGTACAGTATTTCCCAGTCCCATCAACCAAACAAAGCAGCCACAGCTTGCGCTGTATGCACTCACGCATTGACGTGCAAAATGATGGGCGGGTTGCGCAGAAAGTGTCACCACTTCTTTCGCAGAGCATTCTGGGTCACCGCAGAAGGCAAAAGTGCGTCATAGCCGCAGTATGGTGAAAGTTATGGTGAGTCTCCTGTACAACTGTGATGGTGTTATCCTAACGCTTTACGTTCCTCCACAGCAGACCGTCAGTGCACAGTATTACTTTTCATTTTTGAAGCATCACCTGTGAACAGCTTTGCGAAAGAAGTGCAACACTTTCTGCACAACCCACCCATCATTCTGGATGACAATGTGCAGGTGCATACAGTGCTAGCTGTGGCTGCTCTGTTTGGTTGATGGGCCTGGGAAGTACTGTACCATCCACCATACTTCCCGGACTTAAGTGACTTTGATTTGATTCCGAAGATGAAGGAACCACTTCGTGGCATTCGCTTCAGAACTGTTCCAGTGATTCAACAGGCAGTAGACCGCTCCATTTGTACTGTCAACAGAACAGGCTCTGCTAACGGTATACTACACCTTCCACATCACTGGCAACGGGTTCTACACAATGCTGGTGACTACTTTGAAGGACAGTAACAGGTGAAAACAAGTAACTCTTTTGTAACGGTTGTGAATAAATAGTTGCCACTATTTAAGTTCCAACCCTCATAGTATTGATAGATTGATAGATAGATAGAGAGAGAGAGAGAGAGAGAGAGAGAGAGAGAGGGAATCTGTTTTGTGTATTAGACATTAGACTCTCACTGTGTTGCCAGTTTGAAATGTAATTATTTGTATGTTCTGGACATAATTTTTTGTTTGTTGAGAAGTTATTTTGTCTTTTCAATTCTTTACTATATCTAACTTTTATTTTCCCAGGAAATTTCAGCCAAAAGTGATGGCAAAGCACTATGAAAACCATTTACGTCGTCTTATGACGTCTCTTGGTGACTACAGAGGAAGAACTGGCTATCCTAGGCACTGGCCCAACACACTGGAAAACTATGAATTAGTTGTAGAAACGTGAGTGATTGTGTTTGTAGAATACAGTTG
Source organism: Schistocerca americana (assembly GCF_021461395.2). Taxonomy (NCBI): domain Eukaryota; kingdom Metazoa; phylum Arthropoda; class Insecta; order Orthoptera; family Acrididae; genus Schistocerca; species Schistocerca americana. The sequence goes on along the minus strand of NC_060120.1, from coordinate 432,446,419 downwards.
TTAATCTTTTATGTATTTTAATTATTTTTTTCTTTCACAGTCATAACCCCATATTATGACAATGAAAGTAGGCCGGATGAGGTATGTCTGTTATATTTATACATAACAACTTTATGCTACACATTAATTTTACAAAATTCAATACTTGGCTAGATCTGTTGGGGAGTGATGTGACAAGGATTATAAGATACAGTTGGGATGTAAGTTGTGTGTGTGTGTGTGTGTGTGTGTGTGTGTGTGTGTGTGTGTGTGTACATACATACGTACATATGTACGTACGTATGTATACACACAATATGCTCTGGAGAAGAATGCAAATTTGCAAGGTGAGTTGCTATGTTGTGGTCCACACAAGTAATGGGAATGCAGTTGGGTTATGTCTTCGACAACTCTCAATATTTCAACAGGTAATCATCTCATCATTTTCAAGGCACAAATGCAACAAGAGAGTGCTGTGCAAGGATGAGGGCCATGCCAAAAAAGAACCATACTAACACACACACACACACACACACACACACACACACACACACTCACACACCATACCGAACCACACAACCAAAAATGCTGAACATCAACAGTTATCAATAGTGAGTGTCAGTTAACACTGGGTAAACAAGCATCATTAACACTGCCTCTCTGTTGTTTAACCAAGGAAAGAGTAGGATTCCAAGTGGGATCTAAACAAAGACTCTATCTCTATATATAAAATCAGTTGCAATATTATGAAAAGGGAAGTTGCTACTCACCATATAGCGGAGATACCGAGTCACAGATAGGCACAACAAAAAGTCTGTCACAAGTAAAGCTTCCAGCCAGTAAGACCTTTGTCAAAAATGATGAAGGCCTTGCTGGCCGAAAGCTTTATTTGTGAAAGTCTTTTTGTTCTGCCTATCTGTGACTCAGCATATCTGCTATATGGGAGCAACAACTTTCCTTTTCATAATATTGTTATAAAATCAGTTCTCAACATCTTAATATCGCTCTCCAAATAGCTACAAGTGTATTCCAGAATCTCTGTGTTGTGGTGTTCCATAGGATGACCACTACCAAGGCAATGTTGTGCAATAGCAGATTTGCTCAGCTATTGTAAGTGTGTGTAGTGCGTATCCTCTGTATGCTGGCTCTCCACAGTCCTGATGTTCTGACCAATGTATGGCACATCATAACTGCATGGGATATGGTAGACACTAGCCTTGTGCAAAATAAGACTCTGAAATTGTTATCTTACCTAGGGACAATGGCAATGCTATAGTTGTGTTAGTCAAACAGGATTGTGTTCAGAAGACGAGTGTTTACTATCTGATCCAGCTTATTGCAGAGTCAGTGCGACCTGACAAAAAGGATTGAGAGGAAGACAAACAATCTCCTGAAGAAATGTTCCTTATCACAACAGACTATCAAGAGCCATAACTCTTATTCACAAGGAAGGGATTCAGCTTAGGCCTACTGTCAGTAACGTTGGTGCTTTAACATACATGTAGCAAAAAATCATGCTACTCTGTTAAACCCTCTAGTAAGTCAGTGTGTACACTGCATTAGGAACGTAGCAGATTTCTTGTATCAGTTAGAGAGATTGTGCTTGAATGAGTCTGATATTTTAGTAAGTTTTGATGTGGTCTCTCTCTCTCTCTCTCTCTCTCTCTCTCTCTCTCTCTCTCAGCATGCACATTCCGCTGTTTCACTTGTTACAGCTGGTTACAGATTAAGTTTGGTCTTGAATTAACTAAGCTGTTTTGACATGCAAGAATATCCATGTTTATGTTATTCAGTGCCCATTACTATGAGCAGACAGATGGATTTGGATGGGGAGCCTTTTGTCACCTATTATTGCCAATTTTCTTTATGGAAGATTATGAGAAATGTGCCCTGGAGCCAGCGATGCTGAAACCTGCATGCCTTATATGAAGCCAACTGTCACTGATTTGTATCTTCAGGCTGATAGTTCTCATCACCTGGCTCAGCGTGAAGAGATACTACATACTCGTATTTTGGTTGATAGGGGGCACGTCAAATCAGACCATGAAAGTTTGTCAGCTGAGTTAGCCCATCTCACTCACATTTTGCCAGAATGGGGTTAGTGAAATACAGATAAGATATGTTGTGGTATTGACCAACTGCGAATTGGGTGAGTGGTGAACATAAAGAGGTGATACTTAAGTCTGTGGCCTTGCAGCTTTACTCATGTAGCATTTTGAAAGAGTTGGTTGTATTCTGCAGGAACATGACGTAAAATGTGCTTTTCGGCCACCATAGAAGATTATGGCCCTTAGCCTCTGTAAAGAATGACCTCGGTTTCTGCAACACTGGTATCTACCACAACTCTTGCAGGTTGTGGCATATCATACAGTTTCTTTTTAACATATGGCTTACACAATCATAGGTCACAAGTACATATGTTAAACTGATACAAAATCAGACAAAATAATATGACACAGAGAAAGTACGTAATGAAAGCTGGAGAACCAAGAGTAGCTAAAAGATGTTGAGATAACCATTTTCCGTCACAGCTGGATATGGAATGACACAGCCAGTTTATTACTGCTGATGTTGCGTCGGCAATCTCTTCCCAGATACCCATGAATTTTCTTTCTGTGCAGTCACGTAAAATGTGCCCCAGCATTTGTTCCAGTGTTTTGAAGCCACGTTGGTCTGCACTGGTTATTCTCCATGTATATGTAGTGTTGCTTTTGTCATGGTGTGGCCAGTTCTGACACAACTGTTGGAGCTTCATATTTTTCTTGGTAGGTTCACTCCCAGTTACTGGAAGATCAGGTCTCTTTTACCTAACTTCTTATGTCCACAGAAGGGTGTCCATGGATTTATCTGTTCTTCTCTTAAATCATAGCTTTCTGGGCCTTTGTTTACCCAGATTGATTCTCTAGATTTTAATCAGGTGCATGGTAAATTGATCAGTATTTCATGAATTCGTAAGATCTTTGATGAAGGCACAACTTCACCTAGGCTTGCACTGCTTCATCACTATCAATGTGAAGTCCTTGAAGGTGTTCAGTAAATTGTGGAAACAGATGAAAATCAGATGGGTCCAAATCAAGAATGTAGGGACGAAGATCAGTGGTAGGGAACTCAAGGCATTAGATTGTTACAGATGTTGCAGCACTTATATCAGTGTGAAGTCCTTTAAATTATGGAAACAGATGAAAATCATATGGGGTCAAGTCAGGACTGTATGGATGATGAACAACGATAGCTACCCAAGGTGTCGGATTGTTGCAGATGTCGCAGAACGTGTATGGCATCTGGCATTGTCATACCGAAGGAGTGTGTGCTCCTTGTGTGGATGAACTCTTTGAATTCAAAACCTAATTACAGGATGCTGTTTCTCATAGTTACATTATACCCCACCATGTTACACACTATAATTTGGAGCTGTCTACCAGCAGAGGGCCGCAAATATATAGACATGAAGAATAAAGATGTAGAATGTCAATATCCTTTGTTTTATTTAGAAAGCTTTCATAGCTTTCACATAAAAAATTCAGAGGCTTTACTTCTCAGCAAGCCATCATGTTTTGAATGTGAAACAATGGATTTAGTGGGGCTGTCACTGGCCTGGCAACAATGGCTGCATTTTATCATTTTACAGGCTGATTTCATATCTGTGTAGCTTGAAAATACACAAGGGGCAAAAATAGCTAATACTGAGAAATCATGAAATAAAGTGTTTATTTAAAAAATAAAAACGGCCTCCGCAGGACAATGATTTCCTACACTATGTCACCCTTAAGCAGAACAGTCATACCATCTGTAGTAGTCACACATAACAATGAGAATATCATCTCATTACTGTAATTTCAATATAATCAGTGTTGACACTTAAGCAGCAAAAGCAAAAAGTGTCAGTTAGCGGTAAGTTAAGACAGAGAAAATACAACGTAATGATTAGAGGCTCACCAAGCTTTGTGTGGGGTGTATTGAAAACCCCTATAGACTATCAGAATACTCATATGAGAATTATCAAGGTATAATTATTAGAACATACACACATCAAAAAAAGTTTTGCATCATCCTGGTTCCCAGAACTCCTGAAGATAGACATTGAGTGTGGATATTGTCTCACAGACACAGTCCCTTTGACTGTTCAGAGATGTCACTAAACCTGCCCAAAGATGTAAACAACTATGCATGAACAGTGCCTATTAGATGGAAGGGGTGTGACAGCTGATCGATTCCAGTCATTCCACCAGGAAGGAGATACACGGCCCGTGTTGTCTGTAGTTCAACAATGCGTAGATGGTCAATACTGTGGTTTGATTGTGCCCGCATTGTACTTTATGCCAGGAAGGGCTCTCAACAAGGGAAGTGTCCAGGCGTCTTGGAGTGAACCAAAGCGATGTTGGTCAGACATGGAGGAGATACAGACAGACAACCATGACGCCATGCAGGGCGGTAGAGATGGGCCCAACAACATGCCGAATGGACCGCTCAGGACTGGCATAATGTTCTCTTCACCGATGAGTGTCGTATATGTCTGCAACCAGACAGTCGTCAGAGATGTGTTTGGAGGCAACCTAGTCAGGCTGAACGCCTGGGACACTGTCCAGCGAGTGCAGCAAGGTGGAGGTTCCCTGCTGTTTTAGGGTAGCATTATGTGGGGCTGACGTACGCCATTGGTGGTCATGGAAGGCGTCGTAATGGCTGATACGTGAATGCCATTGTTCAACCAATAATGCAACCGTATTGGCAGTATATTGGTGAGGGATTCGCCTTCATGGATGACAATTTGCGCCCCCATAATGCACACCTTGTGAATGACTTCCTTCAGGATAATGACATCGCTTGACTAGGGTGGCCAGTATGTTCTCCAGACATGAACACTATTGAACATGCCTGAGATGGATTTAAAAGGGCTGTTTATGGATGCTGTGACCCACCAACCACTCTAAAGGATCTACATCAAATAGCCGTTGAGGAGAGGAACAATCTGGACCAACAGTGCCTTGATGAACTTGTGGGTGGTACGCCATGACGAATACAGGCATGCATCAGTGCAAGAGAGTGTGCTACTGGGTATTAGAGGTACCTATGTGTACAGCAATCTGGACCACCACCTATGTATGGTGGTACAACATTCAATGTGTGGTTTTCATGAGCAATAAAAAGGGCAGAAAGGATGTTTATGTCGATCTCTATTCGCATTTTCTGTACATGTTCTGGAACTCTCGGAACCAAGGTAATCCAATTTTTTTTTATGTGTGTATTTCTACATTAATTCTAGCAGCTGAGTATAACTCAATCATTCATGCCAATTTTAATTTCAAACCATCTACTCATGACATGCATAATGTGTTTCGAACTATTCTGACTCTTGCGTTGCCTGCCTTGTGAAATTCACCAGTGTTGTGATGCCCAATAATTAGAACTGAATGCAGATGCACACAAATCTTATCACTTATCACTATTGTGTGGGGATTGATTTCTTCTTTGAAGTATGCTATTGAATGGGATTAATCTCTTCTCAGTAGCATGTTTCTCACTACAGTAATTAGTGAACTATGTAGGGACTTCAGAAAGTAAGTTACACATCATTCAACATGAAGACCATTGCACAAGAGCGTGGTGCATTGTCAAAAGAGGGTACATGATCTAGGTTTCCTGCAGTCATAGTTCTGCTATGATGAGGCTAACAGGTGCTTCACACTGTGTGATTGAAATTGTCTAGGAACAGGAAACAAACTCCAAAGTTGAAGTACATGGAACAGTACAGTTCTTGTGAGCAAAGTGTCTTAACAGTGCTCAGATTCACCATGAAAATCTGAAAGTATATGCATCAAATGCAGTGTCTCATCCAATTGTAGTGAAAGAGTGCCAACAGCTTGACCGAGGCTACGCAGACATGGGTAATACTGAGCCATCATGCCATCCAGATCTTTTACAGCAAGCTGAAAGAGTGTTGGGGTGGGGAGAGGGGGGAGGGGATTTTTCAACAATCTACATCTACATGTACATTTATACTCCGCAAGCCACCCAACGGTGTGTGGCGGAGGGCACTTTACATGCCACTGTCATTACCTCCCTTTTCTGTTCCAGTCGCGTATGGTTCACGGGAAGAACGACTGTCTGAAAGCCTCTGTGTGCGCTCGAATCTCTCTAATTTTACATTCTTGATCTCCTCGGGAGGTATAAGTAGGGGGAAGCAATAAATTCGATACCTCATCCAGAAACGCACTCTCTCAAAACCTGGCGAGCAAGCTACACCGCGATGCAGAGCGCCTCTCTTGCAAAGTCTGCCACTTGAGTTTGCTAAACATCTCCGTAACGCTATCACGGTTACCAAATAACCCTGTGACAAAACACGCCGCTCTTCTTTGGATCTTCTCTATCTCCTCCGTCAACCCGATCTGGTACGGATCCCACACTGATGAGCAATACTCAAGTATGGGTGGAACGAGTGTTTTGTAAGCCACCTCCTTTGTTGATGGACTACATTTTCTAAGGGCTCTCCCAATGAATCTCAACCTGGTACCCCGCCTTACCAACAATTAATTTTATGTGATCATTCCACTTCAAATCGTTCCACACGCATACTCCCAGATATTTTACAGAAGTAACTGCTACCAGTGTTTGTTTCGCTATCAAATAATCATACAATAAAGGAGCCTTCTTTCTATGTATTCGCAATACATTACATTTATCTATGTTAAGGGTCAGTTGCCACTCACTGCACCAAGTGCCTATCCGCTGCAGATCTTCCTGCATTTCGCTACAATTTTCTAATGCTGCAACTTCTCTGTATACTACAGCATCATCTGCGAAAAGCTGCATGGAACTTCCGACACTATCTACTAGGTCATTTATATATATTGTGAAAATCAATGGTCCCATAACACTCCCCTGTGGCACGCCAGAGGTTACGTTAACGTCTGTAGACGTCTCTCCATTGATAGCAACATGCTGTGTTCTGTTTGCTAAAAACTCTTCAATCCAGCCACACAGCTGGTCTGATATTCCGTAGGCTCTTACTTTGTTTATCAGGCGACAGTGTGGAACTGTATCGAATGCCTTCTGGAAGTTAAGGAAAATAGCATCTACCTGGGAGCCTGTATCTAATATTTTCTGGGTCTCATGAACAAATTAAGCGAGTTGGGTCTCACACGATTGCTGTTTCCGGAATCCATGTTGATTCCTACAGAGTAGATTCTGGGTTTCCAAAAACGACATGATACGCAAGCAAAAAACATGTTCTAAAATTCTACAACAGATCGACGTCAGAGATATAGGTCTATAGTTTTGCGCATCTGCTCGACGACCCTTCTTGAAGACTGGGACTACCTGTGCTCTTTTCCAATCATTTGGAACCTTCCGTTCCTCTAGAGACTTGCGGTACACGGCTGTTAGAAGGGGGGCAAGTTCTTTTGCGTACTCTGTGTAGAATCGAATTGGTATCCCATCAGGTCCAGTGGACTTTCCTCTGTTGAGTGATTCCAGTTGCTTTTCTATTCCTTGGACACATATTTCGAGAATATTCACACAACAATTCTTGAATAGCGCCTTGGCCAAGGAGCAAATTTCTATTGTTGGGGTAGAACATTCAATTGCTTACATATACTTGGCAACCATGTTCAAAAATAGTGTTATGTATGTGTGTCACTTTGAAGCATACTGCAGTATTCAGTAAAAGTTACATAGCCTGCCATAATAATGTGCAACCTACTTTTTAAAGGCCCCTTGTAACATAGTGTTTGATATGCTGAAGGACACAGTAATAGCTGCTTTAAGATGACATTTATTTCAAAAGTTTTAGTGTGGTTTTTGCACTTCTAATGACTTCCTAGAGCATGTTGTGTCATAAGTAAAAATTTTAAATTATGAATAAAAAATGTCGTGTGACTAGGGCCTCCCGTTGGGTAGACCGTTCGCTGGGTGCAAGTCTTTCGAGTTGACGCCACTTTGGCGATTTGTGTGTCGATGGGGATGAGATGATGATGAGTAGAACAACACAACACCCAGTCCCTGGGAAAATCTCCGACCCAGCTGGGAATCGAACCCGGGCCCTTAGGATTGACATTCTGTCTCGCTGACCACTCAGCTACCGGGGGCAGACAATTATGAATGACATAGCTAAAAAACACTCACACACTAAAGTATTGGAGTGCTGATTGCAGAATATGTCTTGGGGGAAATCATTTTGAGCATCTGGCTTAGAACTATATCTTGGCTTCAAACCAGAGACTGGGATTGTTTCTGGGTACAATTTTGCAACTAGGGAACTGTGCTTGCACCCCATGTGCATTGCTGGCTACTTTCGCGAGTTGAACCAACTGTCTAAAGAAACTATTTTAGCCATTCATTTTGTATTCATAGCAATAACAGAATACCTAATCAGAAGAGTTTATATCAGGAAGCCCGTTATGTAGTTATGAATCTACAGCCATTTCTGATGATTTTTCATGGGAGTAATATAGCATTTTACAGCAGAGCATATTACATGATTATTGATAAGTAATATGCATACTAGTACCAGAAAGCCATGGACACTCGGCCATAAATAGTGTAGAATGGTTGCAGTTGTGTTATCCGCTGGCTCCGTTGAATAAACTCAAAGTGATGTAAGAAAACCATGGAAACCCAAATCTGGATGGCTGGACAGAGTGAACCCGATCCAGATATTAGGTCAGTACCCTAAGAGCGCCGGCCGCTCTGGTCGAGCGGTTCTAGGCACTTCAGCCTGGAACAACACGACTGCTTCGGTCACAGGTTCGAATCCTGCCTGACTGATGACCTCAGATGTTAAGTCCCATAGTGCTTAGAGCCATTTGAACCATTTTGAACCCTAAGAGCTTCACTACCTCATTTGGTTGGGGCTATTATACAGTTTTCTTTGTTTTACACACAAATAGCTTATGATGACTAATAACATAAAAATATAGTTCTACTCTTTATTGCCACACACATGAAGGACACCCATTGATAATTTCTGGACCATGAAACTGTTGCTGTGCCCCTTGTGATGACTACAACCTGTTTGGACAACCAATACAAGTATGCTCCATGTTTACTGTACTCCCTGTCTTCCTCTCTCACTTGAAGAAACTGTCACCAAAGCATTATTATGATGCACTGTAGATCCTGAATCATGACTTTCTTGCAAAAACTGTTATCATATGTGGGAATGCAACAGTGTGTTGTAGTTAACCCCTGTCATTATTACCCCCAACTCTGAGTACTCCAGGTAATCTTTTACTGCAGCATATGGGTTAGTTATTAGGAAATTTTTAGCTGCCTTTCTGAAAAGCTGAATTTTAGTAATTTCTTTCATTTCCATGGGAAATTTATGATACAATTTTATTACGAAATAGAAAATGCTGTTTTGAACTTTTTGTTTGTTTCTCCTTGGTGAGGGTAAGCCCATATTACCTTTTTTATTGTTATGTATAGAACTGTTAGTGAAATACTCAGCAATGTTACCTCTGATATGCACCATAGATTGGTAGATGTGCATACTTGGTGCAGTAAGGATGTCCAGTGACTTACAGTAAGCCCAATTAATGCTTCTAGTTATTATTCTGATGATCTCTTTCTGAAGTTAAAAAATGTGTGTCCATGTTTCATGCCTTTAATCCCCAGAAAAGAAACCAAGAATAGTAAGAATAGTACAGGGTGTTCAAAAGAGGAGTCTCTGATTTCAAAATTAAATATCTTGAAAACTAAGATTGAGAGATGAATGCAAGAACAGCATATATATCGTGAAAGCTGTAAAATTTGATACAGAAATTTCGAAATAGTTTGAAACCCTGTTAAAAGATGGCACTGTAATCAAAATGCACAGTTCCTATAAATAGTGGGGTGCAGCTCAGAACGATCAGTTCCACTGTCAAAACATGAAAGGAGGTTAGCATTCCGAAGAAAGAGCTTGAAATCGTGTATTCTATTGAACAAAATGTGTTTTTGGTATTGGAATACCACACGTTAGAACACATTCCTATAGTAACAAGGCAAAGTTTTCAAACATGATTTAGTGTTACAGAAAGACCCAATGTGACAACCTTTTGCAAACTCATTGTCAAATTCCAATGGACAGATAGCATGGCTGATGATTTAGCAGGACCCAGGTAAACTGTAGTTACTCATGAAAATGTTGACATGGTTTCTGGAATTATTCAGCAAAATCCAAGGAAATCTATCTGAAGAATTGCAGCATCAACTGCTTTGAAGCATTCCAGAGTGCAGAAAATACTGAGACAGAGACTACCATGTTTTCATTCAAAATCCAAATCCATAAGGCCATACCTGTATGAGCTGTGCGACAGTGGGGTGACTTGGCAAATCAGATTCCCAAAACAATTGGTAATGAAGGATTTGATGTTGGCTGTGTCTGGTTCACAGATGGAGCACACTTCCACTTGAATGAAGTTATGAATAAACAAAACTGGTGAATTTGGGGTTCTGAAAATCCACATTTGTTTGTAGCAAAACCACTGTAATCTCTCAAAGGTACTGTTTTGGCTGCAGTATGCAGAAGATACATTATTGGCCATTTTTCCATGTGATATATCATCACCAGTGAACATTATGTTGCAATTTTGGACAGTTTGTCTCACACAAATAACCTTAGAGGATCGACCTTGCAACAAGTGGTTCATGCAAGATGGGCCAGACCACAACGCACCAAACAGGTGTTTTGTTTTCATGATAAATACTTTGGGAATAAAGTTGTTGTAATGGATTACTGCAAATTTAGTGGTGCAGGGATGGATTTGTCCCCATTTTCCCCCAATCCGACTCCTTGTGGCTACTTTTTGTGGGGTACATTGAAAGAGACAGTTTATTGGAACCATCTCACCTTGCTGAACATTCTTCAGTTGACAATCTGTGTGGCTTGTGAATCTATTTATGCACAGACACTACAGTATGTGGTGGCAAATTTCGTTGTTCATATGCATCACCTCTTAATGCGAGCGGACGACATTTCGAAAAGCGTGTGATATGATTGCAATGACTGTTTGCAGGGGATGAGTTTAATTATGGGTTCTGATACTGTATGAGGTGCACAGCATACAGTACAGTACCACCTGTTAGCAGCTTTTCAAACTACTTGGAAACTTCTGTATGAATTTCACAATAAACACGCCTCATTTTGCACTCATCTATCAGTCTTAGTTTTTTAAGATATCTAATCTTGAAGTCAGGATCCCCTTCACTGGACATACTGTATGTCACCAAGAGATACTGGCTTTTACAAATGGATGATAAAATGCTAATTGCATAACATGCTGATGACATTATTTTTGCCATTATCTTCTGTGCTCATCCCATGTTGATTGATTAAGAGTATTCATACCTAAAAACTTTGTGCTTGTCAGACAGTCTATAGTTTTTCCACCTATTCCTAATGTGATGGAGTTGTTTTCTCTCTTTGTATTGAAGTACATATTGTTCATTTTTTAAACATTCAGTCTATTATTTAATGCCCAACAGTAAACATTCTAGAGGGTTTCTTTTGCTTTCCCTAATAGGAGCCCTGGTGTTATATCAGTGACTATGATGTTGTTGTCACTACCAAAGAGAACTTTTTCTCCAAGCCTTGCACTATGTAGGAAGTCATTCATATATATTAAGAATAGGAGCAGACTCTATATACTTTCCTGAGAAATACCTTTGTTTGTGTTTCTTGTCTGACAACTATTTAAAACCTTATCATCAATAGACATATGGACTGTTTCTACTTTTTGCACACTGCTTTCCGAGTAAGGCTGGAAGCACTCTTTCAGTATTTCTCTTGCATCTAGTGCTTCTAGCTTGTTTCACAGTATTTTATGGCCAACGGTGTCAAAAGCCATGCGCACGTCTAAGAATATACCTGTCAAGAGCTTCAGGTACCACTATTGTGAACTCAGTGATGGCCAGTATTGTATTTCTGCCACTTCAGAAACCAAACTATGCTTCCAGAATGAGATTTTCACTCTGCAGCGGAGTGTGTGCTGATATGAAACTTCCTGGCAGATTAAAACTGTGTGCCCGACCGAGACTCGAACTCGGGACCTTTGCCTTTCACGGGCAAGTGCTCTACCATCTGAGCTACTGAAGCATGACTCACGCCCGGTACTCACAGCTTTACTTCTGCCAGTATCTCATCTCCTACCTTCCAAACTGTACAGAAGCTCTCCTGCGAATCCTTTATTTCAGGAGTGCTATTTCTGCAAGGTTTGCAGGAGAGCTTCTGTAAAGTTTGGAAGGTAGGAGAGAAGATACTGGCAGAAGTAAAGCTGTGAGTACCGGGCATGAGTCGTGCTTCGGTAGCTCAGATGGTAGAGCACTTGCCCGTGAAAGGCAAAGGTCCCGAGTTCGAGTCTCGGTCGTGCACACAGTTTTAATCTGCCAGGAAGTTTCAAACTATGCTTGTTTAATCCTCCTTATCATGGGGGTGAATATGACTCCATAAGCACACTGACAATATATTTATCTCCCTTGTTTTCCAAAGTATTGTTTTCAAAATATATGACTGTCCCTATGAGTCACTTGTATCCAGGATGTTTCATTCATTTTTATATTTACAATAAATTAAAGTTTATTCATGGTTTTTGCATTGAGTACCACGAAGGTCAGTATGACCCCAGTTTAAATTGTTTGTTAGTTCCTTGAATGTAACATTTGCGAAAATAGAATGATGACTGTTATATTTAACAGCTGTTATACAAAAAACTTGCAGCAGCGAAAATATTATTTCCTACTTATTTTTGTGCTCATTGTTAGCGTTTCTCAAATCAGCTGTTGTAACACCTTCCTAGTACCACTGTGGTCAATATGAACCTATATGCACATTATAAAATCATATATCCCTTGTTTTCAAAGCTATTTTTTTTTTTCTAAATACATGGCTTTCTCTTTCTGAATCAGTTGTATCCAGCTATACTTTTTTCAGTTTCATATTTACAACACATTATAATTTATTTTATGTCTTTAATGATGAGTATGACTAGGGGCCAATATGACCACAATTTAAATTTATTTTTGTTTCTTGAATATAGTATGTGTGAAAATAGAATCCTTAATGTTACACTAAAAATTGTAATTTACATTTTGACGTTAGTTCTTTAAAGTATTATGAATATACCTGGTGTAAATTACTAGAGGTCTGTTTGACCCCAGTGGTACTAAGTGAGAGAAAAAAATATTACCAGTAGGATGGTTAAAGAGGTTATATGTATATTAGCACAGTGTATGCCAGACAGCCACGTGCCTCATGTTCATTGTACTTCTTTTATTACATTGTTTGCCTGGGTCATTTACCAATGCTTGGTTGACTTCACTGGTTGCTCTCCATTCAAATAGTAAGGGCACAGTTTAGTCATCAGAAAAAATGTGGGGCAACGACATCCACCTGTGTTACCCCTCTGATACTGCACTAGTTCTTTGTTATCATTTATCACTTTCGTGGCCCTGTGTATATAATGATACTGTTATATGTCAAAGTAAACACTTTTACCTGTTTGAATAATTTCTGTACAAGCTTTTGAGCATTTTAATCATGTGAATTTTCCAAAATTAGTGTATGAAACTAACTTCTTCATGTTTGTGAATTGTGTTTTTGTGTGCATTTCAGTTTTTATTATAAACAGATTGATCGTAGGGATGATGATGATGATGATGGTGTAATAGTTGTTCCTATTCATCACCCAGGGAAGCAGGCCCATTGATGTTGTCTCCTACTGGGCAGTTCATAGTTCCTGCATCATGCCCTGGTTTTCTTGTTGTCAATTTTATAGACGGAAACATGGAAAAAGCTGAAGAACTCCTTGTCTGCTACCAACAGTAAGTCATTTCATTTACAGTTAGCTCTCCTCATTTGTTTCACTTTGGACACTAAACTGAATTTTTTTCTGAGTTCAGAAATTTTGTAATTAAAGATACATTCTCCTGTATTCCATTTTATTTTGTATGCAGAAAGATTACATGATAAGGTCTCTCAAATTAAATATCTTAAGGATCAGGAATATTTATGTCTTATCAAAACTGAAAATATGGAATCATTTGCAGATCACAAGGTTTATATTTTGTAAATGAAATGCAAATATATTCTGCACTTGGGTGAATGTTATGTAAACATTTTTGATTTATGATTCTATGATATCTACACATACTGAACAACATTAGTCTTTCATACAGAATATTTACATGGTGAGTATATGGTTTCCAGAAGAGTGAAGTAGTATACAAGTAGCAAAATAAGAGAAATCCAGAAATGCTTCAGTCAAAATTTGTAAACCAGAATAGTTTCTGATAGTCAGCAGTTTGTTACAACACCTTTCAAGTAGTCAGTAGTAGAATAAGCAGCCTCTTGCTACAATATGTGCATAATGGTTGATTGCTGACTAAACTATTGAACAAAACAGTCCATTCACCAGAAGATATGAAAATCTCAGTCAAGTCTCACACATAACGTACTAGACTGTGAAATATTTCACTAGGTTTTTATTACCTTGTCTGAGCTATCCTGTCAACTTTATAACATTTGGATGGAATATGATAACACAGATGCACTGCAATGTACTTGGTGTTTCGTGTATTTACATCAAATTCTATCTTCAGTAAAAAATAAACACCTCCTCTAGTATAAATTTGAAGGAAGAAAAGATTGCAGTCCAGTAATAAATGGCCCTACAGCACAAAACTCGCAATTTGGCAATAACAATCCACTGTGACTTCCGTAAAGATAGAATTATATTAAGAAAAAGTGATAAATATGTGTCAGAATTACTGCTCAGCATTTATTTTCAGAAGGTAGAATGTTTAGTACTGTTGCTAGACACACAAAAAAGTAAAATGATGACATTATCCTAACTTTTGGCACTATTAGTTCCTTCTTTGGTGAGGAGAGAGGGATAGAGTGGGAAAGAAGGACAGAGAGGTCACTCAGACTCCAGAATCTGTAGGACCCATCTTGTTCTCATTACAAGAGGGTCCATCTCACTGTGGGATCTTTTCTAAGAAGTCTTTGCTTGTAGGAAAGGGAGAGGGGAGAGCAGGCTAGAACATGGCAGAGGGGTGGTGTGGGTAGAAGGAGGGACAGCAGAGGAAAGGTTTTGGAAAATTTCTGTTGATGCAGAACATGAAGCTTATGGTAGTGCAGGAAACTTCTAGGAAAATCACTAAAAAAGTAGTGCAGGGCAAAAAGGAAGGATCCTCCCCCTTTACCTTCCACTTTCCTGGAGAAGGTATGGCCAGGGAAAAAAAAAAACCTTGTTTTGTACAGCTGAATGCCTAAGCAGATTGGGGCTTAATATCAGGTATTGGGACACCTAACACTTCCTGACACCTTACATTGTGGGTTTGCAACCCATCACTATTAGCTAAGGGTCTTGGAATGCAGTAAGGTTGCCTTGGTTCCCAGTACATCTCCGAGATACAGGGGACTGGGGAACACCAAGGGTAATTTGCATTGCACATCATTTAGGTAGTCGAGAGTCAAGTTAGTATACATGCTTGCTTGATTTTCTTCACATTGACTTTCAGAGCTCCTCATAAGAAAAGGACAAAAAAAAGGTCATCCCTCTGAGCATTCGTAAGTATCTCCTGCTAATTCTTAGCAACCATTTTCCTTTTAATTTTTGAGGGGGATATATCCTGACAAGTTTGTGGTATTGTTTTAATACTTTGGAGATTGTCTTTCATCTATTAAAAATCAATGTCATCATCACAAAAATATGAAATTTTATTTGGTTATGTATGTGGCGAGTTTGAGATGCAAAAAAAAAAAAAAAAAAAAAAAAAAAAGAAGAAGAAGGAGCTGAATTTTAGTATGTAATTGCTCGAGATGATGCATCGCATTGTTGAGAGATGGAAGTTGTTAAACGTAAATTTATTTAATTGACAATAGCTGTTTCTATTTATTGCAAGTTTTTTGTTAGTGTCTACTCTGACTCATACCACATGCCTGAAGGTTGTCCTCTTTGATGAGATCTTTGTACTTTGGTGACTGAATGTATGAATAAATGAACTAGCTTTAGTTTACATTAATTGCCTTTAATTAAGACATCTCATTGTATTACAATCTATGGAAATTTAACATTAGCAATCTGAAATTAGACTTTCTAAAGCTTAAGCTTTCACCTCCTTCATTTGTTCCAGTCAATGAAGGAATTGTCTATTCAAAATTTTAACTTAATGAAACAAAGGCAAGGCAACTCCTAAAGAATGACAAGTTCTCAAATGTTCTACTGGAAAGCAACTTTTTTCATATAAGTTTATTTCAGTTATTTTGTTTGCAATGACTTTCAGCTACTTTCCTGGAAATTGTCAGTTTTCATTAATTTAATTAACATATGATCTTAATTTCTGATAGTATGTAATTTGCTATTGCTAAGATTATATTGAGGTCAGGATGTGACCCGAAAGGATGATGGGTGAATGGGGCTGTTGGCAAGTCAGGATGGAGTGGTTTTCCTGTGATGGAACATGAGTGCAGTGGTGGTGGTCAGTAAAACATCCCTCATTAGTACACTTCTTTATTTATGACAATTACAAAGATGGATTTGTAGCTTGAGAGGAGGCTGGTGCTCTTGGTAACACAGTCAGCCTCAGTCGCTGGAGTTTGTCAGCGACAGTGGTAACCCATTAGGAAGGTGGTGTGTCCTGGGGGCTGCATGTGCTTGTGTCAGTGCAACCACAGATTCGGCATTGTTGGTGATGAGTGGAAGGAAACACCCCAGGCCATCTGGCTGCTCGCGTTGCAACAGCATGCAACACTTCGGATCAGACAATGCAAACCCACATCTTCTGGCATGGCTGAAGAGTGTGCCGTGAGCTTGTTCTGGGTACTGCACAGCGACAGTGTAGGCCCACATTGGCCAGTGGATAAGGACAGCACAGCTGGACAGCTAGGTGGCCCAGGCTCAAACCCATGGCCAACCAACAAGGTGGCCGTCAGCAGAAAGTAGTCATCCAGTGAGTAACTCGACTGAGCGATGGTGCCAGGTTGACTGCCCCAGTAACCATAGCAGGCTGTAAAAGCCGGGTGCTACTGTTGGGCAATAGTGACTTCATA
Source organism: Schistocerca americana (assembly GCF_021461395.2). Taxonomy (NCBI): domain Eukaryota; kingdom Metazoa; phylum Arthropoda; class Insecta; order Orthoptera; family Acrididae; genus Schistocerca; species Schistocerca americana. The sequence continues at coordinate 432,429,414 of NC_060120.1, read as the reverse complement.
TGCTTCAGTTTTCCTTGTACTCAGCTTCTTTGGAAGCCCTGCAGTATTTGTAAGATGTTTCAGCTTGGGATTTCAGAGACACTGGTTGGTGTCTTCCTCTTTGTCAGTGTCCTGAATGAGTGTGCTTGCTTCCTGAATATGTGCTTTTTTCACATGGCAACAGGTCATCAGATTAATGAACACTTGTCTCTCTACAATGCTATTCTGCTGATTGGCATAGGAACAGTTCATCCCCCCCCCCCCCCCCCCCCCCAAAGTCATGGTGAAATACTCCTACCCCATTTGAAAAATCCAGTCACTGATTTGTGACCAATTTACATTTTTGGACAAGAGAATCTTAACATGTGTTTCATGAGTTGCCATAAAAAACACAATATTCCCTGCTCTCCCTACTTTAATTCAATGTAAACCACATGGTTCATTGGCTGCTTAATAACTTGAATGACGTTTTCTAAGATTGCCGCTTTCCACTTGAGCTAGGTACAGTTTATGCAAAGTAGAGTCATAACAACAATGGTGCCAAAACTGAGACATGCATTGTCATGATTTATGTTGCTGCTTTTCTTGGTATCACCACACAAACAGAACAGTACAACACCTTGGACTATATCAAATGTGTTGTGTCATGCAGGGATATTATCAATATTCCCAAGGAAAAACTGAAGGGTGAGTGGGCTCAAGCGTGTGTGTGTGTGTGTGTGTGTGTGTGTGTGTGTGTGTGTGTGTGTGTGTGTGTGTGTTTTTTTTTTTTTAAGTGCATTATCTGAAAACTACCTTCAGCAGTTAAACAGAGAACTGACTCATGGTGATAACATATTAGACCTTCTGGTGACAAACAGACCCGCTTGACGGCTCAACGCAAAAGTTTTATCTCGAGTACAGATAGTGTTGCGGATCAGTGGACAAAGTTCAAAACCATCCTACAATGTGCATTAGATGAGAATGTGCCAAGCAAGATCGTAAGAGATGGAAAAGAGCCACCGTGGTACAACAACCGAGTTAGAAAACTGCTATGGAAGCAAAGGGAACTTCACAGCAAACATAAACATAGCCAAAGCCTTGCAGACAAACAAAAATTACACAAAGCGAAATGTAGTGTGAGGAGAGCTATGTGAGAGGCATTCAGCGAATTCGAAAGTAAAGTTCTATGTACTGACTTGGCAGAAAATCCTAATAAATTTTGGTCTTATGTCAAAACGGTAGGTGGATCAAAACAAAATGTCCAGACACTCTGTGACCAAAATGGTACTGAAACAGAGGATGACAGACTAAAGGTCGAGATACTAAATATCTTTTTCCAAAGCTGTTTCACAGAGAAAGAGTGCATTGTAGTTCCTTCTCTAGATTGTCGCATAGATGACAAAATGGTAGATATCGAAATAGATGACAGAGGGATAGAAAAACAATTAAAATTGCTAAAAAGAGGAAAGGCCCCTGGACCTGATGGGATACCAGTTCAGTTTTACAAAGAGTACGCGAAGGAACTTGACCCCATTCTTGCAGTGGTGTACCGTAGGCCTCTAGAAGAGTATAGCGTTCCAAAAGATTGGAAAAGGGCACAGGTCATCCCCATTTTCAAGAAGGAATGTCCAACAGATGTGCAGAACTATAGACCCATATCTCTAATTTTGATCAGTTGTAGAATTTTGGAACACGTATAATGTTAGAGTATAATGACTTTTCTGGATACTAGAAATCTACTCTGTAGGAATCAGCATGGGTTTCAAAAAAGACGATCTTGTGAAACCCAGCTCGTGCTATTCGTCCACGAGACTCAGATGGCCATAGACATGGGTTCCCAGGTGGATGCCATGTTTCTTGACTTCTGCAAGGCGTTTGGTACAGTTCTCCACAGACATTAAATGAACAAAGTAAGAGCATATGGACTATCAGATGAATTGTGTGATTGGATTGAAGAATTCCTAGATAACAGAATGCAGCATGTCATTCTCAATGGAGAGAACTCTTCTGAAGTAAGAGTGATTTCAAGTGTGCCACAGGGGAGTGTCGTAGGACTGTTGCTATTCACAATACATATAAATGACCTTGTGGATAACATCGGAAGTTCACTGAGGCGTTTTGCAGATGATGCTGTAGTATATTATGAGGTTGTAACAATAGAAAATTGTACTGAAATGCAGGAGGATCTGCAATGAACTGACACATGGTGCAGGGAATGGCAATTGAATCTCAATGTAGACAATTGTAATGTGCTGCAAATACATAGAAAGGAAGATCCTTTATCATTTAGCTACAATATAGCAGGTCAGCAACTGGAAGCAGTTAATTCCATAAATTACCTGGGAGTAGGTATTAGGAGTGATTTAAAATGGAATGACCATATAAAGTTGATTTTCGGTAAAGCAGATGCCAGACTGAGATTCATTGGAAGAATCCTAAGGAAATGCAGTCTGAAAACAAAGGAAGTAGGTTACAGTACACTTGTTTGCCCACTGCTTGAATACTGCTCACCGGTGTGGGATCTATACCAGATTGGGGTGATAGAAGAGATAGAGAAGATCCAATGGAGAGCAGTGTACTTCGTTACAGGATCATTTAGTAATCGTGAAAGTGTTACGGAGATGATAGATAAACTCCAGTGGAAGACTCTGCAAGAGAGACGCTCTGTAGCTCGGTATGGGCTTTTGTTGAAGTTTCGAGAACATACTTTCACCGAGGAGTCAAGCAGTATATTGCTCCCTCCTGCGTATATCTTGTGAAGAGACCATGAGGATAAAATCAGAGAGATTAGAGCCCACACACAGGCATACCGACAATCTTTCTGTCCATGAAGAATATGAGACTGGAATAGAAGGGAGAACCAATAGAGGTACTCAAGGTACCCTCTGCCACACACCGTCAGGTGGCTTGCGGAGTATGGATGTAGATGTAGATGTAGGTATAACTGATGTGAAAAACATCATGAAAAGGGAAATTGGACTCCTTTATTCTTACATTCAGTAGTGCTACATTTCCAGAACTTATCAAGGTAGGTTTCATTCACCTAGTCATGAGGCATTATGTACCCAGTCCAATACACTTTTTTAAATTCCTGCGCTTTGGGCACGTCACTGTAGTGTGTAAGGGAGAAGCCACTTGTGGCATATGTCATAAGGCTGTCCACGAAGGCGTCAGTTGTCTATTGTAGTGACTGCAGTATGTACCTTGAAGAACAGAAGGTACAGGAGCTGAAAACTATGAAGTGTGTTCTGTACTGTGAGGCTAAAAGGATCTGTGCAGCAATACAACCTCAAGCTTTCTCAACTTTGTTTGTTTCAGTTATCAGACAAATCTGTTCAGAAAGCCGATACCTCAACACGAACAGAAGTTCTCATTGGTAGCACAAGTACCAATGTTTATAAGTGCAGTTGCAATGGTCTATTGTTACTGTACCTTTAGTTCCCTCCAGAACAAGGCACTCTTGCTTGAAAGGCTGACCCCAGTAAACAGGCACTACCGCCGTCTATCACTGTGACATCTGTTCCTTCAAGTCTCCTCTGGCAACTAAACCCAACGGAAAGTGTGGACCACAGAAGAAGACAATTAATACATTGTCAGACTATATAGATGTCATTCTCTCTGATGATTCCAATGATTCAACTTCAGAGACAATGGAATATGAAGTCTGTCTGGGACCCCATCTAGCCCTTAGCCTAAGCCTCCAAATGTTTCAGGGTCCCCACCCAGTGAGAGACAGAGTAAAACAAAAACCTACTGATAAAAGCTTACCATATTAGTCGGTTCAGGATACATACAGAGGAACTGAAACTCCTAGTGAAGGGGAACATCCACTGCACTTGTGTTTATAAGAAACACATTTTAAACTTACTGACTCTTGTGATCTAGAGCTGGAGGGATAGCTGTGTTTGTCAGTGACACACATCATTCCTCTGCTCTATCTGTGGTTACTGACCTGCAAGCAGTTACCACTGAAGTTCACATGGGTTGAAGAATTGCTGTATGCTCCCATTATTTACCACCTGAGGAGACAATGGATTCTGAAGCTTCCAACAACTTCCCTGACCTTTTCTCCTACTGGGAGACTTCAGTGCCAATAAGGCATTATGGGGTTCACACTTTACTTGCTAAAGGGGTTGAGTTTTAGGGAGCCTCATGATATCTGAGCAGCTGCACATCCTTGATATGGGCACTCTCATTCATTTTATCACTGTTGCTGTGTCATCCTCAGTCCTCAGTCACTGTTCAGTGGGAAGTTACTGATGACCTTCAGTCCACTTCCCACTCTGAATTGATATACCCGATGAAGTAGTCCTTGAAAGGAAGCCACAAAAATGGACGATCAGCTGGACAAACAGGGTGAGCTGATTGTTTTTGAAGACTGAAGCAGTATTCAGTAAGAGGTAGGCCATGTCACACATATGGTCCACCATGGCACCTCCCAAAGTCCCCAAGTCATCTTGGAAATCATCCTGTACTTTGGTGGACCGATGAGTGCCACTCATCACTCCAGGTCAGGTGTGTGTCTCTGCGATAGTTTAAGTTCTGTCCAACAGTAGAAACCCTTGCAACCTTTTGAACAGTAAGTGCCAAAGCTCAACACACAGTCCAGTAGAACAAGAAAAAGTCATGGCAAGCATTCTTGGTCTGTATTTGTTTTATGAATGTATGGGAAGCCATCAGAAGGATTTTCAGCAAATTTAATCAGTTACCCAAAGCAGCAATGCTGAAACAGGGCTGTCACCAAACGACACCCAGAAACGCTGCCCAGACAACTGCACAGTGTTTTGCAATGACTACTGCCACTGATAGCCATGACCCAGCTTCAACTGCAACCATGTGTACATGGAAAGGGATGATTTGGGGTTCAAGTCCAACAATTCTGAAACCTACAACTATTATTTCTCCATGTTTGAGCTAGATTCAGCACTTATAACAATATACTTCAACAGTACATATAGTCCTGCTAATGGAAAAGCCACTTATAAAACTGTTATATGGGGAATTGTGTATATAGTACAATGTGAGTCCTTTGATAGGGTTAATTAATTAATTAATTTATTTATTTAGCACCCGTATTATCACATTCATGATATTGGACTTGTTAAAGTACAAAAGAGTATAAAATATTAAATATTTACATCATGTACAAAATCTTATCATTTGTATCAACACACTTCATGACAAAAACATTATTCTGCTTAATTAGATTTTAAAATTATATACATACACTCAGATAAAATAAAATCTAGTGAAACACTTGGTTGATTTTACTAAAACTTTTAAATACCAGTACTTTTGTTAAATAGGCATAGTAACACATGGCACAAAAGTTAGGTGCATAAGTAGGTACATACATTGATAAAAGAAGTTCATTTTTATCTGGGAATGGTTAGATAATTATGAATTTTTTTAGAGAGCTATGAAGTAGACCTACCGCTTTGAGCAAAATTGCAGATATTTATTAATGCTGTAGAAGCTGTTATTTATTAGTAGATTTTTTTAGTTCTTTTTTGAATGCATTAATGATTGGCATTTTTTGATGCTGTTTGGCAATGCGCCGTAAAGAATTTTTGGTTTGTAAACAGCGCTGTCCTGATATATTGATTTTCTGGGCACATCCCTATGATAGTCATTTCTGTTCCTTGTTTGATAATTGTGGATCTCACTATTCAAAGCTGAAACTTCATGTTTTTTAATGAAGCAGATACTGTGAAATATAAATATAGAGGTAAGGTCATGATTTTTAATTCCTTAAAGGTACCTCTACATGATGCTCTGTAAGCAACATCATTTATTAATACTACAGCTTTCTTTTTAAGCTTAAAAGACTGCTTTGCAAAAGAGGTATTTCTGCAGAACACTATACCATACTTCAGTAGACTATGCATGTATGCGTAATAAGCACTTAACAGTGTTTCAGTATTGCAGCAATCTTTAAGCATTCTTAATATGTAACGGTACTTGCTTAATTTTCTGTTAAGGATTTCTACATGTTTTTCCCATCTTGGATGCTCATTTACCCATAATCCTAAAAATTTTACGTGATTCTTTTGCTGAATTTGGCTATTTGATAATGTGAATTTTACATTGGTCCTTTTTTGGTTCCTTATATGGTTGAAATTCATCCGTACCGTTTTCTTGTCATTGACAACTAGACAGTTATCTTTAAACCATTTTTCTGCCACTTCTGCTGTTTTGTCGGTTTTTTCCTGCATCTCATAATCATTCTTCCATTTTATAATGAAGCTGGTATCATCAGCAAATGGTATAGTATCAGCTGTTGAAAACTGTTGTGGTAGGTCATTAATAAAAATCAAGAATAACAATGGTCCCAATACTGAGCCCTGGAGTGCCCCATAGTTAACTTTTCTATGTTCAGAATGGTACACATTTGCACTCTTTGTTTCGTACCAGTTAAATATGACTTGAACCACTTGTAGGAAACACCACAGACACCATAATTATATTGTTTTAATAGTAGTTGAATAAGATTTATTAGATAAAATGCTTTGGAAAGGTCCAAAAACAACCCATAGATCAATTCCTTGTCCTCAGTAGCTTTGCAACAAAGTTTTAGAAAACTGAAGAGAGCTGTCTGTATAGATTTGCCTTTTCTGAAACCATTCCACGCATTTATAAGAATTTTATTTTTGTATAGGAAGTCTAGCAATCTATCATACATTATTCTTTCAATTATTTTTGAAAATACAGATAATAATGATAGTGGTCTGAAATTTTTAATGTCAAACTTGTCACCACTTTTATAAAGTGGTATTACTGTTGACTGCTTGAGTTTACTTGGAAGCACACCAGTTTCAAAGGAGTCATTGGTTATGTCCACAAGTTGAGAGACAATGTTATTGGTACTATGTTTAATTATATCGTCAGGGATACCATCAGATCTGCAGGTCATTCTACTCTTTAGTTTGCTGCTAGCTGTTTGTACCTCTTTGGGTGTTACATTGCTGGACTTATTACCTTTGTCTTTGGATTATAGTTTTGGGCTACATTAATGTAATGATCGTTAAATATACTGCCTATTAGAAGTAGATCATCAACAATTTAATTTCTGTGTTTTATGGTAATTTTATTACTTGCATTTTCATGTTTGCCTGTATGATTATTAATATCTTTCCACATAGATTTCATTTTGTTGTTATTCTTTCTAATATATGAATCATTGTGCTTTTTTTATGTGGCAACTATTGCTTCCCCATGCATTTTCCTTTAACACTTTACATATGGTTTCAAGGTAGTATTTTGCTTTACTCACTCATATAGCATTCTGAGACGTTCTGGTGACTCTTTGGTTTCACTTGTTATCCATGAATTTGATGTTTTGTTTATTTTCATTATCTTCAGAGGGAATGAAATATCATAGCTGTATTTATAATTTGACAAGAACTTGTTGAATTTTATATCTACAGAAATAATGGTTTTCATGTTCCATTTTACATTTTTTAACACGAGATTAAAGACCCTAAATTTGTCATCATTAATTAATCTTCTATCAATATATCTCCTGTTGTCACTTTTCTCATGAGATTTTTCTACAGTCAGTTTACATTCTTGATGATCAGAGAAATCTGTATCCAATGCCTCAGATTTAAAGCCACATTTTGATTTGTCAACGAATATTTGGGTAGTAGTACTTTCGATTTTGCTACCATATCTGGTGGTATCTTCTACACATATGTCCACAATGAATTTTGTAGTAGATTAACCAGTTTCTGCCCTTTACAATTGTCCTTGAAATTAACATTGAAATCCCCAAGCACAATTATGTATTTTGACTGACCATTTAGATGGTTCAGAAGATATTTCAATTTTTCAGAGAACAATTCAGAATTGCCACATGAGGACATATATGAACATGCAATTATAATTTTAGTATCTGTTAGTTCACATAAACAATATTCAAAATCTTTTTTCAATACAGCAGACATTTTTAAACTTTATTTCTTTTGATTTGATACCTGTTCTTGCATATACAGGGTGTTACAAAAAGGTACGGCCAAACTTTCAGGAAACATTCCTCACACACAAAGAAAGAAAATATGTTGTGTGGACATGTGTCCAGCAACGCTTACTTTCCATGTTAGAGCTCATTTTATTACTTCTCTTCAAATCACATTAATCATGGAATGTAAACACACAGCAACAGAAGTACCAGCATGACTTCAAACACTTTGTTACAGGAAATGTTCAAAATGTCCTCCGTTAGCGAGGATACATGCATCCACCCTCCATCGCATGGAATCCCTGATACGCTGATGCAGCCCTGGAGAATGGCGTATTGTATCACAGCCGTCCACAATATGAGCACGAAGAGTCTCTACATTTGGTACCAGGGTTGCGTAGACAAGAGCTTTCAAATGCCCCCATAAATGAAAGTCAAGAGGGTTGAGGTCAGGAGAGTGTGAAGGCCATGGAATTGGTCCGCCTCTACCAATCTATCGGTCACCGAATCTGTTGTTGAGAAGCGTACGAACACTTTGACTGAAATGTGCAGGAGCTCCATCGTGCATGAACCACATGTTGTGTTGTACTTGTAAAGGCACATGTTCTAGCAGTACAGGTAGAGTATCCCGTATGAAATTATGATAACGTGCTCCATTGGGTGTAGGTGGAAGAACATGGGGCCCAATCAAGACATCACCAACAATGCCTGCCCAAACGTTCACAGAAAATCTGTGCTGATGACGTGATTGAACAATTGTGTGTGGATTCTCGTCAGCCCACACATGTTGATTGTGAAAATTTACAATTTGATCACGTTGGAATGAAGCCTCATCTGTAAAGAGAACATTTGCACTGAAATGAGGATTGGCACATTGTTGGATGAACCAATCGCAGAAGTGTACCTGTGGAGGCCAATCAGCTGCTGATAGTGCCTGCACATGCTGTACATGGTACAGAAACAACTGGTTCTCCCGTAGCACTCTCCATACAGTGACGTGGTCAAAGTTACCTTGTACAGCAGCAACTTCTCTGACCCTGACGTTAGGGTTATCATCAACTGCACGAAGAATTGCCTCGTCCGTTGCAGGTGTCCTTGTCGTTCTAGGTCTTCCCCAGTCACGAGTCATAGGCTGGAATGTTCCGTGCTCCCTAAGACGCCGATCAATTGCTTCAAACGTCTTCCTGTCGGGACACCTTCGTTCTGGAAATCTGTCTCGATACAAACGTACCGCGCCACGCCTATTGCCCCATGCTAATCCATACATCAAATGGACATCTGCCAAATCCGCATTTGTAAACATTGCACTGACTGCAAAACCAGTCCAGAACAGATTGCATTTTTATTTTTTACACTCCCACAACTGTCAGAAACAGGTATGACTCTGCATGGAGCAGTCACTGGAGATGGGGCTGCCTCCACTGGAACTGGAAAAGAAACAGATGAGGGCACTGGAGTCCACTCCTTCACCCCCAGGGTGCCGAGGGCCTGGCTGGAGCAAAGTGGAGGTGGTGGCTGGAGAGGTGGGAGAGGTTGAAGCAGTAAGACATCCAGGGCTGGAGGCATAGCTGGTTCTGATGGCGCCACTAAAGATGGCCTCTAGTGGAGACCTTGTACATCCGATGACCGTGAGAGCCATGGACTGTAGGAGGAACCCAGATGGACAGCGACCAAATGATCGCACTCACACAGGAAACCTAGCTGGAACGGGGGCAATGGGCCCGAGATTTGGAGGGGAGAGACTGACCGATCCTGGTGGAGATGGCAGTGTAAGGAGAGTCTGCAGTGGCTGCCCATGTAGTAGCTCAGCAGAGCTGTTCCGAGCAGTGGGAACAGCATGATAGCTGGCCAAAAACAACATGAAGGCTTTGCCCGTGGAAGCAGGGTGTACCATGGCTGACATCTTCTCTTTGAAATTTTGCATTATCCATTATGCCTCCCCATTGTATTTTGGGTGGAATGGGGTGGTGAGCAGGCCTGTGATGCCTTGGAGCTCATAAAAATGAGTGAACTATCTGGAGGTAAACTGGGGCTGTTGTCTGAAACAACGGGTGATGGGAAACCCTCGAAAGCAAAAATGTAAGACAAGGCCCAAATGATGATTGTTGACATGGTAGAGGAGTGGATATAAGGAAACTTGGAGAATGAGTTGACCACAGTGAGCCACATCTGCTGCAAAGAAAAGGTGAGCAGAGGAAATTTGAAGACACTCCCAGGGGTGATAATAAGGTTTGTAGAGGATGTTGTATGTATATGTGGACAGAAAGAACATCCAATCCTGAAGCTGTAGTGTCGGGAGTCTGGACTGAGGATCAAACAATGCAAATAACTGCTTTTGCTCCACGATCAAATGAAACTTTGTCCTGTACAGATAGGTATGGAATTTCTTCACTGCATACACAATAGCTATTGCCTCTTTTTCTGAGTAATTGCACTGAGTCTGGGTGGGAATTTTGGAAATGAATGCAATTGGGTGTTCGGAGACATTGAGGTCCTGGTGAGAGAGCACTGCACTGACTCCATGCTGTGAGGCTCCAGTGGTGAGGAGAAGGGGCTTTCTCAGTGAGTACATGACAAGACAAAATGCCGATTGCAGAGCCTGCTTTAGGAAGAGAAATGCAATCTCACATGTAGGTGACCACATGAATCGAGCCCCCTTCTTACCCATGGTGTTGAGAGGGTTGGTGAGCTTGGCAGCTTGGGGCATAAAACTACCATAATAGCTAATCTTACCCAGAAAGGACTGTAGTTCTTTCAGAATTTGGGACCAGGGCATGTTGTTGATGGCCGCATCTGATGATCTCTGGTTGGAGAGATGCCTTGTTTACTGGGGAAGAACCCAAGATACGCCACTGAGTGTTGGATAAACTTACACTTACTGAGGTTACATTTCAGGCCCTAAGCCAATGAGCGAGAAAACAAGGAGTGCAAAATTTGGATGTGCTCGGCCATAGATACCCCTGTCATAATGATGTCATCTAAATAATTGCCACGCAAGGGAATATCCTGAATCAACTGTTCCAAGGAGAACTGAAAAACAACTGGGGCACTAGTGATTCCAAACAGAAGCCAGTTATACCAGTAGAAGCTGAAGGGTGTGTTAAACATCAGCAGGTCACAGGAATCTGAATGTACTGGCAGCTGTAATTATCCCTCCAACTGATCATCTTCATATTACAGTCTCCATTCTGGAGCCTGGAGAATAGGTCCTCTGGTTGTTTAATTCGAGAAGAATCTATGATCAACTATCATTCACAGCTTTAAAATCACTACACAGCTTGGGAGAGACATCTGGTTTTTTGACAATGATTAGGGGAGAGGTGCATTGAGTAAAAGAAACTGGGTGACCACACTGAGGTGACCAGTCTGATCGTTCTGCCTTCACCATGTCCCAGAGTATGAGAGGAATTGGGCATGCCTGTACAAAGCACAGGGCTGAATATAGCTTCAGTTGAAGGCATACCTCAACAGATGCCACCCAACCCAAATGTAGAGTGAACAAATACTGTAAAGGGGATTGTCAAACCTTTAGTGCCATGAAACAGAATATCCAGGGATACCAAACACACATTCTCAGAAGTGGAAAATCCAAATTTTCAAATGCATTTAACCCAAAAATGTTTTCTGGTGTGTTGGAACAAATCACTAAAACTGAAAGCTTGCAGGACACATTTTTATGTAAGACCTCAGTGAAAAACCTCCCGTGCTCCAGAATGTCACAACCACCATAGGCCACGACCTTCCTCTGAAATGGATACAGTGAAGGAGAGCCCAGCATCGCATAGGTAGAACTACTGATCAGAGAAGAAGAGGATCCAGTATCCAACTGGAATGGTATTGCCCAATCCATCATGTGCAGCATGAATGGAATGGGTTTTCCTGATGTCCGTGAAGCACATGTCAGTAGTGTGAATGAAGTCAGCCAGAGAAGATGACTCTTTGCGCACAGCCGTGATCTCACTGCATTGCTGCATGGGTGCAGTGGGGCACACAGAAGCATTGTGGACGTGAATGCCATAGGCAAAATGGATAACTGACCAGTGCAGGCAGCACAAGCATGAATGCTGAGTGGAACACTGAGGACACAAGGGAAGAAAAAACTACCCCGTGTACTTGCCAGACAGGGAGGAGACACAACTTACGAAAAGAAACTACAAATAGAAACACTCGATGTGTTGCTGTCCAACGTGAAAGGACTGTGAGGAACAAATTGTTTGCCAGAATGCATGGGCAGTCTGCAGTTTTCCTGGTGCGTGCTTGTGATGTGTGGAGTGCTGACCCGGCTGTAACATCTAACATGGCAAAACAAGACTCACCTCTACAGTCTGAGTCCTACATAAGTTCAGAAGCTGTAGTGGTTTTAAGATTTTTGTTCAAGGAAAGATCTGGTTGGTGCATAGCTTGTGTGCGCACTTCCCTATCCAGTGAAAATTGAAGAAGAGAATCTGTAATCATAGATTCAGGATACTGCCTTCAACAAGCATCTGCTGAGCAGATGAAAGTACAGTGACAACTAAGGCTGCAAAGTTCAGTGACCCTATCTTTATACAATTCTGATGGTAACTTTCACTGCTGATAGAATTCCAACCTAGCACACACAACCTGAGACTTGCTTCGACCGTGTTCTGACAACAAAGTGCAAATATCAGGTAATGACAAAATATTGGGATTCACAGTAGGAGACAACTTGTGGAGCAAAGCAAACACATCTTGAGAGGACTATGGCAGAAAAAGGATCTCTTCTTATTGGTGTCGTTTGCTTGGTACACTACAAAATGATGGTTGAATTGCAATAGATACGTGTTCCACTGATCACCATCATCCACAAAGGAAGGAAATGGAGGAACAGTGCTGGGCAAGTCATCTCTCGCAGACAATGCCAACACCTGTTGTTGTAGTAAAACCAAGTACTGACGCAAATGAAATACTGACGCTGTTGCTCCATTAACTGTGTATCCAACTGACACTGTTCCTGTATTTGCGCCAGCCACTGTCACAGCAATTCTAAGTTCATGATGTCAGAGTAATTGAAGCAAGGTAGGTCAAAAAATACTGGTCACCATGGTTGAGGTTTACCCTAACTAACACTCTTTATTCTGTATTCACTGGATAGACAAAGGGTGAACAAGAAGTACAGAATCACACAGTCCAAGAGTAGTCTGTGTCTGAGACGGAAGTTGTCATCACATAGCAGCCGGCATAATATGCATATCATATGGAGCATTAACGAGAACTCCGATTCCTAGCAGAACGCCTGCTTGTATCAGGCAGGTCAGCCACAGGATCCCACCAGGTAATGCAGTGATCACTTTGAGGATGCGGATTCTTTCCAGCATTTGTCCTGTGGCAGCCACTCACAGCTCACAGTGACATTGGTGCTGTGGCCAGCAAGTGTGGATCTATTTCGGACAGTTGTGGTAACTCCATCTCACTGTCTGAGTTGGTTAAATTTCGTATTTTTCTCAGAATTTCAGTCATCTTGCACTTGCCACATTAACAAATCCTATGAATGCGTTTTTATTTTTCTTCAGCTTTGCTTGCATTAACAAGTGCAACATCAGGATTGCCTCTCTAGTGCCTTTACCTTTCCTAAAGTCAAACTGATCACCAGAGACAAGGGTAAGTTCAGGGGTGCCCCAGTGAAGTGTCATAGGACAGTTGCTATTTTCTGTATATGTAAATGGTCTGGCAGACAGCGTGTGCAGCAATCTGTGATTGTTTGCTGATAATGCTGTAGTGCACAGGAAGGTGTCAAAGATAAGCCACTGTACATTGCTCAATATGACCTAGAGAAAATTTCTAGTTGGAATGATGAATGGCAGCTGACTCTTTATGTAGAAAAATGTAAGTTAATTCACATGGGAAGAAAAAACAAACCTGTTATATTCGAACACAGCATTAGTAATATCCTGCTTGACACAATCGTGTCATTTAAATATCTGGGCATAATGCTGTGAAGCGATATTAAATGGAATGGACATATGAGGGAAGGTGAATGGTCGACTTCTGTTTATTGAGAGAATTTTTGGACAGTATTGTTCATCTGTAAAGAAAACAGCATATAGGATGGTAGTGCGATCTGTTCATGGGTACTGCTCGAGTGTTTGGGATCCACACCAGGTCAGATTGATAGAAGACATTGAAGCAGTTCAGAGGTGAGTTGCTAGATTTGTTACTGGTAGGTTCGATCAGCTTGCAAGTGTTATGGATGTGGCTTCAGGAGCAAGTGGAATTCCCTGGAGGGGTAAACAAATACCATGCAGAACGATCATACTGCTGCCAACATACATTTCACGTAGGGGCCATGAAGATAAGATCCAAGAAGTTGGGGCTCATGCGGAACCAAGTAGACAGTCATATTTCCCTCACTTTCTCTGTGATTGGAAGAGGAAAGGAAATGATTAGTTGTTCAAATGGTTCAAATGGCTCTGAGCACTATGGGACTTAACATCTAGGATCATCAGTCCCCTAGAACTTAGAACTACTTAAACCTAACTAACCTAAGGACATCACACACATCCATGCCCGAGGCAGGATTTGAACCTGCGACCGTAGCGGTCACGCGGTTCCAGACTGAAGCGCCTAGAACAGCACGGCCACATCGGCCGGCTGATTAGTTGTGGAACAGTGTACCCTCCACCACACACCATATGGTGGCTCAAAGAGTATGTATGTAGATGTAGATGTGGATCATCATCTAACAGGTTCTCAATTTTCTTTTCCATTCTTCTGTATATTATTATTATCAGCAACTTGGATCCATGAGCTGTTGTTGTAATTGTGGGATTGTTTTCACATCATCAGTTCTCGCTATGTTTGTAATTGTGTGGATGATATTTCTTTGAAAGTTTGATGGTATGTCACTTACCTGCACTCATAATGTCGCCACCCTTGCTTTTCATTTCATGGAAAACTGGTTTGACTTCTAATTACTGAATAAGTCCTTCTGATGATCATTTATTTTTCGATTTCTTCTTAGTTTTCCTACAGCCATTTCACCTTTGTTTCCCTTGCTTCCTATTTGTTTCTGTACTAAATGAGTTATTTTTATGTACTCCTGTCTTCACCCGAATAGTTTTGTACTTCTTTCTTTTTGACCACTTTATGCTTTATCATTACTGACTTTTGCTCTGAGTCTATATCTGCTCCTTGGTATGCCTTACAGTACATCATCTCTGTCTCACCATGATGTGATCCAGCTGGAATCCTTCCATATTTTTGGGTGTTTTCCAAGTATATCTCCTCCCCTTGTGACTCTTGAACTGAATAGTCACTGTTACCATCTGAAATTTATTGCAGAACTGAATTAGCCTTTCCTCCCTATTATTCCGACTGCAAAGTTCATATTCTCTCTAACCCTTTCTTCCATTCCTTTCCCTACAACTGTATGCCAGTTCCCCATGATTAATAGATTTTCATCGTCTTCTACATATGTGATTACCTACTCAATATTCTCACATAGTCTCTGTATCTCCTCATTTCCTGCTTGCAATGTTGGCATTGGTTTGCTATTGAATATAATGAGAACAGTCCTATCACTGATCTGTTCACAGTAACTCACTCTCTGCACTGTCTTCCTTTTAATAGTGAATCCTAGTCCTGTTATTCCATTTTTTGCTGCTATTGGCATTACCCTGTATTTTTCTGACCAGAAATCCGTATTTGCTTTCCATGTAACTTCACTGACATGCACTATACTTCGGTTGAGCCTTTTACATTTCCATTTTCAGATTTTCTAGCTTCTTTATCACATTCAAACTTCTGACATTGCATGCTCTGACTCTTAAAGTGCTACCATTTTGTTGCATATTCTTTCTTCTTCCCATTGCTGTCTCCCCTTGGCAATCATCTCCTGGAATCTGAATGGGGGACTAATCCTCAATCCTTTGCCAGTGGAGAGGTCATCTTACTACTTTTCAGTTTCCTGCCCCAAGGGCAAAAGACTGCCCTGAACCTCTGTCCTCCCTCTTTGACAAGGCCATTGGCAGAACAAGGGTGACTTCTTATGCTGGAAGTCTTTGGCCACCATTTCTGATGATTTTTATTCAGAATTTAAGCAGTGGTTAGGTTGGAACCCAGGGCATTTTAATTAATAGTCAAAGACACTACCTGTAGACAACTGGTGCATTACTGCACCACACTTTGACAAACCATATTTTTTGTTGACAAGAGGGCAGCAGCTTATTTGCTGACAGTTTTGTGTAGTATTTTAACTGAAAATGAGAGGAATGTGGTACACACTTAAAGACTTTGTGAAATGTCCAATGTGTTCCTTTTGTGAAATGTCTGATTTGGGCCCTGAAATTTTATGGAGTAGTCTTTAACATATTATCAGGATGGCTGACTCATCACTGATTTTTGTAAGTGATCGAAGAGCCACGTATTCCTGTGTATCTGTTTCAGTTTTCATCTTATCTTACTTGTGTTTTAATTGACAGTTTTAGAACATCTGACCATATTAACAGGGTGTGAGCTAGTGTGATTGTGTGGGTGATCATAGTTTTTGATTGGGAGAGAGGGAGTGCAAATTTATATCAGATTGCTTCTTACTTCTATTATCTCATTTTCAACATTTTAAAACACATTCGTTTCCTCTAATTTTCATGAGGGCACTGATATCCTTGGTATTGAAGTGCTGCTAACACACACACACACACACACACACACACACACACACACACACACACACACACACACCATTCCCCTGGGTCAACCGTCATCATAAGAATCACTACTTCAGATGTTAACATGGAGTAAATCCAAAGCACATCAGCTATTTGGAAATAAGGTGCAGCACTAGTACAGCTTTTTAACATCCTACTCCATCCACTTTCACTAGAAATAACTGTACCTCACATGATTTCCAGTCTGTCTGGACCATCCTGATTGGGCTTACAGTAACTCACATATAGTAAGGTGGTCATGCCACATAGTGGAAAAGAATCCGTACCCCTTTGAAAGACCTGCTCCCATGGTCCATTGTTGCACATCAATGGTGACACAACTCATTCCGTTATGTTACTGTACCCATGGCCAATTATTAAACAATATATCAAAATAAAAACGTAAATCACTCTTATTATCAAAACATCATATCCCCAGCAAAATATGACAACTACAAAGTGTCCACTGCGGAAGCCCCTGACATCAAAATTACATATTTCAAAATCTAAGATTGATGGATGAGTGCATCAACTGTACGCTTATTCTGAAAGCTGTGAGAGTTGTATAGGGAAGTTCTGAAATAGTTTGAAATGCTCCTAACAGATGGTGCCGTAATCACAATACCTGCTGCCTGTAAATAGTGTGTCACAGCTCAGAGTGCCCAGTTCCACTTAAAATGGAACTGCTGATGGTGAACAAGTCAGTGTTGTGTGGGATGTGTATAATATGATTTGCTGATAATTAAAATATTTGCAGGCTACGAAAGGTGAAAGCTTATGTCAAAAGTTTCATGGTAACAACAACTATGTGAACCACAATAATTTTTTTTAAAGAAATGGGCCTCCTCTCTCAATAAATAGTTTGACCTGAAAAAAAGCGGGACTGTCCTTTAAATTAAAGATGAAATTTTGTTACGAAAACTGTTTGTGAAATTTACATAACTTGTAGAACTTCATTCTTGAAGTGTAGCTTCATTGCAAGTATTCCTGAGCTCTTCTGCTGTGATCCTGTACGAAACTCATTCCAGGTACAGATTTTCCACAAAATTGCTTTATTCACAGACAAGATGGTGGAGAAAAATATGTAAACAAAGTTGGTTCTGCATGCTGTGTTGTTGATTGTTGGTAACAAACTACCACTGCTGCTGTGCACAAACCACTGGTATTTATATGATTTACAACAATCACTGATAATCAGAATTACAAATTGTAAGAAATGACAGTTAGAAGCATGTAACAAAATTAATTCACATACATAGAAAAATAACGAATATAATACTTTACAATTTTGTGTGGACATGGACATAATTCTGTTGAGAATTCTGAAGTAACTTACAAGTTTCCAGAAAGTAATAATACACATTGCATTTTAGTTCATTGCAGTTGAAAGAAGGAACAAAAAGTATTCCTACGATGTTTATGAATTCCAAATAATATGTTTATCAAAAATAGCTAGCCAATTTGCTGGAAATAAATTTTTAGGCTGCAAAATGTGCTTTGTACTCATTACATCAATTACGTAGTAATTGTTGAAAGCACAGTGCTTCTAGCATGTTCACGTAACTTGTTATTGAGTGCAGAATACAATAGCAGACTGAGATTTCCTATAAGATACCTCAAGCAGATTAATTACTAGTATAGGAGCATTTTAGCATTGTACATTAAACAATAAATTAAGCCTAAAATAAATGTAGTCTCTTCAGGGGTGGAAAAGGATTCCCATGGGCCTGTTCTATTACAATACCCCACCAAAGAGATTTGGCTCTTTCAAACTTCTTTACATAAACATGAATATGAAAACAAAAAATACATACAAGGAAAAAAATAAATTGGGATAATCGTACAAACTGATTGGTTCAACAAATTAACACATTAGGTACATAGAACAAAGAAGTATAAAATTTGCAAATGACTACAGTAAAAGTTTTACATAACAGTCTCAATTACATTTGTGTATGATACTGTATTTACAATTCCACAGTGCCTGAGTTTAAAAAAAGTGAAACATACAGCTTCAGTCAGCCTTACATTCAAAGTATTGCATTTATCATCATGTTATAAAATAGCACATGAAAATACAATTGATATTCAAATAACATATATAAAATTTAGTGCCTAAGATGTGTGCAACTTTATGCGCTATTCATGCAGTTCAGTTAATTTTACTCTAAATTCTGTCATCTTGAACTCTTAATTCAGATAATATGGTTCATACAAGACATTTCACATAACATAGGTGTAATCATTTGTGAACACATGAGAATATGCACCAGACAGTATGCCAGACACTCAGTTAAGTTTATTGGATCAGTGCCAATCACAAATATCACAAAAACTACTTCTCAAATTTCATTAAAGCAAACAAGCAGTATTCCTTGGTATAAAATACTCAATCTCAAAGTAATCATGGGTAAGAATGTCTTTTTATCTCTCGTGTAATCTCTTATATAAGTGTTAGCTCAGTGGCAAGTAGTAGTATCATGTAATCAATTCATTATACAACCTCTTCTTCAGTCAACAAAACTCTATGTAACTCATATCTCCCCAAATCAATAACATATCGTAATTATTTTATGTCAGTGCAAAATCAGTCTTTGATGTCTAACACAAGAGAGTAATTTTCACTTTCCTTGTTACAGTATCCCATTCTATCTCTTTGTGTAAACTCATTTCATTCAGTGAAGTTCAACTTACGAATCTATAATCATAAATTTGACTGTAGCATACCACATGTTATTGTAGTATGTGTAAGGTAATAAGCAATAACACATCATAGTACAATGTCATCATAGTATATGTGTGTATAAAAGCATAAGCATTAAAGCATAATGATGTCAATATGTAATAAGGAAAATACATCACCATCATCATCATCATCATCATAAAATCATTTCTGAAAATAAGTGTGATTTGGGATCAGCTGCTCAAACATCTCTGTGTTCATAAGCAAACTGTATATTCAGTAAGCCAAAATAAACAGGTTGTTGGATGACATTATCGACACTCCACAGAATCAATCTACTTCACACCCTATTTCTTTGTGCTTCAGTTTCAATCATCAATATTCTACCATAAGCGTCATCGAAATAAATGTAACATCAGAAAATCTCAAATAAAAAAGGGTATTGTACCGTTGAAAGGTATTCGATATATGTAAGCATCCTAAGCAAACAATGTGTATAGCCTAGAATTCAGTGCGAATAAGTATATCAGGATCACAGCTGCAAAAGTGTCTTCTAAGAACTGTGGCCCAACATTTCATAACAAAATTCTTCTTCATTAATTTGTGGATAAGCATAGAATGTGCGTAAGCATAGTATAATTATAGCATATGATAATGTAGAAAATTGTATCATCATAAAGTATTAGATTGCAAAAGCGATATATTCAGAAGTAGTGAGCATCTTGCTCATCAATAACATTGTATGTGTTAGAATAAATGTGTCATCAAGTCAAAGTAAGTAGCAATTAGTATTCAATAAGTAAAATCTTCAGAAGCATATTGATAAAATGTAGAAAATTCTCAACTCTTTCTTCTCGAATTGTGGTCAGGTAGAGGTGTGTGTGAAGAAAGGTGTTCAAGAATGTGACATTGGTAGTGTTTTTGTGAAACTGTATCTGAAGTTTTAATCAGATAGATACATGTGATGAAATATGTTAAGTAAAATAATGCAGGTTAAGATCATCATTAGTTGAAAGGTGTGTAAATAAATAGCGAACAAAAACTGTGAAGTTGGTAGTGCTCCTGTGAAGCAAATGTCACACTGGATGGGGAAAGTTGTGTAAGCCACACAAATGGTACAAAAAGTTTGTGTACTCCCCTGAGGGTTTGTTGTTAATAATAAGGCTTCGACTGAGTGATATTTCTTAGTTCAAAAGAAATTCACTGCCAATATTATGTGTGAAAGCTTAGCCTTTCTTGATGAAAAATATCGTCTAGTAGTTGCATTTTGCAAAGCAAGAGTGCTATTATTGCATCATATTTTCCCAAATTCAAAGTTAATGCCTGGCCACTCGGAGCGCTACTACGGTCTCTGTTTCCGTATCATAGCATGAACATTGCACTTGTTATATTTTGCTGTTCTGTGCTCTGTGTTCAGAAACTACCTTGCTGTATCTGGGGAATTCCTATTTATACTTTCTTAATACGAATGTATGCACTCTACATGTTGCCGCACATTAAAAATGTTTCCAAAATGTTTTGTTTCTGCTGGGAGTACTGGAAAGCTCTACGCCTGTGTATGAAACCTTTACCAGCCAAAGGACTGATACGTTTTACGGCTCCAAGGGAAAGTATATTGTCACTTAACATGGAAAAATGTACTTTCTCCCAGGGTATAATGTATTTTCACTTGGGAAAAAGTGTGTTTTCACTCAGAAAAAAGTGTTTTTAACTAGGAAATCCAGGAATTCTTTTTAATCTTGTCCATGTATACACCCTGATTTATCTTTTTGCTTGTAGCTTTCTTCAGGGGATATAGTTTGACAAGTCTTGAAAATAAATCTACAGCAATAAACAAATAGGTGTATCCTTTAGTGTGGGGTAGTTGTCCAAATAAATCTATGCCTACTAATTCTGACTCACCTTTTGGCATAATACTCTGCATAAAACCTTTGTGTTTTTGATTAACAACCTTCATTCTTTGGCATCTGTTGCATTTTACTAAAAATTTTCTAACTCTACTAGCAGTGTTGAAATAAACATACTTCCAAATCTTTTGAATACATTTCATTGTACCACAATATCTGAAAACTTTGGAGTATGCATATAACGAAAGTGTGATTGTCTTCCTCAGGCCAACAGACTTTCCAGATATCTGAATCCAAAGTGTGTCTTTCAAATGAAACTCTTTTATAAACCTGGTAATATTGTTTTACTCTGTCATGACCCCTCTTTCCTAAATAACTTTCTACCAACTTTCACTTATCATCTTGGTTTGGATTTTGTCTTAAGTGTTCACAAATTTCTTCAATTATCTTTCTTCCTTAGATTATATATTATTTTGAAATTTCTGTTGTCCTGAATGTTCTCCTTTTCATGTTTGCTCTTCACTGGTAATCTAGATAAAGCATTTACTATGATGTTTTGTTCACCTTTTATGTACTGGATGGTATAACCAAACTGTTTCAAATAAACTGCCCACCTGGTAATTCTGCTGTGGTACAATTTGTACTTTTGTACGGTGTCTGTTCAAAAAATTCTGGAACTTTGTCCATAAAATTTTTTCTATGCTTACCTTTTACTTATTGTGTGCATAGTCTCCTTCAAAATACTCTCCTCCATAATTGATACACCACTCCCAATGCCGTTTCCACTTGGAAGCAGTCTTGGTACACCTCTTGCTGGATCAAGCAAAGCACCATCTGCTAATTTTCTTTTATCTTGTCTGTCGTTACAGATCTTTGTCCTTTCAAGGGGGTTTTCAACTTTTGGAATTAAAAAGAAGTCTCCAGGCATCAGGTCTGGAGAGTACAGAGGATGAAGCAGCATAGTTATTTCGTTTTCTGTGCGGCAGTCATGCACCAACAAGGATGAATGTTCAGGTGCGTTATTGTGATGCAAGAGCCATGAACTGTCTCACCACATTTCAGGCAGGCTGTTTCCTTCTCACAGGCATTGCAACATGTCTCGATAGTACCACTTATTAACAGTTTGTCCCTGTGGCACAAATTCATGATGATATAATCCTTCATAGTCAAAGAAAACTATCAGCATGACTTTGACATTTGACCTGAAATGACAAGCGTTTTTTGGTCTCAGAGAACATCATAAGGTCTTTCTAGTCTTGAGTGATGAGCCATGGGATGAACTTGGCAACAACATGATGAATTCCAAGAAGCTGTGTCAAGATTTCATGCACGATCCAGCTGAAATGCTACATTCTTCTCCAATCTCTTGGACAGTCAGTCTTTGTTTGGCATGCACGATTTTGTTAACACTTGTGACGTGAGCATCATCAGTACACGTCGAAGGGTATCCTGAATGAGAATCATCTTTAATTTCCGTCTGACCATTTTTAAACCATGTGAGTCATTTGTAACACAGAGTACAACATGAACACTCATCACCTTGGTGATAGGAAATTCTGTATAATATTCTGTGTTCTTCAGTCTATCTCCTTACATTACCAGAAATTCCACAAAAACGACTAACAATATCTACTAAACAAATTTCATTCCAAGTACCAATAGAAATCTCAATGTATAGGGCACCAGGTATTTCATGCTTATCGATATTTTCGTCTTCTGCTGGTAAATCATCTTCACTCTCCTTAAAATTTAAATCAGGGTTCAACTGTAGTTCATTAGCTGGTGTAGGCTGTAACGCACTCGGCGGCAATGTACAACTAGACTGTGTATCTTCTGAAACTGACACATCACTTTCACATGTGGCTGTGTGTTGACTTAATGAAAAAATCTATCTGTGTTCAAAGTACCACAAGGTGTCTGTGTGTGCTTAAAATTAGCATCAAATTAAAATTTGTATCACAAACTGAATTACAGTTAACTTCAACACCATTTGATCTGTTCAAAACTTCATTTATCTTATTACTAATCTGCCTAGTTTGTTCATCTTTATCACTACAGCTGGTCTAGATCTCACTGACATCAGTGGGGATTAGTTCACTCTCAAGTACCTTCTCCACTAACATCAAAGCACCTTCATCGAGTCCTATAATCTTACTACTTACTTCATCAACTAACACTTCTACAAAAATCATACCATCTAATTCATCATAGAGTAATGCCTCTGATGAACATCAACAATATCACCACATCTACTAAAATCATCATCAAAATAATCAGTAGTATCACTAGCATCAATGTGAACATCCAATTCTGTGTCAAAACTCTTTACAACTAAATCATCATAAGTATCATTTATGTTTGCACCAGTAGGCATACAAACAGAATCAGGTATCAAATCATCGGCCTTCGTAGGTACAAGAGTATCAACTTCTGCCACATCTACCACAGATAAGACTGACACAGCATCATCACACAAGAAACTGGCAAAACCATATTCATCAAAGTCATTACACATAGCCTCATTACAAAACAACACACTGGTCATAAAAAAGACTAGTCAACTCATCACCATAAAGTTCAAACTGATTTTCCACCTTTCTGTCTCATCTTTGCTCATCTCTTGTAGCATGAAATCCCAAAATTCTCTCCCAAAATTAACTGTGTTTACCTGGTAATCACTACTGCGTCTGGTGTAGTGTTTCTAATCTGAACCATGTCTACCTCTTCTACTGTTAGCCTGATTTCTAGTAATTCTTATCACCTCAAACTGACAGGCTATAAATGAGGTGGCTAGATATTTTCCTGACTCTTTTTCGTATTCTAATTTGATCTACTATTGTTTCTCCTCTCACTAATATTATTTTGGTGATTTTTGTGGTTATTATTATTGTTGTCATTATTCCTATTCTGCTGTGGTGGTTATTACCATAACTGTTATTTCCTCTATTTTTATAATACTATGCCTATTTTTGTTGTTGTGATGGTGTTCAGAGGGCCTCCAACTTTTAATTGGTTCTCTCTACTGCCATTGCTGTTATTTGACGTGTCATTATTTTCCCATGCACAGTCCAGTTCGTCAACATATTTAAGAAATTCTTCAAGCAAATAGTCTTATCTGTAGACCAGATCCTATTGAACACGGTTAGGCAAGTGCTGTTTCAGTGCATCAGTTTGTATGATCTCGTCTAATGGCTTATCAAGGTGTGCTAATTTCTTAACCAGTCCCTCACAAAATTTGTGCATCTTCATATTGCCTTCATGATATGTGCTATAATTTAGGAATTCTATCTTAATTCTGGCTTGTTTACTTTCTGATCAAAATTTGTTCAAGAATAATCTTTCAGAATCAGTAAAAGTAATTTCTGGGTTAATAAGCTGGTTAGCCTAGAACAAAGCTTCTCCATCCAGAAAATACTTTGCTAATTTAATTTTAAGTAGTCGTGACATACCAGATGCAGACCTGTCCTTGCACTGGTATATAAATCCATGGGATGCAGTTTAAAATGTCGCAGGAAAAATTTCAGTGTAACATTGTTACAATTATTTACAAACATGCGGCCGCTATTATAGGCATTACTAAACATATTTGTTTCCAAATTGTCTACTTTGAAGTTGACTGAAGATTTTGAGCAACAGTATCTACTTTATTCTTAACAGCAGAAATTTGTTCCATGACAAACACTGAATTTAATTTTAATTTTTCCTCAGTATAATTACTCTCTGTCTCAGTATAGTTTTGCATTGTTTTGAACTCAGATTTTCTCCTACTTAACTTGTCCATGACAACACTTTCAATCTCTTTTACTTGTCTTGCGCTACATCCACTTGATCATTAACCAATTTTAATTCAACATCTGTGAATTTCTTCAATCAATCAACTTCTAATTCTACATCATCTACTCTCTCATTAGTGGCCTCTAATTTTTTATGTTCTTTAGCAGTATCCTCATTAATTGATTTTAGACTATCACTTAGTTCTTTGAACTTTACATCTGTTCTCTTAAATTTTTCATCCATATTTGTACTAACATTTTTAAAATTATCAGCCATTTTCTTATTTTGATCTGATAATTTACAATGTAGTAACTGAGAAAGCTGTTCACTTAAATTAATGGATGTCGTATGTGCTGAAAACCTTGAAATGGTGATGACGAACTGCTGGATGTATTTCCGTGATTCTGATCTGGAAAAGTTTAAGTTTCGAGTCGATGCAGATAAGCTGACGTCCGAATCTGGTCATCACGCCTATTTGATCTAAATTAGTTTCATTCATAAGGTGAAACTCTTTATCAAACAGATCACACAAAAACACTTCTCCTAACAAATTTTTCCCGAGGGCATGCAACTTTACTGTATGGTTAAATGGTGATGGCGTCCTCTTGGGTAAAATATTCCGGAGGTAAAATAGTCCTCCATTCGGATCTCCGGGCGGGGACTACTCAAGAGGATGTTGTTATCAGGAGAAAGAAAACTGGTGTTCTACGGATTGGAGCGAGGAATGTCAGATCCCTTAATCGGGCAGGTAGGTTAGAAAATTTAAAAAGGGAAATAGATAGGTTAAAGTTAGATATAGTGGGAATTAGTGAAGTTCGGTGGCAGGAGGAACAAGACTTTTGATCAGGTGAATACAGGGTTATAGATACAAAATCAAATAGGGGTAATGCAGGAGTAGGTTTAATAATGAATAAAAAAATAGGAGTACAGGTAAGCTACTACAGACAACATAGTGAATGCATTATTGTGGCCAAGATAGACACGAAGCCCACGCCTACTACAGTAGTACAAGTTTATATGCCAACTAGCTCTGCAGATGATGAAGAAATTGATGAAATGTATGATGAGATAAAAGAAATTATTCAGGTAGTGAAGGGAGACGAAAATTTAATAGTCATGGGTGACTGGAATTCGAGAGTAGGAAAAGGAAGAGAAGGAAACATAGTAGGTGACTATGGATTGGGACTAAGAAATGAAAGAGGAAGCCGCTTGGTAGAATTTTGCGCAGAGCATAACTTAATCATAGCTAACACCTGGTTTAAGGATCATGAAAGAAGGTTGTATACATGGAAGAACCCTGGAGATACTAAAAGGTATCAGATAGATTATATAATGGTAAGACAGAGATTTAAGAACCAAGTTTTAAATTGTAAGACATTTACAGGGGCAGATGTGGACTCTGACCACAATCTATTTGTTATGAACTGTAGATTAAAACTGAAGAAACTGCAAAAAGGTGGGAATTTAAGGAGATGGGACCTGGATAAACTGAAAGAACCAGAGGTTGTAGAGAGTTTGAGGGAGACCATAAGGGAACAATTGACAGGAATGGGGGAAAGAAATACAGTAGTAGAAGAATGGGTAGCTTTGAGGGATGAAATAGTGAAGGCAGCAGAGGATCAAATAGGTAAAAAGACGAGGGCTAGTAGAAACCCTTGGGTAACAGAAGAAATATTGAATTTAATTGATGAAAGGAGAAAATATAAAAATGCAGTCAATGAAGAAGGCAAAAAGGAATACAAACATCGCAAAAATGAGATTGACAGGAAGTGCAAAATGGCTAAGCAGGGATGGCTAGAGGACAAATGTAAGGATGTAGAGACTTAGCTCACTAGAGGTAAGATAGATACTGCCTACAGGAAAATTAAAGAGACCTTTGGAGAAAAGAGAACCACTTGCATGAATATCAAGAGCTCAGATGGAAACCCAGTTCTAAGCAAAGAAGGGAAAGCAGAAAGGTGGAAGGAGTATATAGAGGGTCTATGCAAGGGCGATGTACTAGAGGAAAATATTATGGAAATGGAAGAGGATGTAGATGAAGATGAAATGGGAGATACGATACTGCGTGAAGAGTTTGACACAGCACTGAAAGACCTGAGTCGAAACAAAGCCCCAGGAGTAGGCAACATTCCAATAGAACTACTGACAGCCTTGGGAGAGGCAGTCCTGACAAAATTCTACCATCTGGTGAGCAAGATGTATGAGACAGGCGAAATACCCTCAGATTTCAAGAAGAATATAATAATCTCAATCCCAAAGAAAACAGGTGTTGACAGATGTGAAAATTACCGAACTATCAGTTTAATAAGTCACAGCTGCAAAGTACTAACACGTATTCTTTACAAACGAATGGAAAAACTGATAGAAGCCGACCTCGAGGAAGATCAGTTTGGATTCCGTAGAAATGTTGGAACACGTGGGGCAATACTGACCCTACGACTTTTCTGAGAAGAAAGATTAAGGAAAGGCAAACCTACATGTCTAGCATTTGTAGACTTAGATAAGCTTTTCACAATGTTGACTGGAATACTCTCTTTCAAATTCTGAAGGTGGCAGGGGTAAAATACAGGGAGCGAAAGGCTATTTACAATTTGTACAGAAACCAGATGGCAGTTATAAGAGTCGAGGGACATGAAAGAGAAGCAGTGGTTGGGAAGGGAGTGAGACAGGGTTGTAGCCTCTCCCCGATGCTATTCAATCTGTATATTGAGCAAGCAGTAAAGGAAACAAAAGAAAAGTTGGGAGTAGGTATTAAAATCCATGGAGAAGAAATAAAAACTTTGAGGTTCGCCGATGAAATTGTAATTCTGTCGGAGACAGCAAAGGACTTGGAAGAGCAGCTAAACTGAATGGACAGTTTCTTGAAAGGAGGGTATTAGATGAACATCAACAAAAGCAAAACGAGGATAATGGAATGTAGTCGAATTAAGTTGGGTGATGCAGAGGGAATTAGATTAGGAAATGAGACACTTAAAGTAGAAAAGGAGTTTTGCTATTTGGGGAGCAAAATAACTGATGATGGTCGAAGTAGAGAGGATATAAAATGTAGACTGGCAATGGCAAGGAAACGTTTCTGAAGAAGAAAAATTTCTTAACATTGAGTATAGATTTAAATGTCAGGAAGTCGTTTCTGAAAGTATTTGTATGAAGTGTAGCCATGTATGGAAGTGAAACGTGGACGATAAATAGTTTAGACAAGAAGAGAATAGAAGCTTTCGAAGTGTGGTGCTACAGAAGAATGCTCAAGATTAGATGGGTAGACCACATAACTAATGAGGAGGTATTGAATAGAATTGGGGAGAAGAGGAGTTTGTGGCACAACTTGACTAGGAGAACGGATCCGTTGGTAGGACATGTTCTGAGACATCGAGGGATCACCAATTTAGTATTGTAGGGCCACGTGGAGGGTAAAAATCGTAGAGGGAGACCAAGAGATAAATACACTAAGCAGATTCAGAAGGATGTAGGCTGCAGTAGGTACTGGGAGATGAAGAAATTTGCACTGGATAGAGTAGCATGGAGAGCTGCATCAAACCAGTCTCAGGACTGAAGACCACAACAACAACAGCAGCAAATTCTTTCAAAATTGTCAGATGCAGTATTCTGTAACTGATTATATGGCGTGAACAAGGAAATCAGTTCCTACTATCAAATTGTTTGTACACTGAAACTAGAGAAAGACAAGAAAATCGGTAAATGTACTCATATGACAAAATTCATGGTTTTGACAATGGTCCACAGTTTCACATGTATACTTTTTGCCAGATTGGTCCATCCACATCCAAAGGAAGCATAGCAATTTTTGCAGTCAGTTATTGTACGTAACTTAACACATATTAGCGCTCTGAGCAGACTGCGCCTCCCATTTCCTTACAACACATTAAGGGGGGTAGGACGTCAGACAGGCCGACTTGGAGCAGGAGAGGCACCACAGGACATTTTAATTTCCACTGTCTATACTTTTACAAATAAATTCATAAAACTTTGCCAGCATGACCAGAAAGGATTCAGGATTCATACTCATAGCAGTGGAAGTTCCAAAAAGTAACAAAATAGATTTTTTTAACATGTGAAATTTCACTTACTATTGTCGATTCTTCGATGAATTGTGCACAGCATGCAATCCGTACTTACAGGTGTATGAAACTCTAGAATTTTCCAAATCTATTTAAAACTGTGGTAAAAAGTGAGATAATTAACTTTAAAATTTGAGTTTTTTTTCTAAACATGAAGATTGAATTCATCGAAGAATCTCTCTTACTTCTGAATAAAAGTGTACCTATAGTAACAAATGCAGCAAATAGTAAGTGAAAAAATGATGAAAGAAGTTCACATGCTAAAAAAAATTTATTTTGTTACGTTTTTGAACTTTCACTGCTATGAGTATGAATCCTGAATCCTTTCTGGTCGTGCTGGCAAAGTTTTATGAATTTATTTGTAAAAGTATAGACAGTGGAAATTAAACTGTTCTGTGGTGCCTCTCCTGCTCCAAGTTGGCCCGTCTGACGTCCTACCCCCCTTAAAATGGAACTGTTGATGGTGAAGAAGTGAATGTGGTGTGGGATTTGTATAATATGGTTTGCTGATAGTTAAAATATTTGCAGACTTACAAAAGTTGAAAGTTTATGCCAAAAGTTTCACAGCCAGAATAACTGTGTGAACCACAAGAATTTAAAAAATTGGCCTTCACCAGCTGAGAAGCAATTGTCTCATCAAATTGTGTGAACTGGAAAAATGTAGAACTGTTCTTTAATTGAAAGATGAAATGTTGTTATCAAAAATGTTTGTGAAGTTTACAGACCTTGCAGATTTTCATTGTTGAGGATAGGTTCACTGCAAATAGTCCCAAGCTCCTCTGCTGTGCTGCTGCACAAAACTCATTGTGTAATGTACAAAACAAATTCCAGGTGCAACTTTTCCACAAAATTTATTTGTGCACAAGGTAATTATATGATTTACAGCAATCTTTGACAATCAAAATTCACAAATTTTAAGAAATGACAATTAAAAATGTGTAACAGAATTTATTCACATACATAGAAAAATAGCAAAAATAATACTTTACAATTTTGTGTGGACACAGATATAATTTTGTTAAGAATTCTGAAGTAATGTACAAGCTTCCAGAAAATAGTAATGCATATTGCATTTTATATCATTACAGTCGAAAGAAAGAATGAAAAGTTATCTACCATGTGCATGAAGTTCAAATAATATGTTCATCAAAACTAGCTAGCTGATTTGCCAAAAGTAAATTTGTTGTTGTTGTTGTTGTTGAGGTCTTCAGTCCTGAGACTGGTTTGATGCAGCTCTCCATGCTACTCTATCCAGTGCAAATTTCTTCATCTCCCAGTACCTACTGCAGCCTACATCCTTCTGAATCTGCTTAGTGTATTTATCTCTTGGTCTCCCTCTACGATTTTTACCCTCCACGTGGCCCTCCAATACTAAATTGGTGATCCCTCGATGTCTCAGAACATGTCCTACCAACGGATCCGTTCTCCTAGTCAAGTTGTGCCACAAACTCCTCTTCTCCCCAATTCTATTCAATACCTCCTCATTAGTTATGTGGTCTACCCATCTAATCTTGAGCATTCTTCTGTAGCACCACACTTCGAAAGCTTCTATTCTCTTCTTGTCTAAACTATTTATCGTCCACGTTTCACTTCCATACATGGCTACACTTCATACAAATACTTTCAGAAACGACTTCCTGACATTTAAATCTATACTCAATGTTAAGAAATTTTTCTTCTTCAGAAACGTTTCCTTGCCATTGCCAGTCTACATTTTATATCCTCTCTACTTCGACCATCATCAGTTATTTTGCTCCCCAAATAGCAAAACTCCTTTTCTACTTTAAGTGTCTCATTTCCTAATCTAATTCCCTCTGCATCACCCAACTTAATTCGACTACATTCCATTATCCTCGTTTTGCTTTTGTTGATGTTCATCTAATACCCTCCTTTCAAGAAACTGTCCATTCAGTTTAGCTGCTCTTCCAAGTCCTTTGCTGTCTCCGACAGAATTACAATTTCATCGGCGAACCTCAAAGTTTTTATTTCTTCTCCATGGATTTTAATACCTACTCCAAACTTTTCTTTTGTTTCCTTTACTGCTTGCTCAATATACAGATTGAATAACATCGGAGATAGGCTACAACCCTGTCTCACTCCCTTCCCAACCACTGCTTCCCTTTCATGTCCCTCGACTCTTATAACTGCCATCTGGTTTCTGTACAAATTGTAAATAACCCTTCGCTCTCTGTATTTTACCCCTGCCACCTTTAGAATTTGAAAGAGAGTATTCCAATCAACATTGTCAAAAGCTTTCTCTAAGTCTACAAATGCTAGAAATGTAGGCTTGCCTTTCCTTAATCCATTTTCTGAGATAAGTCGTAGGGTCAGTATTGCCTCACGTGTTCCAACATTTCTGCGGAATCCAAACTGATCTTCACCGAGGTCAGTTTCTACCAGTTTTTCCATTCATCTGTAAAGAATTCGCATTAGTATTTTGCAGCTGTGACTTATTAAACTGATAGTTCGGTAATTTTCACATCTGTCAACACCTGCTTTCTTTAATATTGGAATTATTATATTCTTCTTGAAGTCTGAGGGTATTTCGCCTGTCTCATACATCTTGCTCACCAGATGGTAGAGTTTTATCAGGACTAACAAATTCCAGGTGCAACTTTTCCACAAAATTTATTTGTGCACAAGGTATTTATATGATTTACAGCAATCATTGACAATCAGAATTCACAAATTTTAAGAAATGACAATTAAAAATGTGTAACAGAATTTATTCACATACATAGAAAAATAGCAAAAATAATACTTTACAATTTTGTGTGGACACAGACATAATTTTGTTAAGAATTCTGAAGTAATGTACAAGCTTCCAGAAAATAGTAATGCATATTGCATTTTATTTCATTACAGTCGAAAGAAAGAATGAAAAGTTATCTACCATGTGCATGAAATTCAAATAATATGTTCATCAAAACTAGCTAGCTGATTTACCAAAAGTAAATTTATAAGATGCAAAATTTTCTTTGTACTCATTGACATAGCAAGTTTACATCAATTATGTAGTGATTATTGAAAGCACAATATTCCTAACATGTCCACTAACTTGTTATTGAGTGCATAACATAGTAGCAGACTGAGATTTTACAAAAGGTGCATTGTACATTAACCAATTAATTAAGCATATAATAAATGTAGTCTCTTCAGAGGGTGGCAAAGGATACCCGGGGGTGGCAAAGGATGCCCAAGGAGCTGTTTTGTCACACACTGTTGAAATGTGAAAAGAGGTTAGCGTACCAAAGGAAAAGGTTGTAATTGTATGTTCCACTGAACAATGTATTTTTCTGGTACTGGAATACCACAGATTACAACACAGTTCTGTGGCAACAAGACATAGTTTTCAGACATGATATAATGTTCCAAAAGGACTTGATGTGAAAACCATTTGCAATCTCTTTGCCAAATTCCAGTGGATAGGCAAAGCGTCTGATGATCTCTTGTGGCCCTAGGCAAACTGTAGTTGCGATAATGTCACCATGGTTTCTGGAATTATTCAGCAAACTCCAAAGAAATCCATCCAAAGAATTGCAGCAGAGACTTATTTGAAGCATTCCAGCATGCAGAAAATACTGAGAAAGAGCCTTCAAATTTCCATTCAAAATCCAAAGCTACCTGTACAAGCTGTGCAAAAGAGGACTGACTTTGCAAATCAGATTTTGAAGGATTTGATGTTGGCTGCCTCTGGTTCACCTGAATGGAGTTGATAATAAATTCAACTGACGAATTTGTGGTTCCAAAAATCCTCATTTGTGTGAAATGAAACCATAGTATTCTCCCAAAGTTACTGTTTTGGCTGTGGTATGCAACAGAGAAATTACTTGCCCTTTTTCGTGCCATAAATGATCACTAGTGAATGTTTTGTTGCAGTTCCGGAACAACTTTTTGCCACACAGCTAGTGTAGGATGATTGTCCAGGCACTGAGTGGGTCATGCAGAGTGAGGCAGACCACATTGCATCAAACAGGTGTTTTACTTTTTCAATGAATACTTCGAGAACAGAGTCATTCCATTTGGTCTCTATACTTGCGTTATCTGACTCTTTGTGGCTAATTTTTGTGTGCACATTGAAGGACACTGTCTACCATTCCACCACACTGTACGAGCTTCAGTCGGCGCTCTGTGTGGCACCTGAATCCATTTCTATTGAGACACTACAGTATGTAATGGCAAATTTAAATTTAGTTTGTACTAGTGGTGGATATTTTGAAAAGATTGTGATGTGATAGCAAAGACGGCTTGCAGGAGACATGTTTATTTTTGAACTCAGATAGTGTGTGAGGTTCACAGTGTACAGCACCATCTGTTGGCTGCTTTTCAAACTGTTTCTAAACTTCTGAATGAAATTTTTACAACTTTCACAATAAACACACATTTTGTGGCATTCAGCAGTCAATTTTAGTTTCTGAGATGTTTAATTTTGAAATAAAGCTCTCCTCCACTGGACGCCCTGTGTATGAACATAACATAATCTACCACAAAGTGTCATCATATGTTCTGTGAGCTTTATCACGTACAAGCATGACCTAAGTGCAAAAGATAACTCACTTGCAGCCTTTCCATGGTCAAGTAATTTTTTTTATTTTTATTTTTTTTTTATTATTTTTTTTATAAGGGTAAACATGGTCCATAGTAGGCTGTAATGTGATTTTTATTTAATCATGCTATTAGCTAATTTCGATAAATGTCATTGTCAAGCACTTGTAAAACCAACATGTAAAAGCACTATATTGTCTGCATGTATAAATAATGCTTTACATGACTCACATTAAGATAAAACATTACTTTATCTTAATGCTAGGTGTGTAAAGTGTTATTTATACCAGACAATGCAGTGCTTTTCCATGTTGGTTTTACAGGGGCTTGACAATGACATTTACTTGAAATTAGCAAACAGCATCATTAAATAAAAATTGCAGTACAGCCTACTACAGATAATGTTTATGTTTATTAAACATCTGGAGGCTGTGGACCCTCACAAATACAAAGTGTTATATAAGTGTCTTGATATGTACACTGCTGGAGCTCATTCCCATTTGCTTCTTGACTTAGAACATATCCTGTTGCCTGATTGTGTGTGTTTTAGGACAGAATAAATTTCTCTTCATAATTTGGAAATATTAATACAAGGTTAGTCGTTAATGCCTCCTTAAATTTCTTTAACAGCCAGTCATCCACTCTTCTTTAACACTTCCAGTCATTGCATATGCTCCTGCATATTCTTGGAGAAGATGATAATATCATCCAAGTAAACCATGCACTGACATATCATCAACCTTCCCAACACCCCACCTAGCAATGTGGCCAGTGCACTCTTTAGACCAAACAGCATCCATTGGTATTGATAATGCCTCCAGCGGATGCTAAATGCGGTCTGTGGCTGGTCTTTTGGCACTAGTTCCAACTGGTGGTAATCACTTTTCAGAGCCATTTGGAAAAATACTTCCATTGACCCAAGTAATCCAATGTTTCCATTTTTTTTGGTATAGGGTGTGCATATATAACCATTGTAGCATTTAAACAATGATAATCACAACAGAACCAGTACCTTTTTGTCTTATCAATACCAACTGGTGCTTCTTGAGGACTATTACTCTCTTCAGTAACAGCATCATTGAATTACTGATTGATAAATTCCTCCTTGTTGGTTGTACAAGAGGTGTTCAATATTTAATGCAACATTTTTTTCTGAAAACAGGTAGGTTTTATTCATGATTCCAGAACCCTGTATTATTTCACACTCTTTTGTCTACAAAACCTTATTTTTCAGTAAAATCTCCAATGAGTGTGACAGCCTAATGCCACCGTACTGGGAGGGCCTGTATGCGTGCATGGTACCATTGTACTGGTTGACATCAGAGACATCTCGCTGCATCAATAACCTCCCTATCATTCACGTGATGGTTCTTGTGGAGTGCATCTTTCATTAGGCCAAATCAATGACAATCAGAAGATGCATGATCTGGGTTGCAGGGTGGATGAAGAAGAACAGTCCAGTGAAGTTTTGTGAGCTCCTTTCGGGTGCATAGACTTGGGCGAGGCCTTGAGTTGTCACGGAGAAGGAGAAATTTGTTTGCAATTTTGCGGTAATGATCATGCGGAAGTTATTTCTTCAGTTTCCTGAACTTATTAAAAAACACTCCCAAGTTGATCATTACACCATGAGGGAGGACATCGAACAGAATGACTTCTTCAGAGTCCTAGAAGAATGTCACCATGACTTTACCTGCTGAGGGTACAGCTTTGAACTTTTTATTTGGAGTAGAGGTGGTGTAGCATCTCTCCATGGATTGCCCTTTTGTTTCTTGTTCAATGTGATGAACCCATGTTCCATCACCTGTGATGGGGTGATCAACAAAACAGTGTCAGAATCAGCCTCAAAACGCACAAACAATTCTGCACAGATCGTCTTTGTTGCTCTTCTTTTAGGCAGCAAGGAATCCAGCAGGCACATGCCTTGAGTACAACTGCTAGATGAGTGTATCAGCACTACCAACAGAGACATCCAATTGTGCAGTAAGGTGTCTGATTGTGACTCACCAATCACCTTTAATCACGGTGTGTGCACATTCTGACATTGCAGGAGTCACTGCTGTATGTGGCCAGCTGGCACACAGTAAATAAGACAGATTTGTGTGACCCTGTTGTGATGTTGACAGATGCCTTGTCTCACTGTGCTTTTGTTCACCACTAGGTCTTGATAGACATTCTGCAAATGCCTGTGAATATCTGTGATACTCTGGTGTCCGCCAAAAGAAACTCAGTGGCAGCTCTCTGCTTGGAATGCATCTCTATTAGAGATGCCATTTTGAAGGGTACATATAGTGCCACCATCTATCAGAACATCATGAAAATATAGGGGCTGAAGCGGAATATTCCATGACCTCTCACAGCCCTTTTGCCAAACCAATTCATCGGCACTGAAATTTTCCACATTATCTCCATGACTTCTTGGATGTGTACTACATTCCAAATACAAATCAGTGTGATGTATTCAGTTTGTTGTTGTCCACCAATGGTTCTGTCCACCAATGGTTCTACCACACACAAAATATTATAAGGCATGTTGATACTTATGCTCACCCAGAGTAGTTTCCTGTTTCCTGTGTCCTGTGGCACTCTGCCGTATGAACTGACCTTTAATGTTTGTGTACACTGTTGCTTGTTTCTACCCTCATGACAGGAGTATCCTGTGACAGTGTATCATTTGCAGTGGCCTCTTGCAGTCAGAACAGTCTTCCACTGAGTTCAAAAATGTGCTGTAAAAGATCAGTTTTTGCATTATGTTTTCTTAAGATGCCCAATCCCAAGATTGCGTAGTACCCCTCACCTACATGGGGCAAATCTTCCATATTCTCCCAGAAGTGCTATGCTCCAATGTGAAGACTGAGCATCATCAAAAGCAGTGGTGCAACATCATTGTTCCCTACTCCACGTGACGAGTTCAGACACTTCCTTCTCGAGAGGTCCAGTTTGTTGAAGAGACATGTAGTCCTGTGTCTAATAACATCGATGTTCCATACCATTTATCAAGCTAAGCAGCAGTTCACCTCTGTATACATTTTTGTAGCACTGAGTTTTACTGGGAATACCAACTGGGAGTTATGGAGTCCCCATTAGTGTTTAATGACCATTTACCATGTCCTCGTCATTGCACTCCGTGCATCTTACTGGATGTATGATATTTTAGTCTTCTTTGAAATTTCACTTTAACTGAGATAGCACAGCAGGCTCCTCAACCACACCTTCAGATTCTTGTGGCAGTCAACTCTCCATACCATACTAGTTTAGAAGAATGGAGGATAGCTACAAAAATAACAAGTCTGTTCACCACACTGTGCCATAGGAAATGCAGCCTGGAGCTAGGTATGACATCACAACTGGAGCATCATTTCTATGAAAGGCAGCTGTTGATGTTGCAGCAACTATTGCTGTCACCAAAACTGCGGCCCATCAGAAAGGTGTTCACCAGCAGAAGGTAGTCACCCATCTGATGACTCAACAGTGCAGTGGTGCCAAGTTGACTGCATGCAGACTTCAACTCAGGCAGAAGTCTGCAGCTATGGACAGCAGTGCTTCACAACAATGGCTGGCTGCTTCATTTTGAACTGTGAGCTGCCTTCTCGTAGTCATCGGCTGGTAGTGATGGCATTGCTTGGCGGACTGTACCCACCTGGAAATTACAGAGCACAATCTGAGAATGATGATCTGATTTGGGTGGTATGTACTGTAGGTGAATTGGCAGGGTAATTTTTTTCAGACAGCAGTACTCACTCCCACCTGTGAAACGATAGTCAGGAACAGCAGACGGGCATTGTTGGGCAACAGTGATTTAATTTGACCCAATTTTCCTGTCAAGTCAGCTCCTTCAGTTTATGGATGCACGGGCTGGTGTCTTCCACTTCGTCAGTGACCTATTGTCCTGAACATGTGCTATTGCTGCATACTGCCTGGTCACCAGCCTGGTGGGCACTTGTTCCTCTATGATATCATTCCGCTGATCGACAAAGGACTAATTCATCACCCTCAGCAAAGCTATGGTGCAACAATATGGGGAAAAAATGTTTTCCATGTGAATTACATTACATGATTTTCCATAAAATAGTTATTACTGGGTAAAATTATAATGCCAACATTTGACTTTTATTGTTATTGTTGTTGTTGTTGTTATTTTATAAAATTATTTTATGATGTCTGTATTTTTATAATGTTATGTGCTTGATTTACTAATTTTGTAACCAAAGATGAAGTTGTCATTTATGATGTTTTTATCAATTACTGTTTCACACAGTTGGTGCCACTAGTTCAAAGCAACTTCAAGAACAAATTCTCCTTAGAATTTTTAAATGGCATCTATTATTTCCAATAATTCATCATACAAATTAAGAAAAATTTTTATGCTTGTCTTTATGGCTACATTTCCAGTCAAATCACTAGAGCTAAACTACTTTCAAACTGGCAAGTTTTAAATCCTTTCTTCCACAGTTTAAGACTTGTAAAGCTTACCACAGTGGAAAACTTTAGAGAAGGAAAAAGGAAGAAACAAGTAGTTTATGGAAATGACAGTGAACCTCTTTGACATAGCTTATTTAGATGGTTTGGAACAAATGAAAAGTTCTGAATTCTTGAGTGCTAAAGGACAGTCAACCTTCGTGGTTAGTGCAGATCAAAAACTAAAACACAAGGAAGAAAGATCACTGAAGTCTAGTCCCGTTGAAACTGCAAGGAGAAAAATGACATATAAAGAAAAGAATTAGTGTCTTGACACTCACAGCTTGTTCCACAAGAAGCAAATGCTTCATCATCAACCAGGAACACATTGCTGGTGCCAACAGTCAAAAGTTGTCTGTCATCATTCAGTAAACATCAGAAACATTAATAAGCACAGCAACAACAGTTATGTTACTAGCAGGCATAGATGATGATGAGAATAAAGGAAAATATCAACTGAAGGGGTACCATCTATATCAGAGTGAGTGTTCTTTCTTTCCAAATGTCAAATTCTCATCTTTTATCCTGCATCATCCTTCTAAAAAAAACTTTCAGTTTGGATCATGAGCCTTGTTACAAAAGTGGTATCCAAAGAAGTCAGTAGACAGTTGTATACATAAAGAGGTATCATACTCATCCAAGATTACAATAAAATCTAAGAAATTGTGATTTACAGATTGTTGCTGAAAGCTGTAAAAACACTCAACTTTTTAAAAAAATCGTATCATAGGAAATAATTGTTCTCATTATTTACATCTACATCTACATTTATACTCTGCAAGCCACCCAATGGTGTGTGGTGGAGGGCACTTTACGTGCCAGTGTCATTACCTCCCTTTTCTGTTCCAGTCGCGTATGGTTTGCGGGAAGAACGACTGTCTGAAAGCCTCCGTGCGCACTCGAATCTCTCTAATTTTACATTCATGATCTCCTCGGGAGGTATAAGTAGGGGGAAGCAATATATTCGATACCTCATCCAGAAACGCACCCTCTCGAAACCTGGCGAGCAAGCTACACCGTGATGCAGAGCGCCTCTCTTGCAGAGTCTGCCACTTGAGTTTGCTAAACATCTCCGAAACGCTATCACGGTTACCAAATAACCCTGTGACAAAACACGCCGCTCTTCTTTGGATCTTCTCTATCTCCTCCGTCAACCCGATCTGGTACGGATCCCACACTGATGAGCAATACTCAAGTATAGGTGGAATGAGTGTTTTGTAAGCCACCTCCTTTGTTGATGGACTACATTTTCTAAGGACTCTCCCAATGAATCTCAACCTGGTACCCGCCTTACCAACAAGTAATTTTATGTGATCATTCCACTTCAAATCGATCCGCACGCATACTCTGAGATATTTTACAGAAGTGACTGCTACCAGTGTTTGTTCCGCTATCAAATAATCATACAATAAAGGATCCTTCTTTCTATGTATTCACAATACATTACATTTATCTATGTTAAGGGTCAGTTGCCACTCACTGCACCAAGTGCCTATCCGCTGCAGATCTTCCTGCATTTCGCTACAATTTTCTAATGCTGCAACTTCTCTGTGTACTACAGCATCATCCACGAGAAGCCGCATGGAACTTCCGACACTATCTACTAGGTCATTTATATATATTGTGAAAAGCAATGGTCCCATAACACTCCCCTGTGGCACGCCAGAGGTTACCTTAATGTCTGTAGACATCTCTCCATTGATAACAACATACTGTGTTCTGTTTGCTAAAAACTCTTCAATCCAGCCACACAGCTGGTCTGATATTCCAAAGGCTCTTACTTTGTTTATCAGGCGACAGTGTGGAACTGTATCGAACGCCTTCCGGAAGTCAAGGAAAATAGCTTCTGCCTGGGAGCCTGTATCTAATATTTTCTGGGTCTCATGAACAAATAAAGCGAGTTGGGTCTCACACGATCGCTGTTTCCGGAATCCAAGTTGATTCCTACAGAGCAGATTCTGGGTTTCCAAAAATGACATGATACACGAGCAAAAAACATGTTCTAATATTCTACAACAGATCGACGTCAGGGATATAGGTCTATAGTTTTGCGCATCTGCTCGACGACCCTTCTTGAAGACTGGGACTACCTGTGCTCTTTTCCAATCATTTGGAACCTTTCGTTCCCCTAGAGACTTGCGGTACACGGCTGTTAGAAGGGGGGCAAGTTCTTTCGCGTACTCTGTGTAGAATCGAATTGGTATCCCGTCAGGTCCAGTGGACTTTCCTCTGTTGAGTGATTTCAGTTGCTTTTCTATTCCTTGGACACTTATTTTGATGTCAGCCATTTGTTCGTTTGTACGAGGATTTAGAGAAGGAACTGCAGTGCGGTCTTCCTCTGTGAAACAGCTTTGGAAAAAGGTGTTTAGTATTTCAGCTTTACACGTGTCATCCTCTGTTTCAATGCCATCATCATCCCGGAGTGTCTGGATATGCTATTTCGCGCCACTTACTGTTTTAACATAAGACCAGAACTTCCTAGGATTTTCTGTCAAGTCGGTACATAGAATTTTACTTTCGAATTCACTGAACGCTTCATGCATAGCCCTCCTTACACTAATTTTGACATCGTTTAGCTTCTGTTTGTCTGAGAGGTTTTGGCTGCATTTTAACTTGGAGTGAAGCTCTCTTTGCTTTCGCAGTAGTTTCCTAACTTTGTTGTTGAACCATGGTGGGTTTTTCCCGTCCCTCACAGTTTTATTCAGCACGTACCTGTCTAAAACATATTTTACGATTGCCTTGAACTTTTTTCATAAACACTCAACATTGTCAGTGTCGGAACAGAAATTTTCATTTTGATCTGTGAGGTAGTCTGAAATCTGCCTTCTATCACTCTTGCTAAACAGATAAACCTTCCTCCCTTTTTTTATATTCCTATTAACTTTCATATTCAGGGATGCTGCAATGGCCTTGTGATCACTGATTCCCTGTTCTGCACTTACAGAGTCGAAAAGTTCGGGTCTGTTTGTTATCAGTAGGTCCAAGATGTTATCTCCACGAGTCGGTTCTCTGTTTAATTGCTTGAGGTAATTTTCGGATAGTAAACTCAGTATAATGTCACTCGATACTCTGTCCCTACCACCCATCCTAAACATCTGAGTGTCCTAGTCTATATCTG
The DNA here is from genome assembly GCF_021461395.2 of Schistocerca americana. Taxonomy (NCBI): domain Eukaryota; kingdom Metazoa; phylum Arthropoda; class Insecta; order Orthoptera; family Acrididae; genus Schistocerca; species Schistocerca americana. The sequence continues at coordinate 432,388,332 of NC_060120.1, read as the reverse complement.
GTAAATTGAAATCTCCACCTAAGACTATAACATGCTGAGAAAATTTGTGTGAAATGTATTCCAAATTTTCTCTCAGTTGTTCTGCCACTAATGCTGCTGAGGCGGGAGGTCGGTAAAAGGAGCCAACTATTAACCTAGCTCGGTTGTTGAGTGTAACCTCCACCCATAATCATTCACAGGAACTATCCACTTCTACTTCACTACAGGATAGACTACTACTAACAGCGACAAATACGCCACCACCGGTTGCATGCAGTCTATCCTTTCTAAACACTGTCTGTGCCTTTGAAAAAATTTCGGCAGAATTTATCTCTGGCTTCAGCCAGCTTTCTGTACCGATAACGATTTCAGCTTTGGAGCTTTCTATCAGCGCTTGTGTGCTCACCTTGTGTTTTGGTGTGATAGATGTTGTAAATTTAAATGTGTTTCTCTTATTGAAGTTGTGTGCATTTTTTCCTGTTTTTCAGAAAATGTATCCTTGGAACTGCAGCAGTTGCTTTGATGTTCCCCATGATAAAGTTTCTTAGAATCAAAAAACAAATGGATAAGATGGGAAATTGTGTACAATTTTTGAATGGAATTAATCAATGCTTATACTACTTCAGGGTGTTTGGGGATTGCCTAGCAGTTGTCCTATTTAGCAGAAATTTTGCAGACTCTATTTTTTGGTGATCATAACATGATTATATAGTAGGAATTGTACTACTTTAACCTCTTAGAAAATTACCAATAACTAATGGCCACCTTAATGTACCATGATATGTTTTTTTTTTAATTTTTTGACCAGAATTAAAAAATCTGAATCCAAATAGAATAATAAAAAAGACTATTTTATGTGTTTAACAGCAGTGGACATGATGGTAATGCAAAACTGTAAAAATCATGAATGTTGAATTTTCAAAACTGGAAGTTTCCTTTCCATATGGTACAAGACTAGGAAAAAAAATAAAGATGTAGGTAGGTGGCAAGGGTAGTGATGTAAACTGCATTTTCTTAAAGGCTTGTATGAAGAGAGAGGATGATTAGCAGTGTTGGTCTTGCCTTTTATAAATCAGATGTAAATTAAGACTCACAGAATATATTAAGACTCACAGAATATAACTTTTAAATTGGCTAGAATTACTCAAAAAGACACTTCAGTTAGCTAAAGATAGAAAAAATGTAATTACCACACAAAACTGTGAAAGTGATTTGAAAGACACATACAGAAAGATGAAAGTATTTTGAACTTTCAGAAGAAAGCTGCTTCATTTATTAGAAGGAGAGAATGAGTATACTTGATCAGATACTTTGGAAAGGATTAAACAGTGAAGTTACCCAAGATCTTAGGCCAAAATACATAGCAGCATAGGACAAGATACAAGTTAATATCAGAGACCAACAAACTAGATAACATACTCATTCAGAAAGCTGAAATTATTCTGCCTGAGATTGCTAATGTGTCATCAAAATTTCTTATGATTTTATGATAGAACAATATACTATGCAGACCTGCATTTCACTACTTCTTGCCACTTCTTTTGGAAAGCTGAAGAACACAGTTTCCAGCATAAATCCCATGGTTTTTGTACAAAATTCTTGAAGTGTAATATTTATACTTGCTCTGAAAAAGCACATGACATTGTTTTGCTTGTATTCATTGTTACGTTTGCTATTATTTTTGCACACATCTTCATGTAAGGTCCAGAACATCTCTGTGACTTTGTCACTGACTCCAGTTTGTGTACAGTGTACTTTAGGTCACCTGTTAAAAGAACTTCAACTCCCTAGCCTTCTCTTTGTACATTAGGTAGTTTAAATGACAGATTATATGTGTTGAATAATTAGTCTGCGGAATCAACATGGAGGCATTGCTGGCCCTTGGCTATGATGAGGAGGACTGTGAGATAATGCCTACTCTGGGTTTTTAATCTCAGCATCATTCATCCTGATCATCTTCCTGGACTATAGGCACTAGGGCAGTTACACTGGATAGCTCTCCGGTGTCCTTATCAAGTGGAGTACGCTGGCTGTGGGAACCCTGTTACTGGCAAGCACTCATGATATCTGTGGCTTTATCATGGAAGTCAAACTGGAGTGCAAAGTAAACTAAATATTCCACAGTGTATAACAGTTCCCTAACTTATAATTTGTTTCCACAATAACAGCCCATGATCATTACCTGCAATGAATGCAGGTGCTAATCATGCCAATTTTTTTAACATGGTTTAAACAAAGCATGTATGTCCCTCAGTTCAAACTTGTATGAATGGCATTTGCTCTTAAAAATTATCATCATTTTCTATATTGTAAGTGAATTATCAAACTGTTAAAGTAAGATATGAATATAATAGAGGGAAAAATTCCACGTGGGAAAAATATATATAAAAAACAAAGATGCTGTGACTTACTAAACGGGAAAGCGCTGGTAGATAGATACAATAAAAAACACACACACACAAATTTCAAGCTTTTGCAACCCAAGGTTGGTTCGTCAGGAAAGAGGGAAGGAGAGGGAAAGACGAAAGGATGTGGGTTTTAAGGGAGAGGGTAAGGAGTCATTCCAATCCCGGGAGCGGAAAGACTTACCTTTGAGGGATTTTACATATGTCTGCCTGTGTCTGTATGTGTGTGTGTGTGTGTGTGTGTGTGTGTGTGTGTGTGTGTGAGTGAGAGAGAGAGAGAGAGAGAGAGAGAGAGAGAGAGAGCGACAGAGAGAGAGAGAGAGAGAGAGAGAGAGAGTATACCTGTCCTTTTTTCCCTCAAAGGTAAGTCTTTCCACTCCCGGGATTGGAACGACTCCTTACCCTCTCCCTTAAAACCCACATCCTTTCGTCTTTCCCTTTCCTTCCCTCTCTCCTGATGAAGCAACGTTGGGTTGCAAAAGCTTGAAATTTGTGCGTGTGTTTGTGTGTTTTTTTATTGTGTCTATCTACCAGCACTTTCCCGTTTGGTATGTCACAGCATCTTTGTTTTTTATATGTTGTTGTTGTTGTGGTCTTCAGTCCTGAGACTGGTTTGATGCATTTCTCCGTGCTACTCTATCCAGTGCAAGCTTCTTCATCTCCCAGTACCTACTGCAACCTACATCCTTCTGAATCTGTTTAGTGTATTCATCTCTTGGTCTCCCTCTACGATTTTTACCCTCCACGCTGCCCTCCAATACTAAACTGGTGATCACTTGATGCCTCAGAACATGTCCTACCAACCAATCCCTTCTTCTAGTCAAGTTGTGCCACAAACTCCTCTTCTCCCCAATTCTATTCAATACCTCCTCATTAGTTATGTGATCAACCCATCTAATCTTGAGCATTCTTCTGTAGCACCACATTTCGAAAGCTTCTATTCTCTTCTTGTCTAAGCTATTTATCGTCCACGTTTCACTTCCATACATGGCTACACTCCATACAAATACTTTCAAAAACGACTTCCTGACATTTAAATCTATACTCGATGTTCAGAAATTTTTCTTCTTCAGAAACGCTTTCCTTGCCATTGCCAGTCTACATTTTATATCCTCTCTACTTTGACCATCATCAGTTATGTTGCTCCCCAAATAGCAAAACTCCTTTACTACTTTAAGTGTCTCATTTCCTAATCTAATTCCCTCAGCATCACCCAACTTAATTCGACTCCATTCTATTATCCTCGTTTTGCTTTTGTTGATGTTCATCTTATACCCTCCTTTCAAGACACTGTCCATTCCGTTCAACTGCTCTTCCAAGTCCTTTGCTGTCTCTGACAGAATTACAATGTCATTGGCGAACCTCAAAGTTTTTATTTCTTCTCCATGGATTTTAATACCTACTCTGAATTTTTCTTTTGTTTCCTTCACTGCTTGCTCAATATACAGATTGAATAACATCGGAGATAGGCTACAACCCTGTCTCACTCCCTTCCCAACCACTGCTTCCCTTTCATGTCCCTCGACTCTTATAACTGCCATCTGGTTTCTGTACAAATTGTAAATAGCCTTTCACTCCCTGTATTTTACCCCTGCCACCTTTAGAATTTGAAAGAGAGTATTCCAGTCAGCATTGTCAAAAGCTTTGTCTAAGTCTACAAATGCTAGAAATGTAGGTTTGCCTTTCCTCAATCTAGCTTCTAAGATAAGTCGTAGAGTCAGTATTGCCTCACCTGTTTTTTATGTATGTTAAGTATATTTGTTATTCAAGTGAATACATGTTGCAACTGGCCTCTTTCATGTGTTTTACCGTGATTTTTCAGTATGTAAGGCAAAAAGGTAACTGCTTATTGTATAGTGGAGCTATTGCATGGTTGACAGGCACATAAACAAGATTGGAATCATTGCTAAGATTTTGTATGTTCTTTGCTTGGGACATATTGTCCAAAAGCTTTCTGTCTTGTTTATGTGCCTGTTAACTGCTCAATTCTTTGACGTTGTATGTATTGCACCTAGGACTTCCCTGTATCATTGTAGCAGACAAAATATTCTAAAAGAAAGCAATGTTTATTTTCACCATCTCATTCGCATATATGTGTAGTGGAGACTGTGAAAAATCAACTTTTTTGAAATATAGAGTTGTCACCACTCACAATGTAATGTCCATTGTCAGTGTTTGAAAACAATACACAAACAGTTTTTCTATGATTAACATTTATAGTATTTTGCACTGTCAGTTCATCCTTATAAGAACCAGCATCCTTAAAAACTGGAATGAACATTGATGAGAACTGGTTAAATTTGCCTGCAAGTTAATGCAAGTATATTTATATACTCTCCATTACTGCTATTACTATTTCTTTTATACATCTCTTTTGTATTTCAGTGACAAACATATTGAACGAGACCTCTGTAAACAGTGTGAAGAGGTATTTCAATTGGAAGCTCTACAGAAAGATGACAACATAACACCTGAATTGATGATAGAATGTTGCACTCAGTTGCTGAAGAACGTGGATGTCCTTGTACCAGTCCTGAAAGGTGTGCACTTGTGGGTTACAAACTATTATTCAGTTCTCTCTGGTGGAGAAATGTGTATACCCTGGAATTGGAAAATCTGATTTTTTTGTTCATAGAGTTCTTGATTAATGAGAGAAATATCTTAAATATGTGTAGAATGAAGAATGATAATGTTATTTGACAATATGGCTTTACTTAACTCTGTAGCAAGTAAATTATTGTGAACCATATAAATATAATCTGTATAGTATTAAATGAATGCTCAGAATGTGAAAGGAAAGATAAATTGTTACAGAATATGTTTTTGTATCACAATGTACCTGAAAATTAAAATAGTTGTGTATGTTGAACATTTTTTTTCTTCTTATAGAAAAAAAATTTTCTGATAAAATGTCCAGATTATTGTCATATTGCTGAACACAAATTTGCACCATTTTAATTAATTTATTTTCTTGACATTTAGAACCATTTGAAAATATCACCATCTTCCTGCCTCACCGTCCACCATTTTCACCATGCAAATGCGCACACTTTTTAAAAAATTAATTTATTTTTTACAGTGGAAAATCCAGGATGGAATTAACCATCCTATGAAAAGCACAATTGCTATTCACCATATAGTGGAGATGCTGACGCGCAGATCGGCACAAGAAAAAGATTGTCAGAAAATGAGTTTCTGACCAACAAGGCCTTCGTCTGAGATAGAACACACACACACACACACACACACACACACACACAAGACCACACTCTCTGGATGCTGAGGCCACATGCAAAAAGCTGTGCATGATGAGAAATTCAACTGGTTGGTGGGGGTAAGGGAGGCTGGGGCGGGGAGAGGCAGGTATAGCAGAGTAGGGCAGCTAGGTACAGTCGGGAGACTAGATGGAGAGTGTCAGGGGGAGAGGTTTAACAGAAAAAGAGAGATGTAAAAAGACTGTGAGTGCATTGGTGGAATACAGGGCCGTGTAGTGCTGGAATAGGAACAGGGAGGGGGCTAGAGGGTAAGGACAAAGGTTGAGGCTAGGAGTGTTATGGGAATGTAGGATTTACTGCAAGGAGAGTTCCCAACTGCACAATTGAGAACAGCTGGTGTTCTGGGAAGGATCCAGATGGCAGTCATTGAAATGAAGGACATTGTGTTGGGTGGCGTGCTCAGCAATGAGTTGGTCCTGCTGTTTCTTGGCTGCAGTTTGTTGATTATCATTCCTGAGGAGACACCTTGTTAGTTGTTATGCCCTCATAGAGTGCAGCACAGTGGTTGCAATTGGTTTGTAGATCACATGACTGGTTTCACATGTAGCCCTGCCTTTGAAGGGAAGATGATGCTTTGACTGGACTGGAGTAGGTAGTGGTGGGAGGCTATACAGGACAGGTCTTGTATCTAGGTCTATTACAGGGATGTGAGCCATGAGGCAAGAGGTTGGGAGCAGGAGATGTGTAGGAATGGGTGAGGATATTGTGTAGATTCAGTGGGCGGTGGAATACTACTGTGGGGTGGGTGGGAAAGGTGGTTGGTAGGACGTTCCTCATTCGAGGGCATGGCGATAGATAATTGAAACCCTGACAATGTGATTCAGCTCCAGTCCTTAGTGGTACTGAGTCACAAGGGCAATGCTCTTCTGTGGCCAGACAGTGACACTTTAGGAGCAGTTGGGTGATTAGAGAGATAAGGCATGGGAGATCAGTTTTTGTACAAGCTTGGGAGGATAATTATGGTCTGTGAAGGCCTCAGTGAGGCATTCAGTGTATTTTGAGAGGAACTCCTCATCACTACAGATGTGACGGCCATGAGTGGCAAAGCTGTATGGTAGGAACTTCTTGAAATGGAATGGGTGGCAGCCGTCAGAGTGAAGGTACTGCTGGTGGTTAGGTTTGATATAGATGGAGGTACTGATGTAGCCATCTTTGAAATGCAAGCCAACATCGAAGAAGGTGGCTTGATGGGTGGTGAAGCAAATGGGGGAGAAGGCATTGAGGTTCTGGAGGAATGCGGCTAGGGTGTCCTCACCATCAATCCTGATCATGAAGATATCATCAGTGAATCTTAACCAAGTGGGTGGTTTGGGATTCTTGGCAGACCATGAAGGTATGGTCAATGAATTTTAACCAGATGAGGCATTTGGGATTCTGGGCACTTAGGAAGGATTCCTGTAGATGGCCCATGAATAGGTTGGCGTAGGATGGTGCCATGCATTGTCCATAGCTGTACCCCAGATTTGCTTGTAGGTAATGGCTTCAAAGTAGAAATAATTGTGGGTGTGGATATATGGATATAGTTGATCACAGCATTTAGGAAGGAGGATGTAGATTTGGAATCTGTCGAGCATTGGGAAAGCTAGTGTTCAGTACCGAAAAGGCCATGAGCATTAGAGACATTAGTATAAAGGAAGGTGGCATCAATAGTGACGGGCAGAGCACCATTGAGGGGGGGAGGGGAAAAAAGGCACGAACTGTGGAGATTTATTGGTGGAAATGGTTGGTATCTTTTGTATAGGAGGGTAGGGGGTGGATTGCGGGTAATAGGCTGAAGGTATTAGTCTACAAGAGCAGAGATACTCTCAGTGGGGGCACAGTAACTGGTCACAAAGAGGCGTCCTAGGTGATTGAGTTTACGGACTTTAGGAAGCATGTAGAAAGTAGGAGTGCAGGGAGTGGTAGGGGTGAGGAGGTGTGTGGTGTGTTTGTGTGTGTGCGTGTGTGTGTGTGTGTGTGGAATGGGGTCACTGTGGCAGGGTTTGTAAGTGGATAAATTTGACAGCGGGAGGAGTCCTTCCACCAGGTAATACTTGTTGTTCGAACAGTGGAGGAGCCTTCGTTAGCAGGTAAGATTACAAGGTTCTGATCAGTTTTGAGGTGATGGATTGCAGCTCTTTCCACTGATGTAAGGTTAGTTTACGTGTTGAGGCATTTAGGAATCCTGGTGAGGCAAGGTTCAAGGTTAAGAAATTCTGGAATTTTAGGAAGGAGTGATTTGGGGGATAGTTGGGGTGGGTGACAGTTGGATGGAGGAGTGTACTGAATCAGGCAGGTTTCAACATTGGTCATTGGTTGAAACACAGGTAGAAGAGCTACCAGAGTACATTATTACTGTTGTTTTTTAGTGTTGCTACCAGGCCTGGTAGGATAGATAAGGGTCATGAACAGTGTAAGATGTCGAGAAACAATTGTGAAGGACATGGAGATGCCACATACTCATGTTAGACAGTGTTAACACCTGACAGAGCTTGAAAGGGTCCTCATTGTGTCTTTATTTTGCTGGCTGGTTGAATTGCGCAAAAAAAAAAAGCAACTATGGCCTGATGTTGGATTGCATGGGAATGTGGGGACAGGCACATTTGTCGTCAAGTTCTTGGTCACCCACATTTGACTACCACAACCATTTTTCAACAGGATAATGCTTGTGCATGCAGGGCACAGTTCTCTGTGGACTAGTTGTGTAATGTTGAGGTACTCCTGTGGCCAGCAGCCTGATAGAACACATGTGGGAGCAGCTCCATCCCACTGCAAGTATCCAGAATATCAAAGACAAGTAAATGCAGTTGTGGGGCAGCTTGATTCAGGAGAGAATATGACGACTTCATTACACACTTCACAACCAAATTAGTGCATGCATGTAGCCCAGAGAGTGTGCATTGCCACATCGATAAGTGGCCCATACAGTTGGGTTCTCTTTAAATTTGACTCAATAGTGTAATCACTGAAATATCATCATATACCTTCTCACTTAACCTATGAAGTTTAATTTTGTGTCCTTCTTACCTTTTCTTTTTTTCTTTTTTCTTTTTGCTAGGCAGTATAAAATAATGATAGCTATGATGAAGTCAGATTTGTGTAATCTGCATATAGATACAAATAACTGCTCAAATGTTGTAAGATTCTTTGGGCTGTATTTGCTACTGAGGCCCTAATACACTAATCAGCACAATGGTTTACTTAATTCAAGCTTTATGTTGTTTGTGGACTGCATGAAGAATGTGAAGTCAATTAATGTTTGAAACAAATCACTCATGAGCAAGTTTTTGTTTGTCAGAAGGAGAAAGGAGTATAGGAAAACAGTTCTTAATAAAAGGGTATACAATTTTTAGGAAATATATTTATTTCTACAATGTCTGAGAAACTTTAAAAATATAATCTTCACAACATGTAGCAAACAAATTGTCACATACAATACAGTTGAACATGGAGGAACATATGGCCATATTCTGGTATATAACATATGCAGGGGAATTATAGTCTGAAGCTAAGTAAGACACAACATTCAGAAAGGTGATATAATGTACAACATGGACAGCAGATTCACTCAGTTTCTGTGTTCTTAAAATGTAAACAAAAGATATGAAATCAGATGAAGAGTAGAAATGGAAAATATTTTAAGTGCCATTTTTTCACAAAATGATTTTTCAGTGTTAGCATTCTTGGTTATCTGTTACATGTTCCTAGATTTGAGATAGATGCCAAACCATTCAGGGACTTCAGGCCAAACTGTGCTGGAGTTCCTAAGTTTAATACATGTTGTTTCTTCCAAAGAAAAAGAACAGAAAACACCCACTGTTAATAATGCTACTTATTTAGACAAAGTGTCATTACCAGTTTCAAAGTGACAGGTTCACCTTCAGACAGCTGTTCACATTTATATTACATCTGATGTTGTTTACAGTTGTCATCGGAAGAAACAACCAGCAACTAATGTAATATAAACATGAACACTCGTCTGAAGATAGAACTTGTTAGCACTATTTGTGTAAATAAATAGCATTATTAACAATGGTTGGGTGATGTTTTCTTCTTTGCAGGAAGAAACTTGTGCAAACTGTGTTTTGACAGTGAGAATCATTCAGTTTCCTGGTATGGCACTTAAAATGTTCTTAATAAAGTATTATTTTTTAATTTGTCTAATTTTTTGCTGTTATATGATGAACATATAATTTTGATTTATCATAATACCTTATCAGTTATGTACAGAGATACGTTGTTTTTTTCACTCTCCTGGAAAATGTCAGGTTTGACATAACAGTTTCCTTTTCCACTCTTCAATTACAAAAGTGTGTACAGCATTTTTCTCACTCTAATTTGGTGCAGATCTTTGAGAAGAGATGTATGTTTTAAACTAACAGGAAATTTCATCTCTAAAGTTGTTTAGTGCAGCCTAAGAAATGAATTATGAAAAATTAAATATAATGAGATAATCCAAGCAACAGAAATTCATATGTAAAACACACAATGTGGTCACATTGATAACACACAGCTGACTGAACTGACCCTATTTCTGTGAGCATTAAAACAAGTGAAAAACAAAAAATAACTGTACAATTCAGGTACCCAAATCATAATAAAAAGAAAAATAAATCTGTAGAATTACCGTACACTGAAGACACTAATATTTTTTTTTAATTTACTGCTTCATCAGAGAAGATACAAAATTTCATGCAATGAAGAATTTCAAAAATTTAAGTTTGTTTGTAAGCATTAAAACAAGAAATTAATGAATCAACTGCACACAGAAGTATTGAACACAGCCAATGTTCCAAAACACACATAACAGAGGAAATAACATCTTATATTACATTTTATCACAGTACTTCTTTAATATTTACAAACAATTTATATAACATAGTTCAATGTATCCTCAAAACCATGATTGAGGACATGTACAGAAACGTTTGGTTGGTATGCTGAGCTGTCATCAGCAATTATTTTAGAATTGTGTAAGTGATGAAAAGTGCTCTGTCTTCAATCAGTTTTTTATGCACACATGTGAGTAAATTGGATGAAAGTAAAATGAAGAAGACTGAAGATAGAGTATGTCATCTTTCTTACACTGCTCTTTCAGTCAAGGAACTCAATTGAAAAGTGTTCCCAGCTTCTCCTCGTACAGAGCTATAATAAGCATTATTGCACCACCGACAGCAATACCCAAAATATGAATGATAAGATCCTTGATGGTAGGAGGGTCTTCACAGCTGGAATTCATTTCCGGCAACTGCAACAATAAACACACACATTTGTTACACATGAAAGGAGACAGATTTGAAGACAGCATAACCTTACTGTGCAAGAAGTCAGAGATGGTATTTACTTATGATCTCAGTGTAACTGATTATGCACTGCATAAAATGGACACAAAAATTTGGCGGAATACCCAAAGGCACACCGTTAATGGCATTTACTTTCTTGGTGACATGATTTTTTTCGGTCATAATAAGCATGAAAATAGCAGAAGTTGTGAGTGTTAGCAAAACTGTCATGTCCATTGTTCCTTAAATCAAGGCAGTACCACAAAAGTTAACTCTTGTGATATTCATATTTTAGTTTGAGTAGCATGAGAAGGATGTATCCCATAAAAATTATGTAAATTATGTTTCATATTTGATTATGATCTAATACTGTGTGTACTCAAAACCAAACACTGATGATCATTAAAACCTCTTTGTTCAGATGGAAAAATGTTCTTTTTTCGACTGAATAAGTTTATGTCAGAGAATTTAAGTACCTCTCTGTATAACCTATCGTAGTAAGACATGAAACATTGGGCAGAAAATTATACCTAGGACCTCGGCTTTGGACCCAGCAAACCTGTGAAATGCGTCACTATCTTCCTTTAGTCTCACCTGATGATGATCTCAAACATTACAATAGTCAATAATGGGTTGCATAAGTCCAGTCTCCTATATAGGTGTAGTAAGCTCTCCCAGAATTCTCCTGATGCACTAAAGCTTCCAGTTTGCCTTTCCTACTTTTGACACTATGTGCTTGTTACACTTTAACTTGCTTTGCAGCATTACACCTTGGTATTTAATTAATGTGACTGAATCAATCAGCAGATGATTAATGCTGTCTTCAAAGCATTACAGGAATGTTTGTCTTACTTATTTGGACCATCTTACATCTACCCACATATGATGCAAGCTGCCATTCATCATGGCAAATAGAACTTTAGTCAAGTGACCCAGAATCCCCTACAGTCATTCAAAATGACTTTCTCTGTACAGAAAAAAATCATTATTGAACAGACTCATTGTTATTCATCCTATTTGACAAGCTGTTTATCTGTGTGGAGAACAAGAGTGGCACTATCGCACTGGGACAATGCTGACATTACCTTTTGCTCTGAAGAACACGTCCTTTCCAGGAGAATGTACTGGTTTCTATTCATGTAATCAAAAACTCATGGAGCCAGTCACTTTGAGAAGCTGTTCTGTATGCTTGAAGCTTTTATAAAATTGTACTGTGTGATACAGTGTTGAACCCTTTCCAGAAATATGGCATCTCCCCATTGACCTGCATTCATAGTGTGAAGGATGTTTTGTGATGTGTCCAAAAAAAGAGTGTCTTCTGCATGAGCAGTGCTTCCTATATCCATGGTGATTTATCGACAAAAGCTTTTCTCCTCCAGAAAACTCATTCTGTTTAAGATTAGACTATGCTTGAGGATCCTGCAACAAACTGACATTGAGGGTTTTAAATATGTAATTTTTCATACATTCTTCTGATGATATTATATATGGGATAAGCTGTGGTTTTTTTTTCAGCTGCTTGGAACTGTTCACTTCATGGAAGTTTTGTAAGAAATGCAAACTCAGAAAGGGACCAATGCCAAACAGTACTACCATCACAAGACTGAATGTCACTCGATTTGCATTGCGAGCATGGGATGCAGTAAGGAATGTATATAAGTTGAACAGAATGGAGAATCATTCTAATGGCACAGATCACAAATGGGGGAAATTCACTGACGTAAGTAACTACGGCAATGGCCAGTTTGTAATGGCCAGCACCTGGAAATGAGCATATGAGAAATGGTGAAGCTGGTCCACTGTTCATTTGGTATCAAAGCAGGAGAGGTGGGATGAGGGGCAGATCTGATGAAAGAGTACAATGGCAATGCAGGTTCAAGTGTTTTGGAGCTCACAGTTTAGCATATGTTTTTGAACATGGGGTAACCACAGAAGATGACCCCTATGTGTTTGCATGTTGATCCAATGTCATCGTCAGATATGATTGCAATGGGCATTGGATCATGAAGAGTGGACTGTGAATCAATGGAAACATGTTGCCTTGTCAGGTGAATCACGTTTCTTGCTACACAAAGCTAATACTCATGTCTGGATAGGCTATCATCCACCTGAACTGCCACTCAAAAAATGCACCCACCACAGGTGGAGCAGCCCATGGGAGGATATTCACCTGAGCTTCCATGGAACCTGTGGTAGTAATCGAAGGCAACACAATAGCTGTGAACTATATGAACATTACAGCAGACTGTGTGCACTACTAGATGCTCTATACCTTCATTGACGGTGACAGTATCTTCCAGTACAATAACTATCCATGTCACAAGACCAGAATCATGCTACAGTGGTTGGACGGACGTGATAGTGAACTTACACTGATGGCTTGGGCACCAAATTTGCCAGACTTGAGCTTGATGGACGCATGTGGGCCACTATCAGGGCCAGTTTCAGGCCCTCAAACTGTTGGCCTGTTTAATGGGAATTACATGACCTGTGCAGAGACATTTGGTACTGCAAACTTGAGGAAACCTATCAGGGACCTGTAGAATCCATGCCAGCAGAATCGCTTCTGTGTTGTGTTTCAAAAGTGAACAAACATGCTGTTAAGGATATGGTCATAATATGTTGGCTCATCATGTAGCTCTGCTTATAGAAGGTTGCCTATCTGAATTTTAGTACCCCTTTTCTGAACTACAGTTACAACAATCTGTTTCATCAGCATGTTCTGAATACTATTGAACCAAGATGCATCTTTCCTATCCTTAATAAAATTAGTCAGTACACACTTGTCCAGAGTGCAATGTATGATAAGTTAAAACTTTTCCCAGAGATCCTCAGTGTCCATCACATTTGAGCTAAGTGATGCACATTCATTTTTAAGTCAGATGTTAATGCAAGCTTATCTGCTCTGCCAAGTGAAATGAATCTCTCCTAGCTTTCTAAATGGATTTATTGCATTTTTTAATTACTGGAGCTATAAAACTGAAGTTGCCAATCCCTGTATCATTACTGCCACTGCTAAAAATGTAAGGTCTGTTTGTAGTCGCTGGTGCTCAGATGTTTAGGCCGTCTATTTCTTAAAGCCAATATTTGAAGAAAACCTACAAAATTACATTGCAGTTCTAGTTATCATTTCCACTGCTAGTGAATGTGTAGACACCCCAGTCTGTACTCTATAAATTAAAAGACGACAATTCCTCCTCCCCCGCTACCACCACCACCACCACCACCACCACCACTACCACAAACTAGTGATGAATGTAAAGTAACTTTAAAAGTTAAACTATGAAATGACACATGCACAGCTGTGACTTTGACATATTATTATTGTATTATCTTCTGATTGTCAGCTTCATCCTGATGTTTTGTTTCATGGAGTTCTGGAAGAGATGAAATATAGTGAAAAACTGACACTTCAGAATGAATATTCTACTTCGATGGTAAATTGAGAATATTGTATCAATGAAATCTGCTGAAAAGCTTGTGTTTGGAAATGACTTTGGCTTTATTTAAAGCAGATTCATTCATATGGTATAAAATATATATTCAAGATGCTATGCAAATTGGATGTTGAACCATTTACAATCAAGAGTTCTTTCTTTACTGGTGATTCTTTATGTTTCTTGTGAACAAAAGTTGAATGCAAGAAGGCAGTGGTAGTGCCTATAGACTATGACAGGGCATGTTAAATCATAGAATTAGCAGATTATGCCAATCAGAAAAAAACCTATAGAACTGTAAGAAACAATTCAATATTTGTTTCATAACACATACTGTAGTCACTAATTGAACCTGAACTGTATGCTGCCAGTAGAAATAAAAAATTTGTGCTTGAATGGTATTTCTCTATTGTTATGGGGATTAAGTCAAAGAAAAGTGCCAATAATTATTAGTACCTGTCAATATAGGTTCCATACTGTAATCTCTTTGGTATAACATTTTTTCCAGTTTTGAGCCAGGAGAGGATAAAGTACCAAATATGGAGACAAACTGCATGCGATATTCCCACTTTGTAATTTTAATTTTGTTCCTGTAAGAGGCAGAACTCAAGCCCTGCAAAGTTGGTGGTACAATACCACACTTCCTAAAAGAACTGTTTGCTGGACTGGAACTCAAATCTGGACCCTTTGACACATACAAATTAATTCATTAAAGGATATCTCACATTTCAAGACTGGAGTCAAAATGTGATGGAAGACTGTATGAAAAGAACTTAATTTATGGTATTTATGTCCATTTGCTCCACCAGTTGTGTAAGTTTTGCCAAAACAATTATCATTTTTATCATTACAGCCTGCCCCCGTGTTCCTATCAATTTTCTCCTACATTGTTTCTTTCTTTTTTCTAACTGCTGTTTTCAGCTTACTCTAATAGCTTAGGTATCACAGTGCTGTGAAGCATTTACATGGAGTATTATAAATATATTAAAAAACCCTTATGTGTTATTTCTATCTAAGTTACTTCTAAAAGTAATACTTACAAGATCTACTAAAGCTATATACAGGAATGAACCAGCAGTGGCAGAGTATATCCACATGGCAGCATCCTCATATTCACCCACCCAAAGTCCACACGCCATGCCCAAAAAGCTAAGCACTGAAGAAAGAATATTGTAAACCACTGCACGACGAATGCTCATGCCTGACTGCAGTAGCACTGCAAAATCACCTGTAATGAGAAAGACTTTTTGAAGTTAAGCACAATACACTGAAATGACAACACACTAATCAGACAAATATGAACTTTCTATGACAGAAGTTGTACCATGAGAAAGAAATTAAAAGATGCTTAAAGTCATTTAAAATCTCTTTAGAATGTCTCTCTAATTGTTTTATTTTGTAAGCAAATTTTGAGGTTTGATGATTTACAGAAAAGAAAAACTGGAAACTAGTTTCTCAGTTTACAATAACAATACGAGTTTTTCTGTAGGAATATGTTTGCATATTTGCTTGTAGGAGCTTAAGTATACAGCCAGCTTTCATCATCAGTAGAAATAAAGGACTCACCATGCTGTATAGTAACTTAAAAAAGATCAAAAAGAGCTCCGAGGTGTCCCGTAAATTTGTAATAAAGGATGAATCTCTGCAGACAAGCTCAGGAGATGTATATTACCAGGACAGAGTTGAGTACTGCCATTTCTAGCCAAGCTTCAGCTTTGTGCTGCTACAGAACAGTCACAGAGAAAGCAGCTGTGACTACAGTATCATTGATAATGAACTTAAAGCACCATTTGCATTTTAATGAGGGACTCATGCTGTGCATTGCTCATGCCACAGGCTTGCCAACATGTGTTGAAAGCATGTTTTTACGCTTTGCAGAAAACGATAAATAAATTGCCATGGATCTCCTCCACTTAATATGGGAGATAGGACCATTGTAGACTCATGGACAAGTAATTTTTCTCATCTTCAGAGCTTATATGACTCTGCATCCAAGTAGTTACATAAGTGATTCACTGACTAAGTGCATGCGATGATCTTCGAACAGATGTCAACTCACCTTGCCTAGGCTTGAGGATTTAGAGTGTTCCTTAGTCAATTCCCACATAAGTTCAGGAGATGTCAGTCTATCATTAATGATGTCCTCATTCATATATGTGTGTGTGTGTGTGTGTGTGTGTGTGTGTGTGACAAAGGCTTTAATGTCTGAAAGCTATGATTGTGTGAATCTTTTTATTGTGCCTATCGTGACTCAGCATCTCCGCTATATGGTGAGTAGCAACTTTCTTTCTATCGTATTGTTACATTCCATCCTGGATTTTCCATTGTTTGATTAAGAAATTAACTCTGACAGATTTATTCTCTTTCATGTGATGGTTTTCTACTATTTATGTTTCTTATGCAGCTAATATTTCTCCATCATACATTTTTTTTTTTTTAAAGCTTTTGCTTTGCTGTTAATAATTCCAAAAGCTACTGACAAATGTGAACATACTACTACTGACAGAAGTTGAGAAATATCACTACAAACCAATGATGATGCCTGTGATGGCTCAGTTACAGAGGCTCTTACAAATTTATGGATATCACTTTCCTGAAAGAAGAAGGTGAACACTTACCCAATTCGTGAGGCAATTCATGAAAGAAAACAGCTATTGCAGTAGCCAAGCCTGCAGCTGTGCTTCCGGCAAATGCCGTTCCAATGGCAAGACCATCAGTTAGATTGTGTAGTCCGTCACCCACAATCACTACCCATGCTACAGATGAAACATCATGGTCATGGCTGCCAGCTATGCTGGTGGACAGTCCATGGCTGTGAGTGTGCTTTCGGCTGAAGCTGTTTTTTCTCTCTGGGCCCTGCATGATGATGCCAACCTCCAGATTGCTTCCAGTCTCTGCAATGGTCAAAATGTTCTCAGTTACCACTTTTTTATACTTGCTGTATTTCTATCACAGTTACAATTTTTGTGTTTGGTGACCCTGTAATTTTGCGGTGAAGCTTGGTAAGTGCACTCTCCTTTCTCATCTCAAAAGTTTAACTGCATGAAGCAAACATGAAAGACAATTACATTTAATTGTTTTACATAATGAATCTTGGCTTCTCAGACCTTTCGACTTCAACTGAAATGTTTGATTCCGTATAAATTTTGGTGTGACTTAATTTTTTTACTTAAATTATATATATTCAACATTTAAAGATAATTTTGCATGTAATTTATCACCAAAACACTATTTTTCTGATAACTTAATTTTATTTCATATCAGTCCATTTAGCAAAATTGATCTTGAACCGTGAAAATGAGTTACACAACTGTTAAATGAGTCAAAATCCACTTTAAGTGAAACTAATATTATTATGCTTTAGTTTTCTTTAATTTTTCTATCATAATTCAACTGACAGTTGTACGAAGACAGGAAGCTGATAAGTTTGCGTATAATAAAAATTTGCAACCTTTGTTATTAGGCACATAAATCTTCACATAAATAATTATTTACAGGAAAAATTTTATTAATTATACCTGAAAAGTGATTTCAATTAAGATAGTCATAAGAAAATTCATTTGAACTACATCTTGTTCTAGAAGGATGTAGAAGCTATGTACAAAATACTTACAAAAATTTTAGGCACTAAAGCGCCATAACAGTTTCAGTTGTTGTCGAGATTGGTCAATGCAACTATCAAGTTTTTTATGTTGTATTGAAATGTTGCACAATGCACTTACTTAATGAGTGATGTTGTAGAAAGTGTCAAAAATTTATGAATAAATGCTAATGATGTCAAAAAGCAACAATATTCCAGCAAATTTTACTGAAACAAATATCTTGGGCCTACTAAATGACAAGCATAAAAAGGAACCTACACATTAGACAATGAGACAACCATAGCAAGATAAGTAACATTTATCTGCTAATATAATGTTTCCGCACTTACGAAATTATGTAGACATTGACAACACTAGAATAGTTAGTTCAAAGTAGGATAGTTACTTTCTGTACATCTACAAACATTTTTTGATAGTAGGGGATATGTAGCATTATACTTATGAAGCAAAGTTTCAAATTACATTATTGACAGCAAATTTTGTAGTTGATGAAGCCATGACGAGCCAAGGATGCACCTTCCATTTTTTATAGTATCAACTGAAATGGAGAATGGATGGGTTCCTAGAGTACTGCCTGTCAGACTGCTTTCTTATAAGCTCAGTTTATGAATACCGAGTACTGGAGGATAATAATGAAGCAAATCTCACTCACATTCAACAGTCAATATGTCTAAAACATTGACAGGCTGAGAACAAAGCTACATTTACTTTACTGGGAAAGAACATTGGACATTGTCTTTTTGGAATACAACACAAAGGTGTTTGTCCCTGCAGTTTCCATGAGGAATTATCTAGAAACACTTAAAGGTGTTTGTTTCTGCAGTTTCCAGGAGGACTAATCTGAAAATACTTGCAGTGCACAATATCATCATTCAGCAGTTATGGTTTTCAAAACAACATGCTGAGATCTGTAATCGACAACACTATCATTCAGTGCAAAGTTGTACATCTCTCCATTCAAATAAACAACAACTGTGCAGAAAGGTGACTATTATTACATTATTATCTATGTTCATGGTCCCACTGGTCTGAGAGATCTGTTACTTCAGAGAAGTTCATCTTCTATAAAATATTGCTTCAAAGTATATCTCCAGATAGCAGATACCATCAAATCATTGATGCATCAGCAGGGTCATACCCAAGGTGCACACAGAGATGTGCAAAAACTAAGCGGAGAGGGGAAGAGAGGGTTAAAAAATAAAGACGATTTAAGAATTAGCTAGGAGAGGTACGTTCCTCTCTTCTGCCTTTGAGAAGAAGTCTTTCCCTTGGCCTGAGATTGTAAACACACACTCTTGTCATTCCATCCAAGATGCATCATAAAGAAATGACTACTGATGTCGATACTTGACATCGGTCATATGTCAAAAGTGCACTTGGTTCATACTGCTGCCTACACAGTAAGCTCATGTTCAAAAACAGAGTTTTTGCTATTACTTTGCTACAGAATTCAAGAATCTCAAAGGCTGGTGAGGTGATGTTGAACCAAATATGCCATCTGACCGAAGACTTCTGATTTTAGAAGATTTCTGCCATCTAAGGATTGAAGTGAAACTGTTTAACCTAGAGTGCTTTAAAGTATTTAATGGGAATGGGAAAAAGATCACATATGTAACACATCATTTCATCTCACTTTCTTTTATGTCAGGAACACTCTTAATAAGAGCTCAGCGTCTTATTTTGAAACATATACAGGAGATTTTGGTACCAAATGTAGCAGAAAGATTGAGACAGTTAACAAAATAGCGTCCTACAAATTCCAGTAGAAGGAGCTGATGAAGAGCACTGATAAAGCTCCATTTAGATATTTTGAAAGTTTGCCTGGCTACCTTTTCCAAACATTTCAATTTTGTTTTCATTACAGTTGTAATCACATCTCCCATGATAGTGTGTTCCGCGATATAGTTTGTTGGCAGACTGCAGAACAAACGGTGCTCATGGGAAAAGTGGCCTTTTGTGGACGAATGACGTATTTGCTGTACAAGATGACTAAAAAGCAGTTTCTCATCCAGCAACACAAAGCAGCATGTGGTGATTTGCCTAAATTTTTCTAATGTGTGTTTATTGTGTTAGCTTCATTCGTTACTAATTTCTGTATTGTGTGTAATATTAAAACATTTAGTAGAAAATATACACTTCCATGCATGTCTGGACACTGCCTCGCCATTCGTTTAAAAGGGAGAAGGGCCCAGTATAATATTATGAAACATACTGTAATTGTTCCTTGTGATGTATTTGGGTGCAGAGTGAGGACTCTGCTGCTCTCTCATCAGATTACTGACAGACTATATATTTCATTATTTTTCTGTTTGTTTGCAATTCCAATATGCATCTTTCTTTATTCATGACCAAGTTTCAATTTTAAAATGGTTCTACTACTACATTGTTATTTTTTATATTTCATTTTTGATCTGTTAATTGCACTTAATTTTAATTGTATTATAACAACTTCCTGTCCTGGTCTCAAAATTGTTGTGTTAAACTGTTCCATTTTATTGTTGAAGTTTATGTACATTAGAAGTGAACAGTACAATGTCAGCTGCAAAATGCCTGTGATTCAGATATGTGCCGTTAGAATACACTGTCTCATTTACACAGTTTATGTATCCTTTAGAGCTGTTACAAATAGTTCTGATGATATGAAATTTTCTTCTCTGACCCCCTTCATTTATGAATAGCCTGCTATTCTTATAAAGTATAATGGTAATCTATTTTCATTATTATTAATTTTTAAATTTATCATTTAGGATAAGGAAAAGACTTGCCACAATTGGTACTCTTTTATTGGCTGCAGATATTTTTCAATACCTATTTCAGGATTATTTTCAGTACCTATTTCAGGAAATATGGCACTTATAGCCACACATAAACAATGTGTGCTAATGCATAACACATGTGAAACAAGTAGAATACAAAATATGAAGGTCAAAAATGGGTAACAACATCAATATGTGCTAATGAATAACAGACGTTACACAAGTAGAATACAAAATATGGAGGCCAAAAATGGATAACAATATTATTTGACACAGAGGACAATTTGTCTACCGCTAGGGAAAATGGAAACATTTCTAGATGTCTTTCTTACATTCACAGCACTAGATATGCACCTGGTGGTCAAAGTTGGAATTAATTTTTTTCCAGCATAAATCGATTCTGCATTAACTCATTAGAATATATGCACACTCTCACTGCCATACTCTCCCATTCATTTCCCCATCCTATATTCTTTAAGAACTTTATAACAATAATGGAAATTCCTGGTTGGAGCAATATGTAAAATAAGGGAAAGACAACCACTCATCTATAGTGGATTCATGCATTGAGCACAGTAACACACAACAGAAAACAGCATTCACACTTGCTTTCAAGCACTAGCTCTTTTTCCTGATATAGTACACACATTCACACACACAGCCACTCAAATGCATACTCCCATGGCCAAGGGCAGCAAAAGTACACATATTCACTCACACAACCATGGGAGTGTGCATTTGGGTGTCCTTGTGGTTGTGTGTATGAAAGTGTGTACTGTTGCTGGAAAAGAGCTAGTTCTTATTTAAAGCAAATGTGCGTGCTGTTGTCTATTATGTGTTACTGTGCTCCATGCATTGATCTGCTGTAGGTGAGGAGTTGCCCTTTGGTTGCCTTTCCCTTACTTTAAGAATTTTGTTTCTTTTTTTTTATATTTAATGATAACATTTCAGACTCTAATGGATATCATGTCCTCATCAATCTGCCACCTGTTTTACTGATTCATCAATGTTTGTTTATTTTTTCATCTCACCTTGCAAAATGTGCATATAAACTAGTTAATTTTCTCTTGCTTTTATTATCAGAATATTAATTTTGTGACTGTTACTCACTGTAGCTCAATCTTACTCCAATTTCTTAATGTATTGCTCCATTTGTCAGGGATGTGTGTATATATTCCTTCTCCTACCCTTCCTCTTCCCTATTCACCTTACCGAGTAGTTGCAGCCAAAGGTTCCAATAACAGGAAAACCTAACTCCAAAAATTTTTGCAAGGAAGGAAACAAATTGAAAAATTACTTTAGAAATCCAATGTTTGGAATCTGACCACTACACCTGGAAGTATTTATTGTTTTATTTAACTGACAGAAATGGTAAGAGATAAGCAGAATAATGAAACAGCAGGAAGTGAAAAACTGTTAGTATGAACTTTCCCCTTTTTGTATCACAATTGGACTTATTTTCCAGAAAATGTAGAGCAGTGTCATTGGTTGATGGACCTGTTTACACTTGTCACAGGTAATTGAGAGAGACTCAATTAGCAATGGCTAACAAAAAACAAGGTGTTGAATTTGCATTTGGCTTCATGTCTTCTACTTCACTACAGCATTAAGCTGATATTGGAGAAGGTGACATAAAGAAAATATATTCCAAAATTTCTTTACCTCATCCTATTTGTCAACACACACAGAAACATTAAAAAAGTGGTGAAAAATATTCTACAAAAATATGAACTGATCTAAGTTATATTTTCACTATTAACTGAATATTCATCAGTGACATGAGTTAACAGGTTACTGATAGCTTTCACTTGTAAGAGGTCTGTTCAGAAAATCCCGAAACTTTGTCCACAAAATTTTTCTATGGTTACCTTTTACTTTTTGTGCATGGTCTCCTTCAAAATACTCTCCTCCACAATTGATACCCCACTCCCAACACCGTTTCTTCTACCAGAAGCAGTCTTGGTATGCCTCTTGCTGGATTGCGTTAAGCACTGTCTTGAATTTTCTTTTATCTTGTCTATCGCTGCAAATCTTCATCTTTTCAGTGGGGTTTTCAACTTTGGAAAAAAAAGAAAGTTTGCAGGGGTCAGGGTCAGGTCTTGAGGTATGGAAGATGAAGCAGCTCAGTGATTTCATTTTTGTGCAATAATCAAGTACCAACAGGGATGAATTTTCAGGTGCATTTTCATGATGCAAGAGCCATGAATTGTCTTGGTACATTTCAGACAGTTTCCTTTTCATGTTTTCTTGCAGTCATCATAACATGTCCTGATAGTACTATCGATTCACAGTTTGTCCCTGTGTCATGAATTCATAATGAACTAATATTTCAAAGTCAGAGAAAACTATCAGTATTACTTTGACATTTGACCTGACCTGACAAGCTTTTTTGGTCTTGGAGAAATTTTCCTGGCCCATTACAAAGATGGGACCTTGGTCTCAACATCATAGCTGTAGACCCATGTCTCATCACCAGTTACAATTCTCTTAAGTAACATTTTGTTCTTATTTGCGTGATCCAAAAGCCCTTCACGAGTTGTGAGGCGGAGGTCTTTCTGGTCTTGACTCATGAGGCACGGGATGAACTTGGTGGCAGCATGATGCATCACAAGATGCTGTGTCCGGATTTTATGACATGTTCAAATTGGAATGTTACATTCTTCTCCAATCTCTCAGACAGTCAGTCTTTAATTGGAACACACAATTTCATTGATGTCCTTGACATGAGTCATGACTAGACGTTGAAGGGCGTGCTGAATGAGGGTCATCTTTAACTTCTATCTGGCCATTTTTAAAATATGTGAACCACTTGTAACACCAAGTTCAGCTTAAGCATTCATCATCATAGGCTTTCTGTATCGTTTAGAGTGTGTCCATAGAGTTTTTCTTGAGTTTCATGCAAAATTTAATGCAGACATGTTGCTTCTCTAACTCTGCCATCTCTAAATTCGTAAGCTGTGCGACACAATATTCAATTCAATATAACAGTGAACAATAACTAACAGACATATAACAATGAAACTTCCAGCAGCTACACAGTGAACCTAAGCATGTGCAGGGATGCTAACCGCATTTCGCTCCAACTCACCATTGATGCAAAATTATGAATTTTCTAGAATTTTTTGAACAGACCTCATAAACACCATCCTGTATGCCTTAAGTTCTACAATCATAGCTGATGACCATTTAAATGCTGTACAATTTGCAAAACAAGGAAACAGTTCCACAATAGTGAATGCATATTTATCAAATGATGGAAAGGGAAAGACTGCTATCCATAAGTGAACAAAATAAAAATACATGAAATTTTAACTTACCACCAGAATTAATTATTTTCTGCTGCACGTCCAAATCTTTGGTGGCAATTTCTTTCTTGTAGCTGTTTGCTCGCTAAAATTTTAAGTGCAGTGTTAAATCTTTATAATCTGGCATTAAATCACTGAATAATCGTCAAAACATATGTCAGGCAAAATATATTTTTTAATATCTGTCATTCAAAAGACCTACTTACATGTATCCGCAGAACAGTTTCCATGCAGTAGAAAAACATCATGGCTCCAAATACAACTAGACTGTGAAATGCATGAGCCACATGGTCATCACCAACACTTAATGCCTGCAGCAATTGAAGACACTGTTAAATATTGCTCTAATTACCTACTAATGAAGAAAATTGTATGTTTTGAACTACACGGTACATACATGTGGAAGCATGTGTAACAATGCATCACCACAAAGAGTTCCCACTGCTGTTGCAATCAGGAAGCTCAGCACCTGATGATAATATGCCTTGCTTGCTAAAGGCACCACAATGAGTCCTATTATGCCACTCACACTTATAATGGCAATGCTTAAAGTGGCATACAACCATGCTGCAACAAAAATGTATGCATATATGCATATAAGCATCTATCTCCTAAAGTTAACAAACTGCACAAATTGGGTACAGCAGTCTTCCTCAAACACTGCAAATATCAACTTTAAATCAAAATATGCAATAACACATAATACACAAAAATAGAAACTAAACAAAATGTTGAATAAATACAGAAGAAAACACTACTTCCTGCCTCACTTTTACCTTTGTTTCAGAATGAGATTATATTTCAGCAAGTGTGCTAACATCTCAGTATCATCATACTCACTGAAAACTTATGATCTGAAACACTTGAGAATTAAGGTATCTAGTACATTTACCAGTATATAAATTTTATAAAGCATTCATTTACACTTGCATTGAAGGAATATCTTATAATATGGCTTTTTTGCCTCATAACCTTTCTTACATTTTGAATGGTAATTATCAAAAGTGGTCTACATTCTTACAGACTTACTACCCTTTGTGGTAATGTAAATAGTTTGTATATGAGTTAATGTAAGGCTGGTTCAGAAACATATTTCCATGCAAGTGACATGTGATTTGGTGCCCTCCCTTCCACCCTTAGACAGAAGTTGCCTTTCCTTGGGCTGTTAGCCTGACCCTTGAAAATAAAACTAAATGTAGTGTTTGCTAAAATGGGTTGTTTTTTTCTGTTAAAATAAATGCTACAAAGATATTTCTCTGTAACAGGAATATATTTCTAACATTCCAGCACTACATGTTAAAGGAAACAATCTGTGTCTGTTTAAGGTGATTCATAAGCTGTTTGAGAGCTTTTAGTTGAACAGAAAGGACAAGTCTTATTCTATTCTTCTAACTTAAATAAAAATGTGCTTTCTATGAAATGGAGTAGAAAGAATGAAAATATATAATTTGTTATAATTTTTGATTTAGTAATGGAACTCATTAATTCAGTAATTTATGAATTACTTCACTGTCAATTGGAAAAAGTGGAATTCAGAAATGCAAAAACATCACCTAATTTTATGCTTTTGTGTTGAACATGACATACTATTTAACTGCGTTAGTTGTGTGTTATATGTGAAGAAAACTCACTAGGAAGTAGTTAAATTTTACAAAATTTGCCACAAAAGTAGTTGAAAATTTATGAACATGGTCAAAATTTTCAAAGTATGTAACTAAAAAGGAAAACTTGTATGTGACATAAAGGAAAAATATTCTGTTAAAAGAATCATGTATAATTCTGACAGTTCTTCAATATATGGACTAGCAATTTTTCCCTTGGATAAAAATGTTATATCGAAATTTTTCTAGACTTTAGTTAATAAAATCCATCAAAACAGCATCTGATTCTATTGACATCAAGGTATCACTTTCAATGCTAAAGTTTACAGTTCATATGACTATTCTTGAGCAAATTTTGCTCTAAGGTCTTGACTTCAAAAACTCTTCTTCCATATTTAGCTACAGATATAAGCAAAGTCCAGAGGATTTGGAAGATTACAAAAGTATTTGGAAATGTGTCAAACAAATAGCTTTTTGGAATGTGATATAATTACCTTTTTGAAGAGCTTTCAGTAAAAAGAATGTGTGCTTCGATAAGAGTTCATTGTTTGGTGGAATAAGAGCCCTTTGAGGTAGACACTTAATTGATAAATTTACATGTCAAATACATTTGTACTAACTAGGACAGTATTTGATCCTGAAGTCAGTGGTAGGTCATGAACATACATTTGCAGAGTCTTGTTTACTGGTATCAGTTTTTCCTATTAATTATGCTACATCTTTATACAAATTTTGCACTAGAGGAGCTTGATTGCTTGATGCTCTGAAAGGCTGTTGTTGATACCTACACTAGTGTCCAAAATTAAAGCAACAAACCACTATTTGTGCATCCTGTGCCTAATTCACGATATAATTGTACAAACTGTCAATGGATGTCGGTACACTCGTGTTCTCACAGAAGATGGCATTCTGGTCAACGGATAACTTGCCAATGATAACATTAGGCACCTATCAAATGGGTTACTGTTTGCCGGGGTAGTCCCACATCCATCATCATTGTGTACACAGTCACAGTTGGTGCTTTATGGCACAGAGAAGACACCAACCAGGCTCTCTGAAATGGAGAGCCATGAGAAGAATGGAAGCAGGACAGCCGCAAACTGATGTGATGTGATGGCTTAATGAGAATAATTTTGTTGTTTTTTAGATGTGGCAATAGTTTATAAAGCTCTAAAAGGTATGCCGAAGACCAGGGCTAGGCCGACCACGTGTAACATCAGAAAGAGAGAACCATTATTTGGCTGTAAGCACACGATGATACTGCCTTAGCACTGCATGACAACTGGCATCTGACCTCACTGCATCCACTGGATGTGTTGTAGCGAGGCAAAACATGTACAGAAAGCTTCAGCAGAGTGGCTTTTATTGTTGGAGACCTGCTGCATATGTACCTCTGATGTGTCTTCACAGCAGGGAATGTCTAGAATGGAGCCGTCAATGTGCCACCTGGATACTCAAACAGTGGGCCACTGTCCTTTTCACAGATGAGTCCTAAATTTGGCATGGACAGTGATTCTCGGCGGATTCGCATCTGGAGGGAATGTGGAACACAATTTCAGGACCCAGCCAAAGGAAAGAGACTTATATCACGTATGATCCCTAATGGTGTGGGCAGGGATTATGTTGACCACTCAAACTCCTCTTCATGAAATTTTATGATTAAATCAATGAGGTTTAACTGCTTTCAGGCATCATGGTGACATCTTGAGACTTCATGTGCAGTTGTTGCAAGCTGCTGTGGGCCCTGCTAGATGTATTGCTAGATGATAATATTCGACCTCATAGAGCACATGTGGTTGATGTTTTCTTGGAAATTTATGTTATTGCACACATGGCATGGCCTGATCACTCTTGCGATTTGAATCCCATAGAGCACATTTGGGATGCTCTAAGAACATGGGTTGCATCACATCAGCATCCACCAACCACTCTCCAAAACTTGCGAGCAGTGCTGCAGGAAGACAGGGTGTTAATGCCTCAATATAAGATTGATGACATCATTCAGAGCATGCCCCGCCATTTATCAGGCCTGTATTGCTGCCAGAGGTGGTCACACCCCACACTGAGCACATTAACCATTTGTCGGAATATGTGTGTAAATTTGTTAAGTTGGAAAAGATAAAGAACACTTTTGTCTACCATTATGCATGTTGAAGTTGTTTATGTTTTGTATTCTTTATGTTGTTTCTTCTACACCATCACCTGATTATACTGTTTTGTGGCAAAATAAATGTAAACTTACAAAATTTCGGCTTTTTGCTTTAATTTTGGACACCATTGTATGTACATGCACGTGCCAAAACTTCGAGAATAAGGATAAACAGCTTTTAACAATGCAGGGAGATATTACAAAAAGAGGAAGAAGACCCCTGTGATGAATTATCCCCAAGATTTTGCACTCAAATCTGAATCAGACTAATAAAACATTAACAGGAAGAGAGAGAGAGAGAGAGAGAGAGAGAGAGAGAGAGAATGAATCTGACATTAATTCAGCAATACATCTACTCATATACACTAAGGAGCCAAAGAAACTAGTACATTTGCCTAATACTGTGTAGAGCCCCCACGAGCATGCAGAAGTACCACAACACAACATGGCATGGACTCAGCGAATGTCTGAAGTAGTGCTGGAGGGAACTGACACCATGAATCCTGCAGGGCTCTCCATAAATCCATGAGTATGAGGGGATGGAGATCTCTTCTGAACAGCATGTTGCAAGGCATCCCAGATATGCACAATAATGTTCTTGTCTGTGGAGTCTGGTGGCCAGTGGAAGTGTTTAAACTCAGAAGAGGGTTCCTGGAGCCACTCTGTAGCAATTCTGGATGTGTGAGGTGTCGCATTGCCCTGCTGGAATTGCCCTAGTCTGTCTGAATGGACATGAATGGATGCAGGTGATCAGACAGGATGTTTATGTACTTGTCACCTGTCAGAGTCTTATCTAGACATACCAGGGCTTCCATATCACTCTAACTACACATGCCCCACGTCATTACAGAGCCTCCACCACTGTGTACAGTCCCCTGCTGACATGCAGAGTCCATGGATTCATGTGGTTGTTTCCATACCTGTAGATGTCCATTCACTTGATACAATTTGAAAGAGGACTCGTCTGACCAGGCAACATGTTTCCACTCACTCATTAACAGTCCAATGTCATTGCTGATGGGCACAGAGAAGGTGTAAAGCTTTGAGTCATGCAGTCATCAAAGGTACACGAGTGGGCCTTTGGCTTTAAAAGCCCATATCGATGATGTTTCATTGAATGGTTCACATGCTGACACTTGTTGATGGCCCAGCATTTAAATCTGCAGCATTTTGCAAAAGGGTTGCACTTCTATCATGCTGAACAGTTCTCTTCAGTTGTCATCAGTCCCGTCCTGGCAGGATCTTTTTTTGGCCACAACGATGTGGAGAGCTGATGTTATACTGGATTCTTGATATTCGTGGTGCACTTGAGAAATGGTTGTATGGGAAAAACCCCACTTCATCACCACCTTAGGGATGCTGTGTCCCATCATTCATGTGCCGACTATAACACCACATTCAAACTCACTTAAATCTTGTAGCAGCAGTAACAACTGTGCCAGACACTTCCTGGCTTATATAGGCACTGTCGACTGCAGTGCTGTATTCTGCCTGTTTACATTTCTCTATATTCAAATACACATACCTATACCAGTTTCTTTGGCACTTCAGTGTAAACTGACCAATAAACTCTGTAAAGTGCAACTCTGAAGAATTTTTATTGAATTCATTAAAAGGGATTTTAGCAATGTTACCTGTATTAATCACTTGTTACCCAATCAAAATAAAATACTATTTATTTCATTGAAATATATAGATAAACTCCCTCCATTAATGCTATCTGCTACTAAAGTGTATTTTATTTTGCTAATGAAATTTAGTATTTAAAAGCCACATCACACAATCTTACTAGCTGCAGAGTATACAGTAATTTTGCTTAATGTGTTATTTTTGTACAAGATTAATAATATAGTTAGTATGAATGCTTTTCTATTGAAATGTAAAATCGTTATTATATAAATGCAGTGCTGGAGAATACTAAATTATTGACCATACCTATGTAACCTTCCTATTATATGAATGGAAATTATTTATTTCTCTACTTCCCAATTTCAAAACTGTACATAAAAGTAAAGTACTCCTACTACGTGTGCTTATAAAATTTTTGTTTCAACACGGTTTTGGTCATTACTCCTAATGATGAAGGGTAATTATGTAGTAAACAGTTACATTACACACTAGACATATACCTCGTCCAATCACATTAAAGGGATCACCTGTCAAAAGCCTGAATGACCAACTTTTGCAGCATAGATGCTGCAAGTCATGCAGCGAGACAGTTAGTGAGGTTCTGGAATGTACTGACGGGTGTGGAGCCGAGCCACCTCCAGTGCCATGGCCAGCTGCATTAGGTTTCTTGGCTGAGGATCTATGGCTCAAACAGCCCAGCTTAAGTGTCCCACAGATTCTCGACTTGGTTCAAATTCAGGGAGTTTGATGGCCAGGGCAAAACAGTAAACTCATCCAGGTGATTTTTGAATATATATATATATCTCTCTCTCTCTCTCTCTCTCTCTCTCTCTCTCACACACACACACACACACACACACACACACACACACACACACACTGTGAGGTGTGTGAAATGTTGCATTATCTTGCTGGTAGATGCCACGGTGTGGAGGAAAAACAAACTGCATGTAGGGGTGGACATGGGTCTCAAGGATAGATAGATGCACATTTATGTTGATCCACTGTGCCTTTCAGAATGATGAGATCACCTAAGGAATGCCATGAAAACATTCCCCAGTCCATAATGCTCCCCACCCCAGCCTGGATCCCTCTGACAATTGTTTCAGGGTTTCAGGGAATTTACTTTCAGGCAATTCACACTGTACATGCCAACGGCCAACTGTCATCTGAAAAGGCTACCTGTCATCACTCAGTGAACATCCAGTTGTGATAATAGTATGCAAATTCAAGCCTCTGTCACCCATGAACAGCAATCAGCAACGGGTGCATGAACCAGGCACCTGCTACTGAAGCATGTACTCAGCTAAGTTTATTGAATGGTCATTGAGGAGACACTGTCAGTAGCCCCATGGCTCATTTGAGCAGTGAGTTGCTCAGCACTTGCATGTCCATTTGCCCGTGCACACCTCTGCAGCCATCGTTCACCCCTGTAATGTGTGGCCCATGGTGCACCATAGTTTCCACAGTGCTGGTTATTATTATTGCCATTTTTCCATCACAGTATACTTTAACCATAGTGGCACGTGCACAGTTTATAAACTTAGCCATTTCAGAAATGCTTCTTCCTTTTGGCCTGAAAAGCCAATGATCGTGCCCTTTTGAATAACAAATAAATTGCTCCATTTCCACATTACAACAACAGCTGCACTCTTTTCTGCATCCCCGACATACTTTATATGCACTCCACTGCTAGTGCTGCCAGCTGCTGTTAGTGAGTGGTTATTGCACAAGACATTGGCTGTGGTCATACTGATGTGACTAGACTGTATACAAAAGTATCCTAGCTTTAAGAACTAAAGTATCCTAGCTTTAAGAACTATCAGTTTGTTCCTCAGGGAGAAAAGTGTGTCAGGTTTGGAACTGTTTGAAAGGTATAGCATTTCACTCTGTCACCTGGTTGAAAGTGACCACTGATGTGAGGACAAGGGGAGACAAGATGAAGGAAGAGGCAAGGCTTTAGAGAGAGTGAGAGGTCAAAGGTAATATTTTGGTAAGCTGTGTCCCTGCTACATAGGCCAGACAGAATGAGTAAAGGTGGATGGGTGGAGAGGGGAGGGAGGGGGAGAGAGAGAAACTGAATAAACAAGTAAATATAAAAATGCAATAAAAAGAAAAGGGGAGACTGAATGTTAAGGGGGGTTAAGTGCTAGTATAGGAGTATGTTACAAGGCAAGTTCCTGTCTCCTGGGTTCAGGGAAATCGATATTGAGGAGGAGAATCCAAATAGCCTATGTTGTGCAGCACACTTTCAGGTTCCTTGAGTGAATCTGCAACCTATGCCCTCAGAAATTGGTGCAGGGTGCATATAACTGCCATTGGCTAAGAACATGGCTAAGAACATCAATGGTCACAGAAGAATTGTGACATCCAGTACCCATCACCAGCTTCTGAGGGCATAGGTTACAGCTTTACTCAAAAAATCTGGATGCGTGCTGCACCACATAGGCTATTTGGATTCTCCTCCTCAACATGATTTTCCCTGAATGCAGGAGATAGGTACTTGCCTTGCAACTTACTCACATCCTGGCACTTTTGTTTAACCTGCATCAACATTCAGTCTCCCCTTTTCTTTTTATTATATTTTTATATATTTAATTATTTACTCAATTTTCTTGTGTTCCCTCTCTCTCTATCTCTCTCTCTCTCTCTCTCATAACTTTCAACTTGTTTTTTTTTCTGGTATAGGGACCTTTACCTCAAACTGTTACAGAATTTCTCAGACTGAGAAGGATAAATGTACATCACAGAATAGCCCTGTTTATACATACATTTTCAGGTGCCAGTGCCTCTAGCCATCATTGGATGACGTTTCCAGACATGTGTTCCTTTGTAAAACTTGATTTGCTATTTCCCCTCTACAACCTCTAGAAGTGTGTAGCATGAACTGTGAAACATCCCGTATAAGTTGGATGTGTGATGGATTGGAGATTCTGGTCTGCCAGATGCACTTAAGGGGAGTTTTGATGTCAGTTTATCTTAGCCACTTACTTTATGAAATTTTCATTTCTTCTAAATACATGAGGCAACCTCTACCCCAAGCAGGATGATTACCTGAGCAATTTACACAGAAGTCTGGTGTCTAATATGATCTTACTTCATGGCAGCATTTCCCACATATTGTCTTGCCGTTACATTCTATTGCCATGTGACTATCACTGGTATTTGAAGCACTAATTGGATCAAGTACATAAGGTCTTATCTTTAGCTGAATAAATCTGGCCTTGATGTGCAGTATGATATTCAAACTACAAGATAGGATGAAGGCAGAAGTCTGCATCTCAGCGTTCATTCTTTGCATCAAATTTCTAACTTTCATTATGAGTCCCATTTCCTATTCTTTTTGCAGTTCAGCAAATACATAATACCAATGATTTCTCTACAATTTAGGATTCCTTTGCTGAAGTTCAGAATATTTTTTTCTCATGCTATGGCTATGGTATAGCAGTATCAACCTGGAGCATATTGTTGGATAGTCAATAGATTTTACGGCTCTAGTCATAGTTTACAGTGTCCTTTTTTATGTAGAAGCAGGATACCTGGGTGAAACACCCTTCTTTGCTCTTTATACAACCAGATCATTTTGACATAGCTGTGCTCTGTCACAATAAAGAACACTTACTTTTTCTAATACATTTCTATGTTGACTTTTCTGTCAAGGCCTCCTAGTTTTGTGGTGATGATCTATAAACATGACCCAGAAGATACAGAGAGATTTGTTTCTCTTTTTCCTGGCCTTTATCCCACATCTTCATGGGGTTGGTGTGTTAATGTTGATTAGGCAATGCTAGTGGCATAAGTTGGACAGATGCCCTTACTGTCAACACTCCTCCCTTCTCCAGGAAGGAATTTGTGTACTTCATCTGTCTGTGTCTAATGTTATCCCACATTAAAGTGTGAGAACATTTTCAGAATGTTCGCAAAGCAGGACATGGGTACCAGCCCATTGTTAATGCACTTTGATGTGGGAATCCACCTAAAACCCATATCCGGGCTGTCCAGCACATCTGCCCTCATCATTAATCCACATGGCAGATTCGATCTGGGCTGATGTGTCTCGCTGAATCACAAAAGTGGACCATTGGCATGTGACTACCTGGGTGGGGTACCATAGAAAGTTGTGAATTCATGGAACAGCAAGGAATCAATACAGCCCATGCACATAGACACCCACCTGCATGAGAAGCCTTATACAACTGAAATGTGGCAAGTTCAGCAGAAACTGCTCATTAATGAGTGTTTTGTCTAGACAGCTGTCCTTCTTATGTGCATAATGTAGTGGATTTTGGGATTGATATATTTTTAGCAATGATGTTTCATACTGTCTTTATGATCCACGCAGTGAAGCTAAGATGACTCATCTTAGAGAGAGAGAGAGAGAGAGAGAGAGAGAGAGAGAGAGAGGAGGGGGGGGGGGGGGTATAGAACAGGTCAGTGGTTAGATTTATATCATGGAAACGGAAACAATATTGGAAAGCCTCAGAGCCCAACGTTCATCATCATATGCTCACACAATAGACATGACTCTGTCCCTTTAGGGAAAGGATGAGCTGTCTGTAATAAATTTGCAGTTAATGAGATGCGAAACTCTTACGTAACTTCATTTTTTTCTCATGGGAAGGAAGGTAGAGGAGAGGTGAGAGTTTAGTGTCCTTTGATCTATGCAAGGGACTCAGACTTGGCTACTGAAATGAACCATTGCATCAATAAACACATCAAAAAAAAGTTTTGCATCACCTTGGTTCCAAGAGTTTCGGAACTTGTGCAGAAAATTGGAATCGAGGTCAACATAAACATCATTCCCGCTCTTTTTATTGCTCATGAAAACCACACTTAGCATGTTATGCCACCATACAGCGAGACTTTCAGAGTGGTGGTCCAGATTTCTGTACACACTGGTACCTATAATACCTAGTAGTACGTCCTCTTGCACTGATGCATCCCTGTATTCGTCCACAAGTTCATCAAGGCACTGTTGGTCCAGATTGTCCCACTCCTCAATGGCGATTCGGCACAGATCTCTCAGAGTGGTTGGTGGGTTACGTCGTCCATAAACAGCCTTTTTCAATCTATCCCAGGCATGTTCGATAGGGTTCATGTCTGGAGAATGTGCTGGCCACTCTAGTCGAGCGATGTCGTTATCCTGAAGGAAGTCAGTCACGAGATGTGCAGGATGGGGGCGCGAATTGTCAATCACGAAGACGAATGCCTCGCCAATATGCTGCCGATATGGTTGTACTATCGGTCGGAGGATGGCATTCACGTTTTGTACAACCATTACGGCGCCTTCCATGACCATCAGCGGCGTACGTCGGCCCCACATAATGCCATCCCAAAACAGCAGGGAACCTCAACCTTGCTGCACTCGTTGAACAGTACGTCTAAGGCGGTCAGCCTGACTGGCTTGCCTCCACACACGTCTCCAACGATTGTCTGGTTGAAGACATATGCGACACTCGTCGGTGAAGAGAGCGTGATGCCAATCCTGAGCGGTCCATTCGGCATGTTGTTGGGCCCGTCTGTACCACGCTGCATGGAGTCGTGGTTGCAAAGATGGACCTCGCCATGGACGTCGGGAGTGAATTTGCACATCATGCAGCCTACTGCGCACAGTTTGAGTCGTAACACGACGTCCTGTGGCTGCACGGAAAGCGTTATTCACATTATTCAACGCGATGGTGTTGCGATAATCCGTAGGTAGCAGTCATCCACTGCAGTAGTAGCCCTTGGGCGGCCTGAGCGAGGCATGTCATCGACAGTTCCTGTCTCTCTCTCTCTATCTTCTCCATGTCCGAACAACATCCCTTGTTGAGAGCCCTTCCTGGCACAAAGTAACAATGCGTCTAGGCATGGTTGAACTACAGACAACACGAGTCGTGTACCTCCTTCCTGGTGGAATGATTGAAACTGATCGGCTGTCGGACTCCCTCTGTCTAATAGGCGCTGCTCATGCATGGTTGTTTACATCTTTGGGCGGGTTTAGTGATATCTCTGAACAGTCAAAGGGACTGTTTCTGTGATACTATATCCATACTCAACGACTATCTTCAGGAGTTCTGGGAACCAGGGTGATACAAAACTTTTTTTGATGTATGTATAATCTTCTCGTGCTCCTAGCCGCATCAGGTCGTTAAAATCCGAAGAGCTTTCGACGGAGCTCTTCTCAGTTATTGATAAGTGATAAATGACTGCCATGTCGCCGGCGCTGCTTTTTTACTTCTACCACCTCTTTTGGAACACTATCCCAAAATCCCTTCGTCCTCATAATGACAGATATTTCGTCAAATAGAGCTCTGTTTCAATTTTCTAAACTGTGTTCTGCCACGGCTGATTTTTCAGGATAAGCGTAGGTGTGTAACCACCTCTCGTGTTCCATCCCGCGTTGCTCCACAATGCGTACAGTTTACCTACATAGTAACTGCCACAAGGACATGATATTTTGTACACTCTAAGCGTTCTGAGCCCTAGATCGTATTTCACAGGTCTCATGAGCGTCGTATTTTTGTTGGTGAGATGTGTCTCTCCAGGAGCCGGCTAATCTTTCCCTATACTAAGTCACACGAAGGCAAAAACACAAGTTTCTTGTTTTCTTCGGTGGTGTTTTTCCTGCGTGTCTCACCAGAAATGGCCTATGGTACCTGGCAGTGACTGTAACCGTTTTCCCTGAAAACGTTTCAGAGGTGGCTTAGTCCTAGTGACAGATTTTCAGCGTCTGAGACGACTTTAACGTGGTTTTTATGTCGAATGGCGGTGGGTAAGAGCGTGCAGATACCAATCCCTGTGTGTAGGTTTCCTGATTACACTATGGCTGAGGTGTTCATTGATTTTCCGGCGAACGAGGACGTCAATGAAGGGCAATGCACCATCATTCTTTACTTCAAACCTAAACCTAATGTGGTCGTGAATGTCGTTCAGGTGTTCTTAGAATTCTCGCAGT
Organism: Schistocerca americana; assembly: GCF_021461395.2. Classification (NCBI taxonomy): domain Eukaryota; kingdom Metazoa; phylum Arthropoda; class Insecta; order Orthoptera; family Acrididae; genus Schistocerca; species Schistocerca americana. Next base: position 432,351,996 of record NC_060120.1, on the reverse strand, counting down.
TTTTCATGTCCATGGGCCCAGATGATGAAAGTGTTTCGACGTAACGATAAAAGCAACTTGACTAATCTGGAGCTGCATCCAAAGCGACGTCTTCACATTTTTCCATAAAAAGGTTAGCTGGAGATGAAGCTAACGGGCTTCTCATCGCCATACCGTCAAGATGGTCGAAATACTGGCCACCAATAGGAAATACTGTGACGTCAAAGTTGGACTATCAAATCACTGGGAGAGGAGACCTATGTAGATTTTGACATGAACACGCGTAAATAGGGAGACCACATCAAAACTGATCATTATATCACCTTGACATCGCGAGGATGAAGCGGGCGCGACGGACGCGGGACGGGAACACTACATTTGGCGAGGAAGAGCACCAGTGACGTCACAGCCGGCAGCCCGTCTATATAATAATGGCGAAGCCGCGGCGACACGGCAGTCCATTTACCGCTTGAAGATAGCCGAGAAGAGCTCGGTCGAAAGCTCGTAGGATTTTTACCACCTGCCACAGCTGGAAGCTCGTAAAGATTTTATTAACTCTTATCGGTGCGAGATCATGCATTCATAAAACCATTGTACTATTTGTCTGAACCTATTTACAAAAACAGTGGGAAACACAAGCGAAAATGACCAGACAGCAGTTCTAACCTGCTTCTCTCAAATACGAGTACAATGATTTAACAAGCCTGCCACGTGACAGCGAGCTGGTTAGCGGAATTGTTAGCATACTGGACTCACATTCGGGAGGACGACGGTTCAAATCTGCGTCCGGTTACCCTGAATTAGGTTTTCCGTGATTTCTCTACATGCTTAAGGCGTGAACAGTTTTTAAGTAAGACACTACCAATTCTCTTACTTGTTGCTGCATTTGGTATGGGTGTATTCCGTAAACACCTGATAGGTGAAATGTTGTTGTTGTGGTCTTCAGTCCAGAGGCTGGTTTGATGCAGCTCTCCATGCTACTCTATCCTGTGCACGCTTCTCCATCTCCCAGTACCTGCTGCAACCTACATCCTTCTGAACCTGTTTAGTGTATTTATCTCTTAGTCTCCCTCTACGATTTCTGCCCTCCAATACTAAATTGGTGATCCCTTGATGCCTTAGCATATGCCCTTCTTATAGTCAAGTTGTGCCACAAATTTCTCTTCTCTCCAATTTATTCAATACCTCCTCATTAGTTATGTGATCTACCCATCTAATCTTGAGCATTCTTCTGTAGCACCACATTTCGAAAGCTTCTATTCTCTTCTTGTCTAAACTATTTATCGTCCACGTTTCACTTCCATACATGGCTACACTCCATACAAATACTTTCAAAAACGGCTTCCTGATATTTAAGTCTATACTCGATGTTAAGAAATTTTTCTTCTTCAGAAACGCTTTCCTTGCCATTGCCAGTGTACATTTTATATCCTCTCTACTTCGACCATCATCAGTTATTTTGCTCCCCAAATAGCAAAACTCATTTACTACTTTAAGCGTCTCATTTTCTAATCTAATTCCCGCAGCATCATCCGATTTAATTCGACTACATTCCATTAGCCTTGTTTTGCTTTTGTTGATGTTCATCTTATATTCTCTTTTCAAGACACTGTCCATTTCGTTCAGCTGCTCTTCCAGGTCCTTTGCTGTCTCTGACAGAATTACAACCTCAAAGTTTTTATTTCTTCTCCATGGATTTTAATTCCTACTCCGAATTTTTTCTTTTGTTTCCTTTTTTGCTTGCTCAATATATAGATTAAATAACATCGGAGATAGGCTACAACACTGACTCATTCCCTTCTCAACCACTGCTTCCCTTTCATGCCCCTCGACTCTTTACAACTACCATCTGGCTTCTGTACAAATTGTAAACAGCCTTTCGCTCACTGTATTTTACCCGTGCCGCCTTCAGAATCTGAAAGAGAGTATTCCAGTCAACATTGTCAAAAGCTTTCTCTAAGTCTACAAATGCTAGAAACGTAGGGTCAGTATTGCCTGACATGGTCAAACATTTCTACGGAATCCAAACTGATCTTCCCCGAGGTCGGCTTCTACCAGTTTTTCCATTCGTCTGTAAAGAATTCGTGTTAGTATTTTGCAGCCGTGGCTTATTAAACTGATAGTTCGGTAATTTTCACATCTGTCAACACCTGCTTTCTTTGTGACTGGAATTATTATATTCTTCTTGAAGTCTGAGTTATTTCGCCTGTCTCATACATTTTGATCACTAGATGGTAGAAATTTGTTAGGCCTGTGTTTCCCAAGGCTGTCAGTTGTTCTAATGGAATGTTGTCTACTCCCGGGGCCTTGTTTCGACTTAGGTCTTTCAGTGCTCTGTCAAACTCTTCACTCAGTATTGTATCTCCCATTTCGTCTTCATCTACATTCTCTTCCATTTCCAGAATATTGTCCTCAAGTACGTCGCTCTTGTATAGACTCCTTCCACCTTTCTGCTTTCCCTTCTTTGCTGAGAACTGGGTTTCCATCTGAGCTCTTGATATTCATATGAGTGGTTCTCTTTTCTCCAAAGGTCTCTTTTTATTTTTCCTGTAGGCAGTACCTATCTTACCCCTAGTGATATGCGCCTCTACATCGTTACATTTGTCCTCTAGCCATCCCTGCTTCGCCATTTTGCACTTCCTGTCGATCTCATTTTTGAGATGTTTGTATTCCTTTTTGTCTGCTTCATTTACTGCATTTTTATATTTTCTCCTTTCACCAATTAAATTCAATATCTCTTCTGTTATCCAAGGATTTCTATGAGCCCTCGTCTTTTTACCTACTTGATCCTCTGTTTCCTTCACTATTTCATCTCTCAATGCTACCCATTCTTCTACTACTGTATTTCTTTCCCCCATTCCAGTCAATCGTTCCCTTATGCTCTCCCTGAAGCTCTCTACAACCTCTGCTTCTTTCACTTTATCCAGGTCCCATCTCCTCAAATTCGTACCTTTTTGCAGTTTCTTCAGTTTTAATCTACAGTTCATAACCAATAGATTGTGGTCAGAGTCCACATCAGCCCCTGTCTTACCATTATATAATCTATCTGAAACCTTCCAGTATCTCCAGGCTTCTTCCATGTATACAACCTTCTTTTATGATTCTTGAACCAATTGTTAGCTATGATTAAGTTATGCTCTGTGCGAAATTCTACCAGGCGGTTTCCTCTTTCATTCCTTACTCCCATTCCATATTCACCTACTACGTTTCCTTCTCTTCCTCTTTCTACTATCGAGTTCCAGTCACCCATGACTATTAAATTTTCGTCTCCCTTCACTATCTGAATAATTTCATTTATCTCATCTTACATTTCATCAATCACTTCGTCATCTGCGGAGCTAGTTGGCATATACACTTGTACTACTGTGGCAGGCGTAGTCTTCGTATCTATCTTGGCCAAAATAATGTGTTCACTATGCTGTTTATAGTAGCTTACCCAAATCCCTATTTTCCTATTCATTATTAAACCTACTCCTGCGTTACCCCTATTTGATTTTGTATTTATAACCCTGTATTCACCTGACCAGAAGTCTTGTTCCTCCTGCCACCGAACTTCACTAATTCCCACTATATCTAACTTTAACCTATCCATTTCCCTTTTTAAATTTTCTATGCTACCTGCCCGATTAAGGGATCTGACATTCCATGCTCCGATCCGTAGAACGCCAGTTTTCTTTCTGCTGATAACAACGTCCTCCTGAGTAGTCCCCGCCCGGAGATCCGAATGGGGGACTATTTTACCTCCGGAATATTTTGCCCAAGGTGACGCCATCATCATTTAACCATACAGTAAAGCTGCATGCCCTCGGTAAAAATTACGGCTGTAGTTTTCCCTTGCTTTCAGCCGTTCGCAGTACCAGCACAGCAAGGCCGTTTTGGCTAGTGTTACAAGGCCAGATCAGTCAATCATCCAGACTGCTGCCCCTGCAGCTTCTGAAAAGGCTGCTGCCCCTCTTCAGGAACGACACATTTGTCTGGCCTCTCAACAGACACCCCTCCGTTGTGGTTGCACCTACGGTACGGCTATCTGTATCGCTGAGGCACGCAAGGCTCCCCACCAACGGCAAGATCCATCGTTCATGTGAGGTGAGGGGGGGGGGGGGGTTGGGGGGGATAGGAGAAATAAGTTTAATAATTAACTTTGGAGATCGTACCATTTTCGTTTGTTTTACTTGCACAGTCTACTGTGGTAGGATACTTTGTTAGGAAACAGAGACATATAAGGAACTAGAGTTCTTTTGGCAGGTCAGTAGGCTTCATCACCATTACAACGTGTTTTTGTCCGTATCGAGGCAGTGTGCCACAAAAATACTGCAGCACATGGTTTAAAAATAACCACACAGGATAAAAAATTAGTCACCCTCAGGAGGCTTCGCGCTAATGCCGCGTTGATTTGATAGTGGCCTCAGTTTGCCCAGAAGATGAGTCGATAAGTTTCTTCTGATATGCTATACCCAGTAGAAGCCACTCATTAATGATTAGATCAGGTAGAGCCTCCAGACTGTGGGAATGATGGTTACTACATTTCACCCGCTGTTCCAAATAACCGAGATATTTTCTACGCAATTAATACAGGGCGATTTAGCAGGCCATTTGAGAAGTGACAGGGTGCACTACTGACTGTCATACCATGAGCGTATGCGTGCAGCCCTGTGATCACGGCTGATATCTCTAGAGAGGGATGTGTTGATACCATACTTATCATGAAACTGCAGAAGAAAAGGGCAACACTTGGTCTCCAATACCACTGAAATAAACATCTCGGTTCACGTTCAATGCAAACAGAACACGTGGGCCCAGGACATGTCACGAAAAATACCCACACAATCGTCACAGAACCACCTCTGGGTGAAACTACACCTCGCACACCCAGCGGCTTAAAAACCTCATTGGGTCATCGAGTCACTCTTCACCTTTCATCATTTGAGAATAACCAAAACAGTGTCTCCTGTGTCCGCACTAGACGCTTCCAGTCAGCTCCTATTAAGTACGTGTGTTGTTTGGTTACTGAAGATGTGCCGCTTTATGTGCTGCTGTGCGTAACTGCCTTTTGCGAGATACTCGGCTCCAAATGTCCATTGCACGCAGTTTCCTTCGCAATCTTCACTTACAAGGGAACCTCCCCATCGCACCCCCCTCAGATTTAGTTATAAGTTGGCACAGAGGATAGGCCTTGAAAAACTGAACACAGATCAATTGAAAAAACAGGAAGAAGTTGTGTGGAACTGTGAAAAAATAAGCAAAATATACAAACTGAGTAGTTCATGGGAAGATAGGCAACATCACGGACAGTGAGACCGCAGGAGCGCCGTGGTCTCGTGGTAACGTGAGCAGCTGCGGAACGAAAGGTCCTTGGTTCAAATCTTCCATCAAGTGAAAAGTTTAATTTTTTATTTTCAGTTTATGTGACAAACTCTTATGTTTTCATCACTTTTTTGGGAGTGATTATCATATCCACAAGAAAACCTAAATCGGGCAAGGTAGAAGAATCGCCAAGTGTACAAGTTAGGTGGGTCGACAACATATTCCTGTCATGTGGTGCACATGCCGTCACCAGTGTCGTATAGAATATATCAGATGTGTTTTCCTGTGAAGGAATCGGTTGACCTATGACCTTGCGATCAAATGTTTTCGGTTCCCATTGGAGAGGCACGTGCTTTCGTCTACTAATCGCACGGTTTTGCGATGCGGTCGCAAAACACAGACACTAAACTTATTACAGTGAACAGAGACGTCAATGAACGAACGGACAGATAATAACTATGCAAAAATAAATAAAGTAAAATTTTCACTCCAGGGAAGACTTGAACCAAGGACCTCTCGTTCTGTAGCTGCTCACGCTACCACGGGACCACGGCGCTCCTGAGCTCACATCGTGCATGATGTTGCCTATGTGGCCCACGGACTACTCAGTTTGTATATTTTGCTTATTTTTTCACAGTTCCACACAACTTCTTCCTGTTTTCTCAGTTGATCTGTGTTCAGTTTATCAAGGCCTATCCACTGTGCCAACTTATAACTAAATCTGAGGGGGGTGCGATGGGGAGGTTCCCTTGTTAGAAACTGTTGAAGATGGACCTGCATTCATTGACATCAGCAGTTGCCTGTCTGGTTTGAAGCCAATCCTCAGTTAAAAGGTGTGAAACTCTTCTCCAGTAGCTGTCCGATTAGGATCTTTTTGTGATTACTCTTCTTACTCCGCGTTATGTACCTGCGAGTAGTGCAGCGCTGCTGTAGAAACGATGGACAGCCCGTGCTGACACACCATGTAACAACTTTGTTCATTCACGGTGCGAACAATTGCACAGCCCAACACAGTACTATATTTCGATCATGTCTCCACATAGGGGCGGTTCGGAACCTTTTCCCCACACAAGTGACGTATCATTTAGCATCCTCCAGCCCCTCCCCCAACCTTCTGTACGGCATTTTTTTACCTGCCATTTTCTGGACTCTTGGTGAGACCCTTAAAAATAAATGTAAATTCAGTGATCGTGATTTGGTTCTTTTCTTTTAAAATAAGTGCTACATGGGCATTCATCTGGAACAGAAATAAATTTCTAAATCTTGTTCCTGTGCTTAAGCAATGTAATTCATTTTCAGTCCAGATAATTCCTGAGATCTTTAAAAGCTTTTAGTGAAAGCAGAAGTAAAAACGTTATGGAAAACATGGGTCTGCAAACAAACCATTTAGGAGGTAACTGCGAATGTGTGGTTATGAGCTGCCACTGGCTTCAGTAAAAAAATATTGTCTTAATTAGTGTGTGTGAAATCTTATGGGACTTAACTGCTAAGGTCATCAGTCCCTAAGCTTACACAATACTTAACCTAAATTATCCTAAGGACAAACACACACACCCACACCCGAGGGAGGACTCGAACCTCCGCCGGGACCAGTCTTAATTAGTGCGGAAATTTGTGGTAAGTTCCTATGGGATAAAACTGCTGACGTCATCGGTCCCTAGGCTTACACATTACTTAATCTAATTTAAACTAACTTACGCTATGGATAATACACACACTCATGCCCGAGGGAGGACTCGAACCTCCGACGGGGTTAGCAGCGCGAACCGTAACAAGGCGCCCTAGACCGCGTCGCTACCCTCGCGGCTCTTAATTAGTACGAACGTATTTGGAAGTGTACATTAAATTGAGCATGTAACATGCTGAAGTAGTATTTTACTGCTTTCAAATTTGTACAGTAGTGGAAATCTGCACTGCTCTTAATTACACTCCTGGAAATGGAAAAAAGAACACATTGACACCGGTGTGTCAGACCCACCATACTTGCTCCGGACACTGCGAGAGGGCTGTACAAGCAATGATCACACGCACGGCACAGCGGACACACCAGGAACCGCGGTGTTGGCCGTCGAATGGCGCTAGCTGCGCAGCATTTGTGCACCGCCGCCGTCAGTGTCAGCCAGTTTGCCGTGGCATACGGAGCTCCATCGCAGTCTTTAACACTGGTAGCATGCCGCGACAACGTGGACGTGAACCGTATGTGCAGTTGACGGACTTTGAGCGAGGGCGTATAGTGGGCATGCGGGAGGCCGGGTGGACGTACCGCCGAATTGCTCAACACGTGGGGCGTGAGGTCTCCACAGTACATCGATGTTGTCGCCAGTGGTCGGCGGAAGGTGCACGTGCCCGTCGACCTGGGACCGGACCGCAGCGACGCACGGATGCACGCCAAGACCGTAGGATCCTACGCAGTGCCGTAGGGGACCGCACCGCCACTTCCCAGCAAATTAGGGACACTGTTGCTCCTGGGGTATCGGCGAGGACCATTCGCAACCGTCTCCATGAAGCTGGGCTACGGTCCCGCACACCGTTAGGCCGTCTTCCGCTCACGCCCCAACATCGTGCAGCCCGCCTCCAGTGGTGTCGCGACAGGCGTGAATGGAGGGACGAATGGAGACGTGTCGTCTTCAGCGATGAGAGTCGCTTCTGCCTTGGTGCCAATGATGGTCGTATGCGTGTTTGGCGCCGTGCAGGTGAGCGCCACAATCAGGACTGCATACGGCCGAGTCACACAGGGCCAACACCCGGCATCATGGTGTGGGGAGCGATCTCCTACACTGGCCGTACACCACTGGTGATCGTCGAGGGGACACTGAATAGTGCACGGTACATCCAAACCGTCATCGAACCCATCGTTCTACCATTCCTAGACCGGCAAGGGAACTTGCTGTTCCAACAGGACAATGCACGTCCGCATGTATCCCGTGCCACCCAACGTGCTCTAGAAGGTGTAAGTCAACTACCCTGGCCAGCAAGATCTCCGGATCTGTCCCCCATTGAGCATGTTTGGGACTGGATGAAGCGTCGTCTCACGCGGTCTGCACGTCCAGCACGAACGCTGGTCCAACTGAGGCGCCAGGTGTAAATGGCATGGCAAGCCGTTCCACAGGACTACATCCAGCATCTCTACGATCGTCTCCGTGGGAGAATAGCAGCCTGCATTGCTGCGAAAGGTGGATATACACTGTACTAGTGCCGACATTGTGCATGCTCTGTTGCCTGTGTCTATGTGCCTGTGGTTCTGTCAGTGTGATCATGTGATGTATCAGACCCCAGGAATGTGTCAATAAAGTTTCCCCTTCCTGGGACAATGAATTCACGGTGTTCTTATTTCAATTTCCAGGAGTGTAGTACGAATGTATTTGGAAGTGTACATTAAACTGAGCATGTAACATGCTGAAGTAGTATTTTACTGCTGTCAGATTTGTACAGTAGTGGAAATCAGAATAAAGGCATGGATATTTGTAGGAAAATTAACATTGTCGGTTGGAATAGTTGTCGAATAATGTGAGATCCAGTAAACATATAAGTGCAGTCAAATGGTGTCGCATTTGATGTCAGTAGTACGGTATATACTAAGACATTTGATGTCAGTAGTAGGGTATATACTAAGACATCGACGATTCAGGTGGTGGAGGGTGGAACTCAGTAAAAAGGCAGTTGGCTCTGCGCAGTTTTAGTGTGTGCGTACGTGCGTTTACTGCAGACAGGAGACAGACACCGTGATAGTGTGTGTTGTCTGCGTAAACCACGATTGTGACAATGGCACGTGAAATACAGCCATTATGTAATGAAAAAGCAAAAACTGGTGTGTACAAGAAAATGGGTCTCTCTAATCGTAAAATCGCCAAGAAGTTGAACTGTTCAACTACAGTGACTGATAATTTCGTAAGACTGGGCGCATGATGTGGACAGAATGGAAAATATGGACAAAGCAGAAAATTATCTGTGGCATTGAAACGGTTACTTTTGCGCAAAGCAAGGGCCTCAAACAGTTATTCTTCTCAACTACTGTATTGTATTGCATTTCTTGTTAACCGTCCTAGGCCATGGGTGAAATCTGATGGCGTGTGTGAATTCCTAAGGGACCAAACTGCTGAGATCTTCGGTCCCTAGAATTACACACTACTTAAACTAACTTACGCTAAGAACAACACACACACCCATGCCCGAGGGAGGACTCGAACTTCCGGCGGGAGGGGCCGCTCAGTCCGTGACATGGCACGTCTAACTGCGCGGCTCCTACGCGCGGCGGTGAAATCTGAGCCCAGTTAGATGGGGACTAAGGAAAATTAACAAATGGTTCAAATGGCTCTGAGTACTATGGGACTTAACATCTGAGGTCATCAGTCCCCTAGAACTTAGAACTACTTAAACCTAACTAACCTAAGGACATCACACACATCCATGCCCGAGGCAGGATTCGAACCTGCGACCGTGGCGGTCGCGCGGTTCCGGATTGAAGCGCCTAGAACCGCTCGGTCACAGCGGTCGGCGAAAATTAACATTTCAAACATATTTACACTTGATAGGACAATATTTTATACCGAAGTCAGTGGTACCGCCGGCCGTTGTAGCCGAGCGGTTCTAGGCGCTTGAGTCCGGAACCACGCTGCTGCTACGGTCGCAGGTTCGAATCCTGCCACGGGCATGGGTGTGTGTGATGTTCTTAGCTTAGCTGGGTTTAAGTAGTTCTAAGTCTAGGGGACTGATGACCTCAGATGTTAAGTCCCATAGTGCTTAGAGCCATTTGAACCATTCAGTGGTGCCTCATAACCACACATTCCCAACTATCCTACAGGAGACTCGTTTTAAAGCCATGACTACTGGTTTTTTTTAATTCTCATATCGTGTACTCTCATCTTTGTCATTTTTTGCCTTTAATAACTGTGATACACCCCATATACAAATTTTCCACTTGGTAAAGAGCCTATACATACAGGGTGTTCGGAAATTCCCGTTACAAACTTGCAGAACTTGTAGATATATAGGGTGATTCCGCGATGATGCTACAAACATTGGAGAAGGATAAATGTATCAGTTTGAGGTCTTAGGAACAACAGTACCAGTATATGTATTCCACTGTCAGAGGTATCAGAAAGGTTTCTCGTTTACAATTTCCGACTCGTTCGTTCCCGGTGCAGAGGCTCTTACCTCAAATTGATAAATTTATCCTCCTCCATCATCCTTGAAAGTTCGTTACATCATCGCGGAATCACCCTGTGCATACATACATTTTCAGGCGTCGGCGCCTACAACTTTCACGCTCTGTGGCGTCATTGGAAGACGTTTGCAGACATGGGTTCCTATTCAAAAATGTTATGTACTCATTCTCCTCTGCACTTCCTAGAAGTTTGTAACGGTAATTTACGAACACCTTGAGTAGGTTGGGCGCATCTGACGTTCCTATGCGTTTGGCGCTGGGCCTTGAACGGGCCCTATCTGCATGTCGACGTATGACTCCATACAAACAAACGCACACGCACATACATAGGCGTGCGCGCGTGCTCGCTCGTATCCACAGCCATGACTTCGCCAGCGATGGAGGGTCACGTGTCTGCAGTATACAGGTACAGAAGTGCTACACTGCTCCACAGTGACTGGAGTGCTCTCATAGGAGGTGACTAATGGTTTGTCTGGTGAGCTCGTAAGTCTAAGAGCTTCTGACGACGGACGTACCACGTTCAGAGTGCATGCGTTGCTTCTGTAGATAAATATTTGTCCATTATAATTATCCGGGCTGTTGTGCCGTGGTTGGTTGATGAATTCTGTGTTAATTCCCAACGTTTCGCCTTCGTCTGCGGAGGACATCTTCAAGGGGGTCTGTAGCTCGATGGAAGGTCCAACACACCCACTGACTCGCTACCGACTGCCGCTAAATTCCGTGTCCGCGCGTTCCCGAGCCGAGGCGTGACGTCACGTGTTTTGAAAACGTCAGTGCCATCACCCAGTAGTGGACGGGTGGTACACATCTTCTTCAACACCGGCATCCATATACCGTTTAATTTCACGCCCTCCTCCTTTCGACTGAAATTATTAGGGCGTTTGGCGATTTCGATTGGCTCCCTGTAGAGCCTTTCGTAATATCCGCTTGTGCCCGCTAGTACTTGCGTCTCCTCGAAACGAATATTGTGGTTCCCGGGCTGGAAAGCATGCTCCGCAACAGGTGATCGTTCCGTTTCTCCTCTTCTACAATTTCCCTTGTGCTCTTCCAAACGTTTTGAAACAGTTCTTTTAGTGGTACCCACATAAACATCTCCACAGCTGCATGGGACCCTATACACTCCTGCTTTTTCCAATGGTTTGCGAGCATCCTTGGCAGGCTTAAGGTATCCCTGTATCTTCCTGGTGGGCTTGTAAATTACGGTAATATTCCGCTTCGTCAAGATCCTCCCTATTCTTTCCGTTACATTTTTAACAAACGGCAGGAAAACCTTAGTTTTTGCAGTAGCCTGTACGTCACTATGATTTCTGCGTGGCTGTCTCAACAGCCCGGATAATTATAATGGACATGCCATTTCCGGCCGTGAAAGTCTACATTTTAGTATTAGATAAATAGTTACAAGAAATTCGAAGCTGGTTACTGCTTGTTAGGTTAAATTTGGTAAATTAGCTGTAGGCTGGGGTACGCACCGGCCGCCGTGGCACCGACGACGTCCTGGTGGACGTGGCTCTCGGCGGTGGCGCTGGCGGCAGCGTAGCAGGCGCGCTGGTCGATCTCGTAGACGATGGCGGGGCAGAGGTGCAGGAAGACGGGCTGCGAGATGAGCACGTCGTGGTGCGTGGGCAGCCCGTGCGAGCGCAGCAGCTCCTGCGCCGACAGGCAGGGGCCCGGCAGCGCCCCCGGCGGCGTCTCTGCGGGCAGCCCACACCAAGCCACTCAGGCCGGGCCACTCACTGCTGGCACGTCATCTGCACGACCACGCGACGGCCAAAGAAGCGCACCGAGTCTTACAGGAGTATTTAACCTGCGCTCTGTGATACGCGAAGACCTCGAGCTGGTTCGTTTTTGGAGCAACTACCAACGCCGGCCATCCTAAAAATCGAGCTGTTATTGGATGCATCAAAGTTAGTCAGAAAGAAGATGCTGTGATGTGCAAATGATTAGCTTTTCAGAGCATTCACACAAGGTTGGCGCCGGTGACGACACCTACAATGTGCTGACATGAGGAAAGTTTACAACCGATTTCTCATACACAAGCAGCAGTTGACCGGTGTTGCCTGGTGAAACGTTGTTGTGATGCCTCGTATAAGGAGAAGAAATGCGTACCATCACGTTTCCGACTTTGATGAAGGTCGGTGTAGCCTATCGCGATTGCGGTTTATCGTATCGCGACATTGCTGCGCGCGTTGGTCGAGATCCAATGACTGTTAGCAGAATATGGAATCGGTGGCTTCAGGAGGGTAATACGGAACGCCGTGCTGGATTCCAACGGTCCCGTATCACTAGCAGTCGAGATGACAGGCACATTATCCGCATGGCTGTAACGGATTGTGCAGCCACGTCACGATCCCTGAGTCAACAGATGGGGACGTTTGCAAGACAACAACCATCTGCACGAACAGTTCGACGACATTTGCAGCAGCATGGACTATCAGCTCGGAGAGCATGGCTGCGGTTACTCTTGACGCTGCATCACAGACGCGATGGTGCACTCAACGACGAACCTGGGTGCACGAATGGCAAAACGTCATTTTTCGGATGAATCCAGGTTCTGTTTACAGCATCATGATAGTCGTATCCGTGTTTGGCGACATCGCGGTGAATGCACATAGGAAGCGTGTATTCGTCATCGCCATACTGGCGTATCACCCGGTGTGATGGTATGGGGTGCCACTGGTTACACGTCTCGGTCACCTTTTGTTCGCATTGACGGCACTTTGAACAGTGGACGTTACATTTCAGATGTGTTACGACCCGTGGCCCTACCCTTCATTCGATCCCTGCGAAACCCTACATTTTAGCACGATAATGCATGACCGCATGTTGCAGGTTCTGTACGGGCCTTTTTGTATACAGAAAATGTTCGACTGCTGCCCTGGCCAGCACATTCTCCAGATCTCTCACCAATTGAAAACGTCTGGTCAATGGTGGCCGAGCAACTGGCTCGTCACAATACGCCAGTCACTATTCTTGGTGAACTGTGCTATCGTGTTGAAGCTGCATGGGCAGCTGTACCTGTACACGCCATCCAAGCTCTGTTTGATTCAATGCCCAGGCGTATCAAGGCCATTGTTACGGCCAGACGTGGTTGTTCTGGGTACTGATTTCTCAGGATCTATGTATCCAAATTGCGTTAAAATTAAATCACATGTCAGTTGTAGTATAATATATTTGTCCAATGAATACCCGTTTATCATCTGCATTTCTGCAGTTCTAGTATAATATATTTGTCCAATGAATACCCGTTTATCATCTGCATTTCTTCTTGGTGTAGCAATTTTAATGGCCAGTAGAGTATTTTTCGAGCACCGTATGGTGACGGCATTGGTTGTTTTGAGCTTCGGTAATAATTTCAAGAGTCTCTACTATTAATAACGATTTTAATGAGAAGGCTATATTTAATCACAAAGATATGTGGATCAGCGGCTAGCAGATCACTATAACTGCGTCGTATAGGATAATACAGGGTGGCGCACGAAAAACCGGCTCCGGGTACAGACTGCTCGCCAATTACGCACGAATTGTTGCCCTCCACGAGCAGACACAGCAACAAAAAGATAAACATGTAATAACTAGATAATAAAGATATAACAAATAAGCTAACTGAATTGATCTTATCTTTTGCATTACATTATATTAGTTGCTGAAAACGACCTTGTGCAACAATGCACTTTTACGCGCGCCCCAAATGTTAATGTACTCTTTGCGCAACTCTGCGGCATCAATTCTCACAATTTTATCAAGAATATTTTCCTTCAAGTCTTGTAACGTTACTAGGTTTCTTGCACACACTTTTCCCTGTAGACTGCCCCACAGATAAAAGTCACAAGTAAAATAGGTGGGTCCAGCGATCGCGGCGACCGCAATCCTTTGCTGCAGTTTTTTCTTCTGTCAGTCTTTCATGATTTCATGGGATTGACTCAAGTGAAGTATGATAGGTGGCCCCAGTCTGTTAAAAGACAGCATAATTACGTCGTGGGGGAGGGGATGCGGGGTAAACTGTGCGTAAAATTTGTAAAAGATTCGCATATATACCGCAGCGTCTACTGTTGTTTCAATCCCGCAATCCGACTTTCTGACACGGCACACGGCACCCCGATTTTTTGCTCGTGAAGAGGTTCCTCATTAATCGTTTAGGGATTTTTTGTTGAGTAGTATCTGGTGTTCTGGGAGTTCACATGTCCTGTCAGATGGAACCATACTTCTCCACTCATGGAATACAGCAGCAGATCCAACATGCCACTCTCAACTGTTTGACATAGCCATATACACTGATGCACAAGTTTTGCCTTATATTCCTCCTTCAGTTCTTGGACGCATGTCACTTTGTAGGGCTGATACCCTAATACGGTGTAAATCACGTTGTCAAGGCCTACACGAAACACCCATTTGTTGCGAAAATTTGTGTGTCGACTTCTTTGGACTCGATCATTCGTGCTCGAATATCCGCCATCACAGCAGGTGTACGAACGGACGGAGCTCTATTCTTTTATGCATTTGCATCTGACGCAGTAGTACGCCACTTTGTCACCAAATCATGTGTGCTGCTTTTTACTGGTGCGGAAACGCCAGGAAATTTCTTTGCAGAAATGTCCCGCGTGCCCTTAAATTAGCCAGTAGACGCGTACGCCTCCACTGTTGCGATTCTTTCTTGAAGAGGATACATGTCGCTGAGATACCTTCTTCACACTAACTAAGTTACAAGGGCTTTCGTACTGACAATACAAAACAGTTTCGAAATAACAGAAGACAACTGGCGAGCGACAATGACCAGTCTAGTACTCGAGGGCGGTTTATCGTCCGCCACCCTGTGTGAGCAAGTTTCATCTATTATACGTTTATTCGGTAAAATATCAGGACTAATCTACATGTTGATTAAATACGCGAAATAGAAGTAGACAAAACTGTCGGAACATTTTCCCAGAGTGAGTACCAATCGCTTTCACGAGAATACCAATAACAATATTGGGCCGACTTTTACAGCTACCTAGGTGCAATAGATTGTAGAGCTACGGAATGGAGTGACCATATATGCCCAATAGTAGGTAACGCAGGTGGCAGGCTTCAGTTCATTGCAATCAGAGTACGAAGAAGACTGCTTACAGAACACTCATGGCATCCATCTTATAATATTATTGAAGTGTGTGGGGCCCATACAAAATAAGACTAACAAGGACACCCTTAGCGTGTACAACGAAGAACCGCATGAATGGGTACAGGTCTGCTTGGCCCATGGGAGAGCGTCAAGGAGATGCTGGAAGGTAGAAGCCAATTATATCGCCAGAGCCTATTTATAAAGTTTCAAGACCAAGTACGTATTGTTACCGTAGGGCAAGATTAGACTCACTGTAACACGCACAGGAGCATTTCAACCGTCTGTCCTCGCGGTTCATAGTTCATGCGGCACTGGAATGTGTGGTACCATGCTACGTACTATTTGTCCCATACTTCACAGTGCTTTGCAGAGTATACATACAGGATGCACCAGAAAAACACTGACAAGTTTCAGGGACAGGTTCCTTACACCAAAACGAGAAAAAATGTCTAAAATGCGTATCTTAATTGTGAAACATCTCTTCTGCTGAACATGTGCTCACAGCTCTTAAGATGTGTATTTTAGAGCCCATGTTTGCTAGACTGTTTTCTTGTTTTGGTCCATGTTATTTCCTCCAAAAATATGGAAATCAGCAAACTTCAAGTAGAAGAGATGTATTTCATAGTATTGAAGGTGAACAAGTGCTCATAACTCTTAAGGTACGCATCTTAGAGCTCGTGTTGACTGGACTTTTTCCTAGTTTTCGTGCAAGGAACCTGTTCCTACAGCTTGTGAGTGTCTCTGGTACACCCTGTATAGATGTAGATGGTAGATTCTTTGAGTGTAGCTACTTCTGTTCAGTATTATTTAAAAGATAGCTACTTGAACTGTAACCGTGTGAAAATGTGCTCTGAGAAATCTGTGAACTTTTGACAGACTACGTGAAAGTGTACGTGGTGTAGACGCTCTACAATAAAAGGAGGCACACCATGCCTCGTTTCTTTCTTCTTGCCAATAACAAAATTTTTGTTGCGAACGATTAGCTCCAACCCTCGTCACACGATCAATACAACATCGCTTTCGACTCATACTGTCACAAGTAGTCCACTGAACGAGAGATGTGAGTAGCTGCAGGGTAACCACTGCCGGCGCGTAGTTCCTGCGAGGCTGCAGTACAGTGTCCTCCTGCCGCAGTGCCAACTGGTTGTCACCGAGCAAAAGTAGGAGCAACCAGGCTGAGGAGACCATGGAACAACTTCAGTGTACAGGGAGGCAGCCTCTTCATCTTGCATGGATATTCATCGACAGATGTAGCAGTAACTTCAGCTGTAACCCGCGAGAGTGTGTTTGGGACCGTTCTGTTCATGCCGTACATTAATTACTTCCCAGACGGCATTAATACTAGCCTCAAATTATCTATAATTTTATAAAGAAGTACTGTCTGATAAAAGCTGCTCAAACATTCAGTCAGATGCTGATGAGATATGGTAGCGGCGCAAAGATGGGCAACTCTCTTTAAATGTTCAGAAGTGTAAAACTGTGCACTTCAAAAAATGAAAAAGTGTAGTATCTTGTTGTTATTGTGATCTTCAGCCCAGGGCCTGGTTTGATGCAGCTCTCCATGATTCTCTATCCTGTGCAAGCTTCTTCATCTCCCAGTACCTACTGCAACCTACATCCTTCTGAATACGCTTAGTGTATTCATCTCTTCGTCTCCCTCTACGATTTTTACCCTCCACTCTGCCCTCCAATACTAAATTGGTGATCCCTTGATGCCTCAGAACATGTCCTACCAACCGACCCCTTCTTCTAGTCAAGTTGTGCCACAAATTTCTCTTTTCCCCAACTCTATTCAACATTCTTCTGTAGCACCACATTTCGAAAGCTTCTATCCTCTTCTTGTTGTGGTGTCACCGCCAGACACCACACTTGCTAGGTGGTAGCTTTAAATCGGCCACGGTCCATTAGTACATGTCGGACCCGCGTGTCGCCACTGTGTGATCGCAGACCGAGCGCCACCACAAGGCAGGTCTCGAGATACGGATTAGCACTCGCCCCAGTTGTACGGACGACGTAGCTAGCGACTACACTGACGAAGCCTCGCTCCTTTGCCGAGCAGATAGTTAGAATAGCCTTCAGCTAAGTCCATGGCTACGACCTAGCAAGGCGCCATTAGCCTTACATAGCTTGTATCTAAAGAGTTTCACTTGTATCGTCAAGAGCGACGTATACAACAAGGATGGATTAAAGTTAAGTATTCCAGAAGCTACGTACTTTTCTTTATAGCATTCATTACGTATCCTGTTACAGACCTATCTCTTGCCTGCGTGAACTAAACGCGTGCCTTTCGGCTACTTCCGTGGCGTGGCTGTCTTGCTACGCCACAACACTTGTCTAAACCATTTGTCGTCTATGTTTCACTTCCATGCATGGCTATACTCCATACAAATACTTTCAGAAAAGACTTCCCGACACTTAAATCTATACTCGATGTTAGCTTCTCCGACTGCTCAGGCTACGAAAGCGAAAAAAAAAAAATAAATAAAATTGTGCACTATCTGCTGTAAGAATGAAATAGTAAGGCTATGACAGAAGCTTTTTTATTTAAATTTACGGTAACAAGATTTTCAAATTACTTGAGATGCCAGTGAGGTTATTTGGTGAGACCATCCATTGATTCAGGGAAAGGACACCCATTTCAGACATGGCATTTTACCAAAGGAAAACTGTTGGTAACATTGACGCTGAACATTTATGTTTCGTTCTATGAAATATGTTTCGTTGCATATTGAGTAAAAGTTGCTTGTACATTAAAATCTTTGATTATCTAGTTCCATTATTCTTTTGTCACGCATTCCTTCGTCCGCAACAACATCACTTATTTCCTTCCACTGACACTTATTTTTAACGCTCGATTTGAATATTCAGTGAAAAAGAAGTTCCTTATCGCTCTACGACGTTCAGACGGGCAATACAGCGCTATGTATGTTCCGAAAAACAACTCACTAACTCTATGGTTGCTAAAGTAAGTGCGCACACGTGGCTTGCTTCCAGCCATTGGATTGGTTGCCGGGTCCTTGGTCTCTGCGGCTGCTCGCTCAGGCATATGTCATCCCAGTTGCCAACAACTAAGTTGACACTGCTTTTAAGAGTGCTAACGAGCACATGCAGCGCCGATGTGACGGACTGTTGAAAAGAAGACAGCTCCTATTAGTGGTCATAACATGAAGGGAGTTGGGAAATTCTCAAGTTTATCGTCGTGCTTTACCGGCAAATGCAGATGTTGTGGCCGACAAGTAAATCATGTCACGACTGTAATGGGCGACGACTGTACCAATAGAAATGTGTATTCAATGGACACGTGGTAATGCACTCCTTAACCAGCATACACTGGAAACGACGACGGAAAAAAGCAGTCGGAAAAAAGCAGTCCGTAATTGGATTGACAAACGTGATATTGTGCAATATTTTTGAATTAACGCTGCCGATTTCTCAAGATTTTGTAGCTTTGCAGTCTTTGCGCATTACGTTTAAAGTGAGGCTCTTTGTTTTTGGGTGGTGTGTAAAAGCAGCCAATGGACTTCCGGGATGCGTGATTGGCTACCTGCAAAAGACAGACATCTTTCTTTGTGATTTTGTTCAGTCTTCGTAAATCAATGCAGAAATGCCTCATCCTCAAGATCCACAGGAGAGGACCAAGGACTCTCTGAAGGTTCAATGACGTCATCTTGAGCATTTTCTCCACTTCTTCCCGAACAATGCGTTGTTCAGCCGACGAACTCTATAACGTGCCGGTTAACTGGTGAATGACCCCAGCGTTGATGCGGTATGTTATCGTTGGCCGCTTGGTCTGCCTTTTCTCCGATTCAGAACTGAAGGCATCCGAGAACTGTCGCAGAATGGGTAACACTCGCCGGAGTTCTTCCTGGATCGGGCCAGATCCTATTAGCAGTTCGATAGCAGCTTCCTCCACTGCAGTGTCTGTAGTTGTAGCGAAGCAATGAGCTGCCCCTCCTGGACTGGGCCAGCTGTATACGTCATCTGATCAAAAGTATCCTGACGTATGTCTGTGGACATTAACTGTACATTAATATGGGACATGGCTACTTTTCGTCTTAGTGACTATTTAATCTCCGGTGGGGACATTTTCAATTAGGTGTCTGAATTTCTGTGGGGGGAGTGGCAGCAGATTCTCCCTTAACTGCAAAAACCAGATAATATCTACGTTCTAACTAATCCCAAAGGTCTTCGATTGGCTTCAGGTCTGGACAAGCCAGTCCATTTCAGGAATGTTATTCTCCACAAACCGTTGTCTCGCATACTACTTTTGACAGCTTGCGCTTCATGCTGATAGAAGTCATCTTCTCCGATGTATTCCTTTATTATAAGCAGTAGACAGAGTTATAAAACGTGTTCATATCCTTCCACATTTAGCGTTTTCTACAGCGCAATCACAGCCTAATCACGATAAAAAGTCCCACACCCTAACACCACCGCCCCTGTAGTTCGTGTTGGCAGTACACACGATGGCGTGTAACATTCTCTAGGCATTCGCACAAACTGAAACCCTCCCATCGAACTGCCACAGATACAGCGTGATTCATCAGTCCAAATCACTTGTTTCCAGTCATCTACTGCCCAGTGCCTTCACATTCTACACCACCTCAAGCTTCGCTTAGCATTGACTACAGAAATGTATAGCCTTCGAGAAGCTGCTTAACCATTCTACATCTACATGGATACTCTGCAAATCACACTTAAGTGCCTTTTTAACTCCCTATGCACATTCATTGTGCTACCTGAACTGCTGGTAGACGTTTGGACTCTAGAGTGATTTTTTACACTGATTTCATGCGATTGTTCACCTGTAGCCTCCGCAGTGCTCTTCCGTCTCAGTTCGTCAGTACTTGAGGTCGGTCTGGTTAAGCTGTGGCTATTCCTTTGCGTTTCCACTGTAGTATCACATTACCAATAGTCGACTTGAGTAGCTTTAGAATGGTTGAAACGCCCTGTTGGATTTGTTTCTAGCCCACGTTCGAAGACAACGGGCCCTCCTGACCGACCCTTATCTACTGTTACTGTTTCTCTAACGACAGACCAATGCTCCCCAACTAATTTTATACCGTCGTGTCCGCTTCTCGTGGCATCTAGTGGTCAATTCAGCAGGGATGTCCGGATACTTTTGATCAGATAGTGCATCTTTAGGGCTGACTTGCGGTTGCTCGTATGAGTTAGTGACCCAAAGTTCCCCCTGACCACCTTCAAGGCTCATGAATGCTTTTCTGGGATGTAGATTTCTTTTGAGTGATAAAGCTTCACAGTTTAACTGAGCACTTGGATTGACTGGAACTCGTCCCATTGGTGATGGCAGGAAAACAACTTCTTTGATGGCATGCAACCATTCAGTGCAATCTTTGTTGTACGTGCTTGTTGGAATCGCTTCGTCAGTTTGGAGATATGATTTCCACTTTCAATGGGTGCTTGTGAAGTTGTAAAGTCCCATCTGAGAATATTTGTATTTTTTTTATAACGACAAATTCAAAGAGCTTTGTTCTGTCATTGATAGTTGTTCGTCTAATACATCGTCTTGTTGGCTGAACGTATTTCCCATTTGCGATTTTCCACCAGGTCATACTACATACTGGATTTGGAAACTCGTTCGAATTATATGAGAGATTTCCTCGGGTCCTGACCAACGTCTCTGAAAACACTGACGGATGCTTGACGCCGACCTGAGTTACTGCTGCTTTGGAATCCACTAATCGAAATACACAGATCATGGGAACGATGCTGCTTGCACTCCGGTTCCTGTCCATTAGGGCGACGGCTTTTACATCACGTAATTAGGACCATGGTGATGTAGATGTTTCGAAATGGCTCTGAGCACTGTGGGACTTAACATCTGTGGTCATCAGTCCCCTAGAACTTAGAACTACTTAAACCTAACTAACCTAAGGACATCACACACATCCATGCCCGAGGCAGGATTCGAACCTGCGACCGTAGCAGTCGCGCGGTTCCGGACTGAGCGCCTAGAACCGCTAGACCACCGGGGCCGGCATGCAGATGTTTCGAAGTAACCGGCGTTCCCACCAAACAACGTCACTTCGTATCCACAATCAAGTCCACATTCGAAAGCATGGTCGTCTGTTACGTACAACACTTTGCACTGAAACCACTTTTATTACAGACATCAATGTACACACATAACACAACTGCCTACTGCACAAATAGTGCTGCTGTTTATGCTAACATGGAATATTACACAATATCTAAACATTAAACACATAAGAAACCTTCTAAACTGATAAATACTAAGTAATAAATATTTGCTGGTGATCAGGTTTGAATTGGCTACCCGCAATAAGCCAACCAACAACACTAGCCGCTTCTGAACATTTCTGTTCCGCAGCTCTCGATATTATGAATGGCGTGGAAATAGGGGTAATTAGGTCTGGTATCTGATAGTTTCCAACGTACAATTTGAGTATTTGGTCTAACTATCTTTCTGAGACTGGCCTCTTTATGAGGTGTCTGCACGTAACATTGGAGAAGTAAAAATGTAATTTGTAATTATTATGAAGGAAGACAGTCAGCAATTTGCTAGGTGATGTTTTTTTACATACGATTGTCATCACAACTGTGGAGTCGTAAGAACACCACGCATCACCGAGCAGCACCACAGGTCGATAGGTCAACAACATCCCACTCAAGAGACGGTGTGTGAGGGGCGGTTGAAAAGTTTCTAGCCCGAGATAGTTACCGTAATGTCTGACACAAACAACACTGCCTACTTTTATGGCGACCCTTTGTGAGTACGCAAGTCAAATTTCTCGGCTCCAGCTTTGTTAGTTTTGCCGCTATGATGCGTTGTATACCATAGTGTAAGCAAAATGGTGAATATCGAGAGAATCAAGAACCGTGCTGTGATTGAATATCTTCATTTGAAGGGAATGACGGCCAAGGTGCAGAATACACAGTGATACGGCTTATACAACAGTGAAAAACTGGGTGTCCGACTTCAAACGTGGAAGAAAGAGTGTGGAAGGTGGTCCAAGGAGCGGAAGGCCTGTCACCGTTGCCACTGATGAAACAGTGACTGCAATTCACGATACGATTTTCCAGGATCGTCGAACTACGTTGCACCACATTGAAACATTTGCAACCTCCCATGTGAGTGCTCATGACATTGTTCTGGATATTTTGGGAATGCGGAAAGTTTCATCTCGGTGGATCCCGAAAGTCTTGAATGCAGATCAGAGACGGGAGCATGTGCAGCATTGTTAAGAAATCGTCCGCCAATATGAAGCGGATGAGGACGGCTTTCTTGCAAGATATATGACAATGGACGAAACGTTGGTTTATCACTTTAATCCTGAGACGAAACAACAGTCACAACAATGGAAATATGCTTCATCCCTTACCCCAAAAAAATTCCAGGCGCAAAAATTAGCCTGTAAGGTGATGGCATCGGTCTTCTTGGATGCAGAAGGGGTAATTATGGTGGATTACTTTGGAAAAGGGCGTAACTATTAATGCATCATACTATTGCACGCTCCTGCTCCGTTTGAGAGAAGAAAGGCGCGGAAAATTGGCGCACGGAGTTCTTTTGTATCAGGACATCTCACCGGTGCACAAAGGTCTCGCAACACTGGAAAAACTGCGTGACTGCGGGTTCGAATTGTTACGTCATCCGCCATAGTCTCCAGATTTGGCTCCATCAGCCTGTTTTGTTTTCCCAAACCTAAAAAACGACCTCAAATGACGACGATTTGACAATGATGATGCAGTGACTGATGCTGTGAACGCTTGGCTGGAGTCGAAATAGAAGTCCTACACTATTGGCCATTAAAATTGCTACACCAAGAAGAAATGCAGATGATAAACGAGTATTCATTGGACAAATATATTATACTAGAACTGACAAGTGATTACATTTTCACGCGATTTGGGTGCATAGATCCTGAGAAATCAGTATCCAGATCAACCACCTCTGGCCGTAATAATGGCCTTGATACGCCTGGGCACTGAGTCAAACAGAGCTTAGACGGCGTGTACAGGTACAGCTGCACATGCAGCTTCAACACGATACCACAGTTCATCAAGAGCAGTGACTGGCGTATTGTGACGAGCCAGTTGCTCGGCCACCATTGACCAGACGTTTTCAATTGGTGAGAGATCTGGAGAATGTTCTGGCCAGGGCAGCATTCGAACTTTTTCTGTATCCAGGAAGGCCCGTACAGGACCTGCAACATGCGGTCGTGCATTATCCTGCTCAAATGTAGGGTTTGGCAGGGATCGAATGAAGAGTAGTCCCACGGGTCGTAACACAACTGAAGTGTAACGTCCACTGTTCAAAGTGCCGTCAATGCAAACAAGAGGTGACCGAGACGTGTAACCAATGGCACCCCATACCATCACGCCGGGTGATAAGCCAGTATGGCGATGACGAATACACGCTTCCAATGTGCGTTCATCGCGATGTCGCCAAACACGGATGCGACTATCATGATGCTGTAAACAGAACCTGGATTCATCCGAAAAAGTGACGTTTTGCCATTCGTGCACCCAGGTTCGTCGTTGAGTACACCATCGCAGGCGCTCCTGTCTGTGATGCAGCGTCAAGGGTAACCGCAGCCACGGTCTCCGAGCTGATAGTCCATGCTGGTGTAAACGTCGTCGAACTGTTCGTGCAGATCGTTGTTGTGTTGCAAACGACCCCATCTGTTGACTCAGGGATCGTGACGTGGTTGCACGATCCGTTACAGCCATGCGGATAAGATGCCTGTCATCTCGACTGCTAGTGATACGAGGCCGTTGGGATCCAACACGGCGTTCCGTACTACCCTCCTGAAGCCACCGATTCCATATTCTGCTAACAGTCATTGGATCTCGACCAACGCGAGCAGCAATGTCGCGATACGATAAACCGCAATCGCGATAGGCTACAATCCGACCTTCTTCAAAGTCGGAAACGTGGTGGTACGCATTTTTCCTCCTTACACGAGGCATCACAACAACTTTTCACCGAACAACGTCTGTCAACTGCTGTTTGTGTATGAGAAATCGGTTGGAAACTTTCCTTATGTGAGCACGTTGTAGGTGTCTTCATCGGCGCCAACCTTGTGTGAATGCTCTGAAAAGCTAATCATTTGCATATCACAGCATCTTCTTCCTGTCAGTTAAATTTCGCGTCTTTAGCACGTCATCTTCGTGGTGTAGCAATTTTGATGGCCAGTAGTGTACTATTTGAATCGTTTGCAGAAGTTATCTGAGCGTGCCCGCAAGTGTATTAGTGTATACAGGTATTAATTAAAAAATAAGTTCGTATTATGAAAGTTCTGTCATTCTTTATTTGTTAGGCGACAAACTTTTCGACCCACTCTCGTACATCCCAGCGATTGCCGCACCAAGAAGTCGCAGCAGTGGCGCCTCCAGAGAAGTGATGTGCGCCGACGCCACAGCAGAGCGGTAGTTTCAGCTCAGACCGCCTTCTACTTGTGAACTTCGCGCCCGCGGTGCATCGTCTGCCTCTAGCGAGTCCACACCAGCCCGTCTTCAGTGAACATGCTAGTGGGACAAGAACTGTTTACTACCCAGCCTTAGTTCCTGGAATAGTAGTTTTACTTCAGGAACTGCTGCCTGAGCCGATTTGTACAAAGGTGATTATTCGCTAATAAATGTGTGTGTATGTTCTGGTCACTAATCATTATTACTGTTTCAGTTTTCTCCTCGTTCTCCTCCCATAGTGTTTCCCTCATGGCACTGTAAATATTGTGGGTGGCTACTTGTAAAATCTGGTTCTGAGGTGGTATCAAAAGTACGATACAACAATAACAATTTAATTATCACCTCGAGAACAGTGTCACGTATTTTTTTACAGGTGCTTGTCTACAATGTCAGATCGACGTGACATATCATTTCTCTGTGAAGAATCGGGAATCACAAGAGAAAGCTACTGGTCCTCGAAGACCACGTATTTTAGCCCATGTGCGAAGCCCCACGCTCTGTAATGTGCACTGAACGATGAACTACATGATGCTCTACCGCGTGCTTGTGGTTTCATCATCCTTCAACCACTTCAACACAGATGCTCACGGCGGTAGCATGCGAACAGCTTCGCCAGTCGTAAAGCCAGATCGTAACACTCTGCCCTCTGTCAGAGTCCCTTATGTCAGTGGATTTCCTCCTTTGTGTCTCGTATCGTCGCTAGAACGATTCCCCATTCGTGTCTGCTCGGCTTATATACATTCCTTGCCGCGTCGTGTGCCTGCGTTGCCACGAGCCATCATTCATTTTCGCGGTCAGCAGTGGTCATAATGTTTTGGCTCATCCTTGTATGAGAGAGAAGATATACCCTCATACTTCAAATAGGATGTAATAATTCCAGACAAAGCAGGCGTTGGGAAGCGTGAATATTGCCGAACCATTAGTTTAATAAACTGCGATGGCGAAATACTGACAAGAACTATGCACAGAAAAGACTAGTAGTTGGAGATATGGGAAAATCAATTTGGATTCCATAGGAGTACAACGAGGCAATACTGACCCTAAGAGTTATCTTAGGAGACACCTAAAGAAAGACAAATGTACGTTTGTAGCATCTGTAGTATAGAGGAAGCTTTTGAGAACGTTGGCTCGAACATGCTCTTTGAAATTCTGAAGGTAGCGTGGATAAAATACAGAGCACTAAATGTTGCCTACAAGTTGTACAGAAATCAGATTGCAGTTATGAATCGGCGGACATGATATGGAATCGGGAATGTAGTAGGGAGTGAGACAGTGTTGTGGCCTGTCGTCGATGTTACTCAATCTGTATACTGAGCAATCTCTGAAGGAAACCGAGGCTAAATTTGAAAACAGAATTAATGTTAAGAAGCAAGAAATTAAAAGTTAGAAGTCTGCAGACGACATTTTAATTTCTTTAGAGCTAGGGTACAATGTGGAAGAGCTGTTGAGTGACATGTATGGCTTTTTGAAGATATATAAAGTGAAAAATCAAGAAAAGTAAAAGAAGGATAATGGATTGTGGTCCAATTAAATCAGGCGATGCTGAGGGCAAGCCTTGAACGGAAGTGACACTAGATGATAATCACACAAGACGAGAAGGGAATAAAGCAGAAACGTTTGAAGTGTGGTGCTACGAATGAACGATGAATATTAGATGTGTTGATTGGATAACTGGTAAACAGAATGTGAATCAATCTGAAAGAAAAATTAACGGCGCATTTAAAAGAAGCGATCGATTGAAAGGACAGATTCTGAGGCATCTGGGAATCGTCACTTTGGTATAGGTTGTAGAGGGAAGCAAAGTAGTGACTACCGTACGGTGGTTCCAAAGCAGTCTTCAAATTAAAGACGACGACGACAGCATCGTGTCAACCTTGTCCAACTTTTGGGGAGTAAAAACTTATGGCGTCATATGATTCTTTAGTTTCTCCCGGCGAATTTCTTGCTCGAACAGTTCACGGGTGTACTGTCGGTCCATAGTGTCCAACGGGCACAATATTTCGGCGATCAGTTCGTCAGCGCACCTGACGATGGCGACATGTCTGATCGCCGAAATACTGTGCCCGTTGGACACTATGGACCGGCAGTACACCCGTGGACTGTTCGAGCTTATGGCGTCATATTAGTGGCACATGTACGCAGCCGTGGCCAAATTCGAGGGAACGCAACTTGGAGACGAGGTGGCAACCGGTGCGGCCAATGGCCGTGGGAAAGCGGCCGCGTGTCGCAACTCGCGGGCTCTGACCCCGCGGTGCCATCTCCAGCGCTCTCCGGGGTTCTCACCAGCCAGCGAGCAGTGCTTCTAACAAGGAGATTGCGTCTACTTGTCATCATCGATTTCGTCATATTTATGTTATATGCCTTGGCCAGAAATTAAAGTGTCAGATGTGGGAGTTCCACATGGCCATATCTTAATAAAAGGCATGAAAAGGAAAGGAAAATTTGGGATTGCAAATAAATTTCCAGAGAAGGTTTACACGAGTCCACGAGGACTACGCAAATAAGTTTCCAAGAAGAGACTGTAATTGAAGTGTCAGATCGAACAGGTAACAGGAAAATAATAATGCTGCACAAAGCACTCTCTGCCACACACAGTAAGGTGGCTTGCGGAGTATGTAGATGTGAGTCGAGATTTCTTATTCGTCGACTACAATCAAAATACTCTTTTTAACGTCACGTATAATAAAAATATTTAATTCGTTCTTTTCTTTCCAGGTTGCCAGTGTAAGTAGGCTGTTTAGGTGTAAGTAGGCTGTTTAGGTTTTTATGTTGGTAACGTCACGTAGCGCTCTGTATGAAAATCACTGGCTGTGCTGTGTGCAGTCTGTGGCTGGTTGGCATTGTTGGAATGTTCGCTACTGTAGTGTTGGGCAATTGGATGTTAACAGCGCGTAGCGTTGTGCAGTTGGGGGTGAGCCGCCAGCAGTGGTGGATGTGGGGAGAGAGATGGTGGAGTTTTGAGAGCGGATGATCTGGACGTGCGTCCATCAGAGACAGTAAATTTGTAAGACTGAATGTCATGACTCATATATATATTATGACTTTTGAACACTATTAAGGTAAATACATTGTTTGTTCTCTATCAAAATCTTTCATTTGCTAAGTATGCCTATCAGTAGTTAGTGCCTTCAGTAGTTTGAATCTTTTATTTAGCTGGCAGTAGTGGCGCTCGCTGTATTGCAGTAGTTCGAGTAACGAAGATTTTTGTGAGGTAAGTGATTCGTGAAAGGTATAGGTTATTGTTAGCCATGCCCTTCTTTTGTAGGGATTATTGAAAGTCAGATTGCGTTGCGCTAAAAATGTTATGTATTGATCGAAGTCTGCTTCTCGAGTAGCACAGGGGGATAGAGTTCAAGAAGTATGCCCATTTCGCTCGTGCATGAACAAATGTTAATAACTGCGTAACTACGAACAGCAAAGTAAATTTCGTTCCGTAGGCTGTTAAGAATGAAGAAACGCTAATCCGCTAGTAAGGGCAGGGGCTGAACCTTAATGCTACGAAAGTGAGAGGTGTGTGTGTGTGTGTGTGTGTGTGTGTGTGTGTGTGTGGAGGGGGGGAGGGGGTGGCAGGGGGGCGGAGTGTCACTGAACAAGGCGAGACAGTGTTTGAGAGTGGAATCTGTAATGTGTTCTCAAGTCTCTTTGATGAAAATAAGCACATCGAAAAAAATTAGTCATTTTCCCCCTTCCCTCAGGACACAGCACCGCGTCTCCAGCATTGATAGCGGTCTCAGTTCGACGAGCAAGGCAATCCACACTACCTCATCATTCCCAGCTGAAGCCATGAAGCCAACTCAATGGTTAGATCCCACAGAGTTGCCTGATTGCGAAATTGTTGATTGCTACGTTTCACCCACAGTTGCAAACAGTTACAGATATATTACGATGAAGTGATTTAGCGGGCCAGTTGACACGCGGTAAAGTGCCAGAGTGTTCGAAGAACAACGTATGCGTGCAGTTATGTGAAAATGGCTTTTGTAATCTAGGGAGACGATGTTGTCCACAGCGTACTCGTTGTGGAGATGTAGAGAAGAGGCCATCAGTTGGTCACCGGTAATGCTGAAACAAACAACCTTGTCTTGAACCACTTCCAGCCTGAACTACACTCTCGACACCATGCATTTATCTGGAAGAGTTAACATAGAGACTCGTTGGACCACACTACACGCCTCCAGTCAGCTACAATCCAATTCCTGTGCTATATGGTCTATTGTATATCTGAAGTTTAATGTGTTGCTGAGAACAATGGGCTCTTGAGAGGTATTTCACTTTAAATGCCCATTGCACATAATTCCCTTAGAAATTTCCGCTTGGAAACTGGTTGAGAAGAATCTACTTTCACTGACAGCAGCAATTCCTGTCGAGTTTGACACCGATTGTCGTTGGCAAGGCGTGACACTCATCTCTGGTTTCTGTCGGTTAGGAAGTTGTTACGAACACCGTTCTTACACAGTGCTACATAGCTGCGAGAGGTACACCATTTCTTGTGGACATGTTACAAAGCCTGCGTTGATACATCGACAAAGCGCGCCATTTCATTCACAGTGTGTTCATGGACACGTTCAAATACGATAACTCGTTTCTGCGATTCTGCTACCTCTCCATATCGACCCATCTTACTGCGCTGACAGCGTACACACCACGTCACTGCCATGACTTACATCTGTGAGGGTCACGTTACCATTGTAACGACACAGTTATTTCAAGACAGTAACATACACTTAAAATCACTCACTTGCGAAACATGGAAGTACAGCATAATTTTTATCTGTGAGTTTATTAATGTCAGTTTGTAATACGATCTGGAATATTTCCAAGTATGCGCCACTATTCTGTAACCATAACTGATTGCATAAACACAGGAGTTTCGGACAGAACACTTAAGTATTTTCGGGTAATATTATTTGTGTAATCAATTAAAAATATGCAAAACGTTTATTGTAGTTGTAAGAGAACTGCACTAGCTAGGCAGAGTCTTTCTTTACCGTGACAACTTTGAGAGTAGAATTCTGTGGTTGTCTGTTTGTTGTGGCAATGGTGCGTGCTCTGTGTGCAACTATGAGCATTCCGTGATGACTGATGAAATACATGTGGAGCAATATCTATAACGTGGCTATGCGAGTTGTATGATAAAAGTAAGGAGTGACCGTTTTATCTACCAAAGTTTTTATTTTTTCAAACGACAGTATTGTCCCCTTCGTAGTAGATCCCTTCGGCAGCTATACGCCGGCGGATTCATTGTTCTGGGCCTTGGTAACAGCGCTAAGATGTTTCAGCTGGTAGGGTCTTTAATATATCTGTAATATTCTTTTGAATTTTCTCAAAATGACGCTCTTCTGAGACATTTTTCAGTTTCGGGAAAAGAAAAATATCACAGAAACTCAGATCAGGTGAATAGGGGTTCTGTGGAACAACAGAAATGCCATCTGAGGCCAATAATTCCGTTTTGGAAGCGGCCGGGTGACATGGGGCATTGTCGTAGTGCAGCATCCACTTTTCTGCAATGTTCGGCCTCACTCGATTCACCCATTTCCTTAGCCTTTCAGAGACATCTTTACAAAACACTTGGTTGATTGTTTGTATGGAAGAGTATGCATACGTTCGACGTTTCGTCGGTTTTTGAAGCTGAAGGTCTCCCTGAGCAAGGTTCATCTTCAGCATGTTCATGGCGTTCAAAAAACGCTTTGTGACAGCGAAAAACTTGTGCTCTTGATAAGGAATGTTTCCCATAGGCCAGTTTCAACATCACAAGCTCGGATTCCCCAAGTTTAACACAAAGCTTAATGTCATAATGTTGCTGTAAATTCCGCTGTTCCATTTCCGTAACACGTAAGTAAAACATAACTTCACTAGCGGCGCTCTCAAAAATCTCGTGATGGCTGTACGGAGCTAAGCATCTGGAAGGGTTGAACACCCCGGTCTACACAGGTAGAACAACACAGCGTTGCCAGATCGCTCGCTGTGTTGCCAGTCTCATTACTTTCTCACGCATCCCGTACATGGAGATACTAGAAGAAGAGATGTGCCACTACGTAGTAATTAATGTAACATGACAGTCAAAGGAAATTATTTGTCTGCTACTAAACAGCGACGTCATAGCAACAATCCAGTAAAGTGATATTTATTTGTGAAGCGCAGTTTTTCACTAACAATTTGTATTAACATTCTGAGACTGAAGGATTAAATACAATATAAACCATTGATTTATTGCATTAATTATTTTAAACAAGCCTTCATTACAAATTATTTTGGCACTCAAAAGTTTCCTTACATATTACAGTGATCATGCGGGTTTGAATTACGGGCAAGCTAACGATACCACTGAGAAACTATATCGTGTTAGCTGTGGAACTGATGTCCGAGGGGAATGTCATGGAACACTAGTGTGTGTATGTAGATGACGATATCGTTAAGGTATGTAGAATATTTTATGCAATCTCTGGGACCACTGAAACTTTCTACCAATCTGACTACGAGTGGTTTGAATTACGTTCAGCTTTACATAATAATTGTTTTCTCTGGAGAGGATGACAACTTTCAGCATTTTGTCACATAAATAGAAGTGTGTCAACATGCGGCTTCCAAGTTCTCCGGTTTCGGTAGAGTTACACATCTGTGAGACTGCGTCGATCGTCGTGTTTTCTGTATAAATTTTCTTGCCTTCAACGGCTGCAGAACATATGAAATGAGGAATCCTTGAAGACCCATAAGCACCCGACGTAGAGACTTCCAGATCGTAATAGACGGTAAATCATCGAGTAAAACTGAAGTGATATCAGGTGTTCCGCAGGGAAGCGTCCTGGGACCTCTGCTGTTCCCGATCTACATAAATGACCTGGGTGACAATCTGAGCAGTTCTCTTACGTTGTTCGCAGATGATGCTGTAATTTACCGTCTAGTAAGGTCATCCGAAGACCAGTATCAGTTGCAAAGCGATTTAGAAAAGGTTGCTGTAAGGTGTGGCAGGTGGCAGTTGACGCTAAATAACGAAAAGTGTGACGTGATCCACATGAGTTCCAAAAGAAATCCGTTGGAATTCGATTACTTGATAAATAGTACAATTCTCAAGACTGTAAATTCAACTAAGTACCTGGGTGTTAAAATTACGAACAACTTCAGTTGGAAAGACCACATAGATAATATTGTGGGGAAGGCGAGCCAAAGGTTGCGTTTCATTGGCAGGACACTTAGAAGATGCAACAAGTCCACTAAAGAGACGGCTTACACTACACTCGTTCGTCCTCTGTTAGAATATTGCTGCGCGGTGTGGGATCCTTACCACGTGGGATTGACCGAGGACATCGAAAGGGTGCAAAAAAGGGCAGCTCGTTTTGTATTATCACGTAATAGGGGAGAGAGTGTGGCAGATATGATACGCGAGTTGGGATGGAAGTCATTAAAGCAAAGACGTTTTTCGTCGCGGCGAGATCTATTTACGAAATTTCAGTCACCAACTTTCTCTTCCGAATGCGAAAATATTTTGTTGAGCCCAACCCACATCGGTAGGAATGATCATCAAAATAAAATAAGAGAAATCAGAGCTCGAACAGAAATGTTTAGGTGTTCGTTTTTCCCGCGCGCTGTTCTGGAGTGGAATGGTAGAGAGATAGTATGATTGTGGTTCGATGAGCCCTCTGCCAAGCACTTAAATGTGAATTGCAGAGTAGTCATGTAGATGTAGAACACTATGTTCGAGAGAATATCTAAAGTATTGCAGTTTTCTTCACTTGCATTACTCCATATGGTAAATGACATGCTACAGACGGATGCCCTCATGTGGTTGTACACCTACATTCAGCAGAGGGATGCACAGGGTGCACGTATTATTAGACACATCTCTCAAGTCCTGTGCTTACAAATCACGAGAAAAGAGTATTTACTATTATCGATATTTACTGTTTGCTTAATATTTCGTTCTATCTATAGGACAGTCACTCCAGTACTTTCATTATAGCGTGACAAGGAATTCTGAGAAAGAATTTGATCGTTTTGTGCTGAGTTCTTGGTACGAAAATGGATTTCATACTCCGAACGGGGCCCGGCCGGCGTGGCGGCCCCTACAAGCAGACAACCCGCGACACGGCCGTGGTCTGCTCCTCCGCCGCGCGGACGCGCCAAAGTGGCTCATCCTGGCTAATCCCGCCCACAGCGCTCTTCGTCGCTGAAACTTCTACGGTACAAATCAAGCTTTCTCTCCCCTCCAATGTTCATCGCACAGTGCCCGTGATGTTCACCCACGCCATTTGTAATTGTGCTTGCATGACACTTCGCTATACACAGTCTACTCCCTGTTTAATTAACATTCTTTTTTTTACGAATCTATATTAGTTTCACGTGGCACACTGAGACAGTGAAATACATTTTACGGATGTAATTCCTTCGATTGTCTGCATTTGTATTTTCTTTCCTACACATATTTCAGAATTCACTGAGGGTTTTTCATCACTTTGAGCAACTGAAGGAAGTTATGTTGTCATACAAATCTGAAAAATAATTTTAGCGCAAGAAAAACCCAAACTACAAGGCATATTACGAGAACCTGCTTCACTGATGGTCCGTGCTGAAAGTCTTCTAAGATTTTTAGTTTTAATTACACAGATTTATCATTAACAGTCAAAAGAATGAAAACATCGAGAATAAACACGGTATGCGAACAAAGGTGTTCGCTTAACGTATTGCTTTTCTATAGGTAAGGTGCACTGGATAAACAAAGTTGCTGTGAAATCACTGTGAGAAACTACATAAATCCTAATGAAACGAAGTACTGAGTGTCCTTATAATTAATTTTTAAGATGAGTTAGTTTTAAAGAACTAGAAGACGATAATACGAAATAAGAGCTTACACTGGATGGTATACTTTATGTTACAAGGAAGTTTTCAGAATTTCGGTGTATTTGCTGTTTGTCTTTTAGTTAAGTTTGTGGTGAGGTTGTGTGTCTATGTGACTGAAATGTTGTTAAATGTTCTATCATGTCATGTTTTCTGATTTGTTTTGTTAATACAATACACCAATAGTAGCTATGGCATTTTTGCCTCAGTGCCAGCGGAGCTGTGTGTTCTTTTAATTTTCTGTTTATGTCAAAAGTTTGTGTGAACCTGATAAAAAACAAATTCTCTTTATAAAAAAAATTGCAAAAAAGACTGATAACACTTACATCGCCAAACAGCACTGACTGTAACATCACGATATAGCACAGTCTGGAATTTTTTTGGCAATCTCTCATTTAATACAGCTAACACATTTAAGCAATTTAATATAAATATTAGTTTTTGTACAAAAAATAAACTGACGCTACAGATATTAAACAAACAAAGTAACACAAACTGACAGTCTTGAATAAGAAAGCTCATCTGCCAAAACTCCTACTATTTCAACATAGATGAAAGTGGCAGGAATTTCAGAGTGAAGTTACCACACAATTAATAAAGATATACACAGCGAATAAACTATAATTCTCAATAACGTAAAGGAAGTTTGGATTTAAGTATTACACCCATTGTAAGATCTTATGTCTTAGCTTTCTCTTTTCCTTTGAAATCAAATTGCTACAAAAAATGTAAAAACTCTCTCGGCATTTTTTCATTGTGATTAATAAAATTTCTCATAATAGCAAGAAAATT
Organism: Schistocerca americana; assembly: GCF_021461395.2. Classification (NCBI taxonomy): domain Eukaryota; kingdom Metazoa; phylum Arthropoda; class Insecta; order Orthoptera; family Acrididae; genus Schistocerca; species Schistocerca americana. Next base: position 432,317,383 of record NC_060120.1, on the reverse strand, counting down.
TTAGTGGTGGGGTAATCTGGTTTACCCTATGTATATAGAAAAGTAAACTTTTTATGCGAATATCATTGATTACATAGCAATAGTGCATCAGCTATCCTTAAAGTGTTTGTGCTATGTATATAAAGACAGAAAAAGAAGTCACACGTTGCAAAACAAAAGTAAGGACTCCAACTTTTTAATTAAACGTAGACAGACTACTCGACAAACTTGTTATTTCGCAGCTCCAGAGTGGCACATGTACGACACAAATGTGTTGACGAAGATAGAGATGTATTAAGCAAACTGAAGAAACACCAAAAGCCGAAACATGTTTTGGCCGGCCGAAGTGGCCGTGCGGTTAAAGGCGCTGCAGTCTGGAACCGCAAGACCGCTACGGTCGCAGGTTCGAATCCTGCCTCGGGCATGGATGTTTGTGATGTCCTTAGGTTAGTTAGGTTTAACTAGTTCTAAGTTCTAGGGGACTAATGACCACAGCAGTTGAGTCCCATAGTGCTCAGAGCCATTTTTGAACCGAAACATGTTTTGGCATAAATACAGCTATACAAAATGTGGTTGGTTTCTGTATTTCTCCAAGTAATCCAATCCACAATATGGAGATAAGCCACCACTAAAATTGAGAAGTTAATATAAACGACTAGTAATTGATACGAAGAGGAATGAAACAGCAGACTAAATGTTGGTTAATTATTTCTTTTCTGCAACTATCACGGGATAAAGCAAGAATTTCTACACGAGATATCTCACTAAAAAGCGTTTTGTGGTTCAATGAGGGTACCTATTGAGTGACAGGTAAATTTCGTGTTAAATCCTACCAGTTCCACATTGGTCTTTTCCTTCCCATCTGGCTCCTTAATAAACATTACCCACAGCGTAATAAATCCTCAACGGAGAGACAATTCTTTTAGAAAACGGCAATGTTGGGTTACGTTTAGGAATTCTACGACACCCGTGCCCAATTTGTCGGGCAAAACGCTCACCTCATTGTCTAACAAACCACTGTATATAAAGTAGTTGCAACGTTGATAGGTGAAAAGTTTAAAAGGCAGCATAACCCCAACGAATGGGACTCTTGTTTATTTTTATACAGATACTGTGGCGTCCCGATAGTCTTATATGAGCTGGCGGCTTGAACTTTGGCTGTAGAGAGCAAACAAATTGAAGCACTGAGGAGCGCATTGAACTCTACGTCTTCCTCTTTACATGTACATCCGTGCTCCATAAGGCACTGTAAAGTGCATGCTGGAGGGTACATCGTATCAGTATTATCTGTTTCCTTCACTACTCAGTCATTTTTCCCTCGCCTAACTTGTGACAATGTGCCTCTGAACGTGCCCTACGCACTCTTATCCTCATGATCCCCTCGCGAGATATCCGATGGTGGCAGCAAGTAAATCTGTTCTAAAATTTGCCAACAGGGTGTTGCGAGAATTATGTAGTCATTTTTCCAAGGACCCCTATTCGAGTTCCCCAACCATTTCTGTTCCACTTTCGTATGCGCTACGACGACCTGTTAAGATCCTAGAAGCGGGTCTCTGAATTCACAACACCGAAACAGTATTCTTGGATTAGTTACACTAGCGTCCAGTGTGCGATTTCTTTTACTGATAGACTGCATTTTGCCAAGACCCTTCCAACGGATCTAATTTTCCATTCGCGTTCCTTAATACTGATTTTCCGTGATCGTCCCATTGCATATCACTTTTTATTACGTTTCCCTAAATCCGTGTACTCTGTTTCGAACTCAAGATGTTCGCCACTAATCCTGTAATCGTAACTACTGGGTGCTCTCTCTTTGTTGTATAATCTTACATTTATCCATATTTAACACTTAAAGCGACAGTGGTAAACATATGTGTCACTGCTCTAAAACTAAAAACAAACAATGTTATTGATCTTAATAAATTTACAACAGTTTCTCCGAAAAGTATGTATACCCCTTTTATATCGATGGACTTGAGATACCAACGAATAAATGAGTAATGGTATGAATATTTACTGATTGTCGTTTAGTCATTCATCTTCAGACATGGCTGTGTGTTCAACTGGCATTTGACACCTGTGGATTTGCTCTACTGATATCTTCTGATATAAACAATGTAAGGTTCGATTCACAGTAACATTTATTCCATAATAATGTATGAAGTCAGTAAGGGAGTTATTTCCATGTACTGCGCAGAAGAAAACAAGGTGTAAATGTGCTTACAGACAAGTAGATTGTCGTGAATTGAGTTCCTAATGACATCCAATTTTACTGATTATGGCTGTGAAATGGTCGTGCTAATGGAGAAAGAACATTGCAACAGCATTGTTTTACAAATTATCTCCAAGTCTTTCTGCAGTTCCTTGCGATCATCCAACGACGATGCTTTCCTGAATATAACAGCATCGTCAGGTAGCAATTTAATAGTTCTGCCGACACTATCTGATAAATCTTTTGCGTGTACCAAGTACATTAGAGACGCTGTTGCGCTTACTCGGGGCACACTTGATGTTACTTTCGTTGCTGTGAAAGTTTATCGCACCAACTACGTATCTCTGAAGCTACTGCATACGGCAGTATCTTGGTCAGTAGTCAAGAATGTGCACAGTGTCCAGCGCCTTTCGGAAATCTAGGAAGACTGGATTCGCTCGTTCATCTGAAAAGTTGTTGCGAGGTGTCGTGCATGAATAAAGTAAACTGCGTTTCACACGAGTGGAATTTCCCGAATCCTCGCTCATTCTTTGAGAGAAGCTTACTGTCTCCAGGAAAAAAGCATAATGTTTCATCTTAGAACGCGCTTCAGGAATCTACAACAGGTTGACGTCAGCGACACTGCCCTGTAATTCTTTGCAGACAATCTTTTACCCATTTGGCAAACAGAAGTAACCTGCACTATTTCCTAGTTACGCGGGACTATTTCTGCTCCATTTGCGTTTGCAATGATCGGGAGCCAAGCCCCTTCCAGCCGCCTAGGTTTATCGTTTGAGGAAAATGCCGGTATAATTTCTTTAAAATCGACATGTTCGATTTCCTTTCCCATTCTTATTATTTGCGAATTTTGCTCCACATCTATCCTTATGGTCGCGATGTTGCAGAATCTTCCTTACTGATGGTGTTCAGTAAGCGGCAGGGGGGGGGGGGGGGGGGGAGGCGCTTGTGGACGTTATGCTGATATAGGTGACTCTGCAGCTGTCCTTATTTCCCTACTTGGATGGAAAGCCATGTAGCCACACGACCATCAAGGGAAGCTGTAGAGGAAAGTACAGATGACAAAGTCGGCATTCACGCAACGAACACATCCATTAGAGAGCTGTTATGCTAACTGGTTATCTCTGGTTACTTACATATGTACGAGGGTGAGTCAAATGAAAACCTTAAATATTATTTATTGTGCAGAAGTGGTACAAAGCTGGATCATTTTTCAACATAATCTCCCATACGCTCAATGCAAGTTCTCCAGAGCTTACAAAGTGCATAAATTCCTTTAGAAAAAAATTCTTTTGGTAGTCCGCGCAACCGCTCATGCACCGTGTGGCGTACCTCTTCATCAGAACGGAACTTATTTCCTCCCATTGCGACTTTGAGTGGTCTAAACATATGGAAATCACTTGGGGCAAGGTCTGGTGAGTATGGTGGATGAGGAAGACACTCAAAATGCAGGTCTGTGATTATTGCAAGTGTTGTACGAGCAGTGTGGGGCCTTGCATTGTCATGTTGCAAAACGACACCTGCTGACAGCAATCCACGTCGCTCTGATTAGACTGCAGGCCGCATGTGATTTTTTAGGAGATCTGGGTATGATGCACTGGTGACAGTGGTCCCTCTAAGCATGTAATGCTCCAAATGACGCCTTTTTCGTCCCAAAAGAGAGTCAGCATAACCTTCCCTGCTGATGGTTCTGTTCGAAACTTCTTTGGTTTTGGTGATGAGGAATGGCGCCATTCCTTGCTCGCTCTCTTCGTTTCCGGTCGGTGGAAGCGAACCCAGGTTTCATCCGCAGTAACGATTCTTGCAAGGAAGCCATCACCTCCTCGTTCAAAGCGCCGAAGAAGTTCTTCACAAGGAGTCGGTTCGCGTGGCACCCATCTTGAAGACACTTTGTGAAACTGGAGCACATCATGCACAGTGTGGTGTGCTGACCCATGACTAATCTGTAAACATGCTGCAATGTCATTCAGTGTCACTCGGTGGTTTTCCTTCACTATGGCTTCAACTGCTGCAATGTTCTGTGGAGTCACAACTCGTTGTGCCTGACCTAGACGAGGAGCATCTTCCACTGAAGTCACACCATTTGCGAAATTCCTACTCCATTCGTAGACTTGCTGCTGTGACAAACATGCATCACCGTACTGAACCTTCATTCGTCGCTGAATTTCAATACGTTTCACACCTTCACTATGCAAAAACCGAATAACAGAACGTTGTTCTTCCCTGGTGCAAGTCGCAAGTGGGGCGACCACCTTTATACTGATACTGCGACGGTATGTGTGCATCTGCACTATGCTACCACCTACAGGCCATTCTGCACGCTGTTTGTAGCAAGCTTACCAAATTACAGGATAACGGCGCGAAATTTCGATTTGTTATTACAAATTTAAGGCTTTCATTTGACTCACCCTCGTATTTACGCCCAATGCACGGAAGAGAAGCATGCGATGTCTTTCGCTGTCAAATGTTTGTTACATCCAAACTGGTCACTAATTATTAGGTGACATAATAGATTCACGACATGATATTTCAGCTTCTTCTTTACATTTAGCAACGGTTAGAGACGGAAAGTGGAGACACTAACCTTGCTGAAGCGAGACGTCCGATGTCTCACCATCGTCTCCACCGTCTCCGACGTCTCCATCGTCTCCAGACGGCGGTATGCCCAAATCCAACTCGAGTGGCGAGTCTGAAAGACAGTGTCAAACAGTGCCGTTACAAAAATGTACAAGCCCCGCGTGGCCAGTAGCCACCAGAACTACAATCATTTAAACAGTTACACGGTCCTAGCCATTTAATTCAAATTCTTCTAAACAACATCAGCAATTTATATGAAAAGTTTATCTGTTTTACAAATTACGTACAGGGAAGTGCACAAAGTTCGGAAACACCACAAAACCATCACCACGCCTAATAAGGAGTAGGAAACCCGATGGCATTCAAAACAGCTTCCAGTCGCTTCGGAATGGATATATACAGTTCCTGTATGGTTTTCAAGGGAGCCTTGTACTGTTATTTCTGAAAAATAGTGGCAAGCTCAGGTTGTTGTTGTTGTTGTTGTTGTCTTCAGTCCTGAGACTAGTTTGATGCAGCTCTCCTTGCTACTCTATCCTGTGCAAGCTTCTTCATCTCCCAGTACCTACTTCAGCCTACATCCTTCTTAATCTGCTTAGTGTATTCATCTCTTGGTCTCCCTCTGCGATTTTTACCCTCCACGCTGCCCTCCAACACTAAATTGGTGATCCCTTGTTGCCTCAAAACATGTACTACCAACCGATCCCTTCTTCTAGTCAAGTTGTGCCACGAATTGCTCTTCTCCCCAATTATGTTCAATACCTCCCCATTAGTTAAGTGATCTACCCACCTAATCTTCAACATTCTTCTGTAGCACCACATTTTGAAAGCTTCTATCCTCTTCTTGTCTAAACTATTTATCGTCCATGTTTCAGTTCCATACATGGTTACACTCTATACAAATACTTTCAGGAACGACTTCCTGACATTTAAATCTATACTCGATGTTAACAATTTTTTTTTTCTTCAGAAACGCTTTCCTTGCCATTGCCAGTCTACATTTTATATCCTCTCTACTTCGACCATCATCAGTTATTTTGCTCCCCAAATAGCAAAACTCCTTTTCTACTTTAAGTGTCTCATTTCCTTATCTAATTCCCTCAGCATCACCCGACTTAATTCGACTACATTCCATTATCCTCATTTTGATTTTGTTGATGTTCATCTTATACCCTCCTTTCAAGACACTGTCCATTCCGTTCAAGTGCTCTTCCAAGTCCTTTGCTGTCTCTGACATAATTACAATATCATCGGCGAACCTCAAAGTTTTTATTTCTTCTCCATGAATTTTAATACCTACTCCGAACTTTTCTTTTGTTTCCTCTACTGCTTGCTCAATATAGCGATTGAATAGCATCGAGGATAGGCTACAACCCTGTCTCGCTCCCTTCCCAACCACTGCTTCCCTTTCATGTCCCTCGACTCTTGTAATTGCCATCTGCTTTCTGTGCAAACTGTAAATAGCCTTTCGCTCCCTGTATTTTACCCCTGCCACCTTCAGAATTTGAAAGAGAGTATTCCAGTCAACATTGTCAAAAGCTTTCTCTAAGTCTACAAATGATGCTCAGGTAAAGATGATGAAAGTGGATAGCGATCACGTGTCCTTCTTTACGAAGTAGACCGCAAAGACTCGGTAAAATTGTGATTTGGTGACTCTGTTAGCCAGTGGAAATGTGACGACTCATCTTCGCGCTCACGAAACCAATCCTGGACGACGCCAACTGTGTGAACAGGGGGCCTGTAGTCTTGGAACACAGCTTCACAGTACAGGAACAAACATTATCATGGGGTGGACGAGATCAGTCAAAATGGTCAGGTAATCATTGGCAGTAATGCGACCTTGCAGAATAACCGTAAAGCCCCCGGTTTACCACGATATGGTTGCCCAAATCACCACCGAATCCTCGCCATGGGCCCGAAGTTGGAAACAAACTGAAATAATACTCATCCGAACAAATGACTCTTTCATTGTTCCACAGTCCAGGTGTTATGCCTTGGGCACCACTTTTTCTATTAAAAGCATTTGTATCACTGATTAATGGTTCTGAAACTCCAGCTTCCCCTGCAATTTATGGAGCTACCTTCGTGTTGTTTTGGTGCTGACGGGGTTCGCAGGTGCGACATTCTGTTTCTCAGTGACTTTTGCAGCTGTCGTCCTCTTATTTGTCGTCACATTCCTCTTCAGTGACTGTCAGTCACTATCACTCGATTCATATTTTCGACCACGTTGTGACTTAGCGGATGATTTTCTTCGTTTTCCTTGTATGCGATATAAGTAACATTTCGGTTAGCTTGCTTAGGAAGCACCCACCATACGCGCACCAGCAGTATGCCCATTTGGATTTCACTTACCTTCAACATAGTGGCCTCACAGCAACATAGAGCACTGCTCTGATCACGACTGAGATATGCATCTTATTTAGGACATTACACAGGTGGTCAACGACAACTGCTCAACCTGTGGCCTTGGCTAGCATCTTTTTCTCGCGTTGTTTCCATATTCTTGCCCGACCCTTGTAAGTACGATGTAAAGCCACACTCTCAAAGGTCGATGATCAAACTTTACAATTAATAATAAGAACAACAACAACAACAAGCTGCGACCGGTGTTTCTAACGTGAAAAGACCGTTGGCTATTGAGAATTAATTCCGCCAAAGAAAATGAAGGACATCTGATACTATAAAATAAATTATGAAACTTGACTAATTAAGAGTTCGGAAAATTTGCATAACAATTTCATGTCTGATGCGAGAGCGACAGAAAGATGATACATAAACAGGACATATAGGTATGGTGGTTCTTTTGAGACGATACATGTTTATTCTAATGCGATGGCCATTTCTACGAAAACAAATTTTTCCCGTTCAGAGATACACCTGCAAGGTGAAGTTGGTCGTTAGGATACTTCAGTACATTGCAATTTGAATGTGATCCCTCCAGTACCGTCGCAAAAGAAGCAGTTATTTTATTTATTTATTCATTTATTTTACCTGGCAAGATTAGGGCCTTCAGGCCCTTTCGACACCTAACCGGCATCCTCAGATTGAACGAATTTCAGTTTGTACAGAACATTATGGACATACCTTGTGTTATACAGTATTAATGTTAAAAAAAATAGAGATTATAACAGTAGTACAAGGATAATTATAACAATCAAAAATAATTATAACAATCAAGAATAATAATAATAATAATAGTACTAATTACTATGTATATGAAAGTAAACATATTTTTCTTTTATGAATGTCAGTCCTATTGCTAGTTGGGAATTTTCTCGTTATGTTCTTGGACCTTGTGAGTTATTCACATCGAACAGAGACTTAAGACGATAGAATGGGGTGAAAGAGATATAGAAGAGGTAGCTAGGTTAGAGAAAGAGAAATAGAATGGTAAAATTCGAAGCTATGATGGAGAGGAGAACGAAAGAGATGAGAGGGGCACAACAATGATGGCTATACCGTCCCTAATATGTAAGTTTTGAGTTCCCTCTTGAATGTTGAGTGGTTCTGGATAAGACTCAGATCACAGGGGAGCGCGTTCCATAGTCGTATGGCTGAGATGGAGAATGACACGGAGAAAGATTTTGTGTTATGTAAAGGTACAGCCAAGATGCTAGAGGTATCCGATCTGGTATTGCGGTTGTGGAATGATGATAGGTGTTTAATGTGAGAAGATAAGTATTGGGGGCACGAGTGACTAAGAAATCGATGAAGTAAGCACATCGTGTGGAGACCGCGTACCTTATGTGGGCGTATCCAACCTAGCTGGGAGTATGAAGGACTGATATGATCATACAAATGTATATTGCACACGTATCTAACGCAAGCATTCATCACTAGCTCGAGGCATCTCGAATTTTCACTATTTGTGCCGTGTTGAACTACATCACAGTAGTAAAGATTAGGCAAGACTAGTGTTTGGACTAATTTTTGTTTAACACAGGTTGGAAATATTTTTCTGAATTTTTGGATTGCATGTAGGGAGGAGAGCGATTTCCGGCAAGCTGTGACTGTTTGATCTTACCAGTTTAGATTGTCATCCAAGATTATTCCAAGGTCTTTTACTGTTTTTTGGTATGGTAGTTGGATACCATTGAGGAGTATTTGAGAGACTGTTTCGCGAAAGTACCGGCTGATTAACTTTGGATGAGATATTATATTTGAATTTCTCCTGTTGAGCGATCAGTGAATGCCGGACTGATAAACTGAACAGTCTAAACACGCTTTCACACCCATTTTAGTGCTATCACGTCAATTGATAAAGTGAGCTTCTTGTCTCTGTATCTGACGGTTTCATTCAATACACCTGTTTCTTTGAATCTTCCTACAACTCTTCACTTACCTACCTGTCATTAATTCCCTTTAGTAGCTTGACCTAAATCACAGTGAATGAGTGAGAGGTCAAGGTTAATAACGTCCGAAAGTACGAGAGGACAGGAAGCTTTAAGGCGGGTGTCCACCTCAGCAAGAGCACACACTGCCAGGGGAGGCTATTACAACACTTCCTCTGAAAATGCGTCAGCATTATTGTGAGTGGAGATTCTTTATTTTCTGTGCTGGACTGTGTTCTGCATGGGTCACTGTGGTAAATGTTTAACAGCAAATAGGTATTCAGTGAGGAGCAATCAAATATTGGCAATTAAATAGTCAGTTTGATTTATTTGTTTACGGCAGTCTCATCAGTATGAAAGAAGCGATGGTGTTTTCTAGGAATTTTTGCGAATGGGTAAAAATGTCTTTACTGGGCATATTTAGATCTAAATGTGCCTGCTGCCAAACACAATTGGCTTCATATAGTCTCAGCGTAGTTAAACATTCGTGAATGATGTTCGTGCTTTCCCTTTTCCTGATCCTTGGAACAGAGAACGATACCTTGGTACGCTGAAAGATTATGCACTGTGATACTTTGTCGCTGTATTTTCGAAACGTAGAAGAAAATGTAGCTCTGCTATTACCCCCCAATCTAACCACAACTTCGGCTCCGTAATATATTCGGAAAGGCAGTGAAATATTTGTAACAACGAAGCTGACGGGCAACGAAGATTATTAATTTAATTGCTACTCGTTAAGTCCCAAAATAGCCACAACCTGTCGTGTTCCGTGACGCGATTGGCTGACTGATCCAAACCGTGCAGACACCATGTTGATTTCAGTATTTACGAAGCTTCGTAAATAATAACGTCCGAAAGTACGAGAGGACAGGAAGTATAAGAAAATGTGACGACGGCGAATAAAAACGGTACCAAGTATTTTACACGGAAGTTACATGGTATTGTATAGTACTGTGTGGACGTCCTTTTACCATACTGACTGCTACTTCATTTAGTTAACTTACACATAATTCAGTAGTACATCCAATGATTAAAACATGGCAACAGTGAGCAGAAATGCTATATATTTCAGGGGTTTATTCACTTCGAAATTTTCTTTGCAGGGGGAGCATTGATTTCTGCTAATGCGTATTGTTATTTGACCATGATGCACAAATTTTAACACTAAAAAGCTTCTCTACTCAAATAAATGTCACATGTACTTACAAACTATGTAGGAAAGTTAATCCAACAGCAATAGAGTTTTTTAAACCTTGTCAAGGAACAAGACCGGCAGGATGTTTATAGTGCCGATAACATAGATGGTAAATACACTCCTGGAAATTGAAATAAGAACACCGTGAATTCATTGTCCCAGGAAGAGGAAACTTTATTGACACATTCCTGGGGTCAGATACATCACATGATCACACTGACAGAACCACAGGCACATAGACACAGGCAACAGAGCATGCACAATGTCGGCACTAGTACAGTGTATATCCACCTTTCGCAGCAATGCAGGCTGCTATTCTCCCATGGAGACGATCGTAGAGATGCTGGATGTAGTCCTGTGGAACGGCTTGCCATGCCATTTCCACCTGGCGCCTCAGTTGGACCAGCGTTCGTGCTGGACGTGCAGACCGCGTGAGACGACGCTTCATCCAGTCCCAAACATGCTCAATGGGGGACAGATCCGGAGATCTTGCTGGCCAGGGTAGTTGACTTACACCTTCTAGAGCACGTTGGGTGACACGGGATACATGCGGACGTGCATTGTCCTGTTGGAACAGCAAGTTCCCTTGCCGGTCTAGGAATGGTAGAACGATGGGTTCGAAGACGGTTTGGATGTACCGTGCACTATTCAGTGTCCCCTCGACGATCACCAGTGGTGTACGGCCAGTGTAGGAGATCGCTCCCCACACCATGATGCCGGATGTTGGCCCTGTGTGCCTCGGTCGTATGCAGTCCTGATTGTGGCGCTCACCTGCACAGCGCCAAACACGCATACGACCATCATTGGCACCGAGGCAGAAGCGACTCTCATCGCTGAAGACGACACGTCTCCATTCATCCCTCCATTCACGCCTGTCGCGACACCACTGGAGGCGGGCTGCACGATGTTGGGGCGTGAGCGGAAGACGGCCTAACGGTGTGCGGGACCGTAGCCCAGCTTCATGGAGACGGTTGCGAATGGTCCTCGCCGATACCCCAGGAGCAACAGTGTCCCTAATTTGCTGGGAAGTGGCGGTGCGGTCCCCTACGGCACTGCGTAGGATCCTACGGTCTTGGCGTGCATCCGTGCGTCGCTGCGGTCCGGTCCCAGGTCGACGGGCACGTGCACCTTCCGCCGACCACTGGCGACAACATCGATGTACTGTGGAGACCTCACGCCCCACGTGTTGAGCAATTCGGCGGTACGTCCACCCGGCCTCCCGCATGCCCACTATACGCCCTCGCTCAAAGTCCGTCAACTGCACATACGGTTCACGTCCACGCTGTCGCGGCATACTACCAGTGTTAAAGACTGCGATGGAGCTCCGTATGCCACGGCAAACTGGCTGACACTGACGGTGGCGGTGCACAAATGCTGCGCAGCTAGCGCCATTAGACGGCCAACACCGCGGTTCCTGGTGTGTCCGCTGTGCCGTGCGTGTGATCATTGCTTGTACAGCCCTCTCGCAGTGTCCGGAGCAGGTATGGTGAGTCTGACACACCGGTGTCAATGTGTTCTTTTTTCCATTTCCAGGAGTGTATGATGCTTTCATTAACACACTTCTCATGCTCTTTGAGATTTGCCTTCCATTAGAACGTTCTAAATGGGGTACTAGCAGTAACAGGCAGCCCGAGTGGCTGACTAGTGGGATAAGGATATCATATAGAACAAAGCGGGAATTATATCAAAATGTTAGAAGTAGTCACACTCAAGCTACAGTAGCCCATTACGGACAGTATTGTAAGGTGCTTAAAAATGTTATTAGGAAAGCAAAGAGTTTGTTGTATGCAAAGAGAATAGCTAATTCACAGGATAAAATTAAAACCATATGGTCAGTTGTGAAGGAAATGTCTGGTCAGCAGCAAAGGTCGATGACATAAAGTCAGTTGGCAGAAAAAAAATATTTCTGTTACTGATAAATCAGATATATGTACAGTACTTAACAATCATTTTCTGAGCATTGCTGGTGAATTAAATAAACATTTAGTTTCTACAAGGAATCATAACTTTCTTGGCGAATGCCTTTCCGAGATTAATGTCTGAAATACTCCTCTTTGATACAGACAGGGGGGAGATTGAGTCAATAATTCAATCACTGTAGACTAAGGACTCTCATGGTTATAATGGAGTGCCTAGCAGAATATTAAAATACTGTGCTGCACATGGTAGCCCTGTATTTAGCCATATTTGTAATTTTTCCTTTAGGAATGGTCAGTTTCCTGAGCGATTAAAGTACTAAGTAGTAAAGTCGCTTTATAAAAATGGAGAAAGGGATAATGTAGACAGCTTTAGACCTATTTCTATGCTCTAAATGTTTGCTAAAGTTATTGAAAAGGCTGTGTATATGAGGATAATTGATCACTTTATATCACACAATTTGCTATCAAATGTACAGTTCGGCTTTAGAAGTCGCTTAACGACTGAAAATGCTATATTCTCTTTTATCTGTGAGGTACTGGATGGGTTAAACAAAAGGTTTCGAACGCTAGGCACATTTTTTGATTTAACTAAGGCGTTTGATTGTGCTGATGACAAAATATTGCTCCAGAAGATGGACAATTACAGAATACGGGGAGCTCACAATTGCTTCACCTCTTACTTTAGCAACAGACAGCAAAAGGTCATTATTCACAATGTTGAGAATGGCTGTGATGTGGGGTCTGAGTGGGGTATGGTCAAGTAGTGTGTGCCCCAGGGATCAGTGTTGGGGCCACTCCTGTTCCTTATTTATATAAATTATATGCCCTCTAGTATTATGGGTACCTCTAAAATATTTTTGTTTGCTGATTACACTAGCTTGGTAGTAAACAATGTTGTGTGCAAATAGTGCAGTTCATGACCTAAGTTCATGGCTTGTAGAAAATTAACACAAAGTCACAGTAAGACTCAGTTTTTACAGTTTCTAACACACAATTCAACAAAACCTGACGTTTTAATTTCACAGAATGGGCATATGATCAGTGAAACTGAACAGTTCAAATTTCTAGGTGTTCAGATCGATATTACACTGTTGTCGGAAGCCCACATTCAGGATCTTGTTCAAAGACTCCTGCCATTTTTACTATTCGAACGGTATCTGAAGTGAGTGATCGTTCGACACGAAAATTAGTCTACTTTGCTTATTTTCATTTGCTTATGTCGTATGGTATTATATATTTAGGGAACTCTCCCCATTCTTTTAGGTTATTTTTGGCTGAGAAAGGGGCGGTTCGGGCAATTAGTGGTGTAAGTTCACGAACCTCTTGTCGACCCCTGTTCACGAGTCTGGGTATTTTGAATTTGGCCTCTCAATATATATGTTCCTTACTGTCATTTCTTGTTAACAATATTAGCTTATTACCAAGAATAAGCAGGTTTCACTCTGTTAATACTCGGCAGAAATCAAACCTGTATTTGGATCGGACTTCCTTAACTCTTGTGCAGAAAGGTGTGCAGTATACTGCTGTATCCATTTTCAATAAGCTACCACTCGAATTCAAAAATCTTAGCAGTAATCCACGCGCTTTTAAATCAAAACTGAAGTTTCTCCATGGCTCACTCCTTCTATTCTGTCGAAGAGTTCATTGAAAAATTAAGCTGATTCTTGTTGTATTGTTGATTGCGTTTACTTAAAATCATGGATTGACTTTTTCAGGTTCATAAACATTTTATTTTTGTCTGTTATTACTTTTGTGTTGTAATTCCATGTGTTGACACGTTCCGTGACCTTTGAGATTTGCTCCTCAATTTGGTCCTACGGCACCTAGCTCGTAAATAAAAAAAAGTAAATAAATAAACCTACTGCCGGTCGCGGTGGTCTCGCGGTTAAGGCGCTCAGTCCGGAACCGCGGGACTGCTACGGTCGCAGGTTCGAATCCTGCCTCGGGCATGAATGTGTGTGATGTCCTTAGGTTAGTTAGGTTTAAGTAGTTCTAAGTTCTAGGGGACTGATGACCACAGAAGTTAAGTCCCATAGTGCTCAGAGCCATTTGAACCAATAAACCTACTGATAACGTGTGAACACATTTGAGTAACTACTGTTACATTTTTATCATTTGTAAGAATGAATGCTCTATGTTTGTACTGAGATATTTGACATTACACTGTTATTTAAAATGGTAGTTGAACTGTAGCCCATTGAATCACGTTACAGGTTGCCACTGAGATGAGATCTGTAATCATACTGCCCTGAGTGTTATATTTGTTCTGTTTCTTCCTACCATAAAGTAAATATTCTGCACCAAATATGATTGTCTTTCTAGGTAAAAATTATTTGTTACTGGCATATTCACAGAGGTTATATTTTCATTTAAACAAGCCAGTAACATGTTATCCTGTATTCCAAGGCCACACAAAGCAGGTTCTTCATCTAGACTGACATTCGCACACATACATGTGGAAATACCTAATGCAGTAGAGATCTTCCCCCACTATAACGCTCAATATACTGTAGCAGAATGGCCTAATATATATTTACAGCATCGGCCTAATTATTTAATGTAACATGTAGCTAGATTTGGTCTATATCGCGATGTGTAGTGGTGTTTGCTTAAATGAGCACTGAAGCAAATACCAGTTACTATTATCAGTGTTAAAAATGCCATTTTATTGATAAACCTATTCAACCTACTCTGTGTTTTGCGTCACAAAGCATACCAAAAGTGGTTTTCATTGTGATCGGCGAACGCTCGGAAAAGAGCCGGTGTGTCGTCCTGCTCATCGTGATTTGCAGCACTCTCCGGCGGCACTTGTCGGCTCCATCTGGCTCGCACACCATACTGTTTGTTTATGAAAATCAACGCGCGTCAAATTACTGCATACGCGGTATTAATATGGGCACTTGCCTCTGTATGCATATGCTACCCACGTCGTTATGTCTGCAGTACACATAAATAAGAACTCCAATGCTAAAGAAAATGGTTAAAGGCAAAAATAAAAGTCCCGATGTCCATACAGTAAGCGCGATGCAAATATGCAATAGTCTTGCACATAAAATGAAATGTTTATCATTCTCATTTTTTACTAAAACTATAGGATCACTCTGATGAGATCACTACTCCTCTCCAGTAGCAGTAGGGGCTTTTAGAATTTTGTCTGCGTTTCCTTTCTTGTTTTTCTTCCCAAAGTCCTTCAGATTGTTCTGCAGATACCTCGAAATTTATTAACCTCTTTTTCAATGTTCTTGTGATAGCTAAAACTAATATCACATCCTAGATAACTGAATGGGATGCTTGTTCTAAAATTTTCTCATTAATTGCTATTATCGATACAACTGGATTCTTCCCTTTGAAAGCCATTATCTTGTTCGCAGATGTAGTTAACAAGTAGTATATTTCGTTTGAGCTCAATCTATATTCTGATCTTTGTAAATTATCTTCTGTTTCTTGTGTACTCATCTGGTCATCGGCATATAATATAGCAGGTAATGGTATGCTATCCTGTTTTCATTTCTAATTGTCTCCCATATTTGTCCTTCATAACTACGTCGTCAATACATTAATAAAGTGGGTGATAGACTACACCCTTAAACATATTGGTTGATTAAAATTTCATCCGACATTTTCGAGTCTGAACATAGAACCATTTTCGTATTTACATACAGACAATTTATGTACTAATAAGTTATTAGCGAAACATTTTGTTTCCAATATATTTATATATAGGACATTAGCTGTAATTTAAAAACCACCTAACACAGGCCTCAACGACAACGACTTAATCCAATATGGCGTTTCCTAAGCTATTTCAAAACAAAATTCAGTAGTCAGTTGTAAAGGTTTCGCTTTAACGGTTTCAACAGATTCATGTGTCCTTTTCAGAAGGTTGATATTGGTTTAGTAGATGTCAGTATCATAGGCACCGAGGCAAAATGTCATGATATGTCAAAATGTACATATTGTATGTGATAATTGTAAACAAAGATTGATTATTTAAGTCAATGAATCACATTTATATTCATAATCAAGTTGTTGACCTAGCACAAAAATGGGGCATTATGAAGATATTAACGTCTGCTAAACCACTATTAAGCTTCTGAAGACGACAGATAATCTGTTGAAAACGGTAAAGCGAAATTTGTGCAACTGCCGACTGAATTTCATTTTGAAATACACTCGTATACCACAGTTAGAGAGAAAATAGAAACTACGAATAAAATAGTAATCTTTTATGTTATTCACCATGTTCCTCTCCACAAGCTAAAATGTAACTTGTTTGAATCTGTCTTACACACCTGAAAATGCTGCAGAACGTGAAATTCCAATTACGTACTAAAAAGAAACACTTACAGCCACCATCACGTCGAAGTTATAAAATGCTGAGGTGAAAACCGTATATACACATATTTACGTCATATGAATGAAATGGGCATGGGACATAAATATGCCCATATAAGGTTTTCACATCAGCATTTTGATAGCTTTACCTGTATCGACACTTAGATATTGTTGATACTGTCCTTTGCACATAGATGCGTATTTATTTGGTTTACTTATTTCTGATGTTTCTTTCATACCTCTATAATTTTCTTAATTTATTTCTTTAGTTTGGTGGGTTACTTCAGGATTTTGCAGTTTAGTGTGTCATCTGACTAATTTTTATCATGTGATATTTAATTAATGATTTCATTAATGACTGGTACAACGTCTAGAGTGGAAATTTGTTCTAGTATACTATATATATTTCTGTTTTAGGTATGTGGTAATGGATGCATCTGTTGGCTTTTATCAAATGATTACTGTAAATCCACTGATATAGTAATGTTCTTGAGTTTTATTGTGTTTTAATCTCTCTTTGTATTTGTATGGTTGGTAAGCTGACGATGCTATCATTACTGTTCATGCATGCAAGCCTGAAAAATGGTGCACTGAGTCACCGAAACTGGTAGCAATATTATAAAATAACATCAAAACGACGGCTACAGGTGATTCATTTTATTGCAATAAATGAATGTCGGAAGTCCCACAAACTATCAACCACAAGGATGGACACACAAAAAGTTGAAAATCCACTGCCTGACGTCACGAAACTCTACCGGCTTCTCGCCTGTGTTCACTTTCACGCGCGCCATGAGAATAGCGTAGAGTAGGCACGGGGCAGCATCGCCTGTACTCGCCTGTGTCGGGGATGCCCCTGCGCCGGCGGTGGTGGTGGTGGTGCGTGTGCAGGCGCAGCTGGTCGTGCACCTCCTGGAAGGTGCCGTTGATGCGGTGCAGCGCCACGCTGTGCGACTTGTCGAACTCCAGACGCCCGATGCCCAGGTTCTCCAGCAAGTGTTCGAAGCCCTGTACACCACAACGAGCCCATTACTCGTA
Source organism: Schistocerca americana (assembly GCF_021461395.2). Taxonomy (NCBI): domain Eukaryota; kingdom Metazoa; phylum Arthropoda; class Insecta; order Orthoptera; family Acrididae; genus Schistocerca; species Schistocerca americana. Next base: position 432,299,803 of record NC_060120.1, on the reverse strand, counting down.
CGTCTACGTTCAATGGAAACAGTACATTGCTGCAATATCGTAACATTACAAAGCCGAAAATTGTACGGAAATTAATTATCGTTAGAGATTACATTATACTTTTCTGTTTCCAAAATTTAGTCTTCAGAATTGATTGCAAGTACATTAGAGCTTATAAGATGGCGTTCTATTGTCGGTTTGACAATAAATCACAACTGCCAGTACTCAAAGGAACCCAAAAATTTAAATTAATTACGGGTGCAAAGTCCCAAGAAACTACCACACATATTCTGTAAACGCTTAATATCCACAGTTCTGTGGGTAAGATTATTTTAAAGCGCGGGATTAGCCGAGCGGTCTCAGGTGCTGCAGTCATGGACTGTGCGGTTGATCCCGGCGGAGGTTCGAGTCCTCCCTCGGGCATGGGTGTGTGTGTTTGTCCTTAGGATAATTTAGGTTAAGTAGTGTGTAAGCTTAGGAACTACTGATCTTAGCAGTTAAGTCCCATAAGATTTCACACACTTTTTTAAAAAGATTATTTCGTTTTCTTGTTAGACTACTAGAAACTGTGGAAATCAAAGCCACCTACTTTTCGTTTATAAGTGAGGCACAAGAACAATTCCCGCATGTTTTATTTTTTGAGACCCCTTATCTTAAGGCCCGGAGTGGTTGTGTGTCATGCTTTGACAGTTTCACTGGCTAAATGCAATGAATTATGAGTAATGTACGCAACCCTCAATGTTTTGAGATGTTCTGTAACTTTGGTTTGGTTGGTTGATTGACTTGGGGAAGGGGACCAAACAGCGGAGTCATCGGTCCCATCTGATTAGGGATTGATGGGGAAGGAAGTCGGCAGTGCCCTCTCAAAGAAACTATCCCGCCATCTGTCTGAAGCGATTTAGGGAAATCACGGAGAACCTAAATCAGGACTGCCGGACGCGGGTTTGAACCGTCGTCCTCCCGAATGCGAGTCCAGTGTGCTGACCAGTGTGCCACTTCGCTCGGTAAACTATGGTTTCAGGCATAGCTTGAGTACTGAAGAAATTCTGGCCGTCCGTATGACGACTATAAATAGTTCAAGAAACTTAGCTTTCATGATCATTTAACACAGGTTGTCCTGAGGAAGTAAGAAGTCTGTAGTCACTAACAAGAAATCTTTGTTGTGCTTCGTACAGGTAATTCAGAAACTATACACTCTTCGAGGCTTACTAAGACACTCAACATAATGGGAGCGGCGAAAGTTATACACTATACAAAGAAAGAGAGTCTATGCAACTGTACCCAGAAATTTTATGGCTGCGCTTGTCTCAGTGACGGACACGTTGCGAAACATGGGACATCTTTCACAAGATAATCGACGATTTTCACGGTAAAACTTAACGTCATCACTATACACTGCCATTCTGAAATGTAAAACTCCTTTTATATTGTGCCTTTGTGCGTTATATTTCACTTTTCGTAAATCTGTGCTTACTGTAACTTCGCCGGAGTGGTTCCTTAACCGTAAGAAAGATGCTAATCTTGGACTCTTCAGTAAGATGAATGTTACAGGAAACCGTTGTCGATTTGTAAACTGTGTAAAATTTCTTGCCGCGCGGGATTAGCTGAGCGGTCTAGGGCGCTGCAGTCATGGACTGTGCGGCTGGTCCCGGCGGAGGTTCGAGTCCTCCCTCGGCCATGGGTGTGTATGTTTGTCCTTAGGATAATTTAGGTTAGGGACTGATGACCATAGCAGTTAACTCCCCGTAAGATTTCACACACACACACACACACACACACACACACACACACACACACACACACACACGTAAAATTTCTTCCTGTACTGCATAGTAAAATACTAACACGACGGGCCCGCATCTCGTGGTCGTGCGGTAGCGTTCTCGCTTCCCACGCCCGGGTTCCCGGGTTCGATTCCCGGCGGGGTCAGGGATTTTCTCTGCCTCGTGATGGCTGGGTGTTGTGTGATGTCCTTAGGTTAGTTAGGTTTAAGTAGTTCTAAGTTCTAGGGGACTGATGACCATAGATGTTAAGTCCCATAGTGCTCAGAGCCATTTGAACTAACACGACGGACCTTTCAATGTCCTGATATATCACAAACTGTTCAATGAGTTTTCTTCCCTTGACCAACAGCTGCATCAAGAGAAAACATAACATCGCAAATGGGTTTCAAAGACTAAAGATAAAAATCGTTGACATCCCGTCAGGCATTCGTTTGTGGTTTCCCAGACTATTTACCCCGTTGTTGTACTTTTAATAACTGGGATGATCCGAAAACAGCTCCTTTTGCTTTGTTGAGGGACATAATGTCGAACGACTGATACAGAACTACACAATAGTGATTTAATCTGGCTTCAGATGAACAGTCTTCAGCACATACAATAATATCGGATGAAAGGCACCGTAAGCTACGAAATGACGATAAGGCGTGGTTGACGACTGTGTTTTACGTAGCTGTACCTGGGTATTTCATCCGTAGTAGCTGAATGAAATTAACTGGAATGAAGTGAATGGAATCAACTGGGATGATGCCAAAGAAACGCAGTGATACGATTTGATAGAATTCCATTCAGAAGTGCTGAACCCGTAAAGTTATAAATATGTCGCTACAATGGAAAGTCTGCCGGTTCCGCTTTTACGAACGGATGTCGCAGATTTATTTCATACGCCATTGTATTTCACTCTCTTCATAACAATTGATTCCATTCCATTCACTTCATTTCACTGAATTTTTACACGGTCGGTAAAACCACAGCACTCCACCAAATGCGTACCCCAGTGGTGTTTACTTCCACTTACCCCGCAGAACTCTAGAAGTAATAGGAGCAAACATCCATGCCTTTCGAACATAGATTCAGGCCTGGAGGCATGCACAGGTAATTTAAACGGTAGGGCGACTGCCAACGAAAAGCTGGCAGTCCAGGTCCTAATGTGGGTCGGGTACTAGATTTCGCTTTTCAAGACGTACTCATATTGAATGTATGGCATGTGTGTCTCCTTCAGTCTACAGAGATTTCCGTCAAAGTAGATATTTTGACAATCGTGCGCAGGTTTCTTTGCCAGTCTGACATCAGCCGGAAAGACGATGGTGAGGGAACATGGCTCCATTTATTTTTCAGACTTTGCTATTATTAACAGCCATATCAAGGCTCTCAGGTTAAACCCACGGTTCGGTTCTAGCGTAATGGCCGGCGCGTCCTAGAGGACACGGAATGAAGCACCCGTATAAATAGCTGAGCGGTAATTGAGTTTTCTCCGGAGACAGTTTGCTGGTGCCTCGTCCTTGCTTGCTCTGCCAACTCTATCCTGGCAGGCAGACGCTCATCCGGCATCTGTCACCTGTGCCGTGGTAAAGTCTTTTGGTCTTTTGACGAGACAGAATGGAAGACCCAAATTTAGAGGCGGTGAGGAAGGAAGGAACCTCATTGTGACTGATCTCCGACATTGGGCGCAAAAAATTTGTTTTAAAACTCACTATACCGGACTGGATAGCATTTCATGCCCGACTGTTATGTAATAACGATAGTTGCAGTGAGTCGCTGCAGATGGATGTGGGGCCAGGCACCGGTCTGGCATGGTATAATTTTAAAAATGAATCTCATGCGTCTCAGAGGTATGCCACACAGGACATACGAACGGCAACTGACCTTTGATAATCATCTAACGTACAAGTAACGAAGCAACCGAATTAGCCAGTCTAGCTGAGAACTTTCACAGACTGCCGTCCTGTGGAAAAATCTGCGAGGTCTAACAATAGGCAAACTCAAATCTGCAGCTGAACCCTTAGTTCCTATTGAGGCTCGAACAGAGTATTTCGCCACGCCGATCTCTTTACTTTACCAAAGCACAAGAGCGCAAACCATCGATTCCCTTAAGGACAGATGTAGGGCAAAATGCATTCTTGTGCTTAGACATATGTATCTCCAAAAATATTACTCCGGTAATAGTAAACTTGAGACTATTATGTAAAACTTAATGCTTGAATTTCTGTGCAATATTGGTTTTAAAATGCACATCGGCATACATTTTAAAAGGATTTGAATTTTTAGTTACCATTGTTTCTATAATGTACCTTTCCTCGTAAACTAATCAAGCAATAAAAATGGAATTTCACAGTTTATATCTGCATAAGTGGCTAATTAAGAACATGGAACAGATTTTTCTTTAGGTCATAGTTGCTTTGAAATTAATTTTTCAGTTTTGTGTTACCCGGGACTGCTCTATTTTTCTCAAATTTTAAAGGAGAACTTTTCTCAGAGAAAAGACATAGGAAAGGTGCTGCACAGGATTATTCAGTAAGTAATTCTTAAGAACTGTGCAAATTTCAGTACCTGAAAGGTACATTATAGCTCAAAAAAGTCAGTTTACAGTAATTCGCTGTTTACTTCAATTTTTGACAATATTGCTATACCTCTAATGACTAATGCTGTCCATATCCATAACTATTATTATTATTATTAGCGAATGTCCCCATGGGAGAACGATAAGCAGGTGATTAACATTTCTTAATGTTCTTCTTATTTCTCCAGTATTTCTTCATTGCCTCCCCAAAGGCCTTCTTCCTTTCTTCGGTCCACTTTGGTCGGAAAGGTTTAGATTCCGTCTCTGGAGTAAACTTCCACTTGTCGATTTTTCTTCTGAATGTATCCCGGTCTGATGTGTTTGTTATGTCAATTTTTGCCTTTTTCAAATCCTTCTTAACTTCAGTTACCCAGGGTATTGTTGCCTTAAGTGATGTCATATAGTCCAATAGACGTTTAGTTAACCTGTTTCCAGGTAATCTGTCTATATGTCCATAAAACTTCATCCGCCTCTTCCTGATATCTGCCTCGATGTTTGATATTTTTTCGGTTGTCTCGGTAGTCTGCAGCCTGTATCCATCTTGTGTGTATCGTGGTCCTAGGATTTTTCTAATAATTTTTCTCTCTACTTTCTTAATTTCGTGTAAATCTAATTTTCTATTCAGGGAGAGTGTTTCACTTGCATATGTGACTGTTGGTTTGATGACTGTGTTGTAGTGTCTGATTTTAGTGCCTTTTGATAGACATTTCTTGTTATATATATTTTGAATAAGTCCGAATACTTTCTTGATTTTCTGTAATCGGTTTTTTTGTGCTATTTTCTCAAGTCCTGTTGGTTCAATAACTTCACCGAGATACTTAAAGTGCTTGACTCTAGTTATTTCACCATACTTTGTTTTTAGTTTCGAAATATCTAATTTTGAGCAGATGAATTCTGTCTTCTCAAAGGAGATTTGCAGGCCAACCTTCTCAGCACACTCTTTAAGTGTCTCAATTTGTTTTACTGCTGTTTCTTCACTGTCAGTTATAATTTCCAAGTCATCTGCAAACGCTAAATAAGGGATGTTCAATTTTCCTTTACCTCTTCCTAGTTCAATTGGCTTCCAAAAGCTTTGTTTCCTTAGTGTTACTTCCCACTCTTTCATAACTTTGTCCAAAACTATATTGAATAATAGTGGTGAGATCCCATCTCCTTGTCTTACTCCTGTTTTAATTGAGAATGGTTCCGAAATTTCCCCTCTGAATTTAATTTTTGATTTGGTTTCTGTTAGTGTTTGTTCAATTAGTTTTCGGGTTTTAGTGTCTAGGCCTCGTTCTTCGAGAATGTGACATAGAGACTGTCTGTCTATGGAATCGTGTGCCTTTTTGAAATCAACGAATGTGCAGATTATTGGTTTTGACCTGATTGCTTTAATCTTTAAAATAGTTTTAAGGTTGAATATCTGTTCCGGGCATGATCTATTAGGACGAAAGCCTGCTTGGTAGTCTGAAATTGTATGTTCTAGTTGTTCTTGTGCCCTCTTTAGGAGACATGCAGATAGAATTTTGTAGGTAACTGGTAAAAGTGAAATGCCTCTGTAGTTGTTTACGTCTGATCTCTCTCCCTTTTTGTGCAATGGGTGAATTAGTGCACACTTCCACTCCTCTGGGATATTTTCTGTCTGCCAAATTTCTTTGATGATGCTAGTGATCTCTTTTAACGAATTTGGACCAAGGTTTTTCAGTAGTTCAGCTACAATTCCATCTTCTCCCGATGATTTATTATTTTTGAGTTTTCTAATGTGACTATAAATTTCTTCTTGAGATGGTGGTAGTGAAGTCTCATTCGTGTGTTCTGGTTGTAATCTGGGGAATCTTGTACTTGGTTGTGGGCAATTTAGGAGTTGTGAGAAATATTTAGCTAGTTCTTGGCAATTTTCTTTGTTAGTTAGTGCCAATTTTCCATTCTGTTTCCGGAAGCAGAGATTTTGTGGAGTGTATCCTTTGATTTGATTTGCGAATATTTTATAAAAATCTTGAGTGTTGTGGTTCTTAAAGTTTTCTTCAATTGTGTTTAGCTGTTCATTAAGGTATTTTCTTTTAGTTTGTCTAAGTATTTTAGCTGTTTGTTTTCTCACTTTGAAAAATGTTTGTTGTGTGGTTTCTGATTTGTCACAATTGTAATTTAAAAAGGCTTGTTGTCTCTCTTCTAATGCCTTATCACAATTCGAATTCCACCATGGATGCTTGGATATTTTCTTTAACGGAATCAAATCTCTTGCTTTCTGTATAATTTTCGTTCGGAAATCTTTCCAGTTGTTTGTTGGTTGTTTATCCCATGCTTCTGTAATTTCTGATTCCTTGATATTTTTCAAGTCAAATTTGGGAATTAGTGGTGATTTCCTTTGGCGTTTCCTTTTTGGAGTGAATTTAATTTTAACTCTGGTAAGGTAGTGGTCAGAATCTATATTTGCCCCTCTGCGGACTTGAACGTCGTGTATTTCTTTCTGGAAGTCATAGGAGATCGCAACATGGTCTATTTGAAATTCACCAAGCTGAAGGTTTGGTGATCTCCATGTTTTTTGTTTCTTGGGGTCTTTTCGAAGTGATGTTGTCACGATTTTTAGGTTGTTTTGCTGACATAACTCGATGAGTCTCATGCCGTTCTTGTTTGTGAATTTGTGTGCAGGGTAATTACCGACTGTTTTTTTATATTTCCTCTCTTTGCCAATTTGCGCGTTGAAATCCCCTAGAAGAATTTTTACATCCTCCTTTGGAATTTTGGACATTTCAGTTTCGAGTTTTTCCCAAAATTTTTCTGTCTTCTCCGGTTCTTTTTTGTTGGCAATGTTGGTAGGTGCATGAACATTAATAAATGTATATATTTTGTTGGTGTGCTTGATTCGCATGGTCATTAGTCTGTTACTGATTTGATTCATGTCTATAACAGAGTCAAGGGTGTCCTTATTTACAATAAAAGCCATGCCAAATATTGCAGCTCCTTTGCCAATTTTCTTGTCTGTTTTACTTTTAAAGATACGGTAATTGTTGTAGTCTATTGTTTCTGAATCAGTGAATCTGGTCTCTTGGAGAGCAAGGATTTGAATTTTCTGTTTGTTGAGTTCTGTTGTAAGATTATGAAGTTTGCCTGTCTGAATTAGTGTCTGAATGTGCCAATAAATGTATGGGACTTTCGTGGACGTTTACTAGAGAACTCCGACTTTCTCTGTCGTACGAGCCCAAGCTCCCCAGAATCCGATAGCTTGGTTGTCGCCACAGGGCGAGTGGATTGGCCACCTGGGGTAATATTAATTTTACTTGTACGAATCATACTGCTTGTAATTAAGTTCCAGCTAATGCTGGGTAGTTAGAACCAGGGATTGTTAGTTCCTGGAGCTTGGTGTTCAGCCGCACCTCACATGGTGAACAGACGCTGGCCAGAGTACCGGTGGTTGCCACACAGACGTGTCTGGGCTTTTCAATATGCTTTATCTTGTTGATAATGCTTGCCTCTTCCGCCAGTTCCGCCGTACCGATGATCTTCATCTCCGTCTTCACTACCGTTGAGGTCCATAATGTTTATTCTCTTCCTCGTCTTCCTGGAGTAATAGCTTCCGCTCCCTCCTTTGCCTGGCCAACTTTTGCATTTTTTCTTCTGCTGCCTGAGTTTTGCCCAGTCGCACTTCATCGATGCTTGTGTCTTCAAATGTAAATGCACCTGGATGAAAGCCTAGTCTCTGCAAGCACCTGCGTTTCCACTACTGAACACTAGACAGGCATCACATGCAGCTATGTTCACAATAATTGAGGGCACAAATACTGTTTTTGGAAAACACACCCATATACGATGATTGTAGCTCTCATTTGCGTTCTGTACACATTTTTTCCGCGGTTCAGGATTGGCTAGGTACCTGATAGTTTGTTCTATAACATCCAAAACAGAAAGTTTTGTGGGTTACGGCTTTCCACTGGCTTCTGCCTGAAGATTTTGCACCATGATATGTCACAAAGGGAATGTTGAGGATTATCATCCGCGGAAAGTTTGTGAAAGAATATTGCCCACATGGCTTGCTGCATTGATTCCACACTATTTGGGCTATCGCTGATAGCTTTTCCATAATATACTTGTAAAGTGTGAATTTCCTCGCCTGTCAGTCTGTTAACACCTCTCAGTGGCTTTCTATCTTCTAATTTCTTGCCTTTAATTTCTTTCTTCAATATGAGAATCGCTTTTGACCATGTCTCACACATTCCAGTTTTTCTATTTTAGTTTGTGAGCCATAAGGATCTCCCTAAAACAGTCTCAAAAGCACTTTATCCACGTTCCATCACAAGAAACACACAGATCTGTCTTCACTACTACACAGTGCCCTTCTTCCCCTTCATTGTTAATATTTAAAACTCGCTCAACAGCTGATTTCACGTCCTCCTTGCACTCAACTTCAAGAGCACTGAGGAGCGTTCTGTTGTAATCACTGAATCTAGGCACTGGTGCAGGCAAACATCAATCATATGGGCAAGTATTTCTAAGTCAGTTAACCTAAATACACTGGAAAACTGGTCTCTGGCACTGTACACAATATCGTCAATTCCTTCATTAATTTTCTTTTTCGATAAACTTTGTGACTTTGGCGAAACTTGCTCTTCACACTTAGAAACAACATCTGTCACACTGTTATTTAAATTTACTGTATCTTTTACATCTGAAATTCGACATTTCCTCACTTTTTTGACTATGCGTCCACCGTTAAGACCCATTTTGAACAAAAACAAATATATGTAAAACCAACAACTAAAGTAAATATGCAGCAGGCTCTCTTAAAAAAACCCACGTCGTAAAGAAAGGAACAAGCAAAGATAAGTTTTCTCATAGCCTCCCAGACTCAGTTGCAGTTCGTTTCGATTGTGTGAACGAAAAATTAACGCACAAAAAATTTCTAGCGTAGAGAAAATGTGGATCACAGCAAATAAAGAGGAGCAGTGGCAGGCGGAGACGCCCAAACAAACTTAAAAAACATATTTCTAGACAGAATCCTATTACGAAACTTTGCGATGTTATTCTTAAAAAATTAGTCTAATATATTATCCTATAAAAATTCGACTTTTTGCAATTTTGCCCTATATCTGCCCTTACAGTATCAGTGGTTGGTACTAAATAATTTTTTTTTTCTGCTGCCGCTAAACCCTAGCACGGACAGAAAATCAAATGCGCGAATTCAATCGGCAGCTGTCAGTAATGATAATATGACAGTGCAAATGATCAGTTTTGTCGTCGATCCTCTACTGCTCAAAATAACTGACTTTTTGACCTTTCTCTGACATCCACCATCTTCCCAACAGCCTGGAAGCAGAGACGCATAAAACCATTACCAAAGAAGGAATCTGCCGTACAGCTTTCCGACTACAGGCCCATTTTCATTCTACCAGCATTATCCGAGGCTTCAGAATACATGGTTCACAAACAGATTACTAATTATTTAGCATCAAATAACATTTTAGACGAATACCAGTCCGGTTTCCAGCAAAAGCGCAGTGTGACGACCGCTCTTATTAAAGTGACTGATGAACTGAGACAAGCTATGGACAAACAACAGACGACTATTACGTGCTTTTTGGATTTAGCAAAGCTTTCGACTCTATCAACTTTTACATTCTATTTCTAAGCTGCCAAGTCAAAATTTTTCTTCAAGCGCAGTACAGTGGCTCCATTCATACCTTGCATCTCGCCAACAGTGTGCAATGACTGTAACAAAAACGACACAATATAGGGATGCAGTATCAAAGGTCCCACAAGGGGCCATTACTCTTCTCATTATGTGTTAATGATGCTTCAGCTATTCTCTCCCACTGCATGTATCACCTATACGCTGACGACACCTAGTTATATCTACACAAAAGTCCAACATACCTGTGCACAGCTATCCAGCATGTAAATGCTGATTTACTTGCCCTGTCAAGTGGGCGCAGAGCATAGGTATGAAACTTAAGCCATCTAAAATGCAAGCAGCCTTAATCGCTCACAAAAGACTTATTACCACTCAGTTCAGAGAATCTCTCCCACCATTATTCCCAAACGGCAAATAAGTAACCTTTTCTTCTTCTGCAAAGAGCTTAGAGATAATTCTGGACAATCACTTAGACAGAACTGAACATATTCTGCAGTCTGTAAGGTAGTGTCAGCGTCACTTCACTCACTGCAGAAATATGAAAAGTGTTTCCTTCCAGTACAATCCTCTTTCATTTATAGTTATGAAGAGTAGCTCCTACTTCACATTGCCCACAGCTTTTTTAAAATGTCAATATAGGCAACATAAGGCCACATATTTACATCCCTACTGCGATCAAACAGCATGTGCAAGCCCAAAATTATTTCTCTTCTTCCACTGCCTTCTATAAATCCAAATTGGTCTTCTGCAATATACTTTTCTACCTTTTGTTTTATTCTTCTGTTAACTAAATAAAAGTGTATTCTGGAGACATGTGATAATATTGATAATATTCTATAATTGTTGCAGTCAAATGCCTTTCCTATTTTAGGTTCAAAAATGGTTCAAATGGCTCTGAGCACTATGAGACTCAACTGCTGTGGTCATCAGTCCCCTAGAACTTAGAACTACTTAAACCTAACTAACCTAAGGACATCACACACATCCATGCCTGAGGCAGGATTCGAACCTGCGACCGCAGCAGCCGCGCGGTTCCGGACTGCGCGCCTAGAACCGCTAGACCACCGCGGCCGGCCTATTTTAGGTGTGGTAATGGTTCTGTATTGAGTGATGCTTTCTTGCATGCTTCCTCTTTCGTAGCTGACGTTCATTACTCTAACTAATTGGTCTTTTCAGCAATTATGTCATCAATACCGACAGCTTTTCGTAATTTGAGACTCCGAAGAGCATGTTCAAATTCGTGCCGAGGGAAACCTCACATTTCTCTTTCACGCTTATTGATATTTCAGTTAGATTATTTTCATTCTTTAAGTCCTTATCGTCGTCCTGTTCTTCTGTCTAGTCTTTCCATTTCCCTTAACGTTCCCTCTGTACTTTTTACCACTTCAGGGTCCGTGGGAATCTATCAGATTCTACATTGAATTTGCGGTTGAGTTAACCTCTCTTCAAACTATAATCTATCGTAGATCTCTCGAACAAAGAAACCGAGCGCAGTTCTTTGAAAAGAGCACAGGTAACATCCATCTAAAAGAAGAATAGTGGAAGTGATCCAGTTAACTACTATCCAATATCCTTGACATTGATTTGTTGTGCAGTCTTAGCACACATTCTGAGCTCAAACACAGCGAGGTATCTGTAACAGAATGACCTCCTTAATACTGACCAGCATGGATTCCGAAAAAATGGATCACGTGAAACCCAACTCGCACATTTCTCACATGACATACTGAAAGCCTTGGATCAAGGCGGTCAGGTAGATGCAGTATTTCTTGATTTCCGACAAGGATTTGATGCTTATTATCAAAAATACGATCACATGGGGTCAAGCGAAATTTGTGACTGGACTGAGGACTTTTTGGTAGGGAGGACGCAGCATGTTATCTTGGATGAAGAGTCATCGTCAGATGTAGAAGTAACTTCGGGTGTGCCCCAGGAAAGTGTGTTGGGGCCCTTGCTGTTCAGGTTGTATATTAATGACCTTGCAGGCAATATTAATAGTAACCTCAGACATTTTTTAGGTGATGCAGTTATCTATAGTGAAGTACTATCTGAAAGAAGCTGCATAAATATTCAGTCAGATCTTGATAAGATTTCAAAATGGTGCAATGATTGGTAACTTGTTTGAAATGGTCAGAAACGTAAAATTTTGCACTTCACAAAATGAAAAAATGTAGTATCCTATGACCATAATCTCAATGAGTCACTACAATGAGTCACTGTTGGAATCGGCCAACTCATACAAATATCTGAGTGTAACACCAGCACAGTTTGTTTGACCCATGGGAGACTGTCACAGATATTCTGAAGAAACTGAACTGGGAGACTCTTCAAGTTAGATGTAAACTATTCCGAGGTAGTCTATCTAAGTTTCAAGAACTGGCTTTAAATGATGACTCTAGAAATATAATACAATTCCCTACGTACCTTTGTTCCATTAAAGTATAATCAAACTGAAATCGTCTTTTGTCTGGTGCCTCTCATGTGAACCTTCTTTTAAGAGGAACTTGACATAATGTGTTTGTAATAACCATATCATTGTTATTGCAGAAATATACCAAATTTTCACCTCTTTCATCCGTTTCTCCCAAGACAAATTTTATCTGTTGTCTTACTGCCTGTATGTGGGTCCCCTCTACTGTACTAAAGTCGTCCATAATAGCAACACGCAACCAAGTAAGACACACAGAAAAACACTACAAGAGCGCTCCATCCCTTGACTAAGCAGCATGCGATCAGGACGTGGATTCAGTCACACTTTTCAACCAAGTGGCCTCACAAGGGTTGAGTGTAGCCCGCTTGCCAGGAGCTATCGGCACATCCAGACGATCAACCATGCAAATGGTAGTCAACCCCGACAGCTCGTAACTTCGGTGGTCTAATGGGAACCGGTGTTAACACCGCGACAACCATTGGCGACTCCTACAACACTAGAGGGGAAAAAATTACCTTTATTACACATTATTAAAGCTGTCAGTGACTCATAAAGGAGTTAGATATAGAGTAACAGAAATTTTGATCACTTAGCCAATTACATAAAATATCTGATCGGTATCAAAGTAAGTTTTAAACCTGTCTAAAATCATTTCTCCTGAGAAACTTTCCTTCCAAGGACGAATTTTTATTTAAAAACTGGTAGCTTGTGAAAGAAAAGGATTTAGTTTTTAAGTGTAGTTGTAAGAGCGCATGAGTGGGTCTAAAAATACCATGATCATTATGTCAACATTTATCACGCAGATCTCATATACATAGGCTGAAAACTGATTCGTTCCACATCATTGCGATAAAATAATAGTTCAAATGATCTAGAGAAGATGTAACTGACTGACATTGACGGTGAAAATAACGCCAAGACAGAAACGAGTAGTGCTGAATGAAGACTTGAAAACGAAGAGTACATAGGGCGTTAATGTTGTCAACAGCACAGGGCCTGTTCGAGAACAGTTTTCCACACAAACTACTTGCAGGGTGGTTATAACTAAACTTTCGCTGCTTGAGCCAGTGTAGACGGAAGACTATTTACCGTGTGGGTATCCAGTTTTTAGGTAATGATGTTCAGACTATGTGCTGCTGGATTTGCGATATTAGGAGTCAGTGTAAGGATTTGCCGTTAGCCGCCGACACTGGTACGGCGACGTAGGGTTGAAACAAAGGAGTCAGTGAGCATTACAGTTGTAGACAGTCAACATGGGTCTGGATAGGTGGACAGGGCTTTATTCGCAGTTTTATCAAAACAACAACAGTGCCGCTGCACTTCGCGAATATCGACGCATTAAAGGCACACGGAGAGGTTCTCTTTCCGGATCGCGATTGAAGAAGGTGATTCCGGTACTTCGAATTAAATGGCGATTGCGGATTACTCCTGAGAGAGGCCGACGGTCAACTGCGCCACAACTTGTAGAAGTCACTGTTGGCTGAGAATGAGAGACCCAACGTGCCATCTGAAGCAGTCCACGAGCTGTATCACAATGGCTGAACATTCCATGGTCCACCGTTCGAGACGTACTGCGATCAGTTGTCAAATGGTATCTTTAGTACGGTTCCAGGCTGTCGTGAATACAGACGGTCTTCACACTGAGCAAAGTCCGTAACCTGGAAAGTAACCTTGGTCCGCATTTAACAAATGTTACTCTCTCATGTGGAAATTAAATTGTGCTTCTTTCAATGGTTTGTTCGTTATTTTCTCTTCTTATGCTCTTATAAATGTTTCCACATTGTTTCACCGACCTACAATCACTTGTTTTTCACGGTGGCCCTTAGAAGTGCCTGAAGTTTGATTATAACCACCCTGTGTATGGCGCCCCGTCCCTTTTCCCTCTTACTCTTTCACCCGTGTGAGGTTTCGCTGCTGACTGCAATACGCACTGTACTATACAAATCTTGCCCTTGGGTCCCCGCTGGCGCCCCTCTCATCTTGGAATCCCAAGAGGTCGCTACTAATTGTGGTACGTTCTCGTCGGAAATCTTACAGTTATGACGCCTCTGGTAGCCTTTTCAGCTTAACGCGCCAAGCGGCAGCTTATCTCTTAAACCGGCCCTGCAACAGCAAGTAGCGAGAATGAATGGAACAAACATCTTCCAAACAAGATACACAACGCATATCTGCGCCATTTGCACTGTTGTGCGTTTTGTATCCCGCCTGGATAGGCGACGCATGAATCAGCTCTTGTGAACTGCTTCTGCAAAATAGGTCGTCAGTGAAGGATGCGAGTAGGAGCAGGAAAAGGTGAAGTACTTCGGTCCTGCCTGTAGATTTTACAAGTACATAAATAGTTACTTAACTTTGCTGAGATGAGCATGTAGGTGCAAAGCCGTACACGTATCAAAGCTAACTGCTTCTAGAAGTTAACAAAGGCAAAATCTGTAGTGGCTCACCCACTATGAAATAGAAACACTGTTGCTTGGTCGTCTACTCGCGATCAAATGGGCTGGATCTGGAGCGGCGCTCGTGGAGCTGCACAGCGCCGGCTAGAGGGCGCTGTCGTCAAAATAGGTGTCGTAGTGCCAACCTAAGAACTTGTACCTACGCCGTGGCATCGTAGCTATCGATACCACAGCGCGGATATGTCAGTGTAATACAGTTACAAACATAAATGTGAGAAGAAATCAAACGAAATGCAATTACTGTACTGTGTAACGAGCGACAGGTGCCACATATCAAAATACTCCGAAAATAATTCTGACCAACCTCCGAAATTTTGTGGGCGGATTACGGGTTCGCACTGTATAAAGCTTTAATGAAAACATACTCCAATCTGAGTTTTAATAAGAACAATTTTGTGTGAGAAATTTGGAAACTTTTTATTTGGGGAAGGGGGCTTTCCGTCCAATGTTTAAACATTTGCTGTCCACCGTATGGACACTAGTGATGGGAAAAATCGAATAAAACAATCGATTTAGTCAATTGTAGTGTTACATACCGACAGGATTATTATTCAGTCATTTCTTTTGAGTGAAACCGGTCTGTAGGAGCAACAGTGTCCGTTGTAGTTTTGCATATGATACCCACGGATATAAAACGTTACATTTTACAGCCTTTAAAAAGTGGCAGGTATAGTATTTCACAGGGTTGAAGAAGTACTATTCACATTCACACACTGGTACTTCAGCTTCATAGTTACCCGGAACTATGTTCGGGCACTTTCAGTTCTGAAGGGAAACATTCGACCGTTTTTTGGCATTGTTAAATCATTACTATTGACTGCACTCTGCTATCCCGTGCCTTTACCGTTATTGCCGTTTCGATGTTTCCCTCTTACTGCGTGCCAATAAATAGCTTTTAGTTCAATTTTTCATCCATGTTAATCTATACGCGTTTGCTTAACAGTGAACTTCGTATCTCGACCAGAATGGCGAAACACTCAGTGGAGTGTCAATAGAAGTAATCATATAACTGGAATAATTGTGAACCTCGAGATAAATTCAATGCGATTACAGTACTGCAGGGATGGTTCATATTATAAAGTACACTCCTGGAAATGGAAAAAAGAACACATTGACACCGGTGTGTCAGACCCACCATACTTGCTCCGGACACTGCGAGAGGGCTGTACAAGCAATGATCACACGCACGGCACAGCGGACACACCAGGAACCGCGGTGTTGGCCGTCGAATGGCGCTAGCTGCGCAGCATTTGTGCACCGCCGCCGTCAGTGTCAGCCAGTTTGCCGTGGCATACGGAGCTCCATCGCAGTCTTTAACACTGGTAGCATGCCGCGACAGCGTGGACGTGAACCGTATGTGCAGTTGACGGACTTTGAGCGAGGGCGTATAGTGGGCATGCGGGAGGCCGGGTGGACGTACCGCCGAATTGCTCAGCACGTGGGGCGTGAGGTCTCCACAGTACATCGATGTTGTCGCCAGTGGTCGGCGGAAGGTGCACGTGCCCGTCGACCTGGGACCGGAGCGCAGCGACGCACGGATGCACGCCAAGACCGTAGGATCCTACGCAGTGCCGTAGGGGACCGCACCGCAACTTCCCAGCAAATTCGGGACACTGTTGCTCCTGGGGTATCGGCGAGGACCATTCGCAACCGTCTCCATGAAGCTGGGCTACGGTCCCGCACACCGTTAGGCCGTCTTCCGCTCACGCCCCAACATCGTGCAGCCCGCCTCCAGTGGTGTCGCGACAGGCGAGAATGGAGGGACGAATGGAGACGTGTCGTCTTCAGCGATGAGAGTCGCTTCTGCCTTGGTGCCAATGATGGTCGTATGCGTGTTTGGCGCCGTGCAGGTGAGCGCCACAATCAGGACTGCATACGACCGAGGCACACAGGGCCAACACCCGGCATCATGGTGTGGGGAGCGATCTCCTACACTGGCCGTACACCACTGGTGATCCTCGAGGGGACACTGAATAGTGCACGGTACATCCAAACCGTCATCGAACCCATCGTTCTACCATTCCTAGACCGGCAAGGGAACTTGCTGTTCCAACAGGACAATGCACGTCCGCATGTATCCCGTGCCACCCAATGTGCTCTAGAAGGTGTAAGTCAACTACCCTGGCCAGCAAGATCTCCGGATCTGTCCCCCACTGCCCAACGTGCTCTAGAAGGTGTAAGTCAACTACCCTGGCCAGCAAGATCTCCGGATCTGTCCCCCACTGAGCATGTTTGGGACTGGATGAAGCGTCGTCTCACGCGGTCTGCACGTCCAGCACGAACGCTGGTCCAACTGAGGCGCCAGGTGGAAATGGCATGGCAAGCCGTTCCACAGGACTACATCCAGCATCTCTACGATCGTCTCCATGGGAGAATAGCAGCCTGCATTGCTGCGAAAGGTGGATATACACTGTACTAGTGCCGACATTGTGCATGCTCTGTTGCCTGTGTCTATGTGCCTGTGGTTCTGTCAGTGTGATCATGTGATGTATCTGACCCCAGGAATGTGTCAATAAAGTTTCCCCTTCCTGGGACAATGAATTCACGGTGTTCTTATTTCAATTTCCAGGAGTGTATATTAGTCAAAGGAATATAAGGAAAAATAACGGATGATGACAAATATTTCTCCCATAAAAAAGAAATTATTCCGGCAAGTGGCAGAAGACGCTTGAAAAGCAAGTGATTGTCACCACACAATTTAAAAAAATTGTGTCGTATGTATCCTGTTCACATCATCTCAGCATTTACCGAAAGAGAATTTCCAGTGGTGGGTGCAAAGCAGTGGGAAGAGAGAGAGAGACAGAACTTCAGTACATTTAAACAAACCAATAATTGTTCTTTTATATAAATATAAATTTATAATGGAGCATTAGAGATTAGCCTTTTGAAATCAAGAAAAAAAAACATATTTAATGACATAAATACGTAACATTTGTATTCAAATAAAGAAATACATAAATTTTTAAAATATATCATTTTTTAAAATAGAGGTTTTTAGTCACCTCTCCTTAAGGGAGATACGTTATTTGTCTCTAAAAAAAAAGTTGGGAACCCACGTTATGGTTCATGTACAACCGAAAATCCTGGAAAGGTACGTAAATGAAACTACTTAAAACCCAGAGAGTGAGTGAGAAACATACAGCTGAAGTAGCCTCGGAGACTAATTTCACTGGGCGGTTTCATTCGACTTAGGAAAAAGACTGAACGAAAAACAAGCTGAGCCTCATGCCTGATCGGGAACTTGCAGCTCTCTGAGCGTCTCTGGACAGCCGGCGGACAGACTGAGCGGAGCAGAGCGCGGCCTCGCTTGTCCAGCCCAGCACGCCCATCGCTTATCGATCGGCCGTCCGCGGGCCGCGCTTCGCTTTCTTCAAGCGTCCGCGGGCATAAC
The DNA here is from genome assembly GCF_021461395.2 of Schistocerca americana. Classification (NCBI taxonomy): domain Eukaryota; kingdom Metazoa; phylum Arthropoda; class Insecta; order Orthoptera; family Acrididae; genus Schistocerca; species Schistocerca americana. Next base: position 432,281,606 of record NC_060120.1, on the reverse strand, counting down.
GACTCGCGGATCTGCCCTCGCCGCGTCCGGAACCCGTCTGCAAACTTTTAGAGACGCTCCACTCTCAGATTCCGGCTTCCAAACTTAAGGATTCTGGCGGCAAATCGACCACACTGACTTCGGCCCACGTCCAGCCAGAAGCAGCTCGATGACACCAGCACTTCTGCTCGATTAGTTGCATCTTCCACACATTCGTTTTCCTGGAAGGAGGAGTTGCATTTCCACTGTCATAGAGAGCCTGACCCTGCCGACTTGTAAAATGTGCGTCAGAAATAGAACAGTCATTTTACTTCAAACTGTAGTGTCGTCCGAAGAACGAGATGGAAAGGTTAAGTTGGTACCTCGCGACGGAACCACAAGTAAACAAAGTCGCTGCCAAAAGCAACGACGAATGAGCGACGGTTGCGTAGACATCCATACGCCACGTCATCAGCTCGCTTGCGTATTAGTCGACCACAATATTACTGCACTTTGTAAGGGATCCGTGATCCCACGAACATAGATATTAGTATCCGACACCCAGGTTGATAGCAGACAGGAATCGATTTTTGAGCGCTGCAGGAGGCAGTGAGACTAGAGTCGAGTGAGCGGTAGTGTTGGAGAGACGAACAAGAATGGTGGTCGAGTGACTAGTAAATGCTAAACTCACCGGAGGGTGACAAATGATCGCGTCCCCCTGATCGTCGTGGGGTTGACCCTCATCGATACCGATTCGCGAGTGATATGATACCAAAGTGACAAGTGCCGAATCACGTGTTTCGCCTCAACTGCGTCGGCCAGCAACAACCATGGATTATAGTGAGGATTATTGTGAATGTTAACCATCATCATTGCGTGTGACGAAGTACTTAAAATCAGCAACCAATACAAGATATAACCGTAATTAAACGTGTAAGACGAAGGTAGCAACTAGGCTCGGAATTTGTGTGTTAGTAGAAAATACATATCAATTTGTACATCGCAACCTTTATGGTCTTTAATAATAGACAAACTTTCAATCATTAACTATTCCGTCTCAGAACAGCCGCACTCGGTTGAAATACCCCCGAAACCACAGCAGGAAAACCGATAGCCTTTCATCCATTAACCACGCGGTCATATAATTATAATAATTAATTGTTTGGCGACTTCGGTAATCACGCAAAACGCAATGAAGGACATAACGGGGGTGTTTCAACTTGTGAGTGAGAGCGTCTATGTTGGCTTATTGTGAGTCACCGCGTAATCGGAGTTGATAGTATACACACAACTGATCTTAATTAATTTACAGTGCGATGCGTTTTTCTTATACACGACTATACTTGTTTACTGTAACGTCACCGCGTGTTTCCGATAACAGCCAAGTGCAACAATGTCGTGGCTGAGTAGTTCGTCTGAGCGCAGTCCCGCTCGGTCCACTCAGCAATCTCGTGGAAGACAACATCGTCTCTCTACCGAGCCAACAATGCGACTATTCTGTGAGAAGTGACTTTGTGTCATGTTCTGTATCAAGTCAGACGTTAATGTTCATTGACAGTAATGTTACTAATGACATTCCTGTGGACACGGATTGTAACAAAGTTAAATAGTTCATGTTATAATGAAGTGATCTAATATTTTGTCTGTTGTAACACCTTCAGCTCCCTCCAGGCGTAAAGCTAAGAACGCACCACTGTAGTGATGAGTGTTATTTCGTCCGGAACAACAAAAACGATCACGCTGCATTTCGTACTCTAGGGTTACCGATTCTATAATTACATTGTATAAAAGCAAACTGTCATTTGGATAAAATTCATCAAAATCTCGTAAACTGTCTGGAAACTGTATAAAGTACCACACGAATGACTGCAAAAACTTTGCTTTCATAGCAAATAAACGAATCAGCTGGCGTGTGCAAGACTCAAAACAACGAAAAGGAACAAAACAACCATTATTGTATTTTTCGGTTTCGGGCGTACTTCTGCTTAAGAGTGTTGCACCAGACACGTTTGGTTTTTACTGACAAAGCACCATCAGTGGTAGTTATGCAAAGTAGCATACGTAACACGATTCTACATTTTGATTCTTCTAGATTAAAAACGATTTGTTCTTGTGTATGTGACTGACTTACGACATTTAGTACTTCTTTTTACATGTTTTCACAACAGGTTAAGGAACAGATTATGAAATGTAGGTAATAGATATCAGATCTCTTCCTGTGTCATATCCTGTTATCCCCACACAGTTCCGTTTGTCCACGATAGCTTGACGATTTTACTGGTGCTGCCAGAAACGGAGGAAATTGGCACTATTTGAAAGATATTCACTGTCTCCGAGCACTGCCAGCGTTAAGCTGCCCCAAGACATAGGTATTAATGTGCGCGTTATTAAGGTAACGTTGCCAGGACTGTGGCAAGCAGCTGACGCTGCCTTTCCCTCACTGCTCCTGTCTCCTCGGCAGTCCTAATCCGAGGTCTAGGCACGTCTGCCATTCCCGACAGTCAACGCGCGAATCGTCAGCTTACAGTGGACAAACAGTACTTTACTCTTCTTCCTCCAGGCGCCTCACCTACAACCACCACTGCTCCTCCACTCCAATTCAACCCTCTCCAATCACTCTCGACTTCCTCTGCTACTTCCGTTATTTCACTACATCACATGTTTACTGAACTCTTAAAACATCTCTTCTAATTTTCACACACACACACACACACACATATATATATATATATATATATATATATATATATATATATATATATATATATATATATGCGAGCGCGCGAAAGTATTCTTAAAATCATTACATTAGCATTGATGATATTACTTGCAACACACACGATAAGTAAATGAACACAGAATACCACAATGCTGAATGTGAAACACGTGAGACCACAGTAAAATTTCTATAAGAGAATTTGTGAAGTTTTCTACATTGCAGTGAAATGCAAACAACGAAAATGAAGAAAACGTGTCGTTGAAAGTCAAAAACTCATGATGGTTGTTGAAAGCGTAGCCGGCCGGAGTGGCCGAGCGGTTCTAGGCGCTTCAGTCTGGAACCGTGCGACCGCTACGGTCGCAGGTTCGAATCCTGCCTCGGGCATGGATGTGTGTGATGTCCTTAGGTTAGTTAGGTTTAAGTAGTTCTAAGTTCTAGGGGACTGATGACCTCAGATGTTAAGTCCCATATTCCTCAGAGCCATTTGAACCATTTTGTTGAAAGCGTAACCAGACCAAATGTTTTCGACTGCAACGTCTCCTAGCAATGAGGGAAAACCTTTTGATGGCAAAGCAAGTAAAATGGAGCAATAAACGTCGCAAGTACACCACATTCACAAAGAAAATTTTTTTATAATCTGAATGAATCACAGTTTACAAACGTATTATGCACCCTGTATTTACAGAAACACCATCGATAATGCTTCGACAATGAAAGCAAAATATGTTTGGTGTATCCGTGTTAAAGTGCTGTAGCCTTAAAACATAGATACACCAGATACGTAACAGCTTTTGCAGAACATGTCCATCCAAACATATGATAGACAAAACAGTGTTTTAACCCTTCGAACAGAACTGCAAACAAGAAGACAGCGCCAAAAACTAAAACATTCCGTCGTTTGCAGACGACAAGCAGTGTGTGAGGTAACAAGTATCAAATACCACTCCAAGGGCGCCAAAGATGGTAACGGAATTGCAAGTCTCCGTCAGGCGCAGACGGTAGTCGCGGGGGATTTGGCGGACCCAATGGCGCACGCCCGCTGAGCCGCGCCTGCTACAGCTCGCAACTACGAGCGCCCTCTGCCGCTGGTACGTAACGCTGCGCAGGTGCCGCCTAGTTGCGGCCTAGACTCCATCGATGGTGCATAGAGCCTCATCCTTGTTGCTACTGGGATAGCTGGACACTTTTAGAAGAAAATTTTTAGATGGCAGACTTCTCCCTAGTCCTGAATCGGTGGAAGTCGGTAAACGTCGGGAGGCTTCGGTAGGCACGCAGTTTCGACTTCTGCCAACATTACGTAGCTCACTGTGTTGTACAAGGTAGCCATTGTCGTCTGCTTCGTTATTGTTTTGCGCTGTACTGTTCTGCTTGTTTTTATTGTGCAGTTGTACTAAACTTTATCAAAATGAGTGAAGAGGCAGTTGCTGGCCCATCTCGGGAGTCGCCAACAACCCCTACCGGTAGGCCTACGGTTAGAAGGAAACCAGTATTACGTAGCGATGCTCGCAACATTATCGGATGAATGGTTTGTACATGACGATTTCAGTTTCGTTTACGATCAACATTTAAAGCGAGTTTTACTTCCAAACCTTTCGTCTGCTTTCGTGTAAGCATGACACGCAATTTGTAGTGCCAGCACTGCAACTGGTAGGCGTGCCTTGTCTCCCCCCCCCCCCCCCCCCCCAACGGCTCCACTCCCCTCGCCAGCCAATGCTTGCTTCCTCCTCTCCCCGCACTCCCTTCACAACTCTACCGTCTTACAGTTAACACACTTCTTGCTGCATTACTTGTAACGAGTCTTTGTACACTTGGAGAAATACAAGCTAATTAAATCTTCTGTTTACTATGTTAACATGTTCGCTAATCATTTCTGCTTCTGTCCATCTTTCCTACACCTCAAGTTGACACAGCACCTCTCCTTACTGTTGCTTACCAAGCTGTACTCAACAGTATGAAGCATATTTAATGTAAGGCAGAATAATAATGAAGATCCAACCTCCCCCCCCCCCCCCGCCTTACACACACACACACACACACACACACACACACACACACACACACAAAGTGGCTACTAAAGAGATGATTCTGGACTGCACGACCCTCGAACGGAAACTTTTTGTTCGCTGCTCATAAAATGTAGCATTCTGTTCAAATCATATTAAAATTCGGATCGGGTAATACTCCAATGCGTAAGTTTTTCTACATGCGCCTGAGGTGTTATACAGAGCGGTAGTCATAAAGTTTCATTTATGACCCCGAAAAAATAGTTATCTAATTCTAGTTGGTAACATCCCCCAGGCTGGGGCTAAGCTATGTCTCCGCAATATCTTTTATTCCAGGAGAGCTAGTTCTGCAAGGTTTGCAGTCGAGCTTCTGTGACGTTTAGAAGGTAGGAGACGAGGTACTGGCAGAATTAAAGCTGTAAGGATGGATCGTGAGTCGTGCATGGGTAAATCAGTCGGTAGAGCACTTGGCCTGCGATAGGCAAATGTCCAGAGTTTGAGTCTCGGTCCGGCACACAGTTTTGATCTGCCAGGGAGTTTCATATCAAAGCACACTCAGCTGTAGGGTGAAAATTTCATTCTGGAGTTTTTATTTAGCAGCTTGATGTCTGCGGTCCTGGTATAGACTGGAATTATCGCGCTATAGTGCCGTAGTACGCCGCTAGACGACGTCAAGCAAAGTGATGTAGCCCAGCGATAAGGTGGAGATGGGTTGCGGAATTTTATTTCGGATCATCTAGTAGCGTTCTGTGGCTCGGGAATTTCAGTCTATATCCGGGACTGCATACCTGTATCTGCTAACAAAGAAAAAATCATTTATTATTAATTTATTATTTTTCCTAAGGTGCAAATTAAAATTTTGACTATTAATTGCATAGTCTCGAGAAGACAGCTTGTAACAGAATATTTGTTAGCCAGTAATATGTAGTTTCCAAGACGTGCTTCACTCGTTATGTAAATACAAACATTGGCATAAATGTGCATTTCTTGTATATATTGTGGATTTTAACGACTGACAAGCATCAAAGGATTGATAGATATGTAAGCAAGAAAAGTTCAGCAAGCTGCACTTTGTGTGTATATTTTTACTTGTGACAAACCTGTTTGTAATTTTACTTTTGACAAACCTGTGTGGAATGTGCAGTATAATCTTCACTAAGATGTTAACATGACATGGGTAATTAACTCGCTATGGAACATCAAGTAAAAGTAAAACAGTTTTTGAAGATGATAGCGTTACCTGTCGAAAACGGCCAATAAAAAGTATTTTTGAACACGATGTTCGCTGTGTAAAAAATAAATTTCCGAAATCTACTGGGCAAGTTACATGCCAAGATAAGCAATAATTAACACACGTCGCCGCGCGATTAGAGGCGCCATGTCACGGACCGAGCGGCCCCACCCGCCGGAGGTTCGAGTCCTCCCTCGGGCATGGGTGTGTATATTGTTCTTAGCATAAGTTAGATTGAGTTAGTTTAAGTAGTGTGTAACTCTAGGGACCGATGGATGACCTCAGCAGTTTGGTCCCTTAGGAAATCACACACATCTGAACATTTTTAACACACGTCACAGACTACTCATTCTCGTTATCTGTGTTACTACTTTGAAATGTAAGTAATAAAATTTATTGTTATTTAAACTGCTGATAAAGAACGTCCAAATTTCCATAATTTCGAAATCCATGATACCAACTTTGTTAAACGTATTTATTTGGTAATAAATAGGTTTCTGAAATAGTAAAAATTATATAAAAATATTTCATGGTAACTCTAATGAACATTGTATTCTGTTAAGTATTAATAATCAAGGAAAATAAGGGAAAATTACCTGATTGTCACAAACAACTATTTTCTTTTACGTAATCTTGTTGTTATATCACACATGTAGTGTTTAATAATCAAAAATAAATTTTAATTTAAGTTTGCCGGCCATGGTGGCCGTGCGGTTCTAGGCGCTGCAGTCTGGAACCGAGCGACCGCTACGGTCGCAGGTTCGAATCCTGCCTCGGGCATGGATGTGTGTGATGTCCTTAGGTTGCCTAGGTTTAAGTAGTTCTAAGTTCTAGGGGACTGATGACCTCAGATGTAAAGTCCCATAGTGCTCAGAGCCATTTGAACCATTTTTTATTTAAGTTTACTTCCTGCAAGAACGAACGAAATAGCCACACGTGAAACCAAATTATAAAGAACACATTAAATCACGACTCGATTCTTGTCCCGCATTCCGTCCCTGTTCCTGTCACTCCCGCTTCTCTCTCATATCTCTCGACTGTCCAGTCTTTCTATCGATCTATCGATAGTCACCAGCGAATCGTTTTAGTTCGTCTCCCGGTGCTGCCCACCAGCGACAAAAACGGAAATCGCCCCTACGGAGCTTCTTATTCCGATTCAAGGTGCGTAACCATTCTTTGTTTGTCCATGTAACTTATCCAAAAGAATGAACGAAATTGCCTGCGCGACAGCTGTGTAAAGAGCAGTGTGGGCGTGGTGGACGGCAGCGGATCGTGAAGCCGGTGGTCTGCGCGCAGCCACACGGACACGGCCACGCGCCCTGCCTGCCAGCAGAGGGCCGCTAATGGCCGTAAATCAGCGCGGCGCGCTCGACTGCAGCTGCAGCTGCCGCCTCCGACTCCCGTCAGCCGGGCGGTGTGGCGCGAGCACGACGCGCCGGCACCGCAAGCCAGCTGACACCTGTCTGCTAGGTCTCAAATGCGTCACTCCTACAAAGTGCAGTGTTGCTCAATCTAAGTACGCATAACTGGCGACCACTCACTATAAAAATATTGATTTATTTCCGTTAATTAATTTACGGCCCTTTTTAGGCTCTTCTTCAGATGCGGCAGGCAGAAGTCTCGCATTTTTTAGCATGAGGCTGGGTACTGGTTCTGTGACAAGATAGAAAAAACTTTAATGTACACCCGAAATGTATTCGCAGTTGCGAACACGGACATCCATTAGCTGTACAATGGAATGATGACAATAAAAATTTACGCCGGACTGGGACTCGAACCAGGAATTTCCGCTTTACGCGAGCTATCGCCTTAACAGCATTGGCTATCCGTGCACAATTCAATCCATCCGGAAACTTATACTTTTCGTCGTTCGTGAGTCACAACCTGCTCTCGTACACATCATGTGATTCCCGTACCGGAGGGGGGGGGGGGCAGTTTAATTGAAAGTCACTTGTCAAGAAGTACGATGCAATGTTCCTTGAACGCTGCATTGTTCTAGCAACACAGGCACACTACAATATCGTATCGCCTTTTATGTATGGCCATAGGTGACGGTTAAATGGCAAGTTGTGTCGAAAAACGAATTCATTTTTGCCAGAACTATGGCCATAGATTAAAGTGTTTCCTGTCTTGTCATAGAGTCGGCATCCAGCCACATCCTACAAAAACGAGAGGTTTCTGCAACCTCCATATGAGGATTAGCCTGAAACGACCGGAAACTAGTTTACAGAAATAAATGAACATTGAAAAAGACACTGATCGCAGTTGTGTGTCTTGGTATCCAACCGATACACAGTCACGAGTTCTAGAATCACCACACGGATAAATTTTATACAGTTGTTGGTGTTGTTTTCAGTCCGAAGTCGACTTTGATCCAGTTCTCCAGGTTAGTCTATCCTGTGCAAGCCTCTTCATCTTTGCATAACTACAACATCCTGCATCCATTTGGCATGCTCACTGTACTTGAGCCTTGGTAGCACTCCACAATTTTTATGCACCATACGTCCCTCCATAATTAACCTGACTGCGCCAAAATGCCATAGTCAGTGTCCTTTAACCCCAGAGATTCCAACGTATTTTCCATAAAGCTTCTTCCCAAGCGGAGCGGATACTTTATGCCCAGCACAGAAAAATTAAAGAGGAAATAAATTTCATTACTTGTTGTTAACTTTTATTTCGTGATGCTTAAGTCGGGTCTAGAAAAAAATATCTAACCCGTGGGCCCCAAGTGGCCCAAAGCAAGTTTCAGTGAGGTCTAAAAACTGAGCATCTATCACACGATAGATGAAAAAATACGTAAGTATATTATGAGAGGCTAAAAAATACTCGTCTTCTACAAATATGGTCCACGTAAACTAAAAGGTTGGACAGCCCCGGTCTAGAACCTGAAAATATCTTTTAGTTGAATCTGAGCAGTGCCAACGGGTTTTTACAATGCGACACAGAGAGGAGGGGTACACAAAGACAAAATATAGATTTCGTTAACTGTTGCTGAGTTTTATTCACAACGTACTATTTAAAGATACATAGATGCGTAAGATTGCTCCAGAACTTGAAAATATGATTGACATTTGTTATGAAAAGTCACATTTGTTACTAAGACTTAAAAATTTTCAGCTATATGTTATTGAAATATTCAAAATAATTGCAGAATGTTCTATAAGAAATGTTTAAAACAATACATATTTTTTTCAAAATTTTAAAATATAGATTACATAATTAGATTACAGTATTTTCAAAATGTTGGCGTAGAGATCTCCCCGCCCTTTTGGAGTTGAGAGGGTTAAACCTATCCCATTTTTTACTCTAGTTGTGCCAAAGGTCTCTCGGCAGCCGTTGACCACATGTTCCCAATCGCTGAGAGATCTGGACAACGAGCTAAACATGGCAACCAGTTATCACTGTTTGTATAGAGGTAGGCCGCAACAGCACGGGTAACATACGGTCTTGTGTTACCTCGTTGAGCGATAAGGTCACGGAATCGTCCAAGATAGGGCACAAACACTGGTCGTAACTCGTCAGAAGTGTAGTGGTAGCTGGCCAGATTACCGCCAAATGGCACCCCATACCATTTCGCCAGGTACTGGGCCCATATGACGATGACGAATGCAATGTGTCTACGTTCCATCTTATCGGAGCCTCCACACACAGATGTGTCCATTGTGGGGTTGTATGCCGAATCAAGACGCGCAAAAAAAGTCGTGATGATACTCCTGGGTCCAGTGTTGTTGCTGGGCGCAGCATTATCGGCGAGCGTGTCCCTGACGGCGCAACAATGGTCGTCGTGCAGACATTGGTCGGTGCTCCAGATGTCGTCGCATTCTCCTCCCGCTTCCTGACTCGAGTTGCGTCACGTGACTGTACGATACTTCACGGCCGAGAGGGCAACGTTTGTCGTCTCGGACGCTTGTCGAGTGGGGCCGCTGAAATCCTAAACCTATCATCTCGATATCCGCGTAACAAGTCTTCCGACGTCGACCAATCCGAGCAGAAATATCATACAACGACAAACTGCAGCCTCCATTGATCACCATCCTGCCGCTGTCGAATTCAGACACCTGCAGCTAGTTCTTTCTCCTTACATGAGGCATAACACGTTCTTCTTGCGGATGACATTCAAATGCGACATCTGAATGAGGAAACTGCCGCCTCCACATTTCCTTTTATACACTTTCTGGTATCGCGTCGGACCTCCTTTTGTCAGGCGCAGTGCAGCAACTCGACGTGGCATCGACTCAACAACTAGTTGGAAGTCCCCCGCAGAAGTACTGAGCCACGCTGCCTCTATGGCCGTCCATCATTGCGGAAGCGTTGACGGTGCAAAATTCTGTGCATGAACTGACCTCTCGATTATGTCCCAAAAAAAAAAAATGGTTCAAATGGCTCCTAGCACTATGGGACTTAACTTCTGAGGTCATCAGTCCCCTAGAACTTATAACTACTTAAACCTAACTAACCTAAAGACATCACACACATCCATGCCCGAGGCAGGATTCGAACCCGCGACCGTAGCGGTCGCGCGGTTTCAGACTGTAGCGCCTAGAACCGCTCGGCCACTCTGGCCGGCGATTATGTCCCATAAAGCTTCGATGAGATTCATGTCGGGTGATATGGGAGACCAAACCATTCACTCGAACTGTCCAGAGTGATTTTCAAACCTATTGCGAACAACTGTGGCCCGCTGACATGGCGCATTGTCTTCATAAAAATTCCATCGCAGTTTGGGAACAAAGCCCATGAATAGCAAATGGTCTCACTGTAGCCCAAAATAGCCATTTCCAGTCAATGATCGGTTCAGCTGCACCAGAGGACCCAGTCCATCCCATCTAAACACAGCCCACACCATTATGGAGCCACCACAGGCTTGCGCAGTGCCTCGTTGACAACTTGGCTCCATGGCATCATAGGCTCTGCACTACCAACAGCTCTTACCAACTACAATCAGGACTCATGTGACCAGATCATGGTTTTCCAGTTGTCTACTGTGCAGCCCACGTGGTCACGAGCCCAGAAGGGGCGCTGCAGGCGATGTCGTGCTGCTAGCAAAGGCACTCGAGTCGGTCATCTGCTGCCATAAGCACATTAACGCCAGATTTCGCCCACTGTACTAACGGATATATTCATCGTATGTCTTATGTTGATTTCCGCGGTTATTTCACGCAGGGTTGCTTGTCTGTTAGCACTGGAAACTGTACGCAAATGACCCTGCTCCCGGTCGTTAAGTGAAGGTCATCGACCACTGCGTTGTCTTTGATGAAGTCGTAATGCCTGAGATTTGGTATTCTCGGCACACACTCGGCACTGTGGATATCGCAATACTGAATTCCGCAACGATTTCTGAAATGGAATGCCCCATGCATCTAGCTGCACTACCATTCCGCATTCAAAGTCCGTTAATTGCCGTCGAGCGGCTATAATCACGTCGAACACCTTTCCACATATACCATCTGAGTACAGATGACAGCTCCACCAGTGCATCGCCCTTTTATACCTTGTGTGCACGATATTACCGCCAACTGTACATTTGCATATCACTATCCCATGACTTTTGTCACCTCAGTGCACAGAATTTACGTGGCGTGAATCGCTCCCAGTTTTTGCAATCGTGCTGATACGCTACTGATCAGCAGAGTATAATGCCTAATGTGCTCCTTCTACAAGACCGCGGGTCACGGATTGGAGATTCGGTAGACAGCCCTTCATAAGGGTGTGTTCCCCAGTCACGTCTGCGGTATAGTCCTTCCTTACTCCCCAACTTCGCCGTGCAACTCAACATAAAAAAGGGTATTCAAATCGCATAATTATTAGGTATTGCGATCGACAGGCAATTCCGTGCAAGAAACTATGTTATCTGAAACACTGATTTTTTAGTAATGTCACAACAACCCTCGAATCAGAAAATCTACAAAACTTATGGAATAAATATGAACCCTTTAAAATATTGTAAACTGTCCATATAACTGCCTATTACCACACAGAGCTTCAGTACCACACCAAGGACTGTCTGCAGGTGACGATGGCATATCTACGTATTGATTACTCAAAACCTTATTAGGTCCATCGTATAATATAAACAGAAGATCTCACGACATTAATCCACAACAAGTTATGTAATTGTACTGTTACGAGCTACCGAATGTTCTGTTATACTTGCATAATTTTGTTTCAGGGATGTAGCGCTTTGGTGCCACGATGTTTGCTCGACGATATGTATACCAGATGCCAATCAATAAATTGAAGGGAAAAGAACCTTCTCTGATATCAGCATTTTTTCACGGACGTAATTTTTTGTCTATCTCCAGGTAGAGCATAAAAACTATAGTTCTATCAGACTCCTTTTGGTAATTCATCATTTCGTGAACGTGCGTCACGGCACGACAAGTTTTCTGCCTGGCCGAGCATCACCCGCTGAGAGCGTCCCACGGCGGCCGTGACACTGCTTTGAACGACACACGGATTAAAAAATCTTTTAGTCTCAACATTGTAGATACATACACCTTTCATAAAATGCAATTACAAAAAAATCGAGTTTTCGACCATTTCGAATGAGAACCAGGCCTATAGGTAAATGTCGGAATGGCCGATTTCGTTCCTCACAATTCCCAAATACAAGCTTGTGGTCCGTGTGTAATGACCTTGTGTTCGAAAGGACGTTAAAATCTCTAATTCGCTTCTCTAGTCATTGTCGCTCGTTACAATTTCGTGAAGCTACAAATTTATGAGTTTAACTGAATTTTCAGTCGGTTCTTGCTAGAACATAACAATAACATCAAGGTAATAATATTTTCTGATTTTCTGCAAGATATTATTTATTTGAACAAGACCCGACTTTCGGCATTTTGGACCAGGGTCGGGTGGCAACTGAATGTCGCAACCACAGATAAAATGACGTGCGACTTAAGCCCATTTGCTGATACAGATGATATATAAAATGATATAATGCAGACTGTTTACAAAGAAAAGTGTCACGTTTATATGTTTAGCATAAAATGCAGACTGTTTTCAAAGAAAAGTGTCACGTTTATATGTTTTGGAATGCTTGCATTGGTATCACTGGAACCTAACACTGTACTATTATCAGATCTGTTCAGTTCCCTACGCCAATGCTCTGTCAATACATAACCATCACTGTACTAACAAAGGAACATCCCCAATTGTAAATAAACGATCTTGATGAAACTTTGCGGGTGTGGCGGACTGAGAAATCGAGGATCTGTTTTTGAAGCCCAAAATGTCCTTGTGACAACATCGAAATATGGTATTTGTAAGATATTTTCTTTCCGAGTTAGGAAGAAAAATCTGTGTTGCAGTTAGATTCTAGGAGTGGTCAATGTGAAAGGATCGTTTAGAGCATCGCACAGGAGAACAAGGAACTTGTTCATCGGGTGATCCAAAAGGGCTCGATGGCACCGGTGTCGTGGGTCGTACACGATTTTCGATGTTGTAAGAACTTTCTGAGAAGAGTTTTCAGATCTTGTTCTGTTGAATGATTGTGATGTTAATCGCCACTTGAGAAACAACGTAATCAAGCTGCAGTCACTAGTAATTTCTCCCGGCGTATATGATGTTCAAATAACTTACTGGAATGCAGATTTGACTTGAAAATGGCAGGATGTGCTCCTGTCGAAATATAGCGGTTGGCGACGACGACACCCGGCTGCATTCCCGTAAGTTATTTGAACATTATCAGTTCCCTTCGCCATGGCTTACCGATGTACCGAAATATGCCTGATGCAAATCGGGATACTTAGGTCACCCGCGACAATTTGAAATCCTGCTGAATTTTGTTTTACATTGTTCTTTGTAGCATATATTATGTGAAGAAACTTCGTATATTTTATCTGCACGGCGAAACAAAAAGTTATGGTTTAAGCATTTCTTAACAGATTATCGCTACTGTTATGCTCTTGTATCATAATCGAAAATAAGTAACTCATTATTAACAAAATGCAATTATGTGAAACGCAAAACTAAACACCAAAAATTTTATGTAAACATGAAATAACAATTTAAAACATAAGTAAATAATTGGAATAATAATGAAGATTTAGATCTTTTAATCAGGTATGTCGAAAACACTCCGGAAGCACATTTTCTACAGCTTATTTTCCAAACGTAGTATTTCGGATACAAGTTTTAATGCACGTTGATGGATCTGACTTGTAAGTGCCTAGACATGCTTACGGAGCATTGATGCACCCTTTTATTTGTTTACTTATTTATTTATTTGGGTTTAGGCGATATACACTTATTAACCAGCTACTTTGTTGATACATAAAGTAGTCTTTCTTCATTTAGAGGTTACGTATTCTGATATCATCTACAACAAAACCGAAATTTAACATTAATGTGGCAGACGTGTGTACAGAAACCATTCAAGACAAATGTAACTAAATAGCTGTCTTTGTCTTTCAGATACGTTCCTATAATTTGAAAAATCCTTTTATCATTCGCGCTTGATAGGATATAGACGGATATCAGTAATGGTATCTTCAGTTAGTTCAACGTGTGATATAATTTAATTTGTTGTGTACGGTAGTTGGTACATGCTAATATTACATGATTTAAGTTGGCTGCTTCTTCACCGTCATAGCTGCACATTAGTCAATCTATAACTTTGATTTATTAAATTGCCTGGCAACTTCTATAGCCTAATCACATTCTTATTATGGAGCTCTGTGGTTCAACTGAGTCAGATTGAGTGAACGCTCCCAGTTTCCACAAGAGTTCCGGTTGAATACGGACATAAAATTTTCCTTTGTTCCTTTGGGTAATTGTTTACTCCCTGCGCCTTTCTTCCTGTGCTTGGTGATGTATGTTCCGTATAAAGTCACTAGATAGGGTCAAATTCCCGGAATATGCCTTGAGTTATAGTTTCTTTGGGATGTCTATCGGCATCCCGTTTCCAGTGACGGTTGTTATGTCATTTTATCCACAAGAAGTTCACATCAATATCAACTTTTCTTGCAGTTTGCAATCAGAAGTGGTCGCGTTCCAATATCAACTTTTCTCTGGAGAGTAGTTTTAGAGTCTGTTAAGATCAAAACATTTCAAAATTCGTTCCTTATTCCTTAGGCAGCCGCTTCGCGAGTTGCCGATATTTCTGCAGTATGAATGGACATTTAATTAGGTATAGCATACCACTCGATAGTGTTTTGTTAACGGGCAATAGAACATGTAACCTGATCCTTCTGGTGCCCCGGAATCACCCGTGTAAACTTGGACGTAATTTGACCACCGATTTTATATGACAGACAACGTTCTACACTCCTGGAAATTGAAATAAGAACACCGTGAATTCATTGTCCCAGGAAGGGGAAACTTTATTGACACATTCCTGGGGTCAGATACATCACATGATCACACTGACAGAACCACAGGCACATAGACACGGGCAACAGAGCATGCACAATGTCGGTACTAGTACAGTGTATATCCACCTTTCGCAGCAATGCAGGCTGCTATTCTCCCATGGAGACGATCGTAGAGATGCTGGATGTAGTCCTGTGGAACGGCTTGCCATGCCATTTCCACCTGGCGCCTCAGTTGGACCAGCGTCCGTGCTGGACGTGCAGACCGCGTGAGACGACGCTTCATCCAGTCCCAAACATGCTCAATGGGGGACAGATCCGGAGATGTTGCTGGCCAGGGTAGTTGACTTACACCTTCTAGAGCACGTTGGGTGGCACGGGATACATGCGGACGTGCATTGTCCTGTTGGAACAGCAAGTTCCCTTGCCGGTCTAGGAATGGTAGAACGATGGGTTCGATGACGGTTTGGATGTACCGTGCACTATTCAGTGTCCCCTCGAGGATCACCAGTGGTGTACGGCCAGTGTAGGATATCGCTCCCCACACCATGATGCCGGGTGTTGGCCCTGTGTGCCTCGGTCGTATGCAGTCCTGATTGTGGCGCTCACCTGCACGGCGCCAAACACGCATACGACCATCATTGGCACCAAGGCAGAAGCGACTCTCATCGCTGAAGACGACACGTCTCCATTCGTGCCTCCATTCACGCCTGTCGCGACACCACTAGAGGCGGGCTGCACGATGTTGGGGCGTGAGCGGAAGACGGCCTAACGGTGTGCGGGACCGTAGCCCGGCTTCATGGAGACGGTTGCGAATGGTCCTCGCCGATACCCCAGGAGCAACAGTGTCCCTAATTTGCTGGGAAGTGGCGGTGCGGTCCCCTACGGCACTGCGTAGGATCCTACGGTCTTGGCGTGCATCCGTGCGTCGCTGCGCTCCGGTCCCAGGTCGACGGGCACGTGCACCTTCCGCCGACCACTGGCGACAACATCGATGTACTGTGGAGACCTCACGCCCCACGTGCTGAGCAATTCGGCGGTACGTCCACCCGGCCTCCCGCATGCCCACTATACGCCCTCGCTCAAAGTCCGTCAACTGCACATACGGTTCACGTCCACGCTGTCGCGGCATGCTACCAGTGTTAAAGACTGCGATGGAGCTCCGTATGCCACGGCAAACTGGCTGACACTGACGGCGGCGGTGCACAAATGCTGCGCAGCTAGCGCCATTCGACGGCCAACACCGCGGTTCCTGGTGTGTCCGCTGTGCCGTGCGTGTGATCATTGCTTGTACAGCCCTCTCGCAGTGTCCGGAGCAAGTATGGTGGGTCTGACACACCGGTGTCAATGTGTTCTTTTTTCCATTTCCAGGAGTGTAGATATTGTTTTTCGATATGGGCAAACAAAATATCTTGTTAGCCAAGGAAGGTGACTTATCGACAGAAGAATTCCGATATACTGCCGTCTTGAAGGATAATAATACTGCTACTAATAATAATAATACTCTGAGTTGATGATAGTTGGTCATATGAAGAGGAGTTCTATGATTTTTTTATTTTTGTGTCACGTACTTTGATATAGCAGCTATATTTTCTTGATCATCGCGTTATTAGTAACTATTTTTGGGTACTCTACAAGAGTGTGTTGGTTATCTATGTCGATACAGCCTCCAAACATGCTCTCATTATTCTGTATTGTAGTTTGTCCAATTTCTTTAATACAAATTTTCGCGCGTTCCCGTAGAAGACCGAACCGTAATCTAGCACAGAGCACGTTAACAACTAGTAGAAAACCAGAAGAGTGTGTGGGTCAGCTCCCCACGATGTGAGTATGGTGGATCCGGGAATGTTCTGTTTTTGATTACTTTTTAACGTCACGTAGTCGTCCCCTACGCTCCACGGAGTATGGAACCTCCTCCTCCTCCTCCTCCTCCTCCTCATCAGTCTGTGTGTCTTTACCATGATATTCTGATGTCTAAATGCAGCCCTAAGAACCTGACTATTTATTAGGGAAGGTATACCGACCCAATAGTGTGCTACTGGCATCGGCGTCAGCTTTTTCCTTGTAAAATTAACTGTGATTTACCTGCAGATAGTGCGAGCCTGCTTCTGATGAACATGATACTTATATTCAAGGGGTAAACTAACTACGTACAATATTCATTACAATAAATATTGAAGGGTGCGAACTGAGGTTCAATGAAGCGTTAGGCAGCAAAACACGGGTTTCAATCACTCACGGTAATTCAGTAGTTCTTAATATTGTTGTAGAAAGGACTAGCACACCACTACAATTCGAAAGCCTGGAACATTACAAAGTAATTTCATTTTGTACACATTGACATTAACATATTAATAGATCTTGTTAAATAAATGTAGTTTTGATAGAGTCATTAAACAATATTCAAAGATATAGTTAATAGGTACATTTGACACATTTCAGATGAAATAAAATTTACAGCTACCTGTCTTATAAACACAATAAACCCAAGGTAAGACAACTAACAAATAATTAAAATACATTAGTTTATTTGTACAGCAGAGCATTTTGAAGATTCTTTGCAGTTTTGAGAAATAATATGAAGAACTGCAATTACGCTAGCTGATTTTACGCTCGACATTCATCCGACACATGTAGGAGCGCCAGGTTTTCTAACTGAAAATAAGGGCCATTCTGAAAATTGCTAACGCGTTATGCGATGTAGGCTGTAACATTACACTATGGACATTTTCTATAGCACTTCTTATTTCGCTTTGATGAGTCCAAGGCAAATTTATTTCCACACACTTAAAATACATAACACACTTGCATGTACAGACCTGATTACAAACATTTGCAGTCTGGTTTGCTTTCAGAAGGAAAACTAACATCACCTTTCACATATATGAAAAGTATATGTATGAAAAGTATATATAAGACAAGTATATGTATGACAAGTATATATATGAAAAGCTTATTTTAAATTTGTTACAATTTACAGTTCAGCTTTAATGAGTTGAGGAGAGCCTCTGACACTTATTATTCATAAATGGAAACATTCTGTGTGGGCATTACGTCCTAATATATTCATAATAAAACACATGATTTTTTCAAATTTTTGACACTAATTTCTTCGTATTAGGAAGCACGAAACAAAGATATCTCATTTCACAAGAATTAACAGCAAGATTAACTTTATCATTTAAAATTTCCTTAACGGTACAGAACTCATAACACAGTTCACCTTTACATAAAATTCAAAATATGAACGTTTTGCAGCTCATTGAAATTAATTTCTTTGGTTAGGCAAAGAAGGTGTGTCGCACTTCCAAAAAAATTATCATTCTTTCTCTAGCAGCTTTTCTCATCAAGTTCCTTTACAGTAATGTAAGTTCTATAATAGTTAGATCTGCATTGTCTGTGTAGTTCTAGAACCTAATACCAACATAAACTTACATACATACACTTTAGTACATGCTTGTATAATTAGTAGTTGAATGTTGGAAATGACGTTAATGCGCTGCATATTAGGTTCATTACGGGTTCGGGATAAAGCTTTGATCCCAAACAGTTCGATCTATAGTTCAGAATATTTCGATAATCGATGTTGAACCGTCAAAAACCGAAAACTTCAACCACACAAAACTTAGTTCGTTTATGGAATACTAAAAACCGCAGGTTGTGTTCAAGTTCACAAGTAGTAGTTGTGGAACTGCGTACTCTCCGCCAGGCACCATACGGTGGCTTATAGGAGTTTCTGTGTATATGAAGAAGTAGAACCTTTGCTTCCATTCACTGATTACTATTGAAGTTTCGCAGATGTATCAAATCGGAGAAAACTGGAACGTACAATGGTCGTATATTTGACAAATTCACAGAAAATTGTCATGGAAGCGGCGAAAAACCCGAATTGGCATCTGATTTAAGGAAGAGTCCGCGTATTTCACTAAAGTCTGCTTGCAAGAGTTCAGAATCCGATTTCCGTCGCTTGATCTATGACATTTCTGCAGCTCTTGTGCAGTCATCAATAGAACTATACTAATCAGAGACCTGCTAGGGGCATTGAGCAATGAATGGATTAGGAAGAGCCTCTGACACGTGATAAGTGCGACCCAGAAAGGTGGAACTTTTAGAATACGCAACGGTGGCCAACTGCAACTGGCTGCTTCACGGAGCAGGGAGAGTGAGCAAATATAACCGTGGAGCAGTGTAACGGCTAACACCACTGTTTCGCCATAAAAAAGTTTCGTAAAAAGAAAAGATAGCTTGGAAGTTGCGCAAAGGAAATTCCGACGTGTTTTCCATTTAGAGGGTCTTGGTCTGTTGCACTCTAAACACGACAAGAACGTGGGTTACAAACTTGGAAGAGACTGGCTCAACACTGAAAAACTAACCAAGAGGACGACTGGGAAGAGCACGTACTGTGCTTACATCGAATCTGTACTTTTTTCATTATTACGGAACCCACAGCGTTACCGTAAATAAAAGGCGTTCACAGAATTCTTCGTGTTTATTTAAACTCTTACGGATGAGTTGCAGCTTCAAGAAGAAGAACAACCATTAAATAATTAGATTTATGATAGCTGATTAAGAGGAATGTAAGCTAGTACAACGAATTTATATACGAGCAAAAGACGACAGATTAAGTCAAGGTTCGCGCGAGCAAGGAAAAGCATTGTTACGAGGCACATAACAAGCTTAACGCGCTTCGTTGTCAACATTTAAATAACTGTGAGGGTACAGTAAGACATGCAGCTACCTCACACAGAAATATCGTACCTCACTTTTTGGGAAAAATGGATGGCGGACCGCAGTGACTCACTTGGGATCAGTGCAGAGTTGCGCTGAAGTCTTTCGTTCCATCTAAATTGTACAATTTTCTGGAACTTCGTAAGGCCTGGCTCCTACAGGGCTGTGCAACGTTGCAGGGAGCAAGATGACCTGTGACAGTTGTTGCAACTAGAATGAAATTTTCACTCTACAGCGGAGTGTGCGCTCATATGAAACTTCCTGGCAAATTAAAACTGTGTGTCGGACCGAGAAGCGAATGTGACCATTCTGTGAAGTTTGGAAGGTAGGAGACGAGGTACTGGCGGAATTAAAGCTGTGAGGACGGGGCGTGAGCCGTGCTTGGGTAGCTCAGTTGGTAGAGCACTTGCCCGCGAAAGGCAAAGGTCCGGAGTTCGAGTCTGGGCCCGGCACACAGTTTTAATCTGCCAGGAAGTTTCAGTTGTTGCAACTGTTCTGCAGGTTAAGTAAATATTCGGCAGTCACATCATCTCAAAATGTGATGGTGTTCCGTAGCGTCTGAGTTCATCAAGTGATCCACTTCGGTCCGCTGCTCGTGGTCGTGCGGTAGGGTTCTCGCTTCCCGCACCCGGGTTCGATTCCCGGCGGGGTCAGGGATTTTCTCTGCCTCGTGATGACTGGGTGTTGTGTGATGTCCTTAGGTTAGTTAGGTTTAAGTAGTTCTAAGTTCTAGGGGGCTGATGACCATAGATGTTAAGTCCCATAGTGCTCAGAGCCATTTTTTTGATCCACTTCCTAACTCCCACGGGAATCAATCATTTGCGAGTAGGGGGCTAATGGACGAGGTGTTGGACTGCAGCGTGTGACAAGCTGGAAATTTCAGTTGGTCACGGACTGCGTCCGGATGGCTGAAGCGGTTAACGCAACCGCTCATGAGGTAAATTGGGATTCCATTCCTGGTCCGGCACAAATTTTCAACTTCCGCTGTTGCATTTCTACAGCGCTCTGTGCGACTGGAAGTCACTAGATTTCCGCCCCCTCCCCTTCCTTTTTTTATATTAAAATTCACGCTTGATATTTTCCCTTAAAGAGTGCACGACTCCGCCAAAACATCCTGAATAAGTTTACATTAACTGCACCCTGACAGATCTCGGGCAGCGACTCTTTCTGAGTCTCAGAAGACAAACTGGGTGGAGTAAGCAATCCATAGATTGTAATATTCAAGCACTGATGATTTGAATTCGGCTGTTTCATTTTAAGTACTAACTGTTCAGTTACTTGCAATGGAACATTTTTACTGGATTTCTTCTACTTTGGTTGGGGGCTCTGTACGCATTTGCTCTACATCTGCGTGCGCATCTAGTCTCTGAAAACTAACTGCAGAGTGCATGGTAGAAGATACGTGTTACACCATATACACTTATGGCTATTAGAATTGTAGTAACATTAAGGCGGCAAGCAACGAACGTCAGTCATGACACGTACTGCAAACATGGATAAGCAAATGAAAAGCATTTCTGTGCTACCGCTAAAAGTAGGTAGCAGTTGCGACATATACTTACTGTATGCAAGGGATAATAACGCAGCGGGTTTCTCGTTCATAAACCGCATTTGGATGGTTTTTTTTTAATCGTGTCGTACCTCTCTTAAGAAGGAGAAATGTCTGTCTGTGAATTCGACAGAGGCAGGATCGTGGCTTATTGAAACAGTGGTTGAATATTTCGCGATATTGCAGCTCGCACTGGTTGAGATCACACAATTGTTATGCGAATATGAATATATATGCCATACTCGGCGTCATGTAGGATCTCAACGGCACCACGCGACTAGTACCCGAAAGGAACACATTTTATTCGTTCCTCCGTGCAGGATTGTACTGCCACTTCAGGTACCTTGAGCCAGGGAATGAGCTTGTTTCCAGCAAGACAAGTATCTACACGGACAGTGCGACGACGTATGGAGTACCATGGTCGGCAGGGCGACCACTGTTGCGGCTTTTATTGACGATGCAAGAGAGGTACCACGTCATCTTTTAAGACTAGTTCCTATTCTGCATACAGCATCACGACGGACGCATCCGTATATGGAGACCTCTAGGGAACTAACATTGCAAGACTGCGTTCGTCATTGTCGTATGGGCCTTGGAACCTGAGACAATTAATGGTAACGGGTCCGACTGGGTACAAAATACGAGCACCCCTAGTTCATAAAACTGGTAATTTGGATAAGAGGTGTGGCATTCCTAACTTGTTAAGGCCAGCTGCTCTGCTGTATCTTCGGGACCTCTGTGACGTTATCTTTCAACATGATAACGGAAGACTACATGTTGCCCATGCTGTTCTGACCTATCTCGTTACAGATGGTGTTCAACTCGATTGTTGAGCTCGGGCATAAAATTGAAGCAGCATGGAATGAGGTACCGTACTTGTCACCCAAGCTCAGACTCTATGCTGAACCAGGTCAGAGCCGTTGTTGCTGCAGGACGTGGTAGCTGGTGTACTAGTTTTCGCATCCAGTAAACCCGTTAACACTTACAGATTAAATCATGTATTCTTCCTACATACTGTTATGACAAAACGACGCTAGAATCTTCCGGCCACAGCTGTGAATTGTTTGATTGCTCTGGGATAGGGCTCATCGAACTACAACATATGAAATACTAGTTCACTTTATTACATGAATGATAAAAAGATTTACATAACTTGAATTAATACTGTGCCACAAGAGTGCCTGATAATTTACACCTGTCATTGACTATTAAAGCATCACTTAATGTGCTAATTAACAGACTGTTCCGTTGAAGTACAATCTTCAAAATTTCCATCATAGATTTTAATAATGCTGTAGTCCTACTCGATGATGTTGACTGCTTCAGCTGAGGTCACGAACTGGGCCGACCACTTATATGCTCAGCTTTATATTCACCTCCGTGCGAGATAACTGCTGTGTTGAGAGAGAGGGAGGACGTGATCTTCTCAGCTTCTGCCATTCGTCACTGCGGATTACAGAAAGACCTCGCTAACATCTCTGATATCGATGTGCGTTGCAGACTTTGGCGTGGAACCGCGATCTTTGGACGATGTCTCACATATTGTGTATGAGAAATAAAATTTTGGTATCTCTCTTAGTGATGCAGTTTTAACGATCAGTAGTAACTGAAGCTATGATGCCACTACACTCGTCATATAATTTCACGATCGATTATCGATCCTAACCTGAATTATATTAGGTGAATACCATTGTTTCTTACACATAAAAGGTATTTATAATAATAGCAAATCATTGCTGGTTCCTTGCTGATACCGTAATCACTATAAAAATCTTATGAAACTGTATTTTAGGATTTTCGTAATAAACCCATATTTCGAATTCTGAAACAGTTTAATTTATCCCCCCCCCCCATATTTTTTTGTCATCAATTGAGGATCCACAGCAACTAAAGACCATAATAGGATAGTAGTGTTCATGGGGGGGGGGGGGGGGAGGTAAGACGGGCGGAAACCCACTCATTTGATTAATTCCTGAAGTGTGTCACAGGTGGAAACTGTTGTGCAACATTAAAATTCAATTAAACGACTACTGTGAAAGCTAACATTTATTCAGTGGATGCTGGAGAACAAAGGATCATGTTTTACACGTATAACTCCAACCGAAACCCATTAGTTGAATTAATATTACTAATACATACTAATACATAAATTATCCTCTCCAGGAGACACCACCTTAAAGAAGCACTGTCCGTGTGGGCGGAGAGCTTTGCGTGTTCAGATAACTTCAAGAGCTATGCCGGCGGTAGCGTAGCTACCTGTCCCAAGCCGGACAGGTCTTAGTCGATGAACCAGATGAAGTGTATCTCACGACGACCTATCTTTCCACTCCCTGTCCTTCATTCTTTCACATTTATAAGAAAACAGGAGATGAACCTCGACAGCTGAAGAGAAAGCAATTCATCTAGGGGAAGGTTACCTCAAAACCAAATACCTTGGTCCTCCAGGTTGGGGTTGGCAATGGATTACCACACCATCACGGAAAATTTGTTAATGGTAAACAGACTACAAGGAAGCCTCGGAATTTGGTAATACAAAATAGACGAAAAGAGCGAGAACAAGGTTTACGATTTGTAACATGGAATATTCGTAGTTATATAAAACAGGCACCGCAATGAGTCTAGTCAAGGAGATTGAAAGATATAAGATGGATCTTGTCGCTTTGCAGGAAGTCTGTTGGGAGGATACTGGTACCCTAGATATCGAGAAGTAAACAACCTTTTATGGAGGCTGAGAGACAGGACACAAACTGGGTACGGCATTTTGTGTGAGTAAGGCTCAGGCTGCTAATGTATCTGGGTTTGAGGCTGTGAGCCATAGAATAGCAGTTTTAAAATTGGCGTAGAGAGATGTAAAATATCGTTTGTGAATTGCCATGCACCCATAGAAGAAAGAACACTCGACAGAAAAAAAAGTGGGTCACCCCTGCATTCCAATGTGTAGGCTGCACCTGAATGTATGCAACCAACATAGCATATCTGTGTTGCACATAGTCGCAACTCTCCACAGTGCAGTCGTTGTAAGATATACAATGGGTACCGCTAGAGACTACTAGAGAACACCAGTCTTTATGACAGTCCGTCCAGATGTAAAGTAACACCACGATAGTACAGAAGAGATCAGACAGTCCTTAACGTTTGTAAAGTAAACTTAATTACAATAAGTGACATTTCAAATGTTATGGGACAACTAGTTTTGTCACATAAATCGTTCAGAAATCCTTAGGCACAATTAAATATTTGAGACAGTATATGGATTTATAAAGTTGTATGGCAATTCGAAACAAGTTCTTTGCTGTCTAAAAGGTTTACCCAACACATGGTGAACGTTGTTCAACGTTCAACCGGGAGTGGTTTCGCATCAACTTTATGTAATACTAAGCAGTTAAAAGAAAACGTGATTAACGGCGGCAACCAGTCTACGGAAATCCCAACATTAACAGCGAATCACAAGTAATATCATTGTTCACATTACTCATCAACAGTTACTTGTACACTTGTACTTTAAATGACATTACCAACGTCTTCGTTCTGGATACGGATGCAAACCCAGAACGTAAAGCCATTGTTAACCAAGCAAAGCTTTGTGCCTTATCGAGACTGGATCACTAGGCAGAAAGAGACATCAAATATTGACGTTTGCACCAGTATCAGTTATCAATTCTCAACTTGAACGTAAATGACGATAATGTTTGTACGAAAGCAGGAACCCTAACATGACAATTACCTTCTTGGTAATTAACCTCGAAAGACGTTGTATAGCGTTGCATTGTCAAGGAATAAAGGATGCACATGTTTAAAACTGAAATGCCATCAAGTAATGCTGGGCACAAGGATGCGAACCCAGCACCTAATCGGATTGTTGAATAAGTACGTAAAATCAGAATGCAGATATCACAGTTTGTCACCAGTAGAGGGGTTGGAACCTTAAATGACGACTGAAGTTGTATTGCCTGACCGGGATTCGAACCCGGCACCTACCGCCATCGTTGTCTGACCAGGAACAGACGGGAAATGTCCAATGTTGGTCCACCATCAGCGAGATGTGCACACGTTTAACTAGAAATAAAGTGACGAAAACGTCTATGCTGACTGAGAGTCGAACGCCGCACACATGGTTATGAAGACACGTTAATAATCAACTTCATATTCAGTAGTAGCTAGGAGTAGCACGTTTAGTTGCAAACCTTAAGGCCTTACTCATCCCTAGTAACGTGTTGCCTAATATCTGCGATATCATGATATTAATTTACAAGTGGATTGACTGCCGTAAAGAGCAATGTTCTCTACTAGTCGTGTATCATTGAGACGTAAATGAAGTGCCTCAGCAGAAATTAATTTCCGTCGAGCAGCACGTATTGTTTCAGAGACACTAAGTACATGTTATAAAACGCGTATTATATACTAAGTATATACTATTATCTGGAGAAGCTGCCACCAAACCTGTTTACTTTTACATTCCGCTTAGTTGTCGTGGTTGAATACAGGTTTTCTTAAGGCTACATCTAATGCACAGCGCTTACAAGAAAGTATAGTTTCCTGCGTCATGCTATTGCTAACTAGGTGAAATATTTTGTGGTAGCTATGAATGTATTTTTGAAAGTATTGTTCGTCATATATTTGAATAAATCGTCAACTGTAGGTGTGCCTGCCCATGTTATAGCATAATAGCTGTAGCTGCGTTAGTTTGTACTACAGACTTGGGTAGGTTAGGTGTAACTTCTGATCCTTCAAGGGCCGGTCAGAGTGGCCGAGCGGTTCTAGGCGCTACAGTCTGGAACCGCGCGACCGCTCCGGTCGCAGGTTCGAATCCTGCCTCGGGCATGGGTGTGTGTGATGTCCTTAGGTTAGTTAGGTTTAAGTAGTTCTAAGTTCTAGGGGACTGGTGACCTCAGAAGTTAAGTCCCATAGTGCTCAGAGCCATTTGAACCATTTGATCGTTCAAGGGGTGATCGTGGCCATGCGGCCCGGGTCTGTACTAGCCGCGGCTCGCAAGCTACGGGCCAGCCAGGCTGGCCGAGGCGAGACGCAAGTGAGCGAGCTGGCGGTGGCGTTGGTGGGCCAACAGCCCGGGACGAGCCAGCATGGCTGCGCCGCATGCCTCTGCCCCTGCCGCTCCGTTTGACGTAAATATGTTTACCTCCTCTCCTAGAATCAGTATAAGAGCGGCAAGCAGAAATACACATCAGGCTGTCTGCCGTAATGGCTCACTGGGAGAGGTCTATTTGAGGTAGAGTCAAAAAATGGTTCAAATGGCTCTGAGCACTATGGGACTTAACATCTGAGGTCATCAGTCCCCTAGAAGTTAGAACTACTTAAACCTAACTAACCTAAGGACATCACACACATCCATGTCCGAGGCAGGATTCGAACCTGCGACCGTTGCGGTCGCGCAGTTTCAGACTGAAGCGCCTAGAACCGCTCGGCCACTCCGGCTGGCCGAGGTAGAGTCGTCGCTCTCACTGAGGAAGGAGGATGTTCCATCAGAGAAGCTGGCAGGCGGTATGGCGTACCACATACCACTGCAACGAGATGGTGGAGGATCTGCCTTGAAAGAGGCACCACCAACAGGGCACCTGGCTCAGGTAGGAAGAGAGTGATCTCACAGCAGGAAGACAGGAACCTAGTGTCTAGGAGCAGAGAAAATCCCTTTCTGAACGCGAACCAGTTGCGGCGGGAGACCAACTTCCCCGGCTCCAGTGACACGATTCGCCGAAGGCTGAGGGACGCTGGACTGCATACACGACGATCCGCCGTGAAACAAGAGCTCAGCGAAGACAACGTTTTATGCCGGCTAGCATTTGCGGAGTTCCATCTGAGGGCGTCGTGGGACAACGTCATTTTCACTGATGGAAGGTGTTTTCCACCAATAACGACGGTCCACGAATCGTTTACAGGCCGCAAGGGACTCGCCATCGACGCGAATATGTAACCACGACGAGAAGAAGTGGCCGGCTATCTGTTACCTTCTGGGGTTGGAATTCTGCGAGAGGGGCGGGAATTCTTCACAGGATAGAAGGAACTCTGGACAGTGCGCAGTATGTCCACATATTCGAAAATGTGATGCTTCCGTCAGTGCGAATGCTGTACGCAGAAGCGGACGTCACATTGGAAGAGGACCATTCTCTCATTCACAAGTCTGCATTTGTTCAGCAGCGGCTCTCCACGATTGGCGTCAACCTCATGGACTGTCCGCCACGGGCGGCTGATATGAACTCCATGGAAAACATGTGGGCTGAGGTCGCCAGAACATTAACAGAGAACTGGCCACGAAACCAACCAACTACTGCGGACGCTCTTTGGGACTGCGTCCTGGAAGCCTGGGAGGAAGTTGCTTCTTCAGGCTGTTACGTCCGACGGCTTATACATTCTATGCCAAGACGCGTGATAGAAGTACACAATAATGAAGGATTCTGGATAAAATATTAGAGTTCTTAAAATGTTTTGTTATGTCTTCTTTTTCGTCATTTTTCCTCAATTGGAGCTAGTGGAAGATCGCGTGGCAACAGAAAAGATACAATATGGGTTAGCTTTCCTTTGAGTTGCCCTTTTAATTCAAGTGGGTTTCTTTTGAATATACAGTTTGTTAAGTATTCTATTTTGATTTCATTTATACCCTGTCTACATACTTACAAACTAAACAGCGTAGATGGGCTCTGTCACAGTACTTTTTGTTATTTCAAATACGTCTCTCTCTTCCCCTCCATCCATGAATACGCCCTCCGTCCTCCACACAATATGCCAACGATTTCATGCTACGTTTACTCGCCGCGCGGGATTAGCCGAGCGGTCTAAGGCGCTGCAGTCATGGACTGTGAGGCTGGTCCCGGCGGAGGTTCGAGACCTCCCTCGGGCATGGATGTGTATGTTTGTCCTTAGGATAATTTAGGTTAAGTAATGTGTAAGATTAGGGACTGATGACCTAAGCAGTTAAGTCCCATAAGATAACACACACATTTGAACATCTATGTTTACTCGTTGTTAATATCTCTTCTATTCTCTCACACACACTCTCTCTCGGACACTATCGCCGCAAGTGCCCTTCTATTACACTCCCCCAAAACTTTGTAAACAAATATAGCGGTTTCCAATTAAGCCACATTTTCTCTTTTAATTGCTGCTATCTTTACTCTCTATCATTCCTCTCACCACCTATGAAACCGTATTCTTTGATCTCCCCTTCCCTATAACCCATTCTTCGTTCTGAGAACAGTCCTTCCTTATCTCTCGGTCCTAAGATAAAACGAACTGTGGCACACATCTAAGTAACCAATACTTTGCAAGCATTTCACGCTTATATTTTGCACTTCTGCACTTCTATCCATTCCCAGATCCCGCCCTCCTTCCTGTTACGCGTCCCTTGACATCTGCATCTTCATCTAAATGAATACTGTGAAGTTCATAATTATGTGCTTGGCAGGGTGTTCTGTGGTCTGGTGGATTAATCTTGTATTGATGTGTAAAACGTGTAGGTTCACATCTCACGTCAGGCGTAGATTTTTAACACACACAAGTAGCTCTCCTTCACCCCTAGTAACGCCAAGTGCAGAACGCCAGAAAGCTCCGTAGTTCAATATCCGCAGTAAAGATAACATCCCTTCGCTGCCAACTGGGCATTTGTTTGAGCTGTGACAGATGGAGAAACCCCGTAAGTCAGAGACTCTGTCACCAGCAAGCCGTCGTAAACTAGAAAAAGTATTTCATTTAATGAACCAATGGCCATGTAAGTTCACAAGGCTCTTACTTTATTTGAAACAGACGTTGAAAATTGTGGTGCTGGCCTGGGATTAGAATTCGATTTCACTGTGTTCCCGAAGATTGCAAACTCTTCTAGGCGACACCGAAAGGCACCTATCTGGTTTCGAATACTGATCAGCATAAAATATTCATTATTTCATTTCAAGCCCTAGCATGTGCACTCCGAACTACTGGTGAAAAATAGTTGCATTTTCAACGTCTCTTCGTGCGTTGTCAGCTGTAACGTGTTCGTTTCAACTCACGGCCACATGATGAGCTTTTTATCACAACATTACAAGATCAAACGTTTCCTTACATCTTTTCAAGTTCAAACATTCCTCTCCATCCTACTGGTGAAAACGGATTTGGGTTCGACGTTGTGTTCGTTGTGATTACCAACGACGACATGTTGTAGATTCAACTTCTAGCCAGCAGAGTATTTTTCATCACATCATTGAAAGTACAAACATGCCATACCTAGCTATTATTGGAAAAGAATTTGATAGTTACAGTTTCTTCATGACCACGTGTGCGGGGTTTGAATTCCATTCAGTACAGAACTTTTCGTCGCCTGATGTCTAGCTAAACATGCGCCCATCTCGCTACTGGTGACCCAACAATGGCTATTTATCGTCTGTTCCTGGCTAGAAAACGACGCTGCTAGATGCTGGGTTCGAATCCCAGTAAGGCAAAAACAATTCTATCGTCAATTAAGGTTCCAGCATTTCGCTATTGGTGAAAATATTTGATATTTAACTTCTGATTTTATGTACAGTCGTGCTCAAAAGTATCCGAACGACCTGAATTGCATTTCACCTGATTCCCATGCGACCTACATAACGCAGCTGTCTAGCAGGTCCTCTAATCGCTCCTTGGTACAGTCGTTTGATTATTGAAAATGCTTCCAACAAATCACCACTACAAAACACTGCTCTGTATCGCAATAACTCAAGATGTAAAGTAATACCACGATACTACAAATATCAGGGAACACCTCATCACAGATAAGACTGTCCGTAAGGCTTGTAAGCTCACATTTATTGCAATAACTGACATACCTGAAATGTTAGCACTCTCATTATTACGTCAGATAGGTAATGCAACTAGTTGAGAATATGTATGAACTTCAAATGACACGACGAACCGCCTCGTGCTGCATATGGATTCAAACCCAGGCCATGCAGGCTAGGCCGCGGTGGCCGTGCGGTTCTAGGCACTTCAGTCCGGAACCGCGTGACTGCTACGGCCGCACGTTCGAATCCTGCCTCGGGCATGGATGTGTGTGATGTCATTAGGTTAGTTAGGTTTAAGTAGTTCTGGGTTCTAGGGGACTGATGACCTCAGATGTTGAATCCCGTAGTACTCAGAGCCATTTGAACCAATCATGGGGGCTACGATTTCGTGGCTGACGGAAATTAACAGTCATTCCTGACTAGGCATAAAGAGAGTGATATACCTCAGTTTTGGACAGTATCAGTTAGCAAGTATCAACTTTAAATTACATAACGTAACATTTTTAACGGTCGCGAATTCCTACCCAGCGTCTATTGTCCCTGTTAACGAACTACGAGAGATGTTAAATAATGCTACTTCACAAGTAACTTACTTGAAATGCAGCGAGGTAAAGCTTTGTGTTGGACAGGGATTCGAACCCAGAACCTAATCGGATTGTTATCGAAGCACAATCAACTTTGACGTATCGGATTTTCTCGGCAGTAGCTAGATGTATTAAATGAAATGACGAGACGAAACATTAATTTTTCCTTCCAAGGACTCCAACCCGGCACGTATCGCTGTTATATTCTAAAGAAAAGGAACGTTAAGTATGGGTTTGTTACACCAGCAGCGACATGTGAGCATGTTTGAACTAGAAATAATATGACGAAGTGTTCAGTGCTGGCCGGCCGAAGTGGCCGTGCGGTTAAAGGCGCTGCAGTCTGGAACCGCAAGACCGCTACGGTCGCAGGTTCGAATCCTGCCTCGGGCATGGATGTTTGTGTTGTCCTTAGGTTAGTTAGGTTTAACTAGTTCTAAGTTCTAGGGGACTAATGACCTCAGCAGTTGAGTCCCATAGTGCTCAGAGCCATTTGAACCATTTGTTCAGTGCTGACTGAGAATCGAACCCCAAACATATCGTTGTTGAATACACACAAAGACACGTCAGTTAACGAATTTTTCTCCACATTCAGCTCGGATTAACATCCTTGAACTTACAGTGATCTCGCAAATAGTTCTGCGTCTCACTGGGAGTCATATACGTCAGATATCGTTAGTGTTGACAACGAATGAAAATGCATTAAAAACAAAAATTATTATCCACCAGCAGATAGGTGTTCTCATGCTAGAGCTTGATAATATATAGTGAAAAGTTTAGTGCTGGGCCAGGATTCCAAGCCATTCATGCGCAATATGCAGTTTTGAACAAACAACAAGTTGTAGTCGAGCTGTATTGTCACGAGGGATCAAATTCCGCGTTAAGGGCGGTCTGAGTTGCATTCTCAGTTCAGAACCAATTTACTGGTGATAGAGTTTCTACATGTCGCCACTCCTTACTTTATTGTGGTTCCACCTAACGTCTACTTGGTAGAGAAGGAATATCACATTTAATGTGATTTTCAGACCACAATGCCGTTATACCTTCTTCACTTGGCGTAGCCAGAAGAGAATAGAATCTGCCTCTCCCTATCAAAAAACATCGGCAGAAGTTGGAATCGAACCGAGACCAACATCATATGAAACTATCATCAGTCCAACAGATCACCAAACCCTCTTCTCTACGACTCATTTCTCTATCATAACACCAATGCGGCACACAAGACGAGAATTCTGACACACAGGCTCTCTGTAGTGGTTTGCAGGATGTTAAGTACATTCATTTACTTGGTTGACCGAATCACCATGAACTAGCTGCCTTGGCTCCCCTTTGCATACATTCGACTCTATTTTGTAATCAACGAAATAAAAAACGTAAATGCCACCTACACATAACTGCCAACAGTGTAGAATGCAGAAATTTAAATAGGAAGTGTTCCTTTTCATTTGATCGACTCTATTGTGCTGTCTGTTTGTTGAAGCCATCGCGCAGTGCAAAAGAAATGCTGTAACTGTCTGTCTCTCAGAAGTCTAGATCCGGCCATATGCATTATCTCACAGCACTGTGGAATGCCGAAGTTCTGGAGGAACTGTTGAACACTTCCAGAGGTGCTGTAGCTACGTCACAGATAGTAGCGTAACGGTAAGCGTCGGCCACCGTTGATAAGACGTCGCGTGTTCCATTACATTCGCTACTACATTTTTTTTTGAAACGCAATTCTGCTGATAACATCACGTCTCTGATAACATCAGAGAATTCGCATATATCGTTGATGATTAATTTTTCTCTCATGTTTAGTATTTTTTTAAAAACACTAAATGAAACCTTACGAAAACTGTGCACTGCATTGTAAGAAATGAAATAACACTACCCACGATAACCTTACGACGAAAGTTAAGTCTGTTTTAACAAAACTGAGTATCTGTACACAAGGGTGCCTCTGTCTGCACGAATTAGTAAAATACTACTCACTTACATTTCGATTGGGTCTGTGTTTAAATTGTATGCTGTGTCATACTGAACAGGTATGCAAATGTGGCATTTCATAAATAAAGTTACGTATTCCTAAAAACTCAAAATTTGCTTGTCAGCAGCGGAAAGAGGCGTTGCCTGTTGTGCAGCATTGTAAGTTTTTCACCATTGCACTTTGAGCTGAAAGTATTTTCTTGCGATTTGCTAATCAATTTATTTCCTTCATACTTATCACCATGGCATGGGAGTCTTAAGTGAAGAACATTATTCAATTTCGTATCGTTGACGTTCGATTCGAATTTCTTCAGAGACGCTTGTATTGTATAGCAGCTTGGCAGTCAGAATGCCGAGATCTACGACCATTAACACAACTTACTGAGTTGAGCTGCCAAGAGGATTTGATGTGTAAAGGTTTTCTTCTGATTTTGTTACAGAATTTTTTTCTGGGAATTCGCAGCACCATGAAATAATACACAAAAAAAGCTCGCACGCGCTGCCCCTACCACGGTTAGAACTGACGATTTTCTTAACCGTTGGAACACGAGACGCGGGCGGTACCACGGGGCTACGGACACACCGCTGCCAGCACACCACTCTCGTCATGGTATTGGTCGCTCAGCCTCATAATGCATCGTGAAATATATTAAAAGTTGTCGCTTATGTGAAGAATAGCATTTCTTTAGCCAAAAAATTGAAATTTCTGTCTCAGTGTCTTAGTCTACGTGAGGATTATATACCACGAGTCATTCAAGTGGAAAGGGAATATCAAGTGAATTTAGCGTGTCAGTTCAGTATCATACGCGGAAGTGATTGCACTGTCACAGTGTTGCCAAATGTTTGTGACGATGTTGCCAATTCTCAGCTGTGCTAGGAACAGCTCTGTAGCATTATAGGAGGAGAACCCTGTGCTCGTGTCATAGGAGGATACGGAGAGGAGGCGCGGAGTTTGGTTAATATGCAGCGTTTTCTCCTACCAGCTGTGTCAAACATTCAGGTGTGTAATCTTCCATCACGATTACAGTTTCCCACAAAATATATACGAATAAAACACTTACCTTGTTACTTTGTTACAAAAGATTATTTCAGTACAATAAAAAGTCTTTGGAAATCAACTTTGCCAACCTGTCACGAAAAGTAAGTTAACAAACACTATGCACCTCGAAATCGATTGCATCTATGTGCAGTCTTGTGATCATACAAGGAGACTTTCATGAATTGCACGAGAATGTAGAAAAATGTTGGTGCGAATGGAAGCTGTAAGAAACACAGTCACCTAATTATTCTGTGCCACGTAATAATCAATTCATTTGATAATTCAGAAGAGAAGGAACTAAACATTATGCCCATTAAGACAGAAACTAAAGTGCAGATGCAGGCACTGTGCAGATCTGCGCTTTTTCGTCTTCAGATCTATACAAATAATGTATACTAACCAGCGTATTCATTGCTTTCGTAATGTTTCCCTCTTGTTTAGTCTTCTTATGATGAACTGGATCCACACCCATTAGTCTGATTTTTTCTTTGTATCCTTCCATCTACTATCTTAGTGTGTTATTGTTCGGTGTTCAAAAAGCAAAATATTATGCCTGCTCCCACGAGGTATTAAAATGCGGTCGCAAAAAGGCTAACGAATTATAATCAAAATACAGTGAGACGCCAGACAGTGTCGTCAAGGTGTTAAGTGGACAGAAATAGTTGGGTGTTATTGTTGTCGTCTTTTCTTATTGAGATTTTCATATTACCCTGACACAAGACGCCGAGATAAATGTGTATATTCTCCGTGACGAAACATCCCACATTCCATTCATCCTGATCCATTCGTTACGTGCATCGGCGGCAATGAGTGATAGGAAAGCTGTTGTGGGGTGACGAATAACAATAACAATGGTAGTAATTACAAATCAATAATCAAGGATGTTTACTGCATTACAGATGATTAACAAAATAACCAAGAATGGCTGAGTGTTTAATTGGCGCACTGAGTAGGTGTTCTTACCACTTTGTTACTGAATTCTGTTCTAGTTGTTTGCAGAGAGAAAACAAGATACATATCGCTAGTACAACGAGATATTATCTATCAACTATCCTTGCTTTACATCACGAGACGAACACGGCGTCACTGAGCTGATATTTGAAACACATTTCTGTTTTCTCTCTCTGCCTCTCTCTCTCTTTTTATTTTTATTTTAATTTTTTGAGGAAAGCATCGAGTAGCGCGATAATAAGCAAGTAGGCATATAACCTGTTTACAGTTATTTTCATCGGGATACATGATGCAAAAATACAACTTTTAAGTGTGTTATTGCGTAATTCCAGATAGTGACAGTCTATTCGTGAGTTTGCTCGCATTCAGTGGGGTGAAACCTATCACAGAAGCAAGCAAAACACAAATATTTCTTGCACCATGCGCAACACATGAACGAAATCTCGCTGCACTGACGTGTTGTCCGATATATTGCACGGAAAACATATCTGATTCATGTTGCTAAATACAGCTCTATCAGACATCAATTTGGAAGCGTACCAAGTGTATAAAAGTATATCTTGAAATGCGCAGAAAGGCCCATAGTGGTATTCGACTGAAACATAGCCATGACCAAATTGGAACTGTGGTCGACAGCATCGTCGTCTACCACCTTGACAATTCGAACGGTGACAGTGCTCGGCCGGTTACTTACGTTTACTGGTATCAAAGCTACAGCATGAAAACACAAAAATGTTAATAAACCGAAGATCATTAGTTTTGGAACCCATAGAAAGTAAAGCAGTCATCAGTCGTAAGAGTGGTTTGAACACCACAGTGCTTTAATCGGCACGGACTTGTTGGAGGTGGTATGCTGTTGCTTTCATCCGATCTTTGAGTTGACTTACCTTGCCAGTTAATAGGGGAACCTACAGTTTTACGTGGCTTTCGGATCACAGTGCAACTCGGCATTTTTTACATCAACGAACACTGCCACAGGGGAAATATGTGTAAAACGGCACATAAAAATTGTGGGACTGGTGAGGGATCGAACCTGAGACCTTCGTATCCATAGTCTTGCTCTTTATCACCTTGCCACCATGCAGGCAACATTGTGCTTTCTGCTTGCCATTAAAATTAAGGATCTCTCGTTTGTGCTTGCGTTGGCACTTGCGTGTCCCTTAGGAGACCTTACTTTTGGGATTACCCTCGTATAGGTGTGTGTAAACGCCTTCCAATGCCCACTCAAGGAAGACAAGGATACCTAGTCTACCTTCAATATTATAAATACGCCTCTGTTTCTGGATGAACGCAGACTTAGGTTGATAATCACTTTGAACATTTATCAGTACTGTACCCATTGGTTTGAAACTCGTTTTCTACCAATGATTCCCACAGCTACAGGAACACTACTTTAATACCTCTTACACAAAATACTTAGGCAGTGCTATCAGACGAAAAGATCAATCTGACACAAACTGTGGGAAGTTTGTTTTACAACCTTCGTACCTAGATAAAGAGCTTTTCCTATTTGAGATATCTGTGAACGTTGCTGCGTAAGACGATTTAAGAAGAAACTAAATTCCTTCAGCTACGCCAAAGTTTAAAGAAATCTTGTGTACGGCACGGTAAATCGCTTACCAGCCGTGCTCTGCCGCATTTCGCTGGTTCGAAGGCAAAAAGCTTACTGACTAATTTCACAGAAGGAAAAGGGGGACGAAATGTCTCCCACTCGAAGGTCATGTTGTTTTACTTAAATGATTACAAAATCGGATAAAACGAACAATGAGGTTGTCAGTATAAGCACATTACTGTTGACAATATGATGTTGCACCGCCCAGGGCCTGTAATGATAAAGGGCCCGTTTAGGTTAGGTATATTGTACACAGAAGTGGAAGAGAGAGCACCACTAAATTCTACAATCCGTATGCATTGCATACACACAGAAATTACTGTTACAGTGTACTTATGGAGCCCAATGAGTGAATTGCATATTTACCGGTGCGAAAGAGCACTGGCAAACAGTCTTCGCTACATTAGGTTACTTAAACTGGCGTCACTTTGAGCTAGAATTTATGGCCAGCGACTAAGTGTAAGGACAGTGAGTCGGATGCGGGTTTTGGAACTGTGAAATACTTTCCTTAGATTATGGAAGCGAATATTAAATTTGAAATAATATTGCGAAAATTTTGGACTTGGATAGCTTAGAATGAAAATCTTTCTGTTTATTGCAAAGGAAAACAATTGATTTTCTAAAATATTCTGTGCCATACACAACATGAAACAGGTCACGTCGACCAAATCATATGGAAGAATCGACAGCGACGTATATTGGAAGGCAGTAAGATCCCTTGGCTTTTGGTTTGGCAGTATTCGACACCCATTTCTAGGCGCAAGTAAATGAAGAAAGGCAGTGCGTTTTCGTTATCAAGTAACGTCTTCATCAATTACTTTAGTTTTAGTGTGATCTACGAGTAATTGCTGATGTTTGATATTAACATGAAAAGGATTCTGTAGACAGGGAAAGAACTTGTTCTTGGGCAACTACTTCTATAATGACCAAAAGGACTTAAATGATCTTCAAGCACATGTGTTCCAGCAGCGGTATGAAGAAAATGATAGTAATAATGACGGTGATAATCGAATTATGCGGTAACTTCACAGTGGATTTTCTGGAACTAAGAAATTTCCTGAATTAGTGAAAATTTCAAAATGGCTTCAAATCGAGGCTATGACGCCTAGAAGAGTCCTTACATCCTGCTGACATGAGAATAGCATAATCTCCACG
Organism: Schistocerca americana; assembly: GCF_021461395.2. Lineage (NCBI taxonomy): Eukaryota > Metazoa > Arthropoda > Insecta > Orthoptera > Acrididae > Schistocerca > Schistocerca americana. The sequence continues at coordinate 432,244,057 of NC_060120.1, read as the reverse complement.
TCAGAAGCTTGCTTCTACTTAACCATTTAATAGACCCGCGTTTTTTTTCCACCGTGACTAGTTTAGTAAGATAAGCACATCATCCATTACAGCACACTCCTGGGGCTGGGAAATGTGGCCACAATGGTCTGGTGGAACGAACTATCACAAGTGCAATGCGTGGGTTCAGGCATTTACTTTTAAGAGGCACAAACAGATTTACGTTACCTCTGGTAACCTCAAGAGAAAGCTGGTATAATCCAGAATCCGCATTAAACATCACGTTCCTTCATTCCAAACTGGGCAGAGCCGGTTTACGTTGGAAAATGACATAGGTGGAGGTCAGGGTAAACAGAAATACTGTCACCAGTAAACTTACTTATATTAGAAAATTTTATTTTATTTGATGAACTGATAGCCGTCTAAAGGAACAGGACTCTTATTTTACTTGTACTTGATTGAACTAGAGACGTTGAAAAATTTGGTGCCGGACTGTGATTCGAATTCGTATCTCCTCTTTCGAGGATCTGAATCTCTCGGAACAGTATAGTTCAATCATTTCATTCCTTTTCCCAAGACTGCAGTCTTCTCTAGGTCTCCTCCAAAGGTAAATATGTGGGTCTGAATCCAGATCCAGTACAAAAATATTCATAATTTCATTTCAAGCCCTATCACGTGCACACCAGCTTGCTAGTGAAAATTAACGTGCATTTTTTATGTCTGTTCATGTTGCCAACAATTTCTGGACAAACACGCACACATCTTACTGTTGGTGAGTAATCAATTGATACTTAAGAAATATTCGTGGACAATAAAGAAGAACGATAGGAGTGGGGTTCGATTGTCGCTCAGGCACAAAAATTTGTGTCCTTATTTTAGATTAAACACCTAGCAGCTGGCAAGAAAAACCGATACGTAACATTTGATTTTACTTAGTTAACAATCCGATTACGTCTTGGGTTCCTATCTCCGCCGCAGAACTTCATATCATGCGCTTCATCTTTAAATTCATACACACTTCGTTACTTCTGAATTGAGGTATATCAGACATCTTTCATGGCTAGTTAACAGGGATGAAAGGGTCTTGATAGGAGTCATGGTTTATTACAAAAACTGTCGTCTTTTATTTTCAAGTTTAAATTTGGTTACTGACATAGGCGAAAATTTCGCTACTTCATGACTCTTCATGGATAGTCAGCAATATGATATGATTAGATTAGATTAGATTAATACTTCTTCCATAGATCATGAATACGACATTTCGTAATGATGTGAAACGAGTCATTTTAATGAAAGATTTCTTTACATGCCAGTATTCAATTTCTTTACAACAATTTTTTACCCCCCCCCCCTCTCTCCCCCGCCCCCTCTCTCTCTCTCTCTCCCCCCCACACATACACACACACACACACACACACACACACACACACACACACATTCTCTTTTTATTTTTATTTGTTTGTTGTGCTCGACTATCGGCGAGGCACAAAAACGTCCGTGAATGAGTTTCTTAGTTTTGAGTACAGTTACGAAAGAAATATAAAAACAACTATGAGAGTTACTGATTTATGATGCTTAGTAGCAGTCAGTTCTGAGTATTATTAGCAACTAAGCTCCAGTCCCCAAACCTAGTTACAGAAATGCGAATCAGACGCATTACGTATTCCAGGCCGTAGCAGCCGCGTCTTTGAGGCGCCAGCTATGGTCACTTTCCAGCCCGCTGTAGGATCACATCGGTTCGTCTTCTTCCTGCTGGTAATGTAACTGAGATTTGGCAACAATGCAAGGTATGTTTGGCTACTCTGTGATCGACGAGTTACTTCCTGGTGTGCACGGAATTAAGCCTCAAAGTTCATTTGATTTTTCGTGTCATTTCCATTGAATAACCTGAATTGTAATCGCTTGAGGTGTAACAGAAGATTGTAGATTTACGGTTTTCAGCCCAGCAAAGTCACTGAACGTGGATATCGCAACTAATCTCTTCCTGTAAATAGCGGTTTACGAGTTCTAGCCACTACTGGCCTCATAAGAGGAAGGCACAAACAATATCTACCCGCTAGCTCTCTGCAGACGTGCTGACCTGTGGAAACGCGACTGTATGGTTCGCGTTTCCAGCCTCGCTGAATGTAACGTTTTTATCCTTTCTGTGTAAGAGCTGCAAGCAGTCAGACCAAACATCGATATGCATATCGTAAGAAAATACTTTCAGCTCATAGCCCAATGGTGAAAAACTTACAATGCTGCACAACAGGTAACGCCTCTTTCCGCTGCTGACAAGCAAATTTTGGGTTTCTAGGAATGAGTAACTCTATTTATGAAATGCCACGTTTGCATACCTGTTGAGTATGACACAGCATACCATTTAAACACAGATCCAATCGAAATCTAAGTGAATAGTGTCTTACTAATTCGTGCAGATAGAGGCACGGTTGTGTACAGATACTCAGTTTTGTTAAAACAGACTTTCGTCGTAAGGTTACCGTGGGTAGTTTTATTTCATTTCTTACAATACAGTGCACAGTTTTCGTAAGGTTTCTTTTAGCGTTGTTAAAACAATACTAAGCATGAGAGAGAAATTAATCATCAACGATATGTGCGAATTCTCTGATGTTATATATAACAGTCTGACAATGCACATGCAGTTTATTGATTACATACATGTAGAAAACTTGTTCTGAGTTAAAGCTGTCAAACAAGGTTTGAGGAAGAATAAAATGCCACTACCAGACGACAGCTAATGTAGAAAATACTTTTTGGTACGATGCGCTCTCTCCATACATAATACAAAAGCTTCGAGCGCATCTGCTGCCTGGCTGTCTATTAAACCTGAAAAGAAGAAAATGACGCAGAAGTTAGACTTTTTCCACATGCGACTATTTTGGGTTCAGAAGTGAAGAGAATTATGTCCAAAGTTCCATTAAATTGATAACTTCGGCAGACAGCAGAATTGTGTTTTAAGAAAATGTAGTGGCGAATGTAATAGAACACGTGACGCCTTATCAACAGTGCGCGACGCTTACCGTTACGCTACTATCTGTGACGTAGCTACAGCACCTCTGGAAGTGTTCAACAGTTCTTCCAGAACTTCGGCATTCCACAGTGCTGTGAGATAATGCATATGGCCGGATCTAGGCTTCTGAGAGACAGACAGTTACAGCATTTCTTTTGCACTGCACGATGGCTTCAACAAACAGCGCAATAGAGAAGCTCAAATGGAAAGGAACACTTCCTATCTAAATTTCTGCATCCTACACTGTTGGCAGTTATGTGTAGGTGGCATTTACGTTATTTTATTTCGTTGATTACAAAATAGAGTCGAATGTATGCACTGGGTAGCCAAGGCAGCTAGTTCATGGCGATTCGGTCAACCAAGTAAATGAATGTACTTAACATCCTGCAAACCACTACAGAGAGCCTGTGTGTCAGAATTCTCGTCTTGTGTGCCGCATCGGTGTTATGATAGAGAAATGAGTCGTAGAGAAGAGGGTTTGGTGATCTGTTGGACTGATGATAGTTTCACATGATGTTGGTCTCTGTTCGATTCCAACTTCTGCCGATGTTTTTTGATAGGGAGAGGCAGATTCTATTCTCTTCTGGCTACGCCAAGTGAAGAAGGTATAATGGCATTGTGTTCTGAAAATCACATTAAACATGATATTCCTTCTCTACCAAGTAGACGTTAGGTGGAACCACAATAAAGTAAGGATTGGCGACATGTAGAAACTATCACCAGTAACCTTTCTTATGCTAGTTATTTATTGCTAGTGACGAAACAAACCCAGTGTATGGTCACAGGACACTTATTCCATCTTTTATTTGAGCTTCCGTATGTCAATAAAATTGGTTCTGAACTGGGAATGCAACTCAGACCACCCTTAACGCGGAATTTGATCCCTTCGTGACAATACAGCTCGACTACAACTTTTTGTTCGTTCAAAACTGCAGATTCCTTAACATCTCCACATATTGCGCATGATTGGGTTGGAATCCTGGCCCAGCACTAAACTTTTCTCTATGTATTATCAAGCTCTAGCATGAGAACACCTATCTGCTGGTGGATAATAATTTTTGTTTTTAATGCATTTTCATTCGTTACCAACACTAACGATATCTGACGTTTTTGACTCCCAGTGAGACACAGAACTATTTGCGAGATCACTGTAAGTTCAAGGATGTTAATCCGAGCTGAATGTGGAGAAAAATTCGTTAGCTGACATGTCTTTGTGTGTAGTCAACAACGATATGTGTGGGGTTCGATTCCTAGTCAGCACTGAACTCTGTCATATTATTTATAGTTCAAACATGCTCACATGTCGCTGCTGGTGTAACAAACCCATACTTAACGTTCCTTTTCTCTAGAATATAACAGCGATATGTGCCGGGTTGGAGTCGTGGGAAGGGAAAAATTAATGTTTCGTCTCGTCATTTCATTTAATACATCTAGCTACTGCCGAGAAAATCCGATATGTCAAAGTTGATTGTGCTTCGATAACAATCCGATTAGGTTCTGGGTTCGAATCCCTGTCCAACACAAAGCTTTACTTCACTACATTTCAAGTAAGTTACTTGTGAAGAAGCATTATTTAACATCTCTCGTAGTTCGTTAACAGGGACAATACATGCTGTGTAGGAATTCGTGACCGTTAAAAATGTTTACGTTATGTAATTTAAAATTGATATTTGTTAACTGATACTGTCTAAAATCCAGGTATATTACTCTCTTTATGCCTAGTCAGGACTGACTGTTAATTTACGTCAGTCACGGAATCTTAGTTTGCATGACCTGGGTTTGAATCCATATGCAGAACGAGTCGGTTCGTCGTGTCATTTGAAGTTCATACATATTCTCAACTAGCTACTCGTGAATAACGTAAATTTTTAATGATATTTTGTGTTAAATGACAAGTATGGTATGTTACTTTGAAGAGGAAATCATGAATACGACGAACTTACTACGTGCATTACCTTTCTGACGTAATAATGAGCGTGCTAACATTTCAGGTATGTCAGTTATTGCAATAAATGCGAGCTTACAAGCCTTAAGGACAGTCTCATCTGTGATGAGGTGTTCCCTGATATTTGTAGTATCGTGGTATTACTTTACATCCTGAGTTACTGCGATACAGAGCAGTGTTTTCTAGTGGTGACTTGTTGGAACCATTTTCAATAGTCAAACGACTGTATCAAGGAGCGTTATGTGGGTTGCATGGAAATCAGGCGAAATGCAGTCCAGGTCGTTCGGATACTTTTGAGCATGACTGTACTTCGTTAACAATCCGATTAGGTGCTGGGTTCGCATCCCTGTCACAAGCTTTATAAGATGGCATTTCAATTTTCAACATGAGCATACCTCGTTCCTTGTGAATGACACCATATTAATCGTCGTTGGGGGTAGTTCCCACGACGATAACTGTTATGACAGGATTCCCAGTTCAGTACAAACATTTTCGTCATTTATTTACAGGATCTGAATTAATAACTGATACTGGTGCAAACGTCTATACTTCACGTCTCTTTTTGCCTAGTAATCAGGTCTCAATAAGGCACAAACAAAGCTTAGCTTAGTTAGCAATGGCTATAGGTGCTGGGTTTGAATCCAGGTCCAGAACGACGACGTTGGTCATGTCATTTAAAGTTCAGATTTGTGTACACGTAGCTGTTGATGTGTTACGAGAACAATGATATTACTGGTGATTCGCTGTTAATGTTGAGATTTCCTTAGAGTGCTTGTTGCCATTAATCGCGTTTTTCTACTGGTTCGTCCACTATCCAGTTTCCAGAGCCACTCGCCGTTGAGCGACCTTCAGCACGTGGATGGAAAACCTTTTAGAGAGCGAAAAACTTTTTTCCAATTGCCGTACAGCTTTGTAACTCCATATATTGTCTCAAGTATTCAATTTTGACTAAGGATTACTGTACGATATATGCAAACTAATCCATTTTCTCAGAACTTTTGGAATGCCACTTGTTGTAATTAAGGTTAGTTTATGAGTGTTATGGGGTGTCTCGTCACTAAGAAGGTGTTTTATAATATGTTTTGTATGACAATATTAGTTGACGGTTAGACTGACTGCCATAAAGACCTTTGGTCTCTTAGTAGTCTTTTGCGGTACCCATTGTGTGTAGTCAAACGACTGTACCCCATGGGGTTTTGGTGTTTAGAGGACCTGCAACACAGCTACGTTATGTTGGTTGTATTCGCCAGTGACCCACTTTTTTTGCTGTCAAGTGTACATCCCAAGTGAAGGATGAATTCTACGTGGAACTGGAGGTAGTCATAGATGCAATTCCAAATAATAATTTCAAGGTCTTACTGGGAGCAGGCCGAAGTGGCCGAGCAGTTCTAGGCGCTACAGTCTTTAACCGCGTGACCACTACGGTTGCAGGTTCGAATCCTGCCTCGGGCATGGTGTGTGTGATGTCCTTAGGTTAGTTAGGTTTAAGTAGTTCTAAGTTCTATGGGACTGATGACCTCAGAAGTTTAGTCCCATAGTGCTCAGAGCCATTTTTCTTACTGGGAGACACGAATGCTTAAGTTGGAAGGGAGAACGTATTCCAGTCAACAAACGGAAGACACAGTCTTCATGAACCCAGCAATGACAATGACATCAGATTCATTACCTTTGCAACATCCAAAGGGATATACATAATCAGCACAAATTTCCAACAGAAGGATAGACATAAACGAACTTGGGTATCGCCAGATGGTAAAACAGTTCATCCGATAGACCACATTGCAGTAGATATCAAAGCGAATCACCTCGAGGGGAACGATCTATTGATACGTAATCAGCATGGTTTCAGGAAACATCGTTCTTGTGCAACGCAGCTAGCTCTTTATTCGCACGAAGTAATGGCCGCTATCGACAGGGGATCTCAAGTTTATTCCGTATTTCTAGATTTCCGGAAAGCTTTTGACACCGTTGCTCACAAGCGACTTCTAATCAAGCTGCGGGCCTATGGGGTATCGTCTCAGTTGTGCGACTGGAGTCGTGATTTCCTGTCAGGAAGGTCGCAGTTCGTAGTAATAGACGGCAAATCATCGAGTAAAACTGAAGTGATATCAGGTGTTCCCCAGGGAAGCGTCCTGGGACCTCTGCTGTTCCTGATCTATATAAATGACCTGGGTGACAACCTGAGCAGTTCTCTTAGGTTGTTCGCAGATGATGCTGTAATTTCCCGTCTAGTAAGGTCATCCGAAGACCAGTATCAGTTGCAAAGCGATTTAGAAAAGATTGCTGTATGGTGTGGCAGGTGGCAGTTGACGCTAAATAACGATAAGAGTGAGGTGATCCACATGAGCTCCAAAAGAAATCCGTTGGAATTCGATTACTCGATAAATAGTACAATTCTCAAGGCTGTCAATTCAACTAAGTACCTGGGTGTAAAAGTTACGAACAACTTCAGTTGGAAAGACCACATGGATAATATTGTGGGGAAGGCGAGCCAAAGGTTGCGTTTCATTGGCAGGACACTTAGAAGATGCAACAAGTCCACTAAAGAGACGGCTTACACTACACTCGTTCGTCCTCTGTTAGAATATTGCTGCGCGGTGTGGGATCCTTACCAGGTGGGATTGACCGAGGACATCGAAAGGGTGCAAAAAAGGGCAGCTCGTTTTGTATTATCACGTAATAGGGGACAGAGTGTGGCAGATATGATACGCGAGTTGGGATGGAAGTCATTAAAGCAAAGACGTTTTTCGTCGTGGCGAGATCTATTTACGAACTTTCTCCTCCGAATGCGAAAATATTTTGTTGAGCCCAACCTACATAGGTAGGAATGATCATCAACATGAAATAAGAGAAATCAGAACTCGAACAGAAAGGTTTAGGTGTTCGTTTTTCCCACGCGCTGTTCGGGAGTGGAATGGTACGGAGATAGTATGATTGTGGTTCGATGAACCCTCTGCCAAGCACTTAAATGTGAATTGCAGAGGAATCATGTAGATGTAGATGGGCGAGGGCTGTAAAGACAGAAAGCGGTGCAGAGTGTGGGAGTGATCATTTCCTCGTAAACAGCTGGCTAAAAGTACAACCCAAAACCAAAGTTAGAAAGAACTTTACAAAAGTTGTCCACTACCATATCGATGCGCTGAAAGACAACACAAAGAAAGAAGAATTTCAGCTCCAGCTCAACAACCGCTTTGAGAATCTGCAGGAAGAGGTTTCACAAGAGAACACAGATGAAATGTGGAAAGAAGTTAAGGATGCCGTATATGAGGTGGCAAATGTAGTCATCAAGAAGCGGATCAGAGGGAAAAAGATTTGTTTTGGGGATGAATGTACTAAGGCATTAGCCAAGAGTAGAGAATCCAAGGAGAGCTGGTTACAAGGGGCTGATTTTGCACAAGGCAAAGCGCAGTTCGGAGAGGTTCGGAGAACTACCCAAGCAACCCTGAGAAGAGCCAAGAGAATGTACTTTTAAGGACTGATAGATGAGGCTCAACAAGATTTCTTGGGGAAAGAGGCACGGAAGATGTACCAGAAAGTAAAATTCTTTAAGAAGGGGTATTAAAGCCCCCAAAAACTCATCAAAGACGGTAATGGGAGCATTCTCACCATTGAGCTTGACATTGCTGTAAGGTGGAAACAATACTTCAGGGAACTCCTCAACCGTGATGAACCTAAAGACCTGTTTGAATTTCAGTTTCCTGAGATTGTAAATTCAGACTTCCCCACCCACATTGGAGGAAATAAAGAAACAGATAATGATGCTAAAGAAGAACGAAAGCCCAGGAGAAGATGGAATCCAGGCAGAAATCATTCAAGCTGGAGAGGAAGGACTCCACAAGAAAATTCACCAATTAATAAAGGGGATCTGGATTTTGGAGGAGATCCCAGAAGATTGGAAGACAGCTGTCATATGCCCTATACACAACAAAGGTGACAAAATGAACTGCACGACCTACAGAGGAATCGCCCTACTGAATGTCTGCTACAAGATCTTGTCCAACTGTATACCAGATAGAATACAGCCATTTGCAGAAGCAGTGATTGGTGAAGATCAGGGGGGATTCAGAAAGAGCCGTTCCACTGTCGACATCTTTGTGCTGCGACGACTCACCGAAAAGTTGTGGGAGTATGGCGAAGAACTTCATGTGCTCTTCATAGATTTTAAGAAGGCGTATAACTGCGTCCACTGGAAGAGCCTAAGAAACTGCCTAACGGAGTTTGGAATACCTAAGAAACTCGTCAGCCTAGTTGGAATCTGTCTCACTGATTCAAAAGGCAAAGTGAAGCTCGGGAACAAACTCACGGAGAGCTTTAACATAAACATAGGGTTGAGACAAGGAGATGGTGAGTCACCGGCACTTTTAAACCTAACACTTGAAAAGGTAATGAGAGAAGTCTCTCGTAAAAGCTTCGAGGGTACAGAGAAATAGGGTGAGAAAATCACACATCTCGCGTTTGCTGATGATATAACCCTGTTGTCCAGACCTAAGGAGGAACTAATGCGGATGAGTGAAAACGTGGAGGCGGAAGCAAGCAAAGTTGGACTCCTTAGAATATCTGGTGATGAGCAGGACCCATGCTTATACAAGACACCCACTCCAGCCTTTGATAGTAGGAAACCGTTCATACAAAAGGGTTTGTGAATTTAAATATTGGGGGTAATCTTTACAGAAGACACAGCATTTTAAGCAGAAACCAAAGCGAGGATCCAAGCCGCCAACCGAGCATAGTTTGGTCTCGGTCAACTTCTTTCGTCAGTGGGCTCTCGAGGAATTTCAGTATCCAGCTATATAAAACAATGATTCAAACCCGTAGTACTGTATGGTTGTGAAACTTGGAGTGTCCGGAAAAAAGATTTGAACAATCTTCTTGTTTTTGAGAGGAAGGTCTTAAGGAAGATCTTTGGCCCGGTACAAGTTTACATCAGTGGAGAATGGAGGATCAGACATAATTGTGAACTAGACGAAATGTACAATAGACCAAACATTGTAGGACTGATGAGAACCAAGCGCCTAGTATGGGCAGGACATGTCAGTCGGATGGATAAATGCCGATGGCCTTTGAAAGCTATGGATTACGCTCCCTTTGGAAGACGCCCACTAGGAAGACCAAAGAAGAGATGGAGGGATGGAATCCAGAAGGACTTGCTGCAGATTGGATTAGAGAATGACTGGCGCCAGGAGGCGCAAAACAGAACCCACTGGAGGAGGAAGCTTGTAGCAGCGCGCGGTCCTCTGGGCCTGATCGCGTAAAAGTGATTAATACATAAATTATAATAGTAAATTATTTATAACTTCCGAAATATTGCAGACTCCCAAAATCTAAGACCAGTTTTCGAATCAGCACGAAAATTCCTTCAAGCCGAAACATTTTACACGTCATTTTTCAGCCGTTTAAATTTCGTAAAAATTGCATTTATTTTAGTTTGCTAAGATAGCAGATAGTATTGAGGAAATAATAATCAACTGAAGTGTGGTGGCTATCACAGAAATCTACATTTAACGTGCAACAGAAAAACTCTTTGAAGCTAATCTATGAAAATAAACATGGAAACCTTCGTTTGTTCAAAACTGTGCATTTCCAAAAGTTATTACCATTTTGCTTTGAAATTTTGATGTAATGTTGTTAGCTAACACAAAAGCTGTATTTATAACTTATTGGTTTATGATCAGAATATTACCACAGAATCGGAATTTGTAATAACAATAAACAAGGATCAAGGTGTGTGCGTGTGTGTGTGTGTGTGTGTGTGTGTGTGTGTGTGTGTGTGTGTGTGTGTGAGAGAGAGAGAGAGAGAGAGAGAGAGAGAGAGAGAGAGGGAGAGGGAGGGGGGCAGGAGGAGATGGACAGAGAGGGCAAGGAGAAAAGAAAATGGACGAAGAAAGGGGGAAATGGTGATGGACAGAGAGAGGGAGACACAGAGGGCAGGAGGAGATGGAGAGAGGAGGGGAGAAGTAGATGCTCAGAGGAGGAGGAGGAGGAGGAGGTGATGGACAGACGGAGGGGCAACAAGGAAGAGATGGATAAAGAAAGGGGGAGGGGAGATGGACAGAGGCAAGCCACAGAAGGAGATTAGGACATATATCAAATTCCCATACGTATTAGAAATGTGTGCTTTCCCTTTTCTTTCTTTTCCATTTGAGCAGACTGAGCCACAGCAATGCGTGGCCGGGCGGAGCTAGTACTAACAGAAATTAAAATAGCGCTAGTCTTTGACACATTAATTCTATTTTTAAGTTCATATTTATAGTTCATTTTTGTGACCTCACGTCCCCGAAACTGGTGGGAAGAGGGATGTCTAACCTCTTCGGACCCAAGCCAAATTTTTCTATTATTTCAAACATTTTATGATAATGGTGTGACATATGGACGTCACACATGAGCAATGTAATGATAGTTTTTAGTTACTACTCATACGGATAAAGATTTTCCGATGTTCAGCCGGCTGGACTTTATATTTTAGTCTTGGCTATAATTAAGGAGTAACAGTGTGTAATGGGACGCGATATTAAAGCGTCACCCATCCACAAGGATCAGCTCAGTTTGCAGGTAAATATAAGTGTAATTTAGTGGTTTGTTTATGTATTTGTAATATTTTGTTATGTTTGTAAAATATTTAAAGTTTTGTATTTTTGTTTTGTATGTTTCATGTTTGGAGAGAGCAGCGCAACTCGCGGAAACAGCACCTTCACTGCCGGAACCAGAAAGAAAATTGCTGGCGTCACGGGTCAACGGCCACAGAGCAGCAGAAGATCCTGTGACCGGGCTGTTGCGTCGAACCTCCAACATTCAAATAAGCAAAAATTTGTAATTTTCCATTGTAATGACGTCACAGAATGTTTAGTTCATGTTTTATTTTGTTCAGTTCTGTTTTGTCGAGTCTGATGTTCACATCTGTATGTAGCATATACGAAGACAATAAAAGAGTCTATGCTCTAAAGCTTAAATACGTGTTCGAGAATTATTTGTGAAGAGTTATATTGAGGAAGAATTATTACTGAATTTTTACAAGATATAAATTTTCAGAAGAGTTTGATTTCTATTTTTGAATCTTAAAGGTTTTACATTCTGATTTTAGTATGGGAAAAATAAGATAACTTACAAGAATATAATTTCCAAGAAGAAACAAACGACATCTAAATTTCAAAAGTTTGCGCAAACCAGTTGGACTGAGTGAGGAAATTTTGCACAAACGACTCAACTGAAGGTGTTTTAATTACAGTTTCGTTCAAGAATCTTTTATAGAGAACTTTAAAACAATTTAAATAATTTTTTGAAGTGTTTTGTAAACGACGTAGGTGACGACGTCTGCACATGGTCATATTTCAAACAAAAATCATTGAGTCATACGCGTCGTTACACTACAAGTGTTTGGTTACTACACAGACTGTAACATAATTTCTTGATCTGTTTACAACAACAAAGACGATAACGCTGATTGTGACATTTGAAATTACGTTTCTTTCAGGAAGACATTACAGAAAGATCGCCAGCAGCGGCCGCCATGACGCAGTAAGCGGAGCAAAAAAATTACGGAGACAGCTAAAATGTCCAGCGCACTGGACACATGCTTACAGCGTAGAAGAAACTGTAATTGCACTTAAGGCAAAATAGAGACGAAAAATCAGCCGGTTGGAGGTGGTGACTGAAGAGGCTATACGTAGAGATACGCCAAAGGTGAGTTAAGAGTGAATTGATGTTGTGGTGTGTCTTGAAAACTTGCTATCATTCAAATGTAAGGATGACAACAGCACAAAAACATGTCCGATGCCAGTTATTACTATGAATTTCTTTCGAGAGTCACTTACATAACTATTGTCCTATGAAGAATTGTTTTCACTTACCAACGTTTACATGGTACATAGAAAAACCTGACAGCACAAGTAAACTCTGTGGCCAGAACCTGGAATTTGATTGCAGCCATTGAAATTCATCACATGACACTGACGAAACATATAAGTTTAATTTGTAGCACTATTGAATAGGAGCTCAGATTTTATTTCTATCGACCCGAAGCACAGAAAACGTCACACGCTAACGGGTGGATCATGGAAAAAATGACTGATTATATTTATGACATGTCTCCTCCTCTGCAAATGCTTGAAACCTCCACATTGATCGATCTTATATACATCCCACACATGATGTCTTTTCCGATTAGGTCCCACAAATTTCTTATAAGTAATCTCGGCTATGGAATAACTGATGTTTTCGACTGTGTTAAATATAAATTGAAGCCTGCAATTTGATTTACCTACAACTACGACTATGTGGTCATGATTACTCTGCAGTTCACAATTAAGTGCCTAGCACAGGTTCCATCGAACCACCTTGAAGCTATTTCTCTACTGTTGCACTCTTGAATAGCGTGCGAGGAAAACTAAAACTCAAATCTTTCCGGCTGAGCTCTGGTTTCTCTTATTTTACTATGATGGTGATCATTCTACGTAGGCGAGCGCCAACAAAATATTTTCGCACGCGGAGGAGAAATTTGATGAAAGAAATTTCATGAGAAGATCCTGCTGCAACGAAAAATGCTTTATTTTTATGACTGACAGCTCTCTTCGCATGTTATATTTGTAGCACTCTCCCCTATTTCGCGATAATACAAAACGAACTGACTTTCTCTGAACATTTTCAATGTCCTCCGTCAAAACTATCTAGTAAGGATCGTATCTAGTAAGGATCCCACACCACACAGCAGTACTCTAGCAGAGGTCGGGCAAGCGTAGTGTAGGCAGTCCCTTTGGTAGACCTGTTGCATTTTCTAAGTGTTCTACCAATCAGTAGCAGCCTTTGGTTTGCCTTTCACACGACGTTATCTGTGTGGTCGTTCCGATATAAGTTATTCTTAACAGTAATCCGTAAATACTTAGTTGAATTCACATCCTTTAGATACGTGTGATTTCTCGTGTAACCAAAATTCAGCGGGATCTTTTTAAAACTCATGACTTCACACTTTTTATTATTTAGAGTCAATTGCCACTTTTCGCACCATGCACAATTTCTTGTCCAAATCGTTTTGCAATTGATTTTCATCCGCTAATGAGTTTACAAGACGGAAGATAACAGCGTCGTCAGCAAACAAGCTATGAGGGCTACCCAGATTGTCTCACAAATCATTTATATAGTTCAGAAACAGCAGAGGCCCTACAACATTTCCATTGGGAACGCCAGATATTACTACTGTTTTAATCGATGAATTATCGTCAGTTACTATCAACTGTGACCGTTCTGACGCGAATCGTTCCACTTTATATTCTCAGACAAGGTGACTTCCATTTATTTACACCGATCTACTGATATCTGTGACTCAACCTTGCAACATGGTGCTAACATATTTTAAAATTTCATGAATAAAAACAAAATAATAAAAAAGGTCTAAACCCCAGTGTCAGTACCGGCTTTATATTTTGTCCAGATCTTACTAGATCAAATATTCTCAATTTAGATAAACGTGTCATCTGCAAAACGTCTAAATTTCAACTAATACTATCCGCTAAGTAATTACAAATTCTCATGAACATCAGATAAGATTATTTAATGGCAAGCAGTCTATGACTTCTTTATTTTCGCAACAATCCAATGAAAAAGCGCTTACAGCAAAATATTTAAATTGTCCAGTATCCAGTGTAATGCTTTAACTATAATTATATGACATTTCTGTACACTGCATTTGGATATTTACCTGTAGTTACTAAAAACCAATTGCCATAATTAACACGTATGTCGTTAAGTAACTATTTGCAGCTGCATGCAAGTGTAATTAATTAAATGCACCGCGACAGAGTTAAAAAATATCTGCAACTTATAAGCCTCATATTACGAAAAGTAATGGTCGCATCGCACTCGAATGGGGCAAACTTTAAATTACCTTGCCAGCGAAGGATCATCCATCATGGATAAGCATTGTATCTGTTAAGAAGTATTCATTTCAGTCATAAACCATGCTATTTATCGAGTACGGACGTAATGTTTAAGTTGGAGACGATTTGGTGCAGATTCTAAAGGTTTACTTAAATTTAGGAACAACGAAACTGCCTTGTTACCTCTGTCCGTAGGAATCTGGGCTCGCATTCGGAAGGACAACAGCTCAGATCCCCGTCCGGCCATGCCGATGTAGGTTTCCCTGGTTTCCCCAAATCACATAAAGAATGCCGAGATGATTCCCTTAGAGGGGCTCCATCCGTCCTGAATTCGTGATTGAGCTCCGTCTCTAATAATTGCGTTGTCGATGGGACGCGAAACTGATGTTTCTTCCTTCCTCCTATCCATAGCGTTTCACATGATCGGTGTTCTACGAATTCCTGCTGCAATAATTTTGTGCTGAGTAAATCACTGTCTGAACACAACATATAATCTGCAGTTCTGAGGTAAACACAGGTGAAAGGTATAGAAAGTTAAAGGTGCCGTCTTTCTTGGAATAGGTGTTACCTGTGTTCTTTTCGAATCTGAGTCTATAAGTAACAAAACACATGCTGTACGATGATATTAAAAAGGATACGCGAGATATGATACGCGAGTTGGGATGGAAGTCATTAAAGCAAAGACGTTTTTCGTCGTGGCGAGATCTATTTACGAACTTTCTCCTCCGAATGCGAAAATATTTTGTTGAGCCCAACCTACATAGGTAGGAATGATCATCAACATGAAATAAGAGAAATCAGAACTCGAACAGAAAGGTTTAGGTGTTCGTTTTTCCCACGCGCTGTTCGGGAGTGGAATGGTACGGAGATAGTATGATTGTGGTTCGATGAACCCTCTGCCAAGCACTTAAATGTGAATTGCAGAGGAATCATGTAGATGTAGATGGGCGAGGGCTGTAAAGACAGAAAGCGGTGCAGAGTGTGGGAGTGATCATTTCCTCGTAAACAGCTGGCTAAAAGTACAACCCAAAACCAAAGTTAGAAAGAACTTTACAAAAGTTGTCCACTACCATATCGATGCGCTGAAAGACAACACAAAGAAAGAAGAATTTCAGCTCCAGCTCAACAACCGCTTTGAGAATCTGCAGGAAGAGGTTTCACAAGAGAACACAGATGAAATGTGGAAAGAAGTTAAGGATGCCGTATATGAGGTGGCAAATGTAGTCATCAAGAAGCGGATCAGAGGGAAAAAGATTTGTTTTGGGGATGAATGTACTAAGGCATTAGCCAAGAGTAGAGAATCCAAGGAGAGCTGGTTACAAGGGGCTGATTTTGCACAAGGCAAAGCGCAGTTCGGAGAGGTTCGGAGAACTACCCAAGCAACCCTGAGAAGAGCCAAGAGAATGTACTTTTAAGGACTGATAGATGAGGCTCAACAAGATTTCTTGGGGAAAGAGGCACGGAAGATGTACCAGAAAGTAAAATTCTTTAAGAAGGGGTATTAAAGCCCCCAAAAACTCATCAAAGACGGTAATGGGAGCATTCTCACCATTGAGCTTGACATTGCTGTAAGGTGGAAACAATACTTCAGGGAACTCCTCAACCGTGATGAACCTAAAGACCTGTTTGAATTTCAGTTTCCTGAGATTGTAAATTCAGACTTCCCCACCCACATTGGAGGAAATAAAGAAACAGATAATGATGCTAAAGAAGAACGAAAGCCCAGGAGAAGATGGAATCCAGGCAGAAATCATTCAAGCTGGAGAGGAAGGACTCCACAAGAAAATTCACCAATTAATAAAGGGGATCTGGATTTTGGAGGAGATCCCAGAAGATTGGAAGACAGCTGTCATATGCCCTATACACAACAAAGGTGACAAAATGAACTGCACGACCTACAGAGGAATCGCCCTACTGAATGTCTGCTACAAGATCTTGTCCAACTGTATACCAGATAGAATACAGCCATTTGCAGAAGCAGTGATTGGTGAAGATCAGGGGGGATTCAGAAAGAGCCGTTCCACTGTCGACATCTTTGTGCTGCGACGACTCACCGAAAAGTTGTGGGAGTATGGCGAAGAACTTCATGTGCTCTTCATAGATTTTAAGAAGGCGTATAACTGCGTCCACTGGAAGAGCCTAAGAAACTGCCTAACGGAGTTTGGAATACCTAAGAAACTCGTCAGCCTAGTTGGAATCTGTCTCACTGATTCAAAAGGCAAAGTGAAGCTCGGGAACAAACTCACGGAGAGCTTTAACATAAACATAGGGTTGAGACAAGGAGATGGTGAGTCACCGGCACTTTTAAACCTAACACTTGAAAAGGTAATGAGAGAAGTCTCTCGTAAAAGCTTCGAGGGTACAGAGAAATAGGGTGAGAAAATCACACATCTCGCGTTTGCTGATGATATAACCCTGTTGTCCAGACCTAAGGAGGAACTAATGCGGATGAGTGAAAACGTGGAGGCGGAAGCAAGCAAAGTTGGACTCCTTAGAATATCTGGTGATGAGCAGGACCCATGCTTATACAAGACACCCACTCCAGCCTTTGATAGTAGGAAACCGTTCATACAAAAGGGTTTGTGAATTTAAATATTGGGGGTAATCTTTACAGAAGACACAGCATTTTAAGCAGAAACCAAAGCGAGGATCCAAGCCGCCAACCGAGCATAGTTTGGTCTCGGTCAACTTCTTTCGTCAGTGGGCTCTCGAGGAATTTCAGTATCCAGCTATATAAAACAATGATTCAAACCCGTAGTACTGTATGGTTGTGAAACTTGGAGTGTCCGGAAAAAAGATTTGAACAATCTTCTTGTTTTTGAGAGGAAGGTCTTAAGGAAGATCTTTGGCCCGGTACAAGTTTACATCAGTGGAGAATGGAGGATCAGACATAATTGTGAACTAGACGAAATGTACAATAGACCAAACATTGTAGGACTGATGAGAACCAAGCGCCTAGTATGGGCAGGACATGTCAGTCGGATGGATAAATGCCGATGGCCTTTGAAAGCTATGGATTACGCTCCCTTTGGAAGACGCCCACTAGGAAGACCAAAGAAGAGATGGAGGGATGGAATCCAGAAGGACTTGCTGCAGATTGGATTAGAGAATGACTGGCGCCAGGAGGCGCAAAACAGAACCCACTGGAGGAGGAAGCTTGTAGCAGCGCGCGGTCCTCTGGGCCTGATCGCGTAAAAGTGATTAATACATAAATTATAATAGTAAATTATTTATAACTTCCGAAATATTGCAGACTCCCAAAATCTAAGACCAGTTTTCGAATCAGCACGAAAATTCCTTCAAGCCGAAACATTTTACACGTCATTTTTCAGCCGTTTAAATTTCGTAAAAATTGCATTTATTTTAGTTTGCTAAGATAGCAGATAGTATTGAGGAAATAATAATCAACTGAAGTGTGGTGGCTATCACAGAAATCTACATTTAACGTGCAACAGAAAAACTCTTTGAAGCTAATCTATGAAAATAAACATGGAAACCTTCGTTTGTTCAAAACTGTGCATTTCCAAAAGTTATTACCATTTTGCTTTGAAATTTTGATGTAATGTTGTTAGCTAACACAAAAGCTGTATTTATAACTTATTGGTTTATGATCAGAATATTACCACAGAATCGGAATTTGTAATAACAATAAACAAGGATCAAGGTGTGTGCGTGTGTGTGTGTGTGTGTGTGTGTGTGTGTGTGTGTGTGTGTGTGTGAGAGAGAGAGAGAGAGAGAGAGAGAGAGAGAGAGAGAGGGAGAGGGAGGGGGGCAGGAGGAGATGGACAGAGAGGGCAAGGAGAAAAGAAAATGGACGAAGAAAGGGGGAAATGGTGATGGACAGAGAGAGGGAGACACAGAGGGCAGGAGGAGATGGAGAGAGGAGGGGAGAAGTAGATGCTCAGAGGAGGAGGAGGAGGAGGAGGTGATGGACAGACGGAGGGGCAACAAGGAAGAGATGGATAAAGAAAGGGGGAGGGGAGATGGACAGAGGCAAGCCACAGAAGGAGATTAGGACATATATCAAATTCCCATACGTATTAGAAATGTGTGCTTTCCCTTTTCTTTCTTTTCCATTTGAGCAGACTGAGCCACAGCAATGCGTGGCCGGGCGGAGCTAGTACTAACAGAAATTAAAATAGCGCTAGTCTTTGACACATTAATTCTATTTTTAAGTTCATATTTATAGTTCATTTTTGTGACCTCACGTCCCCGAAACTGGTGGGAAGAGGGATGTCTAACCTCTTCGGACCCAAGCCAAATTTTTCTATTATTTCAAACATTTTATGATAATGGTGTGACATATGGACGTCACACATGAGCAATGTAATGATAGTTTTTAGTTACTACTCATACGGATAAAGATTTTCCGATGTTCAGCCGGCTGGACTTTATATTTTAGTCTTGGCTATAATTAAGGAGTAACAGTGTGTAATGGGACGCGATATTAAAGCGTCACCCATCCACAAGGATCAGCTCAGTTTGCAGGTAAATATAAGTGTAATTTAGTGGTTTGTTTATGTATTTGTAATATTTTGTTATGTTTGTAAAATATTTAAAGTTTTGTATTTTTGTTTTGTATGTTTCATGTTTGGAGAGAGCAGCGCAACTCGCGGAAACAGCACCTTCACTGCCGGAACCAGAAAGAAAATTGCTGGCGTCACGGGTCAACGGCCACAGAGCAGCAGAAGATCCTGTGACCGGGCTGTTGCGTCGAACCTCCAACATTCAAATAAGCAAAAATTTGTAATTTTCCATTGTAATGACGTCACAGAATGTTTAGTTCATGTTTTATTTTGTTCAGTTCTGTTTTGTCGAGTCTGATGTTCACATCTGTATGTAGCATATACGAAGACAATAAAAGAGTCTATGCTCTAAAGCTTAAATACGTGTTCGAGAATTATTTGTGAAGAGTTATATTGAGGAAGAATTATTACTGAATTTTTACAAGATATAAATTTTCAGAAGAGTTTGATTTCTATTTTTGAATCTTAAAGGTTTTACATTCTGATTTTAATATGGGAAAATATTACTGAATTTTTACAAGATATTAATTTTCAGAAGAGTTTGATTTCTATTTTTGAATCTTAAAGGTTTTACATTCTGATTTTAGTATGGGAAAAATAAGATAACTTACAAGAATATAATTTCCAAGAAGAAACAAACGACATCTAAATTTCAAAAGTTTGCGCAAACCAGTTGGACTGAGTGAGGAAATTTTGCACAAACGACTCAACTGAAGGTGTTTTAATTACAGTTTCGTTCAAGAATCTTTTATAGAGAACTTTAAAACAATTTAAATAATTTTTTGAAGTGTTTTGTAAACGACGTAGGTGACGACGTCTGCACATGGTCATATTTCAAACAAAAATCATTGAGTCATACGCGTCGTTACACTACAAGTGTTTGGTTACTACACAGACTGTAACATAATTTCTTGATCTGTTTACAACAACAAAGACGATAACGCTGATTGTGACATTTGAAATTACGTTTCTTTCAGGAAGACATTACAGAAAGATCGCCAGCAGCGGCCGCCATGACGCAGTAAGCGGAGCAAAAAAATTACGGAGACAGCTAAAATGTCCAGCGCACTGGACACATGCTTACAGCGTAGAAGAAACTGTAATTGCACTTAAGGCAAAATAGAGACGAAAAATCAGCCGGTTGGAGGTGGTGACTGAAGAGGCTATACGTAGAGATACGCCAAAGGTGAGTTAAGAGTGAATTGATGTTGTGGTGTGTCTTGAAAACTTGCTATCATTCAAATGTAAGGATGACAACAGCACAAAAACATGTCCGATGCCAGTTATTACTATGAATTTCTTTCGAGAGTCACTTACATAACTATTGTCCTATGAAGAATTGTTTTCACTTACCAACGTTTACATGGTACATAGAAAAACCTGACAGCACAAGTAAACTCTGTGGCCAGAACCTGGAATTTGATTGCAGCCATTGAAATTCATCACATGACACTGACGAAACATATAAGTTTAATTTGTAGCACTATTGAATAGGAGCTCAGATTTTATTTCTATCGACCCGAAGCACAGAAAACGTCACACGCTAACGGGTGGATCATGGAAAAAATGACTGATTATATTTATGACATGTCTCCTCCTCTGCAAATGCTTGAAACCTCCACATTGATCGATCTTATATACATCCCACACATGATGTCTTTTCCGATTAGGTCCCACAAATTTCTTATAAGTAATCTCGGCTATGGAATAACTGATGTTTTCGACTGTGTTAAATATAAATTGAAGCCTGCAATTTGATTTACCTACAACTACGACTATGTGGTCATGATTACTCTGCAGTTCACAATTAAGTGCCTAGCACAGGTTCCATCGAACCACCTTGAAGCTATTTCTCTACTGTTGCACTCTTGAATAGCGTGCGAGGAAAACTAAAACTCAAATCTTTCCGGCTGAGCTCTGGTTTCTCTTATTTTACTATGATGGTGATCATTCTACGTAGGCGAGCGCCAACAAAATATTTTCGCACGCGGAGGAGAAATTTGATGAAAGAAATTTCATGAGAAGATCCTGCTGCAACGAAAAATGCTTTATTTTTATGACTGACAGCTCTCTTCGCATGTTATATTTGTAGCACTCTCCCCTATTTCGCGATAATACAAAACGAACTGACTTTCTCTGAACATTTTCAATGTCCTCCGTCAAAACTATCTAGTAAGGATCGTATCTAGTAAGGATCCCACACCACACAGCAGTACTCTAGCAGAGGTCGGGCAAGCGTAGTGTAGGCAGTCCCTTTGGTAGACCTGTTGCATTTTCTAAGTGTTCTACCAATCAGTAGCAGCCTTTGGTTTGCCTTTCACACGACGTTATCTGTGTGGTCGTTCCGATATAAGTTATTCTTAACAGTAATCCGTAAATACTTAGTTGAATTCACATCCTTTAGATACGTGTGATTTCTCGTGTAACCAAAATTCAGCGGGATCTTTTTAAAACTCATGACTTCACACTTTTTATTATTTAGAGTCAATTGCCACTTTTCGCACCATGCACAATTTCTTGTCCAAATCGTTTTGCAATTGATTTTCATCCGCTAATGAGTTTACAAGACGGAAGATAACAGCGTCGTCAGCAAACAAGCTATGAGGGCTACCCAGATTGTCTCACAAATCATTTATATAGTTCAGAAACAGCAGAGGCCCTACAACATTTCCATTGGGAACGCCAGATATTACTACTGTTTTAATCGATGAATTATCGTCAGTTACTATCAACTGTGACCGTTCTGACGCGAATCGTTCCACTTTATATTCTCAGACAAGGTGACTTCCATTTATTTACACCGATCTACTGATATCTGTGACTCAACCTTGCAACATGGTGCTAACATATTTTAAAATTTCATGAATAAAAACAAAATAATAAAAAAGGTCTAAACCCCAGTGTCAGTACCGGCTTTATATTTTGTCCAGATCTTACTAGATCAAATATTCTCAATTTAGATAAACGTGTCATCTGCAAAACGTCTAAATTTCAACTAATACTATCCGCTAAGTAATTACAAATTCTCATGAACATCAGATAAGATTATTTAATGGCAAGCAGTCTATGACTTCTTTATTTTCGCAACAATCCAATGAAAAAGCGCTTACAGCAAAATATTTAAATTGTCCAGTATCCAGTGTAATGCTTTAACTATAATTATATGACATTTCTGTACACTGCATTTGGATATTTACCTGTAGTTACTAAAAACCAATTGCCATAATTAACACGTATGTCGTTAAGTAACTATTTGCAGCTGCATGCAAGTGTAATTAATTAAATGCACCGCGACAGAGTTAAAAAATATCTGCAACTTATAAGCCTCATATTACGAAAAGTAATGGTCGCATCGCACTCGAATGGGGCAAACTTTAAATTACCTTGCCAGCGAAGGATCATCCATCATGGATAAGCATTGTATCTGTTAAGAAGTATTCATTTCAGTCATAAACCATGCTATTTATCGAGTACGGACGTAATGTTTAAGTTGGAGACGATTTGGTGCAGATTCTAAAGGTTTACTTAAATTTAGGAACAACGAAACTGCCTTGTTACCTCTGTCCGTAGGAATCTGGGCTCGCATTCGGAAGGACAACAGCTCAGATCCCCGTCCGGCCATGCCGATGTAGGTTTCCCTGGTTTCCCCAAATCACATAAAGAATGCCGAGATGATTCCCTTAGAGGGGCTCCATCCGTCCTGAATTCGTGATTGAGCTCCGTCTCTAATAATTGCGTTGTCGATGGGACGCGAAACTGATGTTTCTTCCTTCCTCCTATCCATAGCGTTTCACATGATCGGTGTTCTACGAATTCCTGCTGCAATAATTTTGTGCTGAGTAAATCACTGTCTGAACACAACATATAATCTGCAGTTCTGAGGTAAACACAGGTGAAAGGTATAGAAAGTTAAAGGTGCCGTCTTTCTTGGAATAGGTGTTACCTGTGTTCTTTTCGAATCTGAGTCTATAAGTAACAAAACACATGCTGTACGATGATATTAAAAAGGATTCGCAGAGTTTTCGCTTTGGTGCTTTAACTACATTGTGAAAAGAATAAAAAATCTGTTATCAGTCTACAAAACAATTGAACTCGAGTTCGAAGAAGATTGCTTTTCTTTAGAAATGGAAGAGAAGTATTTACTTACCGTTATCGAGAACTATTTCGCGGTAAACCAGTTTTGTGGAACTTTTGGTGCCTCTGAGCGGAGGCCATAAAGTGCGTAGAAAGCACCGGCACACGACACACTCCGCAAGCGACCGCCTGCCCCAAACCCCGCTATGGAGTGGGACGGGAAACTGACCTCAAGTTCCGGTCTTCTGGCTCCAATTTCCCTCCCCTGTCGACACAACGTCCATTGAAAAAGCCGTCCCGCCTTCAGTTCTTACATACCGACTCAAGTTTCGCGGATGGAAACGTTGCATGCTTCAGGTGCCTTGCAGTGAATAAATAACCACACGTGGGTTTCACCATGTCCTAAAATACTGATTAGTAGTTATACTCACGTACACGAAAGTAATGAAAGTTAATTATCACATAGTCAACGGCAGTTATCATGGTTCATCATGTTAGCTGCGTAGGAATATCGTGATAGTATTTTATCAGTTCATTGGTTACATATTATTTGTTAAACAATCACTAATGATATTAGGTCGGAGCAAAGCATAACCAACATTAGGGCAATACATAAAAATACGTTGCTTAGGGAAGGGGGATGGAGTTTTAGAGTTTCACGTTTCCTGATGTGGGTTTCAAGTCGTCTGCTTCCTGGTTTTCAGAAGGCCAGCCTTCGCTGATGGCAGCGAGATAGAGTTGCAGAGCAGTATAAATGGATATTTCTGTTGGATTTCTTTCAAGACTCGTAAATGGTCAATTGCGTTCTGTCCAGTTTCAAAACCAACTTGTTTTGCTGCCTAATTTTTTAAAAAAATCTCATATTTTTTCCTCTCATTGACTCCATGGAATAAATACAAAGAATTTTTAATTAAAAAAGAAAAGAACGAGATAGCTTTAGCGTTAAGAGTAGATTTAGCACAATGGTCCTATCGCAGGGTGAGAAAGAAATTGCAGACTGGATTAAAACGACAGCATGCTGAAAAGTAATGCCTCCGAATTTTTATGTGAAAGCTCTTCGAGCCTTTTAAATGAAACAAAAGTTATTAACATTCCACATCTTCATTCTTCATGTCTACATAACTGCAGCCATCTGCCGCTAGAGAGCTCCGTATTGCAGCGTGTAACATGGCGATGCGTGAGAAAGACAGTGCTGTTATCGAGTTTCGAATTCGAAGCGTTCGCCCATACACAGAACACAGTCTCCTTTGACATGAAAATGGCAGACCACACACGTGCTCTGTGACATTTGCAAGAATCCTACGCCTTGGGTTCACTACCATCGATCATCGTCCATACAGTCCCGACTTGGCCCCATCCGATTTTCATCTGTTACCACAGTTTAAAGAAAACCTTCGAGGACTCCACTTTGATAATGATAAAGGTGAGAGGTGAGACTGTGGCTCCGTCGACACAGTCAGCCTTCTGCAGCGAGGGTATCAACAAACTGGTCTCTCATTGGGAGAAATTTGTTCGTCGCCAGGTAAGAAATAAATATGTAGACATGAAGAATAAAGATGTAGAATGTTAGTAACTTTTGTTTTATTTAAAAAGCCTTATGACTTTCTACGTAAAAGATTCGGAAACAATACTTTTCAGTGTGCCCTCTTAGATTTTTGAGTTAGGTTTGGATGCGTTCCAACGAAATGAGTAGTACCAACTCTCGAGAAACAGGGCACTGATTAACTCTGTGTTAGTACACTGAAAATATAAGCATCAATTCTAACGCTTCCACTAACCCTAAACATACCAAGCCCAAGTCGTCAATGTTGTTTGCAAAGCTGGGGTCTTCTGGGAATTCAATCTTTTGTCTTAATTTCTCAACACAGTGATGTAAAAAGTTACTCACGTTTGATTCCTTGGGTGTCTAAAAGAATATATAAGTTAAATAAGCACTGTAGATGTGTTGCTTTATCGAGAAACCTGATAAACTGAACGATATAAGCGAATCGATTACGTACCACGGCGACAGTAAAAAGCGCACGACTGTTATTTTAGTTCGTTATCCACATTTTATAAATTGATTCCTGTTGGCAGCGATGAGCTGCGGCAATCAGTAGCACACCGAGAAACGCTTGAGCAGAATCTACATATGTCCTAATTCTCATTCTGTTCAGAACACCATTTGAATTGTAATGCTGAAGAACATGTGAAGCTTCAGCATTGTTGAAGGTGCAAATAGTATGTACACTTCGTTCATCAAAAAAACACGTTGAAAACTTCAGACATACTGGGTGCAAAGTCACTTGCATTCGTTGGCTCAGGAGATCATTTGGCAATGTTATATTGAAGACAGCGAGCCATTGGGGTACTGAACTTGCCCATATCATCCAGCATCTGAAGAATGTCATCGTCTGAGATTTGCTTGTGGACCATATCTGAAAATTTATGATGTTTAAATTACGAAAAATTATTAAAAAAATCCATCAAAATATGTAACTTAGTGGCCCCCAGGTGTGTTTTTATTTTTTAAAGAACACATTATGGATCTAATTACATAACATGTATCTTTAACAGATGCAGGATGCACATAAAATATTGAGAATTTATTGGTTCTTACAGTTGCAGCAGTGTCACCAAAAATCACTCACTGAGTGACCCCACTTGGTGTGTTCAGGGTTAAGCTTCACTGAGGTATTGGGGAAGTCAGAATTTGAAGAGCACCCATACAAGGAGACTAAAGCTCACAAAAATTGTTCTCAGCATCCATAGAGGACGTTTCCAGACTCTCTAATTGGGAGGACAAAGAAGGCAACCATACTAATGGAATATATTTGAACCGCTTGCACTTTTCTTATGACTCTTACTGTTGGATGTCACAGCTCCTTTTTCTTCACGTGCTTGCAAAGACAAACGTCCTACACAGAACTGCCGTGTAGAGTTGGCTTGATACGAGCCGGTACAGGGGCTCACATACATCTGCATGCGTAAGCAGGGATACGCTGTGCGACGGAGTGTACTTGTGGTAGCGCTACCTCTCACCCCCTTCCCTGTTCCATCGGCGGATGGCGGGAAGGATAGCGGGCGGCAGAGCTCAGTACGGGCTGGTTCTAATTTCACTGATTTTCTCGTAGTCAGGATGAAAGGTGCATGTGAGAAGAAGTAACATGTTTCCCAGTTTTCTTGAAATTCACGCTTTCGGAATTTTAACAGTAAACCTCTCCGTGTCCTCGGGAGAATGAGGACAGGCAAAAGTTAGTAGAGATTCGTGCTGCTGTAAAAAGAGCGATGCGCGAAGCATTCAACCACTAACACCGTCATACCTTAGCAAAAGAAAGAGCTTGCTGAAAACCCAAGGAAATTCTGGTCTTACGTAAAATCGGTAAGCGGGTCGAAGGCTTCCATCCAGTCACTCACTGATCAGTCTGGCCTGGCAACGGAAGACAGCAAAACGAAAGCTGAAATTTTAAATTTAGCATTTGGGAAATCTTTCACGCAGGAGGATCGTACAAACATACCACCGTTTGAGTCTCGTACAGATTCCCGTATAGAGGACATAGTGATAGACATCCCTGGGGTTGTGAAGCAGCTGAATGGGTTCAAAATAAATAAATCGCCAGGTCCTGATGGGATTCCAATTCGGTTTCATAGAGTGTACTCTACTGCACTGGCTAAGCTTGCATTTATCGCGAATCTCTTGCCCAGCGCAAAGTCCCGAGCGACTGGAAAAAAGCGCAGGTGACGCCTGTATATAAGAAGGGTAGAAGGACGGATCCTCAAAATTACAGACCAATATCCTCAACATCGGTTTGTTGCAGGATTCTCGAACATATTCTCAGTTCGAATGTAGCGAATTTCCTTGAGACGGAGAAGTTGCTGTCCATGCATCAGCACGGCTTTAGAAAGCATCGCTCCTGCGAAACGCAACTCGCCCTTTTTTCACATGATATCTTGCGAACCATGGATGAAGGGTATCAGATGGATGCCATATTCCTTGACTTCCGGAAAGCGACTGACTCGATGCCCCACTGCAGACTCCTAACTAAGGTACAAGCATATGGGATTGGTTCCCAAGTATGTGAGTGGCTCGAAGACTTCTTAAGTAATAGAACCCAGTACGTTGTCCTCGATGGTGAGTGTTCATCGGAGGTGAGGGTATCATCTGGAGTGCCCCAGGGAAGTGTGGTAGGCCCGCTGTTGTTTTCTATCTACATAAATGATCTTTTGGATAGGGTGGATAGCAATGTGCGGCCTTTTGCTGATGATGCTGTGGTGTACGGGAAGGTGTCGTCGTTGAGTGACTGTAGGAGGATACAAGATGACTTGGACGGGATTTGTGATTGGTGTAAAGAATGGCAGCTAACTCTAAATATATATAAATGTAAATTAATGCAGATCAATAGGAAAAAGAATCCTGTAATGTTTGAATACTCCATTAGTAGTGTAGCGCTTGACACAGTCACGTCGATTAAATATTTGGACGTAACATTGCAGAGCGATATGAAGTGGGACAAGCACGTAATGGCAGTTGTGGGGAAGGCGGATAGTCGTCTTCGGTTCATTGGTAGAATTTTGGGAAGATGTGGTTCATCTGTAAAGGAGACCACTTATAAAACACTAATACGACCTATTCTTGAGTACTGCTCGAGCGTTTGGGATCCCTATCAGGTTGGATTGAGGGAGGACATAGAAGCAATTCAGAGGCGGGCTGCTAGATTTGTTACTGCTAGGTTTGATCATCATGCGAGTGTTACGGAAATGCTTCAGGAACTCGGGTGGGAGTCTCTAGAGCAAAGGAGGCGTTCTTTTCGTGAATCGCTACTGAGGAAATTTAGAGAACCAGAATTTGAGGCTGACTGCAGTAGAATTTTACTGCCGCCGACTTTCATTTAGAGGAAAGACCACAAAGTTATGATAAGAGAGATTAGGGCTCGTACAGAGGCATATAGGCAGTCATTTTTCCCTCGTTCTGTTTGGGAGTGGAACAGGGAGAGAAGATGCTAGTTGTGGTGCGAGGTACCGACCGCCACGCACCGTATGGTGGATTGCGGAGTATGTATGTAGATGTAGATATACAAAGCCACTTTTGTAACGGCTGTCACATCTGTTCGTTGAGAATCTGCGTAATGCTCCGGCGCCTGGGAACAGTCTCAAGAAGCTTCCCACTACATCACTGACATACACACATCAACAAAAGTTTTGCATCACCTCGGTTCCGAGAGTTCGGGAACCAGTAAAGAAAACTGGATTAAAGATCAACATAAACACCATTTCCGCACTTTTTATTGCTCATGAAAACCAAACATTGCACGTTGTATCACCATACAGGTAGATCTTCAGAGTAGTGGTCCAGACTGCTGTGCACACCAGTACCTCTAATACCCAGTAGCACGTCCTCTTGCACTGATATATGCCTGTATTCGTCGTGGCATACTATCCACAAGTTCATCAAGGCAATGTTGGTCCAGATTGTCCCACACCTCAACCGCGATTAGGCGTAGATCCCTCAGAGTGGTTGGTGGGTCACATCGTCCATAAACAGCCCTTTTCAAACTATCCAAGGCACGTTCGATAGAGTTCATGTATGGAGAACATGTCGGCCACTCTAGTCGAGCGATGTCGTTATCCTGAAGGAAGTCATTCACAATATGTTCATGATGGGGTCGCAAATTGTCGCCAATTAAGACGATTGCCTCGCGAATATGCTGCCGATATGGTTGCACGATCGGTCGGAGGACGACATTCACGTATCGTACAGGCGTTACAGCGCCTTCCCTGACCACCAGCGGCGTACGTCAGCCCCACATAATGCCACCCCAAAACAGCAGGGGTGCTCCACTTTGCTGCACTCACTGAACGGTATGTCTAAGGTGTTCAGCCTGACCGGGTTCCCTCCAAAAACGTCTCCGACGATGGTCTGGTTGAAGGAATATGCGACACTCATCGGTGAAGAGAACGTGATGCCAATTCTGAGCGGTCCATTCGGCATGTTGTTGGGCCCATATGTACCGCGCTGTATGGAGTCGGCGCTGCAAAGATGGACCTCGCCATTGACGTCGGGAGTGAAGTTGCGCATCATGTAGCCTATTTTTGTGCACAGTTTGAATCGTAACACGACGGCCTGTAACTGCACGAAAAGCTTTATTCGACATGGTGGCGTTGCTGTCAGGGTTCCTCCGAGCCATAAACCGTAGGTAGCTGTCATCCACTGCAGTAGTAGCCCTTGGGCGGCCTGAGCGAGGCATGTCATCGACAGTTCCTGACACACTGTATCTCCTCCATGTTCGAACAACATCGCTTTGGTTCACTCCAAGACGCTTGGACATTTCCCTTGTTGAGAGCCTTTCCTGGCACAAAGTAACAATGTGGACGCTATCGAATCGCGGTATTCATCGTCTAGGAATGGTTGAACTATAGACAACACGAGCCGTGTACCTCCTTCCTGGTGGAATGACTGGAATTGATCGGCTGTCGGACCACCTCCGTCTACATAGGCGCTGCTCATGCATGATTGTTTACATCTTTGGGCGGGCTTAGTGGCATCTCTTAACAGTCATCTACATCTACATGGACACTCTGCAAATCACATTCAAGTGCCTGGCAGAGGGTTCATCGAACCAACTTCACAATTCTCTATTATTCCAATCTCGTATAGTGCGCGGAAAGAATGAACACCTCTATCTTTCCGTACGAGCTCTGATTTCCCTTATTTTATCGTGGTTATCGTTCCGCAGCACTATGAAGGTCGGTGTTGGAGAGGGGGTTGTTTGGGGAAGGAGACCATACAGCGAGGTCATCGGTCTCATTGGATTAGGGAAGGACGGGGAAGGAAGTCGGCCGTGCCCTTTGAAAGGAAGCATCCCGGCATTTGCCTGGAGCGATTTAGGGAAATCACGGAAAACCTAAATCAGGATGGCCGGACGCGGGATTGAACCGTCGTCCTCCCGAATGCGAGTCCAGTGTCTAACCACTGCCCCACCTCGCTCGGTTGTGTAGGTCTGTGTCAATGGGACAATATCCTCAGTCAACGCTTGTCTTCAGTAGTTCTGGGAACCAGGGTGATGCAAAACTTTTTTTGATGTGTATATATTGTAAACAGTAATGGCACTCTAACACTCCGTTGGGCACTCCCGAAATTACTTTCACATCTGTTGATTTTGTACAGCTAAGAAGGGAGTCCCAAACCCGATCAACAGTCTTGTTCGAAGGAGGGAAAAAACATTAGTGTTTAACGTCCCGTCGGCAACGAGGTCATTAGAGCGACATTTGCCTGGAGCGACATAGGGAAATCACGAAAAACTTGAATATGGACGGTCGGACGCGGATTTGAACCGTTGTCCTCCCGACGCCAATGTGATAAGCAATATGACACCTCGCTCGGTAATGTGGTCCGATCTTGCTCGTATTTTGTTCGCTAAACGACAGTGTGGAACGCTATCGAAAGCCTGCCGGAAATCAAGTAAGAGTGCATGAACCTGTGCGCCGCTGCCTACACAATAGACTAAGCAGATTCTCGCAGTGTGTGTGTTTGCTAAATCCATGATGATGTTTATAAGAATGCTGGTCATAAACACATTGACGTGATCTAAGTCGACCTATAATTACGTGCATCTTTCCGACGAATCGAATTTTTGTTTCGCTGAAGTTGCTCCAGTGACCTATGATAAACTGCTGCAAGATGGCGTGCAAGCTCTTTCGCGTACTCCAGAATTTCATCCGTATCTCGTCCGATCCAAATGCCTTTCTACTGCTGAACGATTTTGTTTTTCTGTTCTAGGATAACTTAATCTCACTATCCGCCATTTCGACGTCTGTTGGACAACTGAAACGCGTGATACGATCTTTCGCAGTCGAAGTATTTAAGAAGACCGAATTCAATGTTTCGTCTTCCGTTATCTTCTGTTTCGGTGAGCAACTGAATATATGATTTCGATCCGGCTACTGATTTTTCGTAATTCAGCCCAAACTTCA
The DNA here is from genome assembly GCF_021461395.2 of Schistocerca americana. Classification (NCBI taxonomy): domain Eukaryota; kingdom Metazoa; phylum Arthropoda; class Insecta; order Orthoptera; family Acrididae; genus Schistocerca; species Schistocerca americana. Next base: position 432,212,707 of record NC_060120.1, on the reverse strand, counting down.
TACACAAAGGGAACGAGACGACACCCAAATGTGTGACACTGTGAAAGGTACTTTTTTTTTTCAGGGATTTGGAAAACCTAGATGGAAAGAAAGCTAGCGATTGCCACTCAGTGTGAGAACTTACAAATGGCTATACTACACTCCGCTTCCTTTTATGGGGCAATGACAGCAAAGTAACGTTAAATGGATACTGGCATTGAATTAATGCAAGATGTAGGTGCAAAAACGTCGAAGAAGTGGTACGAAGTACGTGAGATGAACATGTCGTTAAAAAAAAAAAAGAAAAAAAGAAAAAAAGAAAAAAAAGAAATGTGTGTTAGAGTATTCAGTCAACACAATTGTGATGAAAATATGTTGGATCGGGACTTAAGCCCGGATCCTTCTCTTGCGCTCCTTACCCTAATTGCGCTGCCCGAAAATGCCTCGCAGACCGAATCAAAAGCTTCAGACCAGCCCTAGTTGCTCTCCTTATCTTCCAAATTCCACTAAGAATGAAATATAGCCCGTTCTTGCAACGCGGCGCTTCCGACAATGCAAAAAGCGCCCAAATCCCGACGCCCGAGCATGCGCCGGTATGGCATTGAGAGCGGGCAGCGGCGAAAGGGGTCCGGGGATGGGCCAACGAAAAACACCGCAGCGAGCAGCGAAAGTCGCGCCCAGTTCTGGGAATACAAACAGCCGCAGCCAACTGATACGGAACCGTTGCCGTCCACAGGCTACGCGTGTTACTGGAGCTACGATCGCTTGATTGTCCGATGCGACATGCCGACCCATTTCCTTTCTTTTTTTGAGTAACACTTCCATTAAATCGACATTGATTCAGGAATGACTGCACGCGGCAAATATAAATGCACATTAACCAAGATATTGGATGTTGAAAAAGAAACGCAGTCCATAAGGGAAATACTAGTAAATGTAAGTACACAGATTCAAAACACTCGACTATGTACCTCATAGGAAAACATGACACCGTCATATTTCGCAGTTTGTATTTTATCACCACCGTAGTTTTTGCAGTGTGCGAATATGTTGATTTGAAAGAAAAAAAAAAATCTGTCAATCAGAGTGAAAGAAACTTTTATGGCGATCCAGTCATCGCATGACTGCTTTAAGCTCTTAGCTTCGGTAGTGGTTTTCACTTATACCAAGTAATACACTAGCGTAGAGTAACATTTTGCCACTTCTGTTGTCTCTGCTCTTAACCAGTTTGATCCATTTCAGACACTTCCCACTTATACTGGATCGATCACGTGCGTCTGTCTATAGCGGTATTCAACACCGGAGAAAGACTTTGTCATCTCCCTGTCCCCCTCCCCCTCCCCACCCCCTCTCTGTCTCTCTCTCTCTCCCCCCGGGGGATCACTCTCACGCTAGTACCGAGTAACAATCTCCTCTAACTTGGATTTTGAGTCATCAGTCTTCTGAGTGATCTGAGGCGACTTCCTCTCTTGTGGCAACCTGTTTACCGCCTGAGTAGCATTTGCATCCTACGTCCTTAATTATTTGTTGTATGTACTCCAGTATCTGTCTTCCCTCACAGTTTTTACCCTCGCAGCTCCCTCTATTACCATGAAAATTATTCCCTGATGTCTTAATACATATCCTATCAACATGTCCCTTCTTGAGAGCTTTTTCGGATGTCCCTTTCTTCGCCAAAAGATGTTCCATTGGGTTCAGACCAGGAGTCTGTGCTGCTAGTCCATTTCAGGAATGTTATTGTTCGAAACAAGGCCACGGGAGTAGACAACATTCCATTAGAACTACTGACGGCCTTGGGAGAGCCAGTTCTGACAAAACTCTACCATCTGGTGAGCAAGATGTATAAGACAGGCAAAATACCCTCAGACTTCAAGAAGAATATAATAATTCCAATCCCAAAGAAAGCAGGCGCTGACAGATATGAAAATTACCGAACAATCAGTTTAATAAGTCACGGATGCAAAATACTAACGCGAATTTTTTACAGACGAATGGAAAAACTGGTAGAAGCCGACCTTGGGGAAGATCAGTTTGGATTCCGTAGAAATACTGGAACACGTGAGGCAATACTGACCCTACGACTTATCTTAGAAGCTAGATTAAGGAAAGGCAAACCTACGTTTCTAGCATTTGTAGACTTAGAGAAAGCATTTGACAATGTTGACTGGAATACTCTCTTTCAAATTCTGAAGGTGGCAGGGGTAAAATACAGGGATCGAAAGACTATTTACAATTTGCACAGAAACCAGATGGCAGTTATAAGAGTCGAGGGACACGAAAGGGAAGCAGTGGTTGGGAAGGGAGTGAGACAGGTTTGCAGCCTCTCCCCGATGTTATTCAATCTGTATATTGAGCTAGCAGTGAAGGAAACAAAAGAAAAATTCGGAGTAGGTATTAAATTCCATGGAGAACAAATAAAAACTTTGAGGTTCGCCGATGACATTGTAATTCTGTCAGAGACAGCAAAGGACTTGGAAGAGCAGTTGAACGGAATGGATAGTGTCTTGAAAGGAGGCTATAAGATGAACATCAACAAAAGCAAAACGAGGATAATGGAATGTAGTCGAATTAAGTCTGGTGATGCTGAGGGAATTAGATTAGGAAATGAGACACTTAAAGTAGTAAAGGAGTTTTGCCATTTGGGGAGCAAAATAACTGATGATGGTCGAAGTAGAGAGGATATAAAATGTAGACTGGCAATGGCAAGGAAAGCGTTTCTGAAGAAGAGAAATTTGTTAACATTGAGTATAGATTTAAGTGTCAGGAAGTCGTTTCTGAAAGTATTTGTATGGAGCGTAGCCATGTATGGAAGTGAAACATGGACGATAACAAGTTTAGACAAGAAGAGAATAGAAGCATTCTAAATGTGGTGCTACAGAAGAATGCTGAAGATTAGATGGGTAGATCACATAACTAATGAGGAGGTATTGAATAGAATTGGGGCGAAGAGGGGTTTTTGTGGCACAACTTGACAAGAAGAAGGGATCGGTTGGTAGGACATGTTGTGAGGCATCAAGGGATCACCAATTTAGTATTTGAGGGCAGCGTGGAGGGTAAAAATCGTCGAGGGAGACCAAGAGATGAATACACTAAACAGATTCAGAAGAATGTAGGTTGCAGTAGGTACTGGGAGATGAAGAAGCTTGCACAGGATAGAGTAGCATGGAGAGCTGCATCAAACCAGTCTGAGGACTGAAGACCACAACTACAACAACATTGTTCTGAAACCATTGCTTCAAAGATGCTGCTTTATAATATGGTGCATTATTACGCTGATGCAGTCGTGGTTTCTGCAGTGTTCGTCAGTATACAATGCTATAAAATGTGTTCATATCTTTCCGGGATTAGTGTTATCTTACGTGCACTAAGAGGACCACACCCTAACCACGAACCTCCGCCACACCGTATACCACCTCCTCCGCACTTCACTGTTGGCACTACACGCGACTGTAACATTCTCCACGTATTCGCCAAATCCTAGCTTGTTCATAGGACTGCCACAGGATAAAGCGTGATTCACCGCTCCAAATCACTCGTTTCCGGTCACTGTCCAGCTGCGTTGCTCTTTATATCACCTCAAGCGTCGTTTAGCATTAACTACAGAAATGTGTGTCTTATTACGATCTGCACGACAGTTATGCCCCATTCTTCTCAACTCCCTGTGCACAGTCACTGTTCTAGCTGGATTACTGGTAACACTTTGAAACTTACGAATGATTCTTCCCGCTGATTTCATGTGATTATTTTAACCAACCTCCGCTATGCTCGACGGTACCTGTCCGTCATGTGCACGAGGTCCGCCTGGTCTCGATTTAGCTGCTGTTGTTCGCGTTTATCCTTCGCAGTTACATCACAAACAATCGAATTGGACATCTTCATAACGGTTTCAGTATCCATGATGGATTTTGCTACTTACGAGAAATCCAAAAGCTGGTCCACGTTCGAAGTAGCTGAGCTCTGCTGGTCGACCCAATCTGCTGTTACTGCTTTTCTGCTGCCTCCTTTTATAAAGGCGCGTCTGCCTCTCGTGACGTTTAGCGGTCAGTTTGGTGTTGCGTAAAGATGCCTGTATACTTTTGCTCAGATAGTGTCGAGAGAGGTGTCGGAGTGGCACAGTCGTTATGGCCAATTTATCAGAATGTAATTTAGTTTTTTTAACACGTTGCAAGATGGGGATTTTTCCCGTGTTTTATTACACCTCATGAGGCACGCGTGTCTGTCGATTTTAGACGTCGCACACTGTTCTCCACGCAGCTCTCTCCAATAACGAATGTCTGTTGTAAATTTTCGTACAATGTAATTAATATGTATGTATATATGTATTGAACTGTGGACCTAGAAACGACGGAGGCTTCGTCCCCGCCGTAGTCCTCAGTCGTACACAACCCCACAACAGGCTACAGCAGTCCACTCACCCCACCGCCGCCCCACACCGAACCCCAGGGTTATTGTGCGGTTCGGCCCCCAGGGACTGGGTGTTGTGTTGTCCTTATTATCATCATTTCATCCCCATCGACGCGCAAGTCTCCGAAGTGGCGTCAAATCGAAAGACTTGCACCCGGCGAACGGTCTACCCGATGGGAGGCCCTAGTCACACGACTTCATTTCTGTGGTCTGGCGCCACCTATCGGTGTTTTGTTACTTGTTAGGTAGCTTAATCACCACAGTCAGTTGGCATTGGTTCTCTTCGAATGGACAACGGCACTGTCAAATATGCCTAAACGAGATGAGATCTGTTTTATGTTTAGTCTATGTGCTTACTTTCTTGAATTTTTCACTCAAGTCTGATTTAAATGTAAGTCTTCGACCATAGATACTAGTAGACAGGCCTTGCTGTGCAGAAGCTATAGGGCTGGTGTGGCTCCAACATAAACCACGTGACTGTTGGCAAAACGTGGCGGGATTTCAAATCAGCGGTCTGCCATCCTATGTTTGTATCGTATTTTACCCACATTTCTCAATTGACTGCCAAACGCTTCTAACAAAAATTACTTTTTTATTTTCGAAAAATTATGTCAGAACTACATCTGACCTGGATTTGTTCACAGTACCATTTATAAAATCTAACAAATACATCGAACGCCCCTCTGGTGGGCAGCGGGACGAAATTACTATAAACTATCAATTAAAGTAAAATGTCGTTAAAATTCTTTTAAACAATAAGAGTGGGCTCGTGTCAAAACTTTAAATATTAGATTCACTGCGATTTGAGCTCTAGTCACTTATAAAAGAAAATGGGATATGGGAATTATGTCAACTATAGGTGCCAAAGTTGTCGACTTTAGGAGCCGGTCCATTTTAGAGTATCAATTTTAGGTGCACTTTAAAGGTGCAGTTCCTACTATTTTTACAAAAGTTTAAACTATCAGTTTAAAAAAAATGACATTTTAGATGAAAGGTGAGACTTTGAAGTTTCAGAAAATAATTTTGGAGCGTACATTTATTTAATAGTATTAGAAGGTAGAAAAAATTTTCTTCATGTGTCGACTATAGGTGCTCTTACCTTATTATAATCTCACTTGTATATACAAAAAGGCGCGTATGTGTAGATGGCTTAAAGTTTTTCCGTTTCAGGGCCTGTTTTCATCCTTAGGAAACCTATCAGTAGGAACGAGAAACAGTCATACTTACTTCTGTAACCGAATTATCACAGATACTTTCCAAAATGTAATATGAGTCTGACATTACAGGCATCACTTTCAACACTTTAATTTACGTGATACTCTATTTCAAGTGTAAAAAACATATAAAAGTCACTTCAGCAGATTTCAATAAACGCATCTGCACTATCATAGAAACACACGTGAAATGTAATGCCATTTCCCCCGACAAAACGCTGAGTACAGCCATAAGCGCAACACGAAACAACCATGTTCTGCCAACATTCACGTGACTTTAGCCCAGAGATGTTGGAGCCACGAAAATGACGTCAGGGCCAGTCTATTATATTTATGGCCGAAGATGTAAGTACAATATTAAATGATAATTCTGTATACGGGTCACTAAGATGCATAATTTTGTTGGTGTGTAAATATTTGTTATTGTTAATTTCTTTGTACACTATATTCCACGGCTTCAGTCTGATGATGAAATTTTGAAACACGTATCGCTAAATAAAGATCTGAGCTATCACGACCTTCCTGTATTTCAAAATTATGATTTCCTTTTTGTTTTGTGAGTGTGGCGCGTATTTGTTTGTGCCCTTTGTAAGTTAACTTTCGCAAGTTTAGATAGCTACAACAGTTGATGACGAATTTGTATTCATCCATGGCTTATACTTATGCACTCTGATACAAGAGTAGTCCCTGCACTCCTCTGAATTCCGTTGACCCGGATTTAATTATGCGGTGTCTCTCGGTGCTGTCTTTCAGGAGGTTTCTTACAAACTGATGCCTGTGTTGAAACGCACATTCAAAGATAATATTTTAATCTTTCTCGTTTTGCCTTTGGTTACTTGCCGCTTATTGAGTTCTAAACGTTCACTAAGAAGCAGGGTCGTCCTCGAGCAAATACATCAATATGGCATTCAGCTCTGGTGCCCAGTCTGTCGGAATAGGCGGCAAAATGCAATTCAGCTGCAGCGATCTATACCATCAATAACAAGGTTCATAATATCCGTCCGAAATAATCTTCGTGAAGGTGGGTTGAACACGAAGACGTTGGGCGGAAGCACACTGAGGCCAGGCACACAACGAATAGGCCCTGTGTCTTGTTCTTTGGAGAGTCACGAATTAGTGTTGAGCTAGAGACGTTGACGTTTGTACTCCAGAGACGTACAATGCGAAACAATCCCACATTTAAGTATGAAAATATCAGATACTGTAATGCTTAACTTATGTCAGTGCCAAGACGAATAAATAACAAGAATTATTTTTTGACGATTAGTAAGGAAACTTCGCTTACATCATAACCGATTTCATCCCAAATTTATGATATATGCAGGGCTTGGCGAGACATGAAAGAGACAGAAGTGGTAGCTCCAGATGCCAAGGCGTTTGGGGAAAAAACGGCATTTCTGACGCGGGTCGGGTGATGCAATAGTCATTCATCTTATGCAGTTTCCAAGCAGAGGCTGGTGAAGCAGAGAGTACAGAGCAGTAATCAGAGGGTCGTATGTTCGCTACCCTCTGGTGGAAATAACTATTTTTAAATTTTTCTCTTGTACGTTACACACACTGCAAACAAACCGAAATAATGCTCAGATTTTTGTATTTATTAATATTTTCATAAAAGGCAAGAAAAGGAAAGGCAAACGAAAATTTAGTATTGCTAACAAATTTCGAAGAATGGACTGTGCTAACAGCGTCCACGAGCACTCTGCAAAGAACTTTCCCATAAGGTATTGTAATAAAAACGTCCGATCAAACAGCTGAGTCGAAGATTCCCATTCATCGACTTCAGTCTAAATACTCTTTTTAATGTCACTGTAATAAAATTTTTCAATTCGTTGTTCTATTTACAGGTTTTCAGTAACAATCGACTTATAACCGAATCCTGGACCATCAAGGGGCAAAAGCACATCTCGTGAAAAAACAGGATATCAACAAAGTAAACCACTAGTATACAGTAAAACGTGCTATAACGCTTTCTGGAAAATTATTGCTAATAGCCTACGTGCCTGGATGGGAGTATTGACTCTTTTGGAATGTGGGTTTAAGAAACGGTGGATGAGTATGCGCCAAAATGAAACCTACAACAGGCTTTTACAAAAAGTTTTTGACTAATGTGATGAAGCCCTACATGCAGGGGAACAAATTTCTTCCGTTAATTGAGTGACTGGGAGAGGGGAGACATCCGCAACTATGCGAAAACTTTTTTGTAAGATAAAGGAGGATTGTCTTGTGCACTATTAATGCCATTCCCCTAAATATTCCACTAATGGAACCCTGCAATGTCTATTTTTATTGTAACGTAAATAATTTGATCAAAATTTTCAAAACTGTTCTTGTTACATCGTGAGAGAAAACTAAATCACTTCCTGGAAAAACTGTATCAAAATAATTACGTTGTCGGCCACCAGCTATCCTCACCGATATGTCAGTGTGATGAGGGAGAGCATTTTATGAATGGAAACCAAGTTTGCTTTTTCTGTAGAAAACGTACTTGTAAGAATGCGGAGTTTGCAACCTGGGCAAGATACCGAGGAAATAACGATTCCCCTGTTTTTACGATGAATTTCACCGCAGCATCATCAACTGTAAAATAATAAAAGTAATTTTATATCCGAAAATCTCTTTAACGCCTTATAATACCTTTCAGTAAATTTATTTGCAATATCACATTTTCCTTCGTCTTTTCTTGATCTACATTTATATCATAGTCCGCAACCCACCTAGTGGTGTGTGGCGGAGAGCACTTTTATACCACTGAGATCTCCGTATTGACTCCAATTTCTGGTTTGTTTTTTTTCCCCTCGCAGTTATTACACGAGATGTGTGTGAGGAGAAGTAATATGTTGTCCGACTCTTCCCGGAAAGTGCCCTCTCGAAACTGCAGGAGCAAGTATCTCCCCGATGCATAACGGCTTTCTTATTACGTCTGCCAATGGAGTTTGTTGAGCATCTCGGTAATGCTCTCGCGCCTGCTAAACGAACCCGTGAAGAAACGTGCAGCTCTTCGTTGGATTTTCTCTATTTCTTCCATCGGCCCTACCTGGTAGAGATCCCTGCTAGATGAACAATATTCAAGAATCGGTCGAACAAGGTCAAGAATCGGTGGAACAAGGGCCTTATAAGCCACTTCTTTCGTGGATGAGTTACATTTCTTTAAGATTCTTCCTATGAATCTTAGTCAGGCGTCTGCTTTTCTATTTGTTTTACTTGGTCATTCCAGTTAAGGTCGTTCTGGATAGTTATGCCGAGATATTTTACGCTAGATACTGTTTCCACCGGTTTGTCATCAATAATGTAGCTGTACAATAGTGGGTTTCTTTTTCCTAAGTATGCGCTATACGCTACATTTACTTACGTTCAGTGTCTACTGCTAGAGCCTGCAGCATTCACCAATTCTCTGGAGATCATTCTGGAAATAGTAGCCGGCCGAAGTGGCCGTGCGGTTCTAGGCGCTGCAGTCTGGAACCGCGAGACCGCTACGGTCGCAGGTTCGAATCCTGCCTCGGGCATGGATGTGTGTGATGTCCTTAGGTTAGTTAGGTTTAACTAGTTCTAAGCTCTAGGGGACTAATGACCTCAGAAGTTGAGTCCCATAGTGCTGAGAGCCATTTTTTGGAAATGGTATCTTCTGGCGTTGCTACTTTGTTACAGACAACTGCATTATTTGCGAATAGTCGTAAAGAGCATCCGACACTTTCTACTAAATCATTTATATATATATATATATATATATATATATATATATATATATATATATGTTGTGAGCAGTGAGGGCTCCATGACACTTTCTTGAGGTACTCCAGAAATTACCTTTACATTCGTCAGTTTTGTTCCGTTAAGAGCGACGTGCTGAGTTCTATCTGCAAGGAAGTCTTGAATCTAGTTGCAAATCTGCTCCGATACTCGATAAGCTCGTATTTTTTTTCACTAAACGGAAGTGTGGGACGGTGTCGAATGCCTTACTGAAACGTAATAACACGGCATCAACCTGAGCGCCGTTGTGTTCGGCGTTTCGGGTCTCATGAAGGAACAGAGAGAGCTGATCTGAGTTTCGCAGGGTCTTTGTTTGCGGAATCCATGCTGATTTTTATAGAGGAGTTTTTCATTCTCCAAAAATGCCATAGTTCTTCAGCACAGAACTTATTCCATAATTCTACAACAGATTGACGTCAACTACATAGGTCTATAATTGTGTGCAGCTGTACTACGGCCGTTCTTAAAAACGGGAACGACCTGCGCTTTCTTCCAATCGCTAGGTACCCGTCGTTGCTCAAGCTAACTACGATAAATTACTGCTAGAAGGGGTGCAAGTTCTTTCGTATAATTTTTGTAGAGTCTTATAGATATCTCTTCTGGTCCTGACGCCTTTCCACTACTAAACGATTTTATTCCGCGATCGGTTATCTCAGTATCTGCCATTTCAACGTTCGTGCGACGATTGAAGGGAGATATTGTGTTCCGACCTCCCGCGGTGAAACAATTTCGGAAGACCGAATGCAGTATTTCGGCCTTCTATTACATTCTGTCGGTGCCCGTATGGTCACTGAGTGACTTCTGAAATATTTCAATAAACGCAATATATCGAGCAATATTTCGACTAATTTGCAGTGTGAGTAATGCAAAAAAAATTAAATAAAATAAAATAAAAAGAAAAAGTCTGCCCACTATCCTCGGATTACAGTTTGTTTTTCCTTTCCGCTGCGCCAACAGCTTTCTGGAAACTATGCCACCATAAATGGATCATGCCTCGCCCGACCGCCGCTACAAATGCTATTTTGTCCTGAAAGTGTTGCCATTTGGACCTCTCACCTTTTCATTTCTGGCCAAGTCCTGTGTGTACCACAAATCTGGATGAAATAACGGGTAGGCGCGGTCCTGCCTGTAAGATTTTACGACAAAGCAAATGTAGCAACATATTGAAAGGTGAGGATATCGCTCTTTTATCGTGGCCAACTTTTTCTTCTTTAGCATAACATGTAGTCTTAACTACAACCTGAGCTTTATGTAGATATTTTCCTCACTTTTTTCATATCTACTTCTTAAATTGTGTTGTCATCGTTCTGAGTTACCATTTCTAAACGTTACTTACTACTTTTGTTGTTATAATTATGAAAATATCGACGAAAGGCTTACAATCCTTACTGCGTAAACTAAGGATATGTTGATAACTGCTAAGAAAAAAGAGCATCTTTGGAAACAGCTGAACTCGATTCGAGTAAGTGAAGAAGAGGCGATGTATGCTGTGTGGTCTTTGAAAATTCATGATTTGCATCTAAAAGGTTTCGGCGTATTTTGATGACTAAGACCAGAAGAAGAAGCCATTATTTAGTGTTGTTTGTTTAAAAATTATCGATCGCAGATGAATCGTCGCTGAATGAGTAGATAAGTTGCCACTGTACGCCCATTTCAGAGTGGAAACTTTTTCTTTTCTATTTCTTCAAGATTATGACGTCATGCAGGACCGGATAGGGCTAACTGGTCAGTGAAAACATTTAACCCCTATTTGCGTAGTCCACTGATTTAGGACTTTTCTGCAGCGTCTAAAAGAGAGCAAACATTGACATAAATAGTATTCAGGAATTTCAAACTTCACAGTTTTAAAAAAGTTCAGAAGAAGATAGCAAACAAGCCAGATAAGCATACTAATGTATGTACTTAGTTCGCACTATAACTTTACAACGACGGCACAGTATTGTTGTTGAGGCAGGTATCACGACGTCACCATGAGGCTGACTGGGTTTAACGAATGTTTGAATAGATTCTACGCGCTGTTAATATGCGTTTTTGTGATTGAATTTTTTTAATAGTTTTAGCTTAATTGGATGGTTACTATTACGCTGGTTGGTGTTTCGTGACTTTCTCTGACCGACATTTAACGTCTATTGTCAAACGTTATTACATCTTCAGCTTAGCATTTCGGCTTAGTACTTAAAATATTGCAGACATACAGTTCACAATTACATGTAACATTTTTTTTCCCACGTTGTTAGTAAAAGGCTTTGAAACGGTACATCCAGTGCTTGGTTGGATTTAACCGTCTTTCGTGCAAATAGGATACGGAGGAGGAAATAATTTTATCAGTAAACTATTTAGTGGGGGTGGAATGAGGAATACCGCCTTATGCAAGACATCTTTTTTCTTGTTTTTCTATGAAGGCGGAATTCCTCATCCCATTTTCGTAGCAAGCACGGACATAACAAGAAGAACTGCACCACAAGATGATTAAACTATTTAGTGTAATGAATCAAATTAAATAATTCACTACACCGAATAGAGCATATTTACTAGACTGGGCAGCTTGATGATATTTGCATCAAGGTATAGCTGACACAAAAGTTTTAAGAACCATCTAATTTAAATATGGATAGTTCAACTGTCACAGGTCCCTACCCCGTCGTGTTGCTGCTACAGATTATGAGCAAAAATGTCAAACTACGAAATCCAATCACTTTCTTTAAAAAACATTTACTATAAACAGCTAGAGGGCATAACAAGTGAATTTAATCAGTCTCGGCATTCATAAAGTAGTCATCTCCTCAGAAGGAAAGCCGCACCACCAGACTGATTTCAGTCTCATTGAGAGTACTTGTTATTTGTGAAGAAGATTAAGGTTTAACGCCCCGCCAACATCAAAGTCATTAGAGACGTATTGTTATCCTTGTGAAAGCAGCATTGCAAAGCTCTTCAGGTAACGATCAGCAATCGCAATAAATTAAAGTAACATCGTATTGTACTGTTGGTTGCCAGACTGAAGGTTAGATGTAGCCGTCAGATGGGAAAGAAACAATTTTTACGCACACATTGGCATCTTAGTTTCGATAAGTGTAAATGTCTTGAGCATACCTATTTAGCGAGACTTAATATAGTGTTCAGTGTAGTATCGTGTTTTTGTTGATGAGAAAGACAGTGGTGAGGGTAAATCTGGTGCTGGCACAAGACCTATTCCTTTCGGGAAGTAACGAGCATCTCACTGCGTTTAGGAACTGCTGGAGATGTTTGGCGTTTAAACCAAGGGCATCGGTGCGCAGTTCTCCGGAAGCCACTGTACAGTGCTATACAAGCGAATCAATAATCTTATTGTGTTTATGCCACAGAGATGTGAAAAATGGCTCTGAGCACTATGGGACTCAACTGCTGAGGTCATTAGTCCCCTAGAACTTAGAACTAGTTAAACCTAACTAACCTAAGGACATCACAAACATCCATGCCCGAGGCAGGATTCGAACCTGCGACCGTAGCGGTCTTGCGGTTCCAGACTGCAGCGCCTTTAACCGCACGGCCACTTCGGCCGGCTCACAGAGATGTGAAGCAGTGTTGATCGTCCGAGATTACAAACAGCGTATCGGGTGAGAATACTTATGCCTGTTACGCCTCTTTCGGAGATATTTAATTGAGGCAGTAATTATCCTCTAACGTCGAAGGATTTAATGCATGAAGATTTTGACGATTTCGACGATGACATCAGTCGATTATCCTCTTACCTTCTGATTTATAAAGACTGAATTTATACGTAGCTTCCATTAGCAAATTCATGTATTTTGTACTGTTTCAGAAACTTTATCCTCTTGCGGATAATGTCATACTAAATTCAAAGAGCAAATTTGTGCAATGTTCGTTATTTCATCTGATGTTCACTGTTATATTCATCGATGTTAGCAATGTAACTGAATATTTGGCGTAACAGTGTCTTATATATCTTAGTGAATCTTTTAATTTTAAACATCATAATAGCACATTAAGGACATGAACATGCAATATCGGCGTTCTGTAATGACGTTATGTTTTGCGAACTGAATACTACTTAAACATATTTTATATCAACAAAAATTAATAAATACCTTTCTAAAAGCATTTTGAACATAGTCATCACGAAAGAATTGCTAGGGTTTTTAACTTTCGTTTTCATCTTTTGCTCTACTAAAACTTTAATTCTATATGTTTGTTTACATTCTTCAAAAAAATGGCTCTGAGCACTATGGGACTTAACATCTGAGGTCAACAGTCCCCTAGACCTTAGAACTACTTAAACCTAACTAACCTAAGGACATCACACACATCCATGCCCGAGGCAGGATTCGAACCTGCGACCGTAGCGATCGCGCGGTTCCAGACTGTAGCGCCTAGAAACGCTCATTCTTCAATCGCTTCTTTGTCGCTGGTGCGAACTACTTCTGTCTGGGTGATATTTTGTGACCAGTCATTCACGACGTAATAATGACATAGGTTACTGGTAAGTTGAGGTTCAGGTAGTGGTTTCGCACATAGCATGGCGATGCATGGGTGCCGGCCCTTGCCGTGGAGTTCGTACAGCCTAATGCGCAGTAGTCGCTACTCGGAGTCACACACACTTAATCTCGAGACCAGACTAGCTGCTAAACGCTCCACTTATGAAATGTTAACCCGCCCCCACGGGCGAGGTGGCCAATCAGTTGTGGCACGGCGCCGCTAGATACGAAGACAATCGTTGCTGCCTCCTAAAACCATAATCACCATAAATGAGCGCATCCTTTAGAGTGAGACAGTTCGATGACAAAGCGCTGTACATTGATTAGTAACGAAGATTAACACGAGTGAGAGTATACGACGATAACAGAAGCAAAAATGTTGTAGTAAACAGTGGTCCATAAGCGAGCTGTATGCGAGGTTACTGCGAATATGTGGTTACGAGGCACTACTGACTTCAATATAAAATATTGTCATAGTTATAACATATTATTTAAAGTCTCAATTTTTTGATTAAGTCGCCATCTGATGGGGCTCAAATTTCACAAAATAATGCAGATAGTTGTATTACGTAAATCAAGTAGAAAAGACAGGAAGGAGATTTCTAGTCAAGTGGTTATGGGGAGGGAAGAAGGCGAATGAAGAGGATGGAAGGAACTGTTACTGATTTTGCATAAAGCTTGTCCATATTGTGACTTATCTGTGACAGTCATTGACTGCAGTAAATAAAATTCCAACTTTTTCTCTTAATAACAATGCTTCGAGTATCGTAGGACTAAAGCCCATCTTCAGGATTTTCAGCATGGCCAGCTACAAGAACGTGGCAAATGATAAGTTACCAGCAAGTTTAGCGGTAAGACCCCTGGAAGCGAACAGCGCAACATGCTGTATCGCCTTCTGAAAACTAATCACATATGAATGTAACAGTAGATTACAGACGTAACCCGTAACTGTGTGAGCAAAACCTTTGATTATCGTCTGGTTAAATGACAGAAAAGAAAGCAAAGGCATTTCTATGTTCCGGGGGCTCAATTTATCCAACATTATAATCGTTGTGCCTGTTTAAAATACAACAAAATAAAAAAGCACGTTTCCCATATATTTTAAATGGTCAAATCTAAAATAATTAAGGGCAGAGGTACTTAATATGCACCTGCAAGTATTTACGTAAACTCTGAAGTTTCCTTTAGCACTTCAACATGCCTTCAAAAGCCAACATTCCTAAACGTTTGTTAAGAATAATTATGTTCATTACATGTAACGACAAAATTATTTAAAATGCGTCACGTAACACCCCGGCCAGCTCTTCCCATTGGCTCTGTGGTGTGCTTAGGACTCCTCAACGGCAAACAACCCCCAAAAACTGCTTACAGTAACGACATCATCGAATACGTGGGTATTAGTGATGAACCAAAGTTACTAGCCACAGTTAAACTGCGCCTCCTATCACACACCTCCTACGTACGTATAAGTGGGATTTGGAGACTCATAAAATTCTTAGTACGCGCAGCACGTCACCTTCGCTGCCGTAAACTTCAGAAATCCTGTAATTCTTTGATAAAACTACTGGCGCGCACCTGCTAACGACTGTCAGAAATTACGACTGATGGCATTTAATGTCCGCTCGGGGACGCCATTAAGCGCACTCGAGAAGCAGCATAACGGCGACGTTATCGAAGAAATGAAACAGTCAAACGAATCAAAGGCATCGATTGTGAAAGTCGATTTTCCATATGCGGCAACTACGTAGCAGCATTTCCCTGAGCAGTGGAAGTTCTCAATGTGGTACAGACAGCGGATTTAGTAAGATTCGATGGGCTCTGTAAATGAGCACCTGCACCGGAATATGCAACAACATTACGTTTCTGTTAGCAGATGATTCTTTTGGCTGTGACGCGACAACATTACAGTATGCATTAACTTCTCATAAAAACGTTGTACTAGTGGATACACATATAAGGTGGTCAGAAAGAGTCGGAAAAGCTTTTAAGGGTGTAGCAGGTTAGGTTGTGGTGAGGAAAGCACAACAAGCTAAGGAAAAAAAAAAGTCGGTACGTTACGCAGTTTCCGAATTTATTACCACTGAAGTTAGCCGATCAAGCCACTGGGCGCGCAGATATAATTAGTGTCAGTTGTTCTCATAGAGTAGGTGACAGCGCATGAGACTGCTCAGCCTTTGGCTTTGATTCCATCATCACTAACGTCCCATGTCCAATTTTTGCACAACTCACTTGTTCAGTTTTAGGAACTCAAACGAAGAACACATTTGACAACACTGTCTCCGGCGGGCCGCTTTAATTTGTGCGTACAACGTCCTGATTGGCTAATTTCAATGCTAATTGACTCTGAAACGGCGCAACATATCTAAATTTCTTCTTCACAATTATCTTTCTGCACAACCTACCCTCCAAAATCCTTACAAGCTTTTCTGACTACCTCTGACCACCCTGCATAAATCTAGTACTGGTATATTATACACATTATAAAATACAAAGTCCTGTCCACGGTTTGCGAAATCCAAAATATCAACAACTGTTACATTTAAACTAGGTTTGATAACTTACTTCCAATCGAAACAAGTCAAATTTTACTTACAGTGATTTTTATATAGCGTGACTCGCTCCTTTTTGAGTGTTATACATTTCCAGACACTAATATAGGATTTATTGATTACAGTTTTGGTGCAGTTATCTTGCTTTAATATGTCAAATTCTTATTTTTTAAAGCTGTGATCCAGACTATTATTTTGAGGTTTGTATAGAATACATAAACAGTACGCCTACACGTGGTACATAATATGTGAAGGCCGTCCCAGAAATTTTCGACAAACTTCGAGGGAGGGTGTCTTGAGGAACAAATCGAGGATAGGAACACGTTTCTGCAACATCATCCAACGACGCTAAAGAGCGTCGAAGTTATTGAAGGCGCCAGCGCTTGTCCCCTAGGTCACCTTTTCTACAGTAAACGTGACTTTGTGCGCTGACGGACCGTAGGCGGAACGTTTTGCAACGTCTTTTGTTATTCAGTGACCGCAACTGATTGCCGCGATCGACAGGCCTTCTCTCTTATTAATGTGACGCTTTCTTGGCTTGCTTGACGACTGTTTCGGATACGGGTTTCTGCCTACAGCCTATTTTTATCCTTTATACCCATAAACGTTGGAAATTTTAGAGGGTTCCCTGAGGAAAAGAGATCGTGAATGGAAAGCCATGTCTGAAACTGTCATCCACCAAGGCAACAGAGCATCGCATTCATAGGACTCAAGGCCTTTTTACGTAGCATCTAGCTTCATCTTCTCCACGGGCGAACGTGGCAAACAGTTGCGATCTCTGAATAACAAACAACATTACGAGGCGTTCCGCCTACGGTCCCATGGCGTACAGGTCACGTTTGCTGCCGAAGGGATGGGGCTGGTGACAGTCACCGGCGCCAATAACTTCGATGCTTTGCAGCGTCGCTGGATGACGTTTCCAGACACGGGTCCTATCCTCCATTTGTTCCCCAAGACACCCTCTACAACCCCTTGAATTTTGTCGCAAGAGGTTGGGACACCCTGTCCATGATTTCTCTTGTAAATCATTATTGTATCTGTGCACTACCAAAGTCTTCTAACATTACAGAGAACCACACGAGTACATTCAATACGAGGTGCATTCAAGTTCTAAGGCCTCCGCTTTTTTTCCTCCAGACTGGAAAGAGATAGAAACATGCGCATTGTTTTAAAATGAGGCCGCGTTCATTGTCAATACGTCCCAGAGATGGCAGCACCGTACGGCAGATGGAATTTTACCGCCAGCGGCGAGAATGAGAACTGTTTTAAATACTTAAAATGGCGACTTTTTCCTTACTTGAACAGCGTGCAATCATTCGTTTTCTGAATTTGCGTGGTGTGAAACCAATTGAAATTCATCGACAATTGAAGGAGACATGTGGTGATGGAGTTATGGATGTGTCGAAAGTGCATTCGTGGGTGCGACAGTTTAATGAAGGCAGAACATCGTGTGACAACAAACCGAAACAACCTCGGGCTCGCACAAGTCGGTCTGATGACACGATTGAGAAAGTGGAGAGAATTGTTTTGGGGGATCGCCGAATGACTGTTGAACAGATCGCCTCCAGAGTTGGCATTTCTGTGGGTTCTGTGCACACAATCCTGCATGACGACTTCAAAATGCGAAAAGTGTCATCCAGGTGGGTGCCACGAATGCTGACGGACGACCACATGGCTGCCTGTGTGGCATGTTGCCAAGCAATGTTGACACGCAATGACAGCATGAATGGGACTTTCTTTTCGTCGGTTGTGACGATGGATGAGACGTGGATGCCACTTTTCAATCCAGAAACAAAGCGCCAGTCAGCTCAATGGAAGCACACAGATTCTCCGCCACCAAAAAAATTTCGGGTAACCGCCAGTGCTAAAAAAATGATGGTGTCCATGTTCTGGGACAGCGAGGGCGTAATCCTTACCCACTGCGTTCCAAAGGGCACTACGGTAACAGGTGCATCCTACGAAAATTTTTTGAAGAACAAATTCCTTCCTGCACTGCAACAAAAACGTCCGGGAAGGGCTGCACGTGTGCTGTTTCACCAAGACAACGCACCCGCACATCGAGCTAACGTTACGCAACAGTTTCTTCGTGACAACAACTTTGGAGTGATTCGTCATGCTCCCTACTCACCTGACCTGGCTCCTAGTGACTTTTGGCTTTTTCCAACAATGAAAGACACTCTCCGTGGCCGCACATTCACCAGCCGTGCTGCTATTGCCTCAGCGATTTTCCAGTGGTCAAAACAGACTCCTAAAGAAGCCTTCGCCGTTGCCATGGAATCATGGCGTCAGCGTTGTGAAAAATGTTTACGTCTGCAGGGCGATTACGTCGAGAAGCAACGCCAGTTTCATCGATTTCGGGTGAGTAGTTAATTAGAAAAAAAATCGGAGGCGTTAGAACTTGAATGCACCTCGTAGGTAATCCTATCGTATCTGCCAACAGTAAAGCAAATCACAGATCACTTTGGAAGTGCAAAAACTACTTTGTCTAAACTTAGCCGTTTTGGCAATATTAAACTACAAAAAACCTTTAGCATATCCCTGAACAATAATGCTCTCATTACAGTGTATTGGCTACTGATTATAAACGTGTCCATTTTGCGGATAGGGCAGGCAACTGTGTCAAAATGGTTCAAATGGCTCTGAGCACTATGGGACTTAACTTCTGAGGTCATCAGTCCCCTATAACTTAGAACTACTTAAACCTAACTAACCTAAGAACATCACACACATCCATGCCCGAGGTAGGATTCGAACCTGCGACCGTAGCGGTCGCGCGGTTCCAGACTGTGGCGCCTAGAACTGCTCGGCCACCCCGGCCGGCTAGCCAACTCTGTCATCGATAGGTAATTTCGTCTTGTTGGAACATTTGCCGCAAACTGTAAACAACATGCTGTGGTCCGTTCAGCTCTCAAGGGAGTGAGATGCCCGATAGATTAACTACAATTTACCTGAACCCGAAAGTTCGTTTAAACACAATAGAGCTTTAATCTCGGATCATTAAATTGCATTACCCATTATACGGCGCCTATAGTTTAAAATGGACTCCGAATTACGGTACAACACAGTATTTCTCACATACTGGGTGTGTAAGAAAAGTAATGAGACTGATTTTTTATGTATCAAAGTTTTTATATATCTCTAACAAGAGATCCCTTCAAAGAAATTCCCTTCGGCACCTATACGGCGGCGGATTCGTTGTTCCCGACGCTGAAAGGCTTTAACTGATAGGGCCTTTAACATGTCAGTCACAGTCTTTTCAGTGTTCTTCACGGTTCTAAAATATCATCCTTTTAAGATTTTTTCAAGTTTGAGAAAAGAAAAAATTCAGAATGACTCAAATCAGGAAAATAGGGGGGCTGTGGAACAAACAGGAAGGCCTTCTGAGGTCAAAAGTTCCGTGATGGAAGTAGCCGTGTGACATAGGGCGTTTTCATGATGCAGCATCCACTTGTCTGCAACGTCCGGTCTCAATCGGTCCATCCTTTTCCTGGGCCTATCAAGGACATCTTTGTGAAGCACTTGGAGGACAGTTTGTTCTGGAGGAACAAATTCTGTCTAATTTGAAAAGAGCACGCACACTTTCGACGTTTTCATCTGTTTTTGAAGGTGAAGTTATCCCTGAGCGAGGTTCATTTTCAATGTATTCTCGGCCTTCCAAAAATGATTAGTGCCATCGAAAAATTTGCTCTCTTGGTAAGGAATGTTCCCCATAGGCCTGCTGCAACTTTTCAAAGGTCACACTCGCTGATTCCCCAAGTTTAACACAAACCTTGATGACATAACGTTGCTTTAAATTCCGCTGCTCAACACAGCTTGTCTGCCCGCTCACGGTGTTGTCAGTCTCATTACTTTTCTCGTACCTCGTATAAAAATCGTCGGAGGTGAAAGAAGCAACGATGGATAAAAAGTACGAGGTCACTGATTACTGAACTCCGAATATTTGGATTTGCAATCTGACACTCAGTTCTCCATGAAACCAGACCCCGAATGGTTACACGACCAAAATATCATCCACGTGGTTGCATGTAACGCTTTACTGAGTACAAGGTATATCACAGGCACAAAAATAATGTCCCACATATAAGAAACTACTTGCGGCTCTATCTTTCGCTGGAAGTTCTCGAGATGCAGATACGCTATATAGAACACCTCTCAAGACTAAACACGAACTCATTGTGAAAGATAAAGCAGGGTCATTGATCCAATAACCACTTCAAGTTACTAGACTGGCACTGGCACACGCTGTGCTGATTAGCTTCATGCTGATGATAAATCTTGGATAAGTTATATCTTTAACTACACGAATAATCTCCCAGACCGTTTCTCTCACTTTCTTCTCCTGATCTCCCCTTTACGATATTAAACCACATAATCCATTACTTTATACAACTTGTCCATCAAATGACTGTGTATTCCACTACAGTTACGACAAAGTCAGTCGATTCGAGAAGAGACAGATCATTATATAGATATATACACACACTGGTGTCCAAAATTAAAGCAATTTCCCCGTCCTGTGTTTCATTCGCGATATAACCATACGAAATGTCAACCAGATGTCCGTACGATGGTGCTCTGCGTGGAAGATGGCATTCTGGTCAACGTGCATCCTTGCCAACGATGACTTCAGGGCACCTTTGAACGAAGTAGTGTTTGCCGGGTAGCCCCGAATCCACAATCGCTGGGTACACAGTCACAGACGGTGCAGTATGACGCAGAAAGATGCCTATCAGAGTCTCTGCGGTGGAGGGCCATGGAATGAAAGAAGGAAAGGCAGGAAGCAGGATAGTCGCAGACTGATGTGGCTCGATGGCTTAATGTGAATCGTTATGTTGTTTCTCGGATGTGGCGACTGCTTGTAGAGATCGAAATTGCATCCGGAAGACCAGGGCAGAGTCGACCACGTATGACTGTATAAGGATCATTATTTGGCTGTAAGGGCACGACACTATCATCTTAGTACTGCACGGCAAATGGCACGTGAGCTCGTAGCATCCGTTGGATGTGTTGTATCGAGGCAAATCTGTGCTGAAGGCTTCGGCAGAGTGGCCTTTATTGTCGGAGAACTGATGTATGCTACATCTGGCGTGTCTTCACTGAAGGGAACGTCTAGAGTGAGTCATCAACATGCCACCTGTAAGGTCGGAGAGTGGGCCTGTATAGTCTTCAAACATGAGTCCCCATTTAGTCTGGAGAGGGATTCTCGACGAATTCGCATCTGGAGGGAAGGTGGAAAACGATTTGTGGACCCAAACATTGTGGTAAGAGATAGATATCGAGGAGAACCCTTAATGGTGTGGGCAGAGATTACGTTTACCACTCTAACTCCTGTTCATGAAATTGTACGGGTGAATCGACAAGGTTTAACTGGTGTCAGGATCTTGACACCTCATTTGCAGTTGTTGCGACGTACTGAGGGCCCAGACTTAGTATTGATGGACGATAACGCGCGACCTAATAGAGCACAGGTTGATTGACGTTTTCTTGGAAACGGAAGATATTGCACACATGGCGTGAGCTGCTATGGATTGTAGCACGACAGCATCCACCAACCACTCTCCAAGACTGCGAGCAGCTCTGCAGGAAGAATGGGAGTTATTGCCTCACCACCATGAGACTGGTCACATCATTCACAGCATGCCCCGTCGTTGTATTGCTCCCAGAGGTGGTCACACCCCATACTGAGCACATTAACCAGTTGCCGGAATGTGTGTGCGAATCCGTTAAGCTGGAAAAAACGAAGAACATTTATGTCTATCGTTATGCATGTTGCGGTTGTTTACGTTCTGCATTTTTTACACTGTTTCTACTTTACACCACCTGTTTATACCGTTTTGTGGCAAAATAAACACAACCTTGCAAAATTTCCGTTTGTTGCTTTAATTTTGGACCCCAGTGTATACACAAGCGCACGCCAAAATCTAAGAGAGATCAATGTAAGAGTAGATGAGCGTACAAACATCAAGAATACATGCACTCACTGGGGGCATCGATCATAAGCGCAGTGTTCAATTATTAATGTAAACGACTAACGACAGAGAAAGAAATGTGATTTTTTTTTTTTTTTTTGCAGCTTTGTTCTTTACGTACACATTAAATGGAAGGCTCTAGAGCGGACGGAAAGCGACAGTGAAACGCTATATTAAATAACACATATGCTGAAAAGTGCAGGTTGTTCAATAATATTCACCGCCTCGCTTAATTTAAAGTTCGTTGTGTTAAGTGCATTCGTAAAAACGACAGGGCGGTTGTCATATTTGCTCACTTAGTTTTATAAAGATATAAGCTGAACCCACGTGTACACAGACTGACCATCTACAACAGTGGGGACTGCTGGTGTAAGCCGATGGTTCTCTCGTAACATCTCACAGTTATGGTTTAGACCAGCTTACAGTATGTGTATGAAGACCAAGTTAAAGATTCCGAAAAATGCGAAAAAGATACTGCGGAAGGGAAGTTTTCAAAGTGTTAACAAAAACCGTGCTTCTAAAAGAAGAAATATTATCTTTACCCGTAAATAAGCCTTTCTTACTTAGCTGTTAAGTGACCTAAATGTCACTGGACTTCTATGGTTATTACACGAATAAGCTATGCTATAAATTTACGTGTCCGCAAGTTGCCTCTACTGGATTTTTCAGGATGAAATATATATTAACATGACGTACGAAATACGAATGACACACTCTTATTAAAAAATATACCTCTTTAGAAAGTAGTTTTTTTTACTGATTTTAACGCAGTCATTTATTAGTATTCTTCATCTGTGGACTGCACCCAACAATATCACCACTTGAGTTACCAGTGTTGAAACTATATTCTGGCAGAATATTTTCTGAAACTTCCTGGCAGATTAAAACTGTGTGCCGGACCGAGACTCGAACTCTGGACCTTTGACTTTCGCGGGCAAGTGCTCTACCATCTGAGCTCATTCTGGAAACATCCACCAGGCTGTGGCTAAGCCATGTCTCCGCAATATCCCTTCTTCCAGGAGTGCTAGTTCTGCAAGGTTCGCAGGAGAGCTTCTGTGAAGCTTCTGTGAAGCTTGGAAAATAGGAGACGTGGTTCTGCCGGAAGTAAAGCTGTGAGGACGGGGCGTGAGTCGTGCTTGGGTAGCTTAGATGGTAGAGCACTTGCCCGCGAAAGGCAAAGGTCCAGAGTTCGAGTCTCGGTCCGGCACACAGTTTTAATCCCCAGGAAGTTTTATATCAGCGCACACTCCACTGCAGAGTGAAAGTGTCATAAGAAATTTCTGACTTTTGCTGCATTGGAGCTTTAAATACGTCAATGGCGAGAGATGAAAATTTGTGCCGGACCGGGATTCGAACTCTGATTTCCCGCTTTAAGCGATCGGTCTCCTTAATCGCTTCGGCTATCCGAGCACGTCTCCCACCCGACCCAAATCTCCATATGTCACACACTCCAGAGTAATGTCCCCTACCCATTATTCCTTTTCGCTGGCGGCGCTACTGTATTCCCGCGAGAGGTCGGACATCATTGTGTGTCTGCTTTGAAAGATCGATATGCTATCAGGCGCATATACAGGCTGAGTCGGAAAGAACGCCCCTTTTGTATTGGTTACTGTGCCTGCGAGTGCACGCGCACGTAGTCGGTGCCACGCTAGCAGCATTGCAAGGGAGTGTGAAAATCAGTTACGATGGAAAAAAGGAGTGTGCAAGACCGTGTCCATGTGGCAACGCGGTTTGGGTCTGTGATTAAAAATTTTAACGTCCTTGCGCTACAACAGCATCCCCATTCAATTACGTGCAATCAACAGGACGGTGGAACTGCACACAGCGCCCACCTGTCAATGGCCATCTGCGTGAACCATTTCCTGGACGTCCCATCTCCCGATTTGGTGATATGGCTTGGCCGGCACGTCCACCCTATCTGACGGTTCCCATTTTCTTCCTCTTCACTCTTCCAAAGTGTTCGAAGATCGCCCGAACACTTGCAGGCGCCGGAGGCCGATATCCGTAGACAAGTTGCCGGTATTCGTTTTACCGTACTGGAGGACACATTGCGTAGCTGCTTCGATAAAAGCGTTGCTCATTTGAGTGATGCCATCTTTAAGAAGTGAGTGCTGTATTCTGCAGTTCTGCATGAAACTCCAAAGACTAACAGGTCTGCATTTGCAAATCATGAAGACTTGTGTGAAAGTTCTTGTGATTAGTTGGAAAAAAAAAAAAGCACACGCAACCGTGGGCGCGGCGAAAGTCTGCGAGAGATCGGTGTAGATGAGAGTATAAACATTTCCGAAAGAATGGATACCATACCTATTTAAGAATATTTTTCTTTGCTTATTTTCTCATCTTTGATCAGACCGTGTATGTAGTCCGACAACAAACATTTCTTCATTTTTAAGCTAATGAACTACTTTACAGTATTACGAAACCCTACCAACATATATTCTGTATGTTGTTGTTGTTGTTGTTATGGTCTTCAGACCAGAGACTGGTTTGATGCAGGTCTCCATGCTGCTCTATCGTGTGCAAGCTTCTTCATCTCTGAGTAATTACTGCAACCTACATCCTTCTGTATCTGTTTTGTGTACTCATCCCTTGGTCTCCCTCTAGGGTTTTTACCCTCCACGCTTCCCTCCAACAATAAACTGGTTATTCCTTGATGCCTCAGAAGCTGTCGTACCAACCGATCCCTTCTCTTAGTCAAGTTGTGCCATAAATTCCTCTTCTCCCCAATTCTATTCAGTACCTCCTCATTAGTTACGTGATCTACCCACCTAATCTTCAGCATTCTTCTGTAGCACCACATTTCAACAGCTTCTGTTCTGTTCTTGTCTAGACCATTTATCGTCCATGTTTTACTTCCATACATGGCTACACTCCATTCAAATACTTTCGAAAGACTTCCTGACACTTAAATCTAAACTCGATGTTAACAAATTTCTCGTCTTCAGAAACGCTTTCCTTGACATTGCCAGTCCACATTTTGTATCCTCTCTACTTCGACCATCAGTTATTTCACTCCCCAAAAAGCGAAACTCATCCACTACTTTAAGTGTCTCATTTCCCAATCTAATTCCTTCAGCATCACCTGATTTAATGAGACTGCATTCCATTATCCTCGTTTTGATTTAGTTGTTCATCTTATATACTTCTTTTAAGACACTGTCCATTCCGTTCAACTGCTCTTCCATGTCCTTGGCTGTCTCTGACAGAATTACAACGTCATTCTGGAAACATCCTAACAGTTTTGCCAGGACCAAAAGCAAGTGCTGAAATTACGGAAAAAGAAATTGATGCATTTTACCTACGTATTACTGATGGGATAATTATTTTTCCTTAGGTTAAAAATCTAAAACTAATTGCGGTGCAAAAGCCGCAACGCGTCCACTTATGGAAGTAAGAAAGCCGCGTCCACCGAAGGGTTAATCTAAAAAATGGTTCAAATGGCTCTGAGCACTATGGGACTCAACTGCTATGGTCATCAGTCCCCTAGAACTTAGAACTACTTAAACCTAACTAACCTAAGGACATCACTCACATCCATGCCCGAGGCAGGATTCGAACCTGCGACCGTAGCCGTTGTGCGGTTCCAGACTGTAGCGCGGCCGGCAAGGGTTAATCTATCTTCTAAGATAAGTCGCAGGGTCAGTACTGCCTTACGTGTTCCAACGTTTCGGCGGAATCCAAACAGATCTTCCCCAAGGTCGGCTTCTACCAGTTTTTTCCACTCGTCTGTACCGAATTCGTGTCAGTATTTTGCAGCCGTGACTTATTAAACTGACAGTTCGGTAATTTTCACACCTGTCAACACCTGCTTTCTTTCGGATTGGAATTATTATATTCTTCTTGAAGTGATTCTGTATGCATAATAATGAAAATACGGACGAACGGCGAGCTCTAATTGAAGAAGGATTAGCAGGAAATCAATCTTGCCCTTTTCAAGTGAGTCATTTCAGCATTCACCTTAGTGAAATTAGGGAAATCCGGAAAACTAAATTGGTTGGTTGGTTTGTGGGGTTGAAGGGACCAGACTACAAAGGCCATCGGTCAAAAGTAAATTTAGGTGGCTTGTTGTGATTTCGAACCTCATTCCTTCAAACACAAATCCAGTGCCTTAACCACCGTTCACCTTGCTTGGTGACCGCTGAAGACCAAAGTTGTAGCGAAAACTATAACATTTGGAACTGGAGTCGCCTTTCTCTCAGATTCAGTGAGAGTAAGGTCTACGCCAAAACCAATCAAATTTCTATGTGTAGATTATCGTAGAAGTCGTGTTATTCCATGTAAAACTAATTTTTAAAATAAACCGTTGCGTTTTTATGAACCTTAAGTGTAAACTGCAAACGTCTTACCGACCTTAATTCTTTTCAGATGTCCTCACACTTCGTAAATATGTAATCTATCTATTAAGAAGGGAAACATTTTCCACTTAAAGTTTCGAGGAAACCTGCATGCTGGACACCTGGTCACCTACAGTCCTCAAGGCGAGATACGTTCAAGGGCACTCAATTGTAACTCTTTTGTTAAGCTTATGTTTCACCTTTTCACTCTAAATGTTTCCTTTTTTTCTGAAGGCCACACTTCTCCAGGACAGTTTCTAAGGAAAACGAAGCTAAAAGAAAAGACCAATGGCACTGATTTGGCACAGCTTTTGTGGAAACGCCCGCTGCTTGAGCGTGGGTATTCAGCGCGACAATTGGTTGTCATGCAGCGAAGCCCGTAGCCACAGGCGGCGCTGAAAACTTTGGGTAAACTCAAATCAAAGGCTCTGCGCAGCAGTGACGGCGTCACGGTTAGCCAAGAGAGCGTTACAGACATGTTAGTTGGAGCATTTCTGGAAACCGCTGCGCAAAGTGTGTGACACACGCTAGCGAAGAGCCAAATACTGACTTCCTTGTGACCAAAACCTCCGTAATCTGATTTAAAGTAGTTGTCATTTTACAATTAACTGATTTAACTGCTCCCACCATCAATACACCAATGGCAGCCAACCACTGTAGGCTCCCACTTCCACTGCACGAAGCATTCCGCATGCCAGTCCTCAACTTTTCCGAATGTAAAAATTTCACCTTTTTCAAGAAAAACCCTAACTCTGGCCCTATTTAAAATTAACAACTGATTTTTTTTAATATATTATGAAGCACTAAAGAAATACACCAAACGTGAATTTTTTAATATTTACAATAAATTTTTGTAGTAGATTGAAACGAAAGCAGTTTTCTATCATTGTTGATATGGGAGCGCTCTCTTGACTGCCTTCAGACAGTATCTGGTGCGGCACCTTCGCAATTTCAGATCCTAAATGTCAGATACCAACTAATTTAAATACGACTACACGAGACATCCCTGTTACTCCGTAACTAGTTGAAGGTACGAGCGTCAGGTTTTGGGATAGAGAGAGAGCGCGGGTCGGTGGTTCAGTACTTTGATACAAGGTTAGTGTTCTTCATTTTATCCGCTGATATGAAATAGAGAATGGGAATAGAAAGGGAATGGACGGGTGGGAATACGTGACTTCCAGCCGCGCAGGGCATTGTGGCAATGCAACGGAGAAAGTTGAAAATGTGCTGGACTGGGGCTCGAACCAGGATTTACCGCGTCTCATGAGCGGCTGCCTTAACCGCTTCGGCCATCCGGACACGGTCCCTGACCGACACAAACTTCCAATTTATCGTAGGTTGCAATGCAGCATCCCTCGTCCATTAACTTTTTACTCGGGAATTATTGATTGCAGTAGAATTTTGAATGTTATTAGTGCATCCGCGCTGAAGCAAAAGTCAAGAAGCGTCGCGCTCTTACAGAAATGTACAGTATGATGTATATACCTCTCAAATATATACAATTATATCCTGAACTAATGTGTCAATAGCGGAAGAGGTGAATTGTTGTTATTGTTGTTGTTGTGGTCTTCAGGCCAGAGACTGGTTTGATGTAGCTCTCCATGCTACTCTATCCTGTGCAAACTTCTTCATCTCCCAGTACCTACTGCAACCTACATCCTTCTGAATCTGTTTAGTGTATTCATCTCTTTGTCTCCATTTAGGGTTTTTACCCTCCACGCTGCCCTCCAATACTAAATTGGTGATCCCTTGATGCCTCAGAATATGTCCTACAAATCGATCCCTTCTTCTTGTCAAGTTGTGTCACAAACTCCTCTTCTACCCAATTCTATTCAATACCTCCTCATTAGTTATGTGATCTCCCATCTAATCTTCAGTATTCTTCTGTAGCACCACATTTCGAAAGCTTCTATTCTCTTCTTGTCCACACTATTTATCATTCATGTTTCACTTGCATATGTGGCTACATTCCACATAAATAATTCCAGGAAAAACTTCCTGACACTTAAATCTATACTCGATGTTAATAAATTTCTCATCTTCAGAAACGCTTTCCTTGCCATTGCCTGTCTACATTTTATATCCTCTCTACTTCGACCACCGTGAGTTATTTTTCTCCCCAAATAGCAAAACTCATTTACTACTTTAAGCGTCTCATTTCCTAATCTAATTCCCGCAGCATCACCCGATTTAATTCGACTACATTCCATTATTCTAGTTTTACTTTTCTTGATGTTCATCTTATATCCTTCTTTCAAGACACTGTCCATTCCGTTCAACTGCTCTTCTAGGTCCTTTGCTGTCTCTGACAGAATTACAACGTCATCGGCGAACCTCAAGGTTTTTATTTCTTCTCCATGGATTTTAATTCCTACTCCGAATTTTTCTTTTGTTTCCTTTACTGCTTGCTCAATATACAGATTGAATAACATCGGGGATAGGCTACATCCCTGTCTCACTCCCTTCCCGACCACTGATTCCCTTTCATGCCCCTCGCCTCTTATAACTGCCATCTGGTTTCTGTACAAATAGTAAATAGCCTTTCGCTCCCTGTATTTTACCCCTGCCACCTTCAGAAATTTGAAAGAGAGTATCCCAGTTAACATTGTCAAAAGCTTTCTTTAAGTCTACAAATTCTAGAAACGTAGGCTTGCCTTTTTAATCTATTCTCTATGATAAGTCGTAGGGTGGATAACCTTATTTAATTCTGCAGTAAAATTTTTTGCAGATGTGTGAATGTGACGAGCAAAGCTATCCGCACAGTGTGGTCTGCCCTACTTCACCACGTAAATATCCGGTAACGATGCTGCTGCAGTGCTTCAACTACTTTTCTTGTAAAAAGAGTCATCGGCAAGCAGTATCGTATTACTAACTCTTTTTCAACAGCTATAAAATGTCGTTAAAACATCTGGTTTCATTGAAGGATCCTACATGCCTCAATGCCTCACTAAGTAAAGTGCACGACAAACAAGCCCTCCCCTTTTTTAGAAAGCATTTTATTCAAAATCTTTATTTCTTAAATATTAGATATTCTAAACGACTTAAATTTATTCAGGGTACTCGAAACAGAATCTTTTCGTCTGTAACTTACAAACAGTTAGTGAAAGGAATATTTAGTTAGGTGAATTTAAGAAACTTTACACCGACAGTGTACAAATTAACTCAAATCGAATTCCTATAAACGTTCAAACATTTTGTGGGCAATAATTTCTATACTGTGCTGTTTCTGGTGATACTTCAAGCAGCTCAATATAAAACTTTTTCTTTCTTAATGTGCATGTATTGAACCGCCGCGTGAAAATGGCAGCTCCAACTGGTACCAGTGTGGTGAATGTGCCAGAATATGCTTGATAGTGCTGCTGAAGGATGAGCACGTAGCGATAAGTGATATATTGGTTTGTGCCGTATCTGACACGCCGAGCGCTAAGGGACTGTTTTCATTACAATGAGCGCATGATGGGAGTGGTATTTTAAGGGATAATTTAATACCATCAAATAAGAATTTGTGATGAAGCATAAAAAGGAAATTTCAGGTGACTATAGTTTCCTCGTGAACTTGCAGGGATAACTGCGGTAATAACGTAATAGACATGTAGCATGTTGTTCTGAGCTCAATTAGAAGAGCTTATCCGCACCAGAAGTCGTTAGCTGTCAATGAACAAAGGATACGTTTTTTTACTCTTCACTCTCAAAGCGGCATTTGATACTATTATTAAGAAACTAAGGAGTGGGCAGTGTGTAACCTTCGTCTTTTGAGAGAGAATACTGAACTGATTTGGTACGGTATTGGAAAACTGTGTTGCACGTGATGATGGTCATCAGCCCTCTACAAGAAAAGTTTATGGAAAGTAAAATAATTGCCCAGCAATGCGATCAACCATCAGACGCGTCCACACAGTCGTTTTAGAGCTGTCGCCTACCACTGCCGATTGTTTGTGCCCTGGCGCACCGCACACGTGAAAAGTGGATTTGGTGGGAAATGCCACGTTCTTCCAGACATCACAGTTCTTATTTCCATAGCAAATTCCGTTCCTTGTAGCCTCGTCAACGGATATCACTGACTGCAGCAGTTGCAATCGGTAATACTACTGCAAAACAGTTTCGAAGAAGTGTGTAGAGTCGTCCTAGAGATTTACAGCTCCCGTGAGGCCCTTTGAAGACATGTGTCGTGAAAGCTGTATCATCTTCACTTATCTTTGGTCGGCCAGATACATCATATATACACACTGTAAAAGAATTATTATTTGGGGTACACTGCAATATTTGACTATAGCCGACTGCTTCTGTCTTCAACAGACTCGTGGGGTCGCGATCTGCACACAGTGAGCAGCAGATATTCTCTGGCAATGTAAGGGCGATGATAACCGCGCTGCCAGAGAACCAGTCGGTTGGGTCGACACCGATAGGGCTGTTGTGTGTATCGCTTGGATAGCCGTCTGTCTCTTCCCCTTCACTTTTTTACCTCAAATAACTTCATTTCCACCTAGATGAACAGTGAGCGAAGACATATGAAATACAGACGAACGGGTTTACGCCACTACTTTTACACGGATGTATAATCATTAACTTCGTTTCTTTAATAGAACGATGGTGGTTGTTTTGCACCACATTAGCAGATAAGTATGGAACAAATTCAGAGATACAACCCTCTTGCACACATGATGAGAAACTGAGGAATAAAAAATAATTGAAAGTTGGTTACCTTGTGCGGTTATTATGGTCTTTTAAATGGCACAGCCTCTGGCAGTGAAAGCCACAAATTTTATTATGCTTATAGCCTGTCCAAGCTATTGCAGTGTTGTCTATCTGTATAGACGACCAGAACCTGGTCGCCGACGTGTTGTAACTTATCTTTATTATGATTTGCTCACCGTATTTCCAATTTCGCGACACTCCCTGCACTTGCCATGGTTCAAATGATTCAAATGGCTCTGAGCACTATGGGACTTAACATCCGAGGTCATCAGTCCACTAGACTTAGAACTACTTAAACCTAACTAACCAAAGGACATCGACCGAGCGAGGTGGCGCAGTGGTTAGACACTGGACTCGCATTCGGAAGGACGACGGTTCAATCCCGCGTCCGGCCATCCTGATTGAGGTTTTCCGTGATTTCCCTAAATCACTCCAGGCAAATGCCGGGATGGTTCCTCTGAAAGGGCACGGCCGACTTCCTTCCCCATCCTTCCCTAATCCGATGAGACCGATGACCTCGCTGTCTGGTCTCCTTCCCCAAACAACCCTCAACCCCAAAGGACATCACACACATCCATGCCCGAGGCAGGGTTCGAACCTGCGACCGTAGCGCTCGCGCGGTTCCAGACTGTTGCGCCTAGAACCGCTCGGCCACTCTGGCCGGCCATTTGCCAAGGCAAATTGCAGTTGTGAGGTCTGTTTGAATGATGGGCTCAATAATGATTTCCTTTTTACTGAAGTTTAAATGGAGGAGGAGGTTAGTAATTAACGTCCCGTCGATTACTAGGTCATCAGCGACGGAGCACAAGCTCGGGTTATGGAACGATGGGGAAGGAAAGCGGTCGTACCACTTACCAAGGAACTATCCAGGAATTTGCCTTAAGCGCTCTGGGAAGGCACGTAAAACTTAAATCAGGATGACCGGACGCGGGTTCGAACCGTCGTCCTCCCGGAAGCGAGTCCCGTGTGCTAACCACTGCGCTACCTCGCTCGGTCTGAAGTATAATGCACTGAAATTAAGCAGCAATCGTCAAAACTCCCATAGTAGTGGCGCACGAACGACTCAGTATGCCCCAATCACAATGCACGACCGCGTACTGGTTAAATTACTCGTATTTAGGAATGTTGGACTAAAGCTGTGACAATTGTTCCATTCCAGTTGTACTCACCGGATTTAGCCTCTTTCCCGAGGTAAAAGTCAATTTGAAATGGCGAAGATTTCATGTAAGTGAGGAGATTCAAGCGGAATCGTTTAAGATATTAAATGCCCTAAACAAACAGAGCGTTCCAACATGCGTTCGAAGAGAGACAGAAAGTCGGGATCAGTGTATTAACTCCCAAGGTGACTACTTAGAAGGTGGAGGTGCAAGTAAGACCTAACCAAGACGTAATAATTTTAATTAATGTGTTTTGGGAACTTATGGACTACACTAAGGTCGAGGAAATGTTGTCATTATTCGAGAGTACTTGTCGCATTAGAGGGGATGCGCACAGGTTACTAAGCTAACCACAAACAACACTCTCAAAGGCGTCAGTGTTCGCTGTACGGCCTAAGATACGCTGTACTTTCCGGTGTACACTCTGCAATTCGTTTATCGGCATAACGTCTTTTATCTTTGACATTCACACCCACAGCAGAACACTGTGGGTTAGCAACACTTGAGTGCTTCTAGAGAAAGAGCAGATGTTTATTGGAAGACGCACGATAGGCAACTGGGGGAGAATGTTTCACCGGCCACAATGTTGTGTTGTCACACAGGAGGTGTGTAGAGGGAGAGCGGCAGTGGCGCTATCTGCCTTCCGCCAGGCGGGTGGGATGACGCTGGCGAGCCAGCGAGACGTCGCCTTGTCCCATGGCGGTGACACCGGCCTGTCCCCCGTCCTCGGAGAGGCGGGAGGGAGGTGCCCACACACCAACATCAGCTGCCTACCTCTGCACATACGAAGTCTTTCCCCGAAACCAATGACGCCTATTTTTTGTGTTGACAGTCAGAGCCACATTATGTTGGTGTATTACTTTAAAAAAAAAAAAAAAAAAAAAAAAATCTTGTCACTAATGTCCAACTGGTTTCGTTGTCCTGCGGCATTATGCAAAGGTAATAGCAAGAGAGCTTTACAAAGTGGTGTCAGACACTGAGACGCGTATAAAACCTATGTGTCACCGAATTCGTCATTGCTGAACAAACTGCGCCGATTGAAATCCATCAACGTATGCTAAAGTTGTATGGAGACGACACACAGTAGAAGCGGTTGAGAAGCAGTTTAGGGATGGCTGTTATCTTGGAAGCAACCGGTTTCCGGTTCCTTGAACGCCAGTTAACCCAGTGTTAAAACTGTTCAAAATAACCAGTTTCTGAAATAACCGATTTTCGATTTTGTTCTTCCTATTAGTTCCTGTAATAAACGTAGAAATCGAACAAAGATTGAAAAATTTTGACTCCCTCAGTTTCAAGATACAAAGAATCAAAATATTAAATTAAATAGGCAAATAAAAGACAACTAGTCAGTCCACCATTCGCTGTTTTTCTCAGAAAGTAAGAAGTGATTTCATATTAAAAGAAAGTATCCTACCGATTCTAATTTTTTGAAAATCTGCTTAGAAATCATGTTGTGTTCGAGGATCATACCACTACTTCGCCTTTACGAAGAGTCAGTGCTAAAGAGTGAAAACTGGGACTGAGGAACTAAGTTTCTCATGTTAGTTTGTCCATTTTCAAAACTTCAAGCAGATAAAGGAGTATTATGTAGACATAGGCAGCATATCAGTTACCTTCTATATTTGCTACAAAGTATGAACGCATTGTTATATTTCAAGTTTTCTCCTTATATGATGTCTCAAGTTTGTTGTTAATCCTCCCGTTCTTCATCTTTTAAAGCATATGGGGGATTGTACTTCACTGATACCGCACTTCGTAAAACATTTCCAGACTAGGGCTGGAGGCATTCTGTAATACAACGAATGTCCGACGACGACAGCGAGAAACTACAGTATAGATAGCATGGGGCAAGTCTCGTACACTGCGTATACACACCATCAAGTAGGCCACGCCACATGGTAGAGGTACATTATGCTCTCAGAAATACTGCACCAATTTTTATGCCATGTGTTTTTGTCGGCATTGTAATTAAAACAACACTGGTAGCTATTCCCATCTTCTATAATAAAACAATGTGTCGAAGCAATAGAAAAAATGAGCAGCTTCCATTTGTAATGTTTCTAATGTTTATTAAAAATACCAAAAATTAGCACTGCTTTTATGGCTAATTAACATTTCGGTTTTTTACCTGTTTATTAGGAAAAAATAAAAACGCACTTGTTATAACCTCGACCAAACGAATGCCGAAAGATACCGGTTATGCAGAACTAAAATACCGGTATCGCTTTTAACCAAATGGTTCAAATGGCTCTGAGCACTATGAGACTTAACATCTGAGGTCATCAGTTCCCTAGAACTTAGAACTACTTAAACCTAACTAACCTAAGGACATCACACACATCCATGCCCGAGGCAGAATTCGAACCTGCGACCGTAGCAGTCGCGCGGTTCCGGACTGAAGCGCCTAGAACCGCTTGGCCACCGCGGCCGGCCGCTTTTAACCGGTCGGTTTTTTCCATTCTTAGTTCGGTTCAGGTGGGAGAGGGGCACAGGTGATAATCCTCTTCTTCTCCTCCCCCTCCCCTCCCTCCCTTAGATAGTATTACACATAAAGTCTTACTGAAGTCTAGTGTTATACACTATTCTTGCAATAAACGGGATGTTTTTCTAAGGGAAGACAATATGTTAGTAACATCACTTTGATTTTGGCTTGAGCGTCCGGCAAAACTTCCATTGCATAACCTTTTAAAATTAAGTATGGTCTAGAGTAGTGGCCGTCAGACTACTTTGCTCAAGGGCCAATAATGACACTGAGTGGAGACACCTCAGACCGCAAATGTGCCAAGCTTATTAACAATAACTGCTACTACCATGGTAAGACTGCAATATTTTGGTCGACGGTCCCCATAGTTAAAAGCTGGTATCAATCAAAACACTTCAGATCAACTGTCCTCTGTTTCAGATTGCTGCCACACTCACAGACCCAAAACTGTGACATTGTAATTGCCTGACAAAGCGTTGTATTGCTGTGTGAGCAGCTGCTTAACTGATTAATAACAGTAATGGACCTTATATGTAACATTTTCACGCCGGTGCTGATAAATGGTTTTTCTCCCCGTGGGGCGGCGCGCTTATTCATACTTTACTTCGTCTGGCGGCGCGGTGTTTCTCATCGTGGAGCGGCGACCGTATTCAAACGCTCGAGGCTTCTATTTTAATACACTGACCTTTGCTAAAATGGCTACAAATTATGCGATATCTCATTTGTTCAGAACGCTCTATCGTTGAAGAGTCGCAGAAAATAATTTCATTCACAGCGGTTCGTTGCGCCTGGCTAATAAGTAATCATTATACGTTATTGTTTCGCTGGTAGCATAGCTGGGAGGTAATCAGGCCTGAGTGACGTGCCGCTCAATCTCATTTGCCGTTCGCGGAGAATCATGTTAGGGCGGCACAATAGTTGATTACCAATTGACTTACACCACTCTCAAAATAAAGCGTACAATTTGAGTCTGTACTTCACTGGATAACGGTATTGGTGTTCATAACACTAATGTGAAGAATTGCCGCATATACTGAACGGACTTTATGACAAAACGTCAAATCCAAGTGTATTTACTTTATGTGCAGTTACTTGTTTAATTATATGCATACCGGTTCATATGGAACCGTCAAGTTACTTTCGTTTACGTCCACTAGGCTCCTCTTCAATAATCTATTTGCTGTTACAACTTCGTGTTGGAAACTATACAAAGCTCGTGAAGTTTGTGCATCCTGACGATCAATTGCACGAAATAATAAAATCCATGAATTAGTCAGTACTGCAGTATGTACAGGATGTTTCAAAAATGACCGGTATATTTGAAACGGCAATAAAAACTAAACGAGCAGCGATAGAAATACACCGTTTGTTGCAATATGCTTGGGACAACATTACATTTTCAGGCAGACAAACTTTCGAAATTACAGTAGTTACAATTTTCAACAACAGATGGCGCTGCAAGTGATGTGAAAGATATAGAAGACAACGCAGTCTGTGGGTGCGCCATTCTGTACGTCGTCTTTCTGCTGTAAGCGTGTGCTGTTCACAACGTGCAAGTGTGCTGTAGACATCATGGTTTATTCCTTAGAACAGAGGATTTTTCTGGTGTTGGAATTCCACCGCCTAGAACACAGTGTTGTTGCAACAAGACGAAGTTTTCAACGGAGGTTTAATGTAACCAAAGGACCGAAAAGCGATCCAATAAAGGATCTGTTTGAAAAATTTCAACGGACTGGGAACGTGACGGATGAACGTGCTGGAAAGGTAGGGCGACCGCGTACGGCAACCACAGAGGGCAACGCGCAGCTAGTGCAGCAGGTGATCCAACAGCGGCTTCGGGTTTCCGTTCGCCGTGTTGCAGCTGCGGTCCAAATGACGCCAACGTCCACGTATCGTCTCATGCGCCAGAGTTTACACCTCTATCCATACAAAATTCAAACGCGGCAACCCCTCAGCGCCGCTACCATTGCTGCACGAGAGACATTCGCTAACGATGTAGAGCACAGGATTGATGATGGCGATATGCATGTGGGCAGCATTTGGTTTACTGACGAAGCTTATTTTTATCTGGACAGCTTCGTCAATAAACAGAACTGGCGCATATGGGGAACCGAAAAGCCCCATGTTGCAGTCCCATCGTCCCTGCATCCTCAAAAAGTACTGGTCTGGGCCGCCATTTCTTCCAAAGGAATCATTGGCCCATTTTTCAGATCCGAAACGATTACTGCATCACGCTATCTGGACACTCTTCGTGAATTTGTGGCGGTACAAACTGCCTTAGACGACACTGCGAACACCTCGTGGTTTATGCAAGATGGTGCCCGGCCACATCGCACGGCCGACGTCTTTAATTTCCTGAATGAATATTTCGATGATCGTGTGATTGCTTTGGGCTATCCGAAACATACAGGAGGCGGCGTGGATTGGCCTCCCTATTCGCCAGACATGAACCCCTGTGACTTCTTTCTGTGGGGACACTTGAAAGACCAGGTGTACCGCCAGAATCCAGAAACAATTGAACAGCTGAAGCAGTACATCTCATCTGCATGTGAAGCCATTCCGCCAGACACGTTGTCAAAGGTTTCGGGTAATTTCATTCAGAGACTACGCCATATTATTGCTACGCATGGTGGATATGTGGAAAATATCGTACTATAGAGTTTCCCAGACCGCAGCGCCATCTGTTGTTGAAAATTGTAACTACTGTAATTTCGAAAGTTTGTCTGCCTGAAAATGTACTGTTGTGCCAAGCATATTGCAACAAACGGTGTATTTCTATCGCTGCTCGTTTGGTTTTTATTGCCGTTTCAAATATACCGGTCATTTTTGAAACACCCTGTAGAATGCCTACGTAACGTTAATGCTGATTGTTTATATAATATGAATCAGTGGACTGTTCGGCACATTTTTATGATTAACGGTGTAATTTATATTATTGTTTGACAACAGCGACGAATTCATGGATTTTATTGTTTGGCGCCATTCACT
The DNA here is from genome assembly GCF_021461395.2 of Schistocerca americana. NCBI lineage: Eukaryota > Metazoa > Arthropoda > Insecta > Orthoptera > Acrididae > Schistocerca > Schistocerca americana. The sequence goes on along the minus strand of NC_060120.1, from coordinate 432,174,717 downwards.
TTATATCCCCCAGGAAGATGTCAATGTTTTACGAGTGTTGATGGTCTTTGGACCGAAACAGGTTGTTCAATAAAGAATACTTAGCAGCAGCTCTTGGCGGTAAAACATCACACTTTTCAAAATGTGGCGAGTGTTGGATTCGTGTCTATTTTGGTTACAGTAATCCGTTCACTATAATCTTCATAGCAGCTCAGGCCCTGACTTTTTTGGGGGGGAAGGGGGGGGGGGGGGAAGGGTGAGGGAAACCGGGGTTATCTGCCCCGAGCGGCTATTTCGGGGGGGGGGGGGGGGGGTCAAATTCATATTCTTGAAGAAGAAAGCCTTGTTGCACTAGCACCCAGCGCACGTTGGTCTGTAGATTAGTCATATGATTTTGAAACTCATCCCAGTTGGTTTTTGAACTTTTTTGAACACATTCTAAGTTGATTTCTGAACGAATCATAATTTGATTTTCTGAATACGTGCATACTATAATTGATATCTCTGCCGGAGGAATCTCCGTCGCGTCTACAAATAAAAAACTTTCCCGCACACAAAAGAAGGCGGAGCTATACGAGCAGAGCCGAGTAACCCCGAACGGGTGAATGCCAATCGCTGTTTTGTTTATGTGGTTGATTGAGAGTGTGAATGATCAGCTTGGTTATAATTACTAGCGAAATTCATAGAATGAGACTACCCGAGTGGAAATAAACGACTAACAGGAATAACAAATAAGAAAGATTACGTATTAATTTTCTAGGCGTTTCCAAAAAGTTAAGTTTTGCCAGATTGATACAGTGCTCAGGGCCAGTTGTGTAGTCCCCGGTTAACATCCACTTAAGTTCTATTCTCGGAATAGGCGCGGAAAATGTGTTGCACGAACACGTAATAACCCCTCACCGCAGAATAAATGCTGGATAACTAAACTGGTGATTTTGGCAGGATTAGTGAAGTTAACAGGAGAGTAATTGGCAGGAATAGTTACAGAATTAGTGATGACAAGATTGTTAGATCGAGGAAGGAGAAGAAACGGGGACATCACGCAAATTATGTGGAAGATTATGAAGATTTCAAATTTGTATAAAAATTCGTACTAGTACTTTTCGATCTCATGCATGAGAAACTGGAGCGTATGAATGAAATGTGAAACTATTTTCTAACGTAAACTTTCTGCTTGTTGTACGCCTTATAGGCATTTGATATTGGCACTTCGGGAATCATGTTCTGTCGAGTTATTTACATAAATGAAGTATATAAAAATGGCCATTTTTACCAAAACAGTCTTGCTTATTTGGCGTGTACTACAATTACTGCAGTATTAGGAAGGCCTATTTAGTTTTATCTAGCAGTGACAAAATAAACGTAATCAAATCGAGAAATCACACTAGTCTTTGACAGTATTCGTATTAACAGCTTTTTCAGTATTTGACAACGACATTTTGATTTTTCATGCAGCAAAACGTTTGACGAACTGTGATGAGGTAATAATCTTTCGCATAAAGGAAAGCACGCCATCTAAGGCTGTTCCAAGATAGAAAGAAAAAAATGCTGGGACCTAAGACTGAAGAAATGTGTACTGTCTTGCTTGTCTGTTGTCTTTACTGGTTTTATGTTTCCTATACTTAATTTTATGTCACACAGTAGTGACAGTTATTAGTTAATAGGCAATAAAGGGTGTAAATTTTTTGACGAGTTCCTATTCTCCCGGTCACAAATAATCCTACGCAGTATTAATTGCTCTTTTTTTTCTTTTTGGGGGAAGTAGGATGTCAAACCGGCCGAGTTTGAGTAGCAGAGGCACCATAGGACATTTTAATTTCCACTGTCCTGAACATAGGTTTGATGGCTTCCTTTACAAAATATATACGTTTGAATTCCACAGAGCGAAATACAGTGACGTGCGATAGAAGAATGGTGTGTGAAGAAGCGTGGCACTGCACTTTGGTACACTTAAGACCGAATAACATGCCTTACATTTCCTCGAACATACAAATTTTATATGTCATACTCTTCAGAAAGATGCGCGCTATAAAATGAACATATTTTTGAAAAATCTATTTTAATTTTTTGACGTCCTATCTCAAACGCTCCATTTGGGGGGGGGGGGGGGGGGGAAGGAGGGGTGCCACTAACAAGTTTTTTCCCCGGTTCGGAAATATCGTAGATTCGGGCCTGTAGTAGCCTAATCGCACTCCGACAACGGAGACAGGTTTCGCCATCAACTGCAAAAAGTAAGTATTTCTTCTCTACTGGTAAATTTAAGTACAAAAATTACTTAACTACTGTGTCTTGTGATGTACTTTTTTGGCTTTCTCGTCCATATTTGCACCTTTTCAAATGTATACAGTCCATGTTGAGGCTCCTAAATGCGGAATACTTCACGATCAGACAGCATTCTCATAGTGCGATTAAAATTACTTTGTACCTGCCAACCGACGAAATGGACGCACTGCTTTGCCACCTGTACCGGCGCACCGACAGTTGTAAAGAGCTCTTATGGGGAAGATGGCAACGATGGAGAGTTCGTATGCTAGACTGCAAGATATGACTGGCCCAGTCAGATGTAGGCAACACGTGCTCTTAACCGTCAAGTGCAATGTAATATTAATCGCACTGTAGTTGAAATTAACATCTACAACATGTTAGGTAAACTGAGGCATTTACCGGGTGATAATTACATCGACAAAATTTTAAATAAAACCTAGGCCTCACATGCTCGGAAATTACAACTTCAATAACTATTATCCACTTTTAATATTGATGCTATTATTACACTACAGAAACGCAAGAAGTTGGCCGACAGCCCCAAAGTACTGATCGCTAGATTTCGGTACCATTCGGAACACTTCGTGTTAAATGTGGTCTGTTTCAGATTACTGCCAACCTGAGCAGTCGAACAACTGAGACGCTACAGGCGCGTGATGAAGTGGTGTTGGTTTCACCATGTGTGCAGATGACTTGAATTAATAATAGTATTTGTCCGTATAAAGTTTATAAGTAAAATAACGTTTACTCTGATCACCACCTGGTAGTAATGAAAATAGCTTGATCGCTGAATGGATGAAGACAAAAAGGATTGAGGCAAGAAGGCATGAAGGTTTTAAGGTCTACCTGTTGCAGGATGAGAGCATAAACATCTATACCGAAACAGATTGAATCTTTGCCTAAACCAGCAGACACAAGTATTAGTTTAGAAACCGAATGGGGAAATATAAAGCAATGTATTGGACAGGCCGCAAATGAGTCACTAGGAAAAAATAATAAGTGAAGAAGTAAGAAGGGACATAGAGTATAGAATAAGGATACGACAAAAGCAGTTGAGGAAAATAAACGAGCGTATCAGATATATTTACAGGCGAAAACAGATTCAGTGAAATAAGAATATAGAGAAAAGAGATACAGCAAAATCCGATCTCAAGAAAACAAATGAAGAATCGCAGAATACCTCTGTAAGCAGAATTGAACATGACATCCATGGAGACAGGCCATACCTTACAAGATTATATAGCATTTCAAGAAAACTGTAAAAGATACAACAAACCTAAATATAATACCAGAATCTACACGTGTAACACATTACAAACATCTCTGATATAACGAAAACCACGCTTTAGAGAAAAGACCCCCTGCTGAAATGGGTGAACTATATGACGGTGATCTCATAATGACCCAAGAACTAAACGATGCCTTAAATAAAACAGAAAACGGGAAAGCAACAGTCCCGACGACATAAGCGACGAGATACTTAAATACGCAGGTTTATTTTTAAAACTTAGTAGACTTCTTCATTTATACAACATGTGTTGGCAAAGACACCAAATCCCGAAACCATGGCCCGTTGCAGATGTCATTTCAATCTGTGAAAAAGGTAAACGAAATGAATGCAATAATCATCGTGGTATAACATTAGCTGACACAGCTATGTGTACAAATTATCGTCTAAAATCTGTTATCTAAAGAACAAAATGGTTTCAGAAAAGCAAGATCCTGTACTGATAATGTTTTCATACAGTAAACAAATTATAGAAAAATAAAGAGTTGAACAGGGAAACACATATCGCAGAGTCAGAGAAAGCCTTCGACCATGTAGATAGGAAAATCTTATGGAACATATTACACAGGAATGGATATCCTCAGCAAATAATAAAAGTGATATAAGGGTACAAAAATAAATGACAAACTATGCTATATCAGAAGACATATCGGTAAACCAAGGGATTCTATAGGGATGTAGCTTATCACCCACACTTTTTGACATATACATTGAGGATATGATTGAAACACGGAAAGAAATTGATCATGGCTAGAGATTATCACATGACGTTTCTTAATATGATGCTTTTCACAGATGACTTTACAATTTTACGGAATGGTATGACTTCGCTACAAAGATCCATGTATAGACTGAATCAGATTTCTAAATAATATAATATAAAAATATCCACTCCAAAAACTAAAGTATTGGCTTTCAAATGTACAAAACCACTGACAGTTGAAATCATAGTAGGGAACAAACCCACTGAACAAGTTGGTCATTTCAGTTACCGTTGAAGGATTCTAAGATGCCAGAGTGAACTCTACATTGACAACAAACTTCAAAAAATATCAAATGATGTGCGGAATAATCAATAGAACACTGAGAAAGAAAGTCAGAAAAGGCACAAAAGCCAAGTTCTATAAGATGATGGCTACCCTCACTTTGCTATTTGGAAGCGAAACCTGAACGACAATTAAAAAGCAAGAAAGTAGAATCCAAGTGGCAGAAATGATATTTCTAAGAGGAGTTAAGGGCTGTACAAGATTAGATAGACCAAGAAACGAAGAGATAAGAACAGGTATTGAGATATATGCTACAAATGAGAAGATCGAGGCTAATCGTCAAAGCTGGCTAGAACATCTACAAAGGGTGCCAGAAACGAGACTACCAAAACGACCCTTAAATTTTAAACTTTTAGGTAGAATATCCGTTGGAAGACCAATAAAAAGATGGCTGGACAGTCAGAAGGTGGAACAGGCCTATTGCCTAGGCCGTGATGAAAGTAGTAGTAGTTTGATAAATGAAATACTATATTTCTTCTACCCACTGCATTTCATTACAACAGCTTAGTTATATGTTATTTGCTACAAGTAAGTATCACATTTGAAGAAAACCGGCTCTGTAATGCGCCTTCACGAATTCGAGATACGTCCGTTTCAAAATTTATGCAGTAGTACCTGGTCGCCACGAATCGAGCATGCCTGTGAGTTGTCAGTAGTGGAAGACGAACAGTACAACATTCCCCCTTTCACATCCCGTAACCCTGCAATGGCCGTACCAGTTATCCGTCTGCTCCTGAGGTAAGCTGAATTCACCAGCGTCAATTAAAGTTTAGTACATGTTAAAATAGTACTCTCTCTGTATGTATTATTATTTGTTACTGAGCAGGAAAACTACACACTTAAGAAGCTCTTAACGTCAGTTGAAGTTTTTTTGGATTGGACTGTTAGCTGCTATATACACAGTGTTATAAAATACGGCTGAGAACCGCAGGCCGCACGAATATTTAATTCAGGCCATATGCCGTTCGTCCAGGATGTTTGCTCTAATAAAACTTGGTGTTAACATATTTTCCTGTTAGATCACTTTTCGTAAAGAAGATTTTCACATGACACAGAAAGATTTTCGTGTAGACTACGTTCTAATGTTTAATCAAAGACATGTTGCGCTGTATCTCGCTGTTACAAAGGCTTAGAAGAAGACACCGTCCTGAAGTGAACAACTGAACTGACGGACTACAAGTGATTAACTGTAATTTTTGGCGTCAATTTCATAGTGTACCTGTATATAAATTACATTTAATTCTAGAAACACCCAGAACATTCGGTAAATCAAATTAAAAATTAGACTATTTTTACTTTTAAGAATTATGAGAGATTTGAATCCCACTATTCTTTTGGGAAGAAAAACTTTTAGAAATATAATATAAACAAAAGTTTTGATTTTGGCAACAAATTATTTTTTTCAAGGGATACACAAGCTTGGCTGCAAAACAGCCAAGACTATATCTTGAAAACAATTGATACTGGTTGTTGTATCATATCGTCATGAACTAGAAACAGCTCTACAAATAAACTATTTTTCCGAAATAAGCCACGTCACAAGCTACACATAATGTATATTTGTAAATTAACAAAATGTAACTGGCATCTGTTATGAATGATGTTACATCGATTTTATGGCAGAAATGAAAACAACGTTGTACTTTGTACTTGCTGTGACGTTTATACGAGGGCTATTTTTTCATAGCATAACCCAGAAGCATGTAAAATGACCAATATCTAATTGACCAACTTTCAATAACACAGAACTTCGTAGAGTGCTAATACCTTGTGTAATTACGGAAAAATCTGTATCAGATAGCATTTTTTGAAACATTTTACCATGTTTATTTTTGGAAAGTCAGCGGTTATTACAAATGTTAAATTTTATATTATAAAATAGTCCCAGCTGCATTAAAATGTTTGTTTGTTTTCTGGTGACAGTTTTCGACCACTGTTCTGGTCATCATCAGACCACTTACTCTTTGAAGAGAGTAACATGGATGTAGTTAGGGGGATGTAAACTACAAGCACGCACAGAAACATGTACATCAACAAATTCGTAAACTAAAGAAAGAATGGGAGTCTGCTGAAGCTGGCGAGGAGCTTGCACCACTCTAGAAGGCATACAACCACTGCTGCATCACATGCAATTTACATCCACCCACCGTCTCCAATATTACGTCATTGCCTGCCAATGGCCGTAAAACGTCAAAATACAATTATTTGTGTACAATATTTACTTCCAGATCATAGGCATATCGAAAATACAAATAAGCTTTATCAAACGATAACATAAAATTTAAAATTGAGTAAAAGGAAAGAAAATAAGCCATTAACGAATAACAATATGGTAATAGGCAATAACAACTTAAACATAATGATTAGGAAAATGCGTCCTGGTACTCTGGTAACAACTAAAACATCATTGTATCCTCACTACACAGTAAACGCTGACCTTCTATTACATCTATGTTTTTAAAAAAATGTTACACCATGACTTTTACAATGAAGAAATCATGGTGTAACATTTTTAACAGCGTTTACTGTATTGTGAGGTTACATTGATGTTTATTTATACCAGTATAACCACCGGCTTGCACAGTGCCTTGCTGATGACTTGGGTCCATGGCTTCGTGAGGTCCGCGCCTCACTCGAACCCTACCATCAGCTCTTACCAACTGAAATCGGGACCCATCTGACCAGGTCACGGTTTGTCAGTCCTCTCGGGTCCAACCAATATGGTCACAAGCCCAGAAGACGCTGTTAGCAAAGGCACTCTTATCAGTCGTCTGCTGCTATAGCCCACGGACGCCAAATTTCGCCATACTGTCTTAACAGATACGTTCGTCGTACGCCCCTCATTCATTTCTGCAGCTGTTTCACGAAGTTTTGCTTGTCTGTTAACACTGACAACACGTCGCTGCTCTCGGTCGTTAAGTGAAGACCACCGGTCACTGCGTTGTCCGTAATTTGTTTGTTCGTTTTGTTTTAGGGAGCAAAAACAACTACGGTCATATGCGTCCCTGTCAGAACCGTAGAAGACGAAGATAAAAAGGAGTTAAAAACGACTAAACGTTAAGCCCAATCGACGGAAGAAAAGACAGCTAAAAAGAGAGACTTTGAGAAAGGTCCATAAAACATGCCATAGGCAAACGGAGGTTCTGAACTAAAGATTAAATGTCCTTCGCCATATTGCTACGACGAATAAAAAGCAGAACGCGGTCGAAAGCCCGCGCGTAGTTCACTAAAACGGCCGATAACTCAGCCGGCAAAGATAAATGAGAACGTAAGTGGTTAAAAAAAGGTGCATTCCATAAGGTATTGGCGAAGCGTCAAAGATTGAGAGAAATGAGCACAGAGTAGTGGAGGAGCACCAATTAACAAATGGAGATGGCTAAAAAGACAGTGCCCAACCTAGCTGGGGTCGAGAGAAGATCGTCCAAGCCACTGGGAGAGACTTACTTCCCCGAAGCTTGTCCCCACGAAGGGAGGACCAGTGGTGATGTCAAAGTGACACCACCTGCTGACAGGCAGCAACACAGAGATCATCGAGGGGAATGGAAGAATTAGCGGGCCGAGGTACGATGACTGCAGCCTAGGCAGCAGCGTCAGCGGCCTCGTTTCCCGTCAGGCCGACCTGACCAGGAACCCACATAAACATCGCAGTGGCCCCATCAAGAGTGAGCTAGTGACTGCTTTCCTGGACCCGTTGCACAAAGGGATGGACGGTTTACAGCACACAGAGGCTCTGAAGGGCACAGAGAGAGTCCGTGTAGGTGACGCAATTGAAAAGCCTGTGGCGCCAGATGTACTGCGTAGCCTGACAGGGCGAAGAGCTCTGCTGTAAATACTGGGGAGTGTTTCGGTAGCCGATACCGAAAATCGTCGGTGCCAATGACGAAGACACACCCGGCACCACGGCCACTCCGAGAACCATTAGTGTACACAAAGAGACTACCGCGAAGTTTCGTGAGAAGGTCGTGAAACTAAAGGCGATAGAGCGAGTCTGGAGTAGTGACCTTAAAAAGCGAATGAAGTTCAAAGTGAACAAGAGGCGCCATACGAATCCAAAGTGGTAAAGGGTTCACAGCCATCGGGAAAGTGCACGTAGCGTGAAGTTAAGCTGCGAGAGCAAGAGCCGAAAGTGAACTCCAAGAGATAACAGAGAAGTATTTTTAATGTTTTGGAAGACTGATGGCGACTTTTATAAAAAATTTACAGTTCAGACCCTGTTAAAAACATGCGTGATACCGTGTTTTAAATAATTTTCTTGAAAGAAAAACACCTGACTGCACAGTAGTTTTTTTCGTTCCTTGGGAGTATGAGGCACCCGCCCACCTACCCTGAACAGAATGGGGCGTGTGCCCCGGCAGACAGACGGTCTTTGTTCACACCTGCGGCCTCACGGCAGTTAACGTGTCAACGTGTTTCTTTCAATCATTTAAGCCTAGGTTCAGGATTCCAGTCCTTCTAATCAGTTTTTTAGGATATTTGCTAAAGCCTTTTAAACAAGAAAAACGTTATTAACGTGTTGCATCGTCTTTTTTGACGTCTACATATTTATTTCTCACGAAATTCACCTTGGTGCCGAACGCATTTCTCCCAGCGACAGACCAGTTGGTTGATACCATCACTATAGAATGTTTGACTTTTGACAGAGCCACAACCTCAGGTTTGCTTGCACCGCTTCATCACTATCAAAGTACCACGATGGTGCTCTTTATGTTTTGGATTTGTGTCAGTCATGTGTCTTAAGGCTAAGCACCATATTGTATGACTAGTTACGGTTAATAACACAGCGTGTGGTTTGTGAATGGGCGTGTGAGCCCGAAATTGGTAACCATTGCAGCAAAAATTTTATATCGATGTAACTGAGACGGACGAAATAAAAAATTATCTGCTTTCCTCTGAATCAGGATTGTTGCTGGCAGCAGGTACAATCAGCACGTGAATGTGAATCTTTATCTAGCTGGGAAGCTACCAGTCAGAATGAAAGCACACCGCGTGGGCAGGTCCTCACAGAAGCAAATGTATCCTGTGTTGAAAGTAGCTTGAAATACCTAAAGTCCTTGCGATTTCCAGTCTTCATGATTTTTAATTCTCGTCAAGGTAGTTCCGAAATATGGAAATTGCCGTATCTGAAAATATAAACGCTTTGAAAAAAAAATTGTCTCAACCCCTTCCGCTTTGATCCAGATCTGGGTACTGCGTTTCTGTAGCGGCGAAAAGAACGTGCACGACTAGCGATGCCCCAGTCGAACCTGGTCAGCTCGTAACCCTCGTAAGCAACACTGCCTCTATCAACCCATCCGTGATGCTCGGTGGATTAGACCAAACAGTCGTGTGCACAGCTGAATGGCTACGGTCGCAAGTTCGAATCCTGCCTCGGGCATGGATGTGTGTGATGTCCTTAGGTTAGTTAGGTTTAAGTAGTTCTAAGTTCTAGGGGACTGATGACCTCAGAAGTTATGTCCCATAGTGCTCAGAGCCATTTGAACTATTTGAACAGCTGAATGTTGGCTGTACTGCCTGTGATAAGATGTTGCGCAGCGTTTGTCATCCGCAAATGACTCGAGTGGATGCTCACACAAGGAAAAAGATCATCGAACAGAAATTAGTCGGAGCCTGCTCAACGAATAGGAGACTAATGGTTATAAGTTTCTGAACACATCAGTGGAGATGAGGCGCAGTGTCATCACTAAGAGCGGGAACCCAATAGACAGTCCGTAAAGAAGCGGTATGCGAAGGAATTTAGGACTACATTCTGGCACCAAAGCGATGTGCACACTTTTCTGTGATAGTCAGTGTGATTTTTCTTGATGTCTTAGAGACCGAACTATCAGTTCAGAATATAAGGCGACACGCACCAGGCTGTAAGTCCGAATTTCCATAGTCGGGTAAGAGAACACGACAAGCTTGCGCTTACAACGCGATAACGCCAGGCCACAGACAGTGTTGCGAGAATGGAACTCACAGCTGGACTGTCTTTCCATATCCGCAGTACAGTCTTGATTTAGCACCAACAACTTCCGTCTAGAATTGGAAGGAAAATCAGCATTGGCCGTATTTTCTTGTTTTATTGTCAGCAAAATCAAATTTCGGTCACTTAGTGACCATCCTCAGTGCTGTAATATACAGTTAAAATTGGTAAGCACTGGTATCAAGCTATAACCACAAGCTTAGACCAATCACATAAACGCGCTCTAAGCTTGTGGTTATAGCTTGATACCAGTGTTTACCAATTTTAATTGTATATTACAGCACTGAGGATGGTCACTAAGTGACCGAAATTCGATTTTGCTGACAATAAAACAACAAAATACGGCCAATGCTGATTTTACTTCCAATTCTATCCACTATTTGATCGTGGTACACACAACACGCCATGGAGTCTCCAATCAGTAAGACTTCCGTCTCTTTGAGCCTGTAGGAGATTTACTACGTGTCCAACATTTTCCTGACTTAGATGCTGTCGTCAGAGTGGTAGGACAGCGGCTAGCACCAGCTGATTCAGGTTGCTACAACTGCAGCATGCAGATTCTAGATCTTTGTTGGCTACACAAAATAATAACGAATGGCGGTGACTTTGTGGACAATGATAGTTTGTTGATTAAATCTCACTCTCATTAACTGTGTTATTGTGCCTTCTATATCTATAAATGGAAGGCGTTAGATTCACAACGACCCTCATAGTAGCACTATATGACAGGAAGAGGTGGGGGGATTACTTTCCAACATTGTTAGTCGCCTCTTTCTCGTTCATTTCCTGTTGAGAAATCTATCCCCTCGTATGCTTTTAAAACTCCTCATATTCATAAAGAAGGCAAAATAACTACTTTACAGTTTTCCTGGAATACTGATTCTCTAAACGTATACCACAGTTTTTAGCTAGAATAGCTTCCATTTCTGTTTTCAAGTTCCCTCATCTTCAAAACTTTCAGTGCGATGAAACGACAGTTTTCGACCAAGCAGCACGTGTATCAGTTGCTCAGACCTCTCCCCTCAGCCTGATCTGATAAGGACACTGAAAACAGCAACGGAGCACAAGAACCGCTTGTCTTACGCTGCATTTTGTTTGAAACCATCCAGTACCTCTACAACCCCTACTACTTGTGCCTCCCAATTCATACCGTTTCCTGGATTAATACCATGCTATTGTTTATACTTGTAGTTACTCTTCCCCTGTTGCTACTTCAATTACGTTTATCGTGTAACTAAGAAAAAATATTATCTGCATCTTTCAGGTGAATATTTATTCTGTTTTAAGGCAAACTTGTTCACCTGTTAGTGTTAGACATCATCAGTGTCTGTAAAATAGATCACTGTTTAACTATACGTATCGTGTTAAGAGACATGAAGCGTTTCCTGGCAACACATTTAGATTGTCTTACTATTTAAAAGTATGGGACTGTGACTTATCACTTAGGAAACAAAATTAAGTGCTAAATCACAAACTGTAAGTAGTAAAATGAGCTAAATGTGCTGCCAGGAAACGCGACATATAACATCATATGAATATATAAACAATGATTATTTTATTTTGTAGGGCACTGATGGGTCTAAACAGGTGTAACAAATTTGTTTCAAAACTAAATGAACATTCAGTTGCAAACTAAGGACAATATTCTCAGTCTTATCTACATGATAACCAAAGTTATATGTGGATACTTTAGCCTTTTGACAGAGTCAAAACGTTCAGCAGTTATCTGATATTTTGAACTTTTATCCTCTTACTTTTTTCCATGTGCTTCAAATTCATGACTAAACACACAGAAGGAACAGAGAATGATGGTACTGTAGAAAAAAAGTAGCACTCAGACTCCAAATTAACAGTCCAAATGGTAGATATAGTTTTTCTTTGCACTCTCTCTGCTTGTTTCTCATTCCGTTTTCTTTCTTTTTTAATAAATATTTTTTACTGACAAGGGGATCACATGCAATCGTATTTTTTACGTTAATGGCACGTGAAGTTCAGAACTCAAATATCAATCGTCATAAGCAGATCGATGAAACTCTCAGAAAGTTTCTATAAAATCGACTTCGAAGTTTTCCGACCGTCTTTAATGTGCTAAAACAAGGCCGATTTTTTTCTGGTCCTGTGGCTGTGTGGTAGAGTGTTAACCTACCACGTGTGTGGAGTGGGTTCTGTTTCCAACCCTGGCAACATTTTAAATAAACGTGCGCACCCTATGAACATTTCCGTGAAGTGTAAAATATGTAGTGATGAAAAAGAATTTAATCTGTAGTTTTTAAATTTAAACAATCTTGTATAAATGATCAGTAATTAAAAATTTATATATACAATCAAAAACGGGTTTTTGTGCGCGATACGTAATTAGAAATAAGAAGGGATGCATTTTTCGAGACTCGAATCAACGATTACCTGTCTCGATTGCTACTGATTTTTTTTCTTTATGAATTATAAATTTCATGGAATTGCTAGTGGGACAGGAACCTCTGTTTAAAACTTGCATCGGCGGGGAATATAACGTAAAACCCCTACGTGCCAGGTGAGCATTCTACCACACAGCCTGTCGAGAAAAATCGATCCTGCTTCAGCATATTAAGGACGGTCAGAAAACTTCGAAGCTGATTTCATCGAGAATTTTTGAGAGTCGCATCGAGCTATTTTGGGGAGTTAATATCTGAGTTCTGAACTTGACGTACTCTAAATATAAAAAATTACAAAAATCAGACTTCCGTGCGGTCCGCTTGCGAGAACTGACAGTCTACCATCTCCTTCTTTACACTAAGTCTTTTCTTCTGCAGTTCCCAATGTTCTCCAAAACGGGCTTTACGTTTTCCAGATATTGTGTTTGTGCTATCTCGCACTCCCTCCCTCCACTCTCTCCGTCTACTGCTACACCCAGCCCATATTTTGTGTCTCGATGACCAAGGATATACCTCATTAACCGTGTTCTTATGATAGGGTTTTATATAAACTGATCTTTTTCCGCCATCGTTTCTTCTTCCTTCTTATTTCATACCTAATATGTCCACTTGACTCTTTAACATCCTGAAGTAAATATTTTAAATTACTGCTTATATATTTTAAATTACTGCTTCAGTTTCTTAATCGTCCACCCTTCACTTCCACAACATTTTGCGCTCCTGGAACACTGTTTCAGAAACATATTAATCAGTTCCGTATCAATAACGTTCAAGCAAACTTCACTTACGATCCACAACTTTCTTCGCTGGAATCAGTCTGCTGTTAATCTCTGCCTTACTTCAGTCCTCTTGAGCGATCCTATTTGGATACTTCCCCCGCGTCCTTACCTAGTTCCTGTTTACATAAAAATTAGACCGCATTTCTCTACATTTGATGCTCAATGCAAATTTTGTGGCATGTTGTTTATTCTCTGCAGAGTACAGCTGTTTCTAACTCTTCCTCACTTTCAATTGCGAAAGTATGCACCCATTTGTAATTTACTCCCATTCTCAATTTTTGCTCGCTACTTCGTTACATTTTCGACGCACAAGTCCGTCTGCGGCAATATGCTCAGTCCTGTATTGGCAATTCCAGCTCATGCGAAGGCTTACCAACACCCGTTCCTTCCACGCATCTTTCGCGATTGGGATTGGAAGGGGGAAAAGCGTTACCTCCCGTCACACAACTTGAGGTGGTTTCCATTAGAAGGTAGTAGGCTACTCAAAAGCAAAACTATCACATTTAAGAGACTATGAATAGATAGAAGACTCAAGACACTTCATCATGTTCGCCTTTAGAAGGTGAACTTACTCATATTTACCATTAAAATAGCTGAGACATAATACAACGGTTAATTTCATTTTCATCCCGTATGACACGGAGAGTGATTATTTATTCACTCCGAGGCTGTAGCTTAACAGGTCACAGAGGCTGGCAGCAGTCGACTCCCGTGACAAGTCTTTCCTACCTCGTCCCCACTCCCGCTGATACAGAATGAGACAAAGAAAAGTTTACTGTTATTAATAACAAACATGGAGGTTTGGTACACAACGTCTTCATTAAACAGAAACGACATCCTGCAATGCCACTTGTGCAACCCTCTTAACACATTCATGTATTATTTTGAATATTTTCCAAGCTAAATAAGAAACAGTACAACATCTGTCATTTTAATTAAAACCGACAGCTACGGTCGCTCGAACAGGGGCGTGGCTAATGGTGGCTCCGCGAGCTGGCCTCCATTTCCATACAGGCAGCAGCTGCTAAGCTGAAACACCTGACGTCTGATCAGGGATCACCGCATATTGTCCACGGTCAGCACCTGTATGTGATTTTCTTTTCCTAAAGTCATATGAAGTAAACTTGTTATTGCATGGCCTTCTGTTCTGCTAAGTCATAAACCTCGTGCACACCATTTAATAAGCTACATAATCACAAAAGTAGTACAAGTTTATATGCCAACTAGGCTCCGCAGACGACGAAGAGATTGAGAAATGTATGATGAGATAAAAGAAATTATTCAGATAGAGAAGGGTGACGAAAATTTAATAGACATGGGTGACTGGAATTCAATAGTAGGAAAAGGGAGAGAAGGAAACGTAGTAGGTGAATATGGAATAGGGGTAAGAATTGAAAGAGGAAGCCGCATGGTAGAATTTTGCACAGAGCATAACTTAATCATAGCTAACACTTGGTTCAAGAAACATGAAAGAAGGTTGTATACATGGAAAAGTCCTTGAGATTCTGGAAGGTTTCAGATAGATTATTTAATGGTATGACAGAGATTTAGGAACCAGGTTTTAAATTGTAAGATATTTCCAGGGGCAGGTGTGGACTCTGACCACAATCTGTTGGTTATGAACTGTATATTAAAACTGAAGAAATTGCAAAAAGGCAGGAATTTAAGGAGATGGGATCTGGATAGCCTGACTAAACCAGAGGTTGTACAGAGTTTCAGGGAGAGCATTGGGGAACGATTGACAGGACTGGGGGAAATAAATACAGTAGAAGAAGAATGGGTAGCTTTGAGGTAAGAAATAGTGAAGGCAGCAAAGGATCAAGTAGGCAAAAAGACGAGGGCTAGTAGAAATCCTTGGGTAACAGAAGATATACTGAATTTAATTGAACAAAGGAGAAAATATAAAAAGGCAGTAAATGAAGCAGGCAAAAAGGAATACAAATGTCTCAAAAATGAGATCGACAGGAAGTGCAAAATGGCTAAGCAGGGATGGCTAGAGGACAAATGTAAGGATGTAGAGGCATATCTCACTAGGGGTAAGATAGATACTGCCTACAGGAAAATTAGAGAGACCTTTGGAGAAAAGAGAACCACTTGTACGCATATGAAGAGCTCAGATGGAAACCCAGTTCTAAGCAAAGAAGGGAAAGCAAAAAGGTGGAAGGAGTATACAAGGGCGATGTACTTGAGAAAAATATTATGGAAATGGAAGAGGATGTAGAAGAAGATGAAATGGGAGATATGATACTGAGTGAAGAGTTTGACAGAGCACTGAAAGACCTAAGTCGAAACAAGGCCCCGGGAGTAGACAACTTCCATTAGAATTACTGACAGCCTTGGAAGAGCCAGGCCTGACAAAACTCTATCATCTGGTGAGCAAGCTGTATGAGACAGGCGAATTACCCTCAGACTTCAAGAAGAATATAATAATTCCAATCCCAAAGAAAGCAGGTGTTGTCCGAACTATCAGTTTAATAAGCCACTTCTGCAAAATACTAACGCGAATTCTTTACAGACTAATGGAAAAACTGGTAGAAGTCGAACTCGGGGAAGAACAGTTTGGATTCCGTAGAAATACTGGAACACGTGAGTCATTACTGACCCTACGACTTATCTTAGAAGATAGATTAAGGAAAGGCAAACCTACGTTTCTAGCATTTGTAGACTTAGAGAAAACTTTTGACAATGTTGACTGGAATACTCTCTTTCGAATTATGAATGTGGCAGGGGTAAAATAAAGGGAGCGAAAGGCTATTTACAATTTGTACAGAACCCAGATGGCAGTTGTAAGAGTCGAGGGGCATGAAAAGGAAGCAGTGGTTGGGAAGGGAGTGAGACAGGGTTGTAGCCTCTCCCGGATGTTATTCGATCTGTATATTGAGCAAGCAGTAAAGGGAACAAAAGAAAATTTCGGAGTAGGTATTAAAATCCATGGAGAAGAAATAAAAACTTTGAGGTTCGCCGATGACATTGTAATTCTGTCAGGACAGCAAAGGACCTGGAAGAGCAGTTGAACGGAATGGAGTGTCTTGAAAGGGGGGGTATAAGATGAAAATCAACAAAAGCAAAATGAGGATAATGGAATGTAGTCGAATTAGTAAATGAGTTTTGCTATTTGGGGAGCAAAATAATTGATGATGGTCGAAGAAGAGAGGATATAAAATATAAACTGGCAATGGCAAGGAAATCGTTTCTGAAGAAGAGAAATTTGTTAACATCGAGTATAGATTTCAGTGTCAGGAAGTCGTTTCTGAAAGCATGTGTATGGAGTGTAGCCATGTATGGAAGTGAAACGTGGATGATAAATAGTTTACACAAGAAGAGAATAGAAGCTTTCGAAATGTCGTGCTATAGAAGAATGCTGACGATTAGATAGGTACATCACATAACTAATGGTGCTTAATAGAATTAGGAAGAAGAGAAATTTGTGGCACAATTTGACTAGAAGAAGGGATCGGTTGGTAGGACATGTTCTGAGGCATCAAGGGGGATCATCAATTTAGTATTGGAGGGAAGCACGGAGGGTAAAAATCATAGAGGGAGACCAAGAGATGAATACAATAAGCTGATTGAGAAGGATGTACGTTGCAGTAGGTACTGGGGGATGAAGAAGCTTGCACAGGATAGAGTAGCATGGAGAGCTGTATCAAACCCGTCTCTGAACTGAAGACCACAACAACAACAATCTCACAAAGCAGTATCCGTCCATCATCTCTTTTCAAATTTGTAGGTAAAATGATGCGTATACTTGAAAGTAACAGTTATTTTCGTCCAATGAATACGATTATTGTCTATCGTGCCGGAAAGTAACGTTACTTTTCGATAGGATTTTTACTGGTATGGAAGAAATTTATGGTATACACATGACTATTGAGGCAGCTGCTGGCTTGGACGCTCCTGTAGCCGCAGAGATTGGAACAATTCGGCGATTCACATGAATACGATGTCACCAGGCACTGTACTGCGGTAATCCAACGCAGAGTCGAAAAATCTCCAAGTATGGGTGACTCTGATCGCACTCGGATCGTAGGTGACCTCTGTATGTGGTACTCCATCTCTGAATTTGTGAAATCGGGTCAAGGGTGTGCCTTAAGCACCTAGTTTCGGTGAAAAGGCAGCCGAAAGTAAACTGCTGTGGAGAACGACGCGTTCTCGACAAGTAATGGTGGATAGATGATCCACAGCTCATAAAATCACTTTCCAGTTCAAAGCTGGACATGACAAGTCGAGACATCAGTGACAACTAATATTTTATAAGTTTTTTATTTCAGTTAATAGCCCCGCTTATGTTGATAATGACTACTGGTTCGTTCCATTTTCGAACATCTTCAGATTTGTTAAAACAAAGACACGCTAAACCTCATTTTACATAAATAATGTGAAACTCTCATGTGATAAATATGAAAGTGAACACGATACCTACTGCAGTCGCACAGCAACCTGTTGTTAAGTTGTATGTGTTGCGTTCAGCCTCGATGATTCACCAATTCACATATGATACATAGAAGGGAGTGTGGGCGAGCGTGTTATGAGATGTCGTCCTCAATATGTGCTGCATCATGATGATGGAGCCCGGCGACGAGATCAGCCCAGCGCCGACCGGTGTGGCCGTGCGATTCTAGGCGCTTCAGTCTGGAACCGCGTGACCGCTATGGTCGCAGGTTCGAATCCTGCCTCGGGCATGGATGTGTGTGATGTCCTTAGCTTAGTTAGGTTTAAGTAGTTCTAAGTTCTAGGGGACTGATGACCACAGATGTTAAGTCCCATAGTGCTCAGAGCCATTTGAACCAATCAGCCCAGCATGGTAGCTGAACTGCAGGTTGTGTGAGTTCCTGAGCCAACAAAAACAAAATTCTCTGATGGAATACTCTAAGAGAAAGCACACTTGTATGCAAAACTGAAAAAAAAGTGCTCGACAAGTGATCTGCGAGATTCTCTCCCATTCTACTCGTAGTTCTAGTTTTATCCACCGACGGTAATTTTATTTTATTTTTTTTAACATACATCATCTTGATGTACAACATATAGAGATCGACAGTTCATAACATGTTCAGACACACTCTTTTTTTTTAATTCCTGACTTTATAATGTATGTACTTCAGCGACTTAGTAGATTGAGAGCACCATGTGTATCTGACAGGTTGCTCTGCAGTTGCGGTAGGTATCGTATACACTTTTATATTTATCAACTGTGTGTTTTAGATTAGTTATGTACGACAAATATTAGTAAGTGTTATTTGCTGTAACATATCCGTACATATTCTAAGACGGAACGAAACCGGTAATCATTATAAACACAAATGCCTTTACAAACAAATAAAAACCTTTCAAATAAGTTGGATCTTTTGTTGAAAGCAAAGTATATTGTGAGTTGCAAACTCATCTCTCCCAGATCCAGCTGTCGAAACACTATTCCGACGAATTTTGCGATAACGTGAAAGATGAAACACATTCTTCCTGCCTAGTGAAGAATTGGATGTTAAACTTACACCAGTGGATGTAGTGGAGATTCTCCTCTTACGCTTTAACAACGAGAAAACTGATGCTAGACTGCACGACAGAACAAAATTGCTCTGAAAAAAGTCAAAGTTTTCTGCAATACATGTCTAGCGTCACTTTAATCAAGCTTGTTCAGGCTTTTCCTCCTTTGCAACAAACTACAATCAAATAAAACGGGAGACTGCTATCTCTATTGCCAGCTCGTAACTAACCAAGGACGCTCCACAGGCTCGGCTATTTATAAAGAGACCGGCTCCAGCGAGGCAGGGCGACACGGAATATTTCCACACTGTACGTTCGCACGGGGAAGGAAGGAGCGGGATGTTTATCGGCCACGATTCCACGCGCCCACACGGAAGCACGCAATGAACGATACACTCTGAATCAATCCGTAGACCGAAACTTTAATGAGTAGACGACAGTGCAGAAATGAGACTGTGGAGTCGGAACGATCCACTAAGTTTTTCCCCAGACGCTTCCTGTCTGTTCATGTGGCGTGCTGCGCTAGCTTATAGCGTATTCATAGGCTGGCGAGCAGTTTTGTCTGCTGCGAGGGGCAGTCAGTGTACAAACCACAGCTTAGTGTAACTCCCGTACGGGCAGTGAAAACGTACGCTTGTGTCGGTAATAGAGCAAGGTCCGAGTCCACCCATCTTCTTTGACCCATTACGTCATATTTGGAGCACAGCCTACACGCGTTACTAAGACAACCACGATAACATTTAATAACAGGCTGCTTACATCCTTCGCAATTTAGAGTCATGACGTTACGAGTAAAAGATTATAGGTGTAATCGGACCACTCACTTGACCCCTTGTGTTTGTAGACAAAATTCAGACTTAATTTCTCTTATCAGTTACAAGTGTGACTTCTCGACAGTTATTTCATCAAATAAGTCTGATCCCCGATCGTTCTGTTTATGAGATTCGTTTCTTATTGAGACATCATACATCACGTGACTCTTCGTACAGCAGCTAGACTATAGAGAAACGTGATTTTCTTATGGACTGCTCCTCCCAATCCTTTCTCGTTGGGACTTAACATACTCCCTGTAAACCGCACATTTCGTGTCTACGTGCATGTACAAATAGGGTTTATTGCAAGAGCTTTTGAAACCCACGTGTGCGATTATTTCTCAAGGTTTTGACGCTACAAGATTTTAGATAGTGATATAAATAAACAGAAGAGAGGTTCATTATCAACAAATAGTGAAACCAGTACTGAAATGCATAAGTAAATATAAGGGATAACTCAAGGAATACATTGAATGAAAGAGAGCTAGCAGAATACCAGCCATAGATTGGAAAGATAAAGGCACAAGATAGGCACTGACGTTAGCGACAGATTTCTTGTAACCAGAAAGGAGATAATGGCTACATCACTGAAGATGAGGAGAAGGTGGAGGAGGAGGAGATGATATTTCAGTGTAAAGGTTTCAAATTATAGCAGCATATTATATTCAGTGCTTCTCCTGAACAGAAAAAAATATCACAATATTTATCTTTGTTTTTGTTCATGTTGAAGCACTCACTGACACCTAGTGAATAGAAGGAGATGTATCGACAAACAGCTTTTTGGGCGGCCCGACGGAACAGCGCTGTCCTGGGATGACAAACCGTAACTGGGAAGACCGTTTTGAAGATTTATCTGAATAAAATTGCATTTATCGATTGCTGTCAGATCCACGAGAGCTTTTTTTCACCCTACGAAAGGCCATAAATAAAAAGACACGTGTATATAAATATATTGTATTGTATTGTATGGTAACCGGGAACCTAGAAATGACGGAGAGGCTCCGTCCCCCGCCGCAGCGGCAGTGATTCACAACCCCACGACGACTACCGCAGTCCATTTCACCCCTACGTCGCCACGCCACACCGAACCCTGGGCTATTGTGCGGTTCGGCCCCCGGTGGACCCCTCCAGGGAACGTCTCACACCAGACGAGTGTAACCCCTATGTTTGCGTGGTAGAGTAATGGTGGTGTACGCGTACGTGGAGAACTTGTTTGCGCAGCAATCGCCGACATAGTGTACCTGATGCGGAATAAGGGGACCAGCCCGCATTCGCCGAGGCAGATGGAAAACCGCCTAAAAACTATCCACAGACTGGCCGGTTCACCGGACCTCGACACAAATCCACCGGGCTGATTCGTGCCGGGGACCAGGCGCTCCTTCCCACCTGGAAAGCCGTGCGTTAGACCGCACGGCCAACCGGGCGGGCAGTATTTTATTACTGAAAGTTACGTGCACTTCTGGCTACTTTTCGACATAATCACCTAAAATATTGTGGCATTAGTTGTACTTGTATAGAAGCTTTCCATAACCTTCTTCATAAAATGTTGCCGACAATCAATTACTACCGGAGATTAGACATGTTATTCGCTTCCTGCAAGCAGAAATTCATCTAAAAACGAGTGAGAGCCATTCAAAACAAAAGAAAAAGCATGCAGACTTCTGGAATTGTTCTGATCCGTGATACCACACATCCTCACAGTGCTGGTAAAACTCTGGGGCCTACTGAGCGGTTTCAGTGCGAAGATTTCGAGCAACCGCCATACATTTACTTCCATCTTCCCCCAGGACTTAAGAAGTGACCACAAGAGCAGCGCCTCCAAACTAACGAGGAGCTGCAGGACAACGTTAAGACGCAGTTCAATTCATTAGTGGTAACACTTTATGAAGAGACTGTTGGCAAGCTTGTCCAGGGATACGATAACTTCCTAAATCTTGACTGTAACGAAAAGCAACCATAAGTGTATGCAACTTTTAATAATAAAGTAATTAGGTCTCCGTAGCTAAATCAGTAAAAACGGAATCCTAGTAGGATCACTCTCACGTCTGTCCGTCTGACTTTTCAAAACCCCTTTTCACACGAACAGTTAGACTATTAAGTTTAAATTCGTGTCGTATACTAAGATCTGTGGTCCCTTTGCGGTATAATAAATATTAACTTCCGGGCCAACGCAATAAAAAGGTACGGCCATTTATGTCGCATATTTTGATACTTGCAATTTTAAAACCTAGCGTACTTCCCCTTGAAGTAGAATCATGAAATTAAGCACGAAGAAAGGTTTCACTGTGCAAGTAAATGAAAAGAATCAAAAAATTTTTAATTGTTAATCATATTATACGAAAAAAATATTTCTCTTGTCATTTGTTGTCCAAGTCCTGGAATCCCTCGGGCCGATATCTTGCCAGCATCAACATCGATAACAGGCAAAAACCGTCGAGATCCTCGACTCCCGGAATGGATGAACTGTCTAGACACATAATTAGGTTTGTACGGAACTCTAATATAACTTGCCGTCAAATTCAATTTAACATTCCACAAAAACCTAGGATTTTAATAAACTGCTTCAATTGTTTTAACACAATAATAATAAAAATTATTATTTGTTTTGTGTACACTACATTGCTTATGATAGTCATAGACAACTCCTATTTTACAAAATACAAAATCGAAGTGTGCACTCGCCCTATCAGTATTTCACTAAGCACTGCAACAGTGAACACGACTCTGCCGAGCGAGTGTGTAAACGAAGGAAAGTCAGCCTTTTTTATTTTTTTCTTAGTAGAGAGTCTTTCCCTTTTTGTCTTGCTGGGTTCAGCTTTGTGCAGTTTTCAGATTCTACCTGTCGGCTCACGAAATGCGTCAGATTCGTTGTTAGCAGCAGGTGCAGTAGGCTTGTGAATACAACGGCTGCCTTTTTCTAGGCTAGAATATTCTGTACAGTGTCAAGCCGCAAGCACATCAGCGTGAGAAAAACTCAAAAGTACCCTGTGTTAAACACAGCTTGTAGTTTCTTGAATTCTTAACTATTTTCTAAACTGTTAGTTTTCAAGGTAATTTATTCTCCAAAACGTAGCTGTGAAATTTGAAAAATAATACACGTCTAACGTATACAGGGTGTTACAAAAAGATACGGCCAAACTTTCAGGAAACATTCCTCACACACAAAGAAAGAAAATATGTTATGTGGACATGTGTCCGGAAACGCTTACTTTCCATGTTAGAGCTCATTTTATTACTTCTCTTCAAATCACATTAATCATGGAATGGAAACACACAGCAACAGGACGTACCAGCGTGACTTCAAACACTTTGTTACAGGAAATGTTCAAAATGTCCTCCGTTAGCGAGGATACATGTATCCACCCTCCGTCGCATGGAATCCCTGATGCGCTGATGCAGCCCTGGAGAATGGCGTATTGTATCACAGCCGTCCACAATACGAGCACGAAGAGTCTCTACATTTGGTACCGGGGTTGCGTAGACAAGAGCTTTCAAATGGCCCCATAAATGAAAGTAAAGAGGGTTGAGGTCATGAGAGCGTGGAGGCTATGGAATTGGTCCGCCTCTACCAATCTATCAGTCACCGAATCTGTTGTTGAGAAGCGTACGAACACTTCGACTGAAATGCGCAGGAGCTCCATCGTGCATGAACCACATGTTGTGTCGTACTTGTAAAGGCACATGTTCTAGCAGCACAGGTAGAGTATCCCGTACGAAATTATGATAACGTGCTCCATTGAGCGTAGGTGGAAGAACATGGGGCCAAATCAAGACATCACCAACAATGACTGCCCAAACGTTCACAGAAAATCTGTGTTGATGACGTGATTGCACAATTGCGTGCGGATTCTCGTCAGCCCACACATGTTGATTGTGAAAATTTACAATCTGATCACGTTGGAATGAAGCCTCATCCGTAAAGAGAACATTTGCACTGAAATGAGGATTGACACATTGTTGGTTGAACCATTCGCAGAAGTGTACCCGTGGAGGCCAATCAGCTGCTGATAGTGCCTGCACACGTTGTACATGGTACGGAAACAACTGGTTCTCCCGTAGCACTCACCATACAGTGACGTGGTCAACGTTACCTTGTACAGCAGCAACTTCTCTGACACTGACATCAGAGTTATCGTCAACTGCAAGAAGAATTGCCTCGTCCATTGCAGGTGTCCTCGTCGTTCTAGGTCTTCCCAGTCGCGAGTCATAGGCTGGAATGTTCCGTGCTCCCTAAGACGCCGATCAATTGCTTCGAACGTCTTCCTGTCGGGACACCTTCGTTCTGGAAATCTGTCTAGATGCAAACGTACCGCGCCACGGCTATTGCCCCGTGCTAATCCATACATCAAATGGGCATCTGCCAACTCCGCATTTGTAAACATCGCACTGACTGCAAAACCACGTTCGTGATGAACACTAACCTGTTGATGCTACGTACTGATGTGCTTGATGCTAGTACTGTAGAGCAATGAGTCGCATGTTAACACAAGCACCGAAGTCAAAATTACCTTCTTTCAATTGGGCCAACTGGCGGTGAATCGAGGAAGTACAGTACATACTGACGAAACTAAAATGAGCTCTAACATGGAAATTAAGCGTTTCCGGACACATGTCCACATAACGTCTTTTCTTTATTTGTGTGTGAGGAATGTTTCCTGAAAGTTTGGCCGTACCTTTTTGTAATACCCTGTAAATAAAACACTTAAAGTAAAATTGTCTTTGGATAAGGTTATGGCCCCTTGGGCTGACCTCTTCTGTAACCCTCCTCCGCTTTTGGATCCGCGCCTGATAACAGCTCGTTCTGTTACACCTTCAATAAAGGTGTCTCGTGCGCGCCCAGTTAGCCGTGCGGTCTAACGCCTGGCGGATTAGAGTGTGGTGTCACCGCCAGACACCACACTTGCTAGGTGGTAGCCTTTAAATCGGCCGCGGTCCGTTAGTATACGTCGGACACGCGTGTCGCCACTATCAGTTATTGCAGACCGAGCGCCGCCACACGGCAGGTCTAGAGAGACTTCCTAGCACTCGCCCCAGTGGTACAACCGACTTTGCTAGCGATGGTTCACTGACAAAATACGCTCTCATTTGCCGAGACGATACTTAGCATAGCCTTCAGCTACGTCATTTGCTACGACCTAGAAAGGCGCCATTATCATTTACTATTGATACTGAATCATGTACAATCAAGAGCAACATTCACCATTAATGGATTAAAGTTAAGTATTCCACCAGCTACGTCCGTTTTTTTCTAATATTCTAATTTCCTTGTCCTGTTCCAGACCTCAGGCCAGCCTGCGTGAGCTAAAACGCGTGCCTTTCGGCTTCCTCTAGTAACCCAATGTTGGCTCTCCTGCCAACCCACAACACTGACGACGAGACAACGCCGCGTTCGTAACTATACTGCCCTGATTTACTTGTGTAAGGGCTTCGCCACCATCGCCAGATGTACTGTCCGAATTTTATCACTTACAGAATCAGCAGACGCAGGCCTTACTGGATGCCCTTGGACACCTCGTCCAGGGTCAACATGCAATGCAAAACGATGCGGCAGCCGCCGCTCCACCGCTAACACAGCCACAACACGCAGTTGCACCAACTTTTCGTCCTTTTGATGCTGCACTGGAAAGCTGGACGGAGTGGTCACACCAATTTGGATTCCATCTCGCCGCCTACAGAATTCAAGGTAACAAGCGGCAGCCTTTTTTGTTGTCCTCCGTAGGGGTGCACACGTACCGTGTGACAGTCAAATTATTTCGCCGACGCGACGTAGCAACTCTGTCCTACGACGAAATTTTGTCTGTATTAGATGCACATTTCAAAGAATCAGTCAATGTAGTTGCCAAACGGTATACCTTCTTTCCTACAAAACGTACAGCAGGTCAGACTAATTGGGAGTGGGTTGCAACTTGCAAGGCCTTATTAGAGATCGTGCTTTTGAGTGTCAGTGTGGACTCCCTTATTCAGTTACTACGGTATGTGATGCAATTGCAAAGAACGTTTCTGATGTTCGTATACGGGAACACATTTTGAAACTAGTCAATCCCTCCCTTCAACAAGTGATGGACATATTGGATCGGCAGGACACACTTGACTTTGCTCAGGAATCATTTGAAACTTCGCCACCCGTGTGTCAGGTTAACCGGCCCGCCGGGCGAGCTGCTCGGAACAGTAAACAGTCCTCGCACCCGGCCGCACCGCTGCCGCCAGGCTCTCAGCCACGTGTACCGCGCCGGCAAGCAAATGCAGTGCTAAAATCATGCCCGCGGTGTGCTACTAGACATTCGCGTGAGAATTGCCCATCACGCCAAGCTATTTGCTTTTACTGTATAAAAAAGGACATGTTCAAAGTGTTTGCCAGAAAAAGCTCAGATCGGAAGCTCAAAACCATTCCAGGCCCTTTGCTTTGCGCTGGAATCGGAATCGAACCAAGGATACTCAGGATTGCGACACTTCGCCCATGGAAATTCATATAGTTCATGCCACTCCGCCCAGTGCCACTCTCTCGAACAGTGACTGTGTTCATCCCACAAATAGTGTGCGTCGACATCGCCGGAACTCCCGTCAAGTCGCAAGTGATTTTGTACTAGTGTCAGTTCACGTTGCACGAGACAGTCGCTCTTGTTGTCAGCAAGACAATAAACTTTTTGTGGACTTGGACATTAACGGCAAAGTGATACCATTCCAGCTCGATACCAGGGCTGCAGTTTCACTGATCAATCAAGACACTTACAAACTGCTGGGCACACCTCCGTTGCGTGCTGCAACTGTTAATTTAACTACCTATTCAGCTCTCAAGACCCCTGTGTTATGACGGTGCAGCCTTCTTGCAACATACAAGGGACAAACAAAACTTGTGTCATTTTACGTCCTTCGTTCTTCTTCTGCAGTGAACTTGTTTGGTTTCAATTTATTTCAGTTGTTTAACTTGTCTATAGTAAATCAGGTCCTATCAGTGAACCAGACTGTGCCTTCCGACAGCGTTTCTCGTCTATGTGAAGAATTTGCAGACATTTTTGCACCGGGCCTTGGTTGCGCTAAGAACTATAAAGCACATTTGGAACTGAAAGTCAACGCGCAACCGAAATTTTTCAGAGTGCGCAATGTTCCCCACGCATTGCGTGATGAGGCTGCAAAACGTTACACGATTTGGAATCACAAGGCGTAATTGAACATGTGCAGGCTTCTCTCTCGGCATCACCCTTAGTAATTTTGCCAAAACCTTCCGGAAAATTGTGACTTTGTGTGGACTTCAAGGCAACAGTGAATCCACAACTAGTGACTGCAACTTTTCCTTTACCCCGCCCGGAAGATCTTTTTGACAAACTGTGCCCGGGTAAATATTTTTCGAAGTTGGACCTAGCAGATGCGTATTTGCAAATACCGGTGGACGAAGGATCCCACCACGTTTTGGTGGTTAACACGCATCTTGGTTTGTATCGATTCAAACGACTGCCATTCGGGTGTGCATCTGCCCCTGCATTGTTTCAGCAATATCTGCAAACTGTTTGTGCGTCGGTCCCTACTGCAGCAAACTATCTGGATGATATTGTGATCTCCGGAAAGACAGAAGAAGAACATTTAGCCAATCTCAGAACATTATTTCAGGTCTTGCGCCAAAATGGTCTCCGCTTGCGGAAGGACAAATGTATGTTTTTTGCTCGTGACTTAGCCTACCTGGGACATGTACTCAATGCCCAAGGCATACATCCCAGTCCCGAGCATCTCCGTGCCATACAAGACTTGCCTTCGCCACAGAATTTGAAGCAGCTACAGAGTGTGCTGGGCAAAATTAACTATTATCATCGCTATGTTCCCCATGCCTCTTCCATTCCAGCTCCGTTTCATCGCTTACGCCGTAAAGGTGTAAAGGTGTTCCATTCGTCTGGACGACGGTATACGAACGCGCCTTTCGTTGCTTTCCAATACTTGCCTTACGCCATTCGATCCCCGGAAGCCCCTTTTGTTGATGGTGGATGCATCGGATTTCGGGATCGGTGCTGTGCTTGCGCACAGAGATGGTTCGCTAGATCGCCCTGTTGCCTTTGCGTCCAAATTGCTCTCGTCTGCGCAAAGAAATTATTCACAGATCGAGAAAGAAGCATTGGCTCTCGTATTTGGTGTTACGAAGTTTCATGATTTCTTGTATGGTCGTCACTTTACCATCATCATAGACCACAAACCTTTGACATCGTTTTTTCATCCGACCAAGCCTGTACCTCCACGTACAGCACAGAAATTCATTCGCTGGTCTATTTTCCTCTCGCAGTACCGCTACGATATCTTGTATCGGTCCACTGCTAAGCACGGAAATGCCGATGTGTTGTCCCGTTTGCCTGTTGCTGAGGATAGAGCATTCGATTCCTCCGAACTTGCTTGCATGTTCATTGATTCGGAAACCGATGACGTGGTCGAATCGTTTCTGATTGATTTTCGTCGTGTAGCTACAGCCACAGCTACTGACCCTGTCCTTGATACCGTTCTGCGTTTTATTGCTACGCAATGGCCCTTGGCAAAGTCACGGATCGGGGATCCGTCGGTTCGCCGATTTTTTGCTCACCAGGAGAGACTTTTTGTACGACGCGGTGTTTTGCTGTTGCGTTCTGATAATGATCAGTCCAGGGTCGTGGTCCCACGTTCGTTGCAGTCCTCTGTCTTACAGCTTCTCCACCAAGGACATTGGGGTATAGTGAGAACGAAACAACTTGCTCGTCAGCACTGTACTTGGTTCGGAATCGATGCCGCGATTACGAATGTGTGCTCTTCTTGCATAGTGTGTGCCGAACAAAAATCAGCACCACCGTGGAAATTCTTTGCATGGCCAAAAGCCACTTCCCCTTGGCAACGCTTACACATCGATTTTGCTGGTCCATTCTGGAATGCTCGATGGTTGGTTGTGGTAGATTCATTCAGTAATTTTCCTTTTGTTGTCCGGATGCGTTATCTGCTATCTTTTGCATTGAAGGTCTTCCACAGACTATTGTTTCCGACAATGGCCCACAATTCATGTCCGCAGAATTTCAGTCATTCTGCAAGGCCAATGGTATTCAACATCTGACGTCCGCGCCGTTTTCGCCACACTCAAACGGTGCCGCTGAACGATTGGTCAGGACTTTCAAGTCACAGATGTTGCAGTTGAAAGAGTCGCATTCTCGGGAGGACGCGTTATTGCTCTTTTTGTCCTGGTATCGTTCTCAGCCACGAGATGGTCGCTCGCTGGCTGAGTTGCTCCACGGTCGCCCTCATCGAACCTTGATGTCTTTGCTACATCCGCCGCATCAGGTTCCTGTGCAGCGTCAGACACCTGCTTTTGCTCCAGGCAACGTTGTCTACTATCGTCACTATCGAGGTTCATGGCATTGGATCGAAGGGCGCATTCTTCGCTGCCTCGGCCGCGCTATGTATCGGGTTTCGGGGGCCTCTGGTGAGGTGCGTCGGCATCTCAATCAGCTGCGCCTCTGTCGTCGCACGGGATCTGCCGCTCCCCGTCTGCTTTCAGCGACGGTGCAGTCCGGTCAGCGCCCTGGGGGACCCATCTACTGGCTCGCCTCAGCCCCACGTGTTACCGACGCTGCTTTCCATTTTGCCCCATGGCGACGCGCCGCCACCGCCGCCGCCGCCGCCGCCGCCGCCGCCGCCTGTTCTCCCGCCGGCGACGCCCGCAGTGGACGCGTCGCTGCAACCGCCGGGCGCCTCCCAGGGTCACGCGCCGCCGATCGCTTCCCGTGACCAGTTGTCCTCCGACATGGAACTCTTGCCCGCTCCGGACCGTATGTCGTCTTCGCCCGTCGGGTGCCCCGGTCCGATGGTGGTCGACCCTTCGGCCCCTCCTGTCTCTCTGCAGGCGCATACACCGCATGTTGGCGTGCACCCTGGAGTAGGTTTTCAGGCGTTCACTAGCTCCCCGCGGTCCGAATGGCAGGGTGCGCGTGGCACAGCCTCGCCTGTTGTTAGGCTCCCCACCTCGTCGCATACGTCAACATGGGGTCCTCCCCACGGCGGGCGGAAGCCTTATGCCACAACCGTACGCCGATTTGCGGGGGAGGAATGTGGTGTCACAGCCAGACACCACACTTGCTAGTTGGTAGCCTTAAAATCGGCCGCGGTCCGTTAGTATACGTCGGACCCGCGTGTCGCCACTATCAGTGATTGCAGACCGAGCGCCGCCACACGGCAGGTCTAGAGAGACTTCCTAGCACTCGCCCCAGTGGTACAACCGACTTTGCTAGCGACGGTTCACTGACAAAATACGCTCTCATTTGCCGAGACGATAGTTAGCATAGCCTTCAGCTACGTCATTTGCTACGACCTAGAAAGGCGCCATTACCAGTTACTATTGATACTGAATCATGTACCGTCAAGAGCGACGTTCACCATTAATGGATTAAAGTTAAGTATTCCACCAGCTACGTCCGTTTTTTTCTAATATTCTAATTTCCTTGTCCTGTTCCAGACTTCACGCCAGCCTGCGTGAGCTAAAACGCGTGCCTTTCGCCTTCTTCTAGTAACCCGGTGTTGGCTCTCCTGCCAACCCACAACATAGAGTCGGGGTCCGGTGTGCAGAAAGGCGGTTTTCTATCTGCCTCGGCGAATGTGGGCTGCTTCCCCTTATTCCGCCTCAGTTACACTATGTCGGCGATTGCTGCGCAAACACTTTCTCCACGTAAGCGTACACTATAATTACTCTACCACGCATTGGGGTTACACTCGTCTGGTGAGAGACGTTCCCGGGCGGGAGGGGGGTGGGGGGTGGGGGTGGACTGCTGTAGCCTGTTGTGGGGTTGTGTACCACTGCGGGCTACGGCATGGACGAAGCCTCTCCTCGTTTCTAGGTCCCCAGTTATATACAATACAATACAAGGTGTCTCGTACTGGGTGCATAATGGATTTTTGAGAAAATCGGTTGCGATGCAGAAAAAAATGTGTAAGGTAATGGACGAGAACCACGAGCAACGATAATAATCAGAAACGACGTCTGAAATTGACTGAGAGAACGCAAGAATCCCGGAAATTTAATCACGAGACCTCGAGAGAAGACTTCACGGGGAAATGTGAGGTGGTGAAAGACTTCACATGCTCTGGCGATTGTCTTATTGCCTTAGCGGTTATCAGTTAAAGGAAGGCCGCTCCAGTTGCTGGTATACACTATTTAAATCCACGACTGGTAACGTTCCTCACGTCCACCCCATTTTCAAATGGATCTGAAAACAGTGCTGAAAACTGAAAATGGACTGGATGTGAAGGCCGACACCGCTCGTGAACTTCAAAGTATACCGTGTGTCTCTGTTATCGGTCGTCAGGAGATATTTGCAGTTTAGTTTATGCTATGTGCAACTGGACCTAGCCGAAACAATTACTGCGCGTCACTTTTTTCATGCGACGTCCAGCATCGGTTTGCTTCCAGTTACAAAGAAAACGATTTTTAAATCGGAATTTTGTATGCCCTTTCGATAGAGCGGTCCCAAATAAGTCTAGTGCGATATTCTTTTTATATCTATGCATTGACGGGGACAGTAAAACACGGACTCTAGCAGCACTGCTGCGTGGCGGTAGCAGTCATTGTGGGCAAGAGCGGTGGCGTTGCTGCTGCAATATGAGTTATTCTTCGTGTTTTACTTTTACTGTTAATATATGTCGATAAAACGAATCTCGCACTAGACAAATTTGGGACCTCTCTGTCGAATGTGCATGTAAAATTTTTTCTTCGAAACGGGAAACAAACCGACGCGTTCCGTCGACGCTGGGCGTTGTATGAGACACGTGACGAGCGGTATTTGTCTGAGCTGACTTCAGATACGTATCATATAGACGAAACTGCAAATAATTGCCGAAACACTACAAAAAATGCGACTGACGACTCTTAGGAGAGCTTCCCTATATATCAGGAACTGGAGCGACCTTTCATTAACTGCGTATACAGCTGCGGAACAGCAGTACTCTCCGAACATAGAGAAGCTAATAATTAATGCTTATTCCTGCCTTATCGAGCTGACATTGTTATGTCTGATTTGTTGCTATTTTCCTTGCGTATGCTTGAGAAATTCTGTCTGGAGACAGACGTGTTACGAATCACTTGCCGACTCGTCGGACACGCAGCTGGGTGCAACATCGCAGCTGGGTCCACGGCCGTCAACCCGCGATGTCCGTGAATATCGCTAGCTGTCGGTATTACTGTGCGTGTCGAGATAAGCGGATGATGGCTTTGTTCCCGCGCTGAGGGCCACTACGAGGAGTTAACGACCTTGTGAGAAGGGTCAAGTGCTGCAAATCTAGCCGTCCCATATTAGCAAAACCTTTTGAAAACCTAGGCCAATGTATCTGTTAAAAGGATCCTTATTCCTGACAATATTTAATGTTTATTGCTTTTGTGTCATTCTTGTCTTGAAACTGAAGTTATATGAATTCCGGCTGTATTTGTATATAGACTGCTTCAACCTTTCTGTAACACCATTAAAAGGAGGAGGAGAAAGAATAGCGTTTAACATAATGTAGACGACGAGGTTATCAGAAGAAGGGCACAAGGTTGAGCTAGGGAAGACTAAGGGAGGATACTGGCCATGTACTTCTCAATGGAACCATCCCGGCATTTGACTTAAGCGATTTAGGGGCGCAATGAAAATAAAAAAAAGTTTGTGGGTGGACCAATGGGGATATGAACCCTCCTCGTCCCGAACGGCAGACCAATGTCTTGGTATGCGCCACCTCGAATGTCCCCGACACACGTCTGTATTTTGGCTAGTGAACACTTCAGTCACAAATGAAACGTGAGATGACTTGTGTATGTCATTGGTGGTTGTCGAGAACAGTTCATGTCTGCATTCCCGTAATTTGTTTGAATAAACTCATGTTGATTGTCGCACATCGCACAGCAATTACAGAATTATTCCGCATTTTTCAGGAATAGTGTGACAGTTTAACGAAGCCCAGACAAAGATCACTAACGCACGGCTGTGCGGTGGCGCTAAACTCAGTGGAAACCTGTTCGAAATTTAGCGGTGGAAGAAATTTTGACCGCCAGTGTTTGAGTCTCTCCGCTGCACGTGTTACTGATCTCTCCATAGGATGGGGACGTTGAGGCTGGTGGTCTCCTTGATGCCATACGAGAGGAGTAGGCTATGTTCTGCCTCCCGGTTTCATCTTCTCCCCTCTCTCATCATCACAAACACAAACATCACACCACACTATTCTCACACCTGTTAGTTAGCTACACTGAACACATACACTCAAGATAAAAATCTCACGCTCCACAAGAAATGAGGC
The DNA here is from genome assembly GCF_021461395.2 of Schistocerca americana. Lineage (NCBI taxonomy): Eukaryota > Metazoa > Arthropoda > Insecta > Orthoptera > Acrididae > Schistocerca > Schistocerca americana. Next base: position 432,141,437 of record NC_060120.1, on the reverse strand, counting down.
CATTGTGCGTGGAGAAAAAGCCCTTTCTCAGTAGGTGCCTAAACCTTTCTAAGTATCTCCAACTACAAATGTCACACGCCTCCTTAAGTCAACTAAAATTTGCGTACGACTGATGTTGGACAGATGGTGCGTCCTCGTAATTATTAATCACACTCCATGTGAACTTGTTGTTGTTGTTGTGGTCTTCAGTGCTGAGACTGGTTTGATGCAGCTCTCCATGCTACTCTATCCTGTGCAAGCTTCTTCATGTCCCAGTACCTACTGCAACCTACATCCTTCTGAATCTGTTTAGTGTATTCATCTCTTGGTCTCCATCTACGATTTTTACCCTCCACGCTGCCCTCCAATACTAAATTGGTGATCCCTTGATGCCTCAGAACATGTTCTACCAAACGATCCCTTCTTCTAGTCAATTTGTGCCACAAACTTCTCTTCTCCCCAATCCTATTCCGTACCACCTCATTAGTTATATAATCTACCCATCTAACCTTCAGCATTCTTCTGTAGCACCACATTTCGAAAGCTTCTATTCTCTTCTTGTCCAAACTAGTTATCGTCGATGTTTCACTTCCATACATGGCTACGCTCCAAACAAATACTTTCAGAAACGACTTCCTGACACTGAAATCTATACTCGATGTTAACAAATTTCTCTTCTTCAGAAACGCTTTCATTGCCAGTCTACATTTTATATCGTCTCTACTTCGGCCATCATCAGTTATTTTGCTCCCCAAATAGCAAAACTCCTTTACTACTTTAAGTGTCTCATTTCTTAATCTAATTCCCTCAGCATCACCCAACTTAAATCGACTACATTCCATTATCCTCGTTTTCCTTTTGTTGATGTTCATCTCATACCCTCCTTTCAAGACACTGCCCATTCCATTCAACTGCTCTTCCAAGTCCTTTGCTGTCTCTGACGGAATTACAATGTCATCGGCGAACCTCAAAGTTTTTATTTCTTCTCCATGGATTTTAATACCCACTCCGAATTTTTCTTTTGTTTCCTTCACTGCTTGCTCAATATACAGATTGAATAACATCAGGGATAGGCTACAACCCTGTCTCACTCCCTTCCCAACCACTGCTTCCCTTTCGTGCCCCTCATCTCCTATAACTGCCATCTGGTTTCTGTACAAATTGTAAATACCCTTTCGCTCCCTGTATTTTACCCCTGCCACATTCAGAATTTGAAAGAGAGTATTCCAGTCCACATTCTCAAAAGCTTTCTCTAAGTCTACAAATGCTAGAAACGTAGGTATGCCTTTCCTTAATCTAGCTTCTAAGATAAGTCGTAGAGTCAGTATTGCCTCGCGTGTTCCAATATTTCTACGGAATCCAAACTGATCTTCCCCGAGGTCAGCTTCTACCAGTTTTTCCATTAGTCTGTAAAGAATTCGCGTTAGTATTTTGTATCCGTGACTTATTAAACAGATTGTTCCGTAATTTTCGCATCTGTCAGCACCTGCTTTCTTGAAGTCTGAGGGTATTTCGCCTGTCTCATACATCTTGCACACCAGATGGTAGAGTTTTGTCAGAACTGGCTCTTCCAAGGCTGTCAGTAGTTCTAATGGAATGTTGTCCTCTCCCGGGGCCTTGGTTCGACTTAGGTCTTTCAGTGTTCTGTCAAACTCTTCACGCAGTATCATATCTTCCATTTCATCTTCATCTACATCCTCTTCCATTTCCATAATATTGTCCTCAAGTACATCACCCTTGTATAGACCCTCTGAATACTCCTTCCACCTTTCTGCTTTCCCTTCTTTGCTTAGAACTGGGTTTCCATCTGAGCTCTTGATATTCATACAAGTGGTTCTCTTTTCTCCAAAGGTCTCTTTAATTATCTTACCCCTAGTGAGATAAGCCTCTACATCCTTACATTTGTCCTCTAGCCATCCCTGCTTAGCCATTTTGCACTTCCTGTCGATATCATTTTTGAGATGTTTGTATTCCTTTTTGCCTGCTTCATTTACTGCCTTCTTATATTTTCTCCTATCATCAATTAAATTCAATATTTCTTCTGTTACCCAAGGATTTTTACTAGCCCTCGTCTTTTTACCTACTAGATCCTCTGCTGCCTTCACTACTTCGTCTCTCAAAGATACCCATTCTTCTTCTACTGTATTTCTTTCCCCCATTCCTGTCAATTGTTCCCTTATGCTCTCCCTGAAACTCTGTACAACCTCTGGTTTAGTCAGGCTATCCAGATCCCATCTCCTTAAATTTCCACCTTTTTGCAGTTTCTTCAGTTTTAATCTACAGTTCATAACCAATAGATTGTGGTCAGAGTCCACATCTGCCCCTGTAAATGTCTTACAATTTAAAACCTGGTTCCTAAATCTCTGTCTTACCATTATATAATCTATCTGAAACCTTCAGTATCTCCAGGCTTCTTCCATGTATACAACCTTCTTTTATGATTCTTGAACGTGATCATTAGTAAATTACAATGCTTTAACAGTGTTGTTAGTGAATCTGGTAGCGCTCCGAATAATCGGAGCTGCGGTCCTGGAATTTACGGGCAAATACCAGACTTCGATTTTTCCAAGTGAGTACACGTGCAGCTTCACTGCTCACGCGACGGAGTAGCAGCGAGCTGTGAACTGTGCACGCTGAGGTGTAAATATAGCTGTGCTCTGGAAAGGCCAGCGCGATCATCAGATGTTTGTACGTCATAGCGTGCTCCACCGCCGACAGAGCGTGGCGCGCGTTATGAATGCTCTACAGAGAGCGGTGCGACTGACTGTGCGGCCTGGAGACAGAGATGGGAAAAACCCATGGGTAAAAGCTGATACTGGTATTTTAGCTCTGAGAAACCGGTATTTTCGGTATTTGGTCCCGGTTATAACAGGACTTTATTATTTTTACTAAAAACGGAAATTTTAGTTAGCCGTAGCAGTGCTTATATTTTTCGTTGTTAAGTAAACGTTTTTTTTTAAAAAAAAGAAGTAAATTTTATTCGTAAAATATGCATTGGCTTGAAATATTACGTTATTACGTAAAATGGGAAAAGTGATCAGTGCTATTTTAATAGCAATGCCGAGAGAGGCGAGAAACAAACACATGGCATAAGAATTGTTACAGCATTGCTGGGACAAGAACGTCCCTGCTGCCGTGTGTCGTGGCTTAAGGTACTCGTTTTCGTGCAATGTGCGAGACTTGCCCCCACCTAGTCTGCACGGTAGTTTCTCGCTGCATAGTCTGGAAATAGTTTTACTAAATGTAGCAATAAAGTACAATGTTTCATTTTCTTAAAAGATTAAAGATTTATCTGCCATTTCTATGAAAAAATAAAGGAAGGGAATTAGGTAACAGCAATAAATTAAAAACTTAACAATTCATTCGTAGTGTACAATAAAAAGAGTAAGCAGTTGATGTGTTGCCAGTGTCTAAATAATACGCCTTTATCTGCTTGTAGCCCTTAAAATCGGATGAACTATCACGAAAAACAGTTTTCATCTTTTAGCACTGAGTATTCGTAATGCCCAAATAGTGGTATGATCCTCAGTTACAATGTTTTCGAGGAGAGTTTCAAAAAATTAGAATCTATGGAAGACTACTCATGATTTTTTTTTTAGTACTCAACCGCTTATTACTTTTCGAGAAAAGCAGCGACCGGTGGACGGACGAAGTATTTCTTTATTTGTCTCGTTAATTTAACATCCTGATTCTGTGTATCTTGAAACTGAGTCAAAATTTTTCGACTTTTTTTCGATTTCTATGTTTATTACAAAAGGTAGTAGGAATAAAAAAACGAAAATCTGTTATTTCAGAAACTAATTATTTTGAGCGGTTCTAACAGTCAGATTAAATTGACGTGAAAAAAAAGGAAACGAGATAATCTAAAACCGGTTGTTTTAGTGATAATCGTCATCTCTACCTAAAGACCCTAAAAAGGACGCCAATATTGTAATGTCTTGAGTACTATCAATATTTCTTGAAGTTAATAGACTGCCTGACAGCAGAAGTGAAGTGTCCAGAAGACAGTCATATCGTTGGTGGGCAATAAAAACCTCTTAACTCCATCAGTCGGTGAAAAATCTAATTCCAGTAACTCCATAAACAAAAGAGATTTGAAAGTTCATTGTTTTCTCTAATCTGTCAATAACTAGGCTTCTACTGTACAGTTACACATGTAGCAACCTTCAGTATCCGTTTATATTATTTTTTAAGAAACCTTTTTTTGCATCACCTGCAAAATTGAATGGAATGGAGTTACGAGGTTTTCATTGCCTACCTTCGATATGTTAACGTAACATCTTACTCGTACACGGCATTAGCTCATATGTAAGTGATTAGAGTTGCAATAGTGTGTGGTAGATAGAACGGCCACTAGAGTGCATTAATGTTGATCGTGTTCAGTGTTGTTACCAGTCCTGGTAAGGCATATAAGGGGGCGTAAACAGCTTCTGTTTGTGAGTGATTACTGAAGGAGCCAGAGACACCTCTTACTCGTGAGAGACAGTGTTATCAGCACTTGGTAGAGTTTCAAACGGGTCATCGTATCTATCCATTAGGTTGGCTGCTCGAATCGTGCAATTATCACAACTGTGAAGCATTCGGATATAAGAGTCACCCGACGTTGGAGTCTATGGAACGTGAGGACAGGCATACTGTAGACTAATTTTAGAATGTGATAATTTTTATTATAGACAGTTTTTTGACTGAGAAAATTTCGAGTTATGTAGATATGTGGACTGTATTATTACGTTCCACTCGTGAAATTACACTACAATGAAGAGCTGTGGCTACGCCTATGGTGCGCATCGTAAGGGGAAGAAAAAGTACAATTTCATCAACTTTACTCTTTACAGTAACAAATTCCCAAAATTTCTTTGCAGAGCAGGCCTGTTATAAAAGGGATTTATGACTTTCACATTAATGGTTTTTATGACGTGCTGGTTGCCACCTGGGTGTATTTTTTATCTTGTTTAGAATACAGACCATGTAAATGGCTTAGTTTCCGGCGTGTTGTAGTAAATCGGTTGACAAAATATGTTTGCATTAACTTTAAGCTGCTTTTTCACTTAGGGAATACTCTTAATACTCCAGCAACATATTTCCCTGTCGGTAAGAACAAAAGACATATTCTGATCTAAAAAATCTGAAAGTGCTCTTGCACATCCTTTTTTTCAGAGAACCTTGTTAACATTTAAATAACGGCATGTGCGAATGTACGTCTCTATGTCACTGTATTTGCACTGAAGCAATCTTGCTGTGACGAAGAAAAAATAAATAAAAATTCAAATGAGAGTATACGAGAAATTTCTTATCCTTTCTCGCTCCCTATTTATTTCTTACACTACAATACTCACTGAACGCATTTTCTACTGAAGGATTCGAGAAATAGCTCAACTCACAAGGCATCATGCCGGATTTGTGAAAAATTATGGCACAATCGATGAAATTTATGCTGGTTGAAAAAATACCTCGAAAAGAACGAGCCACTGCACCTTGTCTTTCTAGACATCGAAAATGCTTTCGATCGGGTAATTCATGACCTAATCTAGTTAGCGCTTCGAGACCATGGCTTTCTGGAGTACCTTGTTAACTGGGTACGGCTTCTGTACTTATAAAGAAGGAGATTTGCCGAAGCAGCTGCAGTAGCGTCTAATGACTTTCGCATCACAGGAGTCCATCTATGTTTGGCCTTACCATACACTGCTGTTTATTATTGTGATGGGCACCGTCTGCAGATGTCACTACCGTGGACACTTCTCCGTTCCGATGATGTCATGTTGGCTGCGGAGAACAAATTTGATCTCCAGCACCAAACCAAGAATGGAACGACCGACTCATGCGATATGGCCTTCGGTTAAATAAAGAAAACTGAGTAGGTGAAGTCAGATCCGAAAGAGGTTGGGACCATCAACGTTGACGGAGAAGATCTAATAAGAGTAGGAGAATTTAAGTACCTCTGTTCTACAATTTCTAGCGATGGCCAACTTACAAAGAGGTCAACGCAAGGGACGCAGACAGCCTGGATGAAGTGACGAACGACAACAGGCGTCATCTGCGATCGACGGATTAAGCACCATCTGAAGTCAAAGATCTAAAGGACTGTCATCCGCCCTGTTGCTCTCTTCAGCATAATGTGTTGGCCAGCTGCAAAACAGGGAAAATGACGATTGGGCATCGTGGAGACTAAGATGCTTAGACGGATAGGTGGCATCACTCGACTGTATCACGTTTCGAATTACTACCAGGAAACGTTTTGGGGTCGCACCGATCCAAAAGAAAATGTGAGATGACCGTCTGCTATGGTTTGGGCATGTGCTGCGCGCAGACGAAGATACCACTGCAAAGGCAGCATACACAGTGGAAATCATGGGAAAGAGACCCAAGGGACGACCTACACAGCGATGGGCAGACACTCTGCTCAACGACGTGCGGGTCATGAGTCTTCATTCATACACGGTCAGCGACCGAACAAAATGGAGCCAGTGAATCCACTCAACGGACCCTGCCACAGGCGGGACAAACGCCAAAGAAAATGACTACAAGACTCGTCGTCAAGGTTCCAGTCGACCATTTTTCTGACCTCTGCAAAGTAGGACCGACGTACTGTGCACCAAGCACATGGTAACACCTTCATATATGCACCTGCCATCCGAGAACAAGTGATGGATTCCCTGCTACATCCTGTTACCCCGCACAACTGGCCGGAGACTGGCAGCAGCTGGAACTGAAAATTATTATCCTACGTGTAGGCTGATGATGAAAACGTAACACGAACCTCTGCGTTTCGAATGGTGCCCTTACCGGGAAGCATGGACTGTTGATGAATGGCGTCGCATTGTGTTCAGCGATGAATCGCGTTTCTGCGCTTCCCCTGATGACCATAGACGGTGAGTTTGGCGGCAACCTAGGGAGAAGTACTATTCTGTCAATGTTTTGGTGAGACACAGTGGTGTTACTCCTGGCGTCGTAGTTTGGGGAGCCATCGTGTACCGGTCACTGGTGCTAGTGACTGAGGGAACTAAGGGCACAAAGGTACGTTATGAAGACCGTGCGTGTTTTGTGTGTTAGCTCTCTTGCGACAGTACCGTTGTGCCAATTTTCAACGGCACAGTGCTCGTCAACACGTGGCACGCGTCTCCATGAACTGTCTGCGTGAAAAGAGCATGTGAGGGACTAGCTCGCAGTAGTGGGCCAGCTTGCCTCAGAAGAGGATGCAATGGTTTTATGACAACGTTCCCAACCGAATCTGTGCATGCATTCAGATCAGAAAGGATGGAACGTCAGACTGATAAGTGGACTCATACAGCCACGTTTTTTGTAAATTTGATTCGAATTTGTAGTCACTAAAATAACATTACACATCCTCTCAACCAGTGTACTTTCATTTAGTTTCCTCCTCCCCTTCTGGGAGCTTCACCTTTTTGTCAAGTAATGTATTACGATATTTGAAGTTACAAATATTTGCGTGTGCATATTTAAAAATATGTTCCGCTGGACGGCGATATATGTGGCAATGCTACAACCGTCAAGTTGCCAATAGAAAGAATATCGCTGGGTCAATGATACTGCGTATCTTCCGGGGAAACAAATATCGACTTCTTGTACAACTATTCCTAATGTGTCATGAAAGGAAAACAAGTAATAAAATAAAGATTAATAAGCCACAAAAGCGTAGAATTCATTGATGATGGTTAAGTGCAACGAGAGCAGTTTCAATCAAATGTTAGGAGAAGGTCATACATGACTACATTGTTCCGCCTGTATCAAAAATTTCTTTCAGAGAATCCATGACGCTTACTCTGTTTTATGCGTTCCCTTCGGTTAGTTGATGTGAATACCTTCATTTGGAATACAGTGTGGAATGTTAGGAAGATGCAGTCCGTGAAGCGATTGACGCCGAGAGTGGCTCAAATACACAATACTACCATATTAAAAACGAGAAATTGTTCTAATCAGTGTCTTCACATTTATAGATTTATTTGCGAAAAGAAGTAATCATAATTATTTTCAGCGCTCTGGTCGCCGAAGGAGGGACAATACAAGTAAATTACTGGTCTTTATTGAAGGTGTTTTTAGAGGAAGTTTTGTAAGAGGAAGAAGGAAGATTAGAGTTTAACGCCCCATTGACAGTCCGATCATTAGAGCACAAGCTCGGATTACGAAACGAAATCGGCCGTGCCCATCTGAAAGGAACCATCGCAGCATTTACCTGCAGCTATTTAGGGAAATCACGCAAAACCTAAATCTCAATGGCCGGACGACGATTTGAATCGGTGTCGTCCCGAATGCGACTCCAAGTCCGCTAACCATTGCGCCACCTAGCTCGGTAGTTTCCTAGATACTTCGTTGTAATTTGCAGTCTTACCGAACTGATCAAAAACTGATTTTGCAGACAAATGCGCATGAAGCTGACTAGTTAAGCGCCCGCTGCTTCACTCGCGGGGACTGTATGGTCTCCGCGCAGATTTTTTTTCTCTTTAATCCAATTTTTATGTTGTTCTCAAACAGCAACACCTACATTTTTCACACTAAATAAGACTACGGAACCATGGTCTTTTTCACATGTGCTTCTGACAAAAAGAGCGATTCTGATAGCCAGAGTCCAAGGTTTTTGTTAATCTTGTCTTTTGCGACCTTGTCGCGATATATCCATACAAACTTTCATCTCCTAACACACATTTCCTCATATCTAACCGAGAAGTGAAATACCACTATTCGTAAACTTAGCTTCGAAAATTTTTTAATTTAATGAAATACTTTCTTAAAAATTTTTCACCTCTATTTTTCCACCTTAGGGGTTGAATTTCCGAAAATAATGACTTTTTTTTTACGTCTAACGAAAAAGTCATAGATGAAGATATAAAAATGATTTAATAGTTCTTTAATAATGATTTATTTAAAAAAGAAACTTTCGCCCACTGTTTTAACCCCTTAGTGGTTGAATTTCCAAAAATGCAAAACAAAAACCAATTTTCCTACTTCTGGCTTTAAAATTGCACTAATAACGACATATTTTCAAAAAGGCTTTCATTCCCTGTTTCATTCCATTAGGAGTAGAATTTTGAAAAACCCCGTCTTAAACGACGCTTACAGTTTAAGATCAAGCCCTCTCCAAAGTTCAAGATCGTATCTTTAGTGGTTTGGGCTGGGCAATGACGAGTCAGTCAGGACATTGTTTTTTATCACCATGGATGTCTAGTCCCCTGGAACCAATAATAATAATTTATATAGCCTTCTTGTAAAAGGCTACCTGAGTATTGTCCGGAAAGGTTTTTGACCAGTTAAAAATGTTTGGTTTCTGCATTTCCTCTTACGTGTGGAAATATATATTCCGAATTTATGCTTCGATAGCTATCGTACTCAATGAAAAAGCGTTATTGCTGCCAGAGTTATTTGTCTTTTATCCTACGCCATTCATGAATATTGCACAGGAAGAAGTGACATAACTAATTCTACAACACCGGTTTTTGTGGAATATGCCTGAAGAGAGAAAAACGTAAGCTGAATTCTTTGATTACAGTTTATTTGCCCTCCATTTTAAGGTCGTACATAAGCGAAATCTTGAACGATGTGAATTAAGCTATCTCGAAACCCCCGCCGTCCATGACACACAAGACGACGACGATGACCACTACCACCACCACCACCACCACCACCAGAAACAACAACAACAACTCCATCACTACCACCACCAGGTTAACTGGAACTATCACCTACCTTCATCATAAAATCCTGAGCTAGAAGTCATCCCAAGGAGTTCATTTTACACGCACTGCGTGAAAGTGACCACATTTAGAGCTCACCAAAAGCGCGTATACAAAACACTAGTCCTACTTGTGCCACGATTCTGGAACAACTTTCAATTACTGTTGCGCCGTTAGCGCCCCATTTCTGGGCAAAGTCCTCCTCTAACTTCTTCCATCAGTCTCTTACGATCGCACTATCATTTCCAATAACAAGAATGTCATTATCTACATCTACTACATACTCCGCAAACCACTATGAGGTGCGTGGCGGAGGGTACCGTCGCACCGCTACTAGTCATTCCATTTCCTGTTCCACTCGCAAACTGAGCGAGGGAAAAGCGACTGTCTATATGTCCTAATTTCTCTTAACTTGTGATCGTGATACTTATCGAAATGTACGTTAGCGGCAGTAAAATAGTTCCGCAGTAAGGCGCAAATGCCGGTTCTCTAAAGTTTTTCAACGGAGTTTTGCGAAAAGAACATCGTCTTTCCTCCAGGTATTTCAATTCGAATTCACGGAGAATCTCCGTAATACTCGCGTGTTGATCGAACCTAACGGTAACAAATCCAGCAGCGAGTCTCTTAATTGCTTCAACGTCTTCCCTAAACCAACCTGCCGAGGATCTCAAACACTCGCGTGGTTCTCAAGAATGGGTCGCACTAGTGTTCTATACGCCATCGATCTCCTTTAAAGACGAGCTACATTTTCCTAAAATTCTCCCAATATACCGGAGTCTGTCATTCGCCTTCCCTACGACAGACCTTACGTGCTCGTTCTATTTCATATCGCTTATATTCTTCTAATCTCACTTACAAGAGAAATGTTTTTCTTTGTGTCAACATACCAAACAAAATGTTGCAGTAATTGATGTAGTGAACTCCTTTTAGACAGCGTTTTCCTTAAACACTACCAACGAACGAAGAGGCAGTTCGTTTGGTAGAGGCACAACTTTATTTTACAGGCTCTATCGAACTGTGCCAGTGCTTGGTGGCTATTGCCCTAGAAGTCAATGGGACGTTGAACTCTGATCCATACCTCACCTCGAGCGATTCCCCCGAGTCCAGTACAGAGTTCCCCCGGCAACAGATTGTCACTCTAATAACCTGTCTGGCGTCTGGTTTCGTCTTCCCCCAGCACGCACTGGGTCACGTTGCCTGTCCAACGCTGTTCTCCGGCGATCGCCACTGACTCCCAATCAAGCCAATATCTGAATGTGACGGGCCATCTGAAAGCAAATACTGGGGTGATACAACGCAGTGTCTAACGTATCCCGCTTCATCTGATCGAACTGCAAGAACGTTACGCATGCTCAGGGATACTCATTAAATATTTCCTCGGCTCACCATACAAATGTTTAGCTGCGAAGTCCGACTTACTTTCTGGAACCAGTCATGGACTAATATAGTGAATCGATTCCATTCTGTATCTACGTTCACTGAGGTCTGTTATGCTTTCGTAGCTCGTAGCGCCGGTTCTCCGAGTTTCTACCGTGTCTGCTCTCAGGCTTTCTGATATAGACTTCAATCACGTTTAAAGGTTGAAACACTAACGTGAGTGATATAGAAGACCTCATTCAGGTCGCAAGGGCCATTCGCTTTGGAAACAAGATGACAATTTTTATTTCAACTTGGCAGCTCAGTGCCAACCGCGTAGACTAAATGGCTCTGAGCGCTATGGGACTTAACATCTCAGGTCATCAGTCCCCTAGAACTTAGAACTACTTAAACCTAACTAACCTAAGGACATCACACACATCCATGCCCGAGGCAGGATTCGAACCTGCGACCGTAGCGGTCGCGCGGTTCCAGACTGAAGCGCCTAGAACCGCTCGGCCACCAACGGCCGGCCCGCGTAGACAGGCCAAGGACTCGAAAGAACAGGATTTTACACATTAAAAGAAAAACGCTGCGTTAAAGCGACGTATGTACAAACTGTGCAGACGAACCCAAAAACGACCAATACGAGACGGAATGTGACAGGTTACACACACCCATAACATAGGAATTGGCGGAATTCCAAGAGAAACTTGTACGACGCTAGACTACAGAAAATCCGGTCGATATTGGAAAATTTTGAAACAAATATCTTGGCTCTGAGCACTATGGGACTTAACATCTATGGTCGTCAGTCCCCTAGAACTTAGAACTACTTAAACCTAACTAACCTAAGGACATCACACAACACCCAGCCATCACGAGGCAGAGAAAATCCCTGACCCCGCCGGGAATCGAACCCGGGAACCCGGGCGTGGGAAGCGAGAACGCAACCGCACGACCACGAGATGCGGGCGAAACAAATCTCTTGTCTCATGCACTTGTATGAGCAGTTCGCCATGGGCAATGAAAAATAGCTACATATGTTGAAAAGGCGGAAGTCTTCAGAAAAATGGCAGAGTATGTGAAAAAAAGTTTCCTGAGGAGGCAAGGTTCGATAAAGAACGCGAAAACTTGGTAGTCTAAAAGCTCCTCCTCCCAGTGCCGAAGTAAATAGCGAAGAGAGCGCAGAGGTAATGAGTCAGGCACAGAGAGAATCACACAGCAATGACAACATTGTTCACTTGAGGACCCAGGCTACAAAAATACTAACCAAATGAGGAAAAAGCAAAGGAAAAACGCTGGAGCTCGGAAAGCTCCGCTATTATACGTCCTTCCCGTAATAGTAAAATGTCGAAAATGGGGTTGGACTGCCACAAGACACAATACTACTGTCAATGAAAAATCGACAAATCCTCAGGCATTTTCTACCCGGAAGCAGGCGGGTCATAAGCAGTAAATTCTTTATCACCTGTGTATTTGCTCATAACGATATTCCTAGAGGAAAACATCTTACATAGCTTTATACTGCGGAAATAACTTAGAGGAAACATCATACTAAAAAGGAGACAAAACGCAATGGGATTTTTGTAATTTTTTTGTTAGTGGTTTTGGTACCCTAAGCTTGGTTAATTTCGCCAGGTAGCATAGCTTTGCTGTAGAATGTTCGCCAGCAAATGGGTGGTTTGGGATTGATTCTTGGCCCTGCAAAATTTAACTCTGCAGGCACTTTCATGAAACGTAAAATGAGTGACATGGAAAAAATCGATAACGTTTGAGACTAGTAAATCATTTAAATATAAAACTCATCAAATATATTATAATTAACACGTATTTAGTGGTCAAGTTCAAGAAAAAGTGTACGTCTCAAATTCTAATTATGTATCTTACACAAAAATCCAGTTTTGATTGCAAACATAAATTTTTATTTCCGGAGCATTTGCGACAGGTTATTAATATAGAGCGTTCGAATAAAAAAACATTACAAATTAATTTTTTTCATTTTTACGTGTTTTAATCTCCACGTTAATGGTCGTAGAATATGCAACTTTGTTTAAAACACCGGGTCACTCTCTTGAAACACAAGCATTCTACCACATTGCCACGCTGCCTGTCGAAAAGTCAACCCTACTTTAGAGTGCTAAAGCAGTCTGAAACTTCAGCTGATCAGTGTTTAAATATTAAATTCCACAGTTATAAATCGGCTTACACACTATAGGGTACCGTACCACACCGAGGATAGACCGCCGCACACATTAACAAATGGGCTGCTGAAATACGCACATTCTGTACAAGAAAACAATTACTCATAGAAAGTAAGGAGCCACACCCTGCAGGAATTTACTTTGAATACACTGCGGAATTACACCATTTCCTAGTTCACTTTTATCGAGACGTTACTGAAATGCAGCTGTTCAACAAAAAGGATAAAACAACGTATGCACAAAATTAAAGAACAATAACGCTAACCTCCGTGTGTTGCAGATTCCTATAACATATACTATTTCCTGCGACGCCACTATGAACTGCTCACATCCTGCAAATGGGATAACTTTCCGCCACAGTAATGAGTGCCCTAAGAATCTCATAGAGAACCAACCCGGCTTCTGGTTTAGACCCACCAAGTGGCATCAGATCAGATTCCCTATCACTACTCGAAATGATGATGCAAATCGACAGCAATGCTGAGATATCACGATTGATGCTAGCTGTCTTTATCATTTCCACATGTTCTCGGAAAGAACCAAAAATAGTCTCAGATTTACGATGACAGGCGTTGTCAGTGTGACAATCTGCAGTTGTCTGTAACCCGTTCCGTCGTTTCATCCTGGGGTACGCAACGAGATTGTATTCTTTTCACTCTCGTGAACTTAACACTGGAACTGCCTACTATTGGCAACACATTCTCAGCCTCGCTCTCCTCCTATTGGCTGCTCTGACACGAGCGAAGGAAAGGTGTGCCAGCTTAACGTGACCTGTAGCACGCGCAGGTCCACCAACGGCGCATACCTTTGTTGGATACGTCCTTCCCAGATAACTACGTTAACTTTGACATATGCCTCTATTGCAACATAATTTTTGAGAGCCAACGAAGTAGCTTAGCCTCAAAGAAATCTGTAGTGTTCAGTGCCACAATGTACTCAAGATTTTGTAGCAGTTGCATTCAAGTTTTAGTTTCCCTATTATACTATTCTTTTATAACGCGACAATGTAGCATACCGGTAAAATTGCAATAGTCTTTAGGCATTGTAGAATGGGATGTGTGAAATCTTATGGGACTTAACTGCTAAGGTCATCAGTCCCTAAGCTTACACACTATTTAGCCTAAATTATCCTAAGGACAAACACACACACACCCATGCCTGAGGGAGGACTCGAACCTCCGCCGGGACCAGCCGCACAGTCCATAACTGCAGCGCCCTAGACCCCTCGGCTAATCAGGCGCGGCTCTCATGACTCCAAGAGAGAGAGAGAGAGAGAGAGAGAGAGAGAGAGAGTGAGTGAGTTTAGTGTCTTGTTTTACGTTGTTGGTGACAACAGAGGAGAACGAGTGCAATCCGATGTTGTCCCACAGCCACAACTCTAATCTACCACCAAGATGCTGCGGGCTTATCGCTCTCAGGAGTGTCATGTGCCCTCAACCCACAAGCAACAGCGGACTGACTATCTGGCTACCTCCGGTTCGAGTGTCATTTACCAACGTAGGTCGTAGATCCAGTTTATATTTTTGTGCTTCAATAAGAAAAAGATCACGATCACGCCGACATTAGCAGTCAAGCACAGAGCACAAGTCTGATTGTGTAGCAGTGTGTGTGTGTATATGTGTGTGTGTGTGTGTGTGTGTGTGTGTGTGTGTGTGTGTGTGCGTGCGTGTGTGTGCGTGCGTGTGTGCGTGCGTGCGTGTACGTGTGTGCGCGCTCGGGGGGAAAGGATAATGGAGATACCTTTATTGAACTACCTCACCCCTCCCCCATTCACCGTAAGTGCCAGAGAGGCTGCAGAAAATCTTATTTGAGATTGACAGGCGGGTACTCTGAACCTCATTCCTCAAAGCGCATGAGTAATTTTACATTCGAGCCTTGTCGGTAAAACAAGACATGATGTAAACAGCAAAAATGTTTACATTAAAAAAAGCGGTTCCAGGTGCAATAGAGACCTGTGTAGTTCACTGCATAGCGTATCTATGAAATAATAATCACGAACACTACGAGGCCAAACCAAAAACGTTTTCACTGGGAACAGAAAAAAGACCGAGAAGAAAACCAAGTAATGTTGACCGTAAGCGGTGGAAACCGAAGTACAAAGAACAAAATTGAGGGAGGCTGTAGTCTAGGAGTAACAAATGACAAGCGGGCCTTTACGGAACGCGCGACAAAGTTGAAATTTAAAGTACTGCCGACTAAGATGATAATGCAGTTTCCGAAGTTCAGACTGAATTGTTCACGATCAGTTGTTCACTAGCGAGTATGCTATTGTTCTGTGATGGAAGACTAGTCTCCACACAATAGTATTCCTCCCCCCCCCCCCCCCCCCCCCCACCTTACATTGTTCTGGTTATTGTCCTCAATGCAACGTACGTCACATTTAGCAAAGGCAAGCATTTCGATTCGGATATTCAGAGAATAATGGAACCATTTTTCCGTGCAAATGGAATGCAACTTATTTTTAAGCCAGATGTTCTTCTAGAAAAATTCAGTAACTATTATTTTCCATACGCGGTGTAAATGTAGTTGGGATCATTGGCCCATAAGTGACAGACGACATCGGCAGAATGATCGCTTCTTGGAAAACTTCTCATTAGCACTGTTTGCGACAGCAGTGCTTAGTGCGCTGCTTTGAATACGTGACAGTTTTGGGAATAGGGTCACCCTGCGAGCACTTTGAGTCCTCCTACGGTGTACCACTGTTTTGACGCAGAGTGCGCTCTTCACTGATATTCGTGTTGTTCTCTGCTGACCTGGTAACCGTGTGCGTATATGAGACTACATCCTTTGTTATAAGAAAGCAAGCGAGAAGGGAACTGGTATCGTAAATTATTTGTTGTGAAGCATCTTGATTTTGAAGATCGCACGGAACATTTTAAAAATTATCAGTCATGTAACTAATCAGAACTTCAAAGCTCGATCCTCCGGGTGCGAATTATCCGACTTGCTTAATATCCGTGAGCAAGTCGCCAGTTTTTGGAAAAATAGAAGCAACATGTTCGTATAGAATTCAGTTATCTGGTCGTAAAGCCGTTGATAACGGAAACACCTGCAACTGGTTACATCGCGATGTCTGTGAACTGTGCTTTGAGCAGCTAACCGATGTAGTGAACAAAGTGTGTTCGCTAGAGAAAGAGTCCGTGAACGAGGCGACTGAGACGATGACATCTGTCGATCTGTTATTACACTAGGCAGTACAAAATTCGTTTGACTATACTGATGTTTTGACTCTCAAGAATATAAGAATAGTCAAAAGGAGAAACAAGGAATGAAAAACATAAACGTAAAGTGGACGAATTTTTCCTGAAAGTAAACTAAAAGTAACACTAAGTACAATATTAAACTGGTTAATCAGGCGATAGCTCAATAAATATATTAACACACTTACGGTTGTAGTGAGAATTTTAACACGATGATGGGTACATGAAATTACGAGTACACAAATCAGTAGGGTTACAGAACTGTACTTTGTCTCTGGGAATTCACTGTGGATAGAATCTCCCACGTGCTGCAACCTGAGTTCCTTAAAGTTATGACATGGAATCCAAGTTCTTCTGGACGTGTTCTTGGGAAATCTTCGTTCACACGGTATCGATATGAATAGCGTTCAGTTCTAATGATTTCTGGACGACCGTGACTAGCAAGTTGTCGACCTACGATACCCCGCACATGCTCGAGGGACATGTCCGAAGGACATACCCGAAACAGGCACACTTTGTGTTTGGAGTAATATGTTGTTCAGAAATGTGTCATCGGAATGAATGGTTTCATGCAACCCGCAACGAATTCATCTCCTGTGTCAGCATCATCTCAAATTAGCAGTTACTCCTGACCAACTCAATTAATTGTTGGCTCTATCATCCCGTACAGTTTGTACCACCTATGTTTCCAACTAGACCACGAAAGTTGTTCCCTCATGTCCTAACATCCTGCTCCTTCTTCTTGTCAGTGTTTTCCACATATTCCTTTCATCACTGCTTTTGCTGAGGGCCTCCTCATTTATTATCTTATCAGTCCATCTAATTTACAAAGTCCTTCCATTGAACCACATCTCAAACGCTTCGATTCTCTTCCGGTTTTCACGCAGTCCATAATTCGTTTCCATACAGTGCTGTACTAAAAACGCCCATTCTCAAAAATGTTTGCGCTTAGTGTATCCTATGTTTGGTATTAGTCGATTTCTTTTAACAGTCACCAAGGAAGCGTCTAACAAGTATGGAGCCATCTGTGAAGTTCAGATAGAAACAACACACAAACAGGTGCGTTGACGTGCCTATTGCTATCTGGGGCAGTTTTGGTTTACGAATAACAGCAATAGACGCAGTAGCATGCTTGTCACAAATCTGGATCACATCTAGTAGCACTAATTGACGTTCCTTAAATAAACCTGTGGTGTCGGTTGATCCCCTTTGGGGTGCTACAGTGCTGACAAAATCGACGAGCACAGCTGGCAGACGTTAGTAGAGGGACAAACGCGCGTATGCTTTTGGAGCTGTGAATTCTGCCTAGGGTGAAGGTGACAACACTGACACATTTGTTGGGTAGTTTGAATTAAGGGACTAAACAGAGAGGTCTTTAGTCCTTGGTCAAGATAACAATTCATCTGGAGCTAAAATAGTGGTGTCTGTCTTGGCACGCGGCTCCCCCCGTCGGAGGTTCGAGTCCTCGCTCGGGCACGGGTGTGTGTGTTGTCCTTAGCGTAAGTTAGTTTAAGTTAGATTAAGTAGCGTGTAAGCTTAGGGACCGATGACCTCAGCAGTTTGGTCCGATAAAAAATAAATTAAATTTTCGAGGCACACGTGATAACATGACACAGTTGCACGGAGTAATGAGCACTCGCCGATGAGCCGGGCGATACCACAGAGATACCTGTCGGTATCGTACCGCTAGTGTCCCAATGTGACCAGATGTCGCTTCAACTACTTTGTTTGTGCTTCATCAGTGCGGGATGTTTCTGAGTCGTGTTTTGTATCGAATCTCATCGTATTCGAGACGATTTACAGTCGAAAAAAACAAAGGGAAAGGGGTAGTACTGCAGAATACCGGGCACGTCGGGATATGGGGAAATGAGGCAGCAAGCAAACTACCAAAGGAAGCGTGTGGAGGAGGCAATGCGACGTGGTGCGCCGCCATCTCTAATGCCTCATTGTCAAACAGGAGGATCACGTAGCAGTGGAAGGAATGACGCTCACGAAGTTAGGACTGATCTGACGGGGTTAAAGGGACCAAACTGCGAGGTCATCAATCCATCCTATATGCATGAAGTCGGTAAGAGAACTCAAGTAGAGGGCACAGAAGACAAATACAGATGAACCCGTTTGTAGCCGAGAATAAATAAAAGGAAGGGATAGAAACACGTAGAAATGAGAGAGGGCTAAAAGTGTGAAGGTGGGTGAGTTGCTCCGCTCCGAAAACACCTGGAGGCCCCCAGGTCATGTTATGCGATGGGACACACACTCCTCAAGAAAAACTAGCAACACAGACAAGTTGGTGAAATCTCAGGAAAGAGATCAACGGCGACGAGACAGTAAGCCAACGGCAGATGTAAGAATTAAAAAGGTGGGAACGGCAGGAACCAGGCCGAACCATCGACTAAGGGCAGCCATGAGCCACCTGGGTTACGAATAAGATACTATACATTGGCGTACAATTTCCTACTCTGGCGGCGCGATCCACCAATATATGAAGCTTGTGGAATATCATTTTCGGTTCACAATTATGTAACTACATGTGTTTATATGTCTGTTAACCGTGTTGCAGCTTGACTGGAGAACCGCCCACATCCTAGGTGACAAAGGCAGCAATATAAGAAGAATTTTACAATGTTTTCGTGAATCGTCGTGTCACTTATCTATTGGGGAGAGGATGTCACTTAGCTCTGAGTGGATGGTTAACCCCTGTTTATGATTAAGAGCCAGTCATCCACATAACAGGTAGTTATAGCGTTTTTATTTACCTGATTTTCGTTCCATTATGTAGAATCTCAAGTTAGGATCGGCAGAGTTTTCTTGACTTACACTGACGAAAAAAAAAAAAAAAGAAAAGAAAAACGCATCACGAAAAATTAATTAATGTCGGGTAGCGAAATTTCGGGAATACATGTGTCTAGTTAACATATTTAAGTGATTAACGTTGCAAGATTACAGGTTAACGTAAGCCCGTTTTACAACAGCGCTATGCGGGCGAACTTTAACCTGTTGGGAAACATCC
This sequence comes from Schistocerca americana, assembly GCF_021461395.2. Classification (NCBI taxonomy): domain Eukaryota; kingdom Metazoa; phylum Arthropoda; class Insecta; order Orthoptera; family Acrididae; genus Schistocerca; species Schistocerca americana. Next base: position 432,122,002 of record NC_060120.1, on the reverse strand, counting down.
CCTGGAATGCTGTTCAAGAATGGCAGTACAACAGGTCGAATCACCAGAATGATGTAAAAGTTTGCAGTCAGGATGCATGGGATAAACACGACAGTGCTCCTGCTGTCATACGAAATTATACCCCAGACAACTCTAGGTGTAGGTCCAGTGTTGTTAGAAAGCGGACACGTTGCTTTCTGGACATCAACTGGCCTCCTAACCAACACACAGCCATTACTGCCACCAAGGCAAAACCAGCTTTCAAGAGGAAACACAACAGACCTCCACCTTAACCTTCAATGAGCTCTCGCTTGACACCACTGAAGTCGCAAATGGCGGTGGTTTTGGGTCAGTGGAGTGCAGGCTCCAGGGCACTGGCACGGAGGTGTCCTTGAAGTAACTGATTTGTAACAGTTCGCTGTGTCACTGTGGTGCCAACTGCTACTCAGATTTCTGGTACGATGCGCCACAGCCGAACACGATGGTCTTTCCTCTCGGTAATGCCACGCGGCGTCCGGAGCCTGGTCTTCTTGCGACCGTACATTCACGAGATCATCGATCCAGCAATCACGTACAGTGGCTACACGCCGGTCAAGTCTTTCTGCAGTGTTGCAATGCAAAAGAATAAGAAGAATTTAAAAAGTGGGAACTGCAGGAACCAGGCCGAACCATCGAACAAGGGCAGCCATGAGCCATTTTACACGACCTCGTTCAAACTCGGTGAAGTATTGATAAGGGCGACTTTGTCCCCTTAGCGGCATTCTTGATTAACATCAGCTCACCAGGCCCAATCTCAAATTTGAGTAGACATCATCTTTCAAATGTATAAACACGGCTACCAACTTTCTTTTATGTCGCTCAGCTCCTTGATGTTGCGATTTCTTTCTCCGTCAGTGTGTAAAGTCTCCAGTACGAAAGGAAACATTAATTAACCACCCTCCGTGGAATCAATGAGCTGAATATTATAAACGTCATAGTTCATTGTGTGATTTTTTCCCACAAGAACTGGTGGATTTTAATTAATGACAACATAACTGACCAATTAATTTTGTCAGCGACGAACCACACATTTATGCTGACATAGCTCGACATATTGAAGAAAACTGCTTATATTTGTTCCTGGCTCGACATTTTGAAGAAAACTGCTTATATTTGTTCCTGAGGAATCGTCGCAGAATGCCGCTAGTGGAAACAGACGTCGTCAAAATCAAAGGATGTGTATGTAGGTATCCAGTAAGAACGCTCTCGACAATGCTGTTGGGCACCATAAATCCAATGACGTCGTTGTCGTCATTCTTTGGTACATTTCTACATTTATTTCTATGTAGTTCTTCGTCTGTGTTTTTCCTAAGTTCTCTTACTTTTACTTTTAAGGGCTTCTCCACTCTTCAACAGTTGCCCTGTATCACCTTTCATCAGCTCTCACGATCATGGCAATCTTCCTCTTTCAGATTTCTCTTCCTCATCATTGTAATTACTCCCATTCTCCATGTTAACCTCGGCCGTCCACGCTTCCGCCTTCCCGGTGGCGATCAGTCCAGTATTACTTTCGACCATCGTCCTTACTCAATTCGCCGTACATGGCCATATCACTGAAGAGTTCTATTCTCAGTTCTTTGCACAACTAGCTGCCCTCCACCCATCTCCACTGTCTGTACTCTGCTAATCTGCCGCTCCTCCAAAGTCCATCCTTCAGCACCATACATTGCTGTATTTTCAACTATTCCTTGCAGAAGCCTCTTCTTTGTTTCTTTTCGTATTTCCTGGCTCACATAACTCTGTATAGAATTTTAATTGCACCTCTTGCCTTCTGGATCCCACGTCCTGATGTGTTTCACAGATTCCCTGTGAATCGATAATTGATCCTAAGTATTTAAACAGTTTTACAGCATTGATACTTCCTTGGGGTAGTACTATATCCCTTCTATCTCTTCCCACTACTAGATGTTCTGATTTGCTCATACTTATTCTAAGCCCTTATCTTTCATGCCTCTGCCGATCTCCTATATCCAAGCGAATGCTCCATTCCAGAATGAAATTCTCACTCTGCAGAGGAGTGGATGCTGATACAAAACTGCCTGGCAGATTAAAACTGTGTGCCGGATCGAGACTCGAACTCGGGACCTTTGCCTTTCGCGGGCAATTGCTCCACCATCTGAGCTACCCAAGCACGACTCACGACCTGTCCCCACAGCTGCAATTCTGCCAGTACCTCCATTTCTCTTTCCCATTCCTCTTCCTTATACTTTTTGTTAATTTCTTAGCTCTATTTTTATATACCTTGTACCCATTCCTATACTCTTGCCAAATTTCCTAATTTTTCCATTTGCTACTGCGTCAGATTATTTCCATCTTCGTCCATATTTCCTTAGGAGTCCTATTTCAAAGCAGATACCTTTCCTGCCAGCACTGCTAGGGCAGCAGGAACGTAGTGCTTCTGGAGAGCGGCATCTGTAGCATTCCCGTTGTTACGATAAAGATTTCGGGGTCTGGTTGACCTACATCCGAGAGCTGATTAGAGTGCTGTAGACGCAGGCCTAATAGCTGTGGTGGCCGCTATCGGGCGGACGGCTGGTTGGTTGGCGCGCACGCAGCCTCTGCTTCTCGGACCACTCGCGCGCAGGCGCACTGCCATTACTAGTCTAACGACGGCGCAGATGGGCCTAGTTGGCGGGTCCTTTACAGCTGTAATAGCCACTTTGCTACGCTGCAAGCTGCTGCTGCTGCTTCTGCCGACTGCTTAGCTGCGGATCGTTTTACCAGTGTGCGTTTCATGTTATAAAAACAGGTAAACTACTCGTTTATCTACGATTACATAGTACTCCGCAGGCCACCGTATGGAGGGTGGCGGAGGGTACCCTGCACCGCTACTACGTAGTGTCAGTTTCTTTTCTGTTCCACTCTCAAACAAAACGAGGGAAATAATGAGTGTCAATATGCCCCCCTTACCAGCTCTAATATCTCTTATCTTCATGGTATTGTATTGTATTTTATGTTAACCGGGGAGCTAGAAACGACGGAGAGGCTCCGTCCCCGCCGCAGCCGCAGTGGTCCACAGCCCCACGACGACCACCGCAGTCGACTTCACCCCTCCGCCGCCGCCGCCCCACACCGAGCCCAGGGTTATTGTGCCGTTCGGCCCCCGGTGCAACCCCCAGGAAACGTCTCACACCAGACGAGTGCACCCCCTAGGTTTGCGTGGTAGAGTAATGGTGGAGTACGCGTACGTGGAGAACTTGTTTGCGCAGCAGTCGCCGACGTAGTGTAGCTGAGGCGGAATAAGGGGAACCAGCCCGCATTCGCCGAAGCAGATGGAAAACCGCCTAAAAACCATCCACAGACTGGCCGGCTCACCGGACCTCGACCCAAGTCGGCGGATTCGTGCCGGGGACCAGGTGCTCCTTCCCATTCCGGAAAGCCGTGCAATAGACCGATCGGCTAAGCGGGCGGGCTATCTTCATGGTACTTGAATGAGATTTTCACTTTGCAGCGGAGTGTGGGCTGATATTTTACTATTTATGTGTAGAAATCAAGTTCTTAAGCGGGGTATTTGGAAGTTATAATCTCTGAAATAGTGAAGGCATCGCGGATGAAATACAGGGAGCGCGATGTTATCAACATCTTGTACCGAAATCACACTTCAGTCAGAAGAGCTGAAGAACGTGAATGGGAGATAGTAGTTGAGGGGGAGGCTGAGACAGGTTTGCCATTTGCATAGCAAAATAACTGACGTTGGTAGAAACACAGAGGATATAAGAAGCAGGAAAAGCGTTCCTGATAAAGAGAAATTTGTTAATATCAAATACGACCAGACATGAAATATTTAAGTGTTAGGACATCTAATCTAGAGACATTTGTCTCGATTGCAGCCCTGTGCGGAAGTGAAACGTGGACGATAAGCAGTACAGACACGAAGAGAACGGAAGTTTTTGAAATTGCGGCCCTCAGTAGAATGCCGAACATTGGATGAATAAATAGCATAACTAATGAGAGGTAATGAATAGAATTGGGAGAACAAAATTTTAGGCACATCTTGACTAAAACAAGGGCTCGGTTGACAGAAAACATTCTGGGGTAGCAGGAAATGGTCAATTTGGTGATGGATGGACGTTTTTGGGATGAATATTATAGAGCGAGATCAATGCTTGACGCAGTAAGAAGGTTCAAGCGGATGTACGTCGCAGCACTTATGCAAGAGATGACGAGGCTCTCACAAGATAGACTAACGTGCAGAGCTGTATTAAAACGGATTTCGGGTGGAAGACCAGAACAATAAAGAACCTGAGAAACATGTTTTAACGCTTGGGTGCATAAGCGGCTGGACTCGCGAAAACAAACGCAAAAGGTGGATATCAAAAGGTGTTAGTAGCGCAGAACGAATAAGAAAGTATTTATTATGATACTATGACCCTTATTTTAGTATAATATGAAATACAATATTATAAATTACGAGACAATTTTCCTGAGGCTGTATAACTATCTCACTTTAACTGACCCTCTCCGTAAGAGTTGCCTATTTTTTAATGCTCTTATAAGTAGTTTCACATAATTCTATGGGCATATTGTTCATGCATTTGCAAGGTGTTTAATTCATTTTCTGCATAATCGATGCGGGTACATGTAGCATCTTCTTTTTGGTGATCTTCCAGTTACCGCAATTTTCGCCTATTGGCGAGCCGTGCCATGACTTGCTGACCTTTGGCTTGGTTCAAATGGCTCTGAGCACTATGGGACTTAACTTCTGAGGTCATCAGTCCCCTAGAACTTAGAACTACTTAAACCTAACTAACCTAAGGACATCACACACATCCATGCCCGAGGCAGGATTCGAGCCTGCGACCGTAGCGGTCGCGCGGTCCCAGACTGTAGCGCCTAGAACCGCTCCGCCACTTCGGCCGGCTGCTGACCTTTCTTTTGGTTCTCCACTCCTCATGAGAAAAATTCTCCTTTTGTAAGATCTGCCTCCCATGTAGGTGGGAAGCGGTTGACAAAATAACCGTTAGACATTTATTGCTACTATGTGTAATACTTTTGTCCATACGACAAAATACCATTTTCTTGGCTGCCCTTTTCAGGTATACCTAAGCGTCTTCTGGACAAGAGAAACCTTACCGTGATCTACATTGATTATAGAACAAAACTTTCTCTCATCTGTTTTTAAGTCCTTACTTACAGTGTTCTGTTGTCTAATTCTTCACTGCTTGTTTCACTTGGGTCGGAAGGTCATAGTCCTGGGGTCCATTAGTGTCTTGATCAAAGAGAGCTTCATCTTCACGCCAATCAGTAATAGTCGACTGAAAATTTCCATCATTTTTGCTAACTTCAGATGTTCTTTTGTCTCTTACTGGTAGTATGATATGACTTAGTCTTACTTAATTATTGCCAGCCGAGGTGGCCGAGCGGTTCTAGGCGCTACAGTCTGAAATCGCGCGACCGCTACGGTCGCAGGTTCGAACCCTGCCTCGGGCATGGATGTGTGTGATGTCCTTAGGTTAGTTAGGTTTAAGTAGTTCTAAGTTCTATGGGACTGATGACCTTAGAAGTTTAGTCTCATAGTGCTCAGAGCCATTTGAACCATTTGAACTCAATTATTGTGTTTATGAAACTAAACTTATACACATCTCAAATATTTTGACATTCAGAAAATACACTTACCTTCATAAGCGTGCTCCACTGCAGGGTTACAGCATTTCTGACCTCTCAACAAAGAATATAACTGTGCAGAACTGATAACTGTCATCAGTAAGTTACTACATTCATACGCCACTCAGACTAGTCATAAATAACCTATTGGGAAGACAGCTAGTTTTTAAGTGGTCTTCTACACACATACGATTACAAAGTAGATAAAATAAAATAACTAATCTGACTTGCAATCAGTAATGTTCTTTCCAGAGAAACATTTCCAAAGATTACATAGGATCTCAATTAAAATAAACAAATTAAAAGACGAATCATAGAGAAAATGAAAAGTTACCGGGTCTACAAAGACACCTGTTATGCATCTATGGATTAATTTCTCATAGTACGGAGAGATCCACAAACTTCATCAAACCGTACTCTTTAATGGCCTCGTAGCCGTTGCCATCGGAAACTCCAAATAGAGAAAATGTGAAGCGTTGTTCTTGTAGATGGTGCCAATTGTATCAAAACTATCTGAGTACGATGCTTACCTATTGCCAGTTGTTTCCGCATTCCATTGCCAACCGCGACGTCCGATTAGACGAAATGCGTTACTCTTTTTTCAGGTCTATGTTTTTGGCAGGCGGGGTCAGGGATTTTCTCTGCCTCGTGATGGCTGGGTGTTGTGTGCTGTCCTTAGGTTAGTTAGGTTTAAGTAGTTCTAAGTTCTAGGGGACTTATGACCACAGCAGTTGAGTCCCATAGTGCTCAGAGCCATTTGAACCATTTTTTTTTTTGGCAAGGAAATAAAGGTAGAGGTGAACTGGGCTAATTGGAGCCAGCTGATGTATTGGAGAGAGCACCTATCTGACAACACAGAGAATGAAACATTCGGCGCGTCATCCGACTGACTACGGGAACACGGCAAGTGTGATAACCAGAGTCCCCAGAAACTTTACTCAGTGGAAGAAGGATCACAATAAGCGAATCGTGCCGCGGCTTATCCCTAGACACTTAGCCGTTTCTGTAAAAACGACGCTCAAAGTTTTACAGACATCTTCCAGGTATTTTATGTCCCTTTTACCGCGCGATAGCCGCAGACGAAATGGTGGCACTGTGGTTAAGCGTCGCAGCTTATCAACTTCGTCCCCAGTGTTCGAAACACGAATATTACTTTTTTGTCTTTCGTTTGTATATCCTTATTTGTAGAAAATTGCTACACGAATGATTTCCAGTGTATATCGATATAACATTGTACTTATTCGTCTACTAACTGTATGTCAGATGAATGAATTTAAAAAAAGAAAAGAAAAAAAAAAGAAACGAGAAAATGTTTTCAGAGAAATTCCTACATGAAACTTGATTCACAATCAGTTGCAAGCGGTAGTTTTCGGAGAAGTGATATGTTATGTACGGTTGGTCGCGAAATTATTGCCAACGCATGAAATCTTCACCAATGTTAACGACGTTTCTTTCCAGAGTGACATTCATATGAAGAAATGTCACTGTGGCAAACCTGCCTTGGAACGATACTCTTCGTGTTTGGAATATGTGTTTCGAATGTTTCTACAATCGGTGTCAGCCACGGGAATGTCCCAAATGTTCCTGAAGAATAAACCTATGTATAAAGTACGAGAATTAATATAAGAACTGATATGAAAATGAAATATCATAATATTAGTATTTACAAAGTTTGTATCTCTTCAACGTAACATAACACATACATATATTATATACTTAACATGTGTCATTTATTGTGAAATCTAGTTCTAATTTTGCAATCAATATAACGACCTTTTATCGCCTAATGCGATAAGAAACATTTGTGCAGTAACCTACTTACATACACTATGTGATAAAATGTATCCGGACCCCCCCCCCCCAAAAAAAACATAAGTTTTCATGTTTGGTGCATTGTGCTGCCACCTACTGCCAGGGGAAAAGAAGACTATGAGATATCAGTGATCTCAGTAGTCATTAGACATCGTGAGAGAGCAGAATGGGGTGCTCCGTGGAACTCACAGACTTCAAACGTGGTCAGGTGATTGGGTGTCACTTGTATCATACGTCTGTACGCGATATTTCTACAATCCTAACATCCCTAGGTCCACTGTTTCCTATGTGATAGTGAAGTGGAACCGTGAAGGGACACTACAGCACAAAATCGTACAGGCCGAAGTCGGCTGTTGACCAACAGAGACTGACGACAGTTGAAAAGGGTCGTAATGTGTAACAGGCAAACATCTACCCAGACTATCACACAGGAATTCCAAACTGCATCAGGATCCACTGCAAGTACTAGGACAGTTAGGCGGGAGGTGAGAAAACTTGGATTTCATGGTCGAGCGGTTGCTCATAAGCCACACATCACTCTGGTGAATGGTCCGCAGCTCGTGGTCGTGCGGTAGCGTTCTCGCTTCCCACGCCCCGGTTACCGGGTTCGATTCCCGGCGGGGTCAGGGATTTTCTCTGCCTCGTGATGACTGGGTGTTGTGTGATGTCCTTAGGTTAGTTAGGTTTAAGTAGTTCTAAGTTCTAGGGGACTGATGACCGTAGATGTTAAGTCCCATAGTGCTCAGAGCCATTTTTGAACTCTGGCAAACGCCAAACGACGCCTCGCTTGGTGTAAGGAACGTAAACATTGGACGATTGGACAGTGGAAAAACGTTGTGTGGAGTGACGAATCACGGTACACAATGTGGCGATCCGATGGCAGGGTGTGGATATGGCAAATGCCCGATGAACGCCATCTGCCAGCGTGTGTAGTTCCAACAGTAAAATTCGGAGGCGGTAGTTTTATGATGTGGTCTTGTTTTTCATGGAAGGAGCTTGCACAGCTTGTAGTTTTGCGTGGCACTATCACAGCACAGGCCTACATTGATGTTTTCAGCAGATTCTTGCTTCCCACTGTTGAAGAGCAATTCGGGGATGGCGATTGCATCTTCCAACACGATCGAGCAACTGTTCGTAATGCACGGCCTGTGGTGGATTGGTTACACGACAATAACATCCCTGTCGTGGGCTGGGCTGCACAGAGTCCTGACCTGAATCCTGTAAGAACACCTTTGGGATGTTTTGGAACGCCGACTTCATGCCAGGTCTCACGACCGACATCCATACCTTTCCTCAGCGCAGCATTCCTTGAAGAATGGGCTGCCATTCGCCAAGAACCGTACCAGCACCTGATAGAACGTATGCCTGCGAGAGTGGAAGTGTCATCAAGGCTAAGAATGGGTCAACACTGAATTCCAGCATTACCGATGGAGGGCGCCACGAACTTTTAAGTCATTTTCAGCCAGATGTCCGGATACTTTTCATCACATAGTGCAGGTAGATAAATGAAAACAATAAAAATAAAATAAATAAGAATAACAATCAGGTTTCGAACACAGAACCACTATTTCGTCTGAGGATATCACGCGGTAAAAGGCACATGAAGTACCTCAAAAATGTCTCTAAAACTTTGATCTTCGTTTCTCCAGAAACAGTCGAGTATCCAAGGATAAACCAAGACATGTGTTTGCATACTTTGACTCCTCTTCCACCTTACGAAGTTCCTGGGAAATCGGGTATGACACTTGCCGTGTTCTCCTCGAGAGTTTTGTATTGGCCGCCGGCATGGCAGTCGATCGCAGGTGAGAAAGACGCCCAGCATCGCTGCAATTTATCACGGCCGTACTGCGAGAGTGTGACAGATAGGACATCCATCTCCGAGGAGGTGCAAGCACTCGGCTTCTCACGTGCAGTTGTGTTAAGTGAGTAGATTAGGAGACAACGCCGTCGTTAATTAACTGTTACGAGCAACGACATTGTCAGCTACTGCGCATTGTAACCGTGGACAGATTGGCAACCTTGCAGCAAATCTCGCTCCAATCCAAGCTGGACAACAAGCCAACTACCCAATGCAGAACCATTTCACGCTATGGGGTGCAGAACCACCCGCCCCATAAGTATTCCACTTCTTACTGAAATTCACACAGCACAGAGTTTATACTCCGATTACAATTACTTTGATAGACGGGAGTGGTGGGGAGCAGAGCTGCCGGCCCGTACACAACAAGCCACGTGCTCATGCGATCGATAGTTGCGCGCGCACCCAAAAAGGAAAATGGCGTTTACTTACCGACTGTTGGGAGGCTAGTGGTGGGGGTCTCTGTTGGTGTAAGGACGGCTATTCCAGCGATACCGTAATCAGGTATCACTCAGCGGTGTACACTATTTCAAAAAGTGTGTGAATTTCTAAGGGACCAAACTGTTGAGGCCATCGGTCCCTAGACTTACACGCTACTTAAACCAACTTACGCTAAGGACAACACACACACACACTCATGTCCGAGGGAGGACTCGAATCTCCGGTGAGAGGGACCGCGCAATTCGTGACATGGCGCCACTACCCGCGCGACCGTACACTATTTCCATCTCGCAGGTAAAGCCAACTATTCGTGAAACTGCAGCTTGATCTCTGTGGCCATTATAGTCTGCATCCAGCTGACTCTTAAACAAAATGTTACTTTTCCCCCTTTTCCAAAATTACCGTAATCCACCAGCGTATTTGCTCTGAGAGTTTAGACTCTGTTACGTAGGTCATGTACTATATCGTCACAAATATGCAACATTAAATTCCTGTCAATGACATTTACCCGCTTCCCGAAGAATTAATGTCTAGGAAATCCGAAATTTTGATATTACTCTGAAGTAAAATGTATTTTTTTATATTAACAAGAGCTGCAGAACGATGCACAGGTTCCAATTCTATATTCTTTCAGCCGAGACATCTCCATGGCATTTTTACATTCAACAGCTAAAATTTTCCGTTTTTTACATTAGTGCATCTAGAAATATAATAATAAAGCATTCGGTTTGTTGGCACAAGGGTTAATACTAACTAAAATCAGAGCCATTGTTTTTATGACACCGTTACTACGAGTACGTAGTTTTCGTAGAGACCCATAACAAAATAACTTATACTTCCACCGAGCAAGGTGACACAGTGGTTAGCACACTGGACTCGCATTCGGCGCGACGATTTTTCAAACAAGCGAACGGTCATCCAGATTTACGTTTTCCATGATTTCCATAAACTGCTGCCGCGCGGGATTAGCCGAGCGATTAAAGGCGCTGCAGTCATGGGCTGTGCGGCTGGTCCCGGCGGAGGTTCGAGTCCTCCCTCGGGCATGGGTGTGTGTGTGTGTGTTTGTCCTTAGGATAATTTAGGTTAAGTAGTGTGTAAGCTTAGGGACTGATGACCTCAGTGAAGCCCCATAAGATTTCACACACATTTGAACATAAATTGCCCCAGGTAAATGCCAGGATGGTTCCTTTGAAAGAGCGGCCGATTTCCTTCCCCATCCTTGACACCGAGTTAGTGCTCCGTACCTAATGACTTCGATGTTGACGAGACGTTAAACCCAATCTTCCTTCCTTCGTTAAACTTTGACTGTGGTGCATAGTGATGTCCTGCGAATATGCAAATAATATTTACTCGACACTGTAATGAGGCAGTGCTTTCCTTCCACCCTTAAAAACAACTTCGGTATGCTGACTGCATTTCATGTGTAGTAACATACACTGAGGTGGCAAAAGTCATGGGATATCTCCTAATACCGTGTTGGACCTTCTTTTGCCCGGCGTAGTCCAGCAACTTTACGTGGCATGCCGGCCATGGTGGCCGAGCAGTTCTAGGCGCTACAGTCTGGAGCCACGCGACCGCTACGGTCTCAGGTTCGAATCCTGCCTCGGGCATGGATGTGTGTGATGTCCTTACGTTAGTTACGTGGCATGAACCCAACACGTGAGTGGAAGTTTGCTGCAGAAATACTGAACCATGCTGCCTCTATAGTTATCCATAATTGTAAAAGTGTTGCCGGTGTAGGATTTTGTGTACGAACTGACGCCTCGGTTATGTCCCATAAATGTTCAATGAGATTCGTGTCGAAAGATCTGGCTGTCCAGAATGTTCTTCAAACCAGTCGTGAACAGTTGTGGCCCAGTAACATGGCACATTGTCATTAATGAAAATTCCGTCGTTCTATGGAAACATGGAGTCCATGAACGTCTGAAAATGGTGTACAAGTAACTGAACATATCCATTTCCAGTAAGTGAGCGGCTCAGTTGGACAAGAGGACAGTCCATTCCACGTAAACACAGCCCACATCTTTATGGAGTCACTACCACCTCGCACGTGCCTTGTCGACAACTTAGGCCCACGGCTTCGTGGGATCTGCGGCACACTCTAACCCTACCATCATCTCTTACCAGCTGAAATGGAGACTCGTCTGACCAGATCACGGTTCTGGAGTCGTCTAGGATCCAACCGATATGGCCACGAGCCCAGGATAGGCGCTGCAGGCGAAGTGCTGTTAGCAAAGGCACTCGCGTTGGTTGTCTGCTACCATAGCCCGTTAAGGCCAAATTTAGCCGCACTGTCCTCAAGCACACGTTCGTCGTACGTCTCACATTGATTTCTTAGATTATTTCATGAAGCGTTGCTTGTCGCACTGACAACTCTACGCAAAAAAGCCGCTACTCTCGATCGTTGAGTGAAGGCAGCCAGCCACTGCGCTGTCTATGATGAGAGGTAATGCGGGAAATTTGGTATTCTCGACACGCTCTTGTCACTGTGGATCTCGGAATGTTGAGTTCCCTAGCGATTTCCGAAACAGAATGTCCCATGCGTCTAGCTCCAACTGACGCTCCGTGTTGAAAGACTTAATTCCTGTCGTGCGGCCTTAATAACGTCGGAAACGCTTTCACATGAATCACCCGAGTATAAACGACAGCTCCGCCAATGCACTGTTCGTTTATATCTTGTGTATTCGATACTACCGCCATCTGTATATGCGCATATCGCTATCCCGTAACTTTTGTGATGTCGGTGTAAAATATCAAGCGACCTCGTTTTTCACTGCAAGCTTTCCGAATTAACTGCCTTAGGATTCTTTATTTAAAAACAACATAATAATTATGAGCGCTAATGGCAAGTTACGATGTGAAGCTGTAGAATGGGAAAGTTTTTAACCAGTTTGCTTATGATTGCTTGACAAAGATTGTGAATCTGACGTTCTTTTCAGTATTTCTGTGCAGTTTACCGAAGTACTAACTTGAGCAATAGATACAATTTTGCTTAGTTTATATATACACTACTGGCCATTAAAATTGCTACACCACGAAGATGACGTGCTACAGACGCGAAATTTAACCGACAGGAAGAAGATGCTGTGATATGCAAATGATGAGCTTTTCAGAGCTGTGGCGACACCTACAACGTGCTGACATGAGGAAAGTTTCCAACCGATTTCTCATACACAAACAGCAGTTGACTGGCGTTGTCTGGTGAAACGTTGTTGTGATGCCTCGTGTGAGGAGGAGAAATGCGTACCATCACGTTTCCGACTTTGATAAAGGTCGGATTGTAGCCTATCGCGATTGCGGTTTATCGTATCGCGACATTGCTGTTCGCGTTGGTCGAGATCCAATGACTGTTAGCAGAACATGGAATCGGTGGGTTCAGGAGGGTAATACGGAACCCCGTGCTGGATCCCAACGGCCTCGTATCACTAGAAGTCGAGATGACAGGCATATTATCCGCATGGCTGTAACGGATCGTGCAGCCACGTCTCGATCCCTGAGTCAACAGATGGGGACTTTTGCAAGACAACAGACATCTGCACGAACAGTTCGACGACGTTTGCAGCAGCACGGACTATCAGCTCGGAGACCATAGCCGCCGTTACCCTTGACGCTGCATCACAGACAGGAGCGCCTGCGATGGTGTATTCAACGACGAACCTGGGTGTACGAATGGCAAAACGTCATTTTTTCGGATGAATCCAGATTTTGTTTACAGCATCATGATGGTCGGATCCGTGTTTGGCGACATCGCGGTGAACGCACATTGGAAGCGTGCATTCGTCATCGTAATACTGGCGTATCACCCGGCGTGATAGTATGGGGTGCCATTGGTTACACGTCTCGGTTACCTCTTGTTCGCATTGACGGCACTTTGAACAGTGGACGTTACATTTCAGATGTGTTATGACCCGTGGCTCTACCCTCCATTCGATCCCTGCGAAATCCTACATTTCAGCAGGACAATGCACCGCCGCATGTTGCAGGTGCTGTACGGGCCTTTCTGGATACAGAAAATGTTCGACTACTGCCCTGGCCAGCACATTCTCCAGATCTCTCACCAATTGAAAACGTCTGGTTAATGGTGGCCGAGCAACTGGCTCGTCACAATACGCCAGTCACTACTCTTGATGAACTGTGGTATCGTGTTGAAGCTGCATGGGCAGCAGTACCTGTACACGCCATCCAAGCTCTGTTTGACTCAATGCCCAGGCGTATCAAGGCCGTTATTACGGCCAGAGGTGGTTGTTCTAGGTACTGATTTCTCAGGATCTATGCACCCAAATTGGGTGAAAATGTAATCTCATGCCAGTTCTAGTATAATATATTTGTCCAATGAATATCCGTTTATTATCTGCATTTCTTCTTCGTGTGGTAACCTCATTTCTCACTGTTTTAGGATTCTTTATTTAAAAGCAACATAATAATTATGAGCGCTAATGGCAAGTTACGATGTGAAGCTGTAGAATGGGAAAGTTTTTAACCTGTTTGTTTATGATTGCTTGACAAAGGTTGTGAATCTGACGTTCTTTCCAGTACTTTAGTGCACATTACCAAAGCACTAACTTGAGCAATCGATACAATTTTACTTAGTTTATATATATATATATATATATATATTATAGTGGTGCAACATAAGATGCAAAACCCTCGCATGTCGCGCCACCTGGCAAGGCTCTGCTGCTTGTGCCCCAGAACAGGCAACACAGGGAGCAATGGGGCCCGAGAAGCAGCTGCTATTGGTTGACGTCCGGCACTGCCACTCGCCTCAGTGAAATGTCAATCGCATAGTAATTTTAATCGGAGAACTAGAATGGGCGTAGGGATACCGCCACTGCATTCTCGATGCACGGAACAAAGACGCCTTGGCTGAAACGTCGCTGTACACGTCGTTAAAGGCCAGTGCGAGACGTACGAAACTATTAGACTGGTGTATAAGTTGGTTGCGTTTTTCTATAAGTTTAATAAACGCAACAGTTGCACATAACGGAGACGTGTTTATTCAGCTTCACTATTTACAACATTCTACCAACCCTGGGGTAACTTTACGATTCCGCTACTAGAGAATTCACGTGGTTTATAAACGAAGAACTCATCGAACCATGTTCGGAGCGGATTTTCACCCAATCTGGAGGGCGCAAGATGAGATTAATAAGGTGGAATGCATTCCCAACTCAACACCTGTATAGTGATTTTGGCAGTCTAGCAGAATGTAGGCGGCCGTTATAGTGGAGTAGGACCACTTCACGCAGTCTTCCTGGTTGTTGTTCTCGGACTGCGTCTGCAAGACGTCTCAGTTGTTCACAAAAAATGTAAGCAGCAGTGGTTACACATCGGGGAAGCAATTCGTATTACACCACACCGTTGCTGTTCCACTAGATACACACAATTATTTTTTGTGGATGCGCTCGGGTCTTTGTTCGGGGAGTTGCTGCTTTGTTTGGGCTCAACCATTCCATTCCTTTCCTTTCCTTGTGTTAGCATGAAGACACCATTTCTCCTCACCAGAAACGATACGGGATAGGAATGGCTCGCGTTGTTCCGAGCCAATTTATGACAAGCAAACAGAGAACAACGTATGGACACTTGCTAATTTTTGTGATTTTCGCTTATGACATGCGGTACCCAACCCCAATTTTTTTAGTCTTCCCCACTGCATATAAACGTCAGATGATGGTGGAATGATCACAGTGCATCACAGTTGCCAGTTCTCGAATATACTGACGTGGATCATTGCGTTTAAATAATGTTCATCAAAACCCGAACGTCAAAACGATCTTCGTTAAAACGAGAAAGCCATTTTCTTGCCGTGCTCCGTCCAGTGGCATTATCCCCATCAGATTTCTCCACTCGGCAATTCATTTCCTAGAGTCTGCAGCTCCCCTCAGTCTCTTCAAATGACAATATGCAAGCTCAAATAGCAACAGTGAACTACAAATAAAAAATGACATTCGATAAATAAATCCATAGCAACGGGAATACCAATATGCAAAACAGAAACGCTACGAAGTAATCCACCAACCTATTTTTATAATACACTGCTGGCTATTAACATTGCAGCACCATGAAGACATGTGACGAACGTAAAACTGGCACGAAATGTATTACAAGTCTGAATATGCAAAGTATTAGCATTTCAACACAAGCGCACGAAGCAGGAGGGAGTCATGCCATAATGAACGATTACTTAACGGGTTTCGCAGTAAGAAATCGTACTTGTAGATCGTTGTTATGCCTCGTTTAAGAAGGAAAAACGTGTACCAACACGAGCCAGAATGGGTAGGCGACTGGTCTGTCGACTGTCAAACTGTGATACAATGTTCTGCGATATTACTTCTTGCCTTGGTCGGGATTCGACGGTTACCAGGAGAATACAGAATCGACGGGTGCAGAATTGCAATGACCTTATGTGATTTTAGCCCGAGACAACAGTCATGTTGTCCCCTCGGTCGTGATTGATCGTACAGCTTTGCCACGTGCTTTGACTCAGGAAATTGATGTTTTGCTGAAAGATAAGTATTCACCTGGGCAATGGGATGACATCTGGTGCATCACGGACGATGGACGATGCATTGGCGGAGCTGTCATTTATACTCAGGTGATTCATTTGAAAAAGCTTCCGGCGTGATTATGGCGCAGGACGAGAATTAAGCCGGCCGGGGTGAACGAGCGTTTCTAGGCGCTACAGTCTGGAACCGCGCGACCGCTACGGTCGCTGGTTCGAATCCTGCCTCTGGCATGGATGTGTGTGATGTCCTTAGGTTAGTTAGGTTTAAGTAGTTCTAAGTTCTAGGGGACTGATGATCTCAGAAGTTAAGTCCCATAGTGCTCAGAGCCATTGGAACCATTTTTGAACGAGAATTAACAGACTTTGAACGTGAATGATAGTTCGAGCTACATGCACGGGGCGTTCCGTTTCGGAAATCGTTAGGTAATTCAATATTCCTAGATTCACGGGGTCAAGAATGTGCCGAGAATACCAAATCTCAGGCATTACCTTTTACCACAGACAACACACTGGCTAAAGGCCTTGACTTGCAGACAGAGTGCAGACAGAGTTGTCAGTGCTAATACCCAAGCAGCATTGCATGAGATAACCACAAAAATCAATGTGGGACGTTCGACGAACGTGTCTTTAAGGACAGTGTGGAAACTTGGCGTTAATGGGCTATGGAGTAGACAGCCCACGCGAGTGCCTTTGCTAACAGAACGACATCGCCTGCAGCGCCTCTCCTGGGCTCGTGGCCATATCGGTTGGCCTGGTCAGATGAGTCTCGATTTCAGTTGGTAAGAGCTGCTGGTAGGCTTCTAATGTGGATAAGACTGCACGAAGCAATGGAATCAATTGCTTCATAATGATGTGAGCTGTGTTTACACGAAATGGACTGGGTCCTCTTGTCCAACTGAACCAATCACTGACTGGAAATGGTTATGTTCGGTCACTTGGAGACCATTCATGGACTTCATGTTGCCAAACAACCATGGAATTTTTGTGGATGACAATGCGACATGTCACCGCATCGTAATTGTTCACTACTGTTTTTTTTTTTTTTTTTGTCATCAGTCTACTGACTGGCTTGATGCGGCCCGCCACGAATTCCGTTCCTGTGCTAACCTCTTCATCTCAGAGTAGCACTTGCAGCCTACGTCCTCAATTATTTGCTTGACGTATTCCAATCTCTGTCTTCCTCTACAGTTTTTGCCCTCTACAGCTCCCTCTAGTACCATGGAAGTCATTCCCTCATGTCTTAGCAGATGTCCTATCATCCTGTCCCTTCTCCTTATCAGTGTTTTCCACATATTCCTTTCCTCTCCGATTCTGCGTAGAACCTCCTCATTCCTTACCTTATCAGTCCACCTAATTTTCAACATTCGTCTATAGCACTACATCTCAAATGCTTCGATTCTCTTCTGTTCCGGTTTTCCCACAGTCCATGTTTCACTACCATACAATGCTGTACTCCAGACGTACATCCTCAGAAATTTCTTCCTCAAATTAAGGTCGGTATTTGATATTAGTAGACTTCTCTTGGCCAGAAATGCCTTTTTTGCCATAGCGAGTCTGCTTTTGATGTCCTCCTTGTTCCGTCCGTGATTGGTTATTTTACTGCCTAGGTAGCAGAATTGCTTAACTTCATTGACTTCGTGACCATCAATCCTGATGTTAAGTTTCTCGCTGATCTCATTTCTACTACTTCTCATTACCTTCGTCTTTCTCCGATTTACTCTCAAACCATACTGTGTACTCAGACTTCATTCCGTTGAGCAGATCATTTAATTCTTCTTCACTTTCACTCAGGATAGCAATGTCATCAGCGAATCGTATCATTGATATCCTTTCACCTTGTATTTCAAATCCACTCCTGAACCTTTCTTTCATTTCCATCATTGCTTCCTCGATGTACAGATTGAAGAGTAGGGGCGAAAGGCTACAGCCTTGTCTTACACCCTTCTTAATACGAGCACTTCGTTCTTGATCGTCCACTCTTATTATTCCCTCTTGGTTGTTGTACATATTGTATATGACCCGTCTCTCCCTATAGCTTACCCCTACTTTTTTCAGAATCTCGAACAGCTTGCACCATCTTATACTGTCGAACGCTTTTTCCAGGTCGACAAATCCTATGAAAGTGTCTTGATTTTTCTTTAGCCTTGCTTCCATTATTAGCCGTAACGTCAGAATTGCCTCTCTCGTCCCTTTACTTTTCCTAAAGCCAAACTGATCATCACCTAGCGCATTCTCAATTTTCTTTTCCATTCTTCTGTATATTATTCTTGTAAGCAGCTTCGATGCATGAGCTGTTAAGCTGATTGTGCAATAATTCTCGCACTTGTCAGTTCTTGCTGTCTTCGGAATTGTGTGGATGATGCTTTTCCGAAAGTCAGATGGTATATCGCCAGACTCATACATTCTACACACCAACGTGAATAGTCGTTGTGTTGCCACTTCCCCCAACGATTTTAGAAATTCTGATGGAATGTTATCTATCCCTTCTGCCTTATTTGACCGTAAGTCCTCCAAAGCTCTTTTAAATTCCTATTCTAATACTGGATCCCCTATCTCTTCTAAATCGACTCCTGTTTCTTCTTCTATCACATCAGACAAATCTTCACCCTCATAGAGGCTTTCAATGTATTCTTTCCACCTATCTGCTCTCTCCTCTGCAATTGCTCATGAGTATCTAACTATTGGTTAGAAGAACATTCTGGATAGCCAGATCGCCCGACATGAATCCCATCTAACATTTATGGGAGATAATCGAGGGTGAGTTCGTACACAAAATCCTGCACTGGCAATACTACAATTATAGACGTTTATAGAGATAGCTTGGCACAATATTTCTGCAGGGGACTTTCAACAAATTGTTGAGTCCATGCCACGCCGAGTTGCTGCACTGCGCTGGGCTTGACGCTTTATTAGCGGGGTTCCCCATGACTTTTGACACCTTAGTGTAGCGCACTATTGTCTGCCCCCGGTAGCTGACTGGTCAGCTTGACGGATTGTCAATCCTCTGGGCCCGGATTCGATTCCTGGCTGTGTCGGAGAATTTTCTCCGCCCAGGAACTGGGTGTTGTGTTGTCCTCATCATCATCCTATCATGCTCATCGACTGCAGGTCGCCGAAGTGGCGTCGAATTGAAAGACCGGCACCAGGCGAATGGCCTGTCCGACGGGGGGCCCTAGCCATACGATTAAATGAACAGTGCACTATACGTCAACACCGGACACAGGAGTGGCATCACGTCCTTTCTGGCGAATACTGGTTCAGGAAACAGCATCACAATGGATGTATTCGTACGCTGGAGCTCCAAGGATTGCATTAGTCATCTTCATGCGGGCTGGTCACCCGACAAGATGGTAAGGGGTATCGTTACGTACACAAAACGGCCACCTCTTGTTCGCACGACCGGTAATGCGGACAGCAGCCTTAACATTTTCAAACTTTAACGTCGGTGGCTATTCCCTGCCTTCTCTAATTCTCCTTGACGTTGTCTTTCAACAAGATAATGCAAGACTGTTTTCCGTGCTGTTCTGACGTATCTCTATAGAGAGGATGTTTGACTTGTCCAGCATGTTCTACAGATACTCCTGTTCTGGCGAGAGACTGGCAGGCTAGCACTCGCCAGTCGCTGGGATTGACTGAATATGGGACTGAGATGAAGCAGCATGAAACGACTTACCGTATAGCTGTATGTCATTCAAGTTGAGTTTTACTCGATGCCCAGCAGTATTAGTGCTACTGTTGCTGCCAGCAGGGGCAGTTCTGTTTACTAAATTTCGCAATCTGTATACCTCCACATCACTCACAAATTTGAACCACTTATTCTTTCAACTTCATCGTATACCCACAAAAAGAAATTTTTCGTTATTTGTAGTCAATGCTGTTGACATTTTAATGTGCATATGTATACAATAGTTGAATGCATCCCTGATGCCAACAGTGGTCAAGTGGTGGCTTTCCACAGTGATGAATGTTTACACAGGTTGAAACGAGGACTGACACGTCTGTCACCACATCTCACAGGCAAACGATACAGGAACCACTCTTCCACTACGAACATCTGTTCGGCTGAAGTGCTCCGCAAGCAGCCAATACTATGAGGTAATCATGCATCGCCATCTTCGCCCCCAGAATTGTTCGGAATGGTCTGAGGAACAGTTCACGTACACTGACATTGCTTGTGTGGATCCTCCTACGTCACCAGAACCTCTGAACGACTGCACGCAATCAAGCGCGATGTTCACGTCTCGGAACCAGTTTCAACCAATCTCCATTCGTAGCAGGCGCTGCTTGAGATGTCAAATACCACGACTGCTCCCCGGCGCTTTTGGTCTCTCATGGAGAACACGTAATGACGCGCCTTCGCCGCTGTACTGGAAAATTCAGGTAATATTCGCTATGCAACAAATAATTCAATTGCTCATGAGTATCTACAATTGTACGCTGGAAACTACTATAAAATGCTTGGCAAAAGAAACTTTCCGCTGTACTACGTTTTAGGGTTTCTACAAGTTCAGTTAACGAATGGAGCGCGAGCGAGGAGAATCATTGCCCCCGCCTCAGTGAAGCAGTCTGCCCCCTTGCTGAGTGGTGTGTGTCACACGATTCTGTGTGGTTACGTTTTGTGAAGTGTAATTTATTTATATATATCTCTAGACATTTGAAGCAAGTTGCAAACTTTACATCACTTTGAAGCGTTATCAACTTTTGACTTAACATTTGTGTAGCTTTTTGCAGACAGTACTTCATTACGAATAACTGAATCATACGCAAAAAGTCTGATGTTACTCTTAACATTGTAGTCAGGTCAACATACAGTATAAACAATAAGGGCCCCAGCACACTTCCCTGGGGCACGTCTAAAGTTACTTCTATATATGTGGAAGACTCTCCATCCAGATTAAAATGCTACGTCCTTCCTACCAAGAAATCCTCAATCCAGTCACAGATTTCGTTTGATACTCTCTGTGATCGCACTTTCGTTGATAGGAGTTGTGGCACTAAATTATGTTCTTTCCGGAAGCAAAGAAATACTACTTCACCTACCTGATTACGCTGACCCATGGTTCTGAAGATGTCATGTGAGAAAAGCTAAAGTTGCATTTCGCATTACCAATGTTTTCGGAATCCACGCTGTCTGTCACGGAGAAGGTCATTCTGTTCGAAATACTTCACTGTATTTGAGCTCGTAAAATGTTCTAAGATTCTACAACAGGTGCCAGTGATACTCGACGATAGTTCGTGGATCACTTCTGCTAACCTTCTTGTAGACGGGTGTAACCAGTGCTTTTTTCCTACTTCTGGGCACAGTTTTTTCGTGGTATCCGCGATACATCATTGTTAAAATATGGACCAACTCAACTGCAAACACTACACAGAACCTGACAGAAATTTCACCAGGCCCTGGGATTGTGTTGTTTTAAAGTGGCATCCAATCTTTCTTAATGCCGCTGACACTAGTATCAGTATGCATTATCTTTGCAGTGCTAGAGCTTTTCCTCTGCTAGTCTCAAATTCAGTTCCTGTGTCGGACATCGATTATTGTGTGACTGACTTCCTTGGCACTGTAAAGTTCTACTTTTCTCTGCGACGTGCACAGCAATCGTAGGTTTCGTTTCACTGTAGGGACAAAGGAAAAGTTGTTTATCTACGATCAGTTGCTCTGAGAAAAAGTTTATCTAGTTAGAATCTTCTTATAAATAGTTATCAGGGACGAAAAGCTCTATAGGAGTAAGGAATGCGATGTACGATTAGAGTAGTATCTGGAATAGCGAAAAATAAGCAGTTATTATTTCCAGCTGCATTTGTTCATTTATTTACTTTGTAAGATAATGTTCTTGGATCTTGGCCTTCCAGCCGATTGTAATTCCTGTGCTGGATAATGGAAAACAGGCTTTCACCTTAAATCATACTTGGTCTAGGCGATTTCCGTACCTGCGGAAATGCAATACACTGAGCCGGTGACGGTCCCGCAGCGATCCACACCAGCGCGATTCTTTTGTTTAGTGCGGTGTCCACTGGACCTTCAAAAACGCTTCATAACTGACACTCTCAACTGTTTTAGGCATGAGGCCCTCATTCTGCTCATCGGTGACCTGATTAATATGTTTCTGTCAAATCTTCGGCGTTGATTCAGTGCAGTTTTAACATGAGGATATCATCCAGTGATACGCGTATGTTTTGCAGCATAGAATCACATCAAAATCTTGATCAGAGATCCTGTTGGTGAAGTAGACACACAGACAATTCCTGGGGACCGGCTTCAGGCTGTTAACGTTTCAACAGAGGTTACTGAAACTAACATATGCATCTGTTTTTTTTCTGCTATTCCTGTATATCGAACGAGGTGGCGCAGTAGTTAGCATACTGGACTCGCATTCGGGAGGACGACGGTTCAAACCCGAGTCCGGCCATCCTGATTTAGGTTTCCCGTGATTTCCCTAAATAGCTTCAGGCAAATGCCGAGATGGTTCCTTTGTAAGGGCACGGCCGACTTCCTTCGCTTTCCTTCCCTAATCCGATGGGATCGATGCCCTCATTGTTTGGTCGGTTCCTTGTTGCCAGCTATAAACTAGTTCTCTCCACGCCTCTTAGCCCAAGAGGTTGATGCGGGATCTGCTACTGAGAAGAAATGCGTTAATCATGGCTTTCAAACGCTGCTCTCTCATATTATTACAAATATTAATACAGTGCTGACGCTCCATTCGTGACTGGAAAAAGAAGAAACCCGAACACGCTGCAATAACCAGAACTGCTTAGCGCGTACCTTAGTGTGATTCTTGAAACCTGAATAGACATAGCAGATCCTTAAAAACAACCTTCATGCTAAATGCACTTCTAGGTGCAGTTTTAGACCGTCCCGTCTCAAGGCCTTGAGCAAGGCCTCAAATCTGCCGGAGAGGAATATTTACCTCCTCTGAACGGACTGTCGAGAACGAGACGTGCCAGGCCAGTGACTTTCGCGGTGAAGGCAATGGGCAGGACCAATGGAGCGAGGTCACCGCGGCCCTCAGAAAAACGTCCTTTAGTTTCATTTTTTGTTTTTACGATCAGAACGGATTCTCGGTGGGTTGTCTGAGACGCCACTTGAAAGCACTTCTGCTGATAGCTGTTTCATGAGCACTTCGCAGACCACCCAGGAGTTGCTTCAGTGGCTTTTTTTTCGCCGTCTCATACGCATGGAGGTTTGTCACTGCTGCGATTGTTCGCTCGATTGAACACTTGCGAATAAAGTTTTCTTTTAATCTATTTGGTCTTCAGTGTCGGTACTCTAGTCAAATAGGCTTCAGCAACTACACCATTCAGCCATCAACAGTTAAAAACAAACGGTTAAAAAGAAAATAACCTAAGTGTACATATTACCTAAAATTGCGAATGAAAGTTAACCCAACATTATCTTTGAAGGCTGCATCTAGCGATTATTGCCGCCTCCTTCAGAAATAAGGCACACTCCTGTAAATTAGCAGCAATCTCTAGGATATTTTTCTGTATAAAAGATCGAGAGTTCACTTTTCTAATAGCCGCATACATTTATTTTTCGGTAAGGCCAATTTTCCCGTATCAAAGACAGTTCATTCGTTAACCTGTTAACGGCACATTCACCATTTTCCAGCTTAAAATTGAATATCTATAAGTACATCTCTACTCCGCAAGCTACTGTAGATTGTAAGGCAGACGATACTCGTAACAATAGTAACGTCTTCCTGTTGTATTTAGTTTGTGCAGTGAGTGAAGGAACAATTCCTCTAGGAGTATATAGGCTTTACTTTCTCTTACTTTTATCTCACTATCCATACGTGAGACACTCAGTAGTTGCAGCATAACGGTGGCACAGTCCTCTTCAAATATTGATTTTCTAGATTTACCAAATAATTTCGAAAGCAAAACATGTCTTTCTTACTAAAAAAGTCTCGCAGAAGCTTGTTACAGAAACCAGTAGTTTCAAGTCACCCACAGCCAAGGTATTTTGAAACTGCACCATATGCGTCGTGTTGTAATATCTTCTTTCAAATCACGAGATAACTGTCTTCACTACAAATTTTCCTGCTGCAGCAAACTTTCAACTTCAGTTCAGATCCACTACCAGCATGTACCCTCACGAGCTGGCTGTGAAGCTCGGCTGTAGTCGTCGAACACACTGCCTCTGAAATACGGTCCAGACGGTCTTTATTACTCTCGAGTTTATAAACTGACTGATAAATTCGGCAAGAGCATGCATACGGTATGAGAACACGTTCTCGCTAGACGTTGCACAGAGCAGTCAACATTCAGCGTGATAAAACACGTTCAGCACGGCTGCGATCAGACGTGAATGCCGCCGGGAATCACCTCAGGCGGGCTCCTACACCACGCGTTCTGTTCAGCTGTCAGCAGTAAAGCGCCGCGTATGGATAAGCTCTCTGAGTATGTGAAAGAATGAACGCTATATAATTTTTTCAAGCTACCACTGTTCTACATTTTAGTGCGCTTTTCTAAAGACAACTGTAGGATGGTTACTGTCTGGCGCAGAATAACACATTTATTTCACCAAACATGTGCCAGAAATGGCACATCACTTCTCTGCTAACCATTATCCAAAGTTTTCCGCTATATCGTTGTCGTCCGAGGTTAATACTGCGCCGGGTGGAGGCAACTATTTTTAAATCCCGTTGTTTAGTAAACATTCGTAACCGAAATTAAGTTGACAAGGGCAGAATATGTGGCTGTACTCCATTCCAGATTTTCAAGTTGTGTGTCGGATCTTCACATTTAAAACGGACCTGTTTGTTGTGGTTTTCAGTTTGAAGACTGTTTCGATGTAGCTCTCCACACTATCCTGTGCAAGACCGCATATCTACGCAACGTATAGTCATTAGAACCTGATTAGATCATTCAAGTGTTGGTCTCGCTGCACAGTTTTTATCCTCCTCACGCGTCTCCATTTCCAAATTAGCTGTTCCTTGACGCATCAGGACGCGTCCTATCCAGAGATCCCTACTTTTAAGAAGGTTGTACCATAAATGTCTTTTCTTCCCAGTTCGACTCAGTACCTCCTCATTAGTATTTTTCAGCATTCTTCTGTAAAATCAAATTTCAAATCTTCGGTTATCGTGTTGTCTGAACTTCTTATCGTCATCGTTTCACTTCTGTATAAGGCTAAACTCCAAATAAACTTTCAGGAAAGACGGATGTAATAAAGACCAAAGACGCACGGCAGATGAGAGATTGTGAGAAGACCATAGGTTATGTGGCGCGATAAACTTCATACGTAATTTAACGAGGGTGTGCTGAAAAGTAATGCCGCCGAATTTTTTATGTGAAAACTCTTGCAGCTTTTTAAATAAAGCTAACACTATTAACATTCTACATCTTTATTCTTCTTGTCTCCACATTTACAGCCCTGTACCGCTAGATGGCTCCGAACTGTAGCGCTTAACATGGCAGTGTGTGACGTAACGACGCCCGTACGCGGTAAACACCGCGCTGTAATCGAGTTTCGAATTCGAACAGAAAAGTCTCGACTTGGTCCCATCCGATTTTCATCTCTTAAAGAATGCCTTCGAGGACTTCACTTTGACAGTGATGCAGAGGTGCAAACAGAGGTGAGGCTGTGGCTCAATCATTTCGCAGTGGCGCCAAGAGAGCCCTACCATTGCCGGTGCATCACTACCCGGCAGTAAGCATACTTTGGTGTATAAGTTCACTGAACAAGGTGACAGCCTACTGAGCCTGGCACACTTCTTACAAGAAAAGATGTACACAAATCTGTGGGGTACACCGACTTGCAACCCTACGTTAAAATGCGAGATGAGCACAGCAAATTCCACAGGAGTACTGTTTTAAAACTTATCCACGAAGGCTCCGAGAACAGGATCGGTCAAGGCATTTGTCGAATCACAACAACTATTGAAATGAAATGATCGGATGGCATTGCTGGCCGGTCGGCCCCTTTCGGGAGAGTTCGGCCGCCGTACAGCTTGTCCTTTTTAGTTGCCACTCCGGCGACTTGCGAGTCAATGATGATGAAAATGATGATGACACACAACACCCGGTCCCCTGCCGGGAATCGAACCCGGGCCCCCTGCGTGGTAGGCGGTAGCGCTACCGCTACGCTACGGAGGCGGACACAACGAATAGATTAGTACGGAACGATTTTGATTGCCACAAGGAAATGATAATCGACGCCTAGAGTAAGGCGTGAATTAAGTAACTGAAATGAAACGAGATGGAAATGGAAGAAGGCTGTGTGCCGTGTTATGAGGCAACAAGAAAGAGGATCTCATCAAAAAGGAACTCGTTATCTAGTATCAGTCGTTCCTTATTAAATATGCTACTCTAGAACAAAATCAGCGTGGAATTTTACAAACTTTGTTCAAAGACTGACAAGTACTTCTCTTAGGAGACAGGAAACGAAATGCAAGACTGGATAACTTTGGCTGCACTGATAATATCTTTTATACCAAATGCTTATGCACGTTTCTTATACATCTCATTCGCCATTATAATAAGGCTACTGGACATTTGACGCTAATGCAGAACTTTCTGCCACTGAATTATAGCCGGTAGCAGGAATTTTGTTTTGAAGTCTCACTACGGCTAGTTACTTTTGTTGTGAGATTATCCAATTCAGAGGAACATTTGAGAGGCGTCCGACGGGAGCTACTTTAGGTTGTTTATCACTCATGGACCTGCCCTTTGACTGTTTGAGTTGGCGAGGCACCTTGGGAACATTAGTCTCCGTCAAGGAAATCACTTTCAGTCTTGTAGGGATGACTGTCCCGCTCACCAATGACTGCCTGTGAATTGCGAATTGTCTCGCACTACAGTACTTCGAATATACTTGACGATATCTAAACGCTGTCACACACGTCGCTTTAAACTATATACTTTACTGACATACGAGGGAGACGCAATAGAAACTGAATATTATACAAGGTATCTCAGATAGTACGCCACAACTTCAATATGTTGTAGCACCCAAAGTAATTGAGATTTTCACATCATGTTTTGCTTGTGTGGGAGATAAACTCACAATGTTTTCGTTGTATGTGTTCCAAGTCGTCGTGAGAGGAGCATAATGACTATGGTTCAAGAAAAGGCTCGGTGTGTGAAATGATTTATTCAGGCCGAATCGGACACTCAGGTTCAAAGGAACTTTCAAACTCGGTATGTGTAGGAATCAACGACCCTTGCACGTATGTCAAGGACAGCGTCTACCAAACGCCTATCAATCTCATGAGTGAATCAAAGAACCTAATAGTTGCTGCCATTGCCGCGAGGGATTAGCCGAGCGGTCTCGGGCGCTGCAGTCATGGACTGTGCGGCTGGTTCCGGCGGAGGTTCGAGTACTCCCTCGGGCATGGATGTGTGTGTGTTTGTCGTTAGCATAATTTAGGTTAAGTAAGATTTCACACACATTTGAACATTTTTTTGCTGCCATTGCCACAGTTGATGCGAATATGTTGCGTTGAGTGTGGATAGGGCTGCAATACAGAATGGATGTTGTTCTTGCCACCAAAGGAGCACGAAGTTGACCTGAATTGCATAAAAACTTTTTGACATAAGAGTCACATTAGCCAAAAGTGGTGACAATATCCTAATTAGTTTGGATGCTATTACACATTAAAGTTGTACCATATCTTTTGACACACCCTGTAATTTCAGCGATAATCTGTGGATAAGTTTTTCGCCAATTTTTGCGTCAGTTTCGCTGGAGCAGTTTCAACGGAAGGCTTATAGACAGAGGCTGTGAGAGTTTGCTTCAGTCCGAGATGTGTGGAACGAACATTTTGTTTTCCTTCGGGCTACTCTCACACGGATCCACCACCATACAGAACACCTGAGAGCCACGAGTTCACCGAGAGGCTAAACAGCAGTCCCGGTGTAATCATTGGTACATTGTAGCTCTCACTGCAGGGGAGGTAAAGAACAAATGGACACGCATCCCCGCACAATGCGTCATAAATGCGACCCAGGGGTGATTTACCTTATTGTCTGGCAGCTAACGAACTGCTAGCTAGCGCAGCGTGTATCAGCGCAATTTATCGTACCAGTCCTGCCCTTCCTGTACACGTTCCAATTCGAGGGGTTGACATAGTGCTGGCGAGTTAACACCGAAGAGAAGCGAGCAATTAGATGCCTAATCTCGAAACGCGATTGTTAGAGTCTCGAAGAAAAATTTCGAAAGAAAAAGTAGTACTCCGGCAGACGAGTAACGCAGCAGAAAAATGTCTGACGCATAATTTTCTGGTCTAAAGGAAGAGCGCCGTGATTTGTATCGAAACAAGGCTCACAAGGCATACAACCTACGAGCCACCGATATTTCAGATCTATCGGCGACTATAATACATACTTAGACGTAGGAAACGCTGCACCAGTACAATGTGCGTTTTCAGGAAATCGATGTTCAAAAATTTTACGAACCTATTTAATACCAACCGAGTGTGTCAGCAATCGGCTACGGTGATAGCCTAGGAGTCTCTCCGAACTGCATTCGACTCCCGTCGTACTTTTTTTCGTAACTTTTTCGAAACACTTGTATCGCTACAATGAATCACGTTCCATGGGAAAGGAGTAACGACAACAACAATAATAATAATATGAGGGTGAGTCAAATGAAATATTTTTTAAATATTATTTATTGTGCACATGTGGTACAAAGCTGTATTACTTTTCAACATAATCTCCCCCACGCTCAATGCAAGTCCTCTAGCGCTTACAAAGTGCATAAATTCCTTTAGAAAAAAATTCTTTTGGTACTCCGCGCAACCACTCATGCACCGTGTGGCGTACCTCTTCATCAGAACGGAACTTCTTTCTTCCCATCTTTGAGTGGTCCAAACATATGGAAATCACATGGGGGCAACGTCTGGCGAGTATGGTGGATGAGGAAGACGCTCAAAGTGCAGGTTTGTGATTGTTGAAACTGTTGTACGGACAGTGTGGGGCCTTGAATTGTTATATTGCAAAAGGACACCTGCTGACAGCAATCCAAGTCGCTTTGATTTGATTGCAAGCCGCAGATGATTTTTTAGGAGATCTGTGTATGATGCACTGGTGACAGTGGTCCCTCTAGGCATGTATTGCTCCAAAATGACGCCTTTTTCGTCCCAAAAACAGTCAGCATAACCTTCCCTGCTGGTGGTTCTGTTCGAAACTTCTTTGGTTTTGGTGATGAGGAATGGCGCTTCAACTGCTGCAATGTTCTGTGGAGTCACAACTCGTTGTGCCTGACCTGGACGAGAAGCATCTTCGACTGAAGTCTCACCGTTTGCGAACTTCCTAAACCATTCGTAGACTTGCTGCTGTGACAAACATGCATCACCGTACTGAACTTTTATTCGTCGATGAATTTCAATAGGTTTCACACCTTAACTACGCAAAAACCGAATAACAGAACGCTGTTCAAGTCGCAAGTGGGACGGCCATCTTTATACTGATACTGCGACTGTATGTGTGCATCTGCACTATGCTGTCACCTACAGGCCATTCTGCACGCTGTTTGTAGCACGCTTACCAACTTTCAGGATAACAGCGCGAAATTTCGATTTGTTATTATAAATTTAAGGTTTTCATTTGACTCACCCTCGTAATAATAATAATATTAATAATAATAATAATAACAGAGATTGTTCGTGTTGAGATTTAGTAAGTGGTATAATGCGGATTTGTGATGAAGCGGTCATTTATTTATTTATTGATACATCCATGTGTACATTAAAAAGTTATCGCAGTGAAGTCATTATACTTATTATTCTTTGTCGTCATTAGTAGGCCGACAGCATCTGCAGTGAAAATGTTCAAATGTGCGTGAATTCCTAGGGGACCAAACTGCTGAGGTCATCGGTCCATAGACTTACACACTACTTAAACTAACTTACGCTAAGAACAACACACACGCCCATGCCCGAGGAAGGATCCGAACCTCTGGCGGGAGGGGCCGCGCAATCCATGACATGGCGCCCTAAACCGCACGGCCACTCCGCGCGGCATCTGCGGTGATATGTATAAGGGGGCAATCTAAGGAAAACGAGACAGGCAGGGAAAAAGAAAGTAAACTGTTTATTATTTCAAAATAACTGCCATAACTTAACACATTTATCCCACCGTGACACAAGATAGCCAACGCCTCCATGGAAAAATGTTTGCAGTTGCTTACGGAACCATGATTGAACCCAGGCGTGCACCTCATCATACAAAGCAAATCGATGCCACGAAAGTCTTTCTTCATGACTCCAAAAATATGGAAGTCGTATGGGGAGAGAGCGGGACTGTATGGAGTATGTGTCTGGGCTTCCCAGCGCAACTTCTGCGGTGTACCCCAGTGGTCCTGTCCACAGGTGGCCCTTACATATCCTCCGTGCAGTGCCTATCTCTCCACATGCAGTTTCCATATTTTTGGAGCCCTGAAGAGAGACATTCGTGGAGTCGATTTACTTCGGATGACGAGGTGCACTCCTATGTACAGCCATGGTCCAGCAGCCAACCGCAAACCTTTTCCCAAAAAGGTACTGACCGTCTTGTCTCACAGTCGGACAGATGTATCAGCAGTTATGGCAATATAACTTCTGAAATAATAAACATTTTGTCGCTTATTGTTCTCACATCTGTCTCGTTTACATTTGACTGCCCTTTACGTCATACAAGACTTCCGCCAAGCACAGCTACTGAATGCCACGATACATGCACATTTGATTTTTAATAACGATAGCGTATAACACATCTCATTAACATTTAAGACGAATGACTCTTCAAAAATAATTTTTGACGCAACTATGCGTATTTCAACACATTTAAATACTGGAGCCGTCGACTGATGTAGTAGCAAAGAGTAGTGAATACTGCAGTGTTCACGGAATGATTTGTCTCTCTGGCCCTGCAACACGGTAGGCGCATTCCAAAATCGTTTCAGAACTTTTTTTTTTTACTTTGCTACAAAATTGTACATAACACGGCTGAGATTCCATATCATACCTCGCCAGGAATGTACTATTATGATTATTACTGATGATGGCGCGCTCTTGCTTAAAGTATGCCGAAGGTGAAACAGTCTCCTATTCAGATTTCCGAGCGGGGCTACTGAAGAAGACGCCGTAAAAAAAAAAAAAAAAAAAAAAAAAAAAAAAAAAAAAAAAAAAAAAAAACTGGCTTTCAAAGGATCGGAGGGTGTGGAATGTTTGATCACTTAATCGGGTAAGTATATTAGATAATTTAAAAAGGGAAACGTATAGAATGAAGTTCGATATAATGGAAATTAGCGAACTGCAGTGCCAGGAAGAAGATATGTACACGTCAAATGAGTAGAGGATTACAAACACGAAAAGAAATAAGAATAATTCTGGAGTGCGTCTAATAATGAATAAGAAAACAGGCATGCGGGTAAGCTACGAGTATTATGAACGGTATAATGAACGCGTTATCGTAGTAAAGATAGACAAGGCGCCAAGACCCACCACAATAATACAAGTTTTTATGCCAACCAGCATCGCAAAATAAGAATAGATTGAATGTATGATGAGGTAAACTGAATTATTCAGATAGTCAAAGGAGAGAAAATTCACTTGTGATGGGTGACTGGAATTCGGTAGCGGGAAAAGGAACAGAAGGAAAAATAGTAGAAGAACATGGACGCAAGGAAAGGAGTGAAAGAGGGACCCGTATGATACAAGTTGTTTTACAGAGCATAATTTAATCATAGTTAAAATTTGGTTTAAGAACCATGGAAGAAGGTTGTGTACGTGGAAGAGACACAAGGACACCAAAGGTTCAGATTGATTATATAATATACGACAGAGATTTCGGAGCCAGATTTAAACTGTAAGACATTTCCCTAGGCCATATAGACTCTGACCACAATTTATTGATTATGAATTTTAGATTAAAACTGAAGAAATTGCACTGGGATCTGGAATAAGTTGAAATAGCCAGAGCTTTTTGAGAGTTTCAGACGGAGCATAGGACAACGATTGACCGAAACTGGGGAAACTAGAGCAGTGAAAGATGAATGTGTAGCTATGACTGCTGAAGTACTGAAGGCAGCAACACGGTGTAGTAGAAATCCTTGATAACAAAAGGATACAGAATGTAACTGACAAATAGAGAAAATACAAAAATGCTGCAAATAAAGTAGGCGAAAAGGAATAAAGACGTATAAAAAGGCTTGTTAGAAAGGGCGAAATAGCTCAGCAGGAATGGCTCGAACGCAAATGCATGGCGGTAGAAGCACGAATAACGAGAGGAAAGATAGACACCGCCTACAGGAAAATTAAAGAGACCTTTAGTGAAAAGAGAAGCATCTGTATGGATATCAAGGGCTCAGATGGCAAGCCCAGTACTAAGAAGAGGAGAGACAGCTGAAAGGTGGAAGTGATGACATCGAAAAAGTACACACAAGGGCAGCTCGTTTTGTATTATCGCGAAATAGGGGAGATAGTGTCACAGACATGATACGTGAATTGCAGTGGCAATCATTAAAACAAAGGCGTTTTTCGTTGCGACGGGATCTTCTCATGAAATTTCAATCACCAGTTTTCTCCTCCGTCTGCGAAAACATTTTGTTGCCACCCACCTACATAGGGAGAAATGACCATCACGATAAAATAAGAGAAATCAGGGCTCGCACAGAAAAATTTAAATGCTCGTTTTTCCCGCGTGCCGTTCGGGAGTGGAAAGGTAGAGAGACAGCTTGAAGGTGGTTCATTGAACCCTCTGCCAGGCATTTTATTGTGAATAGCAGAGTAATCACGTAGATGTAGATACAAAGAGCTATCCAAGAGAAATGAACGTCAGGACGATGTTATAAAAAGAGAAGAGGAATCAGATGGAGATGGGATGGGAAACGATACTACGAACAGAATTGGACAGAACAGGGAAACACGTAAATCATGCTAAGGCCCCTGTAGTAGAAACATTCCCTCAGATTTACTGAGGTTCTTGGAAGAATTACTGAGGAGCTTGGGTGAGCCAGACATTACAAAACTATTCCACTTGATGTGCAAGCTTATGAGACAGGTGATACGCCCTCAAAGGGCAAGAAGAACGGAACAATTCCAGTTCCAAAAAGGAAGATGCTAACACATGTGAATATTACCGAACTATCAGTCTAATAAGCCATAGCTGCAACACATTAATACGATTAGTTTACTGAAGAACGGAAAAACTGGTAGAAGGTGACATTGCAGAAGATCTGTTAAGAGTTCTGGAGAATTGTAGGAACACGTGAGGCGACACTGATCCTACGACTTACCTTTGAGGACAGACTGTAGAAAGGCTACGTTAGTAGTAGTTGTAAATTTTGAATAAACAACCGTGATAAGAGTTACGAACAACACTAGAAATGTTGATGGAAAATGTGAGGCCCTGAAAAATAATATTCTACGAGCAGCAAATGGAGTAGTCGGGAGACAAAATGCAAAGCATCAAAAAGAATAGCTTACAGAAAGCATAATAACAAAAATACATTTCAGATTTAAGCTCAAATAAGTTGCCGCACGGTCTAAGGCGTCTTGTTACGGGGTGCGCGCGGCATCCCCCCCCCCCCACCCCCCCCCCCCCCCCCCGAACCACCCTTCCGTCGGGGGTTCGAGCCCTTCCTCGGGCATGTGTATGTGTGTTGTATTTAGCGCAAGATAGTTTAAGTAGTGTGTAAGCTTAGGGACCGATGACCTCAGCAGTTTGGCCTCATAAGATCTTACCGCAAATTTCCAATTTTTTCCAAAACAACGTTGACCAACGACAATGGCAATATTGAGCGTTGAGCAACGAAATCAGCCGAGAGTCAAGAACATTTGGAGGATGAATACAAAGACGTGAACGAAATGATCAAGGGATGGAAACGGGACAGTTCTGCGGAAACGGGACAGTTCTGCGGAAACTTACGAATGAAATCAATGGAGCCTAAAAAAGGAATGGTATTATATAAGCAAAAAAAGTAGCAGAAAAATGGAAACTATTTGAAAAGAAATATGCAGGAAATAATGAAGATCGGGAATTGGGGAACGCTGAAAAAGTCGATCCAGAAGACTAGGGAACCATATCTTGCAGTCAGCCAGCTGAAATCTGAGAAAGCCACTCGAGTTGATGATATACCGGCAGAATTCATAGGCCTAATACCTACATGATGAACATCCAATAGACTTTAATGACTGTGTTAAAATGCCAAGACCATCTACTTTTGTTCTCTTTATGATATACGAGTAATCTTCGTAATGGTCACATGGCTTATTTCGGATCTTGACTGACACTTTCGTATCGAACCTATAGGCTCTAACACACTTGCGCACGAACTGAACACTATTGAAGTTTAAGAGTCGTACTAAGGATCATCTACTGAGGCTGACAAGGAGTTCTCGAGTGCAAATAGACGGTGGTTCGTAAGGAGCGTTTCCGGTGGTCGAGAATTTTCGGGGTGCGGGTAACCCGTGACTGATGAGCAGGTAGTTTACAAGATTACTGGCCGCAAATTATCACAGATTTTTTAAACACTCGCCAACTTTGAACAGGTTAAAGGTAACGTATAGAGAACAATAAGAACGTCCTAGGTGGGGAAAGGGACCAGCAGGTTTTTCTTGGCTGACAGATCTGCTGGACTATTACTTGTTACTCATATTCACAATCATAATGTAGGTATTTCGGGACACGTCAACTCTTCTGTTACGGAAGAAAGAAAAACATCCCAACCGCAACAATTATTCAAGGGGTATGTCGAATTTCAATGATAGAGACGCTATGTAGTTCCATTTTGGTCACAACAGTCTAGAGACAAGCACTACTTTTCAAACGCCATGACCAAATTACGATGATTACTTCCAGAACATGGGCAGTATTTTTGGAAATTTATTTTCCTGGCTGTCGTTTTAGTACACATTATATGCTGAATCCGTCAAAGGTGCGATTTTTCTTCTGTGATAATACAGATGCAAGCGACCACCCAGTCCACTGGGGCAACTATGGGTCAATTAGTTAACATGGCTTTTCTTACTTCTTGAACAAGAATACACAAAAAAGCTATATATGTATAATAATATCCATTACATAAATAATAAAATAACTAGAAAGAAACAGTATCAAATAATCGGAAATAACAGAAAGAAACACTTTTAAGAATAAAATAGTCACGAGAGGGGAAATAAGAACTGGGAAACAACATGGATACGATAAAGCAAGATACAACATGAAGAGAAAGTGAAGGAGTACTGCAAAAATAAGAGACAACAATGAAAGATGAGGAACTGAAGTTGTTACGTGATCTCAGTTGATCAATACAAAGGGTATAATTTGAATACAACGAATCTGTCTGAAGGAAGGGAGGAAATAAGGAAGATCAGAGTATGTCGTTTCGTCGATGACGAGATTGTTAGAGACGGAACACGAAGCTCAGATTAGAAAGAATGTAGAAGGGAATTGGTGGTGTCTCTTTTTTTTCCAAAGAAACCTTCCCGTCTTTTACTTTAAACCATTTAGGGAAACCACGGAAATAAATTTGGTATAAGACTCTATAAAATACTCCGTCATTCCCATACGGAAACAAAAAGCCCGAAGCTACCCTGAATACTGCAGTCTTCAAATAACAATGCAATTTTCTTTCATAAACTTCTGTCTTGCAGCAGAAAAACTAATCAGTCAAAACATTCGTTGAAGATATAATGAAATAATTGTACTACATTCCGACTCATGTTCCTGGTTATTCGCCGTATGGGATACTTACAAAAAGAGTTCAGGTACACAAGTTGGAGTCTTGCAGATATCACAGATGATGCATATAATCCCAATATCTACATTAACAGTCCAACAGGATACGTTCAGGTCTATGCCAGAATAGATCCTTCAAGCCCTCGATTCACCATTCGGAAAAAGTTTGCAGGAAATAATTTACCGTGTTAGGCGTACCTATGTAAGCTGCGACAAGGTCATTGTCGGTAGAGAGAACCTATGGATATTGTTAGTTTGCCAAGTTAACCCAAAAAATTAAAGAAAAATGTAAAAATAATCAAGACACTTTACTCGTACTAAGAACATGCCGAATATTTACAACACAAGAAAAGTGTACGGTACATGTTACCTTAAGACGCTTAGGTCTGATTATCACGAAGTTTGTATAAAGCACAGTTATACTTCTCATGGAAGAATTGCCGCTACTGCATATTAAATGAGGTTAATTGAATAATCAACATTCCAGTGTTGAGAAGAACGTCTTAACCACACTTGAGAATATATATGTAGAAGCCTTTCTTATTAAGTTGGTTAAGACTCTTGCATACAAACATATACAAATAATTGTAATAGATGGTCTTAATGTAAAGCAGAGGTAGTTTCTTGCACGATCCATGTCTAGCTTTGAATACGATGTCATTAAATACGTGAAAATTGCTTTTCTTTGATACAAAACAATCGCCAGAGCGTACCGAAACCTCAGTAGGGTTCTTGACTCCTCGCACCAGCGTCCTGTTAGTGTTGGACCCGTGCCGGGATGGTTCCTTTCAAAGGGCACGGCCGACTTCCTTCCCCGTCCTTCCCTAATCCGTTGAGACCGATGACCTCGCTGTCTGGTCTCCTTCACCAAAACAACCAAAAGTGTTGGACCCGTCTTGAGACATGAAGCAACAGAGATACTCCAGCTTTTATCTCAGACCTGACGATGAGAAGAATACAAAAATCGCATAATAAATTTGCAAATCTAGTATTTTCATCTCTATTACATAATTTGCAGTCGAGACAGTTACCTGGGATTTATTGAAGCAGAATCTTTCATTTGCGTATCTCCATTTAACGCAGCCTTTCCTCATACAGTTTTATCACAGAATGTTGATGTAGTATTACACGCATTAACAATTTGTGGTCGTGCTCTTTTTTCAAAGACAACCTATTGTGATACACGGAATTTCGCCAGTGAACACGCAACAAAGGTTACGTTGTCTCACCGAGACCAACACAATGAGTGTCTCACAGAGACCAACACAATGAGTATGATCGTCATGGTTGCGATAGTAGAACGAAAGCCAAATAAAAACTCCATCCTTGAGAAAACACGCAAAAACAGAGCCAATTGCTTCATGTTAGTAGCTGTGTCACAAGTGTTATGTTTGTCTCTCTTTTTACTTCGTCAAAACTTACCGCATTTCTGCCCACGTCAACTTCCCAAATGTTCCACACCAACTGCTAACACGCTCACTATCGAAGCCACTTAACTGCCGTTGCTCTTTTCCGAACTCGCCTTCGGCTTCACTAAAATAATATCGTACGCACTGAAGGGGCGTACCTTGTGCGTAGCAAGAAAACACAGTACTCTGTTTACTGTTACGTTTTGCAGTTTTTTTTATAACAAGCAAACGAGCGCATCACATATCTAAAAATGAACATATCAATCAACGTGAAAGAACAAGTTCTATTTTCTTTCTCATGCACGAGACATGCTGTAGAATGACCTACTTTGGTATCAACAGTCCCTTTTCTTTTCCTGATGATACGACACGGGAAGGATTTGTATCATTATTCAGATCTGGATATGTAAGTGTTGCTCCCTCTTATCGAGTGTGACAGAACCTTTTGCCGCTGATAAACTAACCAGCTTGAATGTGTTTTTAAGAGATTTGCCGTACTAAGTTTGCATAAACAAATACCGCTCCCAAGCATTCTTTCATTAAAAGATAGCGTACTCGGTACACAGGCCATGATGATCTGAACGGTGATAGGATTTGTATCAGGCTCTTCCACTTCAAGCTTAGTCATTTTATCATTTTACTGTTGTGGTCTTCGGTTCAAAAACTAGTTTGATGCAATTCTCCACGCTAGCCTCTTCATCCTTGCATACATTCTGCAGGTCATACGGATTGACCCCGCTTACTGTAATCAGCCCTTGGTTCCCTCTACCATTTTCAACCCCTCCCCCCTACACACACACACACACACACACACACACACACACACACACACACACACACACACACACATATGTCAAACTGTAGCATAAATTTCTTTTCTCTATAATTTGATTTATCATCTTCCCGCTACTGTCAGTCTGTATTTTATATCCTTCGGATATTACCACCTTTTTTCCAAAACAGCAACACATCCACTACATTTAGTATCTTATTTCCTAATTTTATTCTCTCAGCATCGTTTGATTTAATTAGACCACATTCCCCTTCTTTCACTTATGTCGATTTTCATATTATAAATTATATTCAAGGAGCCATCCTTTCCGTTCAACTGATCTTTGTCGTCTCTGACAATGTCATCGTAAAATCTCAAAATTTTAGTTTCTGCTCCATGAATTTTGATTCTCTTTCCAAATTTCTCCTCGATTTCCTCTACAGCTTACTCAGTGCACACACTGATAACATAGGGGATTTGTTACAACCCTGTCTCACTCTGCTGTAAACCACTTGTTTCCGTTTATACCTTTCGACTCTCATAAATGTTGTTTGATTTCTATACAAGTTGTAGGTAACTATTTCCTGCCTATATTTTATCCCAGTTACCTTCAGAATTGCAAGGAGTGTATTCTGGTCAGCAAAGCCTCTAAATCTACGAGCTCTATAAGCTTTCTCCAGTCTATCTTCGAAGATAAGTCCTGTTCTTACATTGCTAGGGAACCCAAATCAATCTTCCCTGAGGTTGTCTCCTTTTTCGCTGTTCTGTAAATAATTCGTGACAGTATCTTGATCAAACGACTTATCTGTCTGATGGTTCGGCAGAATTTACACTTGCCAGTTTTCTTTGGAGCTGGAAGTATTACATTCATCTTGTAGTCTGAGGATATTTCGCCTTTCTCGTGAATCTTTCATACCAGGTGGAGTAGTTCTGCCATGGTTCGTTTACCCAATGATAC
This sequence comes from Schistocerca americana, assembly GCF_021461395.2. Classification (NCBI taxonomy): domain Eukaryota; kingdom Metazoa; phylum Arthropoda; class Insecta; order Orthoptera; family Acrididae; genus Schistocerca; species Schistocerca americana. The sequence goes on along the minus strand of NC_060120.1, from coordinate 432,082,963 downwards.
CAGTAATTCTGAGCTTCGTCGTAACCCTTCGTTATTTTTTCAGCTACTCTTCCTGTTACTAGCCCACACTGAGTCTCACCTCCTCTTTTTTCTTTCTTTCCTTTTAATTCAGTAACTGTCAGTTTCGTATTTAGGTGAATATTTATGAACCTCTATTAGATTTTCGAACGAAAAATTTGGCACTACTGTTTCATTTCAGTCACATACAGTTTTCTACAGTGTTGAACTCTGAAAAGATGTTTCATTTTATTTATTGATCCTTTTATCAACGATGATCAGTGCCATTTGACTACGATCATGGGAGCCATGTCGTGGAAGCGGATGCAAGTTTTACTTTAATTTCATTTTGGTATCCTGTTTGACTGATAACGATATTTTTTCAGAGCTTGCTGTCTTACTGGAATTCTCTTCTGGAAAAGTACTTAGTAATTCTTACTACGCACAGCGGACAATTCGCAATATACTGAGTGACTGGCCCTCTGCCCGCTTTCTGGAGAGGTCAGCAGTAAGCACTGTAAACGGCAATGTTTTGTCACCTATTTCTCCTTAGGCTCTTTGATACTCCGGCCATCTTCCGTGTTTACCTTCAGTAGAAACTCGACACTTAACTGATCACGTCTTTCTTGTAGTTTTTGCTTACATATAAATTGTTTATTGTTACTTTAACCAGTTGATGCACAGACCTTCGTCAATATCAGCATTATTTTCTTATTTTAATCTTTTTATCATATTTTATCTGTCACAACACCTTACTTTATACAGAAACTGGAAGTTCTTCTTCTCTAAAATACCCATTTTTGATTCAGTATTTTGATGGCTGCTTGACTTGACATAAACCGATTACAGATTGCGATGTTCTTTGAATTAAGTTGGCTTTCTCAGTACTTGTTCGGAGAAAGAAAAAGCTTGCTATGATAAGGCAAGGAAAAGAGTAGAGAGCAATGAAGTTCCACGATCGTTGTTCAGAATTCTGGAAAGAATCACAGTCTCACCGAACAGAGAGCTGCAGCTAGGTCTGTAAAGTATGTGGCAGATATGAAGGAGAGAAGTAGTTCTAGAGATCACGATAATCTTACAACCATAATGACGATTATTGTCGGTTATTGGTTACTCACGTGTTTTTCGTTAATACTTAGCGTCTACGAATGGCGTTTATCTGACCATTTGGCACAAGTTTTTCTTTCTTCCTCTCCGAAAGACCCAAATAAACCTTTTCTCAAGATGTTCCGGTTTAGTGTGTCTTTAGATGATTTGACTGATTTCCACTGTCCGTTTTTGACGTTTGTATGCGACACTATTCTTGTTTTCGGTTTCAAGCTAAAAATGTAGAAAATGCGTTTGATCTATTTAAAGCCATTAATTCTTCTTATACGACCATAAAATCGAACTCTGCGCGGCCGGCCGAAGTGGCCGAGCGGTTAAAGGCGCTACAGTCTGGAACCGCACGACCGCTACGGTCGCAGGTTCGAATCCTGCCTCGGGCATGGATGTGTGTGATGTCCTTAGGTTAGTTAGGTTTAAGTAGTTCTAAGTTCTAGGGGACTTATGACCACAGCAGTTGAGTCCCATAATGCTCAGAGCCATTTGAACCATTTTGAACTCTGCGCTTGCACATTGTGTCCGTAATTTTTTGTGTTTTGGTATATATTTCATACTTAGATATTTTCTTGTAGATCTAGTTTTCATAATTTGAATACATTATATTGTTTTAGCTCTCTATCTCTCTCTGTCCCTTTCTATCTATCTACCTATCTTTCCTTTCTAATTCGCTCACAGACCACAAGACACCCACATGCATACACACACATTAGTTTTACGACAGTTGCAATGATGTATTTATATTTTTATGGAAAAGCAGTTTTTGCTGTAAACGTTTCTTGTGGTTTGGGAACCTTTTCCATTTTTTTATTTCAAGACTTCTTTATTCATCCTACTATCTGTAACCTATTCGCCCACATAAAGAGTGTCCGGGAAGTAAGGACGAATTTGAATTTCGCGCCATTTTGTCATCATATGATGGTTAGCAACCGTGTTTTTTTTCCTATTTGTTATTTGCAAACCTTCCCATTAGTAGCTCCATAGCTTTTGTGTGGTTAGCATTGTTGTTTGATGTTTATTTTCGTCATGGAGCAGATGACAACTGTTCAACGTATCATAGTGGTAAAAGTTATTACAAAAACAGTGAAGGATCCACGGCAACCGTATGTGTATTGCTATGACACTCGGACGTAATGCTGCTCAAATCGACCGCTACGGTCGCAGGTTCGAATCCTGCCTCGGGCATGGATGTTTGTGATGTCCTTAGGTTAGTTAGGTTTAAGTAGTTCTAAGTTCTAGGGGACTGATGACCTCAGAAGTTAAGTCCCATAGTGCTCAGAGCCATTTGAACCATTTTGCTCAAATCGAATCATCAGTTCGGAAGTTGATCCGGAAGTTTGAGACCACAAGTTTGTTTCAAACGTCGGAAATGGAAATGCCGTATGGCTAGGGCCTCCCTTCGGGTAGAACGTTCGCCTGGTGCAAGTCTTCCGAGTTGACGCCACTTCGGTGACTTGCGTGTCGATGGGGATGAAATGATGATGATAAGGACAACACAACACCCAGTCCCTGAGAGGAGAAAATCTCCAACCCGGCCGGGAATCGAACCCGAGCCGTTAGATATGACTTTTCTTCGCGCTGACCACTCAGGTACCAGGGGCAGACTTTCAAACATTAAGAAAACAGGACGACCGCCTTCTGTTCGAACACAAGAAAACATTGCTGTCGTGCCTGACAGTGTGACAGGAAATCGGTTCGCCGACGAGCTCAACAATCGAATTTATCACCAAATTCTCTGCTTGAAATACTTTGAAAAGATCTGAAAATGCATGCTTACAAGATCTAGCGTACACAAGAGTTGAAGACAGCAGATCATGGAAAGAGACATCGGGTTGCTTAATGGGTCTTGGCCTACAAGCTGTGATCGAGAACTACAAAAAAGAATAATTTTCGCAGATGAGGCGCACTTCACCTCATCTGGTACATCAATAAGCAGAACTACAGACTCTAGGGTAACGAAAATCCGCGAGTGACTGTGGAAGGTGAGAAGCATCCACAATGGACGATTGGGCAGTAAGAGTGGTTCAAACATGGCTGAGCACTATGCGACTTAGCTTCTGAGGTCATCAGTCGCCTAGAACTTAGAACTACTTAAACCTAACTAACCTAAGGACATCACACACATCCATGCCCGAGGCAGGATTCGAACCTGCGACCGTAGCGGTCGCTCGGCTCCAGACTGTAGCGCCTAGAACCGCACGGCCAATAGGAGTTATCGGCTCGCACTTTTTTGAAAATGATGAGAGAGCTACCATTACCGAATCATGACGATTTTCGGCTGCAACAAGATGGTGCGACATGTCGCACATCCCGTGGAATGACTGCTCTGCTGAATGAAACGTTTCCTCAAAAAATCGTCTCTTTGCGTGACAACCAGGATAGGCCTGCCAGATCATGCGATCTTACACCCTGTGACTTTTTTTTGTGGGGTTTTGTGAGATCAGAAGTGTACGTGTACAAACCACAAACAATAGATCACTTGAAGGATGAAATTAAAAGGGTTATTAACGGCATCCTACCAGATGTTTGTGAACCCTTCATCGAGAACTTCAATGAAAGCATTGCTCATTGCTGCGCAGCCTTGGGTTGTCAGTTAGAGGATATTGTTTTTCATAGATTAGTGGGAGAAGTTACTCAATGTCTGCCAAAAAAATTAAGTTTTCAATAAATTTTGTATGTTCTATAGCGCTTTAATATTCGTCCCTACTTCCCGGATACCCTCTATTTAAAGCAACTTACGCTCATTACTGACTTCCGCATTCGTCGCTTGCTACTTTAACGATGGTCACTACCTCTCTTTGTTCATGTCATTGCTTTTATTATCTTTCTTCTGTGTCATAGGTAAAAGACACGATGATACTCGATCAACAAATCGAGGAAGAACTGTAAGTAGAGATTTAACAATCCAATTGTGTACCAAACGGCAAAGAATGGTGGGAACTGGAAGAGGTGGAAAGCAGGTTGAATTTTTCAGAATATGTTAGTAATGTAGCTCTATATTGTGACAATATAGTTTATTCGTACTACGATTAAAACACTACCTAGCCGGCAGCATACCATACCCACCTACGACGCATGTCAAAAACTTCATGAATAACAGTACATAGCACACTGCCTGGAAAGATGTAACCATCAACTGATGAAGTAGTCAAAGAGATTCTATGATCATTCTTGAGAGATGCTATTGCTTTGAAGCCCTCCTCTTTTTAAAATCATTAAATTAAGAAAATATAGACTAGAAACATGTAAAGCGACGTCTCGGGGTAAAGTAGCATTACGTCTTCTTCATTTTAATAAACACCACACAATGAGAATGATGTCTAGTAAGACGAGTGAGGGCAGTTGACTTGGTGGTCAATCTCTGACGACGAGGAGTCAGTTCCTTCAGATTCTTTCCAATCAATGATTGTTTCCCTCCTTTTGTTTTCTGTTTGCAACACTTTCAGTATTTGTATTTCTGCACATGAGTGTACTGTTTGTTGCTTCGTTTAATGTAGAGCTCTGACGCCACTATTCGTTCTGACCAGTTTCTCCATCAGTGTCTGCTCGCCTTCCCCGCCATACTTCTGGTACATCATGCTAACGTGCTCCTCTGTCCTGGTCCTCTTTTTATTGTACACTTTCTAACCGTGAAGCGTTGTAGTCAAAGACAATTTGTCAATCAAAGACGTACTGCAGGTACGTGAGAGTACCAACATGAAATTCAACATCCAGAGGGCGCACCGCCGTAATTCACAGCGATACTGAATATTGAGACCCTGAACGCTACGCGGCTGTTGCACATCACACTTGCTCTAATAGATGAGTATACTGACAACACATGTCGCTTTTTTTTTACTCAGCAAGATCTGTATCCATTAACAGTGCATTTCTTGTTTCAAACAGTGCCAAAATATCTTATTGATACTTCATTTCATAGGCTTTACCCAAAGACAACGGTTTTAGATATTAAAGAAACTTTTATTCGCCACGAATTAAGTATCGTATATTATAATCAGTAGCGCCCATCACTTTAAAAACATTTCATTGATTTGCTCGTCTCGAGATACAGCCGTTTGCATTGTATTTCAAAATGCTGTCTTCTTCCAAGGACTTGTAGCAGCTGAATTCTGTGCGTATCTATTACACTGCCGGTTTGTATTCTTGCTATACTGCAATTTTTCAGTTTCATCTTTTTTAAAGCTACCACTTTCTCAATTTTACCTCAACTATTTTTTTCTATTATAGCTCACTGAGATATTATTCCTGCCTTACTCATTCCATTACACGACCATCTAGAGATCACGATAATCTTATGACCAATTTTTATCAGTCGTTGTCAGTTTTTGTTTACTCATATCTTTCATGAACACACTGTACCTAAGAGCGGCATCCACCTGACCATTTGCCACCAGTCGTTCATTCCTCATCTCTGAAAGACCCAAATATTACTACAGCTTTTCTGAAGATGTTTCGGCTTAGTGTGTCTTCTGATATTTTTTACCAATTTCCTCCGCCTTTTTTTGGCGTTTGTATGCGACGCTATTCTTTTTTCGGTTTCGAGTAAAAAATGTCGAAAATACCTTTCGTCCATTTAAAGTCATTAATTCTTTTATGTGGCCATGAAATCGAAATCTGCGCTTGCGCATTGTGTCCGTATTTTTTTCTATCTAGACTATATTTCTGGTTTGGGTTTCTTTGATGTAGATCCACTTTTTTATAATCTGAACAAAGGATATTGTTTTAGTTTTCTCTCTCTCTCTCTCTCTCGCTTTCTTTCCTTTCACGTGCGCTCAGAGACGATAAGATATTCTGATATTCTTATGCAAAGAAACACTGGTTTTACGACAGTTGTAATGTCTTATTTTGATTTTTATGGAAAGGCACTTTTTGTTGGAAACGTTTCGTGTGGCTTGGAATGGTACTTCCATTTTTTGTTTCTTATTTCCCGCCTTCTTTCATCCAATTGTCTTCGCCTATTTGCCCATATATTTAAAGCTATTCACGCTCATTATTGACTTCCGTATTCGTCGCCTGCTACTTAAACGATGGTCACTTTCCTTCTTGTCCACGCTGTTGCTTTTATTATGACTAACCTATTATCTCATATTAGGTCAACTAGATATGTCCAGAATGGCAATGGTAATGCAGCCATCTGCCTCTTCCTCTACAGCACACAACTGGGATGGAGTGAGTTTCTTCAGATCTGTTTGTTTATTTATTTATTTTTCAGATCGAGATTATAAATTGTTCACCAGTCCCTCATTCCTAAACATCCTTTTACACCAACTTCTGGCTGCTAATTAACGAACCACTGCATAACGCAAACTGTCTGTTCAGTGTCTGCATGTACACACTTTTCACAGTTTTCCTTCTTGTCAGGCAACCTATTCACCTAAGTACTAGCAGGTACAATACTGTCGACGTAGCCCCCTATTAACTTTTCCAGTCCTGTCTTCAGATCTCAGGATGTGATCATTTCTGCGTTTCATAATCATAGATTCTACAACATCACAGAAATATCTAGCGGATAAATTCTGCATTTTAACAGCAAAAAACGTGAATTTCGCTGAGTCAACTTGGAGAACAAACTTAATTACATAATACTTGACACAAAACACGTTTTCATATATTATTTTGGATTGCAGGCAACAGTAACCAAACGTCCACATTTTTATAAGAAGGTATAAAACACTGCTCTAGTTATAGAAAGTTTTTTATTAAAACCACGACCAGTTTCACTTTAATTTAGACGCATACGCAGGTGTTGCAAACAGGGATTACAAATTAAGTATTTTAATTTTTTTGCCTTTTTACGTTGGCACTGGGATATAGTACGAAGGCTAAATATGAGTCGCAACGTGGCACAGTTTCTATCCCAACCAAATACCTTATCTCAGCAGACAACACAGGTCCCACTAGGAAAAAGTACCGCAGTATCCCTTTCTTAGGAGATATTTTCTGATAGAATAGGCAAATGCCAGGTTTCGAAAAACATAGTCCAGGCTTATTATATTCTTAAGAACAACGGGCACAAATTTAACAAGCAAAGTATGCTTCATGATAGGTTTAGGTTCCGGGTGTCTAATGCATCTCATTTCAGCAACGTGGCGCCAAATATATAAGCCAAACTGGCAGTAGTTTTTCCAACTCTGCTTAAATAGCATATCAACTGCAAGAATTCAGGATCTGGACTAATTGCCCATTTACGCGACTCAGGACATCAGATCATGGACATACACGAGGGAACGCAAATCATATTTTTGGATAATACAAGTTACAACCTTAATATTTGAGAAGAGACTGCAACTTTGCGAGCCTTACAAAAATCTCCTGGGCTCACGTTAAACTATTTTTAGGAAATTTTAACTACCTAACCAGGTAGTCCATTGTTCCTGCTGTCCGACAACATATTCCGATGCATGTAAAAAATATTGTTTATAAATTCTCAATTGGTATTAAAATTGTGTGAAATAATATACATTACAAATAGTAGTGGTCTGCATCATACGGGAATTAGAGCATTAGTTTTCTGTACACGCATATTCTATGTTTTCTATCACTTGCTGATTTAAATTATAATTTATTTTGATGTACAGCACTCGCCCCCCTCTCTTTCACGCTTCACCGTTCAGTGCTCCAGCCCCACTTTCTGTAGCCGTCTAGCGCCATCTTGCTGGGTTTCCGGATACCACGGCCAATAGCGTTCTTCATGTCTGCTTGCCTAGGGCTCTAGCTAGTTCAGCGTTCCTTATGGCTGTACCCGTGTCGCATCCAGCTGATGATATGGTATGTTTTTGCTGATGCTTATGTACACACATCAAAAAAAGTTTTGCAACACCCCGGTTCCCAGGACTCCTGAAGATAGACGTTGACTGTGGATATTGTATCACAGACACAGTCCCTTTGACTGTTCAAGAGATGTCACTAAACCCGCACAAAGATGTAAACAACCGTGCATGGGCAGCGCCTATTACACGGAGGGGGTCAGACAGCCGATCAGTTCCAGTCATTCCAACAGGAAGAGGGTACACAGCTCATATTGGCTGTGTTCAACCATGTCCAGACGGTCAATTCCGCGGTTCGATCGCGTCTGCATTGTTACTTTGTGCCAGGAAGGGCTCTCAACAAGGGAAGTGTCCAGGCGTCTCGGAGTGAACCAAAACGATGTTGTTCGGACATGGAGACAGAGAGAGACAGGAACTGTCGATGACATGCCCCGCACAGGCTGCCCAAGGGCTACTACTGCAGTGGATGACCGCTACCTACAGATTATGGCTCGGAGGAACCCTGACAGCAACGCCACCATGTTCAATAATGCTTTTCGTGCAGTCACAGGACGTCGTGTTACGACTCAATCTGATCGCAATAGGCTGCATGATGCGCAACTTCAGTCCCGACGTCCATGGCGAGGTCCATCTTTCCAACCACGACTCCATGCAGCGTGGTACAGACGGGCCCAGCAACATGCCGAATGGACTGTTCAGGATTGGCATCACGTTCTCTTCACTGATAAGTGTCGCATATGCCTTCAACCAGACAATCGTCGGAGACGTGTTTGGAGGCAACCCGGTCAGGCTGAACGCCTTACACACACTGTCGAGCGAGTGCAGCAAGGTGGAGGTTCCCTGCTGTTTTGGGTTGGCAGTATGTGGGGCCGACGTACGCAGCTGGTGGTCATGGGAGACGCCGTAACGGCTCTACGATACGTGAATGCCATCCTCCGACCGCTAGTGCAACCATATCGGCAGCATGTTGGCGGGGCATTCGTCTTCATGGACGATAATTCGCGATCTCCGTCGTGCACATCTTGTGAATGACCTCCATCAGGATAACGACATCGTTCGACTAGAGTGGCCAGCATGTTCTCCAGACATGAATCCTATCTAACATGCCTGGGTTAGATTGAAAAGGGCTGTTTATGGAGGACATGACCCACCAACCACTCTGAGGGATCTACGCCGAATCGCCGTTGAGGAGTGGGACAATCTGGACCAACAGTGTCTTGATGAACTTGTGGATAGGATGCCACGTCGAATACAGGACTGCATCAATGCAAGAGGACATGCTGCTGGGTATTAGAGGTACTGGTGTGAACAGCAATCTGGACCACCACCTCTGAAAGTCTCGCTGTACAATATGCAATGTGTGGTTTTCATGAGCAATAAAAAGGGCAGAGATGTTGTTTATGTTGATCTCTATTCCAATTTTCTGTACAGGTTCCGGAACTCTCGGAACCGATGTGATGCAAAACTTTTTTTGATGTGTGTACATGTTCGCACACTTTGCAGGACTTATTTTATTCTTGTTGTACCAAATACTCGTATTATTTTATTTTAGGGACGCCTTTTAATCAATTTGACAAATTTTTCTGGCGGGTTTTGATTTATCAATGACGTGAAGGACAGGACAGCGTAAAACAATGTTCCAAACATAATTTGTGAAAATACATGATCTACAGGAGTTTTCTACTCCATATAATATTTACTAAGCCAGTGTAAAAAGAAAGTAAAATACTGAGGGTGCACTGAAATTGGCGTGAAGCTGATCGTGATTTTAATAGGAAAGACTTTCTACACCCAGAGCGGTGTTTTTTGCCTTCTTATAAGAAAGATTTTCGTATATGTGCTTCATAAGCAGAAACGTGTAATCATTTGAGAAACAATATGGGGCATTCAGATTTTGAGTTGAAGTTTGATTGGAGATTAAATTCTGCTGTGAAATTAAATCAAAGGAAAATATTTCTGTAGTCTGGTGTTTTTATTATAACTAAATCTTAGGAATCCACCTCTGCACTGTAATCTGCTTTAGTTTTAATTTAGAGGAATATCTATCTTTTCAGTCAATAATTAAGTGTAGCCAGTATTCTGGTCACGATACATTGCAGAGAAGACGATAGATTACTGACAGAATTCATAGCCCCAGACATACATTTTACTTCACAATACGTGAATAATTTTCTGGTGCTACTCAACAAGAGAACTAGCGCAAGATTTATTTGTCGAAATGCATACGATACAAGCGCTGTTTCGACAATTCGTCTTAGCAGATTGTTCGTTACTTATTTGTGATGAAAGTTGAGAATCCAAAGAATAAAGGAAACCTGTTTCTTTCATATGATGCACCTTGAAATTCACAAACGTGTATCCACTTTGACAAATGAGAGAAAACCATAAATCACGGAAACAAAGATGAGATATAGTCTGGATCGTGTTCCGCAGCGACGATAGGAAAAGTCTTCGTTAAGGAGATACATAGCCAAGGCGGGTGTCGCGATGGTTTTGTGTCCGTGAGAAACTGCAGAAAGTGATCCACTTAGCAGTCTCTCAACCGGTATTAACTTCTTCCTTCCGCCTGGGTCCTCCCTGCACTGTGCTGGGGTGCGCGTTGAGAGTTGTTTGGCCGGAAATATCAGAAAGAAGCGCACTGAGGGTAGCAGGATGCGTTCTGGAGATGGTGAGCCGACCGGTTTAGCCAACTCCAATCAAACTGTCACCTCATTGCCGCTTCAAGCCGCCGTTTATCAGCCCGTAAAGATCCACACAAAGTCTGCATTTCGTTCATGGGAAAGATATAACTCAAATAAAACAAGAGGTTCACAACATCAGTGTTATGAGCATAACGTCACCAATACCACTAATTTTCCGCCATTCTATGCTTTAATGAAACGCCCTCGTTTTACTGCATCACACCAGAGCTGTACATCAGGATCTATGAATCTTCTGCAGACAGCAGCGACAAACGTTCGATACAGTCAGTGTTTCGTCTTTAACGATAGCCGCACACTTAGCTCTCAAAACAAGCTACGGAAATTTGTAACAGTTAGTATATTGTTTCCATCGTGCGACACACATAAACAATATCCTCAAATCAATTGTTTTTGTCACACATTTTCCGAGGTCTGGATGCACCTCCAATTGGCGTCATACAGCTATTGTATGAAATACATGATCTCCCTTTTACATCTAAATCACCATTTCACTAAACCATCACGAGACGTTGCATAAATTCGAAGATAACGTGTCACTCCAGGAAAAGACTGTTCATAGAAATATGCAATATCTTGTAATTTGTACAATACTGCTGACAAGTGGCTCAGGCTTATGACTAGGGACAGATCGTTTTCTACTGTTTTCCATCGTCACATTTCAAAGAGTCTAAATATTATAGTGATTATGCATAAAAACTCTTCTCGTCTGTTATAATTTTTCCTTGATTTTTAACACTGACTCTAGATATTTTTAATAACGATGTTCAGGTAGTTAAGAAGTGCAGAATTTACTTTTGACGATAACGCAACATATTGCACCTGGTTTCTCCGATACCAGTTAATCAGTGTAATTAGGGTGTGTCAATTTGCATAGCAGCTTCGGTCTCCCCTGTTTGTGGGACTTATTTCCATCACCCATAGAAGTAAGTTATGATTAACTGACACGTGCCGAAGACAAAACCGTGTTGAATTATTCCTTTCCTCACGGCTCTCCAACACCATCATATAACGAGGGAAACGAAGGAATTTACCGACCGCAGCAATCTGGCAGACATCTAAATTGCTATTACTGTAACAGATACTATGATCGGCACGGTTGTTGGTCTCTTATACATCTTCTCAAAGTGAAAATAAGTTTTCGTGAGTGGTATACGGAGTTTTTTTCCTTTTTTCCAAGTTGTTTACAGCTCTGTAGGCCGTTTCCCTCAGCTTCGTATCCAAGTCTTTCGAGCCTTGTACAAATATTCTTTCAAATTTCTTCACTGCATATCCTCCTTTACTTTACTCTTCCATTCTGCACAGTGTCAACTTCTCCTCTTGCATGGGGATTACCAACATAGTACTTTCTATGTATAAAATGCATATTTGAACCATCAGCTGTTTTTATTGCAAACACAAATATTTGGGATCAAATATTCATTTTATATATTACTTATCGGCTGTTGACAGTCACCATCCAAAAATGCTTATAGTAATTTGTTTTGACTTAGGTAATCCCATAATCTGATCATATGCCCATACCATTTTAAACGCCATTTTTACACATCTTCCATGATGTATGAAGGGTTTTCATTCGCTTCCTGTTTTCTGTATATGGGATTTTCTCTCGCCTTGAAACTCTGTGACTCCTTACTCCAAAAAATACATTTTCACGGCTTCAAGTCTGCTCCTATCTCGTTCGATCATTTCCCAGGATTCCGCTCATAAAAACAATTTCTTTGTACTACTGACTCAGATAACTATTTTTTGTCTTTTATCTGACCCAAGTATGCAATTCAGCGAATGGATTGTTTGGCTTGTGTTGTCCTCTGCCTTGTTTCTTGTTTATGTAGCGACGAAAATAATTCTTATAGCGCGAAAGAGATTTATCATTCATCTTTACATAATCCAGTTTGTGAACAATCTGGTGAAAGCTAAACACATCATGTAATTGGTAGCGGTACTCCAATAAAATATACACATAATTACAGTCCTCCAAACGCGGAAATGTATAGCAACTTCAAACGCACATAATTTTTTACAGCAGGAATAATAGACTTATAGTAAATGAAGAATAGTGTCTCATTAGACATACACTATGGAGTGCTATGAATCTTCCAAATTAGCTGCTAATAGTTTTATTACATTTCGTATAATAGGCCTATTTCGGCAGTACCGCAATTCTCAAGCACTACTGCGTTTGATGCTGCGAACCCAACAATACAAAATATTGACGAGTGCACTGCTTAACTTTCGCACCACACAACTCTTGATACGTTTTGATAAATCAATACACAGGGTTCTCAACCTCTCATTCTGAGTTTTGCTACTGTGTGACAGATAAAATCAGCACTGCGTGTACGGGATGCATCACTGCATTTGTTTGGGAATAAAGTTTCGAATTGGAATTATTGAAATCTGGTAAAATACTACCACTGTTGTGCAAATGTTGCTGTTTGGCACTATGCTTCACAGTTAACAAAACGAATACTGTCTAGTCAACAAATCCCCAATTTTAGTGTTCTCAATTTCATTCGAAATTACGGTGCCTTCGTTTTTGATAAATGATTAGTTACAAATAGAGCCTTAAATGTTGGTGAGCGACTAGTAGCGCTGTCATCGTCTCGACGTGGTGAGATCAGAGATAGCGTCGAGCAGAGGGGGCGCCGCTGTACGCTATCACTCTATGGACAGCCGGCAGTCCGCAGCAATGCCGGGGCCGCCATTAGCCGTGGCCTCGGTGGCAGCCAAAACATCTCCAGCGACAATCAGCTGACAACAGATATTCATATGCCAAACCTGGTTTTCCATGGGCGTAAATTATAAAGTGCTATTCGTTTTACATGCAGGAGAGCGTGAATCCACTGTCTCAGTGTTTTAACGCAAGAAAACAAACAAGGTAATAGCTACCAATGGATATAAAACATTTCAGGCGTTTTGTCATGTACGTGCCAACGATGTATATTTTTCTCAGTTCTATTTCACTGTTTTTACAGTTCTAGCTCTCTATATTTACATTAAATTCGTTATAGCTTTCGTCTTGGGTTTTGACGCTGTTCGGGACATTGCCACGACATCGATTTTTCACTAAAACAATAAAATAAATCCCGTTATCGTGCTTATTTTTCCACTGTCTCGCTAATAAAGAAGCTTTTTTGTAAAGCATAAACCTAACAATTCTAAAAAAATTTAGAGTGTCCGGAGATACAACGCAACATTAGGTCTGCAGGGTAAACAAACATAGAACGCACTTCTGGGAAAATCGGTAACACTTTTTGGTGAAAAGATTCCTTGTTCAGTTGATGCAGGAATCAAAACTGGTGTGTACAAGTTATTGTTATGCGCAAAGTGATATGATTTAAACCATAGAATATAGTTGTCCAATTCTCCTAAAGTCGTTTTGTAACAGAGCTCTTGGAGAATGCTAGAAGCAGCAACAATGTATAGGAATTGATTATAGCACGCAAGTGATATTACGTGTGTACACGCATAATATACTAAATTAACAGCTAAATTAAAAATAAAAAAATTGTTTATTTCCAACGACTTTCATTCACTGAAACCGAATATATTGGAATTCACACTGAATAACAACCAGCTAGTATGATTATCTCCTTAGTTCAATTCGGTCGTCATCAGATGATACTTTTTATTATCAGTGCAGGCGTATACTTTTCCATTTGTCATCCAACATCGGCACGTTCTCCTTTTAACTTAGCTCACGACGTGCCACACACAAACACTTTAAATATCCAACAGAAAGCACAATTACCGACATCACAATCTTTAGTACGCAGTCAATATAACAGCGCTGCAATTACACTGAAAGCAGTTCGCGACATGGTACGTAGTGGGAAATCAAAGCGCGCGCCGGAGGCGAGGGTTGCTACCCCCACCTCGCAGTGTGCCGGCTGCGCCCTAAACTCACCTCGTAGGTTATGACTCCGCTGTTTCCATACTTCTGGAAGATCTCCCTGAGGAAGAAGTCTGTGCTGTCAGCGGCGGCGACCGCTATTAACAGCGTCACGACTACGCAGCAAGTTCCGGTCGTCATCGCAGTCGCATGGCCGTGCACCACCCCCTTAGTCAGGCGCGTCCCTCTGAAATCTCGTCCGCTTCCAATTCTGCTACCACTCCCACCGTCAGCCCGCTGTAAACTGAAGCTGCGGCCGGATTCGTCCGAGACATAGATGCTGTAAGTTTCATAAACTGCCGCTGGTGGCAGCACTAGCGGCGAAAGTAGCCGGCATAGCTTAGGAGTCCCGCCGCTAGGTGGCATTTCGCCTTGCGGCCTCGAGTTCTTCGGGTGTCCTCGCAGTATACATTTTTTGGGGGTTATACGCCTGAATCATGACTTTAGAATCCTTAGTTTCTTAAAATATTTAAGTCAATTCATTAGATGAGCGTTCAACTGAAACGGTTGTATAATCCCTTTTCAGATGCAAATCTCATCGCATCGACGACACCGGCACAACGCCATTCCAGATAATGGTTCGTGTAAACGTCGTTGCGGTTAACTACGAACATGTTTTTGTCCATCTTGCCTATAAAAACTTTCCGAGAAGCTGAAGCCGTCTGTCACGCCAGGACTCGAGCCCAACACAATGTACTTAACAGCCAGTGCTCTGCTCCTAAAAAACTGAATCGTCATTATCCACTTACGTGAGTTGCTTCTATAGCAGGGCGAGGGAATGGTACGAGACTTCATCATCCTATGGGTGGTCGAAATACTTGTAGTTCAAGCAGCAAACGATCATTAATAATGATTAAATTAGCGTAATTGGTTTGCAAAAGACAAGGAAAAATTGCTGCGATGGACACCTCGGCTTAAAATTAACCAATGACGGTCGGAGCAAGGAGGACATTAAAAGCTGACTAGCTCTGGCAAAAATGGCATTCCTGGCTAAGAGAAGTCTACTAGTATCAAACATAGGCCTTACTCTGAGGAAGAAATTCCTGTGAATGCGCGTTTGGAGCACAGAATTGTATGGTAGTGAAACACGGACTTTGGTGAAAACTGGACCAGAAGAGAATCGAAGCATTTGAGATGGGGTGCTACAGACGAATGCTGAAAATCCGGTGGACTGATAAGCTAAGGAATGAGGAGGTTCTGCTCGGAATCAGAGAGGAAAGGAATATGCGGGAAACGCTGTCAAGAAGAAGAGACAGGATGATACGAAAACTGTTAAAACATCAGGGAATAACTTCCATGGTACTAGAGGGAGCTGTAGGGGGTAAAAACGGTAGAGGAAGACAGAGGTTGGAATACATCGAGAAAATAATTGTGGACGTAGATTGCAAGTAGTTACTCTGAGATGAAAAGTTTGGCACAGGAGAGGAATTCATGGCGGGCTGGTGGCTCAAAAAATACAAACTTTGAAGTAATAACAGAGTAATATATATAATATACCAAATTAGAAAAGAAATTCTGGGATATTTATGTAATCTATCAATTCTGAGGTCGTAGACGGGGTTTTTCTGGTCTACCATCGTATTCTTCTGTGATGCCACTTTTGCTTTGCGGATCTCTGTAATCACGAAGTGAGGATAGTTCCTTACTGCAGGTATGTAAAAAAAAAAAAAAAAAAGAAAAGAAAAGAAACGCCCATCTGCCAGGCTGGGTTCCAGTTCTCTTTATCAAGAACCATGTTTTGGGTGATACACTCCACTCCAATCTCGAGTCCACCTGTTGGCAAGATTCAATGCGGTCTTCTACGGCGATCCTTGTTGTCTTTGTTACTGGTCGTCGAGAGGAGGGATTTCCAAACTTTCCTCTAACGGAAGGCTTCGAGAATCAGAGTGCTTTGATGGAACACCTTTTTTATTTTGAAAGTTATAATTTTTTAAAGAACTAGGAAAACTTGTTTTTTTTCAGTGATTACTTCAGTTACAAATTATAACTGTCAACTCAGAAATCATAATAAAATTGAAAAAAAATTGACGTCATCAAAAAGTCGAAAAAGGAACTGCCAAGTTATTAATGGTTCTTTGCGGAGCATTTATTCGCTTTACAATTTGTGTAACCATGTTCTAGAGTGGATCCGGTTATGATATTACGCTTGGAAAGACAAGAACCAGGCCATAAGAACGCAAGGTGGATTCCCAAGTCTGGAAGACTGTTCTATCAGTTTTTAGTGTTACATTGTAGCTGTAGTGTTTTGAAACTGTATGTTGAGTTTTCTTCCAGAGAGTTTACTCAGATGGAAGCGGGGAATCTCAGTTTTGGTGGTGTTTGTTGGAGTCTCCACTTGCGAAAGTACTTTCCCATTACTTATATGCCCACTGCTAGGATTTCTTCTCATTTCAATTAAGCTAAATCTTGTTGCAAGTATCGAGTCGTCAGCATAACCGAACTTCCTCAGCAATGCTTTTTGTACTTCTGTGAGAAGTGGGGCAAAATGTGATACCCGTAGTAGACTGTTCCTTAGTTTTCTTGGGGAGCCGATCACGAACTGCATAACTTGGAACACCGAGTTATTTAGTATACTGTCGATTAGTGGAGCGAATGGCTTGCAAGATTACACGAAGACATTTGTATGTCATGCCTTCTCTAGTCACTCTGACGCAGGCCTCTGATAAGTCAATGAATGTAGCTGCGATTTTATGTTTTCTTTGAAATCCTGCCCCGAGGTGTGCGGGGAATGACAGCTTCGTTTTGGCCACAAGTTCGTCTTGTCCGATTGGGACTGTTTCAAATATTCAAGTACTGATTTTGTTATGAATAAGCCGTTCTGGTAGCTTGTTGGTCATAGATAGCATTGTTATTGGTATGCAGGGCTATCAGCTTGACTGCGAGAATCTGATACAGGGATTACCTTCGAGTGTTGAAATTATTGTGATATACTGGCGGTTTGCGTAATGTCTGTGCAGAAATGAGTCACCCATACTTTTGCATATTTTATGCACATTATTAGGAATTAAGAGTGGCTATTGTCAAACGTTGGCGCTTTTCGTGGCTTAAATGGTGTTGAGACTTGTCTGCAAGTGAAGGGTCAGGATTGTTCCTTTCCTGTGGCTTCGGCTTTTATGGTTATGAGTTCTCGATTCATCTTGATCGTGAGCGCTTTGTCTTTTGTATATCCTGGATATTGCTACTAGACATACAACAACGTCATTTAGAGTTGTAACGTTTGCAATTTTCGGCAACATTACGGGTTCATCGTCGGCAAATTTGGAAGCGACAGAAGCGCTTTCAGTAATTTTTTTAACGTACTCCTACATCATGTGATCGATGACATGTAACACCTAGTAGTTCTTAGTTTGAAATTCTCCCCTCCACCACTCTTTTTGTTGTTGGTTTTTTCGTTTTGCAATGAGTTTCCTGTATGGTGACTACTAACAAAGTTGTTATATGTGGTACCTTAATATGTAGATACATCTGTGTGTTTGTTGTCTTTCTCTGCGTTGAAAAGTTTTCTCGCAAAAACGTAAGATAATTTAGTACCTGATGTTTTCTGCATGGTCGCAATTGCATCAGTAAGTGAAATTCGCCTGTAGTATAACTACCTGTTATGCATCCATGTGTCCATATGCTGCCCAGGGGAAAATTAGCATTAACAGATTGTTCTTGCCATATGTATTTGGAGGTAGTAAACAAACCAAAAATATACTACTCCTAATAGCTATAATTATTGGTCTACAAATAAAGTAAACACTTACACTGTCATCAGTCGCCAATAAAAATATCTGCACTTGTACCTGTTACACCCTGCATTTTGGGGAAGAGCGAGGGGACGAGAAAGTGAGAAGGAGCTGCGGCCTCCTCCCATAACTCACTCAACCTTGGATCCTTGCCTGAAGACAAACAGAAGAATCCAGAAAAAACTGAGGCAGTCTTGGATTTTATGGAAACCGAACTATCTGAACTCTCGGAACAAAATGTTATAAAACTATTAGATCATTTCAGTGCAAAACAGGAAAGGAAGAAAGCTTCCAAAAAAAGATAAAACATTGCAGTCATCAAATCCAAGACTAGGAACAATCCATTTGAATGCATGGTCATTTATAAGAGAAATTCTAAAGAAATAATGAATGTTACACCGGTCATAAATGATGAATTTGATTTTGATCATAATATTTTAAACATACTATGATCAAAATCAAATTCTTCATTTATGATTTTTTCCTTTATAAAAACACAAAAAAGGCAACAGAAATTAATAAATTAACACACTTTGAGGCACTTAGAAGAAATTAAAAAATTCCAAGATGAAATAACATTTACTTAACCTGCTTAATCGCGAGAGCTATCTAGGCAAATCAATACTGCAGAAAACAGAACAACTGCGTCATCTAGATATACTTGCATAGCGGAATGAAGAGTATGAACTAGCAGAACAGCAAGATCATAAAAATGGAGAAAATGAAAAAGCTCTGGAATCATCGAAAACTATGAAAAACATGAACAATAAAGAAAAGAGACCTAGGGAAACACAGAGAATCGGAAGAGTTTTGGAAAAATCGCAACTTTTGGAATGCAAGAAAACTTCGAAAAAATGTCAAATATGTGATCTTGTTGCCTTTCTTAGTGAGCCGAATTGATATAAACCTTCTCGGATTTCCAGCTATTGAGTTCGTCGAAATGGCGCAACGTTTCGATGTTGACGAAGATGATTGCAGTTACACTTGCTTAGCTGGAAACCAGAGATCTTTATTTCAGTTCCAGAGATTTTTATCAGATCTTAAAGAATAAATTGAAGCGCTACCAAGCACCAAGTGTTTGTTTCAAGATTAAAATACTTAGAATTGACTTAAATGATACTGGAAATAGAAAAATATTACGATAAACTGTTAAATTGCCCAGAACCAGATCATAAATTACTGTCCTCTGACTTCTGTGAGAATCTAGATTAAGATACGCCAATCTAATTTCTTTTCAGAAGTCGATTTATGCCTTACATCAACCACTTTGCCGGCCGAGCGGTTCTAGGCGCTTCAGTCTGGAACCACGCGACCGCGACGGTCGCAGGTTCGGATCCTGCCTCGGGCATGGACGTGTGTGATGTCCTTAGGTTAGTTAGGTTTAAGTAGTTCTAAGTTCTAGGGGACTGATGACCTCAGATGTTAAGTCCCATAGTGCTCAGAGCCATCTGAACCATTCAACCACTTTCTATTTTAATTTGCGAAGTTGCTTATATCATTGTACCCCAAACTGTTTACAAAATACTGTGAATATTCAGGTGACGTGGGCACCTCTTGTTCTAAAACTGCAAAGATCTATTACTGTAACGTGCCACTTTTTTCGTCTGTGAGTCACCTTGTTGCGGACACAGAGTCCTACGTGTGTGGGTGAACGTCGCTTCTTGTCAACAGAGTCGCAGATCTGCTCGTTTCCTTGCTTTTTAGACGTTTCCCATTTATTTTTACTCACGACTTGCTTCTCCTTGAAACATTCCTATTGCATGAGCGGTCAGTTCACGATTGTATTCGCACCATTGTTATAACGCCTGTGTTACCTGTTGTCGGCTACTTCCTAGTTTTCATTTCGACCCTGTGGTTCCCTCCGGTAAAAAGCCGTCCGCAGAGAGTATGCGGCGCTTTGTTTTGCTCGTTTGTCCTGGTTTCCTAGTTTCTGCTCCTGCCCGCGGCCCAGAGGGTAGGCCGCAAATCGTGGCTCGTGGACATCCTTCTGTTCGCGCTTTTGTGCCTGTCGGCGCATGCAAGGCCATAATACTAAAACCTGACTGTTGTAGAAGACTGGCAGTCGTAGCCGTGGTAACAAGGCCCTGTACTACAGCTAATTAAAAACCCAGCCATGACACCTTTCTGTTGAGCAGCCGACAACGCGCAAAGTATCTTCTGTAGGGTCCCTATTATGCTACGCTCTCTAGGGCCGACGAACTATTACGATGACATGAGGACGCTATCACAGATATTTGAATATAAAGTATTCAATATTATGTGTAAATTATTTTTGGCTTTATGCTTGTTGCGATGGCGGATGTCCACGAGGCACGATTTGCGGCTTTCGTGCGTAGTCTGAACGGCCCTTCCCACATAGATACACTGAGGGCGCCAGAGGAGCGACCCTGACCGTCAGAGAAAGGCAGTGCTGGCTCACCCTACTTAACTTTGTAGCCTATCGAAAATTGTGCAGATGAGCACTGTTAGGTTGGCTATGAAAAACAGAGCCTTCTGCGCAATCGGCAGTTTTCTACAAAACCCGAGGTGTTAAATAGCTCTCTCAACTAGAGTTCTGCCACATCCGGACCCGATTTCCTCTTCAGTTAAGACGCGGCTCCATGGCTCGTACAGTCTCTGGACCACATGGCGTCACTGTTTGGTTGCTGGATGGAAAAAGTTAACTGTGTGCTACAAGCACTCTGCCCAGAAATCTGATTTAAAATCCAAAGAGCTTCTGATAGCATGTAAAATACACAAGCGGCAAGACCCAATCAATACCTTCGCTGTACGATAGTAATGGTAATGTTACCGATGACAGCACCACTACGGCGGAGATACTAAACACGGTTTTGCGAAATTCCTTCACCAAAGAGGACGAAGTAAATGTTTCAGAACTCAAATCAAGAACACCTGTAAACATGAGTATCTTAGGAGTAGATATCCTCGATGTAGGGAAGCAGCTTAAATCACTTAATTAAGGCAAATTCTTCGGTCCAGGTTGTGTAACAAATTTGTTTCTTTCTGAGTATGCTGATACAATAGCTCAGTACTTCGAAATCATACACAGTCGCTCGCTCGGCGAAAGATCCGCAGCTAAGGATTGGGAACTTACATAGGTCACACCAATTCTCAAGAAGGGAAATAGGAGTAATCTGCTAAATTAAAGACCCATATCGCTAACGTCAATTTGAAGTAGGATTTTGGCACATATGCTCAGCTAGAACATTATGACTTACCTGAAAGAAAATGATTGATTGGCAAATAGTCAGCACGGATCTTTATTCAGATGACGTATTGACTGCAGTCAGCAAGGATCTCAAATTGATTCCATATTCGTAAATTTCCAGAAAGCTTTAATGTCTTTTCTAACAAGTGACTTCTAATTGAATTGCATGCCTACGGAACATCGTCTCTGTAGTGTGGCTGCATTCGTGATTCTACCTGATCTCCTGTCAGAAAGATCACAGTTCGTACTGACGAAAAGTTATGGAGTCAACCGGAAGTGACATACGGTCTTCCTTAAGAGAGAGTTGTAAGTCTTCTGCTGCGTCTAATCTACACTCCTGGAAATTGAAATAAGAACACCGTGAATTCATTGTCCCAGGAAGGGGAAACTTTATTGACACATTCCTGGGGTCAGATACATCACATGATCACACTGACAGAACCACAGGCACATAGACACAGGCAACAGAGCATGCACAATGTCGGCACTAGTACAGTGTATATCCACCTTTCGCAGCAATTCAGGCTGCTATTCTCCCATGGAGACGATCGTAGAGATGCTGGATGTAGTCCTGTGGAACGGCTTGCCATGCCATTTCCACCTGGCGCCTCAGTTGGACCAGCGTTCGTGCTGGACGTGCAGACCGCGTGAGACGACGCTTCATCCAGTCCCAAACATGCTCAATGGGGGACAGATCCGGAGATCTTGCTGGCCAGGGTAGTTGACTTACACCTTCTAGAGCACGTTGGGTGGCACGGGATACATGCGGACGTGCATTGTCCTGTTGGAACAGCAAGTTCCCTTGCCGGTCTAGGAATGGTAGAACGATGGGTTCGATGACGGTTTGGATGTACCGTGCACTATTCAGTGTCCCCTCGACGATCACCAGTGGTGTACGGCCAGTGTAGGAGATCGCTCCCCACACCATGACGCCGGGTGTTGGCCCTGTGTGCCTCGGTCGTGTGCAGTCCTGATTGTGGCGCTCACCTGCACGGCGCCAAACACGCATACGACCATCATTGGCACCAAGGCAGAAGCGACTCTCATCGCTGAAGACGACACGTCTCCATTCGTCCCTCCATTCACGCCTGTCGCGACACCACTGGAGGCGGGCTGCACGATGTTGGGGCGTGAGCGGAAGACGGCCTAACGGTGTGCGGGACCGTAGCCCAGCTTCATGGAGACGGTTGCGAATGGTCCTCGCCGATACCCCAGGAGCAACAGTGTCCCTAATTTGCTGGGAAGTGGCGGTGCGGTCCCCTACGGCACTGCGTAGGATCCTACGGTCTTGGCGTGCATCTGTGCGTCGCTGCGGTCCGGTCCCAGGTCGACGGGCACGTGCACCTTCCGCCGACCACTGGCGACAACATCGATGTACTGTGGAGACCTCACGCCCCACGTGTTGAGCAATTCGGCGGTACGTCCACCCGGCCTCCCGCATGCACACTATACGCCCTCGCTCAAAGTCCGTCAACTGCACATACGGTTCACGTCCACGCTGTCGCGGCATGCTACCAGTGTTAAAGACTGCGATGGAGCTCCGTATGCCACGGCAAACTGGCTGACACTGACGGCGGCGGTGCACAAATGCTGCGCAGCTAGCGCCATTCGACGGCCAACACCGCGGTTCCTGGTGTGTCCGCTGTGCCGTGCGTGTGATCATTGCTTGTACAGCCCTCTCGCAGTGTCCTGAGTAAGTATGGTGGGTCTGACACACCGGTGTCAATGTGTTCTTTTTTCCATTTCCAGGAGTGTATGTCAACGATTTAGGAGACAGTCTGAGCAGCCCTCATGAATTGTTTGCAGATGATGCTGTCATTTACCGCCTGGTAAAGTCATCAGCTGATCAAAGCTAATTGTAAACTGATTTAGGCAAGACATTTGTAAGGTGCGAAAAATGGCAATTGATTCTAAATAATGAAAAGTATGAAGTCTTCTACATGCATATTAAAAGGACTACGCTAATTTCGGTCACACTATAAATCACCCAAATCTAAAGGATGTGATTTCAACTAAATACTTAGACATTACAATTACGAATTACTTTAATTGATACGGCCACATAGATGATGTGGGAAAAGCGAACCAAAGGCTGCTATTTATTGGCAGATCACGAAGAAGATACAACAATTCTACTACAGAGAGTGCCTATACTACGTTTATCCGTGCTCTACTGCAGTATTACTGCGCGGTGCGCGATCCGCAACATGCAGGATTGACGGAGGACATCGACAAAGATCAGAGATGGGGAACGCGTTATGTATTATCGCGAAATAGGGAGGATAGTGTCACGGATATGATACACGAGTTGGTGTGACAATCAGCAAAATAAAGGGTTTTTGTTGCGGCGAGATCTTTTCGCAAAATTTGTCATCAACTTTTTCCACCGAACGCTAAAATACACTACTGGCCATTAAAATTGCTACACCACGAAGATGACGTGCTACCGACGCAAAATTTAACCGACAGGAAGAAGATGCTGTGATATGCAAATGATTAGCTTTTCAGAGCATTCGCACGAGGTTGACGCCGGTGGCGACACATACAACGTGCTGACATAAGGAAAGTTTCCAACCGATTTCTCATACACAAACAGCAGTTGACCGGCTTTGCCTGGTGAAACGCTGTTGTGATGCCTCGTGTAAGGAGGAGAAATGTGTACCATCACGTTTCCGACTTTGATAAACGTCGGATTGAAGCCTATCGCGATTGCGGTTTATCGTATAGCGACATTGCTGCTCTCGTTGGTCGAGATCCAATGACTGTTAGCAGAATATGGAATCGGTGGCTTCAGGAGGGTAATACGGAACGCCGTGCTGGATCCGAACGGCCTCGTATCACTAGCAGTCGAGATGACAGGCGTCTTATCCGCATGACTGTAACGGATCGTGCAGCCACGTCTCGATCCCTAGGTCAACAGCCGGGGGCGTTTGCAAGACGACAACCATCTGCACGAACAGTTCGACGACGTTTGCAGCAGCATGGAGTATCAGCTCGGAGACCATGGCTGCGGTTCCCCTTGACGCTGCATCACAGATAGGAGCGCCTGCGATGGTGTACTCAACGGAGAACCTGGGTGCACGAATGGCAAAACGTCATTTTTTCGGATGAATCCAGGTTCTGTTTACAGCATCATGATGGTCGTATCCGTGTTTGGCGACATCGCGGTGAACGCACAGTGGACGTTATATTTCGGATGTGTTACGACCCGTGGCTCTACCCTTCATTCGAGCCCTGCGAAATCCTACATTTCAGCAGGATAATGCACGACCGCATGTTGCAGGTTCTGTACGGGCCTTTCTGGAGACAGAAAATGTTCGACTGCTGCCCTGGCCAGCACATTCTCCAGATCTCACACCAATTGAAAACGTCTGGTCAATGGTGGCCGAGAAACTGGCTCGTCACAATACGCCAGTCACTACTCTTGATGAACTGTGGTATCGTGTTGAAGCTGCATGGACAGCTGTACCTGTACACGCCATCCAAGCTCTGTTTTACTCAACGCCCAGGCGTATCAAGGCCGATATTACGGCCAGAGGTGGTTGTTATGGGTACTGATTTCTCAGGATCTATGCACCCAAATTGCGTGAAAATGTAATCACATGTCAGTTCTAGTATAATATATTTGTCCAATGAATACCCGTTTATTATCTGCATTTCTTTTTGGTGTAGCAATTTTAATGACCAGTAGTGTACTTTGTTGCCGCTCACCTATATACTGAGTAATGGTCATTGTAATAAAATAAGAGAAATCAGAGCCCTCACGGAAAGATTTAAGTGTTCGGTTTTCCGGCGCGTTGTTAGAGTGTAGAACGGAAGAGAAATAGCTTGAAGATGCTTCAATGAACTGTCTGTCAGGTACTTAATTGCAGACTGCAAAAAAAAAATGGCTCTGAGCATTGTGCGACTTAACTTCTGAGGTAATCAGTCGCCTAGAACTTAGAACTAATTAAGCCTAACTAACATAACTAACCTAAGGACATCACACACATCCATGCCCGAGGCAGGATTCGAACCTGCGACCGTAGCGGTCGCTCGGCTCCAGACTGTAGCGCGTAGAACCGCACGGCCACTCCGGCCGGCGTAGATTGCAGAGTAGTGATGTAGATGTAGTCGTAGGTCGATGTAACGCTACCGATTGGTCGGAAAATAGATACATGATTTCGTTGTCCGCTAGTTACAACATGTGAAATTACGGTCACCACTCACGGCTTCAGTCGCAGCCGGATCACAGATACCTCCGTGCAGCCCCTAAGGTAAACTGTTTCGACTGACAGCCGTGTGCCATCATTAGATCGTACCTCTCTCGCTCGCCCTCACTAAGGTGTTTCATTTCTGCCTTTCGTTTAGTAATGCATGTGCACAGTTTTTTTTCTTCACAGACCTTGTACTGCCTCCCGGTCCAGTAAGTATTATCTTATACTCAGGCCACCCATTCCGGTGCCTTTTCTTTATCTACGCCTGTAGTAAGAAATGATTTCGATGCCTTAGGTCCGATTAAAACAGAGAGGAGGGGAGTACGTGCTTGTTGCCGAGCCAAATAGCTGGGAACGCGGTTCAACCATTTCACATCCATAATTCCATTTTAGAATTCAAATTAGGTAGCACAAACATAAATTAGGAACTTACTATTTTTTTTATAAATCCGCTAGAGAGCCTTTGTTGAGTTTCTCATTCGATCTACAGGTGATGCCTGATCTAAGGCATTCGACGAGCACAGAGCTAATGTTCGCCGGCTGCCGAATAGTGACGGCCGGCCGGCAGCTGCTCGCCGAGCGCCGATGCCCGCCCTTCCTGTACCGAATCCAACATTGGTGCCGTATCCAAGTTGGTGAATATTCATAAAGGCCTGTGCTTGAAGGCGTGCATAAATCGGCAACGTCCCTGGTGGACAGTCGTTGATCACTCTAATTATTTGTTATTGTATTAACGTTTGTGAGAATGTAATCAATACAGTTACGCAGTCATTCATCATCTTCTGAGTTAAATGATTTACTTTTATCACTTGAGAAGCTTCAAGCAGTTCACGACCAGACACTTCTCAGTTTTAAAAAGCAAATCCCATTAATCATCGATGATAGCCGTGTTGAGACTGATCATCTTTTTGAATTCAAGGTATGACATTAGCAACAGACACCGTAAAGATCAGCCCATCTGTTAATCTTCTTCTCTGTAGTCTAATTGGGTTTTTATGCTGTAACGCTACTTTTTCGCCTCCATGAGCTGGGGTTTCGGAAAGCCAGAGGTTAGCGGGACCAGGGGACGAGAGCTGAGATACTCTGTTGTGTTACTCTTTAGAGGCCTGGGGGACTTGTGTAGAACTCGCCGACCGAGGGGATGGGATGTTCAACCCAGCCCGATGTGGCAGATACATCGCCTGCCCATATAGTTTTGGTTCGGCGTCGATCTGGTGCTTGTAGAAAACTTTTTCCTCGTGCTTCAGAAAACAGTGCACAATGAGATAGCCCAGCAGAACGCTAAAGATGGTGACCTGCGGAGACTCACCCAAGAAAATAAATGGCCGTTTTACATCTAGGACCTTCCGTCAAAGCGTTTTCCGCTGAGGGCATTGTACCTTGCCCACTGCGTTCTCAGACGGCAGGTGGAAATGGGACCCATTTGAACAGACCACTATTTGCTTGCCTATACAGAATGTAACGAAACTATCCAGACTCATTTTTACCACTTAATGAAAGCGTTATGACGAACATATGTTAAGATCCGGTGGGGTGGCAGATTATTTTTCCGCCCACAGACAAGAAAGAAATGCGTTGGCCGAGATGCGATGGGTGATCTTAAAATCCGCTAGAGAGGGGGCCACGAGCTGCGAAAAGACCCTGCTACGGTGGGATAATGAAGCGAGGCGATGTCGTTGGCTCGAGAGTCCGAAATTCTCGGAACAGCGCAGGTGAAAAGCTAGTCATTTGGAGAATGATTTTTACATAGTTTTTTGTGGGAGAAAAACAGTAACATAATAACTGCGCCATTGGCCAGAGCTGAGAGAACTTTTTTTCATTCTTGGGCGATTTTTAGGCCTTAACTCTGAGAAGATCAAGCACAAGACGTAGAGACCTGATGACCACTTGGCGGCTGAGAGATGGAGAAGGAATACCAGCACTTTAGACTTCTCGCTGCTTGAGAGGCAGCCTGAATTTACAGAAGGATTTGGTTGGCATCCATATGCACCATTTGCAGCCTACTCTTCAGCACACAACAATTATTGTGAGAATATCTTGGGGCATTTGTTGGCTAGGATGGTAGAAAGTTAGGGGACATCGAGTGTTTCAGAAAATCCACGTAGGCTCGAAACACACAGGCGTAGATGCATGTTTAACTTTATTTCTCTTTCCGGTACGATCGCACAATCACTATTGTCCGTCTGAGGCGATGTGAGCTGAATTAAGTTCGGAAATTGATTAACGCTGATCCCATTTCCTTGTCCGAAAACTTTGACAAACTTATCAGTGTTTCTTATAGTTTAATATGTGTCAATAGATATTCTTTGTTTCCTGCAAAACTACACTCCTGGAAATTGAAATAAGAACACCGTGAATTCATTGTCCCAGGAAGGGGAAACTTTATTGACACATTCCTGGGGTCAGATACATCACATGATCACACTGACAGAACCACAGGCACATAGACACAGGCAACAGAGCATGCACAATGTCGGCACTAGTACAGTGTATATCCACCTTTCGCAGCAATTCAGGCTGCTATTCTCCCATGGAGACGATCGTAGAGATGCTGGATGTAGTCCTGTGGAACGGCTTGCCATGCCATTTCCACCTGGCGCCTCAGTTGGACCAGCGTTCGTGCTGGACGTGCAGACCGCGTGAGACGACGCTTCATCCAGTCCCAAACATGCTCAATGGGGGACAGATCCGGAGATCTTGCTGGCCAGGGTAGTTGACTTACACCTTCTAGAGCACGTTGGGTGGCACGGGATACATGCGGACGTGCATTGTCCTGTTGGAACAGCAAGGTCCCTTGCCGGTCTAGGAATAGTAGAACGATGGGTTCGATGACGGTTTGGATGTACCGTGCACTATTCAGTGTCCCCTCGACGATCACCAGTGGTGTACGGCCAGTGTAGGAGATCGCTCCCCACACCATGATGCCGGGTGTTGGCCCTGTGTGCCTCGGTCGTGTGCAGTCCTGATTGTGGCGCTCACCTGCACGGCGCCAAACACGCATACGACCATCATTGGCACCAAGGCAGAAGCGACTCTCATCGCTGAAGACGACACGTTTCCTTTCGTCCCTCTATTCACGCCTGTCGCGACACCACTGGAGGCGGGCTGCATGATGTTGGGGCGTGAGCGGAAGACGGCCTAACGGTGTGCGGGACCGTAGCCCAGCTTCATGGAGACGGTTGCGAATGGTCCTCGCCGATACCCCAGGAGCAACAGTGTCCCTAATTTGCTGGGAAGTGGCGGTGCGGTCCCCTACGGCACTGCGTAGGATCCTACGGTCTTGGCGTGCATCCGTGCGTCGCTGCGGTCCGGTCCCAGGTCGACGGGCACGTGCACCTTCCGCCGACCACTGGCGACAACATCGATGTACTGTGGAGACCTCACGCCCCACGTGTTGAGCAATTCGGCGGTACGTCCACCCGGCCTCCCGCATGCCCACTATACGCCCTCGCTCAAAGTCCGTCAACTGCACATACGGTTCACGTCCACGCTGTCGCGGCATGCTACCAGTGTTAAAGACTGCGATGGAGCTCCGTATGCCACGGCAAACTGGCTGACACTGACGGCGGCGGTGCACAAATGCTGCGCAGCTAGCGCCATTCGACGGCCAACACCGCGGTTCCTGGTGTGTCCGCTGTGCCGTGCGTGTGATCATTGCTTGTACAGCCCTCTCGCAGTGTCCGGAGCAAGTATGGTGGGTCTGACACACCGGTGTCAATGTGTTCTTTTTTCCATTTCCAGGAGTGTATATTCTAAATAATATCCTTATTAATCCGTGCATCCTAAACATTTTGTAACAAAAAGTCGGGTTCACTTAGGCCAAGTTTTTGATTTCATAGTTAGAGAATCGTTTTTTCATGAAGTTTATTAATACTGAATTATAGGAGTGCCAGCACCCAAGGCTTAAAGACTCAGTGCTAGTGACACCGAGTTTTTTGAAAATAGTATTAAATAAAATCCATTGCGTAACATTTTTAATGAGTAACTAAGTTCTTCTGGGAGCGATCTGCGACTAAGCAGCCCAACTGATGCAGATCATTAAATTATTCCAGAAGGAAGGTTCAGTTCGACTGGCAAGTCGCACACTTACTTGTTTGTAGAAATACAAGGTGTAAGAAAACTACTATACAAAGTTGTAGGGTTATTAGAGGATATAAAAAGAAACACTCTTGTTACGTGACACAGGTACCAGAGGTGCGCCATTTCCCTACTAAGGGGCCTTGAAGAATTTGAGCTGGACCTCCACTGGCTCAACGTTTACAGCTGCTTTGACTAATTCATTTACAACACATTGATACTGGAATCTAATTTCCAACATAGTTACAGCTTACTATTAGGAAGGTAGGTTTTCATCACGAATCACTGATTGACGCTGCAGGAGATCTGGTTGCCCGTTTGACTGAAGCTGCAGGCGTTATTAGTGAAACATCTGGTTACTTTGTGTTAGTCAATTATTAGCACGTTGATACCAGTTGCGCATCAATTTAAATGAACATTTTCGCAACATCCGTAAAGCAATATTCTTGACAAGGCTATTTGAACACTGTCCCTGAGCATCACTAGTGCCAAAACCACCATCTACATCTACAGCTACATCTACCCCTACATTGTCCACAACACATTTAAGTGCCTGGCAGAGGATTAATCGAACCACCTTCACAATTCTCTATAATTCCAGTCTCGTACAACACGCGGAAATACGAACACGGTATCTTTCCGTGCGAGCTCTGGTTTCCCTTATATTATTATCGGCGTCAACGAAATATTTTCGCATTCGGGGGAGAAAGTTGATACCTGAAATTACGTGAGAAGATTCCACTGCAACAAAAAACCGCCTTTGTTTTAATGATGTCCACCCCAAATCCTGTATCATTTAAGTGACACTCTCTCCGCTATTTCGCTATAATACAAAACGTGCTACCTTTCTTTGCGCGTTTTTGATGTGCTCCGTCAGTCCTATCTGGTATGGATCCCACACCACGCAGCTGTGTTCTAAAAGAGGACGGACAAGCGTTGTGTAGGCAGTCTCTTTAGTAGATCTATTACATTTTCTAAGTGTCTGCCAATAAAACGCAGTCTTTGGTTAGCCTTCCCAACAATATTTTCTATGTGTTCTTTCCAATTTAAGTTGTTCGTAATTGTAATTCCCAGATATTTAGTGAATTTATGGTCTTTAGGTTTGATTGATTTATCGTGCAACCGAAGTTTAACAGATTTCTTTTAGCACTCATGTGAATGACCTCACACTTTTCGTTATTTAGGATCAATTTCCAATATTCGCATCATACAGATACGTTTTCTAAATCGTTTTGCAATTTGTTTTGATCTTCTGATGACTTTACTAGTCGATAAACGGCAGCGTCATCTGCAAACAACAGATTGGCTCTGAGCCCTATTGGACTTAACATCTGAGGTCATCAGTCACCTAGAACTTAGAACTACTTAAACCTAACTAACCTAAGGACATCACACACATCCATGCCCGAGGCAGGATTCGAACCTGCGACCGTAGCGGTCGCGAGGCGCCTAGAACCGCTCGGCCACCCTGGCCGGCCTGCTCAGATTGCCTCCCAAATCTTTTATATAGACGAGAAACAGCAAAGGGCCTATAACACTACCTTGGGGACCTCTAGAAATCACTTCTGTTTTACTCGATGACTTTCCGTCAATTACTACGGACTGTGACCTCTCTGACAGGAAACCACGAATCCAGTCACATAACTGAGATAATATTCCATAAGCACGCAATCCACTACAAGCCGCTTGTGTGGTACAATGTCAAAAGCCTTCCGGAAATCCTGAAATACGGAATGGACCCGTAGCAGGGAAATAGAACATTTGTGATATTTTTATCACGTAACAAAGTGTTTCTCTTTATCTCCCCTGAACACTTTAAAATTTTGTGTATGTGGTTTTCAACTTAACTGGATCGAGGAAAAAATCGCTGTCTAAATCCCTCTGTGCGGTTATTTAACCTAAACAATTAAAAAAAGGTTAAAAACAGTGTCTTTTGATCAGATTATTGATCCGAGGTAAGACAGAACAGCATTTCCATGATCTATGTGCTGTTTGTTACTATTAACGTAGACTACGCGATCAGAAGTATCCGGACGCTCCTATCTAATGCAGAATTGACCACTTGATGTCATAAGAGGTTGACTGACCAGTATAAAAAGAGGCGGGGAGTGTTGTGTAGTCAGTGGTGCAGAAGCGGATAAAAGGAAAGTACAGTGGTCGAGCTGCTGCTCATAAGCCACACACTTCAATCTAGTGACTTGGTAGTGATGAATCACGGCATACTCTGTGAAAATCGAATGGAAGTGTCTGGGTTTGGTGAATTCATGGAAAACGTTACCTGCCTTCACGTCTAGTGCCTACAGTGAAGTACAGAGAAGTTAATGGTAGGGGGTGATTTTCATAGGTTAGGGTGTGGTCTCATTATTGTACTTGAGAAAACGTTAAGTGCCTAAGGATACGAACACATTTTATTGCAGTGGGTACTGTATGAAATAGAGGAACAGTTCGGGGACGATGATTGTATCATCATGAGAATGCGCTGTGTATTAAAGCAGCATCTGTGAGGCAATTATTTGGGGTCAATAACATGCCTGAAACGGACTGGCTTGCTCAGAGTTCCGATCTGAACCCAAGAGAAAACCTTTGGGAGGCGTCAGAATACTAACTTCACCCCAGACTCCAGCATCCAACGTCACTGCCTTCTTCTGGTCTCAGCTCTTGAGGGAGAATAGACTGGCATTCCTCCACATTCAGACACCTCAATGAAACTGTGCATGGGGGCTTAATTAAATAGAAATACAAACATTTTTTAATTTTTAGTAGCTAACTGTCCGGTTACGCAGTCTCGTAACCGGTTGGCCCTGACTAGTATTAGTACGCAATCTGACTGCATAGAATAACAACAAAGAATGAAACGAAATTCCGTTAACACAATTAATTAATTAAGTCCCCAGCAACTATGAAAGCTACGAAACAACAAGCCACAAGTGTCGCTGTTCTGTGTGTGGAAGTGTGATTCAACGTACACATCTGGCACGGTTCTTCCTCAATAAGACCAGATATTTTAAATACCATTTATACTGAAGTAATTAAAAAAAACAGAAATACTATAATTGCACATAGAAACCAGAAATACAGTCTAATACAAGAACACGAGCCAGATGCTTTGTTGACTGAACCTGTAACCAATAGGCATTATTGTTCAAGACATTGAAATAATACAAAAACAAAAAGGATTTTTTTTTACCTTCATATATATTGACGAAAAGCACATTACAGCATCCCTAATCCAACAACATCTGGTGTCTAGCCCCTCAAAACAATATGACAACATCTGAACAAGCACTCTCCATGGGAACTTCTCAACAACGACTCACCACTGCTACATCTCAATAACACTCTCCAACACGACTTCTCGACAAGAACTGCCAGTGGAGGCGGCTGAATAATACTCTTTGGCGCAATCTGTGGCGCTGTGGCTCAGTGTAGCCACCTTTCAACTGTAAAGAGGAGAGTTCAAGATATAAAAGCGGATGATGGTCACATCCACTCATATGAGTCCGGATAGTTTTGATCAGATTGAAACAAGTCTGTCAATTAGTCTGTCAGCTGAACGATTGGTTTCATATTTTGCTAGCTACTCCTTCCTGATAAAGGAAGGATGAGAGTGACCATCATGAATGATATAAACAATTGAAAGAGATCAATTAACGTTACCTACTGCATGCTTCCACAACGGTTGCAAGGCAATGGTTATTAAATTTTAATCAAATATAAAGAGAATAAGTTTCGTTTACAGGTTAAACTCTTTGTATGTTCGTGTTGCAGACTGTGTATTGATGCCCACTCCAGGCGAGAAATGCTCCACCCGAGACACAGGCAAGAGGATCAGTTTCCAGTCTATTCACAACAGGGCCTCAATCGGTGAGCCGAGTCAGCGTCGCTAGGATGCAAGACGCCACGTTGAAATAAGCCTACTCGTTTACTTCCCCTTGTCGGTGTCACTCGAGAATCAAAGGGGTGTTTGCGCCGCTTAGTGGACAGCCAGGCCGGCGGCGATGCAATGATCACTGGCGTGGTGCCGCGTATTTCGTACTCGTGCTTTTTGGTCACACTCTCACAAGTGGAGTGAAAAAGAGGCTCTTTTTGTCGTCAGAGGTCCTCTTCCGAGCTATGTCTTGTGTATACAAGGTATAAAAAGTTCTGTTAAGATGTTTGAGATGATAGAAGTGCAGCGTCGGTCCTGTATGCGTTGTTCGTATTAATGTCGCCTGCAAGTAGCGAAAATTTACACTAACGTAAAGCTAACACTTTCACAGACTAAATGGTTCATATTTGTTAGCATCTAATAGAAAATGAATAACCACATAAGCTATACTGTTGCCCTTGATGTACATGGGTTCTTTAAGTCATATACAGGGTGACGCGAAATTCGCGCACTTGGGCTTCGCAACGCGACTCCTCACATGCCAGCGAAAAAAAAAAAAAAAAAAAAAAAAGACACTGAGATGGAACATCTCCACAATGCACTAACGAAGAACGGATATTCGTCCGCCGAAATAAAACGTGCGTTGAGGCAGCCACGCAGAAATCATACTGACGTACAGGCTACTGCACAATCTAAGGTTTTCCTGCCGCTTGTTAAAAATGTAACGGAAAGAATAGGGAGGATCTTGACGAAGCGGAATATTACCGTAATTTACAAGCCCACCAGGAAGATACAGGAATACCTTAGGCCTGCCAAGGACGCTCGCAAACCATTGGAAAAATCTGGAGTGTATAGGATCCCATGCAGCTGTGGTGATGTTTATGTGGGTACCACCAAAAGAACTGTTTCTAAACGCTTGGAAGAGCACAATGGAAATTGTAGAAGAGGAGAAACGGAACGATCAGCTGTTGCGGAGCATGCTTTCCAGCCAGGGAACCACAATATTCGATTCGAGGAGACGCAAGTACTAGCGGCCACGAGCGGATACTACGAAAGGCTCTACAGGGAGGCAATCGAAATCGCTAAACACCCAAATAATTTTAACCGAAAGGAGGAGGGCGTCAAATTAAACGGTATATGGATGCTGGTGTTAAAGAAGATCTGTACCACTCGTCCACTACTGGGTGATGGCAACGGCGATCGACGGCGACGGACAGCGGCCAATTGCACTGACGTTTTCAAAACACGTGACGTCACGCCGCGGCGCGGGGGCGCGCGGACACGGAATTTAGCGGCAGTCAGTAGCGAGCCAGTGTGTGTGTTGGACCTTCCATCAAGCTACGGACCCCCATGAAGATGTCTCCCGCAGTCGGAGACGAAACGTTGGGAATCACCTCAGAATTCATCAACCGACCACGGCATAACAGCCCGGATAATTATAATGGACATAATGGACATAAAAAAAATGCCTATTGCAAAATTTCATCCGACGAGTACATCTGGCAGAAAACGGACTTTAAAGAGTGGAAATCTGGCAACACTGTAACCACATGTATGGTGACAACCTCTGCCAGCACATTATTCGTCCTGTATAGCTGGTGCAGAGGATAAAGTTTTGGATAAGCATGCAGGAGAGCTATGGTTCGAGCCTGGGTTGAGGAATATGCTTTTTATTTGGTAAATGTAGTCAAGGTGGTGCGGTATCTGGCATCTTAATCATCAACAGCGATTGCAGCGGGTCCTCTAGAAAACATTTGCACTTACATACTACAATCGTAGAAATGGAAGACTGGTGAGCTTTGAAAGAAGCCCTATCCACGTCGCGGGCGTGAATTTATTCGCACCACTTCATCTACTAGATGCAAAACCTATTTTCTTTGTACCCTCCTCAAATGGTCTCATAGATTAGTACCAACTATTATTCTTGCCTCGTTCGTTACGGCCTTACGTTACCAGTAGGACTAGCAACGTGCTTAACGAATAATGTCCAAACTCAGTTACTATTTGTATGTGTTATCAACATGGTCCCACTAGATATGCCTTTCAACATTGAGTCTGGTAACCACATGCTGTTTAGTATGTATCTTAATGCATTATTATATTATTATTATTATTCTATCAATGTGATTGTGGAAACATCACATCTATTACCGTTAGGGAAACAGTGTAATTCGAAACCGAACATTTCACAATTACCGGTGTCGAGATGAATCATGCAGAACAATATCTGTCAGAGGGAAAATACACGTTACGTGGAACAGAGCGCAGGACTTACGGCGTGTTTGTACTGTATGAACTGTCCACCAGACAGGGACTAGTTGTGAGTAGAGTAACGCCCCCGTGACAGACTCCAATGTACATGCGTATACGTGTCGAATTTTCTCGTTGTAAATCTCTAAACCAGTGTGGCAGACGTATGGCATACACAAACGATGAATATAGGGATATACTTCTGGTCCTTGGTGCATCTAACAACCGGGCTGGTATTGCCACTCGTGAATATGCTACTAGGTATCCCCGTCGACGTCATCCAGGAAAAAAATGTGTTTCGTTGTCTGGAGCTGCGCCTTCAGGAGTCAGGTTCTCCCCTTCCACTATCGCGTGACAGAGATCGTCCACGGACTCGCCGCACTCCAGCTACTGAGGAAGCTGTTCTGGAGGTCATACACTAAGCACCTCAGAGAGGTACACGTAGTGTAACAAGGCAGCTGCATGCCTCGCAACGCACGGTCGTTAACGTGCTGCACGAGCATGGGCTGCACCCCTATCATTATGCTTTCACGCAACACCTGCATCCTGCAGACCGCCATCAGCGGATGCAATTCTGTGAATGGTCCCAACAACAACAGGAAGCCAACGATATCTTCGTGAACACCGTAATGTTGTTGGGCGAAGCAGCATTCACTCGTGAGGGTGTCTTCAATATGAACAATGCCCACCATTGGTGTGAGGTTAACCCGTACATCACCCGCGGCCGTAGATATCAAGTTCGCTTTGGTATCAACGTCTGGGCCAGAATACTGGGCGACAGGTGCTTGGGCTCCTACATGTTTCCTGACGTGTTGACTGCACGAAGGTATCATGCACTCCCCTCAAACTATCTGCCTGATGCGCTGGAAGATGTCCCACTACCTGTTCGGCAGAGGATATGGTTCCAACATGATGGTGCACCTCGACACTCTGGAATTAATGTGCGACAGTATTTGGACAGAACATTTCCAGGAAAATGGCTCCGGCGTGGGGGCCCAGTTGTATGTCCACCGCATTCATCTGATCTAAATCCCCTGGATTTCTTCCTATGGGACACCTGAAGGAACCGACGAATGTGGAAGAACTGGTAGCGCGTGTTCATGTTGCTATTGTCACTGTCGACGCAGCTTAGGTGCGAAACGTCCAGAGCTGTATGATCCAGTGGGTTGCCCAATGTTTGGAGGTGCAGGGAGGTCGCTTTGAGAACCTGTTAATCTGAGGACAACGTATTCTGTTGTGAAGGTCATGCGTACATCAATATGGACATTATTATTGTCACTGGTGCTAATGCGCGACTTCTGAACCCTCATATTGCATGTAGTATAAATGACAAGTAGATGTTGTGTTGTTGTACTGTGCTGTCATCTTTAGCATCTCGAAACTGATATTGTTTTTCTAGTTATTCTGTCCTATGACAGGTCATTTGTTTCAACTATTTCTTGTTTTCGTAACCACGTACTTGTTATGTTCAGCGTTTCAAAATGTTGTAAATTTAGGATACATGTGACCTAAGAAACTGTGTATATTATAGTACGAAATGTCAGAATGGAATTAGCAAATAAAAAATATGCGCCCCAACCTAGGATCGAATCTTCGACCACCTGCATGCTAACCAAAAACTCTAGCCATTGCATCACCTGTACAGCACATGTAATACGCTAACAGAGGTACTTACCCCAACATGTGGTTACAGTGTTGCCAGATTGTCACTCTTTAACGTCCTTTTTCTGCCGGATGTACTCCCCGGACGAAATTTTGTAAGAGACATTTTTTTACCGCTGGCATATAAGGAGTCGCGCTGCGAAACCCAAGTGCGCCAATTTCGCTTCACCCTGTATATATATATATATATATATATATATATATATATATATATATATATATATGTGTGTGTGTGTGTGTGTGTGTGTACGTGTGTGTGTGTGTTTGTGTGTGTGTGTGTGTGTGTGTGTGGTAAATGCATCCACAACGGAGGGGTATGTATCTGTTGAGTGGCCAGACACACGTGTGGTTCCCGAAGAGGGGCAGCTGCCTTTCCAATAGTTGCAGGGGATGATTGACTGATCTGGTCTGTAGCATTAACGAAAACGGCGTTTCTGTTCTGGTAAATCGAACGGCTGAAAGCAAGGGAAAACTACAGACGTAATTTTCCCGTGGACATACAGCTTTACTGTACGGTTAAATCAAGATGGCGTCCCCTTGGGTAAAATATTCCGGAGGTTAAATAGTCCCCCATTCGAATCTCCAGGTGGGGACTACTCAGGAGAATGTCGTTATCAGGACAAAGAAAACTGGCATTCTATGGATCGAGTATGGAATGTCATATGCCTTAACTGAAGAAAATTTCCAAAGGAAACTGGATAGTTTAAAGTTAGATATAGCGGGAATTAGTGAAGTTCGGTAGCTGGAGGAACAAGACTTCTGGTCAGGTGAATACAGGACTATAAATACAAAATCAAATAGGGGTAATGCAAGAGCAGGTTTAATACACTCCTGGAAATTGAAATAAGAACACCGTGAATTCATTGTCCCAGGAAGGGGAAACTTTATTGACACATTCCTGGGGTCAGATACATCACATGATCACACTGACAGAACCACAGGCACATAGACACAGGCAACAGAGCATGCACAATGTCGGCACTAGTACAGTGTATATCCACCTTTCGCAGCAATTCAGGCTGCTATTCTCCCATGGAGACGATCGTAGAGATGCTGGATGTAGTCCTGTGGAACGGCTTGCCATGCCATTTCCACCTGGCGCCTCAGTTGGACCAGCGTTCGTGCTGGACGTGCAGACTGCGTGAGACGACGCTTCATCCAGTCCCAAACATGCTCAATGGGGGACAGATCCGGAGATCTTGCTGGCCAGGGTAGTTGACTTACACCTTCTAGAGCATGTTGGGTGGCACGGGATACATGCGGACGTGCATTGTCCTGTTGGAACAGCAAGTTCCCTTGCCGGTCTAGGAATGGTAGAACGATGGGTTCGATGACGGTTTGGATGTACCGTGCACTATTTAGTGTCCCCTCGACGATCACCAGTGGTGTGCGGCCAGTGTAGGAGATCGCTCCCCACACCATGATGCCGGGTGTTGGCCCTGTGTGCCTCGGTCGTATGCAGTCCTGATTGTGGCGCTCACCTGCACGGCGCCAAACACGCATACGACCATCATTGGCACCAAGGCAGAAGCGACTCTCATCGCTGAAGACGACACGTCTCGATTCGTCCCTCCATTCACGCCTGTCGCGACACCACTGGAGGCGGGCTGCACGATGTTGGGGCGTGAGCGGAAGACGGCCTAACGGTGTGCGGGACCGTAGCCCAGCTTCATGGAGACGGTTGCGAATGGTCCTCGCCGATACCCCAGGAGCAACAGTGTCCCTAATTTGCTGGGAAGTGGCGGTGCGGTCCCCTACGGCACTGCGTAGGATCCTACGGTCTTGGCGTGCATCCGTGCGTCGCTGCGGTCCGGTCCCAGGTCGACGGGCACGTGCACCTTCCGCCGACCACTGGCGACAACATCGATGTACTGTGGAGACCTCACGCCCCACGTGTTGAGCAATTCGGCGGTACGTCCACCTGGCCTCCCGCATGCCCACTATACGCCCTCGCTCAAAGTCCGTCAACTGCACATACGGTTCACGTCCACGCTGTCGCGGCATGCTACCAGTGTTAAAGACTGCGATGGAGCTCCGTATGCCACGGCAAACTGGCTGTCACTGACGGCGGCGGCGCACAAATGCTGCGCAGCTAGCGCCATTCGACGGCCAACACCGCGGTTCCTGGTGTGTCCGCTGTGCCGTTCGTGTGATCATTGCTTGTACAGCCCTCTCGCAGTGTCCGGAGCAAGTATGGTGGGTCTGACACACCGGTGTCAATGTGTTCTTTTTTCCATTTCCAGGAGTGTAATAAATAAAAAATAGGAATGCGGGTAAGCTACTATGAACAGCATAGTAAATGCAATATTGTAGCCAATATAGACATCAAACCCACGCCCAAGATAGTAGTACAAGTTTATATGCTAACTAGCTCCGTCGACGACGAAGAGATTGAAGAAATGTATGATCAGAAAAAGGAATTTATTCAGATAGTGAAGACAGACAAAAATTTAATAGACATGGGTGACTGAAATTCGATAGTAGGGAAAGGAAGAGAAGAAAACTTACAAGGGAACCTCCCCATCGCACCCCCCTCAGATTTAGTTATAAATTGACACAGTGGATAGGCCTTGAAAAACTGAACACAGATCAATCGCGAAAACAGGAAGAAGTTGTGTGGAAATATGAAAAAATAAGCAAAATATACGAACTGGTAGTCCATGCGCAACTTAGGTAACATCAAGGACAATGTGATCTGTGGAGCGCCGTGGTCCCGTGGTTAGCGTGAGCTGCTGCCGAATGAGAGGTCCTTGGTTCGAGTCTTCCCTCGAGTGAAAAACTTACTTTCTTTATTTTCGCAAAGTTACGATCTGTCCGTTCATTCATTGACATCTCTGTTCACTGTAATAAGTTTAGTGTCTGTTTTTTGCGACCGCACCGCAAAACCGTGCGATTAGTAGACGAAAGGACGTGCCTCTCCAATAGGAACCGAAAACATTTGGTAGCAAGGTCATAGGTCAACCGATTCCTTCACAGGGAAACACGTCTGATATATTCTATACGACACTGGTGACGGCATGTGCGTCACATGACAGGAATGTGTTGTCGACCCACCTAACTTGCACACTTGGCGAATGGGTAAAAAGATTCTTCTACCTTGCCCAATTTAGGTTTTCTTGTGGATGTGATAATCACTCCCAAAAAGTGATGAAAACATAAGAGTTTGTCACATAAACTGCAATAAATGAATGCAACAGTTTCACAGTCGCACAGTTTTCCCTGTGCTCTGTCAAAACATATGTTTTTTACGTTTTCAAATGTTTCCGTGTGTAGACGGTCAAATCCTGCATATGTCCAAGCAAATCTGAACATGTCTTGGAATTTTGGAGAGCGAAGTTGATCATGCGTGAGTGCCTGAACTTTGATAATTGTCTGAAAATAAAAAATTAAACTTTTCACTCGACAGAAGACTTGAAGCAAGGCCCTCTCGTTCCGCAGCTGCTCACGCTAACCACGGGACCACGGCGCTCGTAACCTCACACTTCCCTTGATGTTGCCTGCATTTCGCATGGACTACTCAGTTTGTATATTTTTCTTATTTTTTTCGTAGTTCCACACAACTTCTTCCTGTTTTCTCGATTGATCTGTGTTCGGTTTTTCAAGGCTTATCCACTGTGCCAACTTATAACTAAATCTGAGGGGGGTGCGATGGGAGATTCCCTTTTTAGTAGGTGAATATGGAATGGGGGTAAGAAATGAAAGAGGAAGCCGCCTGGTAGAATTTTGCACAGAGCATAATGTAATCATAACTAAAAGTTGGTTTAAGAATCATGAGAGAAGGTTCTATACGTGGAAGAGTCCTGGAAACATTGGAAGGTTTCAGATAGATTATATAATGGTAAGACAGAGATTTAGGAACCAGGTTTTAAATAGTAAGACATTTCCACGGGCAGATGTTGATTCTGACGACAATCTATTGGTTATGAACTGTAGATTAAAACTGAAGAAACTGCAAAAGGGTGGGAATTTAAGGAGATGGGACCTGGATAAACTAAAAGAACCAGAGGTTATAGAGAGTTTCACAGAGAGCATTAGGAAACGATTGACAAGACCTGGATAAACTAAAAGAACCAGAGGTTATAGAGAGTTTCACAGAGAGCATTAGGAAACGATTGACAAGAACAGGGGAAAGAAATACAGTCGAAGAAGAATGGATAGCTTTGAGAGATGAAATAGTAAAGGCAGCAGAGGATCACGTTGGTAAAAAGACGTGGGCTAATAGAAATCCTTGGGTAACAGAAGAGATATTGAACTTAATTGATGAAAGGAGATAATATAAATATGCAGTAAATGAAGTAGGCAAAAAGGAATACAAACGTCTGAAAAATGAGATCGACGGAAAGTGTAAAACGGCTAAGCACGGATGGCTAGAGGACAAATGTAAGGATGTAGAGGCATATATCACTAGGGGTAAGATAGATACTGTCTACAGGAAAATTAAAGAGACCTTTGGAGAAAAGAGAACAACTTGTATGAATATCAAGAGCTCAGATGGAAAACCAGTTCTAACCAAAGAAGGGAAGGCAGGAAGGTGGAACGAGTATGTAGAGGGTCTATATAAGGGCGATATTATGGAAACGGAAGAGGACGTAGACGAAGATGACATGGGAGATATGATACTGTGTGAAGAATGTGACAGAGCACTGAAAGACATAAGTGGAAACAAGGCCCTGACAAAACTCTGCCATCTGGTGAGCAAGGTGTATGAGATAGGCTAAACACCTTCAGACTTCAAGAAGAATGTAATGATTCCAATTCCAAAGGAAGCAGTTGTTGACAGGCGTGAAAATTATCGAACTATGAGTTGACGGCTGCAAAATACTAGCACGAATTCTTTACAGAAGAATGGAAAAACTGGTAGAAGCTGACCTTGGGAAGGATCAGTTAGGATTCCGTAGAAATGTTGGAACACGTGAGGTAATGCTGACCCTACTACTTATCCTAGAAGATGGATTAAGGAAAGGCAAACCTACGTTTCTAGCATTTGTAGACTTAGAGAAGGCTTTTCACAATGTTTACTGGAATACTTACTTTCAAATTCTGAGGGTGGCAGGGGTCAAATACAGGGAGCGAAAGGTTGTTTACAACTTGTACAGAAACAAGATGGCCGTTATAAGATTCCAGGCGCATGAAAGGGAAGCAATGGTTGGCAAGGGAGTGAGACAAGGTTGTAGTCTATCCCCGAAGTTATTGGTTGGTTGGTTGGTTTGGGGAAGGAGACAAGACAGCGAGGTCATCGGTCTCATCGGATTAGGGAAGGACGGGGACGGAAGCCGGCCGTGCCCTTTGAAAGGAACCATCCCGGCATTTGCCTGGAGCGATTTAGGGAAATCATGGAAAACCTAAATCAGGATGGCCGGACGCGGGATTGAACCGTCGTCCTCCCGAATGCGAGTCCAGTGTCTAACCACTGCGCCACTCGCTCGGTCCGAAGTTATTCAATCTATATATTGAGCAAGCAGTAAAGGAAACAAAAGAAAAATTCGGAGTAGGTATTAAAATCCATAGAGAAGAAAAAAAAACAACTTTAAGGTTCTCCAATGACATTGTAATTCTGTCAGCGACAGCAAAGGACTTGGAAGAGCAGTTGAACGGAATGGACAGTGTCCTCAAAGGAGGATAGAAGATGAACATCAACAAAAGCAAAACTAGGATAATGGAATGTAGTCGAATTAAATCGGATGATACTGAGTGAATTGGATTAGGAAATGAGACACTTAAAGTAGTAAATGAGTTTTGCTGTTTGGGGAGCAAAATAACTGATGATGGTCAAAGTAGAGAGTATATAAAATGTAGACTGGCAATGGCAAGGAAAGCGTTTCTGAAGAAGGGAAGTTTGTTAACATCGAGTATAGATGTAAGTGTCAGGAAGTCGTTTCTGAAAGTATTTGTATGGAGTGTAGCCATATATGAAAGTGAAACGCTGACGATAAATAGTTTAGACAAGAACAGAAGCTTTAGAAATGTGGTGCTACAGAAGAATGCTGAAGATCAGGTGGGCAGATCACGAAACAAATGGGGAGGTACTGAATAGAATTGGGGAGAAGAGGAATTTGTGGCGCAACTAGTCTAGAAGAAGGGATCGGTTGGTAGAACATGTTCTGAGGGATCAAGGGATCACCAATTTAGTATTGGAGGGCAGCGTGGAGGGTAAAAATCGTAGAGGAAGACCAAGAGATGAATACACTAAGCAGATTCAGTAGGATGTAGGTTGCCGTAGTTACTTGGAGATGAAGAATCTTGCGCAGGACAGAGTTGCATGGAGAGCTGCATCAAACCAGTCTCTGGACAGAAGACCACAACAACAATATATATGGCAACTGCGTAAGTGATTCACATTTAATTTCCAGTTGTGCTAATAGTGAGGAGTGAGTCATTTTACAGCGTTTCTTGTAAATCATTTTATTGACTCATAAGTAGCTGTATATATATATATATATATATATATAGATATATATATATATATAGTGCTGTGTGTATATATATATACACTGCAGTACACAGCTACTTATGAGTCAATAAAATGATTTACAAGAAACGCTGTAAAATGACTCACTTCTCACTATTAGCACAACTGGAAATTAAATGTGAATCACTTACGCGGTTTCATACAGTCAAGCCAGGATCGTATGTTTCTGATTTATCCTTTTCTACTTACGTCAGGTTCTGGTATGTTAATCAAATTTTTTGTGTTTAAAAACTCGCCAGGATAATTTATTCTATATTTTAAGCATTTGTTGCGCCTTAGATTGTGCTGTTGGTTTTCAATAAACTGAAGTTTCAAAAGTCCGCGTCATGGCCGATCAAATGGCGGTCA
Source organism: Schistocerca americana (assembly GCF_021461395.2). Taxonomy (NCBI): domain Eukaryota; kingdom Metazoa; phylum Arthropoda; class Insecta; order Orthoptera; family Acrididae; genus Schistocerca; species Schistocerca americana. Next base: position 432,038,698 of record NC_060120.1, on the reverse strand, counting down.
GCGATAGTCCTTTCCGCCTCCACAGCATCCGTGCAAAATTGTTGGAAAATGTCAGATAAGTGGCAAATGGATGCTATTATGTAATAATAATTGAACACATGTACGCTCAGTGTTGCTTTACAATGTATTAAGAAACATAACACTGATACATTTACAACAATACCGACCTATAACTTCAGATAAGAACAGTCGTTCTTATAACAAATAAAGCAAAAGTAGCTCGATACGACATACGAGCAACAGGATGAAAACCAAACGAGCAATAAAAATCAATAGACAGAGATTCTAATTGTAAGTTGTTGTTTAGACACTATTTACAATGGCAACTATTCTTATACTGTATGTCTGCTTGTTTCTAAATCTCTTGATCGTCTTTCAAATAATTAATATACGACTTAATTAATCAAAATATCCCTATATAAAATTTTGTTCATTTTTTATATTGTTTATTAATTTTTAATGTCACTTTATCTACACGTATGTACGATTTGTTGAATTAACTGCTCACGGGACGCAACATTTCCCCCTCGGATGTCCACACAAAAATGTAATGTTGTTGTGGACGTACCACTTGCGTGCCTATGACACAGTTCACTATACGGTTCAGTTAGTCATAGCTTTCACACTTTGAGATACTACAGTTCATTTACAGGTAATGGGTTCACTGTACTTGATTTTGCTGCTCAATTTTTGATTATGGGACGCAACTGTCTTCATATGTCTTTCTGGAGCCATACGGTCTGCGATACGATGCCATGAAAAGGCATTAAGCTTGAAGAAGCTGTTGTCGCGATAGACTGACGCCGTATGGTCTGGTAAACAACGAACTTTTCCACTTTGGGTGGTAAAATTTGATTGGCCACTCACTAAACTTAATGTAGAAGGGGACAGCAACTTCGCGTTTCCCTCACCTGACTGGTCCTCTATTTGTTGTTATACAATTCTCGTTTGACGGAGAAAAAAATTGGTTCAAATGGCACTGAGCACTATGGGACTCAACTGCTGAGGTCATAAGTCCCCTACTTAAATCTAACTAACCTAAGGACAACACACACATCCATTCCCGAGCAGGATTCGAACCTGCGACCGTAGCCGTCGCGCGGTTCCAGACTGTAGCGCCAGAACCGCTCGGCCACCAGCGGCCGGCGGACGGAGAAAGCGACACGATTTTCTTAGAGAGAGAGAGAGACTAGGTGAAACTCAGAGATGAAATACGAAGATATTTCTTATGATGGTCTCCGTGTGGAGAAAAGGTAGATTTTGGCGTTAGGCTTAAAGTGGTATAGAAATATACAAGAACGAAAAATGCAGAAAAAAAGGCGAATATGTGCTGGCCAGAGTTAGGGATGTAAAAGAAGGGAACTAGATTTTCAACTTTTCTGACAGAGCCAAAGACATTAAAACCAAAACATCTTGACATATTCGCACTTTGTTTCTTGTTAGTATTAGTACCCATATCATCTTAATACAATACATATATGATACATGATGTTATGTCGTATAACATGACACACGGCATCATGTCATGCAAGATCGCATTTGTAACGTCGTGCAGTATGACATAACGTGTCATTAAAGTTTATGTTGCCTGCATGCCCTTTCTGCTAATGCTTCCTGTAGATGTACCCTCACTCTCGGATTCTTTCTACTGAAGATGTATCCAACTCTTTAGAAGCACATAAATTGGGGTCTATTTGTGCCCCTCACCATATATGTACTGGGGATGGGTTTGGGGGAGAAATGATCTCCTAGGTGGAAAAATCAACGCCCCTCCACCCAGAAATCAAAAGATTGTTTTAGCGTCCACCCGGGAACAAATTCAAATCCAGATATACTATCCCCCTCAGAAAAGCTTTTCTTTAGCTATTACATGTACGATCTTTTTCCATTGATATTGTATATTGATTGCTATGGGTGGCGAATCCTCTGGATTTTTGACACAGGATCAGGAACCTTAGCCTACAAATTGCAAGATGGTGTGCCAACACCACCTTACAGCTAAGAAACCTCACTGCGCTGGGGAAGTAGGTTTAACTCGTAAAAAAAGCGCGAATATGTCAAGCTGATTTGATTCAAATGTTTTTGAAGTTGCCAGATTAATCGAAAACTAGTTCCCTTCTCTTACATCCCTAACTTTGCCCAGGATATATTCGCCGTTTTTGTGCTATGACAGTAGCATTTTCCATTCTGGTTCCCAACTTTTAGTCTGCCGTAATTTTGACATTAGATCGCCATAGCATGGCAATAGAAATAGATTTTTGTTGACTCGGGTGACAAATGATCCGGTATAGGCTTTTTACTGTCTTTCGAACCGTGTTGCTTGTATCATGGCAACGAATGAAGTTTTCACATAACAACAGAACGACCATTAATTACGTGTATTTGTCCTCCATATTACAAAATTTGAACCGTTTCACAAATTTGAGACTAGAAGAGACACGGATAAAAAAACTCACAAAAAGCATTTTTTGCACGTAAAATCTGAGTGAAGCTAGATTTTTCAAAGCGAGTTTTCAACTTTATAGTAAGTGAGTTTTTTTTATTTGTTTGAATCAGTTTATACCGTTTCCGTGTATTCAAGTCAAATAAGACCGAATTTTACGTGCTACATTTAGCTAAACTACAAACAATCATATCTCGACAACGGATGAAGATTAGTGGATAAAAAAAATCATTTTGACTTTATTCATTTATCTATCTTCGAGCAAAGTTTGGACCGATGCGTACAAGTTTAAAGTACAGAAGTGGCGCTCTTCATAAATCTCCCATAAAATTAAAATCCAAACAAAGCAATGTTTTTTCAAACCTTTTAAAACGTATCTTAGACCACCGTCCAATATACCGGAGGACCGAATTTGAACCATCAGTCTCGCTCCAGCCCGGAGTAAGGGTGACTGGTTCTGCACGTGAAATCCGAACGAGGTTCGCTGTTCTTGCACGTAAACTCCGAACGGTGCACGTGCAATTGGTGCCATTAGCTCTGCAGCAATTTCAGCCCAATTAAAATCTTTTACAAAAGAAATTAATCGAGTCACACAATTTGCCAGGGCGCCAGCTCCGGTTCGTCGTTCAAACCTTGCTTAATATATTGTAGCATAGCTGCAGTAAGGTAGATGTTCGAATGGCTACTCAAATCGCAGTACGTCCAAGCGAAACCAAAAATGTTTTACCTCATGTTGTTAGCTCAAATAGGAAAAGTGCACCAAAAAGACCCTCCATAATCACGACTCTACTTGTGGCCTTTTCATACATATTTGATAGAGAGCTTCCGTGCTGTAACTGTCCTAGTGGGAGGCTCGGAGTGGAGCAGTCTTCGAGAATTTGATGCTGGCGTACTTCATTTCTGGTGGCTGAACCGAGGAGTGCAAGTCGCTGGGAGCAGGTCTGATGGCTAAAGACGCTGCCTCCATTCTAAGACAGTTGGCGTAAATTCGGTGAGCACGTCATTGCTAAGTATGACACTAGGACCGAGCCGAGTTTCTCAAGCAACACGGAACATATAGGGGCGCGGGTTTCCTTTCAGTTAACTCATCTAACCTCTTCTCTTTAACGTATTAGTGGATGACAGGTTCGTGACTGTTTACCTATTGCCGAGCAGACGTAATTTCTTCTCTTTCGTGTTTAACTAACATTTCTGCAGCATCCCAGTCAAATGGTGGTTTTTCCTAAAGAAAAAAAAAAAAAAAAAGACAGCGGAAGATTTTTCTCCACGGTCCTATATGTTATTTTGGGGCGCTGAATTCGGATTTCATGTTTGCTGTTTTATAGGAAGTCAGTTCAGGATTGGGTTACCACTTTCCATCCGCAAAAGGAAGAAGGCGTTTAGTAACAGAATATGGGTACAAAAGACAGGTAAGCTAAATTGTGAACTATCGATGTATGAAGAAATACCTGTACCTATGTCATGTATACAGTTATTTTACTCACCTCCATTTGGCTCTAAGCGAAGGGTCTCGGCCATGGAAGGTCTGAGGGATGAGGAATGTCCAAACTCAATAGTGGATTGTTGGTGTTCTTGAACTGAAAAAAAAATGCAGATCAATGTCTAATGTTACGATTAAGGAAAATCTGTTCGTGAAGATGCATAATGCTGCAGTACATTGTATTACATGAAGTAGTACGTTTTGTAGCATCACCTGCTTCACAAAGTGGTACTGCAACGGTCTCGTCCACATCGTCTTCTATACCAAAACTCTCATCGATGTTGGAGCATGACCCTTCACATAGCTGGCACAGTTTTGTGCAAAACAGTCCTGCTCGCCTCACCCATACCGACGGTGGCAATCTGTCTTGAATTTACAAGATGAAGAATTCTTTTAGGAGTCGGGAGTTTCAGTGTGGTACTGGGAGCCAACATATTTTTGTCAATCCTCCGCCCCCCTACCCCCCGTTCCCCCAACTCCCGCCCAGCACTGCTCTGGATTTAAGTGGTTTCTGATCACTGTTGCACCTGATGGTATACTCTGGAGGTGTGTTGTTGAGTTGCAGCTGCAGTGGGAGGCATGGAACCTGTGTTTCAGCAAACACAAGGCCTTGGTGGATGATGTCACGTACTGTTTATCTCTCAGCTTGTTGAGTGTTTTGGTTGGGTCGTTATCGCGATAAATGGCAATCAGAAATTTCTCATTACCAGGTGCTATTCCCTTTGGATGGTCTGAAGGATCGGTAACTTAAGTAATGCATGTTTCGAGATCCAAAATTTTGGAGAGGGTTTTGAGAAATTTAATCTTGTTTGGGTTGAATAACGTGGAGGGAGAGCATGTGGTAGGCAACGCTCTTCCTCGCTCCACTTCCCAGGTACTAGAGGAGCTGTGCTGTACCTCTCTATGACTTTAGGAAATATCCATTGGAGGTGGAGAGGTGTGGGAGAGTTTGGAGGTTCATTATTATGACTAACGGGTCAACATCTCCGCCACGCAATTGCGATATTTTTGTGAGCCGAAGCCAGGGATTCTGCCATCCGCGCTATCATTGTGTCTGTGCCATCATTTGTCTGCTTGGAGGCAATTCCACTTTCATTACATTTTGTCATCAGCATAGGTATTAGTCCATCCATGTTCTTCGCATTAGATAGAAAATTTGGTTGTGAAACTGTTGGTGTCAGGGTGCTGCTAAATTACATCTCCACGGACTGCTTTTCGGTCAACTTCCTCAAGTACTCCATGGACTTGGTGGTCTTCTGTCCATCCAAATACCAGTTAAACATAATTATCGCACTTCGGTATACTGAGTTTTTACATAATGGATATATGAATCGTGAATTTCTTGTAATGTACGCCCACTCGACCATTCGAATCTGTGTAACAAGAAGCCCCCATCAACCACATATGCTGTACTGCTGGCAGGTAATGTCGCTTGAGGAAGAGGTTTAAAAGCATTTTACAATGCAAATTTTGTGACTTTTCGATTCCACCCTTATCGAACAAAGGTAGGGGATATGGAGCCAATTCGTAGGTTAAGAAACGCTATACTTATTTGATTATTTGGCGATAAACATCCTTCGAAGCAGAGTGGAGGCTAAATGACCACAGATATTTCTTCATACTTCATAGGTTGACTAGAAGTGATGACCCAGTGCTGGGCTCGATTTTCGTTCATTTCATAACACACGTACATTACTACATACAGGTTTAATGTTTGTCTTTCTGTTCAGTGTCATTTATCTAATACATTGTAAACATAATTTATTAATGTTTTCATCAAACATGCTTTCCCATCAATTTACTCAAAAGAAAGTCTTTTAAAAGTGATACACCGAAATTGTAACGCCCATGAGAGATAGGCAAGTGGAAGGGATCGTTTGGCTGTAGGGCGCAGAAGGCTTTTTTCGTAATTTTTTCTTTGCTGCCTTCCCCCTTACGAGAAAATTTAATGTGCTGCCACGTGGTGTAGGGGTTTTAATTGGTAACATGTATACTTTTCGAGTTGTATTGGTTGGGAGCGGGTGTTTCTGACGGTTTCGCGGAAGGGTCAAGAAATCGCTTCTTTTCAGCACGCTTTAGCGCCGATACCGCTCATTAGAAGTACAAACCTAAAAGTGTATCTTTTATGAAATTTTCTCTGCTTTAATTTTGTATCGAATAGTCATCTTCGAAAATAAGTATAGTTTTCACGAAATAAGCGAAAAACTAACAAAAGGACAAAAATTTTGAGATTTTCGCGTTTTTCGTTGTGAAACAGATTCCCTGCAAGACCGCAAACTTAAAATTCGGATTCAGCACCTCAAGAAACGTGTTGAATCGTTGAGAAAAAGCTCCTGCAACAAGAAAGGCCATTTTGAACACCAATTGATTGGACTATAGTAAAATGTGGAAAAGCAGTAAATTGTTTTCGGACTGCCGCACTGTGAGGATTTTGTCCGAATTCATTTCCAGTGATATCTTTCGTTCTATCCTACTAGGTTTCCATGCGGCCGAATCCCGGTGTGCCAGTACCATCTCTTATGTTTACTTAAAGATGGTTAATATTCCAATGTCCCTTTGAGATGTAAATAATTTCTAGAATCTTTACTGCTATTATGTTGTTTATGAGAGATATTGAATTATCTAATGTATCATGGACTAATAGATTCTTTCATGTAGTTAAACTCAACAACCAGCCCTCTTACAAGAAAATGAATATAAAATTTCCATTCGGCATTCTGCAAGAATTTTTGATTTTCTCAGACGGTTCTGCGACTAAGTCTGTCACTAAGGTTGTGTTACTGTACTTACATCAGCAATAAAAGTATTCATAGAACTCTGAAATATATAAAAAGTAAATTAAGTAATAAAGATGTTTAAAAAACAGCTTATGAACAGAAATTTACTTTCAGCTAATCAATACTTACGTTACTCTCCTCTGCTTAAGTGACACCATCCAATAACTTCTTGTTCTCAGTTTCTTCTTCTCCTTGTCATATTGCCACTCGTCAACACCACAAAAGCAGCTGTACTATTTACAAATGCCGGATCACTTTCCATTCCGCAGAGGTACTGAACGGCGAATATTCGTTGCCCCCAGAGCGACTATATGTACGGCAACGTGCGTACGTCTGGTCCAAGGCATTTTCCACTTGACGAGTACTTCTTTACACCTCGACGCGCTAGTACCCTGCCTATCGGCGAGCACTTGCTCGGTGTTTTCGAGTATCTGGCACTGCGTTAGAACACATACTGTATTTCGAGTAACCGTCCTTATTCCAAAACTACTAATGTTCTGACTATATTTAATGTACCTCTAGATTAGGAATGGCTGGTATCACGAATTAGGAGAGATTCTCCAGATTATTTTGTTAAAGACCCGACTACCAAGTTAACCTTGTAGGCATACATAAAAGTCCTGGCTACACCAAAAGCATAATATTTCACATAATATAGTTTGTTCATTGCATGTTGCAATGAATAAGCAGTTTTGTACTCGTAACTGAAAAATTTAGCTTTTAGTCTGAAGAGAGTTTAATTGTCAAACTCCAGGGCAGTTACATAGAATCTACTCGCATTCATTTGTGGCTTAGATGTTCTCCAAAGCCTTTAGTAGCTGCTACTGCGCATTTCGTTATTTTCTCAGCCTCTTTCTAACTACGCTTGACAAAAAATTGTAATCACTTAAAGAATTCTTTCTGACCTGAGAAAAATATTTTGTCGGTGGTCACACTACAAAGTTAATTAACTGTTCCTGCAGATTCTCGGCGGGGAAAAAGGGGAGGTTCCGTAAAAGACGCTGGAATGCAGACAGAAATATGAATAAGGTAAAATACAAAGTTTTGGTTCGATTCAGATTTGTTTATTTTGCGTTATTTGACTCGTTGTAACACTTTAAAAGATTAAGAGTAAGAAACCAGGAACTCCTGGATATGCTGTACACTTTCAGGTTTAAATTCCAGTTTTAAAGATGTAAATTTCTAAAAAACTCCTGACTTTGTTCAATTTGAAAGTGTGATGTTCGTAAAAAATATCCGACATTGTTTAGTTGGAAACCGTGGTCTAGTTACTTAATACACTAAAGTTATTCGCAATTGCGAATATGGACAACCATCAGCTGTTGAATGGAATGACGACAATGAAAGTCTGTGCCAGACCAGGACTCGAACCCGGATTTCCCGCTTATCGCGAGTGGTCACCTTACCATTTGGCTATCGTGCACGACTCGCGGCCACAAAAAAACTTTCATACATCGTCAACCATGATTCTACAACTCTGCATCATAATTCAGAATAACACAGGCACTGCAATATCATAGTTATGTAATAGGTTCTCCTTAATCCCTATAATATATCGTTTTTAATACAATTCTTAGTCTTCCTCAGCAATAGGTTTTAGTGTTAATAGCGTTGCAAAATTGTAGCCTTTGCATCGCTTCTCTGAAGTGGTTCTTCGTTTCTTTGTCACGTCATCTGCTGTAGTCTGGAAGAAATGCTGTACCATGTTGTTGTCAATATGGAATGAACTCTTAGAAGCCTATTTTTTCATTTTGTCACGTGGCGTACAGCAAACAATGTTGTCGATTTGTATTCTGTCCCAATTTACTTGCTTGTTAGTTCTTTGTACTCTTCGCTCATGTTGTAGCGCCACAAGATTATTTCTGATGAAAGCTGCGCTCTATAAAAAATACGCTTCTTTAGTTTTAGTACATTAAATAAATGACGTAGTAATTGGTAGGTCTACCGGTATTATTGATAGGGAAAGAAACATAAATCAATGTTTAAGATAGAAATTGGAAACCGACAACTTCTCTTTGTTTTTGTCTGTTTGTTTGCTTTGCACGTAAATAGAACTGCACATCATTCAGTTGATCTTTTATGTAACCAAAGCAATTATTTGTTATACAAATACGGTTTACATGGAAAACAATAAAAATTATATGATTGTTATTATCTTATACCTAGCAGAATGTTCTTCATCGTGATCAAAAGCAAGAGTTTCCTGTTATTGTAGATAAATGCAAAAGTTGTTTATGAATAACAGAAACATGTTTTCTATAAGTTAGTCGAAGTATTTAAGCAATGTTTGGTATATTGTTGTTTTACGGTTCTTTTTGTTTTACCTTCATGTTGAGGAAATTGAGTTTTCTAGTGCTATGTGATACATCTGTATTGTTTCCTTTATTTTTACTATAACATCCCCCTGGTTCAAATTAACTACAACATCCCTCTGGTTCAAATTACAAATCAACAATTTTCGAATAAAACCTGAATTAAATAGTGACACCTTCAGTTTTGCTATAAGTACTGTTTAATTTTAAATAACAGACAGATATGTAGAACAAAAATGTTCCGTAAGTTACCCGGCCCTTTATATGTATTTCCTGAATCAGATTCTAGACGGTTCACCATATCCGGTTTTCAGGAGACTCTAGTAATACGCTGATCGCATACATAAAAAGAGAGACCGTTATGATGTAACACTGGATAGGTATGCAACACACCTAACATACATGAAACATGAGGCTGCTGGGAAAACTACTGTAGCCTACGTATTCTTATGGTAGTCTACTCTGTATTAACTATTTCTGATATATAATGTACTAATGTAGCCGTGCAACAGCGTAATTAGAATCACGTATAGCAAAAGATGTAATTTATGAGTTTTGTTCGTAACTACGTAACTGACTCTGTCCACCGACTGTCAATTTAAATCTGGTCTACACGCAAATTTTTTTCGTCAGTTTTGCATGATCATGCCATATTTGTCAGATAAAACGTTGCATATAGAAGGAAGTTTGACAGTCTTGCGTGAAGTAAATGAAGTTTGACGAAGTCGCAAAAGGCTCGTGGACTGGTGCCTTGTGTACATGCAAGACTGGAAAACAAACCTGTGCTTGTAGGCGCACATCAGTCTTATCGTTCAAATTTAACACCGCGAGCAGTCTATCCACGGCAGCGCTAGAGGTCCCAACTGTTGTTTTAGTGCATGTAGTGGCGAAAGAAAGTGGCGGACTTACAGCAGTGGACTGATAAACTTTTTACGGAGTTCCTAGAGTTTTATCAGCCTCTGTTAACTAAAATCTAAGTATTAAAGCAACCAAGACATGAAAAACGAGCCATAAGCCACTATGCTTGATTATTTTTATTTATTTATTATTATTATTTAGCGTATGGATAGTACAGACATATCATGAAATTAAATTACATATACATATGTACATATTGACACACAAGAAACTTAAGTTTATCTTTACAACTGAATATCCAGTCCTTCAATCCGTGATAGGCTCGAATCCTTCATTCACTGACAATGTGGTGAACAGTCTGGTATGGAGCCCCGCAGTCACAGGCTGGATCAGGTAGCTTCTGCCACTTAAAGAGAGCATCCCTGCATCGGCCGTGGCCGGTACGGATTCTGTTGAGAGTAGTCCAGGTCTTGCGTGGTAGGTCGAATCCACTTGGAAGTATAGCACCTGGGAAGATGTTATGCAGGTGTACATCTGTCACTGCTTCCAACGGATCTTTCCATTCTTCAAGAGGTTTGAAATCCTTAGCAACCATGTCAGCAGCATCGCACAGAGTTGGATGGCGTGATTTCAGTCTCTTACGATTTAAAAGTGGTAGGTCGCTAAGCACGGATAGGTTAGAATTCTTGGAGATCTTGTGGAATTCTCTCATAAGGGCAGTACATCTACGTAGATCAGGAGACAATACACCGGTTAACAGTGGAAGCCAATAAACTGGAGTAGATCTGATTGCGCCGGGTATTATGCGCATTGTCGTATTCAGCTGGGTATCAACAAGCCTTGTATGATGACTGTTCGTCCAAACAGGTGCACAATTCTCTGCACTTGAGTACACCAAGCCCAGAGCTGAAGATCGCAGGGTGGTTGCTGAAGATGCCCAGGTAGTTCCGCATAGCTTATGGAGGATGTTGTTTCGAGTCCTCAACTTTTGAGCTAAGTTAAGAAGGTGTTGTTTGGAGCATAGTGTACGATCCAGGATGACACCAAGATATTTTGGGTTCCAATTATGACGAAGAATTCTGCCTCTAAAACTTACTTCCAGTTTTACGTTCGACAACCGGTTATTCAGATGGAAGCAACACAGTTCTGTTTTACTCACACTGGGTTGGAGTCTCCAGATTTTGAAGCAATTATCTAATGCAAACAGGCCATTGGCTAGAATCTCTTCTGTTGTCTGTATTTCCTGATGTTTTACGGCTAGAGCCAGGTCATCGGATCTCCTGGCAATGACATATCAACTAAATAGCAGAAACAGTTCGTTTCAGAGCTCATCAACAAGAAACATTGGACCAACTATCAGACTCCTTCAACTTTGCTTGATAAGTCCAAGGGAATGGATCGTGAAGCAACAAAACAGCTGGCCACCATAAAGATCAACTCATTTCGAGCAGTTTACCGCAAATAAAGTGCGAAAATAAGTGTCAACGCGATCTGTAGCTGGAATTGAGGAATTTTATAAACCTTTTTTTGCGGTACATTGTTTTACTTTCCTTATTGAATGTCGAAAATTAACACCCGAACGATCACCGTCAGCAAACATAGAAGATTCCGAAAAGGAGGTAAGTAATAAAAATTAATTTTAATTTATAAATATTATGTGTATTATAAGTTTTTATACGTTTAGTGATGTTCTACTGTATTTAACCACGTATATGTACTTTTACGATACTACTTGTAAACACCGTATTATGTACGTTTTACACTACGCAATGGTTTCGTCCCGCCAGGGTATAGATCCTTCATTGTTGAAGTATACTTTGATGTTGTCCCTGACTATTTTTGGCTTTCTTGAACGACACCACGTCTTCCAAGTTGAAGAGTATGCATAATTTCGATGTTACATCTTGCTCCTAATACTACAGAACCATCCTTTTGATTTACTGCATCGATTATACCAGATGATATGCTTTTGAGAAAATAGCCTTCATAAAAAGTGTAGCAATAGACAGCAAGCCATCACTACGATTTCAACATCATTTACATCCAAATTAATGGCAGTTTGCAAAATTCGGAAACTAGATGCCGTTATTCCAAATGTGTTTTCCACAACACTTCGAGCTCTTGACAAATGACAACTGAAAACTCGCGTGTCTCTGTTTAAGATGCTTCTATGATATGGTTTAAAAAATCAGATTGTAGTCCGAAGGCTTCATCATCGACAAACACGAAGGGAAGTACTCGATTACTATTTGAAAGTTTCTCTTCTTTAGAAATCTTGAGGTTACCTTGTGTCAATTTATCGTAGAACTTGTAATGACTTCTCCATCCAAAATCCGGTCACTTGATCTAACATAGATAAACTCACAATTAACGCTGACAATTGCATGAGTACAATGCTGTGGGTGTTTTTTTAATTGAAATAGTGTGGTCCACTACGTGGTCCACTATGCCATGGTGGTACGATTCTCGCATGCTTCCCGATAACTGCACGCAGCCAAGGAGGAAACACCCATTTCGTGTGGAATCCTTCAGTTATTCTTCTTCATTCTTTTTCGGACTTTGGAAACTGAAAATAAAAAAGACTGGATCAGTTAAACAATAGTGAAAGTTAAATAGATGTTTCGTTTACTTTTTGTCTTGCGTCGTAGATAAAAATAAACAGGTTTGTTTTATTTTATTTAGGAGGAAAATGAACAAGAACTAGTAACCAAACATGAATCCCATCTTCTCTAACACCACGAAAGGGAACAGCTGAAACTGCAACAAAAACTGTATCAAGCAATGATACACCATCGTCCAGTAACTAATCTTCGATCAAAAGGCAGAGAATCCAGTTTAAAAGTACTGATGTAGTTACAGAAGTACTTACACTAGAAGAAATCGAAGGCTATTCGTTCTGACGATGAATTTGATGCTTACGGGAAATAAATGGCGGACAGATTACATGACCTTAAAGGGAACCAAAATGTATTTGCGTGTAAGCTTATTAAAGATGTTATTTTTGTAGCTGAACTGGAAGCATCAACAAAAGACCTTGCAGTTGTTAAACGAGCTAGTTCTTCCGGAGGACAGAGTTTAATGCAACTCAGACAAACCTCTCCAATAGCACAATGTGTTATCCACAACCCTGTCATCCACTATTCCTACTTCAAATACCAATATAATAAATGTAGAAAATTCCTCGAGGTTACAAGAAATTTCTAAGTAATTTGCTAGTTTTGAGAATGATATCTAAAATTATGCAACCCATAATCTATCTGTAAATATATTCTGCATATTTTATTGCTTTATTTCGTTTAATTTTTCAAGCAGTTATTGTTTACTTAAAATTTTTGCTTAAAATCGTAAAGTGTTAATATAATATTTTGCCTAATCTCCATTTACTTTAATTAAACTCTTTTCATTTAAAACACAGAACATTCGTAAGTTTTATTTACATTTATTTAAGTATTCCTTTTTCAGAACGTTGTATATGGTTTCACGGCTTTCTGGTATGATCCATGTCAAAGCTTGCTTCCAAAAAAATAGTAGTTGTAAATTCAAGGTCCTCGCAGCTCTTCCCAGTCGCTGAAAACCTTAATGTTGAGGTGAGTCTGACCAGGGGCTGATAACTGCTCTCATGACACTATCTTGTTTTTTAATTTCTGTGGTTACTATTGTTAACAGTTTACAGTTCATTTCTATGTACACACGTAACTAACTGCGTCAGTCTTCTGGTTCCTGCAGTAGTTCTTGGAGAAGATTCACCTGGGATCCCAGCACAATCGTGAACGATCTGCAGACTTCGCTTTTATCTTCAGTTTTTATACCGCCTAGTGCAATCGTCGTCACTAAAAGCAGATCTTACTCTATGACGATTTCGGAACGACCGAGTGAAAGACTGAACAAAAGACTGGGAGCAAGTTTTAATAGTACAGCTGCAGTATTTGTGTCAGTCTTGCACGATCATCCAAGATCGACGACAAAACGTTGTGTGTAGACTAGGTTTACGAAGACTGATGGATCGAACTTAGATTTGTCTTTGCAATAGCTTGGCTCCACAACGTACAGACGGGAGCCAATATGAAAATCGCTAGTGTCCGTGAATATCTTCGTTGTACGCAAACAAGTTGTTTGTCAGATTTTAGAGTTGTGGTCCAAGGATGACGCAATAGTGACAGCAAGTTGTTAGGCAGATGCTGTAACAGAGGAGACCAGCTTACTGACAACACGTGTCGATAGGTAGCTAAGTAGATTACACAGGGGCTGATCCGGGAATCTTCCAGAGATGAGCTGGACACATGCGCCGCAGCTAGTCTGTGTCGTAACTCAGGGGGCAGTTCATGTCTCCCAGCAGACAGCCGTAGAGGAAGCAACGTTATATTGAAAATATCTGTACTGTGTGCAAAATATCGATATTCCTCAATCAATATTCCCCAATCGATACGTCCTGATATCCTGGGCTTTTAAAATTATATCTTCTATAAATTATTAGTAGTCACTAGATTGTAACAAACTACTTGTTTTCTCACAACCTTCTTAATAAATTGAATAAAATCAAGTTTCATCAAATCTCCCACTAGACCATTCCTAGACGAATTAATTTTGACTTCATGGCAGCCTAGATACATAAAATATACTCCTCCATTCATATCTCTCACTCTATATAAACACTGAACGACTCGGTTACTTCCCGATGTATTTGAAACTGTCCAGCCAGTGAGCCCCTGTCTATATGAGCCCATCGAATCGGTAACTCTCCTACTTGAGTGTAGTCAACCATTAGTTCATTTCAGCTGTTCAACCAAATATGTGTGGTGTTATGTGTGTGAGTTTTTAATTTAGAGATGAATAAGTAACATATTATGTCTTTTTCTTTTTTTCACAATTTGGTGGAACTTCCGCAGTAGTGTAGTGGCAACACATTACAAGACTCGGTAGAAAGTAAAACAAGTTTATGTTTATGACTTCCAGACACTTTTTTATTTTATGTGCTCTGTTATCATTTTGATCTCTGTTTATTATGGATTTGTCACAATTAACTACTCCTTAACTTATTTACGTTAAAAGTAACGAAGACGTTGATAGGTTTTTTTTATAAAGACAAATAAATTTGTTGACAAAAATAGTGTGTAAATCAACAACGATAGACGACTCATGGATCAAATTTAAGTTATTGATTATGACATATCAAAGAGGCCGATACATCAGAAGTGTCGATAATGCATGCCGATTAGTCCTCAGCGTTGATATCACTCAGATGATTAATCGAAAAGTCGATATACTGATATTTCATAAAAGCTTTTCATCTTTACGCAGATGTGACTTGTACTGTTTGTCATATGATCCATTAATTTGATTCTAGTGTCCACTTCAAACCTAATTCATAATTACAAAAACAAGAAAGACAAACTTCCCATTGCATTGAATGCAATGTTACAGTCTTGAAGAGTTGTACTAGTACCCGGTAGATAGCAGTGATTTTGATTCTTGAAGGGCTCCTTAAAAATTCATCAGGGATGCCACAAAGTCTCGTTTTACAGTTGCACTACTGACCCAAGTTTCTTGGGTGTTCTTCAGTGCGGAAAGTCACTTCTGATGAGTTTCCTGTCTAAGAAACGGTTTATTAAACGAACCATTAATATTTTTAAAAGTAAATGTAAAAATAGTCCACAATTTTTCCTATTTTTGTTTTTTAAGTTATCAGTCTTCTGACTGGTTTGATGTGGCCAACCACGAAGTCTTCTCCTGTGCCAACCTCTTCATCTCAGAGTAGCACTTCCAACCTACGTCCTCATTTATTTTCTGGATGTATTCCAATCTCTGTTTTCGTCTACAGTTTTTACCATCTGCATCTCCCTCTAGTACGGTGGCAGTTACTACGTGGTATCTTAACAGATGTCCTGCCATCCCTCCCTTCTTGTCGTCAGTGTATTCCATCTGTTTATTTCCTCGCTGACCCTCTGGAGAACCTCCTCATTCCTTACCTTATCAGTCCACCTAATTTCCAGCATTATTCTACAGCATCATATCTCAAATGCTTCGATTCCCTTCTGTTCCGGTTTTCCCACAGTCCATGTTTCACTACTATACAATGCTTTGCTCAAAAGATACATTCCGAGAAATTTCTTCCTGAAATGTTTGGTAGTAATAGATTTCTCATGGCCAGGAACACTCTTCTTGCCAGTGCTAGTCTACTTTTCATTTCCTCCTTGCTGTGTCCTCATGGGTTATTTTGCTGCCTAGGTAGCAAAATTCCGTAACTTCATCTGCTCCGTGATCAACGATCCTGATGTTAAGTTTCTCGCTGTTCTCATTTCTGATACTTTTCATTATTTTCGTCTTTCTTCGATTTACTCTCAATCCATATTCTGTATTCATTAGACTGTTCATCCCGTTCAGCAGATTGTGTAATTCTTCTTCACTTTCATTGACGATAGCGAATTTTATTGATATCATTTTCGGGCATGGATGTGTGTGATGTCCTTAGGTTAGTTAGGTTTAAGTAGTTCTAAGGCTAGGGGACTGATGACCTCAGATGTTAAGTCCCATAGTGCTTAGAGACATTTGAGCCATTTGATATCATCTTCCCCCGGATTTTTAATCTCACTTTCGAACTTTCCTCATATTTCTGTCATTGCCTCTTCGATGTTTTGATTGAACAGTATAGTTGAAAGGCTTTGTCTCTGTCTCACACCCTTTTCAATCCGAGCATTTCGTCATTTGTCTTCCACTTCTGTTTCTCCCTCTTGGCTCTTGTACATATTGTACATTACCCGTCTTACCTAAGAAGTTACCCCTATTTTTCTAAGAATTTCGAATGTCCTGCACCATTTGACATTGTCGAACGCTTTTCCAGGTCGACAAATCCTATGAACGTGTCTTGACTTTGCTTTAGTCTTGCTTCTATTATCAACCGCAACGTCGGAATTGCCCCTCTGCTGCTTTTATCTTTCCTAAAGCAAACTGATCGCCATTTGATACATCCTCAATTTCTTTTCGATTCTTCTGTTTTTTATCCTTGTCAGCAACTTGAATGCATGAGCTGTTAAACTGATTCTGGTATAATTCTCGCACTTGTCAGCTCTTGCCGTCTTCGGAATTGTATGGGTGACGTTTCTCCGAAAGTCAGATGGTATATCGCAGGACTCATATATTCTGCACACTAATGTTAATAGTCGTTTCGTTGCCATTTCCCTCAATGATTTTAGAAATTGTGAGGAATTTTATCCATCCTTTATCCTTTATTCGATCTTAAGTCTTCCAAAGCTCTCTTAAATTCTGATTCTAATACTGGATCCCCTCTCTATTCTACATCGACTGCTGTTTCTTCTTATGACACGTCATCAGGTAAGTCTTCCCCTCATAAAACCCTTCAATGTACTCTTTACACCTACCCACTCTCTCCTTTGCATTTAACATTGCGCTCTTAACGTTACCACTCTTGCTTTTAATTTCAGAGAAGGCTGTTTTGGCTTTTCTGTATGCTGAGTCCTTCCTTTTTCGTTTTCTTCACATTTTTCATGCAGCCGTATCGCCTTACCTTCCCTGCACTTCCTATTTGTTCATTCCTAAGTGACCTTTATTCCTGTATTTCTAATTTTCCCTGAACATTTTTGAACTTCCTTCTTTCATCGATCAGGTGAAGCATTTCTTCTCTAACCCATTGCTTCTTCGCAGCTACCTTCTTTGTACCTATGTTTTTCTTTCCAACTTCTGTGATTGCCCCTTTTAAAGATATTCATTCCTCTTCAGCTGAACTCCATATGGAGCTATTCTTTATTACAGTGTCTATAGCCTCAGAGAACTTCAAGCGTATCTCTTCATTTCTTAGTACTTCCGTATGCCACTTCTTTACGCATTAATCCTTCATGACTAGTCTCTTAAACTTCAGCGTACTTCTCATCACCACTAAATTATGGCCTTAGTCTATATCTGCTTCTATGCACATTTTACAATCCAGTATTTGATTTCGGAATCTCTGCTTCACCATGAAGTATTCTAACGGAATCCTTCCTTTATCTCTCAGTTTTTTCCAAGTATATTTTTTCCTCTTGTGAGTCTTCAACTCCGTATTCTCCATTACTTGCTAAAATTTATTGCAGAATTCAATTAGTCTTTTTCTTCTCTCACTTTTAGTACTAAGCCCATATTATCACGTAACCCACTCTTCTACTGATTCCCTACAACCACATACCTATCCCCCATGACTATTACATTTTCGTCTCCATTTACGTACGGAATTACCAGTTCAATATCATCATATACTTTCTCTGTCTCTCCATGTTTGGCCTGAGACGTCGGCAGTACATCTGGACTATCGTCGTTGGTGTTGTTTTGCTGTCGGTTCTGATGAGAACAACCGTATCACGAGACTGTCCACAGTAACTCACTCTCTGCTCTACCTTATATTTATAACAAATGTTACATCCGTTATACCATTTGCTGCTGCTGTTGTATTACGCTATACTCATCCTACCAGAAATCCTACACTGACCTCTACTATATCTAGACTGAGCCTTAGCATTTCTCTTTTCAAATTTTCTAGCTCCCTACCGCGCTCAAACTTCGAACATTCCACCCCCCAACTTGTACAATGTTATCCTTTCGTCGGTTATTCGAGCTTTTTCTCATTGTCACCTTCCCATTGGCAGTCTTCTCCCAGAGATCTGAATAGGGTACTGGCTCGGAATCTTTTGCCAATGGAGAGATCATCATGACACTTTTTCAATTACAGGCCAAATGTCCTGTGGAACACATTACGCGTATTTAATGCAGTGATTTCTATAGCCTTCTACATCCTCATGCCGTTGATCATTGCTTATTGTTTTGCCTTTAGGGGTACAGATTCCCACCCTAAGGGCAAGAGATTGAACTGAACTTCTGTGCGTTTCTCCGTCATCTTTGACAAGGTCGTTGAGTGAATGAGGATGACTTCTTATGCTGGAAGTCTTCGGCCGCCATTTCTAATGATTTTTATTCAAAATTTAAGCGGCAGCGGCGTACGAACCAGGGGCCGGAGACATTTTGATTATTACCAAAGACCCTACACTAGACCCATAAGAGAAAGATAAACCAGATATACTTTGTACTTTTGCTGATATATTTCATGACAGAACCTGAGCACCTACTTCTCTCGAAGTTTTACTCATATTCAACATTCGCAGTCACTTGTTACCTCCAATATTAAATATTTAGAAAAAAAATCGCTTAATGCACTAAACCTGACGCCGAAGTCCGCCACCATAGAACAGTTGCAGATTACGCTATTATTTACTCGGCAATGTAAGTATATCTACGCAGTTTTGGGAATATTCGCTGTAATATTTGGTGCACTCCCTGTTTTTTTCTGATAAATATTTTAGTGCAGATGTTATCACTTTTTTTGACAGCTATTTGTCCCCGTCTACGTTAGTTAGTGCTGTGTCACGAATGCCATTAAAATATCATCACTTCATTTGAAATAAACGTTGCTTAAAATTTTGCAGTAGTTGAACATTATCTAAAATATTAAGAGGGGAATTTAAAATCTAACACTGTCTCAACGGAAATGTTATCTGAGTCTTTACAAACATTGGAACAAAAAATGTGGAGAGAAGGGCTAAAAATATTGTCACGTCAAGAGGAGTAAACCTGCAAAATCATACTCACGCACTCATTCAATCGCGTTGACACACACAGTCACTCCATCTCACATGGCATAAGACAATTGGGGTGGGGTGAAAGGAGCTAAACCTGGGTTTAAAACGTAAAGAAAACGGCTGAGGAACTAAAATAACAGCACAGGGAAATGCGATTGGCTGACACTTACAAAGAACATGGGTTAGCCCGTCACACTGTTAACGCTTTACCATCATCTCCCTAAAAGTTTAGGAAACGTGTTAGACGTATCACAAAGCCGCCGACAGAAGGCAGCACAAACCACTACTTGGACGAAGAACGCAACTACTAAAATCCATATTGTGATCTTGAACCCTTTGGTTGCCGAACCTGACCAGCAATTTGGGTAGTTGAACAACATTGCAAAATAACCTCAACAAAGAAGTATGCGCTTGATGCGATGCACGTTTCCGCAGAAACTAGGCATTCACATTCTAGACGGTATTTACGGAGCAAGCGTCACAGACAGTGAAGTCCTGGCAACAAAGTTGTGTAGCATCCTCTATCCGGCTTATTTCCATCTTCGGCCTCTCGCTAAGCTGCTTCAGAACAATGGAACAGATTACTTTGTAGCTGAAATCCACGTGCTGTGTCACTTGCAAAGTGTTTCGACGTCCTGTTAGCGGCAGGTGTTATTCCAAACCAGTTACGCTTAGAATACAGATTGTATAACGCGTAATGGTCACTCTCCTCTTGTATTTCATAAGCAATTCAAGATGTCAAAACAAAACTTGTAAGATTTCTAGCTGAACATTTTGCAAACGCAGCCACGATATGTAGTCCATGTAAGGCCGGAGTTTTGATCTATGTTTGAGGTATTGTGTGCTCGAACTGCAGTCTCATAAACAGTGAGTCTCAGGAGGAATGGTCAATATTCAGGGACATGACAGGAACGTTCATCGAAAGCAAAAAAGTCTAGTAAACATTGGATCTGAAACGGGTACCTTAAGAGAACTTCATC
Organism: Schistocerca americana; assembly: GCF_021461395.2. NCBI lineage: Eukaryota > Metazoa > Arthropoda > Insecta > Orthoptera > Acrididae > Schistocerca > Schistocerca americana. Next base: position 432,018,228 of record NC_060120.1, on the reverse strand, counting down.
TTCGACAATGTTAAACAAATGTCTTCTACTGCACTCTCATTGCTTTCCATATTTTGCGAGTTGGTAGTAACGCTCAAAACAAGACAAAAATGTTCAGCAAACATTGACTCTAAAGTGCATACCATAAGAGCTCTGAACATATGTTCATCTCTCATAACTCTTAAGGTATTGCCGGCCACGGTGGCCGTGCGGTTCTAGGCGCTTCAGTCCGGAACCGCGCGACTGCTACGGTCGCAGATTCGAATCCTGCCTCGGGCATGGATGTGTGTGATGTCCTTAGGTTAGTTAGGTTTAAGTAGTTCTAAGTTCTAGGGGACTGATGACCTAAGATGTTAAGTCCCATAGTACTCAGAGCCATTTGAACCATCTTAAGGTATTTTATAACCCATGGTTAGTGGACCTGTTTGCTTCGAATGATCGTTCCTGTCATGTCCCTGCATATTGATCATGCCTTCTGAGAAACCCTATATAACAAATTTTACAGCATATCTAATTACAGATAAATTTCTTTCTTTATATCAACAGGTGAAACAGTTGTGAATATTAACTTTGCTGAAATATACTAACAAGAACATAGTCAACAAGGAGAAGAAGAGAGTAGCTAACACCCACGGCCCGGAAAAGAATAACCAATGTTGTATCACGAAAATAATGTCAGTGACATTGTGCTGTCGCTTCTCCCAAAAATTTTGTATCTCTTATCGTTTTACAGTTAGTGAAGCAGTTTCATGTTCGGTAGTTAAGTCAAGATATTCTATTTGACAGAAATATAAGATACAAGTTATATCATTAGTTATTGTCTCCACGTAGCAGTCCTTGAAGAAACAGCAGGCTGTAACCAGTGCGGCTCGTGAGTATACATTCTGGTTGCTCAGAAATTTTTGGATTCAGGTAAATATAAGAGTGTGTAATTAACAGCACACGCTGTATAACAGTTGTGCTTGTCAACATATTTATAAAACTACAGTCATGCCAATAATAATAATAATAATAATAATAATAATAATAATAATAATAACAGTAATAATGGCTCTGAGCACTATGGGAAACAACAGTAATAATAATAGTTATAATATGCATAACTTGTCTGAAAAAAGAAAGAGTTGTTTTTGGGGAATTTTTTGCTTTGTACATAATTAAGTACAATTTAGAGCAAGAATGAAATAATGTTTAAGCTGTGTAGGTGGGAGTTTTCATGCTTTTTTTTATTTTTTCGGACAAATGCACAAGACCTCTAGCACATGTATTACTTAACGAATTAGCTTACTGGCTGAAAATCAGACATTCTTATGTAGCACCCACACATCAACTTACGCTTATTATACACTGCTATGTTCGCTTCTTGATTTCGTCACTTTCTCAGTCAACCGATCGGCCCTTGGAGGCCCTAGTTCCTTTGCGGCTAACTTTTCTTCGTAAGTTTCTTTTCTGCTAGCACATATAACAGATTGAACAGGGTTCATGTTGACACTATACACGAAAGCAGGTTCCTGCACAGTAAACGACTAACTCCAAACACAAACTGCTGTTTATGGAAGTGATTAAATTCAAGAAGTACTGCCTATCAACATGATCGCTTGACTAGAGCAGAAATGTGGCGCTGAGAAACGTAAGGGCCAAAAGCACGCCGTCGTTAATCACACATTCAAGTGAATAAAAAAAAGAAAAGATCAGAGACAGCTTTTCGTTAATGCTCATATATTTAATGTGGGCCTACAGCATAGATAAATCTGACCCACCATAAGATCAACAGATATCAGAAGCATCAATAAATGCTACTGTCTCACACTCGATGATGATGCACTTTATGTTTTTCAGCGTCTCAAACGGATTACTGTGTGATAAAATCCAAAACTTTATATACTATATCTCATTCAGAATCCCACAAAATAGGTTCTTCTCTCATTACAAATATAACATAAATTGATATCCGATCTAATTTTACTATCTAGTGAGTGAATTGGAATGGCTGAGGAGTACACTGCCGTCTTGTGGGATTTATGCGAAGCGACCGGGAAGAAAGTCTCTTGCAGTATGCTACCACCTTGTGGCATTGACGTAAACCTGTTGTTGAGTGATAAGGGCTAACTGTCCACGTCGCGAACCATGCATGTTGTTTATCTAATCCGTATGTATTTAGCCCGCAAGCAATTACGTCGCGCTAGTTGCGCATGCGCAAAAGCTCCTTAAAACGTGTACAACTGAAGCTGTGCTCGCGACCCTGATGCCAAGTTTCACAGTCTGAGTGGTAGCAATGTAGCATAGCGCGGTAGATTTAGTCCCGTGTATTTCAGGTTACCGCATCGACATTCTTTTAACAGGATTCAAAGAAAAATGATCAAAAAATGCGAAAGGTGTCAAAAGTTAGGGTGTTCACATGTTTTGTGCTCGTACACAACAGCCGCCACTGGCTGTAACTCTTCACATACAGTCGAAGATTGGGATGAGTTGTTTTGGGAAGGAGACCAGACAGCGAGGTCATCGGTCTCATCGGATTAGGGAAGGAAGTCGGCCGTGCCCTTTCAAAGGAACCATCGCGGCATTCGCCTGAAGCGATTTAGGGAAATCAAGGAAAACCTAAATGAGGATGGCCGGACGCGGGATTGAACCGTCGTCCTCCCGAATGCGAGTCCAGTGTGCTAGCCACTGCGCCACCTCGCTCGGTCACTGTCGAAGAAATCTCCATAATGTTGTTCAGGGAAAACAAAGTTTTTTATTCATCCAAGCTGTGCAGTGTCAACGGCTTCGAGCAAACATTTCGCATATAAACTGTCGCGACCACAGCTGTAACCTTCTTCTAGAAATTTTAATGTGTCAATAATTAACTGTGATTTTTCCACTGAAATGGTGAAGAGTCCAACGTGACATTGAATTTACAAATTCAGATTTCTATTTCATGGCAGAGGAAATATTTCTCTTGTGGCAGCATTACTGAGATAAAGCTGCGAGCATGCGTAAATAATCTAAATACGAAAAATGAAAGTAAGGACGTATTAATTAACATAGGTTCCACGTCCGAGCATTTACGTAAATGAAGCAGTAATTATATTTTGTCATTGTTATGCAGACTTACAGTGCACATTTGTACAGTGTGTCGAAAGTAATAAAATAAAAAAAGAAGACTCATCAGTGTCCAGAATCAGAAATGAATGTGAGAGGACTACTAGCTTCGCCGTTTGGCATTGTTCGCCTAGGGATTCAGCCGCTTAAATATGGATATTTGTCTTTATTCGCATCTCAGTCGGAATTTGTATTTTACGAACGGTAAATGTAATGTTTTAACTACACTCCTGGAAATAGAAAAAAGAACACATTGACACCGGTGTGTCAGACCCACCATACTTGGTCCGGACACTGCGAGAGGGCTGTACAAGCAATGATCACACGCACGGCACAGCGGACACACCAGGAACCGCGGTGTTGGCCGTCGAATGGCGCTAGCTGCGCAGCATTTATGCACCGCCGCCGTCAGTGTCAGCCAGTTTGCCGTGGCATACGGAGCTCCATCGCAGTCTTTAACACTGGTAGTACGCCGCGACAGCGTGGACGTGAACCGTATGTGCAGTTGACGGACTTTGAGCGAGGGCGTATAGTGGGCATGCGGGAGGCCGGGTGGACGTACCGCCGAATTGCTCAACACGTGGGGCGTGAGGTCTCCACAGTACATCGATGTTGTCGCCAGTGGTCGGCGGAAGGTGCACGTGCCCGTCGACCTGGGACCGGACCGCAGCGACGCACGGATGCACGCCAAGACCGTAGGATCCTACGCAGTGCCGTAGGGGACCGCACCGCCACTTCCCAGCAAATTAGGGACACTGTTGCTCCTGGGGTATCGGCGAGGACCATTCGCAACCGTCTCCATGAAGCTGGGCTACGGTCCCGCACACCGTTAGGCCGTCTTCCGCTCACGCCCCAGCATCGTGCAGCCCGCCTCCAGTGGTGTCGCGACAGGCGTGAATGGAGGGACGAATGGAGACGTGTCGTCTTCAGCGATGAGAGTCGCTTCTGCCTTGGTGCCAATGATGGTCGTATGCGTGTTTGGCGCCGTGCAGGTGAGCGCCACAATCAGGACTGCATACGACCGAGGCACACAGGGCCAACACCCGGCATCATGGTGTGGGGAGCGATCTCCTACACTGGCCGTACACCACTGGTGATCGTCGAGGGGACACTGAATAGTGCACGGTACATCCAAACCGTCATCGAACCCATCGTTCTACCATTCCTAGACCGGCAAGGGAACTTGCTGTTCCAACATGACAATGCACGTCCGCATGTATCCCGTGCCACCCAACGTGCTCTAGAAGGTGTAAGTCAACTACCCTGGCCAGCAAGATCTCCGGATCTGTCCCCCATTGAACATGTTTGGGACTGGATGAAGCGTCGTCTCACGCGGTCTGCACGTCCAGCACGAACGCTGGTCCAACTGAGGTGCCAGGTGGAAATGGCATGGCAAGCCGTTCCACAGGACTACATCCAGCATCTCTACGATCGTCTCCATGGGAGAATAGCAGCCTGCATTGCTGCGAAAGGTGGACATACACTGTACTAGTGCCGACATTGTGCATGCTCTGTTGCCTGTGTCTATGTGCCTGTGGTTCTGTCAGTGTGATCATGTGATGTATCTGACCCCAGGAATGTGTCAATAAAGTTTCCCCTTCCTGGGACAATGAATTCACGGTGTTCTTATTTCAATTTCCAGGAGTGTATAAGTATATCGTGTTGGTAATTAGTATATTGCTTACACTGTAAATATATCCTCGGAGAGATGGCTGATGAGAGTAGCTGAAATGAAATGAAATGTCGTGTGGCTAGAGCCTCCCGTCGGGTAGACCGTTCGCCTGGTGCAGGTCTTTCGATTTGACACCACTTCGGCGACCTGCGCGTCGAGATGAGAGTAGCTGGATCGGTGGAGAGCGCTGTTTGTTGACCTGTTTCGAGTGCTTTCCTGCTGCCGCCTATTGTATCTTGCAGACAACTACTGCTCAATACGATCTCATAGTCAATAAATATGATTCCGCCAAGTTGAGTCACGAATCACATATTCGAGATGACTCCACGTGTCGCTTCTACCGTCGTAGGTTCAGACGCACTGAATACAGTACTGTCAGCTAGTTAACAACGATTGCTACGAGAAAGGAGTCAATATTGGTCGATATCATTCAATTTCTAATCTGGTAGTTCACAGAATTAGAACATTTGTTAGGCAAAATGAGCTAATGTATCTCCTTGGACAGCTTCTTGCGACGTTTCGTCTAGACGTCTTCTCGTAGCCTTTTCAGAAGATGTCGGCCCTATGCTGCTCTCACGGTTTGCCCCTTACATGCATAATTTGTTAGCAAAACACAACTGCAGTCCCAGGGAAAACTCAGCACCTCCTTGCCTGAAGCAGGTAGAGAGCCGCCTTTTTCGGTGGTGTTGAGTTCACATGATTACTCTGCTTGCTTTGCTCCCCTGTCTCGGGATCGTGCTGGCACACCAAACTCTCTTCTCTGGTCATTAGTCAGCTAAGGCAGTACTGGTCTGACACATCAGCAACATTTACGCTGCTGCCTCGGGTCGGTGGGCTTTACGAATGAGTCAGAACAGCCGCGGTACCCAGCGGGCGCCGCATTTTATCGTAATTTTGTGTAATTGTTTTCCATTTCCCCATAATCTCCTCGACTGTGATAGTCCGGTTTTCGAGCACTAGGGTCTCTTCTACTCCTACGATTCCCGGATCCCCACACAGAGACGGTCTGCCACGCTGCTCTTCGTCATTTAGTCTTGCTGGGTCACATTGGAAGCGTCTGACACACCGAATACTCTGCCAGATGATGTTGCATTGTTCCCCTACACTTCCACCAAATCATCATGGATAGTTGCAACGTTGTTTCCCTTCAAATACAGTAAACGAATTTACCTTACGGTACTCCACTTTATCAATGAGCCAACTCGTCTCCTCTAGCGACGTGCTAAGGTATTGTGGCGTGAGGATTTCAATGTGTGCCAGAACTGCAAACAAACAATAAATTACGTAACTTTGTTTGGGATAATAATTCAAACTGTACAACTACTTCTTCTACAGATAACAACACATTGAAAACTGATAATTAACGAAACAGTGTTGTAGCGAGATATTTGATATTTCCACATACTCCTGAGGGGAAATATTTATACTTATTAACACATGGCATGTTGCTACTCAGTTTTGTAGATACTTACAATGTAATTAACAATATTTCATCAAAAGCTATTTGTAGTTGGACCTTTCCAAGGTTTCTGTCGCGAAAAGTTTCCTTCCTGATGGTCCTTGCGCATGACATTAAAAGCTCTCCTACTCTTCACGTACCTGCAGCCCTTGAGGAGCTAGTGCTAGCGAGTAGCCCTCCACTATCCCCACAGATGCCCGTTATAGTTCATAACTTTACAGCCAGAACACAGCCACAAAAATTAAACATAAGAAGATGAAATGAGTCAAATTGTCCTGGGACTTAACGTTCCACTAAAGTGCTTAGTACCTGAAAACTGCTGATTATTAAAATTGCAACACCAGGAAGAACAGCAAATAATAAACCTTTATTTATTGCGCGTGTACAGTATAGTAGGTAGAATACATGATTAAATTTGTAGGTGATTTGGTGGTATAAAGGATGCGAAATTTAGTAAACCTTTGGTAGGAAGAAACGGCCCTAACCAGACTGGGAATGAAGTCGAACTGAGCTTGCATGAGACATAACTGGTGTGTTATTATTTGCTGCTTCAGCTCCGTGTTGGAGTTCATCGATCATACTGGCTGGCGAATGGTGGTGTGCCAGTCCCTTCACTACCTTTAACCAGATTTCTCAATGGATGTGACAGATTTGAAAGTGCCGACTAAGGAAACAGTCAAACTCTCTCTGTATCGTGGCAGGTCAGGAAAATATCTTACCAAACGATGACGTCGCGGAGGCCTCGAAGACAGGGTACAGCTACTGATCTTAACAAGTCACAAATGTAATGTCTGGTGTCCAAATTACCGGCAATACAAACCAGAGAAGATCGTGTCGCGTACCCAATGGGACCTCACAGCGCCACACAAGATTCTGGGCCCATATGACGACGACGAATGCGTTCTGGCAACGTTCGTTCTCCATTCTCCTCAGAGCCTCCCCGCGTGTATACATGCATTGCGATGTTGTGGAATCGGGATTCGTTCGAAAAGACAATCGGTGTTACTCCTGAGTTTAGTGTTACTGTAGAATGCCCCACTGTCGTAGCGCCTCTCTCAGTTGCTGCGTTGCGTTAAGGGAAGCTTAACAAAGGTCGCTGCACTCAAAGGCAGTGGTGTTCCTGTGCACACTTAACTTGTTGCAAATAAGCTCACCTCCTGGCTCGAGCTACGTGGCCTAGCTGTACAGCCCTATACGAAGAACGAGTGAACAGTGTGTCAGTTTTCTCGAGAGCTAGTTTCGCGGAGTTGCTGAGATATTACACGTCTTCGAGTATGGCCCTCCTGGACCCATAGATTCCATATTTGACTAACAATCGTGGGATCCCTAACTGTGTGAGAAGCAATGTTGTGGAGCTATAAACCACTGCCGTCAAATTCTACTCTTGTTGGTAGACGTTTCTCCTTCTTAGACATGCCATAACAAGATCTTCTCGCCAACATCCAACATCCAAATGTGACTCCTGAATTAGAAACCAACTCCGTAACATTTCCTTATGTACTTTTAGTAACTCTGAAATGATAATCAGTTGCACATTCAAGCAATTAGTAAATTTCACCCAATTTTCGGTTTGTTGCACTGCAGCTCTCTTTGTGTTGGAAATTTGATGGACAACAGTGTAGAATACTATGTTGTGTTTACGACTTTAATGGTCTACAGATACAGAGAGAGAGAGGGAGAGAGAGAGAAGGAAGTGGTGCCGGTACGTGGCCTATTCTACTCAAATATCAACAGGTGGTGCGCTGGGCTTAACGTCTCCTTCCTGTTCACGTATTACAGGCAGCAGTGTCAGGTCTTTGGATTTACCTCAGGACGTACATACGCTCAGGAATTTTACGCCACCAACCATAATCAAATAATGCTGATTTCCTCCACCACCAATATTCGAACTGGCGAGCTTCAGTTGTAGCTCCAGCGCAGTTGGCCGTCTCGACTATCTCCGCTGCACTGGGTGATTTGCTTAGCAGCGACTTTCCAAGAGTCAGTTTAATCATGGACAATTTTATGGTCGACAAATAAATTTACGTAGTTGTTAAGTGCTGTTAGCTATCTCGCTTGTTTTAATGGTGACAGTATTGACTCGCTGGTCTACGTTCGGTCGTATTAGTGACTCATGTCGGGAGTTTCTAGAAATTTCTAGTTATTGCCTTCGCGCTAAGTGGGGCATTGTCCGCGGTAGAGTTCGTGTCATGTACAGCGTTAGTAGTCATTGGGTCCATCAGTGGTGAGGGTGCGATAGGGGCGACAATGGAGTTGATTCACTCAAATTTACCAGGTCTCTCAAAGTGACTGTAAAAGCGTAAACTCCGCCCACAGGCCCTGGCAGACTAATCGGTACCGACCGACTGCTTTATCACCATCTGCCAATGACATCACTGAATGCGGTACAGAGAGGCGCGGGTTCAACACAGCGCCCTCCCGGCCGTTGTCGCTCTCCGTGAGAGGAAGCCGTCACTGCTCGGTCAAGTAGCTCCTCAGTTTGCTTCATGAGATCGATGCACTGCGTTCCAGTCTCCTACCAACGTAAAATGAATCGGGAATCGAACCCACGCCCTCCGCATGGCAGTCAGCCGCCCAGATAACGCAGCTGCGGAGCCAGACCTCCAAATGTACTGATTCACAGGCGCTACTCAGTACCGCAGCAGAAGAGCTGTTTTTGTGTCTTTGTATCAGAATTCAGCAAGAAATTGTTAGAAGACTGTGAACGCCCAGAAACAATATGGACTGTAAAGTATTTTGTGTCGAAATGCGCATACTCTGAACAGTAGTCTACACCCCCCACAGCTGACATTCGATCCATTTTGTACCAATATGTTAGGAGATATTGGAACTTCCTATTAGTTGTGACTAATGTTTTGTTCTGTCAGGTTATAACTCAGACTGTGTTGCACAAAAACTATAATAGATTATCAAATAAGAATATGTTTCAGCTTTCATTACATTTCTTGCTGTATTCATAATATATGCTCTCAGTATTTATGCCTAGTTTCGACACGACTGAATAATTTTCAAGCAAGGAGTTCGACATTATTACGAAAACAGAGTTTACATTTCCGTGTACCCATATTGTTACGATTACGATGTTGCTAGGATAATTTTTTTTAGTAAAATATAATTATATTGTGTGATGCGGCGTCATGGGACAGAAGATGGACGCCTTCATAGCTTTTGGGTAGAGAACCAAGACAGGGGAGGGGAAAGCGTACTCGACAACAAGCAAGAAACCTGAGTGGCGTAGAGGTACCAAGAGAAATTCAGCCAACAATTTTTTGTTGTATATCATACCTCACTGTACTGTTAAATTTAAGACTGAAAAGAGGGAAGTGGTAGGTATTAATAACAGATTGTTAATATTAAATGTACACAATTTTCTGAACCATTCAAGAGATACCTCCTCTCCTGAAGCATCCATCATCGTCTGCACAGACACAACTTTCTTCCCATTAATCAGTGTTGCTTCGGTCAAAATTTCTCCTCTGATGACCAGCTCCATCATATGATTTATTTCCTATCAAACCAAGTCAACGCTAGTAAATCTATTAGTTTTGTCTCCCTCGACCTTGTAATACCACTACTCTTTTTTGGGATCCTATTCCAGTCTCATCTCTACTATCACAAAGAGGGAATATATGTAATATTAGTAATTTACACCAATTTAAACAGCTGCTTTGACTTTGTTGTTTCTGGTTATCTGGATTCGAATACACCGTAGATTTTTCGTGCAGCAAGTTAGTAATTTACACTAATATAAACTATTGTTTTGACACTGTTTTACGTTGGGTCTCACCAGTACATAGAATGAAATATACATGTCGGATTAAAAACTAATGTACCATCACAATTTGTACACAATACAAACTACAGACACATGGTAGGGATAAAATTGCTATTGTAATTATGGAGTGATTAACGATTAAAGTTCCCATATGTCAAGTCATCAAGAGACAGCTATTTTTATGTTTTGTTAAATTGAATCTAAGCGTTTCATCCAATACAACTAATCGCTCTGATCACCTGTAAATGATAGGATAATTCTCATTTTGGATAGTAAAATAATATATGCAAATTAACGAAATATATTGTTTCAATGATAAAACTGTAATTTATAGTCATAATATAATCAGATTCTTTCCTGTCTTTGTATGAAATTATTCAGAGTTATTCCATGTAATTTTCTATGTAATTTGAGAAGATGTATGTAAAAACTTAAATTGTTAAATATCCAAAATTCAGTATGTAACAGTAACAGTAATTGTTTGAAATCATATAAATAGAGGCGATTTGTACGCCGCCAGGAGGCAGTCTTAAGTCAGTCTTCGGATCAGTTTTACGCGTGTAGTTCGCCGCCGAATATCTAGTGTGCAAAATAAAATTCTTTGTGAACAGGAAGTACTGAAACTTCTTTACACCATTACATGACTCCCGTGTGACGATGCATTAACATCAAGATGAACCTACGGCAGCATCAAGAAGCAGCACCCCGGATTACACAAAATATGAATTATTTTTTTGGTGGAGGATATCTGTAATAAGACGTTGTATATTGTTTTCCTTGTGTTAAGCAACGATACACATCCCAAACTTCATCACGAAAACATTTTTGCCACGTAATATTACACTGGAGAAAGCCTACGACAACGTCTGGCATTCTGGTCTCCTTTTGAAACCCCAGATACATGCATTTCCAGTTAACTGTGTCTGTCTTATTGCATCCATCCTATCTAATCGCTCCTCCTTTGTCACTATTAACAATACCAATTCTATAGCTTTAAGCTCACTACAGGAGTGCCCCAAGTGTCTGTCCTCTCTTCTCTTGTCTTCTCTACGCTGCTGGTATGCCCAAATCACCCTCACCAGTCCACCTCCTTCAATATGCTGGTGACACCACTTTCTTTGACCTCTGACCAACACTCCAGAATCGCAACGATCCCTCCAAATCCACCTCACTGTTTACCTTCTAATGTAGCCAATGGTTTCCCAAGATCAACCCCTCCAAAACCTGGGTAATAATTATAGGATGAACCACCCACACCTTCCGTCTCCATGACTTTTACCTTACAATTTACGACTGTCCTATTCCTGTTAACTAACACACTAAAATATCTTGGACCTAAGTTTGACTAGGAACTAACATGGTAACCTCACCTACTAACCATCCAACAGAAAGCCCACAATAGACAAACTACTAACTGGTATAAATTGTAGATTAAACCCCTCTACCATTCTCCACATCTACATAATCGTGGTCCAACTCATCCTCTGCTATTCAAATGTTGCATCTCCAAAATTGTATAAGTACCTCGAAATCCTGGAACAGTTTTTACTCCATCTCGCTTTCTCCATCCATTTACCTTCTCCCACGTGAATCCTCTGCCATTTCATCAAATTCCCAACCCGTGGCAATGGCCTTGCCGCAGTGGATACACCGGTTCCCATGAGATCACCAAAGTTAAGCGCTGTCGGGCGTGGCCGGCACTTGGATGGGTGATCATCCAGCCGCCATGCGTTGTTGCCATTTTTCGGGGTGCACTCAGCCTCGTGATGCCAATTGAGGAGCTACACGACCGATTAGTAGCGGCTCCGGTCAAACAAAGCCGTCATATCGACCGGGAGAGCGGTGTGCTGACCACACGCCCCTCCTACCCGCATCTTCAAATGAGGATGACACGGCGCTCAGATGGCCCTGATGGGCCACTTGTGACCTGAAGACGGAGTGCATCCCAACCTACCCACAAACTGGATTATAATAACCCCATTACTTCCCCTCAGATCACCAACTATGGTATGCTGCCATGCCTTTACAAACGCATCCCTCCATCCCTACACCTACAAACACTCCGTATCCCATCCCAATACAGCTTCAACCAACTCCGTCTCCCAGAAAATGAGATCTGCCCTGATATTTATTTCTCCTACCAACTTTAACTCTTCCTCACCTGTCCCATACCACATCAAGGCTTCTTTCTACTTTTCTCTCTCCATCCACCCCCGTCTCTTTCCTCTTGATATCACTACCACACCCACACACCGAATCCCTCATCACCATCGGCCATTCCCACCTTCTGATTTTCCAAAATCTGCCCCAACACCCACCCTCATCTCCATAGTTTCCTTCCTAACAGACCCTCATTTTTTTCTACGCACACCCCTCGGACACTGAAGCGCCAAAGAAACTGGTATAGGCATGCGTATTCAAATACAGAGACATATAAACAGGCAGAATACGGCGCTGCGATCGGCAACGCCTATATAGGACAACAAGTGTCTGGCGCAGTTGTTAGATCCATAACAGCTACGACAATGGCAGCTTTTCAAGATTTAAGTGAGTCTGAACGTGGTGTTATAGTCGGCGCACGAGCAATGGGATACAGCATCTACGATGTAACGATGACGTCGGGATTTTCCCGTAGACCAATTCACGAGTGCACCGCGAATATCAGGAATTCGGTAAAACACCAAATCTCCAACATCGCTGCGGCCACAAAAGATCGTGCAAGAACGGGACCAACGACGACTGAAGAGAATCGTTCAACGTGACAGAAGTGCATCCCTTCCTCAAATTGCTGCAGATTTCAATGCTGTACCATCAAAAAGTGTCAGCGTGCGAACCATTCATCGAAACATCATTCACATAGGCTTTTGGAGCCGAAGGCCCACTCGTGTACTCTTGATGATTGCACGACACAAAGTTTTATGCCTCTCCTGAGCCCGTCAACACCAACATTGGACTGTTGATGACTGGAAAGATGTTGCCTGGTCGGAGAAATCTCGTTTCAAATTGTACCGAGCGGATGGACGTGTGCTGGTATGAAGACAGCCTCATGAATCCATGGACGCTGCATGTCAGCAGGGGACTGTTCAAGCTGGTGGAGACTCTGTAATGATGTGGTGCGTGTGCAGCTGATACGCCTGATATGACTCTGACGTACGTAAGCATCCTGTCTAATCGCCTGCATCCATTCATATCCGTTGTGCATTCAGATGGACTTGGGCAATTCCAGCAGGACCATGCGAAACCCCACAAGTCCACAGTTGCTACTGAGTGGCTCTAGGAACACTCTTCTGAGTTTAAACATTTCCGCTGGCACCAAACTCCCCAGAGATGAACATTATTGAGCTTATCTGGGATGTCTTGCAATGTGCTGTTCAGAAGAGATCTCCACCCTTTCGCACTCGTATGTATTTATGGACAGCCCTGCAGGATTCATGGCATGAGTTCCCTCCAGCACTACTTCAGACATTAGTCAAGTCCATGCCACGCCGTGTTGTGACACTTCTGCGTGGCTGCGGGGGCCCTACATGATACTGGCCGGTGTAGCAGTTTCTTTGGCACATCAGTGTAACTGAAAGTGCAGTGATTTTCTTTCAAGGATTTCATCTTTTTGCGATATGTTTTTAAAAGTATCTATTTTCGATTTTAGCTGCTTAGTCCTTTGGTTTTTAATTTAAAGAAGAAAACAATCTTAATGTTTTTATGCAGACGCCAACAAAATTCATCGTATTCAATATTTTTAAAATCATGCGTAACATTTCTCCTTAATATCATTTCTCCTGATCTTGGTTATATTTTTGAAATCGCTCTTGGCTGAAGAATGGACAGCCCACACCCTCACAGCACTCCCACATGGGGCGAGAGGTTAAAATAACAGCTAAGGAAGAAAATAGGCATGCTGCGTTCCTCCTGGGTCGTGACTCCTGCCCCAACTAGGCGGCCACTGCAAAGCTCCTAAAAATCGTTGTATCTCGTCACCACCACCTCATGGCGCAGGCGAATACCAGAAGACCTAGGATGGTAAAGTATCTCGATTTCCTCGAGGAGGTCCAAAGAATTGCCTTTTTCCGCTCTATGAAGCAAATTCATACGTGACTGCGAGGATAGAATATTACGTCCACACACTATTATGTGGGCAACTAAGTTTGATTTTTAACCATATTACGTCTATAAGAGGCCACATGTTCAACAAGCCTAACCCGTACTTTTCTTCCTGTCTGCCCCACACAAAATACGGCACAATCCCAACATGTAATGTTATACACACATAATTGGTGATAAATACTTCTTATGTCAAAACTGTTGGTTAAAATATGCACAGGGTTATTTGTATTTGAAAATGAAACCACTATCTTGTGTTTCTTAAAAACTGATTCTTCTCTTGTACAAATTTTATCTAAGTATGACAAACAAATGTATGTATTGTTGCTGTCATCCAATCTATTACTGGCACAAGGTCTTACATCTTGTTTTTTTTTTAGTTGCAATTTTACCATCGTAACCATAACATATGCCCCAAATATCTTCACATTACAAGGGAGAGTGATGAGAACGAACGTATTTTGGACCTGTAACTGGATTCGTTCCAAAGCATTTCCCTGCCATACAATGCATCTTTTCAAAATTAGAAACTTACTGAATACTGCAGATATTTAAACAGTTACTTCACTCCTTTTATACACAAATTACTAAAAAATATGAATGTTAATTAAACACAAAACAGAAAAAATATCTGAACTCAGGAAAAAAAGACCATTCAGTAAATACTGAAAGCAAAATTTTGTAATAAGTAATTCCAAGGGAAAAAATGTTCTGTATTAATAAGACCCAAAAACAGATAAAAGAAATGGGCATTCAGTAATCCCAAAAAAGGACTATTGGGGATTATTTAGACCAAACAATTATTATTCTGGAGAGACTCATAAACAATTTCTGTACAATATTCTCGGTTCATCAGTTTTTGTTAACCCCCACATTGACAGTATTACGCTCTATCACAGTTGGTAAATAATTTCAGTCACTGCCACTTTTTACACCCTTATGATCTTCACAGTGGGAAAATTGCTTCCACAGGCACTGACCTGTTTAACTGTAACATACTCTCTCCCTTCACAGTAGCCTCTCATGTTGCTTAGTTGCCATCTATGTTCGTTTATACTCTGAGCTACAGCCGAGGCGAATTCGACACATTAAATTTCCCACAAACAAAGGAATCACTTTTTTCACCTTGCCAAAGAATGGTACCAAACGTGAAATATTTAAAATCTCTCCTCGATCAGTGATTAAGCACCCTATGTTGGGTAAGAGTGGTGGATTTGGAGCCCACCAGTCGGTGGTCTGAATATTGCGACACCATTAAGGTTAAGTCTCCATTGGATATTCCAATTACCCTACGCCTACTATAGACCGTTACAGTAGATCTACAACTCCTTTTCAGTTATAGAACCACTTATAACTTTTTTGCGACCAACAGTGGTTGTTCTTTCTGTCTGGTTTCATTTAACCATCTTTTTTCTTGACCCTTACAATGTTCCAGATCAGTTTCACCACATTCTGGTTCCCGTTTGTTTTCTTAGCCTTTGGGTAAATAAAAAAAATACGCGTTTGGAAGTGGACTCCTAGTAATCTCGCATGGCCCTTGGTAGATGTTTAAGAATTTTGATACTTCCAAATCGATCTCTTCAAATTTTCCACGTGTCTGTACCAGAGCCTAATCTCCTACTTTGAAGTTGATCCCCATTAACCCACTTATCGTACCACTCTTTTTGTGTCCTTACCTTTTCGTAAGTACTTTTTTCAGTAATTTCTCTTCTCATATATAGTCACCTCCTTTCTAGAAAAAAATACTCTTAGTCTTCTATTAAATTAAGATTTTGAACTTCGACCATAATCTCTTGAGACATGAAATTCGTGCTCTCATGTACTACATTGTCCAGTACATCTTCGATTTCTGTCAGGAAATTTGCTTAAGCACTATGTTTACGACTAAAGGAAGACGTATATACATGACCAATCTTCGTCACACATCGTTCCACAGTTTTTGAAGCAAGGTAGTGTGGAGATACGTGATTATATTGCGTCTACTTTATTTTGTTCCATTCCCTCTTTCCAAACTCTCGAAATAAAATGTGGTTCATTATCAGAGGGAACTCCCTTTGGCGTCTCAGTTCATTGAATATCACCACACGTTTTGCTCTCTTTTAAAGATGCAGATTGATAACCTTGGAAAACAATTGGAAATTTGTGGTAAGGTCTTATGGGACCAGACTGCTGAGGTCATCGGTCCCTAAGCTTACACACTACTTAATCTAACTTAAACTAACTTACCCCAAGGACTACACACACGCCCAGCCCGAGGGAGGACTCGAACCTCCGACGGGGGAGCCGCGCTGACCGTGACAAGACGCCTGAAACCGCGCGGCTACCCCTCGCGGCGATAACCTTGGAGAACACTTCCAGTACCACAAAAATGTAATAAACGCTCCTGGGTTTGGTAAAGGTTCATAAGGTCAACTGATTCCATTATGTCTGTTGCATTTATACTTTGCGTAGATAACCAGTTGGTCAGTTTAGTCACTTTCATACTTTGGCGTGTGTTGCACGTTTTTATTCACCCACAACAATTCGACTCACTCTAGTCTTGGGTGTTCCTCTGTTTGATTTCTACCTCCTCTTTTTCTTTATCAAAATTTGTTGTCTATATACCTCATTGGCCCCTTACTGACTCAGAGAATCGCTTTCCACGTTGTTTCCCTATCACATTGATTTCATTTACTTCATCATGGACTGTAGGAAATCCGGAACAGATGAGAACTGAAGTTTTTAAGAAGTAGTGCTACAGAAGAATGTTGAAAATTAGATGGACTGATACGGTAAGGAATTAGGAGATTCTCTGCAGTATCAGCGAAGAAAGAAACATATGAAAAACACTAACAATAAGAACGGACAGGATGATACGACATGTGTTAAGAAATCAGGGGATAATTTCCATGAGCTGAGAGGGAGCTGTAGAGGGTGGAATCTATAGAATAAGACAGATATTGGAATAAAGGGTGAAAACTATAGTGTAAGACAGAGATTGGAATACATCCCGCAAGTGATTGAGGACGCTGGTGCAAGGGCTATTCTGAGATGAAGGTGGCACAGCACAGTCTCCTCTGCAACATCCTTGCAAGTTTTTCAGACTGTTTCTGATCACCCAGCATATCGGAGGGAACACAGTGAAAATTTTACAGAGATTTGACTACATATGGAAGCATATTGGTAGCTGCGAAATTTATGATTGATGCGGGACGGAGGGAAATATTACTGTCTCATATCCTCTCAGCTGTACTATTCAGTTGTATGTGTTGTAAGACGTAGATATTGATAGAGTTGGGCATTTCACTTGCTGTCTCTCTACAGCTGAGAAATATGAAAAAACTCAGTAAAGCAGCAGTAAATAAAGGAAAGAAAGTTACGAATTACGGGCTGATACGGGTGAAACCCGTTCCACCAGTAAATAACAACATTAAGAGCGCAAATTTCTGAGCCAAATACTGCGATTAGTGCACTGGAAAAGCTCACTGATGTGTTATTGATGTCTAGGCCTGCTAAACGCGTCCAAGATACATGAACAGAGGACGGCTCGGTCATCATATTCTTCGACACATCTACTCTGGTAACACGTTTCGTCGGTTCTGCAACTTCACATCGAGGGTATCTTGTTTGTGATACTGAACCACTCGATTACAACAACGTTTCCAGAGTTTACGGTTGCAGAGCAATTAACAATTACGTTTTGTATTTCGTTAGTGTGTCCCTGTTAATTAAAGTCAGTTCCTCTGTGCTGAATAATCAAGCAACCGTTATTGTACTTGTTAACTGATAGAAGTTCCATTTGAAAGTTGCAAGTATTTACAGGTGAACTGAAAGTACTTTGTTTAAGTATTGTTTCACTTTCCTTGCACTGAGCAGCTTATTTAAATTATTTTGCGTGAAACAGGCAGCGGCCACTTGGATAACCGTAGTTGAGCCATCATTTTGTGATTGTAGCGATTGGTAAAACTTAATGCTTTGGCTTACGCGAATGTGTCTGAGTACAGAGAGGGTGTGGTGTTGCCGGCCGCTGTGGCCGAGCGGTTCTAGGCGCTTCAGTCCGGAACCGCGCTACTGATACGGCCGCAGGTTCGAATCCTGCCTCGGGCATGGATGTATGTGATGTCCTTAGGTTAGTTAGGCTTAAGTAGCTCTAAGTATAGGGGACTGATGACCTAAGATTTTAAGTCCCATAGTGCTTAGACCCATTTGGTTGCTGTTGCAATTCTGGGAGTAAGAGCATTTCTTTCCTTTCCGTTCGACGCTTTTAATGAGGTGTGATTTAGCTGCGCTGTGTGACGTGATAGCATTGCTATTCAGCATCGTGTTCCAGTACTCTGTGATGAATCATATTATTATTTTTCTTTCTTCGTTCATTTCTTTTTAAACATGTAAGCTATATACAGGGTGGTCCATTGATAGCGACCGGGCCAAATATCTCACGAAATAAGCGTCAAACGAAAAAACTACAAAGAACAAAACTTGTCTAGCTTGAAGGGGAAACCAGGTGGCGCTATGGTTGGCCCGCTAGATGGCGCTGCCATAGGTCAAACGGATATCAACTGCGTTTCATAAAATAGGAATCCCCATTTTTTATTACATATTCATGTAGTACGTAACGAAATATGAATGTTTTAGTTGGACCACTTTTTTCGCTTTATGATAGATGGCGCTGTAATAGCCGCAAACATATGGCTCACAATTTTAGACTAACAGTTGGTAACAGGTAGCTTTTTAAATTAAAATACAGAACGTAGGTACTTTTGAACATTTTACTTAGGTTGTTCCAATGCGATACATGTACCTTTGTGAACTTATCATTTGTGAAAACGCATGCTGTTACAGCGTGATTACCTGTAAATACCACATTAATGGAATAAACTGCTCAAAATGATGTCCGTCAACCTGAATGCATTTGGTAATACGTGTAACGACGTTTCTCCCAACAGCGAGTAGTTCGTCTTCCGTAATGTTCGCACATGCATTGACAATGCGCTGACGCATTATGTCAGGCGTTGTCGGTGGATCACGATAGCAAATATCCTTCAACTTTCCCCACAGGAAGAAGTCCGGGGACGTCAAATCCGGTGAATGTGCGGGCCATGGTACGGTGCTTCGAAGACCAATCCACCTGTCATGAAAAATGCTATTCAATAGCGCTTCAACCGCACGCGAGCTATGTGCCGGACATCCATCATGTTGGAAGTATATCGCCATTCTGTCATACAGTGAAACATCTTGTAGTAACATCGGTAGAACATTACGTAGAAAATCATCATACATTGCACCATTTAGATTGCCATCGTTAAAATAGGGGTCAATTATCCTTCCTCCCATAATGCCGCACCATACATTAACCCGCCAAGGTCGCTGATGTTCCACTTGTCGCAGCCATAGTGGATTTTCCGTTGCCCAATAGTGCATATTATGCTGGTTTATGTTACCGCTGTTGGTGAATGACGCTTCGTCGCTAAATAGAATACGTGCAAAACATCTGTCATCGTCCCGTAATTTCTCTTGTGCCCAGTAGCAGAATTGTTCACGACGTTCAAAGTCGTGACCATGCAATTCCTGGTGCACAGAAATATGGTATGGGTTCAATCAATGTTGATGTAGCATTCTCAACACCGACGTTTTTGACATTCCCGATTCTCGGGCAATTTGTCTGCTACTGATGTGCGGATTAGCCGCGACATCAGCTAAAACACCTACTTGGGCATCATCATTTGTTGCAGGTTGTGGTTGACATTTCACATGTGGCTGAACACTTCCTGTTTCCTTAAATAACGTAACTATGCGGCGAACGGTCCAGACACTTGGATGATGTCGTCCAGGATACCGAGCAGCATACATAGCACACGCCAATTGGGCATTTTGATCAGAATACCCATACAACAACAAGATATCGGCCTTTTCCGCAATGGGTAAACGATCCATTTTAATACGGGTATTGTACCACGAAGCAAATACCGTCCGCACTGGAAGAATCTTACGTTATACCACGTACTCATACGTTTGTGACGATTGCAGCGCCATCTATCACAAAGCGAAAAAAGTGGTCCAAGTAAAACAGTCATATTTCTTTACGTACTACACGAATATGTAATAAAAAATGGGGGTTCCTATTTAAAAAAACGCAGTTGATATCCGTTTGACCTATGGCAGCGCCATCTAGCGGGCCAACCATAGCGCCATCTGGTTTCCCCCTTCAAGCTAGACGAGTTTCGTTCTTTGTAGTTTTTTCGTTTGATGCCTATTTTGTGAGATATTTGGCCCGGTCACTATCAATGGGCCACCCTCTATATAAAGCCAAAGGTAAAGTAACAAACTGGTTTGCAGCAAAGATAATATTTTGATACAAAGATGAGAAGAGATACACTCTTCAATTGATAAATTCCATTATCTTCACCTGTTTGGTTCTGTAAGTGGTAGCGGCGGACGTAGCTCCGTCGTATCAGTATTGTATAAAAATGTGTATTCCAACCTTATATTAAGAAGTATTATAAAAGTTATTAGGAAGGTCAAGTTTATTCATATATTTCTCCAAAAACACCCGTCTTTTCATCATTTCGCCCGCGCCGAGAATCCTGCATTAGGAGGTTCGCAGCAGACAAGAGGAATTTGCGCGAGCAGTGGAGGGGCGATCCTGTATCGGTATTGTCATAAACAGCACTACGCACAATGGAACTAATGTGAAGCAGTTGTTGTTGTTGTTGTGGTCTTCAGGCGTGAGACTGGTTTGATGCAGGGATCCATGCTACTCTATCCTGTGCAAGCTTCTTCATCTCCCAGTACTTACTGCAACCTACATCCTTCTGAATCTGCTTAGTGGATTCATCTCTTGGTCTCCTTCTACGACTTTTACCCTCCACGCTGCCCTCAAATACTAAATTGGTGATACCTCGATGCCTCAGAACGTGTCCTACCAATCGATCCCTTCTTCTAGTCAAGTTGTGCCACAAACTTCTCTTCTCCCCAATCCTATTCAATACCTTCTCATTAGTTACGTGATCTACCCATCTAATCTTCAGCATTCTTCTGTAGCACCACATTTCGAAAGCTTCTATTCCCTTCTTGTCTAAACTACTTATCGTCCACGTTTCACTTCCATACATGGCTACACTTCACACAAATACTTTCAGAAACGACTTCCTGACACTTAAATCAATACTCGATGTTAACAAATTTTTCTTCTTCAGAAACGCTTTCCTTGTCATTGCCAGTCTACATTTTATATCCTCTCTACTTCGACCATCATCAGTTATTTTGCTCCCCAAATAGCAAAATTCCTTTACTACTTTAAGTGTCTCATTTCCTAATCTAAGTCCCTCAGCATCACCCGACTTAATTCGACTACATTCCATTATCCTCGTTTTGCTTCTGTTGATGTCCATCTTATATCCTCCTTTGAAGACACTGTCCATTCCGTTCAGCTGCTCTTCCAAGTCCTAATTACAATGTCATCGGCGAGCCTCAAAGTTTTTATTTCTTTTCCATGGATTTTAATTCCTATTCCGAACTTTTCGTTTGTTTCGTTTATTGCTTGCTAAATATACAGATTGAATAACATCGGGGATAGGCTACAACCCTGTCTCACTCCCTTCCCTACCACTGCTTCCCTTTCATACCCCTCGACTCTTATAACTGCCATCTGCTTTCTGTACAAATTGTAAATAGCCTTTCGCTCCCTGTAGTTTACGCCTGCCACCTTCAGAATTTGAAAGAGAGTATACCAATCAACATTGTCAAAAGCTTTCTCTAAGTCTACAAATGCTGGAAACGTAGGTTTGCCTTTCCTTAATTTTTCTTCTAAGATAAGTCGTAGGGTCAGTATTGCCTCACGTATTCCATCATTTCTACGGAATCCAAACTGATCTTCCCCGAGGTCGGCTTCTACCAGTTTTTCCATTCGTCTGTAAAGAATTCGCGTTAGTACTTTGCAGCTGTGACTTATTAAACTGATAGTTCGGTAATTTTCACATCCGTCGACACCTGCTTTCTTTGAGATGGGAATTATTATATTCTTCCTGAGGGGATTTAGCCTGTCTCATACATCTTGCTCTCCTGATGGTAGAGTTTTGTCAGGCCTGGCTCTCCCAAGGCTGTCAGTAGTTCTTATGGAATATTGTCTACTCCCGGGGCCTTGTTTCCACTTATGTCTTTCAGTGCTGTGTCACATTCTCCACGCAGTATCATATCTCCCATTTCATCATCATCTACATCCTCTTCCATTTCCATAATATAGTCCTCAAGAACATCGTCCTTGTACAGACCCTCTATATACTCCTTCCACCTTTCTGCTTTCTCTTCTTTGTTTAGATCTGGGTTTCCATCAAAGCTCTTGATATTCATGCAAGTGGTTCTCCTTTCTCCAAAGGTCTCTTTAATTTTCCTGTAGGCAGTATCTATCTTACCCCTAGTGAGATAAGCCTCTACATCCTTACATTTGTCCTCTAGCCATCCCTGCTTAGCCATTTTGCACTTCCTGTCGATCTCATTTTTGAGACGTTTGTATTCCTTTTTGCCTGCTTCATTTACTGTATTTTTATATTTTCTCTTTTCTTCAATTAAATTCAATATTTCTTCTGTTACCCAAGGGTTTCTACTAGCCCTCGTCTTTGTACCTATTTAATCCTCTGCTGCCTTCACTATTTCATCCCTCAAAGCTACTCATTCTTCTTCTACTGTATTTCTTTCCCCCATTCCCGTCAATTGTTCCTTTATGCTCTCCCTGAAACTCTGTACAACCTCTGGTTCTTTCAGTTTATCCAGGTCCCATCTCCTTAAATTCCCACCTTTTTGCAGTTTCTACAGTTTTAATCTATAGTTCCTAACCAATAGATTGTGGTCGAGGCCACATCTGCCCCTGGAAATGTCTTACAATTTAAAACCTCGTTCCTAAATCTCTGTCTTACCATTATATAATCTACCTGATACCTGCGAATTTTAAAATTTTCCCGGCGAATTGACTGTTCAAACAAATTTCGGGCTTGCAGCCGGTCGTCGTTCAATACTTCGCACGATATTTCAACTGGGCACCTGCCAGTCATCTTCAGGTGAGCCGTCGCAGCCGTCAGATTGTGAGTTACGTACTGCTCAAGAGGACGTCGTTATCAGGAGAAAGAATACTGGCGTTCTACGGATCGGCTCACCTGAAGATGACTGGCAGGTGCCCAGTTTAAATATCGTGCGAAGTATTGAACGACGACCGGCTGCAAGCCCGAAATTTGTTTGAACTATCTGATACCTTTTAGTATCTCCAGGGTTCTTCCATGTATACAACCTTCTTTCATGATTCTTGAACCAAGTATTAGCTATGATTAAGTTATGCTCTGCGCAAAATTCTACCAGGCGGCTTCCTCTTTCATTTCTTAGCCCCAATCTATATTCACCTACTATGTTTCCTTGTCTCCCTTTTCCTACTGTTGAATTCCAGTCACCCATGACTATTAAATTTTCGTCTCCCTTCACTACCTGAATAATTTCTTTTATATCATCATACATTTCATCAATTTCTTCGTCATCTGCAGAGCTAGTTGGCATATAAACTTGTACTACTGTAGTAGGCGTGGGCTTCGTGTCTATCTTGGCCACAATAATGCGTTCACTATGCTGTTTGTAGTAACTTACCCGTACTCCTATTTTTTTATTCATAATTAAACCTACTCCCGCATTACCCCTATTTGATTTTGTATTTATAGCCCCGTATTCACCTGACCAGAAGTCTTGTTCCTCCTGCTACCGAACTTCACTAATTTCCACTATATCTAACTTTAACCTATCCATTTCCCTTTTTGAATTTTCTAACCTGCCTGCCCGATTAAGGGGTCTGACATTCCACGCTCCGATCCGTAGAACGCCAGTATTCTTTCTCCTGATAACGACGTCCTCTTGAGCAATACGTAACTCAAAATCTGAATATTGATCTTAAATTTATTGACATTGAAGGTCTGTTGATATTAGTACCAGTTAAAGTTCACCCAGGATATGTGTACAGATTTATAAATTACCTTCCAAATCCTTTCAATTATTCTTTCAAACCAATTTTTTAAAAATTATACAAATAGCAATTATTAATCAGTTTCCATCATTTTCCAGGCCAGCTATATGCCACTATTCAACTCTGCTATTTATTATTTGTGCTTACTGTGTTACATTTTGCGCCATTTTTTAATTACTAATTTAATTCATATATATTTTGGAAAAGCATTCTTTACTATTACATAGTTATGTAATGTCATCATTAACACTCAGTCAGTTAATCTCAGTTGTAATGTGTCAAAATCATGTTAAAATACAGTCATGGGATCACTACTTAGCCGTGAGATCTTCAAAGCGTTTGTCTCTCATGTAGAATTCACGCCGTCTCCCCCTTTCCCCAAAAAAAGAGAGCGAGAGAAGAAACAACGCACATTGCACCAAGAAGGAATTATCCGAATGCGACAGAAATCGGCAGCTGTGATATACATATACAGACAAACAAATGGTTACAGTTTCAGAAAAATTGGATGATTCATTCACAAGAAAGAGATTTACAAATTGAGCAAGTCAACAACACACTGGCCACCTCTGGCCCATAAGCAAGCAGTTATTCGGCTTGGCATTGATTGACAGACATGTTGGATGTCCTCCTGAGGGGATATCGGGCCATGTTGTTTCCAACTGGCGCTTTAGATCGACAAAATATCGAACTGGTTGGATATCCATGCACATAATACTTCATACATTCTCAACCGAGAAGAGATCACTTGACTTACTGGCCTAGGTAGGGTTTGGCAAGCACGAAGATAGGCAGCAGAAACCCTTGTTGTGTGCGGACGAGCATGATTTTGCTGAAATGTAAGTCCAGCATGGTTTGCCATGAAGGGCAACAAAACGTGGCGTAGATGTACCGCTGTACTCTAAGGGCGCCGCGGATGACAACCAAAGGAAACCTGCTATGAAATGAAATGCTATCCCAGACGATCAGTCCAGGCTGCTGGGGCGTATGGCGGGCGACATTAAGACTGGTATCCCACCGCTGTCTGGGCTGTCTCCAGACAGTTTCACTGGTCGGCGGCGTTCATTTCACAGCGGGGCTCATCACTAAAGACAATTCTACTCCAGTCAAAGAGATAACAGACCGAAAACATGTGTAGAGGCGCCCTGGACAACGGCGGAATACCAACCTGACTGTCGCCCTTCATATGGCCCGATAATCAGGATTGATGGTCTGGGGTGTCACTTCTATTCACAGCAGGACCCCTTTGTTTGTCGTCCACGGAATACTTACAACAGAGGGGTACGTCAATCGTATTGTACGCACCATTTTGTTGACCTTTCTGGCAAGCCACCCTGGGCTTACATTTGAGCAAGATGATGTCCGCCCGCACACAGCGAGAGTTTCTACTCCTTTTTTTCGTGCTTGACAAACCCTACTTTGGCCGGCAACGTCACCAGGTCTCTCCCCAATTGAGAACGTATAAAACATTATTGGTAGGGCCCTCCAACCATCCCTTGATTTCGACTATCTAAAGAGCGAGTTGGACAGAGTTTGGAAGACATCCAACGACTCTAACTGTTTTTATAAGGACCAGAGGTGCACCAAAGCGTTGTTTACTTGCTCAGTTTATGAACCTCTTTCTCTTGAATAAATCATCCAATTTTTCTGGAATTGTAATCGTTTGCTTCCCTGTACGTGTACATCAAATAAATAGATTTCCGTCCCATTTGCATAATACATAAATGGCTCGTCTTTTCTTCCATAGAGTATATTGCGTAGACAAGCTACACTATGTGATCAAAAGTGTGCGGACACTCCCAAAAACGCACATTTTTCATATTAGGTGCATTGTGCTGCCACCTGCTGCCAGGTACTCCACATCAGCGACCTCAGTAGTCATTAGACATCTTGGGAAAGAGCAGAATGGGGCGCTCCGCGGAACTTACGGATTTCGAACGTGGTCAGGTGATAGGGTGTCATTCGTGTCATACGTCTGTACACTAGATTTCCAAACTCCTAAACATCCCTAGGCCAACTGTTTCCGATGTGATAGTGAAGAGCAAACGTGAAGGGACACGTACAGCACAAAAGCGTACAGGCCGACCTCGTCTGTTGACTGAGAAGAGACCGCAGACAGTTGAAGAGGGTTGTAATGTGTAATAGGCAGACGTCTCACGCGACCATCACGCAGGAATTCCAAACTACATCAGGATTCACTGCAACTACTATGACAGTTAGGCGGGAGGTGAGAAAACTTGGATTTCATGGTCGAGCGGCTGCTCATAAGCCACACATCACGACGGTAAATGCCAAACGACGCCTCGCTTGGTGTAAGGAGCATAAACATTCGACGATTGAACAACGGAAAAACATTTTGTCTAGTGACAATCACGGTACACAATGTGGCGATCCGATGGCAGGGCGTGCGTATTGCGAATGCCCGGTGAACGCCATCTGCCAGCGTGTGTAGTGCTAACAGTAAAATTCGGAGGCGGTGGTATTATGGTGTGGTCGTGTTTTTCATGGAGGGGGCTTGCACCCCTTGCTGTTTTGCTTGGCACTATCACAGCACAGGCCCATATTGATATTTTAATCACCTTCTTGCTTCCCACTGTTGCAGAGCAATTCTGGGATGGCGATTGCATCTTTCAACATGATCGAGCACCTTTTCATAATGCACTGCCCGTGGCGGAGTGGTTACACGACAATAACATCCCTGTAATGGACTGGCTTGCACTGAGTCCTGACCTGAATCCTACTGAACACCTTTGGGATGTTTTGGAAGGCTGACTTCGTGCCAGGCCTCACCGACCGACATCGATACCTCTCCTCAGTGCAGCACTCCGTGAAGAATGAGCTGCCATTCCCCAAGAAACCTTCCAGCCCCTGACTGAATGTATGCCTGCGAGAGTGGAAGCTGTCATCAGGGCTAAGGATGGTCCAACACCATATTGAATTCCATCATTACCGATGGAGGGTGCCACGAAGTTGGAAGTCATTTTCAGCCAGGTGTCCGGATACTTTTGATCACATAGTGTAGTAGCAAAGACAGATCGTTTAGGCAAAATTCGGAGTGCTGCACGTTGCAGTTAAAGATTCCGTATTACATTCTGAAGCCGTATTTCTCAGACACATTCAGTTCAAATTATTCGTAAATTCAGAGTCGTTCCACTACTAACAAGATTTTATTTTGTAGGAACCACACTACAGCTCATTAGCTTTCCGACAAAAATATCTGCCTACAGTTATTGGGCAAGAGCAGACTATATAAAATTTTTCGTCCAGGCTGTGGTAAGTTTTGTATTGGACAGTTATACAACGCTATAGCAGCTACTTTAACTGAGGATGAGTGTAGCTAATGATTGCTGAAATCTGACGATACATCTATTGAAATAAGTTGAGGGCTAACAAATAGTCTCATGTCCACCATTTGTTAAACAAAGGGCGGAAGCTGAAGCTTTTGGAAGCCCTTGAAGTTAATAAACATCTGGTAAGCAGTCCTCATTTTAATTCAAATGACGAAACACAGCTTACCATATCCTCTCTTCTAAGCTTCGCCTAATTCCCTCATCGACTGCTGTGCAGTTCGCTTACTGCCCATTCCATTCCATTCCATTCGCTTCTTTGTTTTGTATTTTTTATTTAATTTTTATTTGTTTTATTTGTGACACTTACAATCCTCATTTCCCTATTTTTTTTTAACTTACGCGTGTCTGTAATGAAAGTATGTATTCTATGTATCGAGGTACATAAAAACCATCCCCGGTGTTCCTGACTTACAGCAGTTGTAAAAACATCTGCTTGTACAACGGTTTTTAACGTGTAAAACTTTTGTCTCAGCTGCGTAATCTGCTGGCTTTAGTGCGGTGCTAAGTTTTAACGATCTGTATTACTGGCATCGTATCGCTATAGGTTTTATTCTGCGAGTTTTATAAGCCACTGTTATCAGTATTGTGTACCAGCATGCTACCGACTTTGAAGACGTCTATACACGAAATATATTCACAACTGCGAATACGGACAACCATCAGTTGTATAATGGGATATCGACAGTGAGAATTTATGCCGGACCAGGACTCGAAAGCGGACCTCCAGCTTATCGCGAGCGGTCGTCTTACCATTAGGCTATCCGAGCACGAGATTCACGTCCACACCCAAACTTCCATCTGTCGTCAACCATATGTCTACACCTGTAATCGTATATCCATTATGTATATTCCCGTGCAGATGAGGCATTTTACTAGAAAGTCGCTTGCGTGGTGTCGGCAGATAAATACAATATTGCAGTGCCTGTGTTATTCCGAACTACGACGCAATGTTCCTTTGGACATGCCATCCGCTGTGTAATGGAATGACGACAATGAAATTTTATGCCGGATCGGGACTCGAACCCGGATGTCCCGGTTTATCGCGAAAGAATACCTTAAACGCTGCGGGTATCCGAGCACACCTCCAGGACTAATACAAGCTTCCAGGTGTCACGCAGTCCACAAGCCTCACGCATGCATATTTCGTGATTTCCGCACAGAGAAAGACAAATATTTGCTTGTTATTTTGGACCGTCGAGACAAGGATACGTGACATCAGTCCGGATTCGGGAAATGCGAATCCATTTCGTAATCCACAGCTTTAATCGTCCAGACATTGTCCCTTCATTCATACAAGCATGCATGTCTGAAGGACGTTGTAATGTGAAGACACAGACACTGCGTAAACACAGATATCGAACCCAACCATTGCATAGTACGAAATTATCTGTTTATCGCGAAAGAATGCCTTAAACGCTGCGGGTATCCGAGCACACCTCCAGGACTAATACAAGCTTCCAGGTGTCACGCAGTCCACAAGCCTCACGCATGCATATTTCGTGATTTCCGCACAGAGAAAGACAAATATTTGCTTGTTATTTTGGACCGTCGAGACAAGGATACGTGACATCAGTCCGGATTCGGGAAATGCGAATCCATTTCGTAATCCACAGCTTTAATCGTCCAGACATTGTCCCTTCATTCATACAAGCATGCATGTCTGAAGGACGTTGTAATGTGAAGACACAGACACTGCGTAAACACAGATATCGAACCCAACCATTGCATAGTACGAAATTATCTGTTTTATTTAGGAAGTATTTTTATTAACTGTGTTGACTGTCTTGCTAAATTTTGTTGTACACCAAAGACTTTCATGAAATGTGGCGCCTAATAAAAATACCTTATAATTAGACCTCTGACAGGAATACAGTAAACTGTTTTCAGAGTTACAGTGAATACAGTTCACGGTAGTGGTTTTGTTATGAAGTTTACAGGTTCCTCACACATTTTCTACATTTAAACATTTTGTAAATTAGAAGTGATATTTGAATTTAAGTTTTCATAATGGAATATTCTGTAAAAAATTATTTAAAGGAAAACACACAGCGAATTTGAGCTTACCCTTCTTTGTTGAATTTACAGGTCGATTCAGCTCCTCGGGTGTGTAAATATTTCGTTCTTTTTCACAGCTCTTTCGGATTATACAGAAGTCATTTCCATTAGACAATAATTAAAATGCACTACAAAAAAAAATTTTCCACCCTCCAGGAGATGTCACGCTACTATCGTGCAACATCGCCTTTAGTCTTTGGTAATGGCCTCAGCTAGGCATGTAAGAGAGTCCAAAACTTTCTGCAGGGTCGTCATAAGTTTCTGGAGCCATTCACTGATGATTAAATGCTGTAGAACGGAGATGTTGATTGAAATAACTATGTTCGAAGAAGCTATTGATTGTGAACTTCGATAGAAAGAGGTATGGTGTTAATCACCCATTTATTCGCCGCCAAGGAAAAAATGAGATGTAAGTAACACAGTAAGTAAGATCACGTATTAGCGGAAACGGTAGACGTGTGTCAGCGCTCATTTTATTGTACGCACCTGTAGGACGAATAAAACGGACGAGCCATAGAGTCTGCAGCATAGACAGCAGTGAAAACCTGTCACGAGTCACAAACAGACCGAACTCCGCGACAAAATGATGCGCATTTCTGGTCCAGATTTTAAGTACCTGTACCGCATTCATGCTCAGAATTCTTAAATAGGTGTCGGCTTGGCCGGGGGAGCACTTTGATATAAGAACAAAGTCCGGAAACATCTACAGAAATATACGACCCAGAAAAAAAAATGCGCGGTCTCATAAACAGCAAGTTTTTCTAGGTTAATGAAGTGCAGAGCAGTGAAAAGGACAGTTTCAGTTTGGAAATTACTTGTTACAGTACCCGCAGCAAAAGAGGGTACCGATCCCCCATGTTACACAAAACAGATCAGAGTACTGTTGCAGATGCAACGAGAAAAGCGTGGCAAATTTAAAAGAACGCAAAATCCCCAGGATGGGTAAAGTTTTACAGAAGCTGGAAATTTAGCACAATCTTCAGTGCGAAATGCTTGTCATAGTTTCTACAACCGAAAGTCTGTCTCGACATCTGGCGGAAAACACAGACTCTCGTCATCTGTGAAGTACAGTGGCAGCAAGACGCAGTCAATACCTCCACTGTGCGACAGCAATGGTAGTGTTATTGATTACAGTGCCAATAAAGCAGAGTTATTAAACACAATGTTCCAAAATACTGTCACCAAAGGGGACGAAATAAATGTTCCAGAATCCGAATCAAGTACAGCCGGCAACATAAGTAACTTAGAAGTAGATATCCTCGGTGTAGCGAAGCAGCTTAAGTCAGTTGATTAAGAAAGGCCACCGGTCCAGTCTGCATACCAGTCAGAGTATGCTGAGCAATAGCTACCAACTTAGGAATCATATACAAGTACTCGCTCGTCGAAAGATCCGTACCTAGAGACTTGAAAATTGCACAAGTCACACAAATACCCAAGAAAGGAAACAGGAGTGATTCGCTGAATTACAGACCCATATCACAAACGTCGATTCAGTAGGATTTTGTAACAGCTACTGTGTTCGAACATTATGAATTATGTCGAAGAAAACGGTTTATTAACAAAGAGCCAATCGGATTCAGGAAATATCGTCTTTATGAAACACAAGTAGCTCTTTATTCTCACGAAGTTATAACTGCAATCGACAGAGTATGTCAACTTGTTTCCATATTTTTGAATTCCCAGAAGGCTTTTCACACTGTTCCTCACAAGCGATTTCCAATCAAACTGCATGCCTAGAGAGTATGGTCTCAATTGTGTGATTAGATTCGTGTTTTCCTGTGAGAAAGGTCACACCAGAACAGAAGTTCCCCAAGGAAGTGTTATAGGCTCTCTGCTGTTCCTGATCTACATAAATGCTATCGGAGACAATGTGAGCAGCGCTCTTAGATTGTTCGGAGATGGTGCTGTCATTTTCCGTCTCGTTAAGTCATCAGATGGTCAAAACGAATTCCAAAATGATTTAGACAAGCTGTCTGTATGGTGCAAAAAGTGGCAATCAGTTCTAAGCAATGAAAAGTATGAATTCATCCACAGTGAGCTCTAAAAGGAATCCACAAAATTTCTGTGAACGATCACATAGATAATGTTGTGGGGGAAAACAAACCAAAGACTGCGATTTATTGACAGAACATTTAGAAAATTGCCTATCCGTCCTCTTCTGGAGTATTGTCTTGCGGTGTGGGATCTGCATCAGACAGGATTGACGGGGGACATCGAAAAAGTTCAAAGAAGGGCAACTCGTCTTTTGTTACTACGAAATAGGGGAGGGACTGCCACGAATATGATACGCGAACTGATGGCAGTCGTTAAAACAAAGGCGTTTTTCCTTGTGGCAGGTTCTACTCATGAAATTTCAGTCAGCAACTTCCTTCTCAGAATGTGAAAATATTTTGGTAGCGCCCTCCTATACAGGGAGGAATGGTCATAGCAATAATATGAGAGAAAACAGACGTCATACAGAAAGATTTAAGTGCTGGTTTTTCCCGCGCTCTGCAAGAGAGTTGAACGGTAGAGAAAGAACATGATGGTGGTTGGATGTACCCTCTGCCAGGCACTGAATTGTGAGTTGCAGAGTAATCATGTAGATGTAGAAATTAATATCATTACACTACTGAACATTAACGATGGAACACCATGAAAGTGGCATGTAGAGAACGTCAAACTGTTACGAAGTGTTGTACTTACTTGGATACGCAAGTGATCAGCGTTTCAGCACAGCCTGACAATGTAGACAATAGTAACGTCACCTACATTCAGTATATAAGCAAAGAGTGTACAACGCGTTTCTCATTTATAAATCGCATGTAAACGCTACTGTTTGTGAGAAGATCGAGTAAGAATTACACTCCTGGAAATTGAAATAAGAACACCGTGAATTCATTGTCCCAGGAAGGGGAAACTTTATTGACACATTCCTGGGGTCAGATACATCACATGATCACACTGACAGAACCACAGGCACATAGACACAGGCAACAGAGCATGCACAATGTCAGCACTAGTACAGTGTATATCCACCTTTCGCAGCAATGCAGGCTGCTATTCTCCCATGGAGACGATCGTAGAGATGCTGGATGTAGTCCTGTGGAACGGCTTGCCATGCCATTTCCACCTGGCGCCTCAGTTGGACCAGCGTTCGTGCTGGACGTGCAGACCGCGTGAGACGACGCTTCATCCAGTCCCAAACATGCTCAATGGGGGACAGATCCGGAGATCTTGCTGGCCAGGGTAGTTGACTTACACCTTCTAGAGCACGTTGGGTGGCACGGGATACATGCGGACGTGCATTGTCCTGTTGGAACAGCAAGTTCCCTTGCCGGTCTAGGAATGGTAGAACGATGGGTTCGATGACGGTTTGGATGTACCGTGCACTATTCAGTGTCCCCTCGACGATCACCAGTGGTGTACGGCCAGTGTAGGAGATCGCTCCCCACACCATGATGCCGGGTGTTGGCCCTGTGTGCCTCGGTCGTATCCAGTCCTGATTGTGGCGCTCACCTGCACGGCGCCAAACACGCATACGACCATCATTGGCACCAAGGCAGAAGCGACTCTCATCGCTGAAGACGACACGTCTCCATTCGTCCCTCCATTCACGCCTGTCGCGACACCACTGGAGGCGGGCTGCACGATGTTGGGGCGTGAGCGGAAGACGGCCTAACGGTGTGCGGGACCGTAGCCCAGCTTCATGGAGACGGTTGCGAATGGTCCTCGCCGATACCCCAGGAGCAACAGTGTCCCTAATTTGCTGGGAAGTGGCGGTGCGGTCCCCTACGGCACTGCGTAGGATCCTACGGTCTTGGCGTGCATCCGTGCGTCGCTGCGGTCCGGTCCCAGGTCGACGGGCACGTGCACCTTCCGCCGACCACTGGCGACAACATCGATGTACTGTGGAGACCTCACGCCCCACGTGTTGAGCAATTCGGCGGTACGTCCACCCGGCCTCCCGCATGCCCACTATACGCCCTCGCTCAAAGTCCGTCAACTGCACATACGGTTCACGTCCACGCTGTCGCGGCATGCTACCAGTGTTAAAGACTGCGATGGAGCTCCGTATGCCACGGCAAACTGGCTGCCACTGACGGCGGCGGTGCACAAATGCTGCGGAGCTAGCGCCATTCGACGGCCAACACCGCGGTTCCTGGTGTGTCCGCTGTGCCGTGCGCGTGATCATTGCTTGTACAGCCCTCTCGCAGTGTCCGGAGCAAGTATGGTGGGTCTGACACACCGGTGTCAATGTGTTCTTTTTTCCATTTCCAGGAGTGTATAAACGACTACCAGCACGTATCGGAATCTGAAAGTGGCAGGATTGCGGTTTATCGAGTCTGCAGTTTATCGCGGGATAATGCTGTTCGCATTGTTCGATATTCCACGACAATGATGCGAAAATGGCATCAGTGAGTTCAGGAGAGTTATACTCGACGTCATGCAGTATGTAAATGGACTTGCGCGTCAAGAGACATGCATTTTGTTCGTTCGACCGTGCAGGATCCTACAGCCGCGACACGTACCTTGTTTTAGATAATGTGCTTGTTTGCAGCAAGGTAAGTACCCACAGCGATAGTTCGCGGCCGAGCGGTTCTGGGCGCTTCAGTCCAAAACCGCGCTGCTCCTACGGTCGCAGGTTCGAATCCTGCCTCGGACATGGATGTGTGTGATGTCCTTAGGTTATTTAGGTTTAAGTAGTTCTAAGTCTAGGGGACTGATGACC
Source organism: Schistocerca americana (assembly GCF_021461395.2). Lineage (NCBI taxonomy): Eukaryota > Metazoa > Arthropoda > Insecta > Orthoptera > Acrididae > Schistocerca > Schistocerca americana. Next base: position 431,984,072 of record NC_060120.1, on the reverse strand, counting down.
TCAGATGTTAAGTCCCATAGTGCTCAGAGCCATTTGCAACACGGTGACCATTGCTGCTGCTTCCCTTGATACGGCAGCAGAGAGAGACGCACCGACGGTGATGGTTCCGACGACAACACTGGAGACGGGAGAGGCTCCACGTCGTCTTTTTAGACAAGTTACAGCTATGCGGGCAGCATCAGGACGGATGTTTCTGTGTGCAGAAGCTCCAAGGAGAAAAAATATTGCCAGATTGCATGTCATCGTCATATAGCCCCAGTATCTGATGCTATGGTATGGGACGCCACTGGGTACACTGGGTGGCGAACCTCTGGTTCGCACACCTGGTACTTTGGACAGCAGACATATTTCTGAAGTGTTACGGTGGTGGCTGTACCCTAACTTTGCAGTCTCTGTGACGTTGTCTTCCGACAAGATAACGCAAGACCACTTATTGCCTGTGTTGTACTGCCCTATTCAATACACAGGGTGTTCGACTGTTGTCCTGACGAGCACATTCTCACCATCTCTCAGATCTGGTCACACCACCACACCCCTTCTCGTCAGCCGTTAGAACTGATGGAATGGAGTACTCGTACCTGTCATCCAACCTCATTTTGACTCTCTGCCCAGCCAGACTAGAGCCACTGTCGCTGCCAGAGATGGCAGCCTCTGTGAACGAAATTTCACACTCTGTACACCTCTAATCACCTACATAATAATGTATTCTCGCTACATTATCGTATGCGCAAATAAGTAAAATTTTGTTGCTACATTGTTGCGTGCGCAAATAAGTAAAATTTCGGTATTTGCTCTCTTGGTGTGGTAATTTGAATGGCAGCTGTGTACAGCAGAGGATGTGCTCGGTGGTGTGTCAGCGGTGGAACTCAGGACGGACGAGAGCAGTTGGAGTGCCAGGACGTCGCTTTGCGGCTCATTTGCATAGCGTCTGCGGCGACAGGCGCCGCCCACAAAGGGGATTATGTACTCATCCCCGCCGGAACCTCGGCGTCTGGCACCGGCTGATGCTGGCCGCTGCCATCTGGAGCCTTCACCAGATCTCTTTCCTGGAAACAGCTTTGAGCATATTTGCAAGACATTTTGATGTTTGTATCAAAACAAAAAACTAAACGATATTTACATCTATGGTGAAGATAAATACACTGCTGGCCGTTCATCAGAACGCAACGCCAGATAGCATACCAAATAACGAAATTTAACTTATTGTGAGTAGACGAGGTTAGTGAGAATAGTAGTGCGCCTGACAACACCGCGAGCGATCTGGCAACTCTGTATTGTTCTATTTTTGTAGACCGACATGTTCTTCCCTTTCATATGCTCAAAAGGCAACCTCCCCATCGCACCCCCATCAGATTTAGTTATAAGTTGGCACAGTGGATAGGCCTTGAAAAACTGAACACAGATCAATCGAGAAAACAGGAAGAAGTTGTGTGGAACTATGAAAAAAATAAGCAAAATATATAAACTGAGTATTCCATGTGCAAGATAGGCAACATCAAGGATAGTATGAACTCAGGAGCGTCGTGGTCCCGTGGATAGCGTGAGCAGCTGCGGAATGAGAGGTGCTTGGTTCAACTCTTCCCTCGAGTGAAAAGTTTAATTTTTTATTTTCAGACAATTATCAAACTTCAGGCTCTCACACATAATCAACTTCGCTCTCCAAAATTCCAGGACATGTTCAGATTTGCTTGGACATATGCAGGATTTGACGGTCTACACACGGAAAAATTTGAAAACATTGAAAACATATGTTTTGACAGAGTACAGGGAAAACTGTGCGACTGTGAAACTGTTGCATTCATTTGTTGCAGTTTATGTGACAAACTCTTATGTTTTCATCACTTTTTTGGGAGTGATTATCACATCCACAAGAAAACCTAAATCGGGCAAGGTAGAAGAATCTTTTTACCCATTCACCAAGTGTACAAGTTAGGTGGGTCGACAACATATTCCATCTCATGTGACGCACATGCCGTCACCAGTGTCGTATGGAATATATTAGACGTGTTTTCCTGTGGAGGAATCGGTTCACCTATGACCTTGCGATCAAATGTTTTCGGTTCCCATTGGAGAGGCACGTCCTTTCGTCTACTAATCGCACGGTTTAGCGTTGCGGTCGCAAAACACAGACACTAAACTTATTACAGAGAACAGAGACGTCCATGAACGAACGGAAAGATCATAACTTTGCGAAAATAAAGAAAGTTACCTTTTCAATCGAGGGAAGACTCGAACCAAGGACCTCTCATTCCGCAGTTGCTCACGCTAACCACGGGACCACGGCGCGCTTTAGCTGATATTATCCTTGATGTTGCCTATCTTGCACATGGACTACTCAGTTTGTATATTTTGCTTATTTTTTTCATAGTTCCACACAACTTCTTCCTGTTTTCTCGATTGATTTGTGTCTAGTTTTTCAAGGCCTATCCACTGTGCCAACTTATAACTAAATCTGAGGGGGGGGGGGGGGGTGGTGATGGGGAGGTTCCCTTGTCAATCAGATCAGAATTTCAGCTCCGTACAGCCATCACGTGATTTTTGAGAGCGCCATCGATCAACTTGTGTTTCTGTTGTGTGTTACGAAAAGGGAACGGCGGAATTTACAGTAACGTTATGCCACAGAATTCTGTGTTAAATTTAGGAAATCCGAGAGTGTAATCTTTGAATAGTTGAAGCAGAGATATGGAGAAAATTCCTTATCAACAGCGCAACTTTTCCACTGGCACAATTAATTTTTAGAAGGCCGAGAACGAGTTGAAGATGGACCTCGCTCAGAGAGATCTTCAACTTCAAGCACAGACGAAAACGTCGAACGTGTACCGTGCATAAAGAATATTAGCATCAACTGTCAAACAATTGTTTTACAAAGATGTCCTCGAAATGCTCAGGAAAAGGGTGAATTGGTTGAATTGAGTGAGACTGGACATTGCAGACAAGTGAATCCTGCATTACGACAAAGTTCCTCGTCACATGGCCACTTGGACACGGACTTTTCGACCTCAAAAGCCATTCCCATTGTTCCAAAGCATCCCTATTCACTTGATTTGAGTCCTTGTGACTTTATTCTTTTTTGAAATTAAAAAAGTCGTAAAAGGACATTATTGTGGGACTTTGAAGATCACTGAAAAGGATGTGACCGACATGTTAACAGTTCTACCAGTTGAAGACTTTCAGCACTGCTACCAAGACTGAGGACAAGACCCCATTAGTGTATATCTGCCGAAGGCAGCTAGTTTGAATGGGACAATACTGTGGTTTGAAAAAAAAATTTGGTAGATAAAAAAAGTCTCATAACTTTTCTCACACATCTCTTGCAGTCTAAAACCAGATGAATTAATCTGTAGGTGATTTGTGCGTACACAGGATGCCAAAGTAATTACAAATGGCTGCCACCACTGGAAGCATTGATAGCTCTACGCGGGAGAGTATCAGTCGAACTGAGCTTGGACGACAGATAAGTGTAAGTTTTTCCATTCTGCTACTTCTCTTTACCAGGGTTCATCAGAGTGACAGGCCAGTGGTGTGTGCCAAGCTCTCGGCAACCCATGATAATAGGTTCTCAATGGATGACAGATATGGACCGTGTGCTGGCCAGTCAAACACCCTCGATGTCGAGGTAGGTCAGGACAACACAGGAAGCATGCTATCTTGTATTATCTCACTCATCAAGTCTTCGAAGATGGCACGTAACCATCACCCCAAGCCATCTGGCCACATGTTGGACCCTTACGACGAGGACAAATGCAATAGGCAATGTCCCTCCTCCTTGGAATCTCTATATAAACAACACACACACACACACACACACACACACACACACACACACACAGGCGCCCGCGCGACACACCACGAAGGAATTATACAAATGGAATGGAAATCGGTAGATATTACGTACACACTGGCCATTAAAATTGTTACACCACGAAACTGACTTGTTACAGACGCGAAGTTTAACCGACAGGAAGAAGATGCTGTGATATGCAAATGATTAGCTTTTCAGAGCATTCACACAAGGTTGGCGCCGTTGGCGACACCTACAACGTGCTGACATGAGAAAAGTTTCCAACCGATTTCTCATACACAAACAGCAGTTGACCGGCGTTGCCTGGTGAAACGTTGTTGTGATGCCTCGTGTAGGGAGGAGAAATGCGTACCTTCACGTTTCCGACTTTGATAAAGGTAGGATTGTAGCCTATCGCGATTACGGTTTATCGTATCGCGACATTGCTGCTCGCGTTGGTCGAGATCCAATGACTGTTAGCAGAATATGGAATCGGTGGGTTCAGGTGGGTAATACGGAACGCCGAGCTGGATCCCAACTGCCTCGTATCACTAGCAGTCGAGATGACAGGCATCTTATCCTCATGGCTGTAACGGATCGAGCAGCCACGTCTCGATCCCTGAGTCAACTGATGGGGACGTTTGCATGACAACAACCATCTGCGCGAACAGTTCGGCGACGTTTACAGCAGCATGGGCTATCAGCTCGGAGACCATGGCTGCGGTTACCCTTGACGCTGCATCACAGACAGGAGCGCCTGCGATGGTGTACTCAAAGACGAACCTGGGTGCACAAATGGCAAAACGTCATTTTTCGGATGAATCCAGGTTCTGTTTACAGCATCATGATGGTCGCATCCGGTTTGGCGACATCGCGGTGAACGCACATTGGAATCGTGTATTCGTCGTCGCCATAATGGGGTATCACCCGGCGTGATGGTGTGGGGTGCCACTGGTTACACGTCTCAGTCACCTCTTGTTCGCATTGACGGCACTTTGAACAGTGGACGTTACATTTCAGATGTTTACGATCCGTGGCTCTACCCTTCATTCGGTCCCTGCGAAACCCTACATTTCAACAGGATAATGCACGATGGCATGTTGCAGGTCCTGTACGGGGCTTTGTGGATATAGAAAATGTTCGACTGCTGCCCTGGCCAGCACATTCTCCAGATCTCTCACCAACTGAAAACGTCTGGTCAATGGTGGCCGAGCAACTGGCTCGTCACAATACGCCAGTCACTACTCTTGATGATCTGTGGTATCGTGTTGAAGCTGCATGGACAGCTGTACCTGTACACGCCATCCGATCTCTGTTTGACTCAATGCCCAGGCGTATCAAGGCCGCTATTACGGCCCGAGGTGGTTGTTCTGGGTGCTGATTTCTCAGGATCTATGTACCCAAATTGCGTGAAAATGTAATCACATGTCAGTTCTAGTATAATATATTTGTCCAGTGAATACCCGTATATCATCTGAATTTCTTCTTGGTGTAGCAATTCTAATGTTCAGTAGTGTACATGCAAGGTCAAACAAATAAGTTCAAAAATATTTGATGATTTATTCAAGAGAACGAGCTTCATAAATTGTCAATAACGTATTGGTCTAGCTCTGTCCCTTATGCAATACAAACAGTTATTTTGCTTGTTATTGATTAGTAGAGTAGTTGGACGTCCTCCTGACAGATATCATGCCAAATTCTGTCCAATCGACGCGTTAGATCGTAAAAATGCCGAGCTTGTTGGAGGGCTCTGCCCTTAATGCTCCGACCTTACTCAGTTGTGGTAAGATACGGCGACCTTGATGGCCACGATTGCGTTTGACGAGCACGAAGAAACTCTCGTCGTGTGCGGGCGGGCATTATCTTGCTGAAAGGTAAGCCCAGTATGTCTTGCCATGAAGGGTAACAAGATGGGGGGTAGAATATCGTCGACGAACCGATAAGTTTCTACTACTCGTCTTTGTGCTTGCCAAACCCTGCCTTGGCCAGTAAGATCAGTTGAGAATGCTGGGGGCATTATGGGCAGGTTCCTCCAACCAGCTCGTGTTTTTGACGATCTAACGTGCCAGACTGAATCTGGCACGTTATTCCTGAGGAAGGGACCCAACAACTCTGTCAACCTCAGTGCTAAGCCAAGTAACTGCTTGCATAAGGGCCAGAAAACTGTACCAACGCATTATTGACTTGTTCAATTTGTCAAGATAGTTCTCTTGAATAAATCATCAATTTCTTCCGATACTAATCATTTGTTTGTCTGTACATATACAGGGTGATTATAATTAAAATTAAACTTCCAAACCGCTGTAGAAATAACACCACAGGTCAGAATGATATCAAATTGCAACGGAACATTGTCGGAGAAGGGGGAAAACGTATGGCAGAAGAAAAATAAATAGTTACAAAATGTAGCTGTGCGCATCATAATTTAATAGTGGTTGACTACAAATGACAAAGCAATCATACAGCAATGCCTAATGTGTACGTTTGATGTTAAACAAACTGTACTACTCAGTGTGCATGGGTGTACAGGTGTGATACTATTTGTTACGTAAGCCCATCCACCATGGCAAGGTCGTATCACATCGGATGGGAAAAATCGGTTTTTAATTGTCCAAAGGCCAAAAACCGCATAAAAAGCATCAATCACATCGGTTTTTAATTGTCCTGAGGCCAAAAACCGCATACAAAGCATCAATTAAAATCAAATCGGATTATTAATTTCCGTGTGACTGGCGCAAAACATGTTCAATATGCTGCCGTTTTCGCAATAAGTTGAAATCGAGAAACAGCATGTTCCACAACTGATCGAAGGGTTGCCGGGCTCACGTTCAGAATGTGTTACGCAATGCGTGCCTTCAATGCAGCTACGTTTGCAATCGGAACACTGAACACATCATCTTTCAGATAGCCCCACAGCCAGAAGTCAAACGGATTAAGATAGGTGATCGGGACGACCAGGCTGTAGGGAAATGGCGGCTGATAATTCTAACATTTCCGAAATGGCGCTTCAGCAGCTGCTTAACTGGAGTTGCAATGTGCGGAGGTGTGCCATCTTGCATAAAAATGATCCCATCCACACATCCACACTTTGGAGAGCTGGAATGACGTGGTTGCGCAAAAGACACTTATAGCGCTTACCAGTGACGGTACAGGTAACAGGACCGGAAGCACCTGTCTCGTCGAAAAAATATGGCCCTATAATAAATGGTGCAGTAAACCTTTTCTGGATGAAGTGGTGCTAGCTGGTTTATGTGTGGATTTTCCGTTGCCCATATTCGACAATTCTGTGTATTGACATATCCTCTCAGGTGGAAGTGGGGTTCGTATGTCCTCAAAATCTTCCATGGCCCATCATTGTCCACTTCCATGTGAGCAAGAAATTCTGTAACAGAGGTCTCTCTCGCTGGCAGGTAAACAGGAAGCACCTGGTACACACGGGTAATTTTGAATGGATAGCAAAGAAGGATGTTTCTCAGGTTTTTACGCACCGTGCTCACGGGTATGTCCAATGTTCGGGCAATTCTCCGTGCACTACACGTTTGAACACCACCACTCATCTCCTCCTGCATTGCTGTGGCCACTGCTTCCACTGACGTCGAATCAATTCGTTTCCTCCCTCTACCAGGTTCTACACCAAAAGAACAAGTCTTCTCGAATCTCCGAACCATTTTCTCCAGACCCACGGCAGTCGTCGGACCAATGCCTTTTTTCAAACCCTTCAGTGTCCGGAACTTCTGCAGTGCAACGTGTGCACAGTCATCAGTCTTGTAATATAGCTTCACAAGCAGAGCGCGATCCTGCATTGAGAGAGTCATGGTGAACGTTGCAGACGCGAAAGGAGGAAAAGCCGTGCACCCGGCGTGTTTATGCCAATTTTAATGGTCGTGCGCATGACAGGTGTTTCCATTTACGTATTCCGACACATACAGCGCCATCTATTGATCAATTTTCACACTACCTTTTTCATCTGCCATACCTATTTCCCCTTCGCCAATACTATTCCGTTGCAGTTTGACGTGATTCTGACCAGTTATGTTATTTATACAGTGTTTTGAAAGTTTAACTTTAATTATAATCACCCTCTACTTCATATCTACCGATTTCGGTCCCATTCGAATAATTCCTTCGTGGTGCGTCGCTTTCTTTTTTTTTCGTCTTAGAGTGTATGTCTATCTTCACGCGTGCGCAGAACTGGGACTCTGCTGGAAAGAAGATGTGGTGTCGCCCCTGCGTCCATTGTTGTCACTGGGTGCGGTACTGTCGGCGAGTACGTCTGATTTCCTCTCAAGGGAAGGTGCAATAATGATCGCCGTGTAGACGATGTGTGGTGCTAATGATTAATGAAAATCACATCCGCTATATTACTACACGCTTATCGTTTTACAACCGGTTTCGTTCATAAACAGTTTCAAATTGTCGAGTTGTACTAAGGCAATGACACAAATGGTCAGTTTGTCGAAGGGAATGTTAAAGACCAAATCCAAAAGCAACGATTCTGCCTGTACATAGCATACTGTGGCTGCTCGCCATACCGCCGTCAGGCTAACTGCTCAATGTTTATGATCATTATTCTTGGGTTTGGTCTTTAACATTACCTACGTCAACCAGACGATCTGTCATGACTTGAGGACAACTCGGCAGTCTGAAGATATTGACGAACGAAACCGGTCGCCACAATAAATATGTAATAATACCGCTGAGGTGGTTTGAGTTAATCAGTAACATTGTTGTAAGCTGCTGTGCTCGACATGAACAAGATTAATCCATGGTGCTCCAGAAGCCGTCTTGTTTTGTCTTGCTGCAAACGAGCTCGTTTCCTGATTGAAGGCGCATGACATTGCTGCACGATCCTGCAACGCCTAGCGAATCATACGTGTCTGTCTTCTTGGGTGCTAGAGGCATGGGCCATTCAGATCCTCCATAGCGTTGAGTATGACCCTTTGCAACCCATTAATTCCATATTCGCAAGACAGCAGTAGGTTTTCGATCAACTCGAACAGCAACATCGCTGACTGATAAATTGTAGTCTTAATTGGCTATGATCCTCCCATTGTTCAACTTCATGTGGTGCTAGGTGCTTCTCCTTACGCCAAGTAAAAGACGGTTTTCTCGCAAGCATCAGAGATACAAATGTTTCTGAATGAGAAACTTGCTGTGTAATCTTTCGTTAAGTAGTAGTAGTAGTAGTGTACATTTTACAGTAGTAGTAGTGAGATGGCGGCACCAGATCACTTTGGATATCAGATTGATATGCAAATTAATCAAATTGATTAATTAATTACCCCCAACCACGAACACCTGCACCGCCGAGATTACGTTATGTGTTTTTCTCAGCCTGCACGTGGGTCCCTGCACCCTCACCTCTCACTCTCCCCCATCTATGCTATTGGCGGGAATTTTGAATTTTGATCAGAATTTTAAATTTCGGCAAGAATTTCGATGTTCGGTGGGAATTTCTTTGTCCCAGAGCTGTACAGACGTCTCACCTCACCCTCACCCGGGAATTGGCAGGAGATTAAAAATGGTGGTGCCCTTTCAGGGACACAAACATTGGTCCTTCTGGACAGAAAACCCAAGTGCACCCACCAACACATAGAAACTGCCCAGATGAAGGAGAAGGAGGTTAGGTCAGTGTACTTTACTTATTTTGGTTGAGAAACTTAAGTAAAGATCGGTCCTAATTATTTAATTAATCATAAAGATAGACCCTCATTACACAACTATATGCTTACTGGTACACAAGAACTGCCTAAAATCGCAATAAAACTCAAAAATTGACATCACCATACAACTGGTGTTATCCTACTGGCAAAAAATTTCCCAATACCACTCAAAACCAGTGGAAGACGCGCTCATACTTTACCCTTCAGATACAAGCTGGTGAGAAAATGGCTGGGGTACCATCCTTAATTTTTTATTTTTTGGTGGGAAATATATTCACCTGAGGAGAGGCTTTTGTTGGACAGAGAGGAGTTTAATAAGTACACAGCTGAGGGCTGTTTCTATCATCGTTTGACGTCAGAGTTCACTACAGACGCCTGCTGGACAATCACCCTTCAGCGCAGGTAATCGACGCCGATACATGCTACCACAACTGATGGAAAAAATGCATCTCTGTTCTAATCACACTTCGAAACTATCGTGAAAAACCAGCACTTGCAATGAACAGGTCATAATGCAACGCATGTACTCGGAAAAATCGTCGTCCCAAAAGACTGCGGAGGGGCTGGTAGATGGACGTGTGATCTTCTCGATGGGCGCTGCTCATAAATTAACCAACTTGCAGACTGTCTAACCTCCCTCCCCCTCCCTCCCTCTCCTCAATGTAGGACCACTAGTGGTCCACAAAGAGACCCATCTGGTGGCACTGATATATATCTCTAGTCTGCAGAAATCAGGCATAGAAAGACAAAAGACTAGAACAAGACGCTTCTTACAAACCATTAGGCGTATTTCTCGGAAAGACTGGACGCCCCCCCCCCCCTTGGAACAACAATGACTTGGAAATCTTGAAGCCTTCTGCCTGAAGCGACTGCAGACAACGCCGTATCGGAGAGCACAGTATTCCTCAGATGTGGTTGGAGGAGCCTGTAAGGCATGACAAGAGCTCACCGCAGTCGTCCACTGCCTTGAGGCTGTAACGACAACTGTACATATAATAATTTTTTTCTTTTTGAATTTAGATAAATTAATGTAAGTAATGTTTTGAATTTTTTTTCGGTTTGTATCGTTATGTTAAAGAAACTGTGAGTAACTTTTGAAATGAATATTATTATTTATGTTAGATTTCAAATAATGTGGTAATCAAAGGGAAGTGTATTTAATGTTAAAACTATTGTAAGATGTGAAAATTGTAATTTATACACTTGGTCCATACATAGGAAAGGTATTAAGATATGTGAAGTAGAAAACCTGTGGTGAATACCCTACCTGTAGGGGAGCGGGAAAAGGCGAGCGCGGGAAAACGCACACTGGCGCGGTTCGGCACAACGGACACAGTACAACAGTCGGAGGCGTGCAACAGTCGGAAGTACACGTACTATACCGAGGAGGCTACCCAGGAAAAGTGGATTCCATTGAGCCTCGGATGAACCGATTCCGACGACTACTTGGTATGGCTATATTCTGAGGCACAAAGTTGGAAAGATAACGACGCTAAGAAGAAGGAAAGTGCCGCTGCAGTGAGAGCCTTAGCCGTGCTTGCATGTGTGCCGTGCTTCTCGCTATCTCGCTGCCCGCCAACCGCCGCACCGACTTGCACAGGTCAAACATTTATTTCATCTTTAGAAGTGTATCTGTGTGGACCAGTGTCGAAAATGTTTCTAACTGATCAATAATAACGTGACTTTTACCAGAATTGCCTTAGCCATTACTGATCCTGATCACTGACCTAGACAGGATCCTTACCTCGTATTGTGCAACCCGAGTATCCTAAACTGAAAGTTTAATGTTAGTGTTGATGAAAATTATCAGCAGATTAATCTATGCCATAAAGGAATCTATAGTTCTGTGTGTTGTTGCAAATGTTGGTAAAGAACAAAAGCATGACTAAATTGGAAGAGAGTTTTTTTGAATTGAGTTAGCGATGTTATTTAATTAATTTGAGACAGAAATAATGACAGTTAAATTATTCAGAAGTAAGACAAAAGAGTAGTTATCCATAGATTGATAATTTTGAGTGTTAACTTGCCTTCTGTACTTAATAGTTTCAGTTTAACGACCATAACAGTTTCAGGGCCCCCCCTTTTCTCTTGTCCATTCTTTCAAACCTTGATGTGTACTGACCAGATTTGACCTGTAAAGCTAAGTTCTATATTAAACCTAAGTGTATAAGTGTTTTTCCATCATTAATAGTGATATTGTGTGTGTACTTTCAAGATTGTCGATGCTAGGGCAATCTATACCCGACTTCAGTCTGCTCAATATACAAAATGTAGTTCGTAGTAATCATTGCTGTGTGGTGTTGTGTAAATGTAGTTCATCCAAATTAGTACAAAGGGAGAAAACTTTAGTTCAGTGGATTTTTCCGGTTTCAAACTTTGCCATATAACGTTTCATTACTACGAGTTACTATGCTTGTACATGCACCCACTTGTACAAGGAAAAACTCACTCATTGCCTAAGTAGGCTGGCGACCGAATTATTAATTATAGGTGACATCTACTGTGTGTACTTCTTGTCCATACGAAAGAGTAATTATACTTTACATTTGCTTGATGAATCACTGTAGTTATTGACTGAGAATAAGTCCGATCTTGCTTCTATTAGGTACGCGCGGTCAACTAATGTACTAAAATCCTTATTTATAAGGTGAAGCCCGTGAACTTATTACAGTACAGGCTTTATAGAGCTAACGTACGTCCGAGCAGGGCGGAAGTGTTACAAGTGGCTTCCCGGTGACAGGACATCCAGTTGTTGTCAGTTACAAATTAACGTAAATATTGAACAGTGGATGTTCAGTGCCACGAATTGCAATAAGAGTCAGTAAAATAAACTGCAGTGTGAGTCAAGTATAATAGTGTGGTATAGTTGGCATTCAATATGGACAGGAACGTAGGCAGGGTAGATGCGCCAAGTGAAATGGAGAATGCGGCTGGCAGTAGCCGGAGTTTACGCGGCCAGATAACAGATGGCGTTAGCGAAAGACAGCTGGCGTACATACAATACCACGAACATGTCAATGAACAGATTGAAAGGTTGAGATCGCCTCGGACACAGCAAGGGACAAAACAGGAAGCAGAGGGTGACTTTGTAGATGATAGTGGGTATGTGAATGAATCCACTGACATGTTTGATTCTCCACAGATAAAGAAAGAACCGAAAGAAACTTTTGAAGTAGGATCGGAATACACCGATTCCGTAGGACAAAACAGTGTGAAAGTTTTAAGCATAAACGATTTATTTGAACAATTAACCAAACAAATTTCAGGACAGAGTGAGCAGATCAAAACACAGAATGATCAGCTTCAAAAACAAGTCGGTAGTCAGGTTAGTCAGCTTAAAACACACGTTGACGAGCAGCTTAAAACACAGAGCCATCAGCTCAAAACACAGAATGAGCAGCTTAAAACGCACGTTGACGAGCAGCTCATAACACAGAATGAGCAGCTTAAAACACACGTTGACGAGCAACTCAAAACACAGGTGGATCAAATTAAAGCACAGGTCGAAGGACAGGGAATTAAAATTAGTAAACAAATAGAACAGGTAGAACAAAAAGTGGGTAATTTAAGTTCTGTGGTAAATACATTGAGACTTGAAATTGATACCATTAACAAAAATATGGATACTATGCAGGAGGAAATTGGAAACATTAATAGTAGATTCGATGTTGAAATTCTCAACATCCAAGAGAAAGTCGAACCTCTGGTTGAAACTAAGGTAGACGAAAAAGTCTTCGGTCTTAAAACTGAGATCGTAAACGAATGTCAACACGGGATATCGCAATTGAAAAAGGTAGTTTTAGACACTGAAAGGGATTTAAGTAAAAAAGTATCCGGATGTGTTCAAAATTGTGAACAAAATACTACGAAAATTCAAGGCAGAATTTTCGATCTGGAGAGCAAAATTAAAGATAGGCCTGGTGTTGTCTGTAATGGCACACCAATTACGAAGCTGTTAGAAGGCGAGGAACGCTTCGATCCAGCCAAGAAACATAACGGGTGGCATCCGTTAGATTTTATCAAAAATTGCGAGAGAATATTTCCTGAGCACTTGTCTGATCAGGAAAAGATAAATGTTGTAATTAGCGCCTTAGCAGGTGATGCTAAGCGCTGGGGAATAAATTTAAATACCGAACGAATGACGTTCGAAGAATTTAGGCAAAGATTTACGGAAGAATATTGGTCTGAACAAAAGCAGGACCATTTATGGCGCGAGTTTATCATGGCCAAACAGCATGATAATAGGGGCAGGAATTCTTTGAAAGATTTCTGCGAGTATTGGTACCGGAAACTGACGCATTTAAGAGGCCGCAGATCAGATTCAGAAATTATCTGGGAGCTATATAAAAAGCTTCCAGAAGATTCAAAGAGGTATGTGGGAAGCAATCATCGCAGCTTCCAAGCATTTATCGAAAGAGTCGAAGGCGAAGATCATTGGCGCGAAAGTCGTGCCAATTATCGAAATTTTGGTAAGTGTAATAACCAAAACAATGACGAAAGAAATGACGGCGATGGATTTCGCGTCAATATAATACAGAGAGGAAGAGGCAGAGGAAATAATTCAGGTCGCGGTAGAGGGTATACCGCGCAAAATAATAACGACGCGGGAAACTAATTTCCGCGAACGTTGCGGGCCAAACGGAAGCGGACAATACATACCGGCCCCGATTTAAGAAAAGATACCGGACCGACCGTAATGTAATGAGACAGGCTAGGGTCGGACATGGAACGCCGCAAAGTGTTGTGGCGAAACAAGCGTCAGGTGCGAGCCAGAATGAGTCATCTCTGCCGCACAGAGCACTACATGTTAACAGGCGAGTGGAGCATCAGAGGGCAACGGCCCAGCCTAGCAGAACATCTGTTCGGAAAGAAGCCGCTAGCAATACGGCAGCAGTAGGTACGAACGTAGCCGTAAGAGCTGAGGAAAATTTTACGAGTGATAATTCCGTGGCAAAGGAAACAATAAATGAAACTGTGAATACACAGAGAGGTGCGGTTAGCAGTGTTTGCAATGAGATAAAAGGCGAGGATGAATTAGCAGATGTAGCTGATTGGCGTGTGCAGATCGATGATCTATACAAGGGCCTAAAGCAATGTGAGTGGGAGGATTTTAAAAGGGAGTATGAGGCGAAGAGATTAGTTGGTGGAAAGAGAGATAGTAGGGACGTCCATAAAGTGACGTGGCCCAAATTTGAAGAGGGGAGAATAAATAGCGCCGCGCAAAGTACGCGTGCTGCCAATAGGAGGAAGGTTAATGATAGGAAGGATTTGGAGGATGAAATCCTCAGCATTGACGAAGAAATAACTTCTGCTAACAGTCCGCCAATAGTACAAGCTGCTACCGAGAGGCACCTTGGAGAAGGGGTAGATGATTACCTGAAAGTAATTAAAGTCCACGAGGATTACACTAAATATGAAGTCACAGTAGATGTAAATAAAGCTGATGATGAAGCCGTTTTGCCAAAAGAGGAGATTGAATTAAAATCCAAGCCTGACGACAATACAGAGGAAGAACTTAGTGCCTGTCTCAGAAAAGCTTTTATGTTAGAACCTGAAAGCGATCCGGAATGGTCGGATTCCGACGATAGTTCGGATGATGGAAGGTACGCAAATGCAAACAAAATTGAATATTCTAACTCTCCCTATTGCGCAAAAGTAGCGTACTTAAGTGAATCTGATGTTGAGGAAGAGAGTAGTGATGACTCTAGTGAAGATGAATTTTCAGGTGTAGAGGAAAATGAATATACTTTTACTGAAAGAGGGTATGAGAAAATCAGTGAAAATAAAGGGGATGCAGTTAATTGCGATATGGTACCTAACGATGATGACGTATCAAAACAAAATCCAGACGTTGAAACAGAACAAAGAAAGAAAGAGCCACTGGACGACTCAGTGTTCATTTTGCAACGAGTTCAAGTAAGCAAAGACTTTGAACTCCAGAAACCGAAAAAGCCGCCAGATATAAATGGTTTACAGGGCAGGAACGTATCTTGTGGAAAAGACAGGAAGGGGCATGATTTAGAGTCTGGGGCAGATTTATATCGGATTTTAAGACTGTCATGAACACATTACATCATGAAACTACTGGATTCCCACCGGAAGAAATTTTGTTAGGCAGAAGTAGTAAAAGTTTAATTGAAGAAAAACTAGAGTTTCCACCTTGTACAAGTTTGGGATTGGATCAAAAGAAAGAATTGGTGATAAAAAGGGCAAAGCAAAAAGCTGAATCTAGATCTAAAAGACACAATAAAAATTTAAAAGTTTCAAAATTTAAAATTGGAGATTATGTTCTTTTAAAAACCCACGAAAAGTCTAGTGAACTAAACCATGAAATTTCAAAATTTAAATATATTTATAATGGACCATATATAATACAGAATATTCCACATGACAATGCTTACTACCTGATCTACCCAAAATCCAAAAGACCTTTAGGTGTAAGAAATATTGTGGACCTGAAACTGTATGTTCCTAGGAACGAGTAAATGTGCTGTATCTTATGCTGAACCCAAGTTATTCTAAATGTATCTAATCTTTGTAAATGTCTGTATACCCTTGAAATTGTGCTAATGTAGTTATGTGCGTTTCAGATTATCAATTGTACTGTAACTATAAAAATGTATGGAGAAAAGGACTGAAAAGAAAGGATAAATGCTATCCGCCAGATAAAAGATGGGACTGTCAGAAATGAAAATGGGCAGTATATGAACCATAATATGAAGGACTGCCAAATACCAATGAGGGCAGATAAATAATCGATGGAAAATTGTAAATGTGGTCCAGGAGAGGTGACAATATGAAGTAAAAAGGACTGCCCAAATCCGCACAATAGGCAGCAAATATGTATAGTTAATTTTCTGAATATATGTGTGTGTGTTTTGTTTAGTGAATAAGGAAATGGACTGCTATTCAAAGCAAGCAGCGACAAATTATCTTATAGTGTATACAAAATATGCAATTGTTTTTGTAGTTAAATGTTTGTATTCCAGAATTTTAAATTATTTCTGTGAGAAATTTAGAAAAAATGATTAAATTGCTATTTTAGTGATGTTATGATGGGAAGTTGGACTGTGCAAAAGGCATTTGAGTAAATGACAAGTAATTATTCTTGATGTGTTAAAAAAGTGTAAACCTATATACAGTGAGTAAAAGGAAATATGTAGTGTAAATCTTTTTGGACAATTAAGTAAAGATTCGGAACCACTGTATAATTGTAAGATTTAGTGTTCCCATAAAATTTGGACTTAAGAAAATTTTCTGGAAACAGGGGCACGTGTAACGACAACTGTACATATAATAATTTTTTTTCTTTTTGAATTTAGATAAATTAATGTAAGTAATGTTTTGAATTTTTTTTCGGTTTGTATCGTTATGTTAAAGAAACTGTGAGTAACTTTTGAAATGAATATTATTATTTATGTTAGATTTCAAATAATGTGGTAATCAAAGGGAAGTGTATTTAATGTTAAAACTATTGTAAGATGTGAAAATTGTAATTTATACACTTGGTCCATACATAGGAAAGGTATTAAGATATGTGAAGTAGAAAACCTGTGGTGAATACCCTACCTGTAGGGGAGCGGGAAAAGGCGAGCGCGGGAAAACGCACACTGGCGCGGTTCGGCACAACGGACACAGTACAACAGTCGGAGGCGTGCAACAGTCGGAAGTACACGTACTATACCGAGGAGGCTACCCAGGAAAAGTGGATTCCATTGAGCCTCGGATGAACCGATTCCGACGACTACTTGGTATGGCTATATTCTGAGGCACAAAGTTGGAAAGATAACGACGCTAAGAAGAAGGAAAGTGCCGCTGCAGTGAGAGCCTTAGCCGTGCTTGCATGTGTGCCGTGCTTCTCGCTATCTCGCTGCCCGCCAACCGCCGCACCGACTTGCACAGGTCAAACATTTATTTCATCTTTAGAAGTGTATCTGTGTGGACCAGTGTCGAAAATGTTTCTAACTGATCAATAATAACGTGACTTTTACCAGAATTGCCTTAGCCATTACTGATCCTGATCACTGACCTAGACAGGATCCTTACCTCGTATTGTGCAACCCGAGTATCCTAAACTGAAAGTTTAATGTTAGTGTTGATGAAAATTATCAGCAGATTAATCTATGCCATAAAGGAATCTATAGTTCTGTGTGTTGTTGCAAATGTTGGTAAAGAACAAAAGCATGACTAAATTGGAAGAGAGTTTTTTTGAATTGAGTTAGCGATGTTATTTAATTAATTTGAGACAGAAATAATGACAGTTAAATTATTCAGAAGTAAGACAAAAGAGTAGTTATCCATAGATTGATAATTTTGAGTGTTAACTTGCCTTCTGTACTTAATAGTTTCAGTTTAACGACCATAACAGTTTCAGGGCCCCCCCTTTTCTCTTGTCCATTCTTTCAAACCTTGATGTGTACTGACCAGATTTGACCTGTAAAGCTAAGTTCTATATTAAACCTAAGTGTATAAGTGTTTTTCCATCATTAATAGTGATATTGTGTGTGTACTTTCAAGATTGTCGATGCTAGGGCAATCTATACCCGACTTCAGTCTGCTCAATATACAAAATGTAGTTCGTAGTAATCATTGCTGTGTGGTGTTGTGTAAATGTAGTTCATCCAAATTAGTACAAAGGGAGAAAACTTTAGTTCAGTGGATTTTTCCGGTTTCAAACTTTGCCATATAACGTTTCATTACTACGAGTTACTATGCTTGTACATGCACCCACTTGTACAAGGAAAAACTCACTCATTGCCTAAGTAGGCTGGCGACCGAATTATTAATTATAGGTGACATCTACTGTGTGTACTTCTTGTCCATACGAAAGAGTAATTATACTTTACATTTGCTTGATGAATCACTGTAGTTATTGACTGAGAATAAGTCCGATCTTGCTTCTATTAGGTACGTGCGGTCAACTAATGTACTAAAATCCTTATTTATAAGGTGAAGCCCGTGAACTTATTACAGTACAGGCTTTATAGAGCTAACGTACGTCCGAGCAGGGCGGAAGCGTTACAAGGCTATGGTCCTTCACCAACACAGAAGCATGTACAGTCAATTAAACAATAGGAGATAAATGGAGCATCTCCCTAAGTACAACTTATTTGTCTAAAATATAGCGACACAGCCCCACCCCACACGCCACCACCCCCCCACCCCCACCCAAGTCAGGGCGCAGCTGTGTCGGCGAGCTTACATGCAGACTATCGACGCCCCCAACGCTTCCAATAGGCCTGTTGTTCTATGATGAACAACATGTATTCAATGTCAGCACCTCTCTTATAATCAAGTATCTATTAAAAAGGAAAACTTAATTGAAATGATACAAAATGTCTTTCAAATTGAAGGACAAATTACACGAACCGACAATGTCTCTCACGTTCAAATCAGTGTCTGTAAATAAACTGTCATGTACTTGTGTATCACGAGGGTAATCCCAAAAGTAAGGTCTCCTATTTTTTATAAGTACATAGACCTGTTTATTTCTACATTGGTTTACATCAGTTTACAGCTTGAACATTTAGCTATTTTTCGACATAATCACCATTTTTGTCGATACATTTTTGTAGACGCTGTAGCAGTTTTTGTATGCCCATGTCATACCAACTCCCCGCCATGCTGTTCAGAAAGTTATGAACCTCTTCTTTCAACTCGTCGTCGGAGCTAAATCGCTTTCCGGCCAAATGTTCTTTTAACCTAGGGAACAGGGGATAGTCACTGGCGCCAAGTGAGGACTAAAGGGTGGGTGGGTGATAATGTTCCACTGAAACTGTTGCAGGAGAGCAACGGTTTACCGAGCGATGTGTGGGCGAGCATTGTCATGGAGAATGTGCACGCCCTTGCTCAGCATTCCTCTTCTCCGGTTCTGACTTGTCCGTTTGAGTTTTTTCAGAGTCTCACAGTACCTGTCAGCGTTAATTGTGGTCCCAGCTATTCAGTTCCGACGACGAGGTGAAAGAAGAGGTTCATAACTTTCTGAACAGCATGGCGGCGAGCCGGTATGATATGGGCATACGAAAACTGCCACAGCGTCTACAAAAATGCATCGACAGAAACGGTGATTATGTCGAAAAAATAGCTAAATGTTCAAGCTGTAAACAGATGTAAACCATTGTAGAAATAAACAGGTCTATGTACTTATAAGAAAATAGGAGACCTTACTTTTTGGATTACCCTTGTAAAAACGTTTCAGATACACGAAATAACATTAGAGAATGCAAAATCAAGCCATTAGTTCACACGTCATAAAACGACACAATCATTTTCACATTCAAAACTAGCATGCCATAATTCAAGAGGACGTTGCTCTTTTGTATACTATGGCAAATCCGATTTTGTCAGTGAGGTACTATATCACACTGGTGTTTACAAAACAGATCGTGAGAGCTTGTCTTGTAATAGAAACTCCTACAAGATGTTACTGCGTCAGCATTTCTCTTCCATTACATTGAAACCACTTACGTTTGCGTGCTTACATTTGACATTTTTGCTCCATAACTTCCCTCTACTGACATGTCGGTAACTTTTCTATCACACAGTAGATTCTTGAGTTATAGTTTTGTAAGCAGTTTCATCATCACAGCCTGTTTCACGCAATCTACTCACTTGTTGGGGAATAAAACACTATCATTTCTAGGTTCCACAACGAGCAATAATTCAAGTGGTGTCTACCATATAATTAGAGGTTATGAACTATTAAATAACACAGGATTGTGGTGGAACCTATTTTTTAAACACGCGATTGTGACGATAATAATAAGAACAGTCATGATTTCACGAGAATACAAACATTGAATTTGTATTAGTTTTATGAGCAAAACTGGTGTAGTTCTGAGAGAAAAATCTGATAATAATAAAAACAGTCATGATTCCATGGGAATATAAACATCATTCCATTTGTATCAGTTTTATGAGCAAAATCGGTGTAGTTTTGAGAGAACAATCTGCATCCAAACTTTAACCAGCTACATCACTCCTTATAACAGAACCTGCTATAATATTTTATCACACCTCTCTCTTCTGATATATATATATATATATATATATATATATATATATATATATATATATAACAAATACAGTATGCATGTTGACATCGAGCATATTACATATACTCATATAGCCCCATTGGAGCACGTGGCTGGTGCTCGAAGTCTCCTGCACAGACCTGAAAAAGTTTTGTTGACTGTACTGAAGGAAGACCATATTCAACAGACTATGAGTCACAGGTGATGATTCCTGTATTGGTCCTTCATAAACAGTTTAATACAGTGTTTTTTCATCTGTAACACATCCAAGCAGTACACGAATACAGTTATGTACACCGACATACACTTTGTTTTTCTACCACAACTTCGAGGTCTGTGTCAGGTGCTAAAAAATATTAACACGTTTCAATCCTCTGGCTCTCTTAGACAGCTGAACATCGCATAGTGTACAATATGCAGCTCCCGCGTCACGCAGGTCTGTAGAAATAAAGCACAGAGGCGATGTCTCTCAATGACATTGTTGTGGAAGACATCGCAAGATATGGAAACTGTAAGAGTTTGCGGCATTGTAGAGCGTTTCCAGCAGCTATCCGAAGGTGGTGACCTGTACAGTTATCCTCATCTTTCACAGCGATGGGGTAGCGGATGTCTCGGTGTTCCGTTTGGAAGAGCATTATTTCCTCATTTTGCAGTCATATGCATGATCACTGTTCCGGTGTTGATCATCGCTGGAAGACGCCGTTCACAACACACGCAAGGTGGTAGAAATAGAAAGAGGTACTGATTCTTACTGGCGAAAAAAAATGTGGAGGGAGAGTTTGGAGTATTGAGGAACTCTTCCAAACAAGGTGATGACCTCTCCATTTGATACCATGCTCCACAGTGACAAGTAGCAGATATCGAGCTTTCCTCCAAGTAGTGTCAGTCAGTCACTATGCGGTAATCAACAGTGTACTAGTGGAGAGATGGGATGTGAAAGACTATAGACATGTGTTTTTTTGTGTCATGTGAGCTGATGGCGTGAAAGACTGTATTCTCTAATGTTATTTCACATGTTTGAAATGTCTGTAATACACACATGCATGAAAGTTTATTTACAGACACTCATTTGAACTCGAAGGAAATTGTCAGTTCATGCAATTTGTCCATCAATTTGAAAGAAATTGCTTAATATAGATTTTTTTTCTTCAGCGTATAAATTCTCGCTTTTTCTTTACTCCGATGATTGTTTCGAAATAACGAGGACACTCGGCAGTGATCTGTAATTTTTACAGCAAAACTGGATTTTTTCCCAGTTTTATTCAGGGTGAACATGTATGGGGGTATATAGCTTGACCTCTGAATGTAATCGACGGTGGTGCACTATATAGGAAGTCGCAAAATAATAAGATCGAATTGTATCCTGCAGTCGAGTGTAATAACTATACAGACTTTTCTCTTAAAAGTAAAAGAACATGGACTTTGCCTTTTTTTGTGGAAAGAGGACTTTTATATCGTCGCAGTTATGTTTTCCTTTTTAATAGATATTTGATTGTAAGAGATACGTTGATTTTAAATAAAAGTGTTCTCCATCGCAGAACAACAGGCCTAGTGTAGGTGTAGGGGGCATGCCTATTCTGTGTGCAACGTCGCTGACGCAGCTGCGACCTGACCAGGGAGGCAGCACGTTTGTTTAGTTGACTATATATGCTATTGTGTTGGCGAAGGGCCGTCATCTCAAGGCAGTCAGCGACCATGGTGAGCTCGTACCACGCCTTGCAGGCTGAGAAATAATATGCTCCCAGATATGGCGGAGTCTGTGGTCGTTTTAGGCAGAGGGCTTCCTGTTTTCCAAGTTGTTGTTGTTACAGAGGGGGTCCAGTCTTTCCGAGATTAACAGACTACAAGAAGCGTCTTGTTCTGTCTTTTGTCTATCTGTGACTGATTTACGCAGACTGGAGATAGTATATCAAGGCCCCCAGATGGCTCTCTTTGTGGGCCACCAGCAGCAAGATAGAACAGGCCTCTAACGTACAGTGAAAAGAAGGAGGGAGGGAAGGGGAGGGAGGTAAGACTGTCTGCAAGTCGAATAGTTTATGAGCACACATCGATAAGAACGCACATCCAACTACCGCCCTCTCTGCAATCTTTTTGGACGACAATTTCCCCCAGTACAGGTGTTGCATTATGACATGTTTATTGCAAGTGCTGGTTCTTTTCATGACAATTTCGAAATGTTATTAGAACAGTTATGCATTTTTTCTATTAGTCGTGGTAGTGCGTAATGATTCAATTGCCTGTGCTGCAGGATGATGGTCAAGCCGGCGTCTGTAGCGAACTCTGATGTCAAACAACGATAGATACAGTCTGCAGCTTTATGCTTACAGGTAATACTCTTATTAAACTCCTCTCTGTCCAAAACCAACATCTTGTCAGTTGAATATATTTACCACAAAGAAAAGATAGTACCTTACACTCCTGCATTTGCCCACCAACTTGTAGGTGAAGGTTAGAGTCTGAGTGTGTCTGCCACTAGTTTCGAGGGGTTTTCTAAAATTTTTTCTGAGTAGTATATCACCAATTGTATGGCATTGTCAGTTTTTGAGCTGTATTGCGATTTTAGGCAGCCCTTGTGTACCAATATGAATATACTTCTGTAATTAGGGCTGACCTTTACAGATTAATTACATAATTAGGACCGATCTGTAATTCAGTTTCCCAACCAAAATAAATAAGTACAATAACCTAACCTTCCTCTCCTGCATCTAGGCATTTTCCATGTGTTGGGGGAGTGCACTTTGGTTTTCTATCAGGAAGGACAAATGTTTATGTCCCAGAAAGGGCACTACCAATTCTTATTTCCCACCAATTCCCAGGTGGGGGGGGGGGGGTGAGGTTTGATGTCTGTACAGCTCTGGGGCAAAGAAATTCCCACCAAAGTTTTAAATTTCCGCCAAAACTCGAAATTCCCATCAATAGGGTAGGTATTGGAGAGGGAGGGGGAGGGGTGGGGAGGGGAAGGCTGCAGGGACTCATCTGCAAGCTGAGGAAGACACATAATGTCGTTTTGGAGTGGGGGTGTTCGTGGTTGGGGTAATTAATTGAGCAATTTAATTAATTTGCATATCAATTTGATATCAAAAGTGGGCTCATGGCGCCATCTCCCTACTACTCACGCATTCTGTTCAACAGTATCTTGACGCCTATTAGTGGACATTAATATGGAGTTGGGCCACCCTTCGCCGTTATCATAGCCTGATCTCTACTGAGGATGCTTTTAATTAGGTGTCTGAAAGTCTGTGGAGGAATGTCATCATCCCATCCTTCCCCAGGAGCCGAAAACAGAGACGTAGTGATGTTGGGTGCTGGAGGGAAGTCGACATTCTGAATCATCCCAAAGGTATTCCACTGGATCCAGCTCTGAACTCTGGGCAAGCTAGAGCATTTCAGAAATGTTACTGTCAACAAACCTTTCCCTCACAGATGCTGTTTCATGACAGGATGCATTGTTATGCTGATAAAGTCATCGTCTCTGAACTGTTCAGCAACACAAAACTGTAAAAACTGAAGCACAATAAAAGGACCACACCCTAACTACGGAAAACACCGCTGTACCATAACACCATCTCCTCTGTATTTCACTGTTGGCTGCCGCAGGTAACATTCCCAAACTTTCACCAAACCCAAACCCTTCCATACGACTGGCACAGGATATAGCATGTTTCATTAGATTAGATTAGATTTACTTTCATTCCAATTGATCCGTAGTGAGGAGGTCCTCCAGGATGTGGAACATGTCAGAAAAACAACAATACATGACAAATATTTACAACTAAAACAAATAAGCTAATGTACCATTCCACAGGTCCCAAATGGAATGATTGTCATTTTTTAATGAACACTAAGAGTCATTTTACAAATACTAATGCACTGAATTTAAAATAAAAAAGTTATTTATTTATTTATAAGGTAATAAACATGTAATACAACTACTGTAATACTTATTTACAATGAACACATTACTGCACTGAAATGGTGCAGAACTTAGATTATACTTACACACACACACACACACACACACACACACACACACACACACACACACACACAAATTTTCAATGAACACATTACTGCACTGAAATTGTGCAGAAGTTATGTTGTACTTATATACAGATCAGTTGGTTTTACTAAGAAATTCATCAATGGAGTAGAAGGAGTTGGCCACCAATAAATCCTTTAGGCTTCTCTTAAACTGAATTTCATTGGTTGTTAAGCTTTTTATGGCTGCTGGCAAGTTATTGAAAATGCGTGTTCCTGAATAATGCACACCTTTTTGTACAAGACTAAGTGACTTTAAATCCTTGTGAAGATTATTCTTATTTCTAGTATTGATTCCACGAATTGCGCTGTTGGTTTGAAAAAGTGATATATTTTTAATGACAAATTTCATTAAGGAATAAATATATTGGGAAGCAGGAGTTAGTATCCCTAGTTCCTTAAACAGGCTTCTGCAGGATGTTCTTGAGTTCACACCACATATAACTCTTACTACACGTTTTTGTGCCCGGAAAACTTTAGCTTGGCTTGATGAATTACCCCAAAAAATAATCCCATATGACATTATGGAATGAAAGTAAGCATAGTATGCCAGCTTTTTCATTTTTATATCCCCTACGTCTGACAAAATTCGCATTGCAAACAGAGATTTGTTAAGACGCTTCAGCAGTTCTGTGGTGTGCTCCTCCCAGTTGAATTTATTATCAAGCTGTAATCCCAAGAATTTAACACCGTCCACGTCTTCTATCTCCTTGTCATCGTATGTTAGACATATACTCTTGGGACACCCCTTACAAGTTCTGCACTGCATATAGTGTGTTTTTTAAAGTTTAGTGACAAAGAATTGGCTAGGAACCAGTGATTAATGTCCACAAATATTTTATTGGCTGATCTTTCTAAGACTACACTTGATTTGCTATTTATTGCAATGTTTGTATCATTGGCAAACAAAACAAACTTGGCATCTGGTAATGTTACTGATGAAAGGTCATTGATATACACAAGAAAAAGTAAGGGCCCCAAAATGGAACCTTGTGGGACCCCACATGTAATTAGTTCCCAGTTGGATGATGCCTGATAGCTTGATACACGTCTCTTTCCTAATAACACCCTTTGTTTCCTGCCAGAGATATAAGATTTGAACCATTTTGCAGCATTTCCTGTTACACTATAATATTCTAGTTTACTTAAAAGGATATTGTGATTTACACAGTCAAATGCCTTTGACAGATCACAAAATATACCAGTTGCCTGCAATTTTTTGTCTAATGAATTAAGCACATTTTCACTGTAAGTGTAGATAGCCTTCTCAATATCAGAACCTTTTAGAAATCCAAACTGTGTCTTTGACAGTATGTTATTTGAGATAAGATGGTTGTAAAGACGACTGTACATTACTTTTTCGAAAATTTTTGAGAATGCTGGCAACAGTGAAATTGGGCGGAAATTTGATGCTATTTCTTTATCTCCCTTCTTAAACAGTGGCTTAACTTCAGCATATTTCAGCCATTCAGGAAATATTCCACTGATAAATGACTGGTTACACAGATAGCTTAATATGTTACTTAGCTCAGAATCACATTCTTTAATTAACTTTGTTGATATTTCATCATACCCACTAGATATTTTTGATTTTAAAGATTTTATGATGGACATTATTTCTGTTGGGGTAGTGAGGGTCAAATTCATATTATGGAAGTTACTTGAAATGTCTGGTCTAAGGTAATCCATAGCAGCATCGACCGAACCTGACAACCCCATCTTTTCAGTAACAGTTATAAAATGTTTGTTAAAAAGTTCTGCAACACTATACACATCTGTCACCAATGTATCATTTACTCTTAATGCTATTTGTTCCTCTTCATGTCTGGTTCTACCGGTCTCCTCCTTCACTATATCCCATATTGTCTTTATTTTGTTATTTGATATGACTATCTTTTCCTTGTAATATATTTTCTTTGACATCCGTATTACAGTCTTTAATATTTTGCAGTATTTCTTATAATGTGCTATAGCATCAACATTGGAAATGTTTCGGATTGACAGATACAGTTTTCTTTTTGTTTTACAAGATACCCCTATTCCTCGAGTAATCCATGGCTTCTTTGCAGACTTTGCTCTAACCTTGGTAAGTTTTGAGGGAAAGCAGTGTTCGAATAGGGTAAGCACTTTATTAGCAAAAATGTTATATTTTTCATTCATGCCATGAGCACTGTAAACATCAGTCCAGTGAATGTCTATGAGGAGTGTCCTAAAATAATCAATTTTTGGCTTACTGATTACCCTCTTGAGCTCAGATTTAACAGATTTTATATCTTGTTCAGTATTAACATTTAACCGAAGGAACTGCATGTCATGGTCTGAGAGGCCATTGACTATTGGTTTTGTAATATAATTTTGTTCATTGGACTTTTCTATAAAGATATTATCAATGGCTGTTTGTGAGCAAGTGGCTACCCTAGTGGGGAACTTTACAGTGGGAATTAAATTGAATGATAGTGTTACTAATTCAAATAAGTTCTTATTGGGAGGGTCTTTAAGGAAATCTACATTGAAATCACCAGCAACCACTATTTCTTTGTTTTTGGTTGTTAAATGGGCCAGTACAGCTTCAAGGTGGTTTACAAACAGATTAAAGTTACCTGCAGGTGCTCGATATACACTTAATATTATGAAGGATTTTTTGTGAAATTCTAATTCTGTTGCACATGCTTCCATATGCTGTTCTAGGCAAAATTTATGAATGTCTATGTTCTTAAATTCATGAATGAAAATTTATGAATGTCTATATTCTTCATCACTCCAAATCATTCGTTTCCAGTCATTCATTCTCGTGGTGTCGCTCTTTACACACCCTCAAGCATCGCTTAGCATTGACTACAAAAATGTGTGGCTCATGAGGAAGTGCTTGACCTTTGTACCCCATTCTTCTTAACTCCCTAAGCACAGTCATTGTGCTAACTGGACTGCGGGTAGCACTCTGGAACTCACGTCTGATGCCTTCAGCTGATCCCATGCGATTTTTTACAACAATCATCCTCAACGCTCGATGGCCCCATCTTTCAGTACATGAGGTCTGCTTCGTTTTGGTTTAGTTGCGGTATTTCCTTTGCGTTTCCACTTCACAATCACATTACCAGCGGTGGACGTGGGCAGCTTTAGAAGGGTTGAAATGTCACTGATGGGTTTCATATTCGGCTGAGTCTTCCGAATAACACAGATACAATAAAGTCGGAGTTTACCTTGCCTCTAATGCGTTTCGGCGATAAGAATAGCTCTCTCTATTAAAGAAATCGTGCGTATCACGGCTGCAGTATGAGATTCAAACATGTCTTGGGTAGTGATTAAAGAAGAGAAGGAACCTCTAGGGTCTTAAGCAGCAACGAGTACGTTACTTGAGGGCACAAAAATGTTCAATGAACATCAAGCGCCTTACCCTCTAGTACATCAGAATTTAAGAGGCAGGTGATGAAAAATCTCGTAAAATCTTTTTGGTCACTTAGTAAATTCCCCAATGTAAATGATTAAGAGTACATAACCATCGTGTTAGAGGAATGTCACATTAGTCCACATGCTAAATTGTAACTTCAGGAAAACTAACGTGTCTCAAGTAATTTATAGCTTATTACGTCAAGGTGTAAGATTTATTAATTAATTTAATAGCATATGTCGTGATTTATAACAGCAGAAGCAGTCTACTTATACTGTTTTAAATGTAAATAACTGTGTACATGTTTCTGTTAAGCGTCGTTTTGCTTGCGTGATTATGATTATACCCGTAAAATATAACTCGCTTCATCTTCTGAAGATTATTTGCCATCAACGGCAATTGTACAATAATAAAATATATCAAAAATTAAAACCCCTACCCTCTTCGGCAATGATCATTGGACAGTAGGCTGTAATTCGCCTAAGGGTTGTAATTTTTACGAATTCTACAGCAAATTACTCCGTAGAGCCTTCGTCAGTGGTGACGCTTTTAATTGCAGTTGTTGGTTAGCTCCCCTCAAGATTCAGATGCGATTCGTACCTAACATCCGCACACTTTATCGAATATCTCTATCATGTAGCCTCTCACCATTTCTTTTATCGAGAAAATGTTCATCAGAATAATTTCGCAGGGGTAAGCACTAAGCACTCCGTCTTCAGGCCACAAGTGGCCCATCGGAGCCATCCGACCGCCGTGTCATCCTCAATGAGGATGCGGGTAGGAAAGACGTGTGATCAGCACACCGCTCTCCAGGTCGTTATGATGGTTTTCTTTGACCGAAGCCGCTACTATTCGCTCGAGTAGATGCCCCGAAAAATGGCAACGACGCATGACGGCCCGGATGGTCACCCATCCAAGTGCCGGCCACGCCCGACGGAGTTTAACTTCGGCGATCTGACGGGAACCGATGTATCCACTGCAGCAGAGCCGTTGCTTCGCAGGAGTAAGGATGGAAGGAAATTGAGAATTTAACGTTGTGTCGTAATACGTAAAGGCAGTACACTAGCTGGGAAGGCGTATGGATGGGGAATGGAACTTTAAATAGCCACTTCAGCATTATCGTTTCGTGTGGGGAAACCTATATCTACTTACATGCCCTACAAGCCACTGTATGGCGTATCGCGGAAGGTACCTTTTACCAGTATTCATTTCGGCTCTTGCCGCCCTTAAGCGAAGTGTATGTTTGCAGCAGTGGAATCGTTATGCAGTCAGCAACAAATGTTGGTTCTCTGTTTTCTCTACAGTGTTTCGCGAAAAGAACGTCGTCTTCACTCCGCGAATTACCATTTCAGTTTATGAAGCATCCGCATAATATTTGCATGTTGGTCGAACGGATTGGTAACAAGTGTAGCAGCACAGCTGTGAACTGCTTCGATGTCTTGTTTTAATTCGACCTGATGAGGATCGCAAACAGTCGAGCAGTACTCAAGAACGTGTCGCACTAGTGTTCTATACGGGGTCTCCTTTATAGATGAGCTACACTTTCCTAAAAC
Source organism: Schistocerca americana (assembly GCF_021461395.2). Taxonomy (NCBI): domain Eukaryota; kingdom Metazoa; phylum Arthropoda; class Insecta; order Orthoptera; family Acrididae; genus Schistocerca; species Schistocerca americana. The sequence continues at coordinate 431,954,616 of NC_060120.1, read as the reverse complement.
ACTCCCAATGCACCGAAATCGACCATTCGCCTTCCTTGCTACCGCCCTTATGTGCTTTTTCCGTGCCTATGTGCCTTGTCATATTAAGCCTAAATATTTAATAGAAGTGACTATGTGAAACAGTACACCACCAATACTGTATTCAAACATTACAGGAAACATTGCAGGGCTTTTTTCCCACTCATCTGCATTACCTTACATTTTTCTACATTTAGATCAAACTACTATTCAGCAGATCAAGTAGAAATTCTAAGTCCTACTGTATCCTTCTGCAGTCAGTCAACAACTATATCTTCCCATATACTGCGCACAGTGTCAAAAGTGAAAAATCAGAAATTTCTGCTCACCCTACACGTTAGTCGTTAATGTATATAGAGATCTGGAGCGTCTTATCTCACTTCCCCGAGGTAGTCCTGAAGATACTCTTGTTTCTGATGAACCATCACCTTCAAGGACAGCATACTGGATTCCTTCACTGAAAAAGGCTTCGAGCCACTCCCATATTTGGGAACATACTCTGTGTGGTCGGACCCTCGTTAATCGTTGGAAACACAAAGCAGGAAGGTCATACAGGCATTTGAGTCCCTCTCTTGCTAAACAGGAGTCCAATTCTGTAACTATAGCACAAACTTGCCCTGTAGACTCAGGAAACCTGCAGAAAACGTGTATTTGGATGACCAAATGGGAATCTGAATTCCTATCAAAGTGTCGGTATATTCTCAGAAAAACGCAATAGTCAGACTGACTGGACATGTGGAAATACATATTTTCAGAAATGGCATGTTTACGTTATATACAAACGATTTTATTTCAGAACATGAGACACAAAAGATTATTTTTACAGTCAATCTGTAGCCTCCACAAGAGTGACCTGGCTGAGTGACGCTTTCAGCAGGTGAGATTGCTCCAGAAGTGACGGCGATCGGCCCACAGGTGTTGCTCCAGGCTGAGCTGCCGGCTGATGCGAAGGAAGTTCTGCGAAGTGGCGTCGTAAGGCAGCCACGAGGCGGCTACGCCGCCATCCCCCTCGTCGGCTCGGGGGGTCGGGTCTCTGTGGAGAAGAACTCGTCTCAGGCGACGCTTCTGGAAGCGACAGACTGAAATTTTTGGACTATCAGCGTTTGCATTAAAAGTAATGATTCACATTTTTTTCTGACGCGACGTACGTCACAGCGTGTTCGCTTCAGGCGGGTTCGACAAATGGGGATATCACTTGCAAAACGAACGTGGCGTGATTCACCCACGAGCTTAAATGTGGTAAGTATTACTTTTATAGTTTAACCTTGTCTATATGCTCGATGGAAAAATAGCTGATGACGATCGTGTATAGTCACTGCTGAAAGTGCATTCCTGCCACGCTGACACCACTCAAAACAACACCAAACAATCCGACATGCTGCCACCTCATGCTTGCTGTGTTAAACTGAACAACAGCACCAGTACCTAATATCGAAATACACCAACGTACCTAAGTATATGTGTACCTGCCAACGTTCCATTTATCTCAGTGTAGTTTCTAAAATCCTGGAAAGGAACTCTGAAATTATAATTAATAGAATAAGCATAGAATAAGCATATTATTGTTTTCTTTTACCTTTGTTTATGATGCAAACAATTCGCAGTAAGTAATTATCAGTGATAACTGCCATCATTTTAGCCATTCTCCAAAACAGAGGCAGTTTGTGGAAATAAAAACGATTGTAGTGTAACTGAACTGCGTTTTTGCAGCTGGCACAACTATTCAGTATATTTTTATTGATTTTAAGCACTCATTAGAGTTTTGTTTAGAATTAACAAACGCAATTCATGAACATTGGCTTCCTAAGCTAAATGGTACAATAAATTCATCACTACACAACAACTTCGCTAAGTACGCTACACAAAATTCATCGCAGTTACTAAAGCAGATACACTCCTTAGCGCAAACAAATTGAAATAAAATGTTGCGCAGTTTGAGGAAACGGAAAGATCAGTCGGAAGCACTTACGAACTGTTTCTAAACGATGCGTATGGAGAGGGGAACAATACTATTCGAATATACTAACTACTTAGTCACAAATTTATAGAACTTTACGAGCCCAAATTAAGAATCGAACAGGCAAACATCGACATGGTAAGTTCCTTGACTGGAAAGAAAGTGAAACAAAGCCTTCTGAGAAACGTAACCGGAAGTACAACAGGATTAATAAGAGGAATGTCATAGCGTACAGGATTTAGTCAGGCACTCTCAACGAAGAGATCGTGATTCGATGACCGCAAAAAAGATAGTTAAGGCCTTTCACAGCAATTCGCGAACCTAGTAACTTCGGGAAAAACCCACAAGAACATCCAAGACAGAGGTATCAATATCCATGTATTCGGACGAAGATGACTTCAAGCTCCAAATAATCTTACTTAAAAGCTACAGAATTCTGGTAGTACAACACATAAGTTTCAACTGAAGAAAAAGAAGATTAGGGTTTTAAGACCACTTCAACGTAGGAAGGGGCAATGGAAATTTTCAAGGAGCAAATAGAGGAATTTTGAGACAGGGAAACTGAATCCAAAGATTAAAAATTGTGATGATGCATCCTAACTTAAGAAAGGCAGCATGAAAAACTGCTGCAGGGGATTCTTCCAGCTGTGAATGAGAGATAAAATCCTCTTGTCTGGCATCCTGGGAAAATTAAGAGTCTAAAACGACCATCAAATAAGTGGATATTAAGAGGAAAATCACTCAACAGCCAAAAGATGCACAAAATCAAGGTGATCGTCCAATACAGTATGCTCTGGTTCGAATAGTATATTTCGTTTTTATGGGTTTTAAAGATGTGTACGCCTCTAAAGTCAACAGTTTGGCCTACAGCTAGATTGATAGTGGACACCACTCATAAAATTGCTTAAAATGTTTCTCTGAAGAATTTAAACAAAAGAATCCCATCTTTCCTTCACAGACGAAGATATATATATATATGACATGTCCATTCTATTAATGACAATTTCTGGACTGTTTCCCTTGGTATGACTTTCAGACAAATTGAACATTGGAGTGGCTGACTGTTACTGGGGTAGTTTAGTGCTTTTCATCAGCAGCCGGTACAGGGCCAGTGTACTGGGGATGAGCAACTCACGGCCCGCACACTGCACACTGCACATAGGAGATGCATAGGCGTCCACTGTTGTGCATACAGAGTGTCACAGGATGAATGGACGTATTCAGGAATACGACAGGAACAATCATTCTAAGCAAAACAAAGTCCCTCAAACACAGGCTCTAAAATCAGTTCTACATCTTTGATGCTGTGAAATAAGTCTCTTCTACTGCAGTCTCTTTGCTTTCCTTATGTACAGCTTTTTCCAAAAATTGTCACGCAGTCTGTTTATTATTCCAACGTGCATAGCCCACTAGTAAATTAAGTCAAATCTCTAACGCTGCAAGAAAACTGCCATCAGTAATAACAGCTGCCAATGAATGCATCTCTAATTAACTTTGCACCTCTTTTCCTCTTGATACTTTAAGGAGTCTTGTAATTATGACAGCCTTGAGGTTTTAAGCTGGTTGTTAATAGACAAGATTTACTTTAAGGAATGACACAAATTGTAAGGATGTTTTCTGCTGAAAACCAGTCCTGGGCAGATAAAGTGCAAGGGAGAGCGGTTTGCTGGCCCAGCACAGCAGGGGCATGGAATGAGGATGGACAGCATGCCATAAATTTTCATTGCGTGAGAGATGAAATGAGTGCTTTTTAGCAGAGATAAAAATCTGAAAGACTAGAGGGAACACGAGCCTACAAAGCAAGGGAAGATCTGTTAAGCCCAGATGAGCAAACCGGAACGTTTGTTCAAATTTTAGTAGGAGGTTCTCAAGTTTTCTCAAATTAACTATTTTGGTAGCAGGGAAGAATTTCCACGCATGTGTATGTGGGCGTCTTCACAGTGGCCGTAACTTGAAATCTGTTTCGTAGTGGGGGAGATTCACTGTCTTCTTCCCCACTCTAAGGTGGGAATATACCACGCTGATTAAGCGGAACAAAATCCGTAAGAGTAAGAAAGTGTTAAACTTGTTTATTTCATTATCGCTGGTCGGAACTCGCAAGGTCTGCTGAAGTTGGCTGGCGAGATTCCAACGCTGGCAGAACGAGCTTAATTGCATAGCGGAGAGTAAGAGAACGCTTCTCCTCAGGGCACCATAGAAGATACTTACTACAGCTTATTGCAGAGAGCAGCAGGGCTAGATGTCTCCAGCTTAAAGCAGAACACAGAGGCTGTGCTGTACTTGGAATTATCAGCCACAACTGCAGCCGCCATCCGCCTTCACATATTTTTAGAGTGATAAACATGGGCCGTCTTTACACCCATCGAGACGAGGCGAGTATGAAGTAAAAAGGTGAATCAGCATATCGTTTTGCTGATCTAATTTAGACTGTCAGCTAGTTGCATCTACCATGCGGTTGGGCACGAGTACTGGCGTTCTTCCACACTTATGTGGGGCTTGTCTTGAATTCATTAACCTTTTAGATAATCGTTAGGCATATTTACGACACAGATTTATATCGCTGTTTCATGAGTCCACCCGCCAGTGCGAAGGCTATTTATAATCCCTTGTCCCCTTATTAATTTTTGTATTTTTGATTCAGTTGGTAAAACATTTTTTATTTATTTTGGCAATAAATCGGCTTTTTATAGTGGCATTTGTTTCCTTTCATAGTCTGATGGATCCGTTATCGATATGTGTGTGAGATGGCGGTGCCCATACTCTCATGCTTAACTGAGCCACCTCTAGTAGTTTTCATTTAATAAGTAGTTATCTGTTCCGTGACCTTGTTTTTCATTGAAAAAAATTTGTATGTTCTTATGGGGAGAATTCCACCTCTGTACGTCATCAGGCATATAATCAGTAGCATCCCAGGGCTATGCTAAACAGCTCAACGGAAACCTCATATTTTCCATGTTTTGGGACCTCTAAGCTTTCTGTATTTTGAGAAGTGATAATATGGACGAAAAAGGAAAAAAAGACTTGTATTCATAGGCTCTAAAATGCATACTTTGAGAGCTGTTCAGTAGAAGAGATATGTCTCACAGTAGCGAAGATGAACATGTGCTCATAGCTCTTAACAAATGTACTTTAGAGCCCATGTTTACAAGAACAACCTCTCTAAACATGGAAAGTAAAAAGCTTGTTGTAGAAGAACGAAAGATAATTGGGTTTAGCGTCTCGTCGACTTCGAGGTGATTAGAGTTCGAGCACAACCTCAGATTGTGTCAAGGAAGGGGGATAAAATTGGCTGTGCCCTTTCAAAGGAACCATCCCGGCATTTGCTTGTTGCAGTGTAGGGAGATCATGGAAAATCTAAATCTGGATGGCTGGACACGGGTTTGAACCGTCGTCCTCCCGAAAGTCTAGTGCGCTAACCACCGCGCCACCTCGCTCGGCAGTGCTGTAGAAGAGCCTTGTTTCACGGTATTGAAGACGAATAAGCGCTTGTAGGTCTTACGGTATGCATTTTAGAGCCCATGCTTGCTAGACATTTTGCTTCGAATGGTCGTTACTGCCATATCTCTGAATTTTGACTATTCCTCGCCGGCCGTTGTGGCCGAGAGGTTCTATGCACTTCAGTCCGAAACCACGTTACTGCTACGGTCGCAGGTTCGAATCCTGCCTCGGACTCGGATGTGTGTGATGTCCTTAGGTTAGTTAGGTTTAAGTAGTTCTAAGTCTAGGGGCCTGATGACCTCAGATGTTAAGTCCCATAGTGCTCAGAGCCATTTGAACATTTTGACCATTCCTCCTGGGACATCAGCCCGGCCGGACTGAACCAGGCATTGAACAGCAATGAATCTCTTCGACTGTCTTCCCCTAGGCTCCTGGTGTAAATTGTGAGTGATGTTCCAGTAGCCGTTGAAGTTCCTTACTTCAGGTGCACCAACGTGTCTCACAGTAGAAATATATCTATGACTTTGTTTCTCCACAGTCTTCTGAAACATTTGTCGAGAGTTTTTTGTTTTTATTGGGCAAGTTGAGCTCTTCGTTGTACAACTGATTTATTTCTTATGGATGCTTATTGCTACAAAGTCACACTGCGTTTCCCAAGCTAACGAATAAACACATGGAAAAAAAGTTCCCATTAAAAGCATTCCAGAGTAATTCTTGGGTTGCCCGTATCCATGCCAGAATCTGAAAACTCCATGTCCCATTTGGCGAGAAACTTTCATTCTAGTCTCCAGTTGTACAGGTGAATTATAGCGCTTAAAATCCCCATCTTGCCATCCTGATTTAGGTTTCCTTAAACCCTTAAATACTCTACTACTCATCGAAGAACGCAGCACACTAAAGAAACGTGGCATACAAACCGCTCAAGATGAAGAAGCTTACAAACAACTTTGCCGCAAAATAAAGCGCAGCTGTCGTATTGACAAGACACAATATCTCACCAGTATTTGTGATGACATAGAACAGCATCAGAAACTAAATGAAACGCATGACCTATTCAAGAAGATAAACAGCATCACCCGAGAGTTCAAACGGCACTCGTGGTTGGTAGAAGATATAGATGGCACTGTTATTAGTGACAAGCAATTAGCAATAGCTAGGTGGAAACAACACTGTGAAACACTGTATTGCAAAGGAAACAACATCGAAGAAGAGAATATTTGTATGGAATCAAATAAAGAACTTGATATTCTGTACAGTGAAATCGAAAATGCCATCAAGCATCTGAAAAACAACAAATCCCCAGGTATAGATGGCATTTCCAGAGAAATGCTCACTACGATGGGAGAGGAAGGCATGCATGCCCTACATTTAAAATGCAATAAGGTGTGGAAAATGGGTGAATGGCCTAAAGACTTGACTACATCTGTCCTAATTCCTTTGCACAAAAAAGGACCAGTTAAGGACTGGTCCCACTATAGGGCCATAGCATAATATCATATGCTGGTAAAGTCCTCCTGCATATAATAAATCAAAGCCTAGAAAAATTTCTGCAGTCTCAGATTTCCGCAAAACAAGCAGGTTTCGTGTCAGGTAAAGGTACTCGAGAGGCAGTCTTGAATTTAAGGCAGATAATTGAAAATGTTATGAGTTCTGTGTCCCTGCCTGCATCTGCTACCTAGATTATAAAAAGGCCTTTGATTGTGTTATGTGGGACAAGTTGTGGCATGTGCTCAACGAGTCTGAGGTTCCAAAACATCTGGTATCCTTGATAAAAGGTCTTTATAATAGCCATACCGCAACCATAAAAGTAGGTGGTGAATGCTAGAAATTTTTCGATGTGACAAATGGCGTCAGATAATGTTGCATACTGTCACCTCAGCTCTACATATCTATGCAGAGTGTGTAATCAGGAAAGCGCTGGGTGGCTGGGCTGTGGGACTCCAATTGGCGGCAGGAAAATTAACAATTTATGCTTCGCAGATGGTTCTACACTCACAGCAGGAAGTGAGGAAGAAGTTGGTAATCCGTTCTCAAGAGTGGAAGTTATTAGTATAAATCTTGGCCTAGAGGTTATCCTCTCGTGTCAGCCAAAGATACGTTCCGTTCCTTAGGCACATCTTGAGAAGGGAAGGGGATAATTTAGAGAAGACCATCGGGTAGGGAAAAATTGAGGCAGAAGACCACGTGGGAAAGCAGCAAACAGATGGTTGGATCAAGCGAAGAAGATTACCAACCTGCCTCTTCACATCATATTAAGAAAGACCGAAGATCGCTGGGGATGGTGACACCTGTCAGGAGTATCAACTACGTAAGAATGAATGAGGACATGACGTCACGACACTCAGCAATGAGTGAAACGACTAATGAGAAATCGCTCGAGGCAAATACAAGGATAGTTCCTTTGAAAAGCCACACTCTATTTCCTTCCCCCGTCTACGCTCATGTTTTGTGCCTAAAGGCCTCTTCGTCGGCGAAATGTTACCCTTAATCTTCCTTCCAATACAACCTGTGAAGTTTATTGTAAATATGAGAATCAGTGCTATGTATCGCTATCTATATTCGACAACCAGAACTAAAGATGGTGGAACCGTAAACTGAAAGCAAGCATACGAGACTGCTATTTAGTAGACATCCCCCACTTCATACAAAGGTGTAGCATAGTAAATAGCCGAAACTAATTGACGATGCTTGAGGACCAAGTTATTATAGAGCCTATCACATTTGGAACGCTTTTTTCTGATGCTATTTAAGTGTTACGTATCACGACCACAGCTGGTTGTAAGTCGACCGCATGAAACCATTTGTGGAAAGTACTCAGACATCTAGAATGAATTTTCAGTCTGTAGCGGAGTGTGCACTGATTTAAACTTCCTGACGGATTAAAACCGTGTGCCGGACCGAGGCTCGAACGCGAGACCTTTTCCTTTCGCGGGCTGGTGCTATCCATGTATGATTCACGACCCTTAGGTCCGGGCGGAAGTAAAGCTGTGAGGGCGGGCTCTGAGACTTACACGATAGCTTAGTCGGTAGAGCACTAGCCTGCGAAAGGCAAAGGTTCTAGGTTCGATTCGCGCTCCGGCACACAGTTTTAATCTGCCAGGAAAATTCGTACATCGACGAGCTTTCGTCAATAATAATGTATACAGTGAGTGGACTGCTATGTTGCGCCTTTGTATTCGAGCAACCAGTGAGGTTACGAGCGGGGTGCACTCAGCCCTTATGAGGCAAACTGCGGAGCTACTTGATTGAGAAGTAGCGGCTCCGGTCTCGGAAACTGACATACGGCCGGAAGAGCGATGTGCTGACCACATGCCCCTCCATATCCGCATCCAGAGACGCTTATGGGCTTATGATGACACGGCGGCTGGTCGGCGCCGTTGGGCCTTCATGGCCTGTTCGGGAGGAGTTTAGTTTTTTACGAATGTTTACAGTGGACTGGAACTTCGTCCACGCTGACAGGACATTGAAGGACCCGGAAATCGCGCCGTTTCGCAACGTCGGCCTGCCTTTGACCTGATTCCAGTGCCTTGGCTGAGCGACATTGCAATTGTTCTGGCAAAAATTATGTGTTAGTTACTGCGATCGCTGTCACTCACTAAGACAATACAGATGTACTGTGAAAGACTTGGTCAGTAAGCCTGACAAGATGTTGAATGGCCTAGTGTAACACGCATGCTGGGGAAGCACTACTACGCCACAGGCGTTTGAAATGTATTGGTCTTTAATTTTTTTAAATATCTTGTTCATCTGTGGAACACGCTATGTAATCGATGAAGGATAATATATTACGGGTGAAGCTTACAAATTCGCTCTACACGGGCCAACATCTCGTCTTAATTGTCTCAGTTTGCATGCAACGATTGATAAGCTTCTTAGAAATCGAACTTCAGTCAGGTTGTTTTATAAAGGCGACAGGGGACTTCCTGTTTCGTCCTTGTGCAGTCCGTGTGTGCGCTCCGTCTCAAGTAATCTCGTTGTCAGCGAGAGGTAAACACTAATTTTTCTTCTTTCCTTTTCCTGAAATATTTAACATATGTAAAATGTGCGTTACCGTAGACGAAAGCTATTTCCTAAGCAGAGTGGATACGTGATGATTCAGCAAACTGAAAAACATGTTCTTCCTATTATTTGTTTTACTTTCGGCCAGAGGAAGATAATAACTACAGTATGAAGAACATATAATTCATACTTAATTTCGTAATTACACACGTACCAACCTTTGTTACTACTAAATGCATTATCAGTGAATGACGTGATCTGGAAGTCAAGTTGCCTGTCGTATGATATTCATTACAAATAACAGAAGAACCTAGAAAATAATGTTCTAATCGCAAAGAGATCCTTATAAAATAACACTCTACATCCTACCAAGCATTTAACTTTCTACGAGTCGGTAGTAGATTTTAACATCTCAGTAGTTTCGAAACCAGAAAATCGCGAGGTGAGATGAGTGTTGAGATACAATTCAACAGCAATGTTCGAAATGAAACAGTACACGCATAAATTCTTCCTTTCCCTTTATTATAAAATTTGATGACGGTTGGGTGACGGTGACATCTGGCAATGCTTTTACAACTCAGCACTGTTAAAATTACTGAGAGAAGGCAATGTATTTTTCAATTTGTATATAAAACAAAGCGTTAAAGGGATTGGAGAGAATTCTTATGCACACGATATATAAGTAAAAAGTGTTTTGAAGTTGAAAAAAATTACTTGTTCTGGGAGAACAACCATGAATTGTTGTAAAGCAGATTTTTTTATTACCCATCTATATTGGTTTAACTTGAAAAAAAAAAAAAAGGTTTCGCTTCATTTGACCCATCGTCTGACCTGGTTGAACCGGTTGCAAGGGTAATCCATCCTACTTTTCAGCAAAATGGGTACTGTTCCTCACAGGATAACATTTTATATAGAAATTGGACGGATTATTGTCGTAACCGATACAATCAGATACGCAGAAGATTCATGTGATCGTTATTGCCCGATGACGCGTCTGCCTCTCCTCTCTTTTCTCTGTATTTGGAGAGACTTTTGCTAAGCACAAAGGAAGAAAAAAGAAACAGAAAGAGAACTCCCACGCCATGTGAAAGGGTCATGGCGTGACGCGAAAAGTATGTAACTGATTCATGAATGCAAAATAATAATTCACCCGAAAGAGTGCACCGAGGAAGGGAAAGCTATAATTTTAGTGTCTTTCGTATGGGACAGATTGAGATTACCTGGCGGCTGGGATCTAGATACTATAAAGGGCAGTCAAATGAAAACGAGACAGATGGAAGAAAGGTAAGTGAACTCTTTATTCATTCAAAAGTGATCGCCATAACTGTTGATACATTTTTCCCCATTGCGAGATAAGTCGGTCAATGTCTCTAGCAGGCTACTTGAATTTGTGCGTGTGCCGACATGACTTGCTAAATAACTCGGAAACGGTGAAACGTATCGAATTTTTCTCTTAGCAATTATTTTTTCAGCGCAACTTCTCGTGCAACACCCTTACAAGCTTTTCAGACTGTTCTGAACACCCTATATAGCACCAGAAATTATCCACATGTCAGCTTATCGCTCATGTCTGGGATGGCTACAACGCCATTCCACAATTCCAAAACTACCTCCTACTAATCTACAAGAAGAGTGTCATCTGTACTTGGATCTTTTTGGATTGTAATTTCAACTGTAAAACCCTTGCCACGATGAAGTACAGCTCTTTCGCGTGGACGGGAGATTGGATGAAAGGTCGTAATTGCCTACATGATTATTTTAAACTAACATTCGCGTGGAAATTGCGAGACCAAAGATAAAACACGTGACTGGAATGAATATTGTAACACAAATTAGCTACATGATGATACATAAATTATTATGATTCCAGAACTATATATGCTCTATGAGTTCAAGAATTCAAACATTCTGCAATTGCAAGCTCTAAATTTTGTAACATCGAATCAAAGATAGCCAGCATATTTTCACAAAGAATTTCACTTCATGCTGTTTTTACACCAGTCCTCAAAGAATCAACAGTGGCCGATGGTTCATTATGACTAACAAGATCGCGAGCAAACACAGTTCACCCACATCAGGCGAACATGGAGGCAAAGAAGCAATGATATCTGTCGCTCTTTGAAGATGATTTCGGCTTTCCTCACCAAGGTGGGCATAGTCCTACTGAATTATGGCATTTGGCCGGCCGCGGTGGTCTATCGGGCAGTAGTGTCAGAATGATTATATGATGCCCATGAATCACTTTTATTAAAAATCTCAATATCGTATTTGCCACTAGGAAAAGATGTGTCCTTTCAAATTTTGTTCGTGGTCCATGCGGCTGCGTAGAGAAACGGTCGTCTACTTCTCTTCATGCTGGAGTCACGTGGAGAGGGCAACCCTACAACTAAGTAGTTTCTCGTCCCCACCATAAAGTCGCAACAGAGATGTATCAGTGCAGCTTTTCTGCATATATGGCAATGTGGACTACGATTTTAGCCACGGGCGCACATTACCCAGGTTATAAAACGGTCGGAGATACCGCGATCCGCCTCATTCGTTACTCTGTCACATCTTATTCGTTTCTCGTTCCCGACTTATTCGTTCCTTGTTAACGTGAACGTTGGCGCAGCAGTCTTCCCCCGCTGGATAATTGTACACTCTGTCCTCCATTATTTTGGAGCCAGACTTGCAAATAATAATTCCGTGTTGCGAGAATAATATCGACGGACGTCAGAATTGTGGCCACGCATGCCTGGTAGAGTTGCGCTCCACGAAAACTACGGCTCGGAATAGTTTTGGAACAGTACATAAATGACGTAGTAAATGATAGGGTTACCAGTAGTACAGGTAGCATTTGTAGGGCAAGAAACGTAAATGAATGGGTAAGAGAAAAACGGGGAGCCGAAGACTTCTTTTGTAACAGAAACATGTGTTATATAAGCTCGACGAAGTGTTGGAGCCTCGTTGATAGATCCTCACTCAGTTTCTAGACGATTTCCCGCTGTTGGTTCCTAGTGGAATCTAGTAAGACACTGATCGCAAACGCAAACAGAGTGGTTGAAACGAGGCAATGCCCGACTGGTCTGCAACACACCTGAAGTACAGGTAATGCGGCTACGGTCTTAACTGACCAAGTCTACAAGGGAAACTACCGTAGGCTACGCTTACTTCTGACAGTCTACGATAGCTTACGGTAGTTTTGCAAGTCTAACGTCTGGCGTCGACTCTATGTGAAGCTGGCCGTCTACGTGCCGTCGCTGGTAAGCGCTGTGGTCCATGCTGCCCCTGCGACGAATTTCTAAGGGCTCTCATGCCGAGATAAAAACTGAATTTCTTTATGTATGCGGTGTCTGCTCGGATGTATTTGAAATTCGAATTATTGTCTTTGATTCCTGTAGTTACTTTGTCTGCTGCCAGCTTACGGTTCCGTTTCGAAATGCTACAATTGGAGTAAGCGGACTTTTCTATCTCTTTAATAATTTTTAAATTCATTTTCTCATTTGTAACTGGTCTACTGACACTGACAATCCATATTTATGAATTAGAGGCTCCCATAATGGAAAGACTTCCTCAAATTTCATTTGAGTCGAAGAAAATATGTAAATTACATTAAAATTCCCGTAACTTTTTCTTGTTTGTAATTGTTTCACCTGTCCCAGTATATTCATGCAGCAAGTTTCGGCAGAAGCACGCGCAGTACGACGAGAAGTCCGACACAGCTACATGGTGAAACGAGATATTCCCTGGAGGTGGGAAATTGCTTATCTGAAGGCAGGGAAGGAAAAACTAACGTCAAGAGTTACAAGCACATAATATAGTTCTCAATGTCTTGAAAAAGATGTGACCCCAGAAATTCAGCATCAGTAGTGTTGGACGCTACCATGTCAATTCTCACACATCACAGTCAATCTTTCTAGCCAGCCTACATGCGAGAAAGATTTGGTGAGTTAATGAAATAATCGAAAACGCAAGAACACTGCCATTCAGAGCATCAAAAGTAGCTGAAAACCGATGAATATAACTCACCCAGTCTTAGCGAAGTTGGTCCACATGGTGGTCATGCGCTGTATGGTGAGTCCCTCCAGCGATGACGGCGCCGGCGCCGGCAGCAGAGGCAGCTGCATCGAGAACAGGTAGCCCAGGTCGTCCGCGTGGCAAGCGCCTGCGAACACCGATATAACCTGCGCTCCAGCCCACTATGTCCTGCAGTGTCGCAGAATAGTAAAGAGTTGGAAACGTGGAGTATTGTCAAAGTTTCGTTACCTATACCGAGAGCCAGAGGCAGTTGGTTAGCCAAGAGGCAAGAGGATTGCACATGTATCGGAATGTGTCGTCACGCAGGGGGCAGTGGCCTGGTTACACACAACATGCGAGGGAGCATTGCTTAGCACGCGGGTTTGTGTTAGACGGAGACTTTCGTAGAATGTAAGACAGAGGTATAGCGACAGCTGTACTGCATTTCACAACTTCGCGTAAGTCTGCCGTAACAACACATAACTCTGTCACAAGAACACCTAAGGGGCGAGTACGACAGAGAAATCAGCGGTATAAGTGGAACGAATGCGTTCATTACAAACGAGCATGACGTCAGGACGTCGCTCGCGCTTCCTTTAAATACGTCAGCTTTGACAGCAACAAAGCACTCGCAGTTAGACTTGCAGTTAGATGTGTACTGGGACGCTGCACAGCGCTCAGCTCGGTGATCGACAAGTTAATCTTTATTAAGGAGATGTTGCAGTACGTGTGGCCCATCCAGCAGCACACGTGAGGGGACAGTACCAGCTCTGGTCCTCTCTGCTGCCGCTGTCAATCATCAACCCAGGATTAGCAGACATCACGGCAGACTCACTCGCCGCCAATGCTGACCACATCAGTGAGCCGTCGTCGAGATCGTGCGGGGCCTAGGCCCTGTGCATCCGCCGTCACAACCGGGTGAGCCGACGACACTGGGGGACTGCAGCCCGTTCCGCCCGTCCGCCGCGGATGAGCCACCAGGAGGAGCAGGGAAGAAAACGGGGTGGGATAGAGCACACTCCGCACTACGAGAACGCCTCTCGTGCCGACAGCGCCGGGACTCTAACCCGGAGCCTCCTACGCGCAGCGGTCTGCTGTCCGCCGCCGAGCTGGCCAGCCAGCCGGGCGCCGCCAGCCACACGCGGCTGAAGTAAGGGCATTCCATCGCTATGTCACAGCACGCGGCGCTGCGCTAGTGAGACTGGTGCAGCTCGGAGCTGGTGTCATCGCTCCGAGTCAGCGAGGACTCGGGGAAGGTTGTTGATATTACCAAGCTCAGCCAGCCTGTGTTACGCGGGCCACATTCTACTCACCAGGAATAAAGGTGTCATGAATTAATAATGTTTCTTTGGCGTTTCTGACGCGTCCACAGTCATTTCCTAGCATCCTGACAACTGGAGAGGTCACCGCCCGGCCTCCAGTCCACCGTAGGCGACCAGGACCACCGGGGCGCCTACAGTCCATGCCTGTCAAGCTAAAGGCCAACTTGGGCGCTAATGACCTCAGCAGTTGAGCACCCTTAAACCCAACAAAAAAAAAAAAAAAATAAAAAAAAATAAAGGCCAACTGACTACCTTTACGCTGTGCAACAACGTTTTGCCAAAGTACTTCTGCCTGGACTGTCTGAAAGTTCAGTGAGGCAATTTAACTGGTGTTTCTCACTGCAGTTGACTGACTGATGTTTAAATTCAGTTGCTGAAAGGTGTGAAAATTACCGAACTATCACTTTAATAAGTCATGGTTGCAAAATACTAACAGGAATTCTTTACCGAAAAATGCAAAAAGTGGTAGAAGTGGACCTCGGGGAAGATCAGATTGGATTTCAGAGAAATGTAGGTAAGCGCGAGGTAATACTGACTCTACGACTTATCTTAGCAGAAAGGCAAACCTACGTTTATAACTTTTGTAGACATAGGGAAAGCTTTTGACAATGATGAGTGGAATAAGCTCTTTGAAATTCTGAAAGTAGCAGGGGTAAAATAGAGGGAGCGAAAGACTATTTACAACTTGTATAGAAACCAGACGGCAGATTATTCAATCTGTATATTGAGCAAGCAGTAAATGAAACCAATGAAAATTTTTTATACTAATTAAGGTTCAGCGAGAAGAAATAAAAACCTTGAGGTTTGCCGATGACACTGTAATTATGTCAGACACAGCAAAAGGCTTGGAAGAGCAGTTAAACGGAAAGGACATTGTCTTGAAAGGAGGCTGTAAGATGAACATCAACGAAACGCAAGACAAGGATAATGGAATGTTGTCGAATTATAAGTAAATCAGGCAATGCTGAGTGAATTAGTTCAGGAAATGAGACATAAAAGTAATAGATAGGTATTGCTATGTGGGCAGCAAAATAACGATGACGGCCGAAGTACATAGGATACAAATTGTAGGCTGGCAATGGTAAGAAAGGCGTTTCTGAAGAAGAGAAACTTGTTAACATCGGATATAGAGTTGAGCGATAGTAAGTCTTTTCTGAAGATATTTGTCTAGAGTGTAGCCATTTACAGAAGTAAAACATGGACGATAAACAGTATAGACAAGAAGAGAATAGAAGCTTTTGGAACGTGGTGCTAGGGGAGAATGCTGAAGATTAGAAGAGTAGATCATGTAAGTAATGAAGAGGCACTGAGTAGAATTGGGGAGACAAAAAAATTCGTGGCACAGCCTGACTAAATGAAGGGATTGGTTGATAGGACACATTCTGAAACATCAAGGGATTACCAAGTTGGTATTAAAGGGAAGTGTGGCGGGTCACAATTGTAGGGGAAGACAAAGAGACGAATACGGTAAACAGATTCAGAAGGATGAGGGTTGCAGTACGTAGTCGGAGTTGAAGTGACTTGCTCAGGAAAGAGTGGTATGCAGAGCAGCATCAAACCAGTCTTTGTACTGAAGGCCACAACAACAGCAATAATTTAACAGCCACCATAACTCACACGAAATTTATACTTATGAGCAAAACACTACGACCACTGTCCACCGCAAGACTCGATGCCGCCTGCTGGCGTTGCAGGCTAGTGTCACGGTAAGGAAAAACTAACGGGCGATCAAAAAGTTCCCGTTCGAAAGCTGTATAGTCCAGAATTGACACGCCAGTCATGCAAATTCGTCCTGAGCAATGAAGCAATTATCCCACCTACGCACCAGGTTGGAGATACACGCTTGGCAAAACACGGTGTCCTGCTGCGTGAAGAAATCCGTACCCTCAAGCTGCAATCATCGTCCGACGGGAGTCGTCCACCCTTCAAGACTTTTCTAAGAGACCGAAGGACTGAAATCGTATGGGGAGAGAACAGTAGTACCGAACAGATGCTGCAGTGTCTCCCTCTTGAGTTGCCATAACATCTACGACATTTGCATTATCATGAAGCAGCAGCACCCCTTGGCGCACAATTCCACAACCGTCCACAACGGTGATTTTCGACATACGTGCTGCCCTATACACGTTCTTCGTTCTCCGTCCTGTTTGGACGCACATGGTAATTACGTCGCCGTAAATCACATTCCCGCATTCACTGTACGCACGTCGGAATGACACGAATGCGGCACTAATCCCTTGCCTACATGTCGCTGCTTACATACCTGCATCGTATCGCGCTACGTTGCTGATGCGCTGCCGCGACGTCCTCGAACGGAAACGTTTTGATCGTCGCTTATATAAGGTACAGTTAAATGAAAACGACATAGTTGGGAAAAAACTAACCAAACACCTTATTATTTCAAAAGTAATCGTCACAACTGTTAATAGGTCTATCTCCTGAGACAAGACCACCAGTTCTTTCATGGAATAATGCTTGCAGTTGCCTACGGAACTATGATTACCAAACATGCACGGTTTCGTCCGAGGCAAATCGATGGCACGAATGTCTTTCTTTAGGGCTCCAAAAATGTAGAAATCACACAGGGAGAGTTGGGTATTGTACAGAGAATGTGTAAGGGCTTCGCATCTTGCCACAACGTGATGTACAAACAGTCACAATTCTTGAGGCGATGACCTGACATGAAGCTTCCAGTATAATAAATTACAAATTTGATATGAACTGACTCTAAACATAGTCAAACCATTTATCAATGACTGGAATGATTTCAAAACTTCAGCTCTCAGCATCAACTGTTACATAAACCATTGGTTGTAAAGTGACCTTTTTGTCATTTGAGAGTTGAAATCCCTAAACAAATTACATCTTAAGTAAATCATTTAATAGTTGGCGTAAATCTATATCACGTTTCCAAATTTAATTATCGGCGTACCAACTGCTAAATTTATTTTCACTATTAATAAAGCCTGTTCTAATAAGTGACTAGAGGTAAATCGCGAGTTGCAATCATAAAGCTTAAATATCAAAATAAGGATTATTATGAGAGCCTGAAAACTTGTAACCGACTTACTCAGCCCAATTCCTTGTTGCATGTGAACAGCGCCAAGTTAATGCAGAATTGTATAACGCAGCTACTGCAAAAGTATGAGTAAACTGAGTGAGAAGGAATGCGAACGTGTCTGGAACAACCAGAACGCACTGCTGGCTCGGTGACGTCGCCTGTAGCTGGTGGCGGCTTCTCCCTGCAGCTGCTGGTGTCTTCTTCGTGGCCGCTCTTCAATCCTCGCAAAATCTTTCAAGGTAGAGGATTTAATTTTCTTATTTTGAGAGAACTGAAGGGCGATCGATTTAATGTTAAAAACCATTCAACAGTCAAGACCGCATAAAATATTTTTTCTTTGTTTAAGGCAACCGGTTTCAACACACTGCGGACTCATCTTAAAAAATCTTTTTTTGTAAAACATGTTCACATGGTAAGCGCAAATGAAGATGTTTCACAACAAAAGACTTCAAGAGCTGAAGATGATAGCATACGCTTTTGAAACCGGTAGTCTTAAATTAAAAAATATATGTTATGCAATCTTGGCTGTTGAATGGTTTCTAACAATTTTGATATGAATCATTTACTTCTAGTGGTTTTACTCGATACGTGCGAAATAAAAATCCAGAGCAAGTTAAGCACGGCGCCTAGATGCCCCCTTTGTGTACCCCAACTGTGCATAGCTCAGAGCAAACTGAATGTAGTAAGTAGAATGAGGAGGAGGAGATATAAAGTGTCTCATAAATAGCCCTGGCGCTAGAGGTACGCAAGGGACAAATAGCGTTCAACTTCACGTTCCTACCTACTGCTGATTATCTTTGCACTCAGTAGGAAAGCCAGCCTCATACAGTTAGACATTTAACAATCAGCTTACACGTGTAGTATAAAACATTCTCTGATCTCGTCAACTCAGGGCAGAACCTCAAGCTTTCGACGATTACCTCGATCGTCTTTGTCAGGAGCAACTGACGGTCAAACTGCTGCTGTGGTGACCTTATATGGACCATAAACGACTTCTGATTGGTCCGTAATTACGTAACGCTGCCGCAGATGGTGTCAACGTCTGCGCTGGTGGCGCTACCGCTACCGTAGTAGCGTAAACATTGCGACGAATATCTCTGCATCGACAGCTCGCTTTCATACACCACTCAAATTATATCCGCTGTCACGATCGAAGTTCCTGTTACACATTCTGATTTCTACAGCCTCATTAATTACATGTTCCCATTATGCAGGAGCCCGGGACAAAAACTTTAGTTTCGTCAAACAGTATTTTGTGTTTGCTTGTGAGACTGGGCTCAGAGATTCTGATTGAGCAGCTCTGATCACGGTTATATTACTTTCTCGACAAAATTATTGACGCGTAAATCACATCCTACAGATTGCACGTAACGTGTTTGTCCAACAGGATAAAGGCAGACAATTTATTTAACCGTATGGGGCGCAGTTGAACAGAAATTGGCTCCTGAGCGTCATCCAGCAATGACAACAATGGAGTGTCTACTCACACCGTCGCAGCTCATCTGTGAGAACCGCAGTAACATTTCGATAGCGTCCTCAGTACGAAAGAACAACGTGTTTCTAATCACACAGCACATCGTGATTTCTTTAAAAAATGCTTTATTGTCTGAATCCAAAAACAAATTTCATGTTTTCACAATAATACCTAATTTTAGCCAAAGTGATGGCTCAAATGGCTCTAAGCACTATGAGGCTCAACATCTGAGGTCATCAGTCTCCTAGACTTAGAACTACTTAAACCTAGCTAACCTAAGGACATCGCAAACATCCATGCCCAAGGCAGGATTCGAACCTGCGACCGTAGCAGCCGCGTGGTTTCGGAATGAAGGGCCTAGAACTGCTCGACCACAGCGGCCGGCTCGCCAAAGTGAGTCTACAGCTAGTTTCTGATGCATATCAGTTTAACGCTAACCAACAGTGCTGAAATGTTGATTGAAAGACGGCTAGAACTATCTACGTGTAAGCTGTATTCAATGTCGTTATGAACAGCGCTATGGTTAAACACAATGAAATCCAAAAGAAACGAAAAAATAGCTCGTTTGCTTCGGCGATGCAATTTGCTTCATCGAAGGCACAAAAAAAATGGTAAATACTGCACCGCGGCGCATCCGTGAGGCGCCAAGGACGGTACTTAAAATAGAAATCGTAAGTCTTTTGGCATTGCTCTCAAAATTCACTCACACGGAACCGACCTTTCTGCGGGTGCCATTGTTTGCAACACAAAGCAACCTGAATTGCATATCGCAAAAAGAACCAAAGCCGGCATGCAAATAATTCCTGTGGGTCATTGCTGTAGTTAAGTAGTTACCTCTCAGATTATGTCTTATGTACGGTAGAATGCACCGTTGATTATGAAGCTCTTTGAATACCCAATGATATCATCATTAAAGTGATGCTCCTTACGTTTCTGAGTTCACAATTATAAGGCTTTCCATGTAGAAAACGACCTTCCTGATTCTGTGATAGGTAAATCGTGCTCACAGGGGAGAGGTCCGTCATGCCACGTGGAAACCAATCGTATTTATTTTGACACTATTAGTTTAAATTTATTAGTGTCCCAGTCCAAAAGTTAACTGCTTATACGTACTCGTACTGTAAGTCATCCCTCCACACCCCCCATCCCACAGAAACGTAACTCATTTATCGACGTGGCGCACGCTAGGAACCCGCGGCAGCTGTTTTAGTAAGCGTTGCAACCATGGTCGAGAATGTGCGGAAATTTCACTGTCATCGCAATACTCATTGCAGAAGAATATTATACAGAGCGAACATTAATAAAACCGACAAACTGCAGGGACTGATTCCTGATTGGAAATCGAGGAAAAAAGGTCGTATGATCGTGTGTCCAGAACTGCATCGTTGCCGCGGTAGATGGCGCTGGCGAATGAAAGTTCCTCTGACCTCTGCCGATAATCCTTGCTCTCGTAGCAGGTCATGGAGGTAGTAGTGGTTGTCATTCAGGACACTTAATCGTACTTTGGCTCACATTGGTGGGCAGCTTGCCTGAAGCTTGTGTAAGTAGGCTGTTTAGGTTTTCTTATTGGTAACGCCACGTAGCGCTCTGTATGAAAATGACTGGCTGTGCTGTGTGCAGTCTGTGACTAGTTTGCATTGTTGTCTGCCATTGTAGTGTTGGGCAGCTGGATGTTAACAGCGCGTAGCGTTGCGCAGTTGGAGGTGAGCCGCCAGCAGTGGTGGATGTGGGGAGAGAGATGGCGGAATTTTGAGAGCGGACGATCTGGACGTGTGTCCATCAGAAAGAGTAAATTTGTAATATTGGATATCATGAACTGATATATATATATATATATATATATATATATATAATGACCTTTGAACACTAATAAGGTATATACATTGTTTGTTCTCTATCAAAATCTTTCATTTGCCAACTATGCCTATCAGTAGTTAGTGACTTCAGTAGTTTGAATCTTTTATTTAGCTGGCCGTAGTGGCGCTCGCTGTATTGCAGTAGTTCGAGTAACGAAGATTTTTGTGAGGTAAGTTTATTTGTGAAAGGTATAGGTTAATGTTAGTCAGGGCCATTCTTTTGTAGGGATTATTGAAAGTCAGATTGCGTTGGGCTAAAAATATTGTGTGTCAGTTTAGTGTTGATCAGAATAGGTAAAGAGCGAAATGTCTGGGTACGTTCAGTTTTGCTCAGCTGTTTGAAAATCAAATAATGTAAGAGATTTATCAGCACAGTAATTCATTAATTTTTCTGGACGTTTCACTTCTACTAGGGTTCGCATCAATATCCTATAGAACCCGGTCCTCCAAATCTGGTGCACGCTGAATCTGCCGCCTCCCTGCACGTTCGTCTGTCTGAAAAGATACATGATTATACAGACGCCCAGAATGGGCTTGAAATGTCGTATTATGTCTTTGGTATAGTCGTGCTGTCTCTAGACCGTTTCCATCTGATTGACCGTACACAAACACCATCTTGGCTTGTTCCCGACATTCTGCTGCCTACAGTATGCTGCGTCAATAATACAGCCTGCAACACAACATAGAACACACCACACGTGGCCAGAGGAAATGTCATTCGTCGGTGCCATCTAACGAGCAAACGATGCATTTCCAGACCCAAGTTCGTAGGACCTTCTTTCCTCCATTTCCAGGCAGGAATCCGTCCCTGGTGTTTGTCGGTTTTATTAATGTTCAACCTGTATATGTGATGTCTGTTCTTTCGGACATGTCCAAAAGAACAGATACAATTTTCATCTCGCAGCCATTATGAACCAAAGCACAAAGGAGTTAATGACATCAACTGCTGGTGGGCTTTGATTTAAATCGTTGGGGAAAGTTGAAAATTACAGACAAACCTGCATTCGAACCTGGGCCTTCTGCTTATTGGGCAGATGCGCTGATCACTGCGCCACCCTGAAACAGTGCTGATCGCAACTGGATGGACTATCCTACCTCGCCAAAGTCGGACCCAAAGTCTCAACAGGTATGATGGGAGGCGTGCTAGGGCAGTCCATAAAGCTGCTTTCAGTACTGTGTGAGGATGGCGCAGTGGCTAGCGCATCTGCCCAATAAGCAGGAGGCCCAGGTTTGCCTGTAATTTTCAACTTTCCTCGTTGATCAGTGCTCATTGGCAGATAATGTCATTAATTGCTTTCTATCTTGAAAGAATATTACTTCGAGACTGTGTTAAAAACTAAAGTGAACAAGATTTTTTTATCTTTCTTTCTTTTTATTTCAGGTATTTATTTGAAATACACCGGCCTTAAAAATATTCTGTGTAATGTATAATCTTGCAGAGTAGAGTTCACAGGGAGCCGTGTGAATGATTTTCCACTCGCTGTGGAGACCTACAACTGACGCTAGCTGAAGCCACCAACAGAAAATACACTTTAATATTATCTGATGTGCCACAACGTGGTTTTTTAAAGGAACATTCAAATTATTCATACATATTTTGATTGAATGCAGATGATATGTAAGTGATAAGTGGAGTTCCATGTGTTCTAAATATGAATTTTACACCCGTAGAAATGAAGGTTTAGATGGATGTAAGCATATAAGGGAAATAATAATTCGTCTTTTTTGAGCCACGTGAAGAGCCAACGATACTATGATACGTGACTAGACCTGCGATATCGCCAAAGATATAGGTGCGAAAAATTTAGAAACAACATAAAATTGGATCTAGGAAGATAAATTTATACTTAAAATCAGAAAAGAAATTTAAACCAAAACGATCGAAGCTTTTGTTCCAGATGCGAAGAACAAAACGTATGGTTCACTAAAATCTCACCTATATAATGCAGAAGAATGTAATTTTCAAAAAAGACATGCATGCTACAAGAAAGGTGGCAACCAAAGGGGAGAAGTCCAGAACATGTCTGCACACTCACACTCACTAATGAATGAATACGGTTATCTTCAATAGTCGGCCGGAAAATTGGGCCACATGTTCAAAAGCGAAATGTTCTGTGCAAAAATCTGATGGTATACTCAACGAATTTTAGTGAATTAGATATCTGTTTCCATTCATCTCGCTCTTCTTCTGTTTTATGGGAGCAAATCGCTTTTATCTATTTAGATTCTTTGTCAGAGAACAAGATTTTTGTATCATTGTGTGCAGTGATTCGAACTTGCCCTGACAAAGAAGTGCACACGTTTCAGATTCTATGTGATGCGATGCACATAGATTAGCTCGTCAGTCGAAGGCACTTTACAGGACATTAACAGGAAACAATTAGCGACATATACAGACTCATTGACAGTTCGTTTTGCGTAAAATCGTCGAATTATGTTTGTGGCTAACATGGCTGTCAAGTTTCGTCCGTTACTGCATTATATTTATTGTGCTGCCTCCTAACAAATTAAAAAAGTTGTACGTGACATATATGTTGCACTTCTCTAAATAAATTTAATAATATTTTACTATTTTCAATCGGAGAATTCAGCCTTTAGCATAACAAACTACTGAAAAATCAAGGTGTCGTGAAGAGCGAAAATTCAGGCCTGTACGTCAGCAAGTCTCACACACATAATGTGTGCAAATGTAAGATGCTCCATTAGTTTTTAGTAACTCTCAATCCATACCGGCAGTTAAAATTCCTACACACGAGATTCTTACCAAGGTGATGACCAGACCAAGAAAAATAAAACTAGATTTCGACACGACAGGTCGGACTATTCACTTATCAGCAATAAAGTCCCACGATGAGGTATCCTAACCTATGCTTGCAGGTATTCCGTTTTCCAGCACAGCGCAGCAGCTCATATGATTTTCTACTGTGTACAAGGATTCCTTGAATTGAAAACAGAATTGTCAAGAGTTTGAAGGCATCAAGAAATGACCTGCTTTCTTCGCGTTGAACATCAGTCTCTTCAGCAAGTTTCGCTCTCCGTCGACCTCAAAGAGGTATTCGTATACAGGAGAACTCGATGAAGCGGCGAACAACTCGACGGTTTCCTGGATGCCGTCGAAGAAGAGGGCGTCGGTCATCATCTGCAGGCAAAAAAGATGCTCACCTCAGTAATTCTCTATTATAGGGGAAATCCAGGAGAGATGGCGCACATTTTCAAAATAGCGTATGTACCATGGCGCACTTTTAGCAAAATTTTTTTGTAACAACTAAACGCACCAGTTGCCATTCATAAAATTCTGTGGACCTTTTCAATGTAACATTTAAACATAATATTTGACCATGATAACATCTTTGCATTGCGGCGTCTATTCCTTATGCTATGGGTAATACACCACATGCTAAAAACCGCAAGACTAACGAGTTTTTTTAAAGTGAAAACATGTATATATACACTTAGAAACACATTTTAGATTATAAATATGTTATGGAGGTGAAGTATTAACAATAGTTTTCTTTAATATCTCATTTATGCATCTAAGTAGTGCACTGGTTTAGGTAACTAGATTACTTACTCACAGTTGAAAACATTAAAACTAAGACATATAATCGAGTTATGGTTAGTTAATGAATCCAATAAATCCTGGCGAAGTATATAAACCAAAAGCAAAGGTAAGGTCCCCAAACTTCATTCATTTGGGTTTCTTTGTATTTGCTTGCGAGGGTAACATATTCCTAGCACATGACTCATATTTGGTGATGAGTAGTGAGAGCAGGCGAGACGTCGCATAGACCTCTCACCGAAATGAAAACAACAAATTAACGGATGTGAACTATGTTACAACAAAGGAATTCGAGAGTCAAAACTCACAGAACGGAACGCAAGCGGCATAACATGTGGTACCTGTGTAGAAGAAATAGGAGGTACGCACGTCTGGAGGTCCCTTTGTTACGCGTCGTTGTTGCATGCGGACATTACTCTATGACACGTACACAAATTTGAATACAACGAAAACACGTCCATGACCGGACGGACAGTTCGTAATTTTGTGTAAAAAGATAATGGGGACGCAGGAGATTTGAACCCAAACCTTCCCATTTGTAATCTATCACTGTGACCACAGAACCACAATTCCTCTTTGTCTGCAATATCGACAATGTAGGAGCCATGCATACACGACGCACATATCAATGAGATGGAGTATGATTCTTCGATAAAATGGATTCGCGCCAACATAACTCCTATACATATTAGTCGGCATGCGTTTAAGTCAACTCCACCCATACAGCACTTACATTCTGTAACAACGTCTGGCCATGCAACATCAAAATACACTCCTGGAAATGGAAAAAAGAACACATTGACACCGGTGTGTCAGACCCACCATACTTGCTCCGGACACTGCGAGAGGGCTGTACAAGCAATGATCACACGCACGGCACAGCGGACACACCAGGAACCCCGGTGTTGGCCGTCGAATGGCGCTAGCTGCGCAGCATTTGTGCACCGCCGCCGTCAGTGTCAGCCAGTTTGCCGTGGCATACGGAGCTCCATCGCAGTCTTTAACACTGGTAGCATGCCGCGACAGCGTGGACGTGAACCGTATGTGCAGTTGACGGACTTTGAGCGAGGGCGTATAGTGGGCATGCGGGAGGCCGGGTGGACGTACCGCCGAATTGCTCAACACGTGGGGCGTGAGGTCTCCACAGTACATCGATGTTGTCGCCAGTGGTCGGCGGAAGGTGCACGTGCCCGTCGACCTGGGACCGGACCGCAGCGACGCACGGATGCACGCCAAGACCGTAGGATCCTACGCAGTGCCGTAGGGGACCGCACCGCCACTTCCCAGCAAATTAGGGACACTGTTGCTCCTGGGGTATCGGCGAGGACCATTCGCAACCGTCTCCATGAAACTGGGCTACGGTCCCGCACACCGTTAGGCCGTCTTCCGCTCACGCCCCAACATCGTGCAGCCCGCCTCCAGTGGTGTCGCGACAGGCGTGAATGGAGGGACGAATGGAGACGTGTCGTCTTCAGCGGTGAGAGTCGCTTCTGCCTTGATGCCAATGATGGTCGTATGCGTGTTTGGCGCCGTGCAGGTGAGCGCCACAATCAGGACTGCATACGACTGAGGCACACAGGGCCAACACCCGGCATCATGGTGTGGGGAGCGATCTCCTACACTGGCCGTACACCACTGGTGATCGTCGAGGGGACACTGAATAGTGCACGGTACATCCAAACCGTCATCGAACCCATCGTTCTACCATTCCTAGACCGGCAAGGGAACTTGCTGTTCCAGCAGGACAATGCACGTCCGCATGTATCCCGTGCCACCCAACGTGCTCTAGAAGGTGTACGTCAACTACCCTGGCCAGCAAGATCTCCGGATCTGTCCCCCATTGAGCATGTTTGGGACTGGATGAAGCGTCGTCTCACGCGGTCTGCACGTCCAGCACGAACGCTGGTCCAACTGAGGCGCCAGGTGGAAATGGCATGGCAAGCCGTTCCACAGGACTACATCCAGCATCTCTACGATCGTCTCCATGGGAGAATAGCAGCCTGCATTGCTGCGAAAGGTGGATATACACTGTACTAGTGCCGACATTGTGCATGCTCTGTTGCCTGTGTCTATGTGCCTGTGGTTCTGTCAGTGTGATCATGTGATGTATCTGACCCCAGGAATGTGTCAATAAAGTTTCCCCTTCCTGGGACAATGAATTCACGGTGTTCTTATTTCAATTTCCAGGAGTGTATTTCCGGTCGGTCACTGCCCAATGTTTCACACATGCGACTGGATTTCTTACTTTGTATGACGATGCAAGGACGCCAGACTTCTTATACCATTTCAGCGCTATGATGTTCCTTTCTGTTTCAGTTCTGTAATCATTTGATCCTCGTCCCTGCTTTTTCAGCTCTCTGTCCATTTTTGGATTGCAATCTTGAGGTGTTGTGGAGCTGACATTGGCAACATCCGACATCCATAGTTTTCCACGACAGAAATAAGGTTGTAACAGGTGAACCAATTGTCCGTAAACGCTTCATATTGTCCTTCTACAAGCCTTGTCACTACATCACCACTTATACCAAGATCAGCTTCATTAGGTATGGTTCGTTTACCTCGGTATATTTCAAATTCGTACACAATTCTACGGGCAAAAACTTTTATATCCCATTTGCGCAGTTCATTTTTTATATATTATGTCAGGAATGAATGGCCTTTGAAAGGAATGATTAATTCGTCCACTGAATTATACTCAGGTTCAATAAGTGAAAAATTTTGTTTGATTTTGTCAACAAATTGTCACACCTCTGAAAACTTGTCACAATCAGGAGCTTCTCTTTGTTTGATTGCAGTGTTGCCGTTCACTTGTAAATAATTCTTAGCTTATCAAACCTCTTCCTAAGCAAGGAGTCAGCTATTGGAGGAAATCTTGTAGCTTCTGGCCAGTACATTCCATAACTAGGCTTTTTCACAACACCTGAAAGGGTGTGCATCCCAAGATACTTTTCCGTTTCACGAACATTTGTATCCAAAGATGCACCAGTTTTCTGTGTACAGTATAGATTTTATTTAAAGGTGACAGTTCATCTTGTGAAGAGTCAGAGAAAATTGCGGTACATGATGTAGCCACTCCTTAGACGTCCTACATTCTCCATCGTAGCTCCCGGCGTCTCTTGCATTGAATTCTCTGAGCCGAATGATGTGCTTCACAGTTGGGACTAACAAGTAACTACCTTGAAGCCAAGGGAACATCATCTTCAACATTGCCTTAGGTGTCCAGAATTTCAACCATATCGAGATCCAGCCCTCGAACAAACCGTGTATCTGACTCAATACGGTCCCGCCGCTTAGCGGTTTCAGTATCTTTCTCCACATCAAACATATCAAGGTCCAAATCAGGTAAATCACCTTTGAGGAGTAACAATATGTCTTCCACTGAAGGTGATTTATCGTTGCGAATCATCTAGTAATCAAGCAAGAAATTTTGACTAAAGCAGGAAAATACTGGTAAATTATATTAAAATATAAATATGATCAATTAGTATATTATAGTGTACTGCGTTAGATATCGTAACAAATTCCTAATGACTTCCAAGTAACAAGTTAACAAAATTGACATAATTTTCAAACCGTCTACTAGTTAATTTACACATCCAACTTTAATTTTCAAATTATTTGCTTCTTTTGCCTTGATACGATATTTTGAAAGTCCTGCTACATGTACTATAGCTTAGAAACCATGCAACACTACGTTTTTTAATGCAATTCAGCCTGATGCTCTCTGTTTTATCGAATTCACGGTAACCAGTCTAATCACAATGATTTTGGAGGGTCCTGCAATGTTCTTTACAATCTTTGGAAGAATAGCCTGGTCTTGAGGAGCTGTTAATATGATGATGTCATACGCATCATCGCTACGGTCGTAGGTTCGAATCCTGCCTCGGGCATGGATGTGTGTGATGTCCTTAGGTTAGTTAGGTTTAAGTAGTTCTAAGTTCTAGGGGACTGATGACCTCAGATGTTAAGTCCCATAGAGCTCAGAGCCATTTGAACCATACGCATCACTAGGCTGAAAGGGCTAAATAACCCTTTACTATACATAAGTTAAAGATTAATATGTATTTTTGACCATCTTTTTAAAGAAGTTTATTTTTAGAAATCTGTTTCAACTCTTTAGGCAATTTGTTATAAAATTTATTCCTTAGTACAAATACTGTTTTTACATTTATGTTTATTCTTCCTTGGCTTATTTATTCGGTCGAGATCTTGTTTCATAGTCGTATATTAAGGTATTTGTGCAGTAATTATCAAGCTTTTTAAGTGTTAACTGAGAGGAAAATACTTGCGTATGTTATGGAAAGAAACAATGGAGGTCGTTTAACGAGGCGCCCGATCACACTATGTTAGGACAGAAGGTTCATCTCAGCGGACACCGATATTTTGTACACTCTATGAGATGTACATTGCTGGAAGAAAAAGCGATGCCCTCAGTAACAAGGTCATTTTATCGACAGGTGAGGTGCAGGTAATTAATCATTGTACGAGTATGTGAAAACAAATTCCGACCAAATGAAACACTAATGTTACAGTAAAGGACGCCCAAAGTGTCGCGTCAGTACACAGTAGATCCTGTGATAGGTTGTCCCGAGCAGCTTGTGCCTTTTGTTGCAATTCGGCAATAATTCTTAAAAGACCCTGGAGAACGAGTCACCACCCAGTTCACCATGTCCCATATGTGTTCAGTTGGCGAGAGATCTGGTGATCTTGCTGGCCAGGACAGCTGTTGTACACCACGACGAAGAGCACGCTGCGCCAGAGAAGCCGTATGTGGATGTGCGCTGTCTTGCTGTAAGAGCAGACCGCGTTCCTGTACCAGAAACGGCAGTATTACGGCGGTAACAACCCGTGAAATGTAGCGGAACTGGTAACTTTACCATGCAGAAACGCCAGATGTGAGTGCTAGCTGTACTGACTGCCAACCACACCACGAAGCATGGGATGGGACCTGTGTGCTGTGGACGGATGCAGTCTGGAACAGGCAGCTTACCAGGTTTACGCCAGACGTGTGTACATCCGTCTTTCACATGCAGACACAACCTATTCTCATCACTGAAGACAACAGATCGCCATTCTGAGCTTCAGTCGACTCTTTTACGTCTCCATAGAAGATTTTGGCGTCGTCGTGGTGTCAGTGGTAGCTTGAGCAGACGCGCACGTGATCCTAATTCTGCTGCAAGCAGAAGGTTCCCAGTGGCCCCTGGTGACGTAGCAGGGGCGACATCTGCCTGCATTTCGTCCTCCGGTCGGCTGCTCCTGTCGCACAGTGTGTTGATCTTGACATGCATCTGTATTGGCTGGACGTCCAGAACTTGGTCTGTAGCTGAGGGAATGTTTCATATAACACTGTTGGAAGCAACAGCGCAATACCGATACATAGTGCCCAACATGGGCAGCAACCCATCGAAACGTCCATCCAGTCTCCCGCAGGCCACTATGCGATCCCGTTCAAATGGCTGTAGCTTTTCAACAGGAAGCACGCACACTTTGATGTACATGGTTTACCCTAGAATGAATGTTGCAAACACTGTTCATCTTTAAACTCAACACAGTTACTGCCGGTATGGTTAAAATGGACAAGCTTCCTGAACGACATCTGACCGCCAATGACAGTGACAAATAAATCACTAATACTCCAACCTCTCAGTATCCAAAGCACGCCTCTCCCCCTGGTGCCATGGAAAACAGTCCTTGTGGATGTTGCCTTTTTCTTCGGCAGTGCATAGCGATGATTATTTGCTGTCCACATAGTGTCAGAGGGGCCTGAAGCTGATATAGTCTATCGACCGTATTTGGTCAAAAACTACGCCAGAGCGTAAGTGAGCTGGAACAGAGCCAGCCACAGATAGATGAGAGTGTTGTGCATTGCAAAGCAAAACACTGACGAAAAAAAGAAATGGTGTTGCAATGCGCAGCCAGATGGGCGGAGTATAGCAACAGTCGACACTGCAATACGCAAGCGGAAGGACAGAAGCCTTTCCTCACTTGCCACCAGGGAAGTATTCAGAGCACATGTCTTAACATGTCTGGATCGTATAAGTACTCAGTCATCTGTGTATTAAATGATTCTTGTCTCAGTATCACAGCTTACACCACGAGCCTGTGACACCCGGAGCGACCTCCCGGAAAGCAATACTGGGTCCGTTGTTCAACCACAAGACAGGGCAGCCTGCCCTGAGTCATGAGGGAGCCGCCCATTCGCTGGGGGAAATTCATGGCCATCGTCAGCTGCGCCACCTCACTGTCATCATGTTCGCAGCCGGAGGCACTGCTGACAGTGGCATTCGACTGCCACCACACTCGGCCAGACGTCTATTGTTTCGCGTGAGAGGCGACTGGACGCCTCCAACAAGCCATTTATGATGTACTACAACAGAGGGTCAGAATAGGCAAATTAATTGAACAAATCTACTATCATCCTGATGTCTCGTTTCACTCTCCATGGGTGACAACCAATGGTCATTCAACACTGGTGTCAGAACAGTGACGTTGCCTTCTTAGAGAAATGTCTGAACCTACAGCCTACAGTACAAGGAGTAAAAAAAATTATTGTGGTCATGGAGAAGAAGTTTGACTGTCGAGGATTTTGTAAAGTAGATTTTATTGCATGTTGAGAACCAGTGAATTTGTCTAATTTTAGAGCTAATGGGAATGATGGTAAGTTAGTGCTTGTTAGATTTGCCTTGAGGCTCACTCAGCACCATGAATGAAATACGTTCCGGTCGAATGTTATACCTGTAACTATTGGGGGCACATGGCTAGGCATACCGGGAGTCGAGATGCATCATTATTAGACCTAAGAATTAGGTTAATATATTTCGTTTTCTTTTCTTATGAGTGTTAGTTCTCAAAGTGAGTGTTGTCAAAGACAAAGCTTAGACAGAACCAGAGACCCAATATGAGTGACAGCGGGAAGCAGTAAGCATATTGTTTCAAAAGGTAGCACAATTAATAGCAGATAATACAGAACTGCATGGGTTGGTAGAATTGCGAACGTCACAACGGGGTGTAGATTTGTCACTCACAAGTTTAATTGCTCCTGTTTCTGGTAAGGCAACCGAGGATATGCAGGGCTTTGTGGGAGACCTTGGAAATCTGGCTCAAGTGGGAGTTTAGGTTGATAAGGTATTATTGGATGTTGCAGAACTGAGACTAAAAGGGGAAGCGAAAACTTATGTAGGATATACAGAAGCTCTTAAGCGAGCCAACACATTCAAAGAGGGGTTAATTCAGAGATATACGAAACGAGGTAGTGCCAGGGACTGTAGGGAACAATTAGGGGTAGTAACTAAAAAAAAATACCGAAACTGTGGAGCAATTTGCAGGTGGGATGAGGAAAATTAATGAATGTGTCTATGAATTTGGACAGGATGCTGCAGTTAATGAAATTATTTTGTAAGAAGCTGAACAGAGGGCGGTCGATGCTTCTTTAAGAGGGTTGCATGCAGAAATGTTAAGACATGTGCGGTCAGGGGGTTCGATGGATTTTTGCACAGCAGTGCAGTTAGCTATAGAATGTGAGGAGATTGATTTGTCGACTGGATTGCAGGGTAAACGGACAGTGTTTGCAAATAATATAAAATGTTTAAGGTGTGGAGGCAGAGTTGCCAGTCTCACGATGATGTGAATAAAGTAAGAGAAAATAATATTTTTAGAAGTAGAGGACCAGGAAGGGATAAGGCTTAAACACCAACGGGAACCCCAGGTCCACCTACGGTTATTCCCTGTAATATTGGGTGCTACAAAACGTATGCAAAGGTGGACTGTGCGATAAGAGGTATAGTACGAAAAAATGGTTGTACGATATTATTGGGTACACGGGCGCATGTGTCAGTTGCCAGTAGTGTTCTGTTGAAATATAAGCAATGGGGTCTGCCACTGGTACAGATTGCATGGAGTGGGGGATAAAAATGTCACACCATTAGGACTGGTGGACATAGACTTTTGCCTGGATACAGTTCAATTTAAACAGTATGTAGAGATTCTGCCACATGTGACTGAGGCTACATGATACTGGGATTAGAGTTCTTATTTCAATATTGTGCCATAATCGATCGTCAGCAACATACGGTGGAACCTGATGGAAAAATGTTTCAGTAGGTGAAGCCATTGCCAGTTCAGCAATGTCACAAAGGGTCTCTGTTGCGAAAGACAAACCGATTGAACTGTTAACGATCACACTAAAACTTAATTTGTGCAATTTTAATTCTAGGGCTACTGGGAAATCACTTTGGGTCACTGCTGAGTTTAGCAGAGTTAGGAACTTTGTGTGTAGCGGAAACATTGGAAGAGAATGAAGTATTAGATCAGGCAGGTTGCTTAGTTAAAAAGAGGTATTGTATGCATACAACAAATAAGGGGTGAAAAAAGGTACCTGTTTTTGTAAATAATTTTAGCGCAGAGAACACAGGATTAACAAATCTCTAATATGGACGTCCTGGAGAAAGAAGAATAGGACGCGAGGGGTGTCAGCCACGGACAATTGCCGGACACCATTGAAACTGTTTTATTAAAGAATGTGAAGCACTTGAAGGATTTATTTTTTTCCAAAAGGGCCATTGCCTGCTATGTATTTTACACAGTACCACGTATCAACAGGATATGAACCACGAGTCTATCGCAAACCATACAGAATACTTAGGTACTTGCAGACAATTTTGAAGGAATTTATCGATCAACAGCTGAAAGATGGAATAATTGAAGAAAGTAATACTCCGTGTGGGCCAGGAATAGTCGTCGCGCTAAAAAAATCAATGGATTGAACATGAAAATATAGGTTTTCTTGTGATTACAGACATCTAAATGCGAAAACCATAACGGGTGCTTACCCTTTGCCAAACATCGCAGAAACATTGGATTATTTAGGGCAATGCAAATATTTTTCAACATTGGATCTGGAGAGTGGTTATCACTTGATAGAGGTTGACCCACAGGATCGACGGGAAACAGCGTTTCTGGCATCCTGGGGACATAACCAATTAAAACTAATGCCATTCGGATTGAAAAATGCACCAGCAACGTTTCAGAGGTTGCTGGACGGAGTACTCAGAAGTTTGAAACCACAGCAATGCTTAGTGTGTCTCGATTACATAATCGTCTAAGGGAGTGGTATGGAACAGCCTATGGAGCGATTAAGAGAAGCAGTCCTAAGGTTAAAAGCAACAAAGTTAACACGGAGTATGGAAAGATATTTACTTTGTGATGGAAGAGGTAGCATACTTGGGTCATATCACAAGTAACGATGGGGTTAAGACAGACCCAAGATTAATTAGAGCTGTACGTGCATTTTCTTTACCAGAATTTATAAAGGAGCTGCAATCATTCTTGGGATTGCGAACTATTACTGCCGGTTTGTAAAAGGACTTGCAGATTTCGCTAGACCATTGACACAAAATTGTTGAAAAAGGGAACAAAATTTTTGTCGCCAGAAGAGTGCCAGCCTGCTTTTGGGGAGCTAAAAGAAGCTGTAAGATCGAGTCGGAGTTCGATATTTCCGGATTTTAATAGACAATTTGTTTTATTATATGATGCATCAAATCATTCACTTAGCTATGTTTTGTTACAAGAGGTAGAAGGCGTAGAACATCCAGTAGCTTACCCATCAAGGCAACTAAATTCTGCAGAAAGAAGTTGTTCCACAACAGAGAAAGAGATGTTAAGCCTTATACATGGAATTACATATTTCAAATGTTATCTGAACGGTAAAAAGTTTAAAATAATAATTCATTCATCGTTAAAATGGTTGTTGAGGTTAAAGGATCCTTCAAGTAGGTTGCCTCGATGGGCAGTAAGACTAAGTGAATTTGATTCCGAAGTTACGCATAAACCTGGGAAGAAGCATGGTGATGCTGATGGCTTAAGTAGCAAAGCAGCAGTATTACGTATTGGGGGTAATGAGCATAAGGAATGGCAAGGTGCACAAAGAGTGGATGATGAATGTAAGCAGTATTTTAAGCAGTCACAGTTTTGTATTCAGGATGGGTTGTGATGCAGAGAAAACAAGTTGGGACCATGGGTAGTGGTACTAGCGTAGCTAAGGAATAGAGGGCTACAAGAAGCTCATGACCTCATATTAACTGGTCAAGGAGGTTGCAGATCTACCGACAAGAGGTGGAAAGGTATTGACGGAGGAATAGGCAGACAGGCGTAAACCAGCATGTGTAGAATTGCATAGAATGTGCACAGAGACAGGATTTGTGTCGAACAAGAGCACCATTGCAGAGGTTGCCTGAAGCATTAGCACCATTCGAATTTCTGGGATTGATGTTTTAGCTCCATTAAATAAAACACCTGCAGGGAATAGGTACATACAACCATAGATCATTTTTTATGATACGCAGAAATGGTAGCAAGAGTAGCACAAGTTCTTGTAAATAATTGGATATATTGAAGTTTGGAGTGGCTAAAACAATAACAACAGACCAGGAAACGAACTTCCTCCCCTTACTTCATAAAGGATAGCGACAACTGTCACACCACGATCTGCCTTTAAGCTGAATGTACAAAGGTCTTATTGTTGTGGTTGTCTGTCTGAAGACTCGTTTGATGCAGGCCTTTACGATAGTCTGTTTGGTTACAGATTCTTCATTTCTGCGTAAGTACTGCAAACTTCATCCACTTCAACCAGTTTACTGTGATCAAACTTAGTCTATTTCTACAGTTTTTATCCCCCCCCCCCCCCCTTCCCCGGACCGCCCACATTTTCTTCTCTTTAACTACTGAAATGAATTAAATGCACTGAAATGAAATAAAAAGATCAATTGGGACGAAATCAATGAAGACACAAGGGCATGAAATTATACCACTGCAAAGCATCCATATACGCTGAATCTACAGATTATTGAACATGTAGTGACAATCGAAAATCTGTGCCACTTCGGGACCCGAATACGCAGTTACTGCTTTCTGCGAGCAGTCGCCTTAACCATTACGTGAACTGATGTAGCCTCCAGGCGTTACAGTAGTGACATCATAATGAAAGTTTCAGTGATTTCTATTTGACATTAACAAGTTTTAATTTTCAGAAAAACTTTTCTAGCTATGGCCAGTCTCCATTTTATATAATCTTTACTTTTTATCATCATACTTTTTCTGTTTCCAGTTATTATACCCGTGACATCCTCCCCTCTCCACTCTCCTAATCTAATTACCTATTCCGGAGGTAAAATAGTCCCCCATTCGGATCTCCGGGCGGGGATTACTCAAGAGGACGTCGTTATCAGGAGAAAGAAAACTGGCGTTCCACGGATCGGAGCGTGGAATGTCAGATCCCTTAATCGGGCAGGTAGGTTAGAAAATTTAAAAAGGGAAATGGATAGGTTAAAGTTAGATATAGTGGGAATTAGTGACGTTCGGTGGCAGGAGGAACAAGACTTCTGATCAGGTGAATACAGGGTTATAAATACAAAATCAAATAGGGGTAATGCAGGAGTAGGTTCAATAAGCAATAGGAAAGTAGGAATGGGGGTAAGCTACTACAAACAGGATAGTGAACGCATTATTGTGGCCAAGATAGATACGAAGACCACGCCTACTACAGTAGTCCAAGTTTATATGCCAATTAGCTCCGCAGATGACGAAGAGATTGCTGAAATGAATGATGAGATAAAAGAAATTATTCAGATAGTGAAGGGAGACGAAAATTTCATAGTCATGGGTGACTGGAATTCGACAGTAGGAAAAGGAAGAGAAGGAAATACAGTAGGTGAATATGGATTGGGGCTAAGAAATGAAAGAGGAAGCCGTCTGTTGAAATTTTGCACAGAGCATAACTTAATCATAGCTAACACTTGGTTCAAGAACCATAAAAGAAGATTGTATACATGGAAGAATCCCGGAGATACTAAAAGGTATCAGATAGATTATTAATGGTAAGACAGAGATTTAGGAACCAGGTTTAAAATTGTAAGACATTTCCAGGGGCAGATGTGGACTCTGACCACAATCTATTGGTTATGAACGGTAGATTAAAACTGAAGAAACTGCAAAAAGGTGGGAATTAAAGGAGATGGGACCTGGATAAACTGACTAAACCAGAGGTTGTAAAGAGTTTCAGGGAGAGCATAAAGGAACAATTGACAGGAATGGGGGAAAGAAATACAGTAGAAGAAGAATGGGTAGATTTGAGGGATGAAGTAGTGAAGGCAGCAGGGGTTCAACTAGGTAAAAAGACGAGGGCTAGTAGAAATCCTTAGGTAACAGAAAAAATATTGAATTTAATTGATAAAAGGAGAACATATAAAAAAGCAGTAAATGACGCAGGCGGAAGGGAATACAAACGTCTCAAAAATGAGATCGATAGGAAGTGCAAAATGGCTAAGCAGGGATGGCTAGAGAACAAATGTAAGGACGTAGAGGCTTATCTTACTAGGGGTAAGATAGATACTGCCTACAGGAAAATTAATGAGACCTTTGGAGAAAAGAGAACCACTTGTATGAATATCAAGAGCTCAGGCGGAAACCCAGTTCTAAGCAAAGAAGGGAACGAAAAAAGGTGGAAGGAGTATATAGAGGGTCTATACAAAGGTGATGTACTTGAGGACAATATTATGGGAATGGAAGAGGATGTAGATGAAGATGAAATGGGAGATACGATACTGCGTGAAAAGTTTGACAGAGCACTGAAAGACCTAAGTCGAAACAAGGCCCCGGAGTAGACAACATTCCATTAGAACTAGTGACAGCCTTGGGAGAGCCAGTCCTGACAAAACTCTACCATCTGGTGAGCAAGATGTATGAGACAGTCGAAATACCCTCAGACTTCAAGAAGAATATGATAATTCCAATCACAAAGATAGCAGGTGTTGACAGATGTGAAAATTACCGAACTATCAGTTTAATAAGCCAGAGCTGCAAAATACTAACACGAATTCTTTACAGACGAATGGAAAAACTGATAGAAGCCGATCTCAGGGAAGATCAGTTTGGATTCCGTAAAAATATTGGAACACTTGAGGCAATATTGACCGTACTACTTATCTTAGAAGAAAAATTAAGGAATGGAAAATCTACGTTTATAACATTTGTAGACTTAGAGAAAGCTTTTGACAATGTTGACTGGAATACTCTCTTTCAAATTCTAAAGGTGGCAGGGGTAAAATACAGGGAGCGAAAGGCTATTTCCAATTTGTACAGAAACCAGATGGCAGTTATAAGAGTCGAGGGACATGAAAGGGAAGCAGTGGTTGGGAAGGGAGTGAGACAGGCTAGTAGCCTATCCTCGATGTTATTCAATCTGTATATTGAGCAAGCAGTAAAGTAAACAAAAGAAAAATTCGGAGTAGGTATTAAAATCCATGGAGAAGATATAAAAACTTTGAGATTCACGTCGGCCGGAGGGGCCAACCGGCTCTAGGCGCTACAGTCTGTAACCGCGCGACTGCTACGCCTCGGGCATGGATGTGTGTGATGTCCTTAGGTTAATTAGGTTTAAGTAGTTCTAAGTTCTAGGGGACTGATGACCTCAGAAGTTAAGTCCCATAGTTCTCAGAGCCATTTGAAACGTTTTTTTTTTTTTTTTTTTAAGGTTCGCCGATGACATTGTAATTCTGTCAGAGACAGCAAAGGACTTGCGAGAGCAGTTGAACAGAATGGACAGTGTCTTGAAAGGAGGATATAAGATGAACAACAAGAAGAGCAAAACGAGGATAATTGAATGCCGTCGAATTAAGTTGGGTGATGCCGAGGGAATTAGATTAGGAAATGAGACACTTAAAGTAGTAAAGGAGTTTTGCTATTTGGGGAGCAAAATAACTCATGATGGTCGAAGTAGAGAGGATATAAAATGTAGACTGGCAATGGCAAGGAAAGCGTTTCTGAAGAAGAGAAATTTGTTAACATTGGGTATAGATTTATGCAGTGCCGTTTTTCTGGGGGGGTCGCTGGGGGATGCGTACCCCTAAACCTTCTCGTCCACAAAGTAATTTTTTTAAGATGTTCAGAACTTGGGAGTGTGCCAAAGATTTATTTCAAGGAAGTAAATTTTTTTATTTCATTTTTTCTTGTTGGTAATTGCAATACGAACGATACCAGTGCAGTTTTTGGTGGGGAAAGCGATGTCATTGATTGTTTCAAGCATTTTGAAGCTGCGGCAACCGTTCTCGACAACTGAATCACTGGCAGCCTGTTCGACAAGCATGTAGTGCCCTCGACCGCTAAAAGAGGGCGATGATAGTGCTAAACGGATATGCTTACGTTCAAATCCGAGCTACCGATAGATGTCTCTACGGTCCCGCTACCATGATCCTTCGCGCTTCATTGCCATCTTTGTTTTGTTGTTCTTTATTCGTTTGCGTTTGCTGTACCGTTCTTGTCGGTTGTGCGATGTTTTACAGTGTGTCCTGTCTTTCGTTGAACTTGTAAGTCAAGTTGGAAATGAGGGTTGGAGTACCTTCAAACTTTTTTTTTTAGAAAAAAAGCTCTGGATTTAAGTGTCAGGAATTCGTTTCTGAAAGTATTTGTGTAGAGTGTAGCTATGTATGGAAGTGAAACATGGACGATAAATAGTTTGGACAAGAAGAGAATAGAAGCTTTCGAAATGTGGTACTACAGAAGAATGCTGAAGATTAGATGGGTAGATCACATAACTAATGAGGAAGTATTGAATGGAATTGGGGGGAAGAGGAATTTGTGGCACAACTTGACTAGAAGAAGGGATCGGTTGGTAGGACATGTTCTGAGGCATCAAGGGATCACCAATTTAGTATTGGAGGGCAGCGTCGAGGGTAAAAACTGTAGAGGGAGACCAAGAGATGAATACACTAAGCAGATTCAGAAGGATGTAGGTTGCAGTAGGTATTGGGAGATGAAGAAGCTTGCACAGGATAGGGTAGCATGGAGAGCTGCATCAAACCAGTCTCAGGACTGAAGACCACAACAAGCACATAGTATCACCTCATTTGATTCGCCTACATTCTATTAATTTTGTTTACTTCTTTTGGTCCTTATCTTATAACCATTTTCAAGGTACTATTGATTTCGTTCAAGTTATTTTCCGAATCTTTGGTCATCGGTGACAGAAGTACAAGGTCAATGGCAAATTTTCATCTTCTTTTCCTGAATTTTTCTTCTTAGCTTTTAATCTCTTAGACTTTCCCTGGAAATCGTTGTATTCTCGATGGTTCTGCCGGTTTTTCTCCATACCTTGCTCAATTATCGGATGAATAACATCGCTCATAGTATATAACCCAGTTTCACTCCCTTCTCAACTCCTTCTTTCATGATCTTCGACTCTTATAGCTACAAATGTTGGTTCTGCGATTAATAAGACTCCGCCAAATCAAGGATTTTCTACTTGTTTGGGAAGTCAATATAGACGGACCAACAACGCTGAAATGCGAGAAAAAGAAGGTAACTTGACGAAGATGGAAAGCGACGATGCGGGTCCAGGCGAGCAGAGAGTAACAGGCAGTCATCACAAAACACATTTCCCAGTCACGAAGGAAGCGTCATATCTGAGTGCAACTCGCATGAGGAGCATGAACATTTACACCTTGTGGTTGGTGCAACATTTCATGAATGACGTAAAACAGGAGTAGTGGGAAAGATACGAGAAAATGGACAGATTCGACACCTTGAAAGTTTATGGACGTCAGTAATGAAGAGAAGAGGAAGCGGCGCAGATCACAGTCGCTGACAATTAAGTTGTTAAACCGATGAAGCTGTATGAAAACCGAGCACGTGTGTGAAAACCGAGCACGTTTCCCCGAGCTGAAGAGGACGTGGTTATGTGAAGTATGTAGGACACCGAAAAATTCTAAAGAAGGGCAGTACATTTCGTATTATCGCGAGATAAGGGAGAGACAGTCACAGATATAATAAGAGAGTTCCGGTGGCAATCATTAACATAAACTGATTTTCCATTGGTGCGAGATCTTTTCACGACATTTTAATCACCAACTTTCTGTTCTGAATGAGAAAATATTCTATTGCCACCATCCCTCACCGGGAGATATTGTTGTGGTCTTCAGTCCTGAGACTGGTTTGATGCAGCTCTCCATGCTACTCTATCCTGTGCAAGCTTCTTCATCTCCCAGTACCTACTGCAACCAACATCCTTCTGAATCTGCTTAGAGTATTCATCTCTTGGTCTCCCTCTACGATTTTTACCCTCGACGCTGCCCTCCAATACTAAACTGATGATCCCTTGATGCCTCAGAACATGTCCTACCAGCCGATCCCTTCTTCTAGTCAAGTTGTGCCACAAACTTCTCTTCTCCCCAGTCCTATTCAATACTTCCTGATTAGTTATGTGATCTACCCATCTAATCTTCAGCATTCTTCTGTAGCACCAAGCACCACATTTAGAAAGCTTCCATTCTCTTCTTGTCCAAACTATTTATCGTCCATGTTTCACTTCCATACATGGCTACACTCCATACAAATACTTTCAGAAACGACTTCCTGACATTTAAACCTATACTCGATGTTAACAAATTTCTCTTCTTCAGTAATGCTTTCCTTGCCGTTGCCAGTCTACATTTTATATCCTCTCTACTTCGACCATCATCAGTTATTTTGCTCCCCAAATAGCAAAACTCATTTACTACTTTAAGTGTCTCATTTCCTGATCTAATTCCCTCAGCATCACCCATCTTAATTCGACTACATTCCATTATCCTTGTTTTGCTTTTGTTGATGTTCATCTTATATCATCCTTTCAAGACACCGTAATAAAATAAGAATAAGAGCTCATATGAAAAGACTTACATGTCCATTTTTGCCACGTGCTGATAGAGAGTGGAACGGTAGAGAAACAGAAGGCGGTTCAAAACACCGTCTGCCAGGCTCTCAAGTGGGAACTTTTCGATAGTCGTGTAGATGTAGATGCAGATGTACGAAGGAGTGCTGAAGAGTAAAGCCTCATAATTATTTTCGGGAAAACTCTTAAAACTTTTTAATTAAACCAAACGTTATTAACATCTACCCCTTTACTCTTCATGTCTACATATTTATTTCCCAACATAGTCACCCGACGACGAACGCATTTCTCCCAACGAGAGATCAGTTTGCTCATACCGTCACCATAGAACGTTTGACTTTGTGACAGAGCCACAATCTCTCCTCTTGCGCCGCTTATCACTAACAGAGTGAAGTCCTCGAAGCTGTTCTTTAAGTTCTGGAAACAGATGAGAATCGCACGGGGCCACGTCGGGACGGTGCACCCAAGGCCTTGTATTGCTGCAGATCTCAAAGCGCTCGTGTGTGGTCTGACATTGTCAAGCTGCAGGAGAGGGCGCTCCACGTATGAACAAACTTTTCGAATTCTCAACATGATTGCACCACACTATTTCTCACGCACCAACATACATCTTCATATACATGTACATGTATATCTATATAAGTGCTCTGCAAATCACGCTTAAGTGGCTGGCAGGGAGTTTATCGAACCACCTTCACAATAATTCCCTATTATTCCAACTTCGAACAGCGCACGGAAACATGACCACCTGTATCTTTCAGTGCGAACTCTGAATTCTTTTATTTTAATATGATGATCGTTGCTCCCTATGTAGGTTGGCATCAACAAAATATACTGCATTCGGAGGAGAGAGTCGGTGATTGAACTTTCGTGAGAAGATTCCGCCGCAACGAAAAACGCCTTTGTTTAAATGATGTCCATCCCAAATCGTGTATCATGTCAGTGACACTCTCCCCCCTACTTCTCGATAATACAGAACGTGCTGCTCTTATTTGAATTTTCTCGATGTACTCTGTTAATCCTGTCTGGTAAGGATCCCAGACCGCGCAGCAGTACTCCAAGAGTGGACTGAAAAGCGTAGTGTAGGCAGTCTCTTTAGGTGATTTGTTGCATTTTCTAAGTGTTTTACCAACAAAATGCAGTCTTTGGTTCGCCTTCCCCACAACATGTTCTACGTGTTCTTTCCAGATTAAGTTGTTCGTAATTGTAATTCCTACGTATTTTGTTGGGTTTACGGCCTTTAGATTTGATTGATTTATCGTGCAGCCGAAATTTAACGGATTCCTTTTAGGACTCACATGGATGACCTTACATTTTTCATTATTTAGGGTCAATTGCCAATTTTTGCACCAGACAGATATCTTTTCTAAATCATTTTGCAATATGTTTTGATCTTATGATGGCTTTACTAGATAATAAACGACATCATCATCTGCAAACAACCAAACATGACTGCTCAGATTGTCTCCTAAACCGTTTATATTGATAAGGAATAGCAGAGAGCCTATAACACTACCTTGGGGAAGGTCAGAAATCACTTACTACGAACTGTGACCTCTCTGATAGAAAATCACGAATCCAGTCACATAACTGAGACGATATCCCATAAGCACGTAATCTGACTACAGGCCGTCTGTGAGGTAGTGTCAAAAGCCTTCTGGAAATCTAGAAATACGGAAACAATTTGAAATCCCTTGCCAATAGCACTAAACACTTCGTGTTGCATTATACACCGTTGCGTTGTGGACCTCAGACCAGATATTACGCGCATAAAGATTTTGTATTTGCTTTAGTACTACAACATGGGGGTTCCCAGATTATAATGGAGACATTTCGCAGTATATTTCTCCGTGCTATGTCACTTTATAAATTACAATCTCGCCTCACCCCGGATTTTATTACATGCGTATTTTACGTGTACAAGTAGGGTAACACTGAACCCCTGTATCTCGGAAACGGATAAAGGTGTGAAGAAAAATTTCCAAGTCGTTCAAGATCGGAATCTTAGGAACACGTCGCAAAATTAGAGCCATTTGCTGTGCACAGCCGTCTCGGAATTCGATGGGTTTTGGTACCAAGAAAAACAAGTTTTTGAGGTGTTTCCCGATAACAGATAAATATTTTTGAAAAGAGTGAGATAGCTCTTCTAGATAGGTGCCTAGAGAACATACCGTTACAATTTGAGCAATTTTCTGTGGTTATTTGTTATTTAGATTTCCTCTCATACCGGATTTTACGTGTAGAAGTAGGTAACTCTGAACCTCTATCTATTGGAAACAGATAAAGGTACCAAGAAAATTTCCAAGGTTGTTCGAGATCAGGATCTTAGGAATTATCATAAAAGTTTCAGCCCTTTGCTGTGGGTATCCGTCTTGGGATTCTCGGCTGGGTTTTGGACCTCTGGTGATGGCGAAAATTTCCCTTTTCTTGGGCTTTGCCGAGGAACAGCCCATAAACTAATGGTACCTCCATAAGTTGCATCAAGCCCACAGTGGACCACATCAAATGCAAAAAGAGCCAGCCGATTAGGTCCTTTTGCCTAAGTAAGAGGGAGTGTGTAATACCCATATTTCGATCCTGTAGGATAGTGACACGAAGACGATCCTTCTGTAGAGTACACAGATGGTTCCTAGCCCAAGGGCTATCGAAAACACTTGACTCTACCTTTTTACCGCCAACAGAACCCGAGGTATGAGCACGGGAAAATCCCATTTTTATGAGCGGTTTTTTGGAACGTATTACGTACGCATGCCAAGGCAAGTATACCGATAACGTATACCCAAGATGACACTGATGTCTTGTATTGTCTGTTTACGAACTTGCAGTACCATGTCCCTCACTTTCTCTCTGTTTTGATGCCAGTTGACGGCCGACCTGAACGGTCGTCATCATCACTCGACGTTGACACGTCTTTCGAATGCTCTTACTAGTCGTACGTCAGTATTTGACCTAAAACCTTGACTGCTTCAACATTTCGTAAATGTCTACAGCAGTTTTCCCAAGTTTAAAACAAAAAAAAATACGGAGACTTATTACTAGTCCAGGTGAGGAGGCATTGCAAAGCCACAGAGTCATGGAAACTCGTCAACACCAACAACTAACCAAATCGATCAGCCACTTGCCATACTAAACCAAGGAGGTTGCGTGAAGAGACACCTAGCGATATTTCATTGTATTCAAATTTCGACAACTGTTAGATACCAGACTGCTTCTACATCTACATCCATACTCCGCAAGCCACCTGACAGTGTGTAGCGGAGGGTACCTTGAGTACCTCTATCGCTTCTCCCTTCTGTTCCAGTCTCGTATTGTTCGTGGAAAGAAGGATTGTCGGTATGCCTCTGTGTGGGCTCTAATCGCTCTGATTTTATCCTCATGGTCTCTTCGCGAGATATACGTAGGAGGGAG
This sequence comes from Schistocerca americana, assembly GCF_021461395.2. Lineage (NCBI taxonomy): Eukaryota > Metazoa > Arthropoda > Insecta > Orthoptera > Acrididae > Schistocerca > Schistocerca americana. The sequence goes on along the minus strand of NC_060120.1, from coordinate 431,909,829 downwards.
CAATATACTGCTTGACTCCTCTGTGAAGGTATGTTCTCGAAACTTTATCAAAAGCTCGTACCGAGCTACTGAGCGTCTCTTCTGCAGAGTATTCGACTGGAGTTTATCTATCATCTCCGTAACGCTTTAGCGATTACTAAATGATCCTGTAACGAGGGGCGATGCTCTCCGTTGGATCTTCTCTATCTCTTCTATCAAACCCTATCTGGTACGGATCCCAAACTGCTGAGCAGTATTCGAGCAGTGGGCGAACAAGCGTACTGTAACCTACTTCCTTTGTTTTCGGATTGCATTTCCTTAGGATTCTTCCAATGAATCTTAGTCTGGCATCTGCTTTACCGACGACCAACTTTGTATGATCATTCGCTTTTAAATCACTCCTAATGCGTACTCCCAGATAATTTATGGAATTAACTGCTTCCAGTTGCTGACCTGCTATATTGTAGCTAAATGATAAGGGATCTTTCTTTCTATGTATTCGCAGCACATTACACTTGTCTACATTGAGATTCAATTGCCATTCCCTGTACCATGCGTCAATTCGGTGCAGATCCTCCTGCATTTCAGTACAATTTTCCATTGTTACAACCTCTCGATATACCACAGCATCATCCGCAAAAAGCCTCAGTGAACTTCCGATGTCATCCACAAGGTCATTTACGTATATTGTGAATAGCGACGGTCCTACGACACTCCTCTGCGGCACACCTGAATTCACTCTTACTTCGGAAGACATCTCTCCATTGAGAATGGCATGCTGCGTTCTGTTATCTAGGAACTCTTCAATCCAGTCACTCAATTGGTCTGATAGTCCATATGCTCTTACTTTGTTTCACACGATCGTCTTTTTCGAAACCCATGCTGATTCCTACAGAGCAGATTTCTAGTCTCCAGAAAAGTCATTATACTCGAACATAATACGTGTTCCAAAATTCTACAACTGATCGACGTTAGAGATATAGGTCTATAGTTCTGCACATCTGTTCGACGTTCCTTCTTGAGAACGGCGATGACCTGTGCCCTTTTCCAATTCTTTGGAACGCTACACTCTTCTAGATACCTACGGTACACCGCTCCAATGAGGGGGGCAAGTTCCTTCACGTACTCTGTGTAAAATCGAACTGGTATTCCATCAGGTCCAGCGGCCTTTCCTCTTCTGAGCGATTTTAATTGTTTCTCTATCCCTCTATCGTCTATTTCGATATCTACCATTTTGTCATCTGTGCGACAATCTAGAGAAGGAACTACAGTGCAGTCTTCCTCTGTGAAACAGCTTTGGAAAAAGACATTTAGTTCTTCGGCCTTTAGTCTGTCATCCTCTGTTTCAGTACCATTTTGGTCACAGAGTGTCTGGACATTTTGTTTTGATCCACCTACCGCTTTGACATAAGACCAAAATTTCTTAGGATTTTCTGCCAAGTCAGTACACAGAACTTTACTTTCGAATTCATTGAACGCCTCTCGCATAGCCCTCCTAACACTACATTTCGCTTCGTGTAATTTTTGTTTGTCCGCAAGGCTTTGGCTATATTTATGTTTGCTGTGAAGTTCCCTTTGCTTCCATAGCAGTTTTCTAGCTCGGTTGTTGTACCACGGTGGCTCTTTTCCATGTCTTACGTTCTGCTCCTTCAGTTAATCGTGCGGGTTAACTGTGACTGGACGTAATGAGCGGCTGTTACGTACCTCGGTGAAGCTGTCCTCGTCGAAGTCCTCGCCGCGGAGGTAGAAGCTCCTGAGCCGCGCAGCCGCCCCCTCCAGCCGCGGCCCCTCGCAGCTCTCCCGCACACGTGGCGGCAGCAGCCCGGGATAACCCTTGCCCCCTGATGCCCAGGAGGACCGCCGCATCATCACTGCAGTGGAACAACACTCCAAACTACAAAACGTGCAGGGACACCACGAGAAATGTACGCTTGAACATAAATGCAGATGATAAGCAACCCTGCAGGTTGAGGAGTTCTATTCGACCACGAGCAGCACTTGTTCGGTGTCCTCATACACCTTGAAGTGTCAATCGTGGTCAAAACAGTGTTCTGTGTAGTTGTGAATGCCTTATGTCGGAGCTAAGTGAATTCGAACGTGATCAAATTGTTGGCGCTCGTATGGTGGGTAACCACGGTAGCCGAAGTGTTTTGTGTTTCAAGAGGAAGCGTATCGAAGATTTGACCGCATACCGGGAAAGCTGGAAAACATCCACTAAACCACAGCGTGGACAGAAGCGTATGCAGAGTGATCGTGACAGACAGTCTTTTAGGAGAATTGTGAGGAAAAATAAGAGGACGACAGCTGTAAAGTCACTGCTGAACTGATTCTTACATTCGCGAACCTGTCAGCACCAAACGAACACGAAAGAAGCTCCATACGTCGCGAATTACAGGACGAATCGGAATTCCGAAATTGTTCATCAGTGATGCAAATGCCCGTAACAGAAAAACGTTGTGCCGACGCCACAAAACCTGAACTACGGAGCAACGGGAGAAAGTAATTTTGTCGGATGGGTCTTGTTTCACACTGTTTCCAACTCCTGGCCAAGTCTCCAGACCAACAGTGAATCGTGGATGGGGTTCGATGATGATTTTAGTGGCCATGTCGCAGTATCCCATGGGGCCATGGCTACTCTGCAAAGTTGCGTTACTACTGAGAATTACGTGACCATCTTGGCTAATAAGCTCCATTTCATGGTACAGTGTTATTTGCCCAATGGTGATGTGCTACAAGACAAGGCCGCTGTTCACACACATCGTATCGTCCGGGACTGATTTATGAGTACGCCGATGAATTGTCGCATCTTCCTTGGTCTCTACAGTCAAGAGTTCTCAAAATTATTGAGCCTTTATGATCTACTTTGGATAGAAGGATATGTGATCGCTACCCAGATCCATCATCATTATCTGAATCTACCACTATTGTGCAGGAAGATTTCGTTGAAAACCATACAGGACCTGTATTTAATCTGTCCGAGATGATTGGAAGCTGTTCTGAATGCCAACGGGTTTCCTACACAGTATTATGCGTGATAACGTGTTATGTTTTTGCTGTTTCCATATTTTTGTCCTCTCCCCTACATAAAAGCAGCGCTCAAACACCGTTCTCGGCGTGATCTGTGTCACCAGAGTTTAGGCCTTAGCCCCCCCCCCCCCAACCACCCACCACTAAACCATATTCATTGTAACATAACATCTCCTGATCAGTGTCGTGCTCTGTTCCTGTGACTATTGTCTACGTCAGGGTCGGTTTCTGGTAGAAGCAAGCTTTAAAGCTTTCTACGGCCTGGAGTTTATGGGTCTGTCTTTGCTCTCAAAGATTAGAGGAGGGATCCGAAAAGTGTGGCTCAAAAGCCAGTGATTCTCCCATGATGGCAAGTGCTTCGTAACTCATGCTTGGGAAGAAACGTTTGAAAAACCCTGGCAGCAGGCTGTAATTTGCATATGAGTGATTAGCGTGAGCACTACAGAGTGTCAAAGCCTTCAATGTTAAATAATTTCATGTAGCAGGGTGGAGCTCCCGAAATTGGTTCTTTCAGGGTACAGCAGTTGCGTCCCACGTGGGGCGGAGGTGGTGTTTTCGCAGTGTGTTTCAGAAGTCGAGAGAAGGTGCTCCTTCGCGATCAGTCAAGTTATTTCTTACTACGAGGGACTCCAGAAGTGCGTTTCTGTACGCGGGTGTGGCTTTCGGGTAGAAATATTTCGGTTTTCTAGCTGAGCGCTGCCGTTTAGCGAGTGTACAGTCGCTCAGTAGGCAAAACCCTCAAATTAGGTAGTCGGGTCAACGACCTAGCTGGACGGTGGTGTCTGGTGAATGAGACGGACTTAGCGAGATTTTCACTGAAGCCAATAATTAAATTTGTTCTCGTGAAAATGTGAATGTTTTGTTTTGTGAGACTCTCCCACTTTCTTTTGTTACTTTATTTCTTTTTGGTTAGTACACGGCCATCGGCGGCAGTTGGTAGAAGCCTTTACGGGCGGTGCAGTAACTGTAAACGGTGTACATATCCCCGTCCCCTTCTCGAATCTCGGAAACTTTCTGAAAGTAGTTGGATTGCTAGACGGTTTTGATTATTGACATTCGAATAGTGAGTAGTTTAACCATGCCTCGCGGGTCAAAGCGATGCTGACGACCTTAGACTGATTTGATAATGTAAGCAGAGCAGAGAATCAATCCGGGATTGCGTGTAAACGTTTCCAGTTAAACCAGCGGAGCAGTAAGTCGCGCACCTTGCTAAGAGTGTGTCGCTTCTGGTAGCAGCCACGAGTGTGATTTCGTGAGACTGCGTGGAAGCTCCGAGGACAAACGAAAGGAGGTTTTAAAACTTTTTCAACAAGAAACAGGCTGAGTGGCGACGTCTCCACTGCTCACTCAAGACAGCTATCGTTTCGCCGCGCGTTGTAGCCGCGCGGTCTGGGGGCCTTGCCACGGTTCGCGCGGCTACCCACTTCGGAGGTTCGAGCCCTCCCTCGGGCATGGGCGTGTGTGTTACCCTTACCGTAAATTAGTTTCAGTTAGATTAAGTAGTGTGTAGGCCTAGGGACCGATGACCTCAGCAGTTTGGTCCCATAGGAACTTACCACCACCATATCAAGTTTCGAAAGAGAGAAAAAAAACAAACCATAATGTAATATTATGAACAGTGCAAGAAATCTTAGTAACGTATCGCCACCGTTGTTTAACAATAAGATATACACAGTGCTTTCATTCTGAAAGAAAGCAAGGAAAGTACCCTCCGCCACACACCGTCAGATGGCTTGCAGAGTATGAATGTAGATGTAGATGTAGATGTAGAAATTTAAAAGAGATCTGGAATAAAGTGAACAACTCTATTAGTCTCCAACTGGTGGTCAAGAAGCATGCCCCGTGGAAAAATCTCAGTGAAGAAATTGGAAATATTTCACAAGTGGCGTTGCTAATTGTCTTTAAAATAGGTAGACAAGCGAAGCACGAAATGGAAAGAAAGGAAAAACGAGAAGCGAACACTACGGACAACCCATAACACATGAAGAAACAGGCTGTAGAGGTGTGTCCAGAACCCTCCAGTAGTAGTCAATGTTACACTAGAAAATGGCACAGAGAGAAAAAAGAAAACGCACAGGCGTAAAAGGATCAGAAAATGTAAAATTCATTGATGAGGGCGGCGGATGTAGTGCCACTAAACTACTGTGACCTTACGGCGGGTTTAATGTCAAGAAACTGCGTGTAGCTTGCTAGAACCTCTTATTACCCTGATGTTCATAAATAAAGAAATATTCAAAACCTATGAAACAACACTGTATCTTGGTGACATTGTGCAGACCAACCGTTGGTGCGACAACCCTAAACCATTTGAGATACTTACATTGCCAGTGAGCATTGTGCGGCTTGAACAGTCCATGTCGGTAGAGGTCTCGGCTATATGCTAATTGTTTTTTCCTCTGTTTTTTCTTTTTTTTCAAAAAGAATTCAAGTGCGAGGGAAACAGAATGGCACAGGGAACAGATATGGATAGTATTACAAGTTGATGCGTCACTGGCAGTTTAAACACCAGCGAAAGTCGGACAGAGTTTATCCATTGTTGAATGTTGCCTCTAGCACCATTACACGGCTCTGGAAAATATGCAAGGGAGAAGAATTTGTTGAACAGCAGTATGGGCAAGGTTGACCACGTCCTAAACAGAGTGCCAGGATCGTTATCTTGTTTTAACCGCACTTAGCGTGGCTAAAAACCTCGAAGCAGTCTCCGGATCACATATCTCCTCTCGTGAAGTCTATCGTCTGCTTAGAGGCTGTTCTGGATAGTCAGATACTTACCACATGCATTCCCCTCACACAAAGGCGGCCAGTTATTCAGACAGTGTGGTACTTGCCTAAACCCGACTGGACCAAGGAACAAAGGGGTATCGTCATGGCCACGGATAGGTTGCTTCTTATTGCAGAGAGACATATCACCGTCTGTTCATCTAGTGCGTCCCTGGGATAGATTACAACCCCATTATGGCTGCTTCATGCTCTCATCGTGTTAGAACATACGGCATAATGTGTGTTTCGTACAGGTGTAGGGACCCGTAGTCCGAGCTACGAGAAAGATATCAAAGTGAAAGATATATGCACAGGGTAAAATTTTGTAAGAAAATGTTGTATTACTTCTTTCAATAGTATTACTTGATAATTGCGGAATCTCATAAACTGAGCAAAAAAGTGTGATATACAGGACGTGCAAGGATGTCAACACAAAACAAACACATAATGGTCAGAAGGAAATTTATCTGCATGTCAAGAAGTTGTAATATTATAATCTTATAGTAAATTTCTGCAGGCACATCATTTCTCATGAATATAGATGCTAATGGGATAAGAAATATGCTGCATCAGTGGCGGATAATGCTGTGAAAGCTATACAATACTTCAACGAGGCAGATGATCGTCATCTTCAGGTGCTTACTGACGTGCTGTTCTTTTTTTTTTCCAGCGATCTCTACTTCTCGATGACAGGGTAAGGTTTAATTTTCACCAATTTATTTGTTGCACTTGGGGAGGACATGTAAAGGCGACAGATCCGTAAGATCTCCTCCCTAATGCCTTGGGGACGCTGTACCGATGCCAGCGTTCTGCTCTGACGCTGCCTACCTCTCGAATGTGGTGCACGACATGTTTGAGTTGGTCTAATTTCTCACGAATTTTTGTGGACCTGCAGTAAGCTCCATATTTTAGTGTTGCTGCATTGGCTCACCAGTATGTGCAATTCACTTCCTAGACAAGCGCAGGCACCAAGGGGCGGGGCAATAACGTCATCGTAGACGAAGTCGACATCCAAAGCTCCCTGACGGAGAAACGGAGCACAGTCTTTGTATGCGCGACGCGGAAAAACGCGTCAGTAAATTGCGTGGTTTGTGTAGGCGCCCAGTTTAAGTATCCTGATTTCTATTCCCCGTCTATGCTGACTCCCTGAATTCGTTCGTCTGCGGCCGATGATGCCTTAGTATAGTCAATAAAGGTTTCCATTCCTAAGTTGAAATCCTGTGCCTCCGTTAATCAGATCGTTACTTAAGAGTATTTCGAACGCTTCTTTAATGATGTAGTACAAGTATTTTTGGAGGTGGACGAAAGGATCTTTGTCTCTCCGCAGTCCATGACATGTAACGTGACAAGACAGTGTTCAGCAACAGCAGACTTTTCTGGCTAACCCAGTCTGGTGTGACGTCTGTGTTCAGCGTATCTACACTGAAGAACCAAAGAAACTGATACACCTGCCTAATGTAGTGTAGGGCCCCCACGAGCACGCAGAAGTGCCGCAACACGGCGTGGCATGGACATGACTAATGTCTGAAGTAGTGCTGGAGGGAACTGACACAATGAATCCTGCAGGGCTGTCCATAAATCCGTAAGAGTACGAGGGGGTGGAGATCTCTTCTGAACAGCACGTTGCAAGGCATCCCAAATATGCTCAATAATGTTGATGTCTGGGGAGTATGGTGGCCAGCGGAAGTGTTTTAACTGAGAAGAGTGTTCCGGAGCCACTCTGTAGCAATTCTGGACTTATGGAGTGTCACATTGTCCTGTTGGAATTGCCCATTCCATCGAAATGCACAATTGACATGAATGGATGCAGGTGATCAGACAAAATGCTTACGTACGTGTCACCTGTCAGTGTCGTATCTAGAGGTATCAGCCGGCGGTCGTGGCCGAGCGGTTCTAGGCGCTTCAGTCCGGAACTGCGCGAATGCTACGGTCGCAGGTTCGAATCCCGCCTCGAGCATGGATGTGTGTGATGTCCTTAGGTTGGTTAGGTTTAAGTAGTTCTAAGATCTAGGGGATTGATGACCTCAGATGTTAAGTGCGATAGTGCTCAGAGCCATTTGAACCATTTAGAGGCATCAAGGATTCCATATCACTCCAACTGCACACGCCCCACACCATTACAGAGCTTCCACCAGCTTGAATATACAATTTGAAATGATACTCGTCCGACCAGGCGACATGTTTGCAATCAACAGTCCAACGTCGGTGTTGACGGGCCCAGGAGAGGCGTAAAGCTTTGTGTCGTGCAGTCATCAAGGGTATACAAGTGGGCCTTCGGCTCCGAAAGCTCATATCGATGATTTTTCGTTGAGTGGTTAGCACGCTGACACTTGTTGATGGCCCAGCATTGAAATCTGTAGCAATTTGCGGAAGGGATGCACTTCTGTCACACTGAACGATTCTCTTGAGTCATCGTTGGTCTCGTTCTTGCAGGAACTTTTTCCGGCCGCAGCAATGTCGGAGATTTGAAGTTTTAGCGGGTTCCTGATTTCATGGTACTATCGTGAAATGGTTGTACGGGAAAATCTCCACTTGGAGATGCTGTGTCCCATCGCTCGTGCGCCACTACATCACCACGTTCAAACTCACTTGAATCTTAATAACCTGCCATTGTAGCAACATTAACCGATCTAACAACCGTGCCAGACACTTATTGCCTTATATAGGCGTTGATGACCGCAGCACCGTGTTTGAATACGCATGCCTATACCACTTTCTTTGGCGCTTCAGTGTATCTTTAACAGTGCGACACGTCTGGCCAATGTATGATTTCCGTCACTGCCACTGGATTTTATACATCCCTGGTCTCCTTAAACCTGTTGTTAATAGGACCCAGCATCGTTTGCACTCGCGCTAGAGGGTGGAAAACACATTTTATTCGATGTGTCTTGAGCAGCCTACCGATCTTAAAGGACAAGCCACCAAAATAGAGGAGGAAAACCATCCTCGTGAAGTTATACGTTTCTCCTGACTGCTTTAGAGTTTTAATGCATTCAGGTTGAAATGCATTTCGAATCTGCTTATCAGAACACCCGTTGGCTAAGTTCTGTTGATAATCTCGCTGTATCTAAGATAACTGTAGCCCTATGAACGATGGTCCGTAATACACCACCACATTGGGATGGGTGATAACAGCTGGTAGTTCATAGATATAGGTCAGTGTGAATTGGTTTACGGAACACACTGTGACCCAAGAAACCGTCTTCTTTTCTGCAGACTAAGACATCCAAAAATGGGTGATCTCCATATTTCCTCACATTCATTGTGAAGGAAGTTCTCGGATGGAGACCGTCAAGGTGTTCCAGAAATGCAGGAAGCTTTCCTGTCACGTGTGGTCATGCTGCAAATCTATCATCCACATATCTCCAAAAATATTTGGGTTTCAAAACAGCTGACTGAAGTGATTTTTCCACAAAGTCTACCATAAAAAGTTAGCTAAAGGGTATCCACAGCAGCACTGTCAGTTTGCTCGAAATATTGTTTGTTAAATAAAAAGTAAATCGATGGAAGTAAATGTTGAAAAGATGTACGACGTCCTCCTCCAGCTCAGCTCCTATGAGTTATAGTGAATTCAAGAGAGGTACTCGTGTGAACGAAGAGCCTACATTGAAACTCACTAATACGTCAGATGGTTCGAGACGCGAATTCTTCAGTCACAGTATAAAATCTTTCGAGTTTTGAGTATGATGTTCACCCAGAAGAGAAGCTAGATATTTCGCTAGGAATATTTTGTGGCTCCTATATTGCTCACAATCGGACAATGCAGGACTCCTTATGTATCTTAGGCAGCCTATGAAGTCCTGGTGGAATTGGATCTTGTATTCTTAAAAAGTGTACAATAAAATCATTTTCAAGTACCTGGTCTGGATTTGCAACCGTGTACTTCGTGCATGCGAAGGTTTCTCCAACAGGGGGCTCTGGGTGTCGACGTCCTCTGTGATTCGTCTGTGATGAAGTTATAACCCCACGCCTAGTCAACTACACTTTTCTAGCGAGTCCCCGCATATATCGGCGAGCTAGTGCAGCAACACGTCAGTAAGTACCTAAAGATGACGAGCACCTCTTTCGTTGAAATACTGTGCAACTTCCACAACATTATCCTGCGCGGCACCCGTGAACCACTCAGGCAGTTCTTAGGTCGAGAAAGTCTCTAACAGCCAAAATGTCTTAGCCGCATATTAAAATTTGGCAGAGTGCTTCAACGTATTAGGAACCAAGGAGCTCTGACCGTAGATTCGGGCTTTATATAAGTTTTCCTCTGCTGAAGTCGGACCTCCTGATTTATATTCCTTAGACAAAGAATGTAGATGCGGATAATGACCACATTTAATGCAACGTAATCCGTCATATTGTGAAACCGACTGTGTGGAATTTTCTACAGAATATTTCTTCAATGTTGAAAAGTCAACTGAAGTCGTTTGCAAGTTGACGTCAAATCTAGCACACTGTTAAATCTTAGTCATATAGCTTATCAAACATACATCATTTCGCCAAACTATTAAATCATTTATGAGAAACGTTAATAGATCCACTGACTTTGTACGAAACAATATTTGTGACATGTGTGACATACAAACAGGAATCAGACCATGAAACGAAAATTCCGATGTATGGAGTGCCCTGCAACAGCCTTCATGTCACATTGTGGTTGTTGTATGTAGTTAAGTATGCGATCTATGTTAATGCAAATGAAACAGCAGTTACGTAAGCCACATGGTGGTATGGCAGAAGCATGGTGTGCGTGTAACTGTGCAGAAAAGCCGTAAGATGGCCAAGTTGTCATCTTCAGCACTCGCAGTCCCAAGAGAACGCACTATCCTCTTCAGGATGCTACGCATCCAAGCCAGTATAGCGGCATTATATCACAAACGAGTAATGACAATGTGTTAAACAATAATAGTCATTATTACTGTTCGTTTTTAAAGTAAACACAGACGTAATAAATGTTATTCCCACCGTCCTTTAACTTTTTAGGTAACTGTAATTACGGACATCCTGAAAAGCAGCCATGGATATCTGCAATGGAGTTGGTCATTACTACTTCTGATATCCGTATTCATGCAGACCTCTATTTTTAGGCGTTATTTGTAACACAGAGAAGCATAAAGACATTTCTCGAAAGGCCTTTAAATTTTTGTGAAAACCGAAAGTGGTAGACTAGGGTTTAACATTCAGTCGACATAGAGGTCATTAGAGAAGGGTTGAAAACTGAAAAAATATGAGGAGTAATGAACTGTATGTATAAATATAATACGTGGAAGACCAGCGCAGACTCACAGAAGCGAGCGAAGGGCAGCGCCTCGTTGGAGTTGATGCCGGCGATGAAGGGGACTTTGGCGAAGAGGCCGAGGCGCATGAGCTCCCGCGGGTCGCCGTGCAGGAACGCGTCCTCACGGTCGCCCGCTGCCAGGAAGTGCTCCACCACCGGCAGGAACTGGAACGGGCTGTACCCCAGCTGGTCCTGTGCTAAGGCACGTCTCCGTCAGCACACACGCATTAAAACTCTATACAAAAATACTAACGTTGCTGCTCACGTCGCCCTACAAACCAAATGCCCTCACTGTACCATGTTGGGCACATCTAAGAAAACAGAACCTCTTGGAAGTATTAAAGAAATTCACGACACTACTACATGGGAATTCTAGACAGTCTTATAACCCCTTTATCCTGAATCTGGGAAATTAACATCACAACTACAGCCTAATATCAGGTTGCCACTGGGAAGTTGACACCACACAGATGACAATCAAAATCCACACGAGAATCTACAGAGAGTGGCCGAATTTATAAAGAGCTTGATATCTGTGAAGATGATTTTGGCATGCTATAGGGCCTAGACCGGTGTGGTGGGCTCCGATATACGTTCAGCGCCCAACGACAATGTCTCGTGTACTCGCCAACCACACGCCCATGTCCAGTGGGTGGCCAATTCATGTCTCGTCGCTGTGCAGCCTATGAAAAAGGACTGCGGAAAACTCCCAAATAAATTCCAAAGTACAGTGCAGTTTTAATACCAATATATTTCCAGGACTCTGGTGTCCGACCCTGGTGAACTGTACCGGTTACATCACATGTACCCAAAGTTGACATCAAACGACACAGTGTTCACAAAAATCAGCAAACGAGTGAGCCTACAATACATTTGCTCGCAACCCTAGCCAAAAAACGAGTGCTCCAAGGCGCTTGCGTGACCTCTATTTATACTTTTGTTAACAATTACCTACAATGAAAATTACAATTTTATGTAAAATCACAATTAAAAGTTAAACCGAATATGAGCTACACATTGCTAAAAATTTACAATCTCAGTGCTGAACAAGGTGAACCTATGTTCAACTTAGTTACGAGTTAATATAACATTTTCTGACTAGTTATGTTACAGGTAACAATTACATTTCTAAATTTGTTTATAACAAATCAACTAGTGCCTGAATTTTAGTGCTAACATATATCGGAGATTCAATTAACATGCTTTATTTATATGTTCTATTTAATTTGCTGTAGTAATTTTATAATGATAGGTTTACTGGTACATCATGACAATGTGCTAAATTTCTTTCGATTAGTTACGGTAGTAATTTCACATTTATATTGTGGTTCTCACATGAAAACAATGTTAAATGCTTTTGGCACATTCAAAATACACACGGGGGCTTTTACACATATGGTTTCAGCAAAGCATCGTTTCCGACTTATATGCATATTGAAATAGTGGTTATTTCTTGTATGTAATTTGGAAACAGGTCACTTTACAATTGGACAATTAGGACTGGTGTTTATCTTTAATGCTCTCCGAGGGGTTCTGATAGGTAGCAATGAGATACAGTAATATTTCAGTGGCCAGGCTTTAGGCACGTCTGCTGCGACCAGCACAAACGCCTGAAAGCGAAACGTCGATCCCCGCTAGCCCCGCACCGTAATAAACTCTGTGGTGGACGACAACAGGCCGACTTGCTATCCACAGAATCTCTGGCAGCTGCCACGAGAGGCGTCTGGTTCGCTGTCAGCAGGGCACACAATGGCCACAGTGCTGCAGTCGCTGGCACTATTTTACCTACGCAATGTCACGTCGCATCGTATCCTTGCGCAGCAACGGTATTTATTCCGGTGCACAACCACTGAACCGTAGTCCACGCCACGAGCTAACTGGTCAATTACACCGACCGCCGCCGCGTTCCTCAGTGTTTCTCCGTAAAACATCCTGCAGTTCCACTGCCGACCTTGGGCTGATGTGCTGTTAGCAGGCCGACCTTCGACTGCCTCCTTCATAGTAACTTGGAGCCACTAGCCTTCTCGTCATTGCTACGCAGACTTGGCCTCCACTATTGGGCGTCCTGGACACAGCATCATGTCCAACTAATGTATGTGGATCCTGAAACTGTCATTCTACTGTGTGGCCTTCCGGGCTTAGATTTTCTGTTAATTTTCCGTGGAGTAGTGATTCTGCAAGACAAACAATTCGTACTTCTGTTATCACAGTCTGAAATGTTCCATCAAGAGAAACTTCAAGAAGATTGCTATTGCATTCAATTCTTATCATTGCTTCAGAATCGAGAAGTGTACCTGAAGCTTATTTTTAAGAAACTTGCAACGGTTTGTCTACCTGTGCCTCAGCACCGATCGCATTAGAACCCTATCATGAATTGTCGCTGTTTTCAGCAGCTCTGCCACCCATCTGGACTGTCGCTGAAGTTTTCTTTCCGCTACTTGCAGTGCCCTTTCTTACTTCTGCTCTATACCTCTGCCTTTCAAAATGGTTCAAATGGCTCTGAGCACTATGGGACTTAACAGCTGTGGTCATCAGTCCCCTAGAACTTAGAACTACTTAAACCTAACTAACCTAAGGACATCACACACATCCATGCCCGAGACAGGATTCGAACCTGCGACCGTAGCAGTCGCGCGGTTCCGGACTGCGCGCCTATAACCGCGAGACCACCGCGGCCGGCCTCTGCCTTTCAAATGCTTCTTTTTACTGTCTCTCATCTGGGGCGATCTTAATGGGCAATACGTACAACCGGACCAATGGACAGTGTCTCAATCATGCAATATATGAATGCAATACAGCAAACTAACTCTGTCGCAAAGATGAAGGTAAAAATTTTGTGATCGTCACGTTACAAGCGCGAGTGTGTAGGAAAACCACTTTTTTCGTCATCGATGAAAGAGAAGATTAGAATAAGTTCACTGTGAAAACAACGACCTTAAGGCCTTCTGAACATGGATCCAGTCACTACTAACAACACTCACTAAAACCTTCGCAGTTAGCTCGTCACTTGTAGGCTGAGCACGCATTGAGACTAATTCTTGAGTTCAACAATTCCGTGTTTCAGATTGTGTTCATCACTTTCGATATATGGGGAGTGGTGTCTTTCATTTATTAAGGTTCTGCGAAACTCGAAGTGTCCTGTCCCTCTTTAGAGCTCTCAAGTCTTCTGTGTACATTGTTCGGAAATTTCTGCATGTCTGTCCTATATATTGGAATTGACAGGAGTTGCTTGTGAACTGGCACATCCCCCCATTGCTGAATTCGTATAGAGTTCTAGTGTCTACTGTAAGTCTTTTTTGTATTCTGTTATTTGTTCTGTATGCCACTGGGATCCCTTTCTTCTCCATTGTGTTTGCAATTCTATGTATTACTTTATTATTGTATGTTAGTGTTTCCATTTTGTTTCTTTTTTTCTATGTGATGTGCCCTGCCTCGGTGTTTTGAGACTCTTTACTTGTGCAGTTACGTGAGCAGCCACTTTGATTATGCTTCATTTTTATCTTTTGGCTGAGCCTATTGTCGGTGTTTGTTTTGTATCCGTTTCCAAGAACAATTTGTTTGATTATCTTTACTTTGTTTATGTGTCATTACGATGTTTGAGATGTGTTCTGTATAACTCATGGAGCATTTGTATGAAATTGGGATTTTCTGTACTGTTCTGTTGTTTGACGTGTAATGGATAACACTGTTGGTGCCTGTAGAATTTCTGTAGATGGAAAATTTGCCTTGGTTGTTGTTCATTGTTAGCGTGAGGTCGAGAAAATTTTGTATCTTGTTTTTTTTTTTCAGTTTCCATTTTGAAGCTTATTTGTGGGTGGGGTATGTTGATGTTATTGTGTAACGTTTCTACGTATCTTACCTTTTGTTTCATCTATGAGGTAAATTACGTCATCCACATATCAGAACCAATCAATTATTTTGTACTCTTCCGGTTTCACAATGCTGTTGAACATTATGTACTCTATATGACCCAAGAAAGTTCCACTGACCGGGGTTTCCATGGGCAGCTCCTCCTTTTGCAAATAGAAGTTGTTCAAAGTAAAATAATTTTGTTTTGTGATTAACTTTAGTATGGATGAGAGTTCATTTATTTGTGTGTCTGAGACTTTCCTGTATTTCAGTTGTTGTTATACAATGTTTGTAGTCGCTCCTATCAGTAAATGTGTGTACATGGATCTAACAACAAAATACACAAGTGTTGCTGTTAGGAAGGATATTGATATTCTTAACAACAAATGTCTCTGGAATCACTAAAGGCTGTAGTAAAATGATTTTCCTCTAACAAACTGCTGTTTAATCCTGACAAGACCCACCATCTTCTGTCAAGGCTATCTAACGATATAGAAGCTAGTACAGTTGAACTTTTAGGATTTCATATTGACTCCAAACTGGGTTGGGGAGAACACATCAGTCACATTACCAAAAAAAATTTCAAGGGTAACATATCTAACCTAAGTTATTGAATATATGAGTACTCATGCATTTGACTCCTTTTTGTACTAATATTAAGCTTTTATAGTCCTTATACAGATTGTTTTTGGTTATGGTATTATAACCATGTTTTGCACTATTTTGTGTAAAAGAGACATGTTGGAAATGACACAGGACATCAATGAGTACATGTACTGAGAAGTAGTCTTGGCGCTTTTCGGCCCTGGTCATCAAAGTTGATGAAGGCGTATCGAAGCTGGACTGCTGGAACTGCTGCAGTCTCATCAGAAATGTTCTGCTGCAGTTCTATAAGACTGTGAGGGTTGTTGCGGTACACCCTAGACTTGAGGGCTCCCCACCTAAAATAATCGCACGCTGTTAGATCAGGTGACCTGTGTGGCTAGCTAGGGCTGCTACCAGACTGATCTCTACTAACACCCTTTAATTGAGGATTGTGTAAAAGTGCTCCAAGTTTCTGACAGCTGCACGAGCAGTTGCTCCGACCTGTTGGAAATAATTGTAGGTTACTTAATGGTGCCACAAATGATTTCAAAATTTTGCCAATGTAACGCGCCAAAGTCAGCGTCTGATGGAAGAAGATGGGACCAATAATGTGGCACACCAAACGTCAACCTTCTGATCATGCCATGGTGTTTCATGGAAGTTATGCGGATTCTCCGCTGCCCAGAACCTGTCATTCTGTGAGCTGACGTAACCACTCAGGTGGAGCCAGGCTTCATCAGACATAAAGAACAGGTCTATGTCCAAGCCATTCACTGTTATCTCAGTGAACAGCCACTCACAAAACAGGAGGCGATGAGGAGCATCTGCTGATTTTAATGCATGAAAAACGGACACTAGGTAGGGATGCATGTGTGGTTCCAGGTGGAGCATTCATCCGTATGATTGAGGTGATATACCGGTCTCTTGCGACGGTATCAGGTTGATTTGGTAGGACTCTGAAGCATTTTCGGTGAACTGCATCCACCTTTACTAGTATGCGGGCGCTTTACGGCATGTTTGTTGACTTCTTCAGAACAGTTACTGTCTGACGCCATTTTCCTATTACGCGTTACATGGCACACTCTGCTGGCACTTTGAGATCATTAAACTTCTCAGAAAACAACTGACCACACCGTTTCCACGACTTTGTTGCCACACAACTTTCCACAAAGAACACCCGCTGCTCTGCTGTGAGTACCATCGCCCGTTTTCACTGCTCCCCTCACACTGACACATCCCGCACTACGGTCTGACCCGGTGTGGATCACGTGGTGAACGTATACGTGGTGTGCGCGTCACGCGGTGTGGTTATATGCTTACATTCGCGTCCAACCGTATCCACTCGTCTGGGCCACTTTTGTCTGTCCCACCCTGTACAAGGCAAAGAGGCCCGACTTGCGATGGGGGTTTTGACGGCGGCAACAGAAAGCACTTCTACTCATAATTTTGAGCCACTAGCTCACTCAGAGGAACTACGAGAAGCGTCAGACGTGCAACAGGAGTGGCACCACTCCAGATTGTCCAGAATTAAAGCTCGAGTTTCAAAACTCTATAGAAAGGGAACCACCGATCAGAAAGGCGTCAAATTTTAACAGAATAATATTGACGCAAGGGAAACGACATGGGAAAAAAGAAAATTTGATCAATAGATGGCGCTGTATGCGTCATGATATGCCCACCAATAGCTGCGCGGAGCACGGCTGTTTCTCAGTTCGCGTCGGAGACGCCGAACATGGCTGTCTCCATGAAGAGTCACGCACTACTAGTAAAGCTCTTTACAGGAACGATGACTGTACACCAATAGCCCTGCAGAAGTTCCAGACACTCAAGGATATGATAAAAGGCATTGGTCCAAGGCCTGCTAAGGGTCTGAAGAAAGTGATTACAAAATTCGAAAAGGCAGGTTCTTTTGAAGTGCATTGTGCCAGAGGGAGGAAAGTAGCTGATCCGACATCTTTGTCAAGATGTGGCCACTGTATTGGAGGATGGGTGCAAACATGCAGTGCACAGGTAATTGCCAGAACGTTGGACATGCTTGCTACCACGGAGCATAAAGTCCTACGAAACATCCTACATTGCTATACACACAAAATCACCTTTGTTCAGGAATTGTTTCCTGCTGATCTGTCAGCAAGACAAACTTTTGCTCCGGAATTTCTTGCTCGCATGGAAGTGGATAATGATTGCCGTGGAACATTCTGTGAACAGACGAAGCCCATTTCCGTCTACAAGGGCATGTCAATGCGCAGTATATGGGCAACGGAAAATCCGCATGCATGTCAAACGATGCCACTTCATTCCGCAAAGGTGCAGATTGAAGGCATCGTTTATTGTAGGACAGTATTTTTCTGAGGAGATGAGTCCTGAGGGTCCTGTTACCTACACTTCACTGGTAAACCCTATGAAAGTAATTTGCATACCAACGTCATTCCAACCCTTTAACTGCGTGAATATGTTGATAGAATAATTTTTATGCAATGTGGCGCTCCTTCGCACATTGCACAGCCAGTGAAGCGGCTGCTGCAGAGGCATTTCGGAAATGTTAGAATAATCAGCCATCATTTCCCTGCAGCCTGGCCGTCCACATCACCTGATCTTAATCCGTGTGACTTCTGACTGGAGGGTTATCTGCAAGATGTTGTGCTCGGTGCTCCAGATACGAACGTAGTTGAAGGAACGCACTGCGCAACGCATTCTGAACGTGACCGCCGAGATACTAGGACCTGTCGTGGAACATGCTGTTTCTCGACTTCAACTAGAGGCAGGAAACGGCGGGCAACATATTGTAAATGTCTTGCGACAGTCTAACGATAGAAACGATATCATTTTGATTTTTATGCCGTTTTTGGCCTCAGGAAATTAATAACAGATTCTTCCCATCCGATGTTGTACGGTCTTGCCGAGGTAGATGGCTCACCTACTAACAATGCCACAACTGTCCACTGTCGAACTTGTGCAGTCATGCACGTTGCACAGTACGGACGGTATAAAGTGCAACTCAACCATAGCCGTCGTATTACGATTCATTTGTCATTTGTAGCCGACCCCATTTAAATTAAGATGCTTGCAGCACCAACTATTGGTAAAAATTTTCGTTAAATTTTTTTGTGTTCCATGACGTTTCCCCTACGTTAATAACATCTTGTTCAAATTTGACGTCATTCTGAGCAATGGTTCTCTTTTTACAGCATTTTGAAACTGGATACCCTGCATTATGTCTCATGGAAGTGCAGTCGCACCGATGGACACTCCATAGGTTTAGCTGCATATTGTATGTGTTGTATTGTGTGTTAACCGGGGACGTAGAAACGACGGAGAGGCACCGTTCCCACCCACACCGAACCACTCTTTCAGGGTTATTATGTGGTTAGGCCCCCGGTGCCCAGACGAGTGTAACCCCTATGTTTGCATGGTAGAGTAATGGTGGTGTACGCATACCTCGAGAACTTATTTGCGCAGCACTCGCGGACATAGTGTAGCTGAAGCGGAATAAGGGGAACCAGCCCGCATTCGCCGACGCAGATGGAAAACCGCCTAAAAACCATCCACAGACTAGCCAGTTCACTGGATCTCGACCCAAGTCCGCCGGGCGGATTCGTGCTGGGGACCAGGCGCCTCTTACCACTCCGGAAAGCCGTGCGTTAGACCACTCGGCTAACCGGGCGGGCCTAGCTGCATATACATTTACGTGCTAGCATCAAAAATATTTATAGGATGCTTTTATTTGTCTAGTTATTTAGCTATTGTCGTTAAATGTGATGTGATGTCTTAAAACAATAAACATATTTTTTTACTGACTGGACCTCAATCCTCTGGCTGTTTGGTGTCGTCAGAAAAATGAAGTGTACCGTACGTGCCCGATCCACATGGTGCTCACGCTGCCGTGGTGTGACGGAAAGGGCAAATAAACTTTGCACAGCTTGGCAAAAGTTGCCGAAAATGACCCACACTACCTCGTCTAATTATGCAGTTGCTTATTATTAGTCTCTTGCAAGCGGCTCGTCTTTGGAGCCATTTTAACTGGAACAATACTGCATAGTTTCACCCGTGTCAATTTCCGGTATTAGTTATCATATACGCCTTAGAGGCTGCACGTGCAGCTTGTAAAGCCCCCTCTCCCCTTCCCCTTTTTACACCACTGCCATGTGGCATCGCAAAGTTACTTTATGTGTGCTGTTGCAGTAGAGAGAGCAGACTTTGCCAACTCACGGGGCGGCGGTTGGTGAGGGCGCGCGCCGCGGCGGCGCTGAGGTCGGTGGCGGGCACGCCGCGCAGGCAGTCCACCAGCGCCGCCGACTGGTTACCATGGCAACCCACAGCTGCCCCCAGCGCGAGCGCCGCCTCTCTGGCCCGCTGAGCGTCCACCGTGGCCCACGGGCTGAGCGCGCTGCCGCTCTGCGAGATAGCCCGCGAGAACAGGCCTGCAACACGCCGAAAACGCCCCTGTCTCAAAGCGTACAGCCGGCGCTGTGGAATCAGTCGCCTCTCGTGGCGTCGCGTGTCAAACCAGTCACAAACCCAGCGTACGAGACTTTTTCCATTAAACTGTGCGTGCGAGGTTTTTTGGGTGAAGTGCATTTTAGGTTAGTCGTTAAGAACGGACTGAGAAGATCCCACGAGATTGCTGTGGTTAGATACAGCTGTTAAAACTGCATGTTTTCGGTTTGGAATGCTCTCTGACACGTGGACCTAATTCGATATGTACAGATAACCTAGGCAGGACACGAGTGGGAAGCAGAAACTGAAGGAAGGAATAGAAGGAAAAATAGTAGGTGAAAAACCTATTTTTGCCGAAGCGAAATATAATAATTAACCTCCGACGTTTCGTAACTTACACGAAAAAATCCGAAAATGACAGACTGATAACATTATTTACTTCAACAGCAGTGCAAACTGAAAAATCACACCGGCCGGATGGCCGACCAAAGGCGATTTTAGCTGAAAGACAGAAACATGAAAGGAAAAATAACATAGAAACTAAATATGCTGGAATAGCATGGAATGAGGTCTGGAAAAATATCAGTAGTGATGTTCTTTCGTCTGACGTGAGAACAGCGTGGTACAAGGTAGTCAATAACATCATCAGCACTAATGTGCGTCTCTTTGCCATCTGTTTAAGTGACACAAACCTCTGCAGCAAATGCAACCTCGTTGATAGTGTGCCTCATCGTTACACTTGTGGAGATCGGATTATCAACTGGAGGTGGACCAGGGAGAAAATTGCTCAAATAACAAGAACTTCAGCAAACAATGTACCGACTAACATTTTCTTCAGACCAGAGGAAAGTTACTACCCTCAGGCAAAAAATAACCCAGTGATTTGGTTAATGGGAAAATATACAAGTTATGTTTTTAACAATATCGGGAGCGATGAACATATTGAATACAAGATGTATATGGAAAATGAATTCGAGAAAACACTTAAATATCAGAATCACAACAAGAAATATGGTAACATGCTCCGAATTGTCTTCAACAGAATGGGTATAGGTTAGGAACTGGAACTGACAAAAATAACAAGGCAGTGAAGTATTTTGCGATGTCGCTGTTCGGGACTTCTCGTCTGTCCACGTAATTTACCCTGGAAGGAACACACATCAAGGATTTACTGAATGATTAATTTGGTGTCTGGGAAATGATGATGAGGAATCTCAGGCTGCAGAATAAGAAAATGTGCATGCTGAACTGCCACCTGTTGAAGGTGACAGCGAAGATGCTAAATTGTGCTGCTGCTAAAGACTCATTCTTTGAATGCTGTAATTAATGACTGCAATTATCTGTCCCCTAATTTATGTCATTTCATTGTAGCCAGCCATTTTTGTTATTGTTTTTGTGGAATAAAAAAAAGCGGTTCTAGGCGCTACAGCCTGGAACAGCGCGACCGCTACGGTCGCAGGTTCGAATCCTGCCTCGGGCATCGGTGTGTGTGATGTCCTTAGGTTAGATAGGTTTAAGTAGTTTTAAGTTCTAGGGGACTGATGACCTCAGAAGTTAAGTCCCATAGTGCTCAGAGCCACTTGAACCATTTTTTTTTTTTTAAATCGCCTTGGCAAGAAATTTAAGAAAACATTGCAGAATTACTTCAGGATTACACAATCTGTAATACACCATAATAACAGCCCATTTATCCACCTTTGGCCAAAGAAATTTTCTGTTTCTTACAATTTTTTGATTTGGAGAAGATGTTTTATTTTAAAAAAGCTTTTTTATGTATTTAAGAGGGATTTTAATTTACAGGACGAATTTCAGTTTCGAGTAGGGGTTTTAGTTTTCGAAACGATCTTTAGCTAACGACATAAGCGTTATTTTTTTCGAGAGGAATTTTAATTTTCCGAGAACAGTTTTAGTTTTCAAGAAGGATTCTACTTCTGATGGAGGATTTTAGTTTGGTTTTTAATGCTTTATGATCGTGATTACAGCTCATTACTCCCGCTATCATAAACAAAACTTCCATGAGAAGAGATTTACTTCGGTCACGTGCCAATACCGACAAAGGTGATTTATGGCGGCTGGAAGGTGGGCTGAAATGGAAGGAATGAGGCCAAAAGAAAATGATGAAAAGATAAAAACATTTGGAAAACCGATCGTTCGCAAAAACTCGATATTCGGTTTCGAACACAGTGTCTGGAAAACAATTACAAGTCGTCAAATTGTAATCGTGTTGCAAAGTTTTAGCACTGCATTTATAACAGAAACTATTTTGTCGTAAACATCTACAACTACGTCTACACTACGCGGAGAAAGTAACAATGTTAGTTCCCAACTTTTCTGTTCCATTCGGGAATGGTTCGCGGGGAGAACGATAGTTGGTAAGTCTCTTAGAATCAAAGTGTAGTTCGATTGAATGAAAACTGATCATTATTTATTCCTTAGAGAAGATTTAGTAGCAACTCGGTATTTTTTACGGTCTCCAGCAACAATCAGTAAAACAAATTCCTTCTCAGTTTCATATTTTGTGAGAATGTTATTGTAGTCCTGAAAGAGTTTGACATCGCTTTCTGCAACATCATTCCAACCACCATCTCATGAAGTTTCTGAATTGCACATTTGTAAAGGGAGTCATCTTTCCATGTTGAAGTGCCTTTGAGAAGAAAATCGGTATTGAAAAAAAACCTCGTGAAGAAAGTTTTCGTGTTAGGTGTTATAGATGATGAAACATCAACATTCTTAAAAGAGTAAAGGTCACTTCTTTGTCTGATGTTTTTTTAGTTTTTTTGTCTCCTTCTTCTTCACCTTTTTCCTAATTCCAAGATAACTTCTATATTTCCCTTGACCCTTGTTGGAACATAGTCATCAAACAAAGCTGAATCCACAGTTTCTGAAGCTAAGTGCAAGAGGTGATTTGATTTTTCTTTTGGAGCAGTCTTATTAATTGCTGGATCAACATGCTGATAATTTATTAGCTGGCTCATGAATAGGATATCATGGTAAGTAGCCTTAATTGCTTCTGTTGACAGAAACCAGACCCCGACGTACACATCTATAGTTAAAATACGTATTCTTTTTAGTGAGTTCTTCTCCATATCACAAAAGTGAAACTGATCCTGAATCATGTGTAACTTGATTGCATGCATGGCCTCTGCCATCAAATAAGAATGAGATACATATCCTGAGGTGCGAAACGATAATCCAGTCTGTGGAAAGCCGGCAAGAAAGATCACCGTTAATTCCATCAGTTTTCGGCAATCATCTCACAGTTGTTTTTGCATAGAAACTTGGTTTTTCAAGAAATCCGAGAATAGTGGACTCAACATCGTCAGGCATTTCACTGGTGCCGGTAGTGTAAGCGTTCTTGTCGAATTTCAACCAAGTGACTCTAAATTTCTTAAAAAGTTCCATGTGTGTGCCACAAGCTGCCCCCATCAGTGAGTCAAAACAGGTTCTCAACAACAAATCAGAAGTGTAATGACATCAAAGGGGGCATAACAGCTCACGATTGAAGAATTTTTCTGGATTTGTACAGCTGCCATTTACTCTACCTGTACTGCTTGCTGTTTTACCACAGCGAAGCGCCTGAATTTTATCAGCTATACACCATTTCTGCGCTGCCTGGTAAACAGCCATAGGTTGATCTTCTACAGAAGATATTAGGATTCCAGGGACTCCCAACAACTGTTTCTTGACTTGAAAGATTACTAATATTATCGGTTTATCTACCTTTTCAGTACTTTTGAGCTCTGGAAGCAACTTTCCATCCCAGTGCAGTACTAATTCTTGGCAGTCACTTAGATTAAATTTATGCTCTACAAATCCGTGAAAGAAAGTGGTCGCTTTTATCCCCGATTGGCAACTACAAGTACCTACAATCATAATATTAATGTTTTACTATTAATAAAAATGTGATATATAATATACAGGGTGAGTCACTAATTATTTCCACCAAGAATAGCTCCGAAAGTATGATAGGAGCTGAAAAGTTTGTGGGACAAAAGTTGCATAAGATAACGGGAGCCATAATATGGCGTTGGTTTTTTTATTGCTAGGTGGGGTCGCCTCAGAGATATGAAGGTCAACTTTGTTCTTTCAAATGGGATGCTGTAGTTTGGTATTTATTTTCTGATAGCGGCTATCGAGACAAATCCAATGATGTGTAACAGTAATGTCTTTGAAAGTCAACGAAGGTCATAAAGGTGGCATGAACATCCTTTTACAGAAGGTGTTGGAAGTGATGACCAATGGTATCAATGCAGTGATGCAAACTTCTTATCATGGATTGAGTGGTATTCCTTATCTCTTCGGCACTTATCGAAGCACATGCTCTGACAATTCTCTCTCGCATATCTTCGGGTGTAGCTGGAACGTCTTTACAACCAATGTCTTTTCCGAATCCCCACAAGAAAAAATCCAGGAGGTGTCAAGTCTGGCGAACGAGCTGGCTGCGAGATATCTCCTCCTCGTCAAATCCAACGATTTTGGAATTTTCTCTACAACTCATTTCGAGCCATCAGCGAGAAATGTGCCGGACACCCATCATATTGATACCACATTCTATTCCTTGTTCCTAAAGGTATTTCTCCTAATAACAGACCTAATGTTTCTTGTCGGAATGTGGTGTACCTCGTACCATTACGATTTCCTTCGATGAAACAGTGTCATATAATTATGTCTTCCACAATCCTACACCATTAATTCACCGACCACGGTTTTTGGTGTGCAACTTGCCGCAGCCAACATGGATTTTCAGTTGCCCAATAATGTATGTTACGCAAATTAACATTACCGTGGTTCGTGCATGTTGCCTCGTCAATAAATAAAATCAAATTAATAAATGTGTCATCCCTCTGACTCTGAAGTTGAGCCCATCGGCAGAATTCAATGCGACGCATACAATCCGCACTAGTTAATTCTTGGTGGAGACCGATATGGTAAGGATGATATTTATGGCGATGCAGATCACGAACAACACTACTCTGGCTCATACCAGATTCCCTTGCGATTTGACGCGAACTAACACAAGGATCTCGAACCCCAGTGGCAAGAGTATCAATTTCCGTTTCCTTTTTAGTAACTTTCCTTTGCCAGATATGTTTCCGATGCGTTAAAGATCAGTTTTTCTCAATTTATCACACACATTTTAATGTACGACGTGTAGGGTGAGTACGTTGAGGATATCTTTCAGCGTATAAGCCTCTAGCTCTCACTGAATTTCGTTGGCGTTCTCCGTAAATGAGAAGCATATAGACTTGTTCTTCGAAGGAATACACTATTCACATTAGGCTTACCGTTCCTGTCTGTGTTGTACTGCGAAACCGTCGAATGGTGTTTACATGTCAATGGCACGTTAGATGGATACGGCGTATTCGGAGAATATTTACTATTTGCATGATATACGAGAGAGAATTGTCAGAGCTTGTGCTTCGGTAAGTGCCGAAGAGATAAGGAATACCACTCAATCCATGATAAGAAGATTGCATCACTGCATTGATACCAATGGTCATTACTTCAAACGGCTTCTGTAAATGGACGTTCATGCCACCTTTTTGACCTTCGTTGACCTTCAAAGACCTTACTGTTACACATCATTGGATTCGTCTCGATAGCCGCTATCAGAAAATAAGTACCAAACTATAGCATCCCATTTAAAACAAAAACAGAGTTGACCTTCATATCTCTGACGCGGTCCCACCTAGCAACAAAAAACCAACGTCATATTATAGCCCCTGTTGTCCCATGCAACATTTGTCCCACAAACTTTTCAGCTACTATCATACTTTCGGAGTTATTCTAGGTGGTAATAGTTAGTGAATCACCCTGTATATTACAATATTAGGATTAAAGTCTTAAAACAGAGCTATTAAAAATAAGTATCTCTAATAAAATTTTATATAATAATAATAATAATAATAATAATAATAATTATTATTATTATTATTATTATTATTATGAGGCACAGCACAACACGAACAGCAAAATTCGAAACTTCGTGGTCTATGAGGGTCGTCCTGTATTTGTGTGACTGAGGTAAAATTTTGCGCATATCGTTTTTTTCATTGACTGTAACAAAATAGGGGGGAGGGTGGGAGCTAACCTTTTAGAAAGCTGAAAAATAAGGGCTACTCTAATATGTATGCGTGTTAGAGACTTTTTGGAGACCACAAATCTCCTCTGTAGGAATCAATGGGGATTTCACAAAAAGCGATCGTGTGAAATCCTACTCAATCTGTTCGTCCGCGAGCCCAGAACGCAGAATAAATCGGTAAGCTGGTCGATGCCGTGTATCGCGAATTCTGGAAGACGTTCGATACGATTCCGCACTGTCACCTAATGAACAAAGTAGCAGCGTACGGAAAATCAGTCCTGGTTTATAATTTGACTGAAGATTTTCTAGTAAATATTTTTGGAAATTTGTGGTAAGTCCCTATGGGACCAACCTGCTAAGGTCATCGGTCCCTAGGCTTACACACTATTTAATGTAAACTTTAACTTACGATAAGGACAACACACACACCCATGCATGAGGGAGCCCTCGAACCTCCGATGGGGGGAGCCGCGCCAACCGTGGCAAGCCGCCTAGACCGCGCGGCTACCCAGCGCGTCCTAGCAAATATAATACATCGCGTCACTCCAAACAGAGAACCACTTCAGACGTTAAAATAGCTTCGGGCGTACTCCAACAGCGCTTTATAGGACCGTTACTGAACACAGTATGGTAAGTAAATGACATAAGGCTGCCGCAACGCTGGAAAATCAGTTAAATGCCGAAGACCTGGAGAGGATCGAAGCTTATTGCTCGAGTTGACAGTTGACTCTCAACATACACAAATATATCATACGGTCCACACATCGGAGGAGAGACGAGTTGTGTGGTTACACGATTGCCGAAAAATCAGTGGGAGCAGTCACATCGGTTAAATATAAGGGGTCGGCGTATGAATCGATTTAAAGAGAAACTAGGACATAGAACTAGTCGCAGGAGGGACGGATGCCAGATTGACATCAATTTGAAGAATCAACAGGAAATACAGTCAGGTACAGTTTGAATACATTTTTCCACACTAGTCACATATCATTTTGCGCCCTCTCCCCGCCCCCCCCCCTTCCCCCCGCAAACCTCTTTTCGTGAACCAGATGTTCGAGACTACGGTGTATTCGTCACTTTTGCAATCTCATATTTATCATTGTACAAAACAGTCGCAATAGCGTATATTTACTTCTGATGTTTTTAGTGCTTTCGGTCATAGTGTAGACCTCTGCTCAGTATGTGACTGAATACCATCCGGTATTCACGCAAAATATCCAAGATTGGCAATGTTTCACTAAAGTTCGAAATTTAGAGAGGACTTCAAATCGAGATGCTTTTAATAGGTTCCAGAACGAAACTGTTCTGAAACCTGGCAGAAAATCCAAAGAGATTCTGATGGTATGTGAAATACGCCTGCGTAAAGACACAATCAGTATCTTCACTGCACGTTAGTAATGTACATCTGCATCTACATAGATGCTCCGCAAGCCACCGAACGGTGCGTGGTGGAGGGTACCCTATACCACTGTTGGTCATTTCCTTTCCTGTTCCACTCGCAAACAGGAAAAACGATTATCTATATGCATCCGTATGAGAGTTAACTTCTCGTATCCCAGTGGTCCTTACGTGCAATGTATGTTGGTGGCAGTAGAAATGTTTGGCATTCAGCTTCAAATGCCGGTTCTCTAAATTTTCTCAATACTGTTTATCGAAAAGTACGTCGCCTTCCCTCCAGGAATTCTCATTTGAGTTCTCGAAGCACCTCCGTAATACTTCTTGTTCGAACCTACAGGTAACAAATCTAGCAGCCTACCTCTGAAATGCTTCGATGTTTTCCTTCAGTCCGACGTGGTATAAATCCCAAACACTTGAATACTACTCAAGAACAGGTCGCACCAGCGTCCTTTATGCGGTCTCCTTTGCTCAGTCCTAAAATTCACTCTATAAACTGAAGCCGACCATTGCCTTCCCTACCGCAGTTCTCAAAAAATGGTTCAAATGGCTCTGAGCACTATGGGACTTAACATCTGAGGTCATCAGTCCCCTAGAACTTAGAACTACTTAAACCTAACTAAGCTAAGGACTTCACACACATCCATGCCCGAGGCAGGATTCGAACCTTTGACCGTAGCGGTCGCGCGGTTCCAGACTGAAGTGCCTAGAACCGCTCGGCCACACCGGCCGGCCGCAGTTCTCACATGCTCGATCCATTTGATATCGCCTTGCAACGTTACGCCACGATATTTAAATGACTTGACTGTGTCAAGCAGGACACTGGTAATACTGTGTCCTAACATTACGGGTTTGTTCTTCCTACTCATCCGCATTAACTTACATTACCCCACACTTAGAGCTAGCTGTCATTCATCCCACCAACTAGAAATTTTGTCTAAGTCGTTTTGTGTCTCTCTACAGTCACTCAACTTCGACATTTTACCGTACACCACAGCGTCATCAGCAAAGATTGCAGATTGCTGCCTACCCTGTCCACCAAATGCTAATGCTAATGTTACTGATGACAGTGTCAATAAGGTTTAGCTACTGTGCACGGTTTTCCGAAATGTCTTCACCAAGGAAGACGAAGCAAAAGTTCCACAATCAAGACGACTGCCAATATGAGTAACGTACAAGTAGGTACCACCGTGTACTGAAGTAGCTTATATCACTTAATAAAACCGGTCCAGATTGTACGAGGGGCATATTTTAAGTAATGCAACACTTTTTTTTCTTGGCCAATTTCGGTTTAAAAATTCCTGGATTTGTTGTTGGACATCATGGAATATCCCTGCTCCAGCCCCTACGGTTTCGTTGAAGTTTCAGTTGGTGGCGACGCTGTATATAGCCGTCAAAATGGCGTCTGTAACGGAGGTGCGTTCCAAGCAGAGAGCTGTCATTGAGTTTGTTTCGGAGGAGAACCAGAGCATCGCAGATATTCGTAGGCGCTTGTAGAACATCAACGGAGAACTGACAGTGAACAAGAGCACGGTGAATCGTTGAGCGAGGCGCCTGTCACTATCGTAACAAGGTCACGCAAACCTGACCGACCTCCCGCATACCCACCAGCCGCACACAGCTGTGACATCTGCATTATTGCAACGTACGGACACTCTCATTCCAGATGATCGATGGATCACAATGAAACACATCGCTCCACAACTGGACGTCTCTGTTGATAATGCTGAGACACACGTCCACCATTAGAGGTATTCAAAGGTATGTGTCCTGTGGGTTGCTCACCGTCTAACACACGATCATAAAGAGCAACAAAGGACCATCTGTGCGTAATTACTTGCACGTTACGAGGCTAATCGTGACAATATTTTGTCGAACATCGTCACAGGCGGTGGAAAATTGGTTCGTTGCTCAGAAACTGGAAACAAAAAGGCAATCCATGGAGCGGCGAGACATCACCTCTCCTCCGAAAAATACTTCAAAGCCGCACGCTCAGCCGGTATAAAGTCGTGGCAACGAGCTTCTGGAACACTGAAGGGGTTATGTCTTTGGTATCCTCCCTCAAGCTGCTACCATCAACGCTGAAGTGTATTGTGCTGCCCTCAGGAAATTGAAGAAACGACTTCAGCGTGTTGGTCGCCACAAAGATGCAAACGAACTTCTCCATGACACTACTTGGCCTCTGTCGACCCTACAGCGCGGGTCTCGCACCTTCCGACTTCCATCTGTTTGGCCCAATGGAGGGTGCACTCCATGGGAAGCAGTGCTTGGGTGATGGGGAGGTTATTGATGCAGCAAGGTGTTGCCTCCTACGTCGACCAGTAGAGTGTTACCATATGGGCACGCAGACCTTACCAGTGCGGAGGCGTAAGGCCATCGCATTGGACGGAGATTATGTTGAAAAACAGGGTTTTGTAGCCAAAAGGGTAGGGGAATAATATAATGTATTGTAATCCTGAATAAAACCAACTTGCTTTCAGGAAAAAAATTTGCATTCCTGCTGTAGCCCCGGCTATACCAGTTAAGTTCGTTTTAGAGTATGCTAATACAATAGCTCAATATTTGGCAGTGATATAGCACACTCGTTCGTCGAAAGAGACATACCTAAAGATTAGAAAGTTGCGCAGATCACATCAATACTCAAGAAAGGAAATACGAGTAATCCGCTGAGTTACAAACCTAAATTACTGACGTAGATTTGCAGTCGTATTTTAGTGCATGTACTGCGTTTGAACATTATGAATTACCTCGAAGAAAACGATCTCTTGACAAATAGTTATCAAGGACTCAGAAAATATTGTTCTTGTGAAACACAACTAGCTCTTTATTCACGCGAAAGAGATTGCTTTGATACTATATCCACGCATATGGCCAATTTAAATCAGCCACATTGGATACAGTGCATAGTAAAGCCGTGTTTGAAAGGTTAACTTTTCGATTAAGTGCCCTTTCAATTGGATTCAAATTTCACCCAGGGCCAGGTTGCGGAACTTTGGGGAATGTGGTGCAGGTGTGATGGAGCAATCGCGCATTTTGTTGCTGGTACAAGACGGCATCTAACGCGCCAATACTGTCCAACATGGATGGGCCGAGCACGGGCTGTACCTCGGTCTCCACGGCCACCTGACGTCATTCCTCTGGATTTTTCAGTCTGGAGTCATCAAAGTCGGACTGTCATATCCTTTTTTGGAAAGTTGGATGTTGGTTCTGCTGCTGCATGCATACAGAAACTCTGTCTTAGATATTATTGCAACGAATGGTAGCGAGC
Source organism: Schistocerca americana (assembly GCF_021461395.2). Classification (NCBI taxonomy): domain Eukaryota; kingdom Metazoa; phylum Arthropoda; class Insecta; order Orthoptera; family Acrididae; genus Schistocerca; species Schistocerca americana. The sequence continues at coordinate 431,879,178 of NC_060120.1, read as the reverse complement.
GAGCAGTTGAGAATAGTTGGACGCAGCCTAGCGTGGAGGTAAGTTGACAGTTCGCAGCCTGCTCTGACCGTGCTAGTGGCGCCAAAGGAGATTTTTCTATTAATCGAGGATTTTTGGTAATTTGGCATTTTGTTGCGCGTAGTTGTTGCTTACTTGCGCACTGGAGGGATTTTGTCAGACTTGTATATGCGTACATTGAAAGTAATATTCGTATCTTTGTTGTGGCCAGATACATGATTATTGATTAAGAACGTCATGGTATAATGAAAGGTTTTGCTAATCAAACTGTACAAGGAAAAGAAAGGTCTGAGTAGAATTTGTCAGTGTGTAACTCGTCAATTTCAAAATATAGTAAATTAAATTTTTTTATTAATTCCTTTCACTTTTTTCCACCACTTTAGGCTTGTTGACTAAACCTCTCCTGAATATTTAATTTCTATAAAAAAAACTAGCAGAAGTTGCATGAGTAGTTGTGACTATGCATTGGAATCTGCATCGATCACAGTATTTCATTTGAATTATTTTAGCATGTTGCAGCGGCAAGACGAGATAAGTTGTTTGTTGCGCGCAGGAACATTACAGTATAATTGTTAGGAGATGTTAGAGAACATTTTAAAAATCTCAGTCAGATACAAGAGAGTTGATTTTTCATGATTTATAAGAACAGTAATTAATTTCTGTTTTTTTGTTCTCTATCAGAATACTGACATGTCCGATAGTAGGAAGTTCCAGAAAATGTTTGAATACTGATATACTGGAATAAGGGTTTTCATAATACAAGTTGTACGGCTACATATCAGATTTTATGATAATGATAATAAAGTTTCACTAGATAGTCTAGCAATTTTCAGGGAAAAATTATAGATAACCATAATATTGTCAGAGATAGAGCTTTACACATTTCTATGCGTCTGTTGCATTAACAATAACTTTTTATAATAAAGACATTCACCAGAATAATCATAAAAATATGTTTTGGCAGTAAACTTTCAGTCATCTGAAAAGTTAAGTGTATAACTCACCTACTGATACGGTTGGAGAACTGGGACGATAAACTGTTCAGAATTGTCAAGATTTACGAGAAGATCTGGGGGTGTTCGAAAGATTTCGTAACTCACTGCAGAGGCAAGACCAGCAGTATTTCATCTAATTGTGAGGACGACACGTGGGAAACCTCCGTTCACAGTTATAAGTACATATTAAACTGTAACCTGTCACATGCTAGAGGAGTATTGCACTTCTTGTTAAGGTAGGCCTTGGATGAAATTTTATCCCAAATATATGGGGACTTAATCGAATAGTTTACATCTGAAATACATTTACATCAACTAGGTCAGTATTTGTTATTGAATTCAGTGACAGCTTGGAGCCACACACTCAACACATTCGCAATTACTTTCTTTCTTTCTTTCACTGGTGCTATGTCCCACGCTGACACAGGGTCGGCATTGTTAGGAACGGATTTGGCAAGGTTAGTGGAAAGGGGTGGCCGGATGCCCTTCCTGCCGCCACCCCGTACCCCCTGGGACGGAATTAGTGTACCCCTGCTGTCTGCGTCAAGTGTAATGAATGGAATAGTGCTAGCGTGTTCAGATGTCTGCGAGTCGTGTAACTGAGGCGGAACGTGGGGACCAGCCAGGTATTCACGTAGCGGGATGTGGAAAACCGCCTAAAAACAACATCCAGGCTGGCCAGCACACCGACCGACGACGGTAATCCGCCGGGCGGATTCGATCCGGGACCGGTGCGCCTACCCGAGTCCAGGAAGCAGCGCATTAGCGCTTTTTTTTTTTTCGTTATTGATCGTTGTGTTTGGTCTTTGCGGACGTCGCAAGACATCCTGTTCAAGTTCGGTGGTTGATCGTTCCACTCAGTTTTTTTATTACAGAGGGGAATCGGCTCTCTGACCGAACACGCTGAGCTACCGTGCCGGCGGCGCTCTCGGCTAACCTGGCAGGTACATTCACAATTACTTCTCGAGTGGTTAACGTGCGGAGCCGTGTTTACTGGAACGTTTTTGCTTCTGTTATCGGATACTTTCACCCGTGTCCGTTTTCGCCATTAACTGTGATACACCTTGTATGTGAATTTTGGACACGGACGCCCCAAGCGGCCGCTTGTGTCGCCTGGGCCTTAAACCAGCCTTTTGTGTAGCCCACGCACGAAGGAGCTAGCTCGTTCGCCGGTACTTGAGTTTTGCTCGTCAGTCCGCGACCGTTCTAAAATAGCATTTGTAGATGGAGAGAAAAGCAGCACTTTTTGTCGCTGTTTCGCGCAGTTAGCACAGAAATGTTACGAAACTACTAATGGAGTCATCATTGATGAAAGGCGGAACTTTGGAAAGCACATCGAAACAGTAACACAAAGAGCCCTACAAGTACACAACAACCTTATCTCCATTGGACATAAAAGTTTCCATCTTCCCCCTCATCTGATAGAACTATATCATGACAGCATATTAAAATCAATAGTGGGTTACGGCTCGAGAGTCTGGGAGCACAGGTTCAAAAATGGTTCAAATGGCTCTGAGCACTATGGGACTTAACATCTGTGGTCATCAGTCCCCTAGAACTTAGAACTACTTAAAACTAACTAACCTAAGGACATCACACACATCCATGCCCGTGGCAGGATTCGAACCTGCGACCGTAGCGGTCACGCGGTTCCAGACTGAAGCGGCCTAGAACCGCTCGGCCACTCCGACCGTCCTGGGTGCGCAGGCTCACGAGGGTGGTGCCCGCCATGACAGTGAGAAGGGTACTGAGAAACATGATATTAAGGTCAGTGGGGGACTACAGGACATCTCCAGGTGGGGCCCTGTTAGTGATGGGCTCTGTCCTCTTGGCATCAAAATTAGAGAGCAAGCAGCGTGGTTCTGGGCCAAGAAAGGGAACATCGAGAAAACAGGGGACATTCTGGGTTTTCGGGTTGGGGATAAGAGCGCGATTATGAGAAGAGGCGAGGAGCGATGGCAGGAATCCTGGGAAGCTGATGATACTGACCGAAAAACATTTCAACTTTTACCAGGCGTGAAAGAAAGGTTGGGCATGAAATACTTTGAGGCTACGCCTGCGTGGGACTGTGGTGCGTCGGAGGGTACTCCCGACCATGTGGTTTACGAGTGTCCCCTTTTCAATGATGTAGCAGCCGCATTATGACAACAACTACCAAATAATGGCACGTGCTTCCTATTGAGGCGTGAGGATACATTTCGTACTTTAAACAATCTAGCTAACGAGGTATCACGGAAAGTTCTATCATGCATGGATAGGTCGACTAATATCACAGTTGGAATCCGCCACGTGCAGGACTAGCGGGAGGAAGGAGGGGGGGGGGGGAGGGGGGTACAACAATACCGAACTGTGACATGCACCGGACTTGATATAGGATAGAATCTAGTTAGTAGGACTTAGAACTAGGAAACAAAAATAGGAACCTGCAGCGACTGTCATTCTCGGCCTGCCTAGCGTCAGGGGCACGCTCATCGGGATTAGCTCGATGGGCAAGACCGTGCAGCAGGTTTATACACTTCAGTGACACACTTGTGACGCTGCAAGCAGTAGAGGCTAGCCATTAAGTAGGCATCAGAATAAGTAGATTACCAACAACAGTAAATAAATTGCCCATTGTAATACACTGTACTGTGAAAGGTGGCTACACTAAGCCACAGCGCCAGAGATTGCGCCAAAGAGTATTATTCAGCCGCCTCCACTGGCAGTGCTTGGGGAGAACTCGTAGTAGAGTGCTTGTCGAGAAGTCGTAGTAAGAGTGCTTGCTGAGACGTCGTAGTGAAGACTGCTTGTCGAGATGTGGCAGTAGTCAGTTCTTGTTGAGATGTGGTAGTAGAGAGTCGGTGTGGAGATATATTGTAATGATTAGAGTGCTTTTCGTCAATATATGAAGGTAAAAGAAAAAAAAAATTCCTTTTCTTTTTATTATCTCAATGTCTTAAATAATGTGTCATTACAGGTTCAGTCAACAAAGCATCTGGATTGTGTTCTTGTATTAGAGTGTAATTCTGATTTTCTTGCGCAATTATAGTATTTCTAATTTTTTTTTATCTCGTCAGTATAAATGGTATTTGAAATTTCTTGTCTTATTGAAGAAGAACCGTGCCAGATGTGTACGTTGAGTCATACTTCCACACACAGAACAGTTACACTTGTGTTTTGGTTTCGTAGGTTTTATAGTTGCTGGGGACTTAATTAATTAATTGTGTTGACGAAAATTTTCATTTCATTCTTTGTTGTTGTTCTATGCAGTCAGATTGCGTAATAATACTAGTCAGGGCCAACCGTTTACGAGACACAGCGTAATCGGACATACAGTTACCAAAATTAAAAATGATTTTCAAATTTAATAATAATTAAGCCCCCATGCACGTTTTTTTTTACCTTCATATATTGACGAAAATCACTCTAATCATTACAATATATCTCCACACCGAGTCGCTACTACCACATCTCAACAAGAACTTTTCAGTACCACATCTCAGCAAGCACTTTTCACTAGCACATCTCAACAAGCACAGACTACTACGAGTTCTCCCCAAACACTGCCAGTGGAGGCGGCTGAATAATACTCTTTGGCGCAATCTCTGGCGCTGTGGCTCAGTGTAGCCACCTTTCAACTGTACTGTAAGCTCACTTCTAAACACTGTAAATAAGCTGCTAAAAATAATATTATTGTAACATTCAAGGACCCACTAATCATGCGAGGTGCTGGGTAGTTACGTATAATACATAAAGATCAAGAATAAAGATTTTTTTTCTTTATCGTTAAAATTTCGAGACAGTTCGTTTCTAGAAGCGCAAGTCAGTACATTGATTGCTCCTACGTATATCCTGTGGGAAGACTATGAGGGTAAGATGAGAGAGATTTGAGTTCACATGGAGGCTTACCTGAAAGCGTTCTTCCCGCGCGTCATTCGCAGTTAAAACACGAAAGGTACATGTGACAGTGGCTACACAAAGTACCCTTCGTCACACGTCATAAGGTAGTTTGCAGGGTATAAATGTACATGTCAATGTAGATACTATTTCATGCAGAAATCACGGCGAAACTGAACAAATGCTTATTGATCTGGAAGCTTTAACTGAAGCATAACATAGGATATGTAAGGGTGAAAATGCGGGTTGTTTTTGATAATGTTCTGGCACGACAGTTCTACAGCCAACCACCAATGCAATCTTATTGTACACTTCTGTAAGCTATCTGTCCCTTGAGTAACCGTATCTCATGTTAGTACTCGTTTCGGTTAGGTTTGTTTAATTTTTTTCTGTAGTGATTTCTTCCCTGTTCAACTGCGTTGTCACGAAATGCGTAAGACACTTTTTGGGTAAGTTTTATTTTGATAATCCCGTCTTATAGTAGCACTGAGATATATAATGCATGAAGTGGACGTTGTCTGTGAACAGGACAAGTAGATGCACTGCCATTTCAGTCTTTGCACAGGCTCGTTACACATAATGTAGATGTGGGTGACCTACCTCTGCTAGCGGGCGACAGCATGTGGAGGTGCACGGAGGCAGCGCCCGCGCTCTCGCCGAAGACGGTGACGTTGTGTGGGTCCCCGCCGAACGCGGCGATGTTGTCGCGCACCCAGCCAAGCGCCAGCGCCTGGTCCTTGAGGCCCATGTTGCCCGGAACTTCAGCGTCGGCCGTGCTCAGGAAACCTGCGCAAAGGAGTAAGGGAAGAGGGGGTACTTTGGATGGAGGCAGTTCCCTGAAAAGATAACTTATTTGGAAAGCTGGTTTGAGGAGAATAATGAAAGAAATGCTTATAGGAGAAATTTTTGCAAAGAACGTAGAACGCAAGGCCTGCAACTAACTTTGGGGATCTATTTAATGAAGGGGATGATAGCTTTATGAACGTAAAAGAAAACAGTTCGGCATCTATATTAAAAATGAATTAAGATCAACGGTGGAGCCTTAGCAAGTACATGCGTATTGAGTCGTTGAAAACGACTGTGTAGTTTGCAACATAAATAATACTGAGTTAGGTGAAATGATATCTACTTCAGTAGAATTCAATGGTAATTGTGTAGAGACAATAGTGCCTGAATCTAGTGTTTGTGTGAATGAGGGTGTGCAAGGGGGTACGTGCTCCAGTGATTTGCGTGAATCTAATTCTGACCAGGCAGGTTTAGATGAATCATATGGTTTTGGTGGTGATTCTTTTTGTAATACGCAGAATATAGCTGCAGATAATTATGCTTTTGTGTTTGAAGCTGTGAGTGATAGTATAATTCCCAATGATGCAAATTCTGTTGCAAAATGTATGAATTAAGAAGTGGGACACACACATTTCCGTAAAGCCAGGGAGAATAAGAAGCGGAAAGATTTGATTGTAGTGAATGGATAGCCAGGACAAAGTGGTGTCAGAAGTGGGCACCTGACTATTGGGAGCTTAGTAAGCATGATTATTCTAGGCACATCTGGGAGTTAAGTGTGGAGAATCTTGAGTTCAAAGATGTTTTCAAAGAAATATCTAATTGTGATAAAGATTTTGAATTATTAGGGGCAGAGTATGTAATTATAATGGGGAAACATAATATGGGGAATAATAGTAATGTGCATAATAGTCCGTTAGTGGAAATGATGAAGATGATGATGAAATCAAAAATTTCTTGATTTATAATGATGAACAGTATAAGGGTATGGATGAGATTGAATTAGATACTGAATGACAAAGCGACCATGGTAAAACATACATGTAGCTTCTAGAAAGCTGAGTAGATCTCAAGTAATATGTCACTCACTGGATACTGAATAACTTTACCAATAATCGAAAATTATACATTTCGGCGTGTGCCACCATCAGGTAATCTGTCAAAAATAGAACATTACATATTGCTATATATGTAATAATAAAAACATGAAATTAAATTTAAAAAAATTGCAAAAAAACCAATACACACAATTCTGCCAAACCTGTACACACAAGGCACATAACCTGACACTGAAGGAAGCAAGAGGACGTGATCGTTACATGATATTAACATAACCAACATTAACAGACTGAACAAGAATCCTGAGCTGTGTACAAAGTAAATAAATTTGAACACCACATAGCATTACGTGAATGGCTACAGAATATTACAGCGTCATCAAGCTTTGTGAAGATTTTATTATGAGTAACAATAGTTCAGTATAATATTTCAAATTCATAATAGAAAGAGACAACAATATTCAGAGCAAAAGAACTTCAAAAAAATTACTGGCTGCTTACAAGATGCATTATTATTTCCGTAATAAAGAAGTAGGATGTGTTTTGTACACCCAGTCGCATTGCTCCGTTGTGTTACAACTTTATATATAGCACAAACCACACGTAAAATACAGAAGCACTAACATCAAAAAGAATAAAAACATTATCATTAAAATACTGGATGTAATACACGTGACCTAAACTACAAGATTAGTGGTCTTATGTATGGGGTGAGAGAACTCAACGTCACACTACAGTAAGTGCATTACCGAGAGTGTTTGGTCAAGAAAATTATGTTTTTGTTCTTATTTATTTTTAGAACTTTTGTATTTTACATGTAGATTGCACTACATATACATTAACTGTAACACTGTAGGAGAATACAACTGCATGTACTAAAGATATTCTACATCCTTATTATGGGAAACAATATGGAACCTTGTAAGCAGCCTGTAGTTTTTTCAAAAAGTCTTTTGTTCTGAATATTGTTGTCTCTTTGTCATTTGAAATATTGCTCTGAATTACTGTTATTCATAATAAAGTCTGCACAAAGTTTGAGAGCGCTTTAATATCTCATAGCCACGCACGTAACACCATCTGGTGCTAAAATTTGTTTACTTTGTACTCAGCTTAGGATTCTTGTCCTATCTATTCATGTTGGTTACGTTAATATCATGTAATTATCAGGTCCATAGATTACCTTCAGTGCCATGGTAAATGCCTTCTGTCTAAACGTCTAGAAGAGTTATGCATATTGATTTTGTAACTATTTTTGATTATCATTTCATGTATAGTTATACATAATGTTCTATTTTCGACTGACTATCTAATCATGGCATACGCCTACATGCTTCATTTTCGATCTATAAAGTCATTTTGTATCCAATGAATAACTTATTACCTTGCGACCTACTTAGCTTTCTACATACTAAATATATAGATAATGAATGGATGGGGGGAAGATGAATGTAATTATGGAGCCAAAGACTCAGTAGGCTTTGCAGAATTTCACTAGAAATTGATACCAGAAACATGGGAGAGAAAAAAAAAAAAGTTTTCAGAAACTTAGCGGGATTATGTGTAGAAAATTCAGAATTTAAAGACGTTTTTAATTTAAGCTTTGCAGGGTATGATAGGATAGAACATTTAGTGTAAATCAGGTATGCCCATGATGTGTACTTGAGGTAGGGGAGTATCTGTTAACTGAAAATGAATCAAAACATGATCACTTGACAAAAGTTCAGCTTCTAATAAATCTTGGAGTGGTAGAAGTATGTGAGACTGCTTTGGTGGATAATGGGAGCTCTGTTTGTGAAGTAGCAGAGAAGACAATTGAATTTTCAGTTACAGGAGTAAGAACAAAAATTCTGTTGGGAATTACAGTCAGCCAGTAAAGAAGGAAGTTGTTTCAGATGTAAACATTGATGGGAACTTATTTAATCAATCTTTCCTTGTGCTGCTAAATTTGAGACAGGACACAGACTGTCTAAGTAAATATGAGCCAAGAATATACTGTAAAGAGAGAACCTGAGCTAAACTCGGTCCAGACAGCCTCGGAAGACCAAACGGCACCGACTGACCGTGTCATCCTCAACCAATAGGCGCCATTGGATGTGGGTATGAAGGGGCGTGTGCTCAGCACACCGATGGCTGTTGTCAGCTTTCGTGACCAGAACCGCTACTTCTCAATCAAACAGCTCCTCAAATGGCTTCCCAAGGGCTGAGTGCACCCTACTTGCCAACAGCACATGGCGGACACAGATGGTCACCCATCAAAGTGCTAGCCAAGCCCAACAGCGCTTAACTGTGGAGATACGACGGGAACCGGTGTTACCACTGCGGCAAGGCCATTGACACTGTTAAGAAGATGTACTTGAAATAAATGCTAGAGGTGATAGGAAGAAAATTAAGATTAAGGGCACTTTGACTCGAAAGAACTTGGTGGTCAGCTTATGTGAGATAGTGGTAAGTGGAAAGGAGACAGTGCAAGAGGGAATAGATTAAGCTAAAACAGGCCATTACACAAGTGTATATAGCAGGCTAAGTTTATTGTTTGCTTTATTTTTGAACATTATTATGTAGTCGCATTAAAGATAATATTTTTGGCGAAGCAGTGACAGGCCACATTATTGCAAGCAGCAGCTGCTTAGAATCAATGCAATTGTGACAACTGAATAATTTTCTCGTGTTTTGGTTAAGAACTTTGTGGGGGTTCTTATTGTCATGGGTGAATGTTACGTATGTTTATTTTAAAATGTTTGAGGGGTATTCCACTGTCGAGATGAATATTTTAGGGGTGTATTCACTACGGGTTTACTAGATTAAGGATTTTACACATGTTAACTACATGTATTCTTGTGTGAATGTGGGAACTGAAACTATGAGCTACAAATCAAGGGGCAAAAACAGTGTTGTTCAATAAGCTGTAACAGCTGCAATTACCATATTCTATCTTAATACGTATACTTTGCTTAAGCAAAGGGGATGGGTTGCAATACGGAAGTTATGACATTATACACAGTTGTTGCAAGAGTGGTGATTTTAATTTGGTCACACGCAGAACTTCTCTTGGTGCATGGGGCTTCAGCTATTAACTGGTAAAAAGTCAGCTAATTATTAGAAAATGAAATTAAACTGGCATGAAGTTGTAGCATTAAATGTATTAGCTATCTTTTTTGCATAAGATGTTATATTGGTTGTGGGGTTGTTTATTCATGTGGGCTAGATTAGGTTCTAGCAGTGAAGTGTGCAGTTTTGTTTAATATGTTTTAATTGGTGGCCTTAAGCTACGGTAAACTATTAAGGTACATCAGTCAGCTTCTTTTGGATTTTTGCTAAAGGAAGGACTAATTTGCTAGCTGATGCTTGTTCACGACACAATTCATCTGTTTAGCATTCTGATAATTATTTACCCCCACATCTTGGGTTCATTTTGCTTGAAAAAACTTTGTCTTAATGTAGTTCAGTGGCAATGGCTTGGGTTATTTTGGACTTCAGTGGAAAAAGTCGTTGGTACAGAAATGAAAAGTCTGTACTTAGGAAGCATATCTTGCTCCAGCCATCTCGTTTTCTCAATGCTGAGATGAAAGTACTTACGCCTGTTTAGCCAAAGACCATACTACAACACACTCGTATCTCAAATCGAACGAAAATATCGATATCTCGATAGAGCCTGACAAGGATTGTATACATTTTTCTGGCAGACACTGTAGTTTTGAGTGTATCGAATCTGGATAGCAGAGGGAGTGGGTTTCGATCTGTCTGGTTCTTGGTATTCAGATGTTTGTAAATAATAGATGACTCACTGAGAGATTTTTGTTCGTTGGTAGCATGTCAACTAGATAAAATGGTTCAAATGGCTCTGAGCACTATGCGACTTAACTTCTGAGGTCATCAGTCGCCTAGAACTTAGAACTAATTAAACCTAACTAACCTAAGGACATCACACACATCCATGCCCGAGACAGGATTCGAACCTGCGACCGTAGCGGTCACTCGGCTCCAGACTGTAGCGCCTAGAACCGCACAGCCACTCCGGCCGACTCAACTGGCTAAGGAGAGTTGGAAACAGCACCACTGGTATAAACTGTATCTTTGTTACGAGACTAGATGCACATAGCAAGACATCGAAGGTATTAAGATCAGTATTCGTTCGTGCTGAAAAAGTACAGGAAAAAAATCGTAACAACAAATGATAATTAAAGTAGAGTAATGAAATATCGGGAATATATTTGTCTAGGCAATACCCTCAAAAGATTAACAATGCAAGATCACAGGTTAATGTAAGCGCGAGATAAGTCATTGAAAACGTGAAATGCTTGCACATTAACAACCGGTGTCACCGCCAGAATGTTGAACGCAAGCATGCAAACGTGCATGCATCGTGCTTTAAAGATGCCAGATCTCAATTTGTGGGATGGAGTTCCATGCCTGCTGCACTTGGTCGACCAGTACAGGAACGGGTAATGCTGTTTGTGGATGACGCTGGAGTTGTCGTCCGATGATTTCCCATACGTCCTCGACTGGAGACAAACCTGGTGATCAAGCAGGCCAAGGCAACATGTAGACGCTCTGTAGAACATGTTGGGCTACAACAGCGCTCTGTGGGTGAGCGATGTAAACACCCCCTGGACTGCTGTTCGTGAATGGCAGCACAGCAGGTCGAATCACTCGATTGACGCACAAATTTGAAGTCAAGGTGCGAGGGATAAGCACAAGAGTGCTCCTGTTGTCATACAAAACCACGCCCAGACCGCACCTCTAGATGAGTTCCAGACTGGTTGGTTGCAGGTCTTCAACTGGCCTCCTTCTAACCAATGCACGGCCATCACTGGCACTGAGGCAGAACCACATTTCATCAGCAAACACAACAGTGTCGGTTAGACCGTCAGTGAGAGAGCACTTCGATTTCCTGCTGCTAATAAGGCGAGTACACCGTTCGCTTGTTACACATTCTTACGAGCTTCAAACAGGTACAACTTATTTTCAGTTATCTGGGTAGTTACTATTTTATTTTTGTAATTTCTTGCGTGTTTGAGTGCCTACTAGACACAACCTTTTATTTTAATAACAGTGTAGTGTACAGTATCGCCGTTGCTATCGACCCTCGTATCGTACAGGCTTTTGTTTGTTTGGTTAGAACAGCTCAGTGTCGGTTAGACCGTCAGTGAGAGAGCACTTCGATTTCCTGCTGCTAATAAGGCGAGTACACCGTTCGCTTGTAGGGTAAACATAGTCATGTGTAGGGACTGTGGTTGTTGTGAGCGGACGCAAGGAGAATTGGCCACTCTTCGGGGGCAGGTGGAGGCTTTGTCTGTTAGGCTCATCGAGCTCGAGGCGCAGGCGTCGGCTCGTAGTGGCGTTGGGGCAACTGTGGTGAGACCTATGCCTACTTCGGTGGCCTTGGAATCGCATGGAACCCCTGATGTCGCTGCGTCTTCCGGCAGTGAGCATCTTACCGGTCAGCCATCACTCCAGGGTGAATGGCGGACAGTGGTGGGCTCGCGCGTGCCTGGCCGAAAGGCGAAGGTGGGATCTGGCCGCGTGGCAGCTGCCTTACCCCTTTCCGACAGGTACGGGGTGCTTACTAGTGGTGATGACATCGTTTCCGAGCCACCACAGGATGCCTCGCCTGTTGGGCCAGTGGCCGATTCTCCGGCAAGGTCCCGACAGTCACAGAGGGTGGGCCTATTAGTTATAGGGAGCTCCAACGTTAGGCGGGTTATGGAGCCCCTTAGGAAAATAGCGGGTAGGTCGGGGAAGAATGCCAGTGTGCACTCGGTGTGCTTGCCGGGGGGTCTCGTCCGTAATGTGGAGGAGGCCCTTCCGGCAGCTATTGAACGCACTGGGTGTGACCGGCTGCAGATAGTAGCACATGTCGGAACGAATGACGCCTGCCGCTTGGGTTCTGAGGCCATCCTTGGTTCCTTCCGGCGGCTGGCTGATTTGGTGAAGACAACCAGCATCGCACGCGGAGTGCAAGCTGAGCTTAATATCTGCAGCATAGTGCCCAGAGTCGATCGCGGTCCTCTGGTTTGGAGCCGTGTGGAGGGTCTAAACCAGAGGCTCAGACGACTCTGCGACTATAATGGTTGCAAATTCATCGACCTCCGTTATTGGGTGGAGAACTGTAGGGCCCCCCTAGACAGGTCAGGCGTGCACTACACACCGGAAGCAGCTACTAGGGTAGCAGAGTACGTGTGGCGTGCACACGGGGGTTTTTTAGGTTAGAGGGACCCCCCCTTGGGCGAAACGATAAAATACCTGACGGCTTACCAGAGAGGACATTATCATCGTTGATAAAGAACGTCCGTCCTCAGAGACCAAAAACAGGAAAAGTCAACGTAATATTGGTAAACTGCAGGAGTATCCAGGGCAAGGTTCCTGAATTAGTATCTCCTATTGAAGGAAATAGTGCGCATATAGTATTAGGAACGGAAAGTTGGTTAAAACCGGAAGTGAACAGTAACGAAATCCTAGACACAGAATGGGATATATACCGCAAGGATAGGACAAACGCCAATGGTGGAGGAGTATTTATAGCAGTAAAGAATTCAATAATATCCAGTGAAGTTATTAGCGAATGCGAATGTGAAATAATCTGGGTTAAGTTAAGTATCAAAGGTGGGTCAGATATGATAGTCGGATGCTTCTATAGACCACCTGCATCAGCAACCGTAGTAGTTGAGCGCCTCAGAGAGAACCTGCAGAACGTCGTGAAGAAGTTTCGTGATCATACTATTGTAATAGGGGGAGACTTCAATCTACCAGGTATAGAATGGGATAGTCACACAATCAGAACTGGAGCCAGGGACAGAGACTCTTGTGACATTATCCTGACTGCCTTGTCCGAGAATTACTTCGAGCAGATAGTTAGAGAACCAACTCGTGAAGCTAACGTTTTAGACCTCATAGCAACAAATAGACCGGAACTTTTCGACTCCGTGAATGTAGAAGAGGGTATCAGTGATCATAAGTCGGTGGTTGCATCAATGACTACAAGTGTAATAAGAAATGCCAAGAAAGGAAGGAAAATATATTTGCTTAACAAGAGTGATAGGGCACAAATCGCAGAATATCTGAGTGACCACCATCAAACGTTCATTTCTGAGGAAGAGGATGTGGAACAAAAATGGAAAAAATTCAGAAACATCGTCCAGTACGCCTTAGATAAGTTCGTACCGACTAAGGTCCAAAGCGAGGGGAAAGATCCACCGTGGTATAACAATCATGTACGAAAGGTACTACGGAAACAAAGAAAGCTTCATCATAGGTTTAAGAGTAGTCGAATCATAGCTGATAAGGAAAAGCTGAACGAAGCGAAAAAGAGCGTAAAGAGAGCAATGAGAGAAGCATTCAACGAGTTCGAACATAAAACATTGGCAAACAATCTAAACAAGAACCCTAAAAAGTTTTGGTCATATGTAAAATCGGTAAGCGGATCTAAATCCCCTATTCAGTCACTCGTTGACCACGATAGCACCGAAACAGACGACGACCGAAGAAAGGCAGAAATACTGAATTCAGTGTTCCGAAACTGTTTCACTGCGGAAAATCGTAACACGGTCCCTGACTTCAGCCGTCGCACGGACGCCAAAATGGAAAATATTGAAATAAACGATATCGGAATTGAAAAACAACTGCTATCACTTAGTAGCGGAAAAGCATCCGGACCAGACGAGATACCCTTAAGATTCTACAGTGATTATGCTAAAGAACTTGCCCCCTTTCTATCAGCAATTTATCGTAGATCGCTGGAAGAACGTAAAGTACCTAGCGACTGGAAGAAAGCGCAGGTCGTTCCCATTTTCAAGAAGGGTCATAAATCAGATGCGAATAATTATAGGCCTATTTCGCTTACGTCAATCTGTTGTAGAATAATGGAACATGTTTTGTGTTCTCGTATTATGACGTTCTTAGATAATACAAATCTCCTTCATCATAACCAACATGGATTCCGCAAACAGAGATCATGTGAAACTCAGCTCGCTCTATTTGCCCAAGAAATTCACAGTGCCGTAGACACTGGCGAGCAGATTGATGCCGTATTCCTGGACTTCAGGAAGGCATTTGATACGGTTCCGCACTTACGTTTAGTGAAAAAAATACGAGCTTACGGAATATCGGACCAGGTTTGTGATTGGATTCAGGATTTCCTAGAAGAAAGAACACAACATGTCATTCTTAACGGTTCAAAATCTGCAGATGTAGAGGTAATTTCGGGAGTACCGCAGGGAAGCGTGATAGGACCTTTATTGTTTACAATATACATAAATGACTTAGTTGACAACATCGGTAGCTCCGTGAGGCTATTTGCAGATGACACGGTTGTCTACAAGAAAGTAGCAACATCAGAAGACTCGTACGTACTCCAGGAGGACCTGCAGAGGATTAATGCATGGTGCGACAGCTGGCAGCTTTCCCTAAACGTAGATAAATGTAATATAATGCCCATACATAGGGGCAGAAATCCATTCCAGTACGATTATGCCATAGGTGGTAAATCATTGGAAGCGGTAACGACCGTAAAATACTTAGGAGTTACTATCCGGAGCGATCTGAAGTGGAATGATCACATAAAACAAATAGTGGGAAAAGCAGGCGCCAGGTTGAGATTCATAGGAAGAATTCTAAGAAAATGTGACTCATCGACGAAAGAAGTAGCTTACAAAACGCTTGTTCGTCCGATTCTTGAGTATTGCTCATCAGTATGGGACCCTTACCAGGTTGGATTAATAGAAGAGATAGACATGATCCAGCGAAAAGCAGCGCGATTCGTCATGGGGACATTTAGTCAGCGCGAGAGCGTTACGGAGATGCTGAACAAGCTCCAGTGGCGGACACTTCAAGAAAGGCGTTACGCAATACGGAGAGGTTTATTATCGAAATTACGAGAGAGCACATTCCGGGAAGAGATGGGCAACATATTACTACCGCCCACATATATCTCGCGTAATGATCACAACGAAAAGATCCGAGAAATTAGAGCAAATACGGAGACTTACAAGCAGTCGTTCTTCCCACGCACAATTCGTGAATGGAACAGGGAAGGGGGGATCAGATAGTGGTACAATAAGTACCCTCCGCCACACACCGTAAGGTGGCTCGCGGAGTATAGATGTAGATGTAGATCTCCATCCTACTCTCGAATGAGCTCTCACACCACTGAAGTCGCAGAAGGTGGCGGTTTGGGGTCAGTGGGATGCACGCTAATAGGCGTCTGGCACAGAGCTGTCCTTGAAGTATTCATTGCGTTGCTGTAGGGCCAGATACTGCTCAAATTGCTGCTGCAGATGCAGTACAGTGCGACAGAGCCATACCCTGAACACGGCGATCTTCCCTCACAGTATTGTCATGTGGCCGTCCATTGCCCATTCATCTTGCGACCGTACATTATCGTGACCACAACTGCCAGCAATCAAGCGCAGCCGGCCGCTGTGGTAGAGAACTTCTAGGCGCTTCGGTCCGGAACCGCGCTGCTGCTACGGTTGCAGGTTCGAATCCTGCCTCGGGCATGGATGTGTGTGATGTCCTTAGGTTAGTTAGGTTTAGGTAGTTCTAAGTCTAGGGGACTTATGACCTCAGATGTTAAGTCCCATAGTGCTTAGAGCCATTTGAACCATTTTGAATCATGCGCAATACCTACATTCCTGCCAAGTTTTTCTGCAATATCGCGGAAGGAACAGCCAGCTTCTCGTAGCCCTATTACACGACCTCGCTCAAACTCAGTGACGTGTTGATAATGACGTCCTTGTTGCTTTAATGGCATTGTTGACTAACATCAACTCACCGCCCCAAACTCATGACCGCAACAGCATGCATTTAAAGCAAATTTGATTTGCATCCTCATAGCCGCGGGGGTTAGCCGCGCTTTCTAGGGCTCTCTGTAACGGTTCGTGCGGCTCCCCCCGCCGGAGGTTCGAGTCCTCTCTCGGGCATGGGTGTGTGTGTGTTGTCAATAGTGTAAGTTATTTTAAGTTAGACTAAGTAGTGGGTAGGCTTATGGACCTATTACCTCAGCAGTTTGGTCCCATAAGACCTTACCACAAATTTCCAGTTGCGTCCTCATAATGGCATTACTATCGCCACACTTATGTGACTGGCGTGAAATTTGGGAATACATCATCTTTCAGATGTAAAATCACAGGTACTAACTTCCGTTTATGTCACACAACTCGATCTTGGTGATCTAATTTTTCCATCAGTGTATATAAAAGGTGAGACGGGGCCAATTGATGAGCTATTAGAAAAAGATAAAAGGAACTTATAGAGAGCTTTAGGCAACTATGATAATGGGACTGTGTCCACAGAAGTTTAATTTTAATTTTTTTTCATTTTGTTTATTGTGTTTTTCAGACAGATTGTACTTGAAAATGCACACAAAACATAAGAGATTACAATCGTCGTTTACTAGGATGTATGTTACTTGTTTTATTTACAGACTTCTACTGAATTCTGGTATGCAGGGGGATACAAATATTTGAATATGTTAAGGATAATATTTAGGATAGAAGATGCTGACAAGTTGGATAAGTTTTTCTTGAATTCGAAGACATGAGTACAATATTTTGTGCGTACATCACAGTGTTTGGTGGTACGTGCGATACCATTCATTACGTGTATGGAGTAGGAAGCAGTGGTACTGAAACGGTTCATCCTGGAAATGGCTACGAGAAACTTTAACAACAGACGCGGCCGTGTACGCGCGTCTTGCTGTAACGTTATTAGCTGAATTGGCAAGTGTTATGACAGCTAAGAGAACATGTTTTGATAGCTGTGAGGGACATGCTGGGTCGGACGACCTTTGTGATGCCGTCAATAGATGGCGGCACCTTGGAGGCACGATGATCGGCAGAGCACAGAGACTCTGAACATGTAGTAGCAAAAACTTCAAAGAGCATCCACCATGGCTGATTTGGCTGAATAGAGAAAATATAAAAAAGATAAACTCAAATGAAAGCTAGATACAACCAGTGACAGAGAAGACAGTAACGTGGTTTAAAACACAGAACTTAGACGAGTGCGTGAGTGAAAAAGCGCCCTCGCTACGAGATTTAGTTTTCAAGTTACTCATTGTTAAATGTTTACGATTTAAAATTATCTTTAAAAACTGATAACTCATTAACGCAATAAGCGATTAATACAAACTTAGCGACTGTGGATATGTCTCACTGAGTACTATCGAATTATTATGGCAGGTTTTTTGTGAATTTTAAGTATTTTAAATTAAAGGCAGGAATGTATATTCCCCAGATGAAGAAGTGAATTTTCTCGTAAATGAAACGTCAAATAGTGAATACAGTGGCAGCGTTAGTAAACAGATATAATAGGGATGTATGACTGTAATTAATTTTGTTTATTTTTGTTGATAACATAACGACGCAAATTAGCGTCCACAGGGACAGAAACACGATTTGTGATTAAAATATTACAGATACAGAAAAAATATTATCAACATTAAAAATCTGATGAAATTTGCGTCAAAATTCATGTCTAATAGGTAAATATAACATTAAATTTATATTTTAAGTACGCTTTCGGAAGTCGGAAGTGTGTGACTTTGACTCACGTTAATGCGAGGGTATAAATAACAGCGGCCAATTTCGAACGGGTCTGGCGCAGTGCATACGTCCGGGCAGTCACGGTTGGGACCTGTAAGTGACGCAGTGTATAAGCGGCGGTAAGTCGCCTTGTGTGTGTATCAGAATTATTTCTAATTATCTGGTTGTGGACTTCTAATATTTCGATGTACCGTCGGTAAATAATCTTAAATATTTTCAGCTTGCGGACTCTGAATATTTCGGGTTAGGCGACTTAGCGTAAGCTTTAAAAACTTTCCTGCAGTCAATATAAGGTGATCTGCACTTAGAATTCCGTTAGTGCATGATCATGGTACTTCCACTTTAGACCTCTGATAAAGCAGCTTCAGCTAAATTTTGTCGATTTTCGGCAGTTTATGCGAATCGTGATGTTGGTCAGTTATTTGAACCTTCGCACAGACAGTTCAATAGCAAACGATTGGAATTGTGTGAAATTGTACCTTGCTTTTCTGCAATAAACTCAGCTTGTTAAACATTAAAATGCTTCGAGAAGTGAACATTAATTTACTGCCAATTTTCTGCCTGCATATATTGAACTTGTGACTGAATTATTTAGGGTTAAGGTGACAAATTGGTTGGTTTGCCATTGGAAGGAAACGTAGCCAACGTTTTTCAAACCCATAGAACCATTAAGGTGGCCCTAGCAACAGTGTTTTTCTTGATTTTCATTTTTTTAAATTAATGATGATGCTCTCGGGGCTCACAAGTCATTATTTGGTGGAAGTAACAGTGCTTGGCGTCACCATACATCAATTATTTATCCACCAGAGTTAGCAAGAAGAACACATTACTATTTACTTTTATCATAATTCAGATCTACGTGTCACGCCTGAAAAAATCTAAACAACTGTTGTGGAATCAATGTTGACAAAATTCAAATTTGAAGTCAGCATGGAAATGTCAAGTAACACTTGGATTAAGTTAATGTGTCTGGGATCCTACTTCGAGCGAATAGCAGCCTAGAGGGAAATATAATGAATTTCTGGAATTAACTGCAGGCTCTGTCTTGTTGAGTGTCTTCCCATGCTGGGAGGTCAAGCCATTGTGCAAAATAGATGGTGAGAGCTATTTATTGCTTGAAAATATGTATGTTCCGTGATGAATTTGAATTATGACCACAATAAGAGAATTCATATTGGTGTATTTATATTTTCCTTATCACTAATATCTCAGAGCACATTTCTGTGCGGCTTCTAGAGCCAGAACATCGTGTTTAGAGTTCAGTATTTTTTCAAAACTTTACAGATCATATTTGATCATTATATCTTATTGGTTTGCAAAAAAATTAAAAATTATTTCAGGGCCCTGCCTTTCGTTCTGTCAAATTACTACCTTTGATATTAATTAGTCATCTGAGCCACAAACTAAAATCCTCAGTGCACTGAATCATGAAGCAAAGCCTACCGAAGAAAAACCTGGAAAAATTCACTTAGGACTCTATCACAATCAGAAATTATGAATAATAGAATCTAATATAATATCAGAATTTCTTACCACACTGATACAGGTGGCAAGTCCTTTAAGACAGATCTTTCACAGTGATATGGAAAGTTCTGCAGCTGTTTATTAAACTGAAAAGTGTATGATCTGGGTGACAGAGGAGTCAATTTCATTGAGGATTACAAGAAATAATTTGGAAAAAAAGGAAAACAAAGCAGTATGTGCGTCACGTTGTATAGGAATATCAACACAAAATTTCCAGGTGATAAAAAGTTGCACTAAGAGAGAATATCAATTTTAAATTAATATGTGATTTCTCTGTCATACTTGCCTTACAGACACAGTATATTGGAGTTTTATTAGATGTATTGTTTCACCTAATACAGAAAAAGTTATGGGCAAGGGGCATGTTGGTATTGAGCCCAAATCAGACCCAATTTATTTTTTGTCCAATGGAATCAAACTACAAGTTTGGTGGGCGGTGTGGGGGTGGGGGGTTGGGGGACATTAATACATAAATAAAGTCAAACTTGTAAAATAAGAGCCACCTTAATGCGTACTTTCAAACAAACTGCCTTTATTTTAATTGTGCTTTTGTTGTTATTTTATTGGAAGTTTTAGTTTCGTAAAACAGTAGGAGGTTTGTTGATGACGTAATTCCGCCAGAGCTAGCAAAGGACTTGGAAGAACAGTTGAATAGAATGGATAATGTCTTGAGGGGTTGATATAACATCAACATCGACGCAAGAAAGACAAGCGTAATCGAATGTAGGTGAATTAAATCAGTTGTTGCTGAGAGAATTAGGTTAGGAAATGAGCCACTAAAAGTAGCAGATGAGTTTTGATTTTTCGGAGGGAAAATGACTGATGATGAGTGATACAGAGTGGATGTAAAAAGCAGACTGGTAATAGAAAGAAAATAATATCTGAAATATAGAAATTTGACAACATCGAACATAAATTTAAATGTTAGGAAGATTTTTCTGAAGGTTGTTTGTGTGGAGTGCAGCCTTGAACGGAAGTGAAACATGGAAGATAAACAAATCAGACAAGACAAGAATAGAAGCTTTTCAAATGTGGTGCCACATAAAAATGCTGAAAATTACATGCCTAGATCGAATACTAAAACGAACTGAGAAGGAAAGAAATTTATGGGATATGCTGACTAAAAGAAGGGATCGTTTGTTAGGAGACATCCTGAGGCATTAAAAATTGACAATTTGGCAATGGATGTGAAAACTGTGAGATAAAAACTGTTGAGGAAGATCGAAGCTTGACTACAGTAAGCTGATTAAAATGGATATAGGTTGCAGCAGTAATGGAGAGATGAAGAGACTTGCACAGGATTGACTAGCGTGGAGAGCTGCATCAAACCAGCCACCGGACTGAAAACCAGAACAGGGACAAGGGTAAATTATTCAGACTCTGTCCTCTTGAATCTAAGGTCACGTTCTTTCTCAGATAAGTAAGTGATGCAAAACTTTCTTTGAGCAGCCCACAGAAACGTGTTATGTAATTATTAGGCTGTTAGTGGAGTACCGAAAGGCCCGAGGCGGTAGTTGAGCGTGACGAGCAGGACCCCTCGAGCCGCCAGGTAGTCGGGCCCGTACATAAAGCGGCTGCCGGAGCCGATGGCGAAGGCGCCGCCGTGCAGCCACACCATGACCGGCCGCGGCTGCGTCACGTCTTCCGGCATCTGTGGGGGAGCAATACCTCAAAAGAGACGCCACAGCGCTTAAACAGTTTCTTTTCATACTGTATGCACTATGGCTTCCCCACTGCGTTCAGTTTCTGATAATATTTCGCTAACATCCCAAAATATTTGAAGAATCTCCAGCAAAAAGTCCGGTTTCTCTTTGAAGAAAACAGTATACGTTGAATAACAGGTTGTAAATACGCTCTAGAAATCACTAATAGAAGAAATATGACTAGCAAAGGTTCTTAGGACCTCA
This sequence comes from Schistocerca americana, assembly GCF_021461395.2. NCBI lineage: Eukaryota > Metazoa > Arthropoda > Insecta > Orthoptera > Acrididae > Schistocerca > Schistocerca americana. The sequence continues at coordinate 431,857,477 of NC_060120.1, read as the reverse complement.
AAATTTAATAGCTCGGCCGAAACACGCCGGACATGGGCTTCGTCACCCCAAAGAGACGTCATGCTGCTACTTGAAAATGACCTCAGTTTGCAGTAGAAGAGGGTCCACAAGATTTTCAAGTGTGCTATAGCCATCTGAGGTCACTCGTTGATTATTAGATCCCTAGAGCCACCAATTTTCAAAGTAGTGCCAGAATTTTCTATAGGATAAAGGGCAGATGATGATTGGGGGCAGAATGCAGGCCGATAGTGAAATTATCAACCTATTCATATTCATTGTGACCTGAATAAGTCACATTGCAAAGAGCACCACCATAACATCGCAGTATCATCACCATCCGAAATTACATCCTCCACACACTACGGGTTAAACATCTCATTGGGCCAGCAGTGCACTCAACACTTGCATCAATTGAAAAGAGACGAAATCACGACTCTTCAGACTACACAACACGCTTGCAGTTAACGACCTGCCCACTGTCTATATCGTCTGGCCCGTTGAAGATATGCAACTTTATGTGCTGCTGCGACCAATGGTCTTTCTCGAAGGAACCGACTCCAAATTTAAATTCCATGCCGTTTCCTTTGCAACATTCACTCGAAAACTCATTGAGACAGACGTACATTCACTAACAGCAGAAAATCCTCTCTGGTTCGAAAATCAGTCTTCAGTCCTGAGACTCGTTTGATGCAGCTCTCCATGCTACTCTATCCCGTGCAAGCTGCTTCATCTCCCAGTACGTACTGCAGCCTACATCCTTCTGAATCTGCTTAGTGTATTCATCTCTTGGTCTCCCTCTACGATTCTTACCCTCCACGCTGCCCTCCAGTACTAAATTGGTGATCCCTTGATGCCTCAGAACGTGTCCTACCATCCGATCCCTTCTTCTAGTCAAGTTGTGCCACAAACTCCTCTTCTCCCCAATTCTATTCAATACCTCTTCATTAGTTATGTGATCTACCCATCCAATTTCAGCGTTCTTCTGTAGCACCACATTTCGAAAGCTTCTATTCTCTTATTGTCCTAACTATTTATCGTCCATGTTTCACTTCCATACATGGCTACACTCCATACAAACACTTTCAGAAACAACTTCCTGACACTTAAATCAATACCCGATGTTAACAAATTTATCTTCTTCAGGAACGCTTTCCTTGCCATTGCCAGTCTACATTTTATATCCTCTCTACTTCGACCATCATCTGTTATTTTGCTCCCCAAACAGCAAAACTCTTTACTACTTTAAATGTCTCATTTCCTAATCTAATTCCCTCAGCATCACCCGACTTAATTCGACTACATTCCATTATCCTCGTTTTGCTTTTGTTGATGTTCATCTTATACCCTCCTTTCAAGACACTGTCCATTCCGTTCAACTGCTCTTCCAGGTCCTTTGCTGTCTCTGACAGAATGACAATGTCATCGGCGAACCTAAAAGTTTTTACTTCTTCTCCATGGATTTTAATACCTACTCCAAATTTTTCTTTTGTTTCCTTTACTGCTTGCTCAATATACAGATAGAATAGCATCGGCGAGAGGCTACAAACTTGTCTCACTCCCTTCCCAACCACTGCTTCCCTTTCATGTCCCTCGACTCTTATAACTGCCATCTGGTTTCTGTACAAATTGTAAATAGCCTTTCGCTCCCTGTATTTTACCCCTGCCACCTTCAGAATTTGAAAGAGAGTATTCCAGTCGACACTGTCAAAAGCTTTCTCCAAGTCTACAAATACTAGAAACGTAGGTTTTCCTTTTCTTAATCTAGCTTCTAAGATAACTCGTAGGGTCAGTATTGCCTCACGTGTTTCAACATTTCTACGGAATCCAAACTGATCTTCCCGAGGTCGGCTTCTACCAGTTTCTCCATTCGTCTGTAAAGAATTCGCGTTAGTATTTTGCGGCCGTGACTTATTAAACTGATAGTTCGGTAATTTTCACATCTCTCAACACTTGCTTTCTTTGGGATTGGAATTATTATATTCTTCTTGAAGTCTGAGGGTATTTCGCCTGTCTCATACATTTTGCTCACCAGATGGTAGAGTTTTGTCAGGACTGGCTCTCCCAAGGCTGCCAGTAGTTCTAATGGAATGTTGTCTACTCCCGAGGCCTTGTTTCGACTGATGTCTTTCAGTGCTCTGTCAAACTCTTCACGCAGTATCACATCTCCCATTTCATCTTCATCTACATCCTCTTCCATTTCCATAATATTGCCCTCAAGTACATCGCCCTTGTATAGACCCTCCATATTCTCCTTCCACCTTTGTGCTTTCCCTTCTATGCTTAGAACTGGGTTTCCATATGCGCTCTTGATATTCAAACAAGTGGTTCTCTTTTCTCCAAAGGTCTCCTTAATTTTCCTGTAGGCAGTATCTATCTTACCCCTAGTGAGATAAGCCTCTACATCCTTACATTTGTCCTCTAGCCATCCCTGCCCAGCCATTTTGCACTTCCTGTCGATCTAATTTTTGAGACGTTTGTATTCCTTTTTGCCTGCTTCAAACTGCAACCGATCACTTTTTCGAAGTACTTGTTTATTCCAAAAGTCAGTTTTCGAACGTTTTCAGGTTCATCTTCAGATGAAGCTCAGGAGGTCACGTGCCTCTTCAGTAGCGAAATACTGGGTGCTGCGTCTGTGAAAAGAAGATGTAACATGCTTTAATGTATCGCCATGAGTAAATTTTGTGGGGAGATTTGGATCCAAACAGGAGTTCTGCACGTAACTGCCAGACTATGGCGGATGTGTAATAAATGTAGATCCAATAGCTTCCATTGTGATTGCAAGTTGGTTACAACCACTCAGTCTTCATTGGATATGAATATACAAAGAGATTATTACGATGTTTTACCAGCATCTATCATGTACTGTACAAATGGTGCTTGAAAAAATATCTTCAAACTTTGCTCAAACACACTATTTTTTACATATAATACAGTCGATATATGGTGGAAAATATCTGCAGAGAATAGTGGCTGTTTATACGTACATCTTCTTTATATTTAACAAAATAGAACTTCAAATGGACGCTATCTCATTAACATAAACTGTAATATTAGAAGAACCAGAGTATGTTTATTGCAGCTAAATGATAACACATTCTAAGGAAAAAAACCGGCGCACCACGAAAGAGTTATCCGAAGGGGACTGAAACCGGTATATGATATATACAAGTACAGGCGGACAAATCATTAAAAATTTCGGAAACATTGGACGATTTATCGAAGAGAAAGAGCTTCACAAATTGAGCAATACCTCAATAACGTATTCGTCTACCTCTGGCGCTTATGAAAGCATTTATTTAGCTTGGCATTGTTCGATAGAATTATTGGATGTCCTCCTGAGGAATACCGTGCCACAGGTGTGTAAGATGGTCAGAATCCTGAGATGGTTGGAGGACCCTGCCCACAATGCTCCACACGTTCTCCATTGGGGAGAGATGCGGCAACCTTGCTGACCACGGTAGGGTTTGGCAAGCACGAAGACAAGCAGAAGAAACTCTCGCCGTGTGGGAGTGTCCACTATCTTGCCGAAATGTAAGCCCAGGGTGGCTTGCAACAGGGAAATAAAACGAGGCACAGGATCTCGTCGACATACCGCTGTGCTGTAGGGGTACCGCGGATGACAACCAAAAGGGTCTTGTTATGAGAAGATATGGCACCCTACACCATCACTCCTGGTTGTCGGACCGTATGGCAAGCGTCAGTCAGGTTGGTATCCCACTGCTGGTTGGGACGTCTCCAGACACCTTATCGACCTGGAATCTCATTGACTGGACTGGAATTGTCTTCAGTGATGAGTCCCAGTTTGAACTGAGCCCCTATGACCAGAGAAGACTTGTCTGGGAACGGCTCAGTGGGCGATGGGAGACCAACCTGACGGTCACCCCCTGTATGGTTCGACAATCTGGGAGATTGTTCAGGATCATCCCCTATACAGTCTGACCACTTGGAGTGATTATCCAGTGCGCCATTTCATTTCATAGCAGGAACGTTTTGGTTGTCATCCGCGGCACCCCTATAGCACAGCGGTACATCGACGATATTCTATGCTCCGTTTAGTTGCCCTTCATGGCAAGCCAGTTTGGGCTTACATTTCAGCAAGATATTGCTGCCCCCATACGGCGAGAGTTTCTACTGCTTGTCTTCGTGTTTGCCAAACGCCGCCTTGGCCAGCAATGTCGCCAAATCTCTCCCCAATTGAGAACGTTTGTAACAGGGCCCTCCAAACAGCTCTGAATTTTGACAATGTAACGCTTCAGTTGGACAAAATTTGGCACGATATCTCTTAGGAGGACGTTCAGCAGCTTTATCAATCAATGCCATGCCGACTAATTGCTTGGACCAACACGTTATTGACATTCTCAATTTGTGAAGCTTTTTCTCTAGAATAAATCACCCAGTTTTTCTAAAGCCTTAACCATTTGCTTGTCTGTACATGTAAATTACTGTTCTTGACTCAGAAGTTGTTTTCAAATATGTATGCCTTTCAGATAATGTCATTGAGCTTTTATGTGATTTTATAGCTAGGAACATCGATGGAATTCATGATGGGACATGTGGGACAGTTTGGTTTGTGAATTTTAGATAGTGATTTCAATTTTGGTGCTGATACGTTCATCACTATACAGTGCTTCGCTTCTGTTGGTTTGAAGAGGGAGTTGCCGTTTTTAAGTAGTTTTTTAACTTTGTCTTGGAATCCGATCTTAGGGTTGTATTCCATTCCTTTTATGTTTTTATTTCCGAAAAATTCATGAGTGTTGATAATATAAGCTCATTGATATGTTAACAGCTGTGTTGCCCTTGTCTGCTCTGACAGCAATGGAATTTTTGTTGAAAGTGTCTTGTTTAAGTCATATAACGTCATTTGTTCATTATTCATCCTATTGCACATTTTGTTCTCGTCTGCATTTCTCATAATAATGTTGTTTGCCTTATGAGCTATAGAATTTTGTTGATTGTGTTTTCGTCTGACAGTTGTGCAAGCTATTTTTGTGCTCACTATTGAATCTGTAATATTTCTTTCATTTACTATGGGAGCAAGGCCTTGTTTAAGAGCCTTAATTCGTTACTGTTAAATCATATTTCTATAGCATTTATCACTTTGTCAAACAATTTATATTCTACTTGAGAAGAGACTGTTATGGACTTTACTGCATCCTTTGAAGTAAGGGCATGTATCTTTTCCTAATGCCAAAGTGAGGTGATAGTAGGTTCCTTTTTGACATATTGACTGACATCTAGAAAAAGCATGAATACATGAGCAATACGGTTATGCCTTAGCTACAGGTGCATGTTGTATAGCTGTGACCTGAAGAGATATTTCTTTTAGTAAAGAGACTAGTTTTCTGCTTTTAACCAAATCATCTCTCATCTTTTCATTTTTTTTCATTTTCGCTGACACATATTTGAAAATAGCTTCTGTATCAAGAACAGTTACGAGCTCGTCAGTAGCATGAAGGAATTCCCTATCTCAGCCGCAGCTAAATTTGAATGCCCTGATACAGTCAACATATACAGGGTATCCCATTCATCTTAACCACCCTAAATAACTGTTTGTCCAGATGAAAATTACAAAATGTTTCAAGCAAATGTTGTTTAGCCGTCACGGGGACATCTATCAGCATGATTGCCTTCGTTGTAGCTTTGTTTTTTAGAAAGATATGAATAGCTGTACGACTTTTTTAAATTGCACCCTGTATTTTTTATTCGGTAATTCATTTCCTCTCCTAAAGACCTATTCAAAAATGTATCACAGTATACCACTGACTGAAACACAACATTATAAATAACATAACACAACAGTGATGTTGACGCTACCAGCGCTTAGTGCAGGTACTCGGGGTAATGGAACATATCAACGTGCTGACGTTGACAGAGGACAAATGTGAAGATAAGTAGAATATACACCCGTCATTCCGTCGACCATCGTCAGTTGAAGAGTTGTGTGAGTAGAATGTACACCAACGAAGAGATGGTAGAAATGCTACTCATCTATGGGGAATGTAAGTTAGCAGAACAGTGATAGCAATACTGTTTTCTTATATACGGGTACATTTAGCACAGTAGTTTAGTCCTTTTAAATACTGTTGCGTAGAGTAGGAATACAGTAAACGCTGCCCTTCCTACAAATCGCTTCGGCATAACGTTTCTTTTATTGTTGTTGTTGTTGAAGGTATGCGAAATGCTACGCATGCAGCGGAACTGTACAGAGAGCGATATTCTGACAAGAACCCACCTTCCCGACGGATGTTTTCTCGTCTTGTTGCGATGCTTCAGGAGACCAGAAGTTTTAACCCCCGACAACGCAATCGTCGTTAACACTCGCATAGACGGAGCTGCCGAAGTTACTGTTCTCGCTTCCGTTGCTATGAATCCACATGTCAGCACACGACAACTTGAATACGAGATTGCATTCCTAAAACCAGAGTACATCGTATTCTAACACATCACTGGTTCCATCCTTACCATATACACCTACGTCAAGAATTGCATGGGAATGATTTCCAGAATCGTGTACAGTTCTGTCAGTGGGCACAGCAGCAAATCCTAGCCAACCCGAACATCATCTCCAACGTTTTATTTACCGATGAATGTTCCTTCTCAAACAAAGGACAGATAAATGCAAGGAATATCCGCTATTGGTCCAGCGCAACTCACTATGGCTTAGACAGGTGGAACATCATCGTCAGTGGAGATTTACGTCTGGTGTGGAATGCTTGGTAATACAATTATTGGCCCTTATTTCATCAATGGTAGTCTAAACGGCACAGCGTATGGCAGCTTCCTCAGACGAATTCTTCCTCCTCTTCTGGATGAAGTGCCGCTAAGAACCAGAATGCTTATGTGGTATCAACACGATGGATGTCCAGCACGTGCACGTCGTGTTCTGAACCAAAGGTATCCTGCCAGATGGATTTGGCGAAGAGGAACATTTACTTGGTCTGCTAGGTCTCCTGATTTAAGTCCTCTGGATTTTTTCTTTGGGGATGCATTAAAGACGTTGTCTATCGCGATATTCCAACAACTCCAGAGGACATGCAGAAACGTGTCGTGCTTGCTTGTCGTTCTCTTCAGCAGGCAACACTGGAAGCAGTAAATAATTCACGAGTGCACGAGTGTATCGGTGTCCAGGGTCACCACTTTGAGCACCTTTGAATGTTGTACTCCTGGGCATTGGTACAGCAGAGTCAAAGTCAATTTTGTGTTATGTTTTTTATTGGTTTCCATTTGTTTCCTGACAACTCCAGTGAGTTGTCGAGTTTGTGATAGCAGGCCCAAAGTCAGAGTAGTGTTATTAATTAATAACGTTCTGTTTCAGGTGAATGGTACACTGTGATACATTTTCGAATAGGTCTTTAAGAGAGGAAATTAATTACCAAATAAAAAATACAGGGTGCCATTTAAAAAAGTCATATCGCTGTTCATATCTTTGTAAAAAACAAAGATACAACGAAGGCAATCATGCTGATTGATGATCCCTTTACGGCTAAAGAACATTTGCTTGAAAAAATTTGTTATTTGCATCTGGTCAAACTGTTATTATTGTGGTCAAGATAAATGGGACACCATGTATACGCACATACCTGTCAAAGAAACAATAAATATAATAGGAAATAATGTACTTAAAAATAGAATAATCGATAGAGTTGAAAACTACAAACTCCCAGATATTCTGGAACTTATAATAATACACAGCTACTTCCTGTTGAAGAAGTTGAATAACAAGTTTTACTTTTAGGAAGATGGACTGGCAATGGAAAGTAGTCTTGCAGGCTTGCTAGCAAAAATGGGTATTAACAGTCTTGAAAACAATTTTATTAAATTTCAAACAGAACTGAAAGATAAACTGCTTTACCACAGATGCTACGTTGATAATACTGTTATTGTATTTACTGGAGCAATGGTAGAAACACAAAGTGTAGCCGAAGAGCTTAATAAATTACTCCACGTTATTCAATTAAATGCAGGACATGAAAAACCAGATGACATGATCTATCTTGACTTAAAAATCTCAAATAAGCATCAAAAACATAATCTTCAGATTTCCAGGAAACCAACAACTACCATTGCTGCCATTGATAATGCTTCGTGTAATCCAGACCAACACAAAAAAGCATTATTCAGAATGATGGCTAATTGAAAGCTTAATAAACCAATCAATACAAGCAAAAGCTATAATAAAAGAAAAGTTATAAAATCAATTACCTCCAGTTATGGGTACAATTTTGTTGTATTAGATAAACCAATCCACACAAAAGAATCAAAGCAACAAACTGCTGACCAACCACCTATTAACAAGACCACCTTCATAAGTCTACCTTTCCTAGGGAAGAATTCATATCGAACAGCCAATCTGTTTAAGACATATGACATAAAAATAACCTTCATAAAAATAAGCTTTACAGCAAGATTCAAAGATCACATGGATGCACTCCATGCCACAGCCTGAACAAATGCAGTTTTGCCACACACCTTGCTCAAAACAGTCATTCCACAAACAGCATAGACGAAACAGGACCTCCAGATACTGCACCTTGCTAACAAAGGTGTGGAACCTGACCTTCTTGAAGAAACTGAAATCTTTATCAGCACAGATATTGCATGAGATTATCTACTCCATGGTCACACTGAACTGAGAAACAAATTTTTCCTTCAGAATGTCGAAGACTTACTAACTCAAAACAGCTCATCAGTTAAACAACCAACACTCCCATCCCCTCCTTTCTATTCCTCTGTTTATATTCCATGTAGATTCATGTCGATATCAGTAACTTACAGTGGACTAAATTCCATATTATGTATCTAAATACCCAAGTGTTGTATTGTTAAAATAAATTAATACTCATATACATGATTACACACTAAGACAAAATAGAACGACAAACCATGAATGAATTATCTGAATGCATCGGTAATTTGGCTTGCAAGCTTGCTGGCAGAAATATATATTAACAGTCTTGAAAACAACTTTTTTAAATGTGAAACAGAAGTCGAAGATAAACTGCTTTACCACAGATACTATGATGATGGTACTGTTATTGTATTTAATGTAAGGATTGTAGAAATAGGAAGTTTAGCTGAAGGACTTAATAAATAATACCACAAAATTCAATGCAATGCAGAATATGACACACCAGACGACATGAACTACCTTGATTTAAAAATCTCAGCTACAAATCAAAAGCATAATTTTCAAATTTTCAGGAAACCAACAACTACCATTGTTATCATTTATAACTCTTCTTGCTGTTCAGACTAACGTAAAAAAGCGTTCTTCAGATTGATGGTTAATCACATGCTTAATATCCCAATGGTACAAGCAAAAGAAAAAGGAACAAAAATTATCACATCTATTGCTTCCAGTTATGGGTAAAACACTGCTATGATAGATAAACCAATCCACACAATACCCACTGCTGAACAACCACCTATGAATGGGAAACCCCTTTCATAAGCCAGCCTTTCTTGGAAAAGATTTTATACCAAACTGCCAAGCTCTTAAAGACATATGGTGTAAGAACAACCTTCTTCAGTAACAACAAAATACAAAATAGAATCATTCACAGCACCAGAACCAGTATGCAACAATATAAAAAAAATCAGGTGAGTACAAATTCATTTGCAGCTGACGTCCTAGCTTCTACACTGGACAATCTGGCAGAAGCTTTGCAACAACTTTCAAAGAGCAAATGGATGCTCTCCATCTTAACAGCGTGAACAAATGCAGCTTTGCCACACTTCTTGCCCAACACAGTCATTCTGCAAACAGCATAGAACGTAACATCAAGATACTTCACCTTGCTAACGAAGCTATGAGGCTTGTTGTTCTTTAAAAAATTGAAATCTTTGACAACAGAAACGCAGCTTCAGACTACCTACTGAATTCCTTTAGAATTTCGAAGAGTTATTAACTGAAAACAGCTAGTCATCCAACCAATCCATCTTCCCTATTCATGCTGTCCCCTCTGTCCTTCACTTTACATCTCAATTACATTCATGTTAATGTCAATAACCTATCACAGAATAAATCCTGTATTGTGTACCTAAATATCGAAGTGTTGTATTATTAAAATAAAGTAGTGTTATAATTATTATGATTTAACTACGATTAACAGAACGGGGTTTTCCTAATATTGCATGCCATGTTAATGTAAAAGGAGAAATAAGGGATCAGTTAATTTGAAGTTTTGTTTTTGTTTTTTTAAATGTAAATTGCATGTGTATCTAAATGTCTGTAATTCTCTACAAATATCGTAACTTCATTTTACATTTGAGCCCTCATGTTGACACCAGTTCTGATCAAAGTATTTGACGACACATGGACTGTATTATATGGAACGAAAAATCTTGTAATGTCTCTGAACAAAGTTCATTATAATTACCTTTGTTTGAAGGTCTTTGTAACAAGCGCCAGTTGTACAGCACATGCTGGATCCCCTTGCCTGGCGTATTTATGCAGGATGTCCCAGAAGGAATGGTCAGTATTCAGGAATATGACAGGAACGATCATACGAAGCAAACATGGGCTCTGAAAAGTATACCTTAATGCCTATGAACACTTCTTCATCTTCATTATTATGAAACAAATCTCTTCTACGGCAAGCCCTATGCTTTTCATATACTAAGAGGCACGTTTAAGAAGTTCTGCCATGCATAAATATAAATTTTTAATACTGTGTTTTACATGTCACCTTTTCCCCGTATTCTGCTGATATCGTTGAGGTTGCGTCATGCATTGTACCAAACTATACAAGCTGTGCTGTTTCTCAATTAATTGACGTACATTTACTGAAAACCAGTCAATCGTTTTATAAATAGTTCCCCCTATTCTTCCTTCTCCTAGTGAATCTGTTGTTGATATTTCTAAAGTGCTCTCATCATCAGCAAACAGAATTTTCTGCTTTTTGGTATAATATTAGAGGTTATTAATGTTAATAGTACAGTATTCAGTATCTACAATGATTTACCGCACTCAGAAAACGATCTGTGATCCACACTGAGAGAGCTTCTGAAGAAGACTCTGCTATCTGTTAGTTAATTAGTTGGTTAATCAATATTTGTGTGTTTGTTGCCATTAAATTTAAGCTTATACTGAATTAATTTCTTTTTCTTGGTTTCTGCCAGAAATGCATTAGAATCTAAGACTTCGATGAATTACAGAAATTTCCAGTTATAAATTTAATTGGGTGATACGTGAAATGGTGGAGTGTCCATTCAGTGCAAATTACTGCCGAGAAGCAAATTCAGACTTTCTTATAATCTTACTGCCGCAGTGATGTTCGACCATTACTGAATGCATTACATTATTCAAACTACAGAGACAGGTGCTCAATAATTAATCTGTTCATAATTATTCATATCCTATCATTTGGGGTATATGACGACAACATTAACCAATATTGTAATCGAAGTATGTAGCGAAAGTAATGCATTATTTTACGAGTGAGTATAGCGACAGTACCAGGAGATCAGAGCTTAATAGTCTGCTTGAAAGTTTAACAAATTGATGACAGTTTAGCGTAAGAGAATTTATTATGCTCTAGATTCTTGAGGATGCAGTAAGACTAACACAAAATGGATTATATTTTCTGTTACAACTTCCTACATATACGGCAACGCTTGCTTGTTTTGTCTCAAATGCTCTATTTTTTTCATTATACTGAGTGATTGATATTTTCTTTCTTTCTTTTTTGTTACGTTTCACTTCTGCACAGCCTCAGATATTTTACTGTGATGAACTTCTATTCTCTTTTGTGGTTTAAAGGCTTTGTGTTCATTAAATGTGACTTATTGAAGCGAAATGAAGATGTGACGGATCTAAATTATTTTTGTCGCTTTTCGTGTCGTCACGATACGATTCCATCGTTTCAGTCTGTTGTAATAGAAGCCAAGAAGTAAGAAAAGGAAAGGAGAAGGAAGTGATATCTTTCATTTCATTGTAGCTAAAAACCATGTTGATGCATATGTTCTAGAAAAATCCGTGCTGTATCCAGCCATGCAAGTATTCGTGCAGAGACGGCAGAGATCATCCGTGCCTCGTTGGCTGACACTAGGCCTTTGGCGTACCAGAGATGAAACTGCGCGAGCAGGCCGCTGCGAGATAAACCGACGGCCACGAGATTTTCCGTTTTAATTGTTAAGTAATAATGGTAGCGCCCTACGTTCGTCTGAATTAATGGTTCAACTGTGATACTGAAAGAGGGCTCAGTGAGCGACTATCGAGAAGCTCGGCAGATGGCGAATTTGGGTCGGTAAGATGACATATGTGCCAATGCATATGAGTTTGTAGCATTCCGTCTTCAGACCACGGGTGGCCTACCGGGACCATCCGACCGCCGTGTCATCCTCGAAGGAGGATGCAGATAGGAGGAGCGTGGGGTCAGCACACCGCTCTCCCGGTCATAAGATGGTATTCTTGATCGAAGCCGCTACTATTCGGTCGAGTAGCTCCTTAATTGGCGTCACGAGGCTGAGTACACCCCGACAAAATGGCAACAGCGCATGGCGGCCTGGATGGTCACCCGTCCAAGTGCCGATCACGCCCTACAGCGCTTAACAACGGTGATCTCACGGGAACCGGTGTATCCACTGCGGCAAGGCTGTTGCACTGCATGTGAGTTGGGGCACGTTAACAAGTGTCGTCATCGATACCTACCTGACGCAAAATTGTGTCGATTATTTCGTCAGTGCGGAATTTTCGGCAATTTTGTTTAAATTGTATAGGAGGCTGTTCTTGGACTGAGCTGTGTTTAAAATGCAAGGTTTGGAGAGTGCAGTAACTGGTCTAGGGCACGATGAGCGTATTTACTTTCTGATTTTGTCGGACTCCTCGTATTTTGCGTGACATTTGACGAAAGATCAAGCGATTTTAAGTTGGTACAGGTTTACTGAAGAGTACCTTGTACGCTATATCAGTATCTGATATTAGAATTCGTGGGTCGTTAAAATACGACAATACTAAAATTTTGAATTCAGATAGTTTGTCTGAAGTGGTCCGTGCTGTGTTGCAATTGATATTAGTTAGGGCACACGCTACTGCATTTGGGAGTTACAAATGGTTAGGGAAGATTTATGAAGGCACACTCTAACATAGTTAAGTGTCAACCGTTAATGTATATGTTTTTTTTTTTTTTTTTTTTTTTTTGGAGTATAGAATCATACTACAATTTATAACGTTGTTGTGTATTTAGTGTAATTGTTCAGCCAGCATTATTCTCAAAGCTTTTCTGGATCGGGGAACGCAGCATAGGAAAACAGATTCGGAGGTGTATTATCATAGATATTTCTCCTGTAAGTATTGTTAATGCCGTAGCGACATTGCCCTAGCTGGAACATTTTAAAACGGAAAATCCAACTAAAGCTATTATTTCTGTACACAAGTGATGAGTGACTATACATTTAGAATTTACTAGTGGGTACCTAGGATGCATTTTGAGCTTTTTTTTGTATTTTTCATCTCACTTAGTGTGGGGCTGTTAGCTTTTTGGAAGTAGCTCATTCAAAAACAACGTTGATCATTGTAAAGCGCTTAAATTTAAAAAGGAAAGAAAATAAACTTCCGTTAGCTAAAAATAAATTTTAGTCCCTGAATTATCATTTACCCACGACGATTTTTCAGTTGCTGATTTTGAAAGGAATGAATTTAAATGGACAGAAAGTTATCGTTCTGGCATTTAGCAAGTACCGTAAGCATGCTCAAGTCAGCGATTGGTTCTAGAAAATTGAATTGAGAATAGTTAAACCGAAGAGCGTCATTTCAGAGACTAGGCCCTTATGACTTGAAAAGATTAAAACAATTTCATAAGAAGCTGGCGCTGAAATACTGCGTTTAATTAGATACTAGAGTTGGCGAAAATATTTGTCAAAGGTTGATCAAGGGAATGAACTAATATATATCTAAAGATTGTATTAAATATTCATGAGTAGCTAAACAAAGAACCAGTGGTGGTGTCTAAATAAGTTTATTTGTGTTCTCTTAGTAGCACTTTGTATCTCTGGAATTTGATGTCAAAATATATTACGAAAATACTTTAATTCTGAAACTTTTCAACAGTTTAGGGGTTTGTAAAAAACTGGTGGTATATAAACGCTTAAGTCTTAAGTACGATGATACTGAAGCTCACATTTTAATTCGAGAAAAGATGTTTCATTTATTTAAGGGATTATTGCTACGTGTTAACTTGCGTACACATATGATACATATACCAAGTGAATTATTCACAAAAAAACTGTAGAGTAATGTAAATGATGCAACTTAACGTCAATTACTGTGTTATTCAAATATCACTGATGACTGTTATAGTCAAGCAGACGCTTCATTAATAGTGAGTTGGTTTGTGCACTCACTCCATTATATGTGATTGCTTCTTTTTACGAATAAGATTAAACTAAATAAGGTCCATTTAGTCGAAGGTGTGCAGTAGAGGTGGAAGATACAATTATCAATTAGATCAAGCATACGATTACTTATTGGTCATGTAGTTGCTCATACAGTGTTTCTAGGGATGTGTTCCTCAGAGAAGTTGTATAGATTTCTACAGTGCCTCTCCATGAGTAATTACTGAGTTTATTTTATTTAAATTTTTTTCTCGATTTTCTTGTGTACTGGGACAGGGTGGTACCTGAACGTTTTAAAAGGGCTTGTTGGGTGGACACTCGAAGGCCTTAATTCCGGCAAAGTCCAAGGACTTTAGTACCTGTGGAGGAAACAGTGATCTTAGTCTCGGATTAGATTATAAAAGTCAGCATTTTGGTCACATGCTACATTATAAACCTGATAACCGGTTTCAGCATTGCAACCATCATCAGATCTAAAAATTACAGAAGTGATATGTAGGCACTTAGTCATTAAGTGTTGACAATACTGATTGCATGCCTACCTGTCGCTTCGGTAATTTTTAGACATCTTGCCGCTGCAAAGCCGAAACCGTTTGATAATATTTAATGAAGTAGGACATGACTAAGGCACCGACTTTTATATTCTAAATGTGTTGAAGCCATGTTCACATACGCAGATATCCTTTAATGAATTTTGTGTTATGGAATGAAGACATTCTAACTGCACTTAAGCTACATTTAATGTATGACGTATTACTGAGACAGCAGAATCTTCCATGAGTATTGCAGACTTAGAGATAGTTTTTCTCTTAACTGGCAAAACGTCCATACTTCATCAAGATTATAACATATTAACGGAATGAATGAAGATAGATTGTCAAAAGCATGTAAGGCTTTAAAAGCCAGGAGGATGAAAAATTCCTGGCAGTCAGAACAGGCATTTTTTCTAGACCATAAAATGTAGAGATGAAAGGGCAGTGAGACTCTCACTACACTCTGCAGTGTTGCGAATTTATTGAAGATGACGTTTCAAAGACGGTGGCCCTGTATGTGGCAACATCTCACTGACGTCAAAGAGAGAAATTCAAATTTTGGTGGGAAAATAAATGAACTGAGATACCTTCACTAACCTAACTCCACTTACCTACGCCCTCCACTCCCCATCCCTCTCCCATCTGGAAATTGGCAGGAAAAGGACTCTTTCTACGCTGGGTGGCCAGATAGGATGGACGCCAGTGTTTATTTTGTGTGCAGTGTGGTATATTGTTTAGTTAAATAATTTGAGTAGCCACTCATTAAGCACTAGACAGTAGCTCGATCTAGTGTGTTCACCTCAAGGTCTGGAGAATAACTGACCTAATTCACAATATCACCACCCGAGGCGGCTGTGTACCCTCCCCCTCCCCTCCCCCTCCCATCCAAGATTGCGGCCCAGGAAAAAATGGCGGGAAATTTGCTCAATCTGCTTTGAGCTGCTGGACTGGGAGAACCACAAGACAGTAGGTTAATATAGCATGCACAAGTCATTGTTTAAACAATTTGTATAAGAATGTTGTTAATTTCTGAAATAGCAACACACCTCAAAATAGCCACTGGTGTTTAAACAATTTGGACACTGTTAAACAATGTGATACTTTTTTTATTCCAGTAGCAAAAGGAACCGCATAATTACACTGCCACAGATCATACTAAACATGCCTGAAAAACTTTTTCACAAGCACTCCGTGCAGCAGAGTCACGGCCACTGTAAGCAGCCACGCGCTGGATGGCTCCATACTGGCCGCTGGCCACCGGCAACTGCAGGCCCGTACTAAGCACTACCTGTCACGCTGGAAGTACCTCAGCCTTCCTCCTCATCCCTGGTGCTCTTTCATTCCTTGTGGCACACAGATACCACTTGTCGTTGAACACAGACTGTTTCAGGAATTATTAAACCTGGTGTTTAAGCAATGTGTGAAATATTGTCACACATATATCTTAAAGATGTCACAAAACTCTGCAAGTGCTGTTGCGTCAGAAGGTGTGCCACAGGGAATATTAATTAAACAGTTCGCTTCACAAATTGAACATACATAACAAAACCACTGCACGAAAATGGTTCAAATGGCTCTGAGCACTATGGGCCTTACATCTGCGGTCATCAGTCCCCTAGAACTTAGAACTACTGAAACCTAACTAACCTAAGGACATCACGCACATCCATGCCGAGGCAGGATTTGAACCTGCGACCGTAGCGGTCACGTGGTTCCAGACTGAAGCGCCTAGAACCGCACGGCCCCACCGGCCGGCTACTGCACGAAACACACTTGCACACGAACCACTGTGAGCGCTATAGTCAGAGCTGTGACCATCTCCAGACTCTGGAATAACATGAATATTTACTTTCTAAGCTATGTCAATGAGAAATGATTCATCAATTGCAAATTAGTTTACCTATCCCTAAAGCGATATCAGCTGCAAAATCCGATTTTACACACCAAACGACGATATATGGAAGTCGACATAAGTATCTCTGTAACTCTGCACTTTTCGAGTTTTAGCTGCTTATTTGAAGGCACAGCCAGAAAGAGAAAAATTTCTGAGTCCTACAGCTACTTTAGTGTTCAACGGTTTTTTTGAAACGCTGAATGGGCTTAGTTTATATTTGCTGTTGGAATCAGGGCTGCTAAGGCTCTTATTTTTTATTTTCCTCACGTCTCGAAGCACACTTGTGTCTGCCAGTCTGTAGAGGCTCCTACGCCCTGCTCATGGGATCTCTTATGACTCTCTGACGTGATAGAACTTTCTGTGAGTGGAGCATTCTGATTGGTTCTTACTGAATTTACCCGCGAAATTGCTGCTGCTGATATGGACAAATTACTAGAATTGCAGCAGCAAACATTTTGCACAATTCGAAAACCATACAGCACTCTTATTGCGCTAACAGTTAAACCCTGCAAAAGTGACCTAAAGAACATGAAATACGAAAACTACTGCCAAAGACACTTCCTCTGTTATGTTGCGCTGCTACTGCTTCAATTTTTCAGCGTAATTCCGATTTTAAACCAGGCTGTATCACCACCATAACATGACGATGTAGTAAACACTATTCGTAGCCTCCACCATACAAAATGCACATGTGCCTCCTGCATATAGCTATAGATCACCAGAAACTCGCACATATACCGCAAAGACTGACCGGTCCCACAAAAACAAACACACGCACCGTATATAGTTGCAGCACTAGATATTTCCCACGAAGTCGCTCGGTCATCCACTGTAGTCAGCGATCACGGCGCAACAGCCCCTGCACATGCTGACCAGATGCGCAACCAGAGTGCCCTCAGCAGACAGTGTTCACTTTCCGATCTGGTCTGCTTGCTGCTCTAGTTTCCGCAACGGGTTGCGATTATCTCCAGACTCTGAGATTACAAGAACATATTTATTTTCTCATGCTCTGCGATAATGTCACACCATTTACGTAATATTTGTCTATGTCAACCGCATAGCAGTATGCAACCGATCGTTTGCACAGTATAATTCCGGAGATAAAGAGTGGAAATTACATCTCTAAAAACCAGAAACATTAGCACGGTTATTACGGGGGACGTGCTGAATACCATTGAGTAACTAGAAAGTTCTCTCGCCTGCGAAAATTTTTACTTGAAAAATCGAAAATGGCATTTTTTAATGAATACATTGTGAATGACATAACAGATTCCAGATGATCCTTGCACTGTACAAAGCCAACTAAGGTTTTAATACATATAAAAGTATATATTTCTCATGTATAGAGAACCATCAAATGTCTTCCGCCTATTTTTCACCATCTAGATGCACATAAGAACACATCACAATCGACGTTCTCTCAACTATATAAAAACGGGAAATGTGTAGAATGGCAGTACAAGCAATCAACGGCTCAATTTACATGGGAGGGAATAATTGTCCAGCGCAAACACTCACGCATATTGTATCTTCTCAAATTTCCACAGAGAATACTTGCAACACACGCGATAGCGAAGGCTGCCCAACACATACTGAGTATTAGTTCAGCTGCACGTTTGTATTGTAGCCTGTCCAGTTTGGGCGTCTCTGCAACGGCTCCCGCCGGAAGCCGGAAATATCAGTTCCTTCCGGACACAGGCTACCTCTGTCATGAACCTACACGCCAGGCAGAATCGCCCTAGGAAACTAGCCACATATTTATCAATGTAAGTACAATTAAATATAACGATCGTAGTGCCAAAATGGCGACATTCGACAATGAGTGAAGTATCGGAAATACCTCCTCCTGATGACTGTGGCTCTGAAAATAGCAGTATCTATACCGTTCTTGTTACTGGTCATAATCTTTCCACGTAAAAGTTTTCATATACTCTTACGGGTATCGATGCGCTGAAATTGCAATTTTCCACGTCAAATCCATAATTCCTTTACGAAAGGACGTAGTCATTCTCTTTACACACGTCGGAACACTGACCAAAGTAATTTTATATTCCAACAAATAGTTTATAAGCATGCCGATCACAGTGAACCTATC
Source organism: Schistocerca americana (assembly GCF_021461395.2). Taxonomy (NCBI): domain Eukaryota; kingdom Metazoa; phylum Arthropoda; class Insecta; order Orthoptera; family Acrididae; genus Schistocerca; species Schistocerca americana. The sequence goes on along the minus strand of NC_060120.1, from coordinate 431,838,621 downwards.
ACACACCCCCTAAGAAGTATAATACTTAGCCAATAACTGAATGCTGGTGCCGCGCGTGATTAGCCGAGCGGTCTGTGACGCTGCAGTCATGGACTGTGCGGCTGGTCCCTGCGGAGGTTCGAGTCCTCCATCGGGCATGGATGTGTATGTTTGTTCTTAGGATAATTTAGGTTAAGTAGTGTGTGAGGTTAGGGACTGATGACCTTAGCAGTTAAGTCCCATAAGATTCCACATACATTTTGAATGCTGGTGGCACCAAACAATACTGAGAGAAAATCTGTGATGAATGGACATGCCCCATTTGTTTTTCTTGCGAGTTGTACCAGTGTGTCTTAGGAAGAGAGACATAAACGTTTTATAAGCGACCAACTATTAAAAACACGATCGCAACGACTGTATGAAAAGTGGTCTTGGTTTCACAGGCGCACACAAGTCTCAATAACGATATCCATGTTAAAAAATATACAAACTTTATAAATGGAGGTATGATATTGATTCCAAAGCAAATGGTCTTCCACCCAAATACCACGACATTGGGTAGAGACGATGGTCGCTGGGGTGTGTATAAATAGACAAGAGGGGCAGTTACACGTCGCCGGCGATGTAAGCTCGTAATAAAACACTATTCTCAACGAATTTAGACTGATTCGGCTAAGGAACGTGGTATTAAGCCGATATTTGCAGCTCCCTTATGTCGCCGCTATATATTTCTGACGCTAACAAAAAGTATTTGTAACGCTTTCTATCTCGATGCTATGTCAGAGGCTCTGTGATATATCCACTGGGTTATAGGCGAGGGAGGATGGTGGTTAGTTCAGAATGATCACATACAATAGATAGTGCGCTATGTGACGAGTCACTTAAAAAAATGCAACGCTAGATTGATGTCGTAAGAAATATAGAAAATCCTGTGACCAAACCTCTGGCTTTCCAGATCTATAGTGTTACGCTTTCTGGTAGATATGCTGTCTGCAATTTGGAATCAAATTTCTCCATTCAACCACATACATGCATTGGATCCTATGCAGATGTCTTTCAGTGATTACAGCCACTAGTTAAACATTTTCGTTGCACTCAGTGGAAATCGGGAGGATGGGTGGAATAGAATATTTAACGTGGATGACCACCAAATGTACAGTAATAAATTTGTGTATGTTGAATCACAAATCTAGTTGTATTGCCAAAACCAGTGTATTTGGTCATAGGATTTTCTACTTTTCTTTCGACCTCAATGTAGCGTTGCATTTCTTTTAATGTGATTGGTCACATAGGGCCCCATCTACTGTACGTGATCATTCTCAATCAGCTATCATACTCCCCCGCCTATAACCCAGTGGATATATCGCAGAGCCTCTGACATGGCATCGAGATAGAAAGCGCTACAAATACTGTTTGTTACCTCGAGTAATATCTAACGGCGGCATGAGGGAGTTGCAAATGTGGGCTTAATACTACGTTTCTCAGCAGAATCACTTTCTAAATTCGTTGAGAATGGTGTTGTATTACGAGGTTACACCGCCGACGACGTGTACCTGTGCTTTTGGTCTAGTAGTGCACGCCCCAGCGATCACCATCTGTATCCAGTATCGCGGTATTTGTGTGGAAGACCACTTCATTTGGAAACGATATCGTACGTGGATTTATAAAGATTGTATAGTATTTTAACATGGATATCGTTAGTGACACTTGTGTGCGGCCGGCCAGAGTGGCCGAGCGGTTCTAGGCGCTACAGTCTGGAACCGCGCGACCGCTACGTTCGCAGGTTCAAATCCTGTCTCGGGCATGGATGTGTGTGGTGTCCTTAGGTTAGTTAGGTTTAAGTAGTTCTAAGTTCTAGGCGACTGATGACCTCAGAAGTTAAGTCCCACAGTGCTCAGAGCCATTTCAACCATTTGAACTTGTGTGCGCCTGTAGAATCAAGACTGCTTTTTATGCAGGGTGACAGTAACACAATCGTTGCGATCGTGTTTCTAATAGCTTGTCGATTATAAGGCGATTATGCCTCTCTTCCTAAAACACACTAGTACCACTCGCAAGAAAACCAAATGAGGCATGTCCATCCATCGCAGATTTTCGCTCAGTATTGTTTGGTATAACTAGCATTCAATTATTGGCTAAGTATTACACTTAGTAGGGGATGTGTGATAGATTCGCTGTTATCAGCAGGCTTATAAAGTATGTGTTGGGATATAAAGTTACTGTGGTCGTGTTCTGACGTGTGCAAAGAAAATGACTATGTCCTGTCGTAAGGGAGGTATGGATTTGAAATCGAAAATTGCGTTTCCTGTGCATCGATAGCCGTGAGAGGGAATGAAAGCTTTAACGTGAAAAAAATATGTCCAGTAATAAGAACAGTAAAGATACTGATATTTCCAGAGCCGCTGTCGTCAGGAGAAGGTATTTCCGATACTTCACCTATTGTCGAATGTCGCCATATTGGCGCTACTACCGTAATATTCAATTGTAATTAAACTGATAAGTATATGGCTGGTTTTCTAGGATGATTCTGCCTGGTGTGAAGGTTCGTCTCAGAGGTAGTCGGTGGCTGGAACGAATTGACATTTCTGGCTTACGGCGGGAGCTGTCGCTGAAACGTGTACGACTGTATTTATTAAAACCTTAGATAACTTTGTAAAGTGCAAGGATTCTCTGGAATCTGTTTATATCATTGATATCGGCTCGACGCGCAAGTCGCCGAAGTGGCGTCAAATCGAAAGACTTGCACCCGGCGAACGGTCTACCCGACGGGAGCCCTAGTCACAGCACATTTATTGATATCCGTATACATTAAAAAATACGAGTGGAACTAGCACTTCCCTCTATTTTCGAGTTTTCACATAAAGATCTCTGGAGACGAGATAACTTTCTAGTTACTTGGTGGTATGCAGCACATCGCACATGATGACCCTGCTGAGGTTTTGGGTTTCTAGAGATGTAATTTCCACTCTTTATCGTCGGAATTATACTGTGCAAGTTATCGGTAGCTTACCGCTATGCTGTTGATACCGAGAACTATCGCGAAAATGGTATGATATTCTTGCAAACCATGAGTAAATACGTATGATCTTGTAATTTCAGAGTCTGGAGATCATTTCAACACATTGCAGAAACCACTTTAGCAAGCAGGCCATGTCGGAAACAAACCATTAGCGGACGCCTTTGTGTCGGGGGCACCAGCCTAGCCTTTGTACACCAGTTCGGAGAGTAGCGACTGTTCGCCAAGGGCGCTCTGATCGCGTATGTGGGCACCTGTGCTGGCCGCGGTGGATGACCAAGCGATCTCTTGGGAAATATCTAGTGCTGCGACTATATACGGTGCGTGTACTTACGTTTTTGGGGATCTGTCTGTCTGTAGGGTATAAGTACGAGTGTCTGGTGGTCGATAGTTGTATGTAGGATGCAGAAGTGATGATTTCGTATGGTGTTTACTACATCGATATGGTATTTGTAGTACAATAGTTTGTGGTGATATAGCCTGGATGGAGATCGGTTTCACGCCGAAAAATTCAAGCTTTCGTCAAGCAAGCAATGTAATTGAGGAATTGTCCTTGGTAGTAGTTTCCATATTTCATTATCTGTAGACCACTTTGTCAGGGTTTAACTGTCAGTGCAATATGAGTGCTGTATGTTTTTTGATCTGAACAAAATAAATTGCTGCTGAAATTCTATTAATTTGTTCTTCTGCAGAAAGTGGTGGACAATGCTCCCACACCGGCAGCAGCAATTTGGTGGGTAAATTCAGTAAAAAACAACTAGAATGCTCCATTCGTGGGAGTTCCATGATGTCAGAGAGTCACAAAACTTCCTTGTGCGGGGCATAGGAGCCTCTACAGACTGATTCGAACAAGACAGGGGCTAGGTATCTACGGAAAGTTCTGTGACGTCTAAGACTCACGCGATGTCTTGTTTGTCAGAGTGTTCAGAGACAAGTCCAAACAGACCAGCCTCCCACGGTTGGGACAGGCTGTTGTGGCTTAGAGCGTCTCGAGACAGGAAGCCGTTGGACATCGAGAATTCACCGAAAATTCCAGTCACCACTCACATCTGTAGGATACTGCTTCGAATTCTGTTTGTGTTTTTTTTTGTTTTTTGTCTTTTGCTTTCTTTTCATCTTTTGTGGGATTCAAAATATGTCATGAACTTTTAGATATTTAGTTGTTCTTATTGTCCAGTCTATGCTTAGGCACTAGTGTGCTCCGAGAAGTGAAGAAAATAAAAAATAAGAGCACCAACATCCTTGACTCTAATAGCAAATATAAACTAAGCCCTGTTCAGCGTTTCAGAAAAGTGTTGAACATTGCAGCAGCAGTAGGACTCAGAAATTTTTGTCTTGCTGGCAGTGACTTTAAACAAGCAGCTAAAACTCGTAAAGTGCTGAGCGTCCCGTTTAGCGTTACAGAGAATTTTATTCCGACTTCCAAATATCTGTGTGTTGTTGAGTAAAAACGGATATTGCAGCTGATATCGGTTTCTGGATAGGTAAACTAATTTGCGATTGTTGAATCACTTCTCACTGACTTAGCTTAGAAAGTAAATACTCATGTTATTCCAGAGTCTGGAGACGGTCACAGCTCTAACTATAGCTTTCACAGTGCTTTGGGTGCAAGTGTGTTTCGTGTAGTAGTCTTGTGATGTATGTTCAATTTGTGAAGCATATTGTTTAATTAATATTTCCTGTGGCACACCTTCTGAAGCAGCAGCACTTGCAGAGTTTTGTGACATCTTCAAGATATATATGTGACAATATTCCGCACATTGCTCGAACACCAGGTTTAATAACTCCTGAAACAGTTTGTGTTCAACGACAAGTGGTATCTGTGTGCAACAAGGAATGAAAGTGCACCAGGGATGAGGAGGAAGGCTGAGGTACTTCCAGCGTGACAGGTAGTGCTTAGCATGGCCCTGCAGTTGCCGGTGGCTGGAGGCCGGTAAGGAGCAGTTCAGCACGTGGCTCCTTACAGTCGCCGTGACTCTGGTGCACAGAGTACTTGTGAAAAGGTTTTCCAGATATGTTTTGCGCGATCTGTAACTGTGTACTTACGTGGTTCCTTTGCTATCCGAATAAAAAAAAATAGTATCGCAATTGTTTAACATCTTCTAAATTGTTTCAATACCAGCGTCAGTTTCGAGGTGTATTGGTATTTCAGAAAACATAAACAGTACTCTTAAACAGATTGTTTAAACAATGACTTGTGCATGCTATATTAGCCTGCCGTCATGAGGTACTCCCAATCCAGCAGCTCAAAGCAGACTGATCGAATTTCCCGCCCCTCTTCACGCCAATTTCCAGATGCTGATGGGGAGGGGATTGGAGGGCGGGAGGGGATGGAGTTAAGTTAGTGGTGGTAGCCCAATTTTATTGACCTATTTTTCAGCCCTAATTTTAATTTCCCGCCATGACGTAGTGCGACATTGCCGTATCTATGGTCGCCATCTCGCATACGCCATCTTGAATAAATTAGCCAACAATGGAGAGTGGGGTGAGATCCCCATTTCCCTATTACTGAAATGTGCATACAGCATTTTTAACAAGACTGGCCTTCTGAGGAGTTCGGCTGCCTGGTCCAAGTCCTCTCATTTGATGTCACCTCAGCAACATGTATGTCGATGATGATGACATTATGACGAGAGAACACTCACACCCAGTCTCGATGGAGGAAATACCAGACGTGATGAGTTCTACCTGGGTCCACGTGATCGAGAGTCAGCTACGCTACCACAAGACTATAACCTGCTGATTAGAAGCGAAGAAGAAGAAGAACACCTTTTTCGAAGCCTGTGTTTGGATTACTGCACTGATATGACAATGACCTTACGACTCACCTTAGAAGAAAGATTAAGGAAAGGCAAACCTACATTTCTAGCATTTGTAGACTTGGAGAAAGCTTTTGACAATGTTGACTGGAATACTCTCTTTCAAATTCTGAAGGTGGCAGGGGTAAAATACAGGGAGCGAAAGGCTATTTACAATTTGTACAGAAACCAGATGGCAGTTATAAGAGTCGAGGGGCATGAAAGGGTAACAGTGGTTGGGAAGGGAGTGAGACAGGCTAGTAGCCTCTCCCCAATGTTATTCAATCTGTATATTGAGTAAGCAGTGAAGGAAACAAAAGAAAAGTTCGGAGTAGGTATTAAAATCCATGGAGAAGAATTAAAAACTTTGAGGTTCGCCGATGACATTGTAATTCTGTCAGAGACAGCAAAGGACTTGAAAGAGCAGTTGAACGGAATGGACAGTGTCTTGAAAGGAGGATATAAGATGAACATCAACAAAAGCAAAACGATGATAATGGAATGTAGTCGAATTAAGTCGGGTGATGCTGAGGGAATTAGATTAGGAAATGAGACACTTAAAGTAGTAAAGTAGTTTTGCTGTTTGGGGAGCAAAATAACAGATGATGGTCGAAGTAGAGAGGATGTAAAATGTAGACTGGCAATGGCAAGGAAAGCGTTTCTGAAGAAGAGATATTTGTTAACATCGAGTATAGATTTAAGTGTCTGGAAGTCGTTTCTGAAAGTATTTGTATGGAGTGTTGCCATGTGTGGAAGTGAAACATGGACGATAAATAGTTTAGACAAGAAGAGAATAGAAGCTTTCGAAAAATGGTGCTACAGAAGAATGCTGAAGATTAGATGGGTAGATCACATAACTAATGAAGAGGTACTGAATAGGATTGGGGAGAAGAGGAGTTTGTGGCACAACTTGACTAGAAGAAGGGATCGGTTGGTAGAACAAATTCAATTCACCAATTTAGTACTGGAGGGCAGCGTGGACGGTAAAAGTCGAAGAGGGAGACCAAGAGATGAATCCACTAATCAGATTCAGAAGGATGTAGGTTGCAGCAGGTACAGGGAGATGAAGAAGTTTGCACAGGATGGAGTAGCATGGAGAGCTGCATCAAACCAGTTTCAAGACTGAAGACCACAACAACAACAACAACAACATGACAATGACACTCTCATTTCTTACATACGTCGTAATTACAAGGCACAGAAATCAGTAGATTTCAGTATGTATACTAGACTGACGGAAATGGAAAGTATTACACCCTGAACATCTTCATCAAATACTACCATAGTGATATTCAAGTGTTACCTGTGGGACGTGTTGATTACAATTTGATCCTCACGCGAACTTATTTTCAGTACAGAAAAAAGCCATTCCTACAGATCAAGCATAGTCTGATTACATGACGGCTATCGCGTGTGTCTAACGCCACTGGAACTTTTTATGTGGAAATCGCAACACAGCACACGCAGAAGATGGGTGTCCAGCTTATTGCCATCTTTCTGACTTTGAGAAAAAGGTCGAATCATTGACATATGGAACATGAGACCTTCAAAGCGACAGATCATACACACTACTGTGTTTCAGTGTTTTTTTTTGTGTGTGCAGATTTTAATGACGTTCGTAGAAATGTCCCCCAAAATAAAGCCGCAAGAAGACGACCATAAGAGAAAGAAAATGATCTTAGAAATCAAATATGAAATCACTGAAAAACTCGAACAAGTTGCGAGTGTTACTGATTTAGCAGGCACATACAATTTGTCTACATCAACTATTTGCTCTATCCTCAAGAACAAGGACAAGATTAAGGAGATAGATTCTTCGGAGGGAGTGACAAGACTATCTAAACATCATTTGTGAGAAGGCCAGAATGATTTTCGCCAACCTCGTTAAGAAGACGCCAGGATCATCCCTGGCCGAAAAAGTGTTAAGGGAAGCCCCAGATGGTTCCAGTAGTTTAGGAGAAGAACCGGCATCTACAGCGTTGTGAGACATGGCGCAGCAGCCAGCTCCGACACAAAGGCAGCAGAGAACTTCTCAACTTCAAAATGCTCGTAGATTCTGAGGGTTATCTAACTGTGACGAGACGGGTCTATTCTGGAAAAAGATGCCGAAGCTTACATTTACAACAGCAGAGGAGAATGCATTGCCCGGACGCAAGCCAATGAAACACCGTTTCACATTGTTATTGTGTACCAATGCAAGCGGTGATTTGAAAATTAAACCGCTGCTTGTTTACCTTTCAGAAACTCCACGAGCCTTCAATAAGTGTGAAATTCAGAAGAGTAGGTTAATTGTGATGTGGAGGTCCGACAACAAGGCATAAGTGACACGTGATCTTTCATGTGATTGGATCAATGAAGTGTTTGGTCCTTCGGTGAAAAAATATTTGCTGGAGATGAATCTGCCACTCCGTGTCTTGCTTCTTATGGACAACGCTCCAGTCCATTCTCCAGGCGTGCAAGACCACATCCTTGAAATTCATCAATCCAATTTCTGTCTCCCAGCCTAAGGACCAGCAGATTATTTCTAACTTTAAAAAGCTCTACACGAAAGCACTGTCCGAGCATTGTTTTGAGTTGACTAAAGCTACCAATCTCACTCTCAGAGAGTTTTGGAAATATAACTTCAACATCGCTGACTGTGTGAAGATCATCGAAAAGGCGTGGGAGGGGGTTATCAAGAGAACTCTCACTCCTGCTTGGAAAAAAGCTTTTCCAAGCCGGAGTGCGTTGTCGAAAGTGACTCTGAGGACTGTGGAGCCTATAGTCAACGAGTTTGTGTCTTTGGCCAAGAGCATGGGGCTAGAAGTGAATAACAATAATATCGATGAGCTTGTGGAAGATCACGACAAAGAAATTACCACTGAAGAGCTTATGGAGTAGCAGTGTGTTTCACGTCAGGAAGCTGTGGTGAGGAGTTCTTCAGGAGAGGAAGAGGAGGCGGTAACAGCAAAGCAGCAATCTTCTGGCGCAATAAGAGAAATGCTGAAAGCATGAGAGTGTGTTACATCTTACACTGAAAATCATCACCCCAATAAAGCAATGGCTATGCGAGCTACAAATTTATTTACGATAATGCTGTGTCGCATTTTAGCCAAGTGTTGAAGTGTCCGCAGAAACAAATGACTATAGATAGCTTTCTAGTAAAAAAAGAATTAGTTACGTATTGTGATTAATAAAGTACATAATACAGTATGTATAATTTTCTTAGGATAAATGCATGAATAAGATAAAACTTCTAGCACTTTTTCTGCATCGAACGCATTATCGTATTTTACATTAATTTATATGGGAAAAATTGTTTTGCTCAACGAGTGTTTCGCACTGCGTGTAAGATTCTAGAACGAATTATGCTCGCTATGCGAGGTTCCACTGCATTGAGAAAATTTAGAGAACCGCCCTTTGAGTCTGACTGCAGAACGATTCTACTGCCACCAACGCACATTTGGCGTAAGAACCAAGCACATAAAGAGAAATTAAGGCTATTGCGGAGCCGTTTACAAACTCGATCCCTTTGGGAGTGGAAGAGGAAAGGAAATGACTAGTAGTGGTACAAGGTACCCTCCGCCATGCACCGTACTGTAGCTTGGGATGTTCTACAAACGAATAGTGGGGCATACAGTGAAATTCAGGCACAACAGAAAAAACTATCAGAGCTGCAAAAGTTGTACAAAAAATGTCAGCCTCTAAGAGTTTGCATGGGTATGATTTTTTGAAGCGATAGCTGAACTTTATGGAGACTCTGGACAACCGGATCCATAATCCACGTTTTTGGAGAGTTTATCTGCAGGAGTACATGAAGACAGGCATTTGTACAACTACCTGCAACTGTTGTTGCATTAGCTACAGCTACAATAGAAATTCTCTTTTAAACTTAAATTACGTTTGAGAACTCCAATTGTTTCCAAACGTTAATGTATCGTTCGGATGCTTGTTTAGGAAAATGGGAACATTATTGCATGAACAAATGGACATTGAAAGCAATTTTGTACCTGTACAACAGAGCATATCGTGATATTCAGGATATGAGAACTGAGCAATAAGTGCCTGGTATCTTGACAAAAAGCAATCATGAATGCATAGTCAACAGACTGTGTTGCAAGATGGAAGAATCAAAATCTGTTGATCATTGCTTTGCTTGTCTTCGTAAAATTTGTATTGAATGTTATTATAAAATTATTGTACTTACAGTAAAATTGTAATACAGTGAAGAAGGCGTTGATTGGAGATGCAGATTATTAAAAGTGCAATTCCACGGTTTAAGAGTTAACGTCATCTGCATTTTGTGCATAAGGAAACATTAAGCAGTGCGTTTCTTCTTCGGAAATCGTATTGAAATCCCGTTTGTTTGTGAGGGGATCGTGTCATGCCTTGTGCAGGGACAAACGTCTTGCAGCACGTATCGGAATTTGGCAGCTGTAGGATGAAGGATCGTCGACAAATATATTCCAAAACGCTGCTCATAATAATGGGGTTTTTCCAAGGATCATACCCCGGGTTCCATTGGTGTTAGAAGGGTAGGAGTGAGTGTTTTGGATAGCCCTTGAACTAGGGACCATTTCACTATCCAACAGAAGGACCGTCTTACAGCACAGGGCCAAACTCTGAATATCACACACTTCCTCCAGATTAGGTAAATGAAGCAATCGATTGGTTCTTTTTACATTAAATATAGTCTCCGCTGCGGCTTAAGGGGGCTTATGGCGGCATAGTTTTGTTCGTGGGAGGTTCCTAAGAAAATCAGAAAAACATTGTTTTTGGGTACCAAAACCAAGCCGCATACTCCAAGACCGTTATACACAGTAAATGGCTGAAATTTTTACGAGATATTCGTAAGATCCCGATCTCGAACAGCCATGAGAATGTTCTTGATATATTTATCCGCTTCAGAGTTAAGAGGTTCAAAGTTGCCGTACTTGTGCACGTAAAATACGCATGTAATATCCGCTGTGACGCGAAAACTTAGTTTACAATGTGACATAGCACGGAAAAATAAGTTGTAAAGTGTCTCCGTTATTATCAGAAGGACTCTGGGAACATAATGTTGTTGAAGTACTGAAGCACACGCAGAACTTTTGGGCACTTAAAATCCTATCTGAGATATAAAATTAGCTTTGCTTTATTTCATTTTCGTATAAGTGAACTACCAAAATTTTTCTGATGCATGCAGTTCTTTTCATATGAGTGATATGCCTGACTCTATCAGGTGAAAGAAGGGAACCAGAAAAATTCTCTTGTTGGAGCGCTAAAATGCGAATGTGTTCCTGTTTATTAAAAGATTCTGACTGAAAAAGAGGGGGGGGGGGGGTGGAGGTACTAGCTGTCTTATTCTACCTTACTCAGCACGTTTAAAATTTTTTCAAAAAAAATTGGCATGCGAACACATTCGCACAATTTTATGCTGAGAGAGGAGACAGTGGAAGTCGGAAAGGGGCGGAAAAGTGATAAACACTGGAAAATAGAAGGCAGTGGCTGTGATATAGAAAGAGAGAAAGAGGCAATGGCAGTGTGAGAGAAAGAGGTACACAGTGGCAGTGGAACGTAGTTGACCGAACAGTGCTGGGGAAAGAGTGACAGACACATTGCCCGTGGAAGAGGAATAAAGAGAAGGAGAAAGTGGAGGGGGGTGAGAGTCAGTGATAATGAGAGAGAGGGTATATTTCAATGACAACGAGGAAGAGAGAGATAGCGACATTGAGAAGATGGAGCAGCAGTGGGAAGGAATGAATGAGTTAGCAGCAGCAAGAAAGAACAAGAGGGAGACAGTAACAGAGACAGGACATAGTGTTAATTGCCCAGAACAAATGAGACTGTGCCTGTGAGGCAGGGGACAATGACAGTTAGACACAAGGAGATAGTGACAGTTGGGTTGAATGAGTGAGTGAAAATGGACTATACTTCATTAGTGTGGCCATATTGTCCATAGTTGCATTACAATTTTGAGGGTATTTTTGTCCTGTCGTTGCAACTGCAAAAATGCGTTATTTTTTTTCACCAGACGCGTTTCGCTTTAATGAGGTAAAGCATCATAAGAAATGCATAGTGCAGCAGAACAACTAAAAATTAGACCACAATTATCAGTGTCTAACGCAGAAAAACAATGATGTGTCAGCAGAAAGCATTTCCAGATGTAAGCGAGAAATCAAGCGAAAACCAGGTGTAATTACAAATCAACATATTCTTAACGAACTGTTTACCGATCTTAAAACAAATAAAAATGTAAATAACTTAATTACAGACCACTGATGATGCTTTACCTCACTAAAGTGAAACGCGTCTGGTGAAAACAATCAGGCATTATTGTAGTTGCAACGACAGAACAAAAATTCCGTCAAGAAAATGGACTAATGAGAGCGGATGGGAGTGAGCGACTTACAGCCGTAGACTAGTGAGTGAGAGTTACAGTTAGGTGAGCTTGAGAGAGTGAGAAGCAGCTTACTTGTTAAGAAGAGCACAACTATCCTCACATCCCAGAATTTTTGGGAAAAATTTTAAAGGTGCTGAGGAAAGACTCTTTTAATAACCAGGAGCATATTCGGCTATTTTGTGCTCTGATAGGAGAATTTTTCCGTCGCTCGGTAATCTGGTTTACCATTCAGCAGGATTACTGTCAAGCTGGTTGGGGCTCTACGACTGTCATCATAATATGGTGTCACTGGGTTGAGGAAGGTCATACACAACAGTATGCAGGACGCCGAGGCCGGACGCGACTAGCGCCTGAGAGGTCACACACCTCCTTACAGCCACGTCACGTACCTTCTGTGGGGAAATGGGCTTGTGTGCAGCCAGACCAGTGTCCAGACAGACTATGCTATGACATCTGGAACACCACGGACTGTCAGTACGGCGACCATTGTTGGGGTTCCATGGACGTGGTAGCAGCAGAGGTCTACAACACAGGAGTGACTCCAAGCCGCCGGCCGCGGTGGCCGAGCGGTTCTAGGCGCTTCAGTCCAGAACCGCGCGACTGCTACGCTCGCAGGTTCGAATCCTGCCTTGAGCATGGATGCGTGTGATGTTCTTAGGTTAGTTAGGTTTAAGTAGTTCTAAGTTTTAGGGGACTGATGACCTCAGATGTTAAGTACCATAGTGCTCAGAGCCATTTGAACCATTTGACTCCAATCCGTCTTTTCAGACGACTCTTAGTTCCGCGTACAGCATCACCATGCACGTATCTGTATGTGGAGCTCTGAGGGGAGGATCATTACAGTATTCGATTCGTCATCACCATATGGGCCCAACAAGTGATGTGATGGTATGGGGTAACATTGGGTACACAACACAATCACCTCTGGTTCGCATAGCCGGCGTTATATTGGGTTGGTGCACAAGTTGGTAGCGTTTTTCCATAAGTTTAATAAACACAACACAAACACATAACACAGACGTAAGTCATCACTAATGTATTCGCCTTCACCGTGGTAACTTTTCGATTCCGGGACTGTAGCAATAAGGTGGTTCTGGGACGAAGAACTCCTCGAACCATGTTCGGAGCGCATTTTGATCCCGAAAGGAAGTTCCTTGAAGGTTGTTCGATAGGGAGCCGAAAAGATGAAAATCTGAGGTCGCAAGATAAGGTGAATAAGGTGTATGTTGAATGACTTCCCTATCCAAGCGCTGTATAGTGTCTTTTTTCAGTCTAGCAGAAAGTGGGCAGACGTTTTCGTGGAGTAGCATCACCTCACGCAGTCTTCCTGGTCGTTCTTGGACTGCGTTTGAAGACGTCTCAGTTCTTGACTGTAAACGCCAGCGATGATGGTTACACCTCGGGGAAGCAATTCGTAGTACATCACACCGTCACTGTTCCACCGGATGTATAACGTTATCTTTTGTAGACGCTCTCAGGTATTTGTATGGGAACTTGCTGCTTTGTTTGGGCTCAACCATCCCTTTGTTTTCCTTATGTTGGCATACAGACAACATTTTTCGTCACCAATAACGATACAGGATAGGAATGGTCGGTGTTGTTCACGAACAAACAAAGCTGCACTTATGGCCATCCACCGATTTTTGTGATTTTGACTTAGAAAATGTGGTACTCATACACCCGATTTTTTAACCTTCCCCATTGCATGCAAATGTCACACTACGGTGGAATGATTAAAGTTATGACATTTGCTAGTTCTCGAGTACACTGGCGTGAATCATTGTGAATTAATGCGTTTACACGAGCTTCATCAAACGCCGAATATCTTCCTGAACGTTGAGAGTCATTAATGTCAAAACGGTCCTCCTTAAAACGAGAACATTATTTTCTTTCCGTGCTCTGTCCAGTAACATTATCCCCAGACATGGCGCAAATATTTCAGACTGCCTCCGCTGGTGTCACCGCTCTCTTGAACTCAAACAGAAGAATATGTCATAAATGTTCCGATTTCTCAACCTGGCACTCCATTTTCTAGGGTCCACAGCTCCGCTCACTACCTCCAGATGACAAAATGACAATGCGTAAACTCGAATAGCAACAGTGAACTACATAAAAGTGACAATCGATAAATAAATCCATAGCAATCGGAATGCCAGCAAGCAAAATAATTTATGCAACAACCAAATATTTATGACGTATTATTATAGACTGCTGTTCCTTGTCTTCGGGGTCTCACTGTCGCTACATTTCAATAAACAACTCTATTCACGCGTTGCCGAAATATTGGCAACCACCAAGCAAGCACCTTCCACTATTGTTGAAGAACTCTGGCATGAAGCTGTATGACCATGGAATGACGCACACGTATGTGCGTCCAAGCTCAGTTCGGTTCGGTACCCCGATACCCAGCCGGTTAGAAGCATTTGCCGGCATTGTGCACTAAATTTCGCGTCCTCTATCTCAAATCACCCACAAATTCGATCATGTTTTGTTCAAACAGTACTGTACACGCACAGTATATAAAATTTTTTTGCTATCCTTCCTAATGATGCAGTTTTAAAGGCCAGCACTGTACAAGTACCAGCTGACGTAAGTATCTATTCCCTTATTCTTCTAATATTATTGTTCGAGTTGTCTTTTTAATTGTTACACTACTGAAAAAAAGTATCAGAAATAAATAATTAATACATTATTTATTACTATCCAAGAAAATGTGTTTCCTAAGGCCTTCTTTAGCTTTTCAGACAGTGGGCTGTAATTGTGAAGAATGGATGAACAAATAAATATGCTGCTGACTTGATATGTTGTAAGTATGGTTGAAATTAATTATGTTGTTTGTGGAATTTGGTCCTACGTTCAGTCCGCGATCACGAGAATACAAATATCTACGACAGGGTATTGAAAACTGATGCCTCCGAATTTTTAATGGGAAAACTCTCAAGCCCTTTTAAACAAAACGTTATTAACATTCTGAATGTTTATTCTTCATGTCTACATATTTATTTCTCAACGTAGTCACCCTGGAAATGAACGTCTCTCCCAACGAGATACCAGTTTGTTGATACCGTCACTCGGTAATGTTTGACTTTGTTGGAGGAGCCACAACCTCGCCTCTGTGTGCACTGCTTCATCGCTATAAAAGTGAAGTCCTCGAAAGTGTTCTTTATGCTCTGGAAACAGAGGAAAATCGGATGGGGCCTAATCAGGACTGTATGGAGGATGATCAATGGCAGCAAACGCAAGGCGAAGGATTGGTGCAGATGTCGCAGCGCTCGTATGTTGTTTGGCATTGTCATGCTGAAGGAGTGGTAGCTCCATGTGTGGGCGAATTCGATCACAGCACGCTGCTTCTCGCGCACCAACGTAGCTATGTTACACGCGGCCATGTTACACGCTACAGCTCGGGGTCCTTTAGTGGCGCGGAGTTGCAAATACGAGACATGAAGAATAAAGATGTAGACTTAAAAACGTTTGTTTTATTTAAAAAGCTTTAAGAGCTGTCACATAAAAAATTCGAAGTCATTACTTTTCAGCGCGCCATCGTAGTTCTCATAAAACTCCATAACACGAATATTTAAAATCAGTACGACGGTATGTCCACAGCAAATATACTTTCTTATCTTAATTTGTTCAACGCTACGCGACACTTTGCATAACACATACCATAATGTTCTGAGTTACTAGCAGCACATGTCTTTAGTTTTACTTCAAACGATATCATGTCTGCGGAACAAATTGGTAAGCCATTAACATCTTTTTGATAGTTTCATTGTTAAGCAATTATGCACTATTACTATTGCGGCCGTTTAGCAATTTTCAAGTGGACTGCAGTAAATATTTTGTGGTTGAGGAATTGACAAAATTTTAAAAATATCTAGAATGCATTTGTCATCATCACATCCACAGGATAGCAAAGTATTTCATGTTACTACTATTGTCATCACTTGCATAAATAATAGTAAGACACTTTACATGTTTAATGATTGACTACAACATGTGGTAGTCGACTTTATGAACCAATAGTTTAGAAGTCAAAGCTGACGATGAGGTGATTCAAAACGTTTTATATGTTTGTGAACTATAGCCGTGAAACATTATTCAGTAACATCGTCCGAGAAGTGACTGTTGTTCATTCATAGTCAATAAAAGTATTTACCTGTGGTCTGTATATCTACAGCACTAAACTTCACTCCCCCACTGCTACAGATCTGTAATCCAGATATCGTATCGAAACTGGGGGGAAAACAACGCCGTAATTCCGTCGTCTCGACTTACCGTGTCGGTGTAGACGTTGAGGAAGAGGCAGTCTTCTGAAGTCGGGAGGGGCCCCAGTAGCAGGCCGAACGAGTCCTGAACGCAGTTGTTGCCCTCCCGCTCCGGGCGTCGAACCCCGGACCACGGTTCCACAGGCTGCGGTGCCTACAGTACAAAGTTGCAGATGTATCCTCCAAATTCTCTGTAATGACAAATCTAACAGCAAGGAATCAAGGGCTCACCCTAGTCAGAGTTAAGTACATGTTCGGTTACTAACAACAATAACGGTCTCTTTGAAAATTGAACGGTAAGTTACCACAAAATTGAAGAAATATTTTTAAAACTTGAAAAACTGTTATTCAAAAAAATATCATCAGGTTAATGCATTACAATCATGTATTCAATAATGCATATCTCCTTCTGAAAACTATTTACTATTTAGGACAGAGTGAGAATGCAAAAGATGAAATATAAATTTAGTATTCCAGGCTGCCTAGAAAAAAGAAATAAACAGCTGGTGCACAGGGACTAAAACCAATGAGTGAGACATAACAAATAAAGTAAAGTGAGATGGTCAAAGATAAAGCTGACCCAGCGTGCAGGAAGATTATACGTTATTTGGTTGCTAGAAGTAAAAAAGAAAATGCGCTAACCTACAAGGTACAAATGAAAATCTCTGCGGGGAGGGGAAAAAAGAGCAGACGGAAGTATGTCAAGGGTCTGTACGGTGCAGAAAGATCTGTTCCATAGCGCAACAATGGCCGAAAAGTTGGTTTATGTGGAAAAAGAATGATATTCTAGTGAAGTAATCAGGTTACAACAGAGCACTGAACGAGTTGGACTCAAATAAATCAGCAGGAGTCGAAGTAACTTACAACAATGAATCGTATAGCAGCTGGAAGGTTGTACATTAACCTTTATGAAAACTGCAACACTAACCAGGACCCATACGACTGAAACGAACTTTATGCAACAGAACAGCAACATGACGATACACGAATAGTTAGAATTACAGAACTGTACATGATGTCTGACTTATGAAAATTCAGTGTGAGTAAGGAGCACCACTTACTGCTATGGGAGACTCTAAACATCGTGGAATAGACTAAAAGAGTGCACAGATATGTACTTGTGATTTTTTACTTCACGCCGTTTGCCTGAGAGTCCACAAGGCAAAGCAATGGTTGCTGTAAGACCATGAGAATTAGTTGGCGACCAAGAATTTGTAATACATGTTTAATGGATAACATGTCAAGCGAACGTACAAGTTGTGTAAGGTCCGTTAAGGCCGTGGCAGGCAGTAAGCTAATGCCATGCTATAGTCAACTCTGTTTTTGTCACGGTCTAGCAGATCATTTCCTGGAGACTGATAGTTAAAATTCGTTTGTTTTCATGTACCTTTCACAAACGTTCAGTTTGCTCTCCACAATGTGCTGGGTATGCAAACGATAGTCAAACTCGCCCCGGAGTTATTGGCAGGGGAGCCGCATAGACTGATTCTTTCACAAAGAAAGATCAGGTACGAGACTGCTGCAATCGTCTGTTTAGCAAAGAAACAACAGTTTGTAAAGATCAGTAGCCCCTTTAACGACTGATTCGTCGTGTAGGAAGCTCACTGTTACCAGGCGCTCTGACAAGGAGACACCATTATGGTGATGTCTGTCCTGTTAAATAATAAATTTTCGGCATGTACTCGCCGTTCTGGAAAAAGGTCAGATCTAGGTACGGGATTTCAGTAATCGTCAACAAAGAACAAGCCGTAAG
This sequence comes from Schistocerca americana, assembly GCF_021461395.2. NCBI lineage: Eukaryota > Metazoa > Arthropoda > Insecta > Orthoptera > Acrididae > Schistocerca > Schistocerca americana. The sequence continues at coordinate 431,820,446 of NC_060120.1, read as the reverse complement.
AAAACGCTTTTTCTCGGGAGACAGCGTAACTTTGAAGAGCCAGTCTGGTGCTCGACTACGGTATGTCGTTGCTGTGATCCCCGCATTGGTCCGCTGTGGCGGTACAATTTTCTTTTCAAATGGCACGTAGCCTCATCACTGAACACTAAACGCGAAACGAATTTGTTATTTTCCATCACTACACGATGCTGTTTATCACCAGCACGAAGAGCTTGTAGCAACTGAACCCTACAGGATCGGAAACACGTACATTATTGCAAAACGTCCCAGACGGACACACGAGCAAGGACCAACTCTCAACTGGCGCGACGAGCCCAATTCTGCGGACCACGAACAAAACTCTGTTTAATGCGCTCTGGGTCTGCAAATAGCAGAGGGAGGCGGTAGTGGGTTCCTTCTTACGTAACGGTCAGTGTCTTGAAACCGATGTTGCCATCGTAGAATGTAATTCTGCACTCTCGACGAAAATTACGCCGCATATTTATGACTTAATTGTATCTGTTGAAACGGGGAACGTATCATCTTTTGTTACAGTTTTGTCAACTCGACTCGACGCACGTTAGATCATGGACCAGAAACTTACAACTGACGTCAAGCTATATATTTAGTTGCATATGTAAGTTAAATATCATCCCAAGTTTCTGTCAGCTGGAACTAGGATCACAGGACTGATCGTGGTGACAGATCCCGATATATAAAGCCAATGTGTTCCTTGGTTAACTGGCGAAGGCACTGTTCGATCTTACATCCTAAACCAAGGCATGCATTAGTGTTGAGGGCATGCAGAAAAGTTATGCCTCCGAATTTTTATGTGAAAACTCTTGAAGTTTTTTTTTTTTAATGCGACAACCGTTATTAACATTCTGCATCTTTCTTCTGTATGTCTATATATTTATTTTTCAACATAGTCATCCTGGCGACGAACACATTTCTCTCAATCAGAGACCAGTTTGTTGATACTGTCACCTTAGAATGTGTGATTTTGTTGGTGGAGCCACAACCTCACCTCCGTTTGCACCGCTTCATCACTGTTAGAATGAAGTACTAGAAGGTGTTTAAGTTTTGGAAACAGATGCTCTCTTGTTTTCTGGGTCAAAATGGTGTACGCATCTCTCATCACATGTCACAATTGTTATGGAGCCCATAAACCTTAAACTGGAAACTCTGTTTCATGTCAGGAGCGAGCATTCGAGGCACCCACAACGCACACAATTTTGGTACTGCAGTTCTGCAGTGATGGCCTGTATACGCACTCCTGATGTATCACACGTACGAGGGTAAGTCAATTATTATCCGCAAAGTAGTTATAAAATTTTATTGTAATCAAATAGGAAACTTACAAGAACATCATTTTTCGACATAGTCTCTTTTCGTTTCAACGCACTTGGTCCATCGTTGTGCAAGCTTCCTGATGCCCTCATAAAAGAAGGTTCTCGGTTGGCCTGCGAGCCAGGAATGCACCGCTTCTTTCGTTGCTTCGTGGTGGTGGTGGTGGTGGTGGTAGTGGTTAGTGTTTAACGTCCCGTCGACAACGAGGTCATTAGAGGCGGAGCGCAAGCTCGGGTTAGGGAAGGATTTGGAAGGAAATCGGCCGTGCCCTTTCAAAGGAACCATCCCGGCATTTGCCTGAAACGATTTAGGGAAATCACGGAAAACCTAAATCAGGATGGCCGGAGACGGGATTGAACCGTCGTCCTCCCGAATGCGAGTCCAGTGTGCTAACCACTGCGCCACCTCGCTCGGTCGTTGCTTCGTCCGAGGCAAATCGACGGTCCCTTAATGGCTGTTTGAGTGGACCAAACAAGTGATAGTCAGAAGGGGCAAGGTCGGGGCTATATGGAGGATGATCTAGTACTTCAAATTTGAGTTTCTGGAGCGTTTTAGCAGTGTGGGCAGCAGTATGCGGACGGGCATTGTGGTTCAACAACACAACTCCTTTTGACAGCAATCCTCGGCGTTAGCTTCCAATTGCAGGCTTTATCCTGGCAGTAAGCATCTCACTGTAACGTATACTGTTTATTGTTGTGCCCCTTTCCCCATAATGTTCCAGTAGTGGACCTTGTGCGTCCCAAAAAACCATAAGCATTAGTTCTCCTGCGGACTTTTGAACTTTTTCTTGCACGGCGAATTTGGATGTTTCCATCCCATACTCTGCCGTTCACTCTACGGCTCGTAGTGATGTATAAATGTTTCGTCACCAGTAATGATCCTGTCTAAGAAGTTGTCCCCTTCGTTACCATAGCGATCCAAATGTTTTTTTTAAAGATATCCAAGCGCGTTTGTTACGCAACTGTGCGAGTTGTTTTGGGACTCATCTTGCAAAAACTTTATGAAAACCAAGTCTGCTGTGGATGATTTCGTAGGCAGAACCGTGACTAATTCGGAGACGATGTGCCACTTCGTCAATAGTTAATCGTCGTCTAAGAGAATCATTTCATTTGAACGCTCAATGGTTTCTTCATTTGTGGTGGTAAAACGGTCGTCCGGCTCTTTCATCGTGCGTAACACTTGTGTGACCATTTCGGAATTTTTCAATCCATTCGTGGGCACTCCGTTGTGGCAAAACGCTGTTCCCGTACTGTACCGAAACTCTTCGATGAATTTCGGTACTGATACGCCTTCCGACCACAAAAAACGGATCATTGAACGTTGGTCTTCATTGGTGCAAATAGACAGCGGAGCAGCCATGATTAACAGAATGGCAGCGATAACGAAATTAACCTATCAGCCTGAAAATTTCAAAGATATAACAACAAATAAACAAAGCCTGCGTCATCGACGTAAAACGACAGTACTACAAAAATAAACAACAATATAACTAAATTGCGGATAATAATTGACTTATCCTCGTACCTGAGAGCTGTGTCTGTGTTAGTCGACGATTTTCTCTGACGAGTTCATCAACCCGTTGACGATGAGTCTCATTAGTTGCCGTACGCGGTCGTCTGTCACACATGTTCAGGTTAGCACAACCGTTTCCTTCATTATGAGCACAGACAACCCAACGTTGAGCATTACTGATGTCGACACAATCATCACCGTCACAGCTTGCACTTCTTCAAAGGATTTCAATTGGAGGCAGAAACCCGATTATAGTACGCTGTTTCTCACGCACCGACATAGTTAACGTTATGCCACTACAATTCGGAGCCCTCTAGCGGCACAGATATGCAGCGTCATCGCACAAACAGTGCGTCGTATTATCAGCAAATGGAACATAATATGCAGTCCTCTGAGAGGTATTGTGTAATCGCTACATCTCGCTCCTCTTAGTTCTGGAATCTTTGAGTAAGTTTGAAAAATTGTTTGTCCCTCCAACGAATATGTCGACCGTAGCGTTCAATACTTCCAAAATGTACGTCATTTGTCGATACGAAACACAGCACGGACAGTCTGTTTACGAGACATATGAGCAGTGATAAAAATTTATGTCATAACATACCGAACCTGAGTCTAGAGAATGGGCCTTATAAGAAGTACATTATCCGACCTAGATTTTGATTCAATGCGTGGACTCAAGTGCGTTAGGTCTTACCTAAGGAAAATTTCAATCTTTTAGAGCGCTATAGATTGTTCGTGACCGTTAGCGAGAGCAGATCTTCCACCAATTCAGTCTTCAGCTTCTAAGTAAGGACATCAGTAAACAGAGTACATTTACGTAAGTTATGCACAGCTTGTTTTAGAAAGTTTTCCAGTGGTTGCAGAACACATTGTCTCGAGTTTTTGGACTGGTCTTGTTGTCACAAAGTTTTTCAGGGGGTTTTTGGAGAATTCTTTTTAAGTTTTAAATTATAGTTTTAACTGGTCTTACGACGAGGCATCACCATCAAAGATGTAGGAGTGGAATAGGTTTCTTTTCCCTGGCATTTATCCCATCTAGTATATGGTCCACTTTGCCAATATTTGAAAAATTTTATTTATTTTTCAATTTCGTGCCCAGGTGTCCTTCCACGAGCCACAGTCGTCAAGGAACCTAAGGGAGGAATGTATTTTGCGCCTTCTACCTGCAATCGCATTACTATGTTCTGTGTGTTGTGTATCGTATTCTCTAAAGTGGAAAAGATCGGACCACCCCAGTACTTGCCTAATCGAACGTGAAAACCTCCTAAATACTACAATCAGGCTAGAAGCGCACAATCGTTAATCTGTCCAGATCTGATTCACCTCCCTGTCTCGCATGATAATGCGTTCCGCGTTACACATTATTATGTAATTCACAATAGTGACAGGCTTCGGCTTACTACCATCATCAACATGTTAACATAAAACGGAAAACACTAATGAAACAATAAATGGTTCAGCTGGCTGAAGACCAAATCTACAGAAAAAATCTAACACAACCCAATATGGATGACTTGGCTGACGGCCGCAACACACATTTGAAGAGTATTCAAATACGAGGATCAACTTTAAATTATTTATACACGCAGGTGCATGAACAAGTGCTATTGATGGCCTGAGGGCATCCTACCCTTATGCAAACACAAGTTATAGCCGGTAGGATGTGCAAGTGATGAGCTACGAATCCAGCGACAAACATTCAACAGGTTAAAATAAAATATTCATAATCATAAATTACACCGGTCTCACATGGTTGAAGTACGTATACAACAGTTAAGCAAAATGTATAAGTAGTACATCTATAAGCATTCCTTAGCGCTAGGTTTGGATCTAGAGATTTTGGCTTTGGGACCCAGTGAGGCCATTTTTTCAAAATTTATGGGTTGCCTAGATATGGAGGCAATAACTGGTTAACCATGCCCTCCTTACCAATGACGTCATCATCACTTCACGACAGCCCACATCTATCTCCACCTCCCCTCCCTCCTTCCCACCCCTCTCCAGCTAATCACAGCCTACAATTTAAGGAACCATTGAAATGAAATGGCCAACCCATGGCGCAAATAACCCAGCCTTCTTTCAGGCAAGCAAAGCCTAGTATTTTAGGGGGCATTAAATCGAAGCAGCCAATCTATCCAATATGACAGAACTAGCCGAGTTGTGTTAGTGGGAAAACATCCATGATAGTGAAACTAGCCCAGTTGTGGTTTGTAACCCCTCCCACTTTCTTTAAGCAGAGTCTAGTATTTTAGCCATCATTAAAATGAAACAGCCAATTGCAATGTAGCTCCAGAGCACCTGTTTTGGGTGTGTTCAAAAATGTTTGACCGACTAGTTATCAAACAATTACGTTTGAAGTATTTCCACATCTAAAATACGTCGTCAAAACAAACACAAACACAAACACACACACACACACACACACACACACACACACACACACTCCCCCCACACACATACACACTGAAAAATATTTAATCCCTGCCTGAATTATGTAAAGTGATGCCAGGTTAAAAGACTTTGTCAAATGTGTTTTCATTCCTTTCAGCTAAAAGTTATTTATGGACTGTCTTCCTAATCACACACATACATTTTAATGGAATCTATATAGTATTCACTGTGGAATATTACAACGAATGTAAAACATACTCTTGAGAGGGTTCAGTGACTGACGAAATCACGCTATGTAATTCTTGTAGTATCTTGCCTTTCAGTATATATTCCTCATTGTTATTGTTATTAACATTATTCATTATCTTGCAATGATTACCTCCAGGATTTAATATCATTGTGCGTTCGTCATGTGAGCGTATACAACAGACTGTATGTGTGGATAATTTAATAACAGTTCCAATACTAAAAGAAACTAGTTTTAAACCTCTTATTCCGAGGTCTTCATTATGACACCAGTGCTGAGTTGGAAGCCCTGAGCCATATTTTCTGTGGTATAACAGGCAGCTGCTGACTAACTTCAAATGCTGCACGCTGCCCAAGCCGTACCTCAGACAGATAATAATAACAATAGAGGTAGACTGTATGTACTAATACATAACACTATACGCCAAACATGGACCTGTGCACTCTTATACATACCAATAAAACATTTACTCATTTATATAAGATGATGAGAGTAAAGAAAACATAGCACTTCTGATTTAAAAAGGAAAGTTTTGAAATTTAATTCTGGTATACCGGCCAAACGAATTCGACAGCACGCCAGAATGCATGGTCCTTAGATAGCAGCTGCTAAGCTGCACTCCTAAAGTCCTTTTTACACGATGAAGGAAATTGTTCAAGAAAGACTGTAGGCTACTGAAGCGCTCCAAGCATACTAGACATGAACTATAAACTAGTCGCAGCGTGTTTAAATGATAAACGTAAACACAGCATACCGCTACAAGCCTAACAGTGCCAAAGTCGTGATTTCACATTAGCGTATCATTAATTATTTATGAATTTACAAAGATTTAAAAATTTCCGTGAAAATATTTACGAAAAGTGTGCTATGTTTACTTGCTCGGAAGTTTCCTTGTGATAAACGAAACGACTATAAACAGAAACAGAACTCAGTAGCCTATACGGTAAGTGCACCAGAAACCAATAAGGCAGACTCAGCACTCAACTGAGACGTGACCAGGAGACAGCTACTAGCTCGCGCCTGCGCAAAGCCCACTAATACCTAATTTAAAACTGGCCCTATTCCTTTACCCGTAAAATTATCGCGCATCGCTACTTAACGTGATCATAAAAGTGAGCCTGTTCACACGATAGACGACCGCCACTCACGCAGCTGGTTGTCAACCGATTAAAAGTTCGTTCATCGTTTAAAACTGGCATAATATTTGCGAGCGCTGCTGTCGCCGCCTCAGCGCTAGGGGCAGGCCACGTCCCACCCGCCAGCCTATCAGCGTCCGCGGCTGCGCTGTGAAGATGCAGCGCAAGGGCCCGGACCTCAGTCGGGATCGTACTGCACTGTCGTATTGTTCATTGTATTTAGTGTTGCTTGGTTCTTGCTACTGCTGCGTCTAGGCTCTTGATCCAGTTCACTACACAGACTTGTCATTCTGTCGTGCTGTCTTTGCTGTTTATCCATCACTGTTGTTATCTTTTAGAGGTTTTTGGGATTCCAGCTGCCAGAAATGGCGATAAGGAAAAAGGTTAACAATATCTCATGGATGTGAAAATCGTGCAACTCGTGGAACAGCAACAAGAACAGCTGCTCCTGCAGTGGTTCAACAGGTACCAAGGTGCCGAAATTCTCGTAAATCCTTTTCCCGACGGCAACGTCGTTATTCATCACTTTCGGATGTGTTAATGGCCTCAGAACAGATAGTCACACCGCGCTGCCGTAAGCAGTGGGATCGTCCACTTTGTCTTGTCTGTTTCACGTCCCACAAACGTGCAGAATGTCTAAATCATTGGTCTTACTGTATCCGTTGTCGAAAGTTTGGGCACCAGAAAACTGTCTGCCATCAAGCATAGGGACAGTCGAACCCCACTCCACAGTTACATCAAGGTAACAGTGCATGAAATCCAGGCCGTTGTTCCCCAGGGAAATGCCCCTATCATGTTCACAGTTTCACATGAGGATCTTCGTTTCCAAGTAGAACAAGAGAGACTGTTTCCCTGGTGAACTTAGCAACATATGCTCGTCTGTGTTACCCAGCTTTGGGTCCACCCTCCCATAAGTTGGTTCCATATGGCGACAGCTCAATTCCCATTGAGGTCTTGCACAAGTACGGCAGTATACAAGAAGATTACATGACCGATAGCGCTGTTTGTTGTGAATGATTACTTGGCTCGCAAATTTTTGGTCTGGATGCTTTCTTGCTGTTTGGGTTCTCCAACATGGATGAAGTTTATGCCGTCTCAGACACAGTTCCCTTCCGCAAACCTGATGACCTTTGTGCCTCTTTCATATCTCTGTTCGAACTTCGTCTGGGTTGCGCCACCAGTGTCGAGGTACATATTTCTCTACATCCGTATGGAGTACCTCGTTTCTGTCAGGCACATTTACTTCTGGTCACCCTGTGGGTGATTGTTAAGCTCGAACTCAATCGGCTTCATGAAGATGTGGGTAACTGAACCTGTCAAAACTAGTGCTTGGGTCACACCCCTGGTGGTGGTTAAGAAAGCAAATGGCTCCCTCCGGCTCTATGGAAATTTTGGGTCAACAATCAATGCCCAGGCATATGTGGAAACATACCCAATATCACTTCTGGAGGACCTCCTCACAATGCTTGTTGGTGGTGAGTATTTTTCTGACATCGACCTTCCCAATGCTTATTTACAAATCCCATTGGATGAGGAAGCACAACGCATTATGGTCATCAGTACAGCCTTTGGCTAGTACAAATACAAAGGTTTACCCTTTGGGATCTTTTCCACTCTGGCAGTCTTCCAGAGACACCTGGAACAGTTAAGCATGTACATTCCAGATTATACCAATTGCCTCGATAACTTATTAGTTACAGGTGCAATGTTCCAAGACTATCTGACAACTCTGCGCCCTTTTTACTGTGATACACAAATATCGGTTTTTTCAGGAGCAAGTGGAATTTATCAGACACTTGCTCAACAAAAGATGGGATTCACCCATCGACAACAACGCTGTAGCTACCACATCCCAAAAACCTCGTGAGTTGTAGGCTTTTTTGGGTAAAATGGTTTGTTATTCCAAGTCACTCCCACAAGCAGCACACATTATGCACGTCATTTCTTGCAGAAGAAGGGCGTTCAGTTCCAGTAGTCGGCTGCCTGTGAACATGGTTTCACCCAGTTGAAGCACATGTTATGGTCAGCCTCCTGCAGTATGCCCTTTTCTCCATGACATCCCCCTACGGAATTAAACACCTGTTTACCCCTCCTTTTCGCCCATCCTCGAATGGCGAAGGGGAACAGATGGTGCATACGTTTCAAAAACAAATGTTGTTTATTAAAAATAATAAACACTACCAAACTGAAAAATCGTATTGCAACACTTTTTACAATGATCACATTACTGCTCTGAATTTGTATAGACGTCAGATTGTACTAATACTCACATTGTATAATATTATTAGTAACGCACGCATATCAGTTGCTTCTAATAAGAAATTCATCAATGGAGTAGAAGGAGTTGCCCACTAATAAATTCTTTAGGTTCCTTTTAAACTGAGATTTGTGGTTGTTAAACTTTTTATGGCTACTGGCAAGTTATTATTATATCCCCCTATGCTTGACAACATTTGCATACTGTAAAATGAAAATAATAGGAAAACATTTAAAACACGATGTAAAATACTGATCTTAAAAGGAAGCACTTCCCTGCCACTAAACCTTGAAGAACTTACACTGGAGAAGTCATCTATTGAAGGAGAGAAATGTTGGGGACTGAGTATGGTAGGAGGGTGGGGCTATAAGGATTGAGCACTGGTGGGTTGTATTGATGAAGAAGAAATGGATGTTGGAAAACAAAAATTGAGGAGTCTTTGGGGCGTTGGTAAAGGGTATACTTTACACTTCATTCCTGTATTGTTATTTCATCTTCTTCGCCTCATGTGTTAGGGGGCGGGGGGGGGGGGGTGGAGTGTAAGTGATACATAAATTCTGGACTTCTGCCAAGAGCTTTTAAAAATATAACAAAGATGAAAACAAATACTAATAAAGCTGAAAAGTGTACAAATGGTTTTAAAATCCACAAAAAGGATTAATTTTGTTGGTGTTTACATAAAAATGTCAAGATTGTAATCTTTTTTAAATTAAAATCACAAAACTAAAAGAAAAAGAAAACAAAATAGATGTATACATTTAAAAACACAATGCAGAAATGTGGCATTTCCCTAAGAAACTGTACTACACTTTCAGTTAAAATATGAAGGACTTGCACTGGGAGAAAAGGATCTGAGGAGAGAAAAATGTGTTCTACATGGTTGAGAGTTGTGGATTAATAAATATAGGGGCTGTTACGCAGAAAAATATGGAGCAGAATGTAAGTGTTCAGGTGAATAGCAGGAAGACAGAAGATGAGGAGGAGTTTGGTATGGTTAGGGCAGTAGAATAAAGAGGGATGGGAAGGGTGGAGATGGAAAGACAGACAGGAGCCCTGATGTCGAGTGGGTTGTATGATGAGGAGTTATAGTTGGCAGTATGGATATATATTGTTCCTTATTGTCTGGGAGATATAGCTGGTTAAAGTTGCATTGGGATAGGAGATGGAGTGTAAGTCTAGGTGTAATGACAGCATGGATGTGTTTGTATTGTTGCAGCAGCATACCGAGATTGATGATGAGAGGGGAAACAACAGGGTTACAGAATCGAATTTGCAGAGCTGTCCGATATGAGTAAGGAGATGATGAGATGATAGAAGATCCACACTAGGGAGGTAAACAGATGTGGAAACTGAAGTAGAGTGCATGAAATTCGGGATCTGGAAGGACTTACAGACCTTCGATGGGGCGAATACCCATGCAAAATTTGCATAGGAGAGGATGGGTTGTATCAAGGTTTTGTAGGTGTGGAGGATAGTGGAATGGTGGAATCCCCAAGTTCTGCCAATTACTAGTTCTAGTCTACTGCGAGCTTTCTGTTGGATGGTTAACAGGTGAGATTTCTAAGTTAGTTGCTGTTTGAGGATTATTCCAAGGTATTTTAGTATGTTAGTTAACTGCGTGGGATAGCCATAAATGGTAAGGTTAAACTCATGGAGACAGAAGGCGTCGGTAGTTCATCCTATAATATTGCCTCGGTTTTGCAGGGATTGATCTTGAGGAGTCGCTGGTTGCACCAGCAACTGAACTGTTTGAGGAGGGTTTGGAGGTGTTGTTGCTATTTCTAGAGTGTAGGGTAGAAAGCCAAGAAACCAGCGTTATCAACATACTGAAGTAGGTGGACTGGCGAAGATGGTTTGGGCATTTCAGCAGTGCATACTTTACTGTTCACAGTCATGTTTTCAGAACAAACTTCACGAATATGTGTGTATGTCGAAAATAACATAGCGATACTTGACGTAAACATTGCACTGTATTTCATTGCTGATGAATTTTTGCATACATTTTAGTCTTCAAAGGAACATTATGACTATTCACAAGCGTAAGAAATGTGGAAAATAATTGATTCAAGGCTCTGTTGTGTCTTAAACCCACTGTGGTACTGCAATCGAACGTTGGATGTTTACAAGTGGAGCCAATCAATAGAAGCATAAAGTAGCAGTTGATTTCATTTCGCGTTTTAGTAGCTTTTGGAACAGTATTTAAAGTAAAGCTCAACTTCGTGAAATATGTATTACCAATTTGTTAATTAACTTGCGTGAGTGAAAGTTAGCTTCCAGCTATTTATGGAGAGTACGTTTTATACACATTCTCGTATTCCATAGCGTATACTACATAGTTTCCAGTGAAATTTGCGGATGTGACTGGCGAAACAGTCCATAAACAATTTCTAGTAGTTAGGAATGAAAACACAATTCACAATATTTTTCTAACCTACCTTTACTTTACACAATTCTGGCGCAGATTACACGTTTTTTTTGTTTTTTTTTTTTAATGTGTGTGTGTGTGTGGTTTGATGTATTTTAGATGTGGAAATGCTGCAAATGTCATTTTTTACAAATAATTCAGGTTGCACGGATATTTTTGGTCACTGCTAAGATGGATGATACACAGTAAGTGGATCATTCATTTTAATGATGGCTTACTGGAGAAGAGGGGTAGGGCTACAAACCACAATTGGACTAGTTCCACCGCCTTGAATTTTTCCTCATTAGGACAAATGGGCTGGTTCCGCCATATCGGATTTTGCTTGGCTGTATTTAATGACCTCTAAAATACAAGGCTGTGATTGGCTGGAGAGGGGAAGGTTTCAAATTTTTCAATAGCAGGTGTCCCAGCGACAGCTGTAATTATGGACAGATAAATTGCCACATGTCGCATATTATTTGATTTATTTGACTAGGTTCGCTCAACGTGAGTTTCTTCAGACATTTATTGCCTTGGTGGCAACACTTTAGTGCACCATTTGGTACCATATTCAACACTAAGTCCAAAAACGTATAGTATGGAAGAAAAATCAGCTTACGTGGTTGCACAACTGGTTGTGTGTGCCAATGAATTATTCGTACTGTTTGCTACCGTCACGTTTAGCATTTGGGGGAAATGAGTCATCTGTTGTGCATTCTACATCACTGTTGCCTACTAAAGACTCCGTGGTTCTGGTTCTCGCAGGCTCATCAAATGTAATGTTACGTTTTCCTAGTATGAAGCCAACAGAATGTCTTCCGCAAACATTCAAATGGTCCGAATAATGTGCGGAAATGGAGATTTCACTATGTGAAGCTGCTACTCTGTAACCACTGAAGAAAAGATTCTACTGTCAGAATTTTTGTACTGCTGCACTCACAAAATTGTTGTAATGGCTGCCATGTCCACTTTCACCTCCGGTATAAGTACAATTAGAAGCTACTCGCGCATTGCTGCTATCTGCATGCCCGGTCCACCCAATGGACTAGTCGGCTTGGAACACGGAAAGCAGTTCTGCATGTCGTTTTCATCAAAAGTAGAGTGTCTTAGCATATGCTATGAACATCATTCTGTCAGCAGAAGTATAGTGCCATCGGAAATAGTGGACTCTGTTCTTATGAACACATTAGCACTCGCTAGAGCGTGGAAGGGAGACACTAGAAGAAAAATTCACCAATAATTCCTACAAACAGTGATCGGCTGTCGTCAAATCTGACTTCTGACCATTCAGTTTTTTAAAGCAAATCAGTCAATGGACAAATCTTAACGGAGTTGACCACTTAAAAGCAAGTCGCCTTTCCAAAAACTAAAATGAAAACAGATCAAATTTACACACGCAGAATTCTGCTGCATGACTCTCTCGACAACTGAACTTAATTATTGCACGGATTACCTATAACACGAAACTAAACGACTAACCATACTCCTATGCATACAGTTTTATCCTATATGCACTCAAGAGCAGCACGTGTTACTCACCACTCTGTAACCGAAAAACCTTCTAAAACATCTCTGGCGCAACCTCACTTAGTAGGGGTAGCACGTTTCGGCCCATCAGGTGGATGCTGAAAGTGCTAGCACCTGTTACACGGCCCCCATTTCGAACAAGAGTCTGATGGAAAATTCGACACATCAGGCGTTGGTCTGACTGACCGAAGCCAAAAGAAACTTTTTAAAAAGAGGACCACGAACTGTCATCTCTCGTCCGGTCTCGTCACAATCTAGCTTTGAAAGCTAAAAATTCGGACTTTCCCACACTTCTACATCGAGAACCGCGACAGTTATACTGATTCTACAATCGCAGATGCACTCTGCATTAACCGTACATCGCAGAACCAATCGTGATTAGGTTATGGGTAAGGATAACAAAGGATGCTGATACGAAATTTAAAAAATCAATAAGTTTGTTCCTCACGCAATCATTCTGCAGGCTTGGTTATACGATAAGCAAACAGCAGAAAACCAATCTGCTCTATCACGTGAAGCCAAGTCAATCGTTACAAATAATATTTTCATGAAATGTGGCTGAGACAAATACCCTTCAAGAGGAGCATATTACTGAAATCGTCTGAATAGATTATGGGAGGCCGTCGAGACGAAACTTCACAAGATACGGTCTAAGTGGATAGTTTTTCTAAATGACAACAGCCCAGTTCATTCTTCTCTGGACACAGTTCCACATGTTCTCTGGGCTCTCAAATTTTACCTCCGCCGTCCCCCTTATTCTCCTGACATGGCATACCCAGTGACGTCTTGCTCTTTATTCTGGCTGGCCGGCAATTCCAGGATGATGACGAGGTCATTTTCAAGGTAAAACTTTTTCTGAACTAGGGCCGGTTTAAGGCGACGTAGGACCCCTATCTACATCTACATCATACTCCGCAAGCCGCCTAATGGTGTGTGGCGGAGTGTACTTTCGGTACCACCAGCTACCTCCAGCCCTGTCCCACTCAATAATATTGCATATGATTGTCAGTAAGCCTCTGTATTGGCTCTAATTTCTCGAATTTCCTCCTCGTGGTCAATAAGCGAGTTGGATGTGGGGGGAAGTAATATGTGGCCCGACTCCTCCTAAAAAGTGCCGTCTCGAAATTTCAATAGTAAATCTCTCCGTGACGCACAGCCCCTCTCTTCTAACGTCTGCCAGTGGAGTTTCTTTAGCATCTCCGTAACGCTCTGTCGCCAGCTAAACAATCCCGTGACGAAACGCGCCGCTCTTCGTTGGATCTTCTGTATCTGCTCTTTCAGTCCTACCTGATAAGGATCCCGCAAAGATGAACAATAATCACAATCGGGCGAACAAGTGCCTTATAAGCCACTTCTTTTGTGGATGAGTTACATTTCCTTAAGATTCTTCCGATGGATCTGAGTCTGTTGTCTGCTCTTCCTACTATCTGTTTTATGTGATCATTCCACTTAAGGTCGCTCTGGATAGTTACGCCTAGATATTTTACGGTAGACGCTGTCTTCAGCTGTTTGTCGTCAATAGTTTAGCTGTATAGTAGTGGATTTCTTTTCCTATGTATGCGCAATATGTTACATTTATTTACGTTCAGGGTCAACAGCCAGAGCCTGCATCATTCATCAATTCTCTGCAGGTTGTTCTGCAAATTCTTACTATCTTCTGGTGTTGCTACTTTAGTATAGAAAATCGCATACCTGCGAATAGCCTCAAAGAGCATCCGACGCTTTCTGCTAGACCATATATATATATATATATATATATATATATATATATATATATATATATATATATATACGGTGTAAATAGCAACGGTCCTATCACACTTCCCTGTGGTACTCCGGATATTACCTTTACATCTGTCGATTTTGCCAGCTTTCTCAAAAATATTTGAAAAGGTTGTGTTCAAGCGTCTCCTTAAGCATTTGACTGCCAATAATATATTGTCCAAGTCACAGTTTGGATTTCTTAAGGGTTCTGATATACAGAAAGCTATCTACACTTACAGTGAGAATGTACTTAATTCATTAGATAATAAATTAGAGGCTACTGGCATTTTCCGTGACCAGTCAAAAGCCTTTGACTGTGTGAACCACAGCACTCTCTTAAGTAAATTAGAATATTGTGCTGTCACTGGCAATGCTGTGAAATGGTTTGAGTCTTGTCTATCTAACATAAACAAAGGGTGTTGTTGCGAAATACCTGTGCAGTAATCAGTCAGTCTTCATCTGACTGGGAATTAATTACATGTGGTGTTCCTTAGGGTTCCATCTTGGGTCCATTGCTTTTTCTTGTGTACATTAATGACCTCTCATCTGTTACATTGTCAGATGCTAACTTCGTTTTGTTTGCAGATGATACAAACAGTGCAGTAAGTAGCAAGTCAAGTACAGATTTAGAAATAGCTGCTAATCAAATTTTCACTGATATTAATAAGTGGATTAAAGCTAATTCACTGTCATTAAACTTTGAGAAGACCCACTATATGCACTTCAGAACCTGTAAGAGATTTCCTTCCAGCATGTGTATAACATATGAAGACATGTAGATCGAAGAGATTGACAGCATTAAATTTCTGGGATTACAACTTGATAATAAATTCAGTTGGGAGGGGCACACCACAGAATTCCTTAAGCGCCTAAACAAGTCTGTATTTGCCCTGAGAATGATGTCAGATGTAGGAGATAGAAATATAAAAAAAAACTTGCATACTTTGCTTACTTTCATTCTATTATGTCATATGGGATCATATTCTGGGGCAACTCATCAAACCAAGCAAAAGTTTTTAGGGTGCAAAAGCGTGTGATAAGAATCATTTGCAGTGTAAATTCAAGAACATCATGTATAAACCTGTTCAAGGAACTTCGTATTCTAACCACCACTTCTCAGTATATTTATTCCTTAATGAAATTTGTTGCATGTAATACATCTCTATTTCCAACCAATAGCTCAATACATAGTATCAATTATAGGAATAAGAACAATCTACATAAACACCTAAAATCACTTACCTTAGCCCTAAAAGGGTTCCAATATTCAGGAACAAATATTTTCAATAAATTGCCAGCAACCACTAAAAACTTGGTTTCAGATAAAATCACTTACCTTAGTCCTAAAAGGGTCCCAATATTCAGGTACAAATATTTTCAATAAATTGCCAGCAACCACTAAAAACTTGGTTTCAGATAAAGCCCGGTTTAAACAGAGTTTGAAAGACTTTTCGATAGGCAACTCCTTCTATTCCATACATGAATATCTTAACAGAGACTGTTAAGCCAGCTTCAGTAAAAATATCTGTTGGATTTCAGTTTTGACAGCACTTGGTGACAACAGTGAAGATTAAGTATTTTGTGCATGATAAATTTATCAATAGTGCATAACAGTGTTTCATTCTGACAGCGTGTTAATTCTGTAAATATTAGCTGTTCCACTGTGCCTCATTGCACTCACCTATTTTGACGATCTCTTGACAAATGATCAGGGTAGTAAGTATTATATTCAAATGTTTTATGTTATTATGTTATACTTTCTTACATGTTCAAAATGGTTCAAATGGCTCTGAGCACTATGGGACTTAACTTCTAAGGTCATCAGTCCCCTAGAACTAAGAACTACTTAAACCTAACCAACCTAAGGACATCACACATATCCATGCCCGAGGCTGGATTCAAACCTGCGACCGTAGCGGTCGCGCGGTTCCAGACTGTAGCGCCTTTAACCGCTTGGCCACCACGGCCGGCTCTTACATGTTCCACACCCACGAGAATCATCTCATTTTTTGGGTCTATGGAACGAAAACTAAATCTAATCTAATCTAGTTACGTTAAGAGCGACTTGCTGAGTTCTTTCTGCAAGAAAGTCTTGAATCCAATCGCAAGTCGGCTCCGAGACTCCGTAAGCTCGTGTTTTTTTCATTAAACGACAAATCGAGACGGTGTCAAATGCCTTACTGAAATCATAACGACAATGCGGGACGGTGTCAAATGTTTTACTGAAATCAATGAACACACCTGAGCGCCGTTGTCCACTGCGATGTGGATCTCATGGAGGAATAGAGCGAGCTGAGTTTCGAAGGATCTCTGTTTGCGGAATCCATATTGATTTTTATAGAGGAGATGTTCAGTTACCATGAACGTTATAATTCTTGAGCATAATACATCTTCCATAATTCTACAACAGATTGACGTCAACGATATAGGTCTATAATTGTGTGGATGTGTCTGACGGCCTTTCTTCAAAACGGGAATGATCTGCGCTTTTTTCCAGTCGTTAGGTACCCTACGTTGCTCAAGCGATCTACGATTGCTTTCAGCAATGCATGCTATTTTTTCTAGGAAAGTATTATTTTAGTTCCATATTAAAGCGCAATGAGCTTAATAGCGCATGCATCCAAGTTGCTGAGAAGAACAATACACAGAAGAATTAAAAAGAAAACTGAGAATGTGTTATATGACGATCAGTTTGGCTTTAGGAAAGGTAAAGGCACCAGATGGGCAATTTTGGCGCTGCTGTTGGCAACAGAAGCAAGACTAAAGAAAAATCAAGACACGGTCACAGGATTTGTCGACCTGGAAAAACGTTCACAATGTCACATAGTGCAAGATTCTGGGAAATGTAGGGGTATGTTGTAGTGGAAGACGGGTAACATACAAGATGTACGAGAGGCAAGAGGGAACATTAAGAGAGAAAGACCAATGACGAAGTGCTTGGATTGAAAAGGATGTAAGAGAGAGATGCAGTTTTTAACCTCTACTGTTCACTCTACATATCGAAGAAGTAACGACAGAATATGGACTGAGAGTAAATCGAAGAAAGACGAAGGTAATAAAAAGTGGCAGAAACGGGAACAGCGAGAAATATCAGGATTGGTGATCACGAAGTAGATGAAGTTAAGAAATTTTCCTACCTAGGCAACAAAATAACCAATGACGGACGGTGCAAGGAGGACATAAAAAGCAGACTATCAATGACAAAAAGAGAATTCCTGACCAGCAGAATTCTACTGGTATCAAACATAGGCCTTAATTGGAAGAAGAAATTTCTGAGAATGTACGTTTGGAGGACAGCATTGTACGACAGTGAAACATGGACTGTGGGAAAACCGGAACAGAACAGAATCGAAGCATTTGAGATGCTGTGCTACAGAAGAATGTTGAAAATAGGTAGATTGAAAATAGGTCGACTGCTAAGGTAAGGAACGAGGAGGCTCTCCTTAGAATAAGGGAGGAAAGAAATATATGGAAAACAGTGACAAGAAGAAGGGACAGGACAGTAATACATCTATTAAGACGTCACGGAATAATTTTCATAGTACTGTAGGGAGCAATAGAGGGTAAACACTGTAGATGAAGACAGAGTTCGGAACAGATACAGTAAATAATTTAGGACTTAGGTTGCAAGTGTGCTACTCTGAGATGGAGAGGAAGTCGTGGTGGGCCGCGTCAGACCAGTCAGAAGACTGGCGACTCAAAAAGAAGTAAAGATAACGTTAAATAAAATTTTATTTCATTACATCTACACATACACTGTGTGATCAAAAGTATCCGGACACCTGACTGAAAATGACTTACAAAAAAATGGCTCTGAGCACTATGGGACTTAACATCTATGGTCATCAGTCCCCTAGAACTTAGAACTACTTAAACCTAACTAACCTAAGGACATCACACACATCCAGGCCCGAGGCAGGATTCGAACCTCCTGCGACCGTAGCAGTCGCGCGGCTCCGGACTGAGCGCCTAGAACCGCTAGACCTCCGCGGCCGGCAAAATGACTTACAAGTTCGTGGCGCCCTCCATCGGTAATAATAGAATTCAATAAGGTGTTGGCCCACCCTTGGCCTTAATGACAGCTTCCACTCTCGCAGTCATATGTTTAATCAGGTGCTGGAAGGTTTCTTGGGGAATGGCAGCCCTTTCTTCACGGAGTGCTGCACTGAGGAGAGGTATCGATGTCGGTCGATGAGGCCTGGCACGAAGTCGGCGTTCCAAAACATCCCAAAGGTGTTCTATAGGAATCAGGTCAGGACTCTGTGCAGGCCAGTCCATTACAGGGATGTTATTGTCGTGTAACCACTCCGCCACAGGCCGTGCATTATGAAACGGTGCTGGATCGTGTTGAAAGATGCAATCGCCATCACCGAATCGCTCTTCGACAGTGGGAAGTAAGAAGGTGCTTAAAACATCAGTGTAGGTCTGTGCTGTGATAGTGCCACGCAAAACAACAAGGGATGCAAGCCCCTCCATGAAAAACAAGTCCACACCATAGAACGACCGCCTCCGAATTTTACTGTTGGCCTGGATAGATGCTGGCTGATGTCGTTCACCGGGCATTCGCCATATCCACACCCTGCCATCGGACCAACACATTGTACCGTGATTCGTCACTCCACACAACGTTTTTCCACTGTTCAATCGTCCAATGTTTACCCTCCTTACACCAGCGAGGGGTAGTTTGGCATATACCGGCCTCATGTGTGGCTTATGAGCAGCTGCTGGACCATGAAATCCAAGTTTTATCACCTCCCGCCTAACTGTCATAGTACTTGCGGTGGATCCTGATGCAGTTTGGAATTTCTGTGTAAAGGCCTGGATAGATGTGTGCCTATTACACATTACGACTCTCTTCAGCTCTCGGCGATCTCTGTTAGTCAACAGACGAGGTCGTCCTGTATTCTTTTGTGCTGTAAGTGTCCCTTCACGTTTCCACTTCACTATCACATCGGAAACAGTGGACCTAGGGATGTTTAGGAGTGTGGAAATCTCCTTACAGACGTATGACCCAACTGCCACCCAATCACCTGACCACGTTGCAAGTCCATGAGTTTAATGACTACTGAAGTCTCTGATGAGTACCTGGCAGTAGGTGACAGAAGAATGCACCTAATATGAAAAACGTATGTTTTGGGGGGTGTCCGGATACCTTTGATCACAGAGTGTATTATAAAAATGGATGTTTGTATGTGCGCGCTTATATATATATATATATATATATATATATATATATATATATATATATGTGTGTGTGTGTGTGTGTGTGTGTGTGTGTGTGTGTGTGTGTGTGTGTGCATGTTCTACATCTCCTCCTAAACCACTCGACCGGTTTCAGCCAAACTTGGAACAGCTTACTTGCTGGCAGGCAACAACAGCCTGTTTCTCATAGTTTACGAAATATGACGACATAAGCGCTGAGGCGCATAAAAGAATGCCACGTCATGAGTGAAGTTTTTATAGATTTGTTCTTTAGTAATAACACGCTCCTAAATTCGAGTCAATTTAAGGAATTCCCTGACGTTTGGCAGCGCTTTTGACAACTTTCAACTTCGAAACGCAAACGGCTGCAGGCGAGGAGTATAGCCCTCTACAGAGCTATGAAGAGGCGTTGCCGTAGAGACGTTTATGAAATCGCGTTGTAGACACCTGAAGTATCTGCTTCCAGCGTACAGAAACAGTCCGGGATACTGTAGTTATACACTTGTACGTACGACTGTTTATAATTTCAAAGGTGTTTTCGCGAATAAACAGAAAAGAATTTTTTTCGGAATTACACTATAAATACAGTTAATTTTTTTGTTTTCCTTTATGATAGAAAGTTGGAAAGATGAATACCCGAGCAATGCCGATTTTGTCAGCTAGTTAAACGATAACAGGAGCTATGCACCTTGATTTTTGCACCTATATCTGACCAATACAAGCAACATCACTCAAGACACTAAAACTAACCGTCACAGCGGACTCTTATTAGCTTCATTCACACAGCTGAGAAAAATCAGTGCTAATGGATATATCTCCCCATCAAAAAACCGAAAAATTGATGGTACGTACAAAGGCCCGGCGTGCTTTGACACTGTCCAAGTGAGCAGCGTGCTTTTATTATTGTTTCCACTAAATGATAGAATAAGATTAGCATTATTCCAGGATTTTACTCAGCTCGAATTACGGGCAAGTATTGGGTACTGATAGTTGCCTCACGTTTTTGTGCTGTACGTGTTATACACTCCTGGAAATGGAAAAAAGAACACATTGACACCGGTGTGTCAGACCCACCATACTTGCTCCGGACACTGCGAGAGGGCTGTACAAGCAATGATCACACGCACGGCACAGCGGACACACCAGGAACCGCGGTGTTGGCCGTCGAATGGCGCTAGCTGCGCAGCATTTGTGCACCGCCGCCGTCAGTGTCAGCCAGTTTGCCGTGGCATACGGAGCTCCATCGCAGTCTTTAACACTGGTAGCATGCCGCGACAGCGTGGACGTGAACCGTATGTGCAGTTGACGGACTTTGAGCGAGGGCGTATAGTGGGCATGCGGGAGGCCGGGTGGACGTACCGCCGAACTGCTCAACACGTGGGGCGTGAGGTCTCCACAGTACATCGATGTTGTCGCCAGTGGTCGGCGGAAGGTGCACGTGCCCGTCGACCTGGGACCGGACCGCAGCGACGCACGGATGCACGCCAAGACCGTAGGATCCTACGCAGTGCCGTAGGGGACCGCACCGCCACTTCCCAGCAAATTAGGGACACTGTTGCTCCTGGGGTATCGGCGAGGACCATTCGCAACCGTCTCCATGAAGCTGGGCTACGGTTCCGCACACCGTTAGGCCGTCTTCCGCTCACGCCCCAACATCGTGCAGCCCGCCTCCAGTGGTGTCGCGACAGGCGTGAATGGAGGGACGAATGGAGACGTGTCGTCTTCAGCGATGAGAGTCGCTTCTGCCTTGGTGCCAATGATGGTCGTATGCGTGTTTGGCGCCGTGCAGGTGAGCGCCACAATCAGGACTGCATACGACCGAGGCACACAGGGCCAACACCCGGCATCATGGTGTGGGGAGCGATCTCCTACACTGGCCGTACACCACTGGTGGTCGTCGAGGGGACACTGAATAGTGCACGGTACATCCAAACCGTCATCGAACCCATCGTTCTACCATTCCTAGACCGGCAAGGGAACTTGCTGTTCCAACAGGACAATGCACGTCCGCATGTATCCCGTGCCACCCAACGTGCTCTAGAAGGTGTAAGTCAACTACCCTGGCCAGCAAGATCTCCGGATCTGTCCCCCATTGAGCATGTTTGGGACTGGATGAAGCGTCTTCTCACGCGGTCTGCACGTCCAGCACGAACGCTGGTCCAACTGAGGCGCCAGGTGGAAATGGCATGGCAAGCCGTTCCACAGGACTACATCCAGCATCTCTACGATCGTCTCCATGGGAGAATAGCAGCCTGCATTGCTGCGAAAGGTGGATATACACTGTACTAGTGCCGACATTGTGCATGCTCTGTTGCCTGTGTCTATGTGCCTGTGGTTCTGTCAGTGTGATCATGTGATGTATCTGACCCCAGGAATGTGTCAATAAAGTTTCCCCTTCCTGGGACAATGAATTCACGGTGTTCTTATTTCAATTTCCAGGAGTGTAGATTATTACAGGTCATTTTGAAACGTAATGTGCATCTTTCTAAAATCTCGTAACCGTAGGCTTCCGGTTGGACCAAGGTTTCGCAACACAGAGGACCCTTCTGGATAGCCGAGCGTGTAAATGAGCAGCTTCCACGAATCAGGGAGGTGAGAGTGTCTCGGAGTGAATTCGCCTCCAGGGATAACCGTAAGAGATGGTGAGCTGTTCTCCTGGTTATGGTTTTTTGGTGGTTTTCCACAGCCAGTCAGGTAAACACTGGGCTGGTACCTACTTGCCGCCTCAGATACAGGATTCGCAAATATTTCGAAAACGTCCTCACACTTGAACATGAGACTAACTCTAGACGCAGGCAGATGGGATACACAGATTCCTTCTCAGGGGGAGTGATGGCGTCAGAAATGGCACCCGACCTACAAATGTCGCTCAACATTTGCCAAAAACCGCATATCAATGCCGAGCCCGTGGGGAAACGGGAGGAAGGCGATGAAGAAGAAGAATCCAGGGACGCTGAGGCACCTCTGGTACCGTTACAGTCCTCTGGCAACCTCGATGTCACTGTGTCTTCAGATGCACAACATCTGGCCAGTTCGTCCTCATTAGTGGTTGAATACAAGAAAGTGGTGCGTTCGCGAATCGCTGTGCGGAAGGCGAATGTGGAACTGTTCTGACGGCTGCCCCCTTACGCCATAGCAACAGGCACAAGGTGCTGCCCTGTGCTGAACCAGCAAGGGATGCCTCGCCTGTTGGACGAATCCAATCGTTGGGAACTCAATCATTACCCAAGTGAAGGATCCCCTCAGGCAAATAGCAGACAGATCGGGAAAGAATGCCAATGTGCACTTGATGTGCTTGCCGAGAGATCTCATCCCAAATGTGGAGGTGGCTCTGTCGGTGGCTATTGAAGGCACTGGGTGCAACCGATTGTAAAGAGTAGCTCATGTCGGCACGAATAACACTTGCTGCCTGGATTCTAAGGCCACCCTCGATTCCTCTGGAAGGTCGTCTGAATTGGTGAAGACAGCTAGCCTTGCCCACAGGTTAGAAACATGGCTCTCTATCTGCAGCATCGTACCCAGAAACGATCACGGTCCTGTGGTTGCAGCCGACTTAGAATCTCAGACGATTCTGCGTCAGTCTAGGATGCGAATTCCTCGACCTACGTTACCGATTGAAGAATTGTAGGGTCCCCGTCAATAGGTTACAGTAGTGCTGCACACAAGAAGCTGCTACTGGGGCAATACATTACGTGTGACGCGCACACACGGTTATTTTAGGTTTGAGAACTCCTGCTTAGAGACAGTGATGAGTTGCCTGCCGAAAACGCGGAGGGATCAGTCACATTATTCTTAGAGAAGGACTTTCGTTCTTGCAGATCGGAAAGGAAGAGTAATATACAATATCAATAAACTGTAGGAGTATCCACGGTAAGACCCCAGAATTATTAGAGATAATAATTCCCTAATAATATTAGTGACAGAAAGCTGTCTGAAACAAGAAGTCAGTAACAACGGAATTCTAAACTGCGATTGGAATGTAAATCGAAAGGACAGGCTAAATGCCAACGCTGGTTGCGTATTTATTGCCGTAAAGACCTCTATAATATCTAGCGAGGTTATCACAGGATCCAAGTGTGAAATAATGTAGGTAAAGGAAAGCAATAAAGGTAGGCCAAACATGGTAATCAGATACTTTTATAGACCGCCTGACTTAGCAGCCTTAGTGACAGAGCGCTTCATGAAAAACACGGAGAATACCAAAAGTACGTTTCCCGACCATGGTACTGTAGTAGAGGGAGACTTCAATCTGACAAGCAAAGAAATCAAGCTATTAAAACTGCTGCTTGGGGCAGGGATAGGTGTGATATTGTTCTGAATATCATATCTGAAAATTACTTCGACCAGAAAGAACAGACTGGTTAGTGTACTGCCTTAACCTCCTAGTACGAAATGGACCAGAGCTTTTCGAAATTGTTAGTGTAGAGAAGGGCATTAGTGATCATAAGGCTGTTAAAGTGTCACTGAATATAGGCATTACATGAAATGTTAAGGAAACTAGGAAAATGTTTTTACTTAGCAATAGTAATAGCAAACACATTACAAAGTATTTGAGTGCTCAACAACAAAGATGTGGAGCCAAAGTGAAAAAAATTCAAATGCATTTTTCGATAAGGCGTAGACGAGCAGGTACTGAGCAACATTGTGAGGGACTGTAAAGACCCACCATAGAATAAGAACAGCGATAGAAAGTTGCAACGAAAGTAAACAGCGCTTCATCACAGATTTAAACGAAATCAGCTGACAAACAAAGGTAGAACAAATCCAAAACGAACGTAAAGAACACAATGCGAAAAACTTCCAATGAATTCGGAAGTAAAATTTTGTCGACCGATCGGACAAAATCCTAAGAAGTTTTCGTCTTGCGTCAAGTCAGTAAGCGGAACGAACTAATCTGTCAGTGGTCATAATGGAAGGTGACAGAGAGAAGGCCGAATTATTGGATTCAGTATTCCGAATTGTTTCACGGCTGAAGATTGTGATTCGGTTCCTCTTTTCAGTCATCTCACGAACGCCGAAATGGCAGACATCGAGATATGTGACTGTGGAACAGAAAATCAACTAAAATAGCTCGTTGTCACTAGTGTAAAGGCACACATTCCGGATGAAATATCTTTGAGCTTCTACAGATATTACGCAAAAGAACTTGCTCTCCTTGTAGCAATAGTATATCGTAGGTCGCTGGAACAACGAAGGATACCAAGCTATTGGAAAAAACACATGTCATTTCTGTTTTCATGAAGATTAATCGAACAGATGCACATAATTATAAGCCTATATCGGAAACGTCAGTCTGCTGTAGAATTATGAAACATGCTTCTAGAGAACGCGAATCTCCTCTACAAAAGCCAACATGGATTCCGGAGAGAGAGATCTTTGGAAGCACAGGTCTCTCTCTTCATTCATAACCTCCAGAGCACCTAGACTCTGACGCAAAGGTTCGTGCCGTATTCCTTGACTTCTAGAAGGCATTCGATATAGAGGGTCATTCCAAAAGAAATGCACACTATTTTTGTAAAAATACAGTTTTCATTCTGTATGTGTGAAAGTTTTACAGTGTGTAGATACATCCTTCCTGCTTGTTTTCAAACTTAGTCCAACCTGTTCCCACGAGTGGCGCTGTCACAGCATGTCTTCAAGATGGCTGCTACACTTGACGTTCTTCAGAAGCAACGTGCTGTCATAGAATTCCTGTGCTGTGAAAACGAGACAGTGGAAAACATCCACAAGAGGTTGAAAAAGGTGTATGGAGATGCTGCTGTCGATCGCAGTACAGTTAGTCGGTGGGCAAGCAGGTTACATGATGAAAGCGGGCACGGCAATATTGAGGATTGTCCTCGCAGTGGCAGGCCTCTCGTACTGCACACACTCCAGACAATGAAACACCCGCCTTACAGTCCTGACCTGACTCCATATGACTATCATCTCTTTGGAAAACTGAAAGATTCTCTTCGTGGAACAAGGTTTGAAGATGACGACTCCCTTGTGCACGCTGCCAAACAGTGGCACCAACAGGTTGGTCCAGAATTTTACCATGCGGGTATACAGGTGCTGGTTCCAAGATGGCGTAATGCAGTTGAGAGGGATAGAAATTAAGTGGAGAAATGAAAATATTGTTCCTAAAGGATATATCTATACTTTGTAAAACTTTCAAACATGTAGAATAAAAGATGGATTAAAAAAATAGTGTACATTTGTTTTGGAGTGACCCTCGTAGTTCTGAACTGTTATTTAGTGCGTTAGTGAACAAAGTACGAACTTTCCGAGTATTGGACGAGATTTGTTCCTTCAGTTCGTTATTCTACATTGAATGAAATCAACAGATCTAAAGGTAATTTCTGGACTGTCCTAAGGGAGTGTTACAGGGCCATTACTATTTACAATATACTGTATACAAATGATCTAGAGCAGTATTTGTCAATCACTGTGTCGCGACACTCTGGTGTGGCACGAATATATGTCATGTGTCGCGAGATTCTTAATGCAGATAAAATACCTAGAATATAAAACAAAATTCACCGTATCTTTTCTTGGAGCAACCCATCATTTTACGAGATTATATGCATGTAAACATGTATTATGTCATAACAATTATATATTTTTTGCGTTCGACTCTGAAACGAACGATCACTCATTCCATAAATAATCTTCACAAAAGAATCCCATTTTTGCGGCGTGCGGCATATGTGACCGTTTGTGGGAGCGGCCAGTGTTATCTTTGTCTCTTCGTCGGCATTTTCAGCTCCGTCAGTAAAAAATGTCGGTGAATACTCAAAGCGGATATCTGGAAATTCTGGATTATTCCTGTTTCAGTTCGCTGTACAGGGTGTTAGGAGCATAAAAGCAAACATTTTTAGTAGTGGCTAGGTCAGTCCGCTGAACAACATTACATCAGTATTTACTTCATTTGCAGACTAATAATAGTTGCTATAAGGAGTAGCATGTTTTTAGTTGGTTACCCAAAACGGATTGTCTGTAGTGACAGGTGTAGTCCACGTAGTGGTGCAGTCACGTCTGTGTAGAAAACATCCGGCAGTAAATTATATGATGTGTTTGTGGGAAGACTGTTAGGTGTAGAGAAAAAACAACCAACACAGTGAAGTGGGTACATATTAAGGTGGCAACGATCACAATATCTGCACTTACACCCCTAAATGACTGTGCATACAGGGCAGTAAGAAACAGTCTGAAAAGCTTGTAAGGATGTTGCAATATAGGTTTTGGTGAGAAATAACTGTTAATGAAAAAATCGATATGTAGCCCAGTTTCCGAGTCAATTAGCATTGAAGTTAGCCAACCAGGCTGTTGCGTGCCCAAATTCAAGAGGCCTGCCAGGTATAATAAATTGGCAGTTGTTCTCATAGTGTAGATGGCAGCGCACGAGACTGTTCAGCCCTTGGCTCGGGTTAGATTGTTTCTAACATCTCAAATCCAATTTTTGCATCGTTCGGCTTGGGGAAACCATACGATGGACACGTTTGGCGACACCGTATCTGGTGGGCTGCTTGAATTGGCGCGCGCAGGTGCTTGATTGGCTAACTTCAGTACTAATTAATTCGGGAATGGCGCAACGTGTAATTTCTCAGCAAAACCTACCCTTAGCCACCCTTACAAGCTTTTCAGACTGCTTTTGACGGCCCTGTATACGAGGGCCGACATCAACTTCTCAGTCGTTTTACCTTTTGGCAACAAGAATATTTTAACGTCCTTGTTTGGTAATCAGCCGTCGCGTGTCTTTTGTTTCGCTGCTCGGTAAAATTTTGAAATCTTTTCCGTAAATTTGTGCGATTGTTAGTTGCTAGCGTGCTCTTTTCATTATGAACAGATTTGTAACAAGGAAAAATAAAGCCTTAGATGTCGATAGCTCTTCTCATCTGAGGAGACTGGAAATGAATATATCAGTATTCTAAGGAGAACAGAAATTGATCCGTCTTCGTCATCTACTAGTCGGAAAAACGTAAATCCAGGCTCAAACGATGTCCAACATAATTGACACTAGAAAGAGGAATAAACACGTACAATTTTTGGATTTACGTGAACAGGTGTGGGTGGTAATCACACACATAGATGTTCGGTGTGTGGCACAGTGTTGTCAAGGAGTCAGTGGTACGTAACAAGCTGAAATGCATTTGGAACGAAACCACCACAGCGTCTTTCAGAAGCCGCGAGAGTACTTTCAGCGCCTGATAATTACAATCAAGTATTTTCTGCTACGATGGAGAAACGTTTAACGCTCTAAGATTTTTCTTTTGGCATCATTTAAAATTTCTGGAACGACGAACTTATTTTAGCGACACGTAAAGAAACTGTTGCCCTGTTGCCACTATGTTGAGGCCCGAAGCAGTTGAGCAGATTTCGAAAGTATCTCTGAGAAATGATAAAATTCATCGGCACGTTATGGATATGTCAGCTGATATTCAAAATAGTGCTACAGAAAACTTAAGAAACACGCAGTTTGCTTTACAGTTATTAGAAAACACTTACAATTACGGGAAAGCTCGATTATTATGTTTTGTGAGATTTCTTTTACGGATCAGAAATTATTGATCGATATCTGTTTTGTCGAGAACTGTGGACAACAACCGCTGGAGCTGAAGTAATTGCCGCTGTTGACAGTTTCTTTCAAGGTAATGGACTCGAGTGACGGACTGCATTGCTACATGTACTGATAGCCAAGGGCACCCATACTCAGATGTAAAGCGGGCCTCGCCCCCGCCCACCCCCGTCTCTAGCTCTCAGCGGAACGAAAAAAGATATAGTGTAGTCAGGTGCTTTTCTTTCAAGATAATGATTTAAAAGTCGATATAAAGCAGGTTTTTAAGAGGTTTGGAAGTGAAACTTTTTTATGGCTACTTACTAGTCGCCATCTGCCTTCCAAAATATTAAAAATACTCCATACCCACAAGTGTATCACTCCCTACCCCACTACAAACTATCGTTTGGGCTCCCTTTCTGATGACGCTGCTGCAGTGACAGCAAATGTAAAGCGGTTTCTAATTTTCGTGCTCTGAATAAAACCGCGTCAGTAATAACTACTCACTGCTTTTTACGTACAGAGGCTTCAGTGGTGCGGACGACGGACGGAAATCGTTTGGATGAAGTCATTCAAACCGTTGTTCCGATGGTCAGTTATGCACAAACTTGTCCTGCAAAATCGCGAGTGTTTGAGAAACTCTGAAAAGAAACGGGTGCAGATCATAAAAGATTGTTATCCCACAGCAAAATCCATTGGCTTTCCATAGGAAAAATACGTACGAGAATTCTAGAACTTACAGACGAACTACTGGCATTTTTCTGAAACTAGTGATAGTAATAAGTTTCATTACTGTGAATGTCTTAAAAAGCCAGAATGGTGTGCTCAGCTGGCGTATCTTCCCGTATTTTCAACAACCTTAATGCTTTGAATTCAAGTATGCGGGGACAGTATGAAAAGATATCATCACGTGTTAAGATCAGCGCATTTTCGAGGAAACTCGTCTATTGGATCTCGGCCGTAGGAGAGAACGATGTAACTGCTTTTGCAACTACCTATCGCATCAGTTGAGCGGAATACAGAAGGAAAAATCAGATAAAGGAACACATAAAAGGGCACCTATTACAGTTGCAAGAAAGGATATCCAAATACTTTCTCTCGGTCTCGGCTACTGGCTGGGAGTGATTGTTTGCACCTGACGACGATAAAGTATCCAACCCAGAATTAAACAGCTCCGCAAAAGAGAAACTTATCGAAGTATCATCGAATACAACCCTAAGATCGAAATTTAAAGAAAATGCTCCCGATGTTTTTTGGATCTCATTCAAAATAGATATCTGGATATCACGAATAAAGCAGTATCTCTTTTACTGCCTTTACCGACGTCCCACTTGTGCGAGTCTGGATTCTTTACATTGAAGAATATAAAATGTGAGCACAGACATCGCCTCCTTGATGTGGACGGCGAGATTAGAGAATGTCTGTCAATAGTCCGTGCCGCATAGACCTATTTTGCAAAAATCACCAGGGACAAGTATCACACCAGTTTTAAGTTTTATTTCTTTTTATATCTGTTATGTTCCTGTTTAAGCCTCGAGCTGGCGCGCCTATGTATAAAATGAGCCAACCACAAATAGCATTGTCTTGTACCGCTCCATCGTTCTTTTACATTTGCAAGCCTGTACCAATTCCTTCATTATTCCATCAGCTAACACTGTGATAAGTTATGCTGTTATACGTCCAAGTGAGCAACAGTAAAATAAAATAAACAGCGAGCTATGTGAGAAAAAATTTATGATCCGTGCAGGAAAATGACCGAGATTCCGAGCTACAAGCAGTCCCACAATGAGACAGTTGTTTACGAGATAATTAGCAGTCGAATAAGGGGTTGGCTGGGACCTGATGTAATGGGAATGCTTCGAGTTAAGTTTATTTTATTGTTGTTTAATTAAATTAAGATTAAACTGTTATTTTGCTCATACATGTTTACAAAGTACAAAGTACACCGCGTGCCCGGCCGTGTTATAAAATATGGCGCGGTCAATCTAGAGTTAATAGTAATAAGTTTCTTATCTGTTTATATGCTTCTATTCAAATATCTTACGTAATCACTTTGTGAAATTTGTGTCTCTTAGTCGTCCCTAACAAATGGTTGAAATGGCTCTGAGCACTATGGGACTTAACATCCATGGTCATCAGTCCCCTAGAACTTAGAACTACTTAAACCTAACTAACCTAAGGACATCACACAACACCCAGTCATCACGAGGCAGAGAAAATCCATGACCCCGCCGGGAATCGAACCCGGGCGCGGGAAGCGAGAACGCTACCGCACGACCACGAGCTGCGGACTCGTCCCTAACAAAGTATGTGTTCTTTGTACTTTACGTATGTGCTTTTTTTATGATCCTGCTTAAAAGTAATAGTTTCTTTTATTGCTTACCTTGTGTGTATGTTCATATGTTCCTATTCAAAAGTCTCTTAAAATATGTGTCTCATAGTCGTTCAATAATAAAAAATAAATTGTATGTCCTTTATGTGTTTGCGCCTGCCGATGTGGCCGCGCGGTTGTAGGCGCTTCGGTCTGGAACCGCGCGACCGCTGCGGACGCAGGTTCGAATCCTGCCTCGGGCATGGATGCGTGTGATGACCTTAGGTTAGTTAGTTTTAAGTAGTTCTAAGTTCTAGGGGACTGATGACCTCACATGTTACATATGTTAAGTCCCATAGTGCTCAGAGCCATTTGAACCATTTATGTGTTTGCTTTTTTGCATCTAGGAAAAATATCGCATGAAGGGGTATCGCGAAAGTTTAAAACATAACTTTGATTTCCCCCAAAGGAAAAAAGACTGAGAAACGCGGATTTAGAGGATATCAAATACAACTGACATACTGCGCCTAACTTGGCGAAAAGACACACACTTCATCCCCGAAAGAAGTGACTTAGAAAACACTTGTTCCGCCGATGTTTGAATACTGTTCATCAGTTTGGGATCCTTAACAAGTAGAATTAATAAAGCATATAGAGAAGATCCAACGGACAGCAGCCTATTTTGTTACAGGATCGTTCAATAAAGCTGTCGTCACACGGGACGAATCAACACTCTAAGAGCTCTGTGACATCACTTCCTGCTATTTTGCATTGAGGAGCCATTTCGTCACTGAAACATGAAGTACAAAATAAGCTCTGCAGTGTTTCGGCAACGTGCCACGTAAAATACACCAAAAAGAAAAAAAGTATAAAGCCAGACGACATATTGCAGTTGTTATGTCCAGTTCGGTGGATTTTATGTTATACCTTACACTCTAAGAATATTTGCTGTTTCTAACCACCAACACGCTAAATGTCTTGAGAATGAATCGTTATTGACACGATTTGTTACAATAAAATGACGTGGAACGTCATATTGGTGATTAAAGGTTTTTCGTGTTTAGTTATTTTCGCGTTATAAGCCGCGTGTTATGAAAGTAAGCCTTTTTACGGCAATGGCACATTGAAGAGTCATGAAAACGGTCGTTCTTGTTAGGATTTGTTATAATTAAATGTCAGTAAACAACATTTCGGCGATTAAAGCCTTTAGAAGACCATAAAATAAAATAAAAAGGGTTAGTGACTGCGGAGCTACCACATAGTGTAGTTAGTAGCTGTGCCACGTTATGGAACAGGGTAGACTGCTAGATGGTTCGCGTCCTGCTGTATACAATTTTTTCCCGCCTTTATGTTTTGTAAAAGGTAGTAGGACTTTCTTTCGAAATTAATAGACACAGTTTTACATAATACAGGGTGTACATAAAGTACAGGAACACTTTCAATTATTTATTGCACAAGAACTAAATATTGTACAGATGTCATACATACTGCATTTTGAAGAGAAACTCTGAAAGTTTTTTTTCTTTTTTTTTTTACAAACATTCGATATGCAAACCATAAGTGACGCGGCAGACGTCAATACGGTAATTGAATTCTTGCCGTAGCCATCCCAGCATGGCATTGTCGACTGTGGCAGTTGCTTCCCGTATTCTCTCCTGGAGCTCTGCTAGATCACCTGGTAGAGGCGGTACATACACCAGATCTTTAATGTGTCCTCACAGAAGAAAGTCACATGGAGTGAGATCTGGTGATCGGGGAGGCCACTTCATGAACCAGCGCCATGTTTGCGACTAGCGCTGACTATCGGCAAATTACCAAAGTGTGCTTGTGGCGGTATATATGAAAAAAAAAACTAACAGGGTTACCCTTCAAAATGACATATGTATGATATCTATACAATGTTTGGTTCTTGTGCAATAAATAATTCAAAGTGTTCCCGGACATTATGTACACCCTGTAATTGATGTTATGTAAGTATAGGTGTTATCTAAATATAAGTGTCTTATTACTTGTTCAAAGATATTTAAATTTTTGTTTATACATGAATGGCTGTACGATACATGAATGCCATTCTCCGACCGATAGTGCAACCATATCGGCAGCATATTGGCGAGGCATTCGTTTTCATGGACGACAATTCGCGCCCCCATCGTGCACATCTTGTGAATGACTTCCTTCGGGATAACGACATAGGCTCGACTAGAGTGACCAGGATGTTCTCCAGACGTGAACCGTATGGAACATGCCTTGGATAGATTGAAAAGGGCTGTTTATGGACGACGTGACCCACCAACCACTCTGTGGGATCTACGCCGAACCGCCATTGAGGAGTGGGATAATCTGTACCAACAGTGACGTGAAGAACTTGTGTGATAGTATGCCACGACGAATACAGGCAAGCATCAATGCAAGTGGACGTGGTACTGGGTACTACAGGTACCAGTGTGTACAGCAAACTGTATCGCCACCTCTGAAGGTCTCCCTGTATGGTGGTACAACACGCAATGTGTAGTTTTCATGAGCAATAAAAAGGGTGGAAATTATGTTTATGTTGATCTATATTCCAAATTTCTGAACAGACTCCAGAACTCTCGGAACAAAGGTGATGCAAAACTTTTTTTGATGTGTGTATATTCCACAACCAGAGAAACATGAGCAGCATATAAACACGGGGAGAAATGTGCGTTTTTATAAAGCTACTTTAGGAGTTTGACCTGTGCCCATTTTTCGTGAATAAACGGTGTGGTTTGCGAGCGAAATAAAGCCAAAGGCTGCCACTGGAAAGCGCTGAGAACGCAAAATCACGTTAAACAGTTCTTCCCATGTGCTGACGGCGCTGTGTCTCACGCCGTTGGATATGCCGTCTGCGAGCACCTCATAAGTGTAAGAGTGCTACAGAGATGTTCTGCTAACTTCAGTGGCAGTCACCACAAAGGAGAGGGCTTGTGTATCACAGAGAAGGCTACTGTTGAAATTCTGTAAGCGTATATTCGAAGAAGCGTTGAGCAACATATTACTTCTTCTCATATATGTCTGTCGAAATGATCATGGTGAAAAAAAAACCAGAGAAATTAGAGTTAATACTGAAATTTATTGATAGTCGTTCTTCTCACATACCATTCACGAATGGAACTGAGAAAGGGGAATATGATACAGGTACATGAGAACATCTCGACACAGCCTGATCTACGTTGTGATTAGTGTTGGATATTGAAAATCTAACGCTGTGCCATTCAGCAGGTGAGAATATGCACGCTGTCCTTTATGAATGGGTTAAATACCAAGCCATGAATAAAAATATTACGAAACTGCATCATAACGTGATCGGAAAAATAAAGGGTGTATCAAAAAGAATCATTCGATTTGGCACGTCTATATTTCGGAAACTAATAAACATGTACAATGAACTTTGTTTTATGATGAACGGGACACCCAAAAAGTTGGTTTTTCATACCTTTTCATAGGTGTTCAATAAGCCCCCCTTGAGATGCACGGCGTATGACAATGCAGTATTCAGATTGTTCCCACGCTGCAGCGGGCATGTCTTGAGTTACGGCTTCCACAGCTGCTGTCATGCGATGCCTCAGTTCATTCATTGTTTTGGTAATGGAGGCACATAAACACTTTTATAAACCGCCACAAGAAATAATCACATACAGTCAGGTCCGGTGACCTTGGAGGCCATTAATATAAGGCTGAATCATTTGGTCCAGTGTAACCGATCCATCGTTCAATAATCCTTTGATTTAAAAATTCCCGCACTTCCAGATGCCAGTGCAGCAGGGCCCCGTCCTGTTGGTAAATGAAATCGCTCAAATCAGTCCCCAGCTGTGGGAAAAGAAAGTTCTCAAGCACATCAAGATAATTGCTTCCTGTAACAGTGTTCTCGGCAAAGAAAACTGGACCATACACCTTTTCGCATGAAACTGCACAAAACACATCAAATTTTGGAGAGTCCCTCGAAAGTTGTACAATTTCATGTGGTTGTTCCGTACCCCCTATTCTTACATTATGACGGTTCACCTTTCCATTTAAATGGAATGTCAACTTGTCACTAAATACTAAGCGTGGAAGAAAACTGTCATCCTCGATCTTGCCAAGAACGAAATTACAGAACTCCACACGTTGTTGTTTGTCACCTTCACGAAGAGCTTGCAATAGCTGAATTTTGTATGATTTCATGTGTAAACGTCGACGCAGCAAATGCCAGACGCACATCAAGGCATGTTAAGCTGTCGAGCTGTACGGCGAACGGATTTCTGCGAACTCCTAGTGAAACCATAGCGGATGTGTTCGACGTCTGTGTCAGCCACTCGGTGACGGCCCGGCGATTTGCCTTTTACACAAAAAACATGTTTCTCGGAATTGTTCATACCATCGTCGAATGCTCTGTGCTGTATAGGGATTTACGCCATGCCTAGTACGACAGTCACACTGAACAGTTATTACTGACCTAAACTGTGCAAAATGTAGAACAAAAAATTCTTTCACTTGACCCGAAACTATTTTTACTAGAACTGAAGTGGGCGCACACTGATGCTACGTAGCGGGACCCACGTAAAACTCGAGAGTTTGCGCTTTCCAACAGTACATTGTTCACGCAAATATCTCAAATAGCGTAATAGTTATGATTTTTAAAAATAAGACGATTCTTTTTGATACACCCTATTGTGAGGGCACACAACGGTTGAACCTAAAATCAGTAAATGAAACGAAAACAGGATTGCAAAAACAGTGCTAAGCACCAATTCAAACGAATCAGAGTTTCTGGAGTATTCTGGCTGGCCGAGAAATCGTTTAGTGGCGTATGTCGTTTAATGAACGACTTCAAGGCGAGGTTTGTTTACAATGAAAAGCAAATAGTGTTAATAATACTCTGGCCCTTGTTCGCAACAATACACAGTCGACCATACTACAGAACATGTAAATAAAACTGTTGTGCCAGTTCCTAACACGTAAAATGTGGTTTAATGAAATACCCTATTGGGCCGAAAATAAGCCGCCACCGCATGTAAGGCGCATCCCTAAATATCGAGGAAGAAATAAAAAGAAAAGATTTTGCGTGCAAATTAGGCGCACACTGTTTGAAAGGAGAAAAATTACCAAAAATTTATTTGTAAGACATACGTATGTACTATAAACATCACAATACACTGGCAATATATTTTATTTATTCTCATCGTATCAGTACTGGTATTCACTTCATCACTCTCAATCTTATTTTCTTCATTCTCTTCCCACACTATGTCGTCTTCAGCCATCCAGCGCATTCTATATGCAGCAGTTCTTGAACCCCTCGATGATGGATGGTGAAGGTACTGAGGACCATGGAGCAAGAATCCACTCACACAAACGAGTGACTGGCGTCTTCTTAATCTTACCAGACGGTCTAAACACATGGTGTTCTTCCAGAAGCCAGCCTGAATACATTCTTCGGAGGTTGTTCTTCAAACTAAATTACTCGGAGGTTGTTCTTGAGTGGTTTGCTTATGGCCACATCTAGTGCCCGTCTTGTGTGCTGCAAGTTTATTTTTTACTTCAGCAGTTAGGTGTCCCTTAAAAGTATTCGAAAAGCATTCAGCACTAGCAAACAGTATTCCAGGTCTGCAATTTCAAACAGGGGACAACCAGTCGACTATCAGTTGCGTAGTCCTCTAGCCCTTTCCTTGGCAGCGAATCATTAAGTCCATAGGAAAGTTTTCTTTGGGCATCGTTTTTCTCTTCAAAGTGACGTAAATTTTCTCCCATTGGCTGTAACAGCTAACATCACAGTTATTCCTTTTTTTCATTCCCGTTCCTTTAGTGAGATAGTTTTTGCCCTTTCATGTCCACTGACGTATTGCTCTTCATGTCAAAAAATACTAGCGTTTCGTCAGCATTGCCAATCTGATGAAAAGGGTATGAGTGACACTTTCGCAACTGGATGACGTGACGCTGGAAGTTGACAAGCTCGTCGATATCTGCTGGCACCCTCTGTAAAGCTTCGTCGGAAAGCAAGGTCATTTCTCCGCATAAATCGACGACACCAACTAATAATAATCTCAATTTGATGTCAATGATCTTTCATTTTCAATGTTTTAAAAATACTTCACAATCATGCGCACTTATTCTATATAGTGTTATTATTTTCTGCTCCTTTCAGCCAACAGTTAACCCTAACTGGTATCATACGATTTTGTAAAGTAACTGGTATCATAGTGTCTGTCAGACTCTCTAAGTTAACTGTTCATTTATACAATATTGTCTTAACTTATTAGTTCTTTACTGACCTCAGCTAGTTACAGGATACTGACGTCGTCTTTGGAATTCCTGGCGCCCCTAGCTCGATCTGTCGTGTGATGTCCCTTTGGTTTGTGACCACTAAGATTTTTGCTGGAAGTTGTTGATGGGGACGGGGCATGTTGTGGCGTGGCCAGTTGGGGAGTGGCCAGTGGGTAGCAGAGCGTGGTTCCGATCCACGGACCTCTGGGTTATGGGCCCAGCACGCTTCCACTTACCACTCCCCAACTCGCCACGCCACAACACGCCCCGTCCCCCCCCCCCCCCCCAACAAACTCGAGCACAGATCTTAAAAGGCTTCTAACCAGAGGAATACCACACGACAGATCAAGCTAGTGGCGCCAGAAATTCAGAAGACGATGCGAGCAACTCCGCCGCGGCTGAGATATATTTTCAAACTTATGAAAGCGAAATAACATAGAAAAATATTAATAATTAAGAAGAAAATAAGGAAAATACGCAAGTGATGTTCCAACAAAGCGGACTTTCCCTTGTTCTCGGAAATTTTGAGATAAAACTTTTAATTATTAACCATATGGTATGCCAATATTTCTTAAACGAGCAAGGTTGAGAAACAGAGACGAAATTGCTGGAAATGTTTTAGAGGCCAGAGCGGAGACATTACAGTTAAGTACCGGGTCCTGTTGTCTGTCATACACACACACTCTTTAACCCACATTTCATCGGTTATCTTGGTGGGTACATCCGAAATTTATATCGATCGCGGAAAGGCAAAAGCATTTAATCCCTACACATAGTATATACAGCCTGGAGAGTAACATTCCCGACAGTTCAAATTCTGTTCAAAATGCTTGACAGTGCCGGTACGGCAAACACACCTCATTTTTTTCCTTTCTGCCATGTGGTCTGGTTTCCCGGATAGAAGAGCTGTCGCTATGAACAAAGTCCTTTTCTTATATTACGGTGAAAAATAATACGTTCGGTTCCACCCATTGGTAAAGGTTTATCTGTGGCTGTGTACAAGTAAGGCTATAAAAGCTTTCAGTTCAAGAATATGTCAGTGTTGGACACTTTGTTTCTAACCAAAGGCATTAGCCCAAGTCACAGGCCAGGGATCTGCAACACTATTTAAGGTCAGTCTTGTTCTGACATTATTTGGTGGCTGTGCTTTTCTCCATTTGAAGCAGTTTCTCCTACTATACAAGTAGGAATAGCAGCGATCTGACCATTTTCGTTTTGCGCCTTTTGGATACGTACCTTGAAACGTAGGTGGCCGAGGGGCGGCTTGGCATAGGGGATGGCGAAATAGGCGAGGCAGCAGGCGAGCCTGACGGGCGCGACGCGGCCCCCGTGCCGCAGCGCCACCACGCCGTCGTCGCCTCCTCCGCCCCCGCTGCCGCCCACCGCCTCCGGAGCCGCTCTCGCGCTCGCAGCCACCACCAGCAGCAGCAGCAGCCGCCACAACGTTCTCGATCCCATTTTTCACACACACTGGCCGCTCTCGCCATTTTCATGCATCCGCTAGCCGCGCAGGAAGCGTTGTGCTCCGGTGCCTCCGTTTTTTATTGTTCCATCACCGGAACATCACTTGGCTCGTATGTCCTCTATACAGACACCCATTAAACCCAGCTGGCAATGACTAGCTAATGACCAAATACATAAACTCTCACTTGGCGACAGAATATCCGGAACGAATCCTCTTCTACTTTTTATATTTTTACGTTTACCCTGCAATGTACCACTTGCTTTCTTCTTAGCTCAATATTCGTTCATCCTGGCGCAAGGAAGATTTTTTTTTTGCATCCATACGTCCCTGGCGACCTCCTACGTATATACCAATGGAAAAACAATAATAAATGAAATTTCCGGAATACCTTTGTCTAGGCAACATAGTTAAGGTTAATGTAAGCGAAACATAAACCATTGCAAACGTGACATACTGGTACATTACTACATTAATAACCAGTGTAACCGCCATAATGTTGAATGTAAGCATGCAAACGTCCATGCACTGTGTTGTACACATGTCGGATGGAGATGCAGTTCCCTCTCTCTTGTATGTGGTCGGTCAATACAGATACGGTTAATGCTGGGTGCGGATGACGCTGGAGTTGTAGTCCGATGATGTCCCACGAGTGCTCTACTGCAGACAGATCTATTGATCGAGTAGGCCAAGGCAAAACGTCGACACTCTGTAAGCATGTTGGATTACAACAGCGGTATGTTGCTGGAAAAGAACCCCTGGAATGCTGTTCATGAATGTCATCACAACAGATCGAATCACCAGACTGACGTACAATTTTGCAGTCAAGGTGCGAGAGAGAACCACGGGAGTGCTCCTGCTGTCATACGAAATCCCACCCCAGACCATAGCTGTAGGTGTAGGTCCAGTGATCTAGCACACAGAGGTTGGTTACAGGCCCTCAACTGCCCTCCTAATCAGCACACAGCCTTCACTGGCACTGAGGCACAACTAACTTTCACCAAAAAATAGAATTCCACTCTGCCCTCCAATGAGCTCTCGCTTGACGCTGCTGAAGGCTGAAGTCGCAAATGACGATGGTTTGGGGTCAGTGGAATGCACCCTATAGTGCGTCTGGCCCGGAGCTGTCCTTGAAATAACCGATCTGTAACGGTTTGTTGTGTCGCTGTGATGCCAACTGCTGCTCAAATTCCTGCTGCAGGTGCAATACGATGCACCAGGGAGACACTCTGAACACGATCGTAGTGCCGTCTGGACGTGATCACCGCTGCTACCAGTCATATAGAGTAGCTACATTCCTGCCAAGTCTTTCCAGTTTCTCGTAGTCCTATTACACAACGTCTTTCAAACTCAGTGAGGTGTTGATAACGGCGTCTTTGTCGCCTCAAAGGTAACTAAAGCTCACAATCGTTGTAACGTTTATTTAAAGCACACCTGATTTCCATCCTCATAATGGCGCTGCTACAGCCAGTCTTATGCGACTGGCACGAAATTTCAATAGACATAGTCTTTCAGATGTAGAAACACACCTACCAACTTTCGTTTATGTCGCACAACTTCTTATTCATGCGATTTTTTCCCGCCAGTGTAGATTTGCAGTCTCTTTTTATCGCATTCATTTCACATTTATTCTGGAGCACAATGGTTTAGCCGTTTTTAAATGAATGATATCGGAAGTTCTAAAAAGAGTTTTTGATTTTAGACATGAATCTTATGCTGCTCGGCAGGAGGTTCTAGGTGCTTCAGTCCAGAACCGCGCTGCTGCTGTGGTCGCAGGTTCGAATCCTGCCTCGGGCATGGATGTGTGTGATGTCCTTAGGTTATTTAGGTTTAAGTAGTTCTAAGTCTAGGGGACTGATGACCTCAGATGTTGAGTCCCATAGCGCTTAGAGCCATTTGAAACATTTTTATGCTGTTCATCGTAACTGAGAGACCATTGAACTTATTAAGGTAAAGATAAGGTAAAGTTCCGTGTACTGGCCCTAAACAGTTCAATGGGGCCCGAGCAAACACCTTACCATCTTCTGCCAACGGCGTCATCCGATATGGTGTAGAGGCGCCAAGCACACCGCTCTCCCGCTCATTGTCGGTTTTTTTTTACCTTGGAATCGCTACTAACCGGTCGAGTGGCTCCGTTGCTGCCCTCATAAGTCTGAGTGCACCAAATACCAGCCATCCCACCGACGAAAAATCCCTGGCAATACTGGGAATCGAACCTGGGGTTCCCTACAACCAGTCAGCCAAGCTGACAACTCAGCTACAGAGGCGGACAAAGAACTTACCTGTAAAGTGCAAGAATCAGTGTCTCGTGGTGGTAACATTGAATAAAACTCCTCGGTTTTCCAACTGCGTCTACATCTACATCTACGTGATTACTCTGCTATTCACAATAAAGTGCCTGGCAGAGGGTTCAATGAACCACCTTCATGCTGTCAAGTGATTAAAATTACACAATCTTTCGGACAAGCACTCTTTGGCTATTGTCAAGTGGTATGACTGCCAGTGGCCCGTTCACACACTCCTTACATACACGAGCTGCCGAATGTGACTCACTGGCGCTTGTGGCATCATCGCATATGGGCATACATTGTCTCGGCGTTTGATGTGCCCACTTCAGCCACGCGCGATCGCTGTATCCCACGCCTTGCTGAGTTGCAAGGACCTCGTCTCTGTCTAGGATGTTATCCATCATTTTCATTTCAATAGCTTCTTTACTTACACAATTCCAGAAGCCGTTAGTGCGAGCCACGACGAATTTTTCGTCAAATTTAATCCGGTGTCCATTTTCTAAAGCATACTCGGCTAAAGCAGATTTGTCAGGGTAGCATAGATGATATAGCCTCTCACGCTCCTTGCTGCATTTTTCCACTGAGTGTACAGTTTGTCTGACATAAAACTAACCACACTCGCTGGGTATCTTGCAGACCTCACTCAGGTGTACTGAGACTGCTGCGTCTTTAACTGGTCTCGGTTTTTGTATGAGGCCTGAAGATAGATTTGGTCTTTTATCGTTTCAGCTGGCGGCGTAGCTTGCCCGATATGGCTCCACAGAACCGCGGAAAAGCAAGTTTCTTTTCCTGCTCTCCACTGGTGGCTTTATTGTGAGTCTTGTTTGAAAACACGTCCTTTATTTGATGGACGTTACAGCCATTCTTCCTGTGGACCTTTTGTAGTTGGCTCAGCTCATGGGGCAGGTTATCAGTGTCTGTATCATTCTTGCACAATGCAACAATGTTCGTAAAACAGTGCGCTTCTGCGCCAGATGATGATGGCTGATGGTGTGCAAGTACATATCCGTGTGGTTGGCTTTTCTAAAGACGCTTTGACCAAGGTATCCATTTCCTTTGCGGCATACCAGGATGCTGCGGGAGGGAAATGCATCGTCTTCTTCTACCTCCATGGTAAACTGGATGTTACTGTTAATGCCGTTGAGGTGGTCCAAGAACTCCTTAAGTTTCTCACTTCCATGAGGCCGAATACAAACATGTGGCCAAAGTATCAAAAGAAACAGCTAGGCTTAAATGGAGCTCTTCCATAAAATTTATCCATAAAGTCTCACTATCAGAGGCAGAGTGTTGTGGTTGCTTGTAAAACGTTTAGCATCTCTCAGAGTTATTTCAGAGTGTTCCCCACTCATTACTTCTACAACATAAAGGTGATATTGAAGTTTTGGCAATGTAGGAGTCAGCGCTCCA
The DNA here is from genome assembly GCF_021461395.2 of Schistocerca americana. Taxonomy (NCBI): domain Eukaryota; kingdom Metazoa; phylum Arthropoda; class Insecta; order Orthoptera; family Acrididae; genus Schistocerca; species Schistocerca americana. The sequence goes on along the minus strand of NC_060120.1, from coordinate 431,778,415 downwards.
GAATCAATAGTTCTGTTCCGTGACCAATGCATGAAGGGTAATAATGTCAGTAACTAATGCTGTGTACACACAATCCTTCATAATTATCCACAAATAGAAGTCTAATGGCATGCCATCAGGGAAGTGTGGGTCCATGCGATGGGACCATCAAGACCCAACCACCTCTCACGAAATGTGTCATTCAGTACATGCTGCATATTCCAAATCTAACATGGGGGTGCACCATCATGCTGGTAGGTCACGGATGGCTGCAGATCTTCAATATGTGGTAGCAGGAGCTGTTTAAGCGTGTCCAGGTAAACATTCTTCATCATGGTTTCATCGAGCCAGTCACCCTGTCATGTATTACATCACACCAAACATTATATTACAGCTATTACAAATGTATTCATGTGCGTTGTGTGGGTTCCTGGAGCTTCAAATCATAACGTTGTGGTGATTTACATGCTCAGAAATGTGTAACTCATGCTCAACACATGGTAAATATGTTACTTTTTTCTGTACCAATAATGCTTTAAAATATATGAATATTGAAATAATGCCACTTTGTTTCAAAATCTAATGGCATAATGATATTTAGAATCATATATATTTATTTACAAGGATATTTATGTGTATTATTTCTGTATTTGATTTTATTAAGAATTAATCTTTGTTTCCAAATGCATTATCTTTAACTTGCAGCAAGATGGAAACATTGCATTAAAGAAACATTGAATACAGAATGTATTCTACCATTCTTGCTAGAGGGCAGAATTGTGATTCTGTAGCTTCTGTGTTTTACTGCTCTCTAACAGATGGAACATAAGCTTCAAGTCAGAACAATTTCGGCTCCACCTCTACCGTAAGAACCATGTAGAAACATAGATCCTTGCTTTTATACACAGTGCTTGTGAGTGTAGATTGCATCAACTTGGAATTGGCTCCTAACTTTGGAAATTGCTGGAGGAGCACACATCTCTTAACACACCTCTTCAAATAAGGGAACACATACTCAGAAATAATGTTTTATGCACAATTCCAGTGCACTTTCCTTTCTTTCTTTTCCATACAGGTGGTGTCACAGCACAGTGACACTGCCCCAGAAGGGGCCCCAACTTTCCTTATATTCCTGTATGAGATGTGATATTACACTATCTAAGCTAGATGAATGTTTTAGTTTTAGTTTTTTATATTGGGCTTGAAACTTCTATATATGTTACTGGGATTAATGTGATGGTATGATTTATATGTGGAATTTTTGACATTGTACTTACTTCATCTATTTTATTTTGTCATATCAATTCATCTGCTATGGTTATGTAATATCTGTTAAGAGTGACTGCTATTTCTAGAGGATCTACATTATTTTTTCCATCTTTCAGTGGGTAGTTGTCCTTGGTCCATTTTGTTACTTTTCCTCTCTCTTCATTTATGGACAACCATACGTCTGCTGAATATTCTCTTCTTTATCTACAGCTGCCTCAATTAATAATGTCTCCTTTTCTCTTATGAAACTGCACTATTCTCATTTTTGTTTTGTAGAGAGTATTATATTCCTCTTTTTCCCTTGGAGAGGCCATAATACATTTCTAGCTTATTTCTTGTTTTGAGTAGTTGCATGCAGTAGTACTATTTATTTTGTGCATAGAGTGAACAGTAAAGGAAACCAAAGAGAAATCTGAAAAATGAACTAATGATGACATTTTTTGTAAGAGACAACAAAGGGCTTTGTAGATCAAATGAACTGCATGACTAGGGAGTTGAAAAGATGAACACTACCAAAAGTAAAACATAAGTGATGGAATGTAATCAAATGAAATCAGATGCTGAGGGAATTAGATTAGGAAATTAGACACTAAAAGTAGTAGATGAGTTTTGTTGTTTGAAAAGGAAAATAACTGACTTCAGCAAACGTAAAGAGAATAAAAATGTAGACCGAAAGTAGCAAGAAAAGCATTTCTAAAAAGATAATTTTGTTAAAATCAGATATAAATTTAAGTGTTATGGAGTCTTTTCTCAGAGTATTCATCTGGAGTGTAGCATTATATACACTCCTGGAAATGGAAAAAAGAACACATTGACACCGGTGTGTCAGACCCACCATACTTGCTCCGGACACTGCGAGAGGGCTGTACAAGCAATGATCACACGCACGGCACAGCGGACACACCAGGAACCGCGGTGTTGGCCGTCGAATGGTGCTAGCTGCGCAGCATTTGTGCACCGTCAGTGTCAGCCAGTTTGCCATGGCATACGGAGCTCCATCGCAGTCTTTAACACTGGTAGCATGCCGCGACAGCGTGGACGTGAACCGTATGTGCAGTTGACGGACTTTGAGCGAGGGCATATAGTGGGCATGCGGGAGGCCGGGTGGACGTACCGCCGAATTGCTCAACACGTGGGGCGTGAGGTCTCCACAGTACATCGATGTTGTCGCCAGTGGTCGGCAGAAGGTGCACGTGCCCGTCGACCTGGGACCGGACCGCAGCGACGCACGGATGCACGCCAAGACCGTAGGATCCTACGCAGTGCCGTAGGGGACCGCACCGCCACTTCCCAGCAAATTAGGGACACTGTTGCTCCTGGGGTATCGGCGAGGACCATTCGCAACCGTCCCCATGAAGCTGGGCTACGGTCCCGCACACCGTTAGGCCGTCTTCCGCTCACGCCCCAACATCGTGCAGGCCGCCTCCAGTGGTGTCGTGACAGGTGTGAATGGAGGGACGAATGGAGACGTGTCGTCTTCAGCGATGAGAGTCGCTTCTGTCTTGGTGCCAATGATGGTCGTATGCTTGTTTGGCGCCGTGCAGGTGAGCGCCACAATCAAGACTACATACGACCGAGGCACACAGGGCCAACACCCGGCATCATGGTGTGGGGAGCGATCTCCTACACTGGCCGTACACCACTGGTGATCGTCGAGGGGACACTGAATAGTGCACAGTACATCCAAACCATCATCGAACCCATCGTTCTACCATTCCTAGACCGGCAAGGGAACTTGCTGTTCCAACAGGACAATGCACGTCCGCATGTATCCCGTGCCACCCAACGTGCTCTAGAAGGTGTAAGTCAACTACCCTGGCCAGCAAGATCTCCGGATCTGTCCCCCATTGAGCATGTTTGGAACTGGATGAAGCGTCGTCTCACGCGGTCTGCACATCCAGCACGAACGCTGGTCCAACTGAGGCGCCAGGTGGAAATGGCATGGCAAGCCATTCCACAGGACTACATCCAGCATATCTACGATCGTTTCCATGGGAGAATAGCAGCCTGCATTGCTGCGAAAGGTGGATATACACTGTACTAGTGCCGACATTGTGCATGCTCTGTTGCCTGTGTCTATGTGCCTGTGGTTCTGTCAGTGTGATCATGTGATGTATCTGACCCCAGGAATGTGTCAATAAAGTTTCCCCTTCCTGGGACAATGAATTCACGGTGTTCTTATTTCAATTTCCAGGAGTGTAGAAGTGAACTATGGATGACAAGCAGCACAGACAATATGAGACTAGATGCTTTTATAATTTGGTATTACCACCTGTTATAAAAAATTCATCGCTTTCAATGTAAACTCAGCCAAAAAGCATTTGATCTGACGTACGACTTTTGACGGTGCTGACGTTTGCAACTTTTGGGCGGCTCTCCCGGGACTAGACCGTTCAGGACACCCTTTTACTCATGTGAGCCGATTCTGCCCGAAATGTAGAGGCCGATGGCAGCAGCGAAAACAAGTTTTCCCCTCTACTGACAGCAGCTCATTTTGTGACTCTGACAACACTCTTGCGGAATAGTTTATTTGGGTGGTGCAACAGAATGAAAATTTACATCAAGCGAACAAGCGTTTTGTTAAAATCAGATATAAATTTAAGTGTTATGGAGTCTTTTCTCAGAGTATTCATCTGGAGTGTAGCATTATATAGAAGTGAACTATGGATGACAAGCAGCACAGACAATATGAGACTAGATGCTTTTATAATTTGGTATTACACAATAATGCTGAAGATAGAGATATATATCATGTTGCTAATGAAGAGGCACTGAACGGAAGAGAAAAGAACTTTATGGCACACTCATCTAAAAGAAGGAATATGTTGAACCAACTTATCATATGACATCAAGGAATAGTTAATTTGCCAATGGAGAGGAATGTGTGTTGTAAAAGCTATAAAGAAAGATCAAGGCTTCAGCACAGTAATCTGGTTCAAGAGGATATATACTGCTATGGTTGTGCAGAGATGAAGAGGCTTGTATAGAAAAGACTGTCATGGATAACTGCATCAATCTAGCACTTATACTAAAGGCTATAGCAATAACAATAACATAAAAATTATTTAATGCAAATTCTTGTTAGTGGATAAAGTGTTTTGCTAGTGGTATTTCTTCTTCTGAGTTGCCACTGCATTTTTCGCTTTCATCATTTACTTCAGGAATTCCATGTGGATGAAAATTTTCACTCTGATATATAATTTTATAACTTCTGGAAAAAAATCAATATATTTGCTTCAGATAAATGTAGTTAAAAATTTTTCTCCTGGGAGATTAATAATTCCTATTCACTCACAATGAACATAACCATTGGGCATACAGTTCAATAAAAACACATGTCAAGAACTTTACCACTGTAACATTTCACTCCACCACAAGAATAGTCATGACCATGAGATTCCACTCTCAATGACCACCATATAAACTTAACATTATTAAATATCAGTTTGAATCTACATAGGAACAGAGTTATAACAATGTCAGTCAGTTGTTCCATGTCTGGAACTGAAAATTATAACATCCTGCCAAACAGCTGATGGTTCTTCAATATACAACAGTCCGTTTCCTTGTTGTTTTGCAAATAAGCTTTGATTTTTGTTCTTTGGAACTTCAGGAATGTTGTAGACTGAATTATAGTTTTGATGCCAATTGTTTTTCAATTTGCTCCCAGAAGGCCATACGTTCTTTGAAAGGGCCCTTGTGCACAGTTATGTTCTTGTCAATATCAATGTAGAATAGTTGGTGTTTTGTGAAAGGTGGACATGTTGTGGAAACTGCTGAATGCAGACCGGTTGTTGGTACCCTGGAAACAATACGTATGTTAAAGAAAAAGCTGATAATATTCTGTGATTTCTCATACAGTACATTCATCTCTTCCTTGCACTACAAAGATTCTATAGGTTTAATTTATATCTTATTCCTTTAACTGTAGTACACAGGGGAATTATGCATTAAATTGTGATGACAATGAAATTTATTTATAGTAACTATATCAAAATATTGTTTTTATCAGTAAAAATGAGCATTAACAGCACTACATCCACACCCACCTTTAGTGAATCTATGAAATTTTGTATCAGTAATCATTTTATTGTGAGTGAAGGAAATACTTCAGTCTCGTTTCTCATAGTTGCGCCATTGATTTAGCAATGCTGAGTGAACAATGACGCAGGTATTTTTGATAGGTAGCATAACTATAGAGAAGTAACTGTTCTAACAAACACACAAACTGTAAATTTCATAGACTCTGAAGAATATTTTTTGCAAATGTCAGTGGATTAAAAACCTAACACACACAGGATAAATAACATTATACCATATTCTTCTATTCTGGTGTATAAACAGTGCTCAGACACACAAAATAAGCAATACGATAGTTGCTTTTTAAAGGTTTTCTCAGGGTAGTTTAAGTCTAACATGTGAAGATGCATATTCTCAGCTTTGTATAAAGTATTCTAAATGACAAACCATATGACTTTGAAGCTCGTTCTACAGTAGCAGGATGGAAGAATAACGTTTATCACTTTGTTGACAATATCATTAGATCACCCAGCAGAGGTTTCAAATATTTGATTGTAATGTCCACCTTGTATATTTAACATAGGCAGCTAGCAATCAAGCAGTAACTATGTGAAATACACTTAGTTACAAGCCATTATCTTTTTACAGGGTGTGAGAAATTTGTCAACACTTAAACAATTGATTTCTAACTACTAATAAATGCTTTCAAAGCCCTCCCAGTGTCATTGTGTTTACACACTGTAATGTTCTCTGCTAGTTGCTTAGCTCTCACTTCTCTGTGCTTCAGGAACTGTATCAGCCCCTCAGCCCCTGTGGTGGAAGATAAGCATCATCACAGAACTGGTCTGGGAACTGTATGTGTGCTCTAGTTGGTGGTCGACAGTGCTGTGAATGGTGGCTGTTCTTTGAACACATATATAGGTTTGACAAGGTTAATGACAATTGTTATAGGGTTGCAGTTTACCACAATGTCTAAAATCTGTATGCTTCATCATAGGATATGGTATGACAGTTGCAGCAGAGGCTTAACACTGTCTGTTCGAATGTTCGAAGCATCATGTGTGTGCAACTTTCCAAGGGGGGGTTGTGTGTGTGCAACATGGTCTCTTAGCTGTTGAAGAAAGAAATTCTGATAGTTTTGAGTTGGTAACTGTAATGAGCTGGCCTCACAAACTCCCCGGGAAGACATAGTGGTTCACTGTAGACTAATTCCAGAGTCAGGGACTCCTAATCTTGCTTATACATCATTCTTGGTTCCAGGAAAACTATTGGAAAGATGGAAGTCCAGGAAGTACCATGGCACATGAGTGGTGCCTTCAGGGAATGGTGCCACATCTCGTCCATACTGTTACTAGCAGGGTGGTAGCTGTCAGTTTTAAGATGTACGTACCTGCAGAATCCAGCCATCTGAGCAAAAAATCCTGATACAAACTGCCTGCCTTGATAGTTATGTGGAGCAGACAGTCAAACCTAGCTATCTAAGTTGACATGAAGGTAGAGGCTAAGGTTTCTTCAGTGATGTCATCCACAGGTGTTGCCTCTGGCCAGCACTTAAACTGATTGATCATTGCAAGGAGATATTGTTGGTCATTCAGTGTTGGAAGCAGTCCCACAACATCAAGGAGTACATGATCGAAACAAAAGGTTGCATCTAGAAAGTTACCCACTGGTGCATGCACACGATGGGACACTTTCCAACACTAGCAATGAAGGCTCATCCAAGTACACTCTCAGCAATCCCCCTCCATACCTGGCCGAATGGAGTGTTATGATACAAGGTAAAGAGTGAGATGGGCTCCAGAGTGATTTAGGTTGTGGATACTATCAAAAGCTTGTCAGCAGAAAGCTGACAGGAGAAAAGAGCAAGGTCTTTCTTGGGAGATGCCACAATAAAGTCTGACATCTCTCCTGGAACATCAATGTGTTGTAGTTGCAATGCAGGCATGAGATCATCAACAAATGTTCGGAGCTCTCATGCATCCTACTGAGCCCATGCCAGTTCTGAAAAATCAGTAGGGCTCACTATGCTACTGACATCCTGGGAGACAGTCAGACACTATGTTATGGATGCTTGAAACGTGCCTCAAGTCCATACTAAAATGGCATATAAACCCTAGATGACTGTACTGGGAGGGTGAACAGTTGATCCTATTCCTCTTGAATACGTAGATCAGTTTTTTGTGATCCATATAGATCATGAATGTTCTTCCTTCTATTTGCGGATGGAAATATTTGACTGCCTTGTATACAGCCAGAAGTTCATGGTCATATGCACTCCACTTACACTGAGACAGAGATAATTTGCTGGAGAAATATGCGAGCAGTTGCCATAAATCTTCTGGGTATCATTGGAGTGCAATACTGATAACATTTTGGCTTGTGTCCATGACTGATGCTAAAAGCATTTCAAGCTTAAGGTGTGCACACAGTGCTGTGTTTGCTATGCCATTTTTTGTTTCCTCAAATGTGGAGCACATTATTTCATTCCACTGCACTAGATGCTGCCTCAAAACTTGGGGCTGAAAGTGTCATGTCCAGTAGCTCTTTCAGTTCTGCTGCACGAGGTAAGTGTTGGCAGTGCAAGTTTAGGATGTCTAAAAAGCAGCATAACTCTTTGACTGTCATTGGCCATGGTATTTTTAGGACTGCTTTGATCTTTTCCATCAGTGGAAGGGAGACTTCAAATAAAATTCAGTGGCCTAGCAATGTCACTTTAGGCTATCCAAACACACACTTGGCCACATTCAACACCATGCCATATTGTTCTAGAAGCTTAAACACTTCTTGCAAATGCTGGTAATGTTGCTCACTGATGGCAGAAAACTTGAGTATGTTGCTCAATTAGGTGAAGTAAAATAGCAGTCCTTGCAGAAGAGAGTCAAAAAACTTCTGCCAGGATTGTGCAGCATTTTGTAACTCAAATATCATAAATTTGCTCTTGGAATGTTTGAATGGACTGCTTATCACACTCTTAGGAATGTCCTCTTCTTCGACAGGCATCTACATATACACTCTGGTGTAGTCCAACACACCAAATCCTGTCCTGCCATGTAGTGTGCAATTGTAATTGTGTAGCAATGGTACAGGATAATAAAAAGGCATTTTTCTGGTGATGAACATGTGATAGTCACACACAGGTGCAAAGCTCATCCTTTCTCTGGGTCAAGGTGCAGCACTGATGACCATGGGCTACTTGCGGGCTGTATCATGCCTTATTTAAGCATCACGTGGAATTATGCTGTACTCATGGCCAAATAATGATGTGCCAATGTCCTGGGCCTACAAGATGCTGGTGGACTTTCTGTGGTTTCTATATTGTGTAGCATGTGTGCCACTTGTGTAGGTGTGCCTGATGGTCTTGTTAAGATTGGATATTGTCCCAGCAGTGCACCATACTTCTTCTCATCACACACCTTATTAGCTTGGCACTATCCATGGATGTGTCACAGTGGAAACATGCTTCCTTCAGTTCAGTAATGCTATTAAGCAGTTCGGCTTTGGTTACATCTGCTGAAAGATGGAAATGTGTCAGAAGATCAGCTGCTATTATCGGCTTCTTAACATCAGTGATGGCAAAGTCCTACGTAAACTGACTTTGCAGTCCTGAATTTAGCTCTATCTGCTCCATTACATACAAAGAGATGGATGAGCTTTTTGTAGCAGATAAACAGAATGCAGTTGGTGGTCTACAGCAATGGACTGAAGTTCTTGGAAGAATGCTTAATTCTGAGCTGGTGTGTATTAAATACTTCTGGCCATCTCTCCTATCACTAATAAACAGGTGTCATAACTTTGTTGGGCAGTTGACTGCACCTACACCAGTTGCTGCTAGCATTTGGATATGAACATGGTGCTGCACATTTACACAGATTTTCACTGAACCTATAGTGGTTCCAGCATGTAGGGTGTTTCGTGTTTGATGAATGTAGCATTGGTTGATGATTGGCTTCTGGATCTCCAGCGATTAGCTCCTCTACCAATACAAGCAGAGCCCTGGGAAAATAGTTTGCTGATCTGTGTGCATAGCATGTCTACTTTTGCTGGCAAAGAGTCAAATTCCATGTATGCAACTGTTGGTGCCATGGTTGTATTACTGCCTGGCACTGTCACTGCACTAACATGTGGGGTGGGATGGCCTCTTGAACCTGTTATGCAAGCATGACCACTGTGTCCAATGGCATTTCCATCTGTGATGCCACAATTGCTTTGACTTTTAGGTGGTAGTTGGCTGCTCCATAGGGTGCATAGTAGGTTGTAAGGGATGGTAACTGTATCAACCTTGCTCCACAGATGACACAGATATTGTGAAGGCTTATGATCACCAATATCTTCTTGCATCAATACCTGTCTGATTTGATCTTCATATGACACAATAACTCTCCAGATTAGTTTTGATTTAAGCCTTCCATACGAATTTCTGTGCAATGGTGTAGTGATCACGTCTTGTATCTCAGCATCTTAGCAATGGCCAAGTTGGCTCAAGACAAGTGTGAATTTTTTGAGTCAGCTATAATTCCTGCATAGCTAAAATTGGCTTCAACTTGAGAAAATCAAAGGATCAGGTTGTTTGGCCAGAACGGAGGTAAACAGACTGCTAATCTAGATACTGTTTGCACATTTGTATCTTGAATGATATTTAAATTATGTAGTACATGCTCAACCTTCTTCTTCAACCGAGATCACATCAGCGTCACCACTTGTCAGGATTGGCATGATTTGGGCTAACTTACCTTTGCTTAGCATAAAAAAAAACTGCCTCTGGAAGTTTCAACAGAACAAAATTCTTTTTTGTGATAACAGTGTCTGCTGAACAGACTGGGCAGGTGGTGATTACTCCCCAAGTCAAGTATGGATCCAAACGCTTAACTTGCCGGTGAAATATTCTGAGCACATTGTAACTAAGGAAGAAGTGAGTCAGAAAAATGGTCACTGACACTGAATCCAGGATTGACAGACATAATCACAGAACATAAAAATATGGGAAACATACAAACTCATATAAAAATTCACATGCCAGAGAATAAACAATCCAAGAGGACATTAAAACATATTATGAAACACAGCACACCTGGCAGTTGGTCATGGAAGCTGTTTGACAGCTGTGACTCATTTGTCATCACAGGCCACACACACAACACTGCACCACTGAACACAACAACATTGCTGGCTGACATGAACTTCATAGCAAATGTAACAGTGTAAACTGAATAACAGGGGGTATACACTTCAACCTTGTCCCCTTAGCATCTCAACTACCACATCCCTTTGCATGTCCTTTGAGTGATATACCATATTTACTCGAACATAAGCCGCACTTTTTTCCGGTTTTTGTAATCCAAAAAACCACCTGCGGCTTAGAATCGAGTGCAAAGTAAGCGGGAGTTCTGAAAAATGTTGGTAGGTGCCGCCACAAACTAACTTCTGCCATCGAATATATGTAGCGCTACACAGGCTTGCTTTGCAGGCGCAAAGATAAATACTGGCGCCAAAACCTCTGCGTCAGTAAATAAATTTTAAAAAAAGGTGGAAGACGAGCTTTTTTCTCCGCCCGAGTTTCAACCACTGCATTTTCATACATTATCCAACGAAGTAAACACAAATTCCGAATTATTCATCTTGGAATGTAGCAGCATTTCATTGTACTTCGAAAATCCGACTGGCAAGACTGTTTAGGGTATATGTCAATGTGGCAAACTCTACATTTTGAATTTTTTCCTACCTGTGAGAAGAGATGGTTGCTAATAGGAACTTTCATGAATTGTGAATCACATGCAGTATTCTCTTCACCATAAGAATAATACAAATATAAACATTTTGCCATGTATTCTTTCGTGTTTGCTGCTATCTCATTACATCCTGTCAGCCTAATAAACTACGAAACTAGAGTGAGACAACAGCAAACGCTGAAGAATATACGTATCATGTCATGTTTATATTCATATTATTCTTATGCCTAATAGTAATACGATCAGAAATGAAGCACGTCAATTGACTGGATTTTTAAATCTAAGATGACTCTAATTTCTGTGCAGAATGTAATGTACTAAAGAGGCATCTGCAAAGATTTTCAAACGGAGAAAAATCGTCGCTAAACTCTCGTTCAGAGCAACTTCTGTCATACGCAATCTGTTATTTGGTTCTTGTTGATGATTATCAAAGAAAGCAGCAGTGTAAGTAACAACAAATAGCAGCCTCTTGTCTCTTGCCATTGTTTCGGTAATGAGACAATTCCTCTCTCTTTTCTTTTTTTTTTTTTTTTTTTATCGTAAGGGCGGTAGCGCGGACAAAGGCAAGACAGCCGCGAGCGGCGACAGGCTGTAAACACTCATTATCAGAATGCGACAAACAATGCATGATACAGTATAGTAATGCATTTTCAGCTTTCCCATTCTAGACTGGTGATCCCTTGATGCCTCAGAATGTGTCCTACCAACCAGTCCCTTCTTTTAATCAGGTTGTACCACAAATTTGTCTTCTCCCCAGCTCTATTCAGTATCTCCTCACTAGTTACATGAACTACCCATCTAATCTTCAGCACTCTTCTGCAGCACAACATTTCAAAAGCTTCTAATCTCTTATGTCTAAAATGTTTATTCTCCATGTTTCACTTCCATGGATGGCTACACTCCATACAAATACTTTCAGAAAGGACTTTCTGACACTTAAATTTATACTTGATGTTAACAAATATTTTGTCTTTATAAATGGTTTTCTTACCATTTTCAGTCTACATTTTATAGCTTTCTTACTTTGACCATCATCTTTTATTTTGCTTCCCAAATAGCAAAACTCATTCACTACCATAAGTGTTTCATTTCCTGAATTAATTCCCTCAGCATCACTTGATTTAATTCAACAATATACCATTATCCTCATTTTGCTCTTGTTTATGTTCATCTTATATCCTCCTTTCAAGACAATGCCTATTCCATTCAACTGCTCTCCCAAGTCCTTTGCTGTCTGACAGAATTAAAATGTCACTGGCAAACCACAAAGTTTTTATTTCTTCTCCCTGAGCTTTAATGCCTACTCCAGGTTTTTCTTTTCTTTCCTTTACGCTTGTTCAATATACAGATTGAATAAAATGGGGGTAGGCTACAAACCTGTCACACTCCCATCTCAACCACTGCTTCCCTTTTGTGGCCCTCAACTCTTACAAATTCCATCTGCTTTCTATAAAAGATGCAAATAACCTTTTGCCCCCTGTATTTTGCCATTGCCATCTTTATAATTTGAAAGAGAGTGCTCCAGTCAACATTGTCAAAAGCTTTCTCTAAGTCTGCAAATGCTATAAATGTAGGTTTACCTTTCCTTAACCTATCTTCTATGAAAAGTCATAAGGTCAGTATTGCCTTGCATATTCCTACATTTCTCCAGAATCAAAACTGATCTTCCCCAAGGTCCACTTCTACAAGTTTTTCCATTCCTCTGTAAACTATGACTAATTAAACTGATAGTTCGATAATTTTCACACTTGTTAGCACCTGCTTTCTTTAGAATCATGATTATTAAATTCTTCTTGAAGTCTGAGGTTATTTCGCCTGTCTCATACATCTTGCACACCAGTTGGAAGAGTTTTGTCATGGCTGGCTCTCCCAAGACTATCAGTAACTCTAACATAATGTTGTCTATTCCCAGGTCCTTGTTTTGACTTACGTCTTTCAGTGATCTGTCCAATTCTTCACACAGTATCACATCTCCTTCTCATCTTCCTATACATCCTCTTCCATTTCCATAATATTGCCATCAAGTACATCTCCCTTGTATGGATCCTCTATGTACTCCTTACATCTTTCTGCTTTCCCTTCTTTGGTTAGGACCGGTTTTCTATCTGAGCTCTTGATATTTATACAGGTGGTTCTCTTTTCTCCAAAGGTCTCCTTAATTTTCCCGTAAGCAGTATCTATCTCACCCCTAGTAATACACACTTCTACAACCATGCAGTTCTTCTCTAACCATCCCTGTTTAGTCATTTTGTACTTCCTGTCTATCACCATTTTTAGATGTTTGTATTCTCTTTTGCCTGCTTCATTTAATGCGCTTTTATATTTTCTTCTTTCATTGGTTAAATTCAGTATCTCTTATGTTTCCCAAGGATTTATACTTGCCCTTGGCCTTTTACCTGCTTGATCCTTTGCTGCCTTCAGTATTTCATCTCTCTTAGAGCTACCCATTCTTCTTCTACTGTATTCCTTTTCCCTGTTCTTGTTAGTCATTCCCTAAAGCTCCCTCTGAGACCCTCTACAGCCTCTGGTTCTTTCAGTTTATCCAGGTCCCATCACCTTAAATTCCTGCCTTTTTGTAGCGTCTTCAGTTTTAATCTGCATTCATAATCAATAAATTGTGGTCAGCTTCCACATCTGCCCCTGGAAACACCTTACAATTTGAAATCTGGTTCCTAAATCTCTGTCTAACCATTATATAATCAATCTGAAACCTTTCAGTGTCTTCAGGTCTCTTCCACATATACAGACTTCTCTCATGACTTTTAAATCAAGTATTAGCTATAATTAAATTATGCTCTGTGCAAAATTCCACAAGGTAGCTTCCTCTTTCATACCTTTTTTCCAGTCCATATTAACCTACTACTTTTCCTTCTCTTCCTTTTCCTTCTATCAAATTCCATTCCCCCATGACTATTAAATTTTTGGCTCCCTTAACTATCTAAATAATTTCTTTTATTGCTCACACATTTCCTTAATTTCCTCCTCATCTGCAGAGCTACCTGGCATACAAAATTGCACTATTGTGGTGGGTGTGGGCTTGGTGTCTATCTTGGTTACAATGATGCATTCACTATGCTTTTCATAGCAGCTTATACACATTCCTATATTTTTAATCATTATTAAACCTACTCATGTGTTACCCCTATTTGATTTTTTATTTACAACCCTGTTATTGTTATATGTACTGAAAGCTGCCTAAAACGGAAGATACATTCAGCTGAAATTTGTAGAAAGGACCTGATGGTACTCAGAAAGGATAGATTAAATACAGTTGGTGGTGGGGTGTTTATTGCTGTTGGAAGTAGTCTGTCTTGTAATAAAATTGAAGTAGGCTAGTTAGTTCCTGTGAGTTGTGATGGGTAGAGCTTATACTTGAGAACTAGAATAAATTAATGATTGATTCCTTTTACCAATCTCCTGACTCAGATGATACAGTAGCTGATCAGTTCAAAGAAGACTTAAGTCTCATTTCAAATATGTACCTCACTCATACAATTATACAAGGTGGTGACTTCAATCTTCCTTAATATGTTGATGAAATTACATGTTTAAGGTTGATGGTAGGCATGAAACATCATGCTAAATGCTTTCTCTGAAAATTATTTTCAACAAATACTTCATGAACCCACTCAAAGTGTAAATAGTTGAGGAAACACACTTGATCTGTTAGCAGTAAATAACCCTGAGCAAATAGGGAGGATTATGATGGATATAGGGATTAGCTATCACAAGGTTGTTGTAGTGAGACTGAACACCATAATACCTAAACCCACAAAAAATAAATGCAAAAAATGTCTTTTTAAAAAAGCAGATAAATGTTTACTTGACACGTTCCTAAGAGACAACCACCATTCCTACTGAACTAACTATGAAAGTGTAGATCAGATGTAGCTTAAATTCAAAGAAATGGTATTGACAGCAATGGAGAGATTTATACCAAATACATTAATAATAAGTGGAACTGACCATCATGGAACAGGTCAGAACACTGTCGCACAAACAATGAAAAAAGCTATTCAAAATTAAAATAGTGGTCGGTTGGTTGGTTGATTGGATGGTTGGGGGAAGGGACCAAACAGCAAGGTCATCTGTGCCATAAGATTAGGAGGGGAAGTCAGCTGTGCCTGAAGCAATTAAGGGAAATCTTGGAAACCTAAATCAGGATGACTGGACATAGGTTTGAACCATCACACTCCTGAATGTGAGTCCAGTGTACTAACCACTGCACCGCTTTGCTCAGTTCAAAATAGTGTAAAATCTCAAAGATTGGTAAAGTTTTGTAGAAACTCAAAATTTAGTGCAAACTTCAATGAGGGAGGTATCTATTAGCTCACACAATGAAACTCTGACTCGAAATTTTGCAGAAAATCCAAAGAGGTTCAGCTTTATGTGAAGTAAATCAACAGCAACACAAAATCAATACCTTCACTGTGTGACAGCGAAGATAATGATACTGAGATAGTGCCACTAAAGTGGAGTTACTCGATACAGTTTTCTAAAATTCCTTCACCCACAAATAAGAAGTAAGTATTCCTAAATTCAAATTGACAACTGCTGCCAGCAGGAGTAACTTAAAATAGATATCCTTGGTGTAGCAAAGCAGCTTAAATCACTTAAACAAGGCAAGTCAGATTGTATACCACTTAGATTCCTTTGAGAGTATGCTGAAGTAATAGTTCCCTACTTAAAAACCATATACAACAACTAATCTAATCTAATCTAATTCAACTGAAGATCTGTGCCTAAAATTGAAAAGTTGCACAGGTCACACCAACAGTCAAAAGGAAATATGAGTAATCTGATGAATAAGAATCAGAATCAAACCCATATCACTGATATGCATTTGCAGTAGGATACTGGAACATATACTGTTTTTAAACATTATGAATTACCTCAAGGAAAATGATCTGTTGACACATAGTCAGCACTGATTTGGAAAATACCATTCTTGTGAAACACAATAGCTATTTATTCTCATGAAATAATTAGTGCTTTCAACAGAGGATCTCAAATTGATTCCATATTTCTAGATTTGCAAAAGGCCTTTGACACTGTTCCTCACAAGTGGCTTATATTCAAGTTGTGTGCCTATGGAATATTGTGTTAGTTGTGTGACTGGATTTGTGATTCCATATCAGTAAGATCACAGTCTGTAGTAACTAATAGAAAGCACTGAGCAAAACAGAAGTGATGCTGGGCTATAGGTACTCTAATGTTCTTAATCTACATAAACAACTTATGAGACTTTCTGAGCAGCCATCTTAAATTCTTTGCATGTGATGCTGTCATTTATGACCATTAAAGTCATCAGATGATTGAGACCAATTGGAGAATGATTTTGACAAGATATCTGTATGGTGCAAAAAGTGGCAATTGACTCTAAATAATGAAAAGTGTGAGGTCATCCACCTGAGTACTAACAGAAATCCATTAAATTTTGGTTATATGAAAATCTCACAAATCTGAAAGCTGTCAATTCAACTGTACATGCAGAAATTACAGTTACAAATAATTTAAACTGGAATGATCACATAGTTAATGTTGTGGTGAAAGCAAACCAAATACTGTGTTTAATTGGCAGAGTGCTTAGGAGATGCAATAGGTCTACTAAAGAAACTGCATACACTACACTTGTCCATCCTCTGCTAGAGTACTGCTGTTCAGCATGGGATCCTTAATAGATTGGACTGATGAAGGACATCAAAAAAGTTCAGAGAAAGACAGCTCATTTTGTATTATTGAAAACTAGGGGAAAGAGTGTCATGGATATGATACACAAGTTAGGGGGGCAATCATCAAAACAAACACATTTTTTGTTGCAGCAAGATCTTTTCTGGAAATTTTAATCTTCAACATTCTCCTCTGAGTGCAAAAATATTTTGTTGACATCCATCTACATAGGGACAAATGATCATCATAATAAAATAAGAGTAATCAGAGCTTTCACAGAAAGATTTAACTGTCTGTTTTTCTCACAGATTCTTAGAGAGTGGAACAATAGAGAAACAGTATGAAAGTGGTTTGATGATCCCTCTGCCAGGCACTTAATTGTGAATTGCTGTGTAGTCATGTAGATGTAATGTTACAAGCCCATGCCAGTCAATCATCCAGACTGTTACCCTACAACTGCTAAGGCTGCTGCCCCTCATCAGGACCCATGTGTTGGTCTGCTGTCTCCACAGATGATCATTCGATGTGATTTCACCTACCATACTGCTATCTCCATAATTGTGTGTAAGCCACCTCAATGTGGCAAGGTGGCAATATTGTGCTCAGATAAATATATTTGGACTGTAGAAACTCTGATTATGTTGACCGCTGAATATCAGTAGAAAATAATTGTGGAAGTCCACTCATAATGTAAAGCAAATTGCAGTTATTGACATTTGTTCATTCATGCTGTAAGAGTGCGTTGACACATGGCACTTAAGCTGAAAACTGTTCCACAGTACAAATTTATGAAATCATCCATAATTTAAATATCTAATTACATTATAGTTATCCATAATCACAGATTTAAGATGCTTTCAAGTGACTGTTTGAGTTTCAGTGTGTCTGTTGCTATAATCCATAAGGATTCGTCTTCATAAAGGGATCCATGATCCCACTGATTAATGAATAAACAATGCCAGGGTTCACAGAAAACTTCTGTAAAGTTTGGAATGTAGGAGACGAGATACTGGCAGAAGTAAAACTGTGAGGTCGGGGCGTGAGTCGTGCCTGGGTAGCTCAGTTGGTAGAGCACTTGCCTGCGAAAGGCAAAGGTCCCGAGTTTGAGTCTCGGTCCGGCACACAGTTTTAATCTGCCACGAAGTTTCAAACAATGCCAGTACTTATCATATTGTTGCTTAAGTATCCTCACATAGTCCTTTCAGTTTCAACTCTGATCACACCAGTCCAGGATACAATGTTCATAACCATTGAGCTGAATGTAAATCATCACATTCTGGACATTTTTATCACAGCTCTATGTTAGTATTCTATTTTGTTTCATTTTAATCCCCCAGGCTGTGGCTAAGCCATGTCTCCGCTATATCCTTTCTTTCAGGAGTGCTAGTTCTGCTAGGTTCGCAGGAGAGCTTCTGTAAAGTTTGGAAGGTAGGAGACGAGATACTGGCAGAAGTAAAGCTGTGAGTACCGGGCGTGAGTCGTGCTTCGGTAGCTCAGATGGTAGAGCACTTGCCCGCGAAAGGCAAAGGTCCAGAGTTCGAGTCTCGGTCGGGCACACAGTTTTAATCTGCCAGGAAGTTTCATATCAGCGCACACTCCGCTGCAGAGTGAAAATCTCATTCTGGAAACATCCCCCAGGCTGTGGCTAAGCCATGTCTCCGCTATATCCTTTCTTTCAGGAGTGCTAGTTCTGCATGGTTCGCAGGAGAGCTTCTGTAAAGTTTGGAAGGTAGGAGACGAGATACTGGCAGAAGTAAAGCTGTGAGTACCGGTCGTGAGTCGTGCTTCGGTAGCTCAGATGGTAGAGCACTTGCCCGCGAAAGGCAAAGGTCCCGAGTTCAAGTCTCGGTCGGGCACACAGTTTTAATCTGCCAGGAAGTTTTTTTAAGTATTATTTTTAAAATGTATAAATGTAGTAATTCATAGATGAACTCATAAATGTTTTGCTAGGTTTTACATATATCTTAGTTTTCAATCATTCACAGTGACGTATTTCTGTCAAAAATGGCAAAGTACATGGAAGAGCAGCTGAATTGAATGGATAGTCTTGAAAAGAGGTTGTAAGATATACATTAACAAAAGTAAAAGGAGGGTAATGGAATGTGACTGAATTAAATCACGTGATGTTAAGGGAATTCAATTAGATTTTTTAAAATTTTTTTTAAGCAAAGTAACTGACAGATGTTTAAGTAGAGGGGATATAAAATGTAGAGTGCTAACAGCAAGAAAAGTATTTCTGAAAAAGATGTGTAATTTCTACAGTGTACTTCAGATAAGAATAGACCAGAAGCTTTTGACTGGTGGTGCTACAGGATTATGCTGATGGTTAGTCAGATGGATTGGATAACTAATGAAGAAGTACTGATTATATCATAACTTGACTACAAGATTGCATTCATTTATGGGACACTTTATGAGACATCAAGGAATCATCACTTTGGTAATGGAGGGAAGTATATATATATATATATATATATATATATATATATATATATATATATATATATATATATGTGTGTGTGTGTGTGTGTGTGTGTGTGTGTGTGTGTGAAGGATTGACTACAGCATACACCTTCAGATCAATGTAGCTTGGTAGCTCTGTACAGATGAAAAAGCTTACGAGGATAGCCTAGCATGAAAAGCTGCATAAAAGCAGTCTCCAGACTAGAAACCACAGTAACACAACAGCAGATTCCCAGGTAAGTATGGCACCCAAGCCTTCATAGCTAAAACATTCTTTATGAGTCCATAAACACATTTAATGCATTTTAGATCCACAATTTGTTCCTAAATGACATTTTCAAGCAAATATGCCAACTCATAGACAAACTTTTTACATCTATCTGAATCCATTTCATGTCTCAGTAATGGGCACTTGTTCATGTTCTACTATATAGCAGTTGATAGAATTCATAAAAGTCATGCAGAACCCTGGGTCAGGGGAGACTTAGCAAATGGGATGAGAAAGAAAGACTGATTGTTGAGGACTGCACCAGATGAGATTTGAAAACCTGAGAGCTTAAGGAAGGCAGAGTAATGTAAAGTGAGAGATTACTGCTAAAATGTTGTGCATGGTTAACAAGAGTGAAAAGCTAAGTGCATTGTATGTAACAGAGGTAGGAAGGGACAGAGAAAAATAAACAGGTCAGATAATGAAAGATGTAGAAAACTAAAATGGAGTGAAGAAAGGAGTAGTTAATGTGAAGAAACGCTGAGACAAGAGAAATTAATCTTTACCTTTTGCATCAAATGTGGTGAATAAATATTAAAATAACCAAAATTTCTATTTTATGCTTGTTAAGAATGTGCTTAATCTGTGAAAATGCATCAGAGTCAAAATATCTGAATGCCTGAAAGTTTTTTACATCTGCTGTACACCATCCCATAGGGAATGGCACAATAACACTGAAAAAGATAGCACAGTGTTTAAGGCACTGGATTTGTATTTTGGAAGAGCAGGAATCAAATTCCTCTTTGCCCAGTCAGATTAATTTTTTCCAAACATTTCTCCAAAATGCTTAAGATGGGTGCCAGTATCACTAATTTGAAATGGAAACAGGAGAGTTTGTTTCACTTTCCTTGTTCAGTCAAACCTTGTGTTTTATTCTTAATGACCTTTTCTTTGAAAGGGCATTAAACCCTAATTCTTTTAATCCCACTGCACATACTGATGGAACACTTAATATAATTATGCACACATCTGGTGAGGTCTTAGGATGTTGTGAAAGGGTATATCTGCTGGTGCCAGACTACATGACAGGGCACCCATGGCAGATTTAATGGCTGCCTTTATTGGCTGCCACAGGTAGCTGCAATCTTACTGTCATCCAGCCAATGTTTACAGAAAGTTCTGCAGTCTATCTACTTGTATTAACCATGACCCTTCACTACATGGTTTTCTCCTGGTCTGTAATTTGGGCTTGTTGTTATCTACCAATAATGTTTGTCTAGTGCACAGATTTGTCTACCTGCATAATGCATGACTGTATTTGATAATGATTTAAGTAATCATTGTGTTTTTAGTGAATGAAAGCATGACATATGGGAGAACTGAGTGTGTGGCTGGTATATAAGCATTTCTCAGCCACGCTTGTAAACAGTGTTCTCGAGAACTGACACGCAGCATATTCAACAAAGATTCATACTACTGTATTGACTATGAGATATTCATCTCCAGATGTCTTTTGTTTCGTGTATTTCCATAACATCAGGAATTATTACTTTCTGGGATTTAATTGCAAATAAGTTGTACTTAATAAAATCTGTGCTATTGAAGAATCAGACTTACAATGGTAATCTTCTTTGCATTTGTCATGATAACATTCTGTTTAGCAGTACTTACCCAGTCTTAGCAAAATTTGTCCATAACTGTGTCATTTTTATTTGCATTTTCTCATCCTCTGAGCCTGGAGCCACATCAAGATCATATATACCTGGATTGAACAAATATGCCAACTCATCTGCGTGGCCTGCACCTGTGGATTGAAATTCATGTGATTATATATTATACATCAGTAAAGAACAAAAATAGTAACAAGTTGTGTACACAGTTTTCAACTTCTAACAAACCAAGCGTAATTTTCTCTTTTCCACATTGATTCTATTGATGCTGGTCTCACTATTAATGAATCATACAATACCACAGGATTTACCCTGTTGGGTGATTTTGAAAATAATGAGTATTTTGTGTATACAAAATACGTGCACTCTAAAATCAAGTCATACAGGTATTTTCATATTTAAATGAAACAGAATCAAATTATTTTTTACAGTAATGAATGAGTCTCCATTTTTCTGACGTATAAAAGTAGTATCACAGTATTGATCAATGTAACTTCTTTGGAAATTATCCATGGTGTGTTACTGTCTTTGGTCATCAGTTGATGTCATGCAGGACAGTCTGTGTTAAGTGATTCATCTGGTAACAGCTCTGCTCAGTTAAGTCACGTTTCATATTTTTAAAGTAATGGTGTATGTACATTGTCTATATTGTCTATTGGTACTGTGAAAGATATGAACTAATTTGAAGATCTGTGTGCATGAAGGAATTACTATGAAATAAGAAGTGCAACATGGATTATGTTTGTAATCAAGAAAATGGTAAAATAAATCACCAATAGGAAACAAATATTAATCAGTCACTTACAAAACAAAACCTGGGCCAGTCTATATTGCAAAGTTTTGATAAATGAATTTTAGCCCCTAGACACTGAGACCAACAATAAATATAAGCAGAGATCAATGTTTTATGTAACTACCAATCAATGGACTATTTTTATTCTGCAAGATAGTGCTAATTCAGTAAAATGTTTGTTATGTTTTTTTTTTCAGTTATTGTCAGTATCATCATTGTGAAAGTTAATTAGAAACTCTTATAACCATATACCAGTATTCTAAATGAATATTGAGGAGCTACATTTCCCACAGTAGGGAACTTAGATGGCAACATTTTTAGCAGGGACATATCTCTGCAGATATAACATTTCCTGCCAATACTAAGAACAAACCAAATTTCTGATTTGCATGTAATTCCGATTTGTTGCTCAAACTTCATTCATGGTAATTCATTCCTAATAATGGTGCTTGAAAACAGCTTGAAAATCATCCAGACATGGTGTTACAGTATATTTCACTATTGTATGGCTAGATAGGAAAATTGTTTAGGAGTATGAACCTTGTTTACAGTTGCTAGTCAAGCTTGATTTGAGCAAACCAATTCAAATGTTGATACATGCTACATTTTATCAGCATGTATTATTCTTGTGTTGATATGCAATAATTCCAATACCACCCCTAAAAAGAGTAAGTTTGCTTTCATAATCTTGAAGGTCATGTGCTGACAGAATACTATCGCATGTTAACAGGAACTGCAACTCATGCAAAATGGCTTTGGTTGATGGCATTATCTGCCATAAACTTGTTCTACTAGACATCAGTAGACAGTTTGTGTTGGGTTTGCTGATATTAAGAAATGAGGTCAAATTTCTGTATGTGGTTCTTGCATCAAAATGTGGATGTGAATATTTTCTTAACTGACTGTCTTTGCTAATGAAACATTGCTAGACAGTGAAGCAGCCACGTTTGGGAAAGTAACCTATACTACCCAACACCCATGGCTTCCAAATGTTATTTATTATGATTTAACACAGAGTCCTCTTTGGAACGATGGCACCTACAACCACTTGTTCTGTAAATTATGCTTACAAAAATAACATACCATATGTAATAGTATTTCTGTTCAAAAGTGCCACAGGATAAGTGCAAGGCTTTTGTGTATGTAGAAAATGTGAAATAAAATTAAAAACTATGAGTCCAGTAACAACAGGGTGAAAAAAAGAAAAAAATAAACCACATGCATGTTACAAGTGTAGCCACAGACATGGCAACTGCAAACAGTGCAATCACACACATATTATCTTTGAAGTGTCCAACAAAAGATGGCCACCTTGTTATTGCACATTAACCTAAATAAAAAGAACACTTACTCATCAACCCAAAATCATAACACAACAACTGTCAGATTAAAAAAATGTATCACATGATTTTTGCTCCATAAAAAATGATGTAGAACTATCTGCATCCCACACACACTGTGGTGTCAGTCATAATAAACATTGGGACAGCTTTACACCAGCAGAGACCTCACTGGACAGCAATTTCTGACCAAACAGTGCCCTCTCCCTCCATTCAAATACCCCACTAGCTACAACAGCAGTGAACAATAAACAAAAAGTCCTATTTTAACTTAGTTTAAGACATTTTATTTTTAAGTAACAATTTTCTATATGTATAAATGCCTGAAAATGAGCAGAACATGCTCAGAATGCATTGCAGTATGTTAAATTAAACAAAAAAAAAAAAAAAAACAAATAAAAGTGACTGGTAGCAGCAAATAAAAATAAATAATTATTCCACACAGTTACAGTTCCCAAATGTAACCAGTATGCCTCAAGTAAGTGTGATCTCTGTTGCAATGTGGTACGTTTTTGCTGATAGCATTGACTGTGCCAAAAGGGCTCTCAACAATGAGTGCATCTGTATGTACAATAGTCAGTCAGTTCCATGGCATGAATGTGTTCGCAGTGTAAAGAGAAATGAAAACTGTATTTAACTTTTTATTAATAATTAGTCTTAGAATGGTAGCAGAATGTTGTTGCTAAGTAAAATGGAAGAGTGTTATTTTGAAAAGTAATGACTAGTTGTGAACTAAACAGAAGACTGTTATTCGAAGTGCGCACTTTGTGAAATTGGATATGGCTGACATCAAGACACCAATGTTTGATGGAGAGAGGGAAATGCAAATGGAAATGTATCTGAAAATGAAGAAATGCTATACAGTGACTCCAAGAACAAAAAGATACTTGGGAAGAAGAAAATCTGACTACAATGAACTACATATAAGGAGCAATTTTGAACAAGCAATTGGAATTCATGAGTGAAAGGGAAACCACATTTGAGATAATGAAAAGTTAAATGAGTTATACTCCAATGAACTGACAGCACTGTAGCCTATACGCAGAAATGAAGTGGACAAACTGAGGTTAAAGGACTTTAGTGAGATGGCAACAGTCTTCAGCACTTTTGAAAGTGAACAAATTAAAATTAGTTGGCATGGAAGCGATGGGAAAGGAGAAGCTAAATTACATGTTGAAAACCTTGCCGGAATCTTTGAGCTATATTGGAAACTTGATCAACATTTTGAAATAAGCTCAGATAGTCAAGTACATTAAAAGTAAAATTTAAATGATAGGTTTAAAAGACAAAGATGGAAGTAAAGGTACAAGATCAAAAGCATTTCATGCTGAAAAGAAAATTAGTACTTGCTACCAGGAACAGTTATGTTATAGGTGAAGCAAACCAGTACATTTCAAGAGGAACTGTCACCAGTGAGGAACAAGCAGAGATTCAGGGACACATTGTGGGCATCTTTGTGGAGGCAGTCATGGCAGTTGATGACATTGACCAAGAGCATAAAGGAGTGAGAATAACAAAAAGAGGTCACATGGCTGAAGTAAACAATATGGTTCGAGAAGTGGTGTCATCCAGAGCACCTACTATATAAACAAAACAGAAACAGGATGAGCAGATTTGTAATGGAGACAAAACCTACAATGGCCTCTAATAATGTTGAGTGAGGTAACAATGCACAAATTAACTGGAAAATTCAGGAAGGAATGTAACAACATTTGAGAAAAATAGTTGCTACTCACCATATAGCAGAGCTACTGAGTTACAGATAGGCACAACAAAAAGACTCATGATTAAAGCTTTTGGCCATTAAGGCCTTCATCAACAATAGACATACTTACACCCACACACACACACTCAAGCAAACACAACTCACACAAACGACTGCAGTCTCAGGGAACTGAAACCAGTATGGTTGCCTAAGACTGCAGTCATGTGTGTGAGTTGCGTTTTGCATTGGTGTGTGTGTGTGTGTGTGTGTGTGTGTGTGTGTGTGTGTGTGTGTGTGTGTATGTGTCTTGTTGATGAAGGCCTTAATGACTGACAGCTTCAATTCTGAGAGTCTTTCTGTTGCGCCTATCTGCGACTCAGCATCTCCGCTATATGGTGAGTAGCAACTTTCCTTCTCAAATATTGTTACAAATTAACTGGTTATTAGATAGTCATTGCACAGATCATGTTGCTAATAATAACAATTATTTTTCTGACTGCCTATCTTTATAAGACCCTGTGAAGGTAAAAGTTGTGGATGGTATAGCTTTGCAAGCTAAAAAAATAGGGCATATAATTAATTATTTTTCCAGTTTATAATGACATAATTTCAAATGAAATGAAAAATGTATTTTACATGAAAGACATGGACTGAAATTTGTTTAGCTAGTCTAAGGTAACCAAAAGAGCATAGAACTATATCGGTTGGCAATATCTCAAAAGTTTTTAATAAAGACAATAACTTACTTGCAGTTTCTTTGTAAGAAGATAGGCTGTACAAAATGACATGTAGAAGTTATAAGAAAGAGATTAATGTAAATAGTGTGAGTACTAGGGTTAGTTTGTCAGTAAAGGAAAAATGGTATCATATACTTGTAAATGTAAATTTTAACAGTCTGAACATGTAGTGTAAATATCAGTTAACAGATGAGTTCCAGCAAATTGAGACTCAGAGTTTATGAAGTGTAAAGTTAGCACCAAAAACAAAATGTACATTTTTTTTTTAAAACAATAGAATTAAAATAAAATGAACATTAGAAATTATTTATACTGATATGAATTGGTTTCTCTCAAGTCATGATTTGCGTGGGGAAAGATACTTTTTCACTTTTATTGATGATTATAGTGAAGCAGCTACAATGTACATTATTAAATCTAAAAGTCAAGTTTATGATTTATTTGTAGAGTATATTAATGAAGTTGAAAACCTGACTGCTAAACCTTCTGAGAAATTATGACATGACACTGGGAAGAAATATTTAAATTCAGATATTTGTCAGTTTATAAGAAAGAGAGGAATCATTTTAAATGTGTACCTGCCCCACATACATGAATTAAAGGCTGGAACAGGTCAAATACGGAGATGTCAAGATGCTTATTAGCTGAAACAGGAGCATATACGAGATTCTGGGCCGAAGTAGTTTGTGCAACTGAATACAGTACCTCAAAAAGAGAACTTTAGCTAATACTACTGAAAGAAAAACTTCTTATTATAGACCATTTGGAAGGAAAACTATGTTAAACATTTAGAGCTGTATGGAAGTAGAATTTTTTTATGAGTACCAGAATAATTTAGAAAGCCAAAGTAGTGTCATAAAGCAGACTCGAGAATTTTAGTGGGCTGCAGTGAAGCTGGATACAGAGTATTGATTAACAAGAAAGTTATCATGATGAGACATGTTGATACTGTGGAAGATGTCAGATGTATTGATCTAAAGGACTGGAGCAAATGGGAGAAAAGGTTACCAAAAGGGGTCCAAACAACCAGAGACATGAACAAGAATGTGAGTTGGGAAGGTCATTTAGAGAACATAGAATGCCTGATAGATTTAATGATTGAGTCATAAGTAACATTATTTATGTAAACATTTATAGTGCTAATAGTCCAGAAAATTTTGAGGAGGCAATGAATAGTAATGAGTTAAAAGTTTGGAAGCAAACAATGTGTAAGGAAACTGAATGCTTAAATATAAATAAAACTTGGGAACTAGTAATGAAACCAGGGTAAGTAAAATTTCTCGATTTAAAATGGGTTTTTACAACAAAATCAAGTAACTCTTGTAAAGCAAGATTAGTTGTAAGAAGCTTCTAACAAAAATAAATTACAGATGATATGTTTTCAGCAGTTGCTATGATACTGGCACTGAAATTTTGTTGTCATACTCTTGTCAAAAGGGTTTAATTGTACAACAAATTAATGTAAGACTAGATTTTGCCATGGAAAAGTTTTCTCAGAGATTAATGTAAAGCAACCCCCAAGGTATGAGTTGAAACAAGCAAAGTTATTTAAGGCATTATACTGTTTGTGAGAAAGTTCTAGAGCATGGTATGACCGTTTGGATGAATTTTAAAAAATTCTGTGTTTTCAAAGAAGTAAATACGATTATTGACTTAATGTACTGAAGATTGCGAATGATGTGATCAATATAATTACATCATTAGTGGTAAAAGTAAAGGAAAAATGCAATAAATCAAGAATATGGTATCCAAGCAATTTCAAAAGAAAGTGAAGAATTATCTTGGAATAATTATGACTAAAATTATATGAAAGATTCAATGACTCTTAGTCAGGAAAGCTATACTGAATCTCTAGCTAAGAACTATTAGAATGAACATCAAAGTTGTACAGTACATCAATGGAAGGTAATCTGAAATTAGAACCAGCACAAGATGCAAGTCATAATATTGAATACAGGAACCTGATGAGTGCTCTAGCTCAGGAACATGGTGAGACATAAGTTACAGTGTAACCTATTTGAGTATATTTCACAATTATTACAATGATATTTATTTGCCTTATGCTTTGGGGACTAAAATATTTGTTTCAAACAAAAGATTTGATGTTAACATATGGAAGGACTGGAAATATTGATTCTTAGATTGTTTTGTAGGTGCAGACTGAGAAGGTGATTGTGTAGATTGTAAGTCTACAACAAGCTATGTAATTAGATTATTTGAAGAAACAAGGAACTGTTATGAAATTTTCTACTTTTTCTGTGTAGCATTGTCAGAAGCTTTCTCCAATATTGAGTTCATTATGGATATTTTGAATATTTTTGAGGAAGTCTGTTATAGTATACAAAGACAATTCAGGGGCAGTCAGTGTTGAAAATTTCAAGAAATTTTGAATTTAATTCAACTGCAATATAAATGTAAGGACATGTGTTGGAATGTGGTACATTTATATCAATAGTATCAACAGTTTGAGAGGGCTTTCAACAGTCAGTGTTTAAGTCTGTACAATAGTCAGTCAGTTCCAATCTGTCAATTTGCTCACAGTGTAAAGAGCAGTGTGAACCAAATTTAACTTGTTATTAATGAACATTCTTAACAATCTCGCATTCTGAATTCTCACCCATTCCTCCTGCAATTGTAAACACAAGTGCAATAATTGCAAAGTACACACACAGTGCTAAACTTTGTTCATTCAGACCACCTCCCCTCAAATATGTGAATAGCACAATTCAGACAAAGGCAGTCTTCCAAAATTTGGAAGTGACAGTCATATTCAGAGAACTAATTGTAAACTGTCCATATTACTATGGATTTGCAATAAAGCTGCACCATCTGAGTTAGATACTGGTGCTTCAGTCACATTAATTAATCAGAATACCTACAAACAATTGGGACACCATATGCTACAGAAAACACATATACACTTCATGACCTACAATGGGAGAAATATCACTGTTCTTAGAATGTGCATGTTCAGGCAAAATATAAAAGTACAGCTACATTAATGACATTCATGGTAGTGCAGTCATGTTTGAATCCCAATATTTTTGGCATGGATACATTTGATTTGCATATTCAAGATAATGTGCTTGCTACCACTAAACAAGTTTCCCAGGCCAGTATTCAACAGCTGTGTGCAAAACATGGACATTTGTTTGATGGCACACTGGAACATGCAAAGAATTTTCAAGCACACACTACAAACAAGGAAAATGCTCAACCAAAGTTCTACCATGCAGTCCAGAACCTCACACTGTTTGTGATGAAGTCACTTTTGAATTCAAATGACTGGATCATATTGCTCCCCTGAAACCCATTTCTGCAAGCCAATGGCCACCTCCTCCAGTTATGACTACAAAATTGAACATGAGGATCTGACTTTGTACAGATCTTAAAGTAACAATTAATGCTGAGGCATTTATTGAGTCTTTCCTGCTATCACACCACTGAGGAGCTTGTGGATCACCTAACAAAAGGATGATTCTTTTCCAGAATTGATTTAGCAGATGCTTACCTTCAACTTCTGATGGTCAACAAGCACATTGGCTTGTGTCAGTACCAGTACCTTCCCTTCAGAAGTGCATCTGCTCCTGCATTGTTTCAGTGGTTTCTTGAACAAGTGACACTGAAAGTTCCATCCTACACACATTATTTTGATGACATTATAGCATCCAGACAAACACTTGAACACCATCTCAAAAGTTCTGTATGCTTTTTATTTCTTTTGGTAAAGCATTGAACATTATTTTGTGTAGATATATCACACTATTTTGGTACAGGGATTTTGAATGTATGTTTCTATGGAAATCATGCCTGTTTCTGGTTTGATAGTTGTGCGCTTCACTGTTTAGAGAAGAGAATTCTATATTTGACTTCAGGAAACATACTGATTCATAGATGAATACACTAGGGAGGGTCTAAATTTTCAACTCCTTAAAAATTCCTCTACATGGATCTCTGTAGGCAACACCCTTCAGAATATGAACAGCTCTCTTTTGGAGCTTAAACAACTTTTTGTGAAACCTTTATTCCCCCAAAATATAATACCATATCTTAGATTACTATGTATGTAAGAGTAGTAGGAACATAGTATTGTTTCAAAATTGAAGTTTTCTTTAAGTTTTCTTAATATATAACAGTATTTACTAAGTCTTTTTTCAATAGTTCAACATGTTTTTCCCATATTGAGCTATTGTCCAGCCATACACCTAAAAATTTTGTAAATGAAGTTTGTTATATTAGACTTTTCCCAATCTCTACTTTATGTTATTTTTTACTTTGTTCCTTATATGCCTAGAATTCATCCAAATGATTTTTTGTCATTTATAATTAAGAATTGTCCTTGAACTATTTAGCTGCTTCATTAGCTGTTGAAGTTATTATTTCTTGTAGATCAGCTTCACTAATCCCTTGATAAAAAGGCTTGTATCATTCGCAAAAAGTACTGATTCTGCTCTTGTTAGATGTTTAGGAAAATCATTATTAAAAGCTAAGAAGAGCAGAGGGCTTAGAACAGAACCCTAGGGTACACCAGAGTTGACTTTCTGATATGCTGAGTAATATTTTGTGCTATTATGTATTATTTCAACACTTTGATATCCGTTGCACACATATGATTGAAACCAGCTGTATGTTTTTCCACAGACTCCATAGCAATACAATTTCTGTAGCAAACTATCATGAATGATGAGGTCAAATGCCTTGGATAGATCTAAAAATATTCCACAGTTTAAGTCCTCATTATCTATTGCAGTTAAAACCTGTTCCAAGAAGTGGTGTACAGCTGT
Organism: Schistocerca americana; assembly: GCF_021461395.2. Taxonomy (NCBI): domain Eukaryota; kingdom Metazoa; phylum Arthropoda; class Insecta; order Orthoptera; family Acrididae; genus Schistocerca; species Schistocerca americana. Next base: position 431,748,051 of record NC_060120.1, on the reverse strand, counting down.
TTCTGTAGACCTGTTTTTCCTGAACCCATTCTGTGCATTGGTTAGAATTTTGCATTTGTTTAAGAAACTCAACAGTCTCTCATACATAATCCTCTCAATTACTTTAGCAGAGAAATAAGTAATGTGATGAGACTTATTGAGGGAGATGAAAACCTGATTCTTATGAGGGACTAGAACGTAAGTGTGGGTGAAGAACCAGACATTGGGATTGTGGGTAACTACAGACTTATAAGAAGAGTTAAAAAGGAACCCAACTAATTGAATTCTGCTCCTGGCACCAATTAGTTGTTGCAAATACTTTTATACAATATCATAAGTAAAGAAGATACACCTCAAAGGCCCCAGTAGACTTAAGAGGGCAATAGGTTGATTACATTTTAGTGAAATCACATTTTCAAACCAAGTAAGAGGCTACAGAAGCTATCCACCTGTAGACACAGACAGTGACTGCAACCTGTTCCTAATGAAAAGTTAATTTGGATTTAAATATCTGAACAAAAAGATAGTAAAACAGAAATGGGAAATAGAAAAACTGAAAACTGCAGGACTGGCAAGGCATTATACACAAGAATCATACAACCTAGCTAAAAATTTTCAACATGGTGGAGTAAAAGAACTCTGAGAACAAATTAAACCTGGTATATATAAAGAAGCAGAAAAGATAGTTGAGAAAACCAAACCTAAAAACAAGAGGAAATGGATTATAGCAAATGTTATCCAGTTTCCCACAAACAGAAGACTAAGTTTCCCAAAAACAGAAGACTGTGCAAAAATGCAACTGATGAACAAGGAAAAGCTGAATACAAAAGACTAAGGATTTTAGTCAATAGAGAGTCCAAAAGAACAGATATCATCTTCATATAGTTAAGGCTAACCGGCCACTGACCTTCTTCTGTGCAGATGTACATGCATTGCCTGAACTCTTACGGGACTCGGTAAGATTGTCTGCTGTAAGTAATGAGTGTAAAGGTCAGGGGCACTACGAATGTAGTGTGTGGACATTGAGTTGGGAATGTGGGTCTCATGGGGAGCGTGCAAGGGATAAATCCCTGCAGTCACACTATCCTCAGTGCCCTCGGTGGCTCAGATCAGTAGAGCATTTGCCATGTAAGCAGGGCAGCCCAGGTTCGAGTCCCGGTCAGGGCACACATTTTCAACTGTCCCCGTTGAAGTATATCAATGCCTGTCGGCAGCTGAGGGTCTTGATTTAATTATCATTTCACCACTGAATGAGATGCGTGCACCCTTGGCATAGCTTTAGTCAATCTTCAGGTGTTGTGGATTGGAGTCAGGTGGTCATCGATCAGTGTCAGTTACCAACACTCTGTCTCTTGTCAAGTTCATGACATGATGTGTGACTGGCACCAACAGAGCCACAGAGGGAAAGTGGGTGTCTCTAATTCTGTTATTCATGAGAGTGTCTGTACAGAAAAAAGTCTGCCTTTAGTTACTTATGATAAATTAACAATGTAATTGAATCTCCATCTCATGCAATACAAAAATGAAATACCACAGTTTAAAAGGCAAGTAATGAGTCCTCCTTTAGGTACTTACCTGGCATGTGTGAAGCACCTGAAAACACTTTTCCCATATTAATACCACCACTATATGAAAATATGTAACGATATGTTGGTAACGATGAATTCACTGCGTTGAATAGCGCAGCTTTATGTACACCTAAACCAAAGTATGCATCTGTTTGGAACTGAAAGAGATCAGAAAGAGACTGAAGTAATATGAACAGTCAATATATTTCACTGATTATGAACAAGAAACATTGTATCACTGATTTAGTGTCCAATGATATTTAAGCTAATGGTTAATTCATAACATGTACTTTAATAACATTGTGATATGAATAGAATAATTATATTAATACGTGCATTTTGTATTTGAGTTCATTTCCCTTTAGTTCACTTTCTACAACAGCATGTCAGCTTGTGGCAGAGAGGAGATTGGCATAAATATGTAATTAAGTGGTTGGTAGCAAAAACCTCACTAAAAAAAAGGGTTATAGGTGCCACCATGTAGTGTCCAACATTATATACATGATTACACAACCTCAATTCATACTGAATAAACCTCTAAAAAGATGGTAATTTGGCAAAAACCCCACAAGTCTGGTCTGTTCCAGCAAGAACACCACTAATCAGTGGTGATTCGGGCAGCTTCCGTGAGGACACTCTGCTCAACTCCCAATAAACCACTGACATGCTACATTTTCTTTACAACTATCCTTGTTCTTCTAGGTTATACTCCTGTTCTCTATGTTTTTATGTTAATGTGGACACAAATGGTGCAGAATGGTTGTGAAAGAGACTAAAAAAGATGCATAAGGAGAATAATATTTGTGATGCCAAAGTGTGTGCTGAAGAGCACATTAATCACTTGCTTACTTGACTGGAGAGGACTGCAGGTTCATAGTATTATATATTTACTGTATTGTCATTAGTCACTGGTATTCCATGCATTATCATACAACCATTTTTAAAAATATAAAACAAGTATATTTGATACAGCTCAGACATCAGTTTTACCTCTATTTGTCTTCGTATTTCTTTTAAATTTAAGAGAACAAATGCCATAAAATGTTCATTATTTATTTATAGTATAAAGGTAATTTTGCAAAACAAAATGTGCATTTGATGTTTAAAAGCTTCCTATTTTTCTTTATTTGACAACCGTATTGGTTTTATTTCACAGTTAACCAGGACAATAACCAAAAAATCAGTATTGCATTGTTAAAACCAGTATGAATGGCCACCTTAATTACCATCATTATTATGGTTACTATGTATTATTTCTTTTCTTGTCATACATCTATCATACTTAAGAAAAATACAGTCCATAATCAGTTATCTTTAAAAGATAATCAATTTCTTTCTGTCAGTTTTTCGCTAGCTATTTGAGACTGTGCTGTTTCGAGAATGTGGGGGAAGAAGCCCAATGCAAAACCATTGAAGAAATTAATAAAATATGACAAAAATTCCCAAGAAAGTTGTCTCAGTGGTTTAACAGGCATGCATGGTGTCCCAAACTTATGACCACAGATGGATGATGAAGACAATATGAAAACGTGGGTTGCAACATTCACCTTCAAAAGTGCAGGTAACAGCAGAAGATATTCTTGTTTGCAAAAACTTCTCATCCTGTCTGGTAAGTCTCCCCTGACCTGGGGTTCTGGGTGACATTTCCAAACTGTATCCCTTTTGCTAAACCTCTCCAGTCCTTTTCCTTCACCCCTCTTCCTTCCCCTTCAACCCTTCTGCCAGAAGATGTAGCCACTGGCTCCAAAAGCTTGTAAATTTGTGTGTGTGTTCTTCTGCCACCACTTGGTAAGTAGATTTTTTTATCTATCCATTTACATTACATTATCAATAACTGAATATGAAATAACTGAATATTTTTGTTGCTATATAAGAACATTTAAGTAATACATAATCTGCATATTGATGTAAAATCTCTCTCTCTCTCTCTCTCTCTCTCTCTCTCTCTCTGCCTCTCCTCCTCTCTCTCTGTCTCTCTCTAATCCTTATATACTATATAAGTGTATTTAAGTAATACATACATCTGCATATTGGTCTAACATTTCTTCTGAAATAGGTTTGTCACTGAAATAGAATTTTTTTATTTGATCTTTCAATGAATCATGGCTCACATGATTTATAGAGAAATTCCTCATGATTTCCACAGTTGCTTCAAAATGTTTTGTGAGGATTGAAGTATCCTGAATTGCTTCTGTAACATACATGGAAAACTGAAGAATTACTTGTAGTTCACACACACACACACACACACACACACACACACACACACACACACACACACACACACCTGTACACTAAATACAACAATCAAAAAAAGTTTGGCATCACCCCGGTTCCCAGAACTCCTGAAGACAGACATTGACTGTGGACATTGTATCACAGACACAGTCCCTTTGACTGTTCAGAGATGTCACTAAATCCACCCAAAGATGTAAGCAACCATGCACGAGCAGTGAATATTAGACAGAGGGGGTCCAACAGCCAATCACTTCCAGTCATTCCACCAGAAAGTAGATACATGGCTTGTGATGTCTATAGTTCAACCATGCCTAGATGTTCAGTACCACAGTTGGAACATGTCGGCATTATTACTTTGTGCCAGGAAGGGCTCTCAACAAGGGAAGTGTCCAGGCATCTCGGAGGTAACCAAAGTGATGTCGTTCCGACTTGGAGGGGATACAGCGAGACAGCAACTGTCCATGACATGCCTCACTCAGGCTGCCCAAGTGCTACTACTGCAATGGATGACCACTACCTACAGATTATGGCTCAGAGGAGCCCTGACAGCAATGCCACCATGTTGAATAATGCTTTTTGTGCAGCCACAGGACATCGTGTTATGATCAAACTGTGTGCAATAGGCTGCATGATGCACAACTTCATCCCAATGTCCATTGTGAGGTCCATCTTTGCAACCACAACACCATTCAGCACAGTACAGATGGGCCCATCAACATGCAAAATGGACCGCTCAGGATTGGCATCACTTTCTCTTCATCGATGAGTGTCGAATAAGCCTTCAACCAGACAATCATCGGAGACGTGTTTGGAGGCAACCTGGTCAGACTGAACACCTTAGACACACAGTCCAGCAAGTGCATCAAGGTGGAGGTTCCCTGCTGTTTTGAGGTGACATTATGTGAGGCTGATGTATGCCACCAGTGGTCATGGAAGGCATCGTAACAGCTGTACGATACGTGAATGCCATCCTCCGACTGATGGTGCAGCCATATCGACAGAATATTGGCGAGACATTCATCTTCATGGATGGCAATTTGCGCCCCCATCATGCACATCTTGTGAAAGACTTCCTTCAGGATAACAACATCACTTGACTAGAGTGGCCAGCATGGTCTCCAGACACGAACCCTATGGAACATGCCTGGGATAGATTGAAAAGTGCTGTTTATGGATGACATGACCCACCAACCACTCTGAGGAATCTATGCCAAATCACCACTGGAGATTGGGAAAATCTGGACCTGTGGACGAACTTGTGGATAGTATGCCACAATGATTACAGGCATGCATCAATGCAGGAGGATGCGCTACTGGGTATTAGAGGTACTGGTGTGTACAGCAAGCTGGACCACCACTTCTGAAGGTCTTGCTGTATGGTGGTACAATATGCAATATGTGGTTTTAATGAGCAATATGAAGGGTTGAAATGATGTTTATGTTGATCTCTATTCCATTTTTCTGTACACGTTCCAGAACTCTCAAAACTGAGGTGATGCAAACCTTTTTTGATGTTTGTATATTTCCACTTGTCTATATAATCAGTATTTACAGCATAGTATATCTTCAACACATGGTCTCATTATAATATAATAATCTTAAAGTACATAAAAGAGTGAAATGTGAATTAACCATACCATGTAAACAGAATAAGTTATCTCTTCAAAATACAAAACTGTCTTTGGGTTTTCTAATGTTCAATATGATAATGTATTTGCAGCTAAAAAATGAATGAAAAGGACTAATGAAGAATATCATACAATACAATGCAACAGAAGGACATGAGCCAAAACATGTGTAGGCCTCTTTCAAAAAAACAAAAATCAAGACATCAGTTCATGTAACATAAAAAAGGACCTACATGCAAACAACATAAGTAACTCTAAAATGGAATGCCCCATTCCATGCAGGAAGAAAGTATATAATAAATCACCTGATCATATAAAGACAATAAAACAGGTTGCAAAATTTGAAGCATTTGTGCCCCAACCCCCTTAGTAAATGTTTTTACAGTATACATGAACGCTTATCAACACAAAAATGGAATATCACACAACAAATTTTCATCATCACGTCACATAAATTGCAAACAACTTTTAATTTTCAAATTTATACCATTTATACAAAAGCTAAAGTTGTAAACTATGATCATAAAGATGCTGCAAAAATTGTAAACATCCTTTTGCTTTTGTTAACTAGATTAATTGTAAGGAGAGAGAGAGAGAGAGAGAGAGAGAGAGAGAGAGAGAGAGAGAGAGAGAGAGAGAGAAGAAGAAGAAGAAGAAGAAGAAAACAAGATGTAAGCTATGGTCAATGTAATGCAGTAAGGATAGGAAACACCCTTTTATTTTTCTGACTATAGTAATTTTTATAGATTCTATTATAAGTATAGTTAACCTAGCACATACATTTTTGTGAGATCTAGTCACAATTTGAACTGAAAAAAACTAAATATCATTGTATGTCTGACTTTGCATACAGTTTTTATTTATGTAAATTTATGTATATTTGCAGCAGTTTACAGTTTATAATTATCACATTAATTCATGTTGTCACATCTTGGCATATTGTAACAACTGACATGCCGAATATCACTTTGTGCCTATGAAGAAAAATGATAAGGAGGATCGATAAAATGATACAATACAATACAATACACACACACACACACACACACGCACACACACACACACACACACACACACATACACGCATGCATGCATAGACATAGTTGTGACTGTGCCAGACTTTACACAAGTAAACTGCATGCTGAATGTTATGACTTCATATAAACTGCAATCAAAGCCAGTAAGATATGATGTATATAAACCAGTAAATAGCAAGCTGATTGTTATGACTTCAAACTTCAGTTCAAAGCCACTTAGACATGATGAAGCATTAGTCCACTGAACAGTATGTGTTTGATGTAGATTATTTATTTAACAGAAATGAAACAGTTTCTGGGACACAGCATACATTTAGGTGTAGGTGTGGCAAGACGTCAACATGTAGACTCATTTTCTCTTGGGAAAGTCATTTCAGGTCAACTGCTTGAGCCTAGCCAAAGAGGACTGCTTGAGCCTGGTGAAATAGGACTCTTGGCCATACACAATCATGGCAATTTGTTGCACCCTGCCCTCTAAACCACTTAACTTTAATCCCATTAAAAGGTCTGGGACTATTTGAAACAGTGGGTGAAACTTAGCAATTAAAGTCTCTCCATTTTGGTAGCTTTATAGGATCTAATCATCAATAAGTGTTTTCAGCTGGAAATGGTATGCCTGACCAAATTTGTAGACCCTCTTTCTTCACAAACCGAGGGCAGTAATAAGGCTAAAGGTGTTGTTCCATGGTTTTATCATGATGTGTCTTGAGAGTAACTAATTTCTAATCAAGTGTGTTTATGAACAAAATTTTCAAACTACTGGAATGGGTATTATCAGATGGGATCAGACCTAGAGTGCCCCTGCAGTATTTGGAGTCCTCTCCATGTAAGACATGACTGTACTGATTGTACAAAGTCATAAACACACTGTTGAGATAGTAACAGATGTTTCATCCTATACAAAGGTATAACAAAGACATTCAGGGAACTTAAAAGACAATCTTGAGGAAGGCAAGATTGTTCTCATGAAACCGTCTTCGATAAATTTAAAGAACTAAAACTTGAGGAAGTCTGTGCTAGAGATCATCTGTCTATATCATATTATCTCACAAAATAATAAAGCAGGGGGTGCTGAGATATATGGGCAAACTATCTTCTGTTGTTTCACACACAAAGGGAATAGCTCAGGAATAACTAATAATAATACAAAGTACCTTCCTCACATGTGTAGTGGCTTGCAGAATATATGCAGGTAGATGTAGAAGCACTTGTGGTCTAGGGCTAGCGTCTTTGATTAGTAATGAAAATGTCTTCAGTCCTGTGCTCAAAACCTGCCATGGCTTAAATTTTGATTAATAATCAGAACTGGTGATGAAGACTGTGAGCATAAAAAGTCACCCTCATTCTGCCTATGGCCTTGTCAGAGATGGCAGAGGAGTGGACAGAGATTCAGGGCACGCTCTTGTCCTTGGGGTGGCAAACTGTCCCTACAGGCAGACGTATCAGTGATAATCAATTGCATGAGGATGCAGAAGGAAACAGAAACCACTAAAAAAAACACAACATTTATCCACAGGACATGTAGCTTGTAACTGAAAAAAGTGTCATGATGATCTCTCCATTGGCAAAAGATTCCAGAATAGTCCCCCATTCAGATTTCCAGAAGGGGGCTGCCAAAGAGAAGGTGACCATGAGAAAAAGATTGAATAAGCAACAAAAGGATTGTAGAAGTCTGGGCACGGAATGTCAGAAGCTTGAACATGTTAGGGAAACTACAAAATCTTAAAAGGGAAAAGCAAAGGCTCAATCTAGATATAGTAAGGGTCAATGAAGTGATATGGAAAGAAGACAAGGATTTCTGTTCAGATGAGTATAGGGTAATATCAACAGCAACAGAAAATGGTATAACAGGAGTAGGATTCATTATGAATAGGAACGTAGGGCAGAGAGTGAATTACTGTGAATAGTTCAATGCTAGGGTTTTCTTATCAGAATCGACAGCAAAACAACACTGACAATGATAGTTCAGGTATATATGCTGATTTCGCAAGCTGAAGATGAGGAGATAGAAAAAGTATATGAGGATACTGAAAGGGTAATACAGTAAGTAAAAAGAGATGAAAATATAATTGTCATGGGGGACTGGAATGCGGTCGTAGGGAAAGGAATAGAAGAAAATGTTACAGGAGAATATAGGCTTGCTACTAGGAATTAGAGAGGAGAAAGACTAATTGAGTTCTGTAATAAATTTCAGTTAGTAATAGCAAATTATCTGTTCTAGAATCACAAGAGGAGGAGGTATACTTGGAATAGGCCAAGTGATATGGGAAGACTTCAGGTATATCACATCATGGTTAGACAGAGATTCTGAAACCAGATACTGGATTGTAAGGCACACCCAGGAGCAGATATAGATACAGATCACAATAAAGTAGTGATGAAGAGCAGGCTGAAGTTTAAGACATTAATCAGGAAGAATCAATATGCAAAGAAATGGGATACAGAAGTACTAAGGAATGACAAGATATGCTTGAGGATCTCTAAGGCTATAGATACAGCAATAAGGAATAGCTCAGTAGGCAGTACATTTGAAGACAAATGGACATCTCTAAAAAGGGCCATCACAGAAGTTGGAAAGAAAAATACAGGTACAAAGAAGGTAACTGCAAAGAAACCATGGTTTACGAAGAAAAAGAAGGAAGTGCAAAAATGTTCAGAGAAAGTCAGGATTACAGAAATACAAGTTACTGAGGAATGAAATAAATAGGAAGTGCAGGGAAGCTAATATGAAATGGCTGCATGAAAAATGTGAAGAAATCAAAAAAAGAAATTATTTTCAGAAGGATTGACTCAGCATGTAGGAAAGTGAAAATAACCTTCAGTGAAATTAAAAGCAAGGGTGGTAACATTAAGAGTGCAAAGGGAATGCCACCACTGAATGCAGAGGAAAGAGCAGGCAGATGGTAAAAGTTCATTGAAGGTCTGTATGAGGGGGAAGATTTGTCTGACGTGATAGAAGAAAAAACAGCAGTTGATTTAGAAGAGATAGGGAGTCTAGTATTAGAATCAGAACTTAAGAGAGCATTGGAAGACTTAAGATCAAATAAGACAGAAGGGATAGACAACATTCCATCAGAATTTCTAAAATCACTGCAGGAAGTGGCAACAAAATGACTATTCATGTGGTGTGCAGAATGTATGAGTCTGGCAACATACCTTCTGACTTTCGGAAAAATATCATCCACATAATTCTGAAGACTGCAAGGCCAACAAGTGAGAGAATTATCACACAGTCAGCTTAACAGCTCATACATCCAAGTTTCTGACAAGAATAATATACAGAAGGATGGAAAAGAAAATTGAGGATATTTTAAATGATAGTCAGTTTGGCTTTAGGAAAGGTAAAGGCACCAGAGAGGCAATTCTGATGTTGTGGTTGATAATGGAAGCAAGACTAAAGAAAAATCAAGACATGTTCCTAGGATTTGTCAACCTGGAAAAATCATTTAACAGTGTAAAATAGTGTAAGATGTCTAAAATTCTGAGAAAAATAGGGGTAGGCTATAGGGAGAGAATGGTAATATACAATATGTACAAGAGCCAAAAGGGAATAAGAAGAGTGGATGACCGAGAACAAAGTGCTAGGATTACAGAGGGTGTAAGACGAGGATGTAGTCTGTTCAGTCTGTACATTGAGGAAGCAATGATGGAAATAAAAGAAAGTTTCAGTAGTGGAATAAAAATTCAAGACGAATGTTTACCAATGATACAATTCGCTGATGACATTGCTATCCTGAGTGAAAGTGAAGAAGAATTACATGATCTGCTGAATGGAATGAACAGTCTGAGTACAGAATATGGATTGAGAGTAAACTGAAGGAAGACGAAAGTAATGAGAAGTATCAGAAATGAGAACAGCAAGAAGCTTAACATCAGTGTCGATGTTCACAAAGTAGATAGAGTTAAGGAATTCTGCTACGTAGGTAGCAAAATAACCAATAATGGACAGAGCAAGGAGGACCTAGTAGATAGTGTCGGAAGTTCCATGCGGCTTTTCACGGATGATGCTGCAGTATACAGAGAAGTTGCAGCATTAGAAAATTGTAGCGAAATGCAGGAAGATCTGCAGCGGATAGGCACTTGGTGCAGGGAGTGGCAACTGACCCTTAACATAGACAAATTTAATGTATTGCGAATACATAGAAAGAAGGATCCTTTATTGTATGATTATATGATAGCGGAACAAACACTGGTAGCAGTTACTTCTGTAAAATATCTGGGAGTATGCGTGCGGAACGATTTGAAGTGGAATGATCATATAAAATTAATTGTTGGTAAGGCGGGTACCAGGTTGAGATTCATTGGGAGAGTGCTTAGAAAATGTAGTCCATCAACAAAGGAGGTGGCTTACAAAACACTCGTTCGACCTATACTTGAGTATTGCTCATCAGTGTGGGATCCGTACCAGATCGGTCTGACGGAGGAGATAGAGAAGATCCAAAGAAGAGCGGCGCGTTTCATCACAGGGTTATTTGGTAACCGTGATAGCGTTACGGAGATGTTTAATAAACTCAAGTGGCAGACTCTGCAAGAAAGGCGCTCTGCATCGCGCTGTAGCTTGCTCACCAGGTTTCGAGAGGGTGCGTTTCTGGATGAGGTATCGAATATATTGCTTCCCCCTACTTATACCTCCCGAGGAGATCACGAATGTAAAATTAGAGACATTCGAGCGTGCACGGAGGCTTTCAGACAGTCGTTCTTCCCGCGAACCATACGTGACTGGAACAGGAAAGGGAGGTAATGACAGTGGCACGTAAAGTGCCCTCCGCCACACACCGTTGGGTGGCTTGTGGAGTATAAATGTAGATGTAGATGTAGATGCAGACTAGAACAGGCAAGAAGGGCATTCCTGGCCAGGGGAAGTCTACTAGCATCAAACATAGGCATATAGTAACTATTCTCAAAAGAACAGATACCATTGATGACTGTGCACCTTCTCTAGAATAAATGATAATTAATTGAAACCCTCAGCTGCTGACAGGTGTTGTTGACATACCTCGATGGGGACAGCTGAAATGTGTGCCCTGACCGGAACTTGAACCTGGGATATCCTGCTTACATGGCAGATGCTCTATCCATCTGAGCCACCAAGGACACAGATGAATAGTGCAACTGCAGGGCCTTATCCCTTCCACACTCCCCGTGAGACCCACATTCCAAGCTGTCCACAATCTACATATGAAATGTTCCTACAATATTTGCCCATCCACTCATTACTCACACCCACTAAAGTGATGATTCCCATAAGAGTTAGGGTAACCTGTGTGCATTCGCACAGATGGAGGTCAATGGCTGGGTAGCCTTTAACTACATATGAAGATAGTAACTGTTCTCGAAAGAACAGATACCATTGATGACCATGCAGCTTCTCTAAAATAAATGATAATTAATTGAAACTCTCAGCTGCTGACAGGTGTTGTTGACATGGGCAAATATGTATAGAAACATTACGTATGTAGATTGTGGACAGCTGGGAATGTGGGTCTCGCGGGGAGCGTGCAAGGGGTACGTCCCTGAAGTTGCGCTATTCGTCTGTGTCCTCAGTGGCTCAGATGGCTAGAGCATCTGCCACGTAAGCAGTAGATCCCAGGATCGAGTCTTGGTTGAGGCACACATTTTCAACTGTCCCCATCGAGGTATGCCAACAACACCTGTCGGCAACTGAAGGTTTCAGTTAATTATCATTCAAACATAGGCCTTAATTTGAGGAAGAAATTTCTGAGAATGTACATTTGGAGCACAGCATTGTATGGCAGTGAAACAAGGACTGTGGGAAAACTGGAACAGAAGAGCATCAAAGCATTTAAGACGTAGTGTTACAGATGAATATTGAAAACTAGGTGGACTGATAAGATAATGAATGATAAGGTCCTGAGCAAAATCAGGGAAGAACAGAAAATGTGGAAAACAGTGAGAAGAAGAAGAGACAGGCTGATAGGACATCTGTTAAGACATCAAGGAATGACTTCCATGATGCTAGAGGGAGCTGTAGATGGCAGAAACTGTAGAGGAGGACAAAGACTAGAATATATCCAGCAAATAATTGAGGACTTAGTTTGCAAGTGCTACTCTGAGATGAAGAGGTTGGCACAGGAGAGAAATTCATGATGGACCACATCAAATAAAAAAAATTAAAAAAATGTAGGTGTTTCTACTTTTAGATCCTACTAGTGTCAGTGTGGAACATCTTAAATCTAATGTCAAATGGGGTCGCCAGTAACATCAGTACAGGATTACACTTTTCTGTAGCAAAACAAAGTGTATACATCTTCTGGCACAGAACTCTAGTAAAAGCAGAATTTGTTATTTAAAAAATGAAGAAATTAAATTTCTGGAAATCAAGACTAGTGTAAGGCATTCTTGGAAGCTTGACATTCAAGATCTGATGCAGCAATTGGGTGCTGCTGATGTCATTGCCTTCAGAATACTCTCTGCTCTCAGAGGCAAGAAGACATAGATACTTGCTTTTTTTATATATATATATATATATATATATATATATATATATATATGCTGTCATATTGAGGGGTAATTCCATATTTAAAAGTCTTCTAATATTCCTACCTGAAATGATGACAGAATTTCATACATAGTTCCTAAGTTGTAGACACTGTTAAAAGCTAAAAGTAACATCTGATGACCAGAAAGGAAGATGGTAGGAGTGTAATTGTTCTCTATATACAGAGTACTCCACCTAACTCAGACATCTGCAAGAACTATGTTAATTTTGATGTGACAAGAAAATTGTTTAGACAAAGGTTGCTTGTTTTTGGAAGCCCTATCTGCTTATGCTACTAAAAATCAATTACAATATGTTTAAAAAGCCTCTCACTATTATTTTTAATGTACCTATTGTACCTTCTTTTTGTGAAGTCCAGGACTAGACTAGGATGTAAATAAACTAATGTCCAAAAAAGAACCAATGGAGAAAACAATGTCTTACCAAGGAATTCTGAATCAGTCTGAATGTTTGCTAATAATTAAGATGATAAAGACAGTAAGCTACAAGAATAATGCAAGGGTGAAGTGGATGTAATGGTCTAACAGTGGTGAACTGTCTGATGGGAATTGTTGAGTGAAAAGTCTAGTAATGACAACATTACTGTGAGGCAGTTTAGTGGTGAGTGGTAACGCAACCACAAGAATCAAATAAATGTAGTCTTTTGTGATAAGGCAATGAACTTTTAAGGTGGAGAAGTATGGCTTCATCAATAACTGTTTCATTAGCATAAAAGCAGAAACAGAAGTGGTTTCCCTGTTATGTACAAGTTTGGAGAAATATCATACTGACAGATTGCAGCTCTCATCATTTATCATACTACCAAGGAAAGTAACAAATGCAAAAAACAAAATATATAAACTTTATATTTCTGCCAGTATTTTTTAGAAGAAGTTCAATATTCCAATATAATTTGAACAAATTGTGGTTTTGTTTTCTGATATGCACAGTTAATTCTGTCCAGTGGAGCAAATTTATATTATAATTCAATGTTCCCTGAAGCCTGTCTGTTGACATTAATTACCAAGCATGGTAACCACACAAAACCATACAAATTTTCACTTTGAGTATCTGTTTGGTTACAAACATCATGGACCCATAAGATGCTGTAGGTACTGACAAAGCTGTCACTCTTCCAAAACTGTCATTTGCTTTTCCCTATGAATGCTGTTGATCTTTCCTTTGAAAGAACTTCAGTTATCCATAGGAAAGATATCAAGGCCTCAAGCAATATACACAATGTCACAAAAACAAAGCAAACTATAAAAATATAGATTAGTCATGAAGAATATTCGTTACTATAGCATGAGTGAGTAAGGTGAAGATTGGCTAACATCATATGTTAACAGATGAAACCACCATCTTCCATTCCTGTACATGTACAGTCTTCAGCACACTTAGGATTTTGCAGCTCTATACTTGGCGCAATCAATTGATCATTGAAGACATTGATGCACCCACAACAAGGTTGGCACATGCTGGCACACAATGTGTACCCATCATGAGTAATCAATTTAGACAATAAATTCATTCATGTAAACAGATTTTGGTCAAGAGTTTGTGATTAGATCTTACTAATATTAATTATGTGCCCAGTGTCAAAGACAAAATGTAATCTATGAGAGCAGAAGTACCAGAATTTGATATAAATGATGCCTAATAAAATAAAACCAGCTAGATTATATAAGATAGAAACCAGCTGTGAAGACTTTTTTTTTTAAAAAAAAAAAAAAAAAAAAAAAAAAACAACAGAAAGTTGTGGAACAGGAGACTGCCATTGTGTACAAGATTTAAAGAAGTCCAAGCTTACATCAAGCATCAGACTCATCTAGGTAGTGGAACATATTTTTGATTGCAGTAACTCATGGGTTTCAATTAAAGCTAGGAATTAAAAGAACAGTTAAACAGGCAAAAGGAAAAGTTGCTTCACAAATCAAATAAATCCATCAAGAGATGAAGAGTCTGATAGTGAATGAGCTTTTGAAATCACAGTCAAAACATGAATAGTAGCACTCACAAAAGACCAAAGACCAAAACTATCTCAAACTTTGTACAACTAGGTTTGAAAAAGGTCAATGAAAACAATAAAGCTGCCGTTTCCAGTATCAGTGAAGTACAATGGAGAAGCAGTCATATTAATTTCACCAACTGGTGTAAAAATATTACAGTGTTATGTAAAAAATTTGATACTCAAGAGGACATCATTTAGCAGTGTTTATTGATGACTGTAAGCAGTGGCTTCCAGAAAATTGCTTAGAATCATAAAATATCCTATTAGTTAAACAGCATTTTGTAGTAGATGCTCAAGGAGCAAGTTAGAACATTGGAAGGATTTAATATGTTTGATGTGTACACAAAAAACTTATGAACAAGTACTGGCCCAAAAACTAACAAAGTAAGTGAAGAATGGAATTTACAGATACCTCCAAATACAAGAGGAACTCTAGGAATTTCATGAGCCCATGTTCCAAAAAATTATGTTGAACAGAGGAGTTTCTTGGACAGCAAATAGGGTGGAAAGATATGGGGTGTAATTCAAACAGAAAGTGCATCAGAAGATGTCATCAGTGGATCCAATTCAGACCAAGTCCTGAGTATTATCAATGAAGTAGACATTTAATATAGAAAAGAGGATGCCGTGCAGTTTTCAAAATCAATAGAATTATAGTGTGGAAGCAACAAACATCAATCATTGTCATTGAGTCAGGGGTGAAGAATAAGCACAGGTGGATAGCATCAGAATATAGGAATTCTGACCATTTCCAGAATGAGATTTTCACTCTGCAGCAGAGTGTGCGCCGATATGAAACTTCCTGGCAGATTAAAACTGTGTGCCCGACCGAGACTCAAACTCAGGACCTTTGCCTTTCGCGGGCAAGTGCTCTACCACCTGAGCTACCGAAGCAGGACTCACGCCCGGTCCTCACAGCTTTACTTCTGCCAGTATCTCGTCTCCTACCTTCCAAACTTTACAGAAGCTCTTCTGCAAACCTTGCAGAACTAGCACTCCTGAAAGAAAGGATACTGCAGAGACATGGCTTAGCCACAGCCTGGGGGATGTTTCCAGAATGAGATTTTCACTCTGCAGCGGAGTGTGTGCTGATATGAAACTTCCTGGCAGATTAAAACCGTGTGCTCGACCGAGACTCGAACTCGGGACCTTTGCCTTTCGCGGGCAAGTCCTCTACCACCTTTCTTTCAGGAATGCTAGTTCTGCAAGGTTCGCAGAAGAGCTTCTGTAAAGTTTGGAAGGTAGGAGACGAGATACTGGCAGAAGTAAAGCTGTGAGGACTGGGCGTGAGTCGTGCTTCGGTAGCTCAGGTGGTAGAGCACTTGCCCGCGAAAGGCAAAGGTCTCAAGTTTGAGTCTCGGTCGGGCACACAGTTTTAATCTGCCAGGAAGTTTCATATCAGCGCACACTCCACTGCGGAGTGAAAATCTCATTCTGGAAACATCCCCCAGGCTGTGGCTAAGCCATGTCTCTGCAGTGTCCTTTCTTTCAGGAGTGCTAGTTCTGCAAGGTTCGCAGAAGAGCTTCTGTAAAGTTTGGAAGGTAGGAGACGAGATACTGGCAGAAGTAAAGCTGTGAGGACTGGGCATGAGTCGTGCTTCAGTAGCTCAGGTGGTAGAGCACTTGCCCGTGAAAGGCAAAGGTCCCGAGTTTAAGTCTCGGTCGGGCACACAGTTTTAATCTGCCAGGAAGTTTTATTCTGACCATTGTTTTGATATCAAACATAGTACTGTGGTTTGGATTTTGCATAGCTGTTGACTGATGTTTTTGGAATCTCTTCTGTTTGGAATGAAGGAGGTCAGCCTGTTTGAGGTACCTCATTATACTTGAGCTTGGAATATGTTCTAAGATTCTATAGCAGATGGATGTCAGTGAAACTGAACTGTAGTTTTGTGGATCATATTGACTACTCATCTTACATATGGGAGTGAACTATGCTTTCTTCCAAGCACTGGGCTCAGTTTTATTGTTCAAGGGAGCTACATTACATTATGATTAAAACAGAAGCTAAGTCAGCTGTAAAGTCAGAATCTGAGAAGGACTCCTTCAGCCTTGGAGCTTTGCTTAATTTTAGCAATTTTGCTGTTTCTCAACACCACTGACACTAATATCTGTATCTTTCTTCTTTGCAGTGGCCACTGAATTAAACTGGGGCAGTATTTCTGTATCTTCCTTAGTGATGGAACATTTGAAAATGGAGTTCACTGTTTCTACTTTTACTTTGCTACCTTCAGTTACAGTACCTGTGTCATTCTTGAGTGGATACTAAGTTTGGTGCCACTCACAGACTTTACATATGACCTGAATTTGTTTAGGTTTTCTGAGAGCTCTTTCAGAATATGTTCTAAGATTCTACAACAGATAGGTGTCAATGAAATTGTGGGCATGGAAGCTGAGCAAGTGAGATGGTGACGCTACTGGTGCAGGAGGCTGAGCTCGGAAGCTGGTGCAGATGACTGTCATATGAACTATGGCATCAACAGAACAGTGTTGTGTGGAATCATATTTATTACTTGTAATTTATATTATGAATTGCCTTCTCTGGAGTGGCAGAAGGAGTGCTGAGATGCACACTCAAGTGCAACTATGGATGCAGACCCAGCATTTCGTTAGCTACAGCTGTTGTGTGGGTCAGGACCCAGCAGCAATGTCTTGCAGATGGCTGGGACAAGTGTCTGTAGGGGCAAGTCTATTGTAGCTCACTGGCAGCTATTGTGGCCCACCAGAGCACTCTTGAAGATGGATGTGTGTTAAGCAGTTGCCAACGGCATATCATAGATGGTGGATGTCATGAAGGCCAACGCCTAGGACCCAAATTAGCAGCACAATGTACAGTCAGGGATGTAATACTATGTCTGCCAGGCAGAGGTACACAGGTGTCTCTCCCAAAAGGTTGTAGGTGGTCATTTGCAATCACTTGGTACAGCTCTTCACCAGGGGAAGGCCCAGGCTTGTCCACATCTTCTTCTAAAACAGCAGTGGCCAAACAGAAGTAGCAGCTTGCAGCAGCTAAGCACCACTACAAATGTCTGACTGTGGTCTCAGAGGCAAAGCTTTTTCTCAGCCGCAGGCAGTACATTACAATTTGCCAGTGAAGTTACCATGTAATTAATGAGTCTCTCATTCTGTTAGAATCAGAGATGCATACTGGATGACCAGACGCTGAGGCTTTGGAAACAATCATATTTCAACTGGACATAAAATCATTACAGCTGTATGGTCATTTGCCCTCATTACCCAGAGGTGTCAGTGGACTTGTCCCCACTGTAGTGAAACAGTTACTGTCAGTTCCCCTTGCCTTTGCACTTTCCAACAGTGCTAGAATGCTGTGGGGCAGCTGACCTCGAAGGTTACATGTTATGGCACTATCGTACAAGGCTTGCAGAATGACACGTTAGGTTCTGTCACACAGCACTGTTTGTGCCTCTTGATTATGGCTTGGCTCAGTGTGGAAATGTATTACAAGCAGTGCCTCCATTCTGCAACATTGCACTCCTTCCATGCTCCAGATATTGTTTGTGACATATGGCAAGAATGGGATCTGATTCTCTGCTATCTGCACCAATAATAATTTTAAAAATTTATTTGAGCACTCTGGGAGTTGAATTTACTCTGCAACAATCCTCCTGTCTTCAAGAAATTCATCCCAAATTTTACTCTGATTTACCACAAGAACTACAGTTCAAATGTATCGGGGGTCCCATATCACTCCAACTGCACATGCCCCATAAAATTACAGAGCCTTCACCACCTTGAACAGTCCCCTGCTTATACATAGGGTCTATGGATTCCATCCGCTCGATACAATTTTAAATGAGACTCATCCGACCAGGCAACATGTTTCCAGTCATCAACTGTCCAATGCCAGTGTTGACAGGCCCAGGCGAGGTGTAAAGCTTTGTGTTGTGTAGTCATCAGGGTACAGAGAGAGTGGGCTTTCACCTCCAAGGGCCCATATCAATGACATGTAATTGAATGGTTCGCATGCTGACACTTGTTGATGGCCCAGCATCGAAATCTGCAGCAATTTGCAGGAGGGTTTCATTCTGTTAAGTTGAATGATTCTCTTCAGTTGTCATTGGTCCTGTTCTTGTAGGATCTTTTTCTGGCTGCACTGATGTCAGAGACTTGATGTTTTACCAGATTCCTGATATCCACGGTACACTTGTGAAATGATCATATGGGAAAATCCTCACTCCATTGCTGCCTCAGAGATGCTGTGTCCCATGGATCGTGTGCCCACTATAACACCATGTTCAAACTCACTTAAATCTTGATGACCTACCATTGTAGCAGCAGTAACTGATCTAACAACTGTGCCAGACACTTGTTGTCTAATATAGGCATTGCTGATGTCAGCATTGTACTCTGTCTGTTTACATATCTCTGTATTTGAATACACATGCTTATTCCAGTTTCATGGGGGCTTCATTGTATATCTCTACTACTTTCATAATAAATTCTATGCATGTATGTGCACTTCATAAAATGAGAAAATGTAGTATCCTAAGACTATAATATCAATGCATCACTGTTGGGATCGACCAGCTTTTACATGTACCAGGATGTAGCAGTTTGTAGGAAGATGAAATGGAATGATCACATAGACTCAGTCATGGGCAATATTGGTGGAATATTGGGGAAGTGCAACCAGTCTACCAAGGAGATTGTTCACTCATTTGACCAGTCCTAGAATGTTGCTCAAGTGTGTGGACCCTTACCAAACAGGACTAACAGGGGATATCAAACGTATTCAGAGAAGGGTAGCAAGGATGGTCATAGGTTTGTTTGATCCATGGGAGAGTGTCACAGAGACACTGAAGAAACTGAATTGACAGACTCTTGAACATTGATGTAAACTACCCTGAGAAAGTCTGCTAACAAAGTTTCAAGAAGGCTTTAAATGATGACTAGGAATATATTACATCCCTTCTATATATCTTGAGGATATCAGAATATTTACAGAATGCAAAGAGGCACAAGCATTCTTCCCACATTCCATATGTGAGTGGAACAGGAAGAAACCTTATGATAGATTAGATTAGATTAATACTAGTTCCATGGATCATGAATACGATATTTCGTAATGATGTGGAATGAGTCGAATTTTCCAATACATGACATAATTAGGTTAATTTAACAACATACTTAAGTTAATATAACAATATTTTTTTGTGTTTTTTGTTTTTCTTTATTTTTTATTTTTATTTTTTTTATTATTTTTTTAAATATTTTTGTTTTTTTTTCTTTTTTTTCTTAATTTATATCTAAAAATTCCTCTATGGAGTAGAAGGAGTTGTCATTCAGAAATTCTTTTAATTTCTTCTTAAATACTTGTTGGTTATCTGTCAGACTTTTGATACTATTTGGTAAGTGACCAAAGACTTTAGTGCCAGTATAATTCACCCCTTTCTGTGCCAAAGTTAGATTTAATCTTGAATAGTGAAGATCGTCCTTTCTCCTAGTATTGTAGTTATGCACACTGCTATTACTTTTGAATTGGGTTTGGTTGTTAATAACAAATTTCATAAGAGAGTATATATACTGAGAAGCTACTGTGAATATCCCTAGATCCTTAAATAAATGTCTGCAGGATGATCTTGGGTGGACTCCAGCTATTATTCTGATTACACGCTTTTGTGCAATAAATACTTTATTCCTCAGTGATGAATTACTCCAAAATATGATGCCATATGAAAGCAATGAGTGAAAATAGGCGTAGTAAGCTAATTTACTAAGATGTTTATCACCAAAATTTGCAATGACCCTTATTGCATAAGTAGCTGAACTCAAACGTTTCAGCAGATCATCAATGTGTTTCTTCCAATTTAATCTCTCATCAATGGACATACCTAAAAATTTGGAATATTCTACCTTAGCTATATGCTTCTGATTAAGGTCTATATTTATTAATGGCGTCATACCATTCACTGTACGGAACTGTATGTACTGTGTCTTATCAAAATTCAGTGAGAGTCCGTTTACAAGGAACCACTTAGTAATTTTCTGAAAGACAGTATTGACAATTTCATCAGTTAATTCTTGTTTCTCAGGTGTGTATCATCAGCGAAGAGAACTAGCTTTGCCTCTTCATGAATATAGAATGGCAAGTCATTAATATATAATAAGAACAACAAAGGACCCAAGACTGACCCTTGTGGAACCCCATTCTTGATAGTTCCCCAGTTTGAGGAATGTGATGATCTTTGCATGTTACGAGAATTACTTATTTCAACTTTCTGCACTCTTCCAGTTAGGTACGAATTGAACCATTTGTGCACTGTCCCACTCATGCCACAATACTTGAGCTTGTCTAGCAGAATTTCATGATTTACACAATCAAAAGCCTTTGAGAGATCACAAAAAATCCCAATGGGTGGTGTTCGGTTATTCAGATCATTCAAAATTTGACTGATGAAAGCATATATGGCATTTTCTGTTGAAAAACCTTTCTGGAAACCAAACTGACATTTTGTTAGTACTTCATTTTTACAGATATGTGAAGCTACTCTTGAATACATTACTTTCTCAAAAATTTTGGATAAAGCTGTTAGAAGGGAGATTGGACGGTAATTGTTGACATCAGATCTATCCCCCTTTTTATGCAAAGGTATAACAATAGCATATTTCAGTCTATCAGGGAAAATGCCCTGTTCCAGAGAGCTATTACACAGGTGGCTGAGAATCTTACTTATCTGTTGAGAACAAGCTTTTAGTATTTTGCTGGAAATGCCATCAATTCCATGTGAGTGTTTACTTTTAAGCAAGTTTATTATTTTCCTAATTTCAGAGGGAGAAGTGGGTGAGATTTCAATTGTATCAAATTGCATAGGTATGGCCTCTTCCATTAACAGCCTAGCATCTTCTAATGAACACCTGGATCCTACTATATCCACAACATTTAGAAAATGATTATTAAAAATATTTTCAACTTCTGACTTTTTGTTCGTAAAGTTTTCATTCAATTTGATGGTAATACTGTCTTCCCGTGCTCTTGGTTGACCTGTTTCTCTTTTAATAATATTCCAAATTGTTTTAATTTTATTATCAGAGTTGCTGATTTCAGACATGATACACATACTCCTGGATTTTTTAATAACTTTTCTTAATATAACACAGTAGTTTTTATAATTTTTGATAGTTTCTGGGTCACTACTCTTTCTTGCTGTCAGATACATTTCCCTTTTCCGGTTACAAGATTTTTTATACCCTTAGTAAGCCATGGTTTGTTACAAGGTTTCTTACGAGTATATTTAACTATTTTCTTGGGGAAGCAGTTTTCAAATGCATTTACAAAAATGTCATGAAATAAATTATATTTTAAATTGGCATCAGGTTCACGGTACACCTCATCCCAGTCTAACTGCTGTAGGCTTTCCCTGAAATTTGCAATTGTTAAATCGTTGACTGAACGTACTACTTTGGAGGACTGTTTAGTATTGCTGAATGGAGCTAAGTCATATATTGTAACTAGCTGTGCACCATGATCAGAAAGACCATCCTCAACAGGCTGAGCATTTATCTGGTTAAACTTATCTTGGTCTATAAAGAAGTTATCTATCAGTGAGCTGCTATCCTTTACCACCCGAGTAGGAAAATCAATAACGGGTGTCAAATTGAAAGAACCGAGTAATACTTCAAGGTCATTTTTCCTATTACCCTCTTTCAGAGAATCTACATTGAAGTCCCCACAAATAATAATTTGCTTCCCCCTGTCTGACAGATAGCACAACAAGGAGTCAAAATTTTTCAGAAATAGATGAAAATTTCCTGATGGGGACCTATATACAGTTACAATTATAAATGTGCCTTTATTTAATTTAAGCTCACAGGCACATGCTTCTATATGTTTCTCTACACAAAACTTTTTTGTTTCTATACTTTTTGCACAATGATAACTTTTGACATATATGGCAACCCCTCCTTTCTCCATATTTTCTCTCATTACATGTGCAGAGAGCTTATAACCACTTATATTTACCTTATTCATATCAGTAACAATGTGATGCTCAGACAGGCATAGTATATCTATTTCATTCTCAGCTTCTAAATCTTCTAAACAAACCAGAAGCTCATCTACTTTATTCTTTAAACTCCCAATATTTTGATGAAATATACTTACATTATTTTTAACTATACTTTTATGAGAACCTTTCCTTATTCTAACATTTGCAGCACTCTCCTGTCTGAGTTTCTCATTGTGCTTAGGCCTAGTTCCTATACCAGTGGTCACATGGTGTTCAGAGAGGCAGATTATGTCAATTGGGTTGGGTGACTTTAATTCATCAATGCAATTACCTAGGACTGAGATACAACTTGGTGGAGATAAAATTTCTGGTGATTGGTGAAAATTTATAATTGATAGCTGTAATTGGTGATCCAATGTGCTAGAATTGTGCTGTTTAATTTCTTTCCTAAACTGAAGATTTGTTTCAATCCTGACCTCTCGTAGAACTTGACATCTTTCTGTCTTACCTATCCTAAAAAAGGTGCTGCTCCAACACCTGTAACCACTGGTATTTTACCATTCATGGCAGTGCCTCCCCCCCTTAAATTTCCTGCTATTACCCCAGCCAGTTTCCCCTTCCCTTTCCTGTTGAGATGTAGGCCGTGCCTGGTATAGTCCCACCTACTGAGATAATCAACAGGAACCACACCAAAATGAGCCCCCGCACCCGACCCAAGCAGCCGTTCCAACTCCAAATTAACTCTCCCAACAGAAGAGTTCAAATGAGGCCGGTCATGGCGTCTCAGGACAGATACAAATTCAACATTGGTGTGTCTCGATGCCGACGCAATCTTTACCAGGTCATACTCTATACTGTGCCCAGGATCTCTGTCGATGCTGTTCCCTGGCCCTCCCACAATAACCACGGTGTCTTCCCTGGTAAATCATTTACAGAGTGAACCTAAATCCTCTGTCACCTGATCCAGACTAGCACTTGGTTTGAAAAAATTTGTGACCTGGTATTCTGGTCCTAATTCCTCCTGCAGAAGTTGGCCTACACCTCTGGCATGAGAACTGCCTAACAACAAAACTTTCTTCCTTTTCGATGACTTTCCTACATTCTTTTTCAATTTCCTATTGAAAGTTTGTTGTGTCCTGTCTACACCTACCTCTGCTTGAGGCTCATCAGTTTCTAACTGAAGCAACAGGTCAAACTAATTTTTGACATTCACCACAAAACTGTCAGACTTAGTTCTAGGCCTGTTCCTTCTGCTACCTGTTGCCACTTCCCACCTCTCTTTGCCCTTCTCCCTCCTTAACCTGTCCAGATCTTCCCTAGCCTGATCTAGCTCAGCCTGAAGGGCAGCAATTTTCCCCTCCTGTTCCACTATCTTCCTATCTCTGCTGCAAATCCTACATAACCACTGATGAGCCTGATCCACTTTCCCAACACCCACGCCACTGCAGTCCCCCCAGTGAAAAAAACTACTGCATCCATCACACCAAACCCCGGAACTAACAATTCTACGGCAAGTCAGGCACTTCTCACTCATGGCAAAAATAATACTTCAGCTAGAATAAATCAATTAAATTACCGAAAATCAAAAAAGACGTTACAAGAATTAAGCCTATTCACAAATGTATATAAGCAAGTTTCTGATTTAAAATTCCGCTGTTTTTCTGAGATCTGTATTAAAACAACGAAGGTATACGCTATTTATTATATATTTCACTCGATGGAATGAAAAAAGGACAATTAAACGAGATACTTTAACTTTGATTCTCCAAAAAACGTTACGAGAATAGGCCTATAAACAAATGTATATAGGCAAGTTTCTGATATAAAGTTACGCTGTTTTTCTGAAATCTGTATTAAAACAATGAAGTTATACGCTATTTACGGTAGTTTACTTATTTGTTACCGAGAAACTGGTTAAATTACCTTGAAACAAGAAACAAACACGTTTACAAAATTTAAGCCTAAGCGCGACTTCGCGAAGTTACGATCTTTTCGTGTTTTCTGAAAAAATACGCAAAGAAAAGTCAAACCTTTAACGGCAAGACTAAACGATACACTAATGCACGTATTTAATTTGTTGTCAGCGTTAAACTAAATTATATTCCTGTCTAAATCACTTAACTTTCTGGAAATGGTTTCTGGCGTCACTTACTCGGCGGCGGCCATCTGCCATGCATTCATGGTTGTTTGCAGAGTATAAACATACTAACTTTGTCAGAAAAGTTCCAGGACAAGTTCTGTTTTTTATTTCTGTGTTTGTAATACTAAAAAGGAACAAATTTTGTTTCTTGGTGCATTAGTTACGATGACACAATGGCTGCTGATTGTGAACAAAGAGTGGACATTAGGTTCTATGTTAAGCTTGGGAAAACCCATAGTGAAATGTGGACAATGACTAAACAAGCATATGCAGGCAAAGCACTTTCAAGAAGACATGTTTTTGACTGGCACAAAAGGTTTTGTCAAAGCAGAGATTCAGTGCAAGACAATACCACAGCTGGTTGCTCATCTACAGTGCATGCCAATGCAAAAATGGAGTGTAGGTAGTTATTGCAAGAAGATCATCATCTATGGGTGTCGTAAGATTTTATGTGAAGATTTAGAGAAACTGCAACTTAATACAAAACTCATCCCTCACACACTAACAGACAAACAGAAAGAGGAAAGATGAAGAATTTATGATGAACTATCGCATAGAGCCAGATGCGATCCCACATTTCTGTCAAAGATTATTACTGGTGATGAAAGTTGATGCTACCAGTATGGCCCTCACATGAAGTGTCAAAGAGCAAAATGATGGAGTCCTGGATCATTAGCTTCCAAAAAAGTGATATGACAACCTTTAAGAACAAAGATAATGTTGATCACATTCTTTGGTAGTAAGGGGTTAGTTCACGATGAGCATGTTCCTCCAGGTCAAAGAGTGAACCAAACCTTTACATAAAAGTCTTGAAATGATTGCAACAAGCACTTCAACATCACCACCTTGATTTGTGGTATTCTCAGGACTAGTTCTTACTACAAGACAATACAGGGCCCCATACTACTTTATCTGTTACCGAGTATCTGGCCAGACAATCTATTATTGCCACCCCACATCTGTGACATTTGCCCAACCACTCATCTGATGATTTTTTTCTTATTTCCACAAGTGAAAAGGCAACTGAAAGGAAAGCTTCATCAAGTTACTGCAGACATCCAATGGGCTGTGACAGATGTGCTTACAAGGATCACAGTGGAAATTTCCCTGCTTGCTTCCAAGACCACCAGAAATGTTGGCAGCTGTGTATAGATAGCCAAGGGGATTACTTTGATAGGAGTTAAGATCATTTCTTGGTAAGTGCAATTTTCTGTTTTTAAAAATGTCTACCATTGAACTTTTCTAACAAAGGAAGTAGTTGTATGCTTCAGACATTGTAATAGTACTTTCAAGGAACTCTTCTTTCATACTGATTTCCACTACCAGTTTTCTGACTGAGAATACAACCAAGAGCACTAGTGCTTGCATCACAGGGAAGAATGAATTCTTTGTCAAAATCAGGAAACACCATTATTGGGTCTTTTGTTAATGCTATTTTCAACACCTGAAAGGCACACTTTCATTCTGGTGACCATTGGAATTTAACACCTCTCTCAGCAAATGATTCCATTTGTGCAAAGTTTTTGACAAATTTTTGGTAACAGTTACAGAGACTAAGAAAAGACTGTAAAATTTTTGTTGTTTGAAGGTTTGAAAATTTACAAACATCAGACAGCAAATGAGGTCAGTTCGTAAACCCACTTCATTAATAACATGGTCCAAGTAATTGATTTGAGACTGTGAAAAACTAGATTTTTCAGTACTTAGTGTAAGATATGCTGTTCATAGTCTACTGAATACTTCCTACAACTCTTTTACATGTTCATTCAAATCTTTTGATACAACTGTAACATCATTGAGATACACCATGAATCGTCTAGTTTTTAAGCCATGCAAAACCCTCTCTTTCAATCTTTGGAAGGTGGCTGGCACATTTTCATCTTATGATACTGAAAATGCCCCCATGCAACTATAAAAGCTGTTTTACATCTGTTCTCTAGCATTACCTCCATATAGTGGTAACCGACTTGCAAATCCATTAAAGAGAAGAGTTTGCATCTGCTTAAGTTGTCAAGCATCTCCATTATATTAGTTATCAAATAGGCATCAGTGGTGGTTTGAGCATTCAGTCATCTATAGTCATAACAAAAGCATGAATATTTTTCAAAATCGGGACTACAGGTGCCTCCCATGGACTATCATTGGATTCTATGATGCCTTCTACCAGCTGTCAGTTGATGAACTCTTCCATGAGTGGCTGCAATTGCTTTGGTATATGATATGGCTTTGTATAAATCAGAGCATTATTCCCTGTTTGTATGCAATGTTGGTGACAAGGGTAGTGGGTAATGAACCCTGCATGTTAAACAAATCCTTAAATTGTAACAGTAGTGCTTCCAAATCTCTCACATCACTGCACTGCAGGTGACCCACTTTGTCTTGTAAGGCAGAATCATTGATGGTATGCTTGTGGCTGTGGACAGTAAATAACCTACCTATATCCTCTTCACCCAAAATATCCAATTTGGTGATCATTAAGCCCTTCAGTGGGACTTGCATTGTCCATACCAAAATTGTTTAGACCATCAGGAGCCATATGTTAACCATTCAAGCAACATTTCTGCGTACAGAACAGCGCATTGTATCCAAAAGTTCATTATCTTCAAATGCCTCAATGACACACAAAATCTCCTGTGATAAGTCTGCAGCTACCTTCACAATTGGTGTGCCTTGTGACATTGCTGTACTTGAGGTGTTATCACCCACCAGAAACAAATTACATCTAAGCTATACTGCATATTGAAAATGATCAATTTTAGCTTGATATTTAGCAAGGGAATGAAGCCCAGGAATTACAAAATACCCTTCACCAACCAGTGGCAACACATCCATGTGCTTGGAAAAAGTCCTAGCCCCAATGATAAACTTGAGTAGTGTTGTCCCTAATGAACTTAAATCATTATTGTCAGCTCCACATAACCTGTAATGCACAGACCCTAGTCTCATTGTACCCAAGAGATCTAGCATGAGAACCAATAAATGTTACCCTGTATCTACTAAAAATTTATTTTTCTTGACACCAATGAAATTCCTCAAGCATCATTTCATTTCTGTATTCATCACGCAGTACTACACTTTATGGTGAATATTTTCCAATCATTGATACATTCCCATTTAAGCTTAAGAAATTCTTTTGTTGTTACTGATTTTCCTGTTTCCTACTCCTTCACTCCTGTGTTTTGTGACCCATTTGTCCACACTTGTAGCGGTCCAGACGATCACAGTGGTGTTGGATACGGCCCTCATGGCCACACCTGTGACATTTTATTACTGAAGCAAATACTTGACCATCATCATGCCCCCTAGTCACCATAACTATCTCTTCCAACTGTGTGGCTATCTGATAGCTGTGGCCATATCAGATGGATTCTTTATCCTAGCTTCTAATGACATTTCAGTGGGAATGTGGCACAAAAATGTATCAAAAGCCCTATTCTTGGCTTTTTTCCATAGCACTACATTGATTCGTTGTTCTGTGTTAGCTCATATGTTTGGACACTGATCTTTCAGATCCTCTCCGAAAAAGATTCAATGGACTCATTATGCTTCTGTGTCAATATGTTCAACTTCTCCCTGAAGAAGCAAGTATTGTTTTGCTTAAAATACCACTGTATTAACCTCTCAGCTAGCTATCTGAATGTTTGCACATCCTGCAAGGTTTCCTGGTTGGCAAAGTATGCCGTAGCCTCTCCAAGCAGTCTAGCAGTCTTAGATTGGTCACACAAGTACAAATTTTGTCAGATCACACACCCAATATGGCTACAGTTAAGATGTGTCTGAGAAATGCTGATATGTTCTCTGCTGCCTTGACAGAATCAAGTTTACAGGATCAGCAGATGGAGTGAGTAGACTCAATATTATCTTAACTTCACCACCTGTTCTAGTGGTGCATGTTTCTACCAGCATCTTGCATATTCTACTACTGCCCAAACAATGAAGAATATAAAGTACAAAAGAGACAAAACACACAATGAGTTACTCTAGATCTTATGGCCACATCATAGCCCACCAACATTTACTACAGTCTCATGCCAAATGACCCCACTATCAACAAGTGTAAAGTATAGCTTGCACAGCCTTCATGTATGGCAACCTGTGTCCAGAAAGATTGCAAGATGTACACCTGACAAGTGTTAAATATGACCTGTGACAGTTACCCTTAAAAGCAGGCAAGTCAACAGTTTCACACATTTTTACAAGTGTTACACTCAGAAATATGTGTCCCTATGATCCACCACAGCCAATGAATTAAAAAGTGAAAATGGCCAGTTTCAAGGTAAATAAAATGCTTCTCATTTCTGCCCTTCAATGTGTGAAACTTTGACTGCAAGTTGAATGAAGCTGATGTGGTTATGATGGCGAAATCAGAAACTAGAGCTGGTTGTAGCTAGGTCATTGTGAGCCCTACTTCTGAGTACCAGTTGTAGCAGCCACCCCTTGGGTCAGGATTTTTAGTGAGCATGGAAGCTGAGCAGATGACACTATAGTGTTAATGGTGAAGGACACTGAGCTCAAGAGTTGGTGTGG
Source organism: Schistocerca americana (assembly GCF_021461395.2). Taxonomy (NCBI): domain Eukaryota; kingdom Metazoa; phylum Arthropoda; class Insecta; order Orthoptera; family Acrididae; genus Schistocerca; species Schistocerca americana. The sequence continues at coordinate 431,718,457 of NC_060120.1, read as the reverse complement.
ATGGCTGTCATAAGCCTTAAGGATTCAGTGACACTGTGTTGTCTGTAATCATATTTATTACTTGTAATTTATGGTTCAAATTGTTTTCTCTGGCATGGTGATAAGTGTGCTGATTCAAACCCTCACACATGACAAGGAATGTGGACACAGAGCTTTATTGGCTGTGGCCATCATGTGGGTCAGGACCCAGCAGCAGAGTTGTGCATGTGGCCAGGTCAGGAGTCTGCAGGTGCAAGCCTAGTGCAGCTCACCAGCAGCTAGTAAGGCTCACCCCATCAGTCTCAAAGATGGAGATATTTTTAAGAAGGTACCAACAGCATATCATGGATGGCAGGGATTGTGAGGGTGGAAGCCTGGAACCCAAATCAGCAACACAGTGTACCACTGGCACTACACACAGCAATCCAGACGGTACTCAGGTGTGTCACCCAATAGGTTGTAGGCAGTAATTTGCAGTCACTTTGTATGAAACTTCACCAGAGGAAGGCCCAGGCTCATCCACATATTTTCAAACATGGTAGTGGCCCAACAGCAATGGCAACTTGCTGTGACTAAGTCACTTTAAATGGGTTTGTGAGAGTACACTCATTTTATGTTCACCCCATATTCAGATTTTTACATTTATTTATGTATTGTGAATATTGTTTCTTTACTTGCAATGTTTTACAATAGCTGTCTTAAAAACTTCCATTAAAAATTCTGCAATGCTCTTAGTAAAGAAATAATGTTCATGACAGTTAAATGAATCTACACATCTGAAGATGGTATGCCAGGCATCTTGAAATATCATCAAGGGAAAACAAATGCCTACAGAAGTAATAGGTTGCAGCAAGTTCATTGTAAATTAACTTCAGTTTTTACAGCTGCAGTGTTCTAATAAATCCACAATGGACAATAATTATTTATCAATATTGATATGAGAAAGACTCGAAAAACAAAATGTGGCAATGAGTTTGACAGTTCCAGTCAAGATGCTATTAGGAGTAACTTTGTGTTCTTGGCCACAGGCAGGTCATTCAAGTATTTTTCAAGTCCAGTGGCAGCAAAATTGCACTGCACATGCACAAAGTAAGCAAACCCTTCACTGGCTTACGTCAAAAGCTACAAACTCTAGGTATCATGGGTAGAGTACAACACAAGTGCCTTTCTCTCTCTCTCATAGATTTCCTCCAATGGCCAGATTGAAACCAATCACAGGCCAAATCTGGCCCACAGGACACCAGCTGCGCATCCATGGTAAAGAGAATTATTTACATAATTTTCAAAATCTTCATAAATCATTTCTATGAGACGTAAATTGGATGGACCAAGAATTTATAATGGAGTAGTAGTAATAACAGTAACCTGGAAGGCATGAATACTAAACTTTGAGTTGGATCCATTAAAGAAAATACCATAAAACCATCTAGTGAAAAGTGTAATGGTTTTGTGGGGCAACTGATGAATCAGAAGATAAGTTTGATAAGTGATTGTCAATTCAATTATAAATTGCATTTATTATCAGCAAATGTTTTATTGCAATCACATTTGAAGTGTAAATCAGAAAACTTGAAGTCAATTTTTTTTTTAATTTTGGGAATATGTCATTATATCTGGAATTTTCAGTTCCAACATTTCAACTTTCTTGGTCTCCAGAAACTTGAGATCCTTAATTCAACCTCTTTCTGAAGCCTCCTTCTAGAAACTGCCTTCACAATGTGTTTCCAGTTAAAAGGAAAAGGCTTCAGCAAAAGGCCAAAACATAGGAATAAATAAATAAATAATAAACAAATGGTTTATTTGTCCATGATAACTTAACAGCCATGGGCATAGGCAGTTTACAAACACAAGAACATTAAAAAAGCTTAGAAATAAAGGTAAATTATACACAATATTTACACACAATAACAGAAATCCCTAATGGAGTACAAACATCTATCAATTAACAGTTGCTTTAATTTTGTCTTAAATATGATTCCTTTTAACAATTTTATATTATTTGGCAATCTGTTGTAAAAATGTCTTCCAGCAGAAAATGGACTATGATCTGCAGCTCTTTTATTACTAAATTTTATGTGGTAGTCCTCTCTTTTTCTTGTATTATAATTATGGATTTCACTATTGATTACACTATGCTCCATATCTTATTTTACAAAGAGTATAGATCTGAGAACATACAAAGAATACACTGTTAGTATGTTATACCTAATGAAATATTCTCTACAGGACTGACACTTACTATTATTAGATATTAATCCTAATTGCTCTTTTCTGTGCTCTAAAAGCCCTATCCTTATATACCATTGGTGCCCCACTCCAAATCTCAATGCCATATTGCAGGTGGGAGTGTGTAATTCCAAAATAGATTTGTCTTAAAACAGGTTGCACTATTATGATAGAAAGGTGTTTCAGCAGTTAGGTGTTACAGGAGATTTTTTTACACATGTAGCTCATGTGCTCCTTCCATGTAAGATGTTCATCTACTATAAAACCCAGGAATTTATGTTCATCAATTGTTTCAACTGATACCTCTGGTTCTATATCAACTTGTCTTGATTTATAATTTAGTAGAAACTCCACCAGAATTTTCTTATCCTTATTTAGTGCCAATTTGTTTTTAGTGAGATATGATGTGAAGAGGCTTATGTTCTCTGCATTATTTTGCACAGCTAACTGTTTTGTAGAGCACCAACGTATGACAGAGATATCATCAGCATAATTTACTAGGTTTGAATTTTGTGGAATTATTATATCATTGATGTACACAATAAACAAAACAGGCCCAATAATGCTTCCCTGAGGGACTCCACAGTTAAGAATTCTATAAGATGATTTTACTGTTTTTGTATGTCTCCCAGTTGTAAAATACAGCTTTACACCTTGTCTCCTGTCAGCAAGGTAGGATCTTAACAGATCTAATGCTACTCCTCTGACACCATAAGTTTCTAATTTATGTAGAAGAACAGAATGATTTACAGGGTCAAAAGCCTTGGATTGGTCTAAAAAGGTGCCAATAACTTTGTTTCCTTCAACAAGTTTATTCAATACCACTTGCAAAAATGTAGCTACAGTTGTTATTGTAGACCAGCCCTTCCTGAAACCATGCTAATAGTTTTTTTAATATATTGTACTTGCAGAAAAATGATTCAAGTTGATCAAGAAGTAGCCTTTCCAACAGCTTACTAAGTACTGATGTCAATGAAATAGGCCTATAATTTTGCATACCAGTAGTTTTCCCCTTTTTATGCGGCAGTCTTATTTCAGTGACTTTTAATAGGTCAGGAAAAGACCCCTGACTGAAAGAGCTGTTTATTAAATGTTGCAGTGGCTTTATTAATTCACTACTACATTCTTTCAGAAGTTTCACTGAGATGTCATCCCAGCCACTGGATGTATTTGCTTATAAGTTGGAAATGGTTTTCAGGATTTCCAATTCCGTAACACACCTCAGGAAGAATGAATTACTGCCATTACTGGGATTTAGCACCTGTGGTGGGTCAATCACATCCTCCGTAATCATCTTACTAAACTGGTCTATGAATCTCTCACATACTTCCTTTGGGTCACTCAGCAATTTTTCTTTGCGACTTATTATTATGTTACTGCACCCAAAGGTTTTGGAAGGAATGACATAGTACCAAAACCAAACCACTTTTAACTTAATTTACAGTGACTGTAAAAAACTATATTCTTAACAGAAAGCATTTATTTGACTACCTAATTTTTCAATGGAGTCATCATCTTGGACAGTATCCAGTCTCTGTCCAGGTCTGTTTGGAACATAAACCTCTCCATCATCTTCTTTCTTGCCACCATCTCTCCATTTTCACCTTTGTCCAATCTTCTCCTTTCTTCTGGATGCATTCCTCCACTCCTTTCAGCCATCTGTCTCTCAGTCTTCCTCTTTGTATCTTTCCTTCCAGTTTCATCTCATGTATCCTCCTGGGTATCCTCTTCTCCTCCATTCACTTAACATGCCCATACCATCTCAGCATTGATTTCTCTATCTCCTCCTGTAATGTTTCCACCTTCATTAACCCTCTATTCCTCTCATTTCTTGACCTGTCTGTCTTTGTCACTCCATTACTGTTCCTCAAGAATTTCATCTCACTAGCTTGTACTTTTCTTTTCTCTCTTCCTTTCATAACTGAGGTTTCAGATACACATGTCAGGATCGGGAATACTATGACCAGTATATAACCTTTTTACTGACTTGGGGTACATCTTTGCTCCATATCAGGCTTCTGACACTCTTCTGAAATGCTTCTGCTTTTCTGCCCTGCTCATTTATTTCTCTGTCATTTTTTTTTCATCTTCCTGTATCAGGCTTGATAGGTACTTGAAACTCTCCACTCTCCTCAATAGTTCCCCACCAATTGTTATTTCAGTTGTTCCTCTCTCCTTCGTTCTTGTTGTGATAATCATCTCACTCTTGCTTATACTAAATTTCATCCCATATTCTTGTACTGTTCATTCCCATACATCCAACTGTTCTTGTAATTCCTCCCCCTTATTCTCTCAAATCATCAGATCATCTGCAAACACCATAGCTTTCATATTTCCTTCGCCAATTACTTGTGCTACTGTACTCATTATATCATCCATCACTACAATGAAGAGTAATGGTGAAAGTACACTTCCCTGCCTCATGCCATTCTTCTGTTCAGTCCAAGCTGATCTCTCTCCTCTGACTTTCACACAGCTCACACTTCCTTGGTATATTTCCCTTATCCTCCAAATAATCTGTTTTGCTACTCCTCTGTTCTCCAGGGCTTTCCGCACTTTGCTTCTACATACAGTAGCATATATTTTTTCAATGTCCAGGAAGGTCATTAGTAGATCTATTCCATATTCATAATGCTGTTCCTGCAGTTGTCTTACAGCAAAAATTAGATCCACTGTGGACCTTCCTGTTCTGAAGTTATGTTGCTCCTCTCTTATCTTTCCTTCTAATTTGCCTGAATTTGTGCTTCCAAAATTTTTTCAAAAATCTTTGTGCAATGACTCATCAATGTTACCCCTCAATAGTTCTTTCACTCTTTTCTATTTCCCTTCTTAAAGATTGGGACAATTATTCCCTTCTTCCAGTCTTTTGGGATCACCTTCTGTCTCCAAACAATTTTCATCACTCAATATAGCCATTGTGTCTCCTGCTGCTCTCACTATCTCTACACTTAGCTCATCCAGGCCTGGTGACTTCCCTCCCTCCATCTTGCCCAGTGCCTCTTCCACTTCTCCCCATGTATGGTCTTTTTCTGTTTGCTGTTCCTCCTCTTTTTTCTCATCAGCTTGTTCCTCCTCATCCAGGTCTCCATTCTGGCTCAGGAGTTCTTCAAAATACTTCTTCCACATAGTCTTGAGTTCCTCCTTATTCTCTACATCTTGGCCACTTTTGTTCACCATTCAGCATAATCTGTCATACCGTTCTTCCCCTTACTTTTAATCATCCCATATAACACGTTTTTTGAACCTTCACTATCCTCCTCCATCATTCTGGTCCACTGTTCCATCCACTTTCTTCTCTCCTCTGCCACCACTCTTTTTGCTTCTTTCTCTCTTGCTTGATACTCTTCTCTTGTCTCCACTTTTCTCTTCTGGAACCATATCCTAAAGGCTCTATTCTTCTTGTGTACCATATCCATTGTTTTATCATTCCACCAGGGTGTTTCTTTTCACCTCCTTTTGTTGCTTGTCCCCTACATATTGCTTCCACCGGACTTCCGAACGTTCCCTTGAATCTACCCAATTCCTCTTCTAACATTTCTGGTTCATCCTTTATGATGCTTTCCTTTACTACTTGTACGTACTGTAGCCTGTTTTCTTCCTCCTTCAACTTTCATACCCTTATACATCTTTCCTGGTTTTCTGTCCCTTTATTATCCTTGGGCGTCTCAGGTTCATTACCAGCAAATGGTTGTGACTATCCACGACTTCTGATGGTATTACACTAATGTCAATGATGTCCCTATTCATCTCACTATCTTACAGGAAGTAGTCAACTATTGACTTTCTCTTTAAGTCTTGACTGTACCATGTAATCTTACTGCTCTCTCTTTTCCTGAACCAAGAGTTCCCAACCAGCAAGCCATTCCTTTGACAGAACTCCAATAGTCTTTCACCTTCCTCATTTCAGCAGCCCCAACTCTCTGGTCTAAACACACCTTCACAGCCTTGTCTTTCTCTTCTAATGTGTGCATTTAAATCCCCACTACTATACATTCTTCCTTCTCATCTGCTTCTGCATTTCCTCTTCAAACTCTTGTTTCTCCTCAGAAGTGCAACCCACCTGCAGCACATACATTTGTATTGCCTCTATGACTGTCCCCTTTAGTGATATCTTGATCTTCATCATCCTATCACTTATTCTCTTCATTTCCTCTTTTAATCCATCTCTTACTACTATTCCCACTCCATTTCTCCTTCCTTCCTATTTTCCACTCCAGTACAGTCGGTAGCCTTTCCTCAGTTCTCTCCTTCCTTGTCCTTTCCATCTCATTCCAGCTAACCCCAATATGTCTAACTTCTTTCTTTCCATCATGTCTACCATCCCCTCCACCTTTCCAGTCAATGTTTGTATATTTAGTGTTTCAAATGTTAGTTCATGTTTATAGCCAATTTGTCATTGATTAAATCCATCCTTTCTGAGGCCCATTCTATTTTTGAAAGCAGAAATCATAATCCACTACTGGCTTGCTGGGCCTATCGTAGCTTCACCAGAGCCCCATTAGCCATCACTTTTCAGGGTTCCTGTAGGACCTTCACAGCTACCGTAGCGGTCCCGGGGCACACACAGTCCCCACTGTACATCACTCCTACATTCCCTCAACTTGGACCATTGGTTGGACTTGTGGGAGACTTGGAGTATCCATGTGTACAAAGTTCATGGCATTTTAGTGGTACTAATTAAGAAGTTAAACACAATGTTCTGACAGTCTTTTTTGTCTTCCTTGGCAAATGCAACTGATATAAAATTCTTGGATTCCATTTGAATAAGTTTCTCACAAAGTTATAACATTTTGAAGATTCAACTGGTGAACTGTTGAGACAGCATCTGTCTTATCTTTATATCAAAAGGAGCAGTTCTCTTTCCTCCAGGGACTCTCTTTGAGGATTGGCAGAGCAGGGAGGGGTGATTGTGCTCAAGTGTATGTGTTGTCAAGACAACCTCTAAATATAGCTTAGAAAAGATTGATTTTGAACAGACTATAGTCCTACGCAGGACCAATAGATTCTGTGACAGCATGACAAATGAGACCTGCAAAATGTGTACCATTAGCTGCCTCATAAACAGATACAAAGCTATGAACTGAGCTTCATTTGAGACTCACAATTGCTCACAATATAATGTGAGTGCACACAGCTGAGAGAAGTAAACAGCATGAAAGGTGAAGCCCAATGCCCAATGGACCTTGAAGGAACTTGAATACCAACCAGGGTCTCTGAGAGGTTTTCCTTTGTTGTAAGGTAAATGCCGAAACTTCAAATCCCCTCCCACATATTCCCAATTGGGGTTCCCCTAGCCCTAATACCAGGAACACATGACACATACAGTCTGAATAACCATGTACCGAAATTGTTTATAGTAAATATTTCAGTTCCTATCACACCCCACCCCCCCACCCCAAAGAGGTATTTCCTCTCCACCTACTCCCCTCACCCCCCCCTTCCCCTCCTGTGTCCCTCCCCTCCTAACCTACCTGGTGGCACTGGTTGATCCAAAGTACTTCTTGGCACCCTCTACATGCAGGTAACATAGTTAATATCCCAACACGTTACCTGAAGACAATGAGATTAATAATCATGCTTTTCTGAACAAACTTACCCACATGGAACTACAAGAACCTCACATCAGTTCAGATCACCAGGAAAGATAATGAGATCATGTTGAGTATCTCTATGGGGCAGAGGCAGACTGATGTATTAAGCTCTGACAGAAGCTATGGACAAGAAATGTTAAGCTTCTTAGCTCTTTGGCCTTTCTGCAGCAGTTTCAAGATCAGTCTGTCTTATGTAAGTTTTCTGACTGTGGCATCAAGTAAACATGGTCAAAACAAAGTGGATTTTATGCTACCCAAGTACAGCCATTGTGAGTGCACATATTAAGCAAACAGGTGGTTGTTCAGTATTTTGTGTATGCTGTTCTTGTGTTACTTGCCCCTCACTAAGCTATTTTCAACATGTACAATGGGTTGGAAGATGACATTTCTTATGCTTACAGTGAGTTTCATAACAGGACAGTATGACACAGCTAAACAAGTACAGCAGACTGAGAGGGATGTGGATGTGGAGCATAAATCTTTGTCTACAGGACTATAATAAATCTTGAAGAAAAGGAAATAGACACAGGAACAAAATCAGTGTTGATGAAAGGTCTTATTCTGCCAGCCCTTGAAAAGCATTCTGAAATACAAGATTATTAATGGCATGGTACAGCCTCTTCACAGTCTATCAATAATTCAAGAACAGTCTTAATCACATTTATTATTGTTATAATACCGCCATTCAGTCTCAACCCAATGTAGGGGTCATCTTCTGGGTGTTTACACCATTGGTTGACTGCTGGTGGAGTCACTCCTGTCTACATAACAGCAGGAAACATGATATAGTTTCCTGCCGTTATGTAGACAGTAGTGACTCCACCAGCAGTCGACCAATGGTGTAAATGCCCAGAAGATGACCCCTACGTCAGGTTGACACTGGTTGGCGGTATTGTAACAATAATAAATGCGATTAAGACTGTTCTTGATTTATTGATTAATCATACTAATCCTGCTTCTCTCCACAATCATGTTGTCCAAAAATCTTCACAGTCTGCCCCAGGAAGCAGCAGAACAATTAAGATGTGAACCCTGCAAGACCATAAACATTTCAGAAGTGCTGATAATAATCATAATTGAATCAAAACACAATGTGCTTTGCATGTTCCATGGTGATAAAGACATTATTTTGCTGCCAGTTGATGAAGGCAATGTGACTGTCTGCAATGTACTTCCAAGTTCCAATGGAAACTTCATCAATTTGCTGGAGGATTGAGCATACAAGAAACTCAGGAATGTGGAACACTGGTCCTGATGACAAATACCATTGCTCTTTTGAAGAACTTACTTTGCCCCAGGAATGGATAATACATCTCAAAGTACCATACACCCTTGTTTCTATAGCCGTCTGAAAGTTGACTAGGACACAATGCTTCCTGGGGTAAATAGTAAACGCTGTAAGCTTGTTGAATCAAATGGTCAAATATCTGTCATAACTACTGGGACAAAGTTTATCATGTGAAGAAATCATACACATTCATGAGATAGCTTAATATTGCATGATTCAGCAAGAGTTTCCTGTCAGGGAGCTTTAATGTGGCATAGTTATTCACTTGAGTCTCTCTGAAAGGTTCACAGCAGTTTGACCCATAAATGATGAGACTTTTCCAACATGGTCTCACCACCACTCACTTACAGCATTTGAGTAGTGGTACAAGAAACTGAGGTGATATGGTTATGGGTTCTGGTACAGAAGTTGTTAATGTATGCATGAAACATTTTGATGGAATTGTTATTGAAACTACGCACTTCAGACCCAAATATTTCTACAGACATGTTGATTACACCATCTGTGGCCACATGGCAATGAGGTCATGGTTAAATTTGTTGGACTTATCAGTATCATCTATTAAATATGGAATTCACTATGGAAGTAAAGTAAGATATTAAGTCACACTGTGTAAGGAAAACAACTTGTGCATATCAGTATTTATGTGCATCCTGAAGAGAGTCTATTAATGTGACCTCTACTTTATGTCATATCCCATGACTTCTGAAAGGCATTCAGTACCATTCTGCACTACTGCCCAGTGAATATGAAAGCACCCCGAAAATAAGACCAGCTTTGTGATTGGATTGAAGAGTTCATAACAAACAGAACACAGTATGTCATTCTCAGTAGAGAGATACAAACATAGCATCATGCATACCCAAAAGGCGTGTTATAGGAGCATTACTCTTCACTATATATGACAACTGAATAATGCCACTGTTGTGCATAAATAGACAGGATGGCCTATTATTGTATGACTGCACAGTTGCTGAAGAATCATTTGAAGCAGTTACATCCATTAAATAACTGAGAGTATGCTTACAGAATGATTTGAAGTGGAACAATTACATAAAAGAAGTTGTCAGAAAGGTAGGTGCCTGAATAAGATTCATTGGAGGAACCTTCAGAAAGGGTAGTCCACCTACAAAGGCAATACCAGTACATTACAATACCCTCCTTTGACCAATACCTGAGTACTGCTCATCGGTTTGGGACCATTCCTAGATAGAATAGATAGGAGGGAGTAGAGAAGTTACAAAAACAAGCAACATATTTTGTCACAAGTTCATTTAATAAGCACAGGAGTGTTGTGGAGAGCCTCATTCAGCTCTAGCAACTGACACTACATGAGATACGTTGTGCATCACAGTATGGGTTTTGTTAAAATTTGAGAGATTTATGTTCATGTGTAGGCCTACCAACAATTACTTTTGCTGCACAAATGAAACAGAAGATGTGGGGGGTGCAGGGGGGGGGGGGGGGGTAGGGGTGTGAGGAGAGAGGGAAGTGACGTTATCCCCTGCCGCACACCTTAAGCCTTAAGTTGGCTTGCAGAGCACAGATATAGAAATAAATTGAGATGTACAGAAATTAGTCATTTTGGGAATTCAGTGATTCCATAGCACTACAGTTCCATTGTAAATCTCTACAATCTCTGCAATCAGATGCCTTGGTAAGGCCGCAGAAGATAACAGTCGAGTACTTTTTCTTTTTAAGCTCTGTCAGTCTTCATCAGAGAGTTAATTATGGCTATCTCTGTGAAGACTCTGATTCTGTAAAAGTCTTCAGTTTGCTCACCACATTCAGATAAAAAACATAAAGGAGTGAATAATTATAAATACCGGGTGATCAAAAAGTCAGTATAAATTTGAAAACTTAATAAAACATGGAATAATGTAGATAAAGAGGTAAAAACTGACAAAAACATCAGTGACTGCGCATGACAATTGTGTATAAGAGGAGCTATAATGAGAGAGAGAATCAGATGTGCCAGCAGTCACAGCATGTTGATGTTACCTGAAAAGGCGCTTTTAGTGAAGCTGTATTATCAGAATGGGGAATGTGCTAGTTCAGCGTTACAATCCTATCGCCATAGGAAGGGGATTCGAATGGGTAAATGTCCGTTGACAAATGCAGCTGTGGTGAGAACGATTTCGAAGTTTGAAGCCATGGGTTGTTTAGATGATAGACCCCGTACTGGCCAACTGAGGACAAGGCATAATGCTGCTGAGACAGTTCAGGAAGAAATGGAGACTGTAGCGAGTTCATCTATGCACAGGGAAGTCAGTGCTCATGCAGTCGCACATCGCACCGTCATTCCCTACACTACTGTTTGGTTGGCACTTAGGCATACCCTCCAATGCTGTCCATACAAAATCCATTGGCATCATGAACTGTTACCTGGCGATTTAGTGAAGCGGAGGGCATTTGCGGTGTGGGTGTTTTGAAAGATGGCAGAAGATGATGATTGGTTAAGTAACGTGTTGTGGACCGACAAAGCTCATTTCACGCTCCGAGGGTCTGTCAACACCCACAACTGCAGAATTTGGGCTACCGAAAATACTAGAACTATCGTGGAAACTCCACTGCACAACAAGAAAGTCACGGTATGGGTTGAATTTACCACATCTACCGTTATCGGGCCTTTTTTCTTCAGGGAAATGCGTGATTCTGGTTTTGTTACTGCTACCATGATGGGTGAGAGGTACGCCGATATGTTACAGAATCGCATCATCCCCAGCCTGGCTAATAATCACCTGCTGGAATGTACTATTTTTATGCAGGATGGCGCTCCACCCCATATTGCTAGACATGTGAAAGATCTCTTGCACGTGTCATTTGGTGATGATCATGTGCTCAGCCGCCACTTTCGTCATGCTTGGCCTCCCAGGTCCCCAGACCTCAGTCCATGTGGTTATTGGCTTTGGGGTATCGTGATCAACTGACATCTCTAGGGTTGCTGAAAGACAACATCCGACGCCAATGCTTCACCATAACTCCGGTCATGCTTTACAGTGCTGTTCACAACATTATTCCTTGACTAAAGCTATTGTTGAGGAATGATGGTGGACATATTGAGCATTTCCTGTAAAAACATCATCTTTGATTTGTCTCACCTTGTTATGCTAATTATTGCTATTCTGATCAGATGAAGTGCCATCTGTCGGACATTTTTTGAACTTTTGTATTTTTTTGGTTCTAATAAAACCCCAGGTCATTCCAAGCATGTGTGTCAATTTGTATCTCTCTATCTACATTATTCCGTGATTTATTCACTTTTCAAATTTATACTGACTTTTTGATCACCCAGTAATTAAATGGACATGATCACAGGCCCTCCATTACAGATTCACATCTTTAAGTGCAGCACAATCAGCTGCGTCTAACTGTTGTTTATCCACAGTCATTGAAAATTTCATTGTATATACTTAAATTTTAAGGTAATAACTGTGGCAGGGAAAATTATAGGAAGTATATTTAATCTGTAGTAAAAATAATTTTTTTTGCAAATTCAAGGATACATCAAAATCATAGGTGCAATATATTTTGAAATATCTCAGGAAAGCCTGTATGGTGTGTTGTGACTGACTATAGAGTAGGGAGATATTTATAGTCACAAACCTTAGAATAAAGTAAACTACAACAGAAATTTCTCTTTACCTCTCATAAATATGTAGCCCTCCTTTGATGTTGAACCAATAAGAAGTGGTATTTCTTGCTTAGAGTTTTGAGATAGAATTAGAGGATGTTTTGGAAGAAAGCAGCTATTACTTGCATATTTCTCAACTGTTGGTGGGAAAACTACTTCAAATTTATATTTCATGTCCTGGAAACAAACAGAAGGTGTTACTTGATCAAATAGCCATAGCAGATTCTAGTGATAATGTTACAGAAAGAAACAGTACACAGTCTTTAATATTACCCATATTCCACCTGATTAATTATGTGTAGTTCTTGAAATAGAAATGCTCTGTCATTAATACATCCATTCATTCACTGTGTCTTGCAAATCCCATTATGAGAAAAATTCAGAAAAGTTAAATCAGTTGAGATACACACCAATCAAGAGTAGTAACCAACAGAAACTTATTCCAAAGACTGTATTAACAATTAACTATCCTTAAATGACAACATTATGAACTGTATATGAATGAACATAATGTGGTGATGCACAAATCCATTTTTGAATGCTTCACCCATCTGCTGTGACAGATGGGAGGGGATTGGGGACGCAAGCACCAAGCAGACAAACCATCAACCATCATTACATACTGCACTCAGTGTGGAGCAGTAGTATATCTCAGGCTCACCTGTTTTCCAAGCATGGGGTTTTTCCCAAAAAGCCATGTGGCAGCAGGCATTCTTATTGATGGCACTTCCTGCAGGGATGCCTAGGAACATAGACAATGGGGCATGCTCTTCCAAGTTTTGTTAGTGATTGTAAAAATATGTATATTCCTGTGATATCACACATTTTATGGCTTGTTGAGTGATTAGTTTAGGTTCAAACCAGAATATGACAAGTGGGTAAGTCAGACTGGTACTGAATAAACACATAGCATGGCACAGCATTCACCTATGGAGAGCTGGTGGTAGGTAAACAAAGGGCTTGAGGTGTTTTTATGCATGCAAAAAAATATTCACCAGTGACTGAAGACTACAGACACGGAACATCTGGCTATCAGAGTCCCTTCAACTGAACTGATGGTGCAAATTGCATTCTAGACCTTGTATCAATTGGCAAAGAGGTGACACAGTAACATACATGTGCACCCGCTGTACTTAGTAGTCTCCTCTATGAATGCACTGCATAATGATTATATTAAAAAATTATGGACTAGGAGTTCCATGTCAGTGTTGATTTCAGAACTAATGAAATTTTCAAGCTATGTATCACTCCCTAAATGAGGCCAAACATTTGCTTATTCAAAATTAGGGGCAGATTATTATTGCTGGTGTTGAACTGAACAGTGTAACTTGTCAATGAGATTCTTTCTTTTAACTGAATAAATATTTATTTTTGTGATAAGTAGTAAGTTTTTACATGTGAAAGAGGTCGTGGGCCATTCAGTTCTACCCATTCCTATGTAACATTTATTTGGAGCAGATTAGTTGGTGCAATGTCTCTGCAATATCCTTTCTTCCAGGTGTGCTAGTTCTGCAGGTTCGCAGGAGAGCTTATGTGAAGTTTGGAAGGTAGGAGACGAGGTACTGGAGGAATTAAAGCTGTGAGGACGGGGTGTGAGTCATGCTTGGGTAGCTCAGTTGGTAGAGCACTTGCCCCACGAAAGGCAAAGGTCCCGGGTTTGAGTCTCGGTCTGGCACACAGTTTTAATCTGCCAGGAAGTTTCATATCAGTGCACACTCCACTGTAGAGTGAAAATTTCATTCTAAAATGCTTGATTCTGGCCACGTGAACCTCTGCAAGTAATTCACATGAAAGACACCTACAGGGAGAAAGTGTGCATGTGGGTTGCGATGTCAAGCCATGGAATCATCGGTCTGCTACAGTAACTGGTGAATGCAATTTACACAGGCTGCAAAGCCAGTTCTTTCCTCAACTCATGGCCTCATGTCATCCATTGCAGACACAATGGTTCATGCAGGATGGAGCACACCCCCATACTGCCAATGTTGTGCTTGATTTCCTACATGAAAGACTTGGCCTTAGGGTATTATCAAACACATTTCCAGAATGTTATGCAGGAAGAGGAATGTGGCCACCCCACAGCCCAGACATTAACCTATGTGGCTTCTTCCTTTAAGGGTTCCTTAAAGAGAAAGTGTGCCACAGAAAACCCAAAAATGCAGTGAAACTTATGGCCATCATTGTGGAGTTATGCCATGCCATTACAGAAGATTTATGTCGGAGAGTCATCACAAATGCATGTGTGCGACTTGAAGAAATTGTAAACCAAAATGGTAGTCATATTGAATATGTGATTCATTAGGTTGTATTTCCAAGCTGTATTCTTTACTCCTAGATCAATAAATTACAAATATTGTCAACAACGAATGTGTTATTCATGAAACAAATCAGATGACCTATCATGTGCCAAACTGTATAATTCCATACAGTATTTTATAAGGACTGTTTCAGAATGTTGTTACTCCAAGGGCTGAGCATTGTGGAACCTTAAATGTCATATTAAATTCAGTTTCAAACACTACTTTGAGTTTGATTGTTTCTCATGCACAACTTTAGTCAAGTATATCCAAGGGCTATAAAAAATTCATCCATATGGGCTGCATACAGCATAATTTTTCTGCAAATGGCCAACCACCAAATAATTCTGCAAACCATCAAGGTAACCAAATGAACTGCCTATTGATAGTACATCAATGGAAGTGAGTGAAGTAATAAAGTGCTTAACATGAAACAGAGTTATCATATATGCTAATCTAATCAGTCCTTGATTAATGGTAACTGCTCAATAATAAATGGGTTTTAAGGGTGTCAGTAGGTACCTGAAATATGAATATGTTAATTTTCTGAGTTACAGTGTAGTGCAAAGAAAAATATAATATCTTCAATGAATTCTGACAAAGCAGATAACCTGTAAAGTAGCATTTTTAGAGTTCCAAGAATGTTTTAAAATAGTACCACACTGATGTCTGCTATCTAAATGATGCAATATCTAGACAGAATACCAATTAGACTGAAGTCTTCTTGCTGGGAAAAATGCAACATATTATCCTGGACCAAGAAATAATTCTGAGTGTGTCACATGGATGTCTGTTTGAGCCACCATAGTTCATATTAAATATTATGAACTAACTGATTTTGCATGAGTAGTGTGATGAGTTTCATATTTATGTATGTTTGCAACTGTGGCAGTGGTTATTTTAAAGTTTTGATGATTGCAGGATGTTGTTCTTGCACATATTTTAAGAATGTAGGAGCATACATTTGTAAATACCTAAAAGCCAAAATCTGCTGATTGTTGAGTAAATAACAGTGATTTTCTAACAGCATGGTAGAAAATGGAATTGTTCTTCAATAAGTTTTTAGCTTTCAATGCCAAAAATGGAAAAATTTACTAACTGAAATGTACTTATCAACCAAGAAGTACATAATTAATCTATAAATAAAACTTTTACTAATGTTAAATCAGGTATTGTTGAACAATAAACATTAACATCCAGTTGCACCTTCTTGCAGAGTGTGTGTTGCTTAGTTAATTAAGTGTTTATTCATCCTCCGGCTGTTTATTTATTTATTATTTGTCCATGGACTCTAGCTGATATTTTTCAGCTGAGACTATTGGGTACGTCATAGAATTTTGTAGGTAGACAGATGTAACATTTGTGTTCTAATGGTATTTACAATGTTATATTACATCAAAGCTCAAATACAATGTATATACAAAAAATGTACAATAAACAAACCAGGATTATACTTTACAGGCACATAAAAGCTTAATGCATATTTTCTGTTACAATACAGAAGCAGTATTTAGTTTCAGTTGTAATACTCACTCATACTATATTCACACTTGTCTATGAGATACACTTTTAAACTTTTTTTTAAGTAAATTCCTTTTTAGTAGCTTGTTGAGGGACCACTTCATCTGAAGCACTTATTGTCAGTTAGTGATTTTGCTGTCTCGTATAATCATTTTCCTTTCTTCTTGTTGAATGGTGATGTATAGCTTTATTTAAGATGTGTTTTTACATTTGCTCTTTAACTAATATTTCCTGTCTGTGAAATGAGGAGGAGCAATATGGCTCCAAACAGGTAGCCAATATAGGGGAGTTCTTTTAAGACAGACTCTAACTACTCTTATGGTCTCATTCAGTTTGGTCTCAATCTTCTTCATGTGGTGGCTGTTTAACCAGACTGGAGTGCAGTGTTCAGCAACCAAGTGCACAACACTATGGCTGCATACTGCATATTTTGCTGCAGTGTTTTCTAAATGTTTTTTTAAAGGTAATGTTCAGTTCACTGTTATCCCCAAATATTTTGGGAAAGGATTATAGTGAACTAAGTAACTGTTGAAGTATGTATAATAAAATTTTAGCCAGTCCCCATCTTCGACTGTACAGTGACCTGGCTGGTGCTGCTCTGCGGGGGCTAAAGTCTTATCTCCCCCACAACCATTAGCAGAAGTATTTTTGACAAACAGTTTCAAAATTGATGACATGTGGAGAGAGCATTGGAAAGTCCTGAAACTGTGTCAATCTCAATCCATTATCGACCTCGCTTCACCACTACCCTGAATGGAACTGCCTTGCCAGGTGTGGAAAACCATCAATAGAATAAGAACATCACATGGCGTTTGTCATGACTCATTCTATAAATGGGGAATAAAAAAGTCACCAACCTTCATCAGACTGTTCACCACATTGTCACTGAATGCCCAATGTAATCTCTCCCCTACTTGCTACTTCCATCTATTGTCTGATTTAAAGCTTTTTATGAAGATTTGAGAGGAGCAAATATTACAATAAACATTCAAGTTTACTTAGATTGACATGTTGAGATGGCTCCAGTTCTTCTTGTCTAGGAGTCTGATTCTTGAACCTGAAACTCTGACATTATAAGTGCTCGCGAATGGATTGAACTAAATAAATTTGAAGATTGTTGTGCAGAATTTTTGTTTTTATGTGATATATTTTCTCACATTTTAGTATATCATACAGTCTTTTGATTTTTCACATTAACAAAGCCGAAATTACATTGCTCACACAAAAATAAAAAAATACGTCCCATCACATCAAAGGCATGCTTACAACTCTCGACTCCGCAGAAATAACAATATTCCAAAGGGTTTACAATTTTTCTTAACAAATGAATTTCTACTAGTTTGTGTTACATTGTTAATCTTGATTATTATTTCATAAATGAATCCAGAAATAAACATAGTAAACAGTGCAGGATACCATTATTAATAAGAGAAATTTTAAGTCTGCAAATATTTGTAATTTCAAATGTTTCTAAAAAAAGTAATTTTAACTGTGCAGTCAGACCTAGTACTCATCAATTATAACATTGAGATGAAAATATTTTATAAAACAATTCCTTTTCATAAATTTCAGCTTGATATATCACATCCAGTGAAAGTTTTCAGAAAAACAACTGAGATAATAGTGACCTATTCAAAATTTGAAAATAATAGTGGTATCACCAACTGCTGTTGAGGAAAAGTAATGTTAGAGGAGGATATCCTGTTACACTACTTACAGCATAACCTGCAGAAAAATATGGTTCCTTCAAAACTTTAAATTCGTTAATGGACTGAATTAATGGTCTCAACTTTAAAATTTTGTCAGATAATTATGATGTACGAATCCATATAAGCCATATGCTAAATAAATAAAGAAATACTCACTCTCACTGTGTGATAGTACATTGTCAGAAAATTATGGTGTACAAAAGCTAGTCCACAGGACTGCCTGGGTGGTATTTTTGCTGTATACCTCACTGCTCTTTTCTGAATTTTAATTTTTTTTTTTAGGTAGCCAGCTTGTGCACTTGTTATTATGTGATCAAAAGCAATGTTATTATGTTTAGTTGCTCTAGTGATTTTATTTATTTCTATTTTTAGGTTGTAACTATGGAGTAAGTCCAACAGTGTCTTAGTGTTGTCTGTTCTTTTCCTCATGTCTGCGATCAAATACCCCTATAACTATTAAATAAACACATTTTTTAAACTCTTACATTGGACTTTCTAGCTGTTCAAAGAATGTTCTCATGTCACCATTTGGTGATCAGTACAGGCCTAATACACATTGCATCTTCTATGGAATTTTTATTCCCACCACTGCAGTTTCAAAGCTCTGTTCCGCAGCATATTTTGTGATATTTTGGATGCTTTAATTAATCTGTAGCTAGAGAAAATGACAATCCAGCTGTAATGTTCTGCAAAAGCTGGTTACATGAGTGTGAATCTCCACCTAATTTTCTTTTAGCCTATGCTGTGTTTCTGCTAGAATGTTTGACTTATATCCCTGCAACATCACCCCTAATCCATCTGTTTTACAGTTTATGTGCTAAACATCCTGATGAAGTATTTTACCTGTTTTCCCTAAATTTAATGATTCCCCTTCTTGTGATGCACTAAGTCATTTACTAGCTCCTCATGTTGTTGTTGCACTATACTGAATTTTTATTTCTTTGACCCTAAAACTGAACCATCTCTTTAAATTGTGTTTTAATTCCCAACAATATTTATACACTGGTAACTGAAATTAGTATTTTCACTCACACTTTTTAATGAGCTCTATATCGGCTTACGCATTGTCATAAAAGGTCCTTACTTAGTGTGTGTGTGTGTGTGTGTGTGTGTGTGTTGGGGCTTATGGGCGCTCAACGTCAAGGTCATCAGCGCCCTCACTTAATGTGACAGGCCTCCTAGGTCTCGGGCACCTACCCTGACTGGATGGTTCTAGTGCTGCTGTTTTAGGTCTCCCAGGCCTCAGGCATATCCACAGTGTGGTTTCTGTTGCTGTCAGCTCCTGTGTTCAGTGGCTGCCCTTGTTCACCTGCTGCTGTAACTGATGATCCTTCAGTGTTTATTTTTGGCATCAGTGAATATGCCATTTGCTGTTCTGTGCAGGATAGGGAGAGATGTAGTGTGGGCATAGGGGGGGGGGGGGGGGGATACAATCCAATTTCTTGCATTTTGAAGCCTTTTTCAGTAGCTTGAGGTAAGGTCTTGGGTTCTGTACACAAGGTGCAGAATGATTGCACAATTTTTTGACGTATAAGAAATTTTTCCTTTTCATTTAAGTGCATGCCATGTCTGTATAATGTTCTCTTGCCATACCATCTATTGCAAGGAAGTATGTGTTGAGAATGACCTGGTAGATTCTAGTATATAAATTATAGTGTTAGTTCTTTACTTCTTCATTTAAACATGAAAAATAAGCAAGATCATATCTCTTAGTGCTACCCATAACAAGTATTAGATATTTATGTAAACCATACAGTGTCTCTTGCAAGAAATGAGGGTCTTTATTGAGTTTGTTTCTGTAGCTATCATTTGATCCTGATATTAGAAAATGCATTGAGTATCTACCAACCTGCCAACTGTCCAAAACATGAGACAGTTTCTGGTGATTGGTGTGAGTATGTTCAACAAACTACCTGTTGAATTGCAGACCCTGCCACTGGACAACTTCAAGAAACAAATTGCTGAAGGCCTAAAACAATGCCCACTATACTCGGTCCAAGAATTCTTTGATTGTGAAGAAAGCGAATGGACACAGTGAACATGACATAGTCTATATACATCACCTGTATAAAGTTTGGATGTTATTCTGTGATTCACTATATTGTAAATCACTTGATTGTAACTTTGATGCAGTCTGTCCAGCCATGGGTGGTCAATGAGGAAGACCTGGTAATAAATGGGATCATTCCTGCGGCAGTTTGTTACTACTTTGCCCATTGTGACTCCTAGTTTCACACAACTTGTCATCTTAACATTTTGCTCATACTGTAAAATTTCAGCAAATTTTCTTTCATGGCTCTCAGCATTGTATTATTATGTCACAACTATTTTTCTTTAAGGTTATTTTTGCACTTTCATTTGATTACTCAAGATTTAGGCCTACTGCCCTCTCACTGTCCTTGTATATTCACCATGTTTAACCTTCCTCACTTCTGTTCACATTCCTGTTTTCTTCTTTTTGGGCATTTGCTGGAATTTCTGTTTTCTGGTTTGTTCTGCTCTGTATTTTTCGCTGTCTGTCATTTATTCTGTGGAAATATTCAGTTTCTTGAGGTCTTGATGGTTTCCTTTACTCAGTTGGTTTTCACTGTACCAGTTGTCACTATGTTAAAAATCAATTTGGTCAGTATATTTTCGTTCATTTTATGCATGTATCCATAGAACTTTGCCCTTCTTTTCCTGATGTTGTTTATAATTGTGCCTGTCCGTTCATACAGTTTTTTTTGTCAGTCTCTTTATCCAAATCCCCTCTCTCTGAAACGGCCTGTAGATCTTTCTCAGAAATTCCCTTTCTTGTTCTTTCATCTCCTTGACTTTTGTTCTTTCCTTGATTACTGTTGTTTCTGAGGCATCCAAGGACTCTGGTAAGACTACTGTACTTAAGTGTCTTAATCTGGGATTTATATAAATACTTCTTTTGTTGTAATGGTCCCATATAAGTCTGCATGCTTTTTGTAGTTCTGTGATCCTTTCTTCATTGGGTGTCAAGTTCAGTCCTGTTTTCTGTATATGTAGATGTATGGTAGATTCTAGTATATAATTTATAATGTTACTTCTTTACTACTTCATTTAAACATGAAAAATAAATAAGGAATTTGAAAATTTCTACTTGTGTTATCTTTCCATATTTCATTAACACTGGGTGTGAGTTGTGGATTTTGAGTCCATATACTGCATTCTTTCATGGGAGATTTGTAGTCCTGTTTTGGATGAGATTTCATGTAGTGTTTCTAGAGATTTTTTGCCTCTTGTTCTGTTATTTGTTGTGATGGCTATATCATCAGCAAAGGTCAGACATTTTATGTTGATGGTTCTATCCTTACGTCTCCCCATCTTTACTCCGTAGATCCCTTTGTCCAATGTCTTGATTATATTCCCCAAAATGGAGAAAAATTGAATGGCTGACAGGCCATCACCCTGTCTCAATCCACCTTGATTTCCAATAGTACCGAGATCTCTTCCATAAACTTCACTTTGGAGGTTGTATTTCTTAATGTTTCCTTGATTAACTTTTTGGTATTGTTGTCCACCTTCATTCTTTCAGTGTGTTGAAGAATGTTTTTCTATCTACTGAGTTGCAAGCCTTCTTGAAGTCGATGAATGTTACTGTGGTGTTCCTGGACTTTATTGTTGTTAATATTGTTTTCAGGCATCAGATATGTTCGCTGCATGAGCTTCCCTTTCTTAACCCTGTAAAGGGACACCATCCTCTAGTATTACCCTTCCCCAACAGAAGTAATCAGTACCAAAAACATATTTTTGAATTTTGAATATGTTAATGTTGTCTCAAACAATGGAAAAGCCAGGATGAAATGTAACAGTATTATGAGAAGGAAAGTTGCTACTCACCGTATAGCGCAGATGCTGAGTAGCTGATAGGCATAACAGAAAGACTCTTTTTGTTGTGCCTATCTGTGGCTCACCATCTCCGCTATATGAGTAGCAACTTTCCTTCTCATAATATTGTTAATATTGTCTCAGATATTTTCCTAAAAGAATTTCATATGATTTTGTACATGGTGTATTATATTTCAGGCTAAAATCTATAAAAATAAATTACTTTATTTTTGTTGTAACAATCAATATGTACTGGCTCTGTATGTACAGTTAAAATAATTTTTTTTAGAAACTGTTTGAAATTACGGAATATTTGGGACACTTAAAATTTCTATTATTATTTACACAATTTGGCACTATGTATTATGTTAATTTCAGGATTCATTGGTAAAATGATAACATAAGTTATTGTAAACCCTTTGGAATATTGTTAGTACTGCAGAGGGAAGTAGTAGTGGGCATGCCTCTGATGTGATTGGACATTGTAATAAAATGTGGCAAAAATGTTTTGTGGTGAAGTTTGAGGTGTGTATCATTGTTTAACACAAGAAAAACAATGTTCAATATACCATGTCTTATTATGGACATTCTCCATCAAAAACATAACACGTAATGTGTAATCCAGGGTGCTGCTTCTTGATGCTGCCGTAGGTTCATTTTGATGCTACTGCATTGGCACATGGTATTTATGCAATGGATTTAATAAGTTTGAGTGTTCCTGTTCACTATACATTATATTTCATGCAGTAGATGTTCAGCAGCAAACTTAAAAAGTCTGACTACATGCTGTTGATACACAATTCAGTCTAAGACTGACTTACGGTGGCATTCAAATCACCTCTATTTATATGATTTTAAACATTTAATGCCACTGTTACATACTGAATTTTGCATATTAACAATTAAAGTTTTTACATACATCTTCCCAAATTACATAGAAAATTACATGGAATTACAATGAATAATTTCATACAAAGACAGGAAAGAATCTGTTTCTATCAAGACTATAAATTACATGTTTTATCATTGCAACAATATATTTCATTAATTTGCATATATTATTTTACTGACTTAAAGGAAATCACCCTATCATTTACAGGTGAACAGAGTGATTAGTTTTATTCAATGAAAGGCCTAGGTTCAATTAATTAAACTTTGTACAAGGAAAATTTTACATTTTTATGTAGTTGTAATTGCAGTTCTCGAACACCAATCAGACCATAAGCATGTTTGATTCTGACTGAAAAATCATCCTGTCATATTTCTGTTAGGAGACTAAACAATTTCTGACTTAAAAAAGATACAAATAGCTGTCTCTCAATGACATGAAATATCGGAACTTTAATCATTAATTACTCCAAAATCACAACAGCAATTTTATTCATACCAAGAGCCTGTAATTTGTATTGTGTGTAAATTATGATGTTATGTAAGTTTTTAATCCAATATGTTTCCTTCAGTCTATATACTGGTGAGAGACAATGTAAACAATGTCAAAGCAACAGTTTAAATTAGTTAGTAAATTGCTGCATGAAGAATCTTTGGTGTATCACATCCCGATAACCGGAAACATGTTTCCTTCAATTCTATATACTGGCAAGACACAATGTAGACAATGTCAAAGCGACAGCTTAAATTGGTGTAAATTACTAGTATTACATATATGCCCTCTTTTGTAGAGTGAAGATGAGACTGAAATAGGATACAGGACCCGAAAAGGGGTTGTGGTGTTACAACGTGCCTTTATTTTTGGGAAGAGCAATGTAATTTTCGGCTTTGTTGACATGTAGATTGGAAAGACAGTTTGATATAGAAATATGTGAGAAAATAAAATTTTCGAGTAAAACGAAAATATACAGTGCAGGCTCACTTCAAATTTATAAGGTCAATTGGAACCATGAGAACATATAATGTCAAAAATTTGTCTTCAAGAATCAGCCCCTAGACCTGAAGAACTGGAACCAACCATGAGAAAAGAAGATATGTAAAAAGTTTATTGTAAATCTTACTCCTCTCAAAGCTTATTAAATGAGTTAACCATAAAGACAGTGATAATCAACAAATGATGTGATGGAGGGTTAGATTACAACCCTCCTTGGAATCCTCCTATTTGTGGATCTACCTGTCCCTCTAGCCAATTTAACACAACTTTGGATAGAATTTTGTGTCACAAGCAGTAGTGAAAGTCCTCTGCAGTTATAATGGTCTGTTTCATATCCTTTCCCATAGAGCATCTATATTGTGGCTGACTTCCATTCTTCTGGTACCTTTTCTGTTTTCCAGATGTTTTTGATTACTTGCCACACTTGCAAGATGAGGCCCTGCACTTGGGACCAGCAATGGTGGAGTTGACTTCTGCATTTAAACATCAATTATTCTTCAGCATTGTATCACATTTGTCTTTTAAGCTATGCATCGCATCAAGTAACAGAAAAAAATTCTTTTGTGTTGGATTTTAGACTTAATTCATCTTTACAACAATTTTGACACAATCAGTACCAGCACAACTGTAACGGTGTTCCACTTTGATTTTCAGGGTGTGTATGACCCAGGACAACCGGGAGATCCAGGAAAAACCCGGGAATTTTTTAGAATTCTGGGAATTTTACATTGTTTTAGTTTTCAGTTAAATTTTTGTAATTTTGACTGGTAAGAACTGATACTCTAATAAAGGATATTACTGTACCCTGCTACTGCACAATAATACTGCAGAAATAAAACATGAACGAGAGAAAAAATGAAAATAAGACTTAAATTGAAAAGGAAATGCACCTTATACAACAACGAAAGACAGTGCTCATACAAGCGTCTGCCAACAGCAAAATGTGCCAAAGGCTTTAGGAAGACTGTCCAATACTCTATAACAATAAATTGCCTGTGATGAGCATGACATCACAAATGTTTATGTTGAATTTGTTTTAGCAATTACGAATAGCACATGTGCAGTTGAGTCGCATATGAGTAGTACCTCCCCCTGCTTCTGGCTACAGAAATGTGGCTTTTGGCTGTGTAAGCAATCACAGCAAGCAGCTAGATGCTACCAGGGAAAATTTTATTGGTGTACCCAAGCTGCCAGATTCACGCATGCGCAACAGGCCTGGATCTAGGAGGAAGGGAGCGGGGGCAAACTGAGGTATCTGACCTGGGTGGCAATTTGAGGGGGGGGGGGATGCCAAATTCGTATTCTTGAGGAAGAAAACCTTGTTTCACAAAGCACCTAGTATCCAGTGCACATTGGCCAATAGATTAATTTATATGATCTTGAAACACATCCTTATTGGTTTTTGAAAATTTTGGACACGTACTAAGTTGATTTCTGAATGTTTCATAAGTTGATTTTTGAATGCATGCATAATGTACATGATGTCTCTGTCAGGGGAATCCTCATTGCATCTAGAAATAAACTTTCCTGCAGGCAAAATGGGACAGGGCTATAAGAGCTGAGCGGAGTAAAGCAGAATGGATGAATGCCAATTGCTGTCTAATGATGTGATTGACTTGGTTTATGAATGATCAGCATTGTTTCAATTATTAATGAAATGCATAGATTCAGATTACCAGAGTGGATATAAACAACTAACAGGAATAACAGGTAAGAAATATTACAAATGGCTCTGAGCACTATGGGACTTAACTGCTGTGGTCATCAGTCCCCTAGAGCTTAGAACTACTTAAACCTAGCTAACCTAAGGACATCACACACATCCATGCCCGAGGCAGGATTTGAACCTGCGACCGTAGCGGTTGCGCGGTTCCAGACTGTAGCACCTAGAACCGCTCGGCCACTCCAGCCGGCAGGTTAGTTTAAATGGCTGTTCAACACACGTACCACAAGATACTAAATGGTTATGGACAGCTTCCAGAAAATGAATATTATCTTCTCGGTGTATCCAAGAAAATGAAATTTTTGCAGAAAATTTTTGGCCAGATTGCTACACTAGTAGGGGCAAGTTGTACAGTCCCTAGGTAACAGCTGCTTAAATTCTGTTCTGAAAGTAGCATGGAAAATGCACTGTATGAACGTGTAACAATACCTAACCAGAGAATAATTGCATGATATCAAAACTGATGATTCTGGTAGTGTTTGTGAAGCTAAGCAGTGAATAAATTTTGACAATGGCAGGAACAGTTACAGAATTAGTTATGACAAGATTGTTTGTTAGAAGGAGTAAGGAGAAGAAATGAGGACATCACACAAATTATGGAAGAATATGACGATTTCAAATTTATACAAAAATTTCGTACTACTACTTTTTGATCTCATGCTTGAGAAACTGGAGTGTATGAATGAAATGTGGAACTATTTCCTAACTTAAAGCTTTTTTCTTGTAGTATGCCTAATAGGCATTCCATATTGGTACTTCATGAATTGTAGTCTGTTGTTTTATGAAAATGACCATTTGTGCCAAAACAGTCTCATTTATTTGGTGTCTGTTACAATTGCTGCAATATTAGAAATGCCTGTTTTGTTTTATCTAGCAGACAGCGACAAAGTAGATGTAATCTGATTGAGAAACTACACCAGTCTTGGTTAGATTTGTATTAAAAGCTTTTTTAGTATTAGACAACAACATTTCAATTTTTCATGTAGCAAAACGTTTGACAAACTTTGATAAGGTAGTAGATTCTTTCACAGAAAGGAAAGCACACCATGTAAAGCTGTAGCAAGATTAGAAAGAAGAAAATGCTAGGAGCTAAGGATTGAAGAAATGTATACTGTCTTGCTTGTCTCTTGTCTTTACTGGTTTTATGTAGCCTCAGATAAATAATCTCATCCAGTATTAATTGTGAGGTCTTGTTTTTAAACTGTCCAGGGCATTTTAATTTCCACTCTCCTGAATATACAAATAACTTGTCTTTCATTTCCTTGAACACATATGTTTTTTTGTATTAGACTTTTCAGAAAGATGTGCACTACAAAATGAACATATTTTTCAAAATTTGATTTTTTTAAAACTCAAACGCTCTTGGGAGGGGGCTGGGAGGGGCGTGGAATTGCCCCCTCGAGGGAGGGAGGGAGGGACAGAGAGGGGCGGGAGAGGTCCGGAATTTCCCTGGTTTGGAAATATCGTAGATTTGGGGCGGATCCCCAGAGCAGTCTGAGTTATAGTGGGAAAGTGTGTAGTCTCCATGTACCCATGTTTACATTTAGTAATTTTACTGTTTCCTCTTTGTGTACTGCTCTCACGTCAAATGAAAACAAATTGAATTTCTGTGGCTGTGAGCTATCAAGTGAATTAAAGCACATTCATATAATTATGGAAGGCTAAAATAAGTTATTAGTTTCAGACTTTATTTTATTTCCACCTTTCTGACACTCAAGCATTAATCACCTTGCAGAACAATGAAGTTATTTTTGTCAGTTTGCTAAAGAAATTTGTCTTTTTGTTAATCTTTTACACTGAGGCAGTCAGTGTATTTGAAACAAAGTGTTTTATTCCACCCTATTGGCTACTTGTTTGCTGCGTTTCAAGTGCATGTTTTCATCTTCTAGCATGCATGGCATTATACCATAATAAAGAACCAACATGAGACTTGTACTCCAAGAAAATTTACATCTCAAAAACCACACTGAAAGGCTTAATATCAGGCCAAGGCATACTTCATTGGGAATCTGGACATACAAATGTGCACTTTAAGTTTGCAGTTTGAATGTGCACGTTTTAGTATGGTTCATGCTCTTGTAGTATCCTCTAATGTCTTGTTTCCTTTACGGGCTTCCTGCATCATTGTAGCTGCGCAAGCACAGTGGCAATTGTTGTCTGATGCTCTCTGGGATGGCAACTGCTGAAACTGATCTATTTCTAACAGGTCACAGGAAAATATTGCGAATGGTGGTTTGAAAAGCATTAGTTTCAAAGTAAATTTCCTTTTAAACAAGTTGAACTATGTGCAAGAATGTACAATGAATTTCTTAAATCACAGAGTGTTTGACTCTCATTTAAAAATAAAGTCTTTGATGATGAGCCATTTAGTATAATTTTGATCCCAGAAGATCAGACATTTATGTTGTTACTAAAAATTTTACTGGCACATTTGTGTGTTATATCTTAAAGTGTAACTGTGCAAAAAAGGTCAACATTATATGCGAGAGTTAGCTTTTCTTGCAGCTTATTAATAATAGAGACCTATGTTATATGTTAAAGCTTTGCTTTTCTTGTAGCAACACTATATATGTTAATTTAAACCATTAACTCTTCCTGTTTGTGTGTTCGCACTACTTAACAGTGATGATGCTATTGGCTCACTACGTCGCCTGTCCTATGCTCTGAATGTCCACTGTCATCAGCTGGCGATATCACGTGACATGAGCTATTACTGGCTTCCAAAAGCGTATTGCAATCTTGATTTCAATGTTTCAGAAAGTAGCATGTGGTGTTTGGTGGAATTTGAATTTATACTTCCTCAATACCAAAATATGCAGCGAACACGTTGCTGCACATCAAAGATCTTTCCAAAACCTGTTTCTTTCCCCTGAGTTTTGTTTTCCAAATAGCCAGTAAATTCTACACCTGCATACAAAACTTTAACCATTCAAAGGATTGATAAGTTTTACAGTTCCTAGAAAAAACATACTGCCACTTAACACAGAAAAAGTGTGCTTTCACCTGGGAGAAAATGAACTTTTAACCAGGAAATCTGAGAATTTTTTTAATTGTGCACATGTACACCCTGGTTTTATTCACATCACATTCTTTGTGACTTGTTTTCTGCAGTAGCAGTAGTTGGAAATTTATCATTTATGTCACATTTTTAAGCTGACCACAATACAGTGTGGTGCTGCACACACTGTTTCTTAATCATAATTTATCATTGTCACATTTTATCTATTTTTGTATCATTACAATGAGAAAATACATTTTCATCAACTGATTTCTTGAGTTGGCACACATTTCTCACTTACTTTCACAGATTTAATAATAAAAATCAGATTATTATGGTAGATATTTGTACTTGCTATCTTGGTTCCTTTTAGTGTTTGACTGTGGTACTAGAGATGTCAACTTAATACAAAAATAAAAGTTAACAATCAAGCTGGCATATAATTACTGACAGGTTAATTTAATTCTAAAACATTTGCTGGTGATGGTTCTTGCCTTTAATAACATCATCTTAAGTTCTGCTTGATGAGTCTTCATTTCAGCCACATACATGATCCAATACTACATACATATGAATTTTATATATATGAAGATGGTATCTGGTCTTTTGGACAAGTCCGGAAGAACAGATATATATATATATATATATATATATATATATATATATATATATATATATATATATATACAAAGATGATGTGACTTACCATACGAAAGCGCTGGCAGGTCGATAGAAACACAAACAGACACATACATACACACAAAATTCAAGCTTTCGCAACAAACTGTTGCCTCATCAGGAAAGAGGAAAGGAGAGGGAAAGACGAAAGGAAGTGGGTTTTAAGGGAGAGGGTAGGGAGTCATTCCAATCCCGGGAGCGGAAAGACTTACCTTAGGGGGAAAAAAGGACGGGCATACACTCGCGCACACACACACACACATATCCATCCACACATATACAGACACAAGCAGACATTTTGTTTGGTAAGTCACATCATCTTTGTTTTTTGATAAATTTTTCCCACGTGGAATGTTTCATATAAAAAAGGCTCACCAGCCATTTGACCATCTTCTCCTGTGCGGATGCACAAACAGTGCCTGAATTCTTATGGGAATCGGCAAAAGGCCATGAGTAATGAGTATAATGGGCAGGGGCACTATGATATAGTGCGAGACAATAAGCTAGGAATGTGGGTCTCATGGTAGGCGTGCCAGAGATAAGTCCCTGCAGTTGCACTATCCTCTGTGTCCTTGGTGGCTCAGACAGATAGAACGTCTGCCATGTAAGCAGGAGATCCTGGGTTTGAGCCCTGGTAGGGGCACACATTTTCAACTGTCTCTGTTGACATATATCAATGCCTTCATGTGACTAGGGGTATACAAATGGCTCTGAGCACTATGGGACTCAACTGCTGTGGTCATAAGTCCCCTAGAACTTAGAACTACTTAAATCTAACTAACCTAAGGACATCACACACATCCATGCCCAAGGCAGGATTTGAACCTGCGACTGTAGGGGTCGTGTGGTTCCAGACTGTAGCGCCTTTAACCACTCGGCCACTTTGGCCGGCTAAGGGTATACATTTCATTGTAATTTCATATAAATTTTGTTTTCTAGAAGCAGCACAGAACCATATGAAATATCTGCTGGCAGTCAAGTAACAATGAATCAGCTTGTGTGTTGTTAGTTGCAGCTTTCTGGGCTTTGTAAAGGAAAACAGTGTGCAGAGTTTCATGTACGTAAGTGTAATCTAAGTGATGTCAGTTTGCACATATATTCTTTGACTATTGTTGAAATGAAGAAGAAGAAGAAGCTTTGCCTGATTCTACTGTAATTTATGTACATGCCTCTTACTTTAGCACCTATGTAATGATGTAAAGTAATGGTGGAAATGTAACAAGATAGTCTTCAGTCAAACAACTTCATAAGATAAAATTCTGAATTTCATACTTCTTTAGCCATCTTTCTTCTGCAAACTGTATGTGGGCAATGCTTCCATTAATAAGTAATAATTATTCTGGAATCTTCTTGTTGTCTCCATTGCTAATTAGTACCAAGCTTATGTTTTCTGTCTCTGGTCCAAATACATATCTTCCCCCTCTGTAATTAGCATTGTTAGTTCATACATCTCTGTTGCTTACTAAATGAATGTACTCAGTGTGCCATGAGAGGGATTTCTCCAACGTAAAAAACCACATGTGTGTGCTAAACACACTTTTACACTGGACTGGTGGCTTGCTCTGTGTAGTGTACACCCAGCCTACTCAGGAGGGACCTATGGTTTTATACTGAATAGTGTAGTAATAAAACTCCAAGAGGAACACAGAATTGATGAGCCATCTCATGTAATCTCTTGACCTATCACCAGATCAGAGAGTTCTGGAAATGATAAACCAATGTGCAAGCTATGCATTCACATTACATGCAATATTACTGGCCTTACATATTTCATCCAGGCAAAAACAGAGTGTGGAGTGATCTCTGAATTTATGAGAGAAAAGTTATTGGTGCCAACATGATGGTTACATTATTATTTTGGAAGAAAATTGCAAAGTGAAGAAGTGATCTAAGGCAGTACAACAAAAACCAGTTTGTGCCAGAGAGGAACATAACACTACAGAAAAAAAAATTTACAATAAGTTACCAAAAGAAAGTAAAGTAAAAAATGATCTTAAAAAATTTAAAGCAATATTAAAAGAATGTGTATTAATGCATTGCTTCTATAGTCTAGAAGAGTTCCTCAAAAATATTTGAGAGACTAAGAAAATTAATGTTATGTATGTAAGCCACATACTTTATTATTTACAAAAATATTGCTTAAATATGACTACCTACTTGTGACATGTAAAGACTGTAATCATTAATACTGTATAAGTTTGCTCATATATTCAATTGTAATTTTCTAACTAAAGTCAGAGATGAAAAAAATGTATTCATTAACAGATGTAAACATAAAGATAAATTTACATCGACATGTCTGATGTCTGATGTGCTATGCTGTACATGTAAGACTTACAGGACCAAATAAATATGAATACAAAGACAAAAAGAAGAAAGTACAACTTACCTCCTTGCTGAATAGCTTCATACTGTTCTCATGGATCTTTTTTTGTGGTACTTTTGAAAGAAATGAGAGTATATCACTGCTGTCTGTTGAATTACATCCCAAAGATGCTGCCAATTTTAATGCATTCTTGCGTGGCTCATTTGTGAATGCCCAAGGACAAAATGCTGCACCACTCTGAATAATTGCCTTATGGAAAAGACCTGTAACCAGGTGAGGATATTATTAATGCCAATTAGTACCTGTCTCATGCACTATGGTGTAGAACAAGTCAGGTCATGAGCTACTAATAACACTTTTCTTAACAGATGCACATTATCCAGTTGAATTTGAATGTGTCAAATAGTGAAAGGTATCTATGTAACCGTAGCAAGTACATCATTCTTTTCCTCTATGAATGGTACAAATTATTTGTAGAACTTTCTGTGTCAGCTATGTGATATCATTGAGCACAAATATATATATATAAAAATAGAGGGAAACATTCCACGTGGGAAAAATGTATCGAAAAACAAAGAGTCTGTAACTTACCAAATGAAAGCATTGGTACATTGATAGAGACAAAAAACACACAAACACACACACAAATTTCAAGCTTTCGCAACCCACGGTTGCTTCATCAGGAAAGAGGGAAGGAGAGGGAAAGACAAAAGGATGTGGGTTTTAAGGGAGAGGGTAAGGAGTCATTCCAATTCCGGGGGCGGAAAGACTTACCTTGGGGGGAAAAAGGGACAGGTATATACTTGCACACACGCACATATCCATCCACACATATACCGACACAAGCAGACATATATAAAGGCAAAGAGTTTGGGCAGAGATGTCAGTCAAGGCGGAAGTACAGAGGCAAAGATGTTATTGAATGACAGGTGAGGTATGAGCGGCGGCAACTTGAAATTAGTGGAGGTTGAGGCCTGGTGGATAACGGGAAGAGAGGACATATTGAAGGGCAAGTTCCTATCTCTGGAGTTCTGATAGGTTGGTGTCAGTGGGAAGTATCCAGATAACCCGGACAGTGTAACACTGTGCCAAGATGTGCTGGCCGTGCACCAAGGCAGGTTTAGCCACAGGGTGATCCTCATTACCAACAAACACTGTCTGCCTGTGTCCGTTCATGCGAATGGACAGTTTGTTGCTGGTTATTCCCACATAGAAAGCTTCACAGCATAGGCAGGTCAGTTGGTAAATCATGTGGGTGCTTTCACACGAGGCTCTGCCTTTGATCGTGTACACCTCCTGGGTTACAGGACTGGAGTAGGTGGTTGTGGGAGGGTGCATGGGACAGGTTTTACACCGGGGGTGGTTACAAGGGTAGGAGCCAGAGGGTAGGGAAGGTGGTTTGGGGATTTCATAGGGATGAACCAAGAGGTTACAAAGGTTAGGTGGATGGTGGAAAGACATTCTTGGTGGAATGGGGAGGATTTCATGAAGGATGGATCTCATTTCAGGGCAGGATTTGAGGAAGTCGTATCCCTGCTGGAGAGCCACATTCAGAGTCTGATCCAGTCCCAGAAAGTATCCTGTCACAAGTGGAGCACTTTTGGGGTTCTTCTGTAGGAGGTTCTGTGTTTGGGGGGATGAGGAAGTGGCTCTGGTTATTTGCTTCTGTACCAGGTCGGGAGGGTAGTTGCGGGATGCGAAAGCTGTTTTCAGGTTGTTGGTGTAATGGTTCAGGGAATCAGGACTGGAGGTGTATGTTAAACCATCAGTGTCAAAGGAGGACTATATTACACAGATCAATGCAGCCACTAATACTGAGCACACAACTGACTATGTGCTAATATCTTTGTAATGTCAATACACACTCTGACTTCAAACAGGTTGACAAAATTACTGTACAATATTTCGAACCATGTAAGATTTCTCAATGAAATGGTAACTGACCTATTTCCACACTTCAAAGCAACACATAGACAATTCTGTAGATCTCCAGATTTTACCTAGTATTCCCACATAATATATTGTTAGTGTCTTTTAAATAAACTCTATATATATTCTGCTTTTTTTCCTAGGCAATATTGAATTTTCCTGCTGTAAACAATAGTGACATACTATCCAGCATCAAATTCTGAGACTATGTTTAACTGTTTATATGTAGTAACTGTAGTTTAACTGTTTATATGTAGTAAAACATTACAAAATGCCTTATCATCTATTACACAAATGGGCAGTAGGCTATTTGACCTATGTTAGGGAATATAAGTTGGTTATTTTCATTCCTATCATGCTAGCTGGTTAATACCTGAAGTATATGAGAATTTGATAAGGCAATGAAACCTACCTTTAGCCATTGGTGACAGCATGAGATAGTGCACAGATGCACCACCTGCACTTTCTCCGAAAATTGTAATGTTGTTTGGGTCTCCACCAAATGATGCAATATTTTTCTTGACCCACTGCAGAGCCATCACTTGGTCCTTGAGGCCCATATTTCCAGGTAAAACTGAATCACCTGTGCTTAGAAAACCTATAGAATGGAAGAGAGATACAAATGTCTGCTTACTGATAAAATATAAAGAATTTTATCTTACTATGTTAAAATATGCTAAATGTATTGTGAACATTGTAATGCACTGTAAAAATTATACTTTTGTGTTCTTGCACAATAATAAATAAGATTAGGTAATAAGTAGAACAACACTACTAGCGATAGGAGAACACTACTAGCTATAAACATTTTTTGCCTTATTTGGACATATTTGGTAAAGCGGTATTGTCTTCAGTGAGAGTTTCCTTTTACTTTTAAAATGAAATATACACACATCAAAAAAAGTTTTGTACCACCTCAGTTCCAAAAGTTCTGGAACCTGTACAGAAAAATGGACTAGATATCAACATAAACATCATTTCTGCCCTTTTTATTGCTCATGAAAACCACACATTGCATGTTGTACCACCATACAGTGAGACCTTCAGAGGTGTTAGTCCAGATTTCTGTACACACCAGTACCTCTAATACCCAGTAGCACATCCTCTTGCACTGATTCATAGCTGTTTTCATCATGACATACTACCCACAAGTTCATCAAGGCACTGTCAGTGCAGAGTGTCCCACTCCTCAATGGTGATTCAGCATAGATACCTCAGAGTGGTTGGTGGGTCATGTCGTCCATAAACAGTCCTTTTCAATCTACCCCAGGCATGTTCAATAGGGTCCATGTCTGGAGAACATACTGGCCACGCTAATCAAGCAATGTCCTTATCCTGAAGGAAGTCATCCACAAGATGTGCATGATGGTGGTGCAAATTGTCATCCATGAAGACACATGCCTCACCAATATGCTGCCGATATGGTTGCACTATCGGTCATAGGACAGCATTCACATATTGTACAGCTGTTATGGTGCCTTCTGTGACCACCAGTGGTGTATGTCAGCCCCACATACTGCCACCCCAAAACAGCAGGGAATCTCCACCTTGCTGCACTTGCTGGACAGCGTGTCTACAGCATTCAGCCTGACTGGGTTGCCTCCAAACATGTCTCCAATGATTGTCTTGTTGAAGGCATATGCAACACTCATCAGTGAAGAGAAAATGATGATGCCAATCCTGAGCGGTCCATTTGGCATGTTGTTGGGCCCATCTGTACCCCACTGCATGGTGTCATGGTCCCAAAGATGGACCTCGCCATGGACGTCGGGGGTGAAGTTGTGCATCATGCAGCCTATTGCACACAGTTTGAATAGTAACATGACGTCCTGTGGCTGCACAAAAAGCATTATTCAACAGGGTAGCATTACTGTCAGGGTTCCTCCGAGCCATAATCTGTGTGTAGCGGTCATCCATTGCAGTAGTAGCCCTTGAGGGGCCTGAGCAAGGCATGTCATCGACAGTTCCTGTCTCTCTGTATCTTCTCCATGTCTGAACAACATTGCTTTGGTTCACTCCATGTTGCTTGGACCCTTCCCTTGTTGAGAGCCCTTTCTGGCACTCTGTAACAATGCGGACACAATCAAACTGTGGGATTGGCGTCTAGGCATGGTTGAACTACAGACAACACGAGCCGTGTACCTCCTTCCTGGTGGAATCACTGGAACTGATCGGCTATCAGA
Source organism: Schistocerca americana (assembly GCF_021461395.2). Taxonomy (NCBI): domain Eukaryota; kingdom Metazoa; phylum Arthropoda; class Insecta; order Orthoptera; family Acrididae; genus Schistocerca; species Schistocerca americana. The sequence continues at coordinate 431,682,656 of NC_060120.1, read as the reverse complement.
CCCCCTCTGTCTAATAGGCACTGCTCATGCATGTTTGTTTACATCTTTGGGTGGGCTCAGTGACTTCTCTGAACAGTCAAAGGCAATGTGCCTGTGATACAATATCCGCAGTCACTATCTTCAAGAGTTGTGGGAACCGGGGTGATGCAAAACATTTTTTCATGTGTGTAGATTGTTAATATTTATGATTAAAAACCAATATTCATAGCCTGTACATTCTTCTGTCTAATGTGTGTATTCCATTGAACATCTAATAACTTTGTGATATTTAATTAAAAAATTTAACTTGTTAACAGTAAAGAAGGGAATATGTTTTAGTACTAAAATTTGTTGCAGTCTAAAGAAAGATCTCTTTTTCTCTATAGATGACTGAAACAGTAATGCTAAACTATATGAGACAGATTTTACAAGACTACATGAAAAACCATTATGACTTCCGAAAATGTACACTTTTTTGTGTTTGCACTAAGCATTGCTGTATATGATTGGAAGGGAGAATAATAGTGTACATATGTTTGTTTGTATTTTGCATACTGGAGTGAGGGGGTGAGTGCTCAAGAGAGTATATAAAAAACTATTTCCTGTCAGAAGTATATGTTTTTTGTCTTAAATTTTCAAAAGGTAGCTTATTTTTTATTATTTTGGCAAATGACTTATATCTATGGATGCATTGCTGTTCTGTAGTCTGTATGCACTGCACGTTAGCCAGGATTTAAAAAAAGAATCTGTCTTCTCATCTTTTAGCAATCATTTGTACATTGCCAGTTTTCATGAAATTTTATGCAATTTTTAGCTTTAGATTCTACTGAATAATTAAAAGTGTCCATCTTTTCTGATTGTTATCATCATCTGGCTGATATGCAATAGATGTATTCAGTGTAAAAAGAAAAGTTTCGTGCTCACAAATTTATTGTTCAATGCAACACAGGAATCTGAAATTTTTTCTAAGTGGAAAAAAGTAAGGTTAATGAATGTCATGGTTGATAGAATGGGGCACAAATATGATCTGAACAAGGATGTTTATTAATTTTGCAGTTTTACCAGTCATTTGCATCAGTTGCTCAAAGTTCAAAAGCACATCAACAGATTCTTTGACTTCCTTATTACTTTGGACAAGGTTGGTGTTTTTTTTTTTTTTTTGTTTTAATGTTAGCACAACTGATGATTTTCATACGTGCCTTACTCATAGAGTTGATCTATTGAGATCCTACAAATGTTGGAATTTATCTGCATTGGAAGCACACAGTACAATGTCATGAAAAAAAGAAGTAGTTCAAGTTTAATTAAACTATGTTCTTACTTCTTTCTCTCAGTTTATGGATCTGAAAATTTCCTCTACAGCTGCAAAAACAGTTTTGGCAATGACAATCCTCTTTGCTTGATTCCTTTGTCAATTTTGAATTTCTCACTATCCTGATGAAGTTTGATTTACACTGAAACTGTTATGACATATTCTTCTGTACCAGTATACTAACACAGATTTAAGCAGTATCTTTTCCCCAAAGGCCATTAGTACAGACTTTGGTGAAATGAGGTCAAAGCTTTCTCAAAATCTTTGAGTTCCAGACAAAGTGGTATGTAGTTTTTAGATCAAAGAGAAGGATATGTACATAGTTTAGAGGTGGATGAAATGAGGCTGGAAGAATTGCTACTAATTCTTAGGTATTGCTGTGGATAATGAGTCAAAATATGAAAAACATATCAATTCTGTCTACAAAAAACTCAGTTCCATCATATTCGTAATGAAGCAGCTATCACAGTATGCAGACAAGCAGATTCTCTGTGCACTATACTATAGCCTCTTTGAACCATACCTGCAGTATGAAGTGACAGTGTGGGGAAACTCAAACACTCAAGAAACAAAAGAAGCAATCAGCATCATTTTGAGTAAAAAGTCTTCTGATACGTACAGAAACTTCTTCAAAAATACAGTTATCTTAACTTTTACATCTTTGCAAATATGTAAAGCAATAACATACATTTCAAAAGATAGTGTAGAATGGATTACAGATATTAGTGTAAACACCCACAACACTCAGAGGAAGAATGACATGAAGCACACATCCTGTCTGCAAATGCTTGAAAACTGAACTCATTACTCAGATATCAAATTGCTAAAACTGCATTCTAAAATCCTGCATGACAGTGCACATGACATAAACTTTCCAGAGAACCTGAAAGACTATATGGTGGAAAACAAATTTTACAGTAATGCAGAGTATTTACCACATTAAATTTGTGTATAATTGATGATGTCACAATGTAAGACAAATGGTTCAAAAGTAGATGACAATGAATATTTTCTCCTTTTAACCTTTCTGTACACCATGCAATCCTGCAGGATCAAATAAAATTCAGAATTTAAATTTAGGTTTTCCTTGTTAGGACACTGCACTTGCATTTGAGAGAGGGACAATTCAAATATCCATCTGGCCATACACTTACATCTCCTATGGTTTCAGTAAATCACTGCAGACAAACAACTTCAGACAAAGAGCAGATGACTGATTTCCTTCCCTCCACCCCCTTTCCCTAACCCCCACCTGTTCATCTTGTGCTCTGTCTCTAAGGACTTTATCATCAACAGAACATTAAGCTCTAATTTTCCTTCCTTCTTTCACTCCTCTGTATGAAATCATTTGTTAATATCAAAATTAAATACAAATTGTTTAACATTGTGAAGCATGGTAAGAAATATAACAGAAAATGTATGAGGCACTATAATACCATAAAACTTTTGATTGGTAGGTTTCATTATGCACGTTTTAACAGTTAAGTAATTAGTATAATTGAGTTAGGGCAGGTACTCTGTAGAGGTAAAAGAATTATTTATGATATATACTTGTTGCATTAAGTTATATGAATGTGGAAATATACTTCTGTGGGATCTTTAATTCTGTCAGAAGGGTTTCTGGACTATAAGAGGTGATGACATGTAACTTGAGCAAATACTGATTATACTTGGAGAATTGGAAATTTGTGATAAGGTCTTATGGGACCAAACCACTGAGGTCATCAGTCCCTAAGCCAACACACTACTTAAACTAACTTACGCTATAGACAACTCATGCCCGAGGGAAGACTCGAACCTCCGAGATGGGGAGCCGCACGGACCGTGACAAGACACCTCAGACAGTACGGCTACCCCGCATGGCACTAATTATACTGTGTAGTATTATATGTTTAGTGATGCATCACAGTTCATTGTTTCAGCATGTCTGGGAGGCTGGGCAGTAGCAGCTGAAGAACAAATGTGATCCTACCTTTTTCTCTTTTTTCTCTATTTTTTTATTGAAAATGGCTGTCTAATGGAGACAAAGAATATGTAATCCAAGGAAGCTTCCTGGCAGGACTGGGACTCAAACCTGTGACCTTTGTCTTTCATGGGCACTGAGCTATACAAGCATGACTTATGACCTGCCCTAATAGCTGCCCTTCTGGCAGTATCTCATCCACTTATCTTTCTAATTTTGGAAGGTAGGAGATGAGGTACTGGTTGAAGCTGTAAGGACAGGTAGTGAGTCAGGCTTAGACAACTCATCAGTAGAGCATTTGACTGTGAAAGACAATAGTCCCAGTTTTGAGTCTCAGTCCAGCAAACAATTTTAATCACTCAGGAAGTTTTAATTAATGCACACTCTGCTGCAGAGTGAACATGAAGCTCAAGGAGCTTGGTGATCAAATGATGCAAGATTGTGTTTCTTAGTGCAATAAAATTATTATTTCAGGAGTCAGTGTTTCAAGTAGTTCCTAAATATTTGGTGAAGAAATCCATTGATAAACTGTGGGGAAAAATAAAAGAAAGAAAAAGAATGAAGAAGAAATTGGTTGAAGAAGACTGAATTCGCATGATCAATATTCCAAATAGAGAACAACAATGTCACAACTTTTTAAAAAAGTGTGGTATATACTTACCAAAGGCACCAAGTCTGTAGTTGATGGTGACAACCAGAACATTACACTCAATGAGAAGATCTGGTCCATATAAACTGTCAGATCCATCACCTGCTGTGAAGCCACCACCGTGTATCCAGAACATAACAGGCAATAGATCAAACCTTGTCCCTTCGGGTAACTGAAATACAGTCTACCATCACTTTCTGTCTTGGTTAGCTTAAAGTAAAGGCACATATTTATGTAAAACAGGAAATTCCTGGGTGGAAAACAAATAATAGGAGAAGTAAAGGAAATAACTCGCCATATGGCTGAGGCGTTGAGCTGTGTATGAGCACATAATATGTTGTTGAATCAGACTGATGTACCAGGACAATACAGCCACTGTCACTGTGTGTGTGTGTGTGTGTGTGTGTGTGTGTGTGTGTGTGTGTGTGTGTGTGTGTGTCTGCACTGTATTAGTTATCTCTGAAGGAGGACATTGTCCAAAACCTTAAAATTTTAAATCTTGTTTACAGTACAAAGAACCAGTGCCAGGTCCCAAAGGTAGATAATAGTGGCAAATTCAAGAACTGCCACAGACTATCTTGGATTCACTTGTCACAGCTCACTTATGTGTACTCTCTATGCTATCTGATGGACTTATTTATGATGACCTTGTAATAGCTGTGCATTTTCTGGACAATGATTTGGCCTTTATTATTCCCTGCCATCACTATTTGGCCTGTAAACGGGCTTGCCTATTTCGCTAATGTGTTGCTGTTTCCATTCTCTGTTTGACTGCATATTGGACTTATCATGAAGAAACCAATGGTGTATTCATGCACAAAGAGAGTGTTTCATATTTTAGTGCTTCTCAGTAAGACAAACTTACTGTCTTCTCCAGCATTGACATTTGAATTATTCAGTAAATCTGCAGTGTACTTTAATGACCATGAGGTATCCACCACTGACTCTTTGTTTATGTTTAGTTTAAGAGGAGTCATGATATATATGTGATTTACTTGTAATTAATTAGTTTTCAATAAAACCTGCATTGTTGAAGCAGCAGGCCTACAATAGAGGGTACTGATTTATAAATCAGGCTTTAAACAGCTGAAATTGATACATCAACTTTTGATAGAGATATTGGTCAGTAAACACATTTCTTGTAGTATTAATAGTCATGTTGGATCACTTTGATCATTAAATCTGTTAACTGAAAATCAGTTGTCATATTGTAGATTGAAATTAAGATCCTATCTGGATATGTGTCCATGTCACACTGCCAATAGTGAGAAATACTTTATCAAGCATGTTACATGAGCACTCATAACAAACTTCTCAATAGATTCACCCTTCCAATATGCTACAGATAACAAGTGGGTTTAGCATCTTAGAAAAAAAAGAAAATGACTGGACTATGTTATTTAGTTCACTTTCTGAAACAATTTTTTTTCTTATTTTACTTTTGTGGTGCATTGCTTGCTGGAATGAATGTTCAAAATAAGTGAAATCTTTCTAACAATAACGATATTAGAGCCAGAGCATAAGCTTAAATTGGGCAAAGGTGGTAAAGGAAATTATCTGTGTCCTCCTCAAAAGGACTATCTTGGCACAACTTTAGCAATTTGGGGAAACCACTGAAAAACTAAATCTGTATGATTAGACCCAGTCCTACCAAACCCAAGTCCAGTGCTGTAACCATTGTGCCAGTATGATCACTCATTTCAACAAAGACCTGTAAGACAAAATCTGTTTCGTTTCATGCTCCATATATGAGTATAACAGGAATTAACCAGGATACACTAATGACTACAAAAATTACAAGATCAAGAAGGATACATGGGACTGAAGTGAACTTTGTACCACAGATAAGATACATTTCACTATACAGTCATTATAATTACAGAACTGTATGTGATGTCTGACAATGAACCTTTGATATGATATGAAGTCCCATGTTCTGCAGTCAGGAACTGTATAGGTCATGACATGCAATCAGAAAAGGCTTGGAAGTGTTGGTGGAGAACCCCCTTACATGCATCTTGTATGGGAAGCCCCAAAGTATCAACAATGATTTATGGAGGATGGTGATGAAAAAGTCTGTCATCCAACCCCATTCCAAACATATTCAATATTCAACATGTCAAGATACTTGAAAACAGGAAAAAGTGTCATCCACCATACTTTAAGAAAGGCTTTTACATTCCTCACCACAACTGGTCTGGTATTGTCTTGCCAAAGTGTGGAAGGAAGCAGGATTAGGGTTTAATGTTCCACCAATGACAAGGTCACTAGAGTGAGTATACAAGATCAGGTAGGAAGAATAGGATAGGAAACCAGCCATGTCCTTTCAAAGAAACCACCTCAGCTGTTGCCTTAAGTGGTTTAGATAAACTGCACAAAACCTAAATCTAGATGACCAAATGGAACTTTTAACCATTGTTCAGTGCCTTACCATTTTGCCACCTCACTTTGTGCTAAAATACCTTGGTGGAAGAGTTACTAACAGGGTGTGGTAAATGATCATTGCACCTCATGAATGAAAACTTCACAATTTATAAATAGTTTTCTATGTATCATTAATGAAACATTTCTACCTGGAAACTGGAGTGATAAAGTGACAAATAAATTAAAGTCAATCATCTGGAACATAGAATTTCCAATGTTAGGAAGAGGCAGTTGCAATGAGAACTAAAATATAATAGAAATACTGATTCATTGAAGATGTTAGATGTTATAAAAGAATAGATAAGAGAGTTGCCAAAATTATTGGCAAATAACAGGATAATACCAGAGTGCTTCAATGAATTCTTCATAAATGTAGCAAAATATGATCTCAAAGTAACAGAGTAACACAAAAAGTAAATCCCTTTCACCTAGACAAAAACTGTGAACACCTTAAAAACTTTTTAAAGTTAATGTAAAGCACATAGAAAATGCAAACTTAGCATTAAAAATAAAAACTCTATGAGTTGAGATGGAATATTCTCTTAAGTTATTAAGGCAGTACATAACTTAATCGAAAACCAACTAGCTCAAATGATAAATCAGTGTTCTGAAGAGGGCTACTACCCAGAGGTACTGAAATATGCCAAAGTTAAAGCATTTCTCAAAAACAGGTCAAGAGAGATCATGGGAAATTATTGTCATATCTCAGTTCTCTGAGTCACACATAATATATGTGAAAATTTGCTGTTTCCAAAATCCAAAACTTCTTTTCAAAATATTTCATTATCCTAAAAAATTTGTTTGTTTGTCAAGAATTGAAAGACACCATGGACACAGTAAGCAGCTTTGTTGAGAAAAAAGCAGAATTGAGAAAATAAGCACATCATTAGGCAAGAGATGTAAGGTGGCAGGAATCTTCTATGACCACACAAAGGCGTTTCATTCTGTACACAGCACCTTGCTTTTTTTAGAAACTTGACAATTAGGGGTAGTGCCCTACAATGACTTAAATTGTATTTATCAAACAGAAAGCAAATGATTAGCATTACTGGTACTTTAAATGAGGCAAATTCTTATTTTGACTCAGAACAAACAAATTCCATTCAAACAGACCTTGATGCCCCAACAGTACCATCCTACCACCATGTCTTCCTCAACCCATAGGCATCACTGGATGCTGATGTGGAGAATATGAAGGTGGTCAGCAGACTGCTCTCTCAGCTGTTGTCAGTTTTCATGGCTAGAGTTGCTACTTCTGAATTAAGCAACTCCTGAATTTGCTTCACAAGGGCTGAGTGCACCCTGCTTTCCAACACCACTTGGCAGACCTGATTGCCCAACCAGCCAAGAGCTATTCAAACCTGACACACTAAACTTTGGTGACCTGATGGGAACCAGAGTTACCACTGTACCCAGGTAACTAGGTATTATTCTGACTGGAAAATAATATCTTACAGTATCCAACAAGGCTCCATACTAGGTGCTGTTCTGTTGCAGTTCTCTTTTAATAATTTCCCATTAAATATCAGCTTCTCATCAGTTCTCTCTGTAGATGATACTTCTGTGTTAGTTGAAAATCAGGACACAGAAGAAATTCCCAAATCTTTGATTAGTATTCTCAGTACAGTAGAAACTTGGCTTCAGCTAAATGGATTGGATCCAAGCATATCTAAAACTCACATGATGCAATTCAAACATGTGAGCAGATTTTGATTATTCACAACTGATGTATAGAGGAAATCAACTCAATCAAACTGTTAGGATTAAATTTAGATAAAATTTGAGCTGATGTGCACACATTGAATACCTAGCTAACAAACTGAACAGCTTTGCATTTGGAATGCAAATACAATGGTCAAAACTTTAGTAATGAATGTTGTGGTCTAGAAATATGTTATAAGATCAATTCATTGGTATGTTTGTAATGTAATACAGGTGAAACAGTCCATGTTTCTACCATGAGGGGGCAGTATGTGGCAACAAAATCACATGTGAACATTGCAATATTTGTGCTGTGTATCATTATGGGACTTGTGTTGCTACAGGGTGGCTCATACAACAGTAATGTATGGTCAGGTATTCAATATAGTCATTCTAATGGATCCGGCAATGAAACAGTTGGATGTCACAACAAATGTTGTAGCAAGTCAAAGTGATGTCTCTAGAATCTGGAACAATTTTCTAGTGACAGGATCAGTTTATGATCATCACAGAAGCGGCAACAGAAGTACAACAAAAGGTATGCAGGAGCAATACCTCTATATAAGAGCATTAGAAACCCTCAACACAATGCTACACATTTGCAGCAACAGTTACAAGCAGCTACAGGAGTGGAGGTGTAAACACAAACAATAAGAAAGTCTCCATAAGCAGGGATTACGTAGTAGAACAACTTTCAAGGCTCCTCCTCTAAATCAAGTTTGGAAAGGGACTTGTGTCACATGGGCATGGAATCACTCTTTGTGAACCAGGCAGCAGTACATAATGCTCTTTTTTCATGAGATCCACCTCAGTCTCAACCCTGACATTACTGATATTCCTTTGTGGAGGCAATGAGGGCAACATTTACACCCTAAGTATATAACAGACTACCACCCTTATCCAGGCAGTTCAGTCATGTTTTGGGGTGGAGTCATATATGCATGTGGTGCCTATACATGGGAGGATGACTGGAGTGAAGTACCATGATGACATCTTTGCACACATTGTAGCTCTATTTGGTAAACATACTGGAACGGGATTCACTCTGTTGGATAACACTGCATGACACCTTCATCACAATCATGTGAACAACTTCCTAGTGGACCATGGTATCAGTCGGATGGAATGGCCTCCATACCTCCATATTCTCCATGTCTCAGCTGCATTTAGAATGCATGGGCCACGCTAATATGAATGGTTTTGAAATCACCCTGCCCCTCTACAGACCTGTGAAGAAATGGGAAAGGAAGGAATATTGGGTTTAATGTCCCACCAACATTGAGGTCATTAGAGATGGTGGAGAAATGGAACAGTATCCCACAGGCTTTGGTAAGGGGTATGCTCCATCTCATTCAAAAGTGTCCAATTACAAGCAGGGCCAGTTCATAAAAAACTGTGTTGTGCAAGATGACAGGGAGAAGAAACTGTAATGTTTGCAGTGGAATCTTTTGTAAGGTTTTGTTTGTGTTATTTTGTTTTTTATCAAGTGGAACTGAATTTTTTTTAATTTTTATTTTCTTATGACTGTTCCTGGCAGAACAAAATAGTTTTGTTTCCTATTATGTCCAATACTGACAATAAATCACTGTGCAACATTTATTTTGACCACTGTATTATCAACTGGAACTGACATAGACACACAAAAAGTAGCATATACATGGCACTTTTAATCCATTATTAGGTATGGTATTGTTTTTTGGGGAAACTTGGCTAACGCAGTATAGATATTAAAGATACAGGAAAAAATTATTCAAAATATGCGCACTGTAAATCATAAAGAATCATGTCACCCATCATTTAGGAAACATAAAATATTAACTCTCCCATCCCTATATACCGGGCGTTAGGGGTATAAGTGCAGATGTTATTATAAGTGAGTGAGTCTACTGAAGAATGATACATCATTATTTACTTCATTTGCAGACTATTGATTATAGCTATTAAGAGTAGTGTGTTTTTAAGATTGGTTAGTACCTACAAGAACATGTGGCAAGAGCAGGCCATTAATGGCTATTTTCACCTGTTCAGCAGGGCAGGTGTTGAAGTGTGGATGCATAGACACAAGATGGTTAGACTATACCAACAGGTGTAGTCTACTTAGTGGTGCAGTTATGGCTGTGTAGAAAACATGAGGTAGTAAATTATTTGAAGCATCTGCAGGAAGGCTGTTAATTTTAATGAGTGTATGGCATTGGTGGCCGGGAGACCCCTCGCGGTGCGGTTCGGCCACTGCTCCACAAGTTCTTTAACGCCACTATGGTGACTTGCGAGTGAATGAGGATGAAATGATGATGAAAGACACACAACACCCAGTCATCTCGAGGCAGAGAAAATCCCTGACACCACCAGGAATCGAACCCGGGACCCCATGCGTGGGAAGCAAGAATGCTACTGCAAGACCACGAGCCGCAGATAGGAAGGCTGTTAGACACAGAGAAAAAACAACAACACACTGAAGTAGGTACATATTAAAGTATCAGTGACCACAATATCTGCGTTTATACCCACAACACTTGTATCTATAAGATTATCATCATTTTATACAGCAATCAGGAATTATTTGAGGCAAAACATTTTGTTGACATATGTTTTAACATGGCAGAATGGGAGCACACATTCCGAATACATCGATACTCAATCAACACAAGATCAAAATACCCAGATTTTAAATCATATCCATTCATTACTGATACATTATACTCTCATATTTCAATACTTTTACTTCTGTATTAATATTTACACTGATATTAATTGTTATGTAACTAATTTCTGGAATTTACCTTGTTTAATTTCGAATAAAATGTTTTAATGTGCAGAAAATTCCATACAAATGGATATGCATATAATATTTGTGGGTGGTTGAATGAAATTATACCACTTTATTTCCACAAATGTGAAACAGCAAAAGATACATTTTAAACTCAGTGAAATACGAAAAACAGACTCACGAGACAAAGAACTTCACAACAAAAATAAAAAAAACACACCTTCCTTTCTCTAAGATGTAAAGCACACAGTCAGTTTTTTGTAGCTTGGTCATCATAGAACCCCCACCACCCTCCAGTGCAGAGCAACATTGGTAGCTGATGTGGAGACAGTGATACACTTTGGTTAGCTCGTATACCATGATCTGACATGCAGATGAAGGCTGTCAAGTGGTGCATAGATGGACTTATCCTTTGGTGGTGGTACCCTTATTACCATAGGTACTCAGTCAGATAGGGCAGTGCCTGCAGGACCCAGCCTTAGCAGTGCATGACACGTGGTCTGCATCATATCAAAGCAATGATGGTGATAACTTGTCCACTATCTATGTGGGAGAAGAATCATGTTGAAACAGATCAGGTATTGTGTTAATTGGTGATAGTAGGTCCTCTTGTAGAACAACAAGTCCTCTGTCATCCTCTGGATCCTGAAGTATCTAAGCCACTTCCAATCTTTGGATGGAAACCATGAAGGACAAGCCATTCAGTAAGAATTTAGAATGTATGTTTGCCACACTGCAGAACTCTAAGTTATCCAGAGTAAGGCAGTTGTAGGGCTGCAGGTCTAGTGTCTTCATGAAGCATGGCAAGTCCACAATTCTTGTACACCTTATGTACAAACACTCAAAGCATGTCATGAGTCTAAAGAGGGATGTACATACAGAGGCAATATGTTGTTTCACCTGTGTTACCAATGCTGGAGTGGAGTTGGGGGTGGAGTTGGAGTGTTGAAATCCAGGGAGAAACTAGCATTTGCCACACAACATTTCTCCCAATGATGACTGCAAATCCTCTTTGTAAGCTGTTTGAACTCAAAACAACACCAGTGGCAGCAATTCCGTCCACTGCATGGAATGCACATGAGAGCAGCCTTAAGAGGACAGTGGCAACATTCAACAAAAATGGTTCCAATGGCTCTGAGCACTATGAGACTTAACTGCTGAGGTCATCAGTCCCCTAGAACTTAGAACTACTTAAACCAAACTAACCTAAGAACATCACACACATCCATGCCCGAGGCAGGATTCGAACCTGCGACCGTAGCGGTCGCACGGTGGCAGACTGTAGTGCCTAGAACCGCTTGGCCACCTCGGCCAGCCATTCGACAAAGTCGGTACTTTGGGAGTGGTATGCCATAGTTCAAAACCATTGCATGCCACACAATTTGAATAGCTCAACAAACAGGTATGACTCAAAATTTTGACTTTGGCCCATGGTTATAGATGCAGAAATGTGAAAACATGTGGTCAACATCTATAGGAACTACAGAGCAGTTGTTTTGGCTCACATATATGTTATGTCCTTCTTGCATGCTGTGTGGTTCTTTAGTGGATACAGGAAGAGGAGCAGATACAGTTTGCAAACAGAGAATATCAAATAGTAAAAGTAATACTTAACTTTCTAGATATTCTGGCAGTCAGTTGCTAACAATAGATTTGAATATAGAAATATATACAGATACAAAGATTTATAAATATGTGAGACTTTGAGACAATTTATATTCAGAATATGGTTAGACCTGTCCACTACAAAAGTCTGTAAATATTATTCAACAGGCAAACACACAAAGTGGGGCCAGTGCATGAATTTTTAAACTTAAGGACACCTGCCCCTGGAGCCCCAAAGAGGGGATGCTTGCATCTCATTGGCAGCAGCATAATCATTCATGGCAGTTCCTCATGTTATGGTGGTGGCTGTAGGAAATGTGGCAGCATAACTGGCAGTGCACGAAATGTGGCTGACCAGATGGTGGGCGATACTGCAGTATCTACCAGCAGAATAGCTTCCATCCAGCAGGTCACTCTGTCTATGGCTACTATGTAACAGAAACTGTACGAGTGTGGCAGTGGGCCCAGTAGATCTAAGTGTACATGCTTTAATCTTCCTTTAGGTATCACATGTTTATCATATTGCAAGAAAGATTGGCGACTGACCTTGCTGCATTGGCAGCTGATGCATGTAAATGTCCAGTTTGTGCTATTAGCTTTCACAATGGGCGAAACGAGCCACTCTGTGACCAACTTGGTGGTCATTCAGAGAGCACATTGTTATAAGTTTATGTAAGTTATCAAAAATTATTCTGAGGGAATTCTGAGAGATCAGAAGACGCACTCTGCGTTGTGAAGTATCACACCATACATGAATGTTGATGCCAGGAATCAGTAGTCAATTCACAGTCATCCCAGTGATGCTGTCATTCAAGAGTGCTGTTATCTGTTGGTCAGTCAGTTCTGTTTCTGCCATTGCGCCAAAGTCTAAGATGGCACTCATTATGTTAAAGCAAGCCAGAAAATTTGTAACTACATTATTGGCACCATTAACATGGCAAATATGTCACATGAATTGCCTCATGCAGTCTACATGATGGAAATGGCAAGGAGTGCAGTCCTTGCTGGGGATGTGTGCTGTGTGTTTCACAGGATGTCATCCAAATACAGAAAGCAGAAAGATAGTTTACTGAGGTTCCTATCAATGAAATACTGCCACATTTGTGTGGCATTTTTCAGCCTAAATGGTGAGCCCAACATTAGTAGACCTTGCTGAGGTACTACACTTCATCTAACTGCCATCCAAATGGTTGCTATTATGACATTAAGAAATCTTGGTGCTGAAATACAGCATGCAGATTACTTAAAGGAGGGGCACAACTTCATTATCAAAGACCTGTGTTTTGTAGTGGTTGCCATTGAGATTGCTCTTAATACATTGTTGTCTAGTCATATGTCATATCCACTGATGCCCCAAATCACCACTCTTGTCATTTATCCACTGTGCTGCTGAACAGTGCAGGCTGCCATATCATGGGCAGTAGGGTATCATCTGACATGTATGGAGCTATCACTGTAGAAAAGGTTGAAAACACTAGATGTTACCAGTCAATAAACCAATAATGGTACTCATATCTCATTGCATTCTGAGGCTTTGGAGGTTGCTGAACAATGCAAATTGAAGCAATAACATGTGTGCCAACAATCCAGCCCATATCAGACACTATCAAACCACTGATGCTGAGAAGCTAACAGGCCCTGCAGTGTTTCAATGTCAAGTACTGTAATGGTCAAGTGAAGAAAATGGCACACTTCCATGCTGTGATCACATTGCATGAGCCAGTATCCACTCAGAGCTTTTATGATTCTTTTACATTCACTGATTTCGCATATGGACCTCTGTGAAAATAGAATGCCAGATATGAACTGAAATGTCATAGTAAGACAAACCTTCTATCAGAGACTAGTCATTTCTCCCTGTTCAGACTTGCACACAAACTGTTATTGCCTCTTCTGATCTTTGTCTTAGCACTGGTGTCTAATTGATCTATGTGGAATGACAACCTTCCAGGTCATACAAGAAGTGGTGCTGTTGGGCCTAAGAACATATACCATCTCTCTGCAATTATTGTCACGTCTTTCTAGAGCTTTTTTTTTTTTTTTTTTTTTTTTTTTTTCAATATATCCATCCAGTTTGCAGACATTCAGCTCATTCTCCCTGGATGTTACAATTATCACAAATATTATTGCGTATGGTACAATTAAAAAAATACCTTCTTCATAGAATTGTAAGAGTATGGTACAGAAGTTGATAGATATGAGTGCTATTTACAAAAAAACCAATTTGAGGAGCTTCAGTTTAATATAAAAGGAAAAGCATTTATTTTAAACGTGACATGTATTGCTTTATTTTTTAATTTCTGGTAGAATTAATAAAAATTATGTCTGTTGAGTAGTGCCTACCATCTGTAGAAAGATTAAATAAATATTTAAGAGCAATTCCGTCTCTGTCCCATTGTGCACTAAGAGTATGATGCAGACCCATTTGAATAACTCTGTATTATTAACTGCACATTCCATATATTTATTCAGATGGTAGTATTAAAAATCACAAATGGATGAACTATTGTTTACACAAAGTTCAGGAAATAACACCTGAAATTGTTCTGATAACCCTGTTATGGCATAATAATTTGTTCATGAATTTACAGAAGTACCCAGAATTTGACACCACAGGGTATAACACAAAGACAATAAGAAAAGTCAGCTTGTTTGTAATGTCTTCTTGTCAGTGAGAGCAGAGTTTCTTCTGAGGGCAATGACAATGGTACCACTTAGTCACTGCATGAGATATTGAATGTAAACTTCCAAGAAGTCCTTCGGTACATCTTCATTTCAAGAAAATTAATATGATGGTAAAGTATTGCTTATACAACATTCCTGGCTGTTATGAGACACGCTTTTCTAACATTATTTTTTTTATAGAAATAACTTATACCATGTATACTATTGATTCTTGTATAGGTGAACATTATATCAGCTGTTTGACTGAAATAATTTAATATAATTCTGAATACAATGTATTATATTTAAGGCTAAAATGTACAAAAGGAAATTAATTTGTTAGTACTTTGTACATACAGTTAAGATTGCTTTTCTTTTGTAAATGTTTGAAATTACAAAATGTCTGGCATGCTTAAAATTCATATTATTGGTTGCACAATCAAATGCTAATTATTAAATTTATTTCTGGATTCAATTGCAAAATAATGTTGTCTTGGTGATGATTCTACTTTTGTCAGGAAAGTTTCTGAACTCTTTTGCCTTGTAAGCTCTTTGGAGTATTGTGGGTACTGCAGAACATAAGGAGAAGTGGGCATGGCTCTGATGAAATTGGACATGTTTGTGTGATTGTCGCTAACAATGTAATTTGTGGTGATATAGAAGTGGAAATTGTAAAGACGGCATGATACTGAAAAAAGTGCCAAAAAATAAAATTCAAGATAAAATAGGCAAATCTTCACACATTATCCAGATCAACAGGAACCTACAAAATCAAAATATCAGCCTCAGGAATGTACCCCCAGATATGAGAACTGCAGCCAACAACAAAAGAAAATGAAGATAAATAAAAAGTTTTTCTTTTTTATATCTTACACCTCTCAAAGCTTTCAAAACTTTTGAAGAACAGGAAAAACTAATGTTGATGTATAAAAGGGTAAGATTATATGTGTGGGCATCAGCTGTGATCAGTTGACTGATAACGAAGTTTTGTCAGTTGCAGAAGAAGAAAAGATTAAAAAATAGATTTGTATCATTTGAAGTTTATATATTAATGAAGTCCCAATCACATAATGAAAGAAGAGCTGAGAGCTGCCCAACAAAGTCGTGTCAACAATGACGAGATACTATCAACAATGATGGACCGGGTGAATTCAAAGAAGACTTTACAACTATGATGAGAGACATCAATAAGAGAAAAGATAAGTACAAACTATTTGTGTGTGTGTGTGTGTGTGTGTGTGTGTGTGTGTGTGAGAGAGAGAGAGAGAGAGAGAGAGAGAGAGAGAGAGAGAGAGAGAGAGAGAGAGAGAGAGAGAGATTGCTAGGAAAATGAATAGAGACGAGGATAGTAGTGACGAAGTGAAAGCTGTAGGAGTGAGCTAGAATATGTTTGAACCAAGTGAAAGTGTAGTCAGCAAAGAAACAGTGAAAGCCAGTATTTCTCAGTTGATTTTGGCAAAATTAGAGCAAGTGAAAACAGAACAGTCTGAAAACAATAGTAAAATGGACAGAGCATGGTAACAAATAGACCATCTTAGTAATCAGGTTTCTTAGCTAAAAAATGGGTTGTCAGATGGATTAAAAAGTGTGAATAAAAAAGTTGATGTCTTAAAAAGTAAATTTATTTTTTATTCAAACAATGGAATTGTGTGGTCCAACATTCCAATCAAAAGTTTTCCATCGGACAATTTGCATCCAGTGGATTTTCTGCACCACTGTAGAGATAGTTTTGTGTAAGGCGTGAATGACTATAAAAAAATAAAATTTGTTGAAAGATGTCTTGAAGATGAAGCTCTGTCTTGGGTAAATCTAAATTTAAGTCTGTGGGAAACTTATCAAAGTTTCAAAAAAAGTTTTTTAAATAAATTTTGGTCAGAAGCTGAACAACAGAGAATTAAATGTGAATTTCTCAATGGTCCAAATTAAAGGAATAAGGACAGTACAGTGAAAGAGTTTTGTAAGAATCAACTTAACAAATTAACACACCTTCACAAACCATTTGATGAAATGACATTGATTGATGCACTCAAAAGGAGATTACCAGAGAGATTGCAGTGGGATTTAGTACATGGACCTGACGATTGCCTTGAACAATTTTTACAATATGTTGACAGGCTGGGTAGGGCAGTAGAAAGAAGCATATGCTACAAACATTGAAATGATAGCAAATCAAAATGGTAATAACTATAGAAACAGAGATAGTGGTAAATTCTGTCAGAGTCAGAAGGGTAATAGAGACAGAAATTTAGAACATCAGCAGGAATAACCATGGGCAATTTAATAGGAGAAACAATCATAGAGGAAACTATTCAGAAAATGTCAGTCCACCTCAATGAAGATCCACAGTATTTGGACGAGGAAAAACAACAACCACAGGACCCCCAATCTACACTTACAATTAGGCAATAAAAACAGTAACAATAATCTAGCACAAGTACCTGAAGTTGAACAGAAGGAACATTAAATTCCTCATTTATGTTTTGATCAAAAGTTTTCAAATACTATGTATAATTATAGTGATGTAGATACTAATCACAAACCAGAATGTGAGAGAAATGAAAATTTTGATGTAATGTATACTAATGATTTCTTCTCTTGGTCAGAGGACAGTGTTATTAATATGTGTAAAACAGGTGATGATGGTATTGGATCTGTAGATGTGAATGAGAGCTGTGAAATAACTGAGGTTGGTAAGTCTGAGATTGGTAGCTAATTGCAAAGGAATGTAGGTGAGGTTGGTGACTTTAATGAAGATGAGACTTGTGTTGTTAATAATGATACTAATTATGTAATTTTGGAAGAATATGATGATGATGATGATAATGATGATGATGAGTGTCAGGTATTTTTAGAGTTTAAGAATAATGAAGTTTCAGATTTATTTGTGAATACAAGTAAGGCAAGTCATGTTTGTGATAATGTAGGTGACGGTCAAGGAATACCAGCCCAGTCAAAGCAGTTTTTCATTAATGTCATGCAGAGTAATGATCCAAAAACCAAGGTGAGTTATCTGTAAGTGTAGAAAATAAAGGTGAAAACCTTTTGAAGCTTTTTGGGACAAAATTGATGACAACTTAGATAAATGTGCATTCTGGAATACAATAGTTGTCATTAGTCAAAATTTGTATCCAAATTGGTGGAATGAAGTGAAAGAAGATCTAGGTAGGAAATGTAATTTTGACAGTAATGTATTTTGTATTCCTTAACAAGTGATGTTAGTTGTGCTACGGAACCCATTCAGTGTGTTCCATCTTTACTCAACAACATGAGTAACCAAAGTGATGCTATGATACCAGTAAAGTTGGTAAAATGCTGCAAAAACAATGTGGATGTAGCATTTGATGAAATTGAAAGTGATCTCTCCCCCGCATGGGGCCTCCTGGCCAACAATGTCATACGATCATCTCATCTCTCTCTCTTACATGAAGTGTCTAATAACAGAGATGATGATTCAGAATTTGGATGTCCTTACATTAAGAATAAGATTGATTGGTGGGAAGGAAACTGTTTGATTGATACAGGTAGGCCAATTTGTGAGATATCTGAACAATTTAGAGACAAAATTAAATACAGAAAGAAGTTTGTGGAAATGCTTGTTGTAGGTGTAAAGATAAGAAGAGCTACAGATCAGCAAATCAAATTGGTAAAATCTCAGGTACTATAACCATTTAATATAGAAGGCAAAACCTTTGAACATGGATGCTTAGTGATCCCTAGTCTGAAAGAAAATATAATTCTTGGTATGGATTGGATAGTGAAAGTTGAGGCTTGTTTTGGATGGAATGCTAAGGAATTGTTTATTTTGGAACCTAAAAGTAATACTTACATCAAAACTAATTTCTGTGTTATAAACTGTGGGGAAAGTTGTAACTATTTGCAAAACATTGTGAACCAAGGTGAGTACCAGGGGATGACAATATAGATTTTGATGAGACTGAGGATCAGATTTTGAAAATGTAATAGATTCTAAAGTAAAGGAAGATACGACTCTTAATGAGGAACAGCTTATGAATTTGTTACTGGAATTTTGAAATGCGTTAATTGAAAAACCAGGGAAAGTGAATGGCTATCAGTGCATGCTTTACCTTAAAGATCATCAAACTTTCTTTCTCAAGCCATGTAATATACCATTTTCAAAAAGGAAAGATGTAGAGAAAGAAATTCAGAAAATGGAAACATGGATTGTAATTGAGTGCTTACAATAATCCTCTAGTTGTGGTAAGTAACAGAAATGGTGGAGTAAGAATTGTTTTGGACTCTAGACAGCTTAATAAATTTCTTATCAGAGAGAATGACCATCCCGAGAACATGAATGACATATTACACAAATTTGATTATGTAAAATACAGGAGTAGTTTGGACTTGACTTCTGGATTTCACCAGATCCCACTTGAAATTAATTCTAGAAAGTCTACAGCATTTTGTGTGGAGGTAACTGTTTTCAATATTGTGTGGTGCTATTTGGGCTAAATTTATCTGTAGCTGAATTCATAAGAGCTCTGGATTCCATCTTGAGAAGTGAAGTGAGTTCAAAATTAATTATGTATGTTTGTGACATTATGGTCACTGAAAAAACTTAGGAACAACATTTGGATCTGTTAAAAGACGTGTTTTCAAAATTAGAATCAGGAGACATGGCTTTGAAAATAGGTAATGGTAAATTTAATGTGAAAGAAGTTAAATTTTTAGGACATGTTATATCTGAAAAAGGAGTTACATGAGATAAAGAGAAGCTTGATGCTATTGCTAACTTTCCTGCTCCTTACAACAAAAAACAGCTTACATTTTTTTTGGGGTTAAATAGATTTTATAGATAATTTCGTAGCAGCCATTGAATGCTCCATGGTTATGTGAACTTTTGAAGAAGAACACCATTTGGGATTGGAATCAGGAGTGTGAGGCAGCTTTCGATGGGATCAAACGACAGTTGTGTCAAAGACTAATGTTGTTCACACCAGATTTGTCTCTTCCTTTTTGTATTATGACAGACAGTAGTGATGTTGGATTGGGTGCTCATTTATTTCAGGAGGTTGAAGTTTATGGTGTTATAGAACATAGAACTCTTGCATTTGCTAGTAGAGTATTGCAGAAACATGAAAAGACATACACTGTAACTGAGAAAAAGCTTCTGACTGTACATTGGGCATTCAACAAATTTAAAAATTACTTACTAGGTCACAAAGTCATCATCTATACTGATCATAAAGCATTGTGTTATCTTCAGGAGTGTAAAGTGTACCATAACAGACTTACTCATTGGCATTGTTTTTGCAGCAATTCAATTATGAAATCAGATACATTAAAGGCACAGACAATGTAGTTGCTGATGTTTTGTCTAGGCTACCTTTAGGAACTGATTTACCAACCAAATTTGGAGAAGGAGAGAAAGAGTTTTAAATTAGGTACTTAAAAGAGGTGTGGAAGATGAAAAAGAGATCTTGAAAATTTGCGAAGACATCTGAAGGTATCAAAACCATGATCAAAATTGGAAAGTGGTTAAGAGCATGTTGGGTAAGAAAGGGGGAGAAAACACAGAACAGTATTATAAGGTACACAAGGGTATTTTATTCAGGAGACATAAGACTGGCTCAGAGGATTGGAAACTATGGGCTGGAACAGTGTATTGATACTTTAATTACTTACATGCATGATAGTTCTGTCATTTTGGATCACACAAAAGGTTCAGGAAAACATCTATTTTTATAACACAGGAAGGAGACTCAAGAAGAAGACTGCTAGCTGTGACAGATGTCAAAGAGTGAAGGTAAGTAGCCAAACAAGTAGAGGCCAAATGCAAAACATATTACCTAATAGTAACTTAGATCTCATGTCTGTGGATGTTTATGGACCCTTACCCAACTCTAAGAATGGATTTTGTTATGTCTTTATGGTGGTTGATATATTTCCGAAGTTCATAAAGCTGTTTCCTCTCAAGAAGCCTACCAGTAAGGAAATCACCTCTATGTTTGAAAGCACGTATTTTCATCATGTGGGTATTCCTAAAACAATTTTATCTGATAATGGTTCACAGTTTACATCACAAGCTTGGAAAGATTTTGTTGATCACACAAAAATAAGGCATATTCTGACCTCAGTGTACCCTCTTTCAAGTAACCCTGCAGAAAGATATATGAGAGATTGGAAGACTGTTTAGAACACATTGTAGTAAGAATTATACCAGTTGGATTGATTACGTCAGTGATTTTGAGGATATTATGAACAGCTTACAACACTCCTCAACAGGTAGGTTTTTCACTCTCTGAAATCATGTTTAATTGCAGACAAGCTATCTTTATTTCTGAAAATGTTGAGTTTCCACCATGTAACATTCTGTCAATGCAAGAGAGGGAAGATTATGTTAGGGAGATGATGAAAAAACAGGGGATAAGAGAAAGCAGAGACATGGTGATAAAGGTAGATTTTCCAAGTTTGAAGTAGGAGATCTTGTGTTGGTGAAAATCAAAGAGAAATCTAAAGTGTTGACATCTGAGATAAAGAAATTTTTTGATATTTATTATTGAACCATTCAAAATTCATGAAACTCCACATCCTAATGCATAAAGACTTGTGTATCCTAAATCTAAGAAGTTGTCTGGATTATGCAATATCACTGAACTGAAAGTATATAGGCATGATCCATAAGTATCTAATTTTTTTTTTTTTCCATTGTCATGAATTTTGTATGTAAGATGACGTGATTTCTAGAGTTCTACCTTATCCACTGACTAAGTTTAAATCTATTTTTAGACTCATAAAACTATATAATTGTGTTTTGTTTGTCTGGAATTTAGTATGTAAGATGATGATGATTTTAAAGTTCTATCTTATCTATTGATTGGGTTAAAAATCTATGATACACTATATAATTATGTTCTGTAATAGACTTGTACTTTAAAATTTTATACATATATGCCACGAGACTAAATGAGATCTTTTTACAATTCTGAAATGGGACAATATTCATAATTTGTATTGCAAAAATTAGGAATAGTATCTGAGCATAACTGTGTGTATCACCTTATTAGTCCATTTTTTTATTTCATTTAACTCTGTTTCTTAATGTTTCATATGTGAACACTTTTCAATTGCACCTGATATAAATTCCATATAATTGACATTGAAAAACGACTAAGGAGAGCATATCTTTTGTGGTGTGAAGAAGGTACTGAGCAGTATATTTAGGGCATAAAACAATGTTTCAGGATTTGATGTGAATGCTAGACAGGACATTGCTTATCAGTTGGAGCGTGTGATGAGGATTCTAAGGAGGAAAATTAGTGATGTGGGTGGATACACTCCCCACACTGCTGTATGGCTGTACCCTGCTGGACTGGATGACTTACAAGAGATCGTAGGTGTTGGAGAACATACTCGAGCATCTGTCAATTGCATCTGTGTTGTGACCGATATTTGTGAATTGTTAGCCAAAACTGCTAAAGACAGTGTTATTCTGCATAACTGCATGTTTTTTCAAGTAGGGGGATTGAATTTCCAATAATTATGTAACTTTAAATCAGTGTGTATTTTTTTATCAATTGTGATGAATCTTCTAGGTTTTCATATACATAGGTTAGTTCGTATGGACAATTAGCAAATAGTGTGGAAGTCATTTACTAGTACAGACAATATAACAAGATGTATATATCTGATTTCATATACTGATTTTAGTTCTCAAGCTTCTGGATTGTGCCATCATTCAAAGCTATTTATGACTATGTTTACCAGAATTTATCCTGAGTATTTCAATACTGTATCTGATTGGAACTTAAGTTATGGACACACTCATGCTTAACTCTGTTTTGAGTATCCTTGGTCATCATAACTGTGTGTGTGTGTGTGTGTGTGTGTGTGTGTGTGTGTGTGTGTGTGTGTGTGTGTGTATTAAAGGAGAATGTACAACCATTGATTGAGGCTAGATGCTTCTTACAATAACTCGGTGTATATAATTGAACTTATTGATATAATTATGAACATTATTCATTTGTTGTGTTGAAAGATTTTTTGCTGGTTTGTATATCAGGTGTGGTTTCTATTCATGGGTTGATCCCCACATCTTAAACATTATGGTTTATATGGCTGATTGATTCCTACTCATGACTGAGTATATTCTTCTGGTCTGTACACATCATTGTGAGTTTTTTGAGTCGGCTCACTTGTTGTACACTTAGGCTCTGAAATTTTTCTCTTCTCATTTGAAGATTTAATTTTATGGAGGTAAACTTACAAATTGTAATTCCAGTGATTTACATTATTTCTGTATTTATTACTATAGTTTAGTATTGCAGTGTTGTAGTTTCAACTTTGTATTATTTGTCTTGTGATGGTACGTTCCACAGAGCTGAAAATCTGAATGCCATATTCTAACAATACGAGAGAATGAAAGTTGCTACTCACCATATAGCGGAGATGCTGAGTCGTGATAGACACAACAAAAAGATTGACAGTGATTGTTACGGTTTAGATGGAGGGTAGGAGAGAAGGTGCAGAGGGGGGAGGGGGTAAGTATCAGAAACAAGAGAAATAAAAATAAAAATAAAAGAAATTAAAAGACTGGGTGTGGTGGTGAAATTATGGCTGTGTAGTGCTGGAATGGGAACAGGGAGGGGGCTGGACAGGTGAGGACAGTGACTAACAAAGGTTGAGGCCAGGAGGGTTACGGAAGTGTAGGATGTATTGCAGGGAAAGTTCCCACCTGCACAATTCAGATAAGCTGGTGTTGGTGGGAAGGATCCATATGGCACAGGCTGTGAAGCAGTCATTGAGATGAGGGGTATCATGTTTGGCAGCATGTTCAGCTACAGGGTGGTCCACTTGTTTTTTGGCCACAGTTTGTCAGTGGCCGTTGATGTGGACAGACAGCTTGTTGGTTGTGATACCTACATAAAATGCAGCACAGTGGTTGCAGCTTAGCTTGTAGATCACGACTGGTTTCACAGGTAGCCCTGCCTTTGATGTGATAGGTAATGTTAGTGACTGGACTGGAGTAGGTGGTGGTAGGAGGATGTATGGGACAGGTCTTGCATCTAGGACTATTACACGGGTATGAGCCATGAGGTAAGGGATTGGGAGCATGGGTTGTGTAAGGATGGAAGAGTATATTGTGTAGGTTCGGTGGATGGTGGAATACCTTGTAGGAGGGGTGGGAAGGATAGTGGGTAGGACATTTCCCATTTCAGGGCACGATGAGAGGTAATCAAAACTCTGGTGGAGAATGTAATTCAGTTGCTCAGTCCCAGATGGTACTGAGTTACAAGAGGAATGCTCCTCTGTGGCCAGACTGTGGGACTTTGGGAGGTGGTGAGAGACTGGAAAGATATGGCACGGGAGATTTGTTTTTGTACAAGGATGGGAGGATAATTACGGTCAGTGAAGGCTTCAGTGAGCACCTCAGTATATTAAGAGAGGGACTGCTCATCACTGCAGATGCGATGACCATGGATGGCTAGGCTGTACAGAAGGGACTTCAGTGTATGAAATGGGTGGCAGCTGTCGAAGTGGAGGTATTGCTGGTGGTTAGTGGGCTTGATATGGATGGAGGTATTGATGTAGCCATCTCTGAGGTGGAGGTCAACATCTAGAAAGGTGGCTTGTTGGGTTGAGTAGAACCAGGTGAAGCAAATGGGGGAGAAGTTGTTGAGGTTCTGCAGGAATGTGAATAAGATGTCCTCACCTTCAATCCAGATAGCAAAGATGTCATCAATGAATCTGGACCAGGTGAGGGGTTTAGGATTCTGGGTTTTTAGGAAGGATTCCTCTAGATGGCCCATGAATAGGAATCCAGTCCGGTCACTAACATTATCTATCACATCAAAGGCAGGGCTACCTGTGAAACCAGTCATGTGATCTACAAGCTAAGCTGCAACCACTGTGCTGCATTCTATGTAGGCATGACAACTAACAAGCTGTCAGTCCACATCAACGGCCACTGACAAACTGTGGCCGAAAAACAAGTGGACCACCCTGTATCTGAACACATTGCCAAACATGATACCCTTCATCTCAATGACTGCTTCACAGCCTGTACCTTATGGATCCTTCCCACCAACACCAGCTTATCTGAATTGTGCACGTGGGAACTTTCCCTGCAATACATCCTACACTCCTGTAACCCTCCTGGCCTCAACCTTCGTTATTCAGTGTCCTCACCCATCCAGCTCCCTCCCTGTTCCCATTCCAGCACTACACAGTCGTAATTTCACCGCCACACCCAGTCTTTTAATTTCCTTTATTTTTATTTCTCTCATTTCTGATACTTACCCCCTCCGCACCTTCTCTCCTACCTTCCATCTAAACTGCAACACTTCACTGTCCACCACTCCCACCATACTATCCCTCCCCCACCCCACCCTACCCTCCTCCTTACCCCCACCCAGTCGCCACTCCCATCATGCACTGGTGCTGCTGCTCGCAGTGTAGTTTCAGCTCTCTGAGACTGCAGATGTGTGTGCAAGTTACGCTTGCGTGAGTGTGTGTGTGTGTGTGTGTGTGTGTGTGTGTGTGTGTGTGTGTGTGTGTGTGTGTGTGTGTGCGCGCGCGACGAGCGCGCGAGCGCGCACGCGCATGTGTGTATGTGTGTCTACTGCTGACAAAGACCTTAATGGCCGAAAGCTATGATTGTGTGAATCCTTTTATTGTGTCTATCACGACTCAGCATCTCCACTATATGGAGAGTAGCAACTTTCCTTCTCTCGTATTGTTACATTCCATCCTGGATTTTCCATTTTTTGAATTCCATATTCTGATATATGTATAGATTAAGATTTGCGTAGTAATTTTTTTAATGCTTTCTGTAATAAGTTAAGTATCAGATACTTCTATACATGCATATGCTATTCTGGGCATAATTTTGTACACTGTTTGGCAAACCTCATAGTCTGTCACAAAATATTGTAAACATACTGTTTCCAAATTTTGTGAGGGGGATATTATAATGGGACACTCTTCTTTAACATAACCTTTTTTATGGAAATAATATATACCATGTATACTACCGATTCTTTTATAGGTGAACATTATATCAGCTGTTTAACTGAAAGAATTTCATGTGATTTTGAACACAATGTATTATTTTTCAGGCTATAATGTGTAAAGAGAAATTAATTTGTTAGTACTCTGTACATACAGTTACGATTGTTCTTCTTTTGGAAATGTTTGAAATTAAAAAATGTCTGGCATGCCTAAAATTCATATTATTGGTTGCACAGTTGAATGCTAACTATTAAATTTATTTCTGGATTCATTTGCAAAATAATGTTATGTCTTGGTGATGATTCTACTTTTGCCAGGAAAGTTTATGAATTCTTTTGCTTTGTAAACTCTTTGGAGTGTTGTGAGTACTGCAGAATGTAAGGAGCAGTGGGAATGGCCATGATGGAATTGGACATGTTTGTATGATTGACACTAACAATGTAATGTGTGGTATTATAGAAGTGGAAATTGTAAAGATGGTGTGATATTGAAAAATGTGGGAAAAAAAATTCAAGAGTAAAAATGAAAATCTTTAAACATTATTCAAATCATCGGGAACCTACAAAATCAAAATTTCAGTCTCAAGAATGAACCCCTAGATATGACAACTGCAGTCAACAACAAGAGAAAATGAAGATAAGCAAAAAAAATTTCTTTTGTATATCTTACACACCTTTAAGCTTTTGAAACTTTTGAAGGCACAGGAAAAGTTAATGTTGATGTGTGGGAGGGAAAGAGCACATGTCCCAAGAGATAAATGCATTGTGTTTCATTACAACATAGAGTAATCTATGCACTGATGTTACCAGTTATACCAGTGGCTTTATTTGATAAGTGATTCATATTATATTTCAAATGTTTCTCACTGATGCTTGCATGATCTACAGGTAAAGGTTTACATTTACACTTGTATTTTCCAAGCTGCTGTGTACAGAGAAAATATTTCCTACCAGTATTTGTGATTTTCTGAGCTATTCCTTTTGCATACAGAACCACAGAAAAGTTGCTGTCCATTTGCCTCTAAACACTCTGTTTTCTTATTTTAATAATTCCAAAGTGAAAAACATGATAAAGGCAGTTGAACTGTTCATTAGCATTACCCAAAAGCTACACACTATTTTGTATGAGGGACAACCACAGCCATGAGTAGACTTCTTGGCTTATAACCAAATGGCCACTCTCGTAAACAATTTGTTTAACAACTGGTTTTGTAGCCTAGAAACTGCATCATCAGGTTAAATATGGTGAATCATGACAATAAATTTAAATATTGCACCTTTACTGTTATGATTCACCATATTTAATGTGACAATGTGACCTCTAGGCTATGAAACCAAGCATTGAGTAACTTATTTACAAGAGCATTTCAGCAGTTATTATTCAAGATGTTTACCCAAGAGCGTTTTGCAATAACAACACTGCCTTCCTTAAGATCCCCATTTAAGTTTCCCAAGTGTCTCCATTAGATATAGTTTATACTGACCTATTGCTATTGCTACTTAATTCACACAACACATGCTGTCATGCCTACATGATAAAGTACTCCAAACACTGTTAGAGTATTCTAGAATTCATTGCATTAATGCCTGAATAAATAATGGCTGAATTGAACTGCATCTCCTCATGGTAATCCAGTGACAATTTTTCCCTGCAGACAACAGCAAAGCCAGTGAACAACCAGAATATGCTGCTGAATACATCTGATGAGTCATGTATGTACCATATATTGAAAAGTTTGTGATTCTATTATGCTTTCTTTGGTCACACTCATTATGTTCACACTCATTATGTTCTGTTGAAAATTCACTGTCTGGTACAACATACTCCGTTTTGTTAACCAACAATTTGTTGAGCCTATTCCATATTAGTGAAGACACAACATTTGATCATTTTTTGGTAATCAGCTTACAATATCACACAGTGTCAACTGCCTTTCAGGACTCAAGGAAGACAGAATCCACAGCATTTACTATTTGCAAGATATCTTGCATAGATAAGACAACCTGTGTTTTACACAACTGATTATTTAGCAATATCGGTCTGTAATTGTGTACATTCATTCTTTCACCATTTCATACAGATGAGTTATCTACACCCTTTCTGTCACATGGAACTATTCACAGTTTGTGGAATTCTCAATAAATGTTGTTATTGTGGTCTTCAGTCCAGAGACTGGTTTGATGCAGCCCTCGATGCCATTCTATCCTGTGCAAGCTTCTTCATCTCCAAGTAACTACTGCAACCTATGTCCTTCTGAAGCTGCTTAGTGTATTCATCTCTTGGTCTCCCTCTATGGTTTTCACCCTCCACACTTCCGTCCAATACTAAACTGGAGATCCCTTGATGTCCTACCAACTAATCCCTTCTTCTAGTCAAGTTGTGCCACAAATTCTTCTTCTCCCCAATTCTATTCAGTATCTTCTCATTAGTTACATGGTATACCCATCTAATCTTCAGCATTCTTCTGTAGCACCATATTTCAAAAGCTTCTATTCCCTTCTTGTCTAAACTAGTTACCATCCATGTTCCACTTGCATACATGGCTACACTCCATACAAATGCTTTCAGAAATGATTTTTGCCACTTAAATCTATGCTCGATGTTGACAAATATCTCTTTGTCAGAAACGCTTTCCTTGCCATTGCCAGTCTACATTTTATATCCTCTCTACTTCGACCATCATCAGTTATTTAGCTCCCCAAATAGCAAACCTCATCTACTACTTGAAGTGTCTCATTTCCTAACCTAATTCCCTCTGCATCACCTGATTTAATTTGACTACATTCCATTATCATCATTTTGCTTTTGTTGATGTTCATTTCATATTTGCCTTATAAAATACTGCCCATTCCATTCCACTCAACTGCTCTTCCAAATCCTTTGCTGTCTCTGACAGAATTACAATGTAACTGGCAAACTGCAACATTTTTATTTATTCTCCATGGATTTTAATTCCTACCTCGAATTTTTCTTTTGTTTCCTTTACTGCTTGCTCAATAACCCTGTCTCACTCCCTTCCTAACCACTGCTTCCCTTTCATGCCCTTCGATTCTTATAACTGCCATCTGGTTTCTGTACAAATTGTAAATAGCCTTTTTCTCCCTGTATTTGCTCCCTGCCACCTTCAGAATTTGAAAGAAATGATTCCAGTCAACATTGTCAAAAGCTTTCTCTAAGTCTACAAATGCTAGAAATGTAGGTTTGCCTTTCCTTAATCTATCTTCTAAGGTAGTTGTAGGTTCAGTATTGCCTCACATGTTCCAACATTTCTACGGAATCCCAAGGTCGGCTACTACCAGTTTTTCCATTCATCTGTAAGCAATTCGTGTTAATATTTTGCAGCCACGACTTATTATACTGATAGTTCAGTAATTTTCACACCTGTCAACACCTGCTTTGGAATTATTATATCCTTCTTGAAGTCTGAGAGTATTTTGCCTGTCTCATACATCTTGCTCACCAGGTGGTAGAGTTTTGTCAGGGCTGGCTCTCCCAAGGCTATCAGTAGTTCTAATGGAATGTTGCCTACTCCTAGGGCCTTGTTTCGACTCAGGTCTTTCAGTGCTCTGTTAAACTCTTCACGCAGTATCATATCTCCAATTTCATCTTCATCTACATTCTCTTCCATTTCCTTAATATCGCCCTCAAGTACATCACCCTTGTATAGACCCTCTGTTTACTCCTTCCACCTTTCTGCTTTCCCTTCTTTGCTTGGAATTGGTTTTCCATCTGAGCTTTTGATATCCATACAAGAGGTTCTCTTTTCTCCAAAGGTCTCTTTAATTTTTTCTGTAGGCAATATCTGTCTTACCCCTAGTGATATACACCTCTACATCCTTACATTTGACCTCTAGCCATCCCTGCTTACCCATTTTGATGAGCTATAAAAGGATCAAATTCAGCAGTATATTGAATAGTCCTAATTGTTTTTCAGTATAGCAAGTGCTTATTACTATATCTCTCATTTGCAAAGGTGACAGTTATTGAACACTGATATAACATTATTTTCATGCACTAATACATTTTTAAAAGTGGAATTTCATAGTTTGGCTTTCTGACTGCTGTCTTCAGTTTGAACACCAGACAGATCCGTGATAAATTGTATGGAAGGTTTTGATCCGTTCATTGACTTAACATATGGGCAGTACTTTGTAGAAGTTTGTGGCAGAGCTTTCATGTGAATCTAAAATTAGAAACTGTTTTAGACTACATACATAGCCCTTCTTATAGATGGCTTCCTGATACATGCAGAGAAACTTCAAACAGACAGGATGTGTGCTTGTTGCAGGTATCAAACCATCCAAAAGTATTCTGAATTTTTCTGATCTGACATGTCCAAGCTCATATCTGCCTGGCTCAGTTTGGCACATAGTGTGAACATGGTATAGGGCAGGCTCTTCCAATGCTGCCCCAGCATGCAATGATGCTCCTGGACACCTGTCATCATACTTATTGGCAGACAGAGGAAGGGTAGGCTACCTGCCAGGTGACCTATTGCAAGTGTTTGTGCATGCACGATCCACTTTGCCAAACCTGCCCATGTGCGTTTCGTCAGCAGAGTTCAGTCATACACGCCATGACCCAGCTGCAAAACTATCCACACAAGAGCTGTTTTCCACCCCAGCCCATTTGTGCCTTTGGGTGCCCACCTGCCCAGCCTAGCTTAGGGCATAGTGACTTAAGGATTTGTTTGGTAGAGCTTTTGGTACAGTGTGTTTGGCAATACATCCATATAATACTGCAGATTTTAAAAACAGATAGGCACATTACCTTTGGTGTGTAAACATTGAGGTAGAGGCAGTCTTCACTGCCCACATCTTCATTGCTGAGCAAGTCGAGCTGAACACATCTACTTCCAAATTTTAGAGCATCCTTCACGCCTTTCCATGTCTGCGCAGGTTTTGGTGGCTGCAATAAAGGAATTGGCTATTATTTAGCTGTGCGAGATGCAAGTAATTTGTAGTACAACTGTTATTTATCATGTATGAAATTTGTTCTTGTTATACACCAACTACCATTTCTGGGATGTGTACAAATATTTTCAAAAAAATCAGTGTAAATAAGTCAATACTTCTGAGAGATACATCTAAGAGGAGAAACAGATTTGTACAAATGACAGCAGTAATATGCAACACCAGGTATGGTAGTGTATATAGGAGAAATTTTTACAGTAGTGAATAGAAACATCCTCATCAGTAGACTTCCAGGAAAGTAAATTCAGAATATATGAATTATTCTAATTGATACAGCATCTTCATCATCTCAATAGGCAAATGTGCTACATCTATATTAGCTCTTTAAATGTGTTGTTACATTAGCAACAATATTTTGCTTTAACTAAGGCTTTGAAGTTTCATTTAAAAACTGAAAAGACTATGCCTTGTTTAAATAATTTTTAATATCCCTAATAGAGTAGGTATTAAAGTCCGTGGAGAAGAAATAAAAACTTTGAGGTTCGCCGATGACATTGAAATTCTGTCAGAGACAGCAAAGGACTTGGAAGAGCAGTTAAACAGAATGGGCAGTGTCTTGAAAGGAGAATATAAGATGAACACCAACAAAAGCAAAACGAGGATAATGGAATGTTGTCGAATTAAGTCGGGTGATGCTGAGGGTATCAGATTAGGAAATGAGACACTTAAAGTAGTAAAGGAGTTTTGCTATTTGGGGAGCAAAATAACTGATGATGGTCGAAGTAGAGAAGATATAAAATGTAGACTGGCAATGGCAGGGAAAGCGTTTCTGAAGAAGAGAAATTTGTTAACATCGAGTATTGATTTAAGTGCCAGGAAGTCGTTTCTGTAAGTATTTGTATGGAGTGTAGCCATGTATGGAAGTGAAACCTGGACGATAAATAGTTTAGACAAGAAGAGAATAGAAGCTTTCGAAATATGGTGCTACAGAAGAATGCTGAAGATTAGATGGGTAGATCACATAACTAATGAGGAGGTATTGAATAGAATTGGGGAAAAGAGGAATTTGTGGCACAACTTGACAAGAGGAAGGGACCAGTTGGTAGGACATTTTCTGAGGCATCAAGGGATCACAAATTTAGCATTGGAGGGCAGCGTGGAGGGTAAAAATCTTAGAGGGAGACCAAGAGATGAATACACTAAGCAGATTCAGAAGGATGTAGGTTGCAGTAAGTACTGGGAGATGAAGAAGATTAGATTAGATTAGATTTACTTTCATTCCAATTGATCCGTAGTGAGGAGGTCCTCCAGGATGTGGAACATGTCAGAAAAACAACAATACATGACAAATATTTACAACTAAAACAAATAAGCTAATGTACCATTCCACAGGTCCCAAGTGGAATGATCGTCATTTTTTAATGAACACTAAGAGTCATTTTATAAATACTATTGCACTGAATTTAAAATAAAAAAGTTTTTTATTTATTTATAAGGTAAGAAACATGTAATACAACTACTGTAATACTTATTTACAATGAACACATTACTGCACTGAAATGGTGCAGAAGTTAGATTATACTTACACACTTACACACACCCAAGCACACACACACACACACACACACACACACACACACACACACACACACACACACACAAATTTTCAGTGAACACATTACTGCACTGAAATTGTGCAGAAGTTATGTTGTACTTATATACAAATCAGTTGGTTTTCCTAAGAAATTCATCAATGGAGTAGAAGGAGTTGGCCACCAATAAATCCTTTAGGCTTCTCTTAAACTGAATTTCATTGGTTGTTAAGCTTTTTATGGCTGCTGGCAAGTTATTGAAAATGTGTGTTCCTGAATAATGCACACCTTTTTGTACAAGACTAAGTGACTTTAAATCCTTGTGAAGATTATTCTTATTTCTAGTATTGATTCCATGAATTGAGCTGTTGGTTTGAAAAAGTGATATATTTTTAATGACAAATTTCATTAAGGAATAAATATATTGGGAAGCTGTAGTTAGTATCCCTAGTTCCCTAAACAGGCTTCTGCAGGATGTTCTTGAGTTCACACCACATATAATTCTTACTGCACGTTTTTGTGCCCGGAAAACTTTAGCTTGGCTTGATGAATTACCCCAGAAAATAATCCCATATGACATTATGGAATGAAAGTAAGCATAGTATGCCAGCTTTTTCATTTTTATATCCCCTATGTCTGACAAAATTCGCATTGCAAACAGAGATTTGTTAAGACGCTTCAGCAGTTCTGTGGTGTGCTCCTCCCAGCTTGCCCAGGATGGGGTAGCATGGAGAGCTGCATGAAACCAGTCTCAGGACTGAAGACCACAACAGCAACTAACTTCATCTATTTAAGAAGCCCAGTATATCATCACTTTAAGAACTTGATGAAGATGTCTTGGCTTAGTACTTTTAGAGAACATAACTCAGATAAATAATGGATGAACAATGGAAATGGAAATGAGCGTTTGGCGTCATTGGCCGGGAGGCCCCTCGCGGGGCAGGTCCGGCCGCCATATCGCAGGTCTTATTACATTCGGCGCCACATTGGGCGACCTGCACGCCGGATGGGGATGAAATGATGATGAACACAACACAACACCCAGTCCCTGAGCGGAGAAAATCTCCGACCCAGCCGGGAATCGAACCCGGGCCCAGAGGACGGCAACCCGTCACGCTGACCACTCAGCTACTGGGGCGGACATGGATGAACAATTAAAATAGCTCAGTCTAACTAGGATGATGGTATTTTTGAGCATGTCATTGAGTTAGTGTTCTGCAAGAAAAGTGTCAGGTTTATGACAGCATTCAGTTCAGTGTGGTAACAAGGAAATTTAGCTGTCTTCATATGTTGCTCAATAGTACACAGGGTGAATCACCTAAAACTTGTATTGCTAATATTGTCGAAATGGAAAGTGCTATTGAGATGTGCTTTCCACAGAATGGATTTGTAGCCAGGGTTTCATATTGTTAGTCAATTAATAGAGTGTAATAAGATGTAGAAAATGTATTTCTTATGCAAACATACACTTTTTTAAATGGGACAGGCCTATTGACATTAACAGACTAAAAGTAGGCTAAATTAGAATGTCAATGGTGTTTGGTGCAGGATTCTAGTGTGAGTTGTTAATGAGGTATCATATTTTGAGAAGTTCACACACTGACACTTGTACAGTACCCGGGGTGGTACACACTAAAGAACTATACAAGACCATACACTAGTTATGTGGATTCTGACCAATAATGAGACAACTGACCACCACAGGTTGGGTTGAAAATGGTGAGCGGCAGTGGCAATAAATGTTTCCAGTCTGGTATGGTATAGCTGCTGCAATGGACCAGGCTGCAGTAATACGTCGTTGTATATCATTGATTGTAGTTGGTGTGTCCTTGTAGACAGTGTCTTTCAGCTTTCCCCACAGAAATAAAGTCTACAGGCATCAAGTCCAGGGAAAGGGCTGACCAATGTATAGGTCCTCTGCATTCCATACAATGATTTGGAAACAATTTATGAAGACAGTTTGTAACACTCCATGCACTGTGGGCTGGACAGACATCATGTTGGTACCATAGGTTCCTCATAGTCTGCAGACAAATGTCTTCTAGCATTCATGGAAGATGGTCTATTAGGAGGTTGCGATACTTGTGCTCGTTCAGGGTGTCCATGAAAAACAGGCTTGTGAGCTGATGGTTCACTATTTCACACAATATGTTTATACTCCATGGAAGCTGATGTCCCACATGACAAATGCAACATAGATTGCCAACAGACCAACAGTGCTTGCGTTGGTGGTTTACCTGGCCGTGATTGGTAAATATGACTTCATCACTACCCAAGATACATGATACATCTGGAGTATCCTGTCTTAATGCTTATGTACAGAAGTTAACATAATTCTAATAATCATTTCCATGCAGCTCCTAATGGATAGAGATGTGATAGAGATGGAACCTATGTTGACGGATAATGCTCAGGACACTCGCCTGACTAATGCCACTTCCTCATGTGATTGCACAGGAGCTAACGTGCATATCAACTACAACAGCAGCAAGAACATTAATTATATTGTCTGGGTATTACACTACCACTTTTACACAGCTGGTTGAAAAGGCTGATAAATAATTGCTAAGATGGTTTACATTTATTGGGATGTCTTGCCATATAAACTGTACAAGAACAAACTGCATTCTTCTTACACTCTCCATACACCATTAGCATATTGGGGACCCGTGCACCCTATCCAGCATTGAGCTGTCTTCAGATGCTGCAGAATTGGCTTTCCCCCTCTCTTCTGTTGTCACTAGTTTCCTTCTGTTACGTTGTCTAGGTGTTACACTACCAGTTTCACATAACTGGTTGAAGTGGTTGATAAATAATTGGTGAGATAGTTGATGTCTATTTGGATATTTTGCTGCATACACAGTAGAACAATGAACTGCATTCATCCTGCACTCTACATACATCATGAGCATGTTGGCTTTTTCTGCATTAGTAAATACCATCGTTCACTCAAGACCTACTGCTTGGACTGCCACATATTAACTGACTAGCAACTCACAATGCACTCAAGGTACTCACAAGCAAATTGTAAGCAAACATAACAACACTGTACCTGGTAACTATGCAAGATGAATGGCACAAACAAGTGTCGATGTGGAAACTTTTCAAAATACAATATGTCAAACATTTCACACTAAAATCCTGCAAAAAACACCTTTCACATTGTGATTTATCCTGCTTTTAGTTTGTTAATGTCAATAGGCATTGTTCCACTTAAAAAAGTGTATGCTTGCACAAAAAATACACTTCCTAAGTATTATTACAAGCTGTTGATCAGAGCCCCTGACAAACAATCCATTCTGTAAACACTGCATGTCAAGAGTACTTTCCATTTCCACAATATTTGCAGTGCAAGTTTTACATGATAAGCCGAAACATTATGAAACCTGCCAATAGCATGTCACTCCATCTTTAGAACACAGTACAGCAGCGATTCTACACGTCATCGATTCAGACACTACTTGGTAGGTATCCTGAGGTATATGGCCCCAGATGCCTATACAAAAACCATTCAGTTCCTGTAAATTATGGGCCAATAGTTCGTGGGCGCAATGTTGGTAATGATAGTGTTAGAGACATATTCCATGAGGCTCAGACCAGATGAATATGGTGGCCAAGAACACTACTGTGCTCCTCAGACCAGTGTAACACAATTCTGGCCTTCTGAAATGGACAGTTCTCTTGCTGGAAGATGCTGTCACCATCAGAGAAGATGTCAAGCATGAAATAATGTAGCTGGCCCGTGTCAAAGCTGAGAAATGTCGTAAAAACGCGGACAACCGGCGCTTCAAGCCTGTGTGTTACAGCTATCCTTTGGAGAATTTAGAAAAAGCAGATCGACATTGGTTGATGTACTCAGAGAGCAAGGATGCTGTCTTCTGCTTTTGTTACAAACTTCTTTCGTCACCCACAAAGAACGACTGGTGGCACCTTGATTCTTATTTCGAAAGTTATGTGACGTCTACCAAGCATTTGAATTCGCACAAAAAGTGGATCGTGTTTTCTAAAGAACTGAAAAATTCACGAACAGTCGACGTCCATTATCAATGCCTATGAATACTGAAAGCGAGCGTTGAAAATATCTTTTTCACTGTTTAATAGCGATAATAAGTTTCCTGGGTCATCAATGTCTGCATTTGAGAGGAAGTACAGATACACTCTTTCAGCGTGACAAAGGAAACTTCTTGAAAATCCTCGAATCACTCGGAAGGTTCGACGTTGTGATGATGAACCTAAAGAGAACAAAGCAAGGAAAGAACAAGGACCATCATTATCTTGGAAAATAATTCATCTTATTGGATCATATACAGGGTGAGTCACCTAACATTACCGCTGGATATATTTCGTAAACCACATCAAATACTGACGAATCGATTCCACAGACCGAATGTGAGGAGAGGGGCTAGTGTAATTGGTTAATACAAACCATAAAAAAATGCACGGAAGTATGTTTTTTAACACAAACCTACGATTTTTTTTAAATGGAACCCCGTTAGTTTTGTTAGCATATCTGAACATATAAACAATACGTAATCAGTGCCGTTTGTTGCATTGTAAAATGTTAATTACATCCGGAGATATTGTAACCTAAAGTTGACGCTTGAGTACCACTCTTCCGCTGTTCGATCGTGTGTATCGGAGAGCACCGAATTACGTAGGGATCCAAAGGGAACGGTGATGGACCTTAGGTACAGAAGCGACTGGAACAGCACATTACGTCCACATGCTAACACCTTTTCATTGGTCTTTTTCACTGACGCACACGTACATTACCATGAGGGGTGAGGTACACGTACACACGTGGTTTCTGTTTTCAATTACGGAGTGGAATAGTGTGTGTCCCGACATGTCAGGCCAATAGATGTTCAATGTGGTGGCCATCATTTGCTGCACACAATTGCAATCTCTGGCGTAATGAATGTCATACACGCTGCAGTGCATCTGATGTAATGTCGCCGCAGGCTGCCACAATACGTTGTTCCATATCCTCTGGGGTCGTAGGCACATCACGGTACACTTTCTCCTTTAACGTACCCCACAGAAAGAAGTCCAGAGGTGTAAGATCAGGAGAACGGGCTGGCCAATTTATGCGTCCTCCACGTCCTATGAAACGCCCGTCGAACATCCTGTCAAGGGTCAGCCTAGTCTTAATTGCGGAATGTGCAGGTGCACCATCATGCTGATACCACATACGTCGACGCGTTTCCAGTGGGACATTTTCGAGCAACGTTGGTAGATCATTCTGTAGAAAGGCGATGTATGTTGCAGCTTTTTGGGTCCCTGCAATGAAATGAGGACCAATGAGGTGGTCGCCAATGATTCCGCACCATACATTTACAGCCCACGGTCGCTGTCGCTCTACCTGTCTGAGCCAGCGAGGATTGTCCACGCACCAGTAATGCATGTTCCGTAGATTCATTGCCCCGTGGTTTGTGAAACCCGCTTCCTCGGTAAACAGGTAGAACTGCAACGCATTCTCTGTTAATGCCCATTGACAGAATTGCACTCGATGATTAAAGTCTTCACCATGTAATTGCTGATGTAGCGACACATGAAACGGGTGAAAGCGGTGACGATGGAGTATACGCATGACACTACTTTGACTCAGTCCACCGGCTCTCGCAATGTCCCATGTACTCACGTGTGAGTTCATGGCAACAGCAGCTAACACACCAACTGCACCCGCTTCTCCTGTGACGGGCCTGTTACGGACCC
The DNA here is from genome assembly GCF_021461395.2 of Schistocerca americana. Classification (NCBI taxonomy): domain Eukaryota; kingdom Metazoa; phylum Arthropoda; class Insecta; order Orthoptera; family Acrididae; genus Schistocerca; species Schistocerca americana. The sequence continues at coordinate 431,644,404 of NC_060120.1, read as the reverse complement.
GTTTGCGTGCTTCGACCATACCTGTTGCATACAGTTGGCGGTAGATGTTTTGCAATGTGCGGCACGTTGGATGCTCTCTGTCCGGGTACCGTTCTGCATACACCCTGCAGGCTTCAGCTGCATTTCGTCGACACTCGCCATAGATGAGTATCATCTCCACCTTTTCAGAGTTCGAATACACCATGGTCACAGTTCCTACAACACTACACTATCACAGACGTCTGGTAACACGGTGTACTACAGTTGGTCTGCATGCGGAGACGAATGCAGAATAACAATAGCAGCAAGCGCTACATGCGGACACTGCGACAGCTAGACCAAACCACAACAGTGCACTACAGCCACACTCGTCAACATGGTCGTCATCGTAAACATGTCCCTGCAGATGCTGCTCGCCGACCGTGACCCGTGTTTGTTACAACACGCAACTGAACGTCGGAGGTTTCAAGCGTCAACTTTAGGTTACAATATCTCCGGATATAATTAACATTTTACAGTGCAACAAACGGTACTGATTACGTATTTGTTTATATGTTCAGATGTGCTAACAAAACTAACGTGGTTCCATTAAAAAAAACGTAGGTTTGTGTTAAAAAACATACTTCCGTGCATTTTTGTATGGTTTGTATTAAACAGTTACACTAGCCCCTCTCCTCACGTTCGGTCTGTGGAATCGGTTCGTCAGTATTTGATGTGGTTTACGAAATTTATCCAGCGGTAACGTTAGGTGACTCACCCTGTATAACAATAACATTTTATTGATAATGAAGTTTGCAAAGTATAACAGTATCATTCTAGATCAAGTTGAGCAGTTGACGTTTGTGGGACGCTTTGTTCAGCAGACACGACTCGAAGTGGTATACGATGTCCGAATTCGCGAGCATTTCCCGCTTTTTTTTTCCCTACGTCCGATTCTTCAAGCGCCAGTTTCACGCAGGTCGTACTCAACTTCTTGGAAGATTAAAAAATCCCTTCTATGTACCATATAGTAGTCGCGCGTTGAATCTTGTAAACGATTCTGCTATGTCTTCCCAAGATGCTGTTTCAACAATGTAGGGAAAGACAGATTGCTACTTACCGTAAAAAAGTCACGTCAAGTTGCAGACAGGCACAATTAAAAGATGCTTAAGTAAAGCTTTGGGTCACAGAGCCTTCATCAGTAAAAGAGAGATACACACCATTCGCACTCATGAGCAAGCACACCTCACGCACACGCGACCGCCAATTCCAGCATCTCAGGCCAGAACTACAGATACTGTTTCGATGCTCTCGACAGTGAAGAGCTTGTACGCTTTCTTCTCGTCCCCCGTTCGGGGTTGGGTGTGTTGGAGAAGTATCAGCCTAACCTGACGCTGAAGTCACGGAGCTATACTAGGGGGGATAGTCGCATCGATGCATTTACCATCCTGAGGTTTCAAATTGAAGGAGTTCGTGACGCTTGTTCACCTATAAGAAGAATTAGATGACATGACCGGTCAGGAAGCCACGGTTCTTGTGAACCAAATAATGAATTATACCTTTCTTACTTCTCTGGTAATCTGGTACAACGTACTGCTTCACATCAGTGTATAATTTATAGTCAGTAGTAAGACCCACCAAAGCGTTGACAAAAATATTTCTGAGGCTGTGGAAATGCTTGGAAGAACTGCAGAATGGAAGAAAAGTTTGTGTCTTTCTTCACGGATCTCAAAGAACTGGCCACAGAATTAGAGCTAGACGATCTAACATTACCACGGATAAGTGTTTGCCGGCAAGAAGCCAAGAGACTTTGCCTACGAAGATAGGGATGAGACAACAGAGGAAGCGACGAAACGTTACAAAATTGAATTCTACTACTCACATCAAAAAAAGTTTTGCATCACCTCTGTTCCGAGAGTTCCGGAACCTGTACAGAAAATTGGAATAGAGATCAACATAAACATCATTTCCGTCCTTTTTTTTTCTCAAAAATTTTGGATAAAGCTGTTAGAAGGGAGATTGGACGGTAATTGTTGACATCAGATCTATCTCCCTTTTTATGCAAAGGTATAACAATAGCATATTTCAGTCTATCAGGGAAAATGCCCTGTTCCAGAGAGCTATTACACAGGTGGCTGAGAATCTTACTTATCTGTTGAGAACAAGCTTTTAGTATTTTGCTGGAAATGCCATCAATTCCATGTGAGTTTTTGCTTTTAAGCAAGTTTATTATTTTCCTAATTTCAGAGGGAGAAGTGGGTGAGATATCAATTGTATCAAATTGCATAGGTATGGCCTCTTCCATTAACAGCCTAGCATCTTCTAATGAACACCTGGATCCTACTATATCCACAACATTTAGAAAATGATTATTAAAAATATTTTCAACTTCTGACTTTTTGTTCGTAAAGTTTTCATTCAATTTGATGGTAATACTGTCTTCCTCTGCTCTTGGTTGACCTGTTTCTCTTTTAATAATATTCCAAATTGTTTTAATTTTATTATCAGAGTTGCTGATTTCAGACATGATACACATAATCCTGGATTTTTTAATAACTTTTCTTAATATAACACAGTAGTTTTTATAATTTTTGATAGTTTCTGGGTCACTACTCTTTCTTGCTGTCAGATACAGTTCCCTTTTCCGGTTACAAGATATTTTTATACCCTTAGTAAGCCATGGTTTGTTACAAGGTTTCTTACGAGTATATTTAACTATTTTCTTGGGGAAGCAGTTTTCAAATGCATTTACAAAAATGTCATGAAATAAATTATATTTTAAATTGGCATCAGGTTCACGGTACACCTCATCCCAGTCTAACTGCTGTAGGCTTTCCCTGAAATTTGCAATTGTTAAATCGTTGACTGAACGTACTACTTTGGAGGACTGTTTAGTATTGCTGAATGGAGCTATGTCATATATTGTGACTAGCTGTGCACCATGATCAGAAAGACCATTCTCAACAGGCTGAGCATTTATCTGGTTAAACTTATCTTGGTCTATAAAGAAGTTATCTATCAGTGAGCTGCTATCCTTTACCACCTGAGTAGGAAAATCAATAACGGGTGTCAAATTGAAAGAACCGAGTAATACTTCAAGGTCATTTTTCCTATTACCCTCTTTCAGAGAATCTACATTGAAGTCCCCACAAATAATAATTTGCTTCCCCCTGTCTGACAGATAGCACAACAAGGAGTCCAAATTTTTCAGAAATAGATGAAAATTTCCTGATGGGGACCTATATACAGTTACAATTATAAATGTGCCTTTATTTAATTTAAGCTCACAGGCACATGCTTCTATATGTTTCTCTACACAAAACTTTTTTGTTTCTATACTTTTTGCACAATGATAACTTTTGACATATATGGCAACTCCTCCTTTCTCCATATTTTCTCTCATTACATGTGCAGAGAGCTTATAACCATTTACATTTACCTTATCCATATCAGTAACAATGTGATGCTCAGACAGGCATAGTATATCTATTTCATTCTCAGCTTGTAAGTCTTCTAAACAAACCAGAAGCTCATCTACTTTATTCTTTAAGCTCCCAATATTTTGATGAAATATACTTACATTATTTTTAATTATACTTTTATGAGAACCTTTCCTTATTCTAACATTTGCAGTACTCTCCTGTCTGAGTTTCTCATTGTGCTTAGGCCTAGTTCCTATACCAGTGGTCACATGGTGTTCAGAGAGGCAGATTATGTCAACTGGGTTGGGTGACTTTAATTCATCAATGCAATTACCTGGGACTGAGATACAACTTGGTGGAGATAAAATTTCTGGTGATTGGTGAAAATTTATAATTGATAGCTGTGATTGGTGATCCAATGCGCTAGAATTGTGCTGTTTAATTTCTTTCCTAAACTGAACATTTGTTTCAATCCTGACCTCTCGTAGAACTTGACATCTTTCTGTCTTACCTATCCTAAAAAAGGTGCTGCTCCAACACCTGTAACCACTGGTATTTTACCATTCATGGCAGTGCCTCCCCCCCTTAAATTTCCTGCTATTACCCCAGCCAGTTTCCCCTTCCCTTTTCCTGTTGAGATGTAGGCCGTGCCTGGTATACTCCCACCTATTGAGATAATCAACAGGAACCACACCAATATGAGCCCCCGCACCCGACCCAAGCAGCCGTTCCAACTCCAAATTAACTCTCCCAACAGAAGAGTTCAAATGAGGCCGGTCATGGCGTCTCAGGACAGATACAAATTCAACATTGGTGTGTCTCGATGCCGACGCAATCTTTACCAGGTCACACTCTATACTGTACCCAGGATCTCTGTCGATGCTGTTCCCTGGCCCTCCCACAATAACCACGGTGTCTTCCCTGGTAAATCCTTTACAGAGTGAACCTAAATCCTCTGTCACCTGATCCAGACCAGCACTTGGTTTGAAAAAATTTGTGACCTGGTATTCTGGTCCTAATTCCTCCTGCAGAAGTTGGCCTACACCTCTGGCATGAGAACTGCCTAACAACAAAACTTTCTTCCTTTTCGATGACTTTCCTACATTCTTTTTCAATTTCCTATTGAAAGTTTGTTGTGTCCTGTCTACACCTACCTCTGCTTGAGGCTCATCAGTTTCTAACTGAAGCAACAGGTCAAACTAATTTTTGACATTCACCACAAAACTGTCAGACTTAGTTCTAGGCCTGTTCCTTCTGCTACCTGTTGCCACTTCCCACCTCTCTTTGCCCTTCTCCCTCCTTAACCTGTCCAGATCTTCCCTAGCCTGATTTAGCTCAGCCTGAAGGGCAGCAATTTTCCCCTCCTGTTCCACTATCTTCCTATCTCTGCTGCAAATCCTACATAACCACTGATGAGCCTGATCCACTTTCCCAACACCCACGCCACTGCAGTCCCCCTAGTGAAAAAAACTACTGCATCCATCACACCAAACCCCGGAACTAACAATTCTACCGCATGTCAGGCACTTCTCACTCATTCACAAGATGTGCACGACGGGGGCGCGAATTGTCGTTCAAGAAGACGGATGCGCCGCCAATATGCCACCTATATGGTTGCACTATCGGTCGGAGGATGGCGTTCACGTATCGTACAGCCGTTACGGCGCCTTCCATGACCTCCAGCGGCGTACGTCGGCCCCACATAATGCCACCCCAAAACAGCAGGGAACCTCCACCTTGCTGCACTCGTTGGACAGTGCGTCTAAGGCGTAGATCCCTCAGAGTGGTTGCCTCCAAACTCGTCTCCGATGATTGTCTGGTTGAAGGTATATGCGACACTCATCGGTGAAGAGATCGTGAGTGGTCCATTCGGCATGTTGTTAGGTCCATCTATACCGTGCTGCATGGTGTAGTGGTTGCAAAGATGGACCTCGCCATGGACGTCGGGAGTGAAGATGCTCATCATGCAGCTTATTGGTCACAATTTGAGTCATTACACGACGTCCTGCGACTGCACGAAAAGCATTATTCAACATGGTGGCGTTGCTGTCAGGGTTCCTCCGAGCCATAATCAGGAGGTAGCGGTCATCCACTGCAGTACTAGCCTTTGGGCGGCCTGAGCGAGGCATGTCATCGACAGCTCCTGTCTCTCTGTATCCCCTCCATGTCCGAACAACAACGCTTTGGTTCACTCCGAGAAACCTGGACAGTTCCCTTGTTGAGAGTCGTTCTTGGCACGAAGTAACAATGCGGACGCGATCGAACTGAAGTACTGACCGTCTAGGCAGGGTTGAACTACAGACAACAAGAGCCGTGTACCTCCTTCCTGGTGGAATAATTGGAACTGGTCGGCGGACGGACCCTCTCCGTCTAATAGGCGCTTCTCGTGCATGGTTGTTTACGTCTTTGGGTGGGTTTAGTGAGATCTCTGAACAGTCAAAGGGACTGTGTCTGTGATACAATATCTACAGTCAATGTCTATCTTCAGGAGTACTGAGAACCGGGATGATGCAAAACTTTTTTTGATGTGTGGATTATCTTTTAGACGTAATCATCACATTTTTGGACGAGAGGTTCACTCGGTTGAAGTCTCATTGAGATCATTTTGGTTTTCTTTACAACATCGATAAGCTGAAGAATACGCCTCCTGACAGCCTGGACGAAAAGTATAGAAACCACGCAACGATTTTGCAAGATCACGAGTGGAGCCATGTTGATGGGGTGGAGTTTATAGGAAGACAATTTTTTGTCGCGTGTTAACATTGCTCTAAGAATTCTTCTAATACTCCCGGTGACAGTTGCGAGCGGTGAGAGAAGTTTCTCAAAGCTAAAATTTATTTTAAAAAATCTCAGATCAACGATGAGTCAAGCTCGTTTAAGCGATCTTGCAACAATATCTACTGAGCACAAGATTGCAGAAGACTTAAATTACCCGGGTCGAGTGAAAAAAGTCTGCGCAAGCGAAAGCCAGGAGCGTTCGATTTGTCTAGATTTTCTTCTGTTAAATGGTCAGTTTCTTAATTCTTTACCGCGTTGTTTTCTATTTTGTTCAATGCAACACAAATTGTTATTGTGCACATTACTGTTCAAAGTAAACTAATAAGTAAATTTTAAATTGTAATCATGGAGGGTCTAACGAAAATGTACGGCAAAAATTTCAGGACACATTCCATCCACGTAGACGAGGAACTTATGTTACATGAACATGGGTCTGGAAACGCTTTTTTTTCATGTTACAACTCATTCTTGCCAACACGTTAATCATGGGAAACACACACGAACAGAACGAACCAGTATACCACATGTAACATCTCACAGATGTTCTATATGCCCACCTTGGACATTGATAGCTGCGTCAATCCGGCTTCGTAGTGAATCTCGGATGCGCTGATGTATCGCTGGTGTATTGCGTATGGTTCGTAGCCTTCTATAATACGGGCATGGAGACTCTGAACACACTCTACTGCGGTGTTTTCAAATGCCCCTACAAGTAAAAGTCCAGTAGGTTTAGTTATGGGGAGCGTGGAGACCTGGCAATTGGTCCAATTCTACCTATCCATCTCTTATAGAATCTGTTGCTTAGAAGCCGACGGCCGTTAACACTAAACTGAGGAGGTGCTCCATCGAGCATGAAGTACAGGTTTTGTCGCGCAGCTAAAGGAACATCTGCTAACAGATTAGGTAGAACATTCTCTACGAAATTATGATAACTCTATCCGTTGGGCCTGCATGAAGGAGAGCGAGGCTGTGCCAAACAGTCACCAACAATGCCGGCCCAAACATTGACATTTGTTAATGACTAGCTTCAACAGTTGCTTGAGGATTGATGTGTGCCCATACATGTCGGCTGTGAAAATGTACAGTCTGATCTCGTTGGAACGGCGCCTCATTATAACGGCACCGCGCACTAAAATTGTGGCTGACACTTTGTAGAGTAAACCATTCGCACAAGAGTGCCAGTGCAGGAAAATTAGCTGCTGATAGTGCCTGCACATGCTGTAAATGGTGTGGATACAGCTGTTCCTCGTGTAACACGTAGATAAATGTAATATAATGCGCATACATAGGGGCAGAAATCCATTCCAGTACGATTATGCCATAGGTGGTAAATCATTGGAAGCGGTAACGACCGTAAAATACTTAGGAGTTACTATCCGGAGCGATCTGAAGTGGAATGATCACATAAAACAAATAGTGGGAAAAGCAGGCGCCAGGTTGAGATTCATAGGAAGAATTCTAAGAAAATGTGACTCATCGACGAAAGAAGTAGCTTACAAAACGCTTGTTCGTCCGATTCTTGAGTATTGCTCATCAGTATGGGACCCTTACCAGGTTGGATTAATAGAAGAGATAGACATGATCCAGCGAAAAGCAGCGCGATTCGTCATGGGGACATTTAGTCAGCGCGAGAGCGTTACGGAGATGCTGAACAAGCTCCAGTGGCGGACACTTCAAGAAAGGCGTTACGCAATACGGAGAGGTTTATTATCGAAATTACGAGAGAGCACATTCCGGGAAGAGATGGGCAACATATTACTACCGCCCACATATATCTCGCGTAATGATCACAACGAAAAGATCCGAGAAATTAGAGCAAATACGGAGACTTACAAGCAGTCGTTCTTCCCACGCACAATTCGTGAATGGAACAGGGAAGGGGGGATCAGATAGTGGTACAATAAGTACCCTCCGCCACACACCGTAAGGTGGCTCGCGGAGTATAGATGTAGATGTAGATGTAGAACACAGTCATGTGGTCAACATTTAGTGTTGCAGCTACATGTGTTGTACTGACAATATGGTCGTCATCAACTCCAGGAAGAATTGTCGCCTGCCGTTGAGGTGTCCTCGTCATTCTAGGCCTCCCGCGGTCGCGAGTATCGGGCTTAAATGCCCCATGTTCCCTAGGACGACGATCAATGGCTTCATACATTTTCCTGTCAGGGCACTTTCGTCCTGAAAATCTCTCTCTCGGTACGAACTTTGAGCGCGAGCGCCATTGCCTTCAGCTAATCCACACACCAAATGGGCATTCGCCATCTCTGTATTTGTGTACACTGCCATTGCATGAGCCAAGTTTGTGATGAACCCTACCTAATAACCCGTGTGTTTGCAACGGTCGTATTGATTGCTTGAACAGCAATGACGTACGTCGCCTGTAAAACAAAACACTGCCAGTGCACAACGTAACCAGATGTCACCAAGAGTGCGTGTTCCCCATAATTCTAACGTTCTGTTCTTGCGTGTTTCCCATGATTAATGAGTTGGATAAACTGAGTTGCAACATGGAAATAAAGCGTTATCAGACCCATGTCCATGTAACATAATTTCTTCGTGTACGTGTGTCCGGCAATTAGTGCCCCATTTTTTGGTGACAACCTGTACTTTGTTTCCCGTGGAATACATTATCGGTACACAACGCTAAAAATGTTCATTTACGGTAACAGTAGATTCACATGGTTTATAAAAATTATTAGATTTGTTTAAATAATATGACTAACTTTTCAAGTCAAGTTTTCACTCATACCAAAAAACGGACAGATTTTAATATTACACAAACTTGTTTTTACAAAATGGGGACGGCAATTTTTGCAGCTCGCACGGGGCGGCGTTAGGCTTGCGCCAAACCTCGCTCTTACCTGTCTGTATCTTGCCTATTCAAATCTGCTCCTGCCACTGAGGTATGATTCGGAGGAGGAGGAGGAGGAGATTGGTGTTTAACGTACCGTCGACAACGAGGTCATTAGAGACGGAGCACAAGCTCGGATTAGGGAAGGATCGGGAAGGAAGTCGGCCGTGCCCTTTCAAAGGAACCATCCCGGCATTTTCCTGTAGTGATCTAGGGAAATCACGGAAAACCTAAATCAGGATGGCCGGACGCGGGATTGAACCGTCGTCCTCCCGAATGCGAGTCCAGTGTCCTACCACTGCGCCACCTCTCTCGGTTCATGATTGGGGAACTCACAAGCAGTAGTCTCTGAGATTTGTGTTAAACAATCCACTAGTTCGTTATTTGTTGTGGGCGGGCGACAGAACATACGATTACTAATTTTGACCCTTGTTTACACTTATCTTCGCCCACACTATCTCATATTCTAGCTGTGTGTCTGTAAGTACATACGAAGCTCTTCAAGGCAATCACTGTAAACGCCATTGATGTCCGGCCTATCTTTCAGGTATGTTTTCCATCACTGACTGTTACTGTTCGTTTCACCTAGTATTCATTTTCAAGTATTAATGGAAGTTAAGTATTATGGGATCTTTCTCGTACTCATTCAATTATGTTACTACTGAACTGCAACGAAACGTACTCTCCACTACAGCAAATATAGCTACCCTTCTCTTTGCTGTATCATGTACGTCGTGTAACTCCTTATCGGTATTACAGAGGACTCTTTCTAATCTGGTGATTAATACGCACACCACATGTACTTTACTACGGAACTAGCAGCTTCGCCGGCCGTGGTGGCCGAGCGGTTCTAGGCGCTTCAGTCTGGAACCGCGCGACCGCTACGGTCGCAGGTTCGAATCCTGCCTCGGGCATGGATGTGTGTGATGTCTTTAGGTTAGTTAGGTTTAAGTAATTCTAAGTTCTAGGGACTGACGACCTTAGAAGTTGAGTCCCATAGTGCTCAGAGCCATTTGAAGCATTTTGAACTAGCAGCTTCCTGAGAGCAGTGTATCCTTGATCCATTAAGGAGAACCCAACAATCCGCCACCCGATAGTACAGGTCAAGAAATGTGCCCCGGGATTATCACAGAATGGGCGAAGCCTTTGGTTTAAACCTTCAACCTGGCTCCAAGCCAGAGATATGCAGTCGGTCCCCGAGGCGATGCTTCGAAAGGAAGCTGACGACTGCGTCAGAGCTAGTACGACAGATGTCATTGGTGCCGACATTAACACGAACTACATGCAGTGCTTTCAACGGTGAGCGTTACAGTCACTTCCTTCAATATCTCGGTCGAAACGTGCGCCAGTCATACCAGCCCCATACTGCTCTTCCACCCTCAGGTGAATGGCATTTCACTGAAGGGCTCCATCAACCGTCTAACATTGGGTTCCCAATGATGAGCAATTACTCTTTCTATGCTAGTCGGAACTCTGAAGAAAATCTGCCCTAGTCCCAACTGTCAAAGTGACTCGTGCTGACTAAACCGTCTAATTATCATAAGTCCATATTTCACACTTGTTTTGGCTTTTAGGAACAGTCATACGAACAATACTCACAATTGCGCGTTGTTGCTATCTTCAGGTTGAAGACTGATTTCTCCACCCTACTCTATCCTATGGAAGTGTCTTCATCTCTAAGTAATTACTGCAACCTGCTTGCTGTAATCATCTCTTGATGCCCCTCTATAACCCCCCCTCCCCCCCTCTCTCCCCCCCCCCCACACATACACACTTATCTCAAATACTAAACCAATGATTCTTTGACAATTTAGAATGTGTCCCATCAACCGATCCTCTCTTTTAGTCAAGTTACGCTATAAATTTCTTTTCTCTCCAATTCTGTTCAGTACCTCCTCATTAATTAAGCGATTACTCATATAATCTTCAGATTTCTTTTGTAACACTGTAACATAACTTTTGATAAAAGTATAAACGTGAACTCTTGTGCCAGATTGATAAGTACTTAAGGGACATGTTAATAATCGTAATGTCAAATTATATTCCTACTTATGGACTCGTGTGTAAAATAACTGATGTTATATCAGTTAAAATGTTTGCGGAGTTATGACAGCTGCATTAAATGGTTAATAAAAAAACTATTTCTCTTAAATGTACTTATAAAAAAAAACCAAAATCTTCGGAAAATTAACATCTATAAATCCCTTATAAGATATTAATCTTTGTTCTACGAAGTTCTAATTATTTTATCTATGAAAAAGTGACATTAGATTGATTCCTTCTTCCCTTTCTGGCAGCAGCACAATACGGACGTAAGTATCTCCATTATATCATTTTTGCGAATAATAATTGGACCGTCGTGTTTCAGACTTGGTTTTATTTTGTAAAATGACCAAACTCCCAGTTATTATGTTTCAGTTACATAATACAAGCAATTTCTGGCCGTGTAAATGAAGTCGGAAGCGATTTATTTGGGGACGCAAGAATATAGCGCCATAAGCATTTCAAAAGCTTCCATCCCCTTCTTGTCTGATCTGTTTATCGTCCATGTTACACTTCCATTCAAGGCTACACTCCAGACAAATGCCTTCAGATAAGATTTCTTAACACGTCAATTTAATAATCAAAATACCCACGGGTGTACTGCCGGTCTACAGCGTCTACAGCATCGCCTGATTTAATTCGAATACATTCCATTACTGATATTTTGCTTGTGTTGATGTTCATCTTATTATATTCTCCTTTCAAGACACTGTCCATTCCGCTCAACTGCTCTTTCAAATCCTTTGCGGTTTCTGACGGCATTACAATGCCAGCGGTAAACCTCAAAGTTTTGTTTCTTCTCCCTGAACTTTAATCCTTCTCCAAATTTTTCATTGGTTTCCTTTAATGCTTGCTCAATGTACAACTTGAAAAATATCGGGGATAGGCTACAACCCCGTCTGCTACCTTCAGAATTTCAAAGAGTGTATTCCAATTAAGAGTGTTAAAAGGTTTCTCTAACCTATTTTCTCAGATAATTCGTAGTCAGTACTGCCTCATGTGTTCCAACTTTTCTCTGGACCTCAAACCGATCTCCCCCAGACCGACTTCTGCCAGTTTTTATGTTCTTGCGTACAGAATTCGTGTGAGTATTTTGCAATCAAGACTTATTAAACTGATAGTTCGGTAATATTCACACCTAACAGCAACTGCTTTCTTTGGAAGTGGAACTTTTACGTTCTTTTTATAGGCTGAGAGTATTTCCCCTGTCTCATGTACCTTGCACACCAGATGGAATAGTTTCGCCATGCCTGTCTCTCCCAAGAATATAAGTAATTCTGACGGAATTTCGCCTGCTCTAAAGGCCTTGTTTCAGCTTGGGTCCTCTAAAACTCTGCAAATTCTTCTCGCGATATCACATCTCCCATCTCATCTTCATCTACTCCTTCTTCCCTTTCTATAATATTGCCTTCATGTTCATTTCTCTTGTGTAACGCCTCTACATATTCATTCCACCTTTCAGCTCTTATTTTTTTGTTTAGCTTCTTGTTTTCTGTTTGAGATCTTGATATTCTCACAGCTACTTCTGTTTTCTCCAACGGCCATTCTAATTTTCCAATAGGCGGTATCTATCTTTCCCCTAGCTATACATACTTCTGTAGACTTACAGTTGTCCTCTAGCCATTCCTGCTTAGCTATTTTGCAGTTCCTGTCAATTTAATTTTTTACACTTATGGATTCCCCTTTGCCTGATTCTCCTTTCACCGATTAAATTCAATATCTCCTGTGATATCCAAGGATTTCTACTAGGCCTGCTTAGCTATTTGATCCCCTGCTGCCTACACTGTTTCATCTCTCAAAGCTTTCCATTCGTTTTGTACTGCATTCCTCTCACAGCCATTCTTTGCCTAGTGACCCATTTGAAACTCTCAACAAACTTTGGTTGTTTCAATTTATCCAGAAGCGATCACCTTAATTTCCTAAGTTTTTGTAAATTTTTCGTTTTTAATTTCCAGTCCATATCCAATAAATTATGACCAAAGCCCACCTCTGCCCCTTTAGATGCCTTACCGTTTAACCCTTTTAGACCCTCTGACTACAATTGTGTTCATTAACGATTACTGTGTTTTACCTGTAATAGAAGTATTTTTTCCCAATGGAAACATGAGGTACCCATTTGAGAATGTTCAACTTTTTCATCATGGGCAAGTGCTGCCAACTGTTGGGCATCACAATGGAAATATCAGCTTGTCAGTGTAGCAGTGCACAGTAGTTCCTGACCTCCAGGGTACACAGATGTGTTTGGTTCGCTGTATTTCATTGTATAATTGAAGATTGTTATTGTTGTTTTGCATGATAATTATTGAACATCATTTTACTATTTATTACAATAGTGAATATTTATAATTAGTTATTTTAGTCCATAAATGAAGCCAAATATACAAAGTATGTTTCGAAAGTGGGTACATATTTCTGCATAAATCTTGCATCTAAAATCATTAAAAATCATCTAAGAGCGTTAACACACAAAGAAAAGTATTCCTTCCTCCAGAAAAAAGGGTTAAAATATGATTCGGAAATCTCTGTCTTACCGTATAACCATTCTGAAATCTTCCAGTGTCTCCAGGTCTTTTCCACGTATACAGACTACTATGATGATTCTTAAAGCAACTTTAGCGATGATTAAATTACACTCTGTGCAAAATTTTACCAGACAGCTTCCTCTTTCATAGCTTTTCCTCAGTCTAGATTCTCCTACTATTTCGCCTTGTCTTCCTTTTCCTAATATCGAATCCTTTCTCTTAACTATAAGAATGATTCCTTTTATCTCATCACACATTATTTCAATCTCTTCGCCATCTGCGCAGGTAGTAGCCACATAAACTTATTCGATTTGTGTTGGCTTTTTGTATATCTTGGCTACGATACATTTATATTTTTTACTCGTTATTAGACTAACTTCTGCATTACATTGCGTGGAGCTTCTTAAATGCAGATGTCAGTAATCTAGTGCTCAGGCTCGCGGTACTCTGGCCCATCAGGGTAAAAACCTCTCCATTACTGGTGTCATCTGTTACAACCGCGCCCCCCCCCCCCCCCCCCGCCCCTGCGACACCATTCACACCTCTGCCATGTCTCTAGTGGATGGCACTCAGCATTGCAGCTCAACCGATGAACGTCAATGACACCTGCAAGAATGTTTCGCATCCATTGTCGAATTGCAACAACTTCATTATTTCAACACGAGATTAGAGTCAATATATCTATGTGAATAAAATGACGCTATTTGTTGCGCAACCCACCAAGTGTCAGAGAAATTCAGTGCCACTCGATTACCAGAGGGGTTTTCAAACTTGACATTAACCGGTGCCCATTCCGGATGACTCTGCAACACCTCCCTTGCTGCTCTTGTGCGCCCGCTATTCTTTAGAACTTATCCGTCTCTTCTGCTAGTCAAACTTGATAAGGGTCGCAACTGATGAATAGCACTCAAGAGTCGGTTGAACAAGTCTTTTGCAAACCACTTTTTTCGTGAATGAAATTACATATCGTTAAGATTCTTCAATGAATCTCAGCCAGGCATGTACTTTTCCTTAAATTACTGTCACGTGCTCATTCCACTGCAGGCTGCTCTGGACGGCTACTCCTAGACAATTTTACTGTTGTTACTGTTTTCCAGTGAGCTTCCAACACCATAATCGAACGGTAATTGATCTCTTAGATTATATTTGGATAATATTTTACATTTATTTTTGTTCAGGATCAACTGCTAGTCCCTAAACTAGTCACTGATTCTCCACAGGTCTTCCTGCACTTCGCTGCTGTCTTCTGGCATTACAGCCTTCCTATTGACGATAGCATGTATACGCTCGTCACGTTAATGTGACCACCTCCTATGTTCGACGTCAACGTGCCATAACCACTCACAGACAGCAGGTGGCCGCGTTGGCAGTGGAGGGCCTATAAAGCGTGTCGGGGGCGGGGGAGGGAGGGGGGCGGAAAACAGTGCAGTCGTTGTCGTAATGCGGAAACGGAGAGAGTTATCTGATGCCCAAAATGGGATAATCATTCGATTTCGGGCCAAAGGTGGAAGTATTTCCAAAACGGCTAAGTTTGTGAGCTGTTTGCGTGCCGCTATGGTTAAAGTATACCGTGCGTGCCAAAATAGTGCTATCCAAAACCAGTGACGATGCAACTGTGGTGCACTATGGAGCATAGACGACAGAGTTGAGCGACGGTTGTGGATATGTGTACGGGCGAATAGACGTGCAACTGTTGAGCAACAGACCACCCACATGAACCAAGTAGGTACCAAAAGTGTCTCATCAACGGCCGTTCAGCGAACATTGCTGCGAATGGGCTTCTGAAGCAAGTGCCTTGTTGCTGAACCCATGCTGACTGCTGTTCATTGGCAGTGAAGGATGGAATTTGACGTAAATACCGCTGCTGTACATCCACAGAGTGGCGACAGGTGGCCTGTTCGGATGAATCACGTTTTGTGCTCCATCGGACTGAGGTCGTTAGCATGTACGGCGTGGAACGTCTGAAAGAAAACACCTTGCAGCAATCGAGGGGGCGTTATGGTCTAGAGAATGTTTTCGTGGAATTCCGTGAGTGATCTCGTCATTATGAGAGGCAAAATGGACCAATATACGTATCCATCTGTCCTTCGGGACCATGTCCATACCTACATGCCGTTTGTTTTTCCTCAGCACGATGGCATCTACCAACAGGACAATGCAACATGGTACACTACTTTGTGTACCTGTGTGGTTCAAAGAGTACCAGAATGAGTTTCTTGTACTTCTCTAGCCACTAAGCTCCCCGATTTAAACCCAGTCGAGAATCTGTGGGACAGTTTCAACCGGCCTGTTCGTGGCATGGATCCTCAGCGGAGAAAACTAGCATATAGCTAGCCACGACATTGGAATCAGAATGGCTCCACATCACTGTTGGTATCTTCTAGAACTTCGCTGACTCTTTCTGCCGCGCTGCAAAAGGTGGTCATTCAGCTTTTTGACAGGTTGTCACATTAATGTAAATGGACATTGATTATACAGAGTGGTTATAATTAACTTCCGCTACTTGAGAGGGCCCCCATGAAAAACGAGTGATCGTAGGAAAATGAAACTTTGTGGAAACGTTTGTAAGGGCAAGCGAAATAAAGAATAAACCATTGAAAGCAACAAATTTTAATTACCACATGAAAGGGTAACATTTGTTAATTGAGTGCTACGTTTACATTCCAGGTTACAAACGTTGTTCAATGTGGAGAACATTTCCATTCACGACAGCCTTGAACCGTACTAGAGGTACCGTTTCACGTTCCAGGTTACAAATGTTGTTCAGTGTGGAGGCCATCTGCATCAACGACAGACTTGAACCGCCCTAGGCTGTTCGTAGTACTTCTCGAACGATGGTCCATGGAAATTTCAGCTCCCGCAACACGGCTCGTGCACTGTTTGAAGGAACTGTAACTTCTTCTACAATTTGCGACGCAATTGTCAGTCGCCCTCTCCCAGGAGCAATTCCCAAATCGCCAGTTAATTCCAACTTCCGGATCGTGATCTCCAATCTCAGGGAGGAAGAGGACATCTTCGTATTCATTTAACGCGTCGGTACTCATGAAGAGCGGCAGCACTATTGCTGTTGTTTTGATAAAACGGCTTTACGAGTAAAGTCCTGCTCACACTGTCCAGACCCATGTTGACTGTCTGCAACTGTAATGCACAAGGATGCCTGTGTCTCGACCCTATGTCGCCGTACCAGTACCGGTGCCTAACTGCAAGTCGTGACACTAACAGCACTGACAACGCAAATCCTACAGCGCACAGTTTCAACACCATTCCTGCGAAATTTTAATTATGTTCACGCTATACATACAAGATGAAGAAAAATTCGCGTACTCGGACTTCACAAGCGATCCTTAACATTATAGCAATGCAAAAATGTGTGTTGCAAAATTTCGTCCTGCGCATATTTCCGGCAGTAAATGGATGTTAAAGACTGGCAATCTGGCAACACTGTGATCATATGTACGATAACAATCTTTGTCAACACATACTGGCAACGCGCTGTAGCTGGTACGGTGGCTAGAGTTTAGGTTTACCATGTAAGAGATCGAGAGTTCGATTCTGGATCGAGCTCCATTTATTTTTATTTGCCGAATGTCGTCTGCGTGGTACGATATCTGGCATCTTAATCGTCACACAGCGATTACAGTGGGTTTTCTACAAAACATTTGGACTTACGTATTACGAACACAGAAATGAAAGTACAATCGTTTTCATTGGTCAGCTTTTAAAGAAGCATGTTGCACGTCGTGAACGCGAATTGTTTCGCACATTGACTCTACTAGACTGCAAATCTGTTTTCTGTGTACCTCCCCCCCCCCCCCCCCCCCCCCCCAATGCTCCCATCGATCAGTACCAAATATTAGTCATGGCACATTCAGGTCCATTACATTTCGTTAGGGCCTTACGTCACCAGTAGGACTTGCAACGTGATTTGCAAATAATTTCCAAACTCGGTTATCATTTGTGCGTATTATCACCATGGAATTATGCCCTTCAAAACTAAGTCTGATAGGCGCGTTTTGTTTGATAAGTAACTCCATGCATTACTATTATCGATGGAAGGGAAACACTGTAGTTCGGAAACGAACATTTTACAATTAGCAGTGTCGGGATGAATCGTGCAGGACAGATGCTGCAGGAGAGGTGACGCGTGTTACGTGGAACAGCCCGCAGCGACTAATGACGTGTTTATACTGTAGTTGGTAGCGTAGTAACGTGCTTGTGACAGACCCCATGCACATTCGCATACGTATCGTATTTTTTCCTGTGTTATTCTAAAACAGTGTGGCAGACGTCTGGCATACACAAACGATAATTATGTGGATATCCTCCTGCATCTGATAACCGGGGTGGTGTTGCCACTCGTGAATATGCTGTTAGATTTCTTTGTCGACGTCATCGAGATAAAACTATGTCTCAACGTCTGGAGTTCCACCTTCGGGAGACCGGCTCTCTCCTTCCACCATAGTGTTACAAAGATCGTCTACGGATTCACCGTACTCCTGCTATTAAGGAAGCTACTGTGGAGGTCATACACCAAGAACCCCAGCGAAGTACACGCAGTGTAGAAAGGCAGCTCGGTGTCTCGCAGCGCACGGTCGTTGACGTGCTGCACGACCATTGGGTGCACCCCTATCTTATTCTTTAGCGCAGTATCTGGTTCCAACAACAAACGGAAGGCAAAGACGATTTCGTAGACAATGTAACATGGTCGGATTAAGCAGCGTTTCCCTCGTGAGAGTATTTTCGACATACTCAGTGCCCACTATTGGTGTGACGTTAAACCGCACGTCACCCGCAACCGTGGATATCAAGCTCTCTTTGGCATTAAAGTCTGGGCCGAAATATTTGGAGAGAGGAGTTTGGGTCCCTACTTGTTGCCTGACCAGCTGACAACACGAAGGCATCATGCATTTATCTCAAACTACTTGCCTGACGGATTGGAAAGTGTTCCACTTCATGTTCAGCAGGGATTATGGTTCCAACATGATGGCGCACTTCCACACTTTGGAGTTAATGTGCGACGGTATTTAGACAGAACATTTCCAGGAAAATCGCTCGGACGGGGAGGTCCAGTTGTATGGCCTTTGCGTTCACCTGATGTTGCGGGCCACGGAAGTTTCTCAATATCACGCAGACGGCTCACACAGATATAAGAAATGTATTCGGAATTGCGAATATGAACCGACATCGGCTGTATATTGGGATGACGACAGTGAAAATTTGTGCCGGGTCGGACTCGAATCCAGATTTCCCGCTTTACGCGGGAAGTCGCCTTTACGGCTCTGGCCATTAGAGCAGAATCACAGCCAGACACAAACTTCCATATGTCGTCGTCCATGTATCACAATTTTCACTCGTACATTATGTACATTCCCGTCCAAGAAGGACGTATTTATTGAGAGTCGAGCGCCTGGTATTGGCGAATAAATACGAAATAGCAATACCTGAGCCACTAAGAAGTACAATGTAGTGTTCATCCGGACATTACTACTAAAGATATAAGGCACGCTGATAAAATTATTTTCATGAAGTTTTTCTAGTTATCACAGTTAGCAACTGCAGTGCTCTGAACCCACATCATGACCCTTTTTTTTCTTTTTCCGTGAAAACAGAGGTACAGAGTGCACTTTCTGTGTCGCGAAATTCATGGCGTTGAAGACGTATATTTACCGGTACAAATTAATACACACATCAAGAAAAGTTTTGCATCACCTTGGTTCCTAGGGTTCCGGAACCTGTACAGAAAATTGGAATAGAGATCAACTTAAACATCATTCCCGCCCTTTTTGTTGCTCATGAAAACCATACATTGCATGCTGTACCATCATACAGCGAGACCTTCAGAGGTGGTGGTCCAGACCTCTGTACACACCGGTACCTCTAATAGCCAGTAGCACGTCCTCCTCCACTGATGCATGCCTGTATTCGTCGCGGCATGCTATCCACAAGTTCATCAAGGCACTGTTGCTCCCGATTGTCCCACTCATCAACGGCGATTCGGCGTAGATCCCTCAGAGTGATTGGTGGGTCACGTCGTCCATAAACAGCCCTTTTCAATCTATCTCAGGCATGTTCGATAGGGTTCATGTCACGAGAACATGCTGGCCCCTCTAGTCGAGCGATGTCGTTATCCCGAAGGAAGTCATTCACAAGATGTGCACGATGGGGGCGCGAATTGTCGTCCATGAAGACGAATGCCTGGCTAATACGCTGCCGATATGGTTGCACTATCGGCCAGAGAATGCAGTGACGTGTCGTATAGCCGTTACGGTGCCTTCCGTGACCACCAGCGGCGTACGTTGGCCCCACATAATGCCACCCCAAAACAGCAGGGAACCTGCACCTTGCTGCAATCGCTGGAGAGCGTGTCTAAGGCGTTCAGCCTGACCGGGTTGCCTCCAAACACGTCTTCGACGATTGTGTGGTTGAAGGTTATGCGACATTCATCGGTGAAGAGAACGTGATGTCAATCCTGAGCAGTCCATGTGGCATGTTGTTGGGCCCATCTGTACCGCGCTGCGTGGTGTGGTTGCAAAGATGGACCTCGCCATGGACGTCGAAAGTGAAGTTGTGCATCACGCAGCCTATTGCGCACAGTTTGAGTCATAACAAACACGACGTCTTGTAGCTGCACGAAAACATTATTCAACATGGTGGCGTTGCTGTCAGGGTTCCTCCGAGCCATAATCCGTAGGTAGCGGTCATCCACTGCAGTGGTAGCCCTTGGGCGGCGTGAGTGAGGCATGTCATCGACAGTTCCTGTGTCTCTGTATCTTCTCCATGTCCGAACAACATCGCTTTTGTTCACTCAGAGACGCATGGAAACTTCCCTCGTTGAGAGCCCTTCTTGGCACAAAGTAACAATGCGGACGCGATCGAACCGCGGTATTGACCGTCTAGGTATGGTTGAACTACAGACAACACTGGTCATTCACCTCCTTCCTGGTGGAATGACTGGAGCCGATCCGCTGTAGGACCGCCTCCGTCTAATAGGCGCTACTCATGCATGGTTGTTTACATCTTTGCGCTGGTTTAGTGACATCTCTGAACAGTTAAAGGGACTGTGTTTGTGATACAATATCCACAGTCAACTTCTATCTTCAGGAGTTCTGGGAACCGCAGTAATGCAAAACTTTTTTTGATGTGTGTAGTATGGTAACCGTTACGTTAGAGAAAGAGTGATTTATTGATGCTCACAGAGGCACCTACAGAGCTCTAATTAAGTACAAGTTAAGTTTAAAAATTATGACTGTGATTTAGAGACTACTTCGTGGCTCTACGGTAAAGTGGCAGATTAGAGATCCAGACGTCTGGGGTTTCGATTCCCGGTCAATCTTTTGGTTTTTATCTGACATTTATCACTTCTTCACCATTGGTTTTGTTTGCTAAAGTGAAAAATGTCGAGTTGCATCGCGGATCAGGATTCTCGTTAAACTTAAGGTGCCCCTACGATTGGTTGGGACAGTCTATTCAAAGATCAGAGGAAGACAAGGAAAAACTGCTTTCAATAGGATCACGACTAGTAAACCAATGTGGTGTTCAAATTATCCTTTAGGTTGATGAAAGCTATACTACTTTTAAATTGACATCATAAAGTCATAATGCACGTCACCCCAGTCAATTTTATCCTGTCACACTCTGATTTGCACCACACCTCGAGCTCGGTTGGTTTATCACTACTATCAACCATTCGAAAGCTCAGCATCACCTGATACAGATTGCTAGAGAAGTTATGCAATCTTCATTTGATTGTCCCTCTGGGAAGTTCTAAGAATACCTTAGCTTTGTTCAAGTCAGGAGGTTAAACAGCAGTGCGTACATGGTAATCGGACGTATGCAACATGTTGAAGAGTGTAACGGCATAACTTTTCCACAACAGCAGTTGTCGATACCAGTACTACTTTTAGAATTTTCGACAGGCCAATATTATCTCAGTTGCTTTTCTGAAAACTTTCGTACTATTTTATACACACTTTGTTATACTTCAAGCTAAAATTTATGAAAAGGAATTAATTTATAAAATATTCTAGTTTCGATGTTATAATCGATAAATACTAGTTCTGAATGTACAGTTAAAATTATTTGTTTTTGAAACATTGGAAATTACGAAATATTTGCACACTTAAAATTTCAATTATTAATTACGCAATCCTGTACTGTTTACTATGTTTATTTCTGGATTCATTTATGAAATAATAATCGAAGTTAATAAATTAACGAAAGCTAGTCGGAATTCATGTGTTAAGAAATAGTGTAAACCATTTGGAATGTTGTTTTTCCGCAGAGTGAGGGAGTGGTAAGTTTGCCTCTGATAAGACCAGACGTATTTTTGTATAATAGGTGCGAACAATGTAATTTCGGCTTCGTTAATGTGAAAAATCAAAAGACAATACGATATACTAAAATGTGAGAAATTATATTTACATAAAAAAATTCTGCAACAACAATCTTCTAATTAATTTAGTTCAAGCCATCCGTGAGGACCTGATGTGAGATTTTCAGCTTCAAGAATCAGACCCCTAGACGACAAGAACTGGAGCCATCTCAACATGACAAGCTAAGTATGCCTGAAACTTTATTGTAACCTTCGCTCCTCTCAAAATCTTCAGAAAGACTTTTCTTATTAAGTACTTGGACTGGCCATTGTTTAATGGGGACAATAAGTGGAAGAAGGAAGTAGGGGGGAAATTACAAGTGCAAGCTAAGGAAGTATGGGGGAAATTACAAGTGCAAGCTATTAACTTTTTTCCATGGATGAAAAATGTAATGGCAAAAATCGCTTACACTCAATTAGGGTTGGCGCCTTGTTGGAGACAGAATGTTCTTGACACTGCAGTGGATAGACCGCTTGGGAGTGTCACATGACTGGGATGTCGTCGGATGTATTAGAAGGAGGCGGGACAGTTGAGTACAGAAAGTCCAAAGTGCACGATAACAGTGCCTCGACCACGTCCAGAGAGTGGGCAGACACAGATAGGGCACCTCAGCTCCGAGGTCGTTCAGGCATTTGATTTCCTTTGTGCCACCGTTACAAGGGCGTACCAGCAGTACCTCGATTCGAAACAACTTTCGTCGGCGAAGTCAGCTGCCGTAGACAGCATCGTCTCGACGCTTTTATGCTCATGCATTACGACGTCTATGAAGAACGAAAATCTCCTCCAAAAATCAACATGAATGCCGCAAACAGAGCTTTTTCGAAATACAGCTCGCTCTGTCCGTCCCTGAGATACAGGTCGCCGTAGGTAAATGTGCAGATGTTGGTGCATCCTTGACTTCCGGAAGGCATTTGATACAGTTCCGCATTCTCCTTCAATGAATAAAATACGAACTTCCCGATTATTAGATCAGATTTCTGGCGGAATTCAGAACTTCCTCGCAGACAGAACTCACAAGGGAACCTACCCATCGCACCCCCCTCGGATTTAGTATAAGTTGGTCCAGTGGATAGGCCTTGAAAAACTACACACAGGTCAATC
The DNA here is from genome assembly GCF_021461395.2 of Schistocerca americana. NCBI lineage: Eukaryota > Metazoa > Arthropoda > Insecta > Orthoptera > Acrididae > Schistocerca > Schistocerca americana. The sequence continues at coordinate 431,621,357 of NC_060120.1, read as the reverse complement.
GAGAAAACAGGAAGAAGTTGAATGGAACTATGAAAAAAATAAGCAAAATATACAAACTGAGTTGTCCATGTGCAAGATAGGCAAGATCAAGGATAATGTGAGTTCAGGAGCGCCGTGGTTCCGTGGTTAGCGTGAGCAGCTGCGGAACGAGAGGTCCTTGGTTTAAATCTTCCCTCGAGTGAGAAGTTAAATTTTCTATTTTCAGACAATTATTATCTGTCCGTTTGTACGACCGATGTGAGGTAACTGCGCCGTAGTATGGGGACGCTACACCTAAACCTACATCGAAACACACGACGGCAGTCGACTACAGAGCACGGAAGAGAGAGTACTCCTGCTAACGAGGCTCCCTGGCTGGCAGTTGACTGTTCGCCACTGTGGACGAGAGTGCATTAAATACGTGAGATGTATTCCGTGGGCAATATGAATCCAGCAAATATAGCTCGCGACTTCAATAACAAGGTCAATGATAATAATTGTCTGAAAAAAAAAATAAACTTTTCACTCGAGGGGAGACTTGAACCAAAGACCCCTCCTTTCGGAGCTGCTCACGCTAGCCACAGGACCACAGCGCTCCTAAGTTCTCAATATCCTTGATGTTGCATATCTTGCGCATGGACTACTCAGTTTGTCTATTTTGCTTATTTTTTTATAGTTCCACAAAACTTCTTCCTGTGTTCTCGATTGATCTGTGTTCAGTTTTTCAAGGCCTATCCACTGTGGCAACTTATAACTAAATCTGAGGGGGGTGCGATGGGGAGGTTCCCTTGTCAGCAGAACAAAGTCAACAGATGTAAAAATAGTTTCGGCTGTGGCCCACTGGTGCTTTGTAGGAGCAACACTGCTGGCAACTTATGTCGATGATTTAGTGGGTGACGTTGGAGATTTCGTGAAGTCATTCGCGGGCGATGCAGTTCCCTGTAAGAACATTGCAGATGGAACTTAAAAAATCGTTCTTAACGAAACAAAATCGATAGATTCAAAGTTAATATCGGAAGTATCCCACTCGGGTCCAAGTGGGTGTTAGTGTTTGCAAAATACATAAATTATCTAGTGGATAATACCGGAAGCATCGAGAGGCTGCTTTCGGGCAATGCTGTAATCTACAAGAAGATAGCAACGCCAGAAGACTGTAGCGAAATGCTTGCAACACCAGCAGAGGACAGACGAAGGGTGCAGGGACTGGAACTTCATCTTGTAAGCGGGCCGGAGTGGCCGTGCCGTTCTAGGCGCTACAGTCTGGAGCCGGGCGACCACTCCGGTCGCAGGTTCGAATCCTGCCTCTGGCATGAATGTGTGTGATGTCCTTAGGTTAATTCTAAGTTCTAGGCGACTGATGACCTTAGAAGTTAAGTCGCATAGTGCTCAGAGCCATTTTTTTCATCTTGTACGTAAATAAACGTAGCGTATTGTGCATACGTAGGTGAATGGGCCAACTACTGTTCCATTACACTATTGGCGATAAGTCACAGGAAACAGTAAATGCTGTAAATGACTATAAATAAACACCTGGTGCGACCCAAATGGAATAACCACATAAAGCAAACAAAAGGGAAAGCAGAGGCAAGGGTGGATTAATTGGGAGAATGTTAAGCAAACGTGATTCATCCACGAAGAAACTGGCTTACAAAATACTTGTTAAATCGGTTCTTGAACGTTGTTCATGAGTCTGGGAACCATACCAAGTTGCATTAACAGAAGAGAGAGAGAGAGAGAGAGAGAGAGAGAGAGAGAGAGAGAAGATGCAACGAAGAGCTGTTCGTTTCGCCATGAGGTCGTTTATTAGCCGCGAGAGCGTAGCAGAAATGCTCAACAAACTACAGTGGCAGACGCTACAAGAGAGGCGTTGTGGATCACGGAGAGGTTTAGAGCCGACATTCCAAGAACTGTCGACCAATACAGGAATGCATGCTGAAAAGTAATGCGTCCGAATTTTTTTGTGTGAAAATCCTTAAGACTTTTTAAATAAAATGTAATTATGTTATTAACATTCTACGTCTTTATTCTTCATGTCTACATACTTATTTTTCTAAATAGTCATCCTGGTGACAAATACATTTCTCCCAACGAGAAATGAGTTTGTTGATAGCGTCGCTGTAGAATTTTTAACTTTGTTGACGGAGTCACAGCCACCCCTCTGCTTACACACGGTCACTGTAGAATGTTTAACTTTGTTGACGGAGTCACAACCTCGCCTCTGCATAGACCGCTTTATTACTATCAAAGTGAAGTCCTCGAAGGTGCTCTTAACTTTTGAAAACAGATGAAAATCAGATGGGTCCAAGACGAGGCTGTTAGGAGGATGATCGATGACAGAGAACCCTAGGCATCGGATAGTTGCAGATGTCGCGGTGCTTGTGTTGGGTGTGGCAGTCATGCTGAAGGACTGGTTACTGCGTGTATGGACAAACTCTTCGAATTTGTAACTCGATTACAGCACGCTGTCTCTCACTCACCGAAACAGTTATATTACACTCTGCCTTGTAGCAAAAGCCCTCTAGCGGCGGAAGGCTGCTAATATGTAGACATGAAGAATAAAGATGTAGAATGTTAATAACGTTTGCTTTGCTAAGAAACTTTGAGAGTTTTAACATTACAAAATGTCGGAGGGATTATTTCGTTACACGCCCTCGTATTACGTCCTTCCACATACGCCTCGCAAAATGACCCCGATGAGAAAAATCAGAGAAATAAGAGCTCATACTAAGGTTTATCGATAGTCGTTCCACCTGGATACTGTTTGTGAATGGAACAGGGAAGGGTGGATAAGTGTAACCATCGGTCCCCCCATCGCAACTGCATAGTACTGGTGCACAATATCTGATAAAAAGTATTCAGACAGACATATGTAACGCATAAACGACCACTAGGTGTCACGAGAGGCGGAATCGCCAGAGTAAAAGGAGTTGGAGAGTATTGTGTTGTCAGTAGATTAGCAGTAACAGCAGAATGAACCGGTCAGGATAGCTCTGTGATTTTGAACGTGCGCTAGTCATTGGATTTCAGTCCAGTAACAAATTCGTTAGTGATATTTCAATCCTTCTTTAACTGGCCAAGTCAACTGTTGGTGATGTGAATGTGAAGTGGAAACGCGAAGGAACGACCACATATAAACAAAGGCCAGGCAGATCTCCTGTACTGACGAACAGAGGCCATCACGAACTGTATAGGGTGGATGTAAAAAATTTGTTTGAAATAAGCGGAAGAAAGCGCTCGTCAGTTGCAGAGTGCTACCAGCCGTCCACACAGGGAGTTAAAAGGAACGGTGTCCAACGGTCGAGCAGCTACTCAAAATCCACACATTTCTGTACTCAGTTTTAAGCGATACTTGAGGAGATGTAAAGAGCGAGGCCACTGGACAGTGACTGGACACGAGTGATTTAGAGTGATGAATCACGCTGTACCCTGTGGGAATCTGATGCGAAGGGTTGGATTTGGCAAAGGGCTGGAGAACATCGACTGCTGTCATGTTGAGTGCGAACAGTGAAATACGGAGGAGGTGGTGTTACGATATTCGGGTGTTTCTTCGTGGTTAGGATGTGGTCCCCTTAATAAGCTTAAGAAAATACTACATGTGGAAGAATATAAACCCATTTTACAGCTTGTGTGTTGTGTACAGTACAGGAACAGTCCGGAGAAGATGATCGTCTGTATCACCATGACAACGCACTCTGCCTTAAACTGTGGGGCAATAGTTTGTGGACAGTAACGCTCTTCAAATAACTTTTGTTCTTTGGGATACGCAGTGCAAAACATATGCTCCAATGAAATTATTATTACAAATATTGGCAAGCTACACTGCTCTCTAAATGGTTTTTATTTTGTAAATCACTCACGATGAGCCCATTTCGGCAAATTGCCATCATCTGCAAACACATAAAGAAATGATGGTCTGTAACTACGATCAGAAAAGTTATAATACATTCGTTTGGTGTTTCTACGTTACATGTAATGTCGTTGCTGCCACGTTCTGTCTTTTTTATAATTATTAGTATCTCTAGATGTACGTTGGAGTATATGTGTCACTTTAGTCGCTTTTTATGTATGCTATTTTTCTCTTGACAGCTTGGATGACAGTCAATCAGCGATATTACATGTACACATAATTACCATTATAAATAAGTGAAGTGTGGAAATTCGGTTGTTTTTTATTATTTTCATGGGTTTGGTTCTATTATGTTTTTGCCTGGAATATGTTTGAGAGTTTTATGTTATATTTTTACATTTTCGTAATAATTTTGTCACTGTCTATGATTTATGTTTTGTTGCTGTTATATCTTTATTGTATACTCATCATGTTGTTGTCGCTGTTACTATGGATAAGTATTATTTAATGTGTCTGATTTATTACTTTATCCGTTTTCTAGCTTTATAATGTGAATGAAGTTTTCTATATACTTTTTGTACTTCAGATCGGTTCGTTCATCAGTAAATTTATGGGATTGCTGTATGCACGTGAATATATCTTTATTTCCTCAAGAATGTCCATGTTGCTCCCTTTTGCGTAATTCGGAAGACTTCTTGTGTTTACGCAAAAGGGGGCAATCATGAAAAATCTTGCGGAAATAGAGATATATTCACATGCATACAGCAACCACACAAATTAACTGAATGAACAAACCGACCTAAAGCACAAAAAGAGCGTAGAAAACTTTATTCACATTATGAAGTAAGAAAATGGTAAAGAAATAAATCAGAGACCGTTTGACTATTTGTCTCGCTGCAAACCATCCCTTACCTGACTCAGGGTATGTGACGTGGATGTACTATCTTGCACGGCGTAGAGAACAATATGTCTGTTTTCATGGGCTTTAGTCACATGGGGCTGTTACGATCTTGCATGGCGTTCAGTATTGACCTCCTGTTATAATCACCAAATACTAGACCGGATTGAACGAAGACATTGAAGCAATTCAGAGTCAGTCTGCTAGATTTGTGACCCGTAGGTTCGAACAACACGTAAATGTTACGGAGATACTTCGTGAACTCAAATGGGAATCCCTGGAGTGAAGGCGACGCTCTTTTTGAGAAACACTATTGCCAAAATTTAGATAACCGGCATTCGACGCTGACTGCCTACCGATTCTACTGGCGCCAAGATACATTGCCCTTAAGGACCACGAAGATAACGTACGAGAAATTAGGGCTCATATGGTCGCATATAGGCCGTCGATTTTCCCTTGCTTTACTCTGACATCGATCTGTTGTAGAATTTTAGAACATGTTTTTTGCTCGCGTATCAGGTCATTTCTGGAAAACCAGAGTCTACTCTGTAGGAATCAACATGGATTCCGGAAACAGCGATCGTGTGAGACCCAAATGGCTTTATTTGTTCATGAGACCCAGAAAATATTAGATACAGGCTCCCAGGCAGATGTCATTTTCCTTGACTTCCGGAAGGCGTTCGATACAGTTTCGCACTGTCGCTTGATAAACGAAGTAAGAGCCAATGGAATATCAGACCAGCTGTGTGGCCGGATTGAAGAGTTTTTAGCAAACAGGACACAGCATGTTGTTCTCAATGGAGAGACGTCTACAGACATTAAAGTAACCCCTGGCGTGCCACAGGGGAGTGTTATGGGACCATAGCTTTTCACTATATATATATATATGACCTAGTAGATAGTGTCGGAAGTTCCATGCGGCTTTTCGCGGATGATGGCGTAGTATACAAAGAAGTTGCAGCATTACAAAGTTGCAGCGAAATGCAGGAAGATCTGCAGCAGATAGGCACTTGGTGCAGGGAGTGGCAACTGACCCTTAACATAGACAAGAGTAATGTATTGCGAATACATAGAAAGAAGGATCCTTTATTGTATCGTTATATGATAGCGGAACAAACACTAGTAGCAGTTGCTTCTGTAAAATATCCAGGTTTATGCATATGGAACGATTTGAAATGGAATGATCATATAAAATTAATTGTTGGTAAGGCGGGTGCCAGGTTGAGATTTATTGGGAGAGTCCTTAGAAAATGTAGTCCATCGGCAAAGGAGGTGGCTTACAAAACACTCGTTCGACCTATACTTGAGTATTGCTCATCAGTGTGGGATCCGTACCAGGTCGGGTTGACAGAGGAGATAGAAAAGATCCAAAGAAGAGCGGCGCGTTTCGTTACAGGGTTATTTGGTAAGCGTGATAGCGTTACGAAGATGTTTAGCAAACTCAAGTGGCAGACTCTGCAAGAGAGGCGCTCTGCATCGCCGTGTAGTTTGCTGTTCAGGTTTCGAGAGGGTGCGTTTCTGGATGAGGTATCGAATATATTGCTTCCCCCTACTTATACCTCCCGAGGAAATCACGAATGTAGAATTAGAGACATTCGAGCGCGCACGGAGGGTTACCGGCAGTCGTTCTTCCCGCGAACCATACGCGACTGGAACAGGAAAGGGAGGTAATGACAGTGGCACGTAAAGTGCCCTCCGCCACACACCATTTGGTGGCTTGCGGAGTATAAATGTAGATGTAGATGTAAATAATACATATCCATAGTAGCAGCGATAGCAACATGAAGAGTGTACAACAAAGACATAACACCAAAAAAACATCATAAATCATAGACGACGACAAAATTATTAGGAAAAAATAAAAAAATAACACAAAACTCTAAACTAAAACAAATACCAGGCAAAAACATAATTAGAGCCAAAACTATAAAAAAACACCCGAATTTCCACATACCACTTGCTTATGCGAGGGTTATTCGGAAAGTAAGGAACGATCGGTCGTGAAATGGAAACCACAGTGAAAATCCGATGACGTTTTGCACGGGTGTGTTGGGCAGTGTCTCTAGTATGCCCGTCGATCGCGTTACGTCGTTCTTTCTAGTTCTGAGCACACAAGGAACACATAAAGATACCTAGAACAATAGTGTCTCCAGCCAAGTACGAGGGCCTGGTCAGAAATTTCGCCTGAAGCTATGCAGCCAACATTACATAACTGTCGTGCATTTTCTTCTTGAAGACAATTCTCAGCCGCATTCTGCAGGGGACTGAAGAAGCTCCTGCATCTTTTTCAATTGGAAATGTTTGATTACCCACAATATAGCCCGTAATTGTCTCCCTCTGAATTTCATCTCTGCTCACATGAACCGCTGGCTATGAAGACACAGGAAGCACTCGTGGCGGCCTTCTATTACTAGGGTATTGGAAAGTTGGTACAACGCTACGACAAACGTCTAAGTTGGATCGGTGACTATGGAGAAAAGTAGGTGAAAGTTGTAGCTACCTGTTACAAATAAACCAGTTTTGATTTTCATTGTGGTTTCCATTTCGCGACCTATCGTTCCTTACTTTCCGAATAGCCCTCGTAATGGAAACTATGTAAACAAGTGATATCGCTGATCCATTGTCATCCAAGCTGTCAAGAGACAAATAGCACACATAAAAACCGATTTCTGTCAGATATACAACTCTAAAAAAACATCAGGAGATGAAAGTAACGACATTAAATGTAAGGTAAAAATACCAAACGAATGTATTATAACTTTCCGATCGTAGTATCTTCTCCCACCAATACATGTGATGCAGAATCGTATCGTTCGTCTCTTATAAACCCCTTTGTTCTCCTGCGGCAGGCAACTCTAACCTTCAGCAAGACAATTCACCACCGCTCGCTTCTGAAGTGTGTCAGAAAGACTGAGGAACTATGAGGGTATGAAGGCGATTCTTACAAACGTCGGTCAACCTCTGTGCTACTGAGAACATCTGGTATGCCGTCGAGCAGTGGGTATGCCCCTTTCTGCTCACTCCGAACAGCCTCTGTAAATTGAACAGTCTTAGCCTGGGATGCCACCACAACGCTTTCAGTTTATATCAGTGTCGTGCCATCGCCAGAAGGAAAGGGGGCGTGGCATGTTACTAGTTAGGTATTTATAATCCTGTTGCCCTTAGATGCATTTAGCCTTCACAACCGGAGTGGCCGGTGAGAGAAACGCTGTCCCCCGGCAACTAACGCTGCGTTACTGTTGTTGTGGCCGTCAATCCGGAAGACTAGTCGCAGCTACCCAGACTACTTTGTTCCGTACAAGGCTCTTCATCTCTGCATAACTAATGCATCCTACGAGCTCAAGCATTGGTCCCCCTCTACAATTTTTACCCAGCACACTTCCGCTCATTAGCAAACTGACGAAACCCTGATGCTTCAAAATGAGTCCTATAAACCGACTCATTCTTTTCGTCAAGTTATTCCACAAATTTCTTTTATCCCCAGTTCGTTTCAGCTTCTCTTCATTAGTTATCTATCTTCAGTGTTCTTGAAAAGCTTCTATTATGTTCTAGTCCAAACTGTTTATCGTACATGTTTAAATTCTGTACAAGACTGAACTCTACATCAGAATGAAAAATGCTCCTATCGTAGCACAAAAAGGCCGAATATGTCCTGGGCAGAGTTTGGGATGTGAAAGAAGGGAATTCAATTTCGACTCATCTGCCAGCTTTAAAGACATTTAAATCAAAACACCTTGTCGCACTTGCGCATTTTTACTTGTCAGTATTAGTAGCCATGTCTTGTAATATAATGCATCATGTCAAGTAAAGCAACATGATACGGGATGTCACGTCTTATAACATTAAACACGGCATTTATCATGTCGTACAGTATGACGCAACGTGTGATTAAAGCGTAGGATGTGGCATCCCCTCTCTGGGATACCTCCTATTACAGATGCACCGCCGGCCGGCGTGGCCGAGCGGTTCTAGGCGCTACAGTCTGGAACCGTGCGACCGCTACGGTCGCAGGTTCGAATTCTGCCTCGGGCATGGATGTGTGTGATGCCCTTAGGTTAGTTAGGTTTAAGTAGTTCTAAGTTCTAGGGGACTGATGACCTCAGAAGTTAAGTCCCATAGTGCTCAGAGCCATTTGAATAGATGCACCCACTTCCTACTGTAGATGCATCCCACTTTCTATAAGGAAATAAATTCTTGTCTATCTATTCTTACACTCCTCACCATACATGTAACAGGGGTGGGTCTGAGAGAATTGATTGCGCTGGGGAACTACAGTTAACTCGTAAAAAAGCGCGAGTATGTCAAAATGTTTTCATTTAAATGTCTTTGAAGCCGCCAGATAAGTCGAAAAGCTAGTTTTCTTCTTTTACATCCCAAATTCTGCCCAGGGTATGTTCGCCTTTTTTGTGCTACGGTAGGAGTATTTTTCATTCTAGATGCCAACTTTTACTTCATCCTAATTTTGACGTTAGACAGACAAGACTTGGCAACTGTTTTTGTTGACTAGGGCGACAAGTGATCCGGTAGATGTTTCTTATCATCTTTCGAGCCATGTTCCTTATATCGTGGCAACAGGTCTTTACCAAAACAAAATAACGACCGTTAATTACAAGTATTTGTCTACCTTCTTTCAACATTTGAACCAATTCCCACAAGTCTGAAACATAGATGTGGTGCCGGTAAAAAAACTAAAAACACGCGTTTCTCACACGTAAAATCAGAATGAAGCTAGATTTTTGAAAGCAAGTTTTCAATTTTATCGTAAGAATGCATTTTTTTATTTATTTGATTCACTTTAACCCATTTTCACGCCTTCAGTTCACTTGAAAACGGACTTTCCATGTTACATTTTGCTCGCGACAACTGTTAAAAATCATTGGAATAAAAAAAAAATCGCTTTTGATTCATCCATTTATCTGGCTTCGTGCCATGTTTGAAGCGACCCGTACAAGTTTAAAGTACACAAGTTGCACGCTTCAAAACTCTCAGAGAAACGTGATTTTGGCACGTAAATTATATATATTTAACGGTTAAAACTTATCCTAGCCCAAGGTCCGATATATCAGTCTCGCACCAGCCCGCAGTTATTTAATCGTGACTATTTTTGCACATAACATCCAAACGAGGGTGACTGCTTTTACACATACAATCTGAACGGTGCACATATAACTGGTTACATTAGATGAGCACTAATTTCAGCCTAATTAAAATATTTTGCAAAAGGAATTGATCGATTCGCACAATTAGCCTTGATGCCAGCTCTGGTTCGTTGTTCAAACCTTGCTTAATATGTTGTAACATAGCAACAGACTTCCTAACTTAAATTTATGTTAGATTCAAGAAAGTTCTCATTTTCAGAAATGCTTTTCTTGCCGCTGCCAGTTGGTATTTTAATATCGTCTCTACTTCCGCCATCGTCGGTTACGTTGTTGATAAAATGGAAAAAAACTCATCTAGCACTTTCAGTGTGTCATTTCCTAATCTAATTCCGTCAGCATCACCTGATTTAACTAAGCTACATTCCATTACCCTTGTTTCCTTGTTATTGACGGTCATCTTATTTCCTCTGTTCAAGATACTATCCATTCCATTTGACTAGTCTTCCAAGTCCTTTGTCGTCTCTGACAGAATTACCAGGTGCTGGGTAAATCTCAAAAATTTAATTTCTTCAACCTTAATTACTTTCCCATATTTTTATTCGGTTAGATTTTCTGCTCCCATAATATACACATTGAATTACTTCAGCGATAGACCACCTGTTTCACTCCGCACTACTACTTTTCTTTCTTGTACTTCAGTCTGGTTTCTGTACAAATAGCAGATAACGTTCCGCTCTCTGTATTTCATCCATGCTACTTTCAGAATTTTGAAGAGTGTATTCAAGTGAACGTTAAAAGTTTACTCTAAATCGAGGAATGCTATAAATGTAACTTTGTTTTTATTCAGTCTGTCTTCTAAGATAGGTCGTAGGGTTAGTATTGCCTCAGGTTTCTTACATTTTTCCGGAACCCAAATCTGTCTACTTCGAGGTCAATTTCTTCTACTTTTTCCATTCTTCTGTAAACAATTCATGTCAGAATTTTTGCAGCTACGACTTAATGACTTAGTGAACTGAATGTTCCGTAACAATTACACCGGTCAGCGCCTGCGTTCTTTGGAATTTTATTTACTGCATTCCTAGTGAAGTCATTGTACTGTTATCCATTTATTTTACATTTTTAACCAGATTTATAGGCATTTAAGTATGGGCAACTTAAGAATCTTCTAGTTTCATGTACGTGCCTACACTCTTTCTTTCAACGTCTTCACAAGGCGACGTATGCCCTGAAACTACCCCAGTCTGTGGCATTTGCTGAAACCAGTTTTTGATGCTGCTGAGCAACAGTCATAAAATAATTTTTAAATGAACGCTCCTCCAATTGACTGTATTGTTGTTTATTTAGTTACGACCCAGGATTCGGTCTTTAACGCTATTTTCAAGTGACTGAGATGACATAAATTCAATCACTTGAAAATGGCATAAAAGGCCGAAACCTAGGTCGTAATTAAATAAACAACAATATAGTGAAACCGCGGTGTGTTCATTTAAAAATTTGTTGAAGCAGTTGGTCGAAACGTTGCTTCGATAATTAAGAACTGGCGTCATAGGGTAACTCCATTTGTCGCTCTAGTAAACAATTTGACAAAAAGCTTCATATATCACATCGGAAGGGAATGAACAGGAATGGCACAAGCTGCGCTCTTTGAGCTCTCAAATTCCCAGGTGGTTTAGACGTGAAGGAGTTATGAAATCTAGTACCCAAAGCGATTTTTTTAAATGTATTTTTTATGTTTACGTGTGCGCTATAATTTTGTTGTCATTTATAGGTATAGATCTAAGGAAAACTATTCCCTCGAGTGCATCGTCGGTTTACAATCAGTCAGTCTTTCGGACCAGTATACAGCCCAGGATACCGTTCGTAGGATTTACGCCGACACAGTCAACAGTAACCAGTACGAACTAGAACTTACATGCATTAATATTATCGCAGACCTGTTAAACGAGCTGAAAGATACGTTATACGATCTTGAGATGTGACATTTCGCATTAAGGCATCGAGGTATGAGCGAGTAGTCTGCGGTCTCGAAAGACATAATCGAGGCACAAAATTTACGCTTTACAGATAATACTGTTGAATTACTTCCGGTGTATCGCCGTTGGAATCTCCGCTTATGGAACAAGTCCGTCTCTAATGACGTCACTTACTAACAGTAAGAGATATATGTTCAGGATCTAACACTTCTCTTCATGACATATGAACCTTGCCGAGCTGGGGTGGGTTCAGCGATACGATAGCCATATCTCGGTCCAATCACAGCGGCGGAGTATATGTGAAGAGTCCGGAAACCTACGATCCCTGAAGAGGAGCAGAAACCTTTTCGGTAGTGGCAGTGGCAACAGGTCGCAGGGTGACTTATTTGGTTTGTAACGTTAGCCAGCATTGCCTTGCTGTGCCGATACTGTGAACGGCTGAAAGCAACGGGAAACTACAGCCATTAATTTTACCGAGGGCATGCAGCTCTTCTATGTTTAAATGACGATGGCATCCTCTTAACTAATATACTCCGGAAGTAAAATAGTCCCCCATTAGGACTTTCAGACGGGTCTACTCAGGAGGATGTTGTCAACAGGAAAAGTAATACTGACATTCCACGAGACAGGCCGTGGAATGTTAGAGCCCGAACTGGATAGGTAACGTAGAGCATTTAAGGAGAGAAGTGGATAGGTTGAAGTTAGATATAGTGAGAATTAGTGAAGTGCGTTGGCAGGAAGAACAAGACTTCTGGTTACATTAGCAAAAATTTAGAAATACAAAATCAATAAGCAGTAATCCAGAGGTAGGTCTTCCAATGAATATGAAAACAGAATTGTGGGTAACTTATTATGAAATAGTGAACGCATTACCACATCCAAAACAAACACGAATCAAGCAACCACCACAGAAGTATCAGTTAATATAGTAACTAGATCCGGAGATGAAGAGATTGAAACAATGTGCGACGAGATAAAGGAAATTATTCAGATAGTTAAATGAGAAGAAAATTGAATTGTCTGACTAGAGCTCGGAAGTAGGAAAAGGAAGAGTTGGGAAATTAGAAAGAAATCACGTAACGGGAGGCAGCAGTTATTGAAGGAAATGCCTACTACAATTTTTCACAGAGAATAATTTAATCATCGCTAACGTTTTGTTTAAGAATCATGGGAGAAGATGGTATACGTGGAAGAGACCTGGAGGCACTGGAAGTTTCAAGTTGATTATGTAATGGCAAGATAGAGATTTCGAAACCAGATTTTAAACTGTAAGACTTTCCAGGGGTGGTAGTCGACTCGGACCATAATTTATTGATCATGAATTGCAGATTAAAACTGAAGAAATTGGAAATTAAGGAAATGAGACCTGGAGAAATCGAAAGAACCAGAAGTTGTTGAGAGCTTCAGTTGCTGGTTCAAAATTCAAATGGATCTGAGCACTATGGGATTTAAATTTTGAGGTCGTCAGTCCCCTACAACTTAGAACTACTTAAAGCTAACTAACCTAAGGACATCACACATCCATACCCGAGGCAGGATTCGAACCTGCGACCGTAGCGGTCGCACGGTTCTAGACTGTAGCGCCTAGAACCGCTCGGCCACCCCGGACGACTTCGGTTGTTGATAAAGGGGAACTAAATCGAAGTGAGGAAAGAAGAAATTTATGGCACAACTTGACCTAAAGTAAGAATTGATGGGAAACATCAGAAGGCATCATGGAATAGTGAGTCTAGTAGTGGTGGGATGTAGGAAGGGGGGGGGGCGAGGTTAAAATGATAGAGGGAGATGAAGGGATCTATACAGTAAGCAGATTCAAATCGATGTAGGTTGCAGTAGTTACGTAGAGATGAAGAGGCTTACACAATATAGACAAGCGTGAAGAGTTGTATCAGACCAGTCTTCGGACTGAAGCCAACAACAACACATCTAATATGTGACGTAGCACGAAGTAACACAGCAGTCAAAGTGATATTATAACGAAGCCTTTCACAGTCAATTAGTATTTACGACACGTATTGCAGTCCATAATGCCATTTTTATGAATTACGCTAGCGCAGTGACAAAATCTAACAGTGTGTTAATGTTATCACAGATCTGTTAATTTAACTGGGAGATACGTTGTACGTCCATGCAAATAATCAGTTAAATGGACTATAATCAGTCGTTATCTGCCTTGATAAGTGTTACTCATTTTAGAAACTGCGTTTAACGATAAAGGCTGTTGAAGCGAACGAAGTATACGCACCAGGCAACTACATACACCGTTTCCATGATAGCGCCCTAGAAGCGTTCCTCAAGTGATGACTACTTGTCTCACTTGGGACATTAGGTAAGAACACATCCTCTCACACGCCTTTAACGTCGATCACGGCATCGTCGTATCGCCTCAAGAGTGCGTAACGCCATTCCTGGACAGAGAAACATAACTTGATGGTCGAATGAGTCAGACATAGCCTCAAGAGATAACATTCCTGTGTCCTGATGACGACCGGTGACCATAGGATTTTTACCGTCCCATTAGCTAACTGCTACGACAGCGATGATGCTGGAGTATTAATAACATCAACAAGTGTTTATAATTTTAAAGTAATACGCTAAAACGAATTTAAATTCGAAAATCTTGAGATGTGCAGAAAGTGGGCTACATTAATTGCAATTCATAAGAAATTGGCAGAGTGTTGCAGTAAGCACAGACAAAAACAGTTCCTAAAATCAAATTTCACTTAGTACCATGAATATCATAGTCATCGACATGATGGAGAGAGAGAGAGAGAGAGAGAGAGAGACGTGGCTGGAAGTGTACGGGAAAGAGAGAACAAAGAATTATCCTTGTTTTCGAAATCAGGAAGAGCTACAAGAAGTTCGGTAAGCAGTAATGTTCAAGTACATGGGGCAATCCTTCTAAATCGTTGCGGGGGAAATTCAAAGCCGGCGACTGTGGTTGCAACAGTTATCCTGTATTTTAGTTTTGAACCGGAAGATGGCCTAATTTGGCCGAAACCTATAATAATAGTTAAATACAAACATGATGTAGACAGTTTTGTTCTTAAAATGAGCACGCGTGTCCGAAGGAACACTACATCGGTCTTCTTAATAACACAGGCACTACAATATCGGATGAGCAACAACTGCCGAGGTATGACACTTCAGTGGATGTACTCGCCACAAGAAGACAGCCATTTCACATAAACAAAACAGGGCGCAACACATGCCAAAATAGGTGACTACTATAAGATCTATGTTTATCCATGTTAAATATTTTTGTATTACCAGTTATAGCCCGGAACGTGTTGTAATATCAAATAATGTAACCAAGTAACAAAGAATCGCGCCAAATAGCGGTCTCTGGAAACCCTTTTCATAGGTTTTAGCAAACAGTCACGGTCGAAAATAAGCCAATACGGCTTTAATAAAAGGGAGGGCCGCGGCATAAAAAGTACAATGGGAATTCCATCGTTAACCACAGAGGAGAAAGCGTGTATGTGGGGAGACTACACTGAATGACTTTACGAGGCGCAACAGCCGTCTAATATAAAAGTGCGTTTACACTGAGTTCGCAACATTGTTCACAACATTGTTCGAGGCTAGTAATGGATTACCGATGTTCGCAACACAAAATCAATGTTCCACGGCTGCGTAGGTAGAGATCAAAGAAACATTGTTCGTGGCCTGTTGTCTCTAAATTCCGCTACGCAGCGCTAGTGTTCGTTTGCTCTGAGTGAGTGTTGTGCTGTTTGATTTGCTGGAGTGTGGTGGTGCGTTTATTTTATGTTCCTTCATTTTTATTTGAAATGAAGTGGTCACGAGACAAAATTTCCCAGCTGATATCGCTCTATGAGGCAGAGGAGTGCCTGTGGAATGTACGTTACGCAGGTTACAAAAATACTAAAATCAAACATGATTCGTTACAAAAAGTTGCTGCGGCGCTTGGCACCTGTAGCAGTGACGTGGACAGAAAAAATTAAATCTCTCTTGTCTCAGTACCGACGAGAGAAAAGAAAAATAGAGGAAAGTAAAAAATTGGGATGTGGTACTGACATACTTTACGAAACGAAGTGGTTTGGATGTAAATAACTACGTTTCCTGGATGATATTAAAATATTTGGAACTATTTGAGATATGGCTGGCTTTGATAGGAGTCTCCTGATGCCAGAAAACGAAGAGTAACAGCAAGTCTTTGGTTCACAGGGATTACTTTTCTGAGATTTGTGTCTTTTCTTTGAAACAACTGGTCCTATAATATTCAACAAGATTTCAAAATCTGACGGCGACATCCTAGTGAAGTTACGAAAGCCAGAACCGTCTTCCAAATTCAGCTCACAAAGCATGTCATTCCCGCCACGTCTTCTATAGTATGTTTTGGTCCACCAACGACGACTACGTCGTTTTCTTCGTCTGTTCATTTCGTTAAGTATTATTAATGCAGCACCAAATGTCATTAATTCCTGCTCTTCACTTGGCATAGTGTATCTCTTAATGTGAATACACAAAGTAACCTATCAGTTCACCGCAGCAGACTATGCAAATACGTAGAAATGTTGGTCGCTAGTGTAAACGGAAATGCGAACGACGAACAATGTTGCCAACATGTTGAGGGAACAAGTTGCGCACAATATTCCGAACAAAAACATGTTCTGAGCTCAATGTAAACGCGCCTTAATAGTAAAAGAAATGGAGGAAGTGTTAGAGAATGATAAGTTTGGTTTTGATGAAAAAGCCTTCAACAATGTAAAATGGTACAAGATATTCGAAATTCTGGAAAAATTGGAGTAAGCTATATGGGAAGACAATATCTACAAGAACCAAAAGAGAACAACAAGAATGGAAGACGACGAAGCGTTAGTGCTCGGATTACAAATTTTGTATGACAGAATTGTAGTCTTTTGTCCCTACTGTTCAATCTATACAGTATACACCGAAGGAGAAGTGACGGAAATTAAATTAGGGATTCGAGAGTTAGATTAATTATCCGTGGTGAAAGGACAACAAAGATAATATTTGCTGATTATATTGCTATCGCCAGTGAAATGATGAAGAATTACAAGATGTGTTGAATAGTATGAACATTCTAGTGAAAACGGAATACGGACTGAGAGTAGGCTGAAGAGAGACGAAAGTAATGTGGAGTAAAGACGAAAGTAATAAAGAGTAACGGAAATGAAATTAGCAATAAATTTAATACCAAAACTGGAGACCACGAAGTAGGCGAAGTTACGGAATTCTGCTACCTTGGAAGCAAAGTAACATACGACGGGCGAAGCAAAGAGAACATAAAAATTAGATTAGTATAGGCAAAGAGGCACTCCTGGCGAAGAGAAGTATGCTCTTAATCTGTAATCTTTGGAAGAAATTTCTGGCAAAGTACATTTGGAGCACAGAATTGCATGGTAATGAATCATGAACTGTGGAAAAACAGGAAAAGAAGAAAATCGAAGCACTTGAAGGACGTTGAAAAGTAGGAAGATGAATAAGATAAGGAGTGAAGATTTTTTGCGGAATCGGCGAAGAAAAGAACATATGGAAAACACTGAGAAAAAGCAGGGACAGGATAATGGGACATGTGTTGAGATATCAAGGGATAACTTCCATGGTACTTGAGGGAGCTCTAGACGTTAAAAAAACTTAGAGGTGGATAAAGAACGGAATAAATTCAGTAAATAATTGAGGACGTAGGATGCAAACGTTACTTTGAGATGAATAGGTTCGCACAGGAGAGGAATTTATGGCGGTCGCGTCGAACTAGTCAGGAGACTGGTGACTCAAAAAGGAAAAGGGGCTTGAAACTAGTATATCTGCTTCAACTCTATATACACTCCTGGAAATGGAAAAAAGAACACATTGACACCGGTGTGTCAGACCCACCATACTTGCTCCGGACACTGCGAGAGGGCTGTACAAGCAATGATCACACGCACGGCACAGCGGACACACCAGGAACCGCGGTGTTGGCCGTCGAATGGCGCCAGCTGCGCAGCATTTGTGCACCGCCGCCGTCAGTGTCAGCCAGTTTGCCGTGGCATACGGAGCTCCATCGCAGTCTTTAACACTGGTAGCATGCCGCGACAGCGTGGACGTGAACCGTATGTGCAGTTGACGGACTTTGAGCGAGGGCGTATAGTGGGCATGCGGGAGGCCGGGTGGACGTACCGCCGAATTGCTCAACACGTGGGGCGTGAGGTCTCCACAGTACATCGATGTTGTCGCCAGTGGTCGGCGGAAGGTGCACGTGCCCGTCGACCTGGGACCGGACCGCAGCGACGCACGGATGCACGCCAAGACCGTAGGATCCTACGCAGTGCCGTAGGGGACCGCACCGCCACTTCCCAGCAAATTAGGGACACTGTTGCTCCTGGGGTATCGGCGAGGACCATTCGCAGCCGTCTCCATGAAGCTGGGCTCGGTCCCGCACACCGTTAGGCCGTCTTCCG
This sequence comes from Schistocerca americana, assembly GCF_021461395.2. Lineage (NCBI taxonomy): Eukaryota > Metazoa > Arthropoda > Insecta > Orthoptera > Acrididae > Schistocerca > Schistocerca americana. The sequence continues at coordinate 431,603,133 of NC_060120.1, read as the reverse complement.
CTCACGCCCCAACATCGTGCAGCCCGCCTCCAGTGGTGTCGCGACAGGCGTGAATGGAGGGACGAATGGAGACGTGTCGTCTTCAGCGATGAGAGTCGCTTCTGCCTTGGTGCCAATGATGGTCGTATGCGTGTTTGGCGCCGTGCAGGTGAGCGCCACAATCAGGACTGCATACGACCGAGGCACACAGGGCCAACACCCGGCATCATGGTGTGGGGAGCGATCTCCTACACTGGCCGTACACCACTGGTGATCGTCGAGGGGACACTGAATAGTGCACGGTACATCCAAACCGTCATCGAACCCATCGTTCTACCATTCCTAGACCGGCAAGGGAACTTGCTGTTCCAACAGGACAATGCACGTCCGCATGTATCCCGTGCCACCCAACGTGCTCTAGAAGGTGTAAGTCAACTACCCTGGCCAGCAAGATCTCCGGATCTGTCCCCCATTGAGCATGTTTGGGACTGGATGAAGCGTCGTCTCACGCGGTCTGCACGTCCAGCACGAACGCTGGTCCAACTGAGGCGCCAGGTGGAAATGGCATGGCAAGCCGTTCCACAGGACTACATCCAGCATCTCTACGATCGTCTCCATGGGAGAATAGCAGCCTGCATTGCTGCGAAAGGTGGATATACACTGTACTAGTGCCGACATTGTGCATGCTCTGTTGCCTGTGTCTATGTGCCTGTGGTTCTGTCAGTGTGATCATGTGATGTATCTGACCCCAGGAATGTGTCAATAAAGTTTCCCCTTCCTGGGACAATGAATTCACGGTGTTCTTATTTCGATTTCCAGGAGTGTAACTATTGTACCCTACATTTCAACCAGCTTTCTTCATTGAAACATGGCCTCTCTCTAGAATTCTTTACCCATATTCACTTCTATTAACAAATTAACTATTCCCCGATGCCCCACAATAAGGCCTACCGTCTTAACTTGTCCTTTCTCTTAGTCAATTTGTGCCATAATTTTCTTTTCTCTCCAATTCGACTTTGTGTTTCGTCATTGGTTGCTCGATCAACACATCAAGTTTTCAGAAGCTGATACTCTCTTGTCTCTAGCGTTTATCGTCCACGTACCATGCCAGCGTAAGACTATACGCCAAACAAATAAGTTGGAAAAGACTTCACAACATTTAAATTTCTATGCTACGTTAACATATTTCTCTTTATGGGAAAGCATTTTTCGCTGTCTACGTTTCATATTCTCTTTATTCCTGGAATTGTCAGTAATTTTACTTTTCAAACAGTAAATCCTAATGTTACAGATTTACCAATAAGCAAAGAGAGGTTTCGAGCTCCAAGAGATGCTTGTTAAGAATGGAATCCATACAGGGTGAATCACCTAAAACTTGCACCGCAATGTTGCAAAAATGGAAGGTGCTATTGATTTGTGGTTTTCACAGAATGGATTGGAGTCAAGGGCTCCTATTGTTAACCAATAAACAGACTTTAATAATACTTAGAAAGTGTATTTTTGTGCAAACATACCCTTTTTTTAATGGAACAATGGCTATTGATATTCACGAACTAAAAGTAGGATAAATTAGAATGTCAATGGTGTTTGTTGCAGGATTCTAAAATGGTTCAAATGGCTCTGAGCACTATGAGACTTAACTTCCGAGGTCATCAGTCCCCTAGAACTTAGAACTACTTAAACCTAACTAACCTAAGGACATCACACACATCCATGCCCGAGGCAGGATTCGAACCTGCGACAGTAGCGGTCGCGCGGTTCCAGACTGTAGCGCCTAGAACCGCTCCGCAGGATTCTAGTGCGAGTGTTTTACGGGATCTTGTATTTTGAAAACTTCCCACACCGACACTTGTACAATACCTGTGATAGCACACATTGAAGAAAAACACAAGTGTATACACTAGTTATGTGGATTCTATCCAGTAACGACTCAATTGACCATCACAAGTTGTGTTCAAACTCAGTGGCGGCGCTAGGCGAAAACTGAACGTCAGCGACGAATCAGTTTTGGGAGGCCCCTTTCACTTTCCAGTCAGAAAGAAAATGTTAAATTAAATGAGATGAATGATACAATAATAATAATTATGCACAAATTTTATTATTAAAATATACAAGGATTATTGCAATAACAAAAATTACATTAAACAAACACATTAAAGTAAACGAAACTTCTGGCTTTTCGCGTCACTGATTTTTTTTAAAGATTACGTCGTAGTTAACACTAGCCGCTATTTGCGCTTCAATTGATAGTACTAACAACGCAGATAGTCTTCTTTGCCAATCGTACAAGCCGCTATTTCCGCTTCAATTGATAGCAATAACAATACAGATAATCTTCTTCAGCACATCGCACTTCTTAAGTATGTCTTAATCAGTTTTAGCTTTGAGAAACTTCTCTCGGCAGAAGCTGTACTGTCCGGAACTGTGAGCATTATTGTGATTGTTATGTATAGATTTGGGTATACTTCTTCCAAATTATTTTCTAATATGCACTGAATAAGTTGTTTTTCGTCTTTGATTGAGTCCTGTAGCTTGGATTTCAAAGTTGGAATTCCTCATAAAGTTCGAAAGGCTGTACCTCCCTATTTTCGCTTTCTCGAAGTATTCTACCTAAATCATGACAATGTTTGCCAAGGTCGTCCTTGGATAACGATTTATAATAATTCATATCGGAAATAAAACCAAATCGTTCAATATATTCGTTGAGCACTTTCAGTCGACATCGGTATCGACTGTTATAGCGTCTATTTTTGTGTTAAAAAAGCTAACTCTGTACTGCATTTCAGCAGATTGTATAGGTTCATAAATTTGTTCATAATCGAACATTCGTTTTTTCTGTGCTATTCTCACTTTTTTTTTTTTAACTGAGACTAAATTTCCGAACTACTTTTTTCTACAAACAATCGAGCTTCTACAACGCTGTTTTCAAATCCTGTGTTACGGAATTCTTGAATCCAGAATCGGCTTTCAAGTTCAGTTGAACCAATTGCCGTAGTTTACTGATATTGTTGACACGTAGTAAAATCTCAATATTGCAACAATACACTCAAAAGTTAACATTTTCTTCAAGACAGCTTCACAGTCGCTAAGAGTTTCGAAATTATCAGTTCTATTTTTCAGGTCACTCACACTCTCGATGACATCATGAAATTGCAAAATATCGCTTTTACAACTCTTTATTCTTCTTTTCCATAGTGTTACAGACAGAGGTTTCAATGTCAATTTTAATTTAGTTTTTATAAGATCCCAACGCTTGTTGACTTTGTAAAAACCACATAAACTTTATTGATGAACCCGAAAAACGTCTTAGCTGTTGTAGAAGTGTTAGGGGCATCTACCAAAACAAATTCGAACAGTGGCATCCGCACTGCGTGAACAAAGCTAGTGGATTAATATTGAGTACTCTTGTCCGTGGTCTTGCGGTAGCGTTCTTGCTCCCCACGCACAGTGTCCTGGGTTTGATTCCCGACAGGGACAGGGATTTTTCCTGCCTCGAAAAGACTGGGTGTTGATGTATTCATCATCATTATTCATCCCCATTACGGACGGAGGAAGGCAATAGCAAACCACGTTGCCTAGTACAGCGGTGGGGTTCCCTACGATGGGACCTTATCATCATCATCTTGTTCTAACACCTTTATTAATGCCAACCATATTGGCACAGTTATCATATTCCTGGCCTAGACAGTTTTAGATATCTAGTCCATTATTTCCTAGTTCATTCTCCCGTTGTTTCTGCGACGGCAATAAACCCAATGAAATATTCCTGCATCTCTCCAGTTGAGGAATTACAAAATCTTAAAATTATTGATATTTGTTCCACATGGCTCTAATTCCCGGTACAATCGAGTTTGAAGCCACAATATTTTGCATGTTTGACTCTGTTTATAACGTCGTTGATAACAGATTTGGACATTAACGTAATTAATTCATTTTGTATGTCGTGGCTCAGATAATGCTGACAAAGTTGCCTTTCGTTAATACGTTGCAAATGCCCATTTAGTGTTAGATTATATTTGGATAACTGTTCCTGCTTTCGTTAAGGTAAGGGATTCTCGATGTCCTCTAAACGCCTGATTGTATGAACCTAAGTTTTTTATAATATGGATCAATCTTTTAAACAAGTTACGCCAATATTTCTGTGATTCCCTAATCAGTCTCTCGTTTTCCTTATCTATTGTTTTTCCGTTTCTGATTTCTTTACAGAATTCCATCCATCTAATCATGCACTCCACGAGTACTTGACTTTGTTAATGCCTTTACAGTATCCTACTCAGATCTTTCCAATCACAACATCCTACTTTTACCATCTGTGTCTGCAATTGTGAAAAAAGTCGACATGGAAAGCAATAAACTTTGTCTTGAGATATGGAGTAAGCTAAGTATCTGCGATTTTTCTTTTCGCCGTTCCTCAATTTTATAGTAAAATGAAATTTTATATGCATCTTTGGGGTAACTTTCATCAGATTTCTCTAGGACTTGTTGGAGACCATTTTGAATGAAATCATAACGCTGCGCATATGTTACTGGAAATACTCACATTCCCGGATATAATTCCATAAATGGCTCTCTTATATGAACGGTTTGCTCTTCATTATCACTTTTGACATCTTTATTCGGCTCACAGTCTCGGATCACAGGAGTTTCACCCAGTTCTGATGCTACATCAGAAAGGGTAACAAGTTTATTCGACTCTGAAGCTGGATTTGTTTCAGAAACTAAAGATACTTGGATAAGAGCTTCATCGGAGGCTTCTGGAGCAGTTACACCTAAAGTTTTTTAAAGAAATTTCATCATACTCGAACTCATAGCTTAGTTGGATATAATCGTCTCAGCTTTGCTTTCTTTTTCTTTTTGATGCACCGAATTCCCATTTTCTCCCTATGTCTCTGTCTCTTGAGGGTCCTTCATACTGACGATGCAAAAACATGTTGTGCTAGGTACGTTGATAAGCACAGTAGGGTACTTAAGGTATTCAATGTCATAGTATTCAGCGAATAGGCTATGCGATTATCCTGTATGGCAGAATATTTTTTTTTTTAAATATTCTTTCATGTATGACAGCAACCAAATACATACACCAAGAAATGTATTTGTATATTGACTTACCATAGGATGGGGTTCCTATGTATGGCTGTAATTGGTACAACCACACCTTAAGAGGTTCAAATGGTTCAAATGACTCTGAGCACTATGGGACTTAATTTCTGAGGTCATCAGTCCCCTATAACTTAGAACTACTTAAACCTAACTAACCTAAGGACATCACACACATCCATGCCCGAGGCAGGATTCGAACCTGCGATCGTAGCGGTCGCGCGGTTCCAGACTGTAGCGCCTAGAACCGCTCGGCCACCAAGGCCGACCCTTAAGAGGTAAAAGCCTTGTTCATTTGTACCTGTTCAATAACTTGAAAAAAGAGTGAAGTTTCACTTGGTAGGATTGGTTTCAGAGAGCTGACACACTGGCCAAGACAATGCTCCTACCTGTATTGTCTCTTCCACAGAGCATTGTTGCATTTGCTTGCTGTTGGATCGCGAAAAAACTGTGCATACCGAGCGAACTGTGAATATGGTATAAAGAAAAGTAAGTGTAATTTCCGTTTAACATGTATCTTTCTTTAATATGGGAATAGTTTTCTCTCTAAGTATATAATTTAATAATTTATCTTACAATTTTTTTTAGTCTGAATGTACGACTGGCCGGCCGGAGTGGCCGAGCGGTTCTAGGCGCTTCAGTCTGGAACCGCGTGGGGCTACTGTCGCAGGTTCGAATCCTGCCTCGGGCATGGATGTGTGTGATGTCCTTAGATTAGTTAGGTTTAAGTAGTTCTAAGTTTTAGGGGACTGATGACCTCAGATGTTAAGTCCCATAGTGCTCAGAGCCATTTGAACCATTTTCCAATGACTTCATTTTCCAGTAGGATGGAGCTACAGCACATTGGCACAACTATGTACGTCAGTTTATCAATGACACTCCGCCTCGACACTCGACAGGGCGCACAGGACCTCGAGACACAGCTCTGCATTGCTGGCCTCCAAGATTGTTTCTTGTGGGAGTATGTGAAGGAAATTTTGTTCATCTCCCCTTTACCTCGTGACGTAGAAGAACTGAAGAACAGAATAACAGGCGCCATGACGAATTTAACTATCATCTAGATGTTGTTCGTGCTTCTGCTTGTGGATACGAAGAGCACTTGTAAAGGTATGGCTAAAACTTCAAGATTTTGTGAGTATTTTCCAGTGCATCCCATGTTTGTAACATGTTTTTGTCAATAAATGTGGAATTTTGAAATCAGGTAATTCTTTTTGAGAAACCTTGTACATATACGGTGTGACATGCCCAACATGCTCACCAGTAATGTTCTTGTCAGACATTAAACGATACTGTTTCATTCTTATATGCATTATCTAACATCGATGCACATTTACAGAGAGCTGTCAGTCATTACTCTAAGTGGAATTTTTGTCAGAGTATTCCTGCAGTCCCTTATAATCATTCAACGACGCACTTTTACGGTACACAAAAGCAAAGCTGCTGATCCTGTCTGAAAATTTTTATTGAAAACTATTGCAGGTACCATTACGCTTCCTCGAGGCACAGCCCATGTTACTTTCGTTTTGCCGTCCAGTATAGCCTACTGTGTCGTCTTAGTCAGATATTCCTCCAGTCAATCACCTATTTGCGACAATACTCTGCTTGGTCGTATATTGATTAGTAGTCGTGCTACACTGTCGTCTTTCGACAATCTAGAAACATGGAATCAGCTTGTTTACAGGCAGCTGTTGTTTACAAGACGTCGTGTATTAATAATAAAACTGTGTTTCAATGGCTCTGAGCACTATGGGACTTAACATCTGAGGTCATCAGTCCCCTAGAACTTAGAACTACTTAAACCTAACTAAGGACATCACATACATCCATGCCCGAGGCAGGATTCGAACCTGCGACCGTAGCAGTCGCGCGGTTCCGGACTGAAGCGCCTAGAACCGCTCGGCCACACCGACCGGCAACTGTGTTTCATTCGAACATTTTTTTTTTTTACGACATAAAAGTTTTATGGGTCTATACCCAGAAGAAGGCAGCTGCAATCGTGGCCAAAACGTTGGTTTTTCTCCAGCAGCAGTAGTTTTTACATTATGACGCGGTACCAAACCCAGAAAACTTTTATGTCGTCTGACTCTGGGCGCGGAAGCCTACGCATTTCTTTTTTTTAATCCGTGTTGATCGTTTTTGTAGCAGCTGTTTTACGCGTTTCTCTTAGAAGGATTCCATTCCGTGTCAGCGATTGCGTAACAAATGCGGCGCAGTTTCGCTGCCTGACCTGGAAGCGCAGGGGCCCCACCGGCGGCGCAGCGTAGGGGATGCCCAGGAAGCGGAAGTAGGGCGCCGCCTTGCCCTTGGTCCGAGCCGTCAGCCCCCGGAGAGCGCCGGCCGGCGGCTGCACCACCACGTACCCGCTGTCCGCCATGGCGCGCACCGCCGCACTGCCGCCCGCCTCCGCGGCTCCGGCGTCGCCCGTCACGTGACCGCAGGCCCGTGACCTCGCACGACGATGACACGGCGATTTCGTCGCGGCGCCGAGAAATTCATCTCTGCTCACCGAGGCCACACAGTCTCGTAAGTCGTGTACTATGTACAGCGGACTAACTGAATAGCTCCTCGGCGGTGATTGGTGCGCGCACTTACGAGCCAAGTTTTAATGTATTTACAGCACCTACGGTTGTGTCCGCGGCTCGTGGTCTTGCGGTAGCGTTCTCGCTTCACGTACACGGGGTCCCGGGTTCGATTCCCGGCGGGGTCAGGGATATTCTCTGCCTCGAGATGAGTGAGTGTTGTGTTTCTTTAATCATCATTTCATCCTTATTCGTCGCAAGTCGCCGTAGTAGCGTTAAAGAACTTGTGGATCGGCGGCCATACGCTCATTATCATTACCTACGGTTTTAGGAAAAATGGTTAATTGTTATAAGAAAAAATTGGCAATAGGAATTGAAGTCCAGGAAGAAGGAATAAAAGCTTTTGAGATTTTGCCGATGACACTGTAATTCTGTCAGAGACAGCAAAGTACTTGAAAGACCAGTTGAACCAAAAACGTAGCCACATGTGTACCGCCCCGTTGCCTTGTGAAATACTGAAATACCACTCTCTAAATAACGACACCAGTGCTAACATTAAACTGCTATAGATAGGTAATTAGGGTATTATAGTAGCGCCTAAGCATTGTTGATTTACTATAACGCTAGAGGACGATTCAAAATCAGTTTTCCTCTTCTTTCTTGTTACAAACGTACCTGTAATTAAACACTATCACAATAGCACACAGAGTAAAGCAATAAACAACAGCATTTATATTTAATTCAACTACAAGTATGAACAGAATTGATTAATAAAACAACAACAGAGCTCAAGTACAGTCAACAATATGCAGTCGTTGGTCTTCACTTAAGTATGGATCGGCGATAGCTGATGTGCAATCGATAATGCAAATGTATCGATGGCGCGTATCCCTTTTTCGATACACGACTGAAAATAAAAACATCTTTCAATTTCACTACACAGCAACTAGGTCGTGCGTAATTTCATTTAGGTGGGAGGGCGTGCAAGGGGGGGGGGGGGGGGGGGGGGAGGATTCAGACGCCCCGGAACCCTCACCCCGCTGGCTACGGTCTTCATTGACCGTAATGGACGGTATCCTGATAGGAGGATATAAGATGAACCTCAACAAAAGCAAAACAAGGATAATGGAATTTAGTCGAATTAAATCACGCGATGCTGAGGGAATTAGATTCGGAACTTAGACACTTAACGTAGTACATGACATTTGCTATTTGGGCAGCAAAATAAGTGATAATGGCCAAAATAGAGAGGACATAAAATGTAGACTGGCAATGGCAAGAAAAAGGTTCTGAGGAAGAGAAATTTGTTAAAATCGAATGTAGATTTAAGTGTGAGGAAATATTTTCTAAGAATAATTGTATGGAGTGTAGCCATGTTGTTGTTGTTGTTGTTGTAGTCTTCAGTCCTGAGACTGGTTTGATGCAGCTCTCCATGCTACTCTATCCTGTGCAAGTTTCTTCATCTCCCAGTACCTACTGCAACCTACATCCTTCTGAATCTGCTTAGTGTATTCATCTCTTGGTCTCCCTCTACGATTTTTACCCTCCATGCTGCCCTCCAATGCTAAATTTGTGATCCCTTGATGCCTCATGTCCTACCAGCCGATCCCTTCTTCTCACCTGACCAAAAGTCTTGTTCCTCCTGCCACCGAACTTCACTAATTCCCACTATATATAAATTTAACCTATCCATTTCCCTTTTTAAATTTTCTAACCTACCTGCCCGATTAAGGGATCTGACATTCCACGCTCCGATCCGTAGAACGCCAGTTTTCTTTCTCCTGATAACGACGTCCTCCTGAGTAGTCCCTGCCCGGAGATCCGAATGGGGGACTATTTTACCTCCGGAATATTTTACCCAAGAGGACGCCATCATCATTTAATCATACAGTAAAGCTGCATGTCCTCGGGAAAAATTACGGCTGTAGTTTCCCCTTGCTTTCAGCCGTTCGCAGTACCAGCACAGCAAGGTATGAAAGCCATGTATGAAAGTGAAATATGGACGATAAACAGTTTAGAGGAGAACAGAATAGGAACTTTTGAAATGTGGTGCTATAGAAGAATGCTGAAGATTACATGGGTAGATAACATAACTAATGAGGAGGTACTGAATAGAACTGAGGGGAGAACAAATTTGTGGTATAACCTAACTAGGAGAAGGTATCGGTCGATAGGACACATTCCGAGACATCAGGGGATCGCTAACTTGGTACTGAAGGGAAGTGTGCCGAGTAAAAATCATACAGGGTGACCAAGAGATCAATACAGCAAGCATATCCAGAATGGTATGCATTGCCTTTGTTATTCAGACATGAAGATAGTTGCACAGGATAGAGTTACATGGAGAGCTGCATCAAATCAGTCTTAGGGCTCATGTCGCCTTATCTGTCAGTGCGCGATTACTTTGTGTGGGGAGCCCTCATGTATGAGATCTATCGCAACAACCCTCATAGTCTTCAAGAACTGCAACCGGACATTTTGGATTGCAGCAGTCCAGCTCCGATCTGCCTCCAGAAACTTGCTGACTAGGGCCCAAAAGTGCCAAGAGATGAATGGTGGTCACTTTCAACATCTGCTACAGTCAGCTTAGTACTGTATTTTCTTTCCTCTGCTGTGTTTCTTTGTACCTTGGAACTGCGTTCTTCAGGCCATTTTTTTTTGTCCAACCCCATAACGCTACGGTATGAGCACTGCTTTTAGCCAATAGCTGGTCAAAAAAACTTGCTTTTGCTTGATTCCTGGTCTGTGTATAAATATCGTACTGCTTTAGAGTAAAATGTATGACATTGCATCTGGAACTCGTGGAAAAATTCAGTGTCTGGATGTTTTTATTTTCCTGTGCCAATGAAACATATTATTGCACTATCTGCAGCTAATGCTTAATGGATAGCCAGTTTCACAATAAGCTCCAAGACAGATTTGTTTCACATTGGGTTGCTTGCCACCACATTCCATCAGTTTTCATTGTCCCATTGCACCAACATGATTCTATATACATTTGCTTTAAGAATGGATATCCAGCTGAACATCCCACACTGTAACTCCCAACAAGTTCCCCTTAGATTTTGATGGTGCGAACCTTTGTGATCACCACTGTGGTGTGCTGCTTTTCATTCGGTGTTCATGGTGTATGCTAATGGTATGTTTTGAACATTTCTTGACTGTCGATTATGTCCATTTTGTAAAGAGTAATACACATATCCCACAGAAAGTTGATACCTGCACCTCCCGGACAGTCACTTTTTGTCGGCCTTCTGATGCTCATGGTGGATCATTAGTTTTGACATAGGACGTTCAAATGAGCCTTATTGAAGACTGAACTAGGCGACCACACACTCAAAGGATTCCTTGTAAGTGACCTTCAATGACAGATAGCTTGTAGCTCACTCGCAGCAATTGAAGCAGCCTGTGGGCACTGAAGTGTCAGTGTGCCACTCGCAGAACAGGGCTGTTTATGCATTGCGAGGCAGGCCACGCCAGCACCGCAATCCTGCTAGTGTTGCAGTAAGATGGGTCACTTGCAGGATGGGTCAAGCAGTTCCTACATTGGAGGCCCATGGGTTTGTTGTTCTGGACATGGCTGGAAGCAGTGCATCAGCACAATAAGTAAGCTCTCAACCTGTATAAATAATGGACAGTTTAACAGAGGTATCAGTAGTCTGCCAGCACCTACTACGAAGAGGGAGCTACGCTAAGCACCAGAGGGATACGCTATAGCAAGCAATCGTCATAAGTTCGGGTCTCCACCGTGACACCATCTTCCATCATCAAGTCACTAAGTCCCTCCCTTGGTGGGCTGCCTGCAGGCAGTATAATAAGATAAAATATGTAAACCATTACCAAAAAATTCAAACTATTTTGGCAAGAGAAACTGGAATCATCATACAGGGTGTATCAAAAACAATCATCCAGTTTAAAAAAATCATAAATATTATGTATTTGAGATATGTGCATGAACAATATACTGTTGGAAAGAACAAACTCTCGAGTTTTATGGTTCCCTCTAGGTAGCAGCAGTGTGTGCCCACTTCAGTTCTAGTAAAAATAGTGTTGGGACAACAGAAAGTGTTTTGTGTTCTACGTTTTGCGCCGTGTGGGTCAGTAATATCTGTTCAGCGTGACTTTTGTACTAGGTACGGTGTTGATCCTCCTACAGCATAGAGCATTATACGTTGGCATGAACAAGTCTGTGGAACAAGTTAGTTGTGTAAAGGCAAATCGCCGGGCCATCCCCAAGTGTCTGACACACACATCGAACGCATCCGCCTTAGTCCCACAAGGAGTCCACAGAAATCTGTTCACTGTGCAGGTCGACAGCTCAACATGCCCCCGATGTCCATCTGGCTACTACAGCTACTGCAAGTTATTCGTGAAGGTGACAAACAACAATGTGCGGAGTTATGTAATTTCATCCTGACAAGATGAAGATGACAGTTTTCTTCCACACTTAGTGTTTAGTGGCGACACAACAATCCATTTAAATAGTAAGGTGAACCATCATAATGTGAGAATATGGGGTATGCAATAGCCACATGAAGTTGTACAACATGAGAGGGACTCTCCAGAATTCAATTTGTTTTGTGCAGTTTCATGGGAAAGGGTGTATGGTCCAACTTTTCTTTACTGAGAACACTGTTGCAGGAAGCATCAGTGGAAGTTGATACCAGAGATCTGGGAGGAAGAAAAATATAGAGTTGCTAGGAAGCTAGAGGGGTTACATGTAGTAAACTCTGGAATTAAAGGGGCATTTGATTTAATATTTTCAGAGGATAAGGCTATTGAATCTTTTAGTGAAGAGTAGGTGTGCACCATGACTAAAGATTGCTAGAGGAGCTAGAGGAGGACTTGTTGGCTGAAACAGAATTGAAGCATGATTTTATTGATAACATGCAGCCAATAAAAACTGTTGGTGCAGCAGGGGTCTGTGAAACTGTTCTGGTGGATACTGGAAGTTCTGTGCCTGTGGTGGTAGAGACCTTTTATGATCATGTTAAGAACAGGGAAACAGTGTAATTTCCGGTCACAGGGGTGAGAATTAAAAATGCTACAGGAACTTTCAGTAAACCAGCGAGAAAGGAGGTAGTTCTAGATGTAAACATTGGATGTGAAGTATTTAGTCATTCATTTTTGGTGGTCCCAAATTTAAATATGAATATGGTGTTGGGGATTGATTTCCTGAGTAAATATGAGGCATATATAGATTGTAAGGACTAGATGGTGGAACTGATTACTGTTGAAGGAAGAAAAAGAGTTAAATTCAAAATTGCACTCAATGATGAAAAACTGGTGGCTAATTTCCATGTAGCAGATGTGTTTTCTGAAAAACCAGGGAAGGTTTTGAGTTTTCACTCAGGGTGAATCTACATGAACCCATTAAGGTCAGGCCATACCTTATAGCACTGGCAGAGAGGGAGGCAGCTAGAGGAGAACTACAACATATGTTAGAATGGGGAATTGTGGAACAGTGCAGAAGTGAATACTGCAACCCAATAGTAGTTGTCAAGAAGAAGGACAAATCGGTGCACTTGGTTCCAGATTCTAGGAGGTTGAACAAAATAATTTTAAGGGAAACTGACCACCCCGAGAACATGGATGAATTGATTTTAGGGTTAAAAAATGTAAAACTCATAACAACTATGGTTTTGATGGCTGGGTTTTGGCAGTTGCCTTTAACAGTGCAAAGCAGAAAGTATACTGCCTTCCTGTTTGGAGGCAGGGTCTATCAATACAAAGTATCCCCTTTTGGACTATGAGTATCTGTAGCTGTGTTCATGAGAGCTCTCAGTTATGTGCTGGGGAGTGAGCTCATGAGAAGACTGACAATTTATGAAGACGATATCCTGATTGCTACATCAACTTGGAGAGAGCATTATGGTTTGTTGCAAGGTGTGTTTACAGCTTTGAGAAATGGGGGTATGACTCTGAAATTGAAAAATTATGAGTTTTTGAAGGCAGAAATAAAATTTTTAGGGCATGTATTGTCATCAGAGGGTTTTGTACCCAATGAAGAAAAGATAAAGGCAATAGCAGATTGTGCCAAATCAAGAAATTGCAAGCAATTGAAAGCATACTTCAGAATGGTAGGGTTCTACCGAAAATACATAGGTTGCTTAAGCCTTAATTCACCAAACCTATCACAATTGTTAAAGAAAAATGCACCATGGGTGTGGACAACTGACTTCAATAAAATCGAGGATAGTTAAAGTAACAGTAGTCTACTCTATTACCTGGATATGTCACTCCCAATTTACCTTGCCACTGACAGCTCAGGCTATGGGATAGGTACTGCTTTGTTCCAAAAGAAGTTGGTTGATGGAAAGATGGAACATCGTAGTACATTGTTTGCAAGTAGGATGCTGACTAAGCATGAGTGGTCCTATGGTATATCTGAAAAGGAATTGTTGGCAGTGGTGTGGGGGTTCATGAAGTTTGGATATACTTGAAAGGGTATGAGACCTTCTAATGATGGGCCATAAGGCCCTTAAGTATTTGCAGGATTGCAGGCTATTGAATAAGAGGCTCACTAGGTGGGCAATGTTCTTACAAAGGTTCCAGTACCAGATAGAGTATGTTAGGGGCACTGAAAATGTGGTCACAGATGCTCTCTCAGTCAGTTAACTAGTTAGTTGGTTGTGTGTTCCATTGATCAGTCACATGGTATGGTAGCTGTTATGATGTGGAACGTGTCAAGTGCACAAGCAACGCTCATATGAAACAAGATTTTTTAATATATGTGTATATATTACAATACAGTGTTAAAGATTAATATTTCTATTATTTACCCCATTCCCTTAAATGGCACAAAATGCATAAACTATATTTACAGATTTATTTATTCCTCTTCAAGAATTCATCTATGGTATACAAGGAGTTGTCAAGGAGATATGATTTCAATTTATTTTTGAAGCTATTACTGCTGTCTGTCAGACATTTTATTTCATCTGGTAATCTGTCGAAATTTTTTATAGCACCATAATTTACCCTTTTCTGTGCCAAAGACAGGTTGAGTAAAGGATAGAGTAAGTCTTTCTTTTTTCTTGTATTATAATCATGAATGTCACTATTGTTTTTAAACTGGTCAATGTTGTTGAGAACAAATTTCATTAGTGAGTAAATGTACTGTGGGGCTGTTGTAAGAATTCCCAATCTTTTAAAAAGATGCCTACAAGATGTGCGACTATGAACCCTACACATTATACTAACCACTTTCTTTTGAGCAGTGCATACTTTTTGTCTAAATGTTGAGTTACCCCAAAATATTATTCTGTATGACATCAGAGAGTATGCAAAGTATGATAGCTTTCTAATTTCTATATTCTCAAAATTGGCAATTATTCTGATTGCAAAAATTGCTGAACCTAGTCGCTTTAGAATATCCAAAATATGAATTTTCCAATTAAGATTCTCATCTATATGTACACCCAAAAACTTAGTATGCTCTACCCTGGCTACTGAATTTTGTTTATGTGTTATATTTATTGAAGTAACTGTACTTTTGGCAGCAGAAAACTGGATATACTGTGTTTTTTCAAAGTTTAGAGCAAGCCCATTTGTAGTAAACCAATTAATGGCCTCTCCAAAGACTTTAGTTGTATCATTTTCAATTCAGTTTCTTTTACTGGATTAATAATGTTGTTTGTATCATCAGCAAACAGTGTCAGTTCAGCTTCCTGTTTCAGATAGGAAGGGAGGTCGTTCACACGTATCAAGAACAGAAGAGGACCCATGATTGAAACCTGTGGAACACCTAATGCAATTTCACCCCAGTTAGATGAAGTGGCAAACTTATTTAAATCACTTGACCCACATAAGGAAACTTTTTGCTTCCTGTTCTGTAGGTATGACTCATATGCTACTCCATTTATACCATAGAATCGTAATTTCTGTAAAATAATGTCATGGTTCACAGTCATATGCTTTGGACAAGTCAAAGAAAATTCCTTTTGGTGACATTTTACTATTTAAAGACTATTACGTGGATGGTGAAATTGTATATTGTTGTCTCAATGGGACAGCATTTTTGAAATCTGAACTGTGATTTACTAAGTATCCCATTACTGTCGATATTGCTAACCACTCTTGAGTACATTACTTTCTCGAAGATTTTTGAAAATGTTGTAAACAAGGATACTGGCTGATAATTATTGACATCTGTGGTGTCCCCCTTTTTGTAGAGAGGCCTGACAATGGCATATTTTAACCTGTCTGGGAAAATACCTTTAGTTAATGATGCATTACATATGTGACTCAGAACATCAGCTGTAATTGCTCTACATTGTTTCAATATCTTATTAGTGATGTCATTTACTCCAACAGAACATTTATTTTCAAAGTTTTATAATTTTACTTATTTCGCAAGAGGTTGTTAGGTGAGAGTTAATCTGACAAAAGTTTTTCAATAAAGACTCTTCCATGTTCTGCCTGGCTTTTTCTTTTGAACTTTTCTCACCAATTTTTTCTCCTACTCTTAAGAAATGGTTGTTAAATACATTAGCTACTTGTGTACTGTTGGTTGAATGGTCTCGTTCTCTTTAATAGTAATACTACCTACCCCAGTGGTTACTTTTCCTGTCTTCCTCCTAACAACATTCCTTATTGATTTGATTTTATTGCTGGAGTTGTTAATTTCTTCTCTAACATACATATTTCTTTTCCTTTCTGAAGACACTTTAATACCTGTAGTAATCCAAGGTTTCTTCAAATGTGTGTGGTGTTACATTTAGTAATTTTCTTTGGGAAACAATGTTCAAAAAGGGATATAAATTTATCAAGAAATATGTTGCATTTATCATTAACATTTCTTTAGCTTCCTCTGAAGTAGTCTATAGATACCATGTTGTGTGACCTCACACTTTTACTTAGTTGTTTCTGGACTGTACACCCTGTTAGGTTTTTTAAGTTAATCAGTTGTGCATCATGGTCTGACAATCCATTTACCACAGGGAAAGCATGTGTCTGTTTTACATCCTCTTACTGTACAAACACATTATCTATTACTGTGCTACTATCCTGAGCTATACATTTAGGGATACTGATCACTGATTCTAAGTTATATGTTGTTAATAACGCTTCTAGTTCACTTTTACTATTACAATTAATTAGAAAGTTTACATTGAAATCATCACAGATAAATAACTTCTTCTTTTTGTCTGGCAGACAGCATAATTGGGAGTCAAACTTTTTTATGAATAGCTCCCAATCGCCTAGTGGAGACCTGCACACTGTTGCTAATGTCAACACAACATTATCTAGCTGAAGTTCACATGCACAAACCTCAAAGTTCTGATTAACACCAAATTTGCTTACTTCTACAGTATTGCATTTATATCCTTGTTTTATGAAAATGGCAACTCCTGCTTTATCCACCCTCGATCTACAAGTGTAAGATGCTGAATTATACGCACTTATACTGACACTATCCATGCCCACCGTTACATGGTGTTCAGACAGACAGAGTATATCAGGCTTATTCTTATTCTTGAGATCATCTAAACACACTAATAGCTCATCTACTTTATTTTTTATTCCCCTGATATTTTGTTGAAGTAAGTTGATACTGCCCTAGCTTTACTCCTATTTACTTTACATGAAGTTTCTTTTGTTCTATTTATCTTGATTGTCATCTGTCTGGACTCTGGCTTTAGCCTAAAAAACCTGTCTGCCTGGATCCTTTAACCACAGGTATCACCCAGGGCCGGCGCAAGGCATGTGCGAAACGTGCGGCCGCACACGGCCTTTTTTTAATTTTAGGACAAACTCAACATTCATGCCCAAGAGGGGATTCGAAACCAAACCTCAGAGGGAGCGACTTCGGGAACTGTGGCATCGCACCTGGACAGAACATTGCTTTTTAAGGGTTCCCAGATAGCACAGTAAGCCGGTTTCAAACTTGTTTCCAGATGTAAAGTCCAAGTACATAATCTTGACCAAAGCCGGAATATTCAGGCCTGTTAGTTGGATTCAAGCTTGAAAGAAACATCAAAGTTGGCAGAGTTCAAGCTATATTTCAAGCTTGACTTATCAAGTTTGGTTCCAGCTGTATCTACACACATGGAATACAGCCTGGAATTTACAGCTTGTTTTAAGCTATATAATTATTAATCTGAATTTATTGAACCTAATTAATTAAATAAATATCAGAATGGAAATGGTGTGAAAAAATTATCAAGACATGTATGTTTTTTTATTTGTTTTATTTTAAAATTAAATTATTCTGAAGCCCCTCCGGCCCCAGTACACAGACCAGAGCAGGATCAAATTTCGCTGACTTCTGCCTGTATAATGATCGTGTAACAGGTAAAAGAAAATGTTAGCCATACCTAAACATAACAAATGTAAAAAGTTGAAACTGATCAACCTAAACATGAAAAGTAATGTTACACTTATTATGAATATGCTTAACTTTTGTCAAGCATGAGTCACAAGAAATTTTGTGTCTATCATCACAGAAAGAATTAACAGCTTCAACAAAACCTCTCAAGACTGATGGCATAATAACAGACTGCAACTCTGATTTTATGGTTGCCCCAACTTTAAGACTTCTTTGGCTTGAATTTCTTGAGTATGTTTACTTTGTGCAAGAGTGTCATACTAACGGGAAGAAATTTCTTATTACTGCAATTAAAGAGCACTCAAAACTACGTAAATAAAAAAAACTGACACCGCTGTAGTGACTGGTTCTTGATGTACTTTTTCCTGTTCACCATGTCATTACTATTTGTATTTGCAAAGAAACTTTTCACACTTCACAATTATTCATTCATGGTGTGACACAGGCAAGTACTTACAGGTAAACAAATGTAATAGGGCGATATATATAAAATGGTGAGATTTTAAAAAGGTAAAATAACATTAAGTTTTAATTTATTGGCGCCACGTACTAGAGAGCTAGTTTAAAATGACCTCTTTTTGCTGAACAACTTGTAATATGTATTCTTAGCTGGTAATCTATTTCACTTTCACCCAGGCTCAATTTTTCTACGTAAAAGAATATGATATTTCTTTACGTTACGTAATAGTATTTAACATTTGTAATGTTAATGTACCACTAGAGAAAAATGCACCAACGTACCTGTAATACACTATATATCCTCTTCAGACCCAGTGTAGCAGTAAGGCAGGAGACGCCACACACTTATCGAACTATTTTCCAGTATAAAACAAACTTCACAACAGTCAACAATCATTAATGCGCGTCACAAAGGTAAAATGGCCATAAACCTAGCAGAGTCAGTGCAAGGCTTATAAACACCTGTGGCGCTTCCCGTGGACGTCTATGGAAGCTATGCTGTGCGCCCATCTGCTGTACAGACTTCCAGGGAAATTACAGTTTATTTCAAGCTTGGGAAAATTATTTTAATTCAACCTAAACTCAGTATCCACCTTGAAATAAGCTGTGTAACAGGTTGATTTTTCAATCTTGAATTTTCAACTGAACCTAAAACCAATTTCCTCAATATCCACCTTGAAATAAGCTTGAGTGCTAGCTGGGTTTCCTTGTTAGCTTTGAAGCTCTTTTCTATTTGACAAAAGTTGTGCAGTTTTCGCAAAGTTCGTATTTCTTTCTGTTGTTCGTAATGCCATAGAAATTGCTGCCTTTTAATACATTTATCCATATCATCGGTCACAAACTTATTATGAGCTTCTTGCTTCTTGGGCGCTAATTTAACCGTAGTCTTGCTGTACCTCGTCATGTGACCTAGTTCCTGGCAATGCCACGTCACCACTTCCCCTTTCCAGGCAATAGGTATCGTTGCGTTTTCTACAACGAAAACTACAGAATTCGTTTTGGTAGTTGGCCGAGAGAGTCAAGATTGGTCAGAAGTACTTTCATTGCGTTTCGTAAGAAGAGAAGAATTGGTGCGTCCAAATTTCTTGCAACTTGGGATGCAATAGATAAGTGCTTTTCATATAACGTATGATTAGTATTGCGCATGCACGTTACTCATAAGTTAGAATTTTTCTCCTCCAAGTTTGCAGAATAGGAAAATTTATTTTTCTTATTATCTGTTACTTCTAAAATTGGCAACTCGGCAAACAAGCACGTGTCGTCCCAATAGCTAGAATGAAAATAAAAATGGCTCTGAGCACTATGGGACTTAACATCCGAGGTCATCAGTCCCCTAGAACTTAGAACTACTTAAACTTAACTAACCTAAGGACATCACACACATCCATGCCCGAGGCAGGATTCGAGCCTGTGACCGTAGCGGTAGCACGGTTCCAGACTGTAGCACCTAGAACCGCTCGGCCACTTCGGCCGGCGGAATGAAAATAAAGCGAAGAAAAGTGAAGTGATACAGCGATGACTAATTTGTTACCCCTTATTCCATAATCAGACACGAAAGAAGTGACATGGAAATTACGACAGATGTTGAGTGTCAGTTCTTTGATGAACAACCGAAGTGCAGTGAGTTAATATATTTCGACTAGCATTAGTAACCGTCGATGCCCGGGTGTGTATTTATTACATTATTATGTTACTCCATCTCATTCTTTCTCTCTCCATTGTCTTCTGCCCCACTCTTTGACCGTTTCACCTGCGTCTATAGTGAAATTCGGCCTGAAATTCAATTTCACGTGGCTCAATTCTTATGAATTCATCTCCTGAACAGTGTATCCTACAGTAATATAATTTTCCATTTACTTGCAGAAAAAATCAGGAAATTGTCTGCAAAGTGTGTTGCAAATAAAGTTAGTACACTGACATCAACAGTTAGTTTCACATAATCGTTCTTTACAGGCTGGATCGAAACATGTCCGACTGTAGAAAAAGACTGTCTGGCAGTGAATATAGGAAAAGACGGGCGCTGAAGTAAGATGACAATAAGAAGCAAAAGGATGCACTACAACGATATTTCAAGCGAAAGAGAGAACGACCTAGCAGCGGTGAGGATGGAAAAATAGATCCTGAAAGTACAGAAACTAGTGGAGCTACTGCAGCATCATCTTTATCTTCACAACATAACCAGAAAGTTGACGAACACGGCACTGCGGTCACCGCATACAGTAGCAATGCTGACGATGGGCCATCCACAACATGTTCAACAGACCTCGTCTGGACTCAAGACCTGCTCTGTGATGAAAGCTCCGAAATTGAAACATCAGGCAGAACTGAAATTAGGGGACCCAATTCGGAAAATACCTGAGGAACATCAGCCGACGTGCTCACCACCGGAGAAGGAATTGAAGGCGACCCTAAACTGAAAGACACAATAGATGCAGATCCCGGAAGATGGCCGGAAATTATTACCGACTGCATTCGAACTACTTTGGTCGTGAGAGGTCCTCCCGAACACATTAAGGAAGCTGAAGAATGTCCTAAAAACGCGGACAATCAGCGTTTCAGCCATGTGCACTACAGTTATTCTTTGAAGAATTTAGGAGAAGCAGACGGATATTGGTTGGTGTACTCAAAAGAGCAAGGATGCTGTGTTCTGCTTTTGTTGCAAACTTTTTTCGTCATCTACAGTAAAAATTGCAAAGAATGGTGTAAGCGACTGGCTGCACCTTGCTTCGTATCTCGAAAGTCAAGGGAAGTCTACCAAGCATTTCAATTCGCATAAAAAGTGGATCGTGCTTTCTGAGAGACTGAAAAAGTCACCAGCTGTCGACGCCCATCATCAAAGGCTTCTGAATACTGACAGCGAACATTGGAAAAATGTTCTTGAGCGCTTAATAGCAATAATTCTTTTGCTGGATCGGCAATGTCTGCCTTTGAGAGGAAGTACAGATACACTCTTTCAGCCTGACAATGGAAACTTCTTGAAAATCGTTGAATTATTTGGAAAGTTCGACACTGTGATGATGGCGCACCTGCACAGAACAGAGCAAGGTGAGAACAAGGGTCATCTTTATCTTAGAAAAGAAACACAGAATGAAATAATTAATCTTATTGGATCATCTATAACCAATAACATTCTATTAATGATGAAATCTGCGAAGTGTTACAGTATAATTTTGGACTGCACACCAAATATTTCAAAAGTTGAGCAGATGACAGTTGTGGTACGTTTCATCCAGGAGACAAGACTCCACGGGGTATACGATGTCCGAATTCAGGAGCATTTCCTGGGATTTCTTCCAGTGCCCAATTCTTCAAGCTCCACTTTGTCACAGGTCGTACTCAAGTTCTTGGAAGATAAAAAAAATCCTATTGTGTAATATGAGAGGGCAAGGATACGACAATGGAGCCAAACATGAAAGGAAAGAAGTCTGATCTCCAGAAAAGAATTTCAGACATGAACAAGAGAGCATTTTATGTACCATGTAGCAGTCACTCATTGAATCTTGTTGTAAACGATGCCACTATGTCTTCTAAATATGCTGTTTCCATGTTTTCGACAGTGAAAAGCTTGTATGACTTCTCATCCTCCATTCAACGGTAAGATATCTTGAAGAAGTATCTGCCTAACCTGTCGCTGAAGCCACTGAGTGATACTAGATGGGAAATTCACACCTATGCACTTACTCCCCTGACGTTTCAAATTGGAGGCATTTAAGATTCAGATGGTTCAGATATCAGAAGAAGTCGATGGCATGACCGCTCACGGAGCAATGCCACTTGCGAATCAAATAAAAAATTACACCTTTCTCACTTTTCTGTTAATCTGGTACGACGTTCTATTTCACATAAGTGTAGTCAGTAAGACCCTCCAGACCATTGACATAAATGTTTCTGAGGCCGTGGAACTGCTTGAAAAAACTAAAGCATATTTTGAGACCTCCAGAACAGAAGAAAAGTTTGTGTCTTTCTTGACGGATTCCAAAGAATTGGCTACAGAATTAGAGCGAGAAGATCTAACGTTACCACAGATAAGTGTTTCCCGGCGACAAAGTAAGGTGCCAATACACTTTACCTATGAGGGAAGGGATGAGACGATAGATGGCCCAACAAAATGTTACAAGATTGAATTATACTATTATCTTTTCAATATAGTAAACAAATCTTTGGATCAGAGATTCAATCAACTGAAATCTCATTGTGATTATTTTGATTTTCTCTACGACATCGGCGAGCTGTAAACGCACCTCCTGACAGCCTGGACATAAAGTGTAGAATCCTCACAGCAATTTTGCAAGATCATGAGTCAAGTGACATTGATGCACTGGAGTTGAGGTATGAACTAAAAGTGTTTTCAACATTGTTGAAACCTGGAATAGGTCCAAAATAGACTCTGAAGTTTATAGGAATACATAATTTTTGCCCTAATGTTAACATTGCTCTGAGAAGTCTCCTAACACTCCCAGTGATAGTTGCGAGTGGAGAGAGGAATTTCTCAAAACTGAAATTTTTAAAGACATACCACCGATCAATGATGAGCCAAACTCGTTTGAATGATCTTGCAACAATATCAATTGAGCACGAGCTTGCAGAGGACTTAAATTACACAGACCGTGTGAAAGAGTTTGCACAAGCAAAAGCCAGGAAGGTTCGATTTGTCTAGTGTTTTTTTTTTTAAATTTTTATATTATGATCAGTGTCTTTGTCATTCACTGCATTGTTTCTTACTTTGTTCAACGTTAAATAGTTATTGTAAATATTATTGTTCAAACCAAATTATCCTTAAATTGTAAATATATTTTGTTTTGCATTAAATACATTATCTGTCCACAACCATTGAAAAATGTTTATTTACGTTTACTGTAAGTTCATGCCGCACGGGATTAGCCGAGCGGTCTAAGTGCTGCAGTCATGGACTGTGCGGCTGGTCCCGGCGGAGGTTTGAGTCCTCTCTCGGGCTTGGGTGTGTGTGTTTGTCCTTAGGATAATTTAGGTTAAGTAGTGTGTAAGCTTAGGGACTGATGACCTTCGCAGTTAAGTCCCATAAGATTTCACACACATTTGAACATTTTTATAAATTCACAAGGCTTATTAAAATTAGCTAGATTTCTTCAGTCAGGTTTGACTCCATTTTTGAGCTGTTGCCCAGCGACTGTTTTGTACAAACTCGTAGAGAATGTCACCAATCAGTCGCAATTTTTCTTTTTATTTCCCATATCTACATAGATTTCAGGCACTGTGTGGCTATTCTCAGTGCTTTTAGTTATGTTTACACCTATACCGCCATGCTGAACGTCAACATGATGATTTAGATGTAAGCACATAATAAAAGCTTTGAGACTGGCCACTCAGTGGCCGAAACCTAGGTAGATCTGAAAAGTAAAAACAAAAATTGTGATTGGTTGCTGACATTTCCTACAGATTTTTTTAAAATAAAATTCCACAAACGTTTTGTAAAAACGGCAATTTAGCAGCTTGCATGGGGCGGCAGTTGGGCTTGCTCCAGCCCTGGGATCACCCCTTGTGTGACTGTGGACCCCCTTACAGCAGAATTCTTCTTTTCCTATTCTAGTTTGATCCTGACCTGTCTTTTTTCTTTAAGCTAATATTGTGCTTCACCCTACTTTCAAATTCATCTGGATGAGGCCCTTCCTCTACTTAGATAGCAAGCCAAATTGATTTACTGACTGAATTTCTGGAGTTTTTTCAAGTGTTTCCCTTTTTGCCCTTTGCTTGCTACCTTTTCCCAGTTCCCAGTCTCTTTTCCCTCTCTTAACCTACATAATTCCAAGTTCGCATTTTCTAATTCAGCCTTAAGGGCACAAATTTTTGCCTCCTGTTCAGCGATTTTTCTGTCCTTTCTACATAACCTACACTGCCATGGAAGAGCCCCATTTTCTACCCTCGTTTCCTCCCCACTACATTCGCCCCAATGAAACCATAACTTACAGTCTACACAGAACACTCCATCTTTCAAATTTCTGTGCCAACCACCACATTTGCCAATTGGAAGTGAGGTGAACAGTGGAGAGGAGGAAGAGACTACAGAATGCAAGATGATGTATTTCAGAGATGTGGAAGGAAGAAAATAGATTAGGAGCACATGTAAGGACATGAGGCGAATACAGGATATGGATCCAATTTTGAAGATAGTTAACATCAGACTGGGTACAAAGAGCCATGAGAATATGGAGAGGTTTTACAAGATATTTAAAGTGGTGTTTTTATGCAGACGGAATGAAAGCAAAGAACAATGGCGACTGTGCTGGCCTGAGGAACATGTCCTGTCACTAATTAATTAAGTGCATCTGAGATGTGGGCATTATGGGGGCACAAAAATATACAGGGGATACTGCAAGACTATGTGGTGTTCAATAACATTTACCATTGGGTGAGAAAGCAACTAAGTGCTTGTGACAGGTGCCAGTGAGTAAAACACAGCACCATCACCAGTCAAGAGGAGATGCAAAGCATCGTGCCGAAAAACGCTAAAGAGCTCCTAGCAATTGATGTGTTCAGCCCGTTACCAACTAGTAGGGGTGGGCAAAAGTACAGTCTGCTGGCAGTTGATGTATTCTCTAAACACGTAAAGATGTATGGGATGAAAACGGCCAAGAGTAGGACATTGATTAAAAAACTGGAGTCCTACTACAATGAAATTGGGAAGCCGAAAGCAGTGCTCTCTGACAACGGGTCCCAGTTCACCTCCAAGGCATGGGAGAAGTTCAAGGAGCAGAGAGGTGTGAAACATATAAGGACCTCAGTTTACCACCCAACAGGAAATCCAGCTGTGATATACATGCATGAGCTAGGATGATTGTGCAGGATAAATTTTTATATTATGATCAGTGTCTTGGTCATTTACTGCGTTGTTTCTTAATTTGTTCAACGTTAAATAGTTATTGTAAATATTATTGTTCAAACCAAATTATCGTTAAATTGTAAATATATTTTGTTTTGCATTAAATATATTATCTGTTCACAACCATTGAAAAATGTTTATTTACGTTTACTGTAAGTTCATGCCGCACGGGATTAGCTGAGCGGTCTAAGTGCTGCAGTCATGGACTGCGCGGCTGGTCCCGGCGGAGGTTTGAGTCCTCTCTCGGGCATGTGTGTGTGTGTTTGTCCTTAGGATAATTTAGGTTAAGTAGTGTGTAAGCTTAGGGACTGATGACTTTCGCAGTTAAGTCCCATAAGATTTCACACACATTTGAACATTTTTGTAAATTCACAAGGCTTATTAAAATTAGTTTAATCTTTAGTTTTAGCCACAGACAAACCAGCGGGGCAGAATACGTGGCCTAGTTTGAGGACATCATTAACAGTGTGAAATGCAGTGTCACTGGATTCACACCTTATGAAGTAATGTGGAATAAAAAGGCAGCCAACCTGATAGCTGAGGCAGTGACATTTCCACCAGGCACATCTATGTGGAGCCGTTTCCTCTCCTGCACTGCTTATATGGAAACAGCGCACAGTGGAAGCGCTAATCACTGGGCGGCACCCGGAAGACTTGGTTTTAGTGCTCTGGCCATCTTGTTAAAACTAGAGATGGCCGGAGGCACAGCGATAGGCAACCCGTGTGGAAGAGCCGCTGGCTGAGAGCACAGCGGCTAAGTCCCGTTCAAGGTCACGTGGCAACACCCAAGTGCAGAGCACGCGGCGCTACTTCAATTTAGTGTCTTTTTTCTTAAAAAAAAAATGATGGGAAAAAGGAATAGGAGGGGAACTTTATTCAATTTCTGGAGTAGTGTGTCAGGTCTCCAACAAGTTTAATCTTTGCACAGTTGCCACCACCTTTCACATAAACACATGCTGAATCCCTTTCAGAAATCTTGCGATGACTCCTTGTACATAAAGACATTGCTGTAGAAGCCATGTAACATTGCCTTGCCTTTGTTCTGTCATAAAATTCAGCAACTTGGAAAGTGCAAAAGGCGATGATGTTCCTCTCATTAAAAGACTCCAGTCCTCCAACTGAAGAAATCTTGTCTCCTGGGTAATGTACCATTGTTACATGGCTTCTACAGCGATGTCTTTATGTACAAGGAGTCATCGCTAGATTTCTGGAAGGGGGTCAGCATGTGTTTATGTGAAAGGTGGTGGCAACTGTGCAAAGATTAAACTTGTTGGAGACCTGACACACTACTACAGAAATTGAATAAAGTTCCCCTCCTATTCCTTTTTCCCATCATAAAAAAAAAAAAAAAAAAAAAAAACAAAAAAAAAAAAACACTAAATTGAAGTAGTACTGCATGCTCTGCACTTGGGCATTACCGAGTGACCTTGAACAGGAGTTAGCCGCTGCACGCTCAGCCAGCGGCTTTTCCGCACTGGTTGCCTATTGCTGCACCTCTGGCCGTTGCTAGTTTTAACAAGACTGTCAGAGCACTAAAATCAAGTCTTCCGGGCACCGCCCAGTGATAAGCGCTTCCAGTGCCTGCTGTTTCTATATAAGCGGTACAAAAGAGGAAATGACTCCTGTCGTTGGGCAGCAGCATGAGCAGCAGCATGTACAATACGGCGCTACAACATGAGGAGAAGACGTCCCCATCTCACTGTTTATAAAGTAGTATATGATGTTGAGTTAGTAGCTTAACCTGTCAATGGAAAAGTGTGTTTACATGGCCCTTCTGTTTTTATGGGGGCTGTGTTTAATTTTACTATCGACAATGCAGCAGACTATGACCATGGCAATGGTTGGGTTACTGTTGCAATAGTACATTACCCAGGAGACAATGCAGTGCTACAACATGAGGAGAAGACATCCCCGTCTCACTGTTTGCACAGTTGCCACCACCTTTCACATAAACACATGCATCTGAACAAGAGAGACAGAAGCTAATTACTGGACAACTGGCAAAAGGTGCCTTACACAGAAAACATAGGCATGATTTAAGATACAAGCCTGCAAAGTACAAAGTGGGTGACCTAGTATTAGTAAAGACAAAGGAACAGGCAAAGGATTTAGTTGGTGAGATCAAAAAGCTTTTTGAATTGTACCATGGCCCATTTGTTGTGGTAAGCTGCCCTCACCCAAATGCTTACAGGTTGGAGCACCTTATGTCACATAAACCATTGGGACTCAGGAATGTAACTGAGCCGCAACTGTACAAACAGCCACTGTATTGGGGTTGAATCCTTCTTTTTTTAATAGTAACAACATACATTTACTAAATGGTGCTTATATGTTGAGGATAATTTATCATGTGTGCATTAGCTGAGTATTTTTTATTTATTTATTTTTGCAAGGGACTCCTTGCTGTGTACTATTTACAGACATATTTAGTTTTAAGATTTTTCTGGATGGCCTACTGGTTTTTATGTATAGTGGTATTTGGAGTTGTGGAACAGCTAGTTGGCACAGTTAATTCTCTCATAATGACCAGTGATACAGGTTACAACAGTTATAGTGTACAGCACTTAAATATACATGATAGGTTGTGAATGTGAGAGTGGGACATTGAGTGGAATTTTTTGTATTGTTTATAACGATATTAATATTGATTAAATTTTTCCGAGTGGTGATTGTGACTTGGTCACACACCAAATTCTTTTGGTGTGTGAGGGGTGGAGATAGTTCAGCATGGGACTGACTGATGATAATATGGAATTGAATAGTGTTCATATAATATGTTCTTGTATTCATTGAAGAAATTTTAGATTTGGAGGGATGTATAATTTGTTGTTATTTTTGTTTATCTGTCTAGGAATACTTAGTTTCAGGGGAATATAGGCTGATTTGTGGATTATGTTGTGCCAAGGGGTATTTTATATATTTAATTTTATTCATTTTGCAGTGCTGTAATTATCATTGGTCACTGAGCAGCAGTTAGATTATTGTTCGGGTTAAAAGTAGAGACAGAGTTGTTGCTGGAATATACCATGGAACCCATCGTATAATAAATTTTTGACTACTATTCTGGTCACATATTTTCTTAACCTTGTTTCAATGTTTTACAGTTGCAATGATTTGGGCCATTTCTGTTCTTGAATGGAACAAATTCTTGCGATCAAAGAAAAGTCTGTAGCCAGAATGTATTTCTTGGTAACACTACCATCTGTATGTTTGTGTCAGGTTTCACCCTGAAATTTGGCTTTAACAATGTCAATTCTGGGTAGTAGAGAGGGTGGGTTTACATCTGACCAGTTCTTGGTATGCAGACACCTTTGTTGACAGGAAATTTTTTGGGTGAATTTTGTTTGTTTCTGGTAGAATCGGGTTAGCTGACTGTCAGGAGAACTTGAGAAACAGTGTTCGAAGTCTGAGTTGCAATACTGATGCAGGTCAGAGGCACACCACAGAAGACAACAAAAGGAGTAGTGCTTACTGTATGTGCTGTGTAATTTCTACTGAGAAATATAGTGGATCGAAATAAAAAGATTGAAGAAAAAGAAAAAGGACAATATTTACAGGACTTTAAGAAAAATTCATGGTCCACCTTCCATTCGTTTATGTATTGTTACTTATGATCATTGGCCAGTCATATCAGCATCATGGAAATGCTGATGAATAAATGTATTTAGCATAAGTTTAGTTAAGTTAGGGTAGGAAGTGCTGCCGCATAAGATGATATAGGGACTTGTTCAGTTCGATTTTTCTTCTATCAAATGTAGAATTTATTTCTGTGTATTATTTCATTTCTGAGGGTGCAGACTGGATTTGGTACTACTTGCAACTCCATTCACTGCATTTATGGAGTAGCAAGTGGGGATAATTGAGAGCGTACAAGTTGTGGGGAGAGATTAGAGTGGCAGTTTCCTGCCGCAGAGCAAGTGGCTGGCAGTTGCTACAGGGCTGTTGTGAATAGCTAATGTTAATGCCACCATGGAAAAACCCAAGCAGACACTTGGCAGTGGCGCTTATGGCCATGTTTGTGGGCTTCGAGAAATTTATATGCCATAGAAAAATTGATAAAAACAAAACTGAGAGTGACATGGAGGTGTGAGTTGGCACTCTTGGACAGAAAAATATATAAATTATCTAGACGCGCCACAGAAATATGTAACAGTTTAAAAGTTATCATTGTCTTAAAAATTGTAAATTTATGAAAGTTCAAAAGTTAATATCTTGGCAATGCTTTGGCTGATTAATATAAACAAAGTGTCTATGGATGCAGCTAGTAGAGCCGCATTGAGCAATCATAACCGATTTAGCGTAGTGTGTACCATTTTTGAATGAGAGGTCAAAATATGGGATTCAACTGAGGGAAACTGTGTTTTTGGTAATAAATAAATTGAAAGAGTTGAAACTAGTGGCAGCATTCTAAAGTTTAAAGAGGAAGATGAGTAACTATGTATTTTTATTTGTTTATTTACTTTTAGTATAAAAAATCCAGGAAAAGCAAAATCATGCAACAAGAACATTATTTGTGAAAAAACAGTGGCAGATACAAAAATTGGACTTTAAATTGTTATTGTCCAGTAAATTTCCATATTTTTCAATGTGTCATATATGTTTTTGGGTTTAGTTTGAGAATATTCATAATTTTTGTCAAACAGTGTTTTGAGTTAGGCAGTTGTTTCAAGGGTGAATAGGGCAGCCATCTTTGATGACAGGGGAGTTGGTTTTGAGTGATGTTAAGAGCCAGACGTGCTGTGCATTTAGGGGGAGTAGCGGTTTGGTAGCCACATTCGGGGACAAGTATGTATGTAGCGATGTTCAAAAATGATCAAGCTGAGTGCATTATAGTGGTTTAGGACAGCAGATAACAGTGTATTTTGTGAACTGTGAACAGACTGTCAAGTACCGTGATCATGCCATATAAATTTTATAGTGAAATGTTGCAGCATCAGTTATTAAAGGCCATCCTTACGTAAAACACCTCAGACTGCATTTTAAGTGTTTAGTGAATATATTGGAAAATAGAAATAAACTAGTTGTTCAAATTATAAATCAATGTGAGTGACTCAATATTTTAAATTTCACCACAATACCTGCCTGCATTGTTTTTATATTTTATTTCAGCTTAAAAACTGAGTATATGACAGGTGTGAGCTGGCTCCCTATGACAAAAAATGTAGCCAAACATTGAGACCAGCCACATCTCTGGGCCACTTAATTATGTTGAGTGTAACAAATATATATATTTTTGTGCCATAGCTCATGGGAGCTTGAGCCAAACTATTCAAACTTCAATGTGTAGTGCCCAGTAACATTGTAACTGGAATCTGTAAGTGTGGAAATTTTTAAATTAAATGGATTACTGAATGATGGATTGGTCACACTGGCCCAAATGATTCAGATCAAATTAATTCGCAATTGCAAATAATGACTACCATCACCTGCAGAATGGAATGATGACAATGAAAATTTTTGCCGGAGCCAGATGCCCCGCTTATCACGAGTGGTCGCCTTGCCATTTGGCTATCTGTGCAGACCCAAACTTCCATCCGTTGTCAACCATGCACCTACGACATGATTGCATGTCTAAAGGAATTTTGCATCATAGTCAGAATAACACAGGCACTGCAATACCGCAAATGACTCAGCATAACATTGTTAGCCTCCAAGGTCACCGGACCAGACTGTATGTGATTATTTCTTGAAGGGGTTTATAAAAGGCTGTTTATGTGCAACCAATACCAACAACAACAAATTAAGTGAGACATCACATAACAGCAGTTGTGGAAGCTGTACCTCAAGACATGCTCACTGCAGTGTGGGAGCAAGTTGAATACTGCATTGACATATGCCATGCATCTCAAGGGGGGGGGGGGGGGGGGGCATATTGAACACCTATGAAAAGGCATGAAAAAAACCTATTGAGATTTCTGTTAATCAAAAACCAGAATTAATTGTATATGTTTATTAGTTTCAGAAATATAGATGTGTCAAATTGGATGATTCTTTTTGATACACCCCACATGTTACACACTGGTTGGTTTCACATGTATGATATTCTCGTATACCTGATCTTGGGGACATTTCCGATGCTTAGTAAGTCACATAACCCATTTGGTTTGGATCCTATACTGATCAGCATCCACTAAGAAGGCACAATACCACAACCTATAAGGAAGAAATATATAATATATATTAAAAATTAATGAAATAAAATCACAGGGATCAGGCATTAGTAGAGAGCAAGGGGAAACCAAAAAATGTGTATTACCTCACGGAGGCAATGACAGGCATAGCAGTGCAGAACAGGATCTCGTGCACAGACTGTAAACAGTTGTATGCTACAAGGGCCCAGGAGGCCCGCCTGTATTCATGTAGTGCATATATATGAATCATGGGAGCTCATGCAACATATGGGTTAGCACCAATGACAGTCACTTTGAGGAGCTCCCATTGGGTTTACAGTGCGATAGTGGTGTAAAATTCAAATAATAATGTATAAACTAAGAAATAAATAAAACATAATAGCGCATATGGGAGTATACACAACACAGGACATGCCAGATTGAAAGCTATGCACAGAGACATAGAAAACCCTTATGCTAAATAACAGTGGAATAGAATAATGAAGTAGAATGCATAGAGCAATATAACACAGATTAGACTACAAATATATGTCTAAAAGGTAACAGTGCTAAAAAGATAAAATACGACTGCACACACATGACAGGCAACCAATTCCCTGGTAAGAAGAAGCTAATAACTAGTAAATTGTTTGTAAATGGGAAACAAGCCATCATAGGAAACATATTCTTGCTTTATAACTAATCATTGAGTAACATATTTTTCTTAGCATGTGAATGTTTAATGATTTTGAGCTCTTCAAGCAGAGTCTCCTACCTTTGGGAGCAAGATGCAAAAGCCTTAAGTTTTAGTAGATAGTGAGGTGAAACCGAAAAATGTGAATTACCTCATGAAGGCAATGACAGGCATAGCAATGCAGAGCAGGACCTCGTGTACCTCCTTTGTTAACGGACTACATTTTCTGAATATTCTTCCACTGAATGTCAGTTGGGCATCTGCCTTACCTGTGATTAATTTTGTGTGGTCATTCCATTTTAAGTTACTCTGTATGTATACTTCTAGATATTTTATGGAAGCATCTGCTTCCAATCGTTGTTCTGTAATCCCGTAATCATACATTAACAGTTCTTTCTGTCTGTGTATACTCAATACATTATATCTGCTTATGTTGAGGACCAATTACCACTCCCTACACCATGTGTTGATCCTGTGCATTTTGTAACAATTTCTAGCATTGTGACTTCTCTGTATACAATGGTAACATCTGAAAAAAGCCTCATGGAACTTCTGATGTTGTCTACAATGCCATTTATATATATTATGCAAATTAAAGGACTTATAACACTCCCTTGTGTATGCCTGAAGCCACTTTTACATTTGATGACTTCTCTCCCTTCAGAATAGCATGCTAAGTTCTGTTTGCTAGAAACTCTTCAAACTAATCAAAATGTTGGCCTAATATCCCATACACTAATATTTAGTTCATTAGGTGTCCATGCAGAACTGTATAAAATGCCTTACAGAAATCAAGGAACATAGAATCTGTGTGCTGGTATCTACCACCTTCTGGATCTCCTGGACAAAAAAGTGAACTGGGTTTTACACTATTATTGTTTTCAGACAACATTTTGATTCCTACAGAGGAGATTTTTGGTCTCCAGATATGTTATAATATGTGAGAAAAAAATATGTTCCAAATTTCTACAGCTCACCAATGTCAAAGATATAAGCCTATAGTGTTGATGACCTTTCTTGAAAACAGGAATGACCTCTGCTTTTTTCCAATCACCCGGCTCCTCCAGAGACCTATGGTACATAGCTGCTAGAAGAGGGGGCAAGTTATTCCATATACTGTATGTAGAACGACATTGGTATCCCATCAGGTCCAGTGACCTTCTCTCTGTAGTGCGATTTCAATTGCTTTATAATCCCATGGTCACTTATTTCAGTATCAGCTATTTTGTTATCATGCAACAATTTAACTAAGTGTCATCTTCCTCTGTGAAAAAGCTTTGTTAAAAGGTGGATAGTATTTCAACATTTCCTGTGCTGTCCTCTGTTTAAGGGCCATTATGGTCACAGAGTGTCTGGACAGATGGTTTCTATCCATTTACTGATTTAACATAAGAGGAAAATTTCTTAGAATTTTCTGTCAAGTTGGTAGACAGAATATAACATTTGGGTTCACTGAATGCTTCATGATGGCTCTCCTTACTCCAAGTTTGGCTATAAAAGCAAAATAAGCTTAAGAAACTGACTGAATAATAATGTAACGCGCATTAAAAGATCATAAATTTTCTGCCAAAAAGCATCCATTAAGAAGGCATGATATTGCATGTAATTTACTAATAGGCGACCTATTGGGGAAAAAAATATATTAAAAATTAATGAAATAAAATCACTGGGATCAGGCATTAGTAGAGAGCGAGGGGAAACCAAAAAATGTGTATTACCTCACGGAGGCAATGACAGGCATAGCAGTGCAGAACAGGATCTCGTGCACAGACTGTAAACAGTTGTATGATACAAGGGCCCAGGAGGCCCGCCTGTATTCATGTAGTGCATATATATGAATCATGGGAGCTCATGCAACATATGGGTTAGCAGCAATGACAGTCACTTTGAGGAGCTCCCATTGGGTTTACAGTGCGATAGTGGTGTAAAATTCAAATAATAATGCATAAACTAAGAAATAAATAAAACATAATAGCGCATATGGGAGTATACACAACACAGGACATGCCAGATTGAAAGCTATGCACAGAGACATAGGAAACCCTTATGCTAAATAACAGTGGAATAGAATAATGAAGTAGAATGCATAGAGCAATAAAACACAGATTAGACTACAAATATATGTCTAAAAGGTAACAGTGCTAAAAAGATAAAATACGACTGCACACACATGACAGGCAACCAATTCCCTGGTAAGAAGAAGCTAATAACTAGTAAATTGTTTGAAAATGGGAAACAAGCCATCATAGGAAACATATTCTTGCTTTATAACTAATCATTGAGTAACATATTTTTCTTAGCATGTGAATGTTTAATGATTTTGAGTTCTTGAAGCAGAGTCTCCTACCTTTGGGAGCAAGATGCAAAAGCCTTAAGTTTCTGAGTGTAGAAGGATGGTGACCACTGGATTTAAGGTGCTCAGTGGAGGCAGAACTATGCTTAACCTGCCCCCTTTTTAATGTGTAACCTGCAACTTATGAATACTTTCCAAATAATGCTTGAAAAGTTCTCTGGAATTGTATAGTTTCATTTTATTGAAGCACCTACGTCTGAATTTCAAGCAGGGTCCCATGTTTCATTCAAGGCTGAAGTACTATTCCAAAACAGTTGGTAAGCCTCTGCAATGCTGTTCAAGTTTAGGGGAAATACCAAGTGGCTTGAGGCATGAATGAGAATTTTGACTGCAAGGGAGGCAAGCTAGGGTAGTCTATGCATTTGTGCAAAGCCTTTGTGCCTCGTTGGTGTAGCAGTTAGCACATCTGCCTAGTAAACAACAAACCTGGAATCCAGTCCTGGCCTTGGTATCAGCTTTCATTCATCACTTCAGTCTGCATATACACGTAATTAATGATTATTTATTACATCTCTAGACCTGTTCAGCTTTCATCTGAGCTGTCTCTGTTAGCATTGAGTTTAGACTCTTGATTAGTATTCTTGTGTCATCAGCAAACATTACAGCTTTTGAAATACTCTTTAAAGTCAATCAAAGATTATTTATATATGCTAGAAACAGTAGTGTACTGATCCTTATGGCACTCCACATGTTTTGTTCCTCTATTCTGATGTAGTTTTCATGCCTGAGATATAGTCTATTAATGAAACCCTGTGCTTTCTGTTCTCAAGGTAAGGTCCCAGCCATGCAAAAAGGATGATGTTAAAACCATAAGATTTTATGTTGCAAGGTCACAGAATACACCAACAGGATATTTTTTATTGTTAGCCCTGTTACCACTGTTGTGTTCTGTACTTTTTCCTGTGTTGACAATCTTTTTACAAAATCCTAACTGAGAGGTGGTTAACAAGTTCTGCTCTTTTTTGTGAGGCAATATTCTATCGTGGACCAATTTATCAAATACTTTTGCAAAGATTTGAAGGAGTGACAAAAGTTTGTACTTGAAAATGATTTATTTACCTCCAGTTTTGTGTATGGGTGTTACTACAGCATTGTTAAGTTTTGACTAATTACAAAGGTAGTTTAAGGAAAATCCTATCAAGTCAGCACAAGATTTTAATATTCTGCTATAAAAACCATTATAACCATCAGAATTAATGCTTTTTATGGATCTGATAAATTTTGCTATCTCCTAAGTGTTTGTATTTTTGAAACTAGTGTCTGTTGGTGGTGCATTCAGTGTCTCCATGAGTAAATCGAATGCACCAGTACTTAGTTGTTTATTGCTTGGTGTAGTATTTGTAGTCACTGGGAGGAATGATCACTGAATTTGGTTGCAAATGACTTGAAAGTGTCACTGCTTCTGGCAGAGCTTTTTTGTGGCAGCTACATTTTATTTGGATGACTAGCTTTGTTTCTTTCTTGTTTAATAATGTTCGAAGTACTTTTTGCATTATTCTTAGAGGTGTTTTCAGCAGAGTACATGAGTTTTGCTTCTTTAATGACAGAGTGGGTGATTCAACAGTTCTGTAGTAATGGAGTTCCAAATTTTTACTACTGCTTGTTTTCAGAACTATGTAAACATGTGAACTCCCTCTTACTAGCATAAGGCACTTTAATCCCAGAAGTTATACTGACTGTGTTGATTCACAGTCATAATAACTGTCATGGTAAACTTGACCTTCACAGTTTTGGAAATGTGTTCCTCTTTCACAATTCAAACTAGTCTTAGTGCCTCCTGATATTCATATCTTTGGGAAAATGAAGATTTTTTTTAAATTGAGATATAAAGATGAAGTAAAAGACAAAATGGTGAAAAGACATACTGTTTCACGATCAGAAAGAGGTCAATTCATACTTCACCCAGTAAAATACGTCTGACAACTCTGTTAATTACAACACACAATAAAGCATTTCTAGAATAAAATTTTGTCTTTTCTTGTTTTTTTTTTTAATGTGGAATTTTCATAATCTATTCTGCTATAAGAAATCAGAGGCAGTTACTTTTTTTATTTCCTCACATATAAACTTTCATATATTAGTAATATGTTTGCACATAACAAAGTATGTAAGAAATATACATATTTAAACTGCTGTTAAGAGTCATTTTATATGACTCTTCTTACATAAATAAGTGGTCAGATTGTGAGTCATTCACCTGATCCCA
Organism: Schistocerca americana; assembly: GCF_021461395.2. Classification (NCBI taxonomy): domain Eukaryota; kingdom Metazoa; phylum Arthropoda; class Insecta; order Orthoptera; family Acrididae; genus Schistocerca; species Schistocerca americana. Next base: position 431,566,530 of record NC_060120.1, on the reverse strand, counting down.
AATCATCTTACATTCCTCAGGCTTTTTTGTTGGTCAACTAATGTCTTTACATTGTTTAGTAAATATTACAGTCTTGTGTTCTTACAGAGTTATTTCATTACCATATCAGTCATAAGCATATATTATCACAAATTCAGCTTGTTGTAGAGATCTTCCCAAAATGACATACGTTCTTGCAACAAGTTGCTTCCTACTTCCAATCCTGTATGGCTGATGTTGAGGTATTCTGGATTATTTGCATTAAATAAAGGCCATTTAGCAGTCAGCAGTGGGTCGTCCTCAGGAGTTGGGTTCCTGCCACAGAATAATTTTTACAATAAGGATGTACAAATGAAGTATTTTATACATTCAGGGTGATCCAATTAATAAAATACAAAGTTGTGCTGAAAAGTGAAGCCTTCAAATTTTTTATATGAAAACACTTAAAGCTTTTTGAATAAAATAAACATTATTAACATTCTACATCTTTATTCTTCATGTCTACAACTTTATTTCTCAACATAGTCACCGTGGCAATGAAGGCATTCCTCCCAATGAAAAACTGGTTTGTTAATACTGCCACTGTAGAATGTCTGACTCTGTTGATGGAGTCACAACCTCACCTCTGCATTCACCATTTCATCACTACCAAAGTGAAGTCCTCAAAGGTGTTCTTTTAGTTTTGGAAACAGATGAAAATGGGACTGGGCCAAGTTGGGATTGTATGAAGAATGACTGATGACAGTGAACTCAAGGTGTCAGATTGTTGCAGATGTCACAGTACTTTGTGTGGCCTTGATTGTCATGCTCAAGGAGAGGGTGCTACATGTGTGGATGAACTATTTGAATTTGTGGTTTCAGTTTTCTGGGGGTCTTGGACCACCTTGCAGAGCTTATGGTGATGCCCTTAGGCACAAATTCCAAATGCATCACACTTTAACATTCCAGAACACTGAGTATGACTTTGCCTGCTGATGGCATGGTTGTGAAGTTGTCTGGGATCAGTGATCAATTGTAGCAGAGCTCAGCTGATGCTTTCCTGTTTTCAGGGTCAAAACTATGAAGCCAGTTTTCATCACGTCACAATGTTGTTAAATAATCCATCACCCTCATAAGCACAATGCAAAAGAAATAGTTGACATGTGCAGTCTCCTGTGTTCCATGTCAAGAGTGAGCATACAAAGTGTGGTGTCACCGCCAGACACCACACTTGCTAGGTGGTAGCCTTTAAATCAGCCGCGGTCCGTTAGTATACGTCGGACTCGCGTGTCGCCACTATCAGTGATTGCAGACCGAGCGCCGCCACACGGCAGGTCTAGAGACACTTCCTAGCACTCGCCCCAGTTGTACAACCAACTTTGCTAGCGATGGTTCACTGACAAAATACGCTCTCAATTGCTGAGATGATAGTTAGCATATCTTTCAGCTATGTCATTTGCTACAACCTAGCAAGGTGCCATTACCAGTTACTATTGATACTGAATCATGTACAGTCAAGAGCGACACTCATCATTAATGGATTAAAGTTAAGTATTCCACCAGCTACGTCCGTTTTTCTAAGTTCTAATTTCCTTGACCTATTCCAGACCTCACGCCAGCCTGTGTGAGCTAAAACGCGTGCCTTTCAGCTTCCTCTAATATCATGGTGTTGGCTCTCCTGCCAACCCACAACACAAAGCACCCACCATGCACACAGTTTTCTGTATCACAGTTCTACAATGATGGCCTGTACATGCTCTTGTGATATGCCACACTTTACAGTAAGCTGTCTCTCTGATGACTTCATCAATCCAAATCCAAAGAGTCTCGTTGGTCACTGTACACCATCATAAACTCCAAGCTCTGTCACACACATTGAGGTTAGCCCCACCATCTCCATTGTAAGCACAAATAACCTAACATCACACATTACTAATTTTGACACAATGATCACCATACAAGCTTTCATTCTTCAATGTATTTCAATTTGAGGCAAGTTTTCTGCAGTTATAAACTTACAGCATGCCATTTCTCATGCATTGACACAGTTATGTTACACCACACCATGTTACATGTTACAGTTTGGAGCCCTCTGGTGGCAGAAGGTTGCCACTAGCATCAGTGATGTGGGAAAGTTGACCAAGAAATATGTGTGACATGCAATACCTCAACTGATACTGAGAATAGAATTAAAAATACAGAGGCATTACTTTTCAGCGCACCCTCATGTGTGAGTAGTTGGGAGAGGTGTCATTGGGGGTGACAGCTTTAGTAAATTACAGAAGTATAATCTCACTGGCATCAGTTGCCTATTTGATTAGTAGTTTATATGTTATCCAGATATTTTCTATAGTATCTTATACATTTACCCTAAATTCTTGGAAGCTAATAATAGAACAATTCAACTAACAATATTCACCATTTTTTTTCTAAACATATGTAGTGAGAAAAGATCTAAATGACAAATCATGAGTCATTTTGGCTTACACTGGTACAAGATAAATGAATTAATGTGGCAAAATTATAACTCATAATGAACTTTATAATGAACACAGATGCAAAAATCCTCAACAGTTAAATAAATATTAGTTGAACACCTATGAAGAAAGATGAGCACTGTAAATTCTCTTAGCTGCACTTGGATTCACAGCCAAAACAAATTTTCTAAATGATATCAATCTGCCATACTGGCTGTAAGTTGGCTTAAAATAGCCTTTAATTTTGTGACAACTTTTACTAGCCAGTTTCATGTGTATAGGTATTTTCAAGATGACAACTAGTCAAACAGTTAAAAATGTTGTGGATTGTCTGAACATTAAAACTAAATACATGACACAAAAAGTTTTCCAGAACAACAGTGATGTAGCATACCACATACAACTGTGATAGTTGAAGTCTGGCCAACATGATACATTTTTAACAATATATGACTAGACAAATGTACTCACTTGAAAATGGCTACACAGCTGAAACAGCACAGCAGTGTGACTGGCATGTGTAAAGTAAATTTGTGGGGTATCTCAAGGAAATGTTGTATGGCAGGTATGATTTGACCTTGAATATGGGAAAGTTGCAATGCAAGAAAAATGTAGTGAGAAGCAGAAAGACCTGCAAAAAATTGTTGCGTGGTACTTGGACTGGTCATTGACTCACTCACTCATTCATTCATTTATAATGTTCCATAGACCCTATGAAGAAGGAGAGCCTGAGAATGAGTCATGGTATGTATTAACACAAGACAAAGGTATCATATAACTTTAATCTGAATACTGCATTGACAATAAACTAACACTATTCTATTAAGTGCTGTTCACACTCATTGTTGTGGTGCTCAGTCCAGACACTGGTTTAATGCAGCTCTCCGTGCTACTCTATCCTGTGCAAGCTTCTTCATCTCCAAGTACCTACGGCAACCTACATCCTTCTGAATCTGCTTAGTGTATTCATCTCTTGATGTCCATCTACAGTTTTTACCCTCCATGCTGCCCTCCAATACTAAATTGGTGATCCCTTGATGCCTCAGAACATGTCCCACCAACTGATCTCATCTTCTAGTCAAGTTGTGCCACAAATTCCTCTTCTCCCCAATTCTCTTCATTACCTCCTTATTAGTTATGTGATCTGCCCATCTAATCTTCAGCATTCTTTCGTAGTACCCATTTCAAAAGCTTCTATTCTCTTCTTGTCTAAACTATTTATTGTTCATGTTTCACATACATACATGGGTACACTCCATACAAATTCTTTTGGAAAAGACATCCTGACACTTAAATCTATACTCAATGTTAACAAATTTCTCTCCATCAGAAATGCTTTCCTCACCATTGCCAGACTACTTTTTATATCCTCTTTACCTTGACCATCATCGGTTATTTTGCTCCACAAATAGCAAAACTCATCTACTACTTTAAATGTCTCATTTCCTAATCTAATTCCCTCTGCATCACCCAATTTAATTCAACTACATTCCATTATCCTCATTTTGCTTTTGTTGATTTTCATCTTATATCAAACTTTCAAGACACTGCCATTCTGTTTAACAGCTTTTCCAGGTCCTTTGCTGTCTCTGACAAAATTACAATGTCATTAGCAAACCTCAAAGTTTTTATTATTTCTCCATGGCTTTTAATTCCTACTTCAAATTTTTCTTTCGTTTCCTTTACTGCTTGTTGAGTATGTAGTTTGATTAACATCAGGGATAGGCCACAACCCTGGTCTCACTTCCTTCCCAACCACAGCTTCCCTTTCATGTCCCTCAACTCTTATAACTGCCATCTGGTTTCTGTACAAATTGTAAATAGCCCTTCACTCCCTGTATTTGCTTCCTGCCACCTTCAGAATTTGAGAGAGAGTAGTCCAGCCAACATTGTCAAAAGCTTTCTCTAAGTCTACAAATGCTAGAAACTTCTAGAAACTTAGATTTGCCTTTCACACTTATGACATCTAAATTCAATCAAATAAATCAGAGAGAAAGATGAACTTTGAAGAAAGCTGCCAGCTCTTCAGTTTAACTATATAGCTACTGTTTATCTAGTTTTAGTAGCTCAATATTTACCATTTCTGCCAAAGCTATTTGCTGGAGGCTCAATTCCACTTGAATAACTAGTTTTGTTTGTTCTTGTTTAACAATATTCCCATTTGTTTGTGTCTTGTTCTTAGAGTTTCTAAAACGAAATTAATTGTAGTGTTGTAACCATGACAGGAAATGTTTTGGGGTTGCTGCTAATGAAAACACAGCAAGACCGACAGGAGGAGCCCGTGAACAAACAAGACGGATGAACGGGAATGGAAGGATAAGCACAATGACAGACAACCGAGCAAGACACCAAGATCAACAACAAAGTATTAAGCAACAGGGTCACAAGAGACAACCTCATGAAATCAAAACAATGCCTGCTTGTAAAACAGGAAGTAAGCACACACAATGTAAACAAGATGCCTGTAAGCAAGATATCAACTGAATCAACATGAGTACCAGACTGCCTCACTGAGTGAGCTGCAGCTGCCTAAATACATGGCAGGGTATGTCACTATTGGCCGCTGAGACCATGTGCTCCATAGTGGCGCCCTCACGTTAGATTTGGGCCCAGGAGTGCATGCAGCCACAGCTTACGGCGCAACTGCTGCAGCGACCTCTAGTGGTCATAGAGTTCCATGCCGTCTGGCAGGGATTAAAAAATCGCGGTGCTCGGTATCAGACATAGTGCACGAGTTTGGTTTTTTTAATGACAGAACACAGGGTTCAACAATATTGGTGGTAATGGAAATTCAAATTTTGGCAATTATGTGTTCTCTGAATTATATAGAGCTTTCTGTTCCTACCACATGATACTTTAATTGCAGGAGTTATCTACTCCTTATCCTTAGTTATGTTCAATTTTTTGCTTATTTGCTTGGAATGAAAGCCAGACTCAAAAATTCTACATATGTAAATGTAATGCATTGCACAAAAATAGGTAGAAAGACTTTGATTGCTTGTTTGGCTATTAATTACTGAAAACAGTGAAAATCACAAAATGTGTGTGAGTTGTCATCTAGTATGATAAAATGGAGTGACCACATAAAACTAGTCATAGGAACAACAAATGCAAGGCTGAGATTCACTGAAATAATTGAACCATTGCCAGATATAATTAATAAAGATGATGGGAAAGACCCAAAGGACATTAGTGCATTTCATCACTGGTTTCTTAAGTAAGCACAGGAAAGTTATGAGATGCTCATCAAACTCCAGTGGCAGATGCTACACTAGAGACACAAATGTGCTTACTGTTACAATTACAAGAGTATATGTTCTAAGAAGTGTCAGACAACATACTACTTCCTTCATCATACATCTGGCAAACTGACCACAACGAAAGATTCAGAAAAAAATTAGAGCTCATGCAAAGGTTTGTCAAGAACTATTTTTCCTGTGCACTATCTGTGAATGGAAATGGAAAAGGGGAATAATCTACACCTTTTTCAATCCCTTGTAACATTACAACTTGTTACATACCTTTATTACTGAATGGGGAAATGCAGAGAAAATTAGGTTAAGAGGAAGGCAGTGATATTATAAAAGCCTACAAATAATGATTGCCCAGTACTTTCTTTCAGTAGGGGAAATTCTTGATTGTACTAACAGACACGTAAACAAATAGAAACAACTATCATAACTTTTGGAACTGTTAGTTCCATCTTCAAGGAGAAAAGCAGAATAGGTCGGAGAAGATCAGAAAGAAGGAGTAGGTCACTCAGATCCTGTCTCTTGTGAGGATGAGGTCTCTCTTGTGCATAATCTGAACCCTGGTTCACATGCTGCCTTGCTCCCAGTGGTATGTTTTCTGTCTGCCATCAGTCATTGTTACAAGATAGTGTTTCAGTACACTGATGTAGTAGAAATTATTCTCATGTATTTAAGTACAAGCAGGTTTCTTTGCAACACTGGTATTAGTTTACTGTCAAGTGAAAAACTTAAATCAGAAAATTTTGGAGCAAGATACTTTTTAAAGTATAATTAGTCAGGTGTGTGCCATCATCTAGCAGTTCTGAATGACTTATTAATACAAATAATTTAGATAAAAGTTAGCAACTGAATTACTATAAAATGTGTAACCTGAAGAAAAGTTAGTAGTGAGTTCATTGAGACCTTGCCATGTAAAGTTTTTGCTGCATCAACTTTTATCTATCTACCTTAAGTGGATAGAACTGATGGCAAGAAAGAATAAGCTCCACAATTACAAAATAATTTAACATATTTACATCAAAGCACAAACTACAACCATGGTGAATTAGCATCAAAACATATTGAGAGTGAGCACCAGAACAGTGGCACAAAGAATTACATGCATAAAAATATTACTGTTGTCTCTGTTCACTGATTGATATCACTTGCCACTATATTGGCCCCTCTTTTTGAAATTTGGCACCCAAGGTATATCAGGGTACTGGTGATGAACAGTTCTTCCAGCTGAAGCAATAGGTGGAGGGACTGTAGGTGGTATGGTGTGGTCTGTAGCCTGAGGTCTGTGTGGTCTCTGAAAGCCATTGTTTGAAGCAGCCCACTCAAAGCCCCATTGTCCTGTGCATTGAGGTGATTGGGTTTTACCTGCTCTATGGAGACCATTTTATGCTTTCCATCATGTAGTCGTTCAACAACTGGCGCAGCACTCAGAACAGATCTGTATGTTGTTGGTGGATAGGGGGACGTACAGTATCATCCCATAGCCACACATGCACTGATGTGGCCAGATCCTTGTGTATGAAAACTGCTTTGTTGCCATGATGTTATGGAGGATGCATGTTGATCCATGATATTCTCTCTTTTAATCACCTATCAAAATTGGACATGTGTTCCTCAGATGGTAGGATTGAAGGTTTGCTGGTCAGTAGATCAGCAGGTAGACATACTTGCTCACAAAACACCAACTCTGCTCGTGAACACCCTAAATCTTCCTTCACCGTTGATAGAAGGCTCAACAATGTCATAACCAAAACTTTGATTGACTTAGAGCCATGCACCATCAACGCAGCCTTCAGAGAGTGGCAAAATCAACTAACATGCTGCTTGCTGGGTGGTAACCAGTTGTTTGAATGTGACTACAGCCATATATCTGTAACAGCCCTTGAAATACACTGCTGGAAATTGAAATAAGAACACCGTGAATTCATTGTCCCAGGAAGGGGAAACTTTATTGACACATTCCTGGGGTCAGATACATCACATGATCACACTGACAGAACCACAGGCACATAGACACAGGCAACAGAGCATGCACAATGTCGGCACTAGTACAGTGTATATCCACCTTTCGCAGCAATGCAGGCTGCTATTCTCCCATGGAGACGATCGTAGAGATGCTGGATGTAGTCCTGTGGAACGGCTTGCCATGCCATTTCCACCTGGCGCCTCAGTTGGACCAGCGTTCGTGCTGGACGTGCAGACCGCGTGAGACGACGCTTCATCCAGTCCCAAACATGCTCAATGGGGGACAGATCCGGAGATCTTGCTGGCCAGGGTAGTTGACTTACACCTTCTAGAGCACGTTGGGTGGCACGGGATACATGCGGACGTGCATTGTCCTGTTGGAACAGCAAGTTCCCTTGCCGGTCTAGGAATGGTAGAACGATGGGTTCGATGACGGTTTGGATGTACCGTGCACTATTCAGTGTCCCCTCGATGATCACCAGTGGTGTACGGCCAGTGTAGGAGATCGCTCCCAACACCATGATGCCGGGTGTTGGCCCTGTGTGCCTCGGTCGTATGCAGTCCTGATTGTGGCGCTCACCTGCACGGCACCAAACAAGCATACGACCATCATTGGCACCAAGGCAGAAGCGACTCTCATCGCTGAAGATGACACGTCTCCATTCGTCCCTCCATTCACGCCTGTCACGACACCACTGGAGGCGGGCTGCACGATGTTGGGGCGTGAGCGGAAGACGGCCTAACGGTGGGCGGGACCGTATCCCAGCTTCATGGAGACGGTTGCGAATGGTCCTCGCCGATACCCCAGGAGCAACAGTGTCCCTAATTTGCTGGGAAGTGGCGGTGCGGTCCCCTACGGCACTGCGTATAGGATCCTACGGTCTTGGCGTGCATCCGTGCGTCGCTGCGGTCCGGTCCCAGGTCGACGGGCACGTGCACCTTCCGCCGACCACTGGCGACAACATCGATGTACTGTGGAGACCTCACGCCCCACGTGTTGAGCAATTCGGCGGTATGTCCACCCGGCCTCCCGCATGCCCACTATACGCCTTCGCTCAAAGTCCGTCAACTGCACATACGGTTCACGTCCACGCTGTCGCGGCATGCTACCAGTGTTAAAGACTGCGATGGAGCTCCGTATGCCACGGCAAACTGGCTGACGCTGACGGCGGCGGTGCACAAATGCTGCGCAGCTAGCGCCATTCGACGGCCAACACCGCGGTTCCTGGTGTGTCCGCTGTGCCGTGCGTGTGATCATTGCTTGTACAGCCCTCTCGCAGTGTCCGGAGCAAGTATGGTGGGTCTGACACACCGGTGTCAATGTGTTCTTTTTTCCATTTCCAGGAGTGTATATAAGCCTTGAATTGTCTTCCACAGTCACACATATTCACTTGCAGTACACTACAGCAAGCACACCAGCCTGCCAATAGTGTTGTAGCCACAGTGTCTCCTGAAATATTGGAAATAGGGAATGCTTCTGGCCAGTGGGTAAACCAATCCACGACAATCAACATGTAGGAACATGGAAGAGCTCCCATGAAATCAATATGTAGGTGCGTAAAACAGGCTGTAGGTTCAGCGAACGTTACCCTAGACACATGCAAAGTGTCTGCCAACCTTACTCTTCTGACACTGTAAACAACATTGAGTTCAGTAGTGGGAATCCTTTCTAACTCTGGACCATATGAACAATTTTTCCAGCAGTTTAGTTGAAGCCTCCAGGTGTGCTAAATTATGAAAGGTGCAAAAAGTTCTTTTCTGTGACTTGGTGGAATACAATGATGTAATATATCCTGTGATGTATCACACCATAATGGTAACTTCCAGCTCTTTCACCTTCGCTTTATAAAATATCAAACCGTAAGACTGATTAGCCAATAACTGAGCCAACTGAAAGTCTTCCTTCTGATCAACCACTATTTTCTCCCAGCAGACTGCCTTGACACTGGTGAAGCTGTGATAAATAATCATCCACAACATTATTCATGTTGCTTATGAGTCTAATGTCTGTGGAGTATTGTGCCATGAAGTCTGCTATGCAACATTGATGGAGCGATGCTAGATCTGCTTGATTACCCCTCAAACTTCTTAAGCCTCTGGAAAAGGGATTTTTGGTTATGTTATTCCGTATTCCCATAGAAGACAAGAACATTATCCATCTAGCAAAAACGGAATGGAAGTCCTCTAAGAACCTGGTGAATAAACCTTCTCCATGATTGTGTGGCATTTGTAAGACCAAAGGTCATAAAGTTGAAATGGAACAAACCAAATGGAGTAGTGACAGCAGCCTTCTTCCTGTCACCCTTTGTGACCAGGGACCAGAATCTGTGCATATGCCTTGTGGCAGTTGATAATGCTGAAAACTCTCACTCCTGCTATGGCATTGTTGCAGTCTGCCACCTGAGGTAACAGATATTTACCAGGAACAGTACAGGAATTTAGGACTCTGTAATCCCCACACATGCACAATTTTTTTTTTCTTTCTTTTTTTTTTTTTGTTTTTAACTAGTTGGACGGGTGATGTGCACTGAGTATAGATGCCTTCAGTAATCTGTCAGCTTATGTCATCCTTAGCTGCAGTGAACCTTTTTAGTGTAAGCATACATGGGCAGGCCATTACAGGAGGTCCAGGTGAAGTCCAAACATAGTGTTGAGTGTCATGCTTGCAAGCAGTTTCCAGTTTCCTTATATTTACAATCTCTGGAAATTCTCGCAGTACTGCATCACATCTGCTGGAAACTTGTGCCAATCAAGCCAATTCCAGGAGTCAGTCAGAAGACAAGTCTGGAGCCAGTCAGAAGAATTGCAAAAAATCGGCTCCCAAAAATTGGTTCTTTCACTTTTGCCATGAGGAATGGTCATGTGAATGTGTGCTGTAGCCCAAGATCAAGTGTCAAAACTTTTCTTCCTACGATCTCAGTTCTGGAACTATTTGCCATCATTAGAATGATCTGAACCATGGAACCATTGCCTGCGAAACTTATAGCTGGTAACACACTGCAGTCAGAACCCATGTCTAGCAAAAGCATTGTTCCAGATGTGTTGACCATCACAAATAACCAGCAAGGCTACTTCTCAGTTGTGTATGCAATGCCAAAAAGTTTTGTCGGTTACCTCCTACCTGCCAGCTGCAGCTCCTCAAAACTATAGTTTTCAAATCCATCCATAAATGTTATGCACTGTCTTCTTCTAGGTCTCTGAATTACATAGCAGTCAATGCCTTCCAGTGGTATAAAAACTGTCCCATGCATCCCATTACACATCAGAGGTACACAACCTGTTGATTGATGCTCGTCGAATGGTGAGCCCACAGAAACCTTCTTGGGTGACATACTCAGGTATGTTATGCATTGCCTACATACAGCAGTGAGTGACACCTGGAAACATGATATGGTAGATGTAGGAGAAAAGTAATAGTACTAGGGAAATTTTTTGTATTGATGACCATCTACACCCTTCTGGGTTATCAAAATAGTTTGGGAAATTGCATGGACTGATGCACTGGCATGCATTTCCCCTGAAACACCAATGCAACCAACACCATGAAGTTTGAACTGACAGTTTTTCTTTATCCCTGATTCCTTTTATTTACAGTGGCTATTTGATCACATTTTAGTGCCACCAGGTTTGTAATTCTCTTGAACACTCCATCATTTGTTATACTCTGCTTAGGGGCAGGGATGCCACTAAACCTGAGTCAGGACTGCCTTGACTGCCTTTACTGACAATGGTCAGTTTGGGGCCTTCAGCCATGCCAGTCTGTTTGGCAATGTTACAACCCTTATGCTCTGTATATTCAGTAACCATTTCAGCTTTGTTGGCCAAGACTATCTAAGTAATTTGGTGTGTGCTGCTAAGACAGTGATGATTGTTGGTGGTAGCTCCTTAAGCCATAATAATGGAAAGGAAGACTCAGGTTAGCTATAGTGGCCAGCATGAAAGTAAAGTCCTCAAGGTCACAGCTGCTGCCTGCCGCCATCAGAGGCTGCAGGCTGTGATTCGCCCGCCTCTCGGCTTTGTTGCCATGTAGGTACTGTTAGCGGTGTGGTATCTCAGAACAGCTGAAAGCTCAGTGGTACTGTGCTATATCGAGTGTTCACATCTGATCTCAGTGTCATACTGTCTTTAGAAAGGTTCTTTGATGTGTGTTCAGTGGTGAACAACAATGCAGGAGCAATGGCCTACTTGTAGTACTCCTCTGGTCAGTGTGTGTAAAGGGCGGAGGAAAGACATTCATAAACAATGGAAAATTATCATATTGAATGTACTCAAGTTTTTGCTGATCTGGCTGACAATGAAGAAGCGAGGAATAACTTAAATTGTGCGCAAATTCATAAAATTACTGCTAAAGCGTGTGGTGTCTGCAAGTCAGCTGTAGGTTGTATTAGCAAATCTGTGTCATTGGCAGAATCTCCAGACATGAATGAGTGTTTTGATTCTCCAAGAAAGGGATACGAACATGAACAGAAATCAACCGACTTTGATGATTTTAACAAAGAGCTCATGTGCAGAACTGTACTTGGATATTACAACAGAGGAGAGTAATACAGGCTGACCTCTATGAAAAAATTAATTACTCAGGCTTGGAGACCTCTGTTCTTTGTCCTCTCTGCTCCCTTGGTTTCTGATGCAAGAAGTATAATGACGGACGGAAATTCTTAATGGAATGCAGAGACATTGCAGCAGCAAGAGCAAAGTTTTTGCATACAGTGCACTTTTTGCTTAGTGAAGACACCAGGCCTGTAGTGTACTTAGATGAAACTTGGGTTTCACAGAACTACGCCAATAAGTATATATGGCACAACGCCAAATGAAATGGCTGTTTGAAAGTGCCTACTGGTAGAGGTGGCTGATTAATCATTGCCTACACTGGTTCATTAACCACAGGTATCATACCAGAGGCCAAACTTGTTTTTCGTGGTGGGAAAAGTTCTTGCCAGTCCGATTACCATTCAGAAATGAATCAAGAAGTTTTTAAGAATTGGTTTATTCGACTTTTGTCTGCACTGGAAGAAGGGTCAATTATTGTGATGGATAACACCAGCTACCACTCCATTCAGATAGAAAAGCTACCACATTAAAATTAGTGCAAGGCAGATATTATGGAATGGTTAAATAGGAAGAATGTTTCATTTTCAGTCCATGAAACAAAGGCTGAACTCCTGTCTAAAGAAGAAATCGTAGGTGTCAAAAAGACTTACGAATTAGATCAACTGGGAAATGAAATGGGACACCAAGTGGTACATCTACCACTGTGTCACTGCCAATATAATCCCATTGAGTTGATATGGCCCCAAGAAAAGTGAGATGTAGTGAAAAGGAATACTACTTTCAAACTTGCTGATGTCAACAAGCTAACACACGAAGCTCTTGACAATGTTACTAAGTAGGACTGGGAGACATGGGTAAAACATGCAGAAGCATTGCAAGGAACTGATTCCTTGAACCAGGGTTTAAGAGACACTTTAGTGGAATCTGTGATGATACTCCTGGACAAAACAAGTGACAGTGGATCTGAAGACATGGAGCCAGAAGATACTTCAGTTTAGGTAAGTGCTGTCTATGTAAAAAGCTGACTTGATTTAAATGTTTGTCTATTCATTTCAGTTATAGAGGACGTGCTGCAAATGTTTTTCCCTTACAGTACACGTCTGATGAATTTATCACAAGTGGTGATGATTAGTTTACTTGAATGTAACTGTCAATTAAAATAAGACTGCCAGTTCTGCATTAATTAACAACAGTTTTTCCTAAAAACCTGTATCGAATGTCTTTACATTTGGATTTAATCTTACTGCATTCAGTTTAGTTGTACATTTGGATTTTAACTTCTTTTTTCAGAGAAGGATTTACTGGCTGTTTCATAGTAAGGGTAATGCAGTTCGTAAAATGACAAAACATTGTGGTGCTTCTGTATCAAATGTATATACAAACAGTGCAGTAATATCAGAACAGTCCCAGCACCTATTCTGATTCTCCAAGAAGAGCATAGAAATCTATGATATTTGACAACTTTTACAAAAAGCTAGAACATAGAATTGTATTACTTTAGTATGACAGAGGATAGTATCCAATGGCTACAGAAATACAGGGTAATGTCCATGATAAAATTGATTATTCTGGCTAGTCACTTCAATGCACTGTCTTCTCTGCCCACTTGGTTTTTAATTCAGAAACTGTAATGATGGATGAAATTTGTAACACAAGACAGGGACATTGCAGCAGTAAGAATGAGGTTTTTGTGTACCGAACACATATTGTGTGCTGAGAATAATAGGCTTACAGCAAATTTAGATAAACTTAGGTTTCACAAAACCTTTCGAACAAATGTTTTGCGTGACTTCAGTGAAAATATTGGCTTCAAAATAACTACAATTATTCTTGCGTAGCATATATTGGCACTTTGAGTGATTGACACAGTGATGAAGGATATGTATTAGCAGCCAGTAAAATGTTTTCAGGAAGTAGGGAATATTCTCAGTCATATTAAAGCAAACCGTCCGAACAAAACTCTTGGCGATGGCCTACGACTCGCGCACTGCTGTGCATGGAATATTGTGGAAGTAATTTGCCTCTGTACATGATACAATGCAATAATTATGTCTGAAATGTTACCAAAAATAATTCTGTAGTTTTCTTAACATCTTTCTCACAGTAAGTTTCTTTGCAGTCCTGCAGAACAAAAATTCATCAGCGACTACATATTTCACTACACAGTTGGCACTACTTCACACTTCTTACAATATTTTATTTTTTATCTCAGAATACTTTTATGCATCCAAAATAAAAGACACAACATATGCATCTGTAAACTTTGAGGATGTTCATATATTTTTTTCAGTCCAATTACATTAGTGATTCTGTTACTATCTCAGGTTGAAGTAAAAAATTATTTCCCTCCAAAATTTCTTGTAACATTGGTTTTAATTTTTATCCTAGCAGCTAGTGAGAATTTTCTTTTGGAAAGTACTCCATCATATTCTATACTAAAAATAGAGTTGCCAAATTTTTTTTTTAATTTTTATGAACATTTAAAATTATCACTATAAAAAGAAACTGGCTATGCTGTAAGACAGTGGATGACCTTGATGCCCATTTTCGTGCCGACCACTATAGTGAATTTTAGTTTTTCCAATATCTGTTTCAGTGACATGTCACCAGTCAGTGTCTCCTGTAACAGTTTATGTAATCTGATCTTTGGGGTTAAAAATCACTCTTTGATTAACACCAATTTTAGAATCTCATGTCTCTGTGAACTTAACGAGTCCTCTGCTTGCATAATTTGCGTCTGATCCAAATATGCCACCACACAATGAAACCTGTCAAGTGAAGCTAAGATGCCACGTTCAAAAATATGCTCTCTACCTGCCTGAATCATAGGTGCAGTGATTTTGTCCAGAAGGTGGGGAGTTTAACATTTCCAAAGTTCCTACTGTGAACTGTAGAGACTCTAGGTTCATTTGAAGAGCTTGCCTCTGCTGTGTTGTACTGTACAGCTACATTTTGAGGTAGGTGCTGTGGCTCCAACTTGATTGTAGCACCATCAGTATTGTTAGTCATCAATCTAGTTCTTCAGCAGGGCCACCACTTTAGCTATCTGCCTTAAGTGAATAGAACTTATGGCAAGCGAGAATAAGCTCCACACTTGCAAGAAAACTTAATACGTTTACACTGAAGCTCAAATTACAAACATGGCAAGTTAGTGCCAGAACATATTGAAAGCAAGCACCAAAACAAAGAAGTACATGCATAAAGTTAAAACACACTGAAACATATCACTATTATCATTGTCCACTGATTGATTTCAACTGCCATTACAAACTAAAATATTTATCATGCACGGTATTGGAACTTGAGACAGAGAATATTGTCATCTCTTCCCAGAAAGTTCTTCACCATTCTTGACTCAAAAGTCACGGAATGATGTTGCAGCCATTAGTCAGAAAACAGCTACCAGTAATTAACACACACTCCAAAAGCTGCACCTTGCCATTTTTTCCTAAATCCCTTTGACTCATAACCTGAAGTTGGAAACAGCTTTAATCAAGTCAGTTCTATAGCAAATAAATAAATTAATACACTAACAACTAAACAGACATTTATAAAACTACAGCACTGAGAACAATGCTGAATATTTGCTGTTACCCAGTCTTAGCAAAATTTGTCCACAGTTTTGTCATCCTCGCTATAGCAGTTTCTTCTGCAGAATGGGGTTTGACTTCTGTTGGCATGGCATTGTTTTTGAAGAGGTAGGCAGTTTCATCAGAGTGACATGCACCTGTAACAAAGAATAAGAAGAATAATGTGGGGTATTACAACAGTAGAAAGTGCAGGAAGGAAATAGTGATCATAAATGAAGAAATGCAGTCATTCTCCTGTAGCTGACTGATGTTTGGTCCATAAACATATTAACAACATAGAAAGTTGCATGACCTTTCAAGTGAACAACATTCTTTAACCAGGTTATGTGCGATTCCTCTCTCCTCACAAATGTACACATTTTTGTCTGTAATGCATGACTTATTTTTTAGTGACTGCATATGTTAACTCATGGTGGTGGGAGGGAGTTGTTATGCAATCAGGGAAAGACAGTATGTGTAGGTGGCACAGGAATGAGGAAGCCAGAGAGAGGAGAAATGTGTCATTCAACAACAGCAGTAAAATTAGGATTAAATACTCATAAAAGAGGGTTTGGATATTGGTGTACAACCAATTCAGTACAGAGGAGGAACTCATTGGTGGTAAATGATAGCAAAGATTGGGCTACATGATGGAAAGGGTGCAACCAAGAATAAGCACACATGAAGTTTTAGGCCAAGGGGACTGTGCGAGTTTTATTTACTTCTGATCATGTTCTGAAATGGGAGGTGTTCTACCCCATATTCTACCTTCATCCTCCAAAGTAGTATTCTGCCATCCACACAACCTACAAAATATACTGATCCATCTCTATGCTAACACAGCTTAAAATTCTGTACCTCATGGGTATGCCCCTATTTAGGACACAGCTACAAGACTTGTTCCATACATCCACCCAGTGTCTCTCAGATACTCAACATCCTCAGTTTTGTGAATATTTAGTCTTCATTTTGTCATTGTCACTGTGATCCACTTGCCTGTCTCTACCCTATTTCTAATACCTTCTCCTTGTCCTGCACATCTTATCTCCTACCACTCACCATATTTCTTTCCTGGCCCCCCTCCCCACTGTGATCCACTTGCCTGTCTCTACCCTATTTCTAATACCTTCTCCTTGTCCTGCACATCTTATCTCCTACCACTCACCATATTTCTTTGCTGGCCTCCCTCCCCACTGTGATCCACTTGCCTGCCTCTACCCTATTTCTAATATCTTCTCCTTGTCCTGCACATCTTATCTCCTACCACTCACCATATTTCTTTCCTGGCCCCCCTCCCCCCAAACACAGCCACTTTCCTCCAATTGATCTGCTTGGGAATCATTTATAAACAGCCAGTGTCACAGTGCCACTATAGCCATCTCTCTCTCTCTCTCTACGTGTGTGTGTGTGTGTGTGTGTGTGTGTGTGTGTGTGTGTGTGTGTATGTGTCTTCCTTCATTTTTGTTTACAAGAAATGCAGCAGAACTGAAACTACAATTACGGGCATTTGACTATTAACACAATCCTTCTAACAATATAACTATTTGTGTTTACGTAGGGCTTATCAATGTTCAGAAAATAATCATTTTGTTGATAAGCAGGATACATGTGTTATAAAATTAGTACAATATAAATTCTCTGCCATAAAGCTTAACCAAGAAAGGAAAAGGAAAATTTCAAAGAATTTTAAATGTTGCTGAATCACATTATTCAGAGAGAATTTACATGGTTAAAAATGAGAAGAAGTTAATCAGAGACACTCAGCAGATGAAACTTAATTATTTCATAAAGATATTCTTAAAATATTATGAACCCAGTTTTCCTTACTGTGGGTCAGAGACATTTACTGTAGAAGATGAGAAAAAGTGTGGCTAATATCTGGGATCAAATATTTTGAGCTAGGGATAGAAAGCCATGTTTAATGCAAAGGATGAGAACTAATGAACACCTGAAACTGCACTACAAGCAGTAAGTCTTATTACAAAATTCTTCAGCAAGTCATAAAAATGGAAAAAAATCATTAACTGGTCACAAAAAATATTTGGATACAACAATGTAAATTTTACATGACTCTATATTAGATATATGCTGACTTTGCAGTATAGAGACAGATCATAGTGGTGTGTGTAAAATTACGAAAATGCTTTGTTTGCAGTAGCAGATAACAACAGCAACTGAGTTGTATAGGAGTAGGAGCTGTGGCTTTTCTCAAAGTAGCTGTTTTTCTCTTAATACGTACTTACAAGTAATCTAGAAGTAATTACCATACTTATTATTTCAAATAGTTTAGTGGTAGTCATAATTTGTTGTATGTATATGTTGCAAAAGTAGTCAGCTGTGACTGTTCCTGCCTATTAATGTGTAGCTTGACTCCTCCCATATAACTGAAGGCCTTCCTTCATGATAAGATTTACAGGACATAATGTATGAATTATCAAGAACTGCCAAAATATTTGTGCAGCTTTTTTCAGATAGTATTTCATTACAGATATCTTCATCATCTGCAAAGGGATAGATTAATGAACTTCTGTGGGTGGGGGCACTTGCCTAGAAGAGAAACATGTCGCAGGGGTCCTCCCCTTGAGAGTTATGGGAGAAAACCTTCAAAAACTACTGTTTTAATACTTAAAAATGTCAAACAATTGCAAAAATATTTTTTATTTTTAGACAAAAATGTTTTAAATCTTTTGAAATGTGTAGCATCCACAACCTTTTTCTAAGTAACTTCTTTTATATAACTGTCAACACACAGCAACAAAAAGCTCATAAGCCTTTTGTTAATACAGAGTTGATAAGCAAATTAAAAGACTTAATTTGTTGAGTAACATTTTTGCCATATATATATATATATATATATATATATATATATATATATATATATATATATATATATATATAATGGAAGGAAACATTCCACGTGGGAAAAATTATATATAAAAACAAAGATGAGGTGACTTACCGAACAAAAGCGCTGGCAGGTCGATAGACACACAAACAAACACAAACATACACACAAAATTCAAGCTTTCACAACAAACTGTTACCTCATCAGGAAATAGGGAAGGAGAGGGGAAGAAGAAAGGAAGTGGGTTTTAAAGGAGAGGGTAAGGAGTCATTCCAATCCCGGGAGCGGAAAGACTTACCTTAGGGGGAAAAAAGGACAGGTATACACTCGCACACACGCACATATCCATCCACACATACAGACACTCTGCTTGTGTCTGTATGTGTGGATGGATATGTGCATGTGTGCGAGTGTATACCTGTCCTTTTTTCCCCCTAAGGTAAGTCTTTCCGCTCCCGGGATTGGAATGACTCCTTACCCTCTCCCTTAAAACCCACTTCCTTTCGTCTTCCCCTCTCCTTCCCCCTTTCCTGATGAGGCAACAGTCTGTTGCGAAAGCTTGAATTTTGTGTGTATGTTTGTGTTTGTTTGTGTGTCTATCGACCTGCCAGCGCTTTTGTTCGGTAAGTCACCTCATCTTTGTTTTTATATATAATTTTTCCCACGTGGAATGTTTCCTTCCATTATATATATATATATATATATATATATATATATATAAAGATGATGTGACTTACCAAACAAAAGTGCTGGCAGGTCGATAGACACACAAACAAACACAAACATACACACAAAACCCAAGCTTTCGCGACCAATGGTTGCTTCATCAGGAAAGAGGGAAGGAGAGGGAAAGACGAAAGGATGTGGGTTTTAAGCGAGAGGGTAAGGAGTGATTCCAATCCTTGGGGCGGAAAGACTTACCTTAGGGGGAAAAAAGGACAGGTATACACACACACACACACACACACACACACACCACACACACACACACACACACACACACACACATATCCATCTGCACATACACAGACACAAGCAGACATTTGTAAAGGCAAAGAGTTGGGGCAGAGATGTCAGTCGAGGCGGAAGTACAGAGGCAAAGATGTTGTTGAATGACAGATGAAGTATGAGTGGCGGCAGCTTGAAATTGGCGGAGGTTGAGGCCTGATGGGTAATGAGAAGAGAGGATATACTGAAGGGCAAGTTCCCATCTCCGGAGTACTGACAGGTTAGTGTTAGTGGGAAGTATCCAGATAACCCGGGGAGACCTTGAATAGATACTCAAATATTTTTTTCTAATTTTTATTTTTAGTACAATTAACAATGATACTTGTTTTTAAACAAACATATTGGGAATAAAGATGCAATATCAATATTAATTATGTTATGAAAACAATGTATTTGAGACTGATATCCCCAATGAAGTACAATGTAAACAGTGAATATTACATTGTTAACAGTAGCTCAAAGCTTACTTGCAGGTGCATAAAGCCATAGTTTTGAATGTAATTTTTTTTTTTTTTTTTTTTACACTGGGTTGTTAAAATCTGGCAAAGAAGATCTTTTTACAAAAACAATCATGTTTATATTTTTAATTTTAGTTCTCTAGACATAGAGTGGATATTTGGTATGCTTTATGCATATTTTTATCTGATGAGCACTTTTCTTGGTTTTCATACAAAATTGTAATTTAAGTGTGTGAATGCTAATTGCTCAATCTCTTTATGTCACAGAAGAACAACTGTCATTATATTAAATATTACATGTGCTTAAGAAAACATATCTTTTCTGCTCTTTCTGCCATTATAGTAGACATATCTACAACTTTTTATTTGTTAATAATGATGCGTCTATGGACATACAACAAAGCAAGCTCTATTAAGCAGTTTGTCCACATTGGTTTTCCAACCAATTATTAATGAGTATGAGTGTTGAGGAAGATTTTCTGCTGTTGCAATTCACACAGTAAGAGAAGAAAAGATCAACATCAAACATCTAATTGTAGGAAAATTCTGAAGTGCAAAACTGCAAACACTCAACTGTATAGCCTGGCAGAAGTGTTTTGTTATGTATTCCACTGTACTGCACTGTATGAAGGCTTGGGCACTCCAGAAACGCACTTCCCAGTGGCGTCATGTGAAGGTGCCCAAAGATTTTGGATATGCTCTTCAGTTCTGTTCAAGGAGTCTAACAATAGTAACAATGACAACAATAGGTGCAAAGCAGATAGTACCCTGAGGGAAAGGCAAAGCACATGCTGCTGTGGCAGATTGGGAAGCCTTGCTAATATGTGGCACCCACAATTTGAACAAGAGGGAGAGCATAAATCACCCACACAGTTAGTACATTCTCTTGGGCACACAAAGTAAGATGGCTTGCAGAATACTGAATTAAATGACTCAATCTACTGACCAAGACTCTAAATTCATGTGCATAACTTTGGCACTGATTACAAAAATTACCATTTGATTTTAATTTAGCTTCAACTCTCGGAGGAGGAGGCAGGGAACAGCCCCTGCCCCCCCCCCCCCCCCCTCCCTATTCATCGGCCCTTGCAACTGCAGGAAGTCTGAGGTTACTGTTAATACTGCCTGCCAGGTAATTAATACACAATGTTAACAGCAAGGGTTCCAATGAACTTTCCTAGATCATGCCCTTTGAACTCTAGAATAGCTAACACTTGAAACATTTTTTAATTTTTTAACAAGGCAGTTGGGTGTAAGCACCACATGATTTTATGTAATGAAAATTTTCCTTCTTGGGGATTACTTACCATCAAAGATAATTCTATATTGGATAGAAATAATCAAATTACATTAACTTACTGATTTGTTTATCTCCAAAACTTGGAATGATGATGTGTGAAAGTGGCTGAACTCAGTTGTTTAAGTTCTAAAACATGCATTTTTTCAATTTAAATTTTCATCTACACCCAAAAAGTTGGAAGATTTTGCTTTACTTACTGATTCTCACCTATTCTTGAAATGTTATTAAAAAATACAAAGAACAACAGTGGACCTGGTACTAAACACTGTGGAATTGCAATAACAACAGTCTTAAAAAATTCCTTTTTTGTAGTTGTTGGATTGTGTAGTATAACTTTCTTCATTCTTTTTGTTCAGTATGACGTAAGTGATTTGTTAGCTCCACTGTTAACTCCATACATTTCAGTTTCTCTAGTAAAATTCTGTAATTTACTTAGAGAAATTTGCTGCATTTGTCACAGAAAATACTGGGTGCTCGTATTAGTTAATCAATTCTTGTAAAATTTAGTAAATGGATAAGTGACAGTATTCAGATTGTGATTACTATGCATATTATTATTATAATGATAGAAGACTGCTCTAGAGCACTTACTTTCTTTAAAATTTTAGAAAATCAGGTCAGTAATTAAAAGTTTCTTAACTATATGTGGGTTTAAAGGGACCAAACTGCTATGGTCATTGGTCTCTTAACTATATACATCACCTGTTTTGTACATAAGAGGGTGGTTTGAAAAGTTATCAGAAGAGAATAGAAAAAAAGTAATTACATCACTGAAACTTTTTTTTTATTTTTCAATGTAATCTCCTTGTAGATTTATGCACTTGGTCCAAGGATGTTCCAGTGCCTTGATCCCATACCAAAAATGAGTTTCCTCCAGGCCTACAAAATAGTTGTCAACTCTGGCCTATCAATTCTTCATTTGAAGTGAATATTCATTCTCCAAGAAAAATTTTCAGTTTTGGGAAGAGATGAAAGTCTGATGGAGCCATATCAGGTGAATAAGACAGGTATGGCAACAATTCATACCTTGTTTCTTGCCATGGTGGTGGCACATGTGTGCAGGCATGCATTGTCTTGATGGAAGATGACTTTCTTCCTTGCTAAACCTGGCCTATTTTCACGTATATTTTGTTGCAATTTGTCCAGGAGGTTAGCATAGTATTTTCCAGTAATTGTTTGCCCATTGGGAAGATAATCTACAAACAAAATCCCCTTCACATCCCAGAACACTAATGCCGTGACCTCTTTCGGTGAAGGAATTGTCTTTACTTTCTTTGGTGGCGGAGGGTCAGCATGTTCCCACTGCTTTGACTGTTGTTTTGTCTCTGGGGCATAGTAATGCACTGAAGTTTCAACTGTGGTCACAAACAGGTACAAAGAATCTTGTTTGTTTCACCTAAAATATTGTCTCATGCGTTTCTGATCCAGCATCAACAGTCGTGGCACCCATCTTGCAGATAATTTTTTCATTTCTAATTCTTCAGTTAAAATGTGGTATGCTCTTTCAGATGACATCTGGCAAGCATGAAAAATTTCATGCACTTTCAATTGGTGATCCTCCATGACCATTTTGTGCACATTTGCAATGTTTTCTCGAGTAGTGACATGTCTTGCCCGACCATTGTGCGGACATCATCTAAGCTCTCCCAACCAAATTTTAATTCTTTTGTCCACTTGGCAACAATTGAATATGAAGGAGCAGAGTCCCCCAGTGTATCCTGGAAATTGGCATGAATGTCCTTTGCTTTCATACCATTCTTAACAAAGTAATTAATCACTGCTCGAATCCAGATTTTTTTCATCTTCACAAATCACTACGCGGGAACAACAACAGTGTCTTTTTCCTGACCAACACAAGGAAGGGAAGGCAGCTATCTCATTTCCACCTTTATAATGAAGCAACTTTCTGTGCAGGTTTATGTGTATGTATATGTGAACTGGTATTCAAGTAGTTCTGATGAAGAATTAGTATAAAATCTAGAGTTATTTTGAATTTTGTTTGCATGTCTGTTGATGGCTACACATCTCAAGTGTACAGTAAGTTGTTACCTTTAGTCCTTCCAATATTTGTCTTTCACCAAGGACTTTCACTTACCACATACACTAAACAGAAGAATTCTTTCACTTGTATTGACATAGTTTCCACAGTTTTTATCTTTAGTAAGCTATTGTACTATTTATTATTCTACTACACTTTTGTTATCATTTTTGTCAGTTTTACCCTAAGAGGACTGTGCTGTTTGTAAGGCACAATACTGGTACTCAGCATATTTATCCCTGCTCTGAAACTTTCTTTCATCTCTTTCATTAATATTTTCCCGTCTAAGGGCTAAGAGAAAGTGAAAATCAAGGACCTATAGGCTTCAACTATTTATTTGGTAAACATTTAATGTAATACATAGCTAAACTCGAGTTGCCAAATACTTTATGGCCTCAGAGGAGTGTTTTTTAGCATTCAACAAGAACAACTAGACTAATGCCTTTCAACGTTGCTGCTAAAAAGGGTCTTAACAATGTTGGTCAACATTTGTCTAAAAGCTGGAGTAAATGAATACAATGTAAAAAAACTGGGAACTTACACTAATTGGGAGCTTATTTTTGGTGCAGTTCTGCCATTTATTTATAATTTTTCCTGTACTAATTTAGTGAAGTGCAGGTGGAAATTTTCAGTTACTCAGAATTATATTTGTATTTCACGTATACAAACTACTTTTCTCCTATAACAAACTCTTTTTTAATTTCATAATTTGATTTTATCATTTATTCTCCTGATTCTTTGTACTTCCTGCTGATGACAGCTGTTTTCTTATGTATGGATTAGGATGGTGAAGATACTACTATCAATAAGTGTTAATGCAGAAAAATAATTATTGTTGTCATGTAAGTGAAACTATGAAAATGCTTGTTGAATATTATTAGCCAGTGTTGTTGTACTATACATGAAAGATAAAAAGATTTCAGCTATATCACATAGCAAGATGCAGTTGCTTTGGCTTACTTCTTCTAGAAGTGTAAAAGGTGAGGAAGAAAACTCTCATTTAGAGTATACTTTGTCTCCAAATGATTATAATAAGGTGTAACAGCAGGTTGTAAATAAAGTTATTCCCCCTACCTCGTTTATCTGGAATGCCAAAGAGTTTCCTAGCATAGTTGAGACCTGTATCTGCAGAAAAGTGATACAGGTGAACTGGACATGACTTCTGCACTGAATGTAGAGTTGCAGCTCTCACAACAGCATAATTAAACTGTTTGTCACCCAGCAGCTGCAATGGAAATGTCACATTATTCCACATTTATTAAAGGTTATAATTGTATGCACTAAATTAAAATTATAGGTTCCTAATGCCTATCTGGCAACACTACAAAACCAAATAGACTGCTTACAGCATAAACACAATAAGTGTGAGGAGTCATTTTTAGGCCAATGAAAAGGGCTGGTGGTCTCTACAAATGAAATCAGTGGTGGAATATGTCACAGTAGGTAGCAGATATGGCTTAACTTCTTCCAAGTCTTTGGTGTCTGTAGAATGTGCATTAAGTGAAATTGTGTTTAGTCTTTTATCCTTTTTCTACTGAGACATAATCACTACAAAGCCCATCAAGGTGCAGTGCTTGCACAATGTAGTCAGTTCGAGCAATGAGGCCTTGTAGGAGTATGTGTGTGTATGTGTACTCTATTAGCTCTGAAGACAGATTAGTATGAATGATTAGCAATGTTCTGAGTATTTTTATATGCCTATTTATGCATCAACACTTCAACTAGATGCAGTTATGGTTTATTAAACACAACTTCTTGCAAAATACTTAATTGAATGAAAATACTTATTGTTTCCATGTTATACTCTACATAAAAGAGAATGCTTATACACAATGTAGTTGACTATTACAGGCAAAGGACAATGAAACAAGCAAATAATCCCAGTAAACATTGGTCCAGAAACCAGTGGTTTCCATGATATGATGTATTTCCATGATATGATGTATGCACAGTTGCAGTCATACCAACATTAGAACAAATGTCTGATTTTTTTTTCCCTTATGGTCAAAGGATATGAACATGATACATGCAAAATGGTGCACACTATCATGTAAATGTGTAGGAATACTTAGCATGTATCTTTGATGTGCCTTACCAATATCATCAAACCCCAGGTCTCCAGACTTAAACCCACAGGATTTTTTTGAATTAGGATATTTAAAAGCTTTGGTGCTCCCCAGCACTCTTTAAGGCATGACCGAACTCTGGGGGTGCATTGCAGATGGTTGTCAATGCATTCAGAACATGCCTGGGAGTTTTGAACATGTACAGGCATTGATGGTCAGGCACGCTGAAGCCTGGCTTCATGTGAATGGTGGCCATATGAAATAATTTTGTAATGTGTTTGTCCTCAAATTCATATCTGCAGTTTGGATCATTAGGGATTCTGTTACAAGGTGCCCATGTGCCTGGTCTTAATATGTCATAGTGAGTAAACCTTCAGTTTCTAGACATATGTGTATTACCATCATTTGGTTGTTTCATTGTCCTCTACTCATCCCTTTCATTTGTATCTGTAATAATCATACATGCTGAGAAAATATGGTATGTGTCCATGCCTGTGAATCCAGATGTAAAAATATGACAAATATCCTTGGATGAAACTATATGAAATTAATTTTGTACACACTGACAAGGTACTTCTTAAACTACCACAAAGTCTAAAAGAGCTGCCAGTTGACAAATTTAAAATGGTAATAGGAGCTTCACTAAAAATCTATAATATTGAATAATTCATATTAATACTTTAACTGATCTAATAATTTAAACAAAAATGTGAATCAAGTGCTATATTTATGCGTAAATTTTTATATGTAAGTGGTGAAGTACGTAAGACAAAATTTTCACATTCAAGCAACGTAATATTTATGTTAAATTTTTGTATGTAACTCATATGTGTAAATTAATTATGTGACTGAGTGCAACTTGTCTCTATAGGAATTAGTTGCATGATGATGAAATCTCATATTATGCTAATATTGTCTCCATACAGGTTTGATTGGATTTGAAATGGATTTGAATTGATTACTCTACACTATATTTGTTATCACATTATTAGACATAAGTCATAACTTTTCTATGCTGACTTTTTCTCCATTATACTCCCCATTTGTATATAAAATGATTTACAGACTAAAACATACAATAAAGTGTGATACTAAAGTATTACAATTAGTGTAACTTTTCAGCCAGGACTCTATTAGTATAAATGGTGGCAGTCGCATTAAACTGTAAGTGCTTATCAGTGATAGGTGGAGATACACCATCTGATGAAAAGTATATCAGCACCCATTAGCGATATAATGTGGGGTGTGTCAACCCTCCACTTTCATGATGGCATGAACTCTGCTGAGGACACTTTCAATGAGATGTCTGAATGTCTGTGGAGATGGCAGTCCATTCTCCCTCAAGAGCCAAGACCAGAGAAAACAGTATTGTTGGATACTGGGGCTGGAGTGCAGTCTATGCTCTAACTCACCCCAAAGGTGTTCCATTAAATTCAGGTTGGGACTCTGGGCAGGTCAGTCCATTTCAGGAATGTTATTGTCCATGAACCATTACCTCACAGATGCTACTTTATGAGGGTGCATTGTCATGTTGATACAAACATTCATTGTCTATGAGCTGTTCCCCTAATGATACAGTACACAATGCTGTAAAATGTCTTCATATCCTACAGCATTTAGTGATTCCTTAAGAACAATAAAGGGACCACATCTTAACTACACTATAACATCACCTCCTCCATATTTCACTGTTAGCACTGTACATGATGGCAGACAATGTTCTGGCATTTGTCAAACCCAAACCAAAAATGTTCAAATGTGTGTGAATTCCTAAGAGACCAAACTGCTGAGGTCATAGGTCCCTAGACTTACACACAACTTAGACTAACTTATGCTAAAAACAACACATACACACACCCATGCCCGAGGGAGGACTCAAACCTCTAACAGGAGTGGCTGCGTAATCCGTGACATAGCGCCTAAGACCGTGCTGCCACTCCAGGCGGCAATCTTTTCTCTCAATTCATGAGCACCTTTAGCATTCCCTGTTCCACCAAAATGAACCTTTCCTCATACAGAAGGATTGGTTTGCAGTTATCCTATCTTGACATTCACAGTGTCTAGACTTGTCAAATTATGACGAAAATTATCATTCCACATAAGAACATAGAAAAGATGACACAAATGTTTAGAAAGAGCTGTTTCTTTAGTTGGCAGAAGAGATGATAAGACTGGAGAAAATGAAATTATTCAGGAATAAAAAAGGATTTACCATTCATACTACTTTTGTAATGTCTTTCTTACCATTTCCTTCTTCATAACTTTCTTAGCTAATTACGTACAGTCTCACTAACCAAAATGCATGCCTTTCTTTAGTTAGACTATTGTTTTGAATATATCTGATACCAACTATATATTTGTTCAAAATGCCCCACAAATATGCTGCAGGCAGTTTAACATTGCATTAATTGTGTCATAAAATTATGCATCTTCTTGTAAAAATAGACTGTGCAAGAGGAGTGATATATATATATATATATATATATATATATATATATATATATATATAAAAACAAAGATGAGGTGATGTGTGTGTCCGAGTGTATACCTGTCCTTTTTTCCCCCTAAGGTAAGTCTTTCCGCTCCCGGGATTGGAATGACTCCTTACCCTCTCCCTTAAAACCCACTTCCTTTCGTCTTTCCCTCTCCTTCCCTCTTTCCTGATGAGGCAACAGTTTGTTGCGAAAGCTTGAATTTTGTGTGTATGTTTGTGTTTGTTTGTGCGTCTATCGACCTGCCAGCGCTTTCGTTCGGTAAGTCACCTCATCTTTGTTTTTATATATGATTTTTCCCATGTGGAATGTTATATATATATATATATATATATATATATATATATATATATATATATATATATATATATATATATATACACACACACTCCTGGAAATGGAAAAAAGAACACATTGACACAGGTGTGTCAGACCCACCATACTTGCTCCGGACACTGCGAGAGGGCTGTACAAGCAATGATCACACGCACGGCACAGCGGACACACCAGGAACCACGGTGTTGGCCGTCGAATGGCGCTAGCTGTGCAGCATTTGTGCACCGCCGCCGTCAGTGTCAGCCAGTTTGCCGTGGCATACGGAGCTCCATCGCAGTCTTTAACACTGGTAGCATGCCGCGACAGCGTGGACGTGAACCGTATGTGCAGTTGACGGACTTTGAGCGAGGGCGTATAGTGGGCATGCGGGAGGCCGGGTGGACGTACCGCCGAATTGCTCAACACATGGGGCGTGAGGTCTCCACAGTACATCGATGTTGTCGCCAGTGGTCAGCGGAAGGTGCACGTGCCCGTCGACCTGGGACCGGACCGCAGCGACGCACGGATGCACGCCAAGACCGTAGGATCCTACGCAGTGCCGTAGGGGACCGCACCGCCACTTCCCAGCAAATTAGGGACACTGTTGCTCCTGGGGTATCGGCGAGGACCATTCGCAACCGTCTCCATGAAGCTGGGCTACGGTCCCGCACACCGTTAGGCCGTCTTCCGCTCACGCCCCAACATCGTGCAGCCCGCCTCCAGTGGTGTCGCAACAGGCGTGAATGGAGGGACGAATGGAGACGTGTCGTCTTCAGCGATGAGAGTCGCTTCTGCCTTGGTGCCAATGATGGTCGTATGCGTGTTTGGCGCCGTGCAGGTGAGCGCCACAATCAGGACTGCATACGACCGAGGCACACAGGGCCAACACCCGGCATCATGGTGTCGGGAGCGATCTCCTACACTGGCCGTACACCACTGGTGATCGTCGAGGGGACACTGAATAGTGCACGGTACATCCAAACCGTCATCGAACCCATCGTTCTACCATTCCTAGACCGGCAAGGGAACTTGCTGTTCCAACAGGACAATGCACGTCCGCATGTATCCCGTGCCACCCAACGTGCTCTAGAAGGTGTAAGTCAACTACCCTGGCCAGCAAGATCTCCGGATCTGTCCCCCATTGAGCATGTTTGGGACTGGATGAAGCGTCGTCTCACGCGGTCTGCACGTCCAGCACGAGCGCTGGTCCAACTGAGGCGCCAGGTGGAAATGGCATGGCAAGCCGTTCCACAGGACTACATCCAGCATCTCTACGATCGTCTCCATGGGAGAATAGCAGCCTGCATTGCTGCGAAAGGTGGATATACACTGTACTAGTGCCGACATTGTGCATGCTCTGTTGCCTGTGTCTATGTGCCTGTGGTTCTGTCAGTGTGATCATGTGACGTATCTGACCCCAGGAATGTGTCAATAAAGTTTCCCCTTCCTGGGACAATGAATTCACGGTGTTCTTATTTCAATTTCCAGGAGTGTGTGTGTGTGTGTATATATATATATATATATATATATATATATATATATATATATATATATATATATATATATATATATATATATAAGATGATGTGACGTCACAAAGCGCTGGCAGGTCGAAAGACGCACAAACATACACACAAAATTCAAGCTTCCGCAACAAACTGTTGCCTCATCAGGAAAGAGGGAAGGACAGGGAAAGACGAAAGGATGTGGGTCTTCAAATATGTCTGCTTGTGTCTGTATATGTGTGGATGGATATGTGTGTGTGTGCGAGTGTATACCCGTCCTTTTTTCCCCCTAAGGTAAGTCTTTCCGCTCCCGGAATTGGAATGACTCCTTACCCTCTCCCTTAAAACCCACATCCTTTCGTCTTTCCCTCTCCTTCCCTCTCTCCTGATGAGGCAACAGTTTGTTGCGAAAGCTTGAATTTTGTGTGTATGTTTGTGTTTGTTTGTGTGTCTGTCGACCTGCCAGCACTTTCATAATTACATTCTATCTGCCATAATTTACATAAGTAATATAGTTAGAGATTTGGAGAGTAAAAAACATACTAAATGGACTATAAAAATAAAAAATAAAAACAAGTTATGTGCTAATATCAGCCAATGATAAATATTATAATACTTATATTCTACAATTTTTTCATCTTATTTTTGTCTCTAACTTCTCTGATTTAAATTTTGAGCTCCAGTGCTGAATTTTTTATCAGTACTTATATAATTATTCTGTCTTAACTACAATTTCTAGTCTAAGACATCAAATACAAACATTAATTACATTGATATGTCATCTGTTGTGCTGAATAGTGAGGAGTAATACAGTATTACAGATTATTTTTCCATGTACACTGAAGATATGGTACTTACATTAAGCAATATATCAAGTGTGGACTCTGATACCCTTTCATTTTTGAAGTAGAAAGTTCTTATAGCTTCAGATATAGGTGTAACATCCTTTATTTTGTCAGCTATGTCAGTGGGTACAAGGTACTTGAAATTCTTATCCAGGAATGACAGTACTTCAGTTTTTGCTAATATGTCTGAAAATAAAAGAGCAGCATGTATACTAATATCTACCCTAAATTTCTTCTCTCTTATTATTCATGAAATATGTAGAATATAAACAGTTTAGGAAATTGTATCAAACGGGTTTTTTAAAGGTGATCTCGAAATATTTATTTAGGATAGTTTTTGCAGCTGCAACAATGAAGAGTATATGTGTTCATCAAAATTAGATGACAAACACACACATACACACTCATGCAAATGCAACACATTCACACACACACACACACACACACACACACACACACACTCATACACACACAAAACTGCCGTCTCAGACAACTGAGACCACAGTTGCCTGGGACTGCAGTCATGCGTGTGTGAGTTACATTTGCATGAATGTGTGTATGTGTGTGTGTGTGTGTGTGTGTGTGTATGTGTGTGTGATCTAATTTTGATGAAGGCCTTACTGGCCATCCTGGATTTTTCATTGTTTGAAGATTAGAGATATGGTAGATGAAGGGGGGACAGTGGAGAAAGGGGAAAGAAAATACCAACATTTAATACAATTTTGATGAATTCTGCACACCTTCACAAGTAATAGGTGTTGCACACACAATATATCATCATAAGTGCCTAAAAATTTTGTTAAGGCACTTTTAAGCAACCAGTCCTCAGAAAGACACTATAACTGACTAATTATGGAAAAACTGCAATAAAGTACACAAATGAGTTACTGGTTTTAATTATTGTTTTCCTCTTCCATGAACTGCTTTCTCCTCTGATCTGTGATCCTAAATTACCTTCCCCTAACCCTTAAATCCTCTATGTAAAACATCAACCTCACCCTTGGTGGGGAGGCTTGAGTGCCTCAGCGATACAGATAGCCGTACTGAAGGTGCAACTACAATGGAAGGGTACCTGTTGAGAGGCCAGACAAATATGTGGTTCCTGAAGAGGGGCAGCAGCCTTTTCAGTAGTTGCAGGGGCAACAGTCTGGATGATTGTTACATTAACCAAAGTGGCCTTGCTGTGGTGATACTGTGAATGGCTGAAAGCAAGGGGAAACTACAGCCGTAATTTTTCCCGAGGGTATGTAGCTTTACTGCATGGTTAAATGACAATGGTGTCCTCTTGGGTAAAATATTCCGGAGGTAAAATAGTCCCCCATTCATATCTCCATGTGGGGATTGCTCAAGTGGATGTCATTATCAGGACAAAGAAAACAGGCATTCTATGGATCGGAGTGTGGAGTGTCAGATACCTTAATTGGGAAGGTTGGTTAGAAAATTTAAAAAGGGAAATGAATAGTTTAAAGTTAGATGTAGTGGGAATTAGTGAAGTTTGGTAGCAGGAGTAACAAGACTTCTTGTCAGGTGAATACAGGGTTATAAATACAAAATCAAACATACACTTAATAATGAGTAAAAAAATAGGAGCATGGGTAAGCTACTATGAACAGCATAGTGAATGCATTATTGTAGCCAAGATAGACATGAAGCCCATGTCTACCACAGTAATACAAGTTTATATGCCAACTAGCTCTGCAGATGATGAAGAGATTGAAGAAATGTATGATGTGATAAAAGAAATTATTCAGATATGTCAAAATGTCTAAGTAGGGTTGGCCAGAGGACAAATGTAAGAATGTAGAGGCATATAAAACTAGGGGTAAGATACATACTGCCTACAGGAAAATTAAAGAGACATTTGGAGAAAAGAGAAACACCTGTATGAATATCAAAAGCTCATATGGAAAGCCAGTTCTGAACAAAGAAGAAAAATAAGAAAGTTGGAAGGAGTATATGGAGAGTCTATACAAGGGATATACTTGAGGGATGTAGATGAAATGCAAGATGTGTGAAGAATCTGACAGAGCACTGAAAGACCTATGTCAAAAAGAGGGCCAGGGAGTAGACAATATTCCATTAGAAGTACTGATAGTGTTGGGAGAGCCATGACAAAACTCTCACATCTGGTGAGCAAGATGTATGACACAGGCAAAATACCCTCTGACTTCAAGAAGAATACAATAATTCCAATCCCAAAGAAAGCAGTGTTGACAGGTGTGAAAATTAGTGAACTATCAGTTTAATAAGTCGCAGTTGCAAAATACTAACATGAATTCTTTACAGATGAATGAAAGACTTGGTAGAAGCCAACCTCAGGGAAGATCGCTTTGAATTCCATAAAAATGTTGGAACACATGAGGCAATACTGACCTAACAACTTATCTTAGAAGATAGATTAAGGAAAGGCAAAGCTACATTTCTAGCATTTGTAGGATTAGAGAAACCTTTTGACAATATTGAGTGGAATACTCTCTTTCAAATTCAGAAGGTGGCAGGGGTCAAATAAAGGGAGCAAAAGGCTATTTACAGTTTGTACAGAAACCAGATGGCAGTTATAATAGTCAAGGGGCATGAAAGGAAAGCAGTAGTTGGGAAGGGAGTGAGGCAGGGTTGCAGCCTATCCCCAATGTTATTCAATCTGTATAGTGAGAAGCAATAAAGAAAACAAAAGAAAAAGTTGGAGTACGAATTAAAATCCCGGAGAAGAAATAAAAAAACTAAAAACTTTGAGGTTTGCCAATGAGGTTGTTATTCTGTCAGGGACAACAAAGGACCTGGAAGTGCAGTTGAATGGAATTGACAGTGTATTGAAAGGAGGATATAAGATGAATGTCCACAACAGCAAACTGAGGATAATGGAATGTAGTTGAATTAAATCAGGTGATCTAGAAATGGGTGATGCTGAGGGAATTAGATTTGGAAATGAGACATTTAAAGTAGATAAGTTTTGTTATTTGGGGAGCAAAATAACTGATGATGGTTGAAGTGAAGAGGTTATGAAATGTAGACTGGCAATAGCAAGGAAAGCGTTTCTGAAGAAGAGAAATTTGTTAACATTGAGTATAGATTTAAGTGTCAGGAAATCCTTTCTGAAAGTATTTTTATGGAGTGTAAATAGACATGTATGGAAGTGAAACATGGATGATAATTAGTTTAGACAAGAAGATAATAGAAGTGTTGGAAATGTGGTGCTACAGAAGAATGCTGTAGATTAGATGGGTAGATCATGTAACTAACGCGGAGGTAAATAGAATTAGTGAGAAGAGGATTTTGTGGCACAACTTGACTAGAAGAAGGAATTGGTTGATAGGACATGTTCTGAGGCATGAAGGGATCACCAATTTAGTATTGGAGGGCAGCGTGGAGGGTAAAAATTGTAGAGGGATACCCAGGAGATGAATATACAAAGCAGATTCAGAAGTATGTAGATTGCAGTAGTTACTTGGGGATGAAGAAGCTTGCACAGGATAGAGCAGCATGGAGAGCTGCATCAAATCTGTCTCTTGACTGAAGACCACCACAACAACAACAACCCCTGAATAGTGCTATGTTTTTCAATTTCTCCATTTTTTAGACAAAGGAGTTCTTCCTACCACAGGTAATGGCTTTTTCTCTACAGTCCTCATGAGAATCATTTTATAATTACTCTATTATGTATTTATTTATTGTTACTTTTATATGTTGTATTTTTTGTAATTAGTGACATTTGCCTAGTTATGTGGACATGGGAGGAGCTGACTGAAGTTCATAAATAGCAGAATATGTTATTGATAATATAATGTAAGTGGATAGATAAAAAATCTATTCACCAAGCAGTGGCAGGGAAAAAAACACACACACACACGGATTAAACTTTCACAAGCTTTCAGAGCCAATGGCTCCTTCTTCCGGTGGAAGAGTTGAAGGGGAAGGAAGAGGATTGAAGGGAAAGCACTGGAAAGGTTTAGGGGAAAGGGGTACATTTTAGAAAAGTCACCCAGAACCCAGGGCAGGGGAGACTTATTGGATGGGATGAGAAGGAAAGACTTTCTTTCTTTGCAGAAGTTGTTTTTGGATACAGCTAGCGATCTGCAGGTTGTTGCATAGGAGTGTAGTGGCAGTGGAGAAATTGGCACGCACATGGGACACCTCAGGTGTTGTTTGTTTCATTGATTGGCTCTGCTGCTGAGACATCTTCTAGTGTATCCAAAGTAGGGCAACTGCAGCCACAGCAGAGTGGCAGGTTATAAAGCATTCAGGTCAGGGACTGACTGCATGGCCTCGCCCATTTGCTCTGAGTGAGCAAGTGGCTGCTCTTCAGCAAGATTTGAGCAGGCACACAGAGGGAAAGGGTTTGATAGTTAACAGTAATGTTATGGAGACCCTTAAGGAACTAGCTCACAAGGATGGACAGAAGTTCTATATAAACTTGATATGTCTGCCAGGAAGCCTCATCTCAGATGCAGAGGAGGTGCTACCTGCACTTACTGAGGGTGCAGGGTACAGTCATCTTCAAGTTGAGGCTCATGTTGGCATCAATGATGCCTGTCACTTGGGTTCTGAGGCTATCCTCTATTAGTACAGGCAGCTGGCAGTTGTGGTGAAGACTGCTAACCTTACTCATGGGGTGCAAGCAGAGCTTAAATTTGTAGTGTCATACCCATGACTGGTCAGTGTCCTTTGATTTGTAGCTGTGTGTAGGATCACAACCACAGGCTTGAGACATAGCAAGTTGAAACCTAAGCAATCTATGTTTTCTACTCCCAGGAATAAAAAGAATTTGAATTTTTCATGCTACATATAATGCTCCTGCACACATGTGTAATACATACAGGACAAATTATTATGTATGCAAAATCTCATTGAAACTTATAGTTCAATTGTTTATATTTATATTCCTGATAACAATTACACAATTTGTTTTAATGGAAATTTGTGTAATTAAAAGTTATAGCTGATTGAAGTTATAACAATTTCATGTAATTAAGAAACATCTTTTGGTAATGGGCAGCAAAGGATGTTACCATTCATTAAAAAGCAGACAATTTCAACTTTCCAAGAACATGGTTTAAATTATCTGAAATTTGTGAACTTACTAAATAATTGACATTACAAGGTTGGAACCTCATAATTTCAACTGCCTATTTTACTCTAATGCTGCCAAGATTCTGAACTTTGATAATATTATTTTTATTGCTGTAATTTTTCTGAAACGGATAACTATTCTCACTAATTAATTCAGTCACTAATTAAGAATTGAGTAATTTTGGGTAATAAAAGATTTATTTCAAGAGGTATGCCATACTTGTAAATAGGGGTTTCAGAAAGCAGATGAATAGTAATGTGGGATTGAAGGGACCAGACTGCTAGGGCCATCAGTCGAATAGTAATGTTCCACATACTTTAATGATATACTAACTTGAAATATTTTTCATAAACCAGTTAACACTGAAGTTTTAGAGTCCAGACAGAATAGTATAGCCTAATCTACCTGAATTTCAAAACATTAAGCGGTTTCAGAAATAACATCATATTCTTACACCTGTCTTTAAATAGTCACCCACCTCCCCCAGAATCATCAGTTGGCAACTGGCCAGCAGTGATGTTATTTCTCTGCATCAGTTCATGAATGTCTATGGTCATGAAGGAAACATTAAAAATTTATGCAGCTTAGAGTCTGCATCCCAAGCTCATACATGTCACATCATTATGTCGATTCATGTTCATGCCAATACAGTTAACCTCTGTGATTATACATATAACAATTTTCATAAAATTACTGTACTGCAAAAAGATATTTTTTTGTTTATGTGAGTATATTTTATCATAGTTTAATCTGTTGTACTGTTGAGTAAGTGTCATTTTCTGTAAATTATTTTTGATTTAATGTTCTATGTTTCAATGTTAGTATGACTATATCTTTACTGATGTACTTTGGAATGATGTTAACTGGGTGTGTTTGGCTTGCATGTGTCTGCGTGGTGGGAAGGAAGGAAGGAAGGAAGGAAGGAAGGAAGGAGAAATGTAAAGTTTTCTGGAGTTGCATATAAATGGAATGTATTTCACTGAGTGAACATTGTAAATTTATGGCAGCAAGGCATCTAGGACTATTAAATATGAAAATTACATGCAAATCAATTTTGTTGTCTACATTATTCTACAATGGAATGTATTTCACTGAATGAACTTTGTAAATTTATGGCAGCAAGGCATCTAGGACTACTAAATATGAAAATTACATGCAAATCAGTTTTGTTGCCTACATTATTCTACAAACACATCAACCTATAGGGCTTCCAGACCTACAAGAGAACCTGGCTTCCAGACAGAAGAAATTCAAGCAACAGATTTAAGGAGATCCTCAAGAAACAAGATGAGTATTTTTTCTTTTAAACTACCACTAGACCCGGACAACAATATTTAATTACTACATGAACAATTATTACAATTAATGGTCATCCAAGGTGTGTAACAAAGGAAGTCGTTAAAATGGTGCCATTGCGACCAGGATACTTGTACGTTTAGATTTTCAACAATGTTTATGTTTCAGGTGACAAAAAAGCATAAAATTGTGTTGCAATGTGAAATGATTTTAAACCAAATATAATTTTATATAGTATATCTAGAGTAGTTTTGGAATGATGCAACACTATGGACATACACGGTTGCAAAAGGTTGAAGCATTAGCACCAAAGTTGATGCTACCTACCCAATCCAGGACAATAATAAGCTAAGTACCAATTAAAACATTTATTTTTTTATTTTCTCAGTGCAGTATTGCATGGACATTTTGGCTGGCATTTTTTTTAGCATTTACAATTTTTGAACAAATTTACAAAATATGGATCATGACCAGAACAATTAAATAAATATGCCAAACCTAACAGCTTCAAGGGAACGATGACTGTAGTAGTCTGGTCCCTTTAATCCCACAAACCAACCAACCAACTTAACAGCTTCAACTAGTGACTTTAAACAGGACACAGCCAATGAAGATATATTTCAGGATGTATTAGACAACAGTCAATGTAAACAGTTCAATGAAATCAGTGCAGACTCAGGACTTTTAGACAGTAGCATGTTAGAGTTGAGTCCAGACCATGAGAAACAAGTACAGTTGCACATAAGTGAAACAATGCTGAGTGAAAAACCTAAACAGTTAAATTTACAAGACATGTTTACTGCATTAATGTCATCAATGGAAAAAATAGTGAGAAACTATCATGAATGAAAAAAAATGGTGAAAAACTTGAAAAAAAAAAAACTGAAATCAATGGTGGAAAAAATGGTGAAAAGCTTGAAAAGTCAATAGTCTCAGAATCTAATCTCATTAGAGCAGAGCCTAATGCACAAATTTCAAATATTGAAAAAGACTTTTTTGGTGCATATTCTCAAATGAAAGCTGTAGATGAACTTGTGAAAAAAGTAGAAGGGAGGGTAGAGGCTTCAGAACCAAAAATACAAACATTAGAGACAAAAATAGGCAAAGTAGACAAGAATCTCAGATCTGAGATAGGTGCTGTTGAAGTTAGATGTAAAGATGCTGTTGGAGACACTAGTAAACAAACTATAACCTTTATAAATAAGCTACGAGGGCGGTTCAGAAAGTAACCTCCGATTGGTCACAGTGCGGGTTGTGGGGGGAGTAGCGACGCCATCTGTGCGTTCACGCACTCAACAGGTCAGTCGGCATCAAGCCGTGGTGGAGTGAACGTCGTACCTGCGCTAGTTTAGTTTTTGTGGCAGTTTGAAATGTGTGCTGCAATAGAAAACCCCGCCAAATGTGAAGTGCGTGCTGTCATAAGGTTTTTTACAGCCAAAGGATATTCTGCAGCAGCTATTCATCGTGAGCTTTGTGCCGTGTACGGACCAAGAGTTATGAGTGAAGGAGTTGTCCGTGAATGGGTACGTTTATTTAAAAGTGGACGAGAAAACGTTCATGATGAAGAGAGGAGTGGTAGATCATCATTGGTGACTGACGAACTCGTTCAGACAGTTGATGCAAAAATTTGTGAAAATTGACGTTTCTCAATGTCGGAGTTGTCTACTGGTTTTCCACAGATTTCTAAGACTCTCTTGTACGAGATAGTGACAGCAAGATTGGGTTACCGTAAGTTCTGTGCACGATGGGTGCCCAAAATTCTTACCAAACACCACAAAACTCAAAGAATGGCCTCTGCATTAGACTTTCTGTCACGTTATGAGGACGAAGGAGAACCATTGTTAAACAGAATCGTGACCGGTGACGAAACCTGGATTAAGTACGTGAACCCTGAGACAAAAGAACAATCAAAGATGTGGGCACATTCAAATTCGCCTACCAAACCAAGAAAAGCCTCGCAAGATTTTTCTGCCAGAAAACTGATGGCAACGGTGTTTTGGGATGCCAAAGGGGTGTTGTTGGTTGAATTCATGGAACATGGTATGACCATTAATCAAGACGTGTACTGTGAAACAATAAAAAAGTTACGACGGGCTATACAGAACAAACGCCGTGGTATGCTGACTTCCGGTATCGTTTTTTTGCACGATAACGCCCGTCCTCACTCTGCTCGCAGAACAACAGCCCTTCTTGAGTCCTTCAAGTGAAACGTTATCAACCATCCACCTTACAGCCCAGACCTGGCGCCAAGTGATTATCACCTCTTCATGCATTTGAAGAAATGGCTCGGGTCACAGCGGTTTGATGACGACGAAGAGCTCAAAGATGCGGTCACAGGCTGGCTCCAGGCACAAGCGGGTGATTTTTATGCAGAAGGAATTCCAAAGCTTGTGAAGAGATACGATAAGTGCCTCAATCGCTATGGAGACTATGTAGAAAAATAGTGCAAAGATGTAGTTGTAAGATGAATATATTAAAATATTTTTATTTAACTTGGTGTATTTTTTTAAATCAACCGGAGGTTACTTTCTGGACGGCCCTCGTAAATCAAAAAACAGACAGTGGTGCCTCAGATGTAGATGAAAAAGTTCAGAAGATAGCCAAGATCACAGACTGAAATGTGTCAGACTTCCGTAGTGATGTCACTATTATCAAAAACCAAGTACAACAGTTACAAAATGGGGCTTATCTAATAATATTTTGTAATGTAGGACACCCAAGCTATCCTACTATGCCACTGAAGTGTTTCCATGGTGACAAACATTTTCATCCAGTTGATTTTATACAACACTGTTATGATAGTTTTCTCCCTGGTATGAGTGATGAATTAAAAATAAAATTCACTAAAAGATCATCAGAAGGGGAAGCTTTATCATGGGGCAGCAATTTATACATAGATGAATTTTAAAAGTGTTTCTTGAAAAAGTTTTGGTCTGACATTGAACAGGCAAAGATAAAGAGTGAGTTTTTGAATGGTTCAATGTACAGGGAGCAGAGAGGGGGTATGAAACAGTTTTGCAAAGACCAGATCATCAAACTTGCACACTTAGACCAAACTTTTAATGAATTACCTCAAATAGATGCACTTAAGAGGGGGCTACCAGTAAGAATTCAAATGGGATTAGTTTATGGGCCTGATGATTCTATAGACCAGTTCCTGAAATATGTAGAAAGTTGAACGGGGTGTATAACAGTTTTGGCCAACATGGTACTGATTTCAGGAGGCCAAACTAGAGTAATCTCAATCATAATAGAAATACAAATAATGACAGTTTTAACCAAGGACATAACAACAACTCCCTGGGGAGGAATGACAGGAATCCAAATAATTGGTGATAGGAATTTTGGAAATAGAGGTGGACAGTGGTCAAATAATAGCCAGCCCCCCCCCCCCCCCCCCCCCCGACACGCACACACACATGTGAGATTTAATGATAGTAGGGGTGATAGGTTTAACTGAA
This sequence comes from Schistocerca americana, assembly GCF_021461395.2. NCBI lineage: Eukaryota > Metazoa > Arthropoda > Insecta > Orthoptera > Acrididae > Schistocerca > Schistocerca americana. The sequence goes on along the minus strand of NC_060120.1, from coordinate 431,526,065 downwards.
ATCCTCTTGGTTGGCAGTCCGCAATCTGAGAGATACCCAATATGACAAAGTAAGGACCAAATATAACCAATGTGAAAACAGGCAAAAACTAAGACAGGTTCAGAATAGCAATATTTTTCAGGTAAATAAAATATTAGTAGATGAGAAGTATTGGTACAAGTTTTGCCAAGGGCATATAATGAATCAGAGTAATTCAAAGGAGGTAAATAATGAGTTTTGTCTGGAGAGTGGAGACTTAGAAAATCTGTTTAATCAGCAGCCTGTGAATGAGCATACTAGCTGTAATGAAAATAATGTTCTTGAAAATCTATTTGAGCTGAAAGAGAATAATAATACCAAGGGTAATAGCATAATTTACAGTTCTTTAAATGATGGTATTATTGATAATGATGTGAATGATGCAGATGTTGATGATGCTGATTGTACTTTTAGTGATTATAATGAGCTAAAAGCTAATGAAGATAGTACTGAAGATGTGAAATATTTTGTTGGTTTAAATGAAGAAGTGAAGTTGTGCTGTGATGATAATGATGAAGGATTTTCAGAATTAATTGATCTTAATGGTACAAAGGGGGCTTTTGCAGAACATTTAAGTTACAGAATCTAAAAACTGAAGTATTAGAATTGTTCAGTCATGCTCAAGGCTTAAGTGATGTTGAGGGAAAATGTAACAAAAGTACAGAACAAAACTCACTCTGTTATGATAAGGAAGCTATAGAGGATATACTAGATTTATGTGAAGTAAATATTAACAGTGTTGAGTCTGCTGGTCTCCCATTGGGTATCACCTCAGGTGGCAGATAGGGGAATGCTCACAAGATATGGTGGATACTGGGAAAATAAAATACCCAGGATGGATCAAAACTAGCAACTGCTGGCTTGTATGATATTGGCTTATCAAAGGCAAAGGAAGAAAACCTTGAGTAAAAATTACCTGGTCCTCCGGGTTGGGAGTTGTGCAGTGGGCCAGCTCCTCACTCACATAAAAACCTAAAAATGCTAAAAACCTAATAATATTCCTCAGGAAAATTGGAAATTTGGATGAAAAACTGGTGATGAGAAATGGAAAATGATGTTTGGATGTTGGAATGTGCAAGGTATTTCCACTAAAATAAGTTTACTACCTGCAGATCTTGACATATTCAACATGGATGTCATCGTGCTCTATCAAACAAAGAAGAAAGGCCAAGGTGAAGAAGAACTGGATAATTATGTACATATCTGGAGTGGGGTATCAAAAGCAGTAAGAGCCAAAGCAGGAATCTCCATTATCATAAAGAAATCATGGAAAAAAAGAATCAGAAATTGGACATTCATCAATCAACGTATTATAACTGTTGAAATGACATTATTTGCTAGGCAAGTTGTGATTATTGGTGTATATGCACCCATGAACAACACAAAAGATAAGGAGAAAGATACATTCTGGACCACCCTCAGGGAGACTATTGAAAAAATCCCAAGAAGAAAGTAACTGATTATCATGGGAGACATGAATGGAAGAGTAGGAATTAGAGGATCCTGTAGAATTGTAGGAAAACATGGAGAGGAAGAATATAGTGACAATGAGGAATGATTGATTGTAATTTGTGAACAATTTGATCTAAAAATTACTAACACATTTTTCAAACACAAGGACAATCATAAATATACTTGGCAACAGAACACTAAAGAACTTCGTTCTATAATAGATTACATTATCATTAGGCAAACAAGTAGTTTCAATCTAGTAAAAATGAAATCTTTTTGGCCATGGAAGAATGCAATGAATGATACAAGTAACACAAATAAAATGAACCAGACTGAGACTTGTAGATAACCTTACACTCCTTGTATTTATCCTTGCTTACCTTCATATCTTTTAAGACTGTGTTACAATCAACACCTTCAAAAGGTTTCTTTAAACCTACAAATACTATAAATGTAGTGTTAATGCATGGGCTCACAGGGATATGAATTAATAAAATTGTCTGAGGCTTCAAGGCACTTCTAGTGGTTAAAATCCAATGAGTTTTTAATCAGGCACTCCTCAACCATTGTCAAGTGGAATTTTAATCACCTGACATGGCTGGAAGCCTGGGAAGATTTTATTAATTCATATAACTCCAAGACCATACATTCATACCTATATTTAGAGCACTTCTATATTTGGAGAAACCTGTTAAAATGTTGACTGGAAAACATTACTTAAAATTAGGAACATAGCAAGGGTAAAATGGAAGGAATGTAAGATTATCTACCATTTGTACACACTGAAGCTAAGAGGTCAACAGCTGAGAAAGGGAGACAGTAGTTCAGAAGGGAGTGAGGCTGGGCTTTAACCTATCCTGCATAAGGATAAGATTTTCACCAAGCTCTCCTTGGTCATTGTCAAGTGATAAAAAGCTCATGAGATTTTGACCATCTGATGTGGCTGAAAGCCCAAGAGGATTCAATAGAAGCTGTAAATGTAGGTTTGCCTTCCTTCATCTGTCATATACCATTTGAGGTCTCGGGATATATTGCTGTGTCATGCACCTTGCATAGGTGGAAAAGTCTTGTTATGGTATGTTCTCCCAAGGTTCTCAATTACTATAAGGGAATGTCACCTACTCCAGATGCTTTGTTTGAACTTATGTCTTTCAGTGTCCTGTCAAATTCTTCACACAGTATCATATCACCCACCTCAATTTGATCTACATCCTTTTCCTGGTCTGTCATATTGTCTTAGTTCTGTTTTCTTTGCATAGCTCTTCTAAATATTCTTTCCGCCTTTCAGCCTCCCCTTCTTTAATTAGTTCAGGGTTGCCTTCTGAGCTCTTGGTATTCTTACAGCAGCTTCATTTCTCTCCAAAGGTTTATTTAATTCCTGTAGGCAGCATCTATCGTTCTGACAGTCATGCATGTTTCTACAGATCTGTATGCCTCCCTGCATCCCCATGACACTGCAAGGCAGAGGATGATATGGCAACCTGTTGACATCCCTTGTGTTTCATGGTCTGTATGAGTTCTAGCCAGTCTCCTTTGCCTTTTTGGACTTACTGTCACTCTTTATTTCCTTTTTCCTCCATCGTTTGCTGCATTTTAGTTTTTGTTCTTTCATCAATTAAATACAATGTCTCATCTGTTACCCAGAATTTCTATTGGACCTTTGTCTATTTGCCTATTTGATCCTATCTTCATTATCTCATCTCTCAAAGCTACTTATTCATCTTCTATTGTATTCCTTCCCCTGTTTATTCATCCACTGTCTTATGGTCCCTTTGAAACTCCCAGGACAGTAGTTATTTCAATTCATCAGGATCCCATTTTCTATCTTACTGCAGTTAGTTCAGTCTTAATCTGCAGTTCATAACCAAAATATTGTTAGCTGAATCCACATCTGCTCCCAGAAATATTTTTCAGTTAAAATTTTGGTTTTGAAATCTCTGTCCAGCCACTATATAATCTATCTGAAACCTTCTGGCATCTCTAAGTCTCTTCTACATATAAACCTTCTTTTGTAATTCTCACAGCAAGTGTTAGCTATGATGAAATTGTGCTCTGTGCAGAATTTTATCAGGCAGCTTCCTCTTTCATTTCTCTCACCCAGTTCATGATCTACGATTTTTCTGTCTCTTTCTTTTCCTACTGTAGAATTTTAGTCTCCTGTTGTAATTAAATTTTCATCTGAATAAGTTTCCTTTGGCTTGCCACCTATTCTTTCAATCTCTCAATTATCGGTGGAGCCAGCAGGTATGTAGTGTACAACTGTGGTGTGTGTTGCCTTTGTATCAATCTTTGCTACGATTATACAGTATGTTCACTATGCTGTTTATGGTGATTCACATGTGTTCCTATTTTCTTGTTCACTGTTAGACTTGTTCCTGTATTAACCCTATTTGATTTGGTGTTGATAATCCTGCACTAACCGGGCTAGAAGCTCTGTTCTTCCTGCCACTGCACTGCACTAGTTCCCTCTATATTTAACTTCCACCCATCTATTTCTCTTTTTAGATCTAGCTATTCAATTAACTGATTTAACATTCCATACTCTGACCCATAAAATGTCAGATTTGCCCCCCTCCCTCCTCCCTCCCAAATGAACTAGTGTTTTTTTCTGACCAAAGATCCATATAAGAGCTGTTTTGTATCTGCAATATTTTATCCAAGAAGATGCTATCACTTTTAAACCACACGGTATAGTTTTAAGGCCTTAGTAGCTATAACCATTGTAGTTTACTCTTACTTTCAGCTGTTTATAGCACCAACATGGCAATCCAGATCACTTAATCATCCAGACAGTTGACCCTCCAACTACTGGAAAGACTGCTGCTCTTCTTCAGGAGCCATAAGTTAGTCTCGCCCCTCTACACATACACCTCAATGTGATCTATATTGCTGAAGCAAAGAAGCCAACCCTTCACAGCAAGGTATAAAACTTTTGGTGTACAAAAGTGAATATTAGAAAAAAGCTCTGTTTGCAGAAGCATTTCAGTCCAGTTTTCTGTTTGGTAGTGAAAAGGAAAACAGATATTTAAGAACAGGTTGAAAATATTTAATAGCAACAATATGAAACTACTTCACATTTCCTCAATGTCTATAGACAATTAGTTTTCCCTTTCAGGTTACTAGTTCCATCCAAAATAGTACAGAGATTTCATCAAAATCAAGTTAAGTTTAATTACAGCACTGTTACCTTTCAAATAAATTAAGCCTTCCTTTTCATTTATGCCAAGCAGATAGGGCACTGGTAAATAGTCATTACTTTTAAGAATTTCCAGTGGATGCCTCTTAATGAATGCATCACCCTCAGGTACTGAATCTTCCACAGTGGGCAAGAATGGAAAATATAAAATCCGTGCTTTGTCCTGAAATAAAGTTAGAGCTTGTGTGAAAATGTTTTTAATATAAACACATTTCAACTTTATAATATTACTTATTCATATTTTACAAAATTGGATGAGAAGATATCCATCATCCTTATAATGAAAGAAAGAAAATGTTTTTTTACATTATTGGATGTGTTGTAAACATGATGTATGTGTATATGGTAAGAGAAGGAAATACAGTAGAAGTGACGTACCAATAACAGTTTGCACCTTACACAAAGAAGTATAATAAGTCATTATTCCCACACTTAATTTGAACTGAATGGAGAAAACTAATATATGGCACAAAAGGTATATTTGCACATGCAATACATAGTCATTTGAGTATTGTATGTATGGATGTATATGCTGAAGCATTAAAAAACAAGTGATTGAACTATGACTATTTATTGCAAATTTTAGGAAAATAAAAATGTGCAAAACACTGTATATAAATATAACTCTATCAAAATATGATTAGAGACTTAGAAGTAATTAAAATAAGAAATAATGATCAAAATAATTCATTCATTGTGTACTACAGATTCAGTTATAAAAGAAACCCTTCAAAGATTTATATTGTTTCAAATAGATGTTAACAAAGAGAAATGGCTGTTAGAAACAGCACTTATGATCAATTATTATTACCATGCTATAAATAGTTTGAAAAATGATGCTGTGGTTTCAGTTACACTGTGTAGCTGCCATTTAAGTTCTACTTATATCTTAATGTCTATCTTCCAGTTGATACTTAACACAAAGCAATAGTTTTTGGCTTGCCATAACAATAAGATACTGTTTACAATTAACATTGCTACATGTCATACAGCTAACAGGAATCTTCTGTCCTCTTCTAAGAATCCTAGAAAAGGAGGCAAAGTCTCTGTGGAATTAATTTTTGTCTATTTATTTTGATATTTTAAATGAAATTGATATTTTATTGTTAGTAACATAAGCCAAATAAATAAATTTGCTGATGTAAATATCTTGGCATCAGTTGTGTTAGGTATAGATTTACTACCTTCTAGTGACATGAAAATTTGTGACAGAGCAGGACTTGAACCCACATTTCCCACTTATAGTGAGTGGCCACCTTAACCACTCTAGACCAACTCAAACTTCCTTATGTCACACTGTCTACATCCTCATATCATAGTCCCCTACATTAATCAATTATTGCTCACAGCTTTATTCTGTGTTCATGCATTAGCAAGAATGAAATGATGAGGAATTGAGACTCATGATATTATTATCTTGTCCCTGCCTCGGCATGTAATATTTATTAGCATGTATGGATGAACAGACATTAATGGTGGTTGAAAGGTGTCCTAAATTAATCCAAAAGAAATTCACTGAATGTGAATATCTTGGCATCAGCCGTCTTAGGTATAGATGTGGAAATTTGTACTGGACCAGAACTCAAACCCAGATTTCCCACATATCACACTTTAGCTATCCATTTATGCCTCCACATTGACCCACATTTCTGTGTGTTGTACTGTTTACATCCCTATAGTGATGAATGTAGGAGACTAAGGTATAGGGATGTAGAGAGTGTGACGTATGGAAGTTTGGACTTGTCCAAGAGATGTGCACAGATAGCCTAAGTGATTAAGGTGATGTCTTGCAAGAAGAATAGGAGATACTCTTAAATGCGAAACTTGCTGGACAGAGCTTCTTGATTAATTTATTTTTATGTTAACTCCAATTTTACTTGTTTTTATGATAAGTGATCACAGAACAGAAAGACAAATGCAATAACTTAGTAGTGGAAAGGCATAATGACCAGATGAAATACCTATAAGATTCTACAGAGATTATGTAAAAGAATTTGCTTCTCTAGTAGCAGCAGTTTATTAAGCAACAAAGGGTACCTAGTGATTGGAAAAGACCACAGGTCATACCCATTTTCAAAAAGGATTGTAGGACAGATGCACATAATTACAGGCCTATATTGCTGACATCAATCTGCTGTAAAAGTATAGAACATATTATATGCCCAATAATCATGATATTCTTTGGAGAACAAAAACCTCCTCCATAAAAATCAGCATGGATTCTGCAGACAGAGGTGTTGCTAAACTCAGCTCACCCTGTTCTTCCACAGAAGCTGCAGTGCTGTAGACATCAGTGCTCAGGCCGATGTCATGTTCCCAGACTTCAGGAAGGCATTTGCCATCTTATACTGCTGTTTAATGAAAAAGAAGAAGAGCTTACTATTTGTTAGAGCAGATTTGTGACTGGATTCAAGATTTCCTTGCAGAGAGAACTCAACATGTCACTTTTAATGGGATAAAATCAACAGATGTAAAGGTAATTTTGGGAGTACCCCAAGAAAGTTGGACAGGGCCATTACTGTTTACAGTATATATAACTCATCTAGTAGAAAACATCAGGAACTCCAGAAGGCTACTCACACATGATGGGGTTCACAAGAAGATAGCAATGCCAAAAGTCTCTAGTGGTTTGAGAAAAGGATCTGCAGAGGACTGATGAATGGTGCAGTGGGTGGCAGTTGACCCAGAATGTAAATAAATATAACATGTTGTTCATACATATGAGAAGAAATTCACTACTGTACAACTACACCATTGATGAAAAATTGCTGGAAACAATACTTATAGTAAAATGTTTCAGAGTAACCAAATAGAGTGACCTGAAGTGGAACAACCACATAAAACAAAACAAAAAAGGAATCTTAACGAAATTTAACTCATCCATGAAGGAAGTGGCTTAAAATACACTTTTTCAACTGATTCTTGAGTGTTGCTCATCACTCTGGGACCCTTAGAGGTAGGACTAACAGAACAGATAGAGACGGTGCAACAAAGAGCAGTGCTTTTCATTACAGGGTCATTTGGTCAGTGTGAGAGCATTACAGAGATGTACAACAATCTCTAGCAGCAAAGAATAAAAAAAAGAGATTATGCACATCATGAAGTGGTTTACGATTGAAATTCTGAGGCAGAACATTACATGAAGAGTTGAGCAACCTACTACATTAGAGGGAAACATTCCACGTGGGAAAAATTATATATAAAAACAAAGATGAGGTGACTTACCGAACGAAAGCGCTGGCAGGTCGATAGACACACAAACAAACACAAACATACACACAAAATTCAAACTTTCGCAACAAACTGTTGCCTCATCAGGAAAGAGGGAAGGAGAGGGAAAGATGAAAGGATGTGGGTTTTAAGGGAGAGGGTAAGGAGTCATTCCAATCCTGGGAGCAGAAAGACTTTCCTTAGGGGGAAAAAAGGATGGGTATACACTGGCACACACACACATATCCATCCCCACATATACAGACACAAGCAGCTTTACCCTGTTTGTTATGAAACAGTTGCAGGTATGTTCAAAGTAATTCAGGCAGCAGTGCATCTATTTATGAATAGCGACACTTGTACTAATTCACAACTAAAATAGGGATATTTCTCTTGCTTAATTTTATTCCCTTGTCTCTCATACTATTCCCTCACACTTTCTCAATGGAGGCTTTATTTTTTAGCCTTTGCTGGACCACTGATGAGTTGAATTTCACCAAGTTCAGAAGACCTAGCCATAACCAACTTAGTGATGTAGAAGACTTAATGATATTGTTGAAGATGAACCACAACTGGTGGACGTCATACACTCACTAATGTATGAAATAAGACACTGGTGGCACCTGCAGTACTGGCCTATAGTATTTACTCATACTCTCATCACTCACTGATGTCAATGCACTCCTCTTCCTTCCTCTCTGATGACATCCCATCTTCAATGGATTCCTACTCCATCTATCTACATCAGTTGAAAAAATTATCCCTATCCCTAGCTAAAGCCCAGTCCCACATCCTGTTCCTCAAGTGCTCCCACCACACCAGTCTAATAATTAAAATTCCACTCTCTTGATGTCATCCCTCCTTCTACAAAGATGTTCCAATCTTCAGATTCCACTGATCCCTATACGTGGCTAATCTGATTCTAGAGAAACAAATTTCCATAGCACAAGCAACTCCAAGTGACCTTGCACCCTCTGCAAGATAACCACTACTGTGCAACATCCATTAACTACTACCTACCTCCCAAACGGAAACCTTGGCCTCCAACACATGGAAGAGTGTTCCAGACACTGTCTCAAACAATTTTCTTATTTACTGACATCCTACTTCTATCTTTGAGTACCGCCACCTGTCAATTCCTACCCCCCACCACCAAAATTAGCCCCTAATAGCACCCAGACTCTGTCTTCCAGACTATTTCCATTCCTCACATTGTAACATTGCATGTATGTAGTCGAGCCAGTCAGCTGCCCAGAACTGGTATGAGATAATGTGAATTTGTGCAGTGATGAAAACTAGTGGGTACAGGGCACACTGTGGCCAGTTTGGCTAGTTGACTATTGCTGGTCATCCAGGTGCAGAGGCAATGAGCACATTACCGGAAACAGGTAAATCTCAGAGCTGGGAATTTAGATGGATGATGCTCACATTGGCTTTGTGCAAAATATGCTTCAGGAAATGGCAAAGTGTCAGACAGTCTTAAAGATGGACAAGGTATAGCTCCTTGAGATTTGACAACTCTCATCCAATATTAACGCAAATCTGAATATATTTGCAATCTCAGAAGTGACAATACTATCTCAATATCTTTAAAACTGCAGAAGTTAATATATCACAGTGAATGAAATCTTTTGGACTGAATCTCTGAATTAACAACTTTGAATCATTTCATGCAAGTTCAATAAACTGTATCTCAGATTATGACACTGCACTATAGCTATCATCCCTCAAAGCTACATATCTGTATCTATTTTAAGTATTGATTTATGACATCTTTTATATTGCTTTCATTATGCAAATATTTGACAGAATGTCATATTCTCATCATTTACACAGCAAATTAATACAGCGTCAGTACCTCATATTTTGTGATACTTGTGTATTTCTTTACTGACCAGTTTGGTATCTTGCTAGTCACTTTGTTTAAATGTTGATCACAGGTGCTATTAAAATACTGTGCTAATTTAAAACTGGTCAATCATGAGCTATCAGACACCACATTTGAAAAGAAATCCAAAAGATGCTTCTGTTGGGATGGCATCAACAACTGTTTAAATAATATTTAGTGATAATCAGTAGTTATTTAACATGAGTGCACTTGCACAAGAATATTGGCTTATTTATGTATGGACAAATCTCTTTGTATAACTATTGTAAATTAGCTGAGTGTGACAGAATATTTATAACATGTCTGTTTTAAAGTATTGTTGTAATATATTAGTTTATTGCAGAAAGTGATCAGGTGAGGCAAATCATGTCCATAGAGCTTGAGAATGATGCATTTTCATGAGGACGGGCTTCAGCCAATGAGAGTTGGACAGCATGGAACATTAATGGAGTCAAGTGGAGGGAGATTGGGACTTTTCCAAGTGAAGAGCTCAAGGGAGTGATTCTGGTCACTTTTATGTTTGTGCTGGAAAAAGGCAGACCAGCCCATGGTAACATGTGAGATTCATAGGTGACAGATTCTGGGTGGTGAACGGCAGCTTCAGTGCTCTAACTTTTGAGATATTTTGAGAGGTCTGAATGTGCTCCAGACTAGGACTCTAACTTTTTTCTGCTTGATTTACAGAACTGAGAATAGACAGAGTATGAGTTACTATTCTTTGTATTGTGTTTATTAAGTTGTGAATTGTCTAGTTGAACTCTGAACTATTTTGAGGTCATTAATATTTCATACATTGTGATTGTGAAATGGGTTTAGTTTTTGTGTATTTTTGCTGATTATTTAGTCTGGGAATTTTGCTCCCATTCTCAAAAATCATCAATGTAACTTTACTGCATTTGATAAAGCTATTTTGTCTTTATTTTAATTGATTACTGTGGGACCACTTCCCATTTATTTGAGAGGTCCTTTCCTGAATAAACATTATTCAACACAATTCTCTATCATCTGCATCAATTACAGACATTAGAATAGAACACTTTTTATTAAATTATTCATTTAGCTTTTATCTCATATTTATGTGGATTTTATTCACTCACAATTCTAGACAATGCATAGACTATTTGACAGCAAGATAATTATTTGCAGTGAACTAGCTGTGAGGCATGAAAGCCAACATGTGCAGCTTGACCATATGGCTACATTGAGTTGTTCTTTTTAAACAGAGCCAAGCGTAGCCCCTGTACCTAAAGTATGAGTAACAGCAGGTGAAGACAACTGGTTTGCTTGTATGGACTGCTGTTTGGAAGAGCAACTACATGCAGAAGTAACCTTTAGGTACTGTTGCTACATCTCACAAGCATACCTCCCATCATCCCGCAAAACTCAGAACTCAGACAAACTCCAAACACAGTTCTCAGTCTGTTTACCACTAACTCAGTGCTACAAAAATGTCATCTCTATCCAAATGTCTCACCTTCAGCCCCACCCCCAAGTTCAATCATGCTCAACTCATCAAAGACCTGGTCTCTTTCTCACAATCCCTAGTGTGTAAAAACTTCTTCACTGGCAGTTTCTACTACCATAACCAACCAAACTACGACACTGAACCTTGCCTCTCCCATTTCATACCTGTGTTTAGCCTCCCTAACCATCTTCTGATTAATTTCCCTCATTTTTTCCTGTTCCTCTGAACTATCCCAGGAACTAGCCACAGAGGAACACCATTCTCATTATCCAGAATCATACCACACTGGAATAACTGAGCCATAAAATTTACCAGATCTTTGATTACCACATGAAAATGAGAAGTATCCTGCCCACAGTTCTTCTTGTCGCTTCCAAATCTACCCAATATCCTAGTCTATCCCTACACAATACAAACTCCTAGCACCTTGATACATACCTGCAGAAGACCCATGTGGAATATTTGTTTGGTACATCCAACCACCACATCCTTCTCCACATGGGTGTCCATTCTGTCACAGGCAGGGAAATCTGTGAAACCAGTTATGTCACGTATCAGCTCTGTAGTAAATTTTGCACATCATTCTATTTGAGCATGATTGCCAACCATATGTCCACCTGAGTGAATGATCACTGCTAAAATGGGGCTAAGAGCAGGGTTGACCACCCAATGGGAACACACTGATGAGCACAACAAGCTTGATTCCACTAGCTGCTTCATAATCTGTGCCATCTTAATGCCCCAGTCCCTACCCTCACCCCTCCAGCACCAAATTCTCTGAATTACAGAGACGGAAATTGTCCTTGCACTCTGTCCTTTGACCCTGTTTATCCTGTTAGCCTCAATCTCTGCTAGCTCCTGCCCCCATTCACACAACCTGCACTCATATCATTTCCCCTGCTCTTTCCCTCTTCCTCTGTTGTATCTCCCATGTCCAATCCACTTCTCTACTTCATTACACACTGTGCACTACTCCTACCTGTGACTGGAACCAGCTATTCAGTGCCAAAACCCTATCCCATGTGCCTGCTGCCTCTCCCTCTCATCCAACAGCCATCACACTTCCCCATCCCTCATGCTTTCCACCATCATTCAAGTACAGCTGCAGTGCTAGCACACTACCTACCAACTGGATTAAACTAATTGTACATTTGTATGTGTGTGTATATATACTGTGTGAATGTATAGTCTATAGTTCTGAAAGTGGATTAGTCTGAAAGCTAGCAATGGTCTTAGACTTGTTTATATATCTGTCAACAACTGAGCACGTCACCTACTCAGAAAGTTCTTAACTTCACTCCTCAAATTATTTCTTAATTAATATACTTATGAGCTTGAGGTACTGTTAATAACACATGATGTATGCCACCTCCTCAGAATGATACATGTCCCCAGAACAAGAAAGAAATGTGACCATCTCACACAAATGTAGCCATGTAAGGTGGGTAAACTCAAGATTCCAGAGGTTTATGCACATGGAACATTCCAGGTGTCATTGTGCAACATATTACCTAAAGAGTGAATATTTATAACAATGCAGTGTTAATCTACTATTTATATCTGGTCTGTTGTCAGAGTATTTCTAACTTGTAGAATTATTGGGTTTTCACCCAGGCCACATCATAAGTTGTCCACAATATTTCGGAGACTTGTTGATATCTTAAGGTGGTCCCCAATGACTGCTGCTCTGCTGTTGGTCATTACCTCATCTACCACTCTGCCACTATATGTTGGACATTCCTCATCCACCACGCTGCATATTGCTCCAGGGCCTTCTCCTCAAAATGTTCATGAATCAATTTGCTACAACTGATGATAGAGGACACACTATGGTGATGCCATCCATCTGTTCATAATAAACAGGAAATAAGTTGAAGAGAGGATAAATTCCAAAAGTCTCATGAGGTTGGTCTAGTATTTCTTGGTCATAAGTTCCATTAATTCCTTTAGTAATACCATGGTGAAGAGGGACACTACGTCAAAACTCTCCAGCAACCAGCCAGTCATTATACAGTGTGTTTCAAAAAGGATTCGACAAAATTGAAAATTCATATAAATTAATTCATAGTACCTACAGAGATGATTGTAGTGTCAATTTGTAGGGAACTACATCAAGTTCTGTTTTGCATAGTTTGTTAGTACTGAATCGCATTGAAGAAGCACTAGCGACAGTTGCAATAAAGATGGCTGCCTTCACGGGACCTGAGTGTGCTACTTGCTTTGTGTTTTGGTTTGAATAATTGAAGTCAGCGATGACAGTTCAGCATAATTTCTGTACCAAGGATGCTCAAGATCCTTGTAGTCTGTCTACAATTTATAAGTGGCATAAACATTTTGTAGAAACAGGGTGGTCCGTAAGACATGGAAAATCTCTGACAATGTCATTGGGCGAGTGAGACAACGTTTTGTCAACAGCCCTACAAAATCAACCTGGCCTGCATCTCATGAACTGCAAATCCCACACACAACTGTTTGGCACGTGCTGAGGAACCATTTGCATTTGAAACTGTAGAGACTGAGAATCGTACAAGGAATAAAATACACTGATCAAATTGCTTGCGAGAACTTCTGTGTGAATATGTTAAATTGATTACATGAGGATGAACATTTCTTGGGCAAAATCATCATTTCTGATGAGTCAACTTTTCACTTAAGTGGCAACGTTATCTAACATAACTGTAGGATTTGGGGCTGTGAAAATCCATATCAAACATTGCAACATGTTTGTGATAGCCCTAAACTAAACATCTTCTGTACGTTGAGCAAGAACAAAGTGTATGGCTCCTTACTTATCCATGAGAGAACCATCAACAGGATGGTGTACCTGGATATGTCACAACAATTTTTGATGCTACAGACCAATGAGGATGAGCAAGAATGAAATATTTACTTCATGCAAGATGGTACGCCACCCCACTACCTGGCTGACATCCAGGATTTCCTCAGTGACCGCTTTCCAGGTCAATGGATTAGCCGTGATGCACCAATTGCATGGCACCCATGTTCCCCAGACCTGACACCACTCACTTTTTTTATGAGGATTCATCAACAATATTGTGTTTTTACTTCCTGTGCTGGCTTCTCTACCTGAACTTACACTAGAATTTATGCTGCCACTGAGAAAGTTACACCTGCAACACTACAGCGAGTTTGGACAGAAATTGACTTCTGATGGGGTCTGTGCAGGATAGCCAATGAAGGCCACATCCAGCATCTTTAGTTCAAGGTAAAAAGACCTTGATGTGTGTCCCTACAAAATAATGCTTAACCCAGCTCTATATCTTCTCTCAATAATTGATATGAAATTCTGAAATTTTAAAGTCTTTTTTGAAACACTGTATTGTGGAAAAGGAGTGGAGGAGTCATGAAATGGTGGAGGGGGTAATAGCCAAACAGAGGATCAGCAGTTATCAGGAAACACCTGAAAGTGGCAACAAGTCTGTTTGCTGAAGTATTATGGAGAAGTCATGATGCAACTAGAGTGGGCACCTGAGAACCAAACTTTACATTCTGAATACCAAGACATTCACCATTTACTGTGCTGTTACTTCTATACAGTAAGGTAAGCCTTGATTATAGTGAAGGGGTTTTGGTTGTCCATGAGTTCATTTTTGCATACTAATATAAAAAAGAAGCTGTGGCAGAAAAATAAACAGCTGTTAATAGTGTACACTGCAAAGCCAAAACTTATTTCAAGTAATGTTAATCAAGATGTTTGTTACAGTTTTAGATTAAAGTAGCCATAATTTTGTTATTAATAGCAAAAGCAGTGTATATTTAATAATAAAAATAATATAGATAAAAACAATACAAATTATTTATTTCAGTTTTTGCACTTCTTAGCTCATTTCTTTTGTAATGAACCAGTCTATGAGAGAAACAAAGTGGGAGTAGTAGTTGCCTAACAATTTAACAGCAATGTCCTTCCTTCCTGTCCAGTGTCCTTTCTCCAGACAATATTGTGCCAGGACTGGTTTGGTACTTCCTACATTTAACAGAGAACCAAAGATACCCTTATATAGGATATTATTATAATGTGGTCACCACTTCCAAAGGTACAGATTTCTAACCCCCCTCCACCTCCCTCCACTCCCCTCCCCAGAAAGGAATATGTACAGCTCCCATATGCATGTAATGTTATTATGTTATTGCATTGTTAAGTGTGACATTGTGTTACAATATATTTGCATATCATGGATCCAGCCTGGGAACCAGCCTGGTATTTACTTAGGTGGATGTGGCAAACTGCATCAAAATCAGTGCTACAGTGGCCTGCAAACCAGCCCTGTCACTAATCTGGATTTGATCTGAAGCCAGTGTGTTTCCCTGTACCCAACAAGCAGGCACTTTAATGCATCCAGCTAGAAGAGTAGGTTTGAATGACAATGTGTTGATTGTATTCAATTCCACTGAGAGCAGCCAGGGTGTGTTCTTTACATTATCATTTCTGTTTTTCTTGTATGCTGATGAATAGATTTTTAGGACAAGGTGTCAACATCTTTTTTATATTTCTTAATGAAGTTAATATTAATTTACAGTTTTTATATCACTTCATTAAGTTACTATTAATTCACAATAAATTTAACTAATCAGATTGTTGTAACACTCTTTCTTCTTTCTTTTTTCAGTACTACATATTTTTGAAGGAGATGCATGATACTGAATGACATCTGGCAGAGACAAGTCTAAGTATTTGTACCACTTTTACAGACAGGTGTAACTGCTGCACATCAAGGATCTTGCATAATGTCAACAATTATATGAATATAATATGTAAGAATAAAATTAATACAAATTTCATACATGTCAACTTTTTCCCTACATTAGAGACAGTAGACTCCACTGTCTGTAACAATGCTGAGAATTGTTATTTTGAAGAAGATTTCATTACCTAGACATTCTTCTTTCCTTGGCTTTTATATGAAACCAAGTTAAAGTGTAGACAGTAAATTGTGATGATTTATATGAATCAGAACTTACAGTTTTCCGTTATTTGCTTTGTATTGTAAAGAACATGATTAATGTTTTATTTATGTTATATGGTGAACATCATACAATTAATGCAACTAATATTCAGTTGGACAGTAAAATGCAACTACCAGTAGTATCACTGTAATGATCTGAGTCTGTAATTTTGTTTTAACATGTCAACAATTTATCCCTTTTTTTAAAAAAAATTGGTTTAAACGTGAGTGAAAATTTTTTGTCAAGTACTTAAGGGGGTATCAGCTGCCATTAACACAAATTAGTATGTTGTATTTTGAACTAATTAACAAACTGAAGTCTTTAAGTAATGTTCATTTGATATGATGAGCATGACTGCACATAGAAGATATATACAAGGAAGATGAAAATGAAGGCAGTATTATAAAAATAGAAGAGGATGTAAATGAACATTGATGATAGAAATGATCTGGTGAGAAGACTTTGACATAGGGCTGAAAGACATTAGTCAAGACAAGGCCACTGGAGTATACAACATTCCATCAGAACTGCCTCCCTTGATAAAACTATTCCACCTGGTGTGCAAGTTGCATGAGACAGGGAAAATACCCTCAGTCTTCCAGAAGAATGTAGTAATTCCAGTTCCAAAGAAAGCACATGCTGACAGGTGTGAATATAACCAAACTATCAGTTTAATAAGTCATGGCTGAAAAATAATAACAGGAATTCTTTACAGGAAAATGGTAAAATTGGTAGAAGCTAGCATTGTGGAAGATCAGTTTGGATTCCAGAAAAATATAGGCACACATAAGGCAATACTGACACTATGACTTCTCTTAGAAGATGGGTTAAGGAAAGGCAAACCTATATTTACGGTATTTGTAGACTCGGAGGAAGATTTAGACAGTGTTGACTGGAATTATCTGTTTGAAATTGTGAAGGTAGCAGGGGTCATATATATGGAGCAAAAGGCCATTTATGACTTTTACAGAAACAAACAACAGTTATCAGAGTCAAGGGGCATGAAACCAAAGCAGTGGTTGAGAGGAGAGTGCGAAAGAGTTGTAGCCTATCCCCGATGTTATTGAATCTGTGCAGTGAGCAAGTTTACTACTTGCTTGATACCAAAGAAAAATTTGGAGTAGGAATTACATTTCAGGGAGAAGAAATAAAAACTTTGACATTTACTGATGACATTGTAACTCTGTCAGACACACCAAACAACTTGGAAGAGCACTTGAACAAAATGGACAGAATCTTGGAAGGAGGATATAAGATGAGCATAAACAAAATAAAAGCAAGGATAATGAAATGTAGCCAAATTAAATCAGATGATGCTGTGGGAATTAGATTAGAAAACATGACACTAAAGGTAGTAGATGAGTTTTTATATTTGGACAGCAAAATAACTGATGAGTGCTGAAGTAGAGAGGATATAAAATATCGACACAGTGGCAAGAAAGGAATTTCTGAAGAAGAGAAATTTGTTAACACTGCATACAGATTTAAGTGTTAGAGAGTCTTTTATGAAGGTAGTTGTAGTAACACTGTTCACGTTTACGTCGCACTTCACTTAGCGTAGACCGGGACTGTGTCCTAGGCATGCCCGACGTTAACTGACTGGGCACGGCCCGTGCTGCCGGAGTTGTTTTTGTTGTTGTTGTTGTTGTTGTTGTCATGCCGGCAGAGGTCGCGTCCGAATTCTCGTGTGCCCTCTGGTGGACGGGACTCTACTTGCGGCAACTACCATCCGTGACGCGCATTGCCAATGTGCGCCTCCCGCGATCTTTCTGGTGGCTCTTACAGTAGTTGTCTGAAGTGTAACCATGTATGGCAGTGAAACATGTACGACAAACAGTTTAGACAAGAAGAGAGTAAAGACCTTTGAAATGTGGTTCTTTAGCAGAATGCTGAATATCAGATGGGTAGATTATACAACTAATGAGGAAGTACTGAATAGAGTTTCTAAAAGAAGGGAGCACATGATAAGATATATTCTGAGATGTCACGGGATCACCAGTTTAGTAATGAGGGGGAGTGTGGGTGCTAAAAATTGAGGAGGAAGACCAAGAAATGAATACAGTAAGCAGATTCAGAAAGATGTGGGTTGGAGTAGTTATCTGGAGATGATGCTTGCACAGTGTAGGGTAGCATGGAGAGCTGCACCAGACCAGTTTTAATACTGAAGACCAAAACAAGAAAGACAATGAGCATTATCAAAGTCTCAAAGCTAAGCTTTTAATCTCAGGAGCGAGAAAATTTTCTTTCCTTTATTTCTCTAAATTGTTTACCCTAATTGAAGATCTTGGCTGTAAAAAGTGGTGAGCAATGCATGTTGGGAGCCTGAGTTATTGCATGAAAACATACTAAGCAATGTGCTTTTGCCTTATTAGATGAAAATTCCATTATGATCCAAGCAATATAAGCTCTATCTTGAAACTCAGATACTAGCTAGTGGCAACTTTGACAGGATATGTGTATGTAAACAGTGGTAAGTGCCACAAACATGGCTGCTTTGAGTGGTAATATGTGTGGTGCTCGTGCCAAGGAAACACTTTCTAGGAATGAGCTGTGTGAATAAAGAGGAGGATGTGGATACATATGACTCCAATAAAGATCCCGCATGCAGACACACTTCAAAAGGTGTGACTAATCAGATTAATGTACAAATTTCATTAAGCAAGTAAACAATGTTAAGTCACTTCACTTATCATAGTTTACATGCATGTATGTGACTGTGCAAGGTGCTTGCTGCATTGTTTTCTTATATAGCATTACCTAGATCTGTACCAATACCATACAAGCAAAGGTCAATTAGATATTTAACTGCTTATGCACGTTATTACTGCATTTATGTATCCTATAAGACCTGTGTTGAGTGTATACGCATATTTGGCATATGTATGAGTGTAGTGCATACTACAGACTATTGATGAATGTATTTTACCTTTGTAGGTGAAATTAATTCTGAGATACATGGAGGATGTTAAACTTATAGCTATGAATTTTATAGGTTCAGAGGAACATAATACAAAATGCATTCTTCTGACGATGCCCCAGCTTCTGCAAGAAGAGACAGTTGATAAAAATGATCAGCAGAGCCAACAGAGAGGTCGGAAGAGGGGGAGGACAACCTGTCAGCCATACAAATACAACCTCCATGATGCACTGGATAGCAATGTGCCAAACAACAACAACAACAACAACAACAACAACAATAGCCACAGCAGCAGTAGCGCTCCATGTTCCCATTTTGCCCATAATGTTTCTTGAAACATGACGGGGCCATGGGCCCTAAGCAATGGCGACTTGCAAAAACTGTATGAAAATACGGCGTATAGTGTCTTTGTGTCATTCCCACCACCTCATGCAGACATTGACATGAATATTAATTGTGTGCCTCCAGTGTTCACAAATTATGACAAACTGATTGTCAAAGTGTGAGTGATGATGGCCAAATGCTCAGACTAAAAGTGAACATGTGAACCATGACTTTACTGAACTCACAAACCTAACTGGATTTATGCTGTGTGGCATTGCCTCCAGTTTCTTAACTCTTAATGAGTTACAACAAGCAGCACATTCCAATTTTGGGGCAACTTACAGCTCCCACTATGTACAAATCTTTGGTTCATTCCTTGACTATTTTGATAGCGGATGACACTGTCACTGGGACAGTTTGTTTGGCCCAAATGCTTTCAATGATTCTGGTTTTTACATTTTGGACATGGTCCACCTCATTTCTGACCAGCTCCCTTGCCAGCAGTAAGACTGTCTATAGTCTGAATTTTTGTCTCTTGTTCTCAGATGGGTTAGGTTATTTCATTAATTTTGTGGCTTGCATTACCCTGAAAGCTATGGCACAACCACACTTTTTCCATACACGCCCTATTCCAGTGGTTCCGGGTGATTAAGTGAAACCAGAATTGGACACACTGACAGCATTGTACACTCCTGGAAATTGAAATAAGAACACCGTGAATTCATTGTCCCAGGAAGGGGAAACTTTATTGACACATTCCTGGGGTCAGATACATCGCATGATCACACTGACAGAACCACAGGCACATAGACACAGGCAACAGAGCATGCACAATGTCGGCACTAGTACAGTGTATATCCACCTTTTGCAGCAATGCAGGCTGCTATTCTCCCATGGAGACGATCGTAGAGATGCTGGATGTAGTCCTGTGGAACGGCTTGCCATGCCATTTCCACCTGGCACCTCAGTTGGACCAGCGTTCTTGCTGGACGTGCAAACCGCGTGAGACGACGCTTCATCCAGTCCCAAACATGCTCAATGGGGGACAGATCCGGAGATCTTGCTGGCCAGGGTAGTTGACTTACACCTTCCAGAGCACGTTGGGTGGCACGGGATACATGCGGACGTGCATTGTCCTGTTGGAACAGCAAGTTCCCTTGCCGGTCTAGGAATGGTAGAACGATGGGTTCGATGATGGTTTGGATGTACCGTGCACTATTCAGTGTCCCCTCAACGATCACCAGTGGTGTACGGCCAGTGTAGGAGATCGCTCCCCACACCATGATGCCGGGTGTTGGCCCTGTGTGCTTCGGTCGTATGCAGTCCTGATTGTGGCGCTCACCTGCACGGCGCCAAACACGCATACGACCATCATTGGCACCAAGGCAGAAGCGACTCTCATCGCTGAAGATGACACGTCTCCATTCGTCCCTCCATTCACGCCTGTCGCGACACCACTGGAGGCGGGCTGCACGATGTTGGGGCGTGAGCGGAAGACGGCCTAACGGTGTGCGGGACCGTAGCCCAGCTTCATGGAGACGGTTGCGAATGGTCCTCGCCGATACCCCAGGAGCAACAGTGTCCCTAATTTGCTGGGAAGTGGCGGTGCAGTCCCCTACGGCACTGCGTAGGATCCTACGGTCTTGGCGTGCATCCGTGCGTCGCTGCGGTCCGGTCCCAGGTCGACGGGCACGTGCACCTTCCGCCGTCCACTGGCGACAACATCGATGTACTGTGGAGAACTCACGCCCCACGTGTTGAGCAATTCGGCGGTACGTCCACCCGGCCTCCTGCATGCCCACTATATGCCCTCGCTCAAAGTCCGTCAACTGCACATACGGTTCACGTCCACGCTGTCGCGGCATGCTACCAGTGTTAAAGACTGCGATGGAGCTCCATATGCCACGGCAAACTGGCTGACACTGACGGCGGCGGTGCACAAATGCTGCGCAGCTAGCGCCATTCGACGGCCAACACCGCGGTTCCTGGTGTGTCCGCTGTGCCGTGCGTGTGATCATTGCTTGTACAGCCCTCTCGCAGTGTCCGGAGCAAGTATGGTGGGTCTGACACACCAGTGTCAATGTGTTCTTTTTTCCATTTCCAGGAGTGTAGATTATACAGCCTATTACATTGAGTGAAAGTTCTAACCCCCTTGTGATTGTTAAAAAACCATCTGGTCAGCTTCACCTCTGTGGTGACTTTGAAGTTTCAGTTAATGCACAATCCATCAATCCCACCAACTCTTTGCCCACTCAAGATGAGTTATTAGCAACTTACTGAGGGCCATTTTTTTTTCCAAACTGATTTAGCTGAATCCTTTTTACCAGAGAATTCTAAACAGTTGCTTGAGATTAACAAACCTTTTGGGCTGTACCAATATCCGCACCTCCCATTTGGTATGGCTAGCATCCCAGTGATTTTTCAGCATTTTTTGGAACAGCTGATGGTGTCCATTCCAGGTTGTATCAAGTATCTTGATGACATTGCTGTGAAGGTGCATTCAAGGGAGAGAATTTATGTAACTTATGTGCCACGTTCATGGTCTTACATACTGCAGGGCTGAAATGCAATTGGCCGAGTCACACTTTTCTCAGACATCCATTGTGTCTTTGGTGTTTGAGGTTTCTCAAGATGGTGTTAAACCTTTATGTCATCAGGTTGCTGTCACAACTCTGCCTCACCCTACCAATTTCAAAGAACTCCAAGCATTTTTAGGTAAAACTGCATACCATCACTAATTCTTTTGAGGTGCAGCCATGTTGGTCTATCCCCTCCATCAGTTGCTCCACAAGGATGTTCCTTTTTGATGGACACTGGTCTGTGAGCACGCATTCACACGTTTGACGTCTAAATTACTTTCTGCTCCTTGTTTGCCAAGTGGGTGCCCATAGCTGTATCCAGGATGACAAATCTGGGGTACGTCTATGGGTACCCACATGGCACCATCCTATGCCAACCTATTCATGGGGCATCTAGAGGAATCCTTCCTAAACACCCAGAATTCTAAACCCCTCACCTGGTTGAGATGCACTGACTACATCTTTGCAATCTGGATTGGGGGTGAGGACACCCTATCCACATCCCTCCAGAACCTCAACAGCTTTTCCCCCATTTGCTTCATCTGGTCCTACTCAACCCTACAAGCCGCCTTCCTAGATGTTGACCTCCACCTCAAAGATGTCTACATCAGTACCTCTATCTATATCAAAACTACTAACCATCACTCATACCTCCACTTTGACAGCTGCCTTCCATACCAGGAAGTCCCTTCCACACAGCGTAGCCTCCCATGGTCATTGCATCGGCAGTGACAAATGGTCCCTCTTGTAACATACTGAGGCTCTACTGAAGCCTTCACAAGCTGTAATTATCCTCCCAACCTTGTACAAAAAAAAATCTCCTGTGCCTTATCTGTCCAATCTTCCACCACCTCCCAAGGTCTTACAGTCCAGCCACAGAGGAGCATTCCCCTTGTCAGTCAGTACTACCCAAGACTGGAGCAACTGAATTACATTCTCCACCAGGGTTTCAACTACCTCTTGTCGTGCCTTTAAATTAGAAATTTTCTGTCTACGATCCTTCCCACAGCTCCCACTGTGTTATTCCGCTGTCCAATGAACCTACACAATATACTTGTCCACCCTTACACAACCCCTGCTCCCAACCCCTTACCTCATGGATCATACCCCTGTAAAAGACTTAGATGCAAGACCTGTCCCATACATCCTCCCACCACCACTTTCTTCAGTCTGGTCACAAACATCACCTATCCCATCAAAGGCAGGACTACCTCTGAAACCAGTCATGTGATTTACAAGCTACACTGCAACCACTGTGCTGCATTCTATGACTACCAACAAACACACACACACACACACACACACACACACACACACACACACACATGTATTTTGGAAATGTTCCACAATAATGTTTCATGAACTTGCCCAGCAAGTAAACTGTGGTAAGTCAGAGGTAGGTGATGTTAAGTGCACCCTGTTTATGAGAAAATAATGTTAATTACCCAGTGATAAAATTTTGAAAGTATAATTGTGGGTAGAATTTACCATTTTAAAAATATTTCATTATGGTAGATATATGTGAAAACAATGATGTGTTTGGATAAGGGAATCACATTGCAGATACATGCAATATCTTATTTATTAGAATTTATTGAAACATTACTGCACGATTTCTTGAAATGAGTTAAATGGGACTTACCATTGTTTACAGCTAAGGTATGCAGTTAACAGAACATATTTATGTTTTCCTATTTGATTCTTTCTTGAAGAATTTGTACAGCCTATTGAACCATTCACTAAATTTGTTTTAAAATTATTTAGATCATGAACAGATTCTTTCAGTAGATAATTTATGCCATAAGAAACAACTTCTCTAATGATTATTGAACTTTGAATTAGTTTGAACCTTGATGTAGTACCTTCATATGGAAGCTCTATTGACAGGACAAAAGCTAACTAATTTTCTTTTAAAATGACATTTACAACAAAGTTGGAGTAGCGATGTGATATAATGTGATGTGATGTGATGTGTGTGTGTGTGTGTGTGTGTGTGTGTGTGTGTGTGTCAACTGGATGAGTCAGACAGTAATTAAGCAGAGGCAGTAGTAAACATAAGAATCATATACTACCTCAAAAATTTCTACAGAATGTGATAACTCACAAAAGTTCCAGTAAAAATTGTCCTGAAAGTGAATAACATATGTATAAATTAGTACCCAGTTATGACCAAAAACTATAAACCTTAGTTGAGAACCTGACTATTGTTAAACTCATAGGACTATAGCATCAATACTAGGTGAACATTGTCCTGCAGGTTGTTACAATGCAAAGTATTTGCCACTTGATCCCAATGAAATGTTTAGTGAGGCTGTAAAACTAACCAAAATATATTAAAAATAATCAGTGTTAACAGTCAGTAACAATAACATAAATGCAGTCAGTGAGGGAACATTCAACAACCTGATATATGTTTTGAATGGTCAGTAACTGCTGATTTTGATTAATTATAACAGATTCAAAAATAAAGATTGTGTAATGAACATTTATGCATAAATTCATTACTTCCTTCACCTGATATACAGTAACAAGCACCAGTAAATCAGAAAACAGCTTAAAGAACTTTCTAAGTCTGCTGGTTTTGGCAAGCACTGTAATATTATTGAAGTACCTTTTCTGAGAATCCTTTGTACTGTTTTTCAGTTAGAGTCTTTGCAGGGACCTTCATCATATAGTCCAGTAGCTCAGCTGACTTGTTTGTGGAGAGGCCAAGGTACTTTGCTAGACGAAATGTCCTTTCTGGAACATCTGTGTTGCAAACTGTGTCCGCAATGGCCACTCCACTTTGTGATACTGCACGATGCAGTAAACCTGAAATGCACTACTACATATGAAGAGCTTCAAACTGTTTTTCAAAATACCAGTTTATGGACACAGATGACTAAGTTGTTTTATTTTAGTGTCTTACAAACTGTAATCTTAAATTTTTCTTCTTTTGACTTAATCTTAATATCTGTATTAAAGAGATTTTTATATTTTCTCAGTTAGGGATTTTATCTGTATAAGATGTTCTATGACGAATTTATCATATCAAACTCTTATAAAATTCCAAGCTTCTGATGATATTCCCCAGTATCTTTATTAGGGAAACACTGATATCTACAGACATAAATTATGTAGTGAACCTCTGCAACCAGGGATTAAATTGTTGCTAACACTAAAATGTCACCTGCAGCAACACTGTTTTCATTGTGATGTAAAATATTGAGCATATTCATGTGTAGTCTCTCTGTATCAGACACCCACTTCCCCACATACTTGTGTGTCTAGTGATTCATATTTTACGATTTTATGGATTCTGTGATGTTTGAGTCCCTGTAATTTCAAATAGAAGGTGAAATTCACATGTTTTCTAAAAAGGATTTATTCATTTTCATAGGGCTTTGTATAGTCACCACTAGTTTTTCTAGTTTCTTTACTTGAAATGGCACTGATATTCAGTGCATTGCTGGGAACTAGTTCAGACTGACTGTCCCACTTTGCTGTTACACGGAATGTTACAAATGCCTGTGACTACGAACTCATCGCTATGCTTCACAAGTTGTAATGATATAATGTAGAGTTTTTGACCACATTTCCTGAGATCTTGCAGAGAGTGTAGTCTGGTAGAAATGTCAGTGAAACCTCTTCCAGGGAATTAAGTGTGAATCACAGAATATTCATCTAGATGTACAGTGTGTTAACTGTAAGATGGCAGAGTTGTGAGGGGAGTGCGGGGAGAGGAAGAAGCAAGCATTGGCTGGCGAGGGGAGAGGAGCCGCTGGGAGGGGGAGGGGGGGGGGGGGGACAAGGCACGCCTACCAGTTGTAGTGTTGGCACTACAAATTGCGCATCATGCTTACACGAAAGCAGACGAAAGGCTTGGAAATAAACCTCGCTTTAAATGTTGTTCGTAAACGAAACTGAAATCGTCATATACATTAAATATATATAATAGAGGGAAACATTCCACATGGGAAAAAAGCTAGAATTTTGTGTTTATGTTTGTGTTTGTTTGTATGTCTATCGACGTGCCAGCGCTTTTGTTTGGTAAGTCACATCATCTTTGTTTTTAGAGATAATATATATATATGTTTGTCTACTATGCGCTCACAAACCATTCATCTGATTGCAATGAAACTTTGGTGAAACTAACCGTAGGCCTACCGGTACGGGTTGTTAGCGACTCCCAAGATGGGCCAGCAACTGCCTCTTCACTCATTTTCATAATGTTTAGCACAACTGCACAATAAAAACACACAGAACAGTACAGCGCAAAAAGAATAACAAAGCAGACGACAATGGCTACCTTGTACAAGACAGTCAGCTACGTAATGTTGGCAGCAGTCGAAATTGCATACCTACCGAAGCCTCACGACGTTTATCCACTTCTACCGATTCAGGACTAGAGAGAGGTCTGCCATCTAAAAGTTTACACACTGTAGAGGTAGTTGATGATATTCTCTCTCAATGGCCATGGCAGAATTATGAAGAAGCGACCTTTAACACAGTCCCTGCCACCTACCCTTTTGGTGATGTATGTTCAGCATTTGGCCTCATTTCAGGGAATCATTGCACTAGTTCACTGAGGAGCATCCCCCCTCTCCTCCCCCCTTCCCTTTTCTTCCACGTCCCAACACAGAGGGTACTGTGAAAATGGCGAGTGACAGGTGGGTGTAAACGATATTGTCAGATTGGTCCTCTGTATATTGTAATCCAACCCACACAGATTGCTAGCTAAACAGCCATGGTTTAATTTCCATCAGTTTGCTTAAAGCAGAGCATTGTCAAACAGCAATATGTAGTACTAAAACTGTTAGAAACTCCTGTGGGGAGGATATTAGCAATGAAGTGATCAGCAGTGACATTGAAACAGCTATTGTGGTTTCTGTTGTAGTAATCTGAGGTATCATATTGGCTAAATGAATACCTGTCATAGCAAAATAATGCTGTACAGATGGAATTTGGAGTGGAAAAGTGCTCATGATGATTATTATTAATCTAATGCATCACAATGAATCAGACAATAAGTACACTCGCAGCGCGTCTGCAACCAGGTGTGTATAAAAATGTTTCCATGAAATTATAATATTAAGGTTCTGAAAAATGCAAATGAGTAAGCATCTCATTAAAAGTGAATAAGAGTCTTGTAAAATTGAATATCATATCCCTGAGATGAAGAAAAATCAAATCAAAAGCTTTATGAGAACAGCTGAAAGTTCCTAAATTGTTCCAGCTGACTCCTGAACATCAGCTGTGATTGAGAACACATAGCTGAGAGAAAAGAGATGAGCATAATGCAGAAATAAACAAACAAAGGACAATAAAGAGTGCTAACTGAACTCCTCAATATGGATGTGTCATGAATATACAGTCTTACTTATCATATTGCTACTGGGTCAATTGGCATACTCATTGAGACACTACAATTGCATTCAGGAGTAGTAGATGTTGTAATCCAGGTGCTGCCATGCAGTTTTAAGTTTCCACATATCATTTAAGGTGCACACCTGGATGGTTCTGTTGTAAAGGGCACAGTCAGTTTCATTCCCCAGCCTTATCCAATCTGAATTTGTGCCTAATGATGCAACAGGATTGAACTTAAATACTTATTTTCCATTGCTCTATTGGATATTGCACAGAAAGAAACCATGTGCAATAATTCCAACTATACTTCTACCAGGTACCATAAAAGCACAAATTCTTAAAGCTAACCTTTATAAGTATCATTCATTGTTTAAGAACTGTTTTAAGAGATCTTACTCTTATAGAAAATGTTTCTGTATCAGCACTTTCAATGACATCAAACTCTTATATCTGAACTTGATAGAGAATACCAAACAATATTCAGCATTGACCCGTATTTATACTGTAATGCATAATCATCAGTAATTTAATTATAAATAGCTGCTGTGTAAAAGAGAGAGAACTCATGTCATATTTGTGAATGGAAAATTCAGTACATCACGTAGTGGCAATTAGAATGTTAGGAAAACTATTATTGCCTATCAGTGTGACAGTGAAGTGTAAAATGGGCAATAAATATGAAATAAGTACATTTGATCACAGCCAGATCATGGATACACAATACATGAAACAGTATCTCTAAAATAAGATATGGAGCCTACTATGTGTTTCTCTACAAAAATCATTCCTATTATTAGTTTCATACTTATGAAGTAACACCTTTAACGCAGAAATTTCTCATTATGTCAAAAATGCATTAATTACATGCATGCCTCAGCTTTAATTAATTTAATTGTCAGCAATATCCTGACCAAAAAGTCTGATGTAAGAATTCAAAATAAACTGAATGAAGGGTGACAAATTATCTGAAATTATTTCAGCAGTTATGTCAATGACAGTGTAGGGTCTCTGTTAGATAGCTATCCAAAAAAAGATGTAAATGGAAGAGTGCCAGTATTTGCACATTGTTGTTCATCTTATGCAAAATACCATAGTTGTAATTTAACCTTCATTTTGAGGCATAAGCAAGAGAAGTGAGCCCCTTTGTCTTGCTTATGATTAAAAATGAAAATGGAATTATAGCTAAGTACCAATTATACACTTCAGATTTTGCAGAAATTAATAATAATACTCACCTTTGCCTTTTGGTGAAAGCATAAGATACTCAGATGACATTCCTCCAGCACTTCCTCCAAACACTGTCACGTTATCAGGATTACCTCCAAAACGAGCAATGTTGTCTTTGACCCACTGTAGTGCCATTACTTGGTCCTTTAGCCCCATATTACCAGGAACAACAGAGTCACCAGTGCTAAGGAAACCTATGAAGCAAATTCTCTGAGAGTCACTCATATTGTTTTCCACAACAGAAGAATGTGTAAAATTTATTTGTGCTGACATTACGTTGTGTGTTAAGCAGGTATTTCATTTGGAGTACTGGACAGTAATCTTCCCTATACAACAAATATACAAAATGGCAAAACTAAAAAATTCCAGGATGCATATTATATGTAAATAAGAGCAAACTTAGTGTTTAAGGTTATAGAAACTGAATAGTAAGTTACCAAGAACACCAAGACGATAATTTAATGTGACCAATACAACTTCATGTTCAAGGAGATACTCTGGACCATAAAAATCTGCATTTCCAGAGCCCATGATGTAACCTCCTCCATGTAGCCACACCATGACGGGTTTCAGATCCCCTGAGTTCTCTTCTGTCTAAAGAGAAAAGTAATATATTACATACAGGTAAGAAACAAAATGATAGGTCAAATATGCACAAGTAAAAGGGTTCAAGTAGAATCAAATGTTTCATTTAACTCTAAAAATTTTCTTTCAGTTTATATTGCCTCTAAGTGTAGCTTACATATTACATTAAACAATTACAAAAGCTGATGTTTATAAGAGGAGAATCTAAGTTATTATTGAATGTATCAAAGAATTAAGGATGTAGCACTGCCCACATTTAAAACACTATATAAGATGCTGCAAAGCTATAGTAGTAACTTCTTGTCTTGTTGAGTGCTAGATCAATAGAGAGATAATAGCTGCCAACAGATGCTTGAAAAGACATTAGATCCAAACTGAGAAGTTGAAAGTATAACAAAAAGTTATTGTCAGAACCAGTAAATTAGCATGTAAAAACTAGAGGAAGGTGGATTGATTTTGCAGAAAACAACAGATTTGATGGTGGGAATACATGTAGATTTTGCATTCTGCATCTAGTATGCATGGTGAATTCTGTACAATGACAGAAATATTTTGATAAAAAAAAAACCTTTTAATATGTCTTTCTGCTACTCACCCTGTAAATTCATGATGTATAGTGCTACATACTTTCATTTGGTTTTGCAATTGACAACATGTGAAATACTGAAAGAATAATGTTGCCAGAAAAGAAGGAAGGAGTGGAAACTGGGGTTTAACGTTCTGTTACATGAGATGGAACATAGTCTTGCACTGGGTAAGAAGGATGTAAATTAGCAGTGTTCATTCCATGTTAATTACTTCAGCATGTTTAAACAGTTTAAAGAAACTGAGGAAAACTGAAGGAAAAGTAATTATCTGTATCTTACATCCCATATCACATCTTTAAATTCCCTGTCATACATTCATTGTATTCTGTAAATCCCATCATGAAGTAGAATCTTCAGGGATGTACAATAGGCCAAGTTCAGATTAACAAACACTTGAGTAGTTGTAGTAAGCTATATTCATAATTAATTGTCATAAAACTACATACAATTTTGTAATTACTCAAACTATACAACAAAACGGATAGTGATTACAGAACAACACGTACCTGTGTGGTGTGATAAGAGAGTCCAGTTAACATTTAACATCACAGACCCTAAAATCAACTTGATTCAATATTTCAGCAATCCAACTGTTTGCCATCTTCAGGAGAACACTGCTTCTGCTGATGACTCCTGCTGAGAACTGATGCCAGGCTGCAAATCAATATCCTATATAGGCCTCTGTACAGTACATGGCACATGCACTGCCCATCATGGTTGCTGCCCTCCAAGACTGGACAGGTGGCACCACACCAGACATATCACCCTTAGAGATATTTTCAAACACTTGGACTGGCCACACTGAAGAACATTCTGTTTTGATGCAGGATAGTACAGGATTCCACATCCTGTTAAGAGGAAACTCATTGTCTTTATTAATTAAATTAGCCACCAACCGAATTTCAGTTGCCTCTTTATAGACACTGTTCCAAAAACTGGAAGTGTAGGTAACTATCACAGTTGTGTCAAATTTCATACTATGTCCCTCATTTAAGCCATGTTCCACTACCACTCATTTTTCCAGTTGTTGTAGCTTTGTATGATGGCAATGTTCCACATACCTGTCATGAACTGTGTGAATTGAATGGCCAATGTATGCTTTCCCACATTGACACAGAATTTTGTAAATACCAGGCTTCCTGAGCCCCAAATCATATTTCACAGAGCTGAGTAGAGGCCTAATCTTGGAAGTTGGACGGAACACACTCTTAATGTCAAAATTCCTTAAAATCCTTCCAATCTTAATTGACATGCCATCAGTGTAAGGAATAAAGGCCACAGACCTATGCTCCTCTTCATGCATCTCCGGTGTTGATACAAACTTCATAGCCCAATGAATCTGCTTTATCAGAGTATCAAATTTCCTTGAAAACAGCCATGAAATGCCCAAATTCTTGAGGTAGATTGACCTCATCGGAAATGGCATACGCTCTGCTTACATCGGCCATTTGATTCGTACAGTTCATGACAGGTGTGTGGTATGTTTCTGTCATATGAGGCTACAACAGCCAGAAAAATTGGCAGTATCATATCATTACTTAAACGAGGGGCACAGTATGAAATTTGATGAACCTGTGGTAGTTGCCTACACTTCCAGTTTTTGGAACAGTGTCTATAAAGAGGCAATTGAAATTAGGTTGGCAGATAATTTAATTACTAGAGTCAATGGGTTTCCTCTTAGCATGGCATGGAATCCTGTACTATCCCACATCAAAACAGAATGTTCTTTGCTGCAGCCAGTCCAAGTGTTCAAAAATCATCTCTGAGTGTGATATATCATTGCTGCCGGGTTTGTACTAAGGGTGGCACCTTCTGTCCAGTCTTGGAGGGCAGCAACTGTGATGAGTGGCACATGTGTCTTGTGGGGTATGGAGGCCTATATAGGACATCAACATACAGTCAGGTATCAGTTCTCAGTGGGACTCATCAGCAGAAGCAGCATTCTCCTGAAGACGGCAAACAGTTCGATATTTGAAATATTGAATCAAATTGATTTTATGATCTGTGATGTTAAATGTTAACCGGATTCTTTTATCACACCACACAGATAACTGTTGTTCTGTGATCACTATCAGTGTTGTTGTGTTAAAACTCGAAGAGACTATCAAGACTTATTATTTCTGGAAAGCCTATGAAGTCACATTTGACACTGTCAAATAGCTAGCAGGAATTGTTGATCCCTGAGCCCCTACCCCCTACCCCCTGCCCCCTGCCCCCCCCCCCCCCCCCCCCCCCGTATTTTGTGAAAATTTGCACACAGAAAGAATGGAACTAGAAAATGTGTTGTTTGTTAGTCTTTGGAAAATAATTGTGCATTCATTTAAATATGCTACTAGTAGTAGATAAACAGTAGTATAGCAGAGTAGCTCAGGAAGCAGCAGGTTTTCTGTTCTCTCCAAAGTAACAGCTACATTGGAGTATGTAGCAATATACTGATATGCTGTTAATATACAGCACAGTGTAATTTTGAACAGCAACTTTTCTTTTCTCATTTCATATTTTAGTTCAGTTTGGATTCCTGAAAGTTGTCCTTTCTCATGGACTCTACAGAATATGATAGATAAATGAATGAAAGATCAAAATTAGAAGCCATACACGATAACACTTCTATTGATTGTACATCAAATTAATTCATGATAAGTAACAGTCAGAAATTAATGTTTCTTTAAATATATTTTTTAGCTATAAACATACTGTTGATGTGTAGACATTAAGGAAAAGACAGTCTTCATTTCCTCTGCAAGAGCCAGTCAGTAAGTTGATCTGTGGTGCCACCTCACCAAAAGTTGTGGCATCTCTGACACCATTCCATGATTCAGGTGGCTCTGGTGGCTGAAACATTCCATATTAAGTTATGTGAGATCATGAGCCAGAGAAAGAGCCACTTTTAATACAAATAGCGAAAGTAGAAGAGTGTGAACCACTAATAGATTAGTAGATATCTCAAACATTTGCCCCTATAAATCTCATTTAGAAGATTTTTTTTTTAGGTTTCAGAATTATATCACAATAATGATTCCTAGTGCACATTACAAACATAAGCCCACAGTGACATGTACACAGGTATAAACTTTTCTAATAGATTCAAACTATGAACCAACTGTAAAGAGACATCCTCCTCTAGCATTACTTTTCCTCAACAGAAGTAGTCGATACCAAAAATAATTACAAATTTTTAAATGGGTTCATATTATCTCAATTGTTTTCCTAAAAGATTTGCATATGATTTTGTACACGATGTATTATATTTCAGGCTAAAATGTATAAAAAGAAATTACTTTATTTTCATTGTTACACTTGCTATGTGCTAGCTTTGAATGTGCAGCTAAAATTACTTTTCTCTTAGAAACATTTGAAATTATGAAATATTTGGCACACTTAAAATTTCTATTATAAATATGCAATCTGACACTAACTATTAAAATTATTTCTGAATTCATTTACAAAATGATTATATAAATAAAAAGTCATTTGTCAAGAGAACTTGTCAGCCCTTTGGAATATTGTTAATACCTCAGAATGGATTAGTAGTGGGAATGACTGATGTGATCAGACGTGTTTTTAATTTTGGCAATAACAACATAATTTTCAATTTTGTTGAAGTGTAAATTGTTAACACAGTATGATACAGAAAAGTATGAGAGAATAAAATCAATACAAAAACAGAAATTACTGCTCAGGCAATTCTACAGAAGTTATTACATCAACTGGAACCATGAGAACCTATAATGTTAAAAAATTTCAGCTTCAAGAATCAGTCCCAGACACGAAGAACTGGAGCCAACTACAAGAAAAGAAGATAAGTAAAAAGTTGATTGTAAATCTTACTCCTCTAGAAGATTATTAAAAGAATTAATGATAAAGACAGAGAGAATCAACAAATGATGTGAGGGAGGGGTAGAGTACACAACTCATCTTTAATCTCTGATTCATGGCTTCTACAAATATAGTGGACTGTTAACCCCTAAGTTCAAATAACTGCTACAACTATCTTAGTATTTGGCTCAAATGATTCAGGGCAACCAAGTGTCTGCATGGTTACAGTAAAAGGCAGAAAGAATAACAACTGCAATGTTATGCTGTATGATAATGGTAGTTTCCACTTGGAAACAAAACTATATCTGACAATAGGTTTCAGTACTAAGCGGAGTGGTGCTGTGCCACTGGACATGTTTGGAAGAAGTGGAAATCAATCTTCATCCTGATATCCATATTTTCAATGGTTGCCCTGGATCGTTTGAGCCAAATACTGAGATAGTTCCGTGTACTACACCAAGATCAATCTACTACCCCATCTTTGTATGATCTATTATTTTCTATGTCTCTATTGGCCTGAATGTAAACTGAGTTTTAACTGTACCCTTCCAGTACAATACATTTATATGAACTCTAAACCAGCAAAAATGTTCCATCAATAGGGACAGCTTTGTCACTGTTTTTCTTTAATTCAATTGCCGTGTACACTCGCAAGCACAAACCGGCTTCAAAACTATCAAAAACATTACTCTTTATCTCCAGTTTCAGGAAACATGACAATTATGAAAATGTTAACACTTTAAAAAATTTCAAAGAGAGATAGCAAAGTAATCACAGAAATTGTGTGACTTGTCTGACTGTGTTAAAACAAATGGGAAACATAAAAATATGAGAAAATGATTATTTAAATTATGCAAACTTTTTATTAGAAAGGTATGTACATACAAACATTTAACACTTTAAATTCACAAGCTTTCAACTTCAATGAAAATTATGAAATGTCCATTACGAAAGCAAATTTGCCCAAAACTGCATTGTAAGATGATTTCTTATATACACATTGTCTTGCTTATTGAGTAAAATTCATCAGACATGTTCAGGGAGTAACACCTTCTTCCCTGTTAACTGTTCAAAGATATGAATCCATGAACTCTCCTCCTCCGCAGAACCTACTAAGACTTGTTTGGATCTCTTCTTCCTCATCACTTCTCACTGCAATCTGGAATCCTCATGCCACTGAATGGAGGCACTTAACAATAATTCAAAGATTCTGAGCAGATCTTATACTTTTCACAAGTCTATCACTACAGGCTTATGAAGTCATAGGATATCATCACCCTAATGCGTAGATGAGTTTTAACAACATGTAAAATATTAAAAAACAAGCTTTCTATACAGGTCATATCACAATTAATAAGATCTGTTTGCAGGACAATTTGCAATAATTAGTAGCAGCCACTTAGCATGCTAAGGTGAAAGGAATGCCTGGGACACCAAAGTGCAAGGTTTGTACACCCAGTGTCTATCACAATTAGTAGTGAAAACTGACAGAGGTGAATGTGTACAAGGGAAAAGGGGGAAGAAGGGGTGCTAAATCATAGGCCATTTGTATTTAGGAATATTCTCAAACCAGTCCTGGCTATATTAAGTAAAGTAAGTAGTTTCCACATACATGTGAATGAAAGAGCAAGGGGAAGGCACTTTTGTAGAGTACCAAAAGATCATCTCCTATGAGCTGAAATCAAAAACATCATTGTAAACCTGTGAGATTTGACAATGATGAAAACACACAAAATGGCCATTGTTAAATATGTTCTGCATGCAATGCAAACAGTGACACCTCTATTGGTTAGTTTAGCTACAGGCTAGAGGGGTAAATATAGTCACTGTCAAAAACCAGAAAAATTGTCCCATGTGGTAGCAGATCAACTGTTTTTTTTTTTTTAATATTTAGTGTAAAATTTATGTACAGCATGACAAAGTATTCATTCTCTACAGGAACAATGTGACTGATCAAGAGAATTCCAGTTGGAGGTGTAGAGTATTATGTCAAACAGTCTGGTTGTATTTAAAAACAGTACATTTTCTAGAAATAATGATTAACTCTTCTATAATTTTATCTGGAGACTAAGATTAGAGCCATAAGTCATAAACATGGTTATTTATTTATTTAGGTAGGTAAATAAATAGTTTCTCCTTTTCCAAAGCCCTTGGAATTAAATCTTATTAATCTAGATTTTTTTCTTTGAATGATATTCTTTTACTTTTGTTTCCTTGTAGTCTGAGGCATTAGCTGCCATAGAAATAAACAACATTGTGTGTGCCAGCACTTCTTCATTGGTATATGTTTACAGAAATGAACTAACAACTGCAACCTACAACCTAAAGCAAGCCTTACATCTCACAAGAGAGGGGATCATCGCCGTTAGTGGAATACCTCAGATATGCTTTAATGCCCACCTCGTGTGTAAATCTTGAAATCAGACAGGTAAACAGATGGTTCCATAAGATCTGCAAAATGAACCAAAATGCACATTTTCTCAGTATGGACTTTCTCCAAAGGAGTCACCATACAGAACATGGAATGCATTTAAACAGAAGTGGTAAAACTCTACTAGGTAAAAAGATTCTTCATATGCTAGAAAAACTTAGTCAACAAGAAAATGGTACCACCATCCCAGTGACGTTACCAGGAGCAAAAGAGCAGCCTTCAACATCAAATAACTGCCAATACAAATGTGATGATGCTACGAATACTACTCTACTGGATGCACAAACACAGACAAAAATAACAGATGCAACTGGACAACCCATAAGAAAGAAAACAACAGAAACCACAACAAAAACAGTTAAGCAGCCATTAGCTTCTCCAGCAGATAAAGAGACTCCTGCAGCAACAAAAATAGTCAAACAGCAATCAGTTTTTTCACCGGTAATAAACAAAAAGACACCAAAAGCAACCAAATCAGTCAATCCACCATCAGTCTCACCAGCAGCGATAAACAAGATGACCTCTACAACAGAGAAAACAGTTGTCAACAGAAGAACTGTTGTTCCTCATCCCAGATTCAACGATTTTTTTATGGACAGTACTGAAGACGAAAAAGCTCTCATCCACTCAGCTGCAACAAATGAGGTAGAACCAAAAATTTCTCAACAGTGTTCAATACTTTCTGACTCTTACAATCAGCAAATTTACATCCACAATGCACAAGGACTAAGAAACAAAGTGAGTGAAATAGAAATTTTAATAAATAGTAACAGTGAATTATCAAATATGCAAATACTATGTATTACTGAGCACTTTATGAGCAGTTCTGAAATTGAATGTGTTATGATACCACACTTCTAAATGATAAATCATTTCTCAAGGAAAGAATTCAGGGGTGGAGGGAGCTGCATATTTGTAAAAAAAAAAAAAAAAACAATACTATTGCTCTACCACAGGACATATGCAACTCCCACAGCACTGAAAAAGACAGAATTATTGGGCATAGAATTCACTGAACATTGTATTTACTTAATATCAGT
Source organism: Schistocerca americana (assembly GCF_021461395.2). NCBI lineage: Eukaryota > Metazoa > Arthropoda > Insecta > Orthoptera > Acrididae > Schistocerca > Schistocerca americana. The sequence continues at coordinate 431,489,019 of NC_060120.1, read as the reverse complement.
ATACAGATCACCCTCAGGCAACCTAAGCTGTTGCTATAAGAACTTGGCTGTAGTGTTAGAAAAACTAACAAAATGGAAATCCTACAGAATTGTAAACTGTGGCAATGTTAACACAGATTTCCTAGTAGAAGACAGTGATCATGTAAACTTTAAATACTTTATGAATCTCTACAATCTGGAACTAAAGGTTAAATCCCCAAACAGAATAACCAACCAGAGTGAATCTTGTCTTGATCAAGTAGCTGCTGACACAGAATGCACAGCATGCTCTGTAAAGTTAGGATTTTCTGACCACAATGCACTAATTATACAAATATCAATAAGCAAGCCCCGTCAAAAATGTTTACAACACAAACTAGAAATCTCTATCAAAGCAATATCCACACCTTTCTGTCCCACATGCAAACAGAAAACTGGCAGGACACATATCAGTCTCAAAATGTAGATAACAAATTTGAGACTTTTCTAAATACTATTTCAACTACCACTTCCCCTTAAAAACAAAAATATTTCCAATAACAGTAACTCCCCCATGTAGGCAACCCCAGGTATTAGCACCTCAGCAAAAAGAAAAAGAGAACTCTTCAACCTCAGCAACACCGAATTCGGCAATACTGAAGAATTTAAGAATTACTTTACCAAATATAAAAAAAATCTTTAGAAATGTAGTTAATGCAACCAAAAAACTGCAAAATGACAACCTGCTCAACTTATCAGCTACCAAAAGTAAATGGATGTGGAAAATCACTAATACACAAAGTGGCAGAAATCCACAGCTGACAAGTAATATGAACCTAAAAATAAATGGCAAATCCATCACAAACGATAAAGAAATAGCAGATAAATTTAATTCATATTTTATTAAAAATGTTGAAAGTCTCACAGACCACCTTAAAAATAATTATCTCCCAAACTTAGAACAAAACTACTGCACTGACACATTGTTCTTATTAACAACAACAGTGGCAGAAATAGAAAAAAATATTCATATAAAAATTAAGAAAAAATCCTCTGCAGGACAAGATCAGATCCCCTGCTTTCTTCTCCATAACTGCAGCAGCTTCATATGTAAACCACTGTCCCACATAATAAACTCTTCATTCCTCAATGGCACATAAACTCAAAACTGCAAAAATCATACCCATTCATAAAAAAGAAAGTAAAGATGATACCAGCAAGTACAGGCCAATAGCAGTCTCTCAGTAGTCAGCAAATATTTGAATACACTATGGCAGACAGACTAAATTCATTTCTGAAAAAAAGAAATGCCATATCATCTGCTCAGTTTGGTTTCCAAGAAGGAAGAACCACAACTGATGCAATACAGCAACTCCTAGATTACACCTTAACGCTAGTAGACAAGAATCTTCCAGCCATAGGCATTTTTATTGACCTAACAAAGGCATTTGATATGGTCAATCACAATATACTGCTCCAAAACATTTATTCGCATGGAATAAGGGGCACTGGCCATGACTGGTTTAAAAGCTACCTCAAAGACAGAAACCAATATGTCCAAATGAATGCAACCAATTGACCAGGAATTGCTAATACTGTACAGTCATCTACCCAAACCAAAGGACATGGAGTTCCCCAAGGCTCACTGTCGGGACCCTTATTATTCTTACTTTATGTAAATGACCTCCCCTTAAATTTACACAATAGGAGAACCTTCCTCTTTGCTGATGATACCACAATTATGATATCCGCCTCAAATGAACTTCTTCAGGATGCCATAAACAGGAGCACAACACAACAAAACTCATGGCTTAATTCATACAGACTACTCCTAAATATAAAAAAAGACAGCAGGTATTACTTTCCACACAGTCCAAAATAAAAACCCACCAGTACCAAATAAATCACTGAGTGATGATAATGTCAACTATGTAAAAGAAACTAAATTTTTGGACATTACCATTAGTGACACACTTACATGGAAAAGTCATATTGATATAACCTGCACCAAATTGGGTAATGTATGTTTCATGATTAGACAAATAAGGGATATTGTTAACACCAGCACCCTCACATCGATGTACTATGCTCTTTCTCACTCTATATTAAGCTACAGAATAATCTTTTGGGGTCACAGTGCAGAAGCAGTGAGGCTGTATAAAAAGATTAGAATAATATTATTCAAGCAGCAGAAAGAATCCTGTAAACCACTGTTCCAGAATCTGAACAGGTTACCCCTCTCACCCTCCCATGTCACTACACACTGGACCTACTATGTCTCACCAAGAAAAATATTAGCAACTTAGATATAAATGCAAACTGGCACCAACATGATACGAGGTCAAAGAACTCTATGAGTAATCCCCAATTCAACAAAACTATACAGTAAAGGTGTCAAATATATGGGAATAAAACTCTACAATCATCTCCCAATAGCAGTGAAGAACATTACACAAGTGAAGGATTTTAAAGTAAAACTATGGTCACTCCTAATTAAACACTGCCTCTATAGCATATAGGAATTCCTCAAAAACAACCAGCTATAAGAAACTGCTGTAAGGAGCTGCTCAACAAAAACATCAGGTAATGGATCCCAAACTATTGATCTTACATAACATAACTGAATGTATGTTTTATTGGTATAAATGCTAAATTCTGGTACAGAATAAATATAAGACCTAAGTACATTACACATCTGATATAAATATGTAACCATTTTATAGATTCATAGACATGTACCTCTTCTTATAAATGCCTAATATGAATCAAATGACATGTCCTATATCATGATGTGCATTTCTGTACAATGTATGATTCAGAGATCAAAACAAACAAACAAATAAATAAATTTGAGACAAGAGGATAATATCTAATCCATAACAAGATTATTAGAGATAGAGTACATGCTAAGACAAGCATCAGGAAGGAAATCAGCTGTGGAATGTTCTTTTGTAAGGAACCACCATGACATTTGTCATACACAATATAAGGAGAAGGAGTTCGGGATACAGACTTTTTATTGATTGCAGAATTCTCACAGATTTATTGAAATTATTGTACGTAGTTGAACTAAACCACAGATTTAGTTGGAGATGTAGTTAAGGAATACCTGATTTATTAGAATTTTATTACTTCTTTAAGTTGTTTGACTGATAGTTTTTGCTAGAAATAACATGCCACTATGCTCAAGATAGGATGTAAGATTTATTGGTTTCTATGTGGTAACTCTGCTGAGCATGATGAGGAATACTGTAGTTTTAGTGGTTTATATGTAACTAGGTTCTCCTTGTAACTGATGGGAAATTACATCATTTCCTCAGCACAGTGACATGTCATTTTTAGCAAAGAGTGTCAATCAAACAACTTGAAGTAGTAATAAAATACTAATAAATCAAGTATTCGCTAACTGAACCTCCATTGAAATCATAGATATTGTTATGTGACAAATTAACGTAGACTACGAAGTACACCATATACCCATTAATGTCATATTAATGCACACTTCTGTTTGAGGGTCAACATCCATTTGATCATGAGATCATTAGCAACAGTGTACAGAATATGGCTGGGGAAAGATGGGAAAAGAAATTGAATGTATCCTTAATGCAATTATCCAATTTTTATTGTTATTTATGCAAAGATGCACCTTGGGTTGTTATTTGTCTTAAATTTGCTTCATATAGTTACATATTTATGTTGCATATTAATGATAGGTGGACAATGTTAATAGCAACATCAGACTTTTTGCAGATGATACAGTTACCTTTAATAATGCATTGTCTTAAAAGCCCTAGAAATATGCAGTCAGATCTGAATAATATTTCAAAGAGGTGCAAAGATTGTCAGCTTGCTTTAAATGCTCATAAATGTAAAACTATGTACCTCACATAATGAAAAACGTACATTGGTAAGCCTAATGCAGGATTGGCTCAGGTGACTTTTAACACAGGGGGGTTATGTAGGGATTTTACTAAAGAGGATCAGGTAGTGATTGTGGGTGGGGCTGGTAATAGTATTGATAGGGATGGGGAGTATGACATAGATGGTGACCTGGAAAAGATAGCCACTCAGACTGGCAACACGAATGTGCATTTCGTGGAACTGTTTCAGCGTCACGATCGGCCTCATCTTAATACAGCCGTCAGGCGTAATAACATGAGACTTGGGGGTGCGCTGATGACAGAAGGCATGAGTCACATTTCAGTGGTGTCGGTGGAGTCTATCAGTAGGACGGGTTTCACTAGACATGGCCTCCACCTCAACAGGTATGGGAAGGGGAGGTTGGCAAAACTTATAGGTGACAGCATAGATGGGGGTGGTGGGATCACTCATGGGAAAATTCCGGTAGTTGTGGGTGTTAGAGCTGTACCTTTTTTAGATTGAAGTCAGCTGATAGGTATTCCTGCTTAAGGGAAGTCTCTCTAACAAAGAAACCACTTTCTACAAAGCTTGGGTATCCGATTAATGAGAGAATTAGTATATTTCATCAAAATATACAAGGTATTAGAGATAAAGTTAGTGAACTGCTTGTAGATGTTGACTCTGAAATTATTGGTATATCTGAACACTTCGTAAATAAGGAGATAATTCAGAGGCTTCCTTTACCAGGATACAGGTTGGCTGGCAGCTTTTCTAGGAGCTCTTTGCGGTGTGGGGGAGTGGCCATGTATGTGAAAAACGGTATCCCATTTGAGTCAATTGATGTTTCAAAGTACTGCACTGAAAAGTTGTTTGAATGTTGTGCAGGTGTGGTTAAATTTAGTGGAGCTAAACTTCTTACTGTTGTTATTTATACATCCCCAGACTCCGATTTCATAACATTTTTGCTAAAGCTAGAGGAGGTTCTTGGTTCACTTTATAGGAAATACAAAAAGTTAGTTATATGTGGTGACTTCAATATTAATTGTATAAGTGATTGTGCAAGGAAAAGGATGCTGGTAGACCTCCTTAATTCATATAATCTTATGCAAACCGTATTCTTTCCAACGAGAGTGCAAGGGAACAGTAGAACAACCATAGACAATATTTTTGTTCATTCGTCATTATTAGAAGGGCATTCTGTTAGCAAAAAGGTGAATGGCCTTTCAGATCATGATGCACAAATTTTAAGTCTAAAAGATTTTTGTGCTGCAACACATGTTAAATATAGTTACCAACTTTTTAGGAAAGCTGATCCAGTTGCTGTACAGAATTTTGTAAACCTTATCAAGGAACAAGAGTGGCAAGATGTTTATAGTGCTGATACAGTAGACGATAAATATAATGCTTTCCTCAAGACTTTTCTCGTGCTCTTTGAAAGCTGCTTTCCGTTAGAACGTTCAAAACAGGGTACTAGCACAAACAGGCAGCCTGGGTGGCTGACTAAAGGGATAAGAATATCTTGTAAAACAAAGTGGCAATTATATCAAAACGTTAGAAACAGTCAAAATCTAAATGCAGCAGCCCATTACAAACAGTATTGTAAGGTGCTTAAAAAAGTTATTAGGAAGGCAAAAAGTAGTTGGTATGCAGATAGAATAGCTAAGTCTCAGGATAAAATTAAAACCATATGGTCAGTCGTAAAGGAAGTGGCTGGTCTGCAGAGACAGGTCAAGAATATAGAATCAGTGCGTAGTGGGGATGTCCGTGTTACTGATAAGTCGCATATATGTACAGTACTTAATAATCACTTTCTGAATATAGCAGGTGAGCTAAATAGAAACCTAGTCCCAACAGGGAATCATATAGCGCTCTCAGAAAAAAGTGTTCCGAGACTGTTACCTGAAATGCTCCTCCATGATACTGACAAGAGGGAGATTGAGTTAATAATTAAATCACTAAAGACCAAGAACTCTCATGGATATGACGGGGTATCTAGCAGAATACTGAAGTATTGTTCCACGTATGTTAGCTCAGTACTTAGCCATATCTGTAACTTTTCCTTTAGGAGTGGTCGGATTCCTGGCCGATTAAAGTACTCGGTAGTGAAGCCACTTTATAAAAAGGGAGACAGGGATAATGTTGACAATTATAGACCTATTTCTATGCCATCGGTGTTTGCTAAAGTTATCGAGAGGGTTGTATATACAAGGTTACTGCAGCATTTAAATTCACATAATTTGCTGTCAAATGTACAGTTTGGTTTTAGAAATGGCTTAACAACTGAAAATGCTATAGTCTCTTTTCTCTGTGAGGTTTTGGACGGATTAAATAAAAGGTTGCGAATGTTAGGTGTTTTCTTTGATTTAACGAAGGCTTTTGACTGTGTTGACCACAAAATATTACTGCAGAATTTGGAACATTATGGAGTAAGGGGAGTAGCTTACAATTGGTTCGCCTCCTACTTTAAGAACAGAAAGCAGAAGGTAATCCTCCGCAATATTGAGAGTGGTAATGATGTTCAGTCCCAATGGGGCACTGTTAAATGGGGCGTTCCCCAAGGGTCGGTGCTGGGGCCACTGCTGTTTCTTATTTATGTAAATGATATGCCTTCTAGTATCACAGGTGATTCAAAAATATTTCTGTTTGCTGATGACACCACCTTGGTAGTGAAGGATCTTGTGTGTAATATTGAAACATTATCAAATAATGTAGTTCATGATATAAGTTCGTGGCTTGTGGAAAATAATTTGATGCTAAATCACAGTAAGACTCAGTTTTTACAGTTTCTAACCCACAATTCAACAAGAACTGACATTTTAATCAGACAGAATGGGCATGTTATAAGCGAGACGGAACAGTTCAAGTTCCTAGGCGTACGGATAGATAGTAAGCTGTTGTGGAAAGCCCATGTTCAGGATCTTGTTCAGAAACTAAATGCCGCTTTATTTACCATAAGAACAGTATCTGAAATAAGTGACATTTCAACACGAAAAGTAGTATACTTTGCATATTTTCATACGCTTATGTCATATGGTATTATTTTTTGGGGTAATTCTTCTGATTCAAAAAGGGTATTTTTGGCTCAAAAACGGGCTGTTCGAGCTATGTATGGTGTAAGTTCGAAAACCTCTTGTCGACTCCTATTCAATAGTCTGGGAATTTTGACATTGCCCTCACAGTATGTATTTTCTTTAATGTCGTTTGTTGTTAGCAATATTAGCTTATTCCCAAGAGTTAGCAGCTTTCACTCAGTTAATACTAGGCAGAAATCAAATCTGCATGTGGAATGCACTTCCTTGACTCTTGTGCAGAAAGGAGTGCAGTATTCTGCTGCATCCATTTTCAATAATCTACCACAAGAACTCAAAAATCTTAGCAGTAGCCCAAACACTTTTAAGTCTAAACTGAAGAGTTTCCTCATGGCTCACTCCTTCTATTCTGTCGAGGAGCTCCTGGAAGAGCTAAAAAATTAAGCAAATTCCAGTGTTACATTCTTGATTTTCTTTATTTAAACTAAGGACTTGTCGCCTGAATATGTTTCTTATATTTCATTTTATCTGTTTCTACAATCGTGTTATAATTTCATGTATTGACTCGTTCCATGACGATGGAGACTTCTCCTAAATGTGGTCCCACGGAACAATAAATAAATAAATAAATAGATAAATAAATATGGGTAGATCACATAACTAATGAGGAGGTATTGAATAGAATTGGGGAGAAGAGGAGTTTGTGGCACAACTTGACTAGAAGAAGGGATCGGTTGGTAGGACATGTTCTGAGGCATCAAGGGATCACCAGTTTAGTATTGGAGGGCAGCGTGGAGGGTAAAAATCATAGAGGGAGACCAAGAGGTGAATACACTAAGCAGATTCAGAAGGTTGCAGTAGGTACTGGGAGATGAAGAAACTTGCACAGGATAGAATAGCATGGAGAGCTGCATAAAACCACTCAGGACTGAAGACCACAACAACAACAACAATATAGATGGTCGCCATCTCATTCTGTGAATTCCGCTAGGCGCTGAAAGAAATCTTCCATCACCTTATTCAGTATTTTCGAAGGGATCCCCTCCATAACTGTATGTATCCCTCCCATGACTTCAGCCACAGCATGATGATGTGTAGTGTATACTTGAATTTTGAGTAGCCCCACAAAAAGAAGTTAGTGGCAGTCAAGTCAGACTGTGCTGGCCTATGAATGCCTCCAAATCTGGAAATGAATCAACCAGGAAACTGAAGCTACAATACATTTGTGGCCTGGCAGGCCATATAAACTGCTGTCCCATCCTGTGGGGAACTCTATGTTGTTGTTGTTGTTCAGCCTTTGAAGGAGGAAGTCATTCAAATTTGGACATAGTGATTGCTACTAACCGTTGCTGCATGGCTATGATGATTTCCAAAAATGTATGGACAAAACCACACTGCACAACACAGTCACATGTTCACAGTGCAGGGCATCTCACGTAGCCAACTAGGATTAGCTTGATTACATGATGCCCAGTACCTGTAACCCTGTTTATTTACTCCACCATTTAGATGAAAATGGACCTCATCCAACATTGATATGTTGTTTTGTATATGTGGTCAGCTGTTAAAAGTTTCAGGAAGGGCAAGGCAATGGTTCATTGGACAACATTATCATGTAAACTTAGTTTCTGTGTGACTAGCAATTTGTATGGGTGGAATTGCAGGTTACAATGAGTGATGTGCTACAAAATGATCTGGCATTTTTAGCTCCAAGGCATGTTTGGCAGGAGAACACTGAGGACTTCAGATGAACATTTGACACACATCTTCCACTCACTCCATGCACTTCATTATTATTTTTTAATTGGGATGGGTTATTAACAACAGATTTGACAAGTGAATATAGGCCTATGTATTGTGAAGGTACTGTGAATATCCTGAGTTCCTTAAATAAATGTGGGCAAGTTGATCTTTGGTGGGCTCCAGCAATTATTCTGATTCCACGCTTTTGTGCAATGAATACTTTTTCTCTTAATGATGAATTACTCCAAAATATGATGACATATTAAAGCAGTGGATGAAAATATGCATAGTAGGCCAATTTTCTGATAATTTTGTCACCAAAATTTGCCATAACCCTAATAGCATAAGTAGCTGAACCTAACCATTACAGCAGATCAGTGTTTCTTCCGATTCTATTTCTCATCAGTGCACATACCCAGAAATTTTGAGTATTCTGCCTTCGCAACAGACTTTTGTCAAAGTCTATATTTATCAATGGTGCTATGCCAGTTACTCTACAGAACTGTGTATACTGTGTTTTCTCGAAATTTAGTGAGAGTCCATTTGCAGAGAACCACTTAATAATTTTCTGAAAGACATTATTTACAATTTCCTCGGTTGTTTCTTGTTTGTTGGTTGTGATTATTATACTTGTATCATCAGTAAAAATAACTGGCTTTGTGTCTTCATGAATATAGAGACGCAAGCCATTAATATATATTAAGAACAATACAGGCCCCAAGACCGAACCCTGTGGGACACCACTCTTGATACCTCCGCAGTTAGAGGATTCTGCTGACTTTTTTGGACTCTCTGTACCGTTAATTTCTTCTTTCTGCATTCTTCTAGTTAAGTATGAATTAAACCATTTGTACACAGTCTCACTCATACCAAAATACTTACGCTTGTCGAGAAGAATTTCGTGATTCACACAGTCAAAAGCCTTTGAGAGATCACAAAAAATTGCGATGGGTGATGTTTGGTTATTCAAAGCATTTAATATTTGATCAGTGAAAACACATATAGCATTTTCTGTTGAAAAAACCTTCTGAAAACCAAACCAACAGTTTGTTAGTTTTGAATGCTTTTGCTACACTTGAATTCATTACTTTTTCAAGGATTTTGGATAAATCTGCCAGAAGTGAGATTGAGTGGTAGTTGTTACCTTCAGACCTATCCCCTTTTTAATGCAATGGTTTAACAACAGTCTATTTCAGTCTATCTGGAAAAATACCCTGTATCAGTGAGCTATTACTTCTGTGGCTGAGAATTGTATCTGTTGGGAATAAGGTTTAGTACTCTGCTGGAAGAATCATCATTTCAATATGAGCTTTTGCTTTTGAGTGAACTTGTTTTCCTAATTTCAGTACGAGAGGTGGGTTGAATATCAGTTTTATCAAATTGCGTAGATATTGCCTCTTCCATATGCTCCTTGCAATTTCTAATGAATAGCTGGATCCTATTTTCTCTACAACACTTAAAAATAATGATTAAAAATATTCTCTACACCTGACATTTTGTTAACAATCTTTTCATTCCGTTTGATAGAAATACAACCTTCCCATACTCTCAGTTGCCCTGTTTCCCTTTTAACAATATTCCAAATTGTTTTAATTATATTATCAGATTTTCTAATCTTAGACATAATGAACATATTTCTAGATTTTTTAATAACCTTTCCTAATACAGTGCAGTAGTTTTCATAATGTTTCACTATTTCTGGATCATTACTCCTTCTAGCTATAAGACACTTTTCTGTTTACAAGATTTTTTATCCCTTTAGTAAGCCATGGCGTTTTCAATGGTTTCTTACTATTATATTTCACTTCTTTAGCTTTCCCTAAAATTTTTAATTGTTAAATCATTAACTGAATGCACTATTTTTGACAACTGTTTTGCATTACTGTATGGAGCTATGTCATATACTGTAAATGTCTGTGCATCACGATCAGACCGACCATTCTTAACAGGAGAAGTTTTTATTTGATTAAATTTATCATGGTCTATGAAAACATTACACAGCTCTGCGACTGAAATTTTTTTTTTCAGATTTATTAAGTTATTTTTTATAGTGTTTTCGTGAAAAATAATGAAAATAGTGATTTCGGGAAAAATAGTGAAAAAATTCCATTACGTACAGTTATTTCACAAACTGCTTGTCCAGTTTTAGCTTTTTTCAATATTTCAGCACTCTAGTGGGTTTGAATTTTGGTTTTTAGGATCTCCATAAACGTATTTAGCCGTTTTTATACCAGACATACGTAAAATAAAGAGGAATTAGGAGAAACCGGCAGTATTTTAATGTCAGTGCCTGTCTGTCGCACTGCCCCTTCCCCTGGCATCACCAAGCAGTGAGCTTCTGCTCTTGTCCTTTAGTTCACAGTACCTCTTTGCTCTGTGCTGTTCATGTGGTGTTGTTACTAGTGTTTTAAGGTAGTGACTGTTTTCTTGTGTTGTGCAGTTGTTTTATGGACAATGGCTACCAGAGGATGTATAAAGTCGCCATATTGCTTCCGTTACATTTGTGGTAACTATACCGTTAAAAAGCAACAAACAAACATTTCCGATTTTGTTGAAAAAGTATATTTCGCCTATTTTGGTACAAGTTAGGCGATCAAGATAAGCCTTGGGCCCTACACAAAGTTTGTTCAGTGTGTATTGAAGAACTGAGGCAATGTTTTCAACGTAAAAAGCAGCTTTCGTTTTGGAATACCAATAGTTTGTAAGGAGCCCAAACATCATAGTGATGACTGCTTTCCTGTTCTTGCAAAGTACGAGGTTTCAATTTAAAAAAAAAAAAAAAAAGGATATTTCTTACCCTAACATTCAATCAGCCATTCGCAATGTTCCTCAAGGTCCTGAAGTACCAATACCCTCTCCTCCAGATTCTTTGGATGATATAGATGATCACGAGCCATTGGCTCAGCAAAGTGATAGCGAAGAAGACAGAGATTGCTATGATCCTGGCACAACCGATCCCATTCCATTCTCATAATCTGAAACGAACGATTTAGTTAGAGACCTAGGCCTTCCTAAAGAATCGGCAGAAGTTTTAGGATCTAGATTGAAAGATAAACATATGCTGGCTCCAGGTACATCCTTTTCTTGGTATCGATTTAGGGAAAAGGAGTTTGTATCTTTCTTCTCTGAAGAAGGTGACTTGGTGTTTTGCAGTGACGTTCCTTGACTTATTGCACGTTTCAAAATAGAATATGCTCCTGATGGGTGGAGACATTTTATTGATTCTTCAAAAAGAAGCCTTAAAGCAGTACTTCTACACAATGGCAATAAGTATGCTCCTATACCAGTTGGACATTCAGTTCACTTAAAAGAATGTTACGAAAACCTTGAACTGGTTTTAAGCAAACTCTGGTATTCAGACCACAAATGGACACTATATGGTGATTTAAAAGTTATTTCAATGCTGTTTGGTCAACAAAGTGATTATACAAAGTTCCCTTGCTTTCTCTGTACAGTAGAGACAGAAAGCAACACTACATAAAAAAAAAGCTTGGCCCTTGAGAAAAACTTTATACGTAGGGGTTAAAAATGTTGAGAGGAAAAGCCTCGTGGATCCCAAACAGGTGTTACTTCCACCACTTCACATTAAGTTGGGCCTGATGAAACAATTTGTTAAGGCATTGCCAAAAGAAAGCGAGTGTTTCAGATATCTTTATGCACAGTTTCCTGGTTTATCTGAGGTGAAGCTAAGGAAAGGAATCTCTGTCAGACCAAACATTAGAAAACTAGTGACAGATCCCAAGTTTGTGGACAAAATAGAAACAAAAGAAAAGGCAGCATGGACATCTTTTAAATTAGTTGTTACCAGTTTCCTAGCAGAAAAAAGAGATCCAAACCACAAGACAATTGTCGCAGACATGCTCGACAACTTTAAGAAGCTGGGCTGTAACAGGAGCATTAAAGTTCATTTTCTCCACTCACATCTTGACTACTTCCCTGCATACCTTGGTGATGTAAGTGAAGAGCAGGGTGATAGATTCTACCAAGACATCAAAGAAATGGAAAGAAGATATCAAGGAAGATGGAATGTGAACATGATAGCGGACTACTACTGGATGATAAAAAGAGATGATCCTCAATGAGTCCACAGCCGGAAAAGCAATAAAAGAAGCTTTGACAGAAAGCAAAAGCATTATTGTAAGGGCTTATGAGCTTAGAGAGAAATGGAAGTGTACTGGAAATGTAGCTTAGAACATGATTTATAAATAAAATAAAATTTTACAACTTTTAAAAAAAATTTATAAATTTGCTTAAATTTTGTTATTATACCCCAAAATACTCCCTTTTTCGTGAGAAAACCTGACGTGATGGAAAAAAATGGATTGCATTTTTGAAATCAGTGCTGAAAAGAACATAAAAGTCAGTTATCAAATTTCAAACAACTTTCGAAAAACATTTTTTTGCAGACCTGTGTTACCTATCAGTGTGCTGCTTTCCTGTACCAGCCAAGTAGGAAAATCAACGTCTGATGTCAAACTGAAAGAACCAATTAATACTTCAAGGTCAAGCTTTCTATGAGGCTCTTTCAGAAAATCTACTTTGAAATCCCCACAAACAATAATTTGCTTCCCTCTGTCTGACAGACAACAAAGAATCCAAGTTTTTCAAAAATAGCTGAAAATTTCCCAATGGAGACTTATACATGGCGACAGTTATAAAAGTACTAGTATTTAGTTTAGCGTCATATGCACATGCTTCTGTATGTTCCTATACGCAAAATTTTTTAGTTTCTAAATTTTTCACACTCTGACAAATTTTAACATATATGGTAACCCCTCCTCACTCGAAAATGTCTACTTATATGTGCTGAAAGCTTATATCCATCAACATTTACCTTTTCCATATCTGTGACTATATGACGTTCTGGCAGGCATAGTACATCAATTCCACCCTCAGTTTCTAAATCTTCTAAATAAACAAGAAGCTCATCTGCTTTATTAATCCCCTGATATTCTGATGCAATACATTAACATTATTTTTCACTGTACATTTATGAGAATCTTGAGACATACTAACATTTTGCATTTTACTCTTATAAGAATCTTGTGATATTTTAACACCTCTAGTACCTGCCTGTCTGTACTTCTCTTTAAGCAAAATTTCATTCAATGTTGAATCATTGGACACTGATCTTAGCTAAAAAAAAACCTCCCATGAGTTTCAATGCTCCCTCCCCCCCCCCCCCCCCCCCCCCCCCCTCGCCTTGAAGGATTTTGCTATCATCCCACCCAATTTACCGTTCTCTTTCCTACTGAGGTGCAGGTCATATCATACCACCAACAGGAACTAACCTATGCCTGACAAAGTAGCCGCCGGAAGCAGCTGATCTAGCTCCCTATTGACCCTCTGGACATTCTCTTGGATCCTGTACTATGTGCCATGCACTTCACAGTGGTTTGTATAGTATGTACGTAGATGAAGACATACACTCCTGGAAATGGAAAAAAGAACACATTGACACCGGTGTGTCAGACCCACCATACTTGCTCCGGACACTGCGAGAGGGCTGTACAAGCAATGATCACACGCACGGCACAGCGGAAACACCAGGAACCGCGGTGTTGGCCGTCGAATGGCGCTAGCTGCGCAGCATTTGTGCACCGCCGCCGTCAGTGTCAGCCAGTTTGCCGTGGCATACGGAGCTCCATCGCAGTCTTTAACACTGGTAGCATGCCGCGACAGCGTGGACGTGAACCGTATGTGCAGTTGACGGACTTTGAGCGAGGGCGTATAGTGGACATGCGGGAGGCCGGGTGGACGTACCGCCGAATTGCTCAACACGTGGGGCGTGAGGTCTCCACAGTACATCGATGTTGTCGCCAGTGGTCGGCGGAAGGTGCACGTGCCCGTCGACCTGGGACCGGACCGCAGTGACGCACGGATGCACGCCAAGACAGCAGGATCCTACGCAGTGCCGTAGGGGACCGCACCGCCACTTCCCAGCAAATTAGGGACACTGTTGCTCCTGGGGTATCGGCGAGGACCATTCGCAACCGTCTCCATGAAGCTGGGCTACGGTCCCGCACACCGTTAGGCCGCCTTCCGCTCACGCCCCAACATCGTGCAGCCCGCCTCCAGTGGTGTCGCGACAGGCGTGAATGGAGGGACGAATGGAGACGTGTCGTCTTCAGCGATGAGAGTCGCTTCTGCCTTGGTGCCAATGATGGTCGTATGCGTGTTTGGCACCGTGCAGGTGAGCGCCACAATTAGGACTGCATACGACCGAGGCACACAGGGCCAACACCCGGCATCATGGTGTGGGGAGCGATCTCCTACACTGGCCGTACACCACTGGTGATCGTCGAGGGGACACTGAATAGTGCACGGTACATCCAAACCGTCATCGAACCCATCGTTCTACCATTCCTAGACCGGCGAGGGAACTTGCTGTTCCAACAGGACAATGCACGTCCGCATGTATCCCGTGCCACCCAACGTGCTCTAGAAGGTGTAAGTCAACTACCCTGGCCAGCAACCTCTCCGGATCTGTCCCCCATTGAGCATGTTTGGGACTGGATGAAGCGTCGTCTCACGCGGTCTGCACGTCCAGCACGAACGCTGGTCCAACTGAGGCGCCAGGTGGAAATGGCATGGCAAGCCGTTCCACAGGACTACATCTAGCATCTCTACGATCGTCTCCATGGGAGAATAGCAGCCTGCATTGCTGCGAAAGGTGGATATACACTGTACTAGTGCCGACATTGTGCATGCTCTGTTGCCTGTGTCTATGTGCCTGTGGTTCTGTCAGTGTGATCATGTGATGTATCTGACCCCAGGAATGTGTCAATAAAGTTTCCCCTTCCTGGGACAATGAATTCACGGTGTTCCTATTTCAATTTCCAGGAGTGTATTAATTCTCATTTCAATATAACTACCTTGAAGGAAGTCAGACACAAATTGAAATGTGAGCAGTGAATGCAACACAAAATTATATTTCCATGCTTTGGCAATAGTTCACAGACAGGAAGTGTCAAAATCAAACAGTACAAGACTGATCAGTACAAGCTAGGGCAAGACAAAATTGCACGAACATAATCTGAAAACTTCGTGCATGCCTCGGTAATGGCTGTTCTGTGACAAACTGTGTATCAGATAATTAGATCAGTTTGTTTTGTATATGCCAGGTGACTGGCAGAATCTTCCCAGCTCTCCACAGCACAAAGATTGACCCATAAATTGTGGGATCAGCACCTCAAGATTGCATCATCAGCAACTGGAGGAGTATTCTTTTCACAACCAAAACATATGTAAGTAGGTTTATGGTTTAACTCTCCATCAATGGCAAATTCATTACAGAATGAGCTAATACAAGGGTTGGATAATGACAGCGAAGGAAATTTGTCATGTTTACAAAGGAACCATCACAGCATTAGCCTTAAGGGTTTAGTGGAGCCTTGGAAATCTTAAATATGTCTGCTTGGGTAGGGAGCTGAACTCCTCTTCTTCCAAACTAGTAAACCTGTGATTCCTTAAAGAAACTATCTCCAATGTAGGCCTATAAAACAGCTTCAAATGTCTGATTACTTCATAAAGGAGTTAATGTGTTAAATATCTGAGATTAAGTAGATAAGAGTAAAAAACTGAGGAAAGTTTTGAAATTATGCTTAAAATTCGTTGGAAGCCGCAAAGTTCTCCTGTTATGAAGCGCTGGATGAATATAGTCTGCGTAATTTGCATTCCATGTTAAGCTAAATGTAGTTTTCCCTACATCTAAAGGCAAATACTGGGATGGTTCCTTTGAAAGGGCACGGCCGACTTCCTTCCCCGTCATTCCCTAATCCGATGAGATCGATGACCTCGCTGTTTGGTCTCTTCCTCCAAACAACCCAACCCACATCTCAGTGTTTATGACGTCATATTTCCTGACATCGATGAACTACATACAAGTTATACAATGGTATAATTCAGCAGGTTCTTTCAGTGACAAATTCAGATATTCTTCACGAAATCTGATTCGGGTAGAGTTAAAAAATTAATACGTCACGCGTGATGTTGAAGTTTTCTGCACACCATTTTAAGCAAAAGCTAGTTTTTCATGTGTCTACGGTATGTTTTGTAAAGTGATATAATTTTGTAGGTACAGTTCGTAGTATACGTGGTTACTGTCTGCAAACTATGCTGCGAATAGAGTCGGCAGTACAGAAATAATACATTAAAACATCATGCCTGATGTTGAAGTCTGACTGCATGAACAGCGAAAAAGCAGTAAGTAATAAACTTTTTTTTCCTTTCATTATGTAGGGGTGGTAGCGAGAAAAATCTTCGTAAAGATTTGAAGTGATGTGTAAAGTTAAAGTATAGTCGCTTTTTTTGCTCTCACATGGGAATGGTCCAATAAGACACACCTTGAAATTTTTTGCATAGGAAGAAGACAACGAAAGAAATGCTCTGCCAAAATTTTAGCTGCTAAGAGGCACTGCAAGTCTTTTGTAAAATATGTTGAAGTTACACATTTTTGCAGCGCGGAGAACAGCTCATAACAGCGGTTTGTACAAACCTACCCTCCTAGCGCGCGACTCGGCGGATCACTCACGCAGCGCCGCGTAGCGGAATTATACGGAGTTCTCAGACACCAATTTTAAGCATCTAAAGCCTGGTTTACAATGGAGCAAGTGTAAGCGAACACGTGCAAATGGGCTTTTGCAGAAAATTCAGTACCATTCGCTTGTATACGGGTAGAATGGTTTATACTAGAGGGAACGGAACACGAGGTAGCGAATATTGCCTATGAACGCCGTGTTATTAGCTTTTAGTTTTTGGAGCTAATATTCGACATACAGCATACAGCTCTATCTTGTTAGAGCCACAGTGCGAAACTTTGCTATTCAGTGAGGATTATTTTGCATGGCGAGCTCACCGTTCTTGGTGGAGTATGCAAAACGGCGCAGGGAAGGAACAATTTAAGTGTGTCAATTTGTATGAAGGTGTGACACGCGTGGAGACGCACTTTACACGGAATTGAATCTCCATCTCTCCTTAGCACTGGTCCAAAATTTTCCTTGTATGTCGGCTGACATTTTACCCTGGCATCTCATTACCATTGAGGGGAAATTTAGAAACAGAACACTAATTACCGACGTCGAGCATCATCTCAAGAGGTGACACAGTTAGCGTTTCCACTACGCGTGTTAAGGTCTAATGGTCATATTCTTTGTCTTTTTTTCCTCTCTAAAAGAAAAATGGTCTAGTGACAAAGCGAGCGCTTCGTGATCCAGAGAGCGCGGGACCGAATCTCGTTCAGACCACAATTTTTTCACTATGATTTTTAACAGAGCATTCACTTCTTACAGATGTTGGAGGCCACGGAAGACATGTGGTTCGGATTCCACGTTAAGCTGCAGGTCTCCGTTATCCGATCAGGTAAAAAAATGTTCAAATGTGTGCGAAATCTTATGGGACTTAACTACTAAGGTCATCAGTCCCTAAGCTTACACACTACTTAACCTAAATTATCCTATGGACAAATAAACACACCCATGCCCGAGGGAGGACTCGAACCTCCGCCGGGACCAGCCGTCCGATTAGGTAACTGGGGAAGGTTAGGGACCCGTAAGTAGCTGCAGTGGCGTCCAGTTGAAAGACCTGCGATAGCCCTACCGCGCACACAGGACGAAACGTGCTTGTTGTCTTGTTTGCTCCGATGAACACCTGGTTTAAACTACACAAATATTTTTTGAATAATTTCATATCGACAGTTCAATTCTTGAACCTGTAATTCTGATAAAAGTGGTTAGCAGAGAAAATAAAATCATGGCAGTGCTTGATGTCACAGACGCCTTCCATCAATGAGGACTTGTAATTTGTTGAAACGAAATGTGTCTTGCAGTACTACATTTTATAATAATTCTTTTAGGCCATTCCTTTTAATAACGACTGAATGCTATATATTTGACTATCATTGAAACAGTTCTTTGTTTATTCCCTGTAGTCGTCACAAAAATGCGAAGTATCTACTGAATGACAAAAAACATTTCTCTTGCACCAGGCACATTGGACAAAGGAAAAACTGATGCAGGCAGGCACTTCGCAGTAACCACAAGTTTTATTTAGACAGAGCTGGGATGGAGTCAGAATGGTCCGGGCCGTCGTTCTGCTTATTGCGCTGCGTACGAGAGATACTTGATGAAATTCGTGTGTGGCGAAAAAAACTGGTAATACACAAATGAATGGAGCTTAAGAATACTGTTCCGCTGATAAACCTGAAATGAGAGAGAGGTATCGGAAGTTATCTTATAATTCCCGATTCCCGAAAAATGCTTTCCACTGTCGAAAAAATTCTTTATCGAGAAGTTGAATAGCACTAGCAGCCCCAGGCTGAATCCACAATACATCTACAGATTTTTCGTCTTCTTCCACAAAAGCAGAGGCGTCGTTATGTCCAGACCAAGAAACGAACAAAAGCAGTGAACTGGTTTCTACAGCTGGTAGGAATACGTTTCGAACGAAATGATGAAAATTATTCTTTCCCATGTTTCCAGACTTTGATACATCGATTACTAGATTTTTGCAACCAAACAGTCCATTTTTTATCTTCTGTCTCAATTTGCCTTGCGGTTCTTGAAGACAGATATACAGCTGCAGAAACAGTAAACTACTCATACTTATCACTGGCATTATCGCATATGAATGTGTTATTGCATTCATTGAGTGTTTGTTAATGCACTCCTTCTTTTTTCGCCCCGAAATGATTAAGTGCGGTGTGCACGCAGTTCTTTCACGAAACCTGACTGACAAGCGTTATAAACAGCAGTTGCGGGGACAACTGTAAGTGTCGTCTTAGCGTCGGCTATGATTTCTCTGTACCATTGTCTGTCACTGGCAGCCGCTCTACACATTTACGTGGCGTAAACTTGGTGATTTTGCGTCTTCCTATGCTGTACGATTTCTTAAACCTGCATAGCCAGGTCGACGAATCCTGGAAATGAGTAACGTTCATGTCAGACGCAATTCGCAGTCTAGTAGGTCACCATGGGTAACGGTGCATAGCCTCTCACGAGCAGTTCTAAATCTGTCGAACAGTTTTTCATTCAGATGATTTCGGATTTCCGTTTGGCGCATATTTCTTCCCTCATATAATTAATTCTTCTATTTGTACAGATCACGCTCCGATTTTACGAAACGAAAATGCCTTTGCACACTGCGTAACTTCAAGTGTTTTTTCCGTTCTTTATTTAACCAATATTTCATTGCCTTTTCTTTGTCGCTGAAAGCTGTCCCAGTACATGTTTTTTTTAGGCACGTAAGGTATTCTTCAGAACTGTTACTGTCACAACTGACGTCGTCCGAACCATAATTCATGGAATCGCCACAGTTATTTTCTATTTCTTGTAGCGTATCCACAATTTCAAAGGAAATGTCGGTATCATTCTAATGAATGTCAAGGAAATCAACTTACAAGTGACACATATGTACGTCCTCAGGAGAAGTAGGTGATTCCGGCTGGAAACCACGTTCTTCGTATTTCATCATTGCTAAATCGATAACGTTAATTGGGTTCCACATTAGTGTGAAACTGGAAGAAAAATAAAGGGACTACTAGCAGGCATGCCTTACTAAAGTGCAATAAATATTTATTCAGCTTTATCTGTATTGTCAATAATTGCCAATAATGGAAAAATCAACTGATAATTTGTAATAGATGTTACTTGAGTGGCTAATTCGAGACAATAGTAACTGTGTACTGTAGTGTCAGAGAATCTAGCAACGAATGATGACCTGAAACGTCCTTTACAAATTACGATCGCCGGCCGGAGTGACCGTGCGGTTCTAGGCGCTACAGGCTGGAACCGCGCGACCGCTACGTCGCAGGTTCGAATCCTGCCTCGGGCATGGATGTGTGTGATGTCGTTAGGGTAGTTAGGTTTAAGTAGTTCTAAGTTCTAGGAGACTGATGACCTCAGTAGTTAAGTCCCATAGTATGTTCCAAAACGCTGCGCATAAAAGCAAGGATTCCGTCAAGGCTCTTATCTCGGGTTCTGCTGTCGATAGAAAGGAAGGGTCAAGTGTTTTGTATAGCCCTTGCGCTAGGGGCCATTTGTATACCTAATAGAAGGATCATCTTAGCGTCACTGTTCCACAGTACAGGGTCAAAGTATAAATGTTATACACTTCTGTCTGATTAACCAAACTGAGCAAATCGGTTGGTTCATTTTGAGTTTAAAGCGGTCTACGTTGAGACTTAAGGAACTTATGGAGGCACAATAAAAAAAAAAAAAAAAATTTCGCACCGAAGCTGTGCCGCGGATTCTAAGACGGCTAAGTACAGCCAACGTCTGAAATTCTGTCGATATATTCGTAAGATCCCGATGTTAAACAACCGTGAAAATTTTATTGGTATATTTATCCGCTTCTGAGATACAGAGGATCAAAATTACACCCCTTGTACACGTAAAATCCAAGGGTTCTGGGTATCCCATGTTGTATTACTGAAGCACAGGCGAAATTTTCGAGCACGTAAAATCCGATGTGAGGTGTAAAATTAATTTCACGTTATTTCAATTTCATGTAAGGAAACTATCAAAGGTTTACTGACCCACAAAGTTCTTTGCATATCAATGACATGCCCTGCTGTGTCAGGGAAAATAAGGGAATCAGCGGAAAAATGCTCCTGTCGGAGCTCATGTTTCAAACACTGACTGAAAAGCAACTTTTAAAACAATTCCCAAAAATTTGGTATGCAACCATATTAACTCTTTTTCATCCTGAGTTAGAAGGAGATAGTGGCAGTGGGAAACAGACGAGAAAGGAATAAATACTGGAAGCTAGAAGACTATGGTTGTGGTACAGAAAGAGCGAAAGACAATGGCAATGTGAGAGAAAGAGGGAGCACAGTCGATAGCGACAGAACAGTGCTAGGAACAGACTGAAGGAGACACTGCCAGTGGAAGGCGAATAAAGAGAAGGAGAAAGTAGAAGTGGATGAGAGCCAGTGATAACGAGATACGCAGTCTGTGCCAATGACAACCAGGAAGGAGAGAGAAATAGTGACAGTGAGGAGAAGAGCAGCAATAAATAAGACAGTAGCAGTGAGAGAGAGAGAGAGAGGAAGAGGGAGACAGTGACAGCGAGAGGAGATAGTAGTAGTAGTAGTAGTAGTAGTAGTACGGGATGCAGAAGACTGTAACTGTGACACAGAGACACAAAGAGGTAATTACAATGAGTTGGGCTGAATGAGTGAGTGATAATGAGCAAGTGGGAGTGGAAGGGTATGAGCGACTTCCAGCAGTGAACTAGTGAAAGAAACTGTGAACTAGAAAAAGAAAGGTAAGCCATTCCGGCAGCTGGTGAGCAAAAAATTCCCAGACGCCCTTACGCGCCTTCACGTCACTTTGAGGACTCTCGTGGCTGTGTATTTGCCAGAACACGATAGTCGCGGTGTGCATCCAAAGCAAATAACTCTTTTCGTATCGGTCATGAGCAACTGTCACTGTAATTACGCTATGACACAATGCATTAATATTCCTCGAAATACAACAAATGTTATTTATCGTGGTTTTCCCAAAGATGAGCCTAGCAGTGTGAACGGACAGTTCGATGCAAACACAAGAACAATGTGAAAATGAGAACTGCATGTGGGTATTCAGTTCGTTTTCGGCCTGAGCATTATGAACGAGATTTGAGAAACCAACTTCTAGGGCTACCTTCAAAAAGAAGCTACGACCCGCAGTAATCGCCAGCATGAGTTATTTTTCATCTTAGTTATCATTTATTTGGCCCTAACGTATAATAAATCTGTCATACCACTTGATCTGACTTGTCCAACAGAGTACTGTACCTTTCTCAGCATCGCCTGGTTTAATTCGACTACATTCCATTGCTCTTCTTATAGGAAAATATAAAGTTCATCTTATAACCTCTTCTCATGACACTGTCTATTCCACTCAAATTTTAATTTCATCTCTTTCCAAATTTCTCCATGGTTTCTTTCATATCTTCGTCAGCGAGTGTAGAACGCCGTCTCCATCCCTTCTCAACAACCACTCTCCTTTCATGTCCTTCGACTGTTATGACTTCAGTATGTTTTCGGTACAAATTGTAGATAACCTTTCACTCCTTATATTGTATCGCTGCTACCTTCAGAATTCCAAAAGCCGCCAGTACAAAACTGTATAGTATGCCTCCAAAACATGCTGCGGGCGGAGGGTTGGTTTTAGCGGTTCCGACTGCATGTTTTGCATCTACACTGAAGTGCCAAAGAAACTGGCACAGGAATGCCAGAGATATGTAAACAGACAGAATACGGTGCTGCGGTCTGCAACGACTATGTAAGACAAGTGTCTGGTGTAGTTGTTAGATCGGTTACTGCTGCTACAATGGCAGGTTATAAAGATTTAAGTGAGTTTCAACATGGTTTACAGTCGGCGCACGAACGGTGAGACATAACGTCTCCGACGTAGCGATGAAGTGGGGATTTTCCCGTACGACCATTTCACTAGTGTACCGTGATATCAGGAATCCGGTGAAACATCAAATCTCCCAGATCGTTGCGGGCCAGAAAAAGACCCTGCAAGAACGAGACCAATGACGACTGACGACTGAAGAGCATCGTTCAACGTGACAAAACTGCAATGCTCCCTCAAATTGCTACATATTTCAATGCTGGGCCATCAACAAAGTCAGCGTGCGAACCATTCAACGAAACATAATCGACATGGGCTTTCGGAGCCGAAAGCCCACTCGTGTACCCTTGATGACTGCACGACACGAAGCTGTACGCCTCGCCTGGACTCGTCAACACCGACACTGTTGATGACTGGAAATATGTTCCTGGTAGGACGAGTCTCATTTGAAATTGTATTGAGCGGATGCACGTGTACGGCTATGGAGACAACCTCATGGACCCTGTTCAAGCTGTTGGGGGCTCTGTAATGGTGTAGGGCGTGTGCAGTTGGAGTGATATGGGACTCCTGATAGGTCCAGCTACGACTCGGACGAGTGACACGTACGTAAGAATCCTGTCTGATCACCTGTATCCGTTCATGTCTACCGTGCATTCCGATGGACTTGGGCAATTAAAGCAGGACAATGCGACTTCCCACACATTCAGAATTTCTACAGAGTGGCTCAAAGATCACTCTTCTGAGCTTAAAGACTTGCTGACTACCAAACTCCGCAGGCATGAACGTTATTGATCATATCTGGGATGCCTTGCAACGTGCTGTTCAGAAGAGATATCCACCCCCTCGTACTCTTACGGATTTATGGACAACCTTAGGATTCCATGATGTCAGTTCTCTCTAGCACTACTTCAGACGTTAGTCGAGTCCTTCCTGCCTCCACCTTTTTTCAATGTACACTCGTGGTAACGCTCATAATTATAAACCTACCTTCTCATTCTTGTTGTAGTTATCACGTACGAGTACAAACTGTGCGTTTTTTTGTATCTCTACTCTCGTAATTTTTATTTCCTAAATGTATATAACACGAATGCTGTAGTAAATGCTGTGTTAAGTATGTAGAAGGCCTCGGTAAGTGTGAGAGAGAGCCTCATGACCTTAATCAAGCCAGGTTAAATAAATCAGTAAGTTAAATAAAACAAATACACCTATAGCGTGGGAAGTGGTTAGGCAGTCAGCGCTGTGTTGTTCAACTAGGAGAAACACTACATTAATACTAAAAGTCGTGAAGGTGGGCTCAATTTTACAAGACCTGCTTCTTGGAAACAAAATCGTTCCTTTAATTTGTAAAAATACACCTTGTACCTGGGAAGACTTTACGAGGACCAACCAGAAAGTAATGCCTATTTTTTTCCCCTCCTCCATTCAGTTGGTAATGTAGTGATCAAGAATTTGGCACACTTTCGCAAACTTTCTTCTACAGCCCACTCCAGTAACAGTGCCCTACATCAACAGATGGCAGCACTGTATTATTTCAGAAACTGGTCGACACTGACGTATATATGAGCCCGTGGATGCAGTAGTACTGATATCGGTGGATTCCGCCGACGACCGACATAGGTCGAAGACGGTCGATGTCATCAAATCTGTACGCGACTACGTGCGCGATCACACCATAACTGATCTCATCGGCCAAGCGTACAGATTTAGAACGATAGTAGCTGAAATTCAGATCATTTTGTTTTCCTCGTTTAAATCGAGCGACGTTCTCACATACGAAATATGGTGTTTAAGAAACTGATAAGTTTAGTTCAAGAAGGAATGAATTCGCGGTATCCTGAGGATGAAAATGTCATAATCGGGATACAGTTCGGAACCTGTGGACTGACATTGCAGTTTTATTGGAAACCACAAGTAGGCAAAATGTTCATCGGAAATTTCAGGCGTAGATTATTACCTCAAAAAATAATTTATTCAGATGCCTACAGCTGCTGTAATGTATTTTTTGTTTGTTTGTGGTAGATTGGCGTTACTTGTCTACAAATTATTATTACTGCTTACTGCCGTTTTTATATCAGTAGGGTGGTGATTCTGTTGTAGGGAGTGGTTGGCAAAGTTGTTATACGGTATGTATTTCCACTTTTCAGTGTTTTACAAGGAATCCCTCGAGTGCAAGGTCGCAAAATGCCGATGATGTTTACGGCATTCGACGCCCCACGTGTTGTCTACCATGCAGCCGCAGTAGTGGCTACTAGTGGCAAAAGGGGACGGGACTGGAAGTATCCAATGGTCAGCATAGCATGAGGCTAGAGAGAGTAATTTAACTGTTTAGTCGACGAGTAACTTGCAACAGTGCTACGGTGGTAGTGGAGTATTTACAAAGCAGAGCCGTCACAACGATAAACAAAGCAAACATTGTATTATATCTAAACCATTTGCGAGCTTGACATTTTATCGGAAAGGAACTCAAGAAATTTTGCAGAGCGAGAAACAAGTGGCGGATGAAATATCAGATTTTCTGCAAGATGAGTCAGTGGAAATTCTGGTGTCGTATACACTCAATTGTGTGGACAATATACGTGAACACTACAATGATGATGATAAGTACCTAACAGGTGAAAGTGATACTGAAAGAGATGTCGAGCCATATAGTTGAGCATCGTTGTCGGACAGGGGGTCACAAATCCTGTCTCCAGTGACAAGTAGTAAAGGACAATCATTATCCAAAAAGCAGATACTAAACATAATTGCGTACATGGAAGGTCATCCCCTGTATAAGAAAGAAAAAAGAGAACAGATTTCAAATAAGTCCGCAGCAATATGACAGTGTAGTGCATAAGAAAAACTGCGGATATTCAAGGGAGGATAAGGCACACTTGTTACAAAAACTGGTGTTTACGCATTTCAGTAACTCTCGATATAATCTACAGCATGTGCATGATAGTGACTTAGTGCGTTGTGCACATAAAATTACGCGTTACATAAATTAGAATGCATAACTTCAAATAGTGCTACAGAATTCGAAGACGTAAGATAACGAAACGTCAGACAAAGCGTCAACTTGACGATGTACAGGGAACTGCAGAATCGGCCCTAAAATGTGTAGATGAGAGAGGCACGCTTATCCCATCGTTCAGTAAGGAATTCGTTTTCAACTCCGACCATGCGGAATTTGGTGAGGCAATGCATATCAAAGGAGCCCTGGAAATCAGAGGTACCAAGAGAGTTGTATCAAGATCACCTAACTTCAGTGTCTTGCCGGCCGGGGTGGCCGAGCGGTTCTAGGCGCTACAGTCTGGAACCGCGCGACCGCTACAGTCGCAGATTCGAATCTTGCCTCGGGCATGGATGTGTGTGATTTCCTTAGGTTAATTAGGTATAAGTAGTTCTAAGTTCTAGGGGACTGATGACCTCAGAAGTTAAGTTCTATAGTGCTCAGAGCCATTTGAACCATTTTTTTCAATGCCTTAACGCATTCGTATATAATTATGTCGACCGTTAATCTGGATGGTAAAATGCCTCGGAAGTTATTTATGGTGCTGCGAGAAGTTGCAGATGTTCTGGAAGCTACAATTCTTTCTCCTTGTGTGATCTTGAAAGGGCAGTAGGAAATATTTACGTCCAGCAAGCAAGAGTGGGAAAATGGACGCAAGAGAATTACGGCTGTGGTATGAGTACTGCCAACAGCTGGTCAAAATAACTTTGTTTTGTTTGATTTCTGGTATGCGTATCAAAATCATACTCCTTTAGAGCAAACAATCCTTCCTGAAAAGTGTGTGACGTTGCAGTTCATACCACCAGGAACCACTGGATAAATTGAGCCTCTGGTTGTTTGTATTTTTCCGTGCCTATAAAAACATCGCACTATATGCAGCTTCGCCTTACAGGACAGCCAGTTTCGCGATAAGCTCCAAGATAGACTCTTTAGCATTCGGTTACATGCCATCGCATTCGACCAGTTTTCATCGCCTCGTTACACCAATATGATTTTATACGCTTTCTTTAAGAGTAGATACCTATTGAATGTATGCACGTTTTGTAACTCCCAAGGAGTTCGCCTTCGATCTTGATGGTGCAAACCTTTGTGATCACTGTGACGCGCCATTTTTCATTCGGTATTCATGGTGCAAGCTAATAATTTCTTAAATGTCCACGATGCCCATTTTGGGAAGTGTAAAATATACATCCAATAGAGGGTTGATCTCTGCAGCTCCAGAAGACTCATTTTCCGTCGCCCTCCTTATGCAAATGGTGACTCGTTAGCAGCTAGTATTTTTCCTGTCGTAATCGTTAACACACACTTCCAAATGAGCCTCATTAAAGACAAACTGCGACGACGTACTCAGAGTGTTTGTAATCTTGCTTTCGAAAGGTCACTGCGAATCACCTCGAGTGTGTAACAGAAGATTCTCTTGTCACCTCATACATTCGTAAAACTTGTCTGGCTATTCCGGGACTGAAGCTCAGTGTACTGTACTCGCCATGTTCTTTTCGAGACATGCATAGCTCATTCACATGCATTCGGCGTCTTTTTAATAGCAAAAGCCGCAATGCAGCACTCGTCTCCAGGCATAGAGGCGTCGTGATTCCAATCCCATCCTAGGAGCTTAAAATCTGACCTCCTTCATAAATAGAGTAGATAGTAACCGAACTTACCGTAACCACCTTTATTCCGCCAAAAACTAATGGAACAGATCGGATGCACTTTTGACCACGCTGTCGGCCGATGTTATCGAGGGACCTCCGGCTACGGCGACTAACGACCATCGTTGTCGATGTCACTGTAAACGCTGCCTAAGAGAATGGACTGCAACTGAATTCCTTACTGCGTGAAGTGAAGTCCCCAGTCGCATCCACAAAAGACTGAAGAAGGTGTATGGGGACAGGAATGTGGCAGGCCAGGACACATCATAATTGAGAGATCAATGCCTGAAGTACAGGGTGCGGCGCAAGAACTTCCTTACTTTTTTAAAAAAAATCATAAATCATAAAGTATTAGAGACATAAATTTAATTATTTTTTCTTTACGAAGAGTAACATCTAAAGTTTTGTTCCACTACCTTTTGAAAACGATACCTCGAAGGTGGCCTCCGCTCTACTCAGTGCATTTGGAGAGTCGAAATCGGAAGTTTCGGTCCACTTTTTCCAAAATGTCTCTGTCGATGTTGGCCATAGCAACACGAAAATTGTTCTGCAGCTCAGCCAGGGTCTGCGGACGGCTGTTGTACACCAAGCATTTCAGATATCCCCATTAGGAAAAGTCGCAAGGCGCTAAATCTAGCGAGCGTGCTGGCCACTGGAGATAGCCCTTCAAGGAGATGAGACGATCGGGAAATGTTTGTGCAACATGGTCATCGATGTTCGTGCCGTGTGAGCTGCGGCGCCATCTTATTGGAAGCAGACATCACATACATCCATTTCTTCAAGTTCTGGAAGAAAAAAACTGTCCAATAATCTAAACATAACACTCAGAAGTGACTGTCACTACTTTACCGTTCTCTTCGATTAGCCATGGGCCAATAATGCTAACTTTAGGTAGTGGACACCAAACAATCACACGTTTTGTATGCAGGGGCTGCTCATGAAGTTCTCGGGGGTCCGTGCCACTCCAATGCCGCACATTTTGTTTATTCACGCAGCCGTACAAATGAAAATGAGCCTCGTCGCTGAAGAACTCTAAGGCGTCATGAGGCACCTCATCGATCAAGGCTTCACATGTATTTTTTCGTGAAACAAAATCATGTGGATGAAGTGTGTGCACCACTGACAGCTTAGACGGATGAAATTTTAAATCTTCTTGAAGAATTCTTCTCACTGCGCGTTACGAAATTGCAAGAGCAGCTGCATGTTTGCGTGCAGATCGCTTGGAGGGGAATTCAGAATCGACATCCTCTCGACGTTTTCAGGCGTTCTGGTGGTTCCTGAAGGTCCTGGTTTCTTTTTTTGCACACTTCCAGTATCCATAAAGGTATCTATCCACATAACAGTTGATTTTCCAGCAGGAACACGACCTGCAGGCGCGATGTTGAACTGTTTCCTGAATGCACGCTGAGCTCTGATGACCGAACATCCATTCAAAAAGTAGGCCGCAACGGAGATCGCGCGCTCCTCTCTTGCCCATCGCATGTTCGCTACTAAACAATTTTTTTAAAATTAAAGTCTCACACTTTTGATTGCACTAAAACCCACGCGACAATGTGTAAGAGCCGCTTTGTGCCGTGCGTATCAAATAAGGAAGTTCCTGCGCCGCATCCTGTAGGAAACTGAGTTCTCTACATTTTGTTTTAGCTTCAAACACCAAACTTTATGTTCCTGCCAGTTTGCATACCTTGTTGAATTATGAAAATGTCATAGTTTATTGCTATTCCGATAATGTTTAAGCGAAAATATAAGGATTAAAATCGAATGTGCTGAATACATAATTGTAATATGCGCTTCAAAAGTAATCCGCAACAATAATTTTTACCAAATTACAATGAAAGGAATACCCCCAGCTGAATACAGGCGTTGATATAAGTCAACAGGGACAGTTGAAAACGTGTGGCCCGACCGAGACTCAAACCCGGTATCCGTGCGGATGCACAGTGCCCGAACTCTTACGGGAATCGGTAAAAAGCTGCTAGTAATGAGTATGATGGGCAGGGGCACTATCAATATAGTGCGGGACTATAAGTTGGGAATGTGGGTCTCACGGGAGGCGTCCCAGAGGTAAATCCCTGCAGTCGCACTATCCTCTGTGTCCTCAGTGCCTCAGATGGATCGAGCGTCTGCCATGTAAGCGAGAGATTCCGGGTTTGAGTCTCGGTCGGGGCACACATATTCAACTGTCTCCGTTGACATATCAACGCCTGTATGCAGCTAGGGGTATTCCTTTCATTGTAATTTCATTCTAACGAGCTGCATGGTCACCGATGGTATCTGTTCTTTCGGACATGTTACGTTTAAGTAGTTCTAAGTTCTAGGTGACTGATGACCTCAGATGTTAAGTGCCATAGTGCTAAGAACCATTTGAACCATCAAGTAGTTCATCAATTTGTGTAATTAATCTGTGTGTATTGATTGTTTTATTCATTAATTTGTAACAAAATTAATTTCATATAAAATCTTTAAATATCTTTAAATTTTTAAATATAATGGTGTTTGTAATGATCCTCCACCAGAGCGCAAGCGAGTACGTATGAGTTAGTATGGACGGATTTGGTAGAAACAGGTCAGTGTTAGCATGCAGTAAGAGATGTTTGTCAGAACTGATGTATTTGTGAAAAGTTGCAATACAGAGTGAAAATGGTTCAAATGGCTCTGAGCACTATGCGACTTAACTTCTGAGGTCATCAGTCGCCTAGAACTTAGAACTAATTAAACCTAACTAACCTAAGGACATCACACACATCCATGCCCGAGGCAGGATTCGAACCTGCGACCGTAGCGGTCACGCGGTTCTAGACTGGAGCGCCTTTAACCGCACGGCCACACCGGCCGGCATACAGAGTGAAAGCTGATCTAAAATCAGTGTACATTTTCTAGTTAGAGTGCACTTCCGACATCCTTTGCGCATCAAAAACCAACTTCGCTTAACTGTTTCTAAGCAAAATACAAAATTCGAATCTTTGTAGTAGATTGTGACAATGTGCTACAGTGGACGTCAGCGCCGTTAGATGACGGGTTCGTCACTGTAGAGAACCTGAAGGGCAAACAGGTGGGTGATGCAGTGCACAGTGGCCGGCTAGCGACTGCTTTGACGTCACACAACAACCAAGGTGTCGACCAAACCATCCGCTGTTGCACCATCAAACTTCCATTTGTTCGGCCCACTCAAAGAAGATCATCGGGATATCAATTTGAAGACGCGGAGACATTGAAAATTTTTTGCGGCAGTGGCTGGGGAAGCAGGATCATGATTTTTACTTCACAGGTGTACTTGTACTTTTTTTCAAGGTGAAAAAAAGTCTATACAAAGATGATGATGACCGCCACTGTTGCATCTGTTGTCCTATGTATACGGTATCGTCTTTCCTCGCTAAAAGAAAAAAAAAATATAGGTATTACTTTCTGGCTGACCGTCGTGGTTCTGTTTCTCTCTGAGACCACTTCAGAGGAGTGGCCCAGATTTTCTGTAGACCGCAATAACTGTTTGCCATTGATAAATCTATTATTATTATCGTTGTTGTTGTCGTTGATGTTGGTTGAGAAATACTGCATCTCATCTTAACGGGAAAAAGAAAATCGTAATTTCTTTGAAAGAGAAGACAACGGTTATTTCGTTTCTTTTCATTATTCCAAAAATTTTACATACGATTTCTGAACGTAACTTTGTTTCCACTGCTCGGGAAACAAATTATTTCGTGACATACATAATATTAATTTTCCCAGCCTCGTCTTGATGGACACGAAGAAGTAGTAGATGAGTGAATCTCGACTGAGTCATAATTATCCGAGGCAAGTTTTAAGTCGTTGAAAGGCGCTGAATGACCTATCAGAGGACGTTCAGTAATAAGTTGTCTTCCAATAGAGGATCCATTACATGGTCATTCACATGTCGTCATGGCTCGCTGCGTTTCGAGCTCTGCGTGAAGACTGTGTAAGTTAAAGTCTGTTGGTGTGTACTGCAAGCAGCTCTTCCAAGCGTCATGTAAATGGAGGATTTGTGTGGGAGGACGTAATAAGTATCTCTTCAAGAAGGGGATGGTTGCCTTAGACCTCTTAGTTGAACCTAAAAAACAACCTCATTCAACAAGAGATCAAGAGCTTAAAACACATCTTTCTTAAATCAACGTTCATGAGACAATTCTTCAGAAATAGACGAGTTTCAACCTCACTGGTATCTTTCAAGGCCGTGAGATATTTGAATTTTTATGTTTATGGCCTTAGAACGATCGTGGCTTTCTGTAACTGCATATCAGACGCTTCCGTAACCCTAAAATCTGGAAGAGCTGTGTTTAGAACGTCTACAGAACGTTTCACTCCTGCTGCATTCAAATTTTAATTCTGTTGAAATCTGGTCAATTTTTCGCATAGTCCAAACACTTCAGTAGCAACAGTCATATAGAAACCGTATCAGACGTCTCGAGTCACTTCGCTTATCGCCGCCATGTCCGACCATCTTTCATCTCTTCCTGAGTTTTGTGCATTCAATAATTCGCTCACTGCTTCCTGGACCATATCATAATGTTCCGCGAAATGTTTCAAAGATTTTACCATTGCAGCTCATCGCGTCGCACACTCTGATATCAGCAGTTGAACTGCTGGATTTTCATTCGACTTAGCCACACCATATAGTAGCACTTCAGCTTTTCGTGGAGTGCGTTATCAGATTCGAGAAGTCTTTCACAGTTACCAAAATATCGCATAATGGATCTCAGCTTTTTTAAACTACCTGTAGTACCCGATCCAAACAATGATTACTGCAGTGAATGTTAATAAGTCTGTGGTTCGTATTCAAGAAGGATTTCATCACAATTTTGTTCCGCACAGACATATTAATTGCACCCTCGAAAAAATAGGCGCATACAAACTCAGTTCATAGCGACAGTCTTAGAAGGATATTTTTATTCATAGTATGAAGGCTTTCACGACCGGATGACATGTCTTCTGGTAAACCTTCCGGGATGTAAGGTCGTGGTCCATCAAACTCTTCAGCTCCTAACGTTTCGTCCAGAGCTGCGCTGGACATCTTCAGAGCGGTGTTTCTCCTCCGGTGAGTCTTGCCAACTCACCGGCAAGACTCACCGGAGGAGAAACACCGCTCTGAAGATGTCCAGCGCAGCTCTGGACGAAACGTTAGGAGCTGAAGAGTTTGATGGACCACGACCTTACATCCCGGAAGGTTTACCAGAAGATATTTTTATTGCCAGCATTTGTGCTCTGGCGTCAGTTATTTTACTGCGGCCGTATCAGGGCCGGCACAAGGTACACGGATATTAAATGTTCCTGGCCACCCTCGTCCGTCGTTGAATTTGCCATAATTCTGAAAAATGAGGAATCTTTTATTTACTGCAAAATGCCTCATGCGAGCCATAATTCTCAGAATTGCTGGTACAGTGTTCGTCTCATCAAAGTGTAATGTGGTTTCCACCGATTGTTTTAAGACCTCGAAATGCTTTTTCTGTTGGGTTCAGAAACCTTAGTAAAATGATAATCAATTATAGTAAAAGGTGTCCTATTACTTTTTCAACAGTTAGGAGTTGGGAAAGCCTCGCCACATCCTGATTCCACTGAGTGCAATGTCGTGTGAAATCGTTGAAGGGAAATCGTTGAAGGAATTCTCATGTGGCGTCACTGACGTGTTGCTGTCCAGCTCGTGAACAGATGCACCTCTATTGCTGTTCTTTTTTTTTTTGTCATCAGTCTACTGACTGGTTTGATGCGGCCCGCCACGAATTCCTTTCCTGTGCTAACCTCTTCATCTCAGCGTAGCACTTGCAACCTACGTCCTCAATTATTTGCTTGACGTACTCCAATCTCTGTCTTCCTCTACACTTTTTGCCCTCTACAGCTCGCTCTAGTACCGTAGAAGTCATTCCCTCATGTCTTAGCAGATGTCCTATCATCCTGTCCCTTCTCCTTATCAGTGTTTTCCACATATTCCTTTCCTCTCCGATTCTGCGTAGAACCTCCTCATTCCTTACCTTATCAGTCCACCTAATTTTCAACATTCGTCTATAGCACCACATCTCAAATGCTTCGATTCTCTTCTGTTCCGGTTTTCCCACAGTCCATGTTTCACCACCATAAAATGCTGTACTCCAGACGTACATCCTCAGCAATTTCTTCCTCAAATTAAGGCCCGTATTTGATATTAGTAGACTTCTCTTGGCCAGAAATGCCTTTTTTGCCATAGCGAGTCTGCTTTTGATGTCCTCCTTGCTCCGACCGTCATTGGTTATTTTACTGCCTAGGTAGCGGAACCCCTTAACTTCATTGACTTCGTGACCATCAATCCTGATGTTAAGTTTCTCGCTGTTCTCATTTCCACTACTTCTCATTACCTTCGTCTTTCTCCGATTTACTCTCAAACCATACTGTGTACTCATTAGACTGTTCATTCCGTTCAGCAGATCATTTGATTCTTCTTCACTTTCACTCAGGATAGCAATGTCATCAGCGAATCATATCATTGATATCCTTTCACCTTGTATTTTAATTCCACTCCTGAACCTTTCTTTTATTTCCATCATTGCTTCCTCGATGTACAGGTTGAAGAGTAGGGCCGAAAGGCTACAGCCTTGTCTTACACCCTTCTTAATACGAGCACTTCGTTCTTGATCGTCCACTCTTATTATTCCCTCTTGGTTGTTGTACATATTGTGTATGACCCGTCTCTCCCTACAGCTTACCCCTACTTTTTTCAGAATCTCGAACAGCTTGCACCGTTTTATATTGTCGAACGCTTTTTCCAGGTCGACAAATCCTGTGAAAGTGTCTTGATTTTTCTTTAGCCTTCCATTATTAGCCGTAACGTCAGAATTGCCTCTCTCGTCCTTTTACTTTTCCTAAAGCCAAACTGATCGTCACCTAGCGCATTCTCAATTTTCTTTTCCATTCATCTGTATATTATTCTAGTAAGCAGCTTCGATGCATGAGCTGTTAAGCTGATTGTGCGATAATTCTCGCACTTGTCAGCTCTTGCCGTCTTCAGAAATGTGTGGATGATGCTTTTCCGAAAGTCAGATGGTGTATCGCCAGACTCATATATTCTACACACCAACGTGAATAGTCGTTTTGTTGCCACTTCCCCAAATGATTTTAGAAATTCTGATGGAATGTTATCTGTCCCTTCTGCCTTATTTGGCCGAAAGTCCTCCAAAGCTCTTTTAAATTCCGATTCTAATACTGGATCCCCTATCTCTTCTAAATCGACTCCTGTTTCTTCTTCTATCACATCAGACAAATCTTCACCCTCATAGAGGCTTTCAATGTATTCTTTCCACCTATCTGCTCTCTCCTCTGCATTTAACAGTGGAATTCCCGTTGCACTCTTAATGTTAACACCGTTGCTTTTAATGTCACCAAAGGTTGTTTTGAGTTTCCTGTATGCTGAGTCTGTCCTTCCGACAATCATATCTTTTTCGATGTCTTCACATTTTTCCTGCAGCCAATTCGTCTTAGCTTCCCTGCACTTCCTATTTTTTTCATTCCTCAGCGACTTGTATTTCTGTATTCCTGATTTTCCGGAACATGTTTGTACTTCCTCCTTTCATCAATCAACTGAAATATTTCTTCTGTTACCCATGGTTTCTTCGCAGCTACCTTCTTTGTACCTATGTTTTCCTTCCCGACTTCTGTGATGGCCCTTTTTAGAGATGTCCATTCCTCTTCAACTGTACTGCCCACTGCGCTATTCCTTATTTCTGTATCTATAG
The DNA here is from genome assembly GCF_021461395.2 of Schistocerca americana. NCBI lineage: Eukaryota > Metazoa > Arthropoda > Insecta > Orthoptera > Acrididae > Schistocerca > Schistocerca americana. Next base: position 431,453,733 of record NC_060120.1, on the reverse strand, counting down.
CGTTAGAGAACTTCAAACGTATCTCGTCATTCCTTAGTACTTCCGTATCCCACTTCTTTGCGTATTGATTCTTCCTGACTAATGTCTTGAACTTCAGCCTACTCTTCATCACTACTATATTGTGATCCGAGTCTATATCTGCTCCTGGGTACGCCTTACAATCCAGTATCTGATTTCGGAATCTCTGTCTGACCATGATGTAATCTAATTGAAATCTTCCCGTATCTCCAGGCCTTTCCCAAGTATACCTCCTCCTCTTGTGATTCTTGAACAGGGTATTCGCTATTACTAGCTGAAACTTGTTACAGAACTCAATTAGTCTTTCTCCTCTTTCATTCCTTGTCCCAAGTCCATATTCTCCTGTAACCTTTTCTTCTACTCCTCCCCCTACAACTGCATTCCAGTCGCCCATGACTATTAGATTTTCGTCCCCCTTTACACACTGCATTACCCTTTCAATATCCTCATACACTTTCTCTATCTGTTCATCTTCAGCTTGCGACGTCGGCGTGTATACCTGAACTATCGTTGTCGGTGTTGGTCTGCTGTCGATTCTGATTAGAACAACCCGGTCACTGAACTGTTCACAGTAACACACCCTCTGCCCTACCTTCCTATTCATAACGAATCTTACACCTGTGATACCATTTTCTGCTGCTGTTGATATTACCCGATACTCATCTGACCAGAAATCCTTGTCTTCCTCCCACTTCACTTCACTGACCCCTACTATATCTAGATTGAGCCTTTGCATTTCCCATTTCAGATTTTCTAGTTTGCCTACCACGTTCAAGCTTCTGACATTCCACGCCCCGACTCGTAGAACGTTATCCTTTCGTTGATTATTCAATCTTTTTCTCATGGTAACCTCCCCCTTGGCAGTCCCCTCCCGGAGATCCGAATGGGGGACTATTCCGGAATCTTTTGCCAATGGAGAGATCATCATGACACTTCTTCAAATACAGGCCACATGTCCTGTGGATACACGTTACGTGTCTTTAATGCAGTGATTTCCATTGCCTTCTGCATCCTCATGTCGTTGATCATTGCTGATTCTTCCGCCTTTAGGAGCAAGTTGCCACCCCTAGGACAAGAGAGTGCCCTGAACCTCTATCTGCTCCTCCGCCCTCTTTGACAAGGCCGTTGGCAGAATGAGGCTGACTGCTTATGCCGGAAGTCTGCGGCCGCCAATGCTGATTATTTTATCAAAATTTAGGGAGTGGCGGGGATCGAAACCGGGACCGACGACATTCTGATTATTACTCAAAGACGCAACCCCTAGATATATTCTTATATAACATCTTAACGGCTAAAGCCCTGTTATCCAGACCCATGTTGACAGCTGCGACTGTAATGCACATGGATGCTCGTGTTTTGAGCCCTACGTCGCCACACCAGTATCGGTACCCAAAGGCAGGTCACCATTTTACGCAACTAACAACACAAATCCTGCAGTGCACAGTCTAAAAGTCGTTCCTATAAAGTTGGGTACACAAACAGTAAATAGTTTTCCATTTACACTGGGCCAAGTAGCGACAGTTTAATTATAATCATCCCATTAAGAGCGTGAAATTATCTTGCCGAAGCGATTTGTAAAAGTAACTTTTGCAAGTTTTTGTTCTAATGCATACACCTCAACAAGTAGTCACAGAAGTTTCTAGCTGGTGGACACACGCCTTTAGTGTGGAAATCTTCGCAAATCAAGCTCGCATCCTTCCTCGCGAAACAGAGGAAGAAAGCTGCAACATATAGGGTGATTCAGGAAGAATGTCATATAATTTGTGAGGTGATTCTACAAGTGGAAATAAACCAAAAACATCCTATGAACATGTGTCCGATTTTCGATCGTTACAGAACTTGAGCGTGTTTAAGACTACACACATCCATGAACGTATATACAGAAAAGTGTGAATATTACTAACTGAAATGCTGTGGAGGCGATGTGGTGAACAGAATGATGGTAGGACAAACGACGATCCGTCCTGCAAGATGGTGTGGGGTTTCTCCAACAGATGGCAGCACTGTGACGTCGCACCGAGGCAACATCTGCAAGCTTAACCACTGTGCAACATGGACGGGATCAGTGAGTAGCCGTGAGGCCAAGTGCTTGTCGTCCCTGGATGTTGTTTAATTGAGCAAGTCTGTTGTGTTCGTGAATAGCAACATGCCACATATGTTCACCCATGCAGAATATGCAGACATGTTTGCATACAGGTGCTGTTATGACAGTGCCCGTGCTGCAGCTGTGACAGAATACCAGAGACATTATTCAAGCAGACGAACGCCATGTGCTAGGGTATTACCCAGGGTTTTTCAATGCGATAGTAATCTGGAACACTGCCCACTGTACACGTATCAGAACGGGAGGTCGTCCAGTTTGTAGACGAAAGGGGAAACATTATTGTAATAGTACAATGGAGCCCCATCACCCGTACATGGCGCATTAGCCATGAGCTAGTTATTCCACAAATGTGAGTACAGCGTATGTTACATTCCAAGTGGTTGTACTCATGCCGTGTGTAACCTGTGCAACATCTGCATCCAGGTGACTCAGTAAGCAGACAACAATTTGTGAATGGTTGGCTGTAGACAGAGAATCATGCAATAAACTTTATTTACAGATGGGGCTACATTTATATGCACTGGTATCATGGACACTCGCATTTCTCATACATGGGCGTTGGAGAACCCACACGACACTAGGGAAACAAGATTCCAAGATAGGTTCCCAGTGCTCGCCTGATGTGGTATGACTGATGGCCTGGTGATGGGGCCTGTGTTCCGCCCAACTGCGTGACAGCAGCACCATATGCACGTATCCTAACAGAAGATTGACTTGCACTTTTGGAAGACGTGACATCAGATCAACGACGGCAGATGTACCCGAAACATGATGGATCACCGTTTCACTGTACCAGACAAGTACATCAGTATCTGAATAAAATGTTTCCTCAACAGTGAATTGACTGTGGTGGACCCGTTATCTGGCCAGGTCACCCAGCCTAACCCCATTAGACTTCTGTTTATGGGACTGATTGAAGGGCGATGCTTACGCTACGAAGGTGAATAATCAAATGGCTCTGAGCACTATCGGACTTAACATCTGAGGTCATCAGTCCCCTAGAACTTAAACTACTTAAATCTAACTAACCTAAGGACATCACACACATCGATGCCCGAGGCAGGATTCGAACCTGCGACCGTAGCGGTCGCGCGGTTCCAGACTGTAGCGCCTAGAACCACTCGGCCACTCCGGCCGGCGAAGGTGAATACACATGAAGAACTTGTCGCTCCCATCACCAAAGTTTGTGGCCAAATTAAAGACTGCCAAGATAATATTTGATGTGCAACATAAGAAACCCTCCAACGCGTTGGCAAGCGCATTGAGATGGCGGGGGACTTTTTGAACGCCTCTTGTAGGGTGGTTCAGTCATCTGTCCCACCATTATTCTATCTACCAACGGCCTACACAGAATTTCAGTAAGTAATATTCACACTTGTCTTCATAATCATTCATGGATGTGTGTAGCCTTCAACCTGTCCTAGCTACGTAACGATCGAAAATCGGAAATGTTCACAGGATGTTTTTCGGTTTATCTTCACATGTAGAATCACATCACAAATTATGTGGCGTTCCTCCTCAGTCTTCCTTCATAACGGAGACTGACCACTTAGCTACCCGTCTCAGAATCCGTGCCCCTCAGCCCCTCCATCGCGCTGCCGAGCTAATACCCCTAGTACGCTCTTTTTAAACATATGTTGTAGCTCTATTTTCATAAGTATAAGTTGGTTATAGGTCGACTAACCGAATAACAGCAGTATTCGAATATCTTTGAAAGTATATTTCATTTGAAAACCAGTATGTAAGGTACATGTGCTTTTTTAAATATAGAACTAGAATTAGGTCTCTCTTAGAGCTGAAAGTCAGTAATTACAACAACACTATCGTTTTACGTTCAAAGCTTATGACCGAAGAAACAGTTGCAGTAAATAAGATCTGCAAAATCTCATAACCGGTAAGAGCTTGATTAAGTTGCAAGTAGCTTTCACTATTTCGACTCTATGTACTTTCCGTCGATCCCCTCTGCTGAACACTGAGAGACTTCATTTTTTATGCCCGTAAACCTACTCCATTCATGCCAAAAGTGACATAGTGCATCGTTCTGATGCCATCGTTCTCATCGTGAACCGCAACTGCACACAAACAAATAGATAGATAAACGAAACGGTGCACTCTGCAAGTCACAATCTCAACCAGGACAGACAGGTCTCACCACGCGGTGCTCTCGAATATATTTAGCTAGTGGTCGATTTTCCGGGTTCACTTGCGATAAACAATCTGTGCCTTGAAAGAAATAGAAAGAAGTCTGAAGGTCAAAAAGTGTTGATTGATCGCAAGGTAAAAGTCCGTATATTGTTGCATAACATCGTGTGTCTGTATGTGTCTATGACTTACATCAATTGTTCAAGTGTTTCACTAGTAATCTAAGTTTTTTTGGACATTGGACTTCATACATGATACAGAACGTTATCACTGTCCCTGGTATGACACGTGGAAACATCAGAATTTGATGGCAATCTTGCACAGTATGTCAGAAAAATTATTGCCTTGTCTCTATCATTTAGCAGAAAGCAGCTGACTTCTGCATCAGGTAAATCACTTGAGCAACTTTGCTTACAGCCGATCACCATAATTATCTAACAAATTGCACTGCAAACGGGACAAAAGGAAAACTGCCACTTTACAAGCTGATGGTGAAGCCTGAAAATTAGGAAAAGTGGTATAAATCGTAATAGCAAGGTGCGCCCGAATTGACGCGTGCTGTAAGAGTCAAAATAGTGGACTTGCATGCGGGGGGGGGATCTGGAATCAAATACAAGTCTGTTTATACTAACCTAAGGTTTTCAGTGACATTAGCCGCATGTGGGCACTGAAATGGAAATGCCGTGTGGCTAGGGGCCTCCCGTCGGGTGGACCTTTCGCCTGGTCTTACGAGTTGACGGCACTTCGGCGACTTGTGTGTCGATGGGGATGACATGATGATGATAAGGACCACACAACAGCCAGTCCCTGAGCGGAGGAAATCTCCGACCCAGCCGGGAATTGAATCCGGGCCGTTAGGTATGACAATCCATCCCATTGACCACTCAGCTACCAAGGGCGGACAGGCACTGAAATGAATCAATGGCAACGGGTGAAGGTATCTACGGGGCCAGGACTCGAACCCGGATCTCCCGCTCAACGCGAAATGTCGTCTTACCGCCTTTGCCATCCGAACACGCTTTCCATTCGATCCAAATTCCCAGTCTGTTCCACATTACTGTTCACCATCCCATGAACCCTTCACCTGACAATTTGGTTTCCCGCAAGAGATCGGGCTTGATGTACAACTGCAATGGATCTTTGGTCATCGCCGCTTACTGATGTATATGTCTGTGGTCTTTGTATTTTCGGACACCTTCGAAATAACAGACACCGCATATATGGTTATACTAAATCAGGTTTTCCTTACACACCTCGCATAAAAGCCCAGATAATTGCTTCAGCCAATCTACACCTGACTACTCTCACCCCCACTATCACAATTCAGCCGAAACTACTTTAGGGCTGAATCCACAATGTTTCGATATCGACGGAATTGTCAACTCTTAATTTGCCTTACATCTATTTTCGCTCCTAAGTCAGATTGTTAAACATTACTAGCCACTCTACATATATTCTCACTCTCCCCCTCACTCCTTTTTCTTCCTCCTTCATTTCTCATTTCCCAAAACAGCAAACACGGACATTACAGCCAAACAAGAATTTTGCTAGTTCTTCGTTCTCCCTTACTGATTATTTTAAACTCCACCCGTCAGTGCAACTGGATGGTAGGACTGTAACCATTAAAATTTTGATTAGGGTACAAGTAGGGTAAACCCGAAATCCACCAACAAAATTTCGGAGATTGTTCAGGGATATTTACTGAACACACCATCACAACATTACGAAAGCTTGTTCATGCAATCATCAAAACACACAACATAAAACATGAGTATTGCATCAACAGATGCTAGAGGGCTGTTCAAAAATGGCTCTGAGCACTATGGGACTTAACTTCTAAGGTCATCAGTCCCCTAGAACATAGAACTACTTAAACCTAACTAACCTAAGGACATCACTCACACCCACGCCCGAGGCAGGATTCGAACCTGCGACCGTAGCGGTCGCGCGGTTCCAGACTGTACCGCCTAGAACCGCTCGCCACTCCGGCCGGCCTACAAACATCGTTTTGAAGGCTACTTATAGCGCCGACACCAGTCGGAACTTCATGAAGCTACAGAGGCTGAAGTGGATATTTTCCACAATGTTCCACAAAAAATACCGCATTTCTCCAACCGAGATTGACCAGGAAAATAAAATGTGTTGCAATACTTTTTGAACGCTCCCCGTGGAACCAAGCAGTACAAAACGCAAGTTGAGGCTGAGCAGTGAAGTGGGCGTCAATGTTGTCAACAGCAAGTACAATGACTGAATGGAACAAGTTTGTTTCCAAACAAGACACATAGCAGATCCATCTACTTTTGCACTTTTGTGCAGATATTTTAACCGCAGTACAGATACGAAGATAAACAGGGGTAAGAAATCATACAAAATACTATTACCCTGTAACGAGCCAACGACGATATTAGGCCCTTTGTACCAAAATACTCAGAAAATATTTCCGAAAAACCTCCGAACTTTTGTGGTTGGAGTTCAGGTTCACCATTAAGTAAAATACGGAAAATTAATGTAGTCAGGAATTTCTTTTAGGAAACGTTGCTACGATTATGTTTCCCAATCAGTGTTTCTTTCGGTGATAGAAAGAGGAAAGTGGCAACATGTAACAGCCCGGGTTTTATTCATTGGTCTTGACGGAGGTACAGCTGGTTCGTTGCATGAGAAGTGCTGATATTATCAAAGTAAACAGAGATTGTGGAGCTGGGAGAATAAGATAAGGGGCTGGCATGAGGTGTGTTGGCTTCATTTTCTATCTTTCAGTAAACAGGCGCGACTCGAAGTTCCCATTATTGGGGAAGGCTGACGTATATATCGGTCGGAACTACGATGCCAGGGCTCTCTAAAAACATTACGGCCTGTTTCGTAATTAACCACTCAACAACACCCAAAGTGAACACGGTAAGATCTGTTGTTGTTGTGGTTTTCAGTCCTGAGACTGGTTTGATGCAGCTCTCCATGCTATTCTATCCTGTGCAACCTTCTTCATCTCCCAGTACCTACTGCAACCTACATCCTTCTGAATCTGCTTAGTGTATTCATCTCTTGGTCTCCCTCTACGATTTTTACCCTCTACGATTTTTACCCTCCACGCTGCCCTCGAATGCTAAATTTGTGATCCATTGATGCCTCAGAACATGTCCTAGCAACTGATCCCTTCTTCTTGTCAAGTTGTGATACAAACTCCTCTTCTCCACAGTTCTATTCAATACCTCCTCATTAGTTATGTGATCTACCCATCTAATCTTCAGCATTCCCTTCTGTAGCACCACATTTTGAACGCTTCTATTCTCTTCTTGTCCAAACTGTTTATCGTCCATGTTTCACTTCCATACGTGGCTACACTCCATACAAATACTTTCAGAAACGACTTCCTGACACTTAAATCTACACTCGATGTTAACAAATTTCTCTTCTTCAGAAACCCTTTCTTTGCCATTTCCAGTCTACATTTTATATCCTCTCTACTTCGACCATCATCAACTATTTTGGTTCCCAAATAGCAAAACTCCTTTACTACTTTAAGTGTCTCGTTTCCTAACTAATTCCCTCAGCATCACCCGACTTAATTCGACTACATTCCATTATCCTCGTTTTGCTTTTGTTGATGTTCATCTTATATCCTCCTTTCAAGACACTGTCCATTCCGTTCAACTGCTCTTCCAAGTCCTTTGCTGTCTCTGACAGAATTACAATGTCATCAGCGAACTTTAAAGTTTTTATTTCTTCTCCATGGATTTTAATACCAATTCCGAATTTTTCTTTCGTTTCCTTTACTGCTTGCTCGATATACAGATTGAATAACATCGGGGAGAGATACAACTCTGTCTCACTCCCTTCCCAACCACTGCTTCCCTTTCATGTCCCTCGACTCTTATAACTGCCATCTGGTTTCTGTACAAATAGTAAATAGCTTTTCGCTCCTTGTATTTTACCCCTGCCACCTTCAGAATTCGAAAGAGAGTATTCCAGTCAACATTGTCAAAAGCTTTCTCTAAATCTACAAATGCTAGAAACGTAGGTTTGCCTTTCCTTAATCTATTTTCTAAGATAAGTCGTAAGGTCAGTATTGCCTCGCGTGTTCCAACATTTCTACGAAATCCAAACTGATCTTCCCCGAGGTCGGCTTCTACCAGTTTTTCCATTCGTCTGTAAAGAATTCGCGTTAGTATTTTGCAGCTGTGACTTATTAAACTGATAGTTCGGTAATTTTCACATCTGTCAACACCTGCTTTCTTTGGGATTGGAATTATGGTAAGATCTATAGGAGGCAAATTTAGCTGCCAACTACTGTTCCCGACTCTTTACCCCAACTAACCGTACTACAAATGACCCGTTTTCGAGATATCTTTAATGCGATGTATGTTAGGCTCACGGCATGGTTAATATTTTTCGTGTTTTCAGTGCCAAACTTGACACGTTTAATGTTTTTCGTGTGCTTTCAATCAGCGGTGTTTATGAGCTTGAGCGGCGCAATAATCATGTTCCGTGACGTCACGGGTCCTGTGTTGTGACTGTCGAAGAGAACCAAACCGAGAAACCGTACGTTTATTTATGTGTTTATTGCTTTTCGTATTACAAGAAGAAAGTGCAGTTCAAGCGACACACCAAATAAAATGTTTCACCAAAACGCGTCATTTTTAGTACGGTTTGTTTCCCTAAAGTGTCGGGAAATGTAACGTCGATGGATACACAAGTTCTCATAAAGCTACATTGCCCGATTGAAATTACGTCTTTACCTTTGTCTCAATGTGCACTGTTTTCGTTCTCGATTGATGTCTATATCGTGGATGGGTGCACCAGAACACAACAAATCAAGTAAAAAAAGACTTTTGCTAGTTACGTAGTTTATTCCGCGATCACCCTCAGTAATCAAGGCAATTTCTTAGCAACTAAAAGTGACAAGTTATCGAGACATATATAAACTTAGCATGCATTTCCTAAAGCGGATAGAACTTCCAGTGCCATAAAGAAAAAGGAAAAGAAAAGCTGTCTACAAAACTACCAAAATATTAATAGTAAACGTCGATTGATGTTGAATCAGAGCATTATGGAGATATACAGACAGGGATTTGATGTGGAGATTCAGCCACTCTGCTAATTCAATTTCGTTCTATGCTGTGAAATGTGAAAACTATGCGGAGACTCGTAGGACACCCTCGACTGAAGAAACGGAGCCTTCGGAAGACCCGTAAGAGCTGTATCCCCTAAAAGCCATGTCCCTAAACCTCTGCTACATAGAGCTAACAGGCAGTTAAAAGGCACAGCGTCACGACTCTCTAAACCTTTCGAAGAACAAAAATCGATATCAACAGTTCCATATATTCTCAGATAAGTCTTACTATATCCTACAGATTAGGTAAAGTTACGAAAATCTCAGTTTTGTAAGTGAGTTATTTTACAATACTTCCAGAGGTATTTCCATAGGCTGAAAGTTAGGATGGATGTTGGTCCTGGGATGTAAAACTTTGTGAATGACTAAGCTTTTGAGAGGACATATCGTTAATACGTAGCTCACTACACCAGTATAATCAACATTTTGTAATGTATTACGCTTCCTTTCTTGATATCGTTTCGGTATGTGTACTGGCTTAAGCAAAAGTCAGAAAACGTATGTGCTTGTTTTGTGTACCTGGCACTATGCACGTAAACGGATTTTCTTTCTTACAAAAGCCTACTAAAGGGTTTCGCATATATTCTTGTTGAATCGTTAGAAAATTAATGCTGCGTTCGAAATTGTTATTTTGTCTTCCATTCCTGTGGAAGCGGTGAACTACAAGTTATTCTGTCGCTTGTTATAAGAACTGTCAATGTGTTTCAACTTGACCACATGTAGAAACGATAACCACTTGCTTTATCATCAGAAATTTCGGAGAAATCAAGTTAACTGCACTACTACATGTGTAAGAGTTGTACTACAGTTCCTTGAATTGTCAAAATCAGTGTTTGATTTCAGCTATAAATGAGAGAAATTGTATGTACTACAGTTCGTTGAATTGTAACAATCAGTGCTTGATTTCAGCTATAAATGAGAGAAACTAACTGTCAGTTTCACTTCACACAGCGTGCAATGACAGGAACTCAACTTTCTGTCCCGAGTCACGTTACTTAGATGTTGGTTTCAAGCGTTAACAAGGCAGGGGTCTATGCGCGGTCTATGTTATATATGGTCTATGGTTCTTGTCATGTTCTATGGATCTTGTAGTAGTTAACACTAGCTAATGTGGGAAAAGCTGCCCGCATTGAATGTATTATGTATGGAATATAATCGAAGCTGTGTTACAGAAGATATTGGTATTTACACTGTTAGTTCGAAGTGACTGACATGTATGATTTGTGTATCTACTTGGCTGCAGTTTACGTTGAAGAGTTTTACCTAAGTAACATTGAAGAAAAGTTTTGAGTACGAGTTAAGTGATTTACTCTTTGAAATTTACATACACTCCTTGGAGTTCTTTAATTTTGAAAATATCAGTGTCATCAGGAACTTTTCTCTTGCTGAGCGAAGTCAGAGTCTGATAATTTACGGGTTTATTGATTAATAAATGGTGATTTCGCGTCCAGATCGGAGATTTTCTCCACTCGGGGACTGAGTGTTGTGTTGTCCTTACGTTCATATCGGCGAAATTGACATTGCACTATTGAGATTTATGTATGGGCACATCCCGACAGCCAATAAATTAAAGAAAGAAATAGCGATCTTTCTTGGGGGATTTAATTCAAGCCCCTTTTTATGTAGGATCTCCGTGAAGTGGGTTTTACATCGTGAAACTTATTGAAGATAAGCAGCGCCGTGGATAGCCCTAGTATATGCGAGAGTTCATTGATTTTGTTCGTTTTAGTTCGTTGTATCTGCTCGGGGCTGACGTCGCAAGCACCAGTTTCAGTTCGTCGTTGGTCCATTAATTCAGTTTTCTTTATTACAGAGGGCAGCTAACCCTCTGACCGAACACGCTGAGTTACCGTGCAGGTATTGATAGGAGATCCGCCACAGTCTTTGCATTATATCCCGCCATTAGATTGAAGATGAATGTTTACAACCGCGTTGAAACTGCCTGTAAAAAGTAGTATATTTGAGCAAGAGATGTTAAAATTTATAGTTAAATATGTAATAAGTAAAATATTTCACGTTGTATTGACACATTTTGGCTCAAGGGTCATTGGTAAGACTATTACTTTTTAGCCTGTCTACAGACAAATTCCTGGTTGCGTAAGGGAACTGTCTTCCAATCAGTTTTCATTAGATATGCATCATCATTGCATTGTTTTGTGATACTCTGATCTTCACATGACAGGCGGCTATCTGTCAGATGTGTAACTTAGCCACACGCCGAGCACGATTGACAATGGACTGACGCGCAGTTCGATCTCAGTAATGTATTAGATTAGATTAGATTTACTTTCATTCCATTTCATCCGTAGTGAGGAGGTCCTCCAGGATGTGGAACATGTCAGAAAAACAACAATACATGATAAATATTTACAATTAAAACAAATAAGCTAATGTACCATTCCATAGGTCCCAAGTGGAATGAACGTCATTTTTTAATGAACATTATATGAAAGAGTCATTTTACAAATACTAATGCACTGAATTTAAAATAAAGTTAATTTATTTATTTATAAGGTAATAAACGTGTAATACAACTACCATAATACTTATTTACAATGAACACATTACTGCACTGAAATGGTGCAGAAGTTAGATTGTACTTACACACACACACACACACACACACACACACACACACACACGCACACACACACAATGAACACATTGCTGCATTACTGCACTGAAATTGTGCAGAAGTTATATATTGAAAACGTGTGTTCCTGAATAATGCACGCCTTTTAGTACAAAACTAAGTGACTTTAAATCCTTGTGAAGATTATTCTTATTTCTAGTGTTGATTCCATGAACTGAGCTGTTGGTTTGAAAAAGTGATACATTTTTAATGACAAATTTAATTAAGCAATAAATATATTGGGAAGCAGTAGTTAGTATCCCTAGTTCCCTAAACAGGCTTCTGCAGGATGTTCTTGAGTTCACACCACATATAATTCGTACTGCACGTTTTTGTGCCCGGAAGATTTTAGCTTGGCTTGATGAATTACCCCAAAAAATAATACCATATGACATTGTTGTTTTTGTTGTCTTCAGTCCTGAGACTGGTTTGATGCAGCTCTCCATGCTATTCTATCCTGTGCAAGCTGCTTCATCTCCCAGTACTTACTGCAACCTACATCCTTCTGAATCTGCTTAGTGTATTCATCTCTTGGTCACCCTCTACGATTTTTACCCACCACGCTGCCCTCCAATGCTAAATTTGTGATCCCTTGACGCCTCAAAACATGTCCTACCAACCAGTCCCTTCTTCTTGTCAAGTTGTGCCACAAACTCCTCTTCTCCCCAATTCTATTCAATACCTCCTCATTAGTTACGTGATCTACCCATCTAATCTTCAGCATTCTTCTGTAGCACCACATTTCGAAAGCTTCTATTCTCTTCTTGTCCAAAATATTTATCGGCCATATTTCACTTCCATACATGGCTACACTCCATACAAACACTTTCAGAAACGACTTCCTGACACTTAAATCTATACTCGATGTTTACAAATTTCTCTTCGTCAGAAACGCTTTCCTTGCCATTGCCAGTCTACATTTTATATCCTCTCTACTTCGACCATCATCAGTTATTTTGCTCCCCAAATAGCAAAACTCTTTTACTACTTTAAGTGTCTCATTTCCTAATTTAATTCCCTCAGCATCACCCGACTTAATTCGACTACATTCCATTATCCTTGTTTTGCTTTTGTTTATGTTCATCTTATATCCTCCTTTCAAGACACTGTCCATTCCATTCAACTGCTCTTCCAAGACCTTTGCTGTCTCTGGCAGAATTACAATGTCATCGGCGAACTTCAATGTTTTTATTTATGACATTATGGAATGAAAATAAGAATAGCACGCCAGCTTTTCCATTTTTATATCCTCTATGTCTGACACAATTCGCATTGCAAATAGAGATTTGTTAAGACCCTTCAGCAGTTCTGTGGTGTGCTCCTCCTGGCTGAATTTATTATCAAGCTGTAATCCCAAGAATTAAACACTGTCCACTTCTTCTATCTGCTTGTCATCGTATGTTAGGCATATACTCGTGGGACACCCCATACAAGTCCTGAACTGCATGTAGTGCGTTTTTTCAAAGTTTAGTGACAAAGAATTGGCTAGGAACCAGTGATTAATGTCCACAAATATTTTATTAGCTGATCTTTCTAAGACTACACTTGATTTGCTATTTATTGCAATGTTTGTATCATCGGCAAACAAAACGAACTTGGCATCTGGTAATGTTACTGGTGAAAGGTCATTGATATACACAAGAAAAATTAAGGGCCCCAAAATGGAACCTTGTGGGACCCCACATGTAATTAGTTCCCAGTTGGATGACGCCTGATAGCTTGATACATGTCTCTTTCGTAATAACACCCTTTGTTTCCTGCCATAGATATAAAAGATTTGAACCATTTTGCAGCATTTCCTGTTACACTATAATATTCTAATTTATTTAAAAGGATATTGTGATTTACACAGTCAAATGCCTTTGACAGATCACAAAAAATACCAGTTGCCTGCAATTTATTGTATAATGAATTAAGCACATTTTCACTGAAAGTGCAGATAGCCTTCTCAATATCAGAACCCTTTAGAAATCCAAACTGTGACTTTGGCAGTACGTTATTTGAGATAAGATCGTTATAAAGCCGATTGTACATTACTTTTTCTAAAATTTTTGAGAATGCTGGCAAATCTACTTAGAATGTTTCATATAGCTTGTACATCGTGACGCAATGAATTAAACCTCGCCTTGGGCGACGCTGCTGGTAGTGTTAGCAGAAGAAATATACAATGTTGAACTTTCGGTGTTATATGTGGCATGAATAAACAAATTTCGAGATGTACGGTTCAATCAAATGGCGTCGTCAGAACGGAGAGAGCTATCGATAATCTAAGCGAGTAAGGCAAAGAATTTCATTCATCCATTATCGAAGCACATTTGTCCAAAGTGCCAATTATGAAACATTTGCAGTCGTTCGGAAGCGAGATCAATCATCAGACCGTGATGCCCAATCAAACGCCTATAAGTCACATTTGTAATAAGACTTAGCGTAATTTTTTATGCAATCACTATACCTCCAGTTGTCTATACATGCAAACACTATCTGCATCGACAATGTTTCTATATGAGAATGTGTCAGGTAGTTAAGGCACTGACTTGTATTTGGGTTAACCGAGGTAGAAATCAGCATCCCCTCATACGGTTTAGATTCTCCTGTGGTCTCGCAAAACTGATTGAGGCAAATGCCCCGCCTGTTTCGGCCTCGTCGTCGATGGGACGCTAAATCATCGTCTTCTTTCTCTATCCCTATCATCATTTGCCTGTAACCCCATCCTCACTAGAGAAAACGTTCATCTCGAATTGTGGATTGTGACTTCTGGTGTGGTAGTGTGCTTCTACTTCGGTAGATCTCGTGATATCTGCACAGGCATAATGTGTACAGAAAAACTAATTAAGAAGGCCCCAACGTTGATTTAGACGTGTGAGGGCACAGTAAAGAATAACATTCACTTGGAGGGATGCCAAGCCAACAAGGGGACCTGCGAACTTCCCTCATCGGCTTAATTCATATTGACAGGCTGCTTAGGAGACGACTAGTACTTTAACGTATTTAAATAGCAAGGTGCAACTCTCAACCGTTTTCGAGAAAAATCGAGTTTGAACATTTTACGCGTACTTGCATACTTCGTATGGTCAGTAACAACGAAGTATTCCGCAGCCCGAGCAAGCGCTGAGTTTCATGTGCGCGAGATCTATAGATTAAACCTCGCTTCCAATACTTTATTTCATTCCCATGTATTACTAACAAGAAATATGCGTGTTACGCCGCGAAACTCTGTGATGACCGAGGACCGCTTACAAATGTAACCCAGTTTTGTTTTGCAATAGACAATTTGAAAACCCCATGCGCATGCAAAGATTCGGCGTTCAATACAAGTCGCAATAATTACTGTTTCCCATGTGTCTATGATAAATAGCATCCTGATAAGAGCGGTTGAAAAGCGTTTTGACGCCGTAGGCGAGGATTGAAAATTAAGGCGCCCTGTTTTTTATTGTCATGGTCTACTTGATATCCCCCACCCCCCTCCCCCCAAAAAAAGAAAAAAAAATCCGCCACCACCAATGGATTAACAGTGCATGTCTCCTATTACATGTTTGTACATTAAACTCAGGCGACCACACGTCCTCATTTTCTGGGGACAGTCCTCAGTTTTCGTGCTATGTCTTCAATTACTTTAAACCTGTTGGAGGACAACAAATGTCCTCGGTTTCTTATTTTTTGTCCTCAGTTTTTGAAATTTACCAAAATAACTGAAATAGCTCGAATGTGCTGAATATTCTAAACTAGAACTCAACTGAATATACCAGTGCAACCAAATTTGGCACCAACTACTTATTTTATTGAATTGCAAGAAAATGATCTACGAAAGATGTGGAAATGTTTTCTGGTGCAAATGAATATATTTTTTTAATTTAGATATTATGCTATCCTTATTGGAGACACGCCGATGCATCAAAAAAGGTCATCTGGATAAACGTGGTGTTATTCCGCTTCTGTTTTTATAGACATAATTCTAGAATGAGCAATAAATCTCATCTTTTACAGCATCCACTTCATCAATGTGACTAAAGATTTATGGAGTGACTGTTCCGTAAGCTTTTGAAAACAGTTCGGGATTGTACGTTTTCCTCCTTTCCATTTATTATCCAAGTTGCTCAACTTTTTCAGTGTTTGATTTGAAATAAATTTTGTCCCTCCTTTGCCGCCCTAGGCGGCTGCCTAGCCTTCCTTAAGGGTAGAGGTGGCCTTATTCCTGATTCGTGCAGTGCTCCATAAGTCACACATTATACTTGCAACACATGTAGATGTAATGGCAGCTAACTCTAAATATAGGTAAATGTAAATTAATGCAGATGAATAGGAAAAAGAATCCTGTAATGTTTGAACACTCCATTAGTAGTGTAGCGCTTGACACAGTCACGTAGATTAAATATTTGGGCGTAAGGTTGCGGAGCGATATGAAGTGGGACAAGCATGTAATGGCAGTTGTGGGGAAGGCGGATAGTCGTCTTCGGTTCATTGGTTGAATTTTGGGAAGATGTGGTTCATCTGTAAAGGAGACCGCTTATAAAACACTAATACGATCTATTCTTGAGTACTGCTCGAGCGTTTGGGATCCCTATCAGGTCGGATTGAGGGAGAGCATAGAATCAATTCAGAGGCGGGCTGCTAGATTTGTTACTGGTAGGTTTGATCATCACGCGAGTGTTACGGAAATGCTTCAGGAACTCGGGTGGGAGTCTCTAGAGGAAAGGAGGCGTTCTTTTCGTGAATCGCTACTGAGGAAATTTAGAGAACTAGCATTTGAGGCTAGCTGCAGTATAATTTTACTGCCGCCAACTTATATTTCGCGGAGAGACCACAAAGATAAGATTGGAGAGTTAGGGCTCTTGCAGAGGCATATAGGCAGTCATTTTTCCCTCGTTTTGTTTCGGAGTGGAACAGGGAGAGAAGATGCTAGTTGTGGTGCGAGGTACCCTCCGCCACGCACCTTATGGTGGATTGCGGAGTAGATATGTAGATAAAATAATATAAATAAAACGACTGTACTGATTGTTGTGTAGCCATTCTTTTCGAATTTCATTGCGAATTTTTTTCTTTTTTCTCTCAGGATAAAGATTATGAAAATAATAAATGAATCATTCAGTAATGACAGTTTGCACAGGCATTATAATTATTTGGCAACAAGAAGAAAAAAGATATGCTGATAGTGAACTGAAGCTAACCACTTAACACGGTCGGCTGCGGATTTTTCGAGTATTAGCGACCATACAAAATATATAAATACGCCTTCCAAACCGATGTTCTGGGAAACGGCTGAGAGTGGTATCTTACTGTTTACATATGCTCTTGTCGAAGTCGCGCGCTGCACATCCTGTCAATGTGAGTCTTATCGGTGAGGGGAAGTTCGTACGGTCGCCTTATAAGCTGAGAAGCCAGCCGTAGTTTATCGCAGTGTGGTGTTAAGCGGGAACTGACCTGGAACCTGAGCTTCCCGACGGGAGGCTTCGCGTAGGGGATGCGCAGGAAGCTGCGGAACACCCTGCCGGCCGGCGTCAGCTGCGTCTTGCCGCGCAGAGAGCCCTGCGGTATGCGCAGCGTCACCGGCGCGCCGGCCTTGGCGCTGGCCTGCCGCACGCCCGACGTGCAGCGCCACGCACTTCGGCCGAGCTTCTTGCTTCCCACCCACATGGTCAACGCTGGTTTATTGCGCACTCTTCAGCGTTATCGCTACCGCAGGCACACAAACCTACTGCCGTTGCTGCTCTCACGCCAGATATATATCGAGTGGCCTTAGGGTAAGTAAAGATTTCATCACAGATGACGCCATTGGCAGGCGATGTACGGTGCTACATCTACCGGCACTTCTTGGAACCAGCCGCTGCCGCGCTCACAGCTGCACGTCTCACCTCAGCTACGACGACGATGATTGTCGGCGTCCCATGCCTTTACACACACCTTTCGCGCTAATGATTTTAAAAGACCTAATGCAATGGCTTAAGGGCAAATCTGCAGTGGCAGGAATTCACATTGTTGGATTTATGTAATTGCTTATTACCTAAGGTGACCATATTTTCTAGACTCAAATTCGGGACATTAACATATTTCCTAGGCCCAAATCCGGGACACATTAAAAATTTTGCAAAATAGGCTATATTTATTTATTTATTTATTTATTATATGAGAAGCAGGTTTCAATTAAATGTAATACATACAAAATATCAATTAAATTTGTTACAATGAAATGAACGCCCTTAGCTGCTTACAGGCGTTGACATACGTCAACTGGGACAGATGAAGATGTGTGCCCCGACCGGGACTCGAACCCGGGATCTCCTGCTTACATGGCAGACGCTCTCTCCATCTTTTTTTTCCCCATCTGGTCGGTGCGGACGTCGCAAGACACCCGTTTCAGTTGGTCGTTGATCCATTAACTCAGTTTCTTTTATTACAGAGGGCAGCTCACGCTCTGACAGAACACGCTGAGTTACGGTGCCGGCGCTCC
This sequence comes from Schistocerca americana, assembly GCF_021461395.2. Taxonomy (NCBI): domain Eukaryota; kingdom Metazoa; phylum Arthropoda; class Insecta; order Orthoptera; family Acrididae; genus Schistocerca; species Schistocerca americana. The sequence continues at coordinate 431,435,285 of NC_060120.1, read as the reverse complement.
ATCTGAGCCACCGGGGATACAATAGATAGCGCGACTGCAGGGATTTATCTCTGGCACGCCTCTCGCGAAACCCACGTTCTCAACGTATTACCCCGCACTACATTCGTAGTGCTTCCGCCCATTATACTCATTACTCGCGGCGCATTGCCGATTCCCGTTCGAGTTCGGGCACTGTTTGTGCATCTCCACAGAAGAAGAAGATGGTCAAGTGGCCGGTGAGCCTTAACTATATATATGTATATACGATATCTGTTCTTTCGGATATGTCCGAAAGAACTGATATCATCTTAGTATATATATATATATATATATATATATATGTAATTAAATTTGTTGCAAAGAAAAGCACATTTACATTTTATTAATACCTTCTAAGATGAATGAGTGTGATCAGGGCAACTGTATTTATAAGTGCTGTGAATTTTCTTTATCAAGTCTGTATTTTTCAACAACATATGAAAAAACTCGACACAAGTTTCATCATAATTTATTCTACTTACTAACATTGCTTTCATGGTTTCTACAGCCAACTGTGTTTTGTTACTTGTCCATATATTGTTCATGTGGGAAAATACCCTCTCAGTAGCAGCATTAGTGCCAGGACGGTAGAAAAGGAAATCCAGTAGTTTGAGTACATTTGAGAATGGCACATGATTCTGGCTTAAATGAGAAATCATCTCAACGCATCTTTGACCTGGAACAGTGTTGTTAGCAGTCCATTCAATGTTTTTCTCAGTGGTTACAAACTGTTCGACACTGACGTACTCATCATACATTACATTTCCTGCAAATTGAACATAATGCACGGTTTCGCTAACTAGAGAAGAAGTTCTTTCAATGTCATCCCATACAGGTATTTAATTCAAGGTAACCCAATTGTAGCAGTCCAAGTTCTGGAAACTTTTTTTTATACGATAACACGACCTAACACAAAATTCAATCTGATATAATATGGCGCACACAGATGACAAATGGTAGTATTCTAGAGAGCAGCATACACTGCGTTGGCGACGCCGAAGTCAACGAGAGCGTATATTACTGTTCATCTGTTCGAGTTACTTTGTATTTCGTCTGCATGTTTGCCATAAAACCTCCTCTGCCTCTTCCATGGCTATCAGAAAATATGCAGATTTCTTCCTTCTTCTGTTCGAGTTATGGTTAGAACCGTTTCGACTGCGCGAAGGCATTCAAGTGCTATTTTTTTCCCAGTTGCCGTGGTCTCTGACTGCCCATTAGCTGTTCGAGCTGCGGCCTGCGCAGTAGAAACAGTTTGATAACGGTTTCGACAATTTGTCGTACTCTCTTGTCAAATAGTTTCCTACCATAACTAAAACTAATAATGAAATATACCGATACAGGTGAAATGAATGTCTAATTCGGGACAAATTGGGTCATGATTGTTAATTGCGGGACAAACAGGTGTCCCGAATTACCTTTGAAAAAATTCGGGACAGACACACAGAAATCGGGACTGTCCCGACAAAAACGGGACGGATGGTCGCCTTATTATTACCTATCAAAGGAAATAGGTAACGACAGCATAACATGCTCTTCCGCTTTACTTCCTTCTGCTTATTGCCCTACATAAATAACACTACTGTTGTACAAAATACCTCAGATGAAACACACACACACACGCACACACACACACACACACACACACACACACCCGCACGCACGCACGCACGTACAGAGAGAGAGAGAGAGAGAGAGAGAGAGAGAGAGAGAGAGAGGGAGAGAGCAGTAAAACATTTTCGTCTTGTCGCGTGTTGACAAAATGGCATTTTCGTCTAGATCCTCAAGTCGCCAGTCCTACACGTCAGGTCTTGAACTATGCTCTCCCCTTATGCGGTGTGTTGCGTCGGATGGAATAATTCCAGTGAGTTTCATGTTTTCCTTAACTATCTATGCGATGTTCCTCGATGACCCAATCTTCTTTACTGAAATCAAGTGTAAAGGTCAAAACTGATTCCTCTTTAGTTCTAACCAAAGTCGTACCAGCAGCAACGTGTTTCTCGAGCTTATAACATCAGAGCAGCATCGATAGCGCTCTACGGCATCATACACCATGCGGAACTCACTGATCCTGATGAAAAACACATACAGAGCCCACTCATGGCGTTCCGTTGATCGCCAACACTGTCTCATAAAGTGCAGGTGGTGTTAAAAGCCGTTAACGCAGTATTGATGAAAACTTGAACTGTAAATACACTCCTGGAAATTGAAATAAGAACACCGTGAATTCATTGTCCCAGGAAGGGGAAACTTTATTGACACATTCCTGGGGTCAGATACATCACATGATCACACTGACAGAACCACAGGCACATAGACACAGGCAACAGAGCATGCACAATGTCGGCACTAGTACAGTGTATATCCACCTTTCGCAGCAATGCAGCCTGCTATTCTCCCATGGAGACGATCGTAGAAATGCTGGATGTAGTCCTGTGGAACGGCTTGCCATGCCATTTCCACCTGGCGCCTCAGTTGGACCAGCGTTCGTGCTGGACGTGCAGACCGCGTGAGACGACGCTTCATCCAGTCCCAAACATGCTCAATGGGGGACAGATCCGGAGATCTTGCTGGCCAGGGTAGTTGACTTACACCTTCTAGAGCACGTTGGGTGGCACGGGATACATGCGGACGTGCATTGTCCTGTTGGAACAGCAAGTTCCCTTGCCGGTCTAGGAATGGTAGAACGATGGGTTCGATGACGGTTTGGATGTACCGTGCACTATTCAGTGTCCCCTCGACGATCACCAGTGGTGTACGGCCAGTGTAGGAGATCGCTCCCCACACCATGATGCCGGGTGTTGGCCCTGTGTGCCTCGGTCGTATGCAGTCCTGATTGTGGCGCTCACCTGCACGGCGCCAAACACGCATACGACCATCATTGGCACCAAGGCAGAAGCGGCTCTCATCGCTGAAGACGACACGTCTCCATTCGTCCCTCCATTCACGCCTGTCGCGACACCACTGGAGGCGGGCTGCACGATGTTGGGGCGTGAGCGGAAGACGGCCTAACGGTGTGCAGGACCGTAGCCCAGCTTCATGGAGACGGTTGCGAATGGTCCTCGCCGATACCGCAGGAGCAACAGTGTCCCTAATTTGCTGGGAAGTGGCGGTGCGGTCCCCTACGGCACTGCGTAGGATCATACGGTCTTGGCGTGCATCCGTGCGTCGCTGCGGTCCGGCCTAGGTCGACGGGCGCGTGCACCTTCCGCCGACCACTGGCGACAACATCGATGTACTGTGGAGACCTCACGCCCCACGTGTTGAGCAATTCGGCGGTACGTCCACCCGGCCTCCCGCATGCCCACTATACGCCCTCGCTCAAAGTCCGTCAACTGCACATACGGTTCACGTCCACGCTGTCGCGGCATGCTACCAGTGTTAAAGACTGCGATGGAGCTCCGTATGCCACGGCAAACTGGCTGACACTGACGGCGGCGGTGCACAAATGCTGCGCAGCTAGCGCCATTCGACGGCCAACACCGCGGTTCCTGGTGCGTCCGCTGTGCCGTGCGTGTGATCATTGCTTGTACAGCCCTCTCGCTGTGTCCGGAGCAAGTATGGTGGGTCTGACACACCGGTGTCAATGTGTTCTTTTTTCCATTTCCAGGAGTGTAGCATGTTACCGAGCTTCTCAAACTATGAAGTTCAGCTGCTTTCGCTCTTCATATATTTGCTAATCTTGGAAAGCACCGTATCAGCCTTTTACATATTTTGCACGTTTACACTTAATAATGATTTACAGATTAATTTTCTGGGGTAACTCGTCACGTGGAAAGATAGTACTGATTGCACAAACGCGAGCATTAAGAATAACAAGTGATTTTCACCCACGAACTTCATGTAGGTATCTCCTCAAGGAGCTAGGCATTTTAGCTGCGCCAGTACATTGCATATATTCGTTAATGGAATTCGTCATAAATAATCAATCATAATTTGAGAACAATTATGTCCATACCTAGAATAATGGAGGGAAAAATTGCCTTTATTACCCATTGTTAAAACTGTCAGTGACTCAGAAAGACGTTCAGTATGCAACAACATTTTTTTAATAAATTGCCGAAAACATAAAATGTCTGTCAGGCAGTGAAACAAATTTTAGATCTAATATAATGCCGTTTCTCCTGGACAACTCGTACTGTTCTACTGAAAATTTCTAATTAGAAACTGGTAGCCTGTGAAAGAAGAAAAGTTTGGATTTGCATATGTGGAGCTAAAATTAATAACGTGTTAGTTAATGTTATCACTAATCATGTGTACATGTTCTGTAAATGACACGTTGTAACCTCCCCACAAAATACACTCCTGTAAATGGAAAAAAGAACACATTGACACCGGTGTGTCAGACCCACGATACTTGCTCCGGACACTGCGAGAGGGCTGTACAAGCAATGATCACACGCACGGCACAGCGGACACACCAGGAACCGCGGTGTTGGCCGTCGAATGGCGCTAGCTGCGCAGCATTTGTGCACCGCCGCCGTCAGTGTCAGCCAGTTTGCCGTGGCATACGGAGCTCCATCGCAGTCTTCAACACTGGTAGCATGCCGCGACAGCGTGGACGTGAACCGTATGTGCAGTTGACGGACTTTGAGCGAGGGCGTATAGTGGGCATGCGGGAGGCCGGGTGGACGTACCGCCGAATTGCTCAACACGTGGGGCGTGAGGTCTCCACAGTACATCGATGTTGTCGCCAGTGGTCGGCGGAAGGTGCACGTGCCCGTCGACCTGGGACCGGACCGCAGCGACGCACGGATGCACGCCAAGACCGTATGATCCTACGCAGTGCCGTAGGGGACCGCACCGCCACTTCCCAGCAAATTAGGGACACTGTTGCTCCTGGGGTATCGGCGAGGACCATTCGCAACCGTCTCCATGAAGCTGGGCTACGGTCCCGCACACCGTTAGGCCGTCTTCCGCTCACGCCCCAACATCGTGCAGCCCGCCTCCAGTGGTGTCGCGACAGGCGTGAATGGAGGGACGAATGGAGACGTGTCGTCTTCAGCGATGTGAGTCGCTTCTGCCTTGGTGCCAATGATGGTCGTATGCGTGTTTGGCACCGTGCAGGTGAGCGCCACAATCAGGACTGCATACGACCAAGGCACACAGGGCCAACACCCGGCATCATGGTGTGGGGAGCGATCTCCTACACTGGCCGTACACCACTGGTGATCGTCGAGGGGACACTGAATAGTGCACGGTACATCCAAGCCGTCATCGAACCCATCGTTCTACCATTCCTAGACCGGCAAGGGAACTTGCTGTTCCAACAGGACAATGCACGTCCGCATGTATCCCGTGCCACCCAACGTGCTCTAGAAGGTGTAAGTCAACTACCCTGGCCAGCAAGATCTCCGGATCTGTCCCCCATTGAGCATGTTTGGGACTGGATGAAGCGTCGTCTCACGCGGTCTGCACGTCCAGCACGAACGCTGGTTCAACTGAGGCGCCAGGTGGAAATGGCATGGCAAGCCGTTCCACAGGACTACATCCAGCATCTCTACGATCGTCTCCATGGGAGAATAGCAGCTTGCATTGCTGCGAAAGGTGGATATACACTGTACTAGTGCCGACATTGTGCATGCTCTGTTGCCTGTGTCTATGTGCCTGTGGTTCTGTCAGTGTGATCATGTGATGTATCTGACCCCAGGAATGTGTCAATAAAGTTTCCCCTTCCTGGGACAATGAATTCACGGTGTTCTTATTTCAATTTCCAGGAGTGTATTTTATATGTTGTAACCTCTGAACAAAATTGGCTCCCATTTATAGTCTCCGTGCAGAAATGCATTCACATTTAATGTAACCACAAAATTCTTTTCCTAAATCCGGAAATAATAAAAAAAATTCAGTAACCTGGTAAATTTTATGACGACAGCAGCTCTGCGCCTCGGCCCTGTATTCTGAATAAAAAAAGGAAAAAATTCTTACCTCAATAAAAACTGCGAATATATCTGCTCTTATGTAGAAATTTTTCGCCACAGCTTCGTGCAATGCTGGCGTATATTTTTTTCTGATTCTTGGAAGGAATGATCATGCATTTGAAATATTCTTTAAATTGAAATGAATGTTTTTTTTTTAAATTACTTTATATTATAAAAATTATTATTGGGGCATTTTTTTTAAAAAGAAATTAATGACAGTTAATATACATTACCAGATATGCGCAAGGCTGCTTCTTTACCTTCTACAATAATACTCGTCGTCCAAAGTCCCGACCAGAGCAGACTGCCGACACGCGCAGGCACGCGCCGACTACAGTCGACTACTGACTACTGTCCACTACTGAAGACTACTGCAGACTACTGGAGACTACTTCAGACTAACGCCGACTAGTGACAAGCAACAACTAACTACATACTACTCTCTGGTCAGAGACTCTGCCATGCCTCGCCCATCGCCGGCAACGCATACGTCTTACATAACCCTCCACTGGGGGGGGGGGGGGGGGGGCGGGCAAAAATTTGGCAGCGATGGTGAGTCAATTGGACTTGCCATGAGCAACAAATTTTTCTTAATTAACTAAGTTTACAATCACAGAATATATACATATATATAAGTGCAGAACATGAAATAAAATATAGTGCACATGCACTGAGTACAGAACATAACAAGCAATGACAAAATGTATACACAATGAGTACAAATCATATTAACAAATGACATAAAGTGCACACGCACTGTAGTTCAGAATATATCAGCAAATCACAAAATGTATACGCAATGAATACAAATCATGTTACCGAGCGAGGTGGCGCAGTGGTTAGCACACTGGACTCGCATTCGGAAGGACGACGGTTCAATCCCGTCTCCGGCCATCCTGATTTAGGTTTTCCGTGATTTCCCTAAATCGTTTCAGGCGAATGCCGGGATGGTTCCTTTGAAAGGGCACGGCCGATTTCCTTCCCAATCCTTCCCTAACCCGAGCTTGCGCTCCGTCTCTAATGACCTCGTTGTCGACGGGACGTTAAACACTCACCACCACCACCAAATCATGTTAACAAAATGACAAAAGTGCACACGCACTGTAGTACAGAACATATCAGGAAATCACAAATGTATAGGCAATGAGTACAAATCACATTAACAAATGACAAAAGTGCACACGCACTGTAGTTCAGAACATATCAGCAAATCACAAAATGTATATGCAATGAATACAAATCATGTTAACAAAATGACAAAAGTGCACACGCACTGTATATACTTTTTTTACTATTTCACAAGAACTAGGATAGGAAAGGGAAGGATTGCATCATGGTTGTACCACTTTAGGTTGCACGCAGCTGCACTGAAAGTCCATATCTTTCTACAGAAGCACAACACCAAGTGAGATAATCTGAAGTTCTTTTCCCTGAAGTATTAATCAGTGTAGCCAAGACACTGAAATGTGGTATTAATATTCCATATTATCATTTTGGTAGTACATTAGGTACACCAAACAGTGGGACCGTAATAACATCTCCATCGCTCAAGGTGGTGGACAGCATGTCGTGTCAACACCACGTTCTTGTAAGGTACACCAACGTAGAATTAGTGCAAAAACCAAATATAGTGCTCCATGATCATGACGATAGACGGGACAAACGGATATTGCAGTAATTTCTGGTAATTAGCTCAGAAGGTGAAGGACATTAAGTCACATACTAGTCTTCATTGAGTATTACACTAGTCTAACAACTGATGGAATGGACAGTGTCTTGAAAGGAGGATATAAGATGAACATCAACAAAAGCAAAACAAGGATAATGGAATGTAGTCTAATTAAGTCGGGTGATGCTGAGGCAATTAGATTAGGAAATGAGGCACTTAAAGTAGTAAAGGAGTTTTGCTATTTGGGAAGCAAAATAACTGATGATGGTCGAAGTAGAGAGGATATAAAATGTAGGCTGGCAATGGCAAGGAAAGCGTTTCTGAAGAAGAGAAATTTGTTAACATCCAGTGTTGATTTAAGTGTCAGGAAGTCATTTCTGAAAGTATTCGTATGGAGTGTAGCCATGTATGGAAGTGAAACATGGACGATAAATAGTTTGGACAAGAAGAGAATAGAAGCTTTCGAAATGTGGTGCTACAGAAGAACGCTGAGTATTAGATGGGTAGATCACATAACTAATGAGGAAGTATTGAATAGGATTGGGGAGAAGAGAAGTTTGTGGCACAACTTGACCAGAAGAAGGGATCGGTTGGTAGGACATGTTCTGAGGCATCAAGGGATCACCAATTTAGTATTGGAGGGCAGCGTGGAGGGAAAAAATCGTAGAGGGAGACCAAGAGATGAATACACTAAGCAGATTCAGAAGAATGTAGGTTGCAGTAGGTACTGGGAGATGAAAAAGCTTGCACAGGACAGAGTAGCATGGAGAGCTGCATCAAACCAGTCTCAGGACTGAAGACCACAACAACAACAACAACTGATTTGAGTAATTGGTGGCACTCATCGCCCAGTTACTGAACATTTCTGTACCATGTATGAAGTATTACAGAATAATGTTCATAAATCATCTGATTACAGTGAACATTGGCACTCATTGGCCAGTTACAAACCATCAGAAGGCATCATTCAAAACAGGAGCTAATGAATGGCATAGTATTAACATAATTCACTTAGTTATAGTAATCATTGGCATTCATTGGCCAGTTACAAAACATATAGCAAGTATTGAATAGTACAAAACATTTTTCATCATTCAAGTGACGTACGACATATTTAAAATAATTATTGGCACTCATTGGCCAGTTACAAAGTATTCTTATATTTTTATAAAACCTTATTCAGTATTATTCAGAAGTTATCATTCAAAATGAGAGTCAATTATTGGCATAGCGTTTATAGAGTATAACAAAAATATTATTTACAGAAATTATTGGCATAGCATGTATGCATTATTACAAAATAGCATTCACTATTACTCAGAACTCATCATTCAAGTGACATAGGACATATTTAAAATATAACACACTGTAACTATTACTCAAGGTCTGTGGTTAAAAAAACATGTCTCAGTATTACTCAGAATTCTCTTAAACTGGTAGCATTATTTGGGACAGGTAATATTTTTTTTTTTTTTGTGCTAGCAATGCATTGCGTTGGGATCGATAATTAACTACTGGGGCATAACAATATTTGCATTTGACTAATTGCTGTAAATGAAGATGCGTAATGTCATTCGTCATGAGTCAGCTGTAGCAAGGTTATGAAACAAATAGAGTATATGTGATCACATTCATGAATGACACACACAAATGCGTAAGAAAAAATGCAGGTACTAGAACAGGTTTAATGATTAACTGCTTATAGCGTATTAATTTCGTGAATAATTTGTCCTGCAAAAAATACAAAATGGATTATTAAGCTGAAAGAAGATACGCATATTATGCTGAAAAGTAGTAAACTTCGAATTAACAGGTAATGAAATGTGTATAAAATATATATGTTCTCTAGCTGTCCTTTCCAAAACCTTCAGTCATCATACCATGCGACATAAGACATACTGTCAAAACGAACTGCAACAAATACTTAAATAACTACATAGCATTTCTTAACTAACAGTAAATATATAAACTTCATCATTATTTTCATCTGCAAAGAAAAACTTCATTATCATTGCTATCATCACCTGCAAAGAAAAACTTCATTATCCATATCATCATAACTCCATTATTATCATCACCTGTAAAGAAAAACTTCATTATCCATATTACAATATTCTTCATCATTATTCATCACCATTCATTATCATCTGCAAAAAAGCCACTTCATTATTCATTATACAACTATTCCATATTTGTACCATATTTCATCACTAAAACTAAGATGTGTAGTACTGTCTGACAGCCTGCATCAATCGCCTCGTATTCTGAAAGAAAAAATTAGTTAAGACTGCTATCTTATGATGTGTATAGTATATTCTCGTTAATGCTTGTTAATTCTGATCCATTTACTCTTCGTGACGAGGTATTGCATCTTCTTTCGTTCATTCCGAAGGTGAAATCCCCATTTCTGTTTAATTTATTTCTTTTACACGTTATTTCTTTCTGAAAATGATAAACAATGATTAATGTCTTGCATTTCAATCATATACCCATTAAATAGAAACTGGTTTCTAGTGATATAATTGAGCATACAGCATAGCGTGACGGAAAACGTAATATGTCAATAACACAGACAGTGTGCAGGTGCAAAAATGTACACAGAGTATCACAATGTAGCAGCAAAAAGAAATGTAAAATAGTCACGATGTTGAGATATCATAAGGCAAAATGTTAAAGTCAACTGGTGTTTGTTATATCTTAAATATTTCATAGTGCATACAAACAAAACAGGAAAACAATCATACATACATAAAAAATGGAAAATGTACACGGTCTGATATATAACGACAAGAAATGACTTTCTTTGTGTTCAGCTTGTATGTTGTGTAGTTAATAGAGGCGAGAATTGAAGACTTTAATGGAGAGAGAATTTGATAAAATTAATATGTCACTAGATAGAATTGCATAATTGTTCATAAAATATGTAAGTTTATCTGGAAAAATGTGCACGGTCTGATGTGTAACGACAAGAAGAGCGACCTGCTAACGTTACCTTGCCGGGCACTTGCCACGAAAAAAATACGATAATCATCAGTAAGTAGTCACATAAATATAATTGCGTAAGTGGTCATAAAACGTGTAAGTTCATCTGGAAAAATACGCACGGTCTGATGCGTAACGACAAGAAGAGCGACCTGCTAACCTTACCTTGCCGGGCACTTGCCAAGAAAAAATACGATAATCATCAGTAAGTAGTCATGTGAATATAATTGCATAAGTGGTCATAAAAAAATGAGGAAATGTCATTACAGTGTGATAAATCATAAAGTATGTTCATTCAATAAAGGGTTTGATGTTGGAGACATGGTGATTGCCCTTGCTTTTTCTGGTTCTCAAAGTTTCGACGTGCACTACATTGGGGTGAGGAATGCTGCGAATTCGATATGGACCTGCGTATAGAAGCTCAAATTTACTGCATCTACTCTTTCCTCTGTTGGATAAATAGTGTGTACGTACTAATATCTTCTGTCCAATGTGAAAGTCACGGCGTGTAAAAACCTGTTTTTGCTGTCTTCTCCGGCGCTCTGCGGCACGTTTGGTGTTGTTCAGCGCAATTTCAATTATTTCATGGTGGCGTAGTCGACGCGATGTAGGAAAGGATACTAATTCTTTAATTTTGTTAGGTGGTTCAACATTTTTCAGTATAACAGACGGAGATAGCATAGTAGATTCATTTGGTATGAATTGGCTCCCATTTATAGTCTCCGTGCAGAAATGCATTCACATTTAATGTAACCACAAAATTCTTTTCCTAAATCCGGAAATAATAAAAAAAATTCAGTAACCTGGTAAATTTTATGACGACAGCAGCGCTGCGCCTCGGCCCTGTATTCTGAATAAAAAAAGGAAAAAATTCTTACCTCAATAAAAACTGCGAATATATCTGCTCTTATGTAGAAATTTTTCGCCACAGCTTCGTGCAATGCTGGCGTATATTTTTTTCTGATTCTTGGATGGAATGATCATGCATTGGAAATATTCTTTAAATTGAAATGAATGTTTTTTTTAAATTACTTTATATTATAAAAATTATTATTGGGGCATTTTTTTTAAAAGAAATTAATGACAGTTAATATACATTACCAGATATGCGCAAGGCTGCTTCTTTACCTTCTACAATAATACTCATCGTCCAAAGTCCCGGCCAGAGCAGACTGCCGACACGCGCAGGCACGCGCCGACTACAGTCGACTACTGACTACTGTCCACTACTGAAGACTACTGCAGACTACTGGAGACTACTTCAGACTAACGCCGACTAGTGACAAGCAACAACTAACTACATACTACTCTCTGGTCAGAGACTCTGCCATGCCTCGCCCATCGCCGGCAACGCATACGTCTTACAACGTTCCACATCATTTGGATAAAAGAATCGTTCAGATGATCTGTTGAACATATAACTAACTATCACACAAGATGTCTGTGTAATTAAGCTACTGAAAGTAGTCGGAAGTGAAGTGGCCTCTGGCAGCCACAGTCGTGATCTCATAAAGGGTGATTCGGTATACAGTGTAACGAGGACATGTGGCTTTAGCAGCTCGAACTCGATCAGCAACAATTTTGCCTCCAGTTTCGGTAAGACGTTGCATAAATTTTATTTTGAGAAGTTTCCTTCTAATTCTAGTGCTGTTGAAACATGTATTCGTGTGGTGTCACTGCCAGACACCACACTTGCTAGCTGGTAGCCTTTAAATCGGCCGCGGTCCGAAGTATGCGTCGGATCCGCGTGTCGCCACTATCAGTGATTGCAGACTGAGCGCCGCCACACGGCAGGTCTAGTCTAGAGAGACTCCTTAGCACTCACCCCAGTTGTACAGCCGACTTTGCTAGCGATGGTTCACTGTCTACATACGCTCTCATTTGCCGAAACGACAGTTTAGCATAGCCTTCTGCTACCTCATTTGCTATGACCTAGCAAGGCGCCATATTCAGTTACTATAATTACTATCTTCAAGAATATATTCTGAACAGATAATATTGTGAATCATGTACCGTCAAGAGCGACGTTCATCATTAATGGATTAAAGTTAATTATCAAAGTAATTACGTCCGCTTTCTGAATTCTCATTCCTCACGTCAGTATAGTTCTTCCCTCCTCACGCCAGCCTGCGTGAGCTAAAACGCGTACATTTCGGCCTTCACTCGTAACACGGTGTTGGCTCTTCTGCTAACACAAAAATTCGTTTCACTTGAGTTGAAACCAAATTTCTGTTATTACTTACTGTGGTGTCACCGCCAGACACCACACTTGCTAGCTGGTAGCCTTTAAATCGGCCGCGGTCCGTTAGTATACGTCGGACCCGCGTGTCGCCACTATCAGTGATTGCAGACCGAGCGCCGCCACACGGCAGATCTAGAGAGACTTCCTAGCACTCGCCCCAGTTGTACAACCGACTTTGCTAGCGATGGTTCACTGACAAAATACGCTCTCATTTGCCGAGACGATAGTTTAGCATAGCCTTCAGCTACGTCATTTGCTACGACCTAGCAAGGCGCCATATTCAGTAACTATTGATATTGTGAATCATGTACCGTCAAAACCGGCGTTCATCATTAATGGATTAAAGTTAAGTATTCCACCAGCTACGTCCGTTTTTCTGAATTCTAATTTCCTTGTCATGTTCCAGACCTCACGCCAGCCTGCGTGAGCTAAAACGCGTGCATTTCGGCCTCCTTTAGTAAAACGGTGTTGGCTCTCTTGCCAACCACAACACTTACAATGTTCGTTATGTTTCACATTTGTTTAGTAGCTTCGTGTCCCAAACAACCGACATTCATCTTACAGCATACGAAAGATATACAAAAGACGTAATTGCGAAGTATGCAAACAAAACCATTAAGGAGTAAATCACCACAGTAGTTCTTTCTCTGTAATGTTACGAAGTTCTTTGTCAGTATCTCAGATAATATAGATCGGACAGTACGACATCCACAGTATAGAGCAGAGCTCGTGAATCGCGTATGTGGCGGTTCATCTCACAATATCCATGTAAAGGAGGTCAAGAAATGGTGACAAAACACACCCATCGTTTTCTTCTACAAGAATATCGAAAAACTCGTTCGCAAAACATTTACGTGAACCGCTTATCACTGGTCTTCATAGCGTTGCAGAACATACATTACCAATAGTTACGTTTATGAACTAAGGATGCCCGTATATTCTTTCTGTTCACAACGCGTACAGAGAACAAAATACAAACTCATGCAGGGCAAATATGATATTTCATTAATTAAGATGGAAGACGTCATAGAGATAATTTTACAAGAATTTTAAGATTTGTTTAAAAGTTTGTACAGGTCAAGACAGGAATCGTAAAATCGTAAGTTTATAACGAAGATGATGATATTCCAGAAGTAATCCGGGAGTGATCTATATAGAGTGTTAATTTTAACTGAAGACATTGAAAGATCTCGAGATCTATACGACAGATAAAAAGAAGTTACAACTCCAATTTGTTTGTCTCGAAGAATGACATAAAACGATGCCACACTCGACCCGCCTCCCCACCCTGTGCTTGAGTGGCGGAGAGCAACTTCTAAATCTTCAGTGGGAACCCCGTATTGCAGATTACGATTCTGTGGCGCAATCCATATACTTTTTGTCCGAAGTATTTTCTACATTTCGCCACAGATGGCGCTGTAATCGGAGGAATAGAAATGAAAAACTATCGTTATTAACGCCATGTTACTCAATGGTCCTTGAATATCCAGTTACACGTGCGACCTCACCTTCCAGAAGTAGAACAAACTTCGGCTATAAACATCACTGTACTTGCGCGGTGTTTATTGCCTGCACACTTACCTCTCAATTGGAAAACAAATGTGCAAGTGGACGGGGAATATTGCAATCACAGAAGAAAAAATTGAAATGATCCTGATTAACGAAGAATGTAGGGAAAGTGTTGAGGCTGCTGTTGCCTAGTATGCCGAGAGTTTTCCAGAGAAAGCTCGCTATCGTTCGTTCTTTTACAAGGCTGTGAACACCTTAATGTGTGAGGGCAGCATACAGACCGGCAAAAGGAAACAAAGCAAACGAGTTACAGGAGAAGCTAATGAAATAGCTGTACTAGCAGCACGGTGTGGCAGAGCGATTCTAGGCGCTTCAGTCTGGAACAGGTTCGAATCCTGCCTCGGGCATGGATCTGTGTGATGTCCTTAGGTTAGTTAGGTTTAAGTAGTTCTAAGTTCTAGGGGACTGATGACCTCAGAAGTTAAGTCCCATAGTGCTCAGAGCCATTTGAACCATTTTTTGTACTAGCGTCAGTACACCACACCCTATGAATAAGCGCCGGGCAATTACGTCGCGATTCCGGTATGTATGTGGGTCGTATTGTCACAATACCGCATTGTCATAAGTATCATCCGTACCACGTGTCAGTACATCAAGAACTTCATGGCACCAATTACCACAACTGGGAAGTGTTTTGTGAATGGGCACGTCAGCAAATGGAAACGAAAACCTGGTTATCATTAACCGCCATAAGAAGCGTTAATAGAGTGTAGTCAATCCTCACTGAATACGGCAAGTTGACAAGCAAGCTCCCTAACGATTAATATGTGGTGTGGCTTCACGGGGAACAAACTCATTGGTCCGTATTTTATCGACGGCACGTTAAATGGACTCAAATATCGAACGTTTTTGGAACGGGAACTGCTGTTACTACTGCGGATGTTACCATGGACGTTCGACAACGTATGTGGCCTCAGCATGACGGTTGCCCAGTGCAATCCGCAATTGAAGCGCGGGCGATGTTAGACCGTGTTTACACTGGTCGGTTGATCGACAGAGGTGGCCCTATTAATTTACCCGGTAGGTCGCCAGATTTTTGTGTGTGGTGATATTTAAAATATAGGGTGTACCAGCAAGGCCATAAAAACATGGTCGGCCGCATCAGAAACGCCTGTCTTGACATCCCCGCAAATATGCTTCTGTTCTGTGTACGGTAATTTGAAAAGCGGATCACTATGTGCATTGAAGTTGATGCTACTACGTTTCAATACTTACTCTAACTGAAAAAGTAGAGTAGTATTCGCCTGGAGCCACGGCCTCGGTGCCGCGTCGAGTAGTCCCCTGTTCGATATGTCAGAGGAATACAACGTTGCGAATGGGATTTCCTATTAGAAGTTACGAAATACTGGCCTGTCCTACCCTGGCAGCATGGCGTTGAGGTCCCAAGGATTGTGTACCCATATCTATACCTCCGATTACAGCGCTATCTGTGGCGAAACGAAGAAAAGTCTTCGGACAAAACGTATAAAGATTTTGCCATAGAATCGTAATCTACAATTAAAAAAGATTTCAAGTTGCCCCCGCCACCCACGTACGGCGTGGGGTAGCGGGTCGAGGGTGGCATCACTGGATGTCCCCCTACGAGACAAACAAATTGTAATTGTAACTTCTTTTGGCCTGACGTGTAGTTTTCGAGATATTTCAATGTCTTCAGTTAAAATGAACATCCTGTATAAAGCCACTCCTGGTAATACAGGTACGCAAAGACGAATTACCACTCAAGATGACAGAGCTTTAATAGAAATCTACTTTTATTTCCATACTTCGCAAACCACTGTGAAGTATATGAGTCAGTGTGTTTACCATTGTGCCACACATTTGGGCTTCGGCCCGTACTACTGGGGCAGTAGAATATCCATCCATAAAGCTATTTGCTAGAATGGTCTTAATAGCCCAAACAGGAAATAGCACACACATCGTAGCAGACCCATTCAAATAAAGATCACACTAGAGTCATCTTGCGTGGCCTAGAAGTTCGTGTTTAGCTTTTTCCATGTTTGAGGTTTAAATATATAAAGAAAGGTGTGAAAACAGCATACACAGTGGCAATAAAAAGAGATATCGACCAGAGATGCATAACACGACGGAAAATATATATGAAGTGACGTACATAAATACTATCCACGAAGAAGCATTTAAAAAAAGCAAGTAAATTTCTTCGCAACTACTTTGCAGATGATATGATGTGAAAAACGATTAAAAAAAGGCAAAAAAAGACCTGTAAAAATCACTAGCAATGTAATTCTTAGGTGAGCAATCGAAACAAACCAAACAAAACACACATGTTGTAGGTTTTAGGCCTAAAATAATTAAACGATCATGAACTTCGTATTATATTTTACATACATAAATCTGTCCCATAGAAGATGACACGTACGTGTCGAAATATGTCTGCGTAAATAAGAAATAAGTAAATTGTGTTTTGCATAAGGTAGAGATTTTAAAAAAAGAAAAATGAACTCACTAAGAAAGGAATTGCAAAACAGTCGCAAACCCAAAGAACCATCATGGCTATACATCAACGAGAAGAAACATTCTCAAATTTCTTCTTCGGTAATGCAGACGGATCGTAGCAGAAGAAGACCATCACCGACCACACCGCACAACAAAATCAAATAAATGAGCTGGAAATTGCGGAAAACTTGATGGGAGACAAGGACGACCACCAGACACAATAATATAAGTGATACATAGAAAACCAGGCAAGGCTGACAGGGTAGAGTGGCACTCTAAACAAATAAGAAAATATCTACCATACAGGAACCTCTCTAACACCATTACATAGTAGCAGTACCCACCCAAATACCATTAAGGAGAAGGAAGATAATAATTGTAGCGTATCTATACAACTCCCCAGGGTACCACTCCCAATAGAAGGAAGGAAGGAAGATTGGATTTAATGTTTCGTTGACATCGAGGTTATTCAAGATGGAGTACAGCTCGGATCGCGTCAGGGATTGGGACGGATATCGGCTGTGCCTTTCAAAGGAACCACCCCGGCGTTTGCCTGAAGCGATTTAGGGAAATCACGGAAAACCTAAATCTGGATGGCCGGACGCGGGTGTGAACCATCGTGCTCCCGAATGCGAGTCCACTGTGCTAACCACTGCGCCACCTCGCTCGGTGCTCCCAGCTGATGTCCTGCGACACGGAATCACTTAGAACACGCTAATTTTAACGCAAGACATCACCTGTTGGGAGACACATCAGACAACAGCAACGGACAATTTCTCTTCTAGCTGGCTAACTGCTGCAGCTATACAGTACGTCTCTTCAGTTTCTAGAGCAGCGGCCAGACTCCTGTCAGCAGATCTTCCTCTGTCTCTACAGGAGTCTCGTAAATCAAACTTTGCGTACGACCCCACGAGAAGAAATCCATAGGAGCTAAATTTCGCGGCGGCCACGCAGTTAGACTACATCGGCCTATCCATCTTTCACCTTGTCTTCTGTTGAGGTGTCCCCGAATCGCACGTGAAAAGTGAGATGGTGCACCATCATACTGAAACCTCAATTCTTGACTTCCAAGAACGGGTCCAGTTCGTTTTGTAGGATGATCAAGTATGCAGGACCAGTTAGCTTGAGTGGAAGGTGGTGTGGCCCAGTCATATGGCCGTTCAGAATACCTGCCTACACGTTAATAACAAACTGGCGCTGAAATCCCTGAACATGGGAGCCACGAAGCTTTCGTCTGCCCAGACATGACTGTTTCCCGAATTCAGAACACAATACCTAGTGTACTTACATTCATGTGACAACACAACTCAACTAGGAAACATGAGTGTGTCGATGCATCGGTGAAGGAATCACGTGCAGTAGGCAACGCGTTGTGGAAAATCGGCTGAACCCATAGCGTGTACCTTTTGTAAATGGTACGGATGTAATTGTTGCTCACGCAGAACATCCCGGACTATACTGTGACTTGCATCCACTGCACGCGCAATTTTTTGAATACTCGTTGACGGGTTCTCTTCAACGCGATGCAGTACTACCCCGCGCGGGGATTCGAGTCCTCCGTCGGGCGTTGGTGTGTGTTTTGTCCTTAGAATAAGTCAGTTTAAGTTAGATTAAGCAGTGTGTAAGACTAGTGACCGACGCCCTCAGCAGTTCGGTACCATGGGAACTTAACCACTTTCCTACCTAAGATCTTGTTCAAATTTGGGGGTGCGACGTTGCCGTGGAGCTCCGCAGTCCTCCGTCGTCACGGTGAAGATACCTGTTTCTCGGAGCTACTGTGTAAGTTGGGCAAAAAGTTTGCGCGATGGCGTGCTACGTTGCGGAAAACTTTCGTGATACAGCCGACTAGCAGCTCTTCCGTTAGGTCGAGCTTCACCATGCACAAGGAGCTAGTGTGTGCATTTCGAAAAAGGGTACCAAACCCTGTTTACTGTATCAGAGACGCACAGGCATTGACTAGGTCTCGCAGCTAGGCAAACGTTAAGAGACATCAGGTGACCATCTGACGTAGAACACATCATTCTCTGTAACCCACTGCGTGGCAGGGCAAGCAGTTCTGAGACTTCCCTCACCAAACGTGGGCACGTTACACACTCTAACAACCCTACCACAACAAAGGTCAAAAATTAATTATGATTGTAGTGTTGCTCACGCTGCTAAATATTGCATTTTCGGGCAACAACAAAGTTATATTATGTGGCAGGTGTCATAAGAGCACAGTTAATAAAGTCACTTTTTGAAATAATGGATAAACTAGGCACTCATCTTTTCGTGTTTCCCACGCTGGTCTCGTTGTAAACTCATGGCTCAATCGTCCAAAATCTAGGTAGTGATGATTCCAAGCTCGGGTGCAAAGAGGCCTAGGAGTTATTCTGCGATATTCAAAAGTTTTATGGATGTGTTTCATAAACCATTCTTGAAGATTAAACTTTTGCAAGTTAGGACAATGGTGATGTAAAAAAGTAATCAACACTCCGAATTTAAGTTACACTTCTTTTTTATTACTTTTGTTGCAATATCACGTAACTCGTTCCAAAACATCACTTCACAATATAAAACATACTTGAAAATATCTTCCTCACTGTTAAAGTTCACATCTCATAAACTGGCTACAATTTGCGTCTTTTTAATATGACGACCAAACCTTGACTCTCCAATAACCGCTTACGCGCCCAAAAATCGGAATTACAAGTACGTCAATGATCATAGTGACAAAAGAAAGAATACACATAAGAATAATATCATTGCAATATATACATATCGATGTATCGAAGTACCTCTACATTAATGAAATCAAATATGAATGTTGTCACAGAAATATGTTAACTATTTTACAGAAACACAGTAGAATATTGCTGGTATCGAGTGGTTCAGGTGAGGTGCCGTAATGGTTACGTAATTCAAGTACCATTACAACACCTGAACTGAAACGATTTTAGAACGGAAACAGTACGTTTCCGGACATCGGTTCCTATTCAAAACATTATGTACTCGCTCCCCTCTACAAGTTCTAGAAGCATGGAACGGTAATTTCCGAACACCCTGTATATCATTTGTCACTGAGCCAGCCACTACATTTAAAGGCAATACCCTAAGTGACCACACAGTACTAAGCAAAACTGCCACAGGATATGTAGTGGGAAATAGCATAACTAGCGATCACTTATCGATAAAGTTCTCAACAAATGTAACTACACCCACCCACCCTCCTTTTTCTTCTTCAATCAGATGAAAAACGCGACAAATTTAACAATACGCCACCTCCTTTAGGGAGAAATATCAGTAAACAGTTTGTGAAAACTGCCATTTTCAGTCGCGATCACAGATAAAAATGATCTTGAAACAGAATAGAACAAACTCGAGTCAACACTACAGCTAGGTACAGGTGAGTCCATCTCCAAGAAAATAATGGAAAACAGGAAAGCACCCATCCCACAGAAAACCAAAAATGTCTCTAAGAACTATGGGACTTGACATCTCAGGTCATCAGTTCCCTAGACTTAGAACTACTTAAACCTAACGACATCACACACTTCCAAGCCCGAGGCAGGATTCGAACCTGCGGCCGTAGCAGCAGCGCGGTTCCCGACTGAAGTGCCTAGAACCGCTCGGCCACACCGTCCGACCCACAAATAGTCCTTCACTTCATAAGAGAAAAGAAAAGATTGTTCAGGGGGATAAGAACTACGTCACACACGTAAACCAATGTGGAACAGGATCAATGCTAGAATTAAAAGGATTATCTTCCAACACAGTCAAAGAAAATAGCAAGCCATTCGCAATGAAGTAAACAATAAAGACTGGGGAAAATTCTGGAAAAAATTAGAACTCTGATGGGACCAAAAGCAAACAGTAGAACAAAATCTCATTATCAACAACAGACGCGAAAGAAAAAGCTGAAGCTACAAAATATGCACGCTAGAAAATATGCACTCCTTCCCGAAGATGTCTGCAGCTCATGGTCTTGCGGTAGCGTTCTCGCTTCCCGCGTGCGGGGACCCGGGGTCGATTCCCGTCAGGGTCGGGGATTTTCCCTGCTTCGAGATGACAGGGTGTTGTTGTGTCGTCTTCATCATCATCATTCATCCTCATTACAGTCGGACGAAGGCAATGGCAAACTACCTCCGGTAGGATCTTGCCTAATACAGCGGTGCGGGTTTCCCGCATCGTCCCCTACGCTCCTCGGAGTATGGGACCTCATCATCATCCCGAAGATTCAGATAAAACTTCCGGGTGAATAGGAACAAGAACGAAGACACTCACTGAAGTCACAGAGGAAACAGAATGAGGTAGCGACACAACAAACGAAATAACATAACAAACACAACCATGACAAAAAATAGTACATCAGGGGAAAATACAAACATACTCTTCTATGTAACAAAGACCCCACCAGAAACAATCATTCCATACATGCTCGCAATATTCAGCTTCTGTGTCAAAGCTAGAAACATCTCAGAAACCAGGAGTTGTTGCAGGTTCATCATGAATCCAAAACGAGATAAACCAAGAACATAACAGAATTCCTACAGACAGGTAACTCTCATGAATGCAGTAGGAAAAACGTACGACAGGGTACCCACAGATGGCCTGTAAAAGCTAGCAGAACGACGAAAAAACCAGTAATACAAGCAGGATTTAGAAAGAAATCATATCACCAACCGTGAAAAATAAATTACTAGACCGCTAAAAAACTTAAAAAAAAACTAAACTGCTAAAACTGAGTACAGACATAACGAACGGATTCAACAAAAACTCCCGCTTACTAACAACGTTCCTTGATATCATGCGAGTTTTCGACAAGATTTGGCGTAATGGCCCTCTACATAAACAGGCAAATCTAAGCATTCCCAAAAAGCTGATAAGAATAATGAAATCACAGCTGTATGGAAAAAATCCAGAGTACAGGTCGGCGAGTAGGTCGGGAATTTTTCGCACTGCAAGCTGGAGTTCGACAGCGGGCCATCATGTTAGCAGTGAGTGCCCTGTACACCAGTGGCGTATCGCTCCCTCCCAAGAAAGAGCAAACTGTAACCCTGTATGCCCTTGATATGTACTGGGTCTCAGGAAAGCGTACTACGGCAATCCAAGAAAGGCCAGGACATAAAGCTAGAAAGCCAACTGAAGAATCAAACCGAATACAAATGAAATAAAAAATGCACTATTCCGACACAAATGGTCCTGATCCGACACTCATGGCTATCCAGGGAACAGCAACATCCAACCCTCAATCTGGAAAAGTCCATTAACCCTCGCCAACACAGCTAAACTTACCTAAACTTCCTAATGAAAAAAACCATAAAGACATGCATGATAAGAAACGTCTACAGCTGATTACAAGGATGGAACTATAGAACGACGCGACACACCTACAAATCCATTATCAGGCCAGTGCTAGACTTGGTTATGCCAAGAGAGGCATGACCAAGAATTTAGCAAACAAATTATTCGCAACGCAGAGGCCTACTGAGAAGTTTCCCAATCCTGTCGTATTGGACAACCAGCGATGAAGTACATTCCCTGACAAGAATAATGTCCCTTCAGACTAGGCTATTAAACTTGAGACCGATATGGGAAACGCGTTCATTGCAACATGCCCAATATGGAATTAAAAAGTAAAGACGAGACCCTTAACGACAAGGAAACTACAAATAAAATGCGTAGTACCAGCCAGATCAGTCGCCCAAAACAACAATAAATCTTCCCAGACCTTACCCCAAGCATGCTCCCACTCACAAGACGAAACTACCTCCCCACATCTTGTCGACAGATCAGTACATGAGTCGTAGCGTAAGTACACGAAGAATAAAAATTGTTAAGATTATCAACAATAGCTAAAATTGTTAAGATTATCAACAATAGCTAAGTATGTAAATTTTATGAATTTAGACATTCCACACGTCGACGAAAGATCACAGTAAATAAATCCTAGAATAAATGTTATAAAAATTTTCAACAACAGTTAACTAGAAAAGGACGTGAAAAACAGCAAAACCACAACAAAATTAGTCCCATTAAGACATTTTACGCTGAGAAACAAATATCATAGCACGCAGCAAACAGATGCAAAGCAAAACAAAATGGAAGCGTTACATATAACGTTACAAAGCAAGGAAGCAAACCAAACCAAACATCTACAAAAATAAAAGAGAATTTAGCATATAAGAGTATTTGTTTGTGTAGGAAACCACAACACTTGTTAAACAAGCAAATGCAAACAACGCTGAAACATATGTGCAATTAGTATATAAGTCATTTAATTATAATTGTATTAATATTGGAAATCGTAAAAATTATTAAACCAAGCAACTGCATAAAATGAATAAAAGTTAATGTACTCGTATAAGTCATTTCCTTGTAACAGAACGCAAACTGATGAAATTTCAATTTCATGAAAAATAAAAGTAAACTGGAATTGTAATAAAGAAATGTAAGTCATATAGTTAAGCTTATCCGCTACGGATGTTTTAGAACCTGTGACTGTTTATTCAATATAAATATCTAAAACTGCAACGTCACTTTTTAAAATAGTTTTTTATTCATTCCATGAACTGGTTTTCGTTCCTTTTCTGAAGATGAACCTGAAAAGGTTCGAAAACCGATTTACGGAGGAATAAATAATTGTTTCAAAAAAGTAACTGGTGCAGTCTTATGTATTACAGTAAGTAAATGTCATGGCTGAAAAAAGCATGAAGTAGTTCTCGAACAGCCCGCCCTCTTCCTTCAGAGGAGGGAATCGGAAGTAATAAAATGAAAAAAAAAAAAAAAGACTGGAATGGAATAAATGTATATGACTGCAATGAACAGGAAATAATTATGTGTAACACAACAACACAGTGCCCACGTATAAATTTTTCCCTGTTTTATTAACTATGTACATTTAAATGAAGAGTGTAAGTACGTTGTGTATATTATTGTGACGTATACAGAGGGGTCCAAAAAATGTATCCACTGTTTAAAAGTCCATAACTTGCAAACAAACTGACGGAGTTGTCTCATTTTTGATGAAAGTGTAGCTTAAAAAAAAAGGTTCAAATGGCTCTGAGCACTATGGGACTTAACATCTTAGGTCATCAGTTACTTAGAACTTAGAACTACTTAAACCTAACTAACCTAAGGACAACACAGACATCCATGTCCGTGGCAGGATTCGAACCTGCGACTGTAGCGGTCGTACGGTTCCAGACTGTACCTAGGTGCAACTAAGAACAAAACACTGATTATCTGGCGACTGTCATCTGACAAAACAAAACAACGGAATACAACGCTTATATGGCGATTGCCGGAACTACAAACTACTACACTACCAAATATGAGACATCTCCGTCAATTAGTTTGCTAGTTATGGACTTTTAAACAGTGGATACATGTTTGGACCCATCTGTAGACCTCTATGTGGGCGCCTTTAGTTGCACGAAGCACATCAAGACGGTACTCGATTTCTGGCCATTTTCGCTGTAGCATAGCGTCATCAATGGTCGCAATGGCATTACGAATCCTTTGCTTCAAGTCAGCAATGTCCCGTATTTGTGTTTGATACACGATATCTTTTACATGCTCCCATAAAAAAGTCCAAGGGAGCGATATCTGGCGAACGCGGTGGCCAAGGAATTGGCCCATCCCTCCCAATCCAACTGCCTGGAAATGTTTCATTGAGGAACCGACGAACATGCAGTCCCCAATGTGGTGGTGCACCATCTTGCTGGAAAATGATAGTTGGTTGTTAGTCAGTCAATTGTAGTGCTACATATTCGGTCAGAAGGTCGAGGTAAATATCTGCAGTAATTGTTGACTCGTTGAAGAAAAATGGACCAATTATTCCGTTGCACATGTTTCCACACCATACATTCAATTTTGGACCATCCCGGTGAAGCTCCCTAGTTACATGATGGTGTTCAGATCCCCAGATCTGTGTCTGTTTAATGTCCCAGAAACATGAAAAGTTGCCCCGTCACTGAAACAAACTCGCTTGAGGAATGCTTCATCTTCCGAAAGGCGTTCCAGTATGTTGAGTGCAAACTCTGTCAGTTTTGACTTGTCATTTGGTTCAAGTGTCTGTAACAGTTCCACTTTGTAAGCGTACAACCATAAGTTCTTGGGGAGAACCTTATGCACTGTTGAACGTGGTAGTTGCAACCGTCTGGCAGCAGTGCGGATGGACTTCGTAGGTGAACGAGTGAAGACATTTAAAACGCGATCGATGTTTTCCTCGGATGTTCTTGGTCGCCCGCTCCTCCCCTTATCCAACACTGTCCCTGTCTCCATAAATTTTTGTGCCATGCACGGATTGAAGGGCGCGATGGTGGATGCCATCCATACTTCGTTCTGAAGTTTCGTTGAGTCTGAACGTCCGATTTTGTCTCAATAAACCAGGACACACATTGTGCTTTCTCTTGTGGAGTTGCCATTTTATAGAGGTTCAGTTCCTTCCATCAACAGAGTACCTGGAACACAGAATTTTAGTATATATAAAAACTTTAGTAAACAGTGATTACAATAAAAGAAATTTTGTTAAAATATTCCAACAGCTGCTGTTGTAATAAAATTTTGAAGTTGTAAAGGGACTTTATGGACAGCCTGTTCAGACAGTTTTGTGTGAGTAATAATTTATGTAACAATAAGTCAAAGTAACGAACTCTGTAATCATCATAAAAACCAATTACTATTGTACAACAGTCAATTTAAATACTAAAATTATTCTTTTCGAAAAGTTTACCTTTTTCAAAACAGTTTAATAGCAGTTACCATTACAATGACAAACGCAGTTCAGTTGTTACACAACTTGTACTGTAAAGAACTAATAATTAATTTCATGAAGTAGTGCAAGTTTGATTTTGTCCATGACTGAAATTTTTCTGAGTGACAATGGTGTTTTGATAATTAGCGCGAGTCAGTGCCTTTGCGACTATACACGCCTGCCAACACACTACAATAATAACGTAATTTAATTTGATAGTCAAGAGTTTTAATTGGTTTCGCTCAAACTCAGTGAGCTGGTGACCTTTCATTTACAGTGATTTCCAAACAGATTCAAAATTAAATCATCATTTCGGACCAAGATTTCGGTAGCTACTTTCCGGATTATTTTGTACGTTTTTTATTTGTGCTGATCGTTATTTTTCGAAGTAAGTCGCACAGTGCTTCTTCCAGGTAATGCTTTCACATCGGATTCGATGCCTTATCCCAAATTAATATCAAACCATTAGCAACACGGTAATTCTTTAATTAGTCTACCACCCGGAGAGGAATGGGGTGTTATGGGCAGTCTGTAGCTAGTTGAATGAACAAAAGATTAACTGAGGAAGTTCTCAGCATAATTCCAAGAGATACGAAAAGACAGAAACGACGACCTAACCGATGGTTGTCAGAATAGTAACAAGCAGGAACAACTTGGAAGTGTATGC
This sequence comes from Schistocerca americana, assembly GCF_021461395.2. Lineage (NCBI taxonomy): Eukaryota > Metazoa > Arthropoda > Insecta > Orthoptera > Acrididae > Schistocerca > Schistocerca americana. The sequence goes on along the minus strand of NC_060120.1, from coordinate 431,409,029 downwards.
TTGAAGACTGTAATGCATGGCAAATCCTTGTGGAAGCCTTTGTCAGCAGCTGATGTCAAATGACTAGTGATAATATTATGATAATGATTATTTACTCATGTGCTTTAGGCCGGCAAATGACTCTGTTGAAATGGTTTCATTGTATTTGCGAACTTGCAAAACATGTTGTGGCTAGTAAGTTGCGCGGGGATGAATTACTGTGCCTGTATCAGCATACAAATAAGAGCAATGGGACGCAATGGAACATCCCGCAACAGGGAGTCGCAAAATTTACTGGGCATCAACAACAGGGCGATGGATCCACAGAAGAATTCAGACATTTACGCGAACTTATTTAGTTTGTAGGTGTAATTCCAGATTCACCTGGCATGTCAAACCCCTTGCAATAAATCTCTGACCCGAAAGGAGAGGAAGACGAAGTCTGAAGGTCAGAAAGCGGGAACTGAACGGCAAGATTGAAGTCCACATACAAATGCATAATCTCGTATCTATTGCTTTATATCTTCAACGTGTAGATGAAGGCTAGTTTGTACTTTGGACGTCTTAGATGACGCAGAAGTTTATATCTGTATAATATCATGTGCAGTCCTCTTAAACTGATAACAATCCAGTGCAATCCATCAAAGTTAGTTCCTTTTGTTGTGACCTAAACAGCACCGTATCACTTCTGCGTCTAGTAAATTGCTTGACAACACGTGGCTATTGCTTCATCAGAAAATTTGCTATAAGTAGGGAGTATACAGAAATCGGAGCCTCATTAAGTGAGTGCGAAGTCTAAAGATCAGGCAACGTGTGATGAATCATACTGCGAAGGTCGACGCCAAATGAGATCGCACTAGGTTAATTTATAGTGCTGCTTTTGTTTGTACAGCATTGCACTAGAAAACAGTAATGTTATTCTGGAATACGAATTACTTAAACATAACAGTGATACAAATCTGCTTAAACTGCAACGTACCTGCATTTCAAACTTAATTCGATTTTACAATATCATCTAAAATATCACTATAAAATGCTTTCACTATCAGTAATGTGAATTACTTGTGATCTTTCGGCGAGACAGAAGACAGCTTGGTTAAGATAGTACACTACTGGCCATTAAAATTGCTACACCAAGAAGAAATGCAGATGATAAACCGGTATTCATTCTACAAATATATTATACTAGAACTGACATGTGATTGCAGTTTCGCGCAATTTGGGTGCATAGATCCCCAGAAATCAGTACCCAGAACAACCACCTCTGACCGTAATAACGGCCTTGATACGCCTGGGCATTGAGTCAAACAGAGCTTGAATGGCGTGTACAGGTACAGCTGCTACACGATACCACAGTTCATCAAGAGTAGAGACTGGCGTATTGTGACGAGCCAGTTGCTCGGCCACCATTTACCAGACGTTTTCAATTGATGAGAGGTCTGGAGAATGTGCTGGCCAGGGCAGAAGTCGAACATTTTCTGTATGCAGAAAGGCCCGTGCAGGACCTGCAACATGGGGTCGTGCATTATCCTGCTGAAATGTAGGGTTTCGCAGGGATCGAATGAAGGGTAGAACCACGGGTCGTAACAAATCTTAAATGTAACGTCCACTGTTCGAGCAGATGGCTGTTGCCTTGCAAACGTCCCCATCTGTTGACTCAGGGATCGAGACATGGCTGCACGATCCGTTACAGCCATGCGGATAAGATGCCTGTCATCTCGACTGCTAGTGATACGAGGCCGTTGGGATCCAGCACGGCGTTCCGTATTACCCTCCTGAACCCACCGATTCCATATTCTGCTAACAGTCATTGGATCTCGACCAACGCGAGCAGCAATGTCGCGATACGATAAACCGCAATCGCGATAGGCTACAATCCGACCTTTATCAAAGTCGGAAACGTGATTTTACGCATTTCTCCTCCTTACACGAGGCATCACAACAACGTTTCACCAGGCAACGCCGATCAACTGCTGTTTGTGTATGAGAAATCGATTGGAAACTTTCCTCATGTCAGCACGTTGTAGGTGTCGCCACCGGCGCCAACCTTGTGTGAATGCTCCGAAAAGCTAATCATTTGCATATCACAGCATCTTCTTGTCGGTTAAATTTCGCGTCTGTAGCATGTCATCTTCGTGGTGTAGCAACTTTAATGGCCAGTAGTGTATATTAAATTTGGCAAAAGCGGAATGTATGCAGTGTGTCTTCCATATTTGAAAGCGAGTTTTATAAATGTAGGCGAATCGGGCCATGTTACCTTTGTGCAGCTTGTACTGATGTTTTAATGAAAACGGGAAAGGTGTGCTAACTTACTGGGTGTTACATCTTTAAAGTGTAAGGAGAAAATGAGTCTCCATGTTCTGTGTGGTTAGTGCACCTTACTAACTTGATGAATTCAAGATTTTTCAGGTTATCAGGTGAACACTAGACGTCCTATTTGGTGGACTAATACAATATCTTACACCAAAAACACAGCAATGAGCAGACATCGAAATCACATGTCCTGGAGAGTTTCAGACCATGCTATGGCTCGTTAAGTAACATATGGCAGAAAACTTTACCAAACAGATGTTGACAAGAAAACTAAAGTCAGAATTGCCAAAGGATAAAAAAAACTGTCGAGGTATTTCAGTACGCGCGTCCCTCAAACAGCAGTGGGAGGTTCCTCAATGAAATCGCATTCGTAAAGACTGTGATTCGAATCCAGGTCCCGTCACCCACTTTTAGAATGTCTGTGAATTTACTAAATAAACCGTAAAGCTGAGATGGTTCCTCATACAAAACGATCGACTTCCTTTCCATCTCAGCCTCTCAGAGTTAAAAAAAATGGTTTAAATGGCTCTGAGCACTATGAGACTTAACTGCTGAGTTCATCAGTCCCCTAGAGCTTAGAACTACTTAAACCTAACTAACCTAAGGACGTCACACACATCCATGCCCGAGGCAGGATTCGAACCTGCGACCGTATCGGTCGCGCGGCTCCAGACTGTAGCGCCTAGAACCTCTCGGTCACCGCGGCCGGCTCTCAGAGTTAGTGCTCAGTTCGTAATGACCTTGTAGTCGACGGGACTAAAAACCAGAATCTTCCTTTCTAATTTTCCTTATCCTTGATGCGTCCCTAAGGAACCACAAAAAAGCCGGAAAAGAAAGAAAAGATATTATCCCTACAAATGTGTCCTATGTAGAGTCGTTAGAAATTCATGTCAGTGACGACTGGACTATAACACTGACGATCTGGAATTCTGTTCAGAAAATTTCTAACAGCCAAACTTTTTCTGCGCTATTATTTCATTCCAAAATTACAGACACATGGAAAAATAAGGGTACCATTGTTGACCTTGATACCCTGAAGAACTGTGCAGTCTCCTGTCGCCTAGGTGGTTGGAGCTAGTGCTTCACACACAACGTCACAGTTACTTCGCAATGTTTGTGTTGTGTTCGAGCGTTGACATGGTGCAAAGTACAGGGGTGAGTGTATGTAGATTGCTGAGTTAGTGACGACGAAGGAAGTAAGGACTGACATCCAGTGATAGAATACAGACCACTTTTCTCGAAGAACAACAAATGAGTTGCTAAGATTATTGCACGCATACGAAAGACGGATCATTATAAGTAGTATCACACAGTCTGGTGAGTAGCATTTGTACACCACTTTCTTTTCTCATCTTCAAAGCTAAACCCTAAATGTAAAAATTTACACTAATGTTTATGAAAATTGCAGCATCAAGAAAGACACACGTGGCCGAAATGAACATAATAACGTAGATGACGTGACGAGGTACGCACCAATGATCAGGATTACAAAACTGGGAGAGAGGTCTAAGCCTGAGAAGTCGTTGTGGTAGGAAGCCCCAGTGCTCCCGAATCTGTAACATGGCATCAGAGAAAGGCCTGCATATTGTCAAAGGGAATCTCCTTCCACGGGGTTTCTGTAGGCAACCACAAAATAACTGTTGTTGCTGGAAGACCGGACGAACAAGTTGACAAAGCCTCAACCGATTCCACAAGGTTGTATCCTCCACGTGAATGATGAACCTGGGGTACATTTTAACTTACATATACGACGAAAATGTTTATTTTCGAAGGAAGTATCCGATTTTACGCGGGTATAATTTTTAGTTAGTTAGTTACTTGTCCCGTACATCATTTGAAAGATTCTTTTATCGAAATGACGAGGTGTAACGGCTCCATGTGAGCCGCTACACGGCTTGATACAGTAGTCTCATGCTCAAAACACACCTGGGTGACCTTCCGGCACTCAGGAAATTTTTATCCGGAATTATGTTTTATTATCACTCTTAGTATAGACGGCAAATGTGAATTCGGGTCGTCTGCTGATGTATGCGTGGGCTGTCTGCTGTGGTTCCTGTGAATGTGGAGATGCAGTTTAGCCAACCATTGTATTAAGTAGAATGCGACTGAAATGGACCAGAGAGACATAAGTTCCCCGCTCGTTAGCAGGCCCCGTTAGGTTGGCAAATAGCCGCTGTGCAGACTCTCCGAGACCTTCCGGCCACCGGGTGTGGACCTCGGACGGGGGAGACGGTTAAGATTCCCTGCTGAGACTCTGGTGTGTACGGACGCTCTGCGTGATGGCTCCTACAGTCATCTTAGTCAGGAGAGATAGTCAGGTTGGATAAAATTGCTATTTCGGTTTTGTATTACGGATAATTCCATATAATCGTACTATTAAGTAAAGTGAGTGATTAAGAAGTATTTTCATGAATTTTAGGAAATAAATGTTGTTGTTATAGAAAATTTGTAACTTTGTTTCTCACAGCTACGCCATATTTCGGTTACCACTCCAATTAAGTTATTCAAATTTTCAACTTAAAGTTAATCAACAAGCAGAAATTTTGTGTAGTGATGTTGACTCACACAAACGATCGTAGGTGTCTTCCACAAAAGACAGGTGTCATTTTCAAATTGAGGATGCCTGCCAAGGCTTTGCATAGAGCAAGTATCATGCAGTGGAACGAGTCAGTTTACAGGATATGTGTACATGATTAATGTTAACAGTCATTAACACTTAAGTCCTGCTCAAGCAATTACAGTAATTTCTTTTTCCACTGGCTACCAGTTTTTATGTAGAAATTCATTAATGGAATAGAAAGAGTTGTCCAGGAGAAATTATTTTAAATTAGATCTAAAACTTGCTTCGCTACCTGTCAGACATTTCATGTTACTGGGCAAATTATAAAAAAATTATTGCTGCAATTTGAACTCGTTTATGAGCCAATGACAGCTTCAACAATGGGTAGAAGAGGTCATTTTTCCCTCTAGTGTTCTAATTATGCAAATTACTGTCCTTCTTATATTGTGATGGATTATCTATAATGAATTTCCTTAGCGGATATATGTACTGTGACGGCGCAGTTAAAATGCCTGGCTCCTTGATGAGGCATCTACATAACGTTTGTGGATGAGTGCCACATACTCTTCTTACTGCTTGCTTTTGTGTAATCAACACATTCTTTCTAAGCGACGAGCTACCCCAGAAAATAGTTCCGTACGACATTATTGAGTGGAAATATGCAAAACATGCCAGGAGGTTGATAAGTTTGTTTCCCGGATTAACAACTGTACGAAGGGCAAAAGTAGATGAGCTTAATTGAGAAGCTTAGTAATACGCTTCTTTCGCTTCAAATTTTCGGCAGTATGTACACCCAAAAATTTGGAACATTCTATCCTATTTACTGACTCATGCTCATGTGTTACATCACATGTTGGTATGACTATTTGTTGTACAAAACTGAATATACCGTAGTATGTTTTTCCAAAATTTAGGAAGAGTCCATTTTCAGAGAACCACTAAATAATTCTTTGGACAATATCCTTTACAAACTCTACTGTTGCTTTATCTCTAATGCGATTTATTATTGCGCCAGTATCCTCCTCAAAACGTGCGAGTTTTTCTAGTTGAATGTTAAGTAGGAGGTCATTAATATATATCAGGAAGAGGAGTGGACCAAAAACTGAACCCTGTGGGACTCCCTTTGCGTCTTTATTTCTGCCAGTCACAAAAATTTTCTACCTTTCTAACACTGTCTGAGCTATTCAGCATAATTATTTTCTTTCTCTTTGTTAAGTGTGAATCAAACCAGCAGTGTGTAAGGCCATCAGCTCCATAAAACTTGAGTTTATATGCAGTGCGCATACAAATTTAAGTTTAAAATCAAAGATGTCGTTTACCTTTTACAGATGTTCAATGTACTCTCCACCGGACGCACGAGAAATATGCAGACTATTCAAATTGGTCCCTTACTTCAGCGAGTAGACTATAGTTGCTGCATTTACCGCTGTTGCTTCGCGGCGTCGCAGGTTGCCCAAAGTTGTTTGAAGGATAGGCGCATGGACGAGTATTTTGCGAACACCCACCAAAAAAAGTTATATGTCATGAGATCAAGCGACCTTGAAGGCTCATCGTGTAGTAGTGCTACAAACACCCAGCGGCCGACCCGTCGCTGATTTGAGTCAGATTGTGTTTAAGACAATGCTTGACTCAGGTGCCAGTGTGGCGATGATCGCCCTCTTCGAGGAACCTAGCACAGCATAGCAAACACAAAAATCGGGAACTCAAAACAAATTGAAATTAACTCCAAGTTTCTATCTCAGTTGGTTGGTTGGTTTAAAATGGGGGGGGGGGGGGGGGGGAGGTACCAAGTATCTCAGTTCATGTAGTAGTTACAGTCTTGTGAAATTGGATAAACCTTCATGAAACACACCTTATATTACAAAGGAGTTTATTGAGATGTGTTGTGTTGGCCGAACACCCAACACCGTGTTACGACTGGGGGGCCGAAATGCACGCGTTTTAGCTCACCCAGGCTGGCTTGAGGAGGGAAGAACTATACTGACGTGAGGTCTGGAACATGACAAGGAATGAGAATTCAGAAAGCGGACGAAATTAGCTTGATACTTAACTTAAATCCATTAATGATGAACGTCGCTCTTGGCGGTACATGATACACAATATTATCTGTTCAGAATATTAACTGAATATGGCGCCTTGCTAGGTCGTAGCAAATGACGTAGCTGAAGGCTATGCTAAACTGTCGTCCCGGCAAATGAGAGCGTAGGTAGACAGTGAACCATCGCTAGCAAAGTCGGCTGTACAACTGGGGCGGTGCTAGGAAGTCTCTCTAGACTAGACCTGCTGTGTGGCGGCGCTCGGTCTGCAATCACTGATAGTGGCGACACACGGGTCCGACGTATACTAACGGACCGCGGCCGATTTAAAGGCTACCACCTAGCAAGTGTGGTGTATGGTGGTGACACCACAAGATGTGTCCCAAGCGACCAGGGAAGCAAATGAAGAGCGCGCACAAAATTTAATTGCCTCTTACCTGTGCGGACAGATTGGTAGGAATAGGTTACGACAGTACGGTAAAAAATTCGACAGATACAAAAATTCAGAATTTCACTGTCAAGTACAACAACAGAGTTACTTGACAAAATGGGTATTTGTTTCTGTTATAAGCATTTGATGCGACGAGACAGTAATTCAGTCGAACTGCATTACCGCATTATGCAGACATTTGAACTGAATAGTAATGGCCAAACAGTTAAATCATCTCTTCTTTATAATCTCCCATTGAATGTTAAAAGCGCATCGGGAACAAAATCCCATTTTTCTGCTTTAGGAGGAACATTTACTTACTTTCGAAAGATAAATATAAGAGGCTGTCAAAAAGCTTGCGTATGAGGACGTTACTGCAGTGTATACACAATGTAGCTCGACGCAGATGCAGGTATATGAGAACCTATATAGAGGCAAGAGAATTGTGTGTCATTCGTGTCTTTCCGACATGCATGCGGTAAATGCGGAAACGTAAACTACACTACTGGCCGTTAAAATTGTTACACCAAGAAGAAATGCAGATGATAAACCGGTATTCATTGGACAAATATAGTATACTAGAACTGACATGTGATTACAGTTTCGCGCAATTTGGGTGCATAGATCCTCAGAAATCAGTACCCAGAACAACCACCTCTGGCCGTAATAACGGCCTTGATACGCCTGGGCATTGACTCAAACAGAGCTTGGATGGCGTGTACAGGTACAGCTGCTACACGATACCACAGTTCATCAAGAGTAGTGACTGGCGTATTGTGACGAGCCAGTTGCTCGGCCACCATTTACCAGACGTTTTCAATTGATGAGAGATCTGGTTAATGTACTGGCCAGTGCAGCTATCGAACATTTTCTGTATCCAGAAAGGCTCGTACAGGACCTCCAACATGCGGTCGCGCATTATCCTGCTGAAATGTAGGGTTTCGGAGGGATCGAATGAAGGGTAGAGCTACGGGTCGTAACAAATCTTAAATATAACGTCCACTGTTCAAAGTGCCGTCAATGCGAAAAAGAGGTGACCGGGACGTGTACCGAATGGCACCCCATACCATCACGCCGGGTGATGCGCCAGTATGGCGATGACGAATACACGCTTCCAATGTGCGTTCACCGCGATGTCGCCAAACACGGATGCGACCATCATGATGCTGTAAACAGAACCTGGATTCATCCGAAAAAATGACGTTTTGCCGTTTGTGCATCCAGGTTCGTCGTTGAGTATACCATCGCAGGCCCTCCTGTCTTTGATGCAGCGTCAATGATAACCGCAGCCATGGTCTCCGAGCTGATAGTCCATGCTGCTGCAAACGTCGTCGAACTGTTCGTGCAGATGGTTGTTGTCTTGCAAACGTCCCCATCTGTTGACTCAGGGATCGAGACATGGCTGCACGATCCGTTACAGCCATGCGGATAAGATGCCTGTCATCTCGACTGCTAGTGATACGAGGCCGTTCGGATCCAGCACGGCGTTCCGTATTACCCTCCTGAACCCACCGATTCCATATTCTGCTAACAGTCACTGGATCTCAACCAACGCGAGCAGCAATGTGGCGATACGATAAACTGAAATCGCGATATGCTACAATCCGACCTTTATCAAAGTCGGAAACGTGATGGTACGCATTTCTCCTCCTTACACGAGGCATCACAACAACGTTTCACCAGGGAACGCCGGCCAACTGCTGTTTGTGTATGAGAAATCGGTTGGAAACTTTCCTCATGTTAGCACGTTGTAGGTGTCGCCACCGGCGCCACTCTCGTGTGAATGCTCTGAAAAGGTCTTGCATATCACAGCATCTTCTTCCTGTCGGTTAAATTTCGCGTCTGTAGCACGTCATCTTCGTGGTGTAGCAATTTTAATGGCCAGTAGTGTATTATCAAATGCGTCCTAAAAAGTTCAAGGTGCTGTTATTATTTTCTTGGCTGTCGAAGAACAAACACTGGTAGGCATCCATCACAGAATGAAGTATGTGTGTGGGGCAGGCTATCTGTCAAAAACTACCGTTATGGAATGGTGCACCAAGGAGTGCCGCTGCTTCGTGATAGAACGTGTTCCCATATCGTAAATATCGTAAAGCAGAAGTTACGCTAAGTGGGAGACGCTAGAGCACCTACGTTATAGTTCTGATCTCTCCCTATGCGTTTATCGCACCTTCGGTCCCTTAGAAAACGCCCTGAAGGTTCGACGATTCCAATCGGACGAGGATGTGCAACAGATAGTTACGGACTTCTTCACACAACAATATATCGCGTTTTACCAAACGGATATCTTCAACCTGCTGCGACGGTGGGATGGTTGCCTCAGTGCTCACGGCGATTTCGCCTGATTGCCGTACCCATTCTAGAGTGCAAGGCCAAGGCCTTAGAACGGTAACTTTCTGATCACCCCTTATAAGGTCTTACATTCAGCATAACTATGCATTCACCTGGTACGTTTTTTCACCTGCATGTGCTACAATCGGAATTTGTCTTTTGAAACACGCACTTTTATTCTTTCCCTTGATCCATTCGTTGCGTCTAGTGTGAGAACTACGAGTATATGTTCCACTGACATTGGAAGAGCATTCAGTAAGTAATGCAATACATTTGTTTTCTGCAAGCAGTACACCATATTATTCCTCTCTCTTTTGGCTACAAAATCCTGTTTTTCAACATAACCTCCGTTGAATGGAAGGCCTCAGAACACCTCCTTGGGAGGGCTTTGTGCCTGCATGATACCACTATACTGGTCGACGTCAGAGCCAATGTCTTGCTGCAGCAGTAACCTTCCCATCATCCACTTAGTACTTCCCGTGCAATGTATCCTCCATTGGGCTAAATAGATAGAAGACGGAAGGTGCGAGATCCCGGATGTAGGGTAGATGAAGAAGAACAGTCCAATGAAGTTTTTGAGCTCCTTTCGGGTGCGCAGACTTGTGGGGAGTCTTGCGTTGTCTTGGAGGATGAGATGTTCGTTTGCATTTTTGTAGCGACGATCACGCTGAAGTCGTTTCTTCAGTTTCCTGATGATAGCGCAATACACTTCAGGGTTGACCGTTGCACTATTATGGAGGACAAACAGAATAACCTCTTCAGAGTCCTAGAAGACCGTCGCCGTGACTTTACCGGCAGACGTTGCGGCTTTGAACTTCTTCTTCGGAGGAGAGGTGGTGCGGCACCACTCTATCGATTGCTGTTTCGTTTCCGGCTCGAACTGATGAACCCATGTTTCATCACCTGTGACAATGTTCAACAAGAAATAGTCACGATCAGCGTCGTAGCGCGCAAGCAATTCGGCACAGATGGTCCTTCGTTGCTCCTTATGGTCTTCTGTTAGGCTGCGATGAACCCAGCACACACACACCTTTGAGTGTCCCAGCAGATGGATGAGTGTTCGTAATGGTTCAAATGGCTCTAAGCACTATGGGACTTAACATCTGAGGTCATCAGTCCCCTAGACTTAGAACTACTTAAGCCTAACAACCTGAAGACATCACACATATCCATGCTGGAGGCAGGATTCGAACCTGCGACCGTAGCAGCAGCGCGGTTCCGGACTGAAGTGCCTAGAACCGCTCTGCCACAAAGGCGGGCTGAATGAGTGTGTCAGCACCACCAACAAAGACGTCCAGTTATGCAGCGAGGTGTTTGTGATCCGCCGATCACCTCGAATGAGTGTGGCCGCACGTTCCAATATTGCAGTAGTCACAGCTGTCTGTGGTCGGATGGCTCACAGTAGATCGGACAGTTTGCGCGACCTTGTTGCGATTATGACTCACTGTACTTTTGTTCACTGCCACGTCTCCGTCGACGTTCTGCAAGCAACTACGAAGCTTTGATTTACTACCAAAACATACTAAATGACAGCTCTCTGCTTAAGACACAACTTCGCTAGAGTCACCTTTCTGAGGGCTGCGTACAGCGGTGCCACTGTCGGATCTTCATGAATCTGTGATGGCTGCAGCGGGAATATCCCACGATGTTCTACAACTAATTCCGCACTTTTTTCAACCGGAATTGTCCAAGGACAAAAAAGTGTTGCATCAGTTATTGAACGCCCCTCGTATATGATGTATCTGCCCTCTTTGCGGTTATTTCTCACATTATTCGAAAATTCAGTACTATATATACCTAAACGATCAGCTAGCAACTTCCGACTATCTGATGACCATCTCCACCTAATGAATGGCATGCAATGCAAATTACACCGACCAGCCAGAACATTATGACCATCGACTTGATATCGATACAAGCAGTCGACAACCCATCATGTGCCATTGTTAACACGACATCGGCAACTACTCCTGAAATTGGCACGTGACCGTCGGCACTGGACGTTGGGCCGGCCGCGGTGGTCTAGCGGTTCTAGGCGCTCAGTCCGGAACCGCGCGACTGCTACGGTCGCAGGTTCGAATCCTGCCTCGGGCATGGATTAGGTTAGTTAGGTTTAAGTAGTTCTAAGTTCTAGGGGACTGATGACCACAGATGTTAAGTCCCATAGTGCTCAGAGCCATTTGAACCATTTTGAACCACTGGACGTTGGCACAATGACAGACCGTTGCATGGTCTGATGAATCCTTCATCACACCGACAGGAGGGCGTGAATCCGTCGTCTTCCAGGAAAACAGGTTCTTGGCACCTGTGCTGTAGGACGGAGGCAAGCTGTCGGCAGCTTCAAAATGCTCTGGGCAACATTCACGTGGGCGTCCTTGGGTCCAAAGGGGCTCGTGCAGGATACCACGATGGCAAAGGAGTATTGTACTCTGGTTGCAGACCATGTACTCCCATTCGTGATGATCATGTTTCCTGACGGCAGTGGCACTTTTCATCAAGATAATTCGCCATGTCACAAGGCCAGAGGGGTGATGGAGTGGTTCGAGGAACACAATGACGAGTTCCAGTCGATGTGCTGGCCCCCCGACTCGCCGCATCTGAACCTTGTCGAACCAGGAATGTTATGGGATGTGACGTCAGAGCTCATCACCTCTCCATGGAATTTACGGGAATCAGATGACTTGCGTGTCCATGCCACGACGCGTCGCCACTGTTATCCGTGCCAAACGTGGACACAACGGCTATTACGTAGGTGGTCACAATGTTCCGTCTGTACCATAAGCCTATCTTTCATAGTAAGGATAAAAATAAAAAATAATTATTCCTTTAAACGACATAGTTTCTCAGTTTAATGGAACTAGTGCCTTTAATGTTGGCGTTGTTTATGTCTCATCTGGAAATTATGTGTTAGTCTTCTAGCAACCTGTTAATCGAACTTGTGTACACGTAAAATTTTCTTTTTCCTCTCCATCTTTCCTGATGGAACCTTGGGAGGAACCTGTAATTACATTTTTCCATTTCCTCTGTGTTCTTTTTATTGTATGATGAGAAACATCAGTCATTTCCGCCATTCTCTCCAGCACAAATTTCGTAGGATATTTACTGCCTCGTCTGCTTTTTACAACTTAAATTTTGTGGTATTGCACACAGTCTCCTGTGCCTTATTATTAACGAACTTTCCTGCACCTACATTGCACGGAAAATGTGATGCCAGACTGTGTAAAACAGAGATAGGTAAGAAAACGCTCGAACCACTTGAATCGACAGGCAGCCATCTGTAACAAGGAAAGTGCACAGCACAGCAGGCGACATGTAGCTGAGGAGACCACCTTTGCAGAACAAAAGGGATGGATTCGTCCAGCAGCTAGGAGGAGAACGCGTCTATGCGCTGGGGACCACATTATTTTGCGCGAGCTTTGCGCGTCGTTCTTCAGTGGGCATTGTCGTGCTGAAATATGGCTTTTTGATGTTGTCATGCTGAAATATGACATGTCGAGATGACAGGAGGAGGAAACAAATAGCGAGCTCGAAAGCTTCCCAGAAGTACCTGTTGCTGCTCAAATTGCTTTGAATTCGCAGGGGCCGATATGACATGCTGTGTTGTATCCCCTATTACCACAAAAATGACGCTTGGTGTTTGTCTGCTGTGCCACCGAACAATGCACGCTTCGACTGCAGTTATTGTCACGGGAAGCCACCATGATAGTACGACATGTTAAGAGGTCTCTTGAGAAAGTTTATTATACCACTCAGGTGACAGCGATGGTCTTTAGTTACGTATCATAGGCTGAGGCATCAGTGAGCTATGGAGAATGGAAGCTCAGTCAGTGGTACGCGCAGCAACAAACATACGCCAGATGGTATCGAAGTGCTGATGCAGATCGTTGCACTGCCGCTGCAGCCAGCACTGTGGACCAATTTGTTTAGAAAAATAGTTGTGGGGGGGAGAGGGGGGGGGGGGGTAAAAATTGTCGAGAGACACGAAGGCTTGACCACAGTAAGCAACTTCTAATTGATTCAGGTAGCAGCAGATGCGCAGAGATGAAGAGACCTAAACAGACAGACCAACGTGGAGAGCTGTGTCAAACGGATCTTCGCACTAAATGCCGCAACAGCAGCCACTCAATGCCGACTGACTGCTGGTGACCAGGCGCGCGCTACTCTTCGTCTCGGTTGCGAGGGCTCGGCTGAGCAGCAGCTGGCTGTGCGTTCAGATCGCCAGCAGTAGAGACATATTCGGCGGCAGCGTCCAGTCCTGGTTATCATCGAGTTATCATTCTTCTTACACTTTTCTTCTGTAGTTTTTGATTGTACACCTGATACATTTGAACATTCAAGTCCGGCATTTATCTCCCTGTGAATGGTATATGTCGTTATCTTTCGTATCACCTTTTAACAAATTAATGCTTAAACTTGCGAAGTATATCTTATTTGGCGAACAGTACAGTCGAGGCAGCAGACCTTACGTACCTGGAAATTCTGCAGTCGCGGAACAAACAATATGTTTCCAGTCATTCAATCTACTTTTGACGCACTATTAGAATTCTGCTTGTTAACGATTTTAGACTGATTCACTCCAGTGAGAGGGCCGAAGAGGGAAAAATGGAAGATCCTGGATCAGCTGTTGCTGTTTAAATATACTGATACTGACTCATCGTCGCGCTGCCAGTGGCTACAAGTGCCACACATTTCAAATCCATGTGATGTCTTCATTTCCAAATCATTTGATAACACTGAGATTATAGTGTGGGATCAGATAAGGGTAACAGCCCTGACTGGAAGGTGCAAGTGGCTGTTTAATAACTTTGGCAGTGCCAAAGAATTAAAAATGTATTTATCTTAGCTACAAAGAAGAAATTCATAAATTTGTCGGATGATATCTACGAGATTGTAAACAAAATAAAAAAAAAATCGCAGCTTTAACTTTACTACTTCACTGTATAACTTATCTATCATTCGTATCTGCGCTTATTTTTGTCTCACATCAGCAAAAATAATGTATGAACCACCTGAAGCCAGTAAACCAATCAACGTCTTTACGCTCAGTTCTGCAGCAGATACAGTATATTCACTGAAGTGGAGCAGTGGTTAGCAGACTGGACTCTCATTCATAAAAATGACAATTCAAGTCCCCCTCCGACCATCCGGATATAGGGATCCGTGATTTCCATAAATCCCTTAAGGTAAATGCCGGAATGGTTCTTTCGAAAAAGGCGTCCCGATTTCCGTTCCCATCATCCTATAATACGAGCTTGTGCTCCGTTTCTAATGACCTAGTTGTCGACAAGACATTAAAAACTAATGTTCCTTCCTTCCTGAAGTAGATAAATAAACCAAATCACAAATCATTCGTAAATATGCTTATAATTACCAATAATTTTATCGTAGCACGCTTATTAATATTTAATTTATGAACTTCTGATATCCTAAATCAGTTCACAGCGTTGTATATACTATTCAAAATGCATTACCTTACACACAAATAGCACCGACACAGCGTAAGGCCCCTGTTGTTCCCAATTTCATTTCTGCGACAGCCATCAATAGCTACATTGTTAGCATAGTGTATACGTCTCTGTATTACCACTTGCTTTTCCAAAGAATCAACGGTTACTACATATTTATTTCGGGCAAGTTGATCAGGTCAGGGAACATTTTTGTAACAAGTACATTCTATCACCAGTGTGTAGAAAAACGGCCTGAAGAAAGTTAAGAAATTTACAGGAGTTATGCATGAAAGGAAGACTGCAAAAAAAGCGCTGCATAGCTCACCTGGTATTGAACAATTGCTTTAACGCTGGATTAGATTGGTCTGCACCATCACTACGAGCACAACTCTGAATTATAATTTACAGCATTATAACTCTGCACTTGTATCTTATTTATCATAATCGTGTTGGAAGCTGACCCTCCGCTCTTTGAATTTATTTTGACCTTCTGTACCCGCCTGTCGTAGTTAGGTCTCGCTAGAACGCCCCATGTTCATTACCTTGTATCTCGATCGGATGAAGTACGTATAACACAACGCAATCGGTACAAGAAAGTGATTGATAACAGAGCCACTTCTGAAGCGTAACGGATAACGAGAGTAGGAATTTAATTCTTTCCCCATGTACACACAGGAGATATGGGAAAAATGACGTCGTGAACCATGCAATATTCTCTGTAATTTCATCACTTTAGCTTGCACAAGGTCCAGTTTCCTTTTACTGCCGGTTGCGCTCAGAGTTCATAATCAATTTATATTCCCTGGGCTTTCAGAGTGACAGGATAGGGAAGTGGTTATGAAACGCCGCGTTATGGTTACCCATCTCGAAATCTACCGATCACAAAATTAATTTAATTATTAACATAAAAAATGGAGACATTTTATTCTCAATCCATATTCTGTACTCATTAGACTATTCATTCCATTCAACGAATTATGTAATTCTTCTTCACCTTTACTCAGGACAGTAATGTTATCAGCGAATCTTATCAATGATATTCTTACATCCTGAATTGTAATCGCACTCTTGAATCTTTCTTTTATTTCCGTCGTTGATTCATATATGTATGGATTGAACAGTAGAGGTGAAAGACTGCGTACTTACCTCAGACCATTTTCAATCCGACCGTTTCATTCCTGTTCTTCCAGTCTCATTTTCTCTTTTGGTTCCGGTACATAACGTATATTACGCGTCTTTCGCTATAGCTTACTCCTGTTTTACCCATAATCTCTAACATCTTACGCCATTTGACATTGTTGAACGCTTTGACCAGATCGACAAACCCTATGAGCATGTCTTTTTTTTTTTTCAGTGTTGCCACCGTTATCAAACTGAATATCACTACCGCCCCTCTGGAGCCTTTATCTTTCCTCAAGCTAAATCGATCGTCATCCAACAGATTCTCAATTTTCTTTTCCATTCTTCTGTGTATTATTCTTGTCATCTACTTTGATGCTAGCGATGTCTGGCTCACTGTGGGATAGTTCAGCCACTGATCTGCTCTTGCTGTCTTCGGAACTGAATGGATGATGGAACGTCGCCAGTCTCATAGTTTCTGTACACCAGTCTGAATAGCTGTTTGGTTGCCAATCCCCCCAGTGATTTTAGAATTTCGGATGGACTGATATCTATCCCTTCTGCATTATTTGGTCTGAAGTTTCCACAGGTCCTTTCGGTTCTGTCTTTAAGATTGGATCCAGTATTTCTTCCAAATAAACTCCAGTTTGTTCCATCATGCCATCGGCCAATTCTTCTCCTCATACAGTCTATCACTGTTTTCTTTCCACCTATCTGCACTCTGCGTTTAACAGTGCATTTCCCGTTGTACTCATAATGTTGCCACCGTCGGTTTTCTATATGCTGAATTAGTCCTTCTGACGATCATTCTTTTTCGATTATTTCACATTTTTCCTGCATCCGTTTTGCCTTGTCTTCCCTCACTAAGTGATTTGTGTTTGTGTAGTCCTGTATTTCCCTGGACCGTTTCGTTCCCTTTTCTTTCTGTGATCAACTGAAGCATTTCTCATGTTACACAAGTTTTCTTCGGAGTTATCTTATTACTCTTTTTAGAGATGTCCACTCCTCTTCAATTGAGCTGCCCACTATGTTCTTCCTTCTCACAGTATCTACACCTTTAGCGAACTTAAATTGCATCTCATGATTCCTCAGTACTTAAGTAAGCCACTTCGTTGGGTTCTTCCAGACGATTTTCTTAAATTTCAATTTACCCTTTCATTTCATAGCCGCACGAATTGTTATACCCTGGTATTTTTATGAGACAACTGTCAGTTCTCTGAAATCTCTGAACTTTTAAAACAAATTGTTAGTCTTCGCAAGACTTTCAAACCACTTCAAAAAACTGACAGGGTATTTGTGCTTTTTCCTTCAGATAGTACTTCATTACAAACAACAGCATCACTTGCAACAAATCTGAGATTACTAGTAGTATTGTCCGCCAGATCATAAATATACAACATGAAAAGTAATGGTCCCAAAATACTTACCTGGTGCACACTTATAAGTACTTCTACTCCTGTCGATGACTCTCCATCCAAGATGACACAAGTTTCAATCCTAATTTCTGCACACAGTCTAACAAGGCAAATAAATCAGCATTTACATGCTGGATGGCTGTGCACTGGTATTTTCATGAGACAACTGTCAGTTCTCTGAAATCTCTGAACTTTTAAAACAAGTTGTTAGTCTTCGCAGGACTTTCAAACCACTTCAAAAAACTGACAGGGTATTTGTGCTTTTCCCTTCAGATAGTACTTCATTACAGACAACAGCATCACTTGCAACAAATCTGAGATTACTAGTAGTATTGTCCGCCAGATCATAAATATACAACATGAAAAGTAATGGTCCCAACATACTTACCTGGTGCACACTTATAAGTACTTCTACTCCTGTCGATGACTCTCCATCCAAGATGACACAAGTTTCAATCCTAATTTCTGCACAGTCTGACAAGGCAAATAAATCAGCATTTACATGCTGGATGGCTGTGCACGAGTTTGTTGGGTTTCCACGTAGATATAGCTGGAGATCATCAGCGTGTAAGTGATATTTACAGTGGGAAAGAACAGTTCAGACGACATTAATATATAATGAGAATAATAGCAGTCCCAGTACTGATCCGTGAGGGACTCCCAATACTACTTTCCTCCGTTGTGACCTTCTTGTCCCAATCGTTACACATTGCTGGCGCGATGAGTGGAGCCATTCTACAGCATTTGAGAAAAGTTTAGGCTTTTGAGTTTAGGAAGTAAAATGTCGAAGTCTACAGTGTTGAATGCTTTGCTGAAATCCAAAAACCCATAATAGTCTCCTGTTTTTTGTCCGTGGCTTATTTTAAATTGTCAGTCACTTTTATAAGAGCAGTCATTGTGCTGTGATTTTGCCGGAAACCAGACTGGTATTCATCTAAAAGATTATGTGATATTAGATAATGAGTGACCTGCCTATGAACTACATATTTTAAAACCTAGGACAGTGCTGATAGAATGCAAATGGGTCTATAGTCAAAGGGTTCTTTGGCATATTAGTTATTTGTTAATGGTTTTATGAGTCCCTGCTTCCAGTCGGATGGGAAGGTGCAAGAGGTCAAAGGATTGTTAAAAATGTCCGTTGTCATAGGCAGCAGTTGATCGACGAAAAAATTGATCATTTGCACTGTAATATTATCGTGTTCTGCAGCTACAGAACGGATTCGCGCAATTGACTTCCTGACAGTGTTAAGGCTTGCAGTTTGCAGAGAAAGTTTCTTGTATCCACAAACCACAGAGGCATTAAGAGACTCGATGGTTTGTGCCCTTGTTCGTTGGTCAAGTATAGATGTCGACGTTGTGAAATATTCATTTAGGTCTTCACTAGGAAGCTGAGGTTCAGCAGCAGATTTGGATTTGCTTATTCCTAGACCTCGTAGATTTTTTCACAGTACGGCAAGTCTGTGAAAGTCTCAGTTTGCGAGTGGGCATACCTGAGTTTTGCATTCCTGACGGATTGGACGGAGTGGAAGTGGGAACCAGCCGCTGGCCGCACAGCCGGCTCATTATTCTTCAGCGACAGGTACGAGGTGCTACACAGGGTTGATAAAATTCTGAGCAAGCATGGGATGCCTCTTCTGTTGGTCCATCTGCTGATTAACTGCCCAGTCTGGACAAGATACTAATGGAGGTTTGATAGTCATTGGGAACTCCAACATTGGCCGGGTAATGAAGCTCTCCAGCGAAACAACATGCAGGTCGGGAAAGAATGCCAGTGTGCTCTCGGTATGTTTGTGGGGGGAGGGGTCTAATCCATGAAGTGGAGGAGGCCCTACCGCCGGCTATGGAGTGCACAGATTGCAACTGGCTGCAAATTGTAGTTCATATCGGCACGAATGACGTCTGCCGCTTAGTTTCTGAGGCCATTCTCTGTTCCTTTCGGCGGATTTCTGATTTGATGAAGGCAAGTGACATCGCACGTAGAGTGCAGGTTGAGCTGTCTATAACATTGTACCCAAGTTTGAACGTGGTCCTCTGGTTTGGAGCAAAGTCGAAATTATAAACCAGAGGCTCAGACGATCCTGCGACGGTATCGGATGCTAATTTCTCGACCTCCTCTATCGAATATGGATCTGTAGGTCTCCCCTCAGTAGTTCATGCGTGCCCTAGTCAGGAAGTCGTTACTAGGGAAGCGGAGTATGTGCAGCGTGTACATGGCGGTTTCTTGGGTGAGAGGGAGAGTTATGGAGTGCCTGCCGAAATCTAAGAAACATCAGCCACATCATTTTCAAAGAATGCTCGACCTCGCAGATCGGAAGCAGAAAACAGGAGCACCTATGGTAATACCCGCGAATTCGTATCTCTTATTCAAGTTAATAATGCCCAGATATTATTAGAAACAGAAAATTGGTTGAAACCGGAAGTGAACAGAAACAAAATCCTAAATTCTGATTGGAACAGTTATTGTAAGGATAGGTTAATCGCCAATGGTGGCAGCGTATTTATTACAGTAAAGAATTCGGTATCTAGCGAGGTTGTCACAGATTCCGAATGTGAAATAATCTGTGTGAGGTTAAGCATCGAAGGTAGATCAAAAATGGTAATGAGATGCCTTTATAGGTCGCCTTGGTCAGGAGCTGTTGTGGTTGAGCGCTTCACATAAAATTTGCAAAATATCGTTAGTAATTTTCCTGACCATGCCATTGTAATAGCAGGTGTCTTCACCTCGCCAGATATAGATGGAGAAAGTCATGCCATCAAAACTGGTGCCAGAGACAGGGACTCGTGTGACATTATTCTGAACGTCTTGTCCGAAAATTATCTCGAATAGATTGAGAACCAACATGTGAGGCTAACTCCTTAGTGCTCCAAGCAGCAGATTGAACTTTTCGAATCAGGTGATGTATTAGCGATCATAAGACTGTGATAGCATCTATGACTACGGGTATTATAAGGACTCATTTACGAGGCAGGAGTGACAGGATACGAACTGCTGAGTATCTGTGCAGCCAACATCAAATATTCAGTGCTGAGGACGAAGATGTGGAGTATAAAGGGATAAAATTCAAAAGCACTCTTCAATATATACGTGTCGTATGTTTTAAGGGATGGGAAAGACGTATAATAGTTTCATAACCGTGTTCTACACCTGTAACGTAAAGAAAGACAGCTTCATCGCAGATTTAAGAGGAGTCAAAACCTAACAGACAAACAAAAGCTGAACGGTGCGAAACTGAGAACGAGGAGAGAAATGACTTTGAAAGTAAAATTTTGCTAATCGATCTGAGTAGAAACTCTAATTAGTTATGGTCCAATGTTAAACTTGTAAACGCTTCGAAATCATCTATTCAGTCACACAATGACCATGCTGGCACCAAAACGGAAGATGACAGAGAGAAGGCCGATATGCTGAATTCGTTCTTCCGAAAGTGTTTCACTTTGAAATGCTCTAATATGGCCCCTCCTTTCAAACATCGTACAAACGCCGAAATGGCAGATATTAAGATAAGAGGTCGCATAATAGAAAAGCAACTATAATCGCTTAGTATTGGGAAGGCATCGGGACTAGATAAGATTCCTGTAAGATTCTACAGAGATTATGCGAAAGAACTTGTTCGCCTTGTAACACTTAATCGATTAGAAGTAGGTTTATATTATGTAACTGCATACCTGCAATTATGAAGTGGGTAGCCTGTGTTATTTAAAATCCTTGATCTGAGGCAATAAAATTAGAGTTATGTAATGTATATATGGAAAAAGCAAAAGGATATGTTAAAATGATGAATTATTGTAATATGTATATGTTCATAAAAATAAAATGTTTGATGACAGTTGATTCTTGCATAGGGCACTTGTATTTGTAACATGTAAAAGCTGTAGGGAAGTTCCCCCGCAGCGGAGGTGGCATGGCGCGATGTAAAAGGTGGTTTTGGCGGTCGAACTGAGCGGGACCTTTGTGTGAATGGCACACAGTATATGGCTAGCCGTAGTACAGTACACTTTGACGGTGCTAAGAGAGGCAAAGGATTTGCCTCGGATGTGGAATTGGCTATTATTAGGTATTCTCAGCATAAAGAAATGGCACTAATATGTTGAAAATCCGACGCCAAGAAGAGATTTTATAGAGCATTCGAGCATCAAGAGCTGTGAGTACAGTTAGCTGCCATGTCGCTTGCCACCAATCTTCACCACTGCTTCAGTAACCTCATACATTCAGTAATGCATATGGGCATGTACCAGTTAATTTGTTTGTTATTTTAATAATAATCACAAAAACATAAAATCATGTTTGGAGCCATATTTTCTATCCTGATCATGAACCTTTGCAGGGTCCTCACCTAAATGCTACTAAAATCGAGTATCCTGATTTAAATAACCAATTGTTGCATTCAAGTGCTTAAAAGTAATTTTTTGTCTAATGTAAAAGAAGTAATAAAAACTAAAGCTAAAACCACAAAAGTGAAGTTCGATAGTTACTTGCTAAAGCATACGAGGTGCGACAATAAAGTAATGAGACTGATTTTCTTTGCAAGATATGGCAACCCTGCAGGCTTGCGTAGGCACAATATCTTTGACTTTGGTCTATAAGCTGCTTCTAGTCCAAGCAGCACATCGATGCAACTGCCCAGTCGTGAGTTGTGCTGTAATGAGTTAACACGTGTTTGTGTCCCTCATCACGGAAATGGAACAGCATAATATTGCACAATGGTATGCCATTTCTTTTTGCGTTAAATTGGGTGAAAATGCGACGACAACTTACGGTAAGCTTCAGAAGGCTTTTGGAGAGGAGGTTATGTCAAGAGCTGAAGTTTTTCTTTGGCGTAAAATGTTTAGTGAAGGCAGAACGAATGTTGAAGCTGAAGACCGCAGTGGACGACCATCAACCTCACGGACGGATGTCAACTAGGCCAGGGTGCGTGAACTCGTACGATCTGATCGAAGATTATCAGTGAAAATGAATGCAGAAGAACTGAACATCAATCTAGAAACGGTATGCGTAATAATAACTGAAGATCTTGGTATGAGAAAGATTCGTGCAAAA
The DNA here is from genome assembly GCF_021461395.2 of Schistocerca americana. NCBI lineage: Eukaryota > Metazoa > Arthropoda > Insecta > Orthoptera > Acrididae > Schistocerca > Schistocerca americana. The sequence continues at coordinate 431,386,361 of NC_060120.1, read as the reverse complement.
ATGGTCCCCAAAAATCTCACACAACAGCGAGAAACGGAAAAATGTGGCAGCCAATTTGTTAGAGAAAACGGAAATCAATCCAGAATTGTTGACCTGCGTTATCACTGGTGATGAAAGTGGGTTTTTCCAATACGATACAGAGACAAAACCCCAAAGTTCGCAATGGTGCTCAAAGGGATCACGCAGACCAAGAAAAGCTCGCATGTCGAAGTGAAAAGTGGAATGCATGCTTATGTGCTTCTTTGATTCCAAGGGAACTGTTCGTAAAGAGTGGGTGCCTCCTGGACAAACAGTTAACCAGTATTACTACAAAGAAATTTTAGAAAGACTTCGTAAAAGAGTTCTTCATGTCCGTGCCAACATTGCTGATAATTGGATTCTGCATCATGATAATGCGCCATCTCATACTGCTCTGTCAGTACAGCAATTATTAACCTCATAAAAAATTTCAGTACTACCACAGCCACCTTATTCACCAGATATCGCTCTGTGCGAGTTTTTTCTATTTCCAAGAGTCAAAACCACTGTCAAGGGTCACCATTTTCAAACACAAGATTTCCAAAAAGCTGTGACGAGGGTTTTGGAGGATATTACAGAAGATGAGTTCCAGAGATGTTACCATCAATGGCAGAAGCGCTGGAAAAAGTGTGTGCAATCAGAAGCGAACTACTTTGAAGGAGACAACACTAAACTTGACTAAAACGGTAAGCAACATTTTTTTTACATCAGTTTCATTACTTTATTTTCGCACCTCGTACTTAGTTTATTACAAGATATAGTTTTGTAGGATTTTACAGTGCAAGATTGAGTAAATATTATTGTCTAGAATACCTGCTTCACAGGTGCTAAAAAGGCAAATAAGTTATGCTCATTTTCAAAAATATTGTGGTTTTAATTTCTGTCGTGAATGGTACCTTTTTCGAAGTTAATTAAGCCCAGTGTTGTATTTTATTGTTTTGCAAAGTAAATTATGAGCTACTCCAAATAAAGTGAATGATTAGCGTTTTGAATTAGTCTTTTCTAGTGCAATAATCAAAGAGCATTGACTAGTGAAACTGTACTAGTTTATGGGTCTCCATCACAGTCTCCCCCTATTAGGAAAAAATTGAACTATTTCTGTTGCCAATGAAAACTGATATATGTAGAGGAGTTTAAAACAGTTTATTTATGATATTATTCATCTTTATTTGTGTTTTTTTCTTGTCAGTCAAGATAATAGCCCCTCATGTCAAAATTAAGTTCTGCACTTCATGTAGTAAGTTTTCAGTATTTGATTTTGCTTTTAGGGCATTGCATCTGCTACAGTTGTCAGAATTGCATCTGCTACAGTTGTCAGAATTGCAACTTATGATGCAGTTATTGTATTTAATTATGAGAACGTCGGGAGGATGAAGGTATTAGAAAGAATGGGCTTCAAGATAGGAAATTTTACTCAAGACATCCTGAGAAAAATAGATTTACAGCGCGTCCCTGGAGCTGAAAAGTCAGTTGAAGACCTTGTAAAGAAAAGAAGACAGACAACAAGAAACCAGAAGAGAAGCCTTGAAAGGAAAGACGACCCAGAGTACAAATGTGACGCCTTCTGAAGAGGTGACGTAAGGAAAAAAGTTATGTTGAACTTCAAATTGCGTTTCCTGTAAAGTTTGTTTTTTAAAGTTTATGTACCTTTTCCTCACATTCTATAAATGATAGAATTATGAAATTTTGTACACATATTTCTATAAACCTAATGAACGTCGTCTCAAGACAAAATTTTGAAATTCAGATTGCAAGCCGAGATATGGCGCAAAGTGCTTGGAGTTTTGCATGAATTTAAAATTGTACTTGTGGAATTATAATTAAAAAATTATGAAAATTCTCCTATTTGACATACCCAAAAAACCTTATGAGAGAAGCTTACAACATATGAAGAGATGAAACAGAGAAATTTTTGTAGAAATCTCTTGAATACTTTCTGAGAAAAAGAAACATACATTATTTTTTGAAAATAAAACTTCAAATTTCATTCAAAAAAAGTTGAAGATTTATAATCAAAAGATTTTATACGTAAATGTGCTACTTTTATATGGCGCGTGGTACAAAATTTCATTGCCATATCTCCAAAACTGTGGATTTGGTGCATTTTTGAAATAGTGCGTGTTTTTCATCAATGTCCCCCCTTAAGAAAAGGTAATTCATCCATAAAAGAAGTGGCTTGGTCGATCGATTGTTGAGTATTGCTCATCAGTCTGAGACCATTAAGAGGTTGGATTGGTAAAAGAGAGACAGCGTCCAATGAAGAGCGGAGTGTTTCGTCACGGAATCGTTCAGTCGACGCGAGAGCGTTATGGAAGTGCTCAGCGGCCGCGCGGTTAGAGGCGCCATGTCACTAATCGTGCGCCCCTCCTGCCGGAGGTTCGAGTCCCCCCTCGGGCATGGGTGTGTGTGTGTTGTTCTTAGCATACGTTAGTTTAAGTCTAGGGACCGATGACCTCATCACTTTGGTCCGTTAAGAAGTCACACACATTTGAACATTTTGAGTGCTCAGTGAACCCCAGCGGCAGACCGTACAAGAGAGGCGTTGTGCATCACATAGAAGTTTGTTATCGAAATTTCTTGAGAGTGCGTCCTGGGAAGAAACGGATAACATATTACTTACTGCAAAGGTCGGTAAGGCTTCTACACAGGACGCATCGCAATTAGTAGTGTCCGACTGGGCCGCAACGCTCAGTGTGGCGCCAGGGGCGCCCAAGTGCAATATTTTATACCGTGCCTGTTACAATTAGTAGCGAAATTTAATGTGGGTAAGAGTGTACAGTGAGGGAGGGGGTGGGGGTGAGGGGAGGGGGCAGGTGCGCCGAATGAAAATTCTCTTGGGTGGAAAAATGTTCTCGAACCTGCTCTGCTTACTCCCACATACATCTCGCACGAAACGATCTTAACGGGAAGCTTTGAGAAATTAGAGCTTAGAGCTAATACAGAGGTTTACGGGCGCAGATGGGCACGGAGGGTGGGGCGGCGAGGGGGGGGGGAGTGGGGGGGGGTTACGGGGTTAGTTAGTGGTACCAAAAGTACCTTCCAACAAACAGCGTCAGGTGGCTTGCGGAGTATAGATGTAGATGTAGGTGTAGGCACTATGTCCGACTCGTCCCTAAGACGGGTGAATGGTTTACTACGAAAAATATTATCAGTGGTATGGACATATGGTTCTGGGTGAACCCCCGTAATTTTGGAGATCAGTTAATTCGTTGTGACAGCATCAAGATCCAAGACCTGTTACCATTCGCGTTTCCCTTCTTTGAAAACGTTCAGCACCCTAGGTGAGTCGTATGTTGTTTGGCCCGTACACACTTGAGCAGTATTGTAAGATGAGCCACGCAAGTACTTCTGCGAGTCACCTCGATAGGCTGAATGCATCTGCGCACCGTCCTGCCGACCAGCTGAAGGCTGGTCTGCTTCTAAGTCTGTGAGTCTTTTCCATTCCAGATCTACGGAAACTGGTGCACCCAGGCTTCTGTATTAGTTGTCTAACTTCCAACAGACAGTTGAAAGGTGGCTACACTGAGCCACTGCGCCAGAGATTGCGCCAAAGAGTATTATTAAGCCGCCTCCACAGTGCTTGTCGAGAGCTCGTAGTATTCAGTGCCTGTCGAGGTCTCGTGGTAGTCTGTGCTGAGATGTTGTAGCAGAGAGTGTTTGTTGAGATGTGCTATTAGGCAGTGCTTGCTGAGATGTGATATTGGAGAGTTCTGGTTGAGATATAATGTAAGGATTAGAATGATTTTCATCAATATAAATGAGGTAATTAACTCAGTTTGTTTTAATTTCAGTATCCTAAATAATGCGTCATTACAGGTTCAGTCAACAAAGCATCTGGCGTGTGTTCTTGTATTAGAGTGTAATTCTGCTTTCCTTACGCAATTATCGTATTTCTAATTTTCTTTTATCACGTCAGTAAAATTGGTATTTAAAAATTCTTGTCTTGTTGAAGAAGAACCGTGCCAGATGTCCGTTGAGTCATACTTCCACATACAGAACAGTTATACTTATGCTTTGGTTTCGTAGGTTTCATAGTTGCTGGGGACTTAATTAATTAACTGTGTTTATGAAAATTTTCATTTCATTGTTTGTTGTTATTCTATGCAGTCAGATTGCGTAAAAATACTGGTCAGGGCCAACCGATTACGAAACAGCGTAATCGGACATACAGCTACGAAAAATAAAAAATATTTTCAATCTTATATTTAATTAAGCCCCCATGCACGTGGCGACCGCTGCTTCGGATCGTCCCTTGGAATTCTTCTGATTGTAAATATAGTAGACCGTAGTATTGTTGTAGTAATTTGAGTTTAGTAATTGTAGTCTGTCTTGCATGTGTAGATTTGGTAATTGTCATTTTTCTAATGGTAATTTTCAAAATTTAAATTGTTGTCTTGTCTACGGGTTTGACAATTTAGTGCAATTATTTCAATTGTTCGATTAATCGTGTTTGAGGGAAACTTTTCATGTAAATGGTATTGTTGGAGATAAAGAGTTATTGTGTGTAATTTTCGTACAGTGACGAATTTTTTTATAAATGATTACGCGATCGATGAAGAAGGCAAAAATGATGGATAGTGAGAATGACGAAATTGTTAACATGGCGAACTCGCCAACAGAGGAAAACAGTGTGATGAATAATGAAGTGGAAAACAATGTAATAAGTCGGGAAAATAGCCTCAACCTTTTCAAAATTTTTCTCAATCAGAAAATTCACAGAATACGAGATCAACGATAGAAGATTCTGAAATAGTATCGAACACAGATAGCTTTATGGCTATGCAGAAGGAAGTTAGTTTTGTGGGAAATGTTAGGGGCGAAAAGAATTTCGAACCGGCTGATATGGAGCAGTTGATGGGTGTAATATTAAATTTGGGATCAGAATTAAAAACACCGTTAGACTCGCAAATGGGAACAATTAAAACAGAGATAGGAACAATTAAAACTGAGGTGGGAACTTTGAGATCTGAATTAAAAACAGATAGGGGAACAATGGAGCAGTTTCGATCTGAATTTAAAACAGAGATGGGAACTTTGGAAACACGGTTAGATTCACGAATAGGGACATGTTTCAAAAATATGAAAGATGAATTAAAGAAAGAAATCAGAGAAGAAGTACAACCGATTTTGAATTCTCACAATAATAGATTAATTGCTGTAGAGATTAGACAAAGGGAACAGGATAGAGAACAGGAGGAAAGAGATCGCGTGATAGTACAGAAATTTTCAGAGTTAAATTTACAACGTGCACACTATAAGAAAGAAATATTTGAGAGAATCGAGGAATCCGTACCAAATGACAGATAATATAACCTAACACAACAATATGAACAGTTAACTACTAAATGTGTCAAAACTGAAACCCGAGTCACGACACTTACGGAAGACGTAAATAAACAGAAAGAAAAAATAGGTGATTTAGCGGAAAGAGTTGAGGAGATATCAGATAAATTGACAAATCTAAGTTTACATGGGGACAGAGATTCGGATGATACAGCTCCATTACCATTCGCAGAAACCGAAGAGTACCAGAACATAAATAAGCATGTTGAAAATCAGGGAAAATTTAACGAACGCGTGAAAAGGGAATTTGGGGTATTAAGAAAGCAAGTCAAACAAATTGAAGGCGAAATCGTAGGAAAAGACGGCAAAGGAAATTTAGAATCACAGATACCAGAAGGGTTTGAAGAAAATAATTTGTTTCATTTACGGGATGCAACAAGAGAGCGCCAGGCGCGCGAACTTAACAATAATCGACATTCGGACTGGGACAGACGCGGTAGGTCTTTGTCGCCACGAGGCGAAAACTTTGACTATAAACACTTTTTGACTGTCCGGAAATTTAAGATCTTCCGCAATTCTAAGAATGACATACATCCATGTGCATGGTTAGATCAATTTATGTACGCACTTCCACCAAACTGGCCACTAAGTCACAAACTGGAATTTATGTGTGGATATTTAGAAAACGAACCGGCGACGCGGAGGCGCGCACTCATTAGAGATTGTAATAATCTAAATGATTTTTATCATGCATTTCTATCGGCATATTGGTCCGAAAACACACAAGACAGAGTCAAACATAGTCTGATTATGCAGCGTAATTTTAAACAGTCTGAGTTCCGCACGCCGGCAGAGTACTTTGAAGACATGATTCGAAAGAATCAGTTCCTGTCCAACCCTTATAGCCCGACTGAATTAATTCGCATTTGTTTAACTAAGCTGCCACAATCCATAAGACAAATTGCTTTGGCCGGAAGATGTAAAGACGACATTGAGACTTTTAAGACTTTGTTGCAAGAACTTGAGTATGACAACGACGACGGGACTTCTTGTAACTTTTTCAGTAACAGTATTTACAATAGATTTTCAGAGAAAAGAGATAGTGATCGGAACGGGCGTTATGTGAGTAACTTTGAGAATGACAGACGTAACAGACAGGGCAATAGATACCAGCCTTATGACAATAACAGACGTTCTAACAGAAATTACACAGACAATCATAATAACGGTAATTCGTACCGGAATGATCAATCATACGGAAACAGTAATCGGTATCATCAGGACAGAAATTATTCATACAGTAATAGAAATTCTTACTACAGAAATAATCAGGGTAGTAGATACAACAATAATTTCAGAAGTGACAGTCGAAATTATACAAGAAGTAGTTATGCAGACAGACAGGAAAATAGAAATTTTAATAACAGACACAACCCAGAATTTGCATCTAACAGACAGGAAGGACCTAATTGGCATCCTCCACGTGACAGAACTTCAGAGAGACAAGTGCAAATCGTAGAAATTGATCCGCGAAATGACGCGAATACTCAAAGACGTGACGCAAGCAATCGACAATGACTTGCAGCTTCGGCTTCTGGCAGCAATATAGACGGTTCAGAAAGTAATGACACTACGACTTCACACTACGTACGCCTGGAAGACATGAGAGACATTTTGCTACACGAAAAGGAAAATAATGTAGACGCATTTTTACACCCTGTTATTGAAGTATGTGTGGGTAAGAATAAGTTCACTGCAGTTTTAGATTCTGGGAGCCCATTGAATGTCATTAGTGGATCAGTTTTTCGTATATGTGAAAGAACTATTGCTTGTCCTGTGTTACCTATTTCTAAAACTACAATTCGAGGAGCGATTTCTGGAAAAAGTGTGGAAGTCAAACAACAGACCAATTTAAATTTCATTTGTCAAGGATACGAATTTTCTGCTAATTTTATTATTGTTCCATTACTCAGTACACAAATTATATTAGGTATGGAGTTTCTTAACGCACATAAGGCAATTTTGAACTTTAAAGAAGGAAGTGTGAATTTGATTGTTGCCGGAGTGCCGAAATGTTTGAAATTTTTCGAGTGTTTAACAAGATCTGAGTCAGATACAAAATGTTTAAGGTTTCTTACTTCTGATGTTTTCATCGAGCATTATGACGACAGTGTGTTTATTCATGACAATAGATACAGAGACGCGATGGATGATATAATTAATAGCGAAGAATTAATTAATGAAAAGGTTAAGAAAGCTGAAGTGCCAGATGACGTTGCAAGAGAAGAGCTGCACCAAATTTTGACTTCACATGCTACAGTATTTAGTCATCACACAGGAACTAACAAGGCCTACAATATTTATTTAAAGTAAAAGAACACACACCATTTCGCGGGAAAACGTACGCTATTCCTTTGGCTTACAGAGACAAGGTTAAGAATGAACTTCAGTACATGTTTGATCAGGGCATTATTGAGCCTGCAGTCAGTCCTTATACTAGCCCATTACACGTTGTTCTTAAAAAGGATGGGTCAATTCGTTTGGTTCTGGATTCCAGACAGATAAATAACATCATCATTCCTGAAACTGACCGCCCACAAAATTTAGATGAACTTCAACATTTTCATGGAATTAAAGTTTTATCCACGATTGATATGCGCGCAAGTTTTTGGCAGATAGAACTCCACCCTGATTGTAGAAAATATACTGCCTTTTTAGCCTTTGGTAACTGTTACCAGTTTCGGAAATTACCGTTTGGACTTACTGTATCTTCAGCAGCATTCATTCGTAGTTTAAACGAAATTTTACCTGTTTATCTTCGTGACAATATTACTTCATATGTTGACGACATTCTTATTGCTAAACATTCTTGGAGTGAACACAACAAAATTTTAGATTCATTGTTACGTATCTTTGCAAGAGTTGGCATTACAGTAAACTTGGAAAAATCTGAATTTGACCGTTCTCAGGTGAAATTTCTCGGTCACATTATTTCTACAGAAGGTATTCTTCCTGATCCAGAGAAATTAGACGCCATTCGTAATTATGCTGTTCCTACTACAAAACGTGATGTTCGTAGTTTCCTTGGTATCTGTAATTTTCTTCGACGCTTTGTTAGATTGGACGATTTGGCCACACCTCGTTTATGTGAACTATCTGGAAAGAAATCTAATTGGTGTTGGGATGAGGAAGCTCAGTCAGAATTTGAACAGCTTCGTGATGCTTTAGTTGCTGCTCCACTTCTTTCACATCCGGATTTATCTAAAGAATTTTGTTTGGCGACGGACTCATCATACAAGGGCCTAGGGGCACACTTATTTCAAGAAATAGAAGAAGACGGCGTTGTAGTACAGAAAACTATTGCATTTGGAAGTCGTGTTCTCTCTAAATCAGAAAAGAATTATTCGATTACGGAACTTGAAGCTTTGGCTGTTGTATGGGCTTTCACAAAATTTCGCACATTTTTGTTTGGCAGACATACTAAGGTTTACACCGATCATCGAGCTCTGGAATTTCTTATGTAGACAAAATTAACTCATGGCAGATTGTCACGATGGGCGTTGTACCTACAGGAATTTGACTTTAGTATTGTTGACATACAGGGTTCTTCAAATATTGTTGCTGATGCTTTATCACGTGCACCTATGGGTTTGAAACAAAGTGCTGAAGAGGACTGCAAGGAAAACAATTATTGTTTGATGTATATTCAAGGTGTTGCGTTTGAGAACTTTATTTCGTCTTCGCTCCAGGACATCGCTAAGGAGCAAAATAAGAATTCAATCTGGAAGGACATTAAGGAGAAGTGGAGGAGAAAGGAAAGCGTAGCGATTAGACAGCATTATTTAGTTCGCAATGACATTCTTTTTAAACGAAAATCGGTCGACAACTCTGTTTGGTTAGTTTCTATTCCTGATGAGTGGGTTAATAAGCTGATTTGATATACGCATTTCAGTTATGCACACTTTGGTCCCAGAAAATGCTTTCACAAATTACGAGAAAATTGCCACTTCAGTAATATGGAAAAACGTATTCGATCTGTTCTGGCCAAATGCAAATTATGTCAAAAGGCTAAGCCGCCAACAGTTTCTCACAGAGCACCGCTGTTTCCTATCATTCCAGCGAAATTAAAGGAGATGGCTGCAGTCGATTTGTGCGGTCCAGTGGTTCGTTCTACTAATGGTTTTGCGTACATTTTCGTAGCAGTGGAGTTGACATCAAAATATGTGTGTTTTACACCTTTACGCAAAGCATCAGCTCGTTCAGTATCTAACGCTTTCATCAAACATTTTCTTAAAGAAGTTGGTCATGTTGATAAGGTTATATCAGATAATGGATCACAGTTTCGTTCTAAAATTTGGCTTCGTACTCTACAGCGTCGTAAAATTAAACCAATCTTCATTTCACTTTTTCACCCTCAATCTAACGCTTCAGAAAGATGGATGAAGGAAATCAATAAATTGTGTCGTCTTTATTGTCATCAGAATCACAGAACGTGGGATCAGTATCTTCATATTTTTCAAAACATTATGAATGAACTCCCTAATGATTCAACTTCTTTACCGCCTATATTGACATTAAGAAACAAAGCACCGACAAATCGCATTTCTGAAATAGTTCCTTTTCCGCCTTCACGGAAACTGCGGCATTCTGAAGTTGTCAACCTGGCTCTGCAAAATATTGCATCTGCGGTTGCTAGAAGAGAGAAATCAGCTAAGCGTCCTGGTCGTTCAAAATTCTTGTCAGTTGGTCAAAAAGTGTTAATTAACTCTCATCGTTTGTCTCACAAAGGAAAGGGCTTGTGTCGCAAATTTTTTCTGCTTTATAACGGTCCATCTAGAATTCGCAAAATTATACATGATAACACTGTTGAAGTAGAAACTCTTAAATCACGACGCTCTAAAGGAATACATCATATATCTAACGTAAAAATTTTTGTGGAATGACATACTTGTGAGAAACTAACAGCTACATGTAAACATGCGGGGAGTACAAGGATACCGCGCTGTGTTTTGGCGGCGGCACATACTCAAAGCAACAGTCAAGTCTGCGCGCCGCACAAGGCAGTCGTTGACCGCGAACAATTGCTTCCTACGTCACGCGCCTGCAGCTACGTCACGCGCCTACAGCTGATCGAGCGCTCAGTGCGAATGCACTGACAGCCGTAAACAAATACACAGTTTAATTTCTCCGATTAAATTCAGTATAAAGCTATAGTGACTTGATGAATTATGTTATTAACATTCAGTATTTTTCAGAATACGGTTCTATAAAATATTTAAGAACTTCAGGTAAATTCTGTGTGTCTCCGACGTTGAGACGACTTGCTATCGAGAAATTTTCAGGAAGAATGTAATTTCGAAGAAGAAACTAATAAACTAAAATGGTAACTATTAATTGAGTTTATTTTTTAGGTAACATATTTCCACTTAGGTACGTACTTTAGACGTAATTTGCTGCTCGCGATTACGCGATTCATACTTTGTGCTAATTTCATGTTCTATGAATTTACGTGTGAAGCGACGTGCTTGCGTACATTTTCTGATTTTGTCAATGTTTTATTAATGAACAGGGTTGTAATTTGTGTATATTATGCATCGCTTGGCTGCTATGCTTTTTCACTGATATCATATTTTTTTTAATTATGTGCCTGCTGTGCTTATTTATTTAAATTATAATTGTCACCTGATTAGTTGTGCTGATATGTGTGTAAGTTATACTTTGTGATTTATCTGCTTGCGCCTTCATGTTTATTTATTAAGATGACATACGAACATTTATTTGCTTATGCTGATATGATGCTAATGACCTGTTTATTATGTTAGATAACATATGTTTGCTGCTATGCGTGTGGATTGCATATTTACACGTTTTTGTTGTCGTCACAACTACTCTTTAATTTAGTATATAGCAATGCTCATGTACTGTGTACAAACAGAGAGTTTAGGTTACACTATGGTATAGCTTACAGATTGTTCGCTTGGCAGAGCCTCGTTGTAAGAATTGTGCTGCATCCACTTGTTGACATTCTGTTCTCTGCTGGTATATTTACTCGCTATTGCTTGTTTTGCTTACGCTCAGTGCCTTATATTTTTAAGATAAGAAAATGAACTGCTATAATTCGACGAACGACATTGGTACAAAGAACTTCGTTGAAGTCACATGAGCTGGAGGTTTTATGGAAGCTGTATAACTTTATGCTAATAGGAAGGAAGCTAACGACATGACATACCATTACTAGGTTTGGACCATTAACAGTTATTACACTGCATTTTTCGTGAGCAATTGAAATAGGAAGTGACACCTGATACAAGAAATACTCCACATGTTTGCTTCTGCCATAATTCTTGAAGTGGTGTACACACTGTGAAATATTGTGATCATTCACATTCCGTAATCGTACTTAATGACTGAGAGTTATTCGAACTAAGTCTGTTAGAGGTCATGTATGCATTTCTTTTGTTTATAATTTATAATGAGTAGAAGATTTGGGTCAGATGGATTACACAGAGGTTGTGTGTTGACAGTGTGTCTTCGGATTGTATGGGATGATGAGGTTTGCATTAGGATTTTATCTGTACTTGTTCGAGGAGACTGACTAGAGGAAAGAGTTGTTATGGAAGTGAGATGATATTGGTAATAAGGTTTATATGTATCGACGCATTGAAGAGGTATTATTGAGGTATTATTGAGATAGTGTGAAGTTGATGATTATTGGAGTTTTGGTGGATAAGAGGTAAAGTAAGTGAGGAGCATATATTGGCAATAAGGTTTATATGTACCGACGTATTGAAGTGGTATTATTGAGGTATTATTGAGATTGTGTGAAGTTGATGGTTATTGGAGTGAAGTTGATGGTTATTGGAGTTTTGGTGGATAAGAGGTAAAGTAAGTGAGGAGCATATTTTTGTTTTTTTTTTTGTTTTGTTGGTCTTATGGAACAAGGAGGATGAAGATAGCAGACTAGAACACTGAAGTAGAAGGTAGATAGTCTATACACACACTTTGTTAAATCACTAAGCAGTATTTACTTTTTTTTGAAGAGAGGAAGTATTTGCATATCTTGGCTCACTGACAGTTGCTCAACAACAGTACATTTGATCTGGCTTGGCAAACATTGGTCTTGACATGATGACTACGACGTTGACCTAACTATTATTGACTGTTATACATTGCTGCCACTACTACTTGATACACATGATGAACATCAGAGTTTGACAGAATTGCATTTACACAATTAACACTATTCAATTACACAGTAGTACTTAATGTGGATGAAAGATGAATGAGTGTGTTTTGTGTGTTTTCCTTTCCTAATCCTACCCACCTATCTCGTAAATATTATTTTATTTGTTCGTAGTGGCTTGCACTGACACCCATAAATATTATAGGTTTACTGATATTTGAGTATTTGTAATAGTTAATATGAAAATTATCTGACATCATTTGTGTGTTTGTTATGATTTGTATGTTTAGTGTAAAAGCATTTGTATGTGCATTCAAACTATTGTTCATGCCTGAACTGTCTGATTAGTGATGGTAAATATTATGAACTGCTACCTGCACTTTTCAACATGATGTGTGACACTTAGAAATGTTTAATTTCTGCTGATGAACTGTGTGATCAGTGATAGTGAACATTATGGACCGCTCTCTGGACCTGCTCATCATTGCTAGGTGCAACTGATGGACTACTTGTATGGAAATGAAGTCACTTGTTGGTGTCTGCACCTGCTCAACATTACTGGGTGCACAGATGAAGCTACTTCTATGGAAATGAAGTCACTTGTTGGTGTCTGCACCTGCTCAACATTACTGGGTGCACAGATGAAGCTACTTCTATGGAAATGATGTCACTTGCCGGTGTCTGCACCTACTCAACATTGCTAAATTTGCCACTGTTAGAACTGTTTCTACTGAAATGATGTTACTTCTTGCTGTCTGCACCTACTCAACATTGCTGGGTGCCACTGATGGATTGCTTCTACTGAACTAATGTGACTTGTTGCTGTGTGTACCTCTTCAGCATTGCTAGGTGCCACTGATGAACTGCTCCTACTGAAATGATGTCACTTGTTGGTGTCTGCACCTGCTCTCAACATTGCTGGGTGCAACTGATGGACTGCTTCTACTGAAATGATGTCACTTGTTGGTGTCTGCACCTGCTCAACATCGCTGGGTGCAACTGATGGACTGCTTCTGCTGAAATGATGTCACTTGTTGGTGTCTGCACCTGCTCAATATTGCTGGGTGCAACTGATGAACTGCTTCTACTGAAATGATGTCACTTGTCGGTGTCTGCACCTGCTCAACATTGCTGGGTGCAACTGATGGACTGCTTCTACTGAAATGATGTCACTTGTTCGTGTCTGCACCTGCTCAACATTGCTGGATGCAACTGATGGACTGCTTCTGCTGAAACGATGTCACTTGTTGGTGTTTGCACCTGTTGACCATTGCTGGGCTGGAATTATCAACTTTTTTTTTTTGAATAATTATAATTATTTTATGTGAACATTTGTATAAACTGATTTTTTTATGTATTGTGTAAACTATTATGTAAAGCCACATGTATGAAAAGAATTTGTATGGCCTACTGTATTTTATATATTAGGTTATTGAAAGGTCAGTGCAAAGCCAAAATTTTAACTAATTATGTGATATTTAGGTATTAATATTATCTTTTATTTTTGTCTGTATTTTTCTGGACGAATTTGGTGGTATTTTCACCACCAATGCTGGCAAAAATACCATCAAATTCTGGTCTGTGGAGGAGGGGCGTATGAAAGGTGGCTACACTGAGCCACTGCGCCAGAGATTGCGCCAAAGAGTATTATTAAGCCGCCTCCACAGTGCTTGTCGAGAGCTCGTAGTAGTCAGTGCCTGTCGAGGTCTCGTGGTAGTCTGTGCTGAGATGTTGTAGCAGAGAGTGTTTGTTGAGATGTGCTATTAGGCAGTGCTTGCTGAGATGTGATATTGGAGAGTTCTGGTTGAGATATAATGTAAGGATTAGAATGATTTTCATCAATATAAATGAGGTAATTAACTCAGTTTGTTTTAATTTCAGTATCCTAAATAATGCGTCATTACAGGTTCAGTCAACAAAGCATCTGGCGTGTGTTCTTGTATTAGAGTGTAATTCTGCTTTCCTTACGCAATTATCGTATTTCTAATTTTCTTTTATCACGTCAGTAAAATTGGTATTTAAAAATTCTTGTCTTGTTGAAGAAGAACCGTGCCAGATGTCCGTTGAGTCATACTTCCACATACAGAACAGTTATACTTATGCTTTGGTTTCGTAGGTTTCATAGTTGCTGGGGACTTAATTAATTAACTGTGTTTATGAAAATTTTCATTTCATTGTTTGTTGTTATTCTATGCAGTCAGATTGCGTAAAAATACTGGTCAGGGCCAACCGATTACGAAACAGCGTAATCGGACATACAGCTACGAAAAATAAAAAATATTTTCAATCTTATATTTAATTAAGCCCCCATGCACAGTCATTGATACTGTAGCCATTAAATGCTGCTTTTCAGCATTTTGTGAAGTGCGCGATTTTACAATTCTGTTCATTTAAACTAAGTTGCCAATCTTACCGAAATCTAGCTAGACATTTGCACAAATATTTTCAAGTAGCACAAGGGTCCGAACACATTTCCCTAGTGCACCCCTGAAGTTACTTCGCCTTCTGTCGATCACTATCCATCAAACAAAAAGTGCTGCGGCCTACTACTAATAAAGCCTAAATTTAGTCATGAATTTTGCTAGATATCCGACATGACCGTATTTTTTGTAAACTTTAAATGTGATTACGCGTTCAAAATGGCTTCGAGCACTATGCGACTTAACTTCTGAGGTCATCAGTCGCCTAGAACTTAGAACTAATTAAACCTAACTAACCTAAGGACAACACACACATCCACGCCCGAGGCAGGATTGGAACCTGCGACCGTAGCGGTCACGCAGCTCCAGACTGAAGCGCCTAGAACCGCACGGCCACAACGGCCGGCTGTGATTACGCGTCAATTGCTATTAACCGTGAATAGGGATAGTTGTTCATAAGAATGCACATAATAGTAATGGCTTCCCCGTGCGAGAGTTTCCATTTTGCTTTTCAGATGACGCTTGTTCTAAAGACGTGAAACGTGGGATACGACTGAAATATACAAATTTTTAGCATGAAGCTCAAGTTCACAAAGTTGTTTTTGAGGCATTATGGGCGAGTAACTGTAAATCCAGTAAAATGTGTTTTCTTATCGTTAACCGTAATACGTACGATTAAGGGATAACTGTACTACAAAGCCAATTAAAGAATTAAGGCTCTTGGAACTGCGGGAAGTGCCGTTTTCTACTTTACACTACTACCTTACTGTTGGCTTATGCTACACGTATACTTTACCTACGTCATTCGCGTTGCTCTAGACAGCAATCATATATAAGCTAGAAATATTATCTACAAACAAAAAGAGTGAGAAGTAGTATTTATGTATTCATGTCATTTCAGTTTACTGTAGACTAACGAATTTTGCATACAGGGTTTCCTATTAGCGTATGACCTTTATTACTGGTATCATAAGATCATTTTTATTTGTTGCAATTTGCGTATGTGAGACTTTGATCATTTGAGGCAATTGTGAACCTGATCAACTTTCTTCCGGACTATATATGGTGTGGTTGAGTTTTCTCTTATCATCAGAATGCTTGTTTCATAAGAGAACATAATTTTTGAGTGGTCCCTTTCCTCTTTGGAAAGTCATTTGTGTGTGGCAGTCTACTTCCGTAAATCAGCTTTGTTAATTAGCATCCATATTATCCTAATTAAATGTACATCAACAGTAATAAACATGTTTCATTCACTACGTTACAGGAGAGATGCTATGAAAAGGAAAAGCAACAGAAAACTTGTAAGCTAAAGGTTTTAGTCTTCCACGGCTCAGAAAACGCTGTACGCCGAATGTAGCTACCAGCTAAAATACATGGCTACTGACATTTTCTGCAACACTTATTAATTTGACTACCACTGCAATGAGTGTCTCATAGTTAAGTGCGTGCCCTCAAGGTATATGCTACACACCTTTTGATTCGTTACCTGTCAAATATAATGATTATAACTCCCCTTAGACACGTTTTCTCCAGTTAGACATGAGGTGTACTGACTGTGTGGTGTGAATGTTGAGGAAATACGAGGGTCAGTCAAAAAGTAATGCCTCCTATTTTTTTTCTACGTTTAATTGTCAGGAAATTTAAATGCAATTACATAGGTTGAAAACCACAACATTGAGGATCATTTTGTCATTTTTCAATGTAATCTCCGCCCATCTCTACAGTTTTGGTCCATCTTTGAACAAGGGCATGTATCCCAGCACGGTAAAAATCACAGCTCTGCTTCCTAAGCCATTGACGCACGGATGTTTTGACGGCCTCCTCATCTTCAAAATGAATCCCACGATGAGCTTCTTTTAGTGGCCCGAACAGATGGAAGTCTGATGGTGCCAGGTCAGGGCTGTATGGGGGATGAGGCAAAACTTCCCATCCAATTTTGACAATCTCGTCAGAGGTGTGACGACTGGTGTGTGGTCTTGCATTGTCATGCAAAAGAAGAACATCTGCCATTGATTTTGTTGGGCGAACTCGCTGAAGACGTGCTTTAAGTTTGTTGAGGGTTGTGACGTATTGAACAGAATTTATTGTGCATCCCTGCTCCAAAAAATCAACCAGAATCACACCCTCTGTATCCCAGAAAACTGTTGCCATAACTTTCCCTGCCGATCGCACAGTTTTGAATTTTTTCTTCCTCAGCGAGTTTGTGTGACGCCACTCCATTGACTGCCTCTTTGATTCGGGTTCAAAAAAATGCACCCATGTTTCGTCCCCGGTCACAATTTTTTTCAGAAACTCATCTCCCTCCAAACTGAAGCGCTGCAAGTGTTGGGAGGCTATTGTTTTCCTTGCCTCTTTATTCTGATCGGTTAACATTCTTGGAACCCACCGTGCACAAACTTTTGAGTACCCCAATTGTTTAATAATCGTGATCACACTGCCTTTGCTAAGAGAAATAATGCGACACACTTCATCTGCAGTCACCCGACGGTCACCACGAATGATGTCATCAACTTGCTGAATGTTGTGTGGAGTCACTGCACTCACCGGCCTGCCGCTCCGCTTTTCGTCAGTCAACGGTGTTTGCCCTTCAGCTTCCTTACAACGACGAACCCATCGTCTAACAGTGCTGACATCCACTGTCACAACACCATACACCTTCTTCAGTCTTTCATGAATGCGTATGGGCGTTTCACCTTCTGCATTCAAGAATTCAGTCACACAACGCTGTCTCAAACGAACATCGATGTCGGCCATCTTACAAACTTCTGCTGTGCTGCCACCTGTTGACACAGAAAGTTACTACTGCAGTGGATTGCAGAAGGTGGTTTGAGGAATGGCGCCAAATTCAAATTTTTCACTTAACTTAATTTCTTTAAATAGAAAAAAAATGGGAGGCATTACTTTTTGACCGACCCTCGTACGAACAGAATCCTACTATGGATCAGTCCTGTACAACTAATTTTAGTGCTGACAAAACTGGGACTGTATGAAACTTTGTAGCGATAAACAAATATTTCTGTTTCTGTTTTTGATCATTAGTGAAAGTTTTTGTTCATTAGTGGAAGTTTTCTGTTACTGACGATATTCCTCTGCAAATTAGTTCTACATTAACGGATGTTTTTATTGGTGCTGAGCTACTGTTTCAAACTTGTCTGTTGTTATCAGAGAATACATATTTCCGGTTATAATTATTGTTTTTACGTCAAAATAGTTCGATGTTAACCTTCTATTGATTGATAGTGATTGCTCGAATGTTGCTTCAGAGATTCAATACTAGTCAGTTTTCTGTCTGAAACGTGGTAAGTGAGGCAGGGTCGTTTTAAGGAATTTTAGAGACCCCTACAAAGTCTGAGTTTGGAGCCCCCACGTTTTCTCTAGAATGTATTTTGTTTACATTTTGTATGATTTTCATGATGTTATTATGACTAATATGAATGTGTGTGTGTGTGTGTGTGTGTGTGTGTATGTGCGTGTGTGTGTGTGTGTGTGTGTGTGTGTGTGTGTGTGTGTGCGTGTGCGTGCGTGCGTGTGTGTGTGTGTGTGTGTTTAGCCGCAGCTCAAACAATTTCGATGAAATTCACGGAATGAGGATTCCTTGAACCTGTGTACAAATGGACCGGGAGCTTTTTAAGTACTAACTTACCCACTTTGCGTGGGTTTACTATTTTTTATTTGGAGTGTAGCCCGTTCATCTCTTTTTAGAATGTAAACAGACGATGATGATGCCCGGTTAGGTCGCTAGTTGGCTTTGGCGTGTTACATGTAAGCACTTACG
This sequence comes from Schistocerca americana, assembly GCF_021461395.2. Classification (NCBI taxonomy): domain Eukaryota; kingdom Metazoa; phylum Arthropoda; class Insecta; order Orthoptera; family Acrididae; genus Schistocerca; species Schistocerca americana. The sequence goes on along the minus strand of NC_060120.1, from coordinate 431,367,682 downwards.
CATTAAAATATGCACAAAAATATACGAAATATAAACAAGGAAATATACAAATATACGAAATATAAACAAGGAAATATACACGAAAAATTTACTAACATGCACTTCAAATGAACGAAGCTGCACCTAAAACCAACACCAAATGGGATTGGAGAAACAGCAATTCAAAAATTTGTTAGGCGTGTCTGACGTTACAATAATACTGAACCAATTCCGAACTGACTTTAGTTGTGTCTGTTATGGTGAATTACTAAATATTATTCCAAATCTTTCAAAAACAATGGCCTTTATGTCTGTCAAAATAGTTTTCTCATTTGGAAAAATTGCCTCTGCGTCACATTATGGTACGAAATAGTACTGCATTATTGCAATGTTGCTTGCAAAATAATCCTGCAAAAGTACATCCGGAATCATAGTGCCTGATATAATGTTTATCTTTAACTCGTAAATTTAACAGCAAGCAAGTGTATGGCGATTCTGGAATGAACTAAAGAACTGACTTACAGTATTTCATATAAATTGAGGGAATTACAGATTACTACAGATATTGCAGCGGCTGTAACGACCGAACGTTTCTTCACAATTTTTACTTTTTAAGAAGTAACGAGTATGTTGGCAACAGACACCGAGGTGCCATTGATCTCAGTGTGAACAGGGGTGCCACTCCCAACCAATCATCAGGCACGCATACATACAACTACTGAAATTACTACAACTGCATTTCTAAAAACATATGTATTGAATGACCCACAAATACTCAACGTAAAGAGATTGTTGTATAATATACTTAGTAACAATCCTGCGCTGAGGCTAAATTCAGTTGGTAGACCATACAGTCCTCTGCCTGACATAGGCACTGTCAAAAACCGGTGGGTGATCTTGAGACAGGAGGGCTGCTATGACTGGAGCTGTATTGGCAGCTGAGACTGGAACTGGAACTCGCTGTAAAACTCGCTGAACTCTGGAGTACACTCTGTAAGACGCTCTGCAAGAACTCTGCCAGTTAAGCTGTAGGGTGCATCTTATGTCCTAGTGCGCAGCAACAAAAGGCTCCTCACTATTTGTACCACGAAATACGCTGTTAGCGATCCCTGGAGCAGGCTGCTGTAAATTTGCTTGCGGAATAGCTTCACCTGGGCGTGTAGGTGTCCCGTTCACCATGTGTTCCTAGAGGGAAGCCTAACAACTAAGAGTTGTAACTCACGGTGATATCACCTTCTTCTGCTGCTACTGCTGGGGGTAGATTTTCCCCACTGACATCTACACTGCCACTGTTGTGCTCCAACTTCACAGGTTCTATTTGCGGTGGAGTGTCACCAATAGTTGACATATTCAGTTCTGCAAATCCTCCTCCCTCCTCTGGCGTTGACAAGTCGAACTCAGAAATCTTATTACCCTCTGGAATGTAAAGGGTTATTTTATCGTTGCTGGAGCTGGTCCAAATTCTTATAGCAGGCACCATTAACTGTCATCATCATCATTATTATGTACATCGCATCACAGTCCCCAGGTACATACTTTCTTCCCTTACTGCATTCTGAATCTGTTATCTCATTGTCAATTTGAAATTCCTTTTCCTTCATCCATGTTCTCTGAAACCAGTTACTGCATACCTACAAAGTGCTGTTAGGGAAACTTGAGTTCTAATCTTCTTTCCATGAAGCACTTTGACTGGTAATGTGTCCTTAGGAGGAATGTTTGTGTATGAAGTACGAAACATTGTCATTGGTTCGTCTGCTGTGTATTCTTGGCTAACGTCCTTCACCTGTGCTTTGAAAGTCCTGACAAAGCGATCAGCAGCACAATTGGATTCAGAGTGGACTGGCACACTACAAAGATGCTACATGCCACAGAGCAAACCTATGTTTATCAAAGAGGTCAAGTCCTATGAAGTTGACAGCTGTCAGAGACAGTGTTGTTGGTACTGCTACTTGTTCATACTGAGCATTTACTGTATTTTAATCTGTTACTCACTATGACTTGCCAGTGTACCATTAAATTTGATTCTGTGGTGATCCAATAAATTCATGAGCTACACAGTTGATCGTAGTTTTTGAAGAACCCATATTTACTTGTGATTTCACACTGATCTCATTTATTGTGACTTCTACCTGCACTGATTTGCACCACTCTATATTAATTTGTATATATTACTTCCTGATTCTTTATCAGCACTTTCAGCATCTTCCTTATGTGTATTATGCATGATGTTCATATGTTGTTTTTGGTAAGCAAACGTCTGCCTTGGACCCATTTTTATGACATTATGAACATTTTGCATCTTTTTAATGGTATGCTTTTTTGCCATGCATTATGAAGCACTTGGCACATGATTTAACTTTGTTTTGATAATGATTTGTATTTCTAATTAATTTTTCCTTAGTTTTTTTGTACTCCTGGCTATTGGTCTTCCCTTTAAAATTTCAGGAGTCTGTTTTATCACACAGTGTCAGACAGTATTCAATCTTGCCTTAGTGGAAAGAAGCAAAAAATGATCAAGTAGCAGTGAGAACTGGTAGAAGGGTCGATACTGCGATAGTGAAGATTACAACCATGCCTGCATCCCTTGTACACAGCAAGCACAACTGACTATGCCCAGAATTTCACTGTAAACACTACCTGATGTCTCTCAACCATTTAAAATGGTAGGTTTGGACATTCTATGACCATTTATGCAAATGCAGTGAGAAAATAAGTATTTATACATTATAGATTATTGATGACTACCTAATTGTATCGCAGTTTGCTGATACAGTAGCAGAAGCGGTGGCAAAACCTCTTGTTATGCATTAGGTTCTGCCATGTGAAAGTACTGGTGGAATACTTACAGTTCAAGGGACAAATTTCATGTCTTGATTATTCTTTCAGGTCTGTAAGTTGCTGCACATTAAAAACTGTAGTACAAGTCCTTTTGATCCAAAGGCAAATTGAAGAGATGAGTGTGTACTCAAAACCATAACTAAGATGCTTTAATGCATCAACAAACTCACAATGAGTGGGACAAATACTAGTTGTACATTTCATCTGGCTATAAGAGTCCAATCCATGAGTCGACTGGGCACACCCTTTGAGGTTGTGCACTGGTGGGAAATAAACTCCCCTTTTGAATTAGAAAAGTTGGCAGCAGTTATTGACTCCAGCGATGTTAGTGGGCTAGCCAAAAGACTTAAAATTATGCTGCCAGAAAAAAACTGCAACACACTCAAGCACAAGGTATTTTTATTGACATATGATGTGATAGGTAGTTCATCACTGCATGAGTATATGAAACACACGTCACTGTAAAGGGTACCTAACAGTCGTGTCAACATGCAGTCTACTACCCTCTGACAGCAACACAGGTGCATATTCTCACATACAAACGGTCACAAAAGCGCCAAATGGATCCTGCAATAAACTGTCCCAAGCATCTTGCACCATTTGTTGTAGTGCAGCAATAGTTCTTGCAGGCTCTGTAAAACGAGTAAGTTCCCACATCATCATGTCCCAGACAGGTGCAATTGGCGAGAGATCTGGTGATATTGCTGGCCAGGACAGTTGTACATCACACTGTCACACAGCAGCCGTATGTGGACATGCACTATCATGCTAAAAAAGCATCATCTTCCTGCTGAAGAAATTGCAGTAGCTTTGGGATAACAAGCGCAATATGGCGGGCACTCGTTACTTGACTCTGCAGTTATAACCGATGGCACCCACACCATGAAGCCAGGTGGGCAGGGAAGGCAGGTGGGGTGGGGTGAGGGGGAGTCTGTGTGTTGGGAATGGGTCCCCTCTGGAACAGGCCACTCAACAAGCCTATGCTGCAAATGTGAATGTCCAGCAGTTGAATGTAGACAGAACCTATTCTTATCACTGTATACAGCAGAGTGCCATTCCAGTCTTCAGTCGACTCTTTTATGACACCAGAGTAGCTGTGCTTGGCGATGTGACATTGGCACTAGCTGCCATTTCAGTTGATCTGCATGGACCCAGACCCGGTACTTCCAAAGGAATTAAACAATGTAAAAAGCTTACACTTTTGGTACCCGTTTGATACACTCTGCATTCCAAATACCTATATGGATTAAAATCAAGAAACTGAGTTACGTCTTCTCAAACTGGTTTTACTGAGATTTTCATCCTCTTCTGTTGGCGAATCCAATGACTTCCTCCAGAACCCCATGGCTTATGAGTCGTGGGGTTGTGAGCACAGAAAATTGCAGCCGATTATAGAAACTGTTTTGGTGCTATGCCCTACTCTATCCTACGCCATCTTTCCTTTTCACCGACAACCACTGCAATATACAAGAGTAAGAGTTTCTTTGCCCCTGAAGCAAGTCTAGAACAAGTGGGAAACAGTTCATTCAGTGCATGTGGTTTGTTAAGCTACTGAGTGTGAGAGGGAGATACACAACTGTTTGTTCTGATACTCGGCGTTTTTAGCATCCATAAGGAGCTGTGATCGGTTTCTATCAAGCTTTTTTTCCCTTTTTCTTCCCACTCTATTTTCTTATCCTGTTGGCACATCATAGACACTATCCTATTTTTCTTGTCTTTTGTTCTGAGCAGAACCAGGTCCAAAATCTTTACCATCATTTCACACTCAGCGTTCTCCCAGTACTGGTTTCTGTTCCTTTTCTGGTAGGAGGGGGTCATCTTGTTGTCACCTGACACTCTACAGCTGTTTCAGTGTCTAAACACCATTCTGATGCAATCTGTCCTGCAGTTATTGTGCTGTTTTTGCATTCATGTATTTTTCTAAACACTAACATGTGAACCCCATTCTCCATAGCCATTTGTCCTTAGTGAACTGACTTCAGCTCTAAGTGAAACATGTGAATTTTAAGCAAATGTGCAATTTTTTGGTTTTCAGGCCTGTATCATTGACGTCGACATGCAGCAGGATTTCGGAACATATATTGTTAGAGTATTATGAATTACCTTGGAGAGAACGGTCTATTGACACACAGTCAACACGGATTTCGAAAATTTCATCCTTACGAAACACAAATAGCTCTTTAATCACACGAAGTACTGAACTTCATCGACAAGGGATTTCAAATTGATTCCGCATTTCTAGATTTCCAGAAGCCTTTTGACACCGTACGTCACGAGCATTTTGTAATCAAATTGCATGGTTATGGAATATCGTTTCAGTTATGTGACTGGATTCATGATTTCCTGTCAGAGGGGTCACACTTCATATTAACTGATGGAAAGTCATCGAGTAAAACAGAAGTGATTTCTGGCATTCCTCTTTTGACATCTCCCAACCGACAGAGCAGGGTGAATCTTTTGGGCCTGGGTGTAGCCGCCCCCCTGCCCCTTGTTTTAGCTGGCCCCAACAGAAGGAAGAAAACAGGTAGCAGTCCTTCCACAGGAGGTGCTGTGCCAGCTGTTGGGTCATCATCTGACTCTGCCAGCATGGGTCGAGCTGCAGTGTCTGTTGTCCATTGCCCAGAGGGCTATCGGAGCTTCACCACCAAGACTGGTCTTGATGTCCATCGTCGTAGAGCCCATCGTGACGTAGCCAACTCAGAGGTGAACATCCAAAGGCCGAAGGCCAGGTGGTCCAGTGAAGAACTACTATGCCTGGCCCATGCTGAGGCAGCACTAACACTCAAGGGCACCCAGTTCCTCAATCACGAACTGGTAAAGGCTTTCCCACAATGGTCGTTGGAATCCATTAAAGGGCAGCATCGAGCAGTAGCCTATAGGAACCAAGTTGCTGAGTTTGTTGCTGCCCTCTCTGCTGTTGGGGAAGGTCCACGTCCTTTGGGTGCAGCTACGTTGACTGCAGGGACCTGTGCAGCTTCCAAATCCTCATACACAGTTGAGGACACTGTTGACCAGGCTGTCTGGTCGACTTTGGCAAGCCTCACACCGTCGGGGCCGAAGTTTCGCTCTGTTGATGACATCTTGGCACTGGGACCAACTACAATGAGCTCAATCTTCATGAGCATGAAGCCACTTGCCCTTGATGCCATTGGCAGCAAGGAGGCCCCCCACAATCCTGTCATCCCCAAGCAGATGTCCCAGCCACTGGAGTGGAAACAGGCCCAGTGCAGGAGGCAGTATGCTGTCTGCCAGTGTGCATTCTCCAAGAATGCCGTGCAGTGCATCAATGGCGTTCTGGACAGAATGTTCCTTCATCTACCACCTGCTGTTCCTAACATGGTGGATTTTTGGAAGCACCTTTTCACCTGGAGACCATCTGGCCGAGTGGTTCAAATGGCTCTGAGCACTATGGGACTAAACATCTGTGGTCATCAGTCCCCTAGAACTTAGAACTACTTAAACCTAACTAACCTAAGGACGTCACACACATCCATGCCCTAGGCAGATTCGAACCTGCGACCATAGTGGCCGAGTGGACCATCTAGATAATTGATTGTTACCTTCCTGTGCCGAGATGCCCTTAACAGCTGTGGGTGCCCATCACGATGGTGGAGGTCACTTCAGCACTCCCACCTCATTGCTCCACAGCGGACCCTAATGTACTCCTGCCAGCCCAGCCTCACCGTCTCCCCTGTGAGGTCCTCTTGAAAGTACAAGAATTAAACCCGTTTCTTTTGTCCCATCGCCTCTCATCCTGACTCCTTCAAGCCCATACATCACTGCTGTCCAAGAAGGCCGCCCCAACATCCCCTGCTGACTTCCAGCCGATCATGGTATGCTCGGTCTTCGCTAGAGTGTTCCATAAGATCCTGCATACTACATACTATGTATCATCTTAGGCTATTTGTAAGTCATAATCCTGAGATCTTTGATTGCACTCATTAGCTCAGCTTCTGCTGTAAGCATTACATCTAATTTTTGTGCAGATAATGATTCAAAATGTAAGGTTTTTTCATCTGCTCCATATGGAAATTTTACTACAGCATTTTCAGAATCCAACGTTACTTGGTATCATGTTAATCAGTCTATTTCTAGAATCATAGGTACATTTGAACCTATTATAACAAACATTAGGTATTGATATTTATATTTATTTAGCGTAAATACAATTAATAGTTTTCACGTACTGGTTTACTTGCAGCTCCTGCTATTCCTACAGTCTTGATCTGGTTACTGAAAGTCTAGGAAAGGTTTTGAATACGTTTGGTGTATAAAATCTATGATGGTTCATATATTTTCCTGTAATAGATCTTTTCTTAAACTTTTTCCATTATGATATCTAAATAAATTAGAAATGTTCCTCTCGATTGTCCTATTTTGATGTTCTCTGCTGTTATGCCCGATACTGTAATCTTTGTCCTAATCTGTGTTAGTGACCGTTGTTGTCTCTGTTGCAATGGCTGCACACAGTATGGCGTTGGTTACTGTCATTGCTGTTCCTACCAGCCTGTCAGCTTTCAGATTGTGTCTCAGTGGTGTGTATTTATTAATCAATTATTAATTTTACCCCAGTGTCATTTTAAAAGTTTGTCTCTTACCTTCCCTGGTAAATGACTGATAATCACTTCTATCAAATGTTTCTCTCTTGTGGGATCGTTTAAATGTTTTGCCTTAGTGATTCGCCACCCAACGAACTTTCTGTAACCCTTCCAGTAATTTTGGAACACATAAGTTCTAGATGTATCTTCTTTTGAGCCCTGTCACTCCAATATTTTTATTTAAAGGACCTTTGAAAACCTTTTTGCGTTTGACAATCCTCAAATCTTAACAGTCTCCACTTTGCCATATCACCAGTCATATGCCTTATCAAAAATTTTATTTTATTGTAATCTGTCCACGATTCAGGAAGCATGTCTCTGAAAGATTTTAGAAATGAGACATGACGTATATCCCCTGATGGTGTAAATTTTGGAAATCTGGGATTGAGTCCGTTACTTAATGCAGCAGTGAAATAATCGTAACTGCTGCTACTTCTTTTTTCCTTTTATTGATTTGGATTAATATATTGCTGTGTGGTATCTCTATTCTATCATTTTTTAAATTTTCGTTGTAATCTGTTGTTGGCCTATCACCTATAAGTGTATGACGTATATTGTCTTGAAAAGGTCCTTAGCCTTATTGTGTGTTTTCTTGACAGGTAATTTCCTTTCCAATTCAATAGGTTCTAGTTAATTAATAATTGATGATATTAATTCAATATTCTTACTTGTACAGTTTTCTAAGGTGTCTTTAGTCATTGATAATTCTAAAACTGTAATCCTTTGAAATATATTATCCGGTTTAGATTTTATCGCATGTACATGTTCTGTTTTGCATTTACCTTTTCCTCTACGATTTCTAGCTGTTTATCGGTCAGAGTTATTACTTATAAAATCATGGAAAATGTCATATCTTCACAGTATTAACGTACCAACTACTGTGGCTATGTGACGAGTAGAATCATCATTCAGTAGAGGTCGATTGTTCCAGTAAAATACGCTGACCAACAATCCCCTGCGTAGCACTTTTTGAACAACCGATAAGCAGGTTGGAAGGGAAGTCGTGTGTCGGCTGCAGGACGCATCCAGAGCGTCGAACCACTTAAGGACGTTCTTTGGTCTCCAGTCTAGCGTGACGTGCGCCTTCTTCTGTCTCTCCTGACTATTCCTGGACTTCGTTCCGACAAAGCGACGCCTCCCGTGACCACCTTACCTGGATAGATGTCGGCCTTTCTGCTCTTGGCGCGCTCATTTGTATTCCCACTGGGAGAATATATAATCACGATGCCTAAGATTCTTTTTCTTTAAAAAAATAACTCATTGTGGGTGTCCGTATCTCAGAATATCTTGACACGAACTTCTGACACTTCCATATATGCAAGTGAATAATACTGGGTGTGCGGAGTAATAGTAGTCAGCACAGTTCTCAATCTATGAAACGAAAAAGAAAACAGTTACAAAGCAGAAGGAATGGTTTGGGTCAGAATCGACAGGGTGCTATCTAGTGATTTTCAGATATGTAGAGGACCAAAATAACGAACAGACCACTAAATGTTTCTGAAAATAAATACACGGGAAACCTCAGCCAGAAATTTGTGTTCCACTCACTAACAGAAATAAGTAGTAAAGTTTGAGAAAAAAGTGTTCATTTAATTAGTAATGGTTTAACATAAAAAAATCACCTCAACCGCAGCTACAAATATATTTGTCACGGCACTAAATGACTAATTTTGTCAGAACAGTTTTCACTGCCTGAGGCATGAGGGACGCCGTGGCACGTTGGTTAAGCGGTTGCCGGAGGGGAAGTACGGTGGTGGTGGTGAAACCGAGAAAAGCAACTTAAGAGCTAAACATCGCGAATTATACACATTGAATTGAAAATCCCTAATCTGCCACACCCATCTGTACGATTTATATTGAAGAGAGATATAGTCGGCACTGTAGTATCGTAGCCTATTGATACTGCCGGAGCCGGCGCCTTGAAGAGTCCATGGGCGCTGCGAGCAGCACTTTGAGCATCACCACCAATGACGAACTTCCAGGCCGCCGACTAAGGAGACCTCCAGGCCTGGGCACCAGTCTTCTAATACAAGTGCCAGTCGCTGCTGAACATTATTCCAAGTTATTGATAGCCCACCAGTAAACAATCGTTGTTAGAAGTACGGCCATGTGAGGCCTCTGCTTATAGCGTGCTGCGTCTGCCACAAGTTGCCAACAGTGTAAAATTTTTTGTAAACTGAAAGTGGAGGGAAGAGGGGAAGGGGTGAAAGGAAGGAACTAGAGATATCAGCTTCATCGGGACTTTATGCAGAATCAGTGGCGAGGAGCGAAAATGTGTGCTGGATGGGGACTCGGAAACAGGTGAAAGGGTACAGCACCGCCCGACATTGAAAATAGGTACAACATACTTCATTATTCTTGTCAGAACAACATATTTTTTCTAATAATAACTCAATTTCAATTAATACAGCGAAGCCGGATACCAGTGCGGGAAAGAATGACAATTTATTTATTTAATTGATCACATGTGCACTCCTACAAAATAAATCCCTACATCCAGTTTGGTGAGATCTGTGAAATGAATGAATGTATGGTCGTCTGCTAACCGCAGATAGTGAATGTGAATATATGATCATCTTTGAGACGATCCTTTGGTGGAACCAAAGAGATGAAACTTACCGGAGCTTTTAGCGCCTGAAATGTGGCTGACCAATACGGTAGCATGGTCTTCCCCCACCTCGGCAGAGGTGCGAGAGGACCTGAAGAACAGCCATGTTTCAGCACTCTGCCGCTGGATCTTGTGCTGTTAAGACCTGTCTTAGGTGTGCTCCGTAAAGACAAAAGAGTGGAGACATGGTATGCATGTGGAATATTTAAGAGTAGTTTGAAATAATAATTTCTCTATTTCAGGAACTTTTGTGGGGAGAATTAAATGTCAGGCAGGTAATATTAATGAGAGCGTAGTAATCTTCGGAAGTGACCAACGATCACAGTGAAACCATTTGCAGCAATAAGTTGAAATACTTCCATTTGCTTAAGTTAAGCTGAATTACTAGCGTGTGTACTATAAGTTGAAATATTTAAGGAATGGCGTGTGCAGGACTTGAAATTAGAGACGAGTACTTCCACATGCTGAGTACTGTGTGAGTCTCAATCTGTGTATGAGACAAAGGATAAAGAGAAGTACTCGTGCATGGTATCAGTTGAGGACTCGCGTGTGTGATGAATATGCTCTTAATATTACTTTGCATGTTACGTTTCCGTGTGACGCTTGATTCAAACTATAATACTCTTGATAGAAGCAAGGTGAGTCAGCCGTCTATCCAGCAACGCCACTTGGCTTGCATTGCACAGGAAGACGTGCATATATCTCCAGAGTTCATAGTAGGAAAGAAGAATTACGAAGTGGGGCAGTGTCGTGTGAAACTGGGATAAATACTAATTGAAGTGGGAAAGCTGAAAGTGATAGTGTTGTGACTATTTATTGTGTTGTAGTGTTGTGTATGTCATGTAATTTGGGTATGTGTGGTTTGCATGGGAGAGTAGCTAGGTAGTTACAGAGGTAGTGGGTTATGCGTGTTCCTTTTGTACCGCTCGGTCTGGAGGAAAGTTTCGTAATGATGGTTGTGAGAGTCGAAGTGTGAGATATAGCAAAAAGATCCACCATCCTATCCAGAAAGTGCACTGTAGCGTTAAAGAATTACGAGACCATAAGATAGAGAATCACCAATGTAAAGCCATGCCCTCTGGGCGGAATTTCTCATGTGTTATTGTTGTAGGTTATAGAATTTGTGTGTTTAGGCTATAGAATTTATCGGAATAAATAAGATAGTGAAAAGAAAAAGATTGGTGGCCTTTTCCTTCGAACTGTATGTTGCCATGATATCCAGAATTTATAATGTGTGCGCCACTCACATTCACTGCGATGGCCACGTGTTGATAAAAGCCGTTAAATAAAGAAGGAAAATGTGGTATTGCCAGTGCGTAGTGAACAGTCAGAGTTCTGTAAATTACTGATAGTCAGATGTGCGTTTCCGTTGCGCATTATTCATACAGGAGGATAATTTGTAACTTAATGTGAGTACTAGAGTTCAAGTTACTCGACAGATAAGAATGAATCCACTCGCTTGGCAGACCACTCATCTTGCAGGCCTGACTGCTTGATGCAACAGTATGAGCAAGGCATGCGGGTGCCTCTCATACAGGAGCTCCTGTTTATTAGGTAGTTGCGTTAACCTCTGAGCCACTCAGACATAGTGTAAATCACAAACGCGCAGGCTACCTCGGTACGCTCCCTGGCTGGCCCCCACTCCCACCTATCTGCAGCGCCCGTCCATGTCCTTCGTGCTCTCTAATTTTAGATTTGCATGGGAGGTCAAAAGTAAACATACATCTGCACTGAAGATTATGGATTCATTGCCAGTCGAGAAAAATTGATTATATGAACCCCTGATGCAGCAGATATCATTAGTTCCTTCCACTTCCTTTCCTTTATCTCCCCCCCCCCTCCCCCCTGCACCATCAGTTTACATAATTTGTATCACAGCTAGGGATTCTGTATGGACATCTCCAAACGAACAGACACCACGCATTCCTATAAGTGTAGCATTTCTTCACCCACAAGTTGAGTACAATATATTTATTTAAACTGCACTTGTGTGAACTAATCTTTAGCTTGCCTGTCCAAATTCCTACGGCTATAGATCCTTTGGCCACCTTCCATCCATTTATCATCAGCAGCGAGGACATAACATTTGGCATCTCAGAACATGACGGTTACTGACTCGCATCATAAAAAGTACAGCTATTACAATTTTAAGAGTAAACATAACAAGAGTTAAAACCACATACCCATACAATAATCATGTGAGTAGTGCAGAGACTCAAGTGGAGGAAGGCACACGCATAATCAAAAACAAATCTTCATCATATTTATGACAGCGTTCATACCTGAATAGTAGAAACTGCCTCCAGAAGAATGATAACGACGGGGTATAGCTTTGTTATATGCATATTTCACATCTACTTCGTAATTCAACAACGAAATTAAGCGTAAGAAGTGAAACACAATACTGGATAGGATCCACAGTGTAGGTGTAGTGAAGGAATTTCGTTACTTCGGAAGGAAAATTACGCATGACGGACGAAGCAAGGAAAATAAGAAGCAGAGCAAGACAGGCCAAGAGGCCATTTCTCGCGATAACTACCAGTATATGTTGAAAGTTAAGCGGACTGCTAAGTGAAGCAGTGACAAACTTCTCGAGAGAGTCAATAGAAAATGTCGACTATAGGAAGGGAGAGGACGATAGGACATGTGTTAAGATAGCAGGGAATAATTTCCATGGTCGTACACGGACCCTTAGGCAGCAAAAGCTGTGGGAGAAGACAAACATTGGAATATATCCAACAAATAACAGAAGACGTTGGGGGCCAGTGCTACTCTGAGATGAAGAGGATGGCGCAGGAGAGGGGATCGCAGCAGGCCGTATCAAACGGCGTAAGCACGACGCCACCTTAAATAATAATAATAATAATAATAATAATAGTAGCAATAATCTCAGAATTCGATTTGTTTATCGTAGTGTTAATATTAATATGTCAAACTGATATATGCTGACAAGTTTCAAAGATGGTCAAGTTATCCACTAATTTTTAAAGGGGAACAAGAGTAAGGAGAGTACACATGCATTAAACTACAAGATAACAATATTTTCAGTAGCTAAATTTTTACGATTGTGTTTTAATTTAACCCATTTGGGAAAATAACTGAAAATAGGTCATACTTATTAACTTTTCAAACAAATTATCTCTTGACTTGGCCAGTTATGAAAGTAATATCCTTCATGGCCTAATTTCCTAAAATATTACTCATGGTTCGTATAGTAGTAGTAGCAGTAGTAGTAGCTTTAATCATCTATAGATCACTTTTACAATTACAGTGGAGAAATTATTCTATTACAATTTAGTTATTAACTTATAGAGCCATTAACTTACTTACAGGCCTAGTTTGACAAGGGTTGGAAGTTAACTTACGACGAGTTTCTTAGGAATTTCATGTTTCTAAGAAGTTTCATCGAAAATGGATAAGATTTTTCGGTTCTGGGCTTCAGGTACGTTGTCATGTAGAGTGCTTGTAACTTACTCACGTAAACTTCAAAACACTCTCTGCAAATCATGATAAGGTTCCAGGCGTATTATGAAGTCAGGTACTTCTGAACACTTTTATTTTAGACTGTGCTCATATTATAGCACTTGATTCTACAGTTAATGAAGTAGGTTCGAAGGAGTTCGAAGAAGATGAGGAAATGTGGGAACTTGTTGCGTTGCAATAAGTTGCGTGTTGATGTGAGGAGAGATGTACAGGGTATCCTTAACTAAAGTTACAGTTGAAAACGCTGTAGGAAGAGAAATACTGCACAGAATGACGTTAAATTTGAACAGCATATTATTGATACAGGATAAAATGTAATGGAATAAAAACAAATTTATTAAAACTGGACCAATAGATGGCGCTGTAAGCGTCAGAATATGCACACCAACCCGATACATGGCGCATGGATGTTCCTCAGTTTACTGGTAAGCCTCTTTTAAAATAATGGTGACTGTGCACCAGTAGCCCTGCAGATGTTTCGGACACTCAAGAGTATGAAAAAAAGGCATTGATCCCATGTCTGTTAAGTGGGTGGAGAAAATAGTTACAAAATTCGAAAAGACAAGTTCTTTTCAAGTGCAATGTCCAGAGGGAGGAAAGCAGTTTATCTGACGTCTGTCGAAGATGTGGCCATTGCAGGAGGGATCGAGCGGGGTGTGCAAACATGCAGTGCTTGGGAAATTTCTCAAACGCTGGACATGCCTGCGGGCACGGTGCATAAAGTCCTACGAAACATCATCCATCGGTGTCCTCACAAAGTCACCCATGTTCAGGAATTGCCTCCTGCTGACCTGCCAACAAGAGTAATGTTTGCTTTGGATTTTCCTGCTGGCTTGGAAGAGGAGAGTGAATGGCCATAGACATTCTGTGGACAGGCGAAGCCCATTTCCAGAACATGTCAGTTAAGCAGAACTGCAGAGTTTGGGCAACGAAAAATTCGCAGGAACATCAACCGATACCACATCATTCTACAAAGGGGGCTGTGTGGTGCAGGTTGACGGCATCGTTTGTCGTAGGGCCGTATTTCTTCCAGGAAATGATCCTGCGAGCCCTGTTACCTGAAACATCAGTGGTAAACGCTGTGAGAGTCTTTTGTGCACCAATGTCATTCCAACCCTCCGACAGCGTTGGTGTGAGGGTAGGATCATTTTCATGCAAGATGGCGCTCCTCACACTGCACAGTCAGTAAAGTAGCTGCTGCAGAGGCATTTCGGACATGCTGGAATTATCAGCCATCATTTCCGTACAGCCTAGCCCTCCAGATCACCTGCTTTTAATCCGTGTGACTTCTGGCTGTGAGGTGATCTGAAAGGTGTTGTCTTCAGTGCTCCAACTAGGAACTTAGCTGAACTGAAGCCGCGCATTGAGAAACGCATTCTGAACTTGACCCCTGAGACATTTCGATCTGTTGTGGAACATGCTGCTTCTCGATTTTAACTTGTGGGAGAAAACGGTGGACAGCGTACTGAACATCTCTTGCTCCAGTCTCACGACAATCAGAAACGAATGCCATTTTGCTGCCGGCTGCGGTGGCCGAGCGGTTCTAGACGCTTCAATCCGGAACCTGATGACCTCAGAGGTCATCAGTCCTCTAGAACTTAGAACTACTTAAACCTAACTAACCTAAGGACATCACACACATCCATGCCCGAAGCAGGATTCGAACCTGCGACCGTAGCAACTGCGCGGTTCCGGATTGAAGCACCTAGAATCGCTCGGCCACCGCGGCCGGCTAATGGAATGTACAAATATGGTTGTTCATCTGAATACATCATGAGACCTCGCCTCATCAGTAACTTGCTGTACTGACAGTGGTAATGGAATTAGATCTTATAAGTAAAGAATTTAACAGTGTTTCACAAAGGCCATTCCAAATACATGATTTGGCTTAGAGTTTCCTGTTTCCTATTGCAGAAAGAGACAGCAGGCTAAGCACTGTACCGGGTGTACAAGCTGTCCCAGAAAGCGACCCGCTGGGCGAAAGGCCTGTGGACGACGCTGAAGCTGCCGGGGCTGACGAGCAGGTAGGCGCCCGCCTCCGCGCTGAACGCCGGCCACTGCTCCGCCGCCGCCGCCTCCGACTGCAGCTGTTCGTCCTCCGCCGCCCCAGGCGTCGGACTCCTGCGGGCAGTCAACAAACGAGGCGCATCAGCCCACACCAGAACGCTCGGCAGGCCGTACTGCCGGTTCACAGGGTACTAACTCTCGGTTCGAACAGGCCTCGGAAAGCCCAACCGTACCGACCGACCGCCGTGTCAACCCCAACCGAAAGGCGTCACTGGATATGGAGGAGCATGTGGTCGGCACACCGCTCTTCCGGCCGTTATCAGTTTTCGTGACCGTAGCCTCCACTTCTCAGTCAACTAACTCCTCAATTCGCATCACAAGGGCTGAGTACACCTCGCTTGCCAATAGTGCTCGGTAGACCCGAAGTGTCACCCATTCAAGTGTTAGCCAAGCCTGACAGTGACGTGAACCAGTGTTAAAACTGCAGAAAGGCCGTCAGCCCAAAGGGTATTAACAGAGGGAAAATCTCACATGCCGCTAGTCTAGGTCTTATTCCTCTGCTTCTTTTTCTTCATCTACATTTACATCTACATTTATATTCCGCAAGCCACCCAACGGTGTGTGGCGGAGGGCACTTTACGTGCCACTGTCATTACCTCCCTTTCCGGTTCCAGTCGCGTATGGTTCGAGGGAAGAACGACTGTCGGAAAGCCTCCGTGCACGCTCGAATCTCTCTAATTTTACATTCGTGATCTCCTCGGGAGGTATAAGTAGGGGGGAGCAATATATTCGATACCTCATCCAGAAACACACCCTCTCGAAACCTGGACAGCAAGCTACACCGCGATGGAGAGTGCCTCTCTTGCAGAGTCTGCCACTTGAATTTGTTAAACATCTCCGAAACGCTATCACGGTTACCAAATAACCCTGTGACAAAACGCGTCGCTCTTCTTTGGATCTTCTCTATCTCCTCCGTCAACCCGATCTGGTACGGATCCGACTCTGATGAGCAATACTCAAGTATAGGTCGAACGAGTGTTTTGTAAGCCACCTCCTTTGTTGATGGACTACATTTTCTAAGGACTCTCCCAATGAATCTCAACCTGGTACCCGCCTTACCAACAATTAGTTTTATATGACCATTCCACTTCAAATCGTTCCGAATGCATACTCCCAGATATTTTACAGAAGTAACTGCTACCAGTGTTTGTTCCGCTATCATATAATCATACAATAAAGGATCCTTCTTTCTATGTATTCGCAATACGTTACATTTGTCTATGTTAAGGGTCAGTTGCCACTCCCTGCACCAAGTGCCTATCCGCTGCAGATCTTCCTGCATTTCGCTACAATTTTCTAATGCTGCAACTTCTCTGTATACTACAGCATCATCCGCGAAAAGCCGCATGGAACTTCCGACACTATCTCAGTTCAATGTCTTCTCACCTCTACTGAGACCTACTGCAGGTGGCTGAAGACTGCGCACTTTTTTACAAAAATTCCTGTTTCGTCTACGAAACCATACATCATCTCATAAATTGCCTGAAGTATGGAGGCAGTTATGTATTGACAAACATCAGAATACAATAGACACAAAAGAGATAAAGCTCATATGGTGTAAAGTGGATAAAGCTTTTCATTTTATACAAGGTGTTCAAAAAGTCTCTCTGCAGTGCTGTATGATTGTTAGCCGCGCGTGCCGTGTGCCGCAGTGAATATACCGAAACGAAAC
Organism: Schistocerca americana; assembly: GCF_021461395.2. Classification (NCBI taxonomy): domain Eukaryota; kingdom Metazoa; phylum Arthropoda; class Insecta; order Orthoptera; family Acrididae; genus Schistocerca; species Schistocerca americana. The sequence continues at coordinate 431,350,437 of NC_060120.1, read as the reverse complement.
TCAGTGAAATACAAGTTATTAATTTATTGAATATTCATTTTTACTCACATATTTTCACATTAAATGTTGAAAGTGTCCCCCCTGTTGTTGAATACACGATTAAATTCGTCTAATCATGTTTCCAAACGCAAGCTGTAACATTTCTTCTGTAACATAAGCAGTAAAAGTGGATATTGCAGCTTTCAATTCATCGATGGAGTTTGGACGATTTTTATAGACAGTTGCTTTCGCTGCGCCCCAGAAGAACAAGTCGGGTGGTGTTAGGTCAGGCGATCGTGGAGGCCAAAGTCCCTGTGAAATTATGCGATCACCAAAAACATCTGCAAACAGTAACATCGAAATGCGAGCTGTATGCGCGGTTCCACCATCTTGTTGGAAATAACCGTTCAGTATTTCGCATAACACAAGTTGTCCTATGAATGGGTACAAAATATCTCTGCAGTAACGTTGTGCGTTTATTGTTTCATTGAAAAACCAAGGCAGGCGAACAATTTCACGGCACGCGCGGCTAACAATCATACGGCCCTGCGTGGAGACTTTTTTAACACCCCGCATTTATTAAAAAGATATAGAATTTATTCAGTTTCATTAATGAATTTTTCTGTGTGCTGGATACATGATCCACCTTTTATGAAAAACAATTTTTTCATATAGATCCAAATACGCTTTAGCAACTTTGTGCCATCTTCAGTGGGTTTCGTTTATTATGATCTTAATTTTACATTATAGGGTTTTGTTTGACCCTCTGTACATTACCAGGTAGTGCTAGCTTCTCATCTCCAAGTTAAGTTTTTTCATCTGCGTTCCCATGAGTTATTGAAAACCACTTCAAAATACTACACTAATTTTTCAAAACTTCGTCTGTAAATAACACTTTCCGATCGCACGAAGCTAATAGAACATGTTTGCGTCTATATGAAAAAACAGTGTTTAGTATGAGAGCTGGACCTGTATCCATCAATGCCTACGTGGACACTCTGCAAACTACAAGTGCCTGGCAGAGGGTTCATCGAGCCACCTTCACAATCATTATCTATTATTCCCCTCTGGAGCACTGCGCGGAGGAAACGAACATCTATTATCTTTCCGCGCGAGCTCTGATTGCCCTTATTTTATGATGATGATAGTTCATCTCAATGTGGGTTGGCGTCAACAAAATGTTTTCGCATTCTGAAGAGAAATTTGGTGATTGAAATTTCGTGAGAAGATCCTGCCGCAACGAAAAACGCCGTTGTTTAATGATTTCCATCCCAAATCCTGTATCATGATCGTAACACTGTCCCCCCTATTTCTCGATAGTACAAAACGTGCTGCTCTTCTTCAAACTTTGTCGATGTACTCCCTTAATCCTGTCGGGTAAGGACCCCACACAGCGCTGCAGTACTCCGAAACAGGTCGGAGAAGCGTAGTGTAGTGGCGTAGTGGCTCTGAGCACTATGCGACAACTTCTGAGGTCATCAGTCGCCTAGAACTTAGAACTAATTAAACCTAACTAACCTAAGGACATCACACACATCCATGCCCGAGGCAGGATTGGAACCTGCGACCGTAGCGGTCACGCGGTTCCAGACTGAAGCGCCTTTAACCGCACGGCCACACCGGCCGCCAAGCGTAGTGTAGGCAGCCACTTTAGCAGATCTGTTGCACCCTCTGAGCGTACTGCCAACAACAGTTTCTAGGTGTCTTTTCGATTTAAGTTGTTCGTAATTGTAGCTCCTAAATATTTAATTCAATTTACAACCTTTTGATTTTATTGATTTATTGTGGAACCAAAGTTTAAGGGATTCCTTCTAGCACTCATGTGTATGACCTCAGACTTTTCATTATTTAGAGTCAGTTGGCAATTTTCGCACCATACAGATATCATTTCTAAATCGTTTTGCAATTGGTTTTGATCTTCTGATGACTTTACTAGACGAAAACGACAGCATCATCTGCGAACGACCTGAAACAGCTGCTAAGATTGTCTCCTAAATGCCGGCCGGAGTGGCAGAGCGGCTCTAGGCGCTACAGTCTGGAACCGCACGACCGCTACGGTCGCAGGTTCGAATCCTGGATGTGTGTGATGTCCTTAGGTTAGTTAGGTTTACGTAGTTCTAAGTTCTAGGGGACTGATGACCTCAGAAGTTAAGTCCCATAGTGCTCAGAGCCATTTGAACTATTTGTCTCCTAAATCATTTACATAGATCAGCGACAGCAGAGGGCCCATAACGCCCTCTCGGGGAATGCCAGAAATAATTTGTGTTTCACTCGATGATTTTCCGTCAACCGCTACTAACTGTGACCTCTGACAGGAAATAACGAATCCAGTAACCTAAATGAGACGATATTCCATAAATGTGCAATTTGATACAAGCCGCTTTTGAGGTACGGTCTCAGAACCCTTCCGGAAATCTAGAAATACGGAATCACTTTGAAATCCCTTGTCGACAGCACTCAACACTTTGCACGTGTAAAGAGCTAGTTGTGTTTCACAAGAATGATGTTTTCTAAGTCCATCTTGAGTGTGTAAATAGACCGTTCTCTTAGAGGTAACTCATAATGTTCGAACACAATGTATGTTTCAAAATCCTGCTGAGCATCAACGTTAATATATTGTCCTGTAGTTTAGTGGGTTACTCGTTTTGCCTGTCTTGAATATTGGTGTGACGTGTGTAACTGTCCAATCTTTGGGTACTGATCTTACGTCGAGCGAGCAGTTGTATATGATTAAGTATGGAGCTATTGTTATCAGCATACTCTGAAAGGAACCTAATTGGTATACTGTCTTTACCGGAAGACTTGGTTTTATTAAGTAATTTAAACTGTTTCACTACTTCGATGATATCTACTTCCAACTTACTCATGTTGGCAGCTGTTCTTGATTCGACTTCTGGAATATTTACTTCGTCTTCTTTGGTGAAGGAATTTCGGAAGGCTGTGATTAGTAGCTCTGCTTCAGCAGCACTGTAAACGATAGTATTTCCATTGCTAACGCTCAGAAAAGGCATTGATTGTGTTTTGCCGCCAGTATATTTTGCATACGACCAGAATCTCTTTGGATTTTCTGCCAGGTTTCTAGACAAAGTTTCGTTTTGGAAACTATTATAAGTAATCTCCCATTGACGTTACCGCTAAATTTCGAGCTTCTGTAAAAGATCGCCGATGTTGGGAATTTTGCGCTCGTTTAAATTTGGTATGCGTTTTTAGTTGTTTCTGGAATAGTGTTCTAACGTGTTTTGTGTATCATGGGGGATTAGCTCTGAAGTTTGTTGATTTATTTGGTATAAATCTCTCAATTGCTGTCGATACTACACTCCTGGAAATTGAAATAAGAACACCGTGAATTCATTGTCCCAGGAAGGGGAAACTTTATTGACACATTCCTGGGGTCAGATACATCACATGATCACACTGACAGAACCACAGGCACATAGACACAGGCAACAGAGCATGCACAATGTCGGCACTAGTACAGTGTATATCCACCTTTCGCAGCAATGCAGGCTGCTATTCTCCCATGGAGACGATCGTAGTGATGCTGGATGTAGTCCTGTGGAACGGTTTGCCATGCCATTTCCACCTGGCGCCTCAGTTGGACCAGCGTTCGTGCTGGACGTGCAGACCGCGTGAGACGACGCTTCATCCAGTCCCAAACATGCTCAATGGGGGACAGATCCGGAGATCTTGCTGGCCAGGGTAGTTGACTTACACCTTCTAGAGCACGTTGGGTGGCACGGGATACATGCGGACGTGCATTGTCCTGTTGGAACAGCAAGTTCCCTTGCCGGTCTAGGAATGGTAGAACGATGGGTTCGATGACGGTTTGGATGTACCGTGCACTATTCAGTGTCCCCTCGACGATCACCAGTGGTGTACGGCCAGTGTAGGAGATCGCTCCCCACACCATGATGCCGGGTGTTGGCCCTGTGTGCCTCGGTCGTATGCAGTCCTGATTGTGGCGCTCACCTGCACGGCGCCAAACACGCATACGACCATCATTGGCACCAAGGCAGAAGCGACTCTCATCGCTGAAGACGACACGTCTCCATTCGTCCCTCCATTCACGCCTGTCGCGACACCACTGGAGGCGGGCTGCACGATGTTGGGGCGTGAGCGGAAGACGGCCTAACGGTGTGCGGGACCGTAGCCCAGCTTCATGGAGACGGTTGCGAATGGTCCTCGCCGATACCCCAGGAGCAACAGTGTCCCTAATTTGCTGGGAAGTGGCGGTGCGGTCCCCTACGGCACTGCGTAGGATCCTACGGTCTTGGCGTGCATCCGTGCGTCGCTGCGGTCCGGTCCCAGGTCGACGGGCACGTGCACCTTCCGCCGACCACTGGCGACAACATCGATGTACTGTGGAGACCTCACGCCTCACGTGTTGAGCAATTCGGCGGTACGTCCACCCGGCCTCCGGCATGCCCACTATACGCCCTCGCTCGAAGTCCGTCAACTGCACATACGGTTCACGTCCACGCTGTCGCGGCATGCTACCAGTGTTAAAGTCTGCGATGGAGCTCCGTATGCCACGGCAAACTGGCTGACACTGACGGCGGCGGTGCACAAATGCTGCGCAGCTAGCGCCATTCGACGGCCAACACCGCGATTCCTGGTGTGTCCGCTGTGCCGTGCGTGTGACCATTGCTTGTACAGTCCTCTCGCAGTGTCCGGAGCAAGTATGGTGGGTCTGACACACCGGTGTCAATGTGTTCTTTTGTCCATTTCCAGGAGTGTATTTCTTCGAATTGAAGTCACATCTGGTCTACACTTACTTTGCTTTTTAGGAAGGAATGGAGATTGTCATTCACGTAGACGTCAAGCGAATTTATATCTGCTTTTTTGAATATACATTTTTCGTTTATTTTTGAAGGATTTGGGAGTTGCGGCATTCAGTCTCGTTACGACAGCCCTGTGTCACTAATCCCTGTATCAATTTTGACGCTCGTTATTAGCTCATGATTATTTGTTGCTAAGAAGCCAAGTGTGTTAACATAACCGTTTACTGTTCGAGTGGGTTCATGAACTAATTGCTCGAAACAATATCAGAGAGTGCATGTAGCATGATTTCGGATGTTTTAAATGCGTATTTTCGCCAACATATCGACGGTAAATTAAAGTCACCACCAACTACAGTAGCATGAGTCGGGCAAGTGTCTGAAATTAGATTCAAGTTTTCAGAAATCGTATAATTTGAGTTTGGAGGCCGGAAAAAGGACCCACCTATTATATTATTCCGGTTGCCAAGAATTACGTCTACCCATACTAAGTGACAGGAACTATCAACTTCAATTCGCTATAAGGTAAACTGCTTCTAACAGCAACAATCACGCCATCGCCATCTGTATTCAGTCCATCCTTCGTGAGAAGGTCCCCTTGTAAGGCGTTTCTCCGAGATATCGTTTCCTCAGAGTGCCAGTCCAGTCCTGCAAGGTACACAGGTAAGCCACGCAGGACAAAGGTACTGGCGCAAATGAAGCTGTGAGGGGTTAGGAGGTGTCGCCATTTCTGGATAGCTCAGTCGACACGAGTATTGTCCACGAAAGCTTCCGTGTTCGAGCCCCTGTTCAGCACGCAGTTTTAATCTGCCAACAAGTTTCAAAATAGTGCATACTTCGTTACACAGTTGTAGACTCATTTTTGAGTCATATACGCTTTTTTGGTATTTTGAAACGGATCCCTTTTTGCCGGCTCGTGTACTCTTTCATTAAATCAGTTGTAGGCGCAGCAATTTCCAATAGCTATTATGCTCTAGCGCCGCCTCTGCAGAAAATACAGCGTCATCGGCGAAAGTCACAAAATCAAACCTGATTTATAATGTCATGAATCCAACTCAAACCTTATATTTTATATTATTCTCTGTTGGATGCTTTCTACGTTCTTTCATTCTCCAGAACATACTTCAGTAAAAGTAAGGGCCACTGTCACCCTTTGTCAATAATATTTATGTAGGTCACATTTCTGATAGCTCACTCTATTTTTTTTATACCCTTTAGTTAGCAGAATGTGTCTGTGATCATTTGTTGTATATTATCTAGAGACTCACTTTTAACACCAGATTCGCTCTGCGCTATAATAATCATTCTATACTCCATATAATGTTCTGTAAAATCACATTTATCAGCCTCTAGTCTTCTCGGTCATCCCGAACAGTAGCTGTTACTGCCCCCATAAGTGGAGACGACTGGAAAGATCTGCAAATAAAAAAGCTAGTGAAGCGTATTGGGCTTCACGATAAGAATGTGCTGTAGGCGGTGGATAAACGAGTATATGCTCATGCGCGATGGTACTAGATTTTGCTCTACGCGCACTACCAGTGGTGGACGAACGTCTCTGCCGCATAGGTTTTAGAAGTTTGTACCAAACTGTTATCATCATTACAGTGTATGTTATTGCAGTACTGATTACCACAGGGACCGCCACACATTCGAAATTTAACTTCTGATGAGGCACATAACCATTTTTCAGGAGCGCAGTTCAGCGCAGAGAGAGATGCTGTTTCGTTGTGGGAAACCGCATGTAGTTTCTATGCGCCGCATGTACGAGCAGCTATCATTATTTACGCTGGGAATGTTAGAAACGACATTGCCAACGTATTCTGGAGGATTGATTTGTTCGTCTGACAGGGATATGAATTAACTGTTAGTTACTGGAACTCATATTAAACCACCAATAGCTGCTATGACAAAAGAATTGATGGAACTGTTTTGAATCTTTAACACACCATTCTCAGTGCAATGTTGAAAGAAATGCTACTATCTCATAACGTAGTTTCGGATGCCGTGGTTGTCACTACACACAAACGCAGTGATAAGGAGAATATTTAATGGCTGAGAATGATCTATTACAATTGAAAATTAGTAAAGTGAATCGTCACTGCAGTCCTTGTTGGTTAAGTATAGTGCTAGGCATGGAGTAGTTTTTCGATGGTGGAGCATTTGCACTGTTCCAGTCGAAATTTCTGATATGGTCTGGTTGAACAGGGGCCGCGGGAATTTCAAACATCTTGTCTCTGTGGTCTGGGGTTGTTTATAAACCAACTATTTCATTTTAGACACTTTTTTTTATACGCTAAGGCTACTGATAATCTAGTTTCACCTTGACAAACAATTGTCTAAACAATGTTAACCAGAGAGCTAAATGTTTCTAGAATAGTAGCTCTAGATGAGTTTTCCCGCTTTTCGTTGATTCTGCAAGTATGTTATCAGATAAGTTCTCATTATTAAAAATTACTGCAGACCTAAAAATCATTTACGATTACGACGCCAAATGTTTTATAAGCAACATAAATTAAATGAACCCTAGAGTATGTTCCAGTACACGTGATCTGTGCAGACTTTAATGCCAAAGTAGACCTACTTTATTCAAATACTGAGAAGGGCAATATACAATAATTACTCTCCTATATCGGCGAAGCATTTTATTGTTGAGAGATGTATAATATTACAGATGGCACATACTCAACCTGTTGGGGACTGGGATCGTCCATTTTAATGAAAGTACCTCTGAGAGACTGAGGAGGAAGTAATGGACAGAGAAAGGGAAGAACAGGAGATGGACAGAGAGAAGGGAGAGGAGGAGATGACAAGAAAGAAAAGAGGAAATGCACAGAGAAAAGTAAGGGGAGGCGATGGACGGAGAGAGAGGAGGCGATGACAGAGAAGGAAAAGAGGAAGAGACGGCCAGAGAAGAGGGAGGAGGGGATGGACAGAAAGGGGCAGGAGTAGATGGATAGGGAGTGGGGGTGGAGGAGGTGGCCAGAGATGGGGGAAAGAGGAGGTGCTCAGACAGAGGGGGAAGTAGGAGATGGACTAATAGAAGACTGGATTAAATATGGTCCTGGGAAGCGCCGGGTATTCAGTCATTATAATAATCTCCGTGGAAACGTTTTAAACCATTATCGTGATTGGCTCTTCCGTGTCCTGTGTCGTAGTACTGCCCACACAAGCGATATAATTTTATTTTGGTCCTCCGTTCTTTCAAAAAAACTGCTGCATTTCCGATCCCCATTTTGATATATCTCTGCTCTGTCTACCGTAAACCCACACACTGACAGACTCCCTCCTCACGCTGTGTGGCACTACACTTATGCGTACTGTTTCGGTACAACTCACGATGGCAAGACAGTCACTTCGTAACGACTTCGGTACACACGGGTGGTGTACTGATGGGCTGACTATGTTTGCATCGGCCGGTCACAAAACACTCCGAGCCCGAATTCGAGCGACTTGTGCCGGCGTCAGCCGACGTAGAACTAAGGAGTCCTCAGGGAGGAGGTCATGAACAAACTATAGTGTGTGCAAAATAAAACTATCCAGGAAAACACTTCATGCTCCTTAAGATAGGCAATCACAACTTAACTTACATCACTCGCATCACATTTACATTTATGCGATCATTTAGGAGCACTTGAACCGAATGCTTTTTCTTCACATATGATTGGCTATAATTTTTAGTTGGAAATTCCAGTATATCTTGGCACCCGATACGCTAACGGGATTAGAAAAATATTTTGTTCAGTCGTAAGACTGTTGCGTTGGAAGGTGTATTTGAGACAGCAGTAGGAACTGACTGTATTCTAAATGGATGCTGGGCGTTTGGTAGAAGTTGCGATTGCATTTGGCCTTTGGCATCGCCTTCTCTACGTGATCTTAATCAGCCCCACCGTACGGATTCGACGTGAACCTACAAATCTCCTCAGTCACAATGCATGAGAATAATGAGTAACTACACACGGAAAAGCAGCAAAGGCAGAGCTTCTAGCAGGAACTGGAACAACTAAAGTATGATTATTATGTCTGTCAGATATTTTCAAAAGCTCCAGCCACCAGGATAGAACAATGCCACAAATCAACTTTTATGTATCGTCAACGTTGCAAAAGTGAACAGATATTTCTAAATGAAAGAAGTAAATATATGTACTGCTCATGTCTGTGGTTCCTTGAATGAAAACAGTGATTGGAACACAAATGAAATGCAATAAATTTATGTACCTCTGGCAAGGACTGATTTACAAAAAATTTTAAGAATTTGCGTATACATTTTTCGACAAGTAGATCAGGATTTAAACCAATCTGAGGTAAACAAAAAAGAGTTCTTGTACGATTCATATGAGCATGCAGTCAGCCTATCCCAATATTTTTAGTCCTTGTTACACCCAGACAGACGTTGCCGCTCTGGGTCAAACAGCACATGCAGCACACTTTCCGTTGCTGAATACGTCCAGCTTCACGCAGAACACATAATCGTCTGGAGCGCAACATTTGCAAGCAATTCCGAAATGTGTCCAGAAATGTTATCGTTCCATTTCTACCATCGCTAAATTGCATTCGTTGAACTCTAATACTAATTCCAAAGAATTAGCCTCACGTCGGATAGTAGAGTTCTGAATCCTTCTTACCCTGTCTTGGCGAAGTCTGTCCATAGTCGTGTCATCGTGTCAATGATCTTCCCATCGGGAGAACTTGGTTCTGGTATCTCAGGATAGAGTACACATCGAAACAGGTATCCCAAGTCTGCTCCATGGCCGGCAGCTGCAACAAATGAAATGAATATCGAAAACATGGACGGACAGAAAGTCCATAATTTAAAAATTAAACACACATTTGACAGTACAGGATAACTGCAAGTTACTGGACAATATCTGAAGACTATACCTTCATCAGTACTGAATATATTATATATATACATTCCCTTATCCTTAACGCAGATATAAAGCTTCCAACTTCTGTAATCTGATTTACGACTAGAGGGAAACCTGTACCGAAGTCATGGAGGTGCTTGGTACTACTACTGATTGGGCCTCTTGGAATTATACTACAATGTGCACGAAGATAGTGTTAAGTTCGTAAGTATGTGTAACTCGCTGAATCGAAATACGAAAGTGCAGGCATTACGATTTATTTTTACACAGTAAGAGTTGCCGTACAGATAGCACAGTTTTCTTGAGTCTCCCTTGAGAAGTGTAGGATGTGCAGCAGAAAAATGACGCAGGCTGTTTTGGATCAGTTCTATTTTTCTGCGTTACTGTTAACCACATCCTTTGGGCAGCAACACATCAGTGGCGGTGTTGTTTCCATTTTTCGTAGTACTGCCGGAAAGTGACAATTCGAATATCTTTCAGTTCGTCGGTTCGAATGTCTTCGACAGTACATGACATTATCTTCTGTGGTACTCGCCTAGCTCAATATCAGGAAGGCTACACGAACTGAGATCCGGCAAATAAAAGGATGTGGAACCACAGAATCTCCTTGCTCGTCAAATGTTCATCAAATGGCTGTGTGATAAGGAGCACTTTCACGGTACAGCAGCCAAACTCTCGCAGTGATTAGTCTGTCGTGGAATCGTCCTTTTTCTGAGTGTTTCTAGAAGGTTTTTGTAAAAAACTTGATTGACTTTACAGGAGACGAAAGTTCTTAGAGGACGATACCAGCAGGTGCCAAATACACATATAACCACGTTCTTTAATTCTGACTTCCTCATTCAAGCTTCATTCGTTTCCACTCTTCACTCTGACTTTTTTTCTTGTTTATACTGAAAATCTAAAACCGACGTCCAATGGTAACACGACTGATGAAATTCATGTCATTTTAGATTCTGTTGAGGTTGTCTTCGTATTAGGCTGTGATGCTTTCTCCTGCCATTTTGTCTTTCTGCTATCCGAAGTGTGATGAAGAATAAACGATTCAAATATAACGTACTAATCACAAGCCTCAATGTTAGTCAAGTGTCGGGCGAGAGCCAACCTCAGTCGTTTCACTTTTCGATCAGTTTTCGATGATCAAGGTCGCCCTTAGTTTCCTATTCTACTGCTTCTCAGTCCTTCAAAAATGATTCAATTCACTAAAAAAATTGTAGTCTGAATAACGGAAATTTCATATAGGCTCAGCACAAATTTTCGTTAGTGAAACTCATTGCTCTTAACCATATTATCTGCTGGCACACTTTTACTTTAGATCTCTTTATTAAAAGAAAAGGGGGAGATCTAATTTCCTTTCAACGATGACGTTATTACAATCAGAGCTCAAATTCGGATTGGGCAAGGTAGGAAAACAAAAAAAGGCGTGTCCTTCTGCCTTAATCGATTAGCGTAATCATAGACAACCTGAATTTAGATGGCAAAAAAAAAAAGGGATTTGAACGTATGTTCTTCCGATTATGAGTCCATTGCCTTAACCACTGTATCAAATATCCTGATGTACTGCTTTTCTTCTTTTTTTTAAGTGTAATACATTACACAACTTCATTCAGTTACATTGCTAGCTGACGAGGTTGAAAATTGTACTAGACGTCTAGGTGGGAGTGATCAAGAAATTTGTAGCGAATGTGTTAGCTCCATAGTTGTGCCAGTTCATTCCAATGGTGACAGACTAGTTGCTACTCATCATTCTTAGTGTGCATGCTTAAGAACAAGTAACGAAAGTTGTTTTCCGTTACCATGACGTGGTAACTGATGCATTACATTTCGGGAGTACAGCCACATAAACTTTATTTCTTCTTATAATATTTCGACCTAGTACCTCCCGAAATATAATGAATTAACCATATATGACAACTTTTACCAATACATTATTTCTTCAAATATTTTCTGAAATCGAAAGAGCTCTTTGTTCCCTATACATTTTGTATTTCTACTTTGCAGAGGTTAATAATCGTGAGAGTTGCAGTTCCTGCTTGTGATTAATATCTGATGTGTCCCTTTTCTTAACATAGTAGTACAAACTGGTAATGTGCTACATTGCCAGATACACATTCCGCTTGATCACGCTACAGATGGCAGACAGGTGTCAGAGAAGCTACGGTTGACAAGGTACTGGATAGTTTCCTACACAGCGGGGAGCGGAACAACAGCGGCAGTCAGGAAGTTCAAGACAGGAAAGATTCTACGGAAGTAATTGATGTGGATCCCATATAAATTTCACTTGATACACAAGCAATAGGTTGGGAAACTCAGAGCAGTTACTCTTCTTGGCATTGACTGAGAAAGTGGCTGGATGTACTCCTGAGGGATATCGTACCTAAATCTGTCGGGTGATGTTTGTCCAGCACGAAGGCAAGCAGTAGAAAGTCTGTCCGGTTGAAGGCGGGTATTACCTTGCTGAAACGCAATCCCAGGATGGCTTGCCATGAAGGGCAACAAAACGGAAAGCTGAATATCGTCAGAGCACCGCTGTGCTGTAAGGACGCCACGGTTGACAGCAAAGGGGGTTCTGCTATGAAGTTAAATGGCACCGCAGAGCATTACTCCTGTGAGGTTGGAAATCCACCGCTTTATGGGCCGTCTCCAGACACTTCTTCGCTGGCCATCGGGGCTCAGTTCAAAGCGGGATTCATCGCACAATTCTACTCCAGTCTGTGAGATTCCAGGCCGAAGACGCGTCCAGAGACGCTTCAGGCTGTGGTGGTAAACCAGCCAGACTGTCTGTCGCCTGACGTAATTCCAGAACTGGGAATGGTGGTCTGGGAGTTTCTACTGCTTGTCTTCGTGCTTACCAAACCGTACCTCCACCTGCAAAGTCGCCTGATCTCTCCATAATCGAGAAAGTTTAGGGCAGGGCTCTCCAAGCATCTCGAGATTTTGATGATCTAACCCGCCAATTGGGCAGAATGTAGCACGCTATCCCTCAGGAGGACACCCAACAACTCCATAGATCAATACCAGGCCGAATAACGGCTTGCATAAGGGCCATAGCTGGACCAGCGCACTATTCATGATCAATTTGTGAAGTTCTTTCTCTCTAATAAATCATCCAATTTTTCTGAAACTGTAATCTTCCACCGAGTCCCGCCCCATTCGGGTACTTCCTTCGTGGTGCGTCTTTTTTTTTTTTTGTTTATGATATTATAAAGGGAAACATCTTTCTTCACCGAGTGATTTGCTATAGGACACCTGAACACGATAGATCAGTGGTAAGTTCCACAGCTCGTGGAGAGGGAGAAAGAATATAAATTCATTTTCCAAACGGATGATGCCCCCACCATATTGACAAGCCAACATTTGAGAGTAACTAAATTGTGACCTGGTATGTCGATGGATTGATTTTACGTCATCTGCAGTCAACAGTCTGCGCACTTTGACGCCTTGTTCGCTGTCTTTCTCAGTGTTTGAGCTGTTTCTGTGCGTTTTTGCCAAGAACCAAACATACATTCACTTACCTCCAAATGTGCTGGCAGACTTGAGATGGCGTTAATATCACACCCATTAGGAACGCCATTGCGGACATGCTTGAGAGATCTTAGGTTTCAGTCTTGGCGGTCTGATGTATAGTACATCAATTCCATAGGACTATCTTTGCGAATGTGTCTTACATGTAAAAATATGCAAAAGCTGCTTACTTCTCGTCGTTAGCTATTATCAGTATCAGTCCCTGGAAGGTATCACATCGACCAGAAGCTGGAAGCAGAGAATGTGCCTCGGAATTGAGGGTACTCGTTAGAATGTCAGATTACAAGTTTCAAACTTACGGCTTTGGGAAATTGGTATGATCAAATAATTACGTTCAGTATCGGTGAAATATAGTCTTATGAAACTATCCAATAATTTGCACCACTCAGTGATTTTGCTTTATTATATCTCTATATTTTTAAGCTTAGTCACCGATTTTTTAAATTTTCATTCAACTGTTCAACGGAGGACAAAATTGTCGTGTACCATCCGTTTTTTCCGCCTGTTGCTTCACCTCTTCTGGAACTGTATCTCCTAGGACCATTTTTCTGAAGGCATCTAATTTGTAAAAGTACACAGGTGCCACAGACTTAGCGCTGTGAGCTGTTGCCGCTCTCACTGCGGGGTAGGTGAACATCGCGTCGCCTCGCAGCTGAAAACAGAGAATCTATCTTAGAACAGCCTCGCCTGCCTTGCTAAATGAAATGGTGAAATAATTCTATAGTAATGTGTAATCAATGTTCATTGCGCAACCTAAAATAAAGTAAAAATCAAAAATATCCGAAAAAGCAAGCTAAATCACTCCTAACACATCTCTCAGAACTGCTGAGATACTTGGGAAAATGTAGACCGGTAAAAATATTCTATGTGAGGTATGATATATGAGACAGGCGAAATACTCTAATATTTCAAGTAGAATGTAACAATTCCAATTTCAAATAGTTCGGCTGCTGACACGTGTGAATGTAAGCGAACCGTCATTTAATAATTCATGGTTACACGCATTATTTGCAGTAGAAGGAAAACTCTGGTAGAAATAGGCCTTGCGGAAGATCAGTTTGGGTTCCGAAGAAATTTAAGAATATGCGAGGCAATACTGAGACTGCGAGTTAGAAGATAGTCTAGACTGAGGAAAGGTAAATCTACATTTATAGCATTTGTATACTAATAGAGAAAGTTTTTGACAATGACGATTGCAATACATCCTTTGAAATTCTAAAGGCTGCAGAGATCAAATATGGAGAGCAAAATGGTCTATACAATTTGTTCAACAATCAGGCTGCAGATTAGCAGGATACTAAAGAGAAGCAGTAACTCAGTAGAGAGTAGGGTAAAACTGAAGCTTATGTCGTATGTTATACATTCTGTACATTGAGCAGGTAATAAAGAAAGCCAAGGAGCAGTATGGAAAAGGAATTATTATTCAGGAAGGAGACAAAAAAAAATACTTTTAGGCTTGCCGACGACGTTGTAGTTCCATCTGAGACGGCAAAGGACTTGAAATATCGTTTGAGCGGAATGCATAATACTTTGAAAACAGGTTAAACGATGATCATAAATAGAAGCAAAACGAGAGTGATGAAATGTACTCGATTTAAGTCAGAAGAAGCTGTTGCAATTGGATTAGAAAAGTAGTAGATGAGGTTTGCTACTTGGACAGATAACTAACTGGTGATGGACAAAGTAGAGAGCGTTTAAAATGCAGATTGTTAATAGCAAGAAAATGGTTTCTGCCTACAGGAATTTGTCGACATCTATTATAAGTTTTTTTCTTCTTCTTTTTAGGTCTTCAACCATCAGCAGTTCGCCATGCATTTCTGTCTTCGGCCTTCCTTTTGAGCTTGGTATACGTGCTGCAGCTGGTATCTTCCATGATTTGGTTGATGTTTTCTAGTCTCGGTCTGCTTCTTGTATTTATCCCTTCTACAGTCCCTTCAATGACACTTTTAATGATACCATCATGTCTCAGCAGATGGTGACCCATGTTTTCTTTTGTGTTCGATTACCTTTAGGAGACAAGGCTTCTCTTCCTCCGCTCTGTGGAGCACGTCTTCGTTTGACATCTTGTCTATCCGGGATATCTTGAGCATTCAGCTGTAGCACCCATCTAGAAGGCTGTTATTTTATGTTTTTCTGCTTCTCCGAGTGTTTCAACTGCTTACAGCACCATACTCCCAACGAAACTATTTATGAGATTTGTCCTGTGACGTTTGTCTATGCTCCTGGATGTGAAAACGTTTCTTCTCTTGTTAAAATCGGTTTTCGTTGATGGATTCAGCTTACAATATCCTTCCTTGGCCTTCCGTCTGATCTAATTTTGCTCCCTTGGGAGACAAAGGATTCAACCGTCTCCAATTGCTCATTGTTAAGTGAGCATTCGGTAACGGAGTTTTGTCTGCTCACCACTAACATTTTTCTTTTACCTTTACTAATTTTCATATTATGGGAAGAGCGGAAGGTTGTTTCCGCCTGGGCCAGCATCCTAATTGTTCTCCATCTTCAGTTAATACTGCAATATCATCAGCAAGTCCTAGCATGTCTATTTTTTCTTACCATGAATTTTAATTCCTCCTATAGCTCCTAGTTTCTCTCTAGCACCATCTATTGTCCTTTGAATGTATCCACTGGAGAAGACAGGAGAGAGTGAGCAACCCTGTTTCTACATCCTGCTTAATAGTAACATCTTCTTGATATTCTCCACACCGTACCACAGCCACCTCTTCTCCATACTGCCCCTGCATTGTTCTTCTGTCTTGATACTTCATGACAGTCTCTCCAATTCTGCCTTCTATCCGCCTTAGAATGATAGAGGCGAAGATCTTCGAGGCGTGTGTTTCCAAACTGAGAGCCCTATATTGTTCACATTTGTTTGCACATGCTTTCTTTGATATTGGCACTGTGATACATTTCTTAAAGTCTGTTGGGAGCTCCCCGGTTTCCTGTTTAACTTGTATGAGATGGAACAGTTCTTCATGTAGCTGCTCTCCAGCAGCCTGTATGAATTCTGCTGATATATCGTAAAATCCAGTGGTTTTCCCAGGTTTTAGCTGTCTGACCGCAAGGTCGTACTCATTGCGCAAGACAGTGTCCCTCTTCTTACGGATCGATTTCTTCAGCTTTCTCCAGTACCATATCTTCTTTGTTTTCTGTGCACATAATAAAATTCCATCCCCATTTTGAAATCCACTGCATTTTATTTGTCTGTTTCCAAAGAACTCTTTAACTGATTTATAGGCAGATTCCTTGATAATTTCACTCACTTCTTTGCATTTGTCCTTTGAGTATTGTTGTTTAGCCTTTTTTGACTCTGAATTGATTTCATTCTTCATTACTCTACATTAAATTTGTTCTTCCTCAATGTGGTCTTTTTTCAGTTTACGTCTGAAATTAGAAACCTTTTCTGAAGTTATTTGTCTGGGGCATAGCCTCATAGTGAAGAGAAATATGGATCAAAGCAGATCAGACAAGAAGAGGAGCTTTTGAAGTGTGCTGCTACAGAAGATACTGAAGCTTAGACGAGTAGACTGGATAACAAGGGGTGTCAGTTTTCATGTTCTCACCGCGGAAATTCAGTCGTAAGCAAATTTTGCCTGTTGCTAATATTTCTGCTGTAAACTGTTCAGTCATCAAATGTTAACAGCAGACAAGTTTGGTGACGGCTGAATTCCCACATTTTTATGAATCAGCTAACGAGACGGTAGTGAATCGAATTAGGAAGAAAAGAAATTCGTGGCAAACTTGACTAAATCAAAGGATCGCTTGATAGGACGCATCCGAAGACATCGAGGAGTCCTGTGTCCTGTCTGGACGATGTAGTGTATTTTACACCATACTTTAGTTCTACGTGACGATGCTTTACTGAGTGTATTTATATGTTTTGACGATGCCATTACGGCTTTATCACATTAGGACATGGTGTAGAACAGGTACGCTTTACCTTATTTTATCTGTACATTTTCCAGATTGTATGAGAGCATATTGTGATATGAAATGCTGTATTGTTTTGAAAGATAGACTGCCCAGTAGGTGTATATTTTTTATATTGTTGATCTGAAGATGGCCATTACTGACTGAAACCGGGCAACGTCGAAGAACTGTATATTGTGATCAAATACAGGAATAAAAAAAAAAGAAAAACACTTCACATCAAGGAATACTCAGCTTGATAGTTTCCCGGGAAATACGCCGGATAATATTGTAAAAAACCGCACATATTTCAACGAGACAACTGCCCGCCATCTTAAGGTGCTACTGATGCGTCGCTTTTTTTTTTTTTTCCTTTATTGAATTTCAATTCCCCCCGAAGGGGGCAGGCTGGGAGCATCTTAGTATGCCGCTCTTCAGCCTACAGACTTTGTTAGAAAGATGAAGAGAATAAATAATAAAAACAGGCGATAAAATCAGAGTCTTAAAGAGTAACATGGCGAAAAGAAATCGTGGAACTTAAAACGAAGAACGGAGGGATGATGACGCTAAGAAAATACATACAAAGCAGACAGGTAAAACAATAGACAGACAATTAAAAAAACACGGCGACAGTCTGGTTTCTGTTCGCAAAAGACATAAAATTCACCCCCAGCGACAGCATGGTTTATGTTCGCAACACGAGAAAGACGAACAACACTGAACAGTCACTGGAACACTGCACTAAGGAGTTGGCAAATGTGACATACCACAGCCGAGAACAGGTGGGGGGAAACTGGACAGATGATGGGAAAATAAAAAAGGGGGCAGCCGGGAAAGGAGGTGATGGAGGATGAGGACCAATAAGAGGGGTGGGGGACGCTGGGCAGACTCGACAGGGAGTGGGGTAGGCAGAGGAGGGGAATACAAAAGGACTCAGGGGGGGGGGGGGGAGAAGGGAGGTAGGGAGAGGTTTAGTGGGGAGAAAGCAGGATGGAAGGGGGGAAGAGGGAGCCCAGGGAAAGGACAGAGGAAAGGAGGGGGAGTTAGGATCAGAGTTGATAGGAGGGATAAATGGAGGGAGAGAGGGCATCATCTGGGAGGGGGAGTTGATGGAAGCCACCTTGGGAAAGGAGATGTTGGGTGTAGAGATGGAGGGTAGGGGGGACACAACGGTGAAGACGTGGCAGGGGGCGGGGATGGGAGAGGAGAGGAGCAACCAGGGGGTGAGGGGGTTCAAGACAGCGGGAGGTGTAGAGGATGCGGATATGTTCGAGGAATAGGAGCAGATGGGGGAAAGGAATGAGATCATAGAGGATCCGCGTGGGGGACGGGAGGCGTATACGGAAGGCCAGGCGGAGTGCATGACGCTCAAGAATCTGGAGGGACTTATAGAATTTGGGGGGGGGGGGGCAGATATCCAGGCAGGACTGGCATAACAGAGGATGGGATGGATTAAGGATTTGTAGGTGTGGAGGATGGTAGAGGGGTGCAACCCCCATGTCCGGCCAGAGAGGAGTTTGAGGAGTCGGAGGCGGTTGTGGACTTTGGATTGGATGGAGCGGAGATGAGGGATCCAGGTGAGGTGACGGTCAATGGTGAGGCCAATGTAGGTGAGGGTGGGGGTGCGGCGGACAGGATGGGCGCAGACAGTAAGGGAGAAATCCAGGAGCCGGAAGGAGCGAGTGGTACGACCTACGATGATTGCCTCGGTCTTGGAAGGGTTGAGTTTCAGGAGTCACTGGTTACAGCATGCAGCAAAAAGGTCAAGGTGATTCTGGAGAAGGCGTTGGGACCATTGGAGGGTAGGAGCGAGGGTGAGGACTGCGGTGTCATCAGCATATTGCAAGAGGTGTACTGGAGGGGGGGGGGGGCATATGTGCCATGTACAGGAGGTAGAGGAGAGGGGAGAGGACAGAGCCCTGGGGCACACCTACAGAGGGGTAGAAGGTGTGGGAATTGGCATTATGGATGGTAACATAGGAGGGTCGGTGGGAGAGGAAGGAGGCCACCAGACAGATGTAGTTGATAGGAAGGGCGTAGGTTTGGAGTTTAAACAGGAGACCGGGATGCCAGACACGGTCGTAGGCTTTTTCGAGTTCAAGGGAGACAAAAATGGCGGAGCGACGGGAGTAAAGCTGGAGGGAGAGGAGATTAGTGAGGCGGAGGAGTTGGTCATCAGCAGAGAAGGAAGGTTGAAAGCCACATTGGGTGTTTGGGAGGAGGTGGTTTTGGCGGAGGTGGTGATGGATGCGCCGGAAAAGGATGGATTCCAAGAGCTTGCTGAACACCAATGTGAGACAGATAGGACGATAGGAAGAGGCATCAGATGGAGGCTTGTTGGGTTTGGAGAACATCAGGATACGGGAGGTTTTCCACAGGTCGGGATAGAACCCAGTGGCAAGGATGACATTGTAGAGGGTGGCAAGGATTGAAAGGAAGGAGAGAGGGCAGTGTTTGAGGTGGCGGTAGGTAATGAAGCCGTGGCCGGGAGCAGTGCGTTTAGTGCGGAGTGTGAGGCTGATGTCCTGTGTAGTGATGGGAGTGTTAAGTTCAGATGGTGGCGTGTGGCCCAACTACTGGAAGCTAGGAGCAAGGGGAGGGACAGAGGTATTCGTACGGTCCATGACATCAGGGAAGAGGGAATAATCAATGTGGGGATCATCTGGGATGGAAAAAACATCAGAGAGGTGGGACGCAAAGTGGTTGGCCTTACTGAGGTTGTCAGGAAAGGGACGGTCATTAAGGAGGAGAGGGTACTGGGGGGTGGGGTGGTTCCCAGTAAGGCGGTGGAAAGCAGACCAATACTTGGAAGAGTTTATGGGGAGCGTGGTGTTGAGTTGTGTACATGTCTGGCGCCAGGCACGGCGTTTCTTCGCAGTAAGCAGGTTGCGGATGTGTCGTTGTAATTGCCGGTGGCGGGTAAGTGTATCCCAGTCACGAGTGTGGAGAAAAGAGCGGTAGAGGCGGCGGGAGACGCGTCGCTGAGAAGCTCGCCAATTTATATGTTGGCTTTCTAGAACAGCGCAGGCGCCAGCGGCGGCATAACGTCATCGAAGACCAATCGTAGACGGCGTCGAATACCAGAGCCCTCTGCTGGAGAAACGGGTCGCGGGCTGCGGGAGCGCGCCGCGGGGCGGGAAAATGCGGCCGGGAGCGACGAACCCCGTTCGCGCGCGCGAGGTGTTGGCGCGCGATTTAGGCATCTGCGCTAAGGTTTCCCATGTGCGTGGACTCGGTGCAGTTGCTAATCTGCGGCTGACGATTCCTTAGTGCCGCCAAGGCGGGCTCCCAGGCTTTGCTCAGGTGAAACCCCGTGTCTCTGTTTATAAGGTCACTGCTTATACGTATTTCGACCGCCTCTTTGATGATGGAGTCCCAGTATGTGGAAGCATACGAGAGGATCTTGGTTTCTTCATAATTCATGCCATGTACCGTGTCAAGGCAGTGTTCAGCAACCGCAGATTTCTCTAGCTGACCCAACCTCCTGTGACGTTTATGTTCGTCGCATCTGTCTTTAACCGTACGACACGTCTGGCCAATATAAGACTTCCCGCAGTGGTACGGCATTTTATATATTCCTGGTCTCCTCCAGCCGAGGTTGTCTTTAACAGAGCCCAGCATTGATTGCACTCGTGCTGGGGGCCGGAAAACACATTTAATCCGGTATTTCTTGAAAATTCTGCCCATCTTAAAAGACACGCCACCGACATACGGTAGAAAAACCAACCCCGTGGTGTTCTCTGCTTCTTCAGGCTGTTCTTGAGGTATGGAGCGTGCTGGTCGAAATACACTCCGGATCTGCTTCTCGGAGTACCCGTTCTGGGCAAACACAGAGCGGAGATGGCTAAGCTCTGCCGATAAGCTGTCCTGATCTGAGATGGCTCTATCCACTAGCGTCCGTAATACACCGCTGCGCTGTGAGGGATGATGACAGCTCGTAGCTTGTAAATACAAGTCTGTGTGCGTAGGCTTCCGGAACACACCGTGACCCAAGGAGCCGTCTCCTTTTTTACGAACCAAAACATCCAGAAACGGGAGCTCACCATCTTTCTCTACCTCCATGGTGAAACAGATGCTTGGATGGACGGAGTTCAGATGTTCCAGAAAAGAAGGAAGCGTTGCTATCCCATGCGGGAGACGAGCCGACCCAGGTTGACCCACGTTGCGGATTAATGACGAGGGCTGGTGAGACGTCCAGCCTGGCTGTAGTTTTTAGGCGGTTCCCAAAATCGAAATAGGTAATGCAGCGGCGGCGCCCACGTCCCGCCGCAGCTACAAGTTACACAAACAATTACTTTGCCACACTTGAACAAGAGATTCACTCTCGACGCAGATAGAAGGGGTGCACAGATTCCGTCCCGTGGGGGTGGTAGGGGGGGCGGAGGGGGGGGAGGGGGCGGGAGGAGTGATGGCGACAGGAAGGGCAGTCGACCACCAACTGCCACTAATATTTCCGCAACATTATAACAGTGCCGATCCCATAAGATATGCGGGAAAAAGCAAGGAGGAAGAAGAAGAAGTCATGCAGAGGAGAATAGGTTTTGCGCAGGATAGACTAGCGTGCAGAGCTGTACAAACCAGTGACTAGAGTTGCTCTATACCAAAACTACGCTTCGGTTGTCTTCGTACAGTATAAAAATGACGTAGTAAATCGTAGAATTACTGGCAGTATTGGTAACATTGATGAGGAAAGCAACATAATATGTGAGAGAGAAACTGGGAGTCGACGGCATCTCTTCGTCTTTTGTTTGCTTCTTTTGCACACAATTAGAGCCGCACATGGTCCAGTGTTAGTTTATTGTGTATTTTATATAGTTAAAAAATGTAAATTGTATTTTATAAATAATAAAAGGTAGATCGCGTAACTTCTGTACATTTATATAACCAAAGTAGTTACTTTTGATGCAAGTACAGTTTACATACCCAAACGTTAAAAAATCAGTTTAATTATTGTTGTTATGCGGGCAGGGGTGGCTGAACGGTTCTAGACGCTACAGTCTGGAACCGCGCGACCGCTGCGGTCGCAGGTTCGAATCCTGCCTCGGGCATGGATGTGTGTGATGTCCTTAGGTTGGTTAGGTTTAAGTAGTTCTAAGTTCTAGGGGACTGATGACCTGAGAAGTTAAGTCCCATAGTGCTCAGAGCCATTTGAACCATTTTTGTTGTTATTTTGTATTCAATATAACAGGGGTCTCCAAACTACGGCCCGCGGTCCGAAACAGGCCCGCGAGGGCCGGCAAACTGGCCAGCGTTAGTTGGCCGGACATCCCCGGTATCCGGCCCGCGAAATATTTGAGGTGGTACCTATATTGCCAACAACTGAGTTTCGAGGCCTATCGCGACCAATACACCGCGACATTGTTGGAGCTCTATCTTTACAAAGCGGAAGGCTAACCACAATAAACAGACAGACCATTCTCCGCGCAATAATGAAAAAAAAGAACGGTTAACAGATTGGTTTGGCGAAAACATTTTAAGTAAAAAAATTCTTTGCATTTTATTCTGGCCACGAGCCTGGTGCAAGTCTTTCAAATGGACGCCACTTCGGCGACTAGCCTTAGTAATGAACCATTATGGAAGTTGCTTCTTAAGCGAGGTTTCAATTTCTTTTGATTACTTTGCAAAATACACGTAGCAACTAAATCGTATAAAATAATTTTTATTTAAAGGCATTTTAAAGAAAATTCAATACCTGGTGTACATAATGATATTGGATATTTTAGTTGTAACTGATGTATAAAATAACTGCAATTAATTTATATCTTGAAAACTCACAGTGTTAGAGTATTCACGTAAAGAAATTTGACATCTTAGTGATAATTAGTGACTTTTATGTAGCTTAACTATCCTTTCATAATTACCTCCAGTTGTGGATCAAGTTTACTGATAGAGATAATCATCACCGACTTCAAATGCTCATCACTCAATTTTGATCTGTAAATACTTTCTGCATGTTTCATTTTGGAGAAAGTTTTTCACACAAATAAGTAGTGCCAAAAGCGGAAAAAATCCATGGGGAAATTTATGTAAATTTGGAAACTGTTGGATGGAGGACACTTATAAAATTCCAGTAATGTTGACTTTGAATGTTTTTATTTAAAAAAGTCGCTACATTGGCAATCAATAATTTCAAACTGAAGTTCTGCGGGTATCGCTTCTATATAGACGTCAAAGGGATTTAGAAATATCTTGACATCGTTTGAATTTGCATCGATATCTGAAAAACGTGATTCAAAATTAATTTTTAAAGCGCCCAAAGCTTCAATTGCGAAAGTTACAGGAAACGGAATCTCAGTTTGCTGACTGAATGTTTTGCATGTATTAAAATGCATGAAGCATACTTTGTTCAACTGAGATTGAAACAAACCAATCTTTTGTCGAAAGGACTTAACATGCGTGTATAATCAGGCAGAAGCTGGTTTACACCTTGCAATTTTAAATTAAGGTCATTCTTATGTTTAGTTAAGTCTGTATAAAATGCTAGCAGTCATAACCACTCACCGTTCCTTAACTCAGACAGAGGCCGATTTCTTTCGTTCAAAAAAATTTCAATTACTGTTCGGAGTTAAAAGAAACGGGTCAGAACTTTACCGCAGCTAAGCCAGCGCACTGTAGTGTAATATGGCAAGTCGCTTTCTTCAATATCTTCAAGAAAATCGCGGAACTGGCGATGACTGAGTGCGTGGGATCTGATATAATTGTTGTTTTTGTTGTGGTCTTCAGTCCTGAGACTGGTTTGCTGCAGCCCTCCATGCTACTCTATTCTGTGCAAGCTTCTTTATCTCCCAGTACCTACTGCAACCTACATCCTTCTGAATGTGCTTAGTTTATTCATCTCTTGGTCTCCCTCTGCGATTTATTCCCTCCACGCTGCCCTCCAATACTAAATTGGTGACCCCTTGATGCCTCAGAACATGTCCTATCAACCGATCCCTTCTTCTTGTCAAGTTGTGCCACAAACTTCTCTTCTCCCCAATCCTATTCAGTACTTCCTCATTAGTTATGTGATCTACCCATCTAATCTTCAGCATTCTTCTGTAGCACCACATTTCGAAAGCTTCTATTCTCTTCTTGTCCAAACTATTTATCGTCCATGTTTCACTTCCATACATGGTACACTCCATACAAATACTTTCAGAAACGACTTCCTGACACTTAAATCTATACTCGATGTTAACAAATTTCTCTTCTTCAGAAATGCTTGCCTTGCCATTGCCAGTCTACATTTTATATCCTCTCTACTTCGACCATCATCAGTTATTTTGCTCCACAAATAGCAAAACTCCTTTACTACTTTAAATGTCTCATTTCCTAATCTGATTCCTTCAGCATCACCCGACTTAATTCGACTACATTCCATTATCCTTGTTTTGCTTTTGTTGATATTTATCTTATACCCTACTTTCAAGACACTGTCCATTCCGTTCAACTGCTCTTCCAAGTCCTTTACTGTCTCTGACAGAATTACGTCATCGGCGAACCTCAAAGTTTTTATTTCTTCTCCATGGATTTTAATACCTACTTCGGATTTTTCTTTTGTTTCCTTCACTGCTTCGTCAATATACAGATTGAATAACATCAGGGAGAGGCTACAACCCTGTCTCACTCCCTTCCCAACCACTGCTTCCCTTTCATGCCCCTCGACTCTTATAACTGCCATCTGGTTTCTGTACAAATTGTAAATAGCTTTTCGCTCCCTGTATTTTACCGCTGCCACCTTCAGAATTTGAAAGATAGTATTCCAGTCAACATTGCCAAAAGCTTTCTCTAAGTCTACAAATGCTACAAACGTAGGTTTGCCTTTCCTTAATCTAGCTTCTAAGATAAGTCGTAGGGTCAGTATTGCCTCACGTGTTCCAACATTTCTAAGGAAGACAAACTGATCTTCCCCGAGGTCGGCTTGTACTAGTTTTTCCGTTCGTCTGTAAAGAATTCGCGTTAGTATTTTGCAGCCGTGACTTATTAAACTGATAGTTCGGTAATTTTCACATCTGTCAACACCTGCTTTCTTCGGGATTGGAATTATTATATTCTTCTTGAAGTCTGAGGGTATTTCGCCTGACTCATACATCTTGCTCACCAGATGGTAGAGTTTTGTCAGGATTGGCTCTTCCAAGGCTGTCCGTAGTTCTAATGGAATGTTGTCTACTCCCGGGGCCTTTTTTCGACTCAGGTCTTTCAGTGCTCTGTCAAACTCTTCACGCTGTATCATATCTCCAAATTCATCTTCATCTACCTCCTCTTCCATTTCCATAATATTGTCCTCAATTACATCGCCCTTGTATAGACCCTCTATGTACTCCTTCCACCTTTCTGCTTTCCCCTCTTTGCTTAGAACTGGGTTTCCATGTGAGCTCTTGATATTCATACAAGTCGTTCTCTTTTCTCCAAAGGTGTCTTTAACTTTCCTGTAGGCAGTATCTATCTTACCCCTAGTGAGATAAGCCTCTACATCCTTACATTTGTCCTCTAGCCATACCTGCTTAGCCATTTTGCACTTCCTGTTGATCTCATTTTTGAGACGTTTGTATTCGTTTTTGCCTGCTTCATTTACTGCATTTTTATATTTTCTCCTTTCATCAATTAAATTCAATGTTTCTTCTGTTACCCAAGGACTTCTACTAGCCCTCGTCTTTTTACCTGCTTGATCCTCTGCTGCCTTCACTACTTCATCCCTCAAAGTTACCCATTCTTCTTCTACTGTATTTCTTTCCCCCCTCCTTGTGAATTGTTCCCTAATGCTCTCCCTGAAACTCTGTACAACCTCTGGTTTAGTCAGATTATCCAGGTCCCATCTCCTTAAATTACCACCTTTTTGTGCTTTCTTCAGTTTTAATCTACAGTTCATAACCAATGGATTGTGGTCCGAGTCCACATCTGTCCCTGGAATTGTCTTACAATGTAACACCCTGTTCCTAAATCTCTGTCCTACCATTTTATAATCTATCTGAAACCTGTCAGTATCTCCAGGCTTCTTCCATGTATACAACCTTCTTTTATTATTTTTGAACCAAGTGTTAGCTATGATTAAGTTGTGCTCTGTACAAAATTCTACCAGACGGCTTCCTCTTTCATTTCTTAGCCCCAATCCATATTCGCCCACTACGTTTCCTTCTCTCCCTTTTCCTGCTGACGATTTCCAATCACCCATGACTATTAAATTTTCGTCTCCCTTCACTATCTGAATAATTGCTTTTATTTCATCATACATTTCTTCAATTTCTTCGTCATCTGCAGAGCTAGTCGGCATATAAACTTGTACTACTGTGGCAGGCGTGGGCTTCGTATCTATCTTGGCCACAATAATGCGTTCACTATGCTGTTTGTAGTAGCTTACCCGCATTCCTATTTTCCTATTCATTATTAAACATACTCCTGCATTACCCCTATTTGATTTTGTGTTTATAACCCTGTAGTCACCTGACCAGAAGTCTTGTTCCTCCTGCCACCGAACTTCGCTAATTCCCACTATATCTAACTTTAACCTATCCATTTCCCTTTTTAAAATTTTCTAACCTACCTGCCCGATTAAGGGATCTGACATTCCACGCTCCGATCCGTAGAACGACAGTTTTCTTTCTCCTGATAATGACATCCTCTTGAGTAGTCCCCGCCCGAAGATCCGAATGGGGGACTATTTTACCTCCGGAATATTTTACCCAAGAGGACGTCATCATCATTTAACCATACAGAAAAGCTGCATGCCCTCGGGAAAAATTACGGCCGTAGTTTCCCCTTCCTTTCAGCCGTTCGCAGTACCAGCACAGCAAGGCCTTTTTGATTAGTGTTACAGGGCCAGATCAGTCAGTCATCCAGACTGTTGTACCTGCAACTACTGAAAAGGCTGCTGCCCCTCTTCAGGAACCACACGTTTGTCTGGCCTCTCAACAGATACCCCTCCGTTGTGGTTGCACCTACGGTACGGCTATCTGTATCGCTGGGGCACGCAAGCCTCCCCACCAACGGCAAGGTGAAATAACTGGCTTTAAAACTTCTGACATATCTAAATGTTTTCCACACAAAGACTGTTGGTGAATAATACAATGCACTACTAATGGTTTTGAGCCACCGTCATTGTCTACGGCCTTAGAAAGGAGAGCAACAGCACCTTTATGTTTCCCACACATGTTTTAGCCGCCATCAGTTGTAATACATTTTAATTTCTTCCACTGAAGATTGTTTTTCTGAACTGCCCTTTCAACTCCTTTAAAAATATCTTCGCCAGTGGTCGTCCCGTGAATACTGTGAACATCAAGGAGCTCTTCATAAACTTCATAATTTTTGTCAATCCCTCGAATAAAAAGTAGTACTTGAGCAGTATCTGATACATCTGTTGACTCATCCACGGCCAAAGAGAACCAGTCTTCGTCTTGATTTTTGTCACGCAGTTGCGCTGATATATTTTGTGCAATGTCATCTATTCTTCGAGCCACAGTGTTTGCCGACAAACTTATGTTTTTAAATAAATTAACTTTTTCTGGACACATTTCTTCTGCTGTTGCAATAATGCAGTTCTTAATTAATTCACCGTCAGTAAATGGCTTACACTGTTTCGCTACTGAATGAGCCACATGAAAACTAGCACGAGTTGCTACATGTTGTTCAGCAATTACTTTCTTAAACAGCGACTGCTGGGTTTTTAGCTGGCGTTTCAGAGACTCATACATTTCTAATCGTTCGCATCCTGTAAACTTGGAGTAATTCTGAGAGTGCTTAGTCTCATAATGACGTTTTATATTGTATTCTTTGAAGACTGATATTGCTTCATTGCAAATAATACACATTGGTTTGTTTCTTGACTCCACCATGAAATACCGACATCCCCACTGGTCTTTAAAAATTCTACATTCACTGTCAATCTTTCGTTTCTTTTCCATATTTGTACAGAACTTCACAAAAGATTGTAACCTGAAAATAAAATTGTGCTATTTAATACTAATAAAACTAGGGAGTAGACTGCCGAAACAAAATGCAATGAATTTATTTTTAAGGTACTTTAATTACTAAATTAAATACTCACAAATACACTGTAGTTCCACTAAAAAATACAGTGAAAAAATACTCAAGTCGTGCTATACGTATTTCGATTTTCAGATTATCCTTGTCTCTTCGAATTCAGCCTTTGAATTGTCCCACACGTCGTTGTCTCACCTACTAGTACACCGCATAACACACTAAAAAATTCGTGAGACACTCGCAACATAGACACAATCACGCAACAGAACTATCAAATATATGCTCTGGCTTTGACATACTCTATCTCTGTTACGTCTTGCAGTAATAGTGTTGCTACACTGATTTTGAGATTTCGTTAACTTTGCAGGACGCTTTCGTGAAGAGTGTGCAGTGACATACTTATTTGTCGGTGAAATTCGCCAGAATAAAATACTCCAGAATTTCGGTCAGGTACGTCCACCAATGAAAATTATGTAATTAAATAAAAATCGTAGTTCGTTTCAGTGCTAGCTATCCCACAACCTTAGATTTTTGCGATTTCATCTTTCCTTTAGCCTTACATTACGGTGACCATGGAGCGCTAGGGTTCTTTGATCCCATTAGGTAGGTCTTGGCCCTTATGACTTCGTGGAGGAGTCAATGTGGTCCGCGGACTAAAACGTTTGGAGACCCCTGCAATAGAACGTTCCTCATCATGATCAAAACCAGAGTTTCCTCTTATTTATGATAAGTGCGAAAGTTGTGTACAAATAACAGAAACAAGTTTTATATAAGCTCGACCAAGTAGTGAAGGGATGTTTGATTTGTTTTTCTTTTGCATTTTTTTTTCAAGTTTACCCTCTTTTTGAGAAAATTGCGACTTCTAATGCTATATGATAAATCTGTGTTTTTTATTTTGTTTTCGCTACAACATCCCTCTGTTTCGCTTGGAAAATCAACGATTTTTGAATAAAACTGAAACAATTTTGCTATACAGAGTGTTTATTTTTAAGTAATCGACAGCACCCTGATTTAATTTCTAGACTGTTCACCACTAACTGTTTCTAGGCGAATCCAATAAGACACTGACCGCATACGCAAACAAAGCTATCAAAATGAGGTGACGCCCGATGCATATGCAAAACGCCTAATGTATATGTAATGCGGTTACCATGTTAACTGTCCACCCCAGTAGCTGAGTTGTCAGCGCTACAGAATGTCAATCCTAAGGGTCCGGGTTAGATTCCCGGCTGGGTCGGAGAGTTTTCTCCGTTCAGGGACTGGATGTTGTGTTGTCCTAATCATCATAATTTCATCCCCATCGACGCGCAAGTCGCTGAAGTGGCGTCAAATCGAAAGACTTGCACCTTGCAAACGGTCTATCCGACGGTAGGCCCTAGACACACGACATTTACATTTACCATGTTAACTGACCAAATTTACTAGGAAAACTGTCGACTACGCTTACTTATGATACTCTACGGTAGTTTTTCAACTCTATCAGTGACACAAGGGATCATAAAGGCGTTTGCAAAGCAGCTTC
This sequence comes from Schistocerca americana, assembly GCF_021461395.2. Taxonomy (NCBI): domain Eukaryota; kingdom Metazoa; phylum Arthropoda; class Insecta; order Orthoptera; family Acrididae; genus Schistocerca; species Schistocerca americana. The sequence continues at coordinate 431,320,909 of NC_060120.1, read as the reverse complement.
CAACATGCAACTGGGGTTTGTTGACAATCGCTTTATTGGTCTTATGTAGTACGTTGATAATAGCGGAGGAACTGCAGGGAATGAAAGGAGTTCGAGAGTAGGATGGAAGGAGGGGCAAGAAAATGACTCTTCTGTGTTTAGAGTTTTAAAAACGAGCCATGGACTTAATTAGCCTCAGATGATGAAGACAACGAGCTAATGCTTTGCTGAAGATGGCTAGGAAAAACAGACAAATCATTATTCATCATGGAGAGTGGTGTTTTCAAAACTATTCCTCCTCTTTATGAGCTCAGTGTCGTCAGTAGTTCATGAACTTCATTGTTTTCGTGAGAGAAACTAGTCGGTGTTACTCACAGGGAACATTATTTCAATCAACAGCAATGGCATTCAAACTTAAGACCGGAAGCGTGCCAAAGACGAGGGACACATTGCAAGTTGTCTCAAGCTTCATCTATGTTTGTGTTTTACGCTTTAGCACTTATTATAATTAACGCAAAATATGGAAGAGATCCTTGATTTATACCGTATGGAGCAAAACATTATTCTTTTTCATAGAAGGGATGCACACAGACTACATTGGTTTCCATAAAACAAGGACAAATTGCTAAAGGGAAGATAATTCAGCAAATTGTATGGCGACTGTGAAGAAAGTTTGTAAGTGTGAGCTAAAACGCTGTCTCAGCTGCCTTCTCTCATACAGTTGTGTGATGTTTACAGATGACGCAGTATCAGAAAGATGCCCTAGGGTTCATGATGTAGTAATGTGAATAGCTGCAGTGGTGACAATTTAATCAGTTTTCTTCTGAGCTGTATCTGATCTAGTAGTTACGATATTTTATGGAAACCAGTGTAGTTACCCAATACTACCGTTGCTCTTTTCGGGTAACAAAACATTGCGTTGCTACAAGCACAGTCGAAAATACATTTCATGAATGTTGGGAATCGGCATTCTATTGGTATTGCAAATTTGATCTGTTACTGATAGGACAAAAAAATGGTTCAAATGGCTCTGAGCACTATGGGACTCAACTGCTGAGGTCATTAGTCCCCTAGAACTTAGAACTAGTTAAACCTAACTAACCTAAGGACATCACAAACATCCATGCCCGAGGCAGGATTCGAACCTGCGACCGTAGCGGTCTTGCGATTCCAGACTGCTGCGCCTTTAACCGCACGGCCACTTCGGCCGGCACTGATAGGACACCTGGCTGGCTTTACCACCTGCGGTTTACCTTATAAACAATGAGTGTATTATCTGCGCTTGATTTGCTCATTTTGATGTCAAAGGAGTTGTATGGGAATTGCTTACCATGCAAAGCTCCTTCATAGTATCCATACCAATCGCTCGGTCTCCGAAGTAGAAACTGCGTATCTGCTCTGCCACTGTATCCCTGTCCTCGTCTCTGCACCGGAGGTTGTATGGAATGAGTAGCCGGTGGTTCACAGCGTAATTCGTTACGACCTTCGGCTCCTTCAGCAGATCTGTGAAGAAAACACCAACAAGAAATGAAAATTACCTGACAGGGTGGCGATTGGACAAAATGCCATTTTGCAGCAGATTAAGTCCGTCACTGCCATACGTTCAGAACTACCGAATTATGTCTGAAGATATAAGAATTCAAGGGTTATTTGAGCTGAGCCTTGTCATCGTAACACAGAAAAGTGACGAGGGCATATACACTCTAAGACAAAATGTAAGCAACGCACCATGATGGAATTATCCGAATAGGACGGAAGTCGGTAGATATGATGTACACTCAGAGACAAGCAAAAAATTACAATTTCAGGAAAACTGGATGATTTATTCTTAAGGAAAAGTTTAATAAATTGAGCACATCAATAGTGCGTTGGGCCACCACTGGCCCTTATGGAAGTACTTTTTCGGCTTCGCGTTGATTGACAGAGTTGTTGGAAGCCCTGTTGAGGGATATCGTGCAAAACTCTTTCTAATTGGAGCGTTAGATGGTCACAATCACGAGCTGGTTAGAAGCCCCTGTCCATAGTACTCTGAACGTTTTTCATTATGGAGTGATCCGGTGACTTTGCTGGCCAAGGTAGGGTTTGTCAAGCACGAAGGTAAGCAGTAGAAACTCTCTGCGTGTGCGTACGGACATTATCTTGGTGAAATGTAAGACTAGGATGTCTTGCCACGAATGGTAACAAAACGGTGCGTAGAATATTGTCGACGCACCTCTGTGCTGTAAGGGTGCCGTGGATGACGACCAAAGAAGACCTGCTGTGAAATAAAACGGCACCCCAGACCATCACTCCTGGTTGTTGGGCCATACGGTGGGCGACAGACCGGTTGGTCTCCAACTGCTGTCCGGGGCGTCCCCAGACACGTCTCCGCTGGTCAGCGGGGCTCAGTTCGAAGCGAGACTCGTTACTGAAGACAACTCTGCTCCAGTCAATGAGATTCCCGGCTTAAGACTTGTGGCGAGGAGGCCAGGACACAGTCGGATAGCAACCTGACTATCGCCCACCACAGAACCTGACAGCCAGGAGTGAGGATGGTCTGGGGTGCCACCTGTTTTATTGTCATCGGCGACACTCTTACAGCACAGTGGTAAGTCGAAGATATTTTACACCCCGTTTCGTTGGCCTTCATAGCAAGCCATGCTGTCCTTACATTTCTGCCTACTCGCAGACGACGTGAGTTTCTGCTGCTTGTCTTCTTGCTTGCCTAAAACTACCTTGGCCAACAAGGTCGCCAGATCACTCCCCAAATGAACGTTTGGAGCATTATGGGCAGGGCTCTCCAACCATTTCGGTGTTTTGACTATATAACGCGCCAATTGGACAGAATATGGCACGACATCCATCAGGAGCACATCCAGCAAGTCTGTCACTCAATGCGAAGCCGAATAAGTGCTTGTATAAGGCCCAGAGGTGGGCCAACGTATTACTGGCTTACTCAGCTGGTGAATCTCTTTCCTCCTGAATAAATTATCCAATTTTTCTGTAATTGTAAGCACTTTTTTGTTCCTACGTGCACATCACATCTACCGTTTTCCAGCCCATTCGGATAATACCCATATAGTACGTTTTTCTTCATTTTTTCATTTTTTGTCTCAGAGTGTATATTAAAATTACCGTGGGACCAGTCTAAGAATTCATAGGTGAAATCTTTTCAATCTAATTATACACAGAAGATTAAATACGAAAATGGAAGAGGTACTAGACGAAGGACAGTTCTACTTCAAAATAGAAATGAGGCCGGAAAGTAATTCTGATTTCGCACTTAGTAACGGAAAAAAGCGACAAGAAGAACCGTGATCCCTACTTAGTTAATTCACCGGAAAAGAATGTTAGTCTCCGCCTTAAAAGCGCACAGTGCTTGATTTGATTCGCTGCAAATGGTGTAGAACTACTATCAGGCGATCATGTCAAACTGTGTTGTCTGTTGTTGATAGAAGTATTGATAGTGAAATAAGGTGTGTGTGTTTGGGGGAGGGGGGAGGGGTGCCAGTTGGTTATTACATTGTGTCCCAGTTCCTCTAGGACTGCTTGTGTGAAATTCCATGATGCAATAATGTCTCGTGACGAGTTGCGGCGTTACGATCCTTGAAGTGTGAACAACAGCCGTGCAGGAGGTCAAAGCTCTAGCATCGTTGCATCAGGCCCAACCATGACAACGCGCCAGTCCACAAAGCGAAGATCGTGCGCTAGCGGATCACTCCTGGATCACCTCCCAGATTTGGCCACAGCCGACATCTAGTTGTTCCCCAGATAGACATTAGGAATGAGAGGACCCCGTTACGGCGCACTTAAGGATATCCAGGACATCTGTACTGCAGTACTAAATGCAGTTTTTCAAAAAAGGACTGCAATTACAGTTTCAAAACACTTTTAAAACGATTTCAGCTCTGCTTTGATTCAGGGGGAGACTATTTTGAATAAATATAGTGATTTTGTGAACATAAGAAACGACATTTAATTTTTAAAACCATAGTCTTAACGGAACTGTGATACACTGCGCATACGATCAGCGCATTTAGATGAGTCGATACGGAAACGTGACATAGTGGCAGTAAGGAGATATTGTGTTCAGGCGTGCCCATGACTACACCACTATTAAAATTGCTCGATTTGATGGTGTGTCAACGCAGAATGTCCCAACGCCTCTACAAGTAATGGCGCATCAATCGTAGTCATGTAACACAGCGTAAGAATATTGGACGTAAAAAAGATAGTAACAAACCGTCAGGGGGCTGAAGACGGATGTCCCTCCTTGTCAGTGACAATCTATTTCATATGCGACAAGAATTGCCACTGTCAACGAAAGCAGGTCCATCTCGCCCAGTTTCCGAGCGAACACTGTGGAGGAAACTTCATGCAGTGGACGTTTGGGGCCGGGTGACTCACGAAAGTCCATTGCTCACGAAGGCACATATAGCTGCGCATCTTCAGTGGATCAAACAACACAGAAACTGGACAGTAGCTGACTGAGTAGTCCGACGACGCGTGGTTTTGCTTCTTTCCAGAAGATGCGAGGCGTCGTACATCGACAGCCCGACGAGTCATTTAGCGCGTAGTGTCTCGAAGGTGTAGCTCAGGCTGGAGGTCGTTCTGTGCCTATTCGGGGGTGTTGTTTGTACCACGATATGGACCCATTCATTCACTTTACTCTGAACATGAATCAAGATGCTAATTTCAAAATTCTCGATGAATCAGTGTTTCAGCAGTTCGACTAGCCAACTTAGTCCCGTAAAAAGTGGCTGGGATTATTTGGAATAGCGAGTGAAATATGCACGGGGAGTTCAATAAGTAATGCAACACTTTAGTCTGACAGTAGGTTGGATTTATTCAGGATCACAATACACCGTATTATTCTCCACTCTTTTGGCTACAAAACCGTATTTTTCGACGTAATCTCCGTTCAGTGCGACTGCCTTACGCCACCTTACTGGGAGAGCATATATGTCCGCATGGTACCGCTCTACTCGTTTACGTCGGAGCAAACGTGTTGCTGCTTCAATAACCTCCCCACCGTCCATGTACTGCTTCCTGCGGTGTGCACCACTTCATTGGGCCAAACAGATGGAACTCGGAAGGTGCGAGAATCGGGCTGTAGGGTGATGAGGAAGAATAGTCCACAGAATTATGTGAGTACCTTCGGGTGCGCAGACTCGTGCGAGACCTTGCATTGTCATCGAGAAGGAATTTCGTTTGAATTTTTGTGGTGACGAACAGACTGAAGTTGTTTCTTCAATTTCCTGAGAGTAGAATTACACACTTCAGAGTTGATCGTTACACCATGAGGCAGAACATCAAACACGATGCCTTCAGGGTCCCAGAAGATCCTCACCTCGACTTTACCGGCTGAGGGTGCAGCTATGAACTTTTTCTTCAGAGAAGAGGTGGCTTGGCGCAACTCCATGGATTGCTGTTTTGCCTCTGGTTCTGTGACGATGTTCGCCAAAATATTGTCACGATCAGCCTCGTAATGCCCAAACAATTCCGCACAGATGGTCCTTCGTTGCTCTTTGTGCTCTTCTGTTAGGTGGCGAGGAATCCAGCGGAAATACACCTTTCAGTACCCCAACTGGTAGATGAGTATGCCAACACTAACAACAGAGACGTACAGATGTGCAGCAACGTGTTTGACAGTGATCCGTCGATCACCTCGGATGAGAGTGTCCGCAGTTTCCAACATAATAGGAGTCACAGCTGGGTGCGCCCTGTGTGCGAGAGATCGGACAAGCTTGCTCGACCTTGTTGCGATGATGACAGACGCCTAGCCCGACGACTCACCCTGCTTTTGTTCAGTGCCAGGACTGCCTAGACATTTTGCAAGCGCCTGTGTATATCTGCGATGCTCTGGTTTTCCGCCAAAAGAAACTCAATGATAGCTCTCTGCTTGCAACGCGTGTGATGCTACAGACGAACGTTAAACAAAATTAAAATTGAAAAGTAAGGCTGTTGCTCTCTCAGACAGTACATTTTTCAGATGGTATATCAGGATATTTCTACAGACGCTCAAAGTATTCTGAGTCGTGTATTATTCATCAATACTCACTTAAAGGCACTTCGTAAAAAAAGAGAGTAGCAGGTGGTACAGCTAAAGTGGCGGCTCTGCCGACCTGGGAGAAAGAGTGAGCCCTCGAAGGCGGTGGCGCCCGTGATGAGCGGCAGCTGCTGGAAGTCGCCGCTGCGCAGGATGTCCTCGGGGTGGCGCGTCAGGAAGGAGCCCTCTCCCGCCGGCTCCACGGTGCCCACGAAGGGGAACATCAGCCCACGCGCCTTGTCCTGCAACCGCCCGACACGCCGGTATAACGTACAGTTGCTTTTACTCGAAGGGTGAGAGCGAGCGCCACAATTTCGCTATTATCTACGACATTTAATTTATAAACTTCAATAAGCCGAATTATGGTGCTACAGCTACGCTTAGAATTCTTTCCCTATCGTCACCACCTACTAGACGTGGCGTCTACAACTAATAGCTCATAACTTATACAGAATGGTCAAAAACAGTCTCGAAAACTTGTAAGAGGGTGCTGTGCTGAGAAATAATTGTTAAGGAAAAAATTCGATACGTTCCGCCGTTTGGGGAGTTATTTAACACTGAAGTTCGGCAATCAGGTCGTAACGTGTGCAAATCAAAGCAGCCTGCCATAGACGGTGTCGTGAAACGTGTTCTTCGTTTGGTTTCCTCAAACCGAACACACGTAGCTTTTGCTCACCTCGCTTAGATTTAAAACTTCTGAAAGAGGCACATTTTAACTGATGATGAACATTTCTACAAGTGGTAACTTACCCACCCACAGATGCCTTACATTACCGCATTTTACCACATGTAAGTGCTTAAATTTGAGCTCGCAACGACCTGATGGGCTAACTTCAATGATAAACGACTCGGAAAAAGCGCAACGTATCACCTTTTTTTCTCCACAATTATTTCTCAACACAGCCTCATCTGCAACACCCTTACACGCTTTTCAAACTGTATAACATGGTGTTCATTCGCGACACAAAAGAAATTAAACTAATCGCATTAATAAGGAACTATTTGTCGCAGCGTATCAATGAGCTGTTTTACGGCAGAACAGTTCAGTTTACCGTCCGAACATTGCGTCCGCAGCGGTGCCGATGTGTCAACAGGCACGGCGTGTATCGTAAGCCAGTATGCTCGGAGAGGAGGCCGGCGGAAACAGCGAGCACAGCAGGGCAGTGCGTGACTGCGAGCGATTCAGCAAGTAGCGTGAGACAGAGACAGAACAATCAGGCGGGACTCAGTGCGCCTCCGTAACGTTATGCAAGACACATGATTCGATTCGCAACTTCATGCACTGTTGGTTTGTCAAGGGGGCTAATGTACCGACACAAATCGTTAAACAAACGTAGCAATAGGAGAGACTGTTAACGGCTGGGACTAAAGGAAGAGGGTCCGGTCATTATGAATGATGTTTAATAGCAAAACCCCTTCCCCATCCGTAAAAAAAAAAATTCTCCAGCTGACAGACCAGTAATGACTCTATCAGAATCATCGATGGCGTTCAAGCCCGTAGCGCTAGATTGTCTGATTACTGTTAGGTGGCCGGCTGGTGTGGCCGTGCGGTTCTAGGCGCTTCAGTCTGGAGCCGCGTGACCGCTACGGTCGCAGGTTCGAATCCTGCCTCGGACATGGATGTGTGTGATGTCCTTAGGTTGGTTAGGTTTAAGTAGTTCCAAGTTCTAGGGGACTGATGACCACAGCTGTTAAATCCCATAGCGCTCATAGCCATTTGAACCATTTGAACCACTGTTAGGTAACAGTTTGTGCACGATTGTTCCATCTCTACAGCACATATCCGCTACACTGGCGCCCGTGAGCTACCCAAGAGACTTTCATGACGTTTTAATGTCGCAGCCTCCGATCCACCACCCGCTTGCTGCAGGGTGGGTCACGATCGGCGAACAGCACGACATCACGACGACGCAGTCACCTGATGGGCAATAGCGCGGCTCATCGCGATGACCCAACACGGCAAAATTCAGAGCCTGCTACTGCGATAGTGTCGGACAACACGGCATCCGACAACTCCACGCGGTGTGGGAAGGCGAGAGGAGCCTTGGGAGCGACCGAGCACTGCCACGTCGTCTCGTAGGTCCAATCAGGACCACAGCAGCAGACAGACGTGAGAGTCCGACCCAGGACCTAGGAGAGAACGGAAGACGCCGTCTGAATTGTAAAATTACTGAATAAACATGTATTACAACTCATTCTTTTATTACGGCGTCTGATAACGCGCCCAGAAACCTACCACGACCACCTGAACACAGTAGGGGCATCAGCCGGGTCTGCTGGCTCTTAGAGCGCTGTTGTTTGTCGATCCTGATCTGAATCCTTACACCATGGCACGTTTCATCAAAACAAATTCATTTCAGTGGCAGCTGACGAACAGTTCACTATAGAAACTTCCTGGCAGATTAAAACTGTGTGCCGGACCGAGACTCGAACTCGGGACCTTTGCCTTTCGCGGGCAAGTGCTGTACCAACTGAGCTACCCAAGCACGACTCACGCCCCGTCCTCACAGCTTTACTTCTGCCAGTGCCTCGTCTCCTACGTTCCAAACTTTACAGAAGCTCTCCTGCGAACCTTGCAGAACTAGCACTCCTGAAAGAAAGGATATTGCGCAGACATGGCTTTGCCACAGCCTGGGGGATGTTTCCAGACTGAGACTTTCACTCTGCAGTGGAGTGTGCGCTGATATGAAACTTCCTGGCAGATTAAAACAATGTACCGGACCGAGACTCGAACATGGGACCTTTGCCTTCCGCGGGCAAGTGCTCTACCAACAGGCTACCCAAGCACGACTCGCGCCCCGTTCACGCCGAGTTCGAGTCTCGGCCCGGCACACAGTTTTATCTGCCAGGAAGTTTCATAACAGCGCACACTCCGCTGCAGAGTGAAAATCTCAGTCTGGAAACATCCCCCAGGCTGTGGCAAAGCCATGTCTCCGCAATATCCTTTCTTTCAGGAGTGCTAGTTCTGCAAGGTTCGCAGGAGAGCTTCTGTAAAGTTTGGATGGTAGGAGACGAGGTACTGGCAGAAGTAAAGCTGTGAGGACGGGGCGTGAGTCGTGCTTGGGTAGCTCAGTTGGCAGAACACTTGCCCGCCAAAGGCAAAGGTCCCGAGTTCGAGTCTCGGTCCGGCACACAGTTTTAATCTGCCAGGAAGTTTCATATCAGCGCACACTCCGCTGCAGAGTGAAAATCTCATTCAGTTTACCATAGGTTTCTTTGCGCCATGTTTGAAGTTAAACACGATGGGATCCCACCGCGTCTTAAACGTAAATGGCGTTGCAGGTATGTTTCGAGTACTCGAAGGAAGAACCTTCAAATATTGATGTGCACAAATGAGTCCTACTCCGATGGTGACCATCAGTACCAGTAAATATCTATAAGTACAAAAATTGTAGGATCGGTCGTAACTTCGATACTTCAACACTATTCAAGTGAGTCAGCTATCCCAGTTGTAATACTTCATCTTCTATCACAAATACTTTAATACTCCATAAGATGTAGTCCTCCAACTATGTACAGACGACGCAAGAATACAGCAGCGCCACTGATTTAGACGATACGCTTTTTCTGTAACTCTTCTCTCGTAACAAAATTTCCAACTTTTGTGACAACTGTCTTATGGTTTCCATAGTTATTCCTGATTCTGTGACAGGCTGTGTAGACGAGACGCCAGAACGTGGCGGACACATGACGTACCTCCTCGGTGCGACCTTCAAGAGTGTTCTCGACGAGCGCCGTGGCGGGCTGGCGCGCCAGGAAATCGAGCAGCTGGCTGGAGTCTGTTGTCGTGAGGCCGAGGTGGGCAGCCAGCGCGAACGAGCGCTCCGGCACCCGCGCGCTGATCGCGCCGTCGCCCACTGCCACGCCGCTCTGCGCGATCACTCGCCGGAACAGCCCTGCGGCATCGTGACAGGCAACTTGACGTCTCAAGGAGACATAGGAAGTCAGGCTAGGAAGAACGGCAGCAATCAAAATTAAAGAAACCAAGGGAACAAAGAGAGGACGAGGTTAAGACGTTCAAAGGTTGTGAAACACGCTTGACTACAATCAAAAAAGAGAGTGGAATCAAAAATCATCATTAGAAGACATTTATGTATCACTAGATGCAATGCCGACAGCCATTATTCACTAAAATTCACAAATTTCTTCTGGCTAACCGAAAAAAAGACATGTGGCCATTGCAATGAAAGTGCAGCACCTTTTTCTAACTATCCTTTGCCTCTTGGCTTCTTCCATGTATGCATTCGAGACATATACTGAACACACCTCCTCCTCTCTCTCTCTCTCTCTCTCTCTCTCTCTCTCCCTACGTCCATCTCTTCCTCCCCATGTCTGTCTAACTCATCCTCCAACCGCTCTCTGTTTCTTCATCTCCTCCTCTCCCTCTCTTTGTCTATTTCCTTCAACCCCTCCCTCTGACCATATTCCCCTCCCCCTCACTCTTTCCATTTCCAACTCCCGCTCTTCTTTTCCCACTTGCCCACCACCCCTGTACACCTTCCACCTCCCTCATGCGTCTCCCTCTCCTCCTCCTTGCATTATCCACCGTTTCCATTTCCATCTCAACCTGCCCTTACCCATGGTCATTGGTACACATGTTGTTGTTGTTGTGGTCTTCCGTCCTGAGACTGGTTTGATGCAGCTCTCCATGCTACTCTATCCTGTACAAGCTTCTTCATCTCCCAGTACCTACTGCAGCCTACATCCTTCTGAATCTGCTTAGTGTATTCATCTCTTGGTCTCCCTCTACGAGTTTTACCCTCCAGTACCAAATTGGTGATCCCTTGATGCCTCAGAACATGCTCTACCAAACGATCCCTTCTTCTAGTCAAGTTGCGCCACAAACTCCTCTTCTCCCCAATTCTATTCAATACCTCCTCATTACTTATGTGATCTACCCATCTAATCTTCAGCATTCTTCTGTAGCACCACATTTCGAAGGCTTCTATTCTCTTCTTGTCTAAACTACACTCCTGGAAATTGAAATAAAAACACCGTGAATTCATTGTCCCAGGAAGGGGAAACTTTATTGACACATTCCTGGGGTCAGATACATCACATGATCACACTGACAGAACCACAGGCACATAGACACAGGCAACAGAGCTTGCACAATGTCGGCACTAGTACAGTGTATATCCACCTTTCGCAGCAATGCAGGCTGCTATTCTCCCATGGAGACGATCGTAGAGATGCTGGATGTAGTCCTGTGGAACGGCTTGCCATGCCATTTCCACCTGGCGCCTCAGTTGGACCAGCGTGCGTGCTGGACGTGCAGACCGCGTGAGACGACGCTTCATCCAGTCCCAAACATGCTCAATGGGGGACAGATCCGGAGATCTTGCTGGCCAAGGTAGTTGACTTACACCTTCTAGAGCACGTTGGGTGACACGGGATACATGCGGACGTGCATTGTCCTTTTGGAACAGCAAGCTCCCTTGCCGGTCTAGGAATGGTAGAACGATGGGTTCGATGACGGTTTGGATGTACCGTGCACTATTCAGTGTCCCCTCGACGATTACCAGTGGTGTACGGCCAGTGTAGGAGATCGCTCCCCACACCATGATGCCGGGTGTTGGCCCTGTGTGCCTCGGTCGTATGCAGTCCTGATTGTGACGCTCACCTGCACGGCGCCAAACACGCATACGACCATCATTGGCACCAAGGCAGAAGCGACTCTCATCGCTGAAGACGACACGTCTCCATTCGTCCCTCCATTCACGCCTGTCGCGACACCACTGGAGGCGGGCTGCACGATGTTGGGGCGTGAGCGGAAGACGGCCTAACGGTGTGCGGGACCGTAGCCCAGCTTCATGGAGACGGTTGCGAATGGTCCTCGCCGATACCCCAGGAGCAACAGTGTCCCTAATTTGCTGGGAAGTGGCGGTGCGGTCCCCTAAGGCACTGCGTAGGATCCTACGGTCTTGGCGTGCATCCGTGCGTCGCTGCGGTCCGGTCCCAGGTCGACGGGCACGTGCACCTTCCGCCGACCACTGGCGACAACATCGATGTACTGTGGAGACCTCACGCCCCACGTGTTGAGCAATTCGGTGGTACGTCCACCCGGCCTCCCGCATGCCCACTACACGCCCTCGCTCAAAGTCCGTCAACTGCACATACGGTTCACGTCCACGCTGTCGCGGCATGCTACCAGTGTTAAAGACTGCGATGGAGCTCCGTATGCCACGGCAAACTGGGTGACACTGACGGCGGCGGTGCACAAATGCTGCGCAGCTAGCGCCGTTCGACGGCCAACACCGCGGTTCCTGGTGTGTCCGCTGTGCCGTGCGTGTGATCATTGCTTGTACAGCCCTCTCGCAGTGTCCGGAGCAAGTATGGTGGGTCTGACACACCGGTGTCAATGTGTTCTTTTTTCCATTTCCAGGAGTGTATTTATCGTCCATGTTTCACTTCCATACATGGTACACTCCATACAAATACTTTCAGAAACGACTTCCTGACACTTAAATCTATACTCGATGTTAACAAATTTCTCTTCTTCAGAAACGCTTTCCTTGCCATTGCCAGTATACATATTATATCCTATCTACTTCGACCATCATCAGTTACTTTTCTCCCCAAATAGCAAAACTCCTTTACTACTTTAAGTGTCTTATTTCCTAATCTAATTCCCTCAGCATCACCCGACTTAATTCGACTACATTCCATTATCCTCACTTTGCTTTTGTTGATGTCCATCTTATACCCTCCTTTCAAGACACTGTCCATTCCGTTCAACTGCTCTTCCACGTCCTTTACTGTCTCTGATGGAATTACAATGTCATCGGCGAACCTCAAAGTTGTTATTTCTTCTCCATAGATTTTAATACCTACTCCGAACTTTTCTTTTGTTTCCTTTAGTGCTTGCTCAATATACAGATTGAATAGCATCGGGGAGAGGCTACAACCCTGTCTCACTCCCTTCCCAACCACTGCTTCCCTTTCATGCCCCTCGACTCTTATAACTGCCATCTGCTTTCCGTACAAATTGTAAATAGCCTTTCGCTCCCTGTATTTTACCCCTGCCACCTTCAGAATTTGAAAGTGAATATTCCAGTCCACATTGTCAAAAGCTTTTTCTTTAAGTCTACAAATGCTACAAACGTAGGTTTGCCTTTCCTTAATCTTTCTTCTAAGATAAGTCGTAGGGTCAGTATTGAATCACGTGTTCTAATATTTCTACAGAATCCTAAATGATCTTCTCCGAGGTCGGCTTCTACCAGTTTTTCCATTCGTCTGTAAAGAATTCGCGTTAGTATTTTGCAGCTGTGACTTATTAAACTGATAGTTCGGTAATTTTCACATCTGTCAACACCTGCTTTCTTTGGGATTGGAATTATTAGATGCTTCTTGAAATCTGAGGGAATTTCGCCTGTTTCATACATCTTGCTCACCAGATGGTAGAGTTTTGTCAGGATTGGCTCTTCCAAGGCTGTCCGTAGTTCTAATGGAATGTTGTCTAATCCCGGGGCCTTGTTTCGACTCAGGTCTTTCAGTGCTCTGTCAAACTCTTCACGCAGTATCATATCTCCAAATTCATCTTCATCTACCTCCTCTTCCATTTCCATAATATTGTCCTCAATTACATCGCCCTTGTATAGACCCTCTATGTACTCCTTCCACCTTTCTGCTTTCCCCTCTTTGCTTAGAACTAGGTTTCCATGTGAGCTCTTGATATTCATACAAGTGGTTCTCTTTTCTCCAAAGGTGTCTTTAATTTTCCTGTAGGCAGTATCTATCTTACCCCTAGTGAGATAAGCCTCTACATCCTTACATTTGTCCTCTAGCCATCCCTGCTTAGCTATTTTTCACTTCCTGTCGACCTCATTTTGTATTCCTTTTTTCCTGCTTCACTTACTGCTTTTTTATATTTTCTTCTTTCATCAATTAAATTCAGTATCTCTTCTTTACCCAAGAATTTCTACTAGCTCTCGTCTTTTTACCTTCTTGATCCTCTGCTGCCTTCCCTATTTCATTCCTCAAAGCTACCAATTCTTCTTCTACTGTATTTCTTTCCCCCATTCCTGTCAATTATTCCCTTATGCTCCCCTGAAACTCTGTACAACCTCTGGTTCTTTCAGTTTATCCACGTCCCATCTCCTTAAATTCCCACCTTTTTGCAGTTTAATCCTTCCTATACTTTCAATATTCCCTCAACATGCCTGTCAAGTGGGTAGGCTACATATAAGGGGCTTGAAAATCATTTATTTCCCCCTGTACTACAGGCCACCATGTACAGCTGATCGATAAAGTAGACCGATATTACTCGAAAATATCATGCGTGTCATGCAGGGTAGCCTATATGTTGGAGCCCAGGAGACTGTTTCTTGTCTCTGACATGTGGGCTGCATGAAAAGCAGGTTGATTTGGCGGAGCAGTACTGTTTCTACACAACTTGTCTGTCTTCAAAGCAGCCTATAGACTAAGGGCTGGAAAAAACACGTTTTTGCCTATATGTCCTCTCCTATTGGAGCTAGGAGGTTATAAACCACATAGTGCTGGTTCTATGATGCGTGCTGTTTCTGCGCCAGGTTTGGGGGAAATTGATCCAGGGGTGTGGGAGGAGATCACGGGTATAGATACATACCCTCTGCTCTTTGTATATAACAGATTTAATCGTAAAAAGCTGTTAACCCCTATTATTCATTCCAGAGCTTTCAACTGTTTCAGATCTGCAAGGATTTCATCGAACAGTAGTACAACTTACACGCTTCAGTGTAGCTATTCATATTGCAGCAGTTTTATGCTGTAGTAGCGAAAATATTGTGGAGGGCCGGAACCCAGTATTACACCATTTCTGATTCCCAGAAGAAACAGAACAACCTGTCAGAGATGCTGGATGCATGGAAGCAATACAACATGGCCACAATGAACCACCTATCTAGCACATGTACATCAGGTGTGTGACACCTGTTGGACAGCATATTAATTGCTTACTGTAAGGTGACCCACTGTGCAGTGGTGCAGTGGCTGAAGGGGTAACTGTTTTGATAGAAAACAGAACGCGGTGTATGACTTCGGACGGATATTCAACAGCTTCCAGTCGCTACAAACCCTAGCTTTCAAGTGCAGAGAGTATCTGCATTCAACATATTAAAAAATTTAAACTATTTGAAAGTCAGTTAGAAATAACATTTATGTTTCCTTTGATTACGGGCGACACTTGCTTCCTAAGTTTGACCAGGTTAGGTTGGTTGGTCGATTTGGGGGAGGGGACCAAACAGCAAGGTCATCGATCCCATCGGCTTAGGGAAGGCGAAGAAAGTCGGCCGTGTCCTTTCAAAGGAACATCCCGGCATTTGCCTTAAGCGATTTAGGGAAATCACATAAAACCTAAATCAGTATGGTCGGACGCGGGTTTGAACCGTCGTCTTCCCGAATTTGACCAGATTAGCTGCACCGAGGAATCTGTCACTACCGACAGGCCCATTCGACTTCTACCAATATAGCTACTCCTGTCAGCAACGCGGAGGAGAATAAAGTTAGAGTTAACATTTAGCGAAGAGTCAGACCCTCAACACACATATGGGTCACGGTGATGCCGTTATGCCACAAAGGTTGTTTCTGAATGCTGCTCACAGTAGCGCGGTATTGCAAGTGTGATGTTCTACACACTTTAAAATGTTATGTCGTTGAAACCTCTGGCTTTGGACAGTATTTTCCTCAGCCAATAACAATTTAGCACAATCTGGATTATTAGCTTCTCGATCGGCTACATTAACCAGTTTTTAATTTTATAAATAAGGCGACAATGATGTGGTAATAACTCATATTCCTTACAAATCGAAAGAGACTCTGAGCTCTTGCAACTCCTCCATCTGCAACAGATGCTGAGAGTGGCTACAAATGCAGCAATAGTGAAATAATAAATGTCACAAAAAGTTACACAAGAAATGGTATCTGCAACAATAGTAGGTCGACTTGTTCCAAGGAAAGGTCAGGCAAAACCTTCTGCGTTCTCATCGTTCAGTTAACACATCGCGAAGCGAGACGTCTATCTGCAATGTTTTTACTTCCGTTTCCATGTGTTTCAGATAACGTACACTGAATTGCGGCAGCCTCTAAATGGTCCTGGGACATACTGTGGCTACGCGTTACCCTGTGGTGTTCAACGTTTTCGACTAGGTGCTCCCTTGTTTTGGAATGATGGCTAGCGGCCACTCCCATCCTCCCAATACACCGTCGCCGCCACAAGTCAGCCTAATTTAAACACAGTCATAGTTTACGTAGTATGTGAACCTTATTATAAACTTAGCACTGCCACAATTTACACATAACTGCAAATTTGCTGTAGCTTCTGGCAAAAAAAATTAAATAATTCTAATTATATTTTTAAGAACTTTACTTATTTTCAGACTAATACTGGACGTATTTGTGAAAGATATGACACATCCATACCAAGGCACTTTCGCAGATTCTTTTCGACAGTATGTCGTAACTCAAAGGAATTGATTTGATCATAATAAATGCGCCAGGATTCTCCATAGTATTGGCCCTTATATAGTACAATTGGTTTCCCCAAAATTATGTGATTTTCCACATTCAGAAATTATTATTGAGACATTACAGAAAGCAAGGAGATGTTTTTGAGCAGTGAGAGTAGTTGTTCGAGTAACATAGCGCCAATGTTGTTTCCCCAGACTTTGTTTTTAAAGATTTGAAAATGAACCAGCCTTTCCTACTTGATGAGATTGCTGTTTTACAGAGAAATCACTTAGTCTGGAAGGTTTCATAGCTTTTGAAGTGTTCTTCCACAAATGAGGGACAATGGTAGTTTTTGTTTGACAGGTGAGAGGTGAATCCATGTTTCAGTTATTAGAGTATTGGCAGCACTTTTTTCTCAGCCTTTTTGAGGAACTATGCTTCCAATAGCACAAGTTATGACAGTGGGTAGATGGGCACTGTGCTCCTCTGAACACAGACCCAGTGCACCGCAGCACGTCCGCAGCTTCAACAGTCTCAATATTGACACTTCGTGGTTCCTAAAGTGATGTTCAGCGCCAAGTGCATTTGTACAGTTCCATTATCGGAACTCAGGCAACTTCTTTACGTGTACTGACTACCACCGACAGAACACATTAGAGTAGCTTGTGGTAGTGACATATTAATTATTATTTACATTTACGTCTGTTCTTTCACACATGTCCAAAAGAACAGAGACCACACAGTCATGGTTCTGCAGCCGTATAAATAAGTGATGAAAGAGGAATACCGACGTCAGCCGCATGACGGTATTGAGGAAACTCAGTGGCGACAAGTGAAAATTTGTGCTGTTCGACAAATGAAAACATCTCCCCAGAGGACGATAACCTAAGCTACTTCTCGAACCCATCTGAATCCCTTTTCCAAATACACTGATGATCCAAGACACGACGACCACTGCTCATCCACTCATCGCGAGACTGACAAGGCCGCCCCCCCTCATCGCTCCCCTCCCCTTCAGATTTAATGGTAGGGGACCCAGAGGAGAGCCCGTCAAAAACTGAACACAGGTCAAGCATGAAAACAGGAAGGTGTACTGAACTGTGAAAAAAAAGCAAAATAGAAACAGTAAACGGTCCAAGAAGCGCAATATAAAGCAGACTGACGGAAAACTGCGTCGTGGATAACTAGTCATGGTGTTGGACTGTCAAGCGGGAGACTTGTGTTCGATCCTCCATAGTGTCAACCTTTTTTTTTCCGCTGGTCGCTGCATTCAAATTTACGTCTTTGTCGTGGTGTAAAGTCTGTTTGCAAAAGCAAGATGTAAGCTAAGGACCTATAATGACAGTTGTGCTGCAGAACTACTCTATTAGCAGCGGAAAGGAAGTGGCTTTCCAATAAGAACCGCAAACGTTTGTTCATAACAATCTTATCGACGCACTTCATTTACACAACTGGTGAGTGAGATATGCCTCCTCGACCCATTTAGGTGTTCGTATGAATGTGATCACTCCCAAGGAAATGATGAAGACAAACAGTTTGTCACATAAGCTGCAACAAATGAGCACAACAGTTTCACAAGCACACAGTTTCTCTGTGCTCTGTCAAAACATATATATGTTTCTAACGTTTTTGAAGTTGCTTCCCGTTTTGGAAGTTTTGACTCTTGAATTCCTTCGTTGTAACATACTTCACACCCGTTTATTTGTTGTTTTCCTTTCTGTGGGACGTCTATATGGCATCGCATCTACTCTCACCATTCATCACATTAACTGGCGACGGTAACGTAGTCTTACCACACGATTCATATTCTACAACGAATGTATGGTACGGCAACTGCCAGAATAAAAACATTTCAATGACAGGACAGACAGTTCATAATGTTGTGAAAAAAGATGAAACAAAAAGAAATGGTGTGAAGAGTCTTGAACACGGCTCGGGCGGTTTACAGTCCAATAGCACGACCACTCTTTTTTTTTGTTGATCTCATTTTTGTTCTATATTGTTCGTTGAATTTGATCGGGGCAGACGTCCGATGACACCCGTTCAGTGTCTTCGTTGATTCGTTCACTCCGTTTTTTTTTTATTACAGAGTGTAGTTTACCCTGTGATTGAACACGCTGCGCTACCGTGCCGGCTTTTTAACACGACGCCACTGATATTCAGTACACCTCAATATTGCACGTGTGGAGCTTGAACCGTTCACGGTTTTTATTTTCATTCACAGTTCAGTGGAGCTTCTTCCTGTTTTCCTGCTTGACCTGTGTGTGGTTTTTGACGGGCTACCTACTGGTCCGTTTTACCACTAAACCTGAGGGAGGTGCGATGGGAATTTTCCCTTGTGAGTGCTGCCTTGCGGCGTCGCGGTCCCGTGACGCAGCCAAATAAACACTCACGGAGCGGCAAGAAGGAGTTGTGCGACATAAACGAAATCTGGTAGGCGTGTTTCTACATCTGAAAGATAATGTCTATTAAAATTTCGCGCCAGTCGCCTAAGAGTGGCGCAAGTAGCACCACTATGAGGATGCAAAAAAAAAAAAAAAAAAAAAAAAAAAAAAAAAAAAAAAAAAAAAAAAAAAAAAATGGTTCAAATGGCTCTGAGCACTATGGGACTTAACATCTACGGTCATCAGTCCCCTAGAACTTAGAACTACTTAAACCCAACTAACCTAAGGACAGCACACAACACCCAGTCATCACGAGGCAGAGAAAATCCCTGACCCCGCCGGGAATCGAACCCGGGAACCCGGGCGTGGGAAGCGACAACCCTACCGCACGACCACGAGCTGCGGACTATGAGAATGCAAATCAAGTTTGATTTACGTACCCGGTGTAGCGGTCCTGAACGTTAGTTACGTTTGAGATTGGACGTCGTGAGCTGATGTTAGTCAGGGATCCCTGTAAGTCGACAAAGACGCCATTATCAACGCCTTATTGAATTTGAACGAGGTCGCGTAAAAAGGCTACGGAAAGATGGATGTTCCTTCCGCGATATCGCAGAAAGACTCGGTAGGAATGTAGCCACTGTACACTATTGCTAGGGGCGTGTGTCACGGTAGCGCACGGTCCAGACGGCCACTTGGCACTACCGAGAGGGAAGACCACTGTGTTCGGCGTATGGCTGTGGTACATTGTACTGCATCTGCAGCAGCAATTTGAGCAGCAGTTGGCACCACAGTGACGCAACGAACTGAACTGTTACAAATCGGTTGCTTCAAGAACAGCTCCTAGCCGGACACCCTTTAGCGTGCATGCCACTGACCCTAAACCACCGCGATTTGCGACTTCAGTGGTATCAAGCGACAGCTCATTGGAAGGCACGGTGGAGATTTGTCGTGTTTTCTGTCGAAAGCTGGTTCTCTCTCCGTGCCAGTGATGGATGTGTGTTGGTTACGAGGAGGCCAGCTGAGGCCTGAAAACAACCTGGCTACGTGCTAGACACATTGCAACTACACCTGTAGTTATGGTGTGGGGTGCGATTTTGTATAACAGCAGGAGCACGGTCGTTGTTATCGCACACACCCTGACTACAAATCTGTACATCAATCTGGTGATTCGATCTCTTGTGCTGTCATTCACGAACTGCATTCCACAGGGTGTTTTCCAACCGGATAACGCTCGTCCACATATCGCTGTTGTAACCCAACATGCTCTACAATGTGTTGAAATGTTGCTTTGGCCTATTCTATCACCAGATCTGTCTCTAATCGAGTACATTTTAGTCACCATCAGACGACAACTCTAGCAACAGCTACAAACAGCATTAACTGTCCCTCCATTGACTAAAGTAGGTTATGTCAGTGGATTTCCCGATTTTCGGTCTGTCTCGCCCTAGAATGATGCCCCATTCGTCTCGGTTCCCCTGATGTGCTTTCCCAGCCGCGTCACACGACCGCGACGCCGCAAGGCAGCACTCACAAGGGACAGGGCATGGAACTCCATCCCACAAACTGACATCCAGCACTTACATAACACAATGCGTGCGAATTTCCATGCTTGTATTCAACATTCTAGAGGGTACACTAGTTATTAATGTACCAGAATTTCACATTTGCAATGGCTTATCTCTCTCTTACATTAACCTATGATCTTGTAATTTGAATCACTTAAATATGTTACCTAGAAAAATGTATTCCAGAAATATCATTATTCTATATTAATTATTTTTTTGTGTGGCATTTTTTCCCGTCTGTTCATTCAACGCGTGGCTCTTGGTTAGTATATTTCTGAAGATCCCCACGGCTGTCGAATGAAACATGTAAATAAATATGCGACTTGAGGCGGTTCTACAATTTTAATAGCGGTTTCGACAAAGGGCAGATTGTTATGGCCCATCGTCTGGGAATGACTATCTCGGAAACGGTGAAGAAGGTAGTCTGCATGCGTGCTACTGTCACGAGCATCTATATGAAACAAGGAGTAAGCGCCAAGGTGTTGGACAAACATGCTTCATCACAGAACTTCGAGGTCGGAGACCTGCTCACAGTGTGAGACACGATAAGCGGCGGTCTGTGGCAGACATGACGACAACGTACAATGCTTGTGCCGACACAAGTGTTTCGCAGCACGCCGTTGAGGGCACACTGTTAAAATGCAGGACCGCAGCAGACCAATACTACGGGTTACCAAATTGACCCAGTGACGTCGGTAATTATTGCTGCAGTGGGTACGGGATTATCGAGATTGGACCGTGTCACATGGTCGGATGAATCACGTATCAGCTCGATGGTCACATTCAGATATGCAAGCATCCATGTTAATGGGTACTGTAAACGTGCTCCACGGACGTAAGCTGATGGGGACACTATTAGGTTGTGGGGAACATTCACCTGGCTCCCATGGGACCTGAAATAGTAATAGAAAGCACCATCACAGCTCTGGAGTCTTTGAACATTATTGCGAACCATCTGCTTACCTTTACATTTTATGCTTTCCCTGCTGGCGTTGGCATGTTTCAGAAGGATAAATGGTCATCTGACGAAACCAGAACAGTATTACAGTGGTTTGAGGAGCACTATGGGTGAACTTACATTTATGTTTTGGACAGCAAGTTGAGCTGATATGAATCCATTAGAAAATATCTCGACACTTTGGGGTGACCTGCCCGTGATTTACAGGAACTGCGTGACTTTTGCTTAGACATCTGCTGTCATATACCTCCGTAAACTTACCAAGGATTTGTCGGATCTATATCACAATCGCTGAAGTATTATGTTTTCAGAATATGGGCCAACACAGAATGTATTGGTTCATTTGTGTGATATGCCCAGATAGCTCCCTGTGGACAGAGTGTTAATCGCTCGCTTGCAATATTCTCGTTCCTAGCCAACGTTCCAGTACAGCTGTCCGAAGCGGTAGCCATGCTCATTAACACACAGCTCTGCAAAACTTAAGGAGACGAGATACGTAAAGCTCCACAACTTATTAACAACTAGGTGGAAATGAATGACAGTGCGGGAGCACGGTTGCCGGTGGTGTCCCAGCCGTGCACAGAAAACTGGACGTCACGTGGCATGAGGTCAGCGTGACTATGGCGCAAAATAGGGCTGGTCTCGCAATACGAGGCAGGATAAGACAGTGCGTGTGATCAGCGAGCAGTTACAGTGCACTATGATGGTGTTCTTCATTGCAACATGACCCGGAGACGAAATCTGATGCCTTTACATGGGGAAGAATCATCGGGAAATTTCAAGAAGGACGAAGTCTGTTGTTGTTTCGCATGCATGAAGAGCGCTCCAGACTACAGGCACTGCTGCCCGAAAGAAAAAATGTTCAGATGTGTGTGAAATCTTATGGGACTTAACTGCTAAGGTCATCAGTCCCTAAGCTTACAGACTACTTAACCTAAATTATCCTAAGGACAAACACACACCCCCATGCCCGAGGGAGGACTCGAACCTCCGCCGGGACCAGCCGCATAGTCCATGACTGCAGCGCCTTTGACCGCTCGGCTAACCCCGAGCGGCTGCCCGAAAGACAGGAGGTGGTGGGCCACTGTCAACTCCAGGTGTATATGACCAATGCATTACACAACAAGCAAGAAGGGACTCACATCAAGCAGCGGGTGCTAAAAAATGATTCAAATACCTCCAAACACTATTGGACTTAACATCTGAGGTCATCAGTCCCCTAGAATTAGATCTGCTTAAACCTAACTAACCTAAGGACATCACACACATCCATGCCCGAGGCAGGATTCGACCCTGCGACCGTAACAGCAGTGCGGTTCCAGACTGAAGCGCCTAGAACCGCTCGGCCACAGCAGCCGGCGCATCGGGTGCAATTGCAAGTACGTTTAACAGGAGTGCAAGGCAAGCAATCTTACGTTCCACAGGAGTAAGGAGGATGCGTGGCTGCGGTCTCTTTGCCCAACGACCTGTACGTACTTTGGTTTCTGTTGGGTGCGACGCTGTACTGCCAAGAGCATAGAGATTGGGGTGGTGTGCTCTTCTCGGATGGGAGCAGATTCAGTCTGAAGCAGATTCAGTCTGAAGCAGATTCAGTCTGAGTTGTGTGATTCTGGAAGCACCCTCTTAAGGAGAGAAGTGGAACACGTAATGAACCCAGGAAAATTGACGAACACAATCGTTTTGATAGTCCAGGTATTATGATGAGCGGTAGCACAATGTTGAGTGGAGGTACTGACCTCCAAATCTTTGCACGTTGCTGTTACACTGTACACCTTCTCCATGTTCGCCTGTTCTGGACTGCAGCCGTCCCTGACTTCATTTTTATGGATGCCAACGTGCAACCGCATCTAACAGAGCAGGCGGAGGAGGTCTTCGAATGAGAGGGTATTCGGCGAATGGACTGGCCTGCCCTTTACCCCGTGTGGAACACGTTGGGGAGGCGCACTGCAGTACGTCCACAAAAACCAACGTTCATCCAGCATTTGTCAACCGCGTTGGAGAAATGGAACGTCCTATCACTACTTACTGACCGTGTGGCGAGCACGTTTCAGAACATGCACCATCACCTGTGGTGATCACACGCCCTATTAAGAACCATGTCCCACCTTTTGCAGTGTCCAGGGGATAGTCATTAATAACGTGTTCCTTCTCTAAATCCTCGCGCAAACGAAAAAATGGCTGACATCGAAATAAGTGTCCAAGAATAGAAAAGCAACTGGAATCACTCAATAGAGGAAAGTCCACTGGACCTGACGGGATACCAATTCGATTCTACACAGAGTACGCGAAAGAACTTGCCCCCCTTCTAACAGCCGTGTACCGCAAGTCTCTAGAGGAACGGAGGGTTCCAAACGATTGGAAAAGAGCACAGATAGTCCCAGTCTTCAAGAAGGGTCGTCGAGCAGATGCGCAAAACTATAGACCTATATCTCTGACGTCGATCTGTTGTAGAATTTTAGAACATGTTTTTTGCTCGAGTATCATGTCGTTTTTGGAAACCCAGAATCTACTATGTAGCAATCAACATGGATTCCGGAAACAGCGATCGTGTGAGACCCAACTCGCTTTATTTGTTCATGAGACCCAGAAAATATTAGATACAGGCTCCCAGGTAGATGCTATTTTTCTTGACTTCCGGAAGGCGTTCGATACAGATCCGCACTGTCGCCTGGTAAACAAAGTAAGAGCCTACGGAATATCAGACCAGCTGTGTGGCTGGATTGAAGAGTTTTTACCAAACAGAACACAGCATGTTGTTATCAATGGAGAGACGTCTACAGACGTTAAAGTAACCTCTGGCGTGCCACAGGGGAGTGTTATGGGACCATTGCTTTTCACAATATATATAAATGACCTAGTAGATAGTGTCGAAAGTTCCATGCGGCTTTTCGCGGATGATGCTGTAGTATACAGAGAAGTTGCAGCATTAGAAAATTGTAGCGAAATGCAGGAAGATCTGCAGCGGATAGGCACTTGGTGCAGGGAGTGGCAACTGACCCTTAACATAGACAAATGTAATGTATTGCGAATACATAGAAAGAAGGATCCTTTACTGTATGATTATATGATAGCGGAACAAACACTGGTAGCAGTTACTTCTGTAAAATATCTGGGAGTATGCGTGCGGAACGATTTGAAGTGGAATGATCATATAAAATTAATTGTTGGTAAGGCGGGTACCAGGTTGAGATTCATTGGGAGAGTCCTTAGAAAATGTAGTCCATCAACAAAGGAGGTGGCTTACAAAACACTCGTTCGACCTATACTTGAGTATTGCTCATCAGAGTCGGATCCGTACCAGATCGGGTTGACGGAGGAGATAGAGAAGATCCAAAGAAGAGCGACGCGTTTTGTCACAGGGTTATTTGGTAACCGTGGTAGCGTTTCGGAGATGTTTAACAAACTCAAGTGGCAGACTGTGCAAGAGAGGCACTGTCCATCGCGGTGTAGCTTGCTGTCCAGGTTTCGAGAGGGTGCGTTTCTGGATGAAGTATCGAATGTATTGCTCCCCCCTACTTATACCTCCCGAGGAGATCACGAATGTAAAATTAGAGAGATTCGAGCGCGCACGGAGGCTTTCCGACAGTCGTTCTTCCCGCGAACCATACGCGACTGGAACAGGAAAGGGAGGTAATGACAGTGGCACGTAAAGTGCCCTCCGCCACACGCCTTTGGGTGGCTTGCGGAGTATAAATGTAGATGTAGATGTAGAATTCAACATAGTTACTGACTTTGAATAAAAGTGTCATTTCTGTTCGTCTCATTGCATATCTTTCAGTTACCTTGTGTACTGTACTGCACTGTGGTGTACTATAATATACTGTTCTATAGTATAGCGGTTCCCATTGTTATCGAATTACGTTATTTGGCAGTGTACATGCAAGTTTTGCAGACCAGTTTAATTCCACCCAAGCTGGGTGTGACGCGCCAGTGAATCGTATTCATTCCACAGTTAAGGACGGAAGACCAAGAACGAAGAACTCGTATTAGAAAGAATATAAGACGAGAATGTAGTCTTTCGACTATTCAAGAAGCAAAGACGGGAATAGAAAAAGGTTCAGGAATGGGATTAAAATTCAGTGTGAAGCGACATCATAGATGCGATTCGGCGATTACATAGCTATTCTCAGTGAAAGCGAGAAAGAATGCAAGACATATATATGAAATGAACGGTCTGATGAGGACACACAATGGACTGATAGAAATCCGAAGAAAGTCGAATATACCGAGGAATGCCACAAATGATAGTACCGATAAACTTAACATCAACGAAGTAGAAGAGATTACGGAATCCTGCTACCCTGGAAACAAACAGAGAACACAAGGAAGACGTAAGAGACTTTCTAGAACAGGCAAAGACGGCATTCCTCAGGGAAATGTCTTCTAATGTCTACTAGTGTTACGCAAATACAATATATCATAGTAAAGTGAAGTGTAAAGATTTTACATTCACTTGTGCGTGTAGAAAATATTCTGTATGCATTCTTATTTTTTGATGGAAGCATTAATACATTCCTTAGAATCTTAAATAAATCAAAATTCACGATTTCCTCAGCGACACGAAACATTTCTAAAACATTCCTATAGTACTATGAACTATTCCACTAATTTCAACATATCTCACGGTCTATATCGAAGCTATTAAGTTAGTAGTAAATTTGTGTAAATCTTAATTGTTTCGAACTTGATCAGCTTTTCTTCGTAATTAAGAGGTTAGTCCGATCCCACTCTGAGGCAGAATGGTTTTTCGATAAAAATGGGAATTGCACAGGAAAAATCGGGGATGATGAAAGTACTACATGTGACGCATTGTTAATGAGGGATTAAAGTAATAAACGCAATGAAATAATACGTATAATGAAATTTATAGAGGATGCTCAGAAACATCTGAAAGTTTTTAAGGGTGCTGCAGGTTAGGCGGCGGTGAGAAATTACTGTTAAGAAAAAAATTCTATACGTTGCGCCATTTCCGAGCAATTAGCGCTGAAGTTAGCCAATCTGGCCTTTTTGCGCGAAAATTCAAGCAGCCCGCAAGGGACGGTGGCGCCGAACGTGTTCTTCGTTTGGTTTCTGAAACCGAACAAAAGACTGATACAAAAATTGGACATGCGACGGTAGTTGGTACTGAACCCGAGCCAAAGGCTGAGCAGTCTCATGTGTTGTCTTCTACGCTATGAAAATAACTGCTGACTCTAATTGTATCTGGCGGCCCGCTTGAATTTTCTCCCGCAACAGCCCGATTTCTAACTTCGGTGCTAATTAACACAGAAACGGCGCAACGTATCGACATTTTTCTTAACAGTTATCTCTCAGCACGACCTACCCTGCAACATCCTTACCAGCTTTTCGGACTGTTTCTGATCACCCTGTATATTTCAGGGAAAACGTAAGCCTACGCGCTGCTGCTTTGCCTGAGATGTTAAAATGATGCAATCGGCGAACGAGATGAGTTTCAATTCAGTGCGACACAGTTACTTTAATGTTACATGTGAGGCACAATAGGAACTGCATTACACAGACAATGATGCTTCGGCATGCGTTATCGGCCGTGATCCTGTCAGCCGCAATTTCAAATACTCGCGCCACATTACTCCGCCGCCTTTCCTACAGCCGCCACCGCAGCAGGAGGCAACTGCCATGAACGATTACGCTGCTGCCAATGAGATGCAAGCACCCCCTCCCCCCTCCCTTCCGGAGCCCCAGCAGCGCGTGTACTTAAGTTCGAACATTCATGTACTGAGTGTGTTTGCCTGTTGAATAACATTTACAGGCTTTCATAGTGGCCAGGGCTCGTCATTTGCCAAGTAGTCATAGTATTAAGACTGTCTGAACTGTAAATCATTTGTGTCGATATATATTTCAACATTCAAAGCTACTGTTGAGAACTGTCGCTGCTACTACAGCAATAAGGTCATTTATTATTTTTAGTGCTTGATATTAGCTGTAGAATAAATTAATATCTGAATTCTCTGTTCATGAACAGCATCTGTTTCTCACTCCTTTACCCACTAAGGAACCACACAGCGCGCAAGGAAGTTATGACAGGAGAGAGGTGAAAAAATTAAAAAATTCCTGGCTATTAAAATCACAACACCATGAAACA
Organism: Schistocerca americana; assembly: GCF_021461395.2. Taxonomy (NCBI): domain Eukaryota; kingdom Metazoa; phylum Arthropoda; class Insecta; order Orthoptera; family Acrididae; genus Schistocerca; species Schistocerca americana. The sequence continues at coordinate 431,293,467 of NC_060120.1, read as the reverse complement.
GCACAGTAACAAACGTTAAACTGGCATAAGGTTTGCTACATATAGGACATGAAAATGATTCGCAGTTCGGCACAATCGTACAAAGTTCTGCAGTGGGTTTCACATTATGAAGTCGTTGTGAGATGATATAACGCCTTGTGTAAGAAGGAGTATCGTCCACCACAACGTGTCAGAATCAGACGCATCAAAATTGTGACCTTGCAAGCCTGCGGTTTCATGGTTCCATAACAATTCCATACGCATTCGTCACGATATCATGATTGTCAGGTGAATATGGAATTGACGGTTCGAGGAGCGCCATATTCAGCGCCATGTAAGATCTCAACAGCTCCACACGACGAACGCCAAAGGGACAAGAAAAAAACTCTGTTCGAACAGGCCTTCAAACCCCAATGGTACTAGCCGACTACCGTGACATCCACAGTCCATCTGGACTGGAGAGGCATGTGGTCACCACACTACACTCCTTCCCATTGGCAGTTTCCGTGACTGACACCAGTACTTCCCAGTTACGTAGCTCTTCTATTAGTCTCACAGGAGCTGAGTGCACAACACTTGCCAACAGCACTCTGCAGAACCACTTGGTCAACCAACAAAGTGCCAGCCACGCCCGACGCACTTAACCTCGGAGTCATGCAGTATCAGCCATTACTGTGATTTCCCTTTCCGTCTCCAAACAGCAGAAGCAGACGCAAGCATGTGTGTCCCTGTGCACTGGAGTCCAATTTCTTGTTCCTCTCTCCAATGCTTTTTCTGCTATGAATGCCTGAAGTTGTTGCTGTTTCTCTTAGCGCACGGAAGATATTTTGAGGCCTGTGGTACACGTTTTTATGGTAAGTGATTAATCTACTTCGGTTATCTATGTTGAGGAATGACACCTAAGAAATGTTTCATGATAATTTCTATAAAGAATATGGCTAGATCCTACTGCATGTTTGCTGTATAGTAATTTAAAAATTTTAAAGTATATTTTCTTCTTCTTACTTCTTTTCAGATTGAAATGGCGGAAAATGAAAAAAAGAGGAAAATTGAAAGAAGATTGCATGAAAATTGTTTTGAGTAAGGTTATGTGCACAAAATGAGAGCGAGGGAGGCAGCTAAAGAGGTTTGAACAATTAGAAAAGATAAAAGTCGCCGCCGAAGAGAAGACATGAAAACCAGAAAAACTAAGATCTGAAAGAGAGCCAAAGAAAGAACTTAAGTCGGATGTTCCAAAATAAAATAAACTAGCAAAGGGTGGTCATTGAAAGCCAATTACAAAGTGGCAAAGAAGACTCGAATTTACTGGAAATAATGGGTCAACAGAACAGACTGAAAAGAGCACTATGAGTTTGTAGTCGTCTGAAGAAGCCTGGGTGCCGTGTACCAAGCGTACTGACTGGGCACATATGGGATGTATGGGACAGAAGAATATTTTGTCTTTCCTGTCTCTAAAACAGCGAGCTAAACATTCGTGAACTGAGCCAAAATAGTAACAATAAGTCCCAAGCTATCTCTTCTATAATTATTTAATAATTGCCAGTGCAGTGTATCATTGACAACCGATGTTATCACAGAAAAATCGATGGCCGGTATTACAAAACACTTTCTACAAGCCTTGTAACTGTACCTCTTTTACTTTCGATGAAATGAAGTATTATAAATAAAACATATAAATTATTACACATGTCTTGAGGGTAGAAAACAGTATATTAATATACCGATTAACCACCATAGTTACACAGTAGTAAAGTCAAAAACCTTATCCTACTCAATACTACATGGCTCTCTCCTATAATCTAAATCACCTACAAACTTAATAATGTGTGCTTCGTATGACACTGTACACACAGTACAGATAAAATATTGCTGCTCGTCATCGTTACTGAAACTGCAATTTTGATGGTGTGTACATTTCCATATACTTTGCGCGATGAGCACCACGCAAATAACTCAACGGAGGATACGAGACCACACGGACTGATGACCATAGATGTTAAGTCCCATAGTGCTCAGAGCCTCAGACCACACGATTGCGTGATGGAATCGAGGGAAGTACAGGCAGGTGGCTCACCCTTAGCTAGAGGCGACATCATGAGCGCGTGGCAAGACCAGCCGCCTGCGCTGACCCCGAAGATGGTGACGTTGTCAGGATCCCCGCCGAAGCTGGCGATGTTGTCGCGCACCCAGCGCAACGCCATCACCTGGTCCTTGAAGCCCATGTTCCCGGGCACCACGGAGTCGCCGGTAGCCAGGAAACCTACCACACACCGGTACATCTTACACGTTTCCATTTATGTTTAAATTACACCTAAATTTTTATCCTTATCCTCTTGACACAAGTAAACGAATTTTTAAGAATTTCAATGCTAGTCGGTTAGTCGTAAATGCGAGGGACATTTCATAAAAATGAACAGGTTGACACCTGTAGCGAGATTAACTCGTCGAGATTGTTGGTTTTGGCTAGTGTAAGCCAACACCTGTGGAGGAAAATCGTGTTTTGTCTTCACCGACGTATTTTGTTTTGTAGTAACGGAAGTTAGAAATGACGTTCTTACTGATTTCGTGTTCTGTATTTGTTGAACATCAAAGATCGTACAGTAAGGTCGAAACGTTGCATGACATAAATCGGATCGAAATTTTCAGTGCTTTAAGTGATTTCTCTTTAACAGTGGATTCTTCCTCGTTGACCTAATCGTTTTGTGAACATTGTGTGGGCATAAACAACGGTCCATGACCAGAAAGGCCGAAAACATAAGCAGGTGAACGAATTCTGAGACTTATAGCAGAAGCTCTTGAAAATCATCTTGGGACAAGTTATGGTATTTCGGAAGATACAGGAATTCTATCTTGCAGTATACCGTAATTTGACTATTGAGAAAAATTACTGCGCGACGGCTCCCTAACTGGTTGAGTGCAGAATAGAACTGCAACCGCCTAGAGCTCCCAACGTTGGTGAAACAAACATTTTTGAAAGTCAAGTTTTCTCGTATCGAATCGTGGCAGTTGACGAAAGGTCGGTTAGAGACTTCGAGCCGGAACTGAAATGACTCTAACGAATGTAGAGTTCAATTTTCCACATGGATAAGAACATATCGTCTAGCTCAATCAAAGGTCAAATAAGTGATGAGCTTTGATTATTGTGAAATCGTCATTACAGATAGAGCTGCATGTAGACAATGTGTCACTGGAGTGTATAACCGTGAATTCATTCAGTAACTGCCACGCAGGATAGCCGCCCGGTCTGAGGCGTATTGTCACAGTCCACACGGCTCCCCCCGTGGGAGGTTCGAGTCCTCCCTCGCGCATGGATGTGTGTGTCGTCCTCAGAGTAAGTTAGTTTAAGTTACATTAAATAGTGTGTAAGCTAAATGCCCGATGACCTCAGCAGTTTGGTCCCGTAAGACCTTACCACAAATTTCCAAATTTCATTCAATAACTGAATGGTAAAAAAGGAACAAACACGACCTCAGCTGGTCGAGTACAGGCTGTAGCGCCTAGAACCTCTCGGCCACTCCGGCCGGCCATGAGTGACAGCGTGTGATTGAAATGACTGGGCGGGGCCAAGAAACCACATAATTTTGGTATATAACGTGAATCGATGGACTTCTAGAAGGCTGGTACTGCTCATGCTGCTAGACCTTGCAGACGTTAGTGGCAGATTAGTCATTTTCACGGACGGGTCAGTAACCAATAGAGTGCAGCAGGCCTTTGCGCACTGCACAACACGTCCATCCATGCCAAGCTATTTACTAACTGTACTTATTAATACGCACAAATACATTCACATACAATGGCTAGACATTCATATTTTTAGCTCTAAACAAATTAATAATGTCTCCAGTATCCAAATCCCTTCAGTGGTTTTAAGGAGGCTTTTCTTGGTTGTAAGAAAAATGCCAGAGTTGACGTTACCCGGCCGTTTATCTCAAATGGATCTCTCTGTCCCTTACTTCCGGTTCTGAGTTTGGCTTTATGGCGCGCCTTATGGCGGGCGGAACCTGAAACAGCTCTTGTGCCAGGAATCGAAGACGAACAATAAAAAAATTCTGTGGTGAATAGTCAATTGCAAGAGCTGCGTAGATATTATGGATATTAGGCCATGGTCTAAGGCAGTGGTTTTCAATCTTTTTCGACTAAGCATCCTCTTGTCGCTCTGAAATGGTGACCGGCCCCGTGTCCCATTTAACACCACCGCGACGTCACCGCCACAGATCTTCCCGGTGTAAAATCGAAGTTTACCTTGTATGCAAATTCTTATGTACTTAGCAATGGCATAATCACAGCTGGAAAAATGGGAAAGGTTTTATAAATAAATATGTTTTTAGATAACGCAAATTTACTTATCTTTATGTCCAAATATATTTTTAAAAAACAATTTCAACAAAATTTTCGAAGTTTCCTTCTTCAAAACTAAACCGTATATTTCGCAGTACTGAACACATTTCTGTAAAATTTGATACTTTTAACATATTGGTATTCACTGTAAGAATGATCAAAGAGGTATTTTCTTCAGACGAATAATTAAAATTGAGTATTTTGATGATAGAATGACAATTAACTCATAATGGGGAAAACATTCTATGGGCAAGAATGAATAATTCGAACTTAAACTACTAGTTGATAGAAAAGGAGAACATAAAACAATGGTGTAGGTAGACATTTATCTTTAATGAACAGAAGATTAATATTAAAGTGTCTAAAAGTCAGTGATATCTGCCAATCACGGACGCAACTCCATCGGTTGGACACGCAAGTATGTTAGCAAAAGGATTTTTTGTATTCTTCAAAAATATATTCCAATTTATAACAGAGAGAAGAGTATTTCGTAGAGTTGGTTAAATTTCTGTAGGGAACATTTCCTATATCACCTCGAATTTCCGATTAATGAATTAAGACACCAGCAAAGGTTCCTTGACTATAGCTAACGGTTCATCAATATGCATTACAAATTATCTGTTCTTCAACGCATCAAAAAACTTATGTTGCACATCGAAAGCTAACTCGTGAATTCCACTTGAAACTGTCATCGCTGAATGAAACTGATTTCAACCTGCCACATGCGTCGCGACCTGGCATAGTACCAGCAGTTTCTTTTACTGTGTGTAAAACGTTTCCCTAATAGTGCATGATCTCCCCCCCCCCCCTCCCCCCCCCACCCCCCACCCCACACACACACACACACATTTCTATATTAATAACGAGGCATTCAAGGTGTTGAGCTCTCCGTCTCACTTTTGCCCCAGCCCAGTACACTTTGTGACTGCACTTGTGTCGTCTAGCTGCAGCACCGGACCTTTTTGTTACCAGCAGCGAGTGTATGTGTGTCTCAACAAGCTCTGCAGCGAGAGGAACTCATTATATTTGGCTACTTGTTATAATAAAGGTATTCTTTGTGTCAGACACTTTCTGTTCTGGTTTCAAATTTGACAAGAAATGAGTGAGTCCTCTCGCACTGTTCAATCAGACTCTTAAGTGTCTGAACACATGGGCCAGAGCCCACTTGCCTCAAAAGTTACGTTTCTCAAAATCTGACTTTAAAGCTTGGAGCAATGAAATAGGCTTACCCATTGTGCTGGAATAAAATTTTGCTACCTGGCCCCTTTGCCGGCGGGCGTGCGTCATTCGACGGCAGACCAGCAGCCACTACACACAGCGGTAGCGGAGGCCACGAAAGTTCACAGTGATTATCCCAGCAATGACACCATCACCTCATCCGGTACCGGTGCTTCGCCTGACGTACAGAAGCGGACATTCGAGCATGAGGAAGAAAAGAAGAGCGACGAAAGAACAGCACTCGCCGTGGAGCAGTACAACAACCAAACAAAGGAAGTAGCCAGCTTATCGCAACAGTGCGCAGGTAAAGCGTTGCCATTAGAGAGCCCTGCAGCTGAATCTGCACTTGCAAACTCTTCTAGTATTGCACCAATTCGTCATACAAACAATGCTGCTCCCTCCCGTCGATTAGCTTATGCCATGAATAAAAACAACCGTTATCGAAGCAGTGACATTGGCCCTTTCTGTATATGTGTTTAAGGAGGTGCAGGAAACGTTTTTAGGCTGCATCCGATGGCAGCTGGAAAGTTTGTGAACACAACGAATTCACAGAGCAGCCAAGACATTACAAATTTCTTATCAATAGGACGTAACAGAATCAAAGTTTAACATAACCCTCCCAGAACAACCAACTAACTGGCAGACTCCCCGGTATTTTCATCTCACCAACTGGAGGCATGCTTACCAAGTCAAGCCACAACGCATCAGGGCGTAATCAGAAAAGTTGGCACCAGCTTAAATGAATAAGAACTCCAGCATACGATAGTTTCACCCTATACCGCCTTGTGTGTCAGGCGCACGTCAAAAAAGGCGATGAAAGGCGGAATTACCTCTACCGCACTATTTGGCACGTGTGTGGTGCAGTTTGCTTCGCAAGTACTGCCAGACTTTGTTTCAAACTACAGCATGTGTTCCCGTTGTCTATATATGTCCCTTCCGCGCGGCAATGTTTTAATTTTCTCAGATTTAATCATGTAAGCAGCCAGTGCCGCTCTGCCATAAGACGCACCAAACGTGGAGGAAATCATGCGCGAGCCGACTGCCCGTCCACTCAGCCGCGGTGTGTGCACTGCAAACAGGCGCATGAGGCGATAAACCGGAAGTAGTACGCGCGCCAAGAGGAAATCGCTACCAGCCGAGACGGCTATCTCACATAGTCCGTATGCCGCAGCAGTGCAATCTCCTCCATCCGTGCGTGATTAACGAGCCTTCCCAGTTCTGTAGGCTCAGCCGCACAGATACAATGGGCGTTTGAAAAGTCCAAGCAAAGTCCGAGAGATGGCACCACCGGCGCTTGTCGAGGTCATGTTTAGTTAGTAGAATCTTTGGACAGAACCCACACCAAGTTTCAGCCATATTGGTCTATTTCTTTGTGTTTGGCATTCGTATGAATCAAGGAAGTCGAGTGATTGTCAAAAAGTGGACGAAAAAGAATCTCGTGTGGTGATTAAACATTAGTTTATGAAAGGCAAAAGGCTTCAGGTGACTAAACAGAAGCTTGATAAACATTACGGTGACTTTGCATCTTCGATTAGAACAGTTTATAAGTGGTTTCAACATTTTCGGAGTGGCCATATGGCACAAGTAATGCTGAACGTTCAGGACGCCCTGTGGAGGTTACGACTCCAGAAATCATTGATAAAATCGATGATATGGTGATGGATGACAGAAGAGTTAAGGTGTGTGAGATTGCTAGTGCTGTGGGCATCTCGAATGAATGGGTATATAATATTTTGCATAAACATTTGGACATGAGAAAGTTATCCACAAGATGGGTTCCGCGATTGCTCACGCATGACCAAAAACGGAATCGTGTGAAGTGTTGCAAGGATGGTTTGCAGCTGTTCAGGAAGAATCCACAGGACTTCATACTCCTGAGACCAAACAATAATCTAAACAATGGGTTACCAGGGGAGAATCGGCACCAAAAAAGGCGAAGACCATTCCTCCGGCCGGAAATGTTATGGCCACTGTCTTTTGGTATTCGCAAGAGATAATCCTCATCGACTATCTGGAAAAGGGTAAATCTATTACAGGTGCATATTATTCATCGTTATTCGACCGTTTTAAAACCGAGCTGCAAGAAAAACGCCGGCGATTGGACCGCAAAAAAGTCATTTTCCATCACGACAATGCACCAGCACACACCGCAGCAGTTGTGGTCGCAAAATTAATGGAAATAGGATTCCAACTCGTTTCACATCCCCCCTGTTCTCCAACTTGGTTTCCTCAGACTACTATTTGTTCCCTAATTTGAAGAAATGGCTGGCGGGACAAAGATTTTATTCAAACGAGAAGGTGATTGCAGCAACTAATAGCTATTTTCCACACTTCGACAATTCCTATTATTCGGAAGGGATCAACAAATTAGAACAGCGTTGGACGAAGTGTATAAGTCTATAAGGAGACTAAGTCGAAAAATAAAAAGGGTTTACCCCAAACACGTATGTAGTTTTTATTTTTGCACGGACTTTTCAAACGCCCCTCGTTTACAGCTACACAGCAGCGGCGTGAGGCCGCCCGCCCGGTGCCTACGCCCCAATGGAGGCTACCTCCACCTCTGCACTCGAACACACTGCCACTGGGTCCGATCCGCAGTAATCCGCACCCACCGTAACAACAAGCCTCCATGTCACTGGACAGCTCTTGTAATAGCAGTTTTACTCTGGAGATGGAAACAGGCAGAATGTCCACTCCAGGGTCACTCATTTTGCAAGAAATCCAAACAGCACCACAAGGACCAGTTGGTTCCGCAGCGATACCAGATGTTGCTGGAAACACTGATTCAGCAAAACAGTGATTAAAATTCTACAATGGGATGCCAGGTCGGTCATTTCCAACAAAGAAACCCTGCAAAGAGAATTATCTTCACTTCGTTTAAACCACATTCATTGTTCTCGCTTCCAGGCCTCCACATTTTTATGAAAGACAGACACGACGGAAAAGGCGCAGTTGCACTGTTCGCTCGATCTTCAGTTCCTGCTTCTGCTACATACGTCGACCACACACACATAAAGAGGCTTCCAGGCTGTAGCGGCGAACACTCGTTCCAAGACCTTAGGCCTCTCCAAAGTGGCACTATACGCCGTCCAAGAACCAAAATCGAAACTGATGAGTGGCATACATTGGTTAATCACCTCGAGCCCCCTTTCCTGTTTTGTAGAGACTTCAATGCGCGCCATATGACCTGGGGATGCAAAATGGACGATGGATATGGAGCAGCTGTTTTGGACATCATATTAATTCAGTTTAATTATTCTGAACATCGGTTGCCCAGCTCTCATCCCGGGGCCTGGAAGACGTTCGTCTGCAATAGACATGACTCTGTGTTCCTCGAGTATCTTTCAAAAATTTAAGTGGGAGGTCTGCCGCTACCCACTGGAATCTGATCATTTGGTGTTCGAATAATTAGGATAAATGAGAGTGAGTCAGATCCATACATGCCGTCATCAAAATGGAACATGTTCAAAACCAGCTGGGAGGGGTGTAAAACATATATATCAAGGAACACCTTCACGCAGGTTTATTGCAGGGGCCCGCAGACGAACGTTACAATCTGTTCATTTCCCTAATAAGTGAGGCGGCCGTATTTTCCAAATTCCAGGTCAAACCGATACGGAGGGCGAAAGGTCTTTCATTTCCATGGTGGAATAAGGAATGCTCAAGACAAGTTGCTAAACAAAAGCTAACTTACAGCATCTATACACGAGAAAGCACCTGTGTGAAATTTCTCAAATGCAAATAGGTGGCCGACGCTACCAAAAGGCTTTTGAAGCAGCGAAAAGACTGTCTTGGAAACAGTTTTGTGAGACACCAGAGAAACACCGTTGTATTCGGTTTGATCCACCATATGCAAATTTCGAAACAGGTGCCCGTTGTGTAAAGGTTTACATGGCTGGCTGAATGACTTCGCACAAGTCGTCGCGCCCCATTGGTCATCTCTGAATCACTACCAACCTGGCATGGTGCTTCTCCTTCGTCCCTGGGGTCTAATCAATCCTTACTGACTCCATTTCAGTTCTCAGAACTGCGAAACGTCTTAGAAGGTACCAACAATGCTGCTCCAGGATATGACGACATCCACAACAAAATGCTGGTCAATTTGCAGGGTGGAGTCTTACACATATAGCTCGGGATCTAAAATCATTTGTGGGAATTTAGCAGCTTCCCGGACGAATGGCACACTTACGTAATTGTTCCCATACTCAAGCCCGGCAAAGACCCCTATTTGGGTAGTTCATACTGTCTCATCGCTCTTTCTTCTTTCGCGTTTAAGTCATTAGAAAGGATCATAAAGCGCCGTTTGGAATGGTGGTTTAAGAAAAACCCCTTCTGCCACGCTCTCAAAACAGATTTCGAAAAGGCAGAGACATCATAGACAGCCTAAGTCTCTTACCAGGTGCAGAAGTATGAAACCGGAATTTAGTTGCAATAATTTCACGTCTGTTGCTTGAAACTGATAAACGATATTTATTCATAATACTCTCCATTGCTATTTATACATTTCTCCCATCTCTCCGGCAGGCTATGAACGCTACGCCAAAAAATGTTCTTCTTTTGAAGCGAACCAGTTTCGTACATTTTCATACGAATTGAAAATTTGTTCTGCGAGAGCATGTCCCAGTGATGCAAAAAGATGATAATCGTTGGAGCCAAGTCTGGAAAATAAGCCGCATGCCCTAGTATTCCTCCACTGAACGCCTCGATCGTTTTCTTGGTCCGTTTAGCTGTGTGTGATGGGGCGTTATCATGGAGAAATACGACTATGTTTTGCCTTTTTTCATGTTCCGGTCGCTTTTCACGTAATGCTCGGTCTAAAACGACCATTTGCTATTGGTAGCGATCAATGTTAACGGTTTCACCAGGTCTTAGCAGTTCGTAATAGATGACACCCTTCTGATCCCACTAAGCACAGAGCATTGTCTTTTTTCTAAAGCGATTTGGCCTTGCAGTGGATGTCGATGGTTTGCCTGGATTCACCCATGACTTACGACGCTTAGGATTCTCAAAATAAATCCATTTTTTCATCAGCTGTCACTATTCTATGGAGAAACGACTTTCTTTTGTATCTGGCGAGCAGCATTTCTCAAGTGGTCTTTCGATTTGCATGCTGTCTTTCATTTAGTTCATGCGGAAGGCATTTTCTAACTTTCTGCACCTTTACCACAGCTTTCAACCGAAGAGAAACGGCTTTCTGAGTCACACCCAACTGTTCCTCGAGTTCCTGTTGAGTATGAGTATCATCTTCATCCAATAAGGCCTGCAATTCGTTGTATTCGAACTTTTTCGGTGGTTTTCCACGTTCGTCGTTAATCACGTCAAAATCACCACGTTTGAATTTTTTTAACCACTCGAAACACTGTTTTCCCAAAAGCTTAGTCGCTGAAAGCTTCGACAAGCATTCCATGCGATTCTGCAGCAGTTTTCTTCAAATGATGACAGAAAACCAGTGCTGTCCGCAAATCGTAGTTCGTAGGCACAAAACTCGACATGTTTACGGGTTTGAAACAGATACGACGTATAGACCTCAGTTACTGTGTGTTGACATTCGTCGTCAGCCGTTACAGGAAGCAGATGACGCTGCAGACGCGATCTCACTGGCCCTACACTGACGGCTAGCGCCATACAAAGGGAAATTCCGGTTTCATACTTTACACCTGATAACTACCGACATAGAACATGTTTATGCTTCTAATGGTTGCGTGATGGCACTGTTGCGTATGATAGCGTGGACGTGAGCATCCTGGTACGGAAGCTCCAGTCAGTGGGTGTGCCAGACCTTATTACCCGAAATGTTTACTCTCTCCTACGGCAACGTTTAATCTATGTCAGACGACAGAACAGTACACTGTATGAACCGCGTGTACAGAGAACTGCTGCAAGTCCTAACTTTTATGCAGTGTACTCGTCAGACCGTAACACAATTTTTGGTCCTTCAGTAAAAGCCCTAATGTACGCCGATGACGTTTGCATGTACACGTTTCCTCTCACCTTGAGGACGACGCTAAGGTGGTTGGATCGAGCGGCTTACGTACTGTATTCGCGTAAGTGTAGAACTGGACTGAATCTGGAAAATACCAAATTCTTCGGCGGTTGTCTTTACGCGGCAGGTGATGGACGACAACAACACCCGAGAAACGATTAGGGTGTCAGTCAGTCAAATGGCTTGGACTCTTCGTCGACAGCACACTGATGTGAGCACGCCATGTGGAATATTTGATTTTCAAGGTCGGTTTATTACTCAACATCCTGCTATCGGTATTTCGCGTATGATAGGGAGCTGAAAGTCATTCAGGAGTCTTTCTTCTCTCTGATTCCCACAATCGGCTTCATATTCTCCCACAACTCTGTCTTCTATTCCTTCCACTACGAAACTTTACAGTCATCCATGATTATTATTTTTAATCTCCTTTTACATACTCAACTACTTGTTTAATGTCCTCATACGCTCTATCTCTTTATCTTCTTCTTGTGACGTCGGCATTTATACTTGGCGATGGTTTGCTGCTCGATTCTGGTAATGACAACGCTTTCAGTAAATTGTTCACAATAACTCATCTCTCCCCTACCTTCCCATTCATAACACATTCTTCTTCTGTTACATCATTTTCCCGCGCTGTTGATATTATCCTATGTGGCGTCTTCTGTCATCGTCCAGCGCTGTGACATGCGCGGGTGTTTGCAAGTACAGTGCCGCGAAACTTTTCCGCTGGACGCCAGAGACGCTATACACAAGCGACATTTGTTCTGTGATTTACTCTTTGATTATTGATTTCTGTTCCACGTCTTACTCCTTAACGAAAAGCGTGAATCTAAGTGTTAGATACGGAATAATTTACCGTACCGAACTTTTCTTACGCCTTCGCACGATTTATTGACTGCAGTGTATTATGGTGTGTTCTGCCCGCAGGACTTCGTTAATAAAGTGTTACATCAAGCCGAGTCAAGCCTACTTTCCTTATTCAGCCTACAAGCACACGCAGATGTTAAACCGTCGATCGCGTAATTCAAACCGGTACCGACATCCTACGTTCATCTGACCATAAATCGTTCTCGTCTTTCCGTTTCACTCCATTGATTTCCGCTACATCGGTCCTTTCAGTTCTGCTTTTCACATTTCCTAGTTTCCTTTTCACTTTCGGACTTCCGTCCTTTCACGCTCTTCGTGGTAGAATGTTACTTTTTCGTTGACTATTCCATCTCTGTCTCACGGTCATCTCTCCCTTGACAGTCCCTCCCAGAGAACCGCGGGGGAGGAGGGGGGGGGCGTTGCTCGTCTGAAACCTTTTGACAATGGAGAGATCATTTCACATGTTCCATCAAGAGACCAAATGTCCTGTGGAAACACATTACGTATCTTTGATACAGCGATTTCCATTGCCTTCTGTATTGTCATGCAGTTGATCATTACTGATTCTTCCGAGCTTAGGATTAATTTTTGACTTCTTGGTTAAAGGACTGCTCTGACACTGACAGCCATAGGCCCCGTGGGCCACAGAAAGATCTCCGCGTTGTAAGCGTTTGCAGATTTGGGAGTGCCTTACCCAGTACTCCGAGCCGGTAGTTGAAGGAAACCATAACGACGCCGCGCCTTACGAGGAAGTCCGGTCCCCACCACTGGCTGCTCCCAGACAGATGCACCAGCCCTCCGCCGTGCACCAACACCATCACAGGCAGCAGCTCCCTGGTGGCCTCCGAAGGAAGCTGCGTAACATGCACCAATACTGTACGTCCCACAGTCACTGCGTTAGATATCACTTTACAAAAATATTGATCCTACTGGTTACAAGGAAATTATTTTGACAAACACAGAGTGGCGACAGGTTAACATATGTTATACGTGTTTTTCATTAGGCGATCGTCGACTCTGAAAATTCTTTAAAATAATTAGAGGCACAATCGCACCCCATGGAGAAGCTGTCTTGCGTGCTATGACGTACTCACTCTGCAGCTTGAGAATCAAAGTTGTGTATCAATTTCGATAAAGTTAAGAATTTAATCTCTTAAAATAGAGCATAAACGAGCCTGGCGCGGGATCTGCTGATTTTCCAGGATACAAAGCTCCCTACGAGTTACGACACAACAAAAAATGTTCCGAGCTATAAAGAAGGGAGAAGTTAAAATAACCAGTCTTTTTAAAGACATGTTTGCGAATATTGAGCCACTCTTCATGTACACGTCGGACAGAGCGCGTTGGTACACCAACAAATTGAGCAACTACATCCACGGTAAGGTTACGGTCTCCACCAAACACGTTTCTGCCATTCTTTGCCATCTTCCCGGTCACCGACCTCAGTATTCTGATTCGCCCCACCTCATTACCATTACTTACGTCAGTGGTGGAGGGTCACGTGACCGCCTGGTAGCATTTCTACGCCATCCACAGCGTTCCAGAGCGAGCAATGCGGACTTTTAAGGGACTAATGCTGTCTACAGGGTGCACATTTGGGAAACGTTGGCAATATGAGTAGGGTGAAAGGTTTAGTGGGAGTGGGTAAGGGAAGAAACTGGTTGACGTGTTACATTTGTTTAGAATGCGGTCGTCAGCGTGAAGTACGCACCCGCGGCGTGTAGACGTTGAGGAAGAGGCAGTCCTCGTCGCCCATGTAGCGGCCCGTGTCTCCGTCCAGCTGGGGAGCCACGCTGCCCTCGCTGGTCGCGTCCCGCACTCCGTTCCAGGGAGCGCCCGGCTGCGGCGGCTGCAACACCAGGAGACGCTGTGTCACTACATCGTGGTACGCCAAACATGAAATGAGCCAAAACTGAAGATTTATATCTCAGGAGCGAAGAGCGAGGGAGAGATCGTACCAAACATTCGCTCATACTTACAAAAATACAGGGACCCTACAGGAGGAAACGAATACCTTTCTTTTTCTTTTCGCAAGCGTTTGATGAAAAGGTTTCGCTGGTCATCTTCATCCTGCTATGTTCTTTTACCCGTTGCTAACAACAGACGGCGATGGTGATGTTAAAACGACAGGGCATAACTCACACAGTGGCGAAATGACCACCCAGCCTCTCGCGTCTCTGTGAAAGGAATAAGGTTAGAGTCGTAGCACAAGCCTGGGTAGGAAAGAGTGGGTAAGGATATCATCCATAACCTTTCAAAGAAACAATGTCGCAAATTACCTTAAACAATTTGTGTCTGTTGTGATCTTCAGTCGCAACACTGATCTGAAGAACCTCTCCAAGCTAGTCTATAGTGTGCAAATGTCTTCATCTCCGAATAACTACTGAAAAGAACGTCCATTTGAGCTTGTTTACTGTATTCGTGCTTACGTCTTCCTCAACAATTTTTGCACCACACACTTTCCTCCATTAACAAATTGATGACTCTTTGATGCCTCACGATGTGTCCCACCAACCGACCCGTTCTTTTGGTCAAATTGGGCCATAAATTTATTTTATCCTCAATCAGCACCTCCTAATTAGTTATCCCATCTACCCATCTAATCTTCAGCATTATTCCGAAACCCCACATTTCATAAACACGTATCCACTTCTTGTCTGAGTCACATAACGTTCACGTTACACTTCGCCACCAGGCTACACTCCATACAAATGCCTTCAGAAAATTCCTGAGAATTACGTTAGACGATTATATATGCTTTTTCTTATCAAAACTGCGTCTCTTTCTATTTATAGTCTGCACTAAATGTCTTATTTACTTCCCCCATCTGGAGTTATTTCGAATATTAAATTAAAAAAAAAAATTCATCCGCTACTTTTAGTGCCTCATTCCCTAATCTAATTACTTCAGAACCGCCTGATTAAAGGCGACTATATAGGCTGCCTCACCTAACACCCGTCAGGCGCATTTTCCCTGGTGTTTCAGGACATAATTACAATATCGGTTTTTGCACTGTGTTGCCGGAGTCAGCCCACATAAATACTCCTCATCATGTCTTTCAAATTCGATGCCCAGTGACGACGGAAAGCAAAAGCATTGGTTTGTTTCCCGTTTGAAAAAGAATGATTTTTAAAACGAAATTTTTCGTGCCCATTCGACAGAGCTGTCCCTGATTAGTGTAGTCCGACATTCGTTTTATCAGTATGCATTAACGGAGACAGTAAAACATAAGGCTAACCAACACTCCAGCAGTGGCAGTACTGGCCCGTCCTGCGCTGACTTCTACCGCCAACCACGCAGCGCTACTGAGCCATTGCTGTTTATTCTTCGTGTTTTGTTGTCCTTGTTAATACATATTGATAAAACGAATGTCGGACCAGACTGAACTGGGAGTAGTAAAATGGAACACATGCAGCCTTCCTTGAGATGTTATTTATTTTATGGTTACCAGTTTCGGTGCTTCAGTACACCATCTTAACTGACGCTAAGAGGATGAACTCCAATCGTATACACGATGCCATCAGTAGCTGACAAATATGAATTGTTCTCACAGACTACCTGTAACAACGATGTTGTGTCTTCAAGGCCACTCTATTGAGGCCTGAAGATGTACTAAAGCACCGAAACTGGTAGCCACATAATAAATAACGTCGTCTCAGCATAAAGTAGTGTGATCAGATTTGTCGCTCTTATCATCGACAGCAGGCTAAGTGACAAACCTTTCTTCTGACACACACGATACCCGACAGGCATGAAAACTAAATGTTTGCATGTCTCCTGACACTGAACTTGGAGAAATTCTCAACCCAAAGAAGCAGTTAATTCTCGGAGAACGCCAGTTTCGTACAATGCATCTTGTCCAATTTTTTTCCAGTTGTTAAATTCAGTAGCTGAAATGCGGTTCTGAAAGATCTACAACCGGCGATTCTTTACCACAAACTCAAAACAGATCCCAGCTGCAAATGAATTTAAATACAGAAAAGGTGAAAGTCAGGGGGTACAAAAGCTCGTGAACAGTTCAGATGTTCCAGCAATGTTTACTTCAAAGTCCTCTGTTTTCCCGTTGCAAAGCACCTTTTTGGGCACCTAAAAATTACTTTATTTTCCTTTTGTAATGCACACTATTTCTCACCTTTTCCATATTCAGTTGATCCAATTGGTTAGTACAGAATTCGCCAATAATTACGTGATTTTCTTTTCTTTAGCAAGGTTTCAATGACAAGTACTAGTTCTGCACCCAGACATCACTGGGCATAAATTACAGAGAGGGCACCACTCTAAAAAGGTACATTGCAAACACTGGACGAAGGTAGAGCCAGCAAGAACCGGCACTATAGTTGTACATCGTCGTAGCCATGTTGCGAAAGAGCCGGAGTTCCCACTGCTAATAGAAAGCACTGTAACTCATATCGTTATCGGTAGACAAAGCTGGCTAAAGCCGGAAATAATTTCAGCCGAAACTTTTAAAAAGCACCTAACCGTGTTCAGAAAGGGCAGATTAAGTACAGTTGATGGTGGCGTGTTTATTGCTGTCTGAAGTAGTTTAGTAATGATACTGAAGTATATAGAACCTCTGAGTTCGTATGGGTGGAGGTAAAGGTTGGCAACCAGAGTAAATTAATAACTGCACTCACATAATTATAGTTGGCTGTGTCTTCGATCTACCATTGACATATTGATGAAAATATATATTTAAAGTCGCTGGTAAGCATAAACAGTCGTCCGAAATCGAACTGAATACTTTTTTAGAAAATTATTTTGAACAGTTAGTTGACAGCCCACTCGAAGTGTAAATGGTTATGAAAACATACTTGACCTCTTGGCAACAAACAATCCTGACAAAATAAGGAGCATTATGACAGATAAAGCAATTAGTGACAGTCTCCATTCATTCCAATCTGTATAAATGTAGACTAGAAGTGGTGTGCATTCAAAGAAATTGTATCGACGGCAGATGAGACGTGTATAGCAATTAAATTTATAAGAGATGGTACTGATCCCTAATGGTACCCAAAAGAGATCAGAACACTGTTGCAGAAGCAACGAAAAAAGCTTGCTCCCCAAAATTGATTATGTTTTACAGGAGCTCGAAATTTAGCGCGAACTTCAATGCGAGATGATTTTAATAGTTTCCACAATTATATTCGGTCTCGAAATCTTGCAGAAAACCCAAAGAGTCTGTTGGTATGTAAACTACACCGGTGCCGAGACGCAGAAACAACGCTCGATAAAAATGTGCGATAATGATGTTGATCGACATAAAAGTGTTTATGGGTACAGTACCGCTTCATATTGTATAAAACTACTGCTGGAGAAAACCAACGTTTCGGCCACGGTTGCAGCGGCCTTCTTCTGGGTCTACTGTAACAATGTTAATGTTACTTGTGACAGTGCTAGTAAAAGAAAATTTTTCCGAAATTCCTTCACAAAAAAAGACAAAGCAAATATTCCAGAATTAGAACCAAGAAGAACTGCTAACAAAAGTAACTTATGAGTGTCTGTCCTCAGTATAGAAAAGAAGCTTAAATCACTTAATAAAGGCATGGGAGATTGTGTATTAGTATGCTGGTACAGTAGCTCCATACTTACCAATCATATGCTACCGCTCGCTCATAGAAAGATCTGTACACAAAGGCTTGAAAGCTGTACAAGTCATAGCAATATCCAAGAAAGAAATAGGAGTAATCCGTTGAATTACTGGCCCATATGACTAACGTTGATTTGCAATAGGATTTTGGAACATGTACTGTATTCGAACAATATGAGTTACTCCGAAGGTAATGGTCTATTGATACACATTGAGCAAGGATTCAAGAAACATCGTACTTGTGAAACGCAACTAGCTCTTCATACGCTCGAAGCAACGAGTGTTATAGACAGAGAATGTCAAATGATCGTATATTTAAAGATTTCAAGAAGGCTCTGATACCTTTCCTTACAAGCGACTTCTAATCAAATTGCGTGCCTATGGAGTGCCATCTCAGTTGGTTAACGGATTCGTGATTTCCTCTCAGAAAGGTCACTGTTCGAAGTCATTGATGGGCAGTCACCGAGTGAAAGTAATATCTGGCGTTCTGCAAGAAAGTGTTACAGCCATCTGCTGTTCCTGACGTACGTACATGATTTAGGAAACAATCTGGACAGCCTTCTTACGTGGGCAAATCACAAAGTCTTTGCCCATTTTTTTTTTACTAGCCCTAAGACGTGACAGCGTGGAATAATAACCGTCGGCTGCACCTTGAGGCATGAAATCCTGGAGGAGCGGTCCACGGCTACCCCAGAAGGCCGTTATCATCAGGTTCCCAACACATGGCGATGAACGGAATTTTTTCATCGCAGGCGAACCCGGGTGTTCCCACACCATTCTTGGATTTCGGCTTGAAATGTACTATCTATGTTTTATCGCCAGTAACAATGAGGTCCAGCAAACCTTCACCCTCCTTGAAGTACCGTTCCAGATGATGTAGTGAAGACATCATTCTCTTGCCTTTCGTCATGTCATCCAACTGCTTAGGCAACCACCGATAGGAAACCCTCCGGTACACCAAGAACCCGTGAACGATGTCGTAAGCGCTTCCATACGATGTAGCAAGCTCCAGGGAAATGGTCGTGATGTGCACCCGCCGCTCTGCTTTCACCGTTGCATCCACGCGGGAAATCTTTTCGACAGTCAGCGACGAATGCGGCCTCCCCGACGGCTCAGTCATGCAAGACCTACGACCTTTGTCGAGGTCATAACACCACCACCTCACAGCTCTCAAAGCGAGAGTTTTTCCCGTATGTAGGCTGCAATTCACTGTAGATCACGATTCACGTTCGTCCCTTGCTCAATAGAAAATGAATCACACTTCGTTGCTCTAACGCCGTGCATGTGTGAAGCACAACCGCCAATTTAACAACTGGCAACAGCGCCGTGCGGCGAAACTATAGGCAGATATGACCGGCGGGAACAAAGAAAGATCCGACACTGGGAATAGGTATGTTGACATCGCATTTTGAGCTGTAATTTGGCTTAAAAAAATAGAGGCGAAGACTTTCCGATTTGCGCTCCTACAATGCATGCAGATAGATGATGCTGTGATTTACCGTCTTGTAAAGTCATCAGATGATCGAAACCGTAGCAAAGTGATTTAGACAAGATATCTGTAAGGTGCGAAAAATGGAAATTGGCTTTAAATAGCGAAAAGTGGGAGTCATTCACTTGAGTGCTAAAAGGAATTCCTAAATTTCGATTACATAATGAATGACACAAATGTAGACTGTAAATACAACTAAATACTTAAGAATGACAATGACGAATAACTTAAATTGGAACGATCACATAGATCATGTGACGGTTCAAAATGGTTCAAATGGCTCTAAGCACTACGGGATTTAATGCCTGGAACCGCGCGACCGCTACGGTCGCAGGTTCGAATCCTGCCTCGGGCATGGATGTGTGTGATGTCCTTAGGTTAGTTAGGTTTAAGTAGTTCTAAGTTCTAGGGGACTGATGACCTCAGAAGTTAAGTCTCATAGTGCTCAGAGCCATTTGAACCATTTTGAACTTAATGTCTGAGGTCATCAGTACCCTAGATTTAGAACTACTTAAACCTAGCTAACCTAAGGACATCACACACATCCATGCCCGAGGCAGGATTCGAACCTACGACCGTAGCAGCAGCGCGGTTCCGGACAGAAGCGCCTAGAACCGCTCGGCTAATGTGGCGGAAGCGAAAGAGAGACTGTGATCTATTGGCAGAATACTTAGAAAATTCAACAGGTCTGTGAAAGAGGCTGCCTATATTACGCTCATCCCTCCTCTTCTGGAATCTGCTGAACGGTATAGGATCTGTATCAGATAGGATTGACGGAGGACATCGGAGAAGTTCAAGAAATGACAGCTTATTTTGTATTATCGTGAAATAGGGAGAGAGTGCTACTGATATAATATACGAATTGGGGTGTTGTTCATTAAAACGAAGGTATTTTCGTTGTGGCAGGATCTTCTCATGAATTTTCAACACCAATTTTCTTTCCGAACGCAAAAATATTTTGTTGGCGCCCACCTACATAGGAAGAAATGATCATCATAATATAATAAGAGAGGCCGGAGAATGCACGGAAATATTTGAATGTCCGTTTCTCCTGATCACTGTTCGAAAGTGGAACGCTAGAGAAATAGGTTGAAGGTGGTTGGACGTGAATTGAAGAGTAATCATGTAAATGTAGATGTTGATGAGCTTATTGACAGGTAATCTATCCAGCGTGCTTAACTTACTGTTTCGTTGCTGGTTTGAAGTAGTCACATTTGAACTGTTTCTTAATTGAACTTTGTGACGATACAGCATTATAATTTACTGAAGAAAATGCAAAATGTTCAAATGTGTGTGAAATTTTATGGGACTTAACTGCTAAGGTCATTAGTTCCGAAGCTTACTCACTACTTAACCTAAATTATCCTAAGGACAAACACACACACCCATGCCCGAGGGAGGACTCGAACCTCCGCCGGGACCAGCCACAAAGTCCATGAATGCAGCGCGTAAGACTGCTCGGCTAATCCCGAGCGGCAAGAAAATGCACCTTTATGGCGATACAGTATTATAATTTACTGAAGAAAACGACTATTCGCGACCACTTTAAAAAGTTATGCAAACAAAGGTGCGTTTCTAATCAAGTTGTCACTTCACTTACGTTGTTGAGCAACGGGATGAAATCAATAAAAACAAATTTTCATTGATATCATATGCATGTCTATGCAAGGCTGAGAAATTTTCTCGTTTCCCGAATTACATACTAGTTTTATATTAATTACAACACTATAAATATTATAAATTAATGACATTTCGGCAGTATAATAAGTTTGACACAAGAAATTATTAAATGTACGCAGCAAGAAAGCGGGTGTGTGAGAGACAATCAGAGTTTTAACTATCAATTCGCAAAATTACAGTAACTTAACTAATGTTTTTCTTGTTTACAGGTACGTGTTTGCATTCCACGAACACCTCGGAATCTCCTCGCCACAGTACTGTAGCATGCCTCTAGTGGTTCCAAAACAAAATGGCACTGTCCATCTCCAGTTCTTCAGTGAGAGTGGTACAGAACCATTACTGTTCACTGTACATATAACAGGAAATGTCAGAATCTGCATGAGACTGTTCTGGGGTGATACTGTACTGTATGTAATGACGTTGCAACACTAGGGAACTGTTGCGAAATGCGGACGGTCGATTTCAGCTGACGACTAAATAAGCGGCAAAGTTCGTTATCGTGCGATCACGCGATTATTGATTTCACTGGAAGCAGTCACACCCTTTAAATATGTGAGAGCATGCGTTCGGAACGGGGTTTAAAGTGGAGCAACCACATCACAGGAAGTGCAGATGCCAGAATCGTCAGAAAGTGTAGTTAGTTACGAGGGAGGAAGCTTACAAGACACTCTTTCGACCGGTATTTGCTTATTGCTCGAAGTCCGGGACTCATTCCGTATAGGATTGACAGGGAAAAAGAGAAGATCCAAAGAAGAACAGCGCGTTTCGTCCAGGTTCGTTTAGTTAGCGAGAGAGCACCGTGGAGATGCTCATACGCTGACGCGCTGTGTTTCACGGAGCAGTTTACAGTTAAATTTCGAAGAGCGTATGTTCCTAGAAGAGTCGGTCAACATATGGCTTCCTCGTACGTTGTTGTTGTTGTTGTTGTTGTTGTTTTCGTCGTCGTCGTCTTCTTCTTCATTCCGAAGACTGTTTTACCACAGGCTAGGCTGTCCTGTACAGCCCTCTTTATCTCTGCATAGCTACTGTAACTTATATCCATTTGAAACTGCTTAATGTATTCAATCCTTGGTCCCCCCCAACAATGTTTTACCCCTCCTTTCGCCTTCACTTCCGTCCGTTGCGAAATTAACGATTCTTTGATGCCTCGAGATATGTCCTATCAAGAAAGTCCTACCGTTAGTAAAGTTATGCCATAAATTTGTTATTTTCCCAGTTCAATTCAGTAAGCTGGCTTCAGTCCGGAACCGCGCTGCTGCTACGGTCGCAGGTTCGAATCCTACCTCGGGCATGGATGTGTGTGATGTCCTTATTAGTTAGGTTTAAATAGTTCTAAGTCTAGGGGACTGAAGTGTCGTGTGACTAGGGCCAGGTGCAGGTGCAAGTCTTTCGATTTAACGCCACTTCGGCGACTTTCACCTCAGTGGGGATGAAATGATGATGATTAGGACAACACAACACCCAGTCCCCGAGCAGAGAAAATCTCCGACTCAGCCGGGAGTTGAACCCGAGCCCCTAGGATTGACATTCTATCCCGCTGACCACTCAGCTACCGGGGGCGGACAGGGAACTGATGGTTCAAATGGCTCTGAGCACTATGGGACTCAACGTCTGAGGTCATCAGTCCCCTAGAACTTGGAACTACTTAAACCTAACTAACCTAAGGACATCACACACATCCATGGCCGAGGCAGGATTCGAACCTGCGACCGTAGCGGTCTCGCGGTTCCAGACTGTAGCGCCTAGAACCGAACGGTCACTTCGGCCGGCCAGGGGACTCAGATGTTAAGTCCCATAGTGCTTAGAGCCATTTGCACCATTTTTCGATTCAGTACCTCCTCGTCACCGTCACTAATTTTGTTACCGAAATAACAAAACTCATCGTTTACTTTTTGTGCCTCATTCCCTTATCAAATTCTGTCAGCATCACAGCATTTACTTGTGTTGATTTTCATTGTATAATCTGTTTTTCAAAAAACTTTTCATTCCGTTCAACTGTTCTTCCAAGTCGTTGGCCGTCTCTGACTCCATGGCCATCTCTGACAGAATCATGTCATCGGCAACCCGCGAGGTTTTTATTTCTTCTCCCTAAACTTTAATTCCCTTCCCAGATTTCTCCTTTGTTTCCTTACTGCTTGCTCATCCTACAGATTGTATAACATCTTGAGAAAAGTTTATGAAGGTAAAATTGGAGGTATTCGAGCTCATTCGGAAGCATACTAGCAATTGTTCTTACCGTGCGCCATTCACGACTGGGACAGAAAACGTGAGTGTGGCTGTGGGACACAAAGTACCCTCCGCCACACACTATAAGGCAACTTTCTGAATGTACACGTAGATTATTTGAAGTGAAAGCGACTGTATTATATACAAAGGACGTTTACGGAAGAAAACGTCTCTTTGGTCGCTTGTATGCGTGATTTACAGCTATAGTGCAGTGTCTGAGACACTGAAACATTTATAGTTCGTGCAAAAAATCCTGCGCCAGCAATACCTCCGCAGCTATGGACGGCTACAGAGGCAGTATGGCTCGATATTTCTGCAGGGGACTTACGACAACTTGCTGAGTCATCGCCAGGCCAATTGCTGCACCATGTTAGGAGGTAACCCAAGAATTTTGGCACCTCAGTGTACGATGTATGACGAATCGTTGTGCGTCCATTGTCAGCCATAGCTTTCGTTGAGGTGAAGTGCGGCAAACTGCAGTGAGCCAAATTCTCTGATGGCCCAGGCAGAGGACTGAATTCAGTTGATTTACTAATTTACGATGTTTGAGCCGTAAATGTTTATGCCGTTGAAGCACGTTTGAGGGGAGAGACCCACCTTGAAGCGCAGCTCCCCGACAGGCGGCTGTGCGTAGGGGATGCCGCGGAAGGCGAGGTAGCTGCTGGCCCAGGCGCCCGGCACGCTGCTGCCGCGCAGAGCCCCCTGGGACACGCGCAGCGTCGGCCCGTCCGCCATGCCTGCTGGCGGCGCACTGAGCGATGAACGCCGAGCGTCGCCGACCAGCCGACCAGCCCACCGGCCTTCACTCGCAGCAATTGTACGGCCGCCTTCCCGCCGGCATTCAGACACGCCACGAGCCTCTTGCGAAACGCCGCCGTCACGTAGCAGGCAGAATCACCTGCTCCTGCGTGCGTACGCTTGCGCAATCGCCCTCAAACCCATAGCTCGGTACGGGCTTTTGTTGAAGTTTCGAGAACATACCTTCACCGAGCAGTCAAGCAGTATATTGCTCCCTCCTACGTATATCTCGCGAAGAGACCATGAGGACAAAGTCAGAGAGATTAGAGCCCACACAGAGGCATACCGACAATCCTTCTTTCCACGAACAATACGAGACTGGAATGGAAGGGAGAACCGATAGAGGTAGAGATGGGTCGAACTGGTTCATTCCCGTGAACTACTTCATTCATTTCACTCTTTGCCGTGAAGCGTTCAAATGAAGTAGTTCATTCATGAAGTACTGAAGCCTGGCGAAGTTGCCCAGTTCGCCGCTCAGCCGCGGCTACAGTCGCTTCGCCTCGCTCGTACAATAAAGCTTCGTAATACTTCATAATTTTACCAACAGATGGCCGAACTATGCAGTAATGTGCACGCAACGTTTTACGCTCTTACAGCGTCTGAGCTAACTTAAATAGAGCATGGTAGAAGCGGACAAAGGAAAGATAAACAGAGAAGCCTGTCACATGTAAAGAAGGTATTACATTTAATCTTGCTCGACATTTTCTCATGAAACGCCCAAAAAAAGTCTTTATCTGCTAAGTTAAACATTATTTGTTGTATTCATGGACTGAAAACTAGGGCTACCAACGAAATGCAGTCCAACTTTATGTTCCTTTTAAAATTTAATCCAAAATAGAATGTATATGTTTACCACTGTCACAAAGTCTATATATCTACGTTAAGTAATTATTCAGAAGTTTTCCTGTAGATTTTATTTTTGTTGAGAATAATAACCATCCAGATTCAAAGCTTAAATTGTCACCTGTAGTCACTGGTACGATTTCAGGTAAAATCCCTCTTTCAGTGTTATTAACAAACCTTTTATTTTCATGTTGGCTGTGCGTGCTCACACAGCAAGCCTCTTCGTTTGTATCTGTAATATTCATTTGTCCGCAAGCGCTGTCAACATAGGCTACCGGTAGACGCGAAGTATAACTGAACCGCACAAATAGTCACGGGTAATGATGTCAGCACTACAGGAAGCATCTGACGCTGCCTTCCCCTCGCCCCCTCACCACCACAACCCCTCGCAAACCTATCGTTTCCCACAAACGCCGTACGATTCGTCGACAGGCAGTAGAGGCGGAACTGAAGTGAAGGGAGAATGAGAGACGTAGCGCCGATGTAGTGGGAGAGGGGAAGACAGTGAGTGAACTAGAAAGAAGTGTGGAGTGTGCCATCTGTGAAGAGTTTGAAGTACCAGTTCATTGAAATTGAGTGGTTAGTTCACCCTTCACTAGAGTGAAGTGTTCATTTGAACGACTCATTCACGAGCTCCCCATCACTAGATAGAGGTACTCAAAGTACCCTCCGCCACACACCGTCAGGTGGCTTGCGGAGTATGGATGTAGATGTAGATGTAGAACTTGTTATCGGAACAATAATTCTTGTGAACCTGTAGGCAGTGCAGCGTAAAGCCGTCATCACACGGACCGTGCTGTCGAACGTTAACGTTGAGCGTGCCAAGTTCAACGTGCTGCTGAACGCTCAGGAACGATGCGACTTGTACATACGGTACGTGGGCCCCAATGTGGTATACGCGATCGCAACGAACTCCAGCCGCAGTTGAAGGATGTTTCTAGTTCGTAAATCACACTGTTTACTCAACGGGTGCGCGCAAAATTCCCACGTTAGCTCTATTAAAACGCACATTTCCTCAATCGTCCACGAAAAGGAAAGTACCATGTCCAATCAATAAGGACACAGGCTTATAAAAGTTCCATTACAAACAGCGCGGTACAAATTTGGACTACTTCTCCGCATAAAATAAACATTATTTCATCATTCCCATATTTTTGTAAAACCCCAAGGTCAGTCTTACTTGATCACTGTTCCCACCCAGTAGCAGAATCTTTGCAACATGTGAATTACGAAGCGTAAAAAAAGGAGTAAAATATCTTTATACAAGTACCGCAAGCCGTCCTGTAGATTAAGCCAATCGACAAAGTCAGCCCTTAAAAAACAGGTGAACTTATATTTACATAACATCAATATATATACTTATATTAAACTAATAATAAAGTATCAGAACCTAATAAAAACGTGAATGTTAGGAAAAAAATCTTGAAATGTTAAGACGAGAACCAACGCTCCTACAACCAACATATTACAGTGCAGTAACGCTACGCATTACGTTAAACCAACGAATTTCTTATTGTATCTAATCACACTATATTACACCTTGCTGAAAACCTTAATCGTAGATATTTTACTAACAAATTGTACCAAGAACAATGCGTTTTGGGTGGATCTTCAGTGTGTCGCAGCCTTCAAATAGCTTACTCTCGTAATACGCAAGTTACAAGAATTCTTTTGCCACGAATATGATGTTTCTCATTATTTTATTGGAACGAATCACACAGTTAACAACGGATTTTCCGGTGATTCTCAATTTGCTGGTGCTCAGAAACGCCGTATATACATATAGATTTGAAATGAATGCCAATATGGCGCCTCACAACTCTGTACTGAAGGGAGATGGCGTGCGTGAGACGTAGGTGGCGTTGTGCCATCTCATTGGTCAACGCTCAGACGCATGCTCAGAGTATCTGACACGCCAGATGTTGCTCTGCACGTTCGGAAAGATTCCCGGACGTGCTATTCCACGCTATGAGGTCAGGAACTCGGCACGCTCAACGCTCAGCGTTCGGATGCACGGTCCGCGTGCCAACGGCTTAAGCCTTATCTCGCCGTGTTTTCTTAATTTCCTTTGCGTTGTGGTTCTACATTTTGTCTTCTCCTTCCTTGGTATATACAAAGATTAGAAAAAAAAACTGAAAACACCACGAGAAATGTATGCTAGAACATAAATGCAGCTGCTAGCCAAGCCTGCAGGTAGCCCTGTTTTACACTCAAAGACTCAAAAAAACTGCATCACGAAGGAATTACGCGAAAGAGACGGAAATCCTTAGATGTGTTGTACATGCGCAGACAAATAAATGATTACAATTTCAGAAAAAATGGATGATTTATTCAAGAGAAAGAGCTTCACAAACTGAGCGAGTCAATAACGCGTTAATCCACCTCTGGCCCTTATGGAAGCAGTTATTCAGCTTAGCACTGATAGGTAGAGTTGTTGAATATCCTTCTGATGGATATCGTGGCAAATTCTTGTACAACTTGCTTCAAAATCCCCAGACAGTTAGAGGATCCTGCCCATAATGCTCCAAACGACATCGACTGAGGAGAAATCCAGAGATCTTGCTGGTCGAGGTAAGGTTCGCCAAAAACAAAGACAAGCAGTAGAAACTCTCGCCGCTTTCAGGCAGTGTTATCTTGTTGAAATGTAAGCCCAAGAATGCTTGCCATGAAGGCCAATAAACAGAGGCGTAGAATATCATTGACGTACCACTGTGTTGTAAGAGTGCAGCGACTGACAACCAAAGGGATTCAGCTATGAAAAGAAATGGCACCCCTGATAATTCACTCCCAGTTGTCGCGCCATATGGCGCGTGACAATCAGATTGTTAATCCTCCACTGTCTGGGGGGTCTCCGAGCCGGCCGCTGTAGCCGAGCGGTTCTAGGCGCTTCATCCGGAACCGAGCTGCTGCCACGGTCGCAGTTTCTAATCCTGCCTCGGGCATGGATGTGTGTGATGCCCTTAGGTTAGTTAGGTTTAAGTAGTTCTAAGCCTAGGGGACTGATGACCTCAGATGTTAAGTCTCATAGTGCTCAGAGCCATTTGAACCATTTGGGGGGTCTCCACACACGTCGTCGGCCTGGAATGTCATTGACTGCAGTAGAACTGTTTTCAGCGATGGGTCCGACTTTGAATTGAGCACCGATGACCTGTAAAGACGTGTCTGTAGATACCCCAGGCAGTGGTGGAATTTTTTTTTGTTTTGGTCATCAGTCTACTGACTGGTTTGATGCGGCCCGTCACGAATTCCTTTCCTGTGCTAACCTCTTCATCTCAGAGTAGCACTTGCAACCTACGTCCTCAATTATTTGCTTGACGTATTCCAATCTCTGTCTTCCTCTACAGTTTTTGCCCTCTACAGCTCCCTCTAGTACCATGGAAGTCATTCCCTCATGTCTTAGCAGATGTCCTATCATCCTGTCCCATCTCCTTATCGGTGTTTTCCACATATTCCTTTCCTCTCCGATTCTGCATTGAACCTCCTCATTCCTTACCTTATCAGTCCACCTAATTTTCAACTTTCGTCTATAGAACCACATCTCAAATGCTTCGATTCTCTTCTGTTCCGGTTTTCCCACAGTCCATGTTTCACTACCATACAATGCTGTACTCCAGACGTACATCTTCAGAAATTTCTTCCTCAAATTAAGGCCGGTATTTGATATTAGTAGACTTCTCTTGGCCAGAAATGCCTTTTTTGCCATAGCGAGTCTGCTTTTGATATCCTCCTTGCTCCGTCCGTCATTGGTTATTTTACTGCCTAGGTAGCAGAATTCCTTAACTTCATTGACTTCGTGACCATCAATCCTGATGTAAGTTTCTCGCTGTCCTCATTTCTACTACTTCTCATTACCTTCGTCTTTCTCCGATTTACTCTCAAACCATACTGTGTACTCATTAGACTGTTCATTCCGTTCAGCAGATCATTTAATTCTTCTTCACTTTCACTCAGGATAGCAATGTCATCAGTGAATCGTATCATTGATATCCTTTCACCTTGTATTTTAATTCCACTCCTGAACCTTTCTTTTATTTCCATCATTGCTTCCTTGATGTACAGATTGAAGAGTAGGGGCGAAAGGCTACAGCCTTGTCTTACACCCTTCTTAGTACGAGCACTTCGTTCTTGATCGTCCACTATTATTATTCCCTCTTGGTTGTTGTACATATTGTATATGACCCGTCTCTCCCTATAGCTTACCCCTACTTTTTTCAGAATCTCGAACAGCTTGCACAATTTTATATTGTCGAACGTTTTTTCCAGGTCGACAAACCCTATGAAAGTGTCTTGATTTTTCTTTAGCCTTGCTTCCATTATTAGCCGTAACGTCAGAATTGCCTCTCTCGTCCCTTTACTTTTCCTAAAGCCAAACTGATCGCCCCCTAGCGCATTCTCAATTTTTTTCCATTCTTCTGTATATTATTCTCGTAAGCAGCTTCGATGCATGAGCTGTTAAGCTGATTGTGCGATAATTCTCGCACTTGTTAGCTCTTGCCGTCTTCGGAATTGTGTGGATGATGCATTTCCGAAAGTCAGATGGTGTATCGCCAGACTCATATATTCTACACACCAACGTGAATAGTCGTTTTGTTGCCACTTCCCCCAATGATTTTAGAAATTATGATGGAATGTTATCTATCCCTTCTGCCTTATTTGACCGTAAGTCCTCCAAAGCTCTTTTAAATTCCGATTCTAATACTGGATCCCCTATCTCTTCTAAATCGACTCCTGTTTCTTCTTCTATCACATCAGACAAATCTTCACCCTCAGAGGCTTTCAATGTATTCTTTCCACCTATCTGCTCTCTCCTCTGCATTTAACAGTGGAATTCCCGTTGCACTCTTAATGTTATCACCGTTGCTTTTAATGTCACCAAAGGTTGTTTTGACTTTCCTGTATGCTGAGTCTGTCCTTCCGACAGTCACATCTTTTTCGATGTCCACACATTTTTCCTGCAGCCATTTCGTCTTAGCTTCCCTGCACTTCCTATTTATTTCATTCCTCAGCGACTTGTATTTCTGTATTCCTGATTTTCCCGGAACATGTTTGTACTTCCTCCTTTCATCAATCAACTGAAGTATTTCTTCTGTTACCCATGGTTTCTTCGCAGCTATCTTCTTTGTATCTATGTTTTCCTTCCCAGCTTCTGTGATGGCTCATTTTAGAGATGTCCATTCCTCTTCAACTGTATTGCCTACTGCGCTATTCCTTATTGCTGTATCTATAGCGTTAGAGAACTTCAAACGTATCTCGTCATTCCTTAGTACTTCCGTATCCCACTTCTTTGCGTATTGATTCTTCCTGACTAATGTCTTGAACTGCCGGCCGAAGTGGCCGTGCGGTTAAAGGCGCTGCAGTCTGAAACCGCAAGACCGCTACGGTCGCAGGTTTGCATCCTGCCTCGGGCATGGATGTTTGTGATGTCCTTAGGTTAGTTAGGTTTAACTAGTTCTAAGTTCTAGGGGCTAATGACCTCAGCAGTTGAGTCCCATAGTGCTCAGAGCCATTTGAACCATTTTTTTGTCTTGAACTTCAGCCTACTCTTCATCACTACTAATTGTGATCTGAGTCTATATCTGCTCCTGGGTACGCCTTACAATCCAGTATCTGATTTCGGAATCTCTGTCTGACCATGATGTAATCTAATTGAAATCTTTCCGTATCTCCCGGCCTTTTCCAAGTACACCTCCTCCTCTTGTGATTCTTGAACAGGGTATTCGCTATTACTAGCTGAAACTTGTTACAGAACTCAATTAGTCTTCCTCCTCTTTCATTCCTTGTCCCAAGCCCATATTCTCCTGTAACCTTTTCTTCTACTCCTTCCCCTACAACTGCATTCCAGTCGCCCATGACTATTAGATTTTCGTCCCCCTTTACATACTGCATTACCCTTTCAATATCCTCATACACTTTCTCTATCTGTTCATTTTCAGCTTGCGACGTCGGCATGTATACCTGAACTATCGTTGTCGGTGTTGGTCTGCTGTCGATTATGATTAGAACAACCCGGTCACTGAACTGTTCACAGTAACACACCCTCTGCCCTTCCTTCCTATTCATAACGAATCCTACACCTGTTATACCATTATCTGCTGCTGTTGATATTACCCGATACTCATCTGACCAGAAATCCTTGTCTTCCTTCCACTTCACTTCACTGACCCCTACTATATCTAGATTGAGCCTTTGCATTTCCCTTTTCAGATTTTCTAGTTTCCCTACCACGTTCAAGCTTCTGACATTCCACGCCCCGACTTGTAGAACGTTATCTTTTCGTTGATTATTCAATCTTTTTCTCATGGTAACCTCCCCCTTGGCAGGTGGTGGAATACCAACCTTATTTTCGCCCGCCATACCGCCCCAAAACCAGGAGCGATGGTCTGTGGTGCTACTTCTTTTCATAGCAGGATGCCTTTGGTTGTAATCCACGGCACCTCTACAGCACAGGACGTCGAAGGTATTCTACGCCCCGTGTTGTTGACCTTAATAGCAAGCCATGCTGAGCTTACATTTCAGCAAGATAAAGCCCTTCTGCACACAGCAAGATTTCCTACTGCTTGTCTCCGTGCTTGCCAAATCTCTCCCCATCTGAGAACCTTTGGAGCATTATCGGCACAGACCTTGGACCAGCTCACAATTTTATCGATACAACATGCCGGGCCGGCCGTAGTGGCCGTGCGGTTCTAGGCGCTACAGTCTGGAACTGGGCGACCGCTACTGTCGCAGGTTCGAATCCTGCCTCGGGCATGGATGTGTGTGATGTCCTTAGGTTAGTTAGGTTTAATTAGTTCTAAGTTCTAGGCGACTGATGACCTCAGAAGTTAAGTCGCATAGTGCTCAGAGCCATTTGAACCATTTTGAACAACATGCCAGTTGGATAGTATTTGGAACGATATTCCTCAGGAGGACATTTGGCAACACTATCAGTCAACACCATGCCAAATAAATGCTTGATTAAGGGCCAGAGGGGGGACCAACGTGTTATTGACTTGCTCAGTTTGTGGTGCCCTTTCTCTTGAATATATCATTCGATATTGCTAAAATTTTAGTCAGTTGTTTGGCAGTAGATGTACGTCAGATATACTTATTTCCATCCCATTCGGATAATTCTTACATGGTGCGTCGCTTTTTTTTTTATGAATTCAAGCATTGACAAATTGTTGTGCTCTTGTTATGAGTGCTTCCGTAACAAAGGAATCCAAAGTGTTTGGTGTTGCAAAAGGCACCATATGGAAGATTTATATCTCACCCAGGGAAAGTGGGAAAACATCATCCATTAATTCGCTAAGCAGACTATAGTGTGTGTTGAGTGATTGTGACAGATACTCATTGACGAGTATTGTGACGAAAAGTAAGAGGATGGGAGCTGTAAGAGTCACTGTAGAACTAAATGTTGAACCCATGTACAGTGTCAACATGATACAACACGAAGGGAGCTGCACAAGCGCCGGCCGGAGTGGCCGTGCGGCTCTAGGCGCTACAGTCTGGAACCGGGCGACCGCTACGAATCCTGCCTCGGGCATGAATGTGTGTGAAGTCCTTAGGTTAGTTAGGTTTAAGTAGTTCTAAGTTCTAAGGGACTGATGACCTCAGAAGTTAAGTCCCATAGTGTTCAGAGCCATTTGACCATTTGAGCTCCACAAGCAAGGAATTGCAGTGTGAGTTGCACTCATCAGTAGTCGTAAGGTAATCGGGCTATCACCCAAATCTGCATTGTTGCCAAATTTATACAAGATGGGGATCCAAGATGGCAGCCATAGATGTGACAATGTTGCACTGACGCCATGAAGGGAAATTATTGTTTTGGTGAGAAAATAGGTCAATTGGACTACCTCAACTAACCTAACTCCACCCACCATCATGAAAATGGTGGGACCTAAAAATGGTGGGAAGTTCAAGTTTATTGGCGGGAATATCAGATTTTGTGTGCTCACCTTGAGGTCCAGAGACCAACTGACTTAGTTCACAACACCACCACAGAGGGCGTTATTGATCCTCCCCATTCCCGTCCCCATCTGAAAACTGGTAGGGAATGCGTAAGGCATTGTGGGACATGGACTGTAGGAAAAACAGAACAGAAGAGAATTGATGCATTCCAGGTGTGGTGCTACATACGACTGTTGAAAATTAGGTGGAGTGAGAAGGTTAGGAATGAAGAGGTTCTGTGCAGAATTGGAGAGTAAAGGAGTATTTGGAAAACACTGATAAGGAGAAGGGACAGGATGATAGGACATCTGTTAAGACACCTGGGAATGACTTCCACGGTACTAGAACGAACTGTAGAGGGCAAAAACTGTAGATACTCTACAGACGATCCTACATTACGTGAAGATATTGTTAGATACACTATCACTGTAGTTTGCTACACGAGTACGGTCGTAACCCGGGACCCGTGAAGCGACGTGTCCGACGGCAGCCGCAGCCCGCCACAGAGTGAATCGGAAAAAGAAAGCGGGCTCTCTGGCCGGATAGGCGAATGGGTCCACCATAAAGAACGGATCAGTGGAACTAGAGGTTATTTACGGAGTGCGCCATTACCTGCAGTCAAAAGCAGGAGACATCCGGCGGCGGGAGACCAGCAACAACTTGTCCTGCATGCTCAGACCAGCATTCGTCAGCAGGTGGGTGCGAATGCTGCACTCCTATTGGTTCCCTGGGTGAAATGGTGGGTAAAGGGGTAAAGGTTAGGCAAACCATCGTCACGTTGCAATCGCTCTCATTCTGCCATCATCAGTTCGCCTGTGTGGTTGACTGTGTATTTTAGTGCCAAATTGAAGCATACAATTCCAGCGACAGCATCAGCAGCGGGAGCAGCAGCAAACACCCTCGCCAGGACAACCTGCCATGTAAATTATTTGTTCTAATCATTCAATGTACCAGTGTGCACCCTTATTTAGTTTAGTATCCCTCACGCAACTGTTTATCCATATAGATTTTTTTTAAGGCAGTATCAGCAGTCGATATATGTTTCAAAAAACTCGTAACACTGAACTCCATTAACTGGATTTTATTAATATTAGTGGTTTGGGCCGTAAGTCGTCATCTGGTACGAAAATCACTTAAAACATTTCATTTGTCACGAATATTGTAAAATAAAGCATTTAACATTTTAATCCACGTCAAACGCGTAATAAAAAACTCATTCATAGCATTCACAAGTGCAGCAATCGTCCTATTCATATGAGATTACGACAACAAATACCACACAAAAGTACAATTTGGTGTTGTCATATCATATGAACAGGACCATTGCTGCACTTGTGGATGCTATGAACCAGTTTATTTGGATTAAAATATTCAATGCTTTGTGTTTCAACGCTCATGGTAAAAGAAATGTTTTAAGTTATTTTCGTACCAGTTGATGGCTTGCAGTCGAAACAGGTAGTACTACTAAAATCCAGTTCTGCAGTCTGTTTTTTGATACATTGTTTAGGTCATAGTCTACCGAGCACTTGAATGGTTCGCTGTTGTAATTTTAGTGCCTGACAAGTTTTTATTTCGTAGTTGGTGTTACAGTCCTTTTTTTTTTTCTTGACGCCTTCATCCCTGAGGAGGGCTGGGGAATGTATGTATATTTGTATTTCGTAACGTGTTGCATTCAGTTGTCTGAGATATATTATCTGCTTTTCTAGACGCTTCTATGGATGAGGAAAGAGATGTACGTGTCGAGACCGATAGTCAGGAGCCATCGATTCAATCTTGTAAGTAGCAGGATACGATTTTTATATTCAGTGTGTTTCATATATAAGTAATTTTAGTGAACTAGTGAATACAATTTTCTGTTTATATTTCATTGAGCTAAAGAATAAGATTTTTCAGTACGATTTACTGTGCCTAGGTCTCTAACAGTTTCAAGAAATAATTACGTTCAGTATCTTATTATTGTTGGTAGCGTCAGCGAGCAAGATAGATGGCCTCAAGGCCAATAATGGATTGGGTGTGTGAAGTATTGGAAAGTCCGACAGAACTGCTCAATCCTTGGACCCAGAGCGGAAAAGGTGATTACAATGCAACCATCGTCGTTACAGCATATACTTTTATTATCATTCTGGAATATTGTTATTTGTTGACAGTATATATTTTTTTAAAATCCTTGAGCGTTGTATTTAATTTCTTTTTTCGCTATTCGTATGGGGTAGAGGTACCACAGTCGTCATCAGCACCACGACAGCTAGCTAGAGCAGTGGTTGCGGGGACAGGAATGAAACATGCACCCGAACGGCACGCACCGCCGTGGAAAGCACCGATCGTGGCTGCGTGAGAGGCAGCAGAATCAGCTGCGGCCTCTGCAAGTGCCGGCTATCGCACCACCGCATACCCTCCAGCGTCTGTGGTTGGTTCAGTTGGAGGGAGAAGAAGAACAGTAACGACCTCCTACCTCACAGGCTGGCAGTGGTGAAGACTCCAACATGCAGCAGCAGCATCAGCCTGGGTGCTCCCACTGGGCCTCACCATCGTTGCCACTTCGTCCTGACTTTTTGGGCTCGCCAGTAACGAAAGGTATATGTGCCTTGGCGCATACGCCTGTGCAACTCGCCGAATCCTTCATCAACAGGAAGCAGAGAACATAAATCGCCTAGTGGTTTGCGAATCCACTTCGAGAGCTATGCTGGCCTGGTTTTCCGAGATGGAAGTTTGAGGGTCAGCTAAAGCACTCAGCCAAATACTATACCTGAACGTCCATACACATGTCTGTGATCCGGCAAATGTAGGTTCCAGCTGTATCAAGCTCCCTAAGGATGTAGCCAATAAGAGCGCAAGCATCAATGTCGAAAATAAAACCGATCAGTCTTGTTTTGCATGGGCGGTCATAGCTTTCGAGAGAAATTACAAGTACAGAGTTCATCCTGAGCATTCTGGTACATACCATGTGGGTTATAACATTCCTCGGTATTATACCTGTGATGGTATCGAGTTCCACATCAAGATCCAGGACATGGCTAAATTTGAGGCTCAGAATACCGGCATATCGGTTCATGTTCATGGCCTGGAGAAACGCAAGTCAGATGAGCAGGACAAGCATATAGTCGTCGGTGCCCTCCATTTCTCAAAATTTTGCCGGTAAGATGCACGTAAACATGCTGCTCTTTTCTGAAGGTGCTAATCAGCATTATGTTTGGGTCAAAGACATGTCCCCTCTTCTTAACTCTCAACTCAATAAACACAAGCACATTTGCTTCAGATGTCGAAATATCTTTTCAGAAGAAAAGTATTTAAAAAGGCACCTGGAGGACTGTGAATTCAAGGACCCAGTATGTGTTGTTACGCCTGCTGAGGAAAACAAATTCCTAAAGTTTAAAAATGCTCACCATCAAAAGCAATGCCCACGATCTCACATACCACCTTTACAGAAAAACACGTACCAAATGCACCCATGCACCAAATTGTAACGAGCTGTGATTTATTTATTATTTTGAGCTTTTCCTCATTACAGAGGCTTATCTCCAACATAATAATTTACTTGGAAATTACAATACAAACAATAAACGTTCTTAAACTATAATCTCAAAATATTTCTCCAGGTGTTTCGATCTTGTGTGTCCTCTTCCTCTGCGCCCATTCTCCTCATTATGTGCTGTACATTTTGGAGCCAGGTTGTCATAGGTCGTCCTCTTCTTCTTCTCCCCTCCGGTTCCCACTCCAGTATCAATTTTGGTATTCTGGTTTTCTCCATTCGTCGTACATGCCCGTACCACTGTAATTTCTTCCTATCCATTACGTCATATATTCTTCCTTTTATTTCCATTCTCCTTATTACTTCGGTGTTCCTTATCTTTTCTTTCCTGGAGATTCTTGCCGATCTTCTCCAAAAGTCCATCTCTAGAGCTTGTAATTTTTTAATGTGCTTCATGTTAATTGTCCAGGTCTCCGTTCCATACAGAACCACACACTCTAATATGGATTTGTATATTAGTTTTTTAGTTCTGCTCATTACATTCCTGCTCCATAAGACTGAGTTAAGCATCCCAATGACCCTCCGTCCGCTACTAATTCTTTTATTGATTTCTGACTCTGATTTTCCCTCGATTTCTAAAATGGATCCTAAATAACAGAAAGTCTTTATCTTTTTGATTTTCTTTCCTTCAATGTATAGCTCATCTGAATCATTAGTCAAGTATTCTGTTTTTTGGTAATTAATCTTCAAACCCCAAGTTTTGTGTGCTACTGCTAGTTGATTGCACATATAGTTAGCATCCTCCCCATCTTGTGCTACGACTACTTGATCATCAGCAAATAATAAATGATGTAGGTAAACTCCATCTCTTATTTCTAATCCCATACTATTACATTTACGAGACCATGTTCTAAGGCTAATATCTATATAGATTTTAAATAATTATGGTGACATGGGACAGCCTTGTAAAAGGCCTTTGCTTGTTCTAAATTTCTGTGAAAGTTTATTACCAACTTTCACTTGGCAAATGTTATCTTTATACATCTGTTGTATTATTTTAATCAAGGGAGGGTTTATGTTTGCCATATGTAGTGCTCTCCAAAGCAATTTTCTTGGAACAGTATCATATGCTTTTTCTAGATCTATGAAAATTAATCCTATATTTTTTGATTTTTCCCTATGTTTCTCCAAAATCTGTCGTTATGTGAAAATATGTTCTACACATGATCTCCCAGCCGTGAATCCACATTGTTCTTCTTGGGTTCTAAAATTTTTTTCCAGTTTGTTTTTAATTACTTTCGCAAAAATTCTCATTAATGTGTTTGTAACACAAATTCCTCGATAGTTTGAACAAATTTTGCGATCCCCTTTCTTAAATATTGTATTAATGTAACCTAGCTTCATCTCGTTGGGTATTGAATCTCCATGTATCATTTTGTTGAAGAGCTGTGTTCTCAGTTTCACAATTTTGTCACCACCATATTTCAGACACTCCAGATTGATATTGCCTGGTCCCGGTGATTTACCATTCTTTCCTGTTCTCAACGCCTGAAGTACTTCACTTTCTAAAATCTGGATCTCATCATCTTCATGTCCTTTATCTTCCCCTGTTCCTTCTTCTAGATATTCTTCTCTGTCCTCATTTAATAATTTTTGGAAATACTCTTCCCATTCCTTTTGTGTTATCAGTTGGAGATTAGTTTTGCTTTTTGTATCCTGTCGAAGCCCTTTCAATACTGACCATGCTTCTTTTGCTCTCCCAAATCCTAATTTGCTATTCACCTTGGCACATGTTCTTTCCCATGCTTCATTTTTTGCCATCCTTATTTTTTTCATCACTTCATTCTTCTTTTCCTTGTATATTGATCTTGTTTCTTCTGATTTATCATTCAACCACTGAAGGAACGCATTTCGTTTTTCTCTAACGAGGACCTCTAGTTCCTCTGACCACCACTCTGCTGCACGGTTGTGGTTGCTATCTTTTTTACCCAACACCTCCGTTGTTATGATTTTCGCATTAGCTTTTATATAGTCATATATTTCCTCTGTACTTCTTTCAAATGATTCAACCAGTTTCCTTTCCATCCTGGCCGCAAAGAGTGTTCTGATACTTTCGTCTTGTAGGCTGTCAATATTAAAAGGTAAATTTTCATCTTTCTCAGTCTGGTTCGTTTTATTTACGTTGCATTCTTCCATGGCCAGAAAGACTTCATTTTAACTAGATAGTGGTCTGATCCACACTGGGCTCCTCTATAAGATCTGACGTCTACTGCTTTGAAACTACTTGTTTGCCTAATGATAATATAATCTATTATAGAACGAAGTTCTTTGGTGTTCTGTTGCCAAGTATATTTATGAATGTCCTTATGTTTGAAAAATGTGTTGGTAATTTTTAGATCAAATTGTTCAGAAATTGCAATCAACCGTTCCCCATTGTCATTATATTCGTCCCCTCCATGTTTTCCTACTATTCTACAAGATTCTCTAATTCCTACCCTTCCATTCAGATCTCCCATGATAATCAGTTCCTTTCTTCTTGGGATTTTTTCAATAGTCTCCCTGAGGGTGTCCCAAAATATATCTTTCTCCTTATCTTTTGTGTCGTTCGTGGGTGCATATACGCCAATAATCACAACTTCCCTAGCAAATAATGTCATTTCAACAGTTATAATACGTTGATTGATGGAAGTCCAATTTGTGATTCTTTCTTTCCATGATTTCTTTATCATAATGGAGACTCCTGCTTTGGCTCTTACTGCTTTTGATACCCCACTCCAGATATGTACATAATTATCCAGGTCTTCTTCTCCTTGGCCTTTATTCTTTGTTTCAGAGAGTACGACAACATCCATGTTGAACATGTCAAGTTCTGCAGGTAGTAAATTTATTTTAATGGAAATACCTTGCACATTCCAGCATACAAACATAATTTTCCGTTTCTCAACGCCAGTTCGTCGTCCAAAGTTCCAATTTTTCCGAGGCATATTATTAGGTTTTTTAGCATTTTTATGTTTTTATGTGAGTGAGGAGCTGGCCCACTGCACAACCCCCAACCCGGAGGACCAGGTAAATTTTACTCACGGTTTTCTTCCTTTAGCCTTTGATAGGCCAATATCATACTACAAGGCAGCAGTTGCTAGTTTTGGTCCCCCCGGGTATTTTATTTCCCCGGTACCCACCATATCTGGTGAGCATTCCCCTATCCGCCACCTGGGGAGGCGCCCGATGGGAGATCAGCAAACTCCACACGGGACGAGCTGTGATTCAAATCTTAATCTTTACAAATCTTATGCTGGGGACAATCCTGCGGTTTAGCTGCTGTCTGAGCGCGAAAAGCGTTCATGAGAGGTTGATAATCTTTAGAGAGACAACAGTCCCACGACTAAATTCAAGGGGAATGAAGACTTGTACAATAGCGCGGTTGACTGTCATCTGCAATCTGAAGTATAAGCTACCAAGCAACTCACATACCTGTTTTCTTCCGTAATTTAACGGGTATGACATTCAGTTTCTTGTTGAGCACTTGGGTGATTTCGGCATGGAGAAAAATCAGGTCAGCGTCCTGCCTGAGAGCGCTGAGAAACATACACTACTGGCCATTAAAATGCTACACCATGAAGATGACGCGCTACAGAAGCGAAATTTAACCGACTGGAAGAAGATGCTGTGATATGCAAATGGTTAGCTTTTCAGAACATTCACACAAGGCAGGCGCTGGTGGCGACACCTACAACGTGCTGACATGCGGAAAGTTTCCAACCGATTTCTCATACACAGACAGCAGTCGACCGGCGATACCTGGTGAAACGTTGTTGGGATGCCTCGTGTAAGGAGCAGAAGTGCGTACCATCACGTTTTCGACTTTGATAAAGGTCGGATTGTAGCCTGCCTCGATTGCGGTTTATCGTATCGCGACATTGCTGCTCGCGTTTGTCGAGATCCAATGACTGTTAGCAGAATATGGAATCGGTGGGTTCAGGAGGGTAATACGGAACGCCGTGCTGGATCCAAACGGCTTCGTATCACTAGCAGTCGACATGACAGGCATCATATCCGCATGGCTGTAACGGATCGTGCAGCCACGTCTCGATCCCTGAGTCAACAGATGGGGACGTTTGCAAGACAACAACCATCTGAACGAACAGTTCGACGACGTTTGCAGCAGCATGGACTATCAGCTGGGAGACCATGGTTGCTGTTACCCTTGACGCTGCATCACAGACAGGAGTGCCTATGATGGTGTATCAACGACAAAACTGGATGCACGAGTGGCAAAAAATCATTTTTTTCGGATGAATCCAGGTTCTGTTTACAGCATCATGATGGTCGCAACCGTGTTTGGCAACATCGCGGTGAACGCACGTTGGAAGCGTGTATTCGTCATCGCCATACTGGCGTATCACCCGGCGTGATGGTATGGGGTGCCATTGGTTACACGTCTCGGTCACCTCTGGTTCACATTGACTGCACTTTGAATTTTGAACAGTAACAGATGTGTTATGACCCGTGGCTCTACCATTCATTCGATCTCTGTGAAACCCTACATTTCAGCAGTATAATGCACGACCGCATGTTGCAGGTCCTGTAGGGGCTCTCTGGATACAGAAAATGTCTGACTGCTGCCCCGGCCAGCACATTGTCCAGATCTCTCACCAATTAGAAACGTCTGGTCAATGGTGGCCGAGCAACTGGCTCGTCTCAATACGCCAGTCATTACTCTTGATTAACTGTGGTATAGTGTTGAAGCTGCATGGGCAGCTGTACCTGTACACGCCATCCAAGCTCTGTTCGACTCAATGCCTAGGCGTATCAATGCCGTTATTACGGCCAGACGTGGTTGTTCAGGGTACTGACTTCTCAGGATCTATGCACCCAAATTGCGTGAAAATGTAATCACATTTCAGTTCTAGTATGGTTTATTTGTCCAATGAATACCCGTTTATCATCTGCATTTCTTCTTGGTATGGCAATTTTGATGGGCAGTAGTGTATTTCATTCTCCAAACGAAAGAGTCCGAGAATTAGGCTCCTCTTCCTTGACACGCTATGTTTAATGCAGGAATCACTCCAGAAACTCGAAACTCTACCTCGGGAGAACACGCATATCACTTGTGCTGCATTTCCCGACAGGGAGAAGCTTCAACTTGTGTCTAGGAAGGGGGTGTACCCACACGGATATGTGTATCCTATGACAAAACTCAACGAAACCAGGCTACCCGACATAACAGCGTTCTTCAGCATCCTTACAAGTGATGCCAAAACGGATGCAGAGTACGAGCATGGCGTGCATGACTGCCGGGAATATAGTGTCTCCACTTTTGGAGAGTATGCACGGCTTTACATGGACACAGACGTGCGCTTGCTTGCTGACGTTTTCGAGAAATTCCCTAATCTGTGGATGACCACATATTCACTGTATCCCACCTTTTATTACATGGCACCTGGGTTATCTTGGAATGCAGTGCTCAAGGAAATGAAGTGCAGCATTGAATTATTGACTGATGCTGACATACTTCTTTTCTTTGAGCGAGGGATCTGTGAGGGACTTTGCCAATGTGTTCATAGGCAGCCAAAGCAAATAAGGCATGGATGGGTGACAGGTTCAATGCATCCCTTGGTTCTAGTTACATAATGTACTTGGATGTAAATAATTTTTACAGGCACACCATGCAACAATCACTGCCGATTGGTGAGTTTCGATGGGTGCTGCAGGTCCAGAGGTCGGTGCAAAAATCTTGACAAGATAGCAGCAGAGCTTGCTGCGGGTCCAGACATGGAAAGGTCGACATGCTGGTGGTCACTCCTGTGGGCCTCGACGCTGCTACTGCTACTGCTGAACAAGGACGAGGGAATGTCACATACAGACCAAGACACAAAACAACCAATAATAATGCTAACTAGAGACAAAGATGAATATGGGATACTTACCTTTCCACTTTTTCCTGTTCTGCTGGGCTTAGCTGGATCTCGACTGCTGCTGCTGAAGTTTCATGGATCTTCTTCTGCTGATGCTGGCTGACTGAGTGAGACAGTGGC
This sequence comes from Schistocerca americana, assembly GCF_021461395.2. Classification (NCBI taxonomy): domain Eukaryota; kingdom Metazoa; phylum Arthropoda; class Insecta; order Orthoptera; family Acrididae; genus Schistocerca; species Schistocerca americana. The sequence continues at coordinate 431,251,029 of NC_060120.1, read as the reverse complement.
TGCAGAGCTGCTGATCCTGTCTTATATCTACTCCATTTGTGTCACCAGATACTGCCATCCTATTGGCTCAAGCCTATAATGTGTTCAGATTCAGCGTTCCTATTGGTTCCTGCCCTTTTTTCTGGTCCGACATATTGGATTGTGTCACAGGAGGGGATGGGGGAGGGGGGGGGGATGGGAGCCTTTACCGTCCTCTGGTGATGGTGTTGTGAACTAAGCCAGTTGGTATCTGAACCATAAGATGAACACCTGTAGTTCATTTTGGAACAGGGCAAAGTTGACGTGGGGTGTTAGGGAATTTAAAAAAAGGTAGGCAGTTCCAGTATGTATCTGCATGAGCTCTGAAAGGCATTTTCACCCCACCCGACTGTATTACCATTATTTATTGTAAAGTATTCACCCCAGATTCATCTATTATCCTTTTGTTCCACTCATTGTGTAGGAGGCTATGGATACAGTCCTCAGCCGTGTTCTTGCATGTAGAACACTTGTTAAATTCAACCCTGCTCATCACCAGCATTTCTTCAATTGCACACATGGATTCTTGCACCAGAGTGCGTGAATATCTCGCCTTTGTGCTTTGGAAGACTGATTGGGATTTTATCGAATGATCTACCGTTCCAGCACACACATTTATCAGCATGAATTTCAAAGTGTAACTTAGCCCTATCCTGCTTCATATTCATTACTTGATGAAGCATATTCGTCTTCTTCATACATTCATCAAATATCATCGCTTACCAAGTATTGTGCAGGAGGCAATGGACACAGTCCTCAGCTGCCTGATAACAGCTAATGTACCCGTTAATGTGCAGCACAGACATCTCATGTATTGAACATTGAACACGTAGTACACAGTGTAAGTAGGCTGTTTAGGTTTTTATATTGGTAACGCCACGTAGCGCTCTGTATGAAAATCACTGGCTGTGCTGTGTGCAGTCTGTGGCTAGTTTGCATTGTTGTCTGCCGTTGTAGTGTTGGGCAGCTGGGTGTGAACAGCGCGTACCACTGCGCAGTTGGAGGTGAGCCGCCAGCAGTGGTGGATGTGGGGAGAGAAATGGCGGAGTTTTGAAATTTGTAAGACTCGATGTCATGAACTGCTATGTATATTATGATTTTTCAACACTATTAAGGTAAATACATTGTTTATTCTCTATCAAAATCTTTCATTTGCTAACTATGCATATCAGTAGTTAGTGCCTTCAGTAGTTTGAATCTTTTATTTAGCTGGCAGTAGTGGCGCTCGCTGTATTGCAGTAGTTCGAGTAACGAAGATTTTTGTGAGGTAAGTGATTTGTGAAAGGTATAGGTTAATGTTAGTCAGGGCCATTCTTTAGTAGGGATTATTGAAAATCAGATTGCGTTGCGCTAAAAATATTGTGTGTCACTTTAGTGAATGTTTGAGTACGTTCAGTTTTGCTCAGCTGTTTGAAAAGCAAATAGTGTAAGAGGTTTATCAGCACAGTAATTCAGAAATTTTTCTAAGGGGACGTTTCATATGCTGTTAATGTGCAGCACAGACATCTCATCTATTGAACATTGAACACGTAGTACATAGTAAACAATTATGTACATCTTCCGAGGAAGCTCGACACAGACCAAAAAAAGGTGCCGAATTTTCCTAAATTTGAACTTGGCATCCGTCTGGAGTTGGTTGGCTGAAATGCACCAAAGTTAGAATGGATGCCCGGGCAACTATAACGACACAGTTTAATTCCACTCGAGGTAAGATTAAATTTTATTTGATTTATAAATTGATAAATTTTTGTTACTAACGTAAATGAAAACAGTATTTCCTCACGGTACTTATGCACTACTGGCCATTAAAATTGCTACACCAAGAAGAAATGCAGATGATAAACAGGTATTCATTGGACAAATATACCATACTAGAACTGACAAGTGATTACGTTTTCACGCAGTTTGGGTGCATAAATCCTGAGAAATCAGCACCCAGAATAATCACCTCTGGCCGTAATAACGGCCTTGATACGCCTAAGTATTGAGTCAAACAGAGCTTGGGTGGCGTGTACAAGTACAGCTGCCCATGCAGCTTGAACACGATACCACAGTTCATCAAGAGTAATGACTGGCGTATTGTGACGAGTCAGATGCTCGGCCACCATTGACCAGAGGTTTTCAATTGGTGAGACATCTGGAGAATGTGCTGGCGAGGGCAGCTGTCGAACATTTTCTGTATCCAGAACGGCCCATACAGGACCTGCAACATGCGGTCGTGCATTATCCTGCTGAAATGTAGGGTTTCACAGGGATCGAATGAAGGGTAGAGCCACGGGTCATAACACATCTGTTACTGTTCAAAATTCAAAGTGCAGTCAATGTGAACAAGAGGTGACCGAGACGTGTAACCAATGGCACCCCATACCATCACGCCGGGTGATACGCCAGTATGGCGATGACGAATACACGCTTCCAATGTGCGTTCACCGCGATGTTGCCAAACACGGTTGCGACCATCATGATGCTGTAAACAGAACCTGGATTCATCCGAAAAAATGATTTTTTGCCACTCGTGCATCCAGTTTCGTCTTTGATACACCATCACAGGCGCTTCTGTCTGTGATGCAGCGTTAAGGGTAACCGCAGCCATGGTCTCCCAGCTGATAGTCCATGCTGCTGCAAACGTCGTCGAACTGTTCGTTCAGATGGTTGTTGTCTTGCAAGCGTCCCCATCTTTTGACTCAGGGATGGAGACGTGGCTGCACGATCCGTTACAGCCATGCGGATATGATGCCTGTCATGTCGACTGCTAGTGATACGAAGCCGTTTGGATCCAGCACGGCGTTCCGTATTACCCTCCTGAACCCACCGATTCCATATTCTGCTAACAGTCATTGGATCTCGACAAACGCGAGCAGCAATGTCGCGATAAGATAAACCGCAATCGAGGCAGGCTGCAATCCGACCTTTATCAAAGCCGGAAACGTGATGGTGCGCACTTCTGCTCCTTACACGAGGCATCCCAACAACGTTTCACCAGGTATCGCCGGTCGACTGCTGTTTGTGCATGAGAAATCGGTTGGAAAATTTCCTCATGTCAGCACGTTGTCGGTGTCGCCACCAGCGCCAGCCTTGTTTGAATGCTCTGAAAAGCTAATCGTTTTCGTATCACAGCGTCTTCTTCCTGTTGGTTAAATTTCGCGTCTGTAGCATGTCATCTTCATGGTGTAGCAATTTTAAAGGCCAATAGTGTATTAATATTGTAATAACAGTTCAAGATAAACAGAACACAAACATTGATTAAAGCAGTGGTCGTCAAATTCTTTTGTTCAAGAGCCAATACTGATACTGTGGCAGGGCATCTCGGGTCGCATATGTGCCGATCTTATTATTAATTGGTAACCTACGTGAATCAGTATGCTATTAGCGCCCAACAGTCTAGCTGCAGTAAGAGCGGTGTAAGTTGGTCACCTGGGCCCCTGGTATTGAATGTTAAAAGTCGGCTCCATTTGGGACACTTTGTGTTGACTGTTCTCTGTTTGAGATTGTTGTCATCCTCAACAAACCCAAAGTTGTGACACTGTAATTATTAATTGATTAATAAGACTAATTTTATCTATAGCTAAATGCATTATATAATATGAGACACGATCAGAAACGTTTACTACACATTTTGTATGTCATTTTTCTTCTAGTTATCATATTGTATTGCAACAGCCTTAATGTAAAATCACATTCCTTGCTACAAATAAGTGCCGCACTTGAAGAGTACTATCTCTGTATCGCGCGTTCACTATTCATGTTACTTACGTGACCAAATTTATATGTTATGGCTGATCTGTGCAAGTCGCACACACCAGTGAGGTTTCAGTACTGGGAGGCACACAACAAAATATTTCCCCCTGTCACATTCTTTAACTCCATGGGGTTGCTCTACTTACCCCTCTGCTACTTAGTTAAGCCACCAACTTCACTTCACGGCTCAATTCACCAACGTAAATTAAAATTAAGTATACCTCGAAATGTAAATATCTAAGACTTTTGTTTGTTATTGGGCAAGAAAAGCACGCTCTTAAGAGGCTATTAATCTTAGTTGACGTTTTTGGATTCGTCTGTTAGTTACTAGACGAAAATTATTATGTTATGCGCATGAGAACGGCTGGCGCCACGAATACTCCATTCGGGCCGTACGCAGACCGCGAGACGCAGTTTGACGACCACTGGGTTAAAAAGTGTACTTGCGGTGTCGGCGATATTTTCGTGTGCAGTCATGTTGGCAACTAAAAGAATTAATTTTTTTGGCTACACAAAAACTATTCCCCTTATTATATGTGGTTAGCTCCCAGCATTCGACGGTCGTTGTCAACATGAGCACACGACGCAAATGCCGTTAACACTGCAAGTAGACTTCTACTTTAAAATGATACTACCAATAACAAAATGTATTCATTTCGTATAACCCCGGAACGCCTGAAATTCTAAAAACGTCCTATGAAAACATAAAAAGAAGGTTGAGGAAGGATTTAGGACAGAAGTGAAGTATATAAGACAGGAGTGGGGAAGGCACTAAGAAAAACAAAACAAACAAATTAAAAAAATCGCTCAAGGTGAAATTGCTTGAGATAGTTGGGTGATCACTGCAACCCCTTGACAACAAATTCGATTCTGACTCACAGTACAATGTTATAATGGATATGAATGTGAATATGGCTAGAGAAGCAGCATTTGACGATGCCGACAGTACCTCCATTCACGGTACTGTAAATAATCCTCGAGGACCGGAAAACGTAATTCCACTTGAGATTATCAGTACACTCCTGAAGAACCCCTCCCCCAAGCTTCAACAAGTGCAGGAACAATGTCTACCTCAAGTCGGTGGAGAATGCCCCCTAAATCTAATGCAACGTCTTTATCTTCACTGGGCGTTACGAAAAGTGGAGGACCTTAAGAAAATGAGATTAAAAAATTTAAGAATATTGGCACTGAAAGAGGAAATAAAATACTGGAAGAGAAAAAGTACATACGTGTAATTTTTATATTTTGTTACCTCACTATCATTTTCATTTTTAATTTAATAATTCAGTTATAAATCCTATCATTATAAATACGTTTATTTATTGTGGAAATATACGTTTGCATGAAGCGGCTATTTCAATATTTTGTTATTTGTGCATGATAATAATTTAATATAAAAATATTACGTATGTTACATATATTAAGTAATACTTCACGCAGTGAAAGTGTTCATTAATTATAGTGCGACGTACTGCTTGTTGCGGCTGGTCCCGGCGGAGATTCGAGTCCTCCGTCGGGCATGGGTGTGTGTGTTTGTCTTTAGGATAATTTAGGTTAAGTAGTGTGTAAGCTTAGGGGCTGATGACCTTAGCAGTTAAGTCCCATAAGATTTCTTGAACTTTTCTTTGAACTGCTTGTCCTGGAAAGATGTCATCACGGTACATTTCTTGATCGATAGGTATTGGCTCGTTATCGTCGATGTCGGGACCTCTCTACTACGTAACAGCCTCAGCACCCGCGCAGTTTCCAAATCTTCTCGTTCCTTCTTCCTTGGTCGAGCTACTTGCAGGATTATGGAACACAGCCCTACTCACTATAATTGTCATTGTCTTTTGTGCATTACACATCATTCGCACGGATAAAATGGGGTATCTTCACGGTAAATCATAACAGCCAAACGGGGAATCTCCTTTTCCACAAACCATACTGATTCTGCACAGCGTGCCTTGTTATAACATGAAACCTTTTGTATCGATGTTCTGCTTCACTACGTGGATTTGAAAGTGATGTCAATAGGTATGATGCATATAAGTGGCCACTATCTCCTAGTAAGTGACCTGTTAGTATTTCCTTATTTTCAAAATGGACTCTGTGGGCGCAGTTACAAAATATTGTGCTGTCGTGCACAGAGCCAGCCATCGAGGCACAATATTCCGTATTATTATATTGTGGTCACTAATGGTTGTCAATTAAATGAAAAATATTATTTTCTATTGCTGAAAAGTTTAGCATTATGTCCCTCAAGAGTCTGAATCTTTATATGAGTTCAATCTACTGTACTAGTAACGCCAGGAAATCCAACCATTATGCTGAAAGCATCCATTAAGAAGTGTAATTCTGCTCGAGAAGGAAACCTTATGTATTGAGGAGACACTCAGAAAGTGCTTCACAAATTAATGAAGTCGATAAAGCGTTGGCCCACCTCTGACCCTTATACAGGCAGTTATTTGGCTTGGCATTGATTGACAGAGTTGTTGGATGTCCTCCTGAGGGGTTTCGCGCCAAATTATGTCCAGTTGATGCGTTAGATCGTCAAAATCCCGAGATGCTCGGAAGCTCTGCCCATAATGCCCCAAACATTCTCAGTTGGGGAGAGATTGGGCGACATTGATGGCCAAGGTAGGGCTTGGCAAGAGCGAAGACAAGCAGTACAAACATCCCCCGTCTATGGGCAGGCTTGCTCCAATGTAAATCCAGAATGGCTTGCCAAGAAGGGAAACAAAACGAAACGTAGAATATCGTTGATGTATCACTGTGCTGCAAGGGTGTCGTGCATGACAGCCAAAAGGAGCCTGCTGTGAAATAAAATGGCATCCCAAACAATCACTCCTGGTTGTCGCGCTGTACTGTGGGGAACAGTCTGGTTGGTATCATACCGGCTTTCGGTGCATCTCCAGACCCGTCTTCGCTGATCATTGGGGCTCAAATCGAAGCGAGACTCATGACTGAAGATAAATTTACTTTAGTCAATGAGATTCCAGGACGAAGACGTGTCTGGAGAGCGGCGGGCTACGAAGCTGAATGTCGCCCGGCATCCAGCTCAACAACCAGTGCTGATGGTCTGTTGTGCCATTTGATTTCATAGCAGTACCCCTTTGGATGTCATCTGCAGCACCCTTACATTACAGTGGTAAGTCGACGATATTCCAAGGCCTGTTTTATTGTGATTCATGGCGAGCTATCTTTGGCTTATATTTCAGTAAGATAATGCTAGGCCGCACATGGTGAGAGTTTCTATGGCTTGACTTCGTATTTGATGTAGTCTGCCCTGGTCAGCACGGTCGCCCAGATCTCTCCACAAATGAGAATGTTAGGAGCATTATGGACATGGTCGTCCAACCGGCTCGGTTTTTTGAAGATCTTAAGTGCCATCTGGATAGAATATGGCACGATATCCCTCAGGAGGACAGCCAACAACTCAGTACCAAGCTGAATCACTGCTTGCATACGGGCGACAGGTGGACCAGCGCATTATTCTGCTGCTTAATTTGTGAAGCAATTTCTTTTGAATAATTCATCCAGTTTTTCTGTAACTTTAACATTCGTTTGTCTGGACATGTACCTCATATCTACCGATTTCCGTTCCATTCGAGGTGCGTCGTTTTTTTGTCTTAGTGGGTGTATATACACTCCTGGAAATGGAAAAAAGAACACATTGACACCGGTGTGTCAGACCCACCATACTTGCTCCGGACACTGCGAGAGGGCTGTACAAGCAATGATCACACGCACGGCACAGCGGACACACCAGGAACCGCGGTGTTGGCCGTCGAATGGCGCTAGCTGCGCAGCATTTGTGCACCGCCGCCGTCAGTGTCAGCCAGTTTGCCGTGGCATACGGAGCTCCATCGCAGTCTTTAACACTGGTAGCATGCCGCGACAGCGTGGACGTGAACCGTATGTGCAGTTGACGGACTTTGAGCGAGGGCGTATAGCGGGCATGCGGGAGGCCGGGTGGACGTACCGCCGAATTGCTCAACACGTGGGGCGTGAGGTCTCCACAGTACATCGATGTTGTCGCCAGTGGTCGGCGGAAGGTGCACGTGCCCGTCGACCTGGGACCGGACCACAGCGACGCACGGATGCACGCCAAGACCGCAGGATCCTACGCAGTGCCGTAGGGGACTGCACCTCCACTTCCCAGCAAATTAGGGACACTGTTGCTCCTGGGGTATCGGCGAGGACCATTCGCAACCGTCTCCATGAAGCTGGGCTACGGTCCCGCACACCGTTAGGCCGTCTTCCGCTCACGCCCCAACATCGTGCAGCCCGCCTCCAGTGGTGTCGCGACAGGCGTGAATGGAGGGACGAATGGAGACGTGTCGTCTTCAGCGATGAGAGTCGCTTCTGCCTTGGTGCCAATGATGGTCGTATGCGTGTTTGGCGCCGTGCAGGTGAGCGCCACAATCAGGACTGCATACGACCGAGGCACACAGGGCCAACACCCGGCATCATGGTGTGGGGAGCGATCTCCTACACTGGCCGTACACCACTGGTGACCGTCGAGGGGACACTGAATAGTGCACGGTACATCCAAACCGTCATCGAACCCATCGTTCTACCATTCCTAGACCGGCACGGGAACTTGCTGTTCCAACAGGACAATGCACGTCCGCATGTATCCCGTGCCACCCAACGTGCTCTAGAAGGTGTAAGTCAACTACCCTGGCCAGCAAGATCTCCGGATCTGTCCCCCATTGAGCATGTTTGGGACTAGATGAAGCGTCGTCTCACGCGGTCTGCACGTCCAGCACGAACGCTGGTCCAACTGAGGCGCCAGGTGGAAATGGCATGGCAAGCCGTTCCACAGGACTACATCCAGCATCTCTACGATCGTCTCCATGGGAGAATAGCAGCCTGCATTGCTGCGAAAGGTGGATATACACTGTACTAGTGCCGACATTGTGCATGCTCTGTTGCCTGTGTCTATGTGCCTGTGGTTCTGTCAGTGTGATCATGTGATGTATCTGACCCCAGGAATGTGTCAATAAAGTTTCCCCTTCCTGGGACAATGAATTCACGGTGTTCTTATTTCAATTTCCAGGAGTGTATTTATATACCGTATGCATTTGAAATATATAGCTTACGTGTGTCCTACTGTTTATTCAGTATCGAGTAAAATTTTGAAGTAAATCGGACAAAAAGTTTTCGAGCTTTTTTCCTAACAATGTTTGCCACTTACATATTATATTTATATTTATAACCATACATATAAAAATATGTAGCATATGTCCAACTCAAATTATATTAGAGCATCATGTAAACGTTTAAAGTAAATTGGTGAATAGCTTTTCGAGATTTCCTTTAACAATGTTTCCTTGTTATGTGATGTACACACACACACACACACACACACACATATATATATATATATATATATATATATATATATATATATATATATATATATAGGGTGTTACAAAAAGGTACAGCCAAACTTTCAGGAAACATTTCTCACACACAAAGAAAGAAAATATGTTATGTGGGCATGTGACCGGAAACGCTTACTTTCCATGTTAGAGCTCATTTTATTACTTCTCTTCAAGTCACATTAATCATGGAATGGAAACACACAGCAACAGAACGTACCAGCGTGACTTCAAACACTTTGTTACAGGAAATGTTCAAAATGTCCTCCGTTAGCGAGGATACATGCATCCACCCTCCGTCGCATGGAATCCCTGATGCGCTGATGCAGCCCTGGAGAGTGGCGTATTGTATCACAGCCGTCCACAATACGTGCACGAAGAGTCTGTACATTTGGTACCTGGGTTGCGTAGACAAGAGTTTTCAAATGCCCCCACAAATGAAAGTCAAGAGGGTTGAGGTCAGGAGAGCGTGGAGGCCATGGAATTGGTCCGCCTCCACCAATCCATCGGTCACCGAATCTGTTGTTGAGAAGCGTACGAACACTTCGACTGAAATGAGCAGGAGTTCCATCGTGCATGAACCACATGTTGTGTCGTACTTGTAAAGAAAGGCACATGTTCTAGCAGCACAGGTAGAGTATCCCGTATAAAATCATGATAACGTGCTCCATTGAGCGTAGGTGGAAGAACAAACTAAAATGAGCTCTAACATGGAAATTAAGCGTTTCCGGACACGTGTCCACATAACATCTTTTCTCTATTTGTGTGTGAGGAATGTTTATATATATTTCAAAGTATAATGCATAAATGCATATACCCCTCCATATACTTTTTGGAGTTTCCTGTAAACATTTAGAGAAATCCGGTCAACAACTTGTCGAGATTTTTGCTAAAAATATTTCCCCTTCCGTAGTTCAAAATGGCTCTGAGCACTATGGGACTCAACTGCTGAGGTCATTAGTCCCCTAGAACTTAGAACTAGTTAAACCTAACTAACCTAAGGACATCACAAACATCCATGCCCGAGGCAGGATTCGAACCTGCGACCGTAGCGGTCTTGCGGTTCCAGACTGCAGCGCCTTTAACCGCACGGCCACGGCCGGCCCCTTCCGTAGTATTACACACTTGTATACCATATGTATTACAAAATACGAAGCTGTGTCTGCCCCAACGTTTGTTAGAGGATCGTATAAAAACTTGAATTAAATTGCTCAAGAAATTTTAGAGATTTTTGGTAACGACGTTAAACAGTGACTTGTCTTTATAAAGTAGTATAGATTTCATACACACATCAAAAAATGTTTTGCATCACCCCGGTTTCCAGAACTTCTACAGACAGACGTTGACTGTGGACATTGTATCACAGGCACAGTCCCTTTGACTGTTCAGAGATGTCACTAAACCAGCCCAAAGATGTAAACAACCGTGCATGAGCAGCACCTATTACACGGAGTGGGTCCGACAGCCGATCAGTTCCAGTCATTCCACCAGAAAGGAGGTACACGGGACGTGTTGTCTGCAGTTCAACCATGCCTAGACGGTCAGTACCACGGTTCGATCGCGCCAGCATTTTTACTTTGTGCCAGGATGGGCTCTCAACAATGGAAGCGTTCTGGCGTCTAAGAGTGAACCAAAGCGATGTTGTTCGGATATGGAGGAGATACAGGGAGACAGAAACTGTCGATGACATGCCTCGCTCAGGCCGCCCGTCGGTTGCTACTGCAGTGGATGACCGCTACCTACGGACTATGGCTCGGAGAAACCCTGACAGCACCGCCACCATGTTGAATAATGCTTTTCGTGCAGCCACAGGACGTCGTGTTACGACTCAAGCTGTACGCAATAGGCTGCATGATGCGCAACTTCACTGCCGACGTCCATGGCGATGTCCATCTTTGCAACCACGACACCATGCAGCGTGGTACAGGTGGGCCCAACAACATGCCGAATGGACCGCTCAGGATTGGCATCACGTTCTCTTCACCGATAAGTGCCGTATATGCCTTCAGCCAGACAACCGTCGGAGACGTGTTTAGAGGCAACCCGGTCAGGCTGAACGCCTTAGACACACTGTTCAGCGAGTGCAGCAAGGTGGAGGTTCCCTGCTGTTTTGGGGTTGCATTATGTGGGGCCGACGAACGCCGTTGGTGGTCATGGAAGGCGCCGTAATGGCTGTACGATACGTGAATGCCATCCTACGACCGATAGTGCAACCATATCGGCAGCATACTAGCGAGGCATTCGTCTTCGTGGACGACAATTCTGCGCCCCGTCGTACACATCTTCTGAATTACTTCCTCCAGGATAACGACATCTCTCGACTAGAGTGGCCAGCATGTTCTCCAGCCCTGAACCCTATCGAACATGCCTGGATTTGATTGAAAAGGGCTCTTTATGGACGACGTGACCCACCAACCACTCTGAAGGATCTATTCCGAATCGCCGTTGAAGAGTGGGACAATCTGGACCAACAGCGCCTTGATGTACTTGTGTATAGTAAGCCACGACGAATACAGGCATGCATCAATGCAAAAGGACTTGCTACTAGGTATTAGAGGTACCGGTGTGTACAGCAATCTGGACCACCACCTCTGAAGGTCTCGCTGTATGGTGGTACAACATGGAATGCGTGGTTTTCATAAGCAATAAAAAGGGCGGAAATGATGTTTTTTTCTGTACAGGTTCCGCAACTCTCGCAACCGAGGTGATGGAAAACTTTTTTTGGTTTGTGTACATAAATTTATACACTATACATAGCAAAAAAAAGGAAATGAAATGATCGTATGGGACTGATGGCTGGGAGTCTCCACGGAGCTGCATTTCATTTTAGTTGACGCCACATTGGGCGACTTGCTTGTCGACAATGCTAAACAGACGATGAGGACAATATTACACTCGGTCCCGAGCGCATAGAATCTCCGACCTGGTCGAGAGTCGAAGCTGGGGTAGGGATGGTTAAAATCCACACTGGTATTTTAGTTATGAATAACCGATATTTTTCGTTATCTATTTGGTCTCGATTACAATAGATGTTTTTTTATCTTATTTTTGGCTAAGAACCGGGTAAAACAACCAAAATATCAGTTAACCATAGGAGCAGTGCTAAAATTTTTGATTTTTAAATAAACCAGGAAAGACGATCAGTGCTTCTGTAATAACATTTCCGACAGAAACGAGCAAGAAGCACATGGCATCAGAAGTAGTACGGCATTGCTGAGACTATTGTACCTATTACCATGTGGCTTGACCTCAAGGGTGGTACAAGAGTACATGCAGTGTGGGAGACTAGCCCCGTATTGATCTATGTGATAGTTTCTCACTATCGTCATCGGACATTACTTGCATTAGCATCCCTGATCAGGAAGAATTTTACGAAGTGCGATATCAATGAAGTACAGCCCTCCATTTGCTGTAAAAGAATAAGAACCTCAGGGGCCACAACGAACTTGCGGCATCATATAAGGGGAAAACTTCAAACTTAACGCTTCATTCGTAGTTCACAACAAAAATAGAAAGTATATGATACTTTGCGTGTGTTTATGTAATATGCTTCGTCTGCCTGTAGCTGTTGACACCAGACAAATTAATATGAAAACCAGAGTTTTTCAACTTCAGTTTTCACCTTTTAGCACCGACTATATGTAGCACCCAAATAGTGGTATGATATTCGATTACAACGTAATTTTTGAGGAGAGTATCAAAAAATTAGATTCAGTAGGAGAACGCTGATGATTTTATGCAATATTTAACCAATTATCACTTTTCGAGAAAAGAGGCGAACGGAGCACGGGTTGAGTTTTCTTTTATTTGCCACTAGACTTTAGTATTTTGATTCCAAGTATCTTGAAACCGCGGAGTAAAGACTTTTCAGTCTTTGTTCGAATTGTACATTTATTACAGGAAGTAATAGGAATAAGAAACAGAAAATCGGTTATGTCAGAACCGGTTATTTTGAGCAGTTTTAACACTCACCCTAAACTGGCGTTGGAAAAAAAGCAATATAACTGAAAAGCGATTGTTTTAGGGATAAACACCACTCATAACCCAGGCCAGCCCCACAGCAGTCAAATGCACTGGCCACTCAGTTAAGGGGGCGGACCGTCCCAACATTTATTAATCATGTAGAATGTTGTACTAAATCGGTCGAGAAGATTCGAGATTTTTGGTAAAAACTTTTCCCCTTCATATAGCAAATATATATTTATATACCACATATATTAAAATGTGCAGCCTTTGTCCTTTCCAATGTTTATTAGAATATCGTGTAAAAACCTGAAGTAGGTAGGTCAGAACATTTCGAAAAGTTTGGTAACAACATTAAACAACGACCTGTCTTTATACAGTAGTATAGATGTAGAATATTCTTTTAGAATTTGCTTTATGATGGCTTGAAAGATCTTAAATGTTGGGAATTATGATGTTTACTAAGCTCTTTAAGCAATTAATCAGGAATCATCGTGCAGGACTGTGTAGAATTAGTTGTGAGGCATTGTCATGAATTACCCCGTTCATTCAAATAATTAAGAAACATTTTCTTATTAAATGTTCTATTTAATAATTTTGTTGTTTCAGTGATTAGGTATGAAGCCTTGAAATAATTTGGTATGTCCTATGGCGATCCACTCCAGAGCACATTCGAAATCTATTCAATTGATTAAGGAGAAAGTGATGAAATGTGCTTGTTACGCATTACTTTCACCTCCTCACTGTTTATTTTGTCCTTTTGTATGTCGAAATGCTTATATTTGCTACAATATATGAAATATTGCTCCAACCAGTCTGTATATATCGGTAGTAGCTCTTTACCAGCCTCTTCCTGTGGTCACCATGACGATGTTGAGTCTTTGAAGAGTTGGTTTTGCTCTCGACCAATGGCATTCGTTTGTGGGTGTGGAACTTGGTTGTTTGAAAGTAGTTCGCCATTACTTTCGTCATTTCTTGTCTAGAAATTGTTGGGTATACACGAATAGGCACATTGAGCTGTTTTTCTGATGTTGAGAGTGAAGCCGCTATTGTCTAGCGGAGGTCCGCGCCATTGAGCAGACTGAAATGCATAAATGTAGTGTAAGGCAAACTCAGTTTGTTTTCCTGTGGTGTAGTTTAGCTTTACGTAATGAGGCTGGTTTGGGATTGCATGTTTGTATCATTCCGTGTATAGGTAGACGATCGCGTGATTCCATACAGTTGGATAGGGGGTTCATAGGCTACTGTCACTAAATGCTTCGAAGCTGGTTATCACATCACTAATTGCTCTATTCAGTTCCGTGTTCTCATAAATTCATCGATGTTAGCTTTTTATGGAGTGTAAGAGTAACGCCTTTTTTAAGGAATAGAGGTTATGTATTTCACATAACGTAGATCTAGTTTGTAAAGTTGGATATAAATTGGAATATCGCTAGAGGGTTGTTAAGTTTTTCTGTTGTCTTTAAAGTCAATACATAAACTATTTTCTTATGAATTCGTTTCCGAGAACCGTATCATTCTTTGTACTTGATCTGTTTGAATGTGCCACGCTGGTCGGCCACCTTCTAGTTTTGCTACAAATGTCAAATGTCACCCTGACGAACCGCCGCTCAGCTGCATAGCTGGTACTGCAAATAAAAAATTTTAATGAGTGGAATCTCTCTGCATGCTAATTGGATTTCAGATGCTTGATAATAAAGTTAGGCCATCGCATGCTGCTGCAGTGAAACACTGTCGTGTTGACTCACTCATCTAATGCTATGTTGGGTTGCAGGTGCTCACACGGATAACTAATTATTTTCTGCAATTTGAGTTTATATGTACACATTAACGGGAGACCGCTGGATACTATAAGCAGAAAGCTAGCACGTGTACAAAGTAGCCAATTGCATTCGCAAACATGTTCATTTATGTGCTACTTACATATCTTAGATAAGCTGGCCCACACTTTTTCGTGTACTGTGTCTTTTAAATCGTGTAATGTAGTCACACAGTTTTCTTATTTTTGAGACGCTTTACTAAATTTACTCTTTTGGACACTAGAGACTTACATTCTGCACATAATCAAAATATCAGGGCTCATCTGTCACTACCCTGAGAATAGTCTACAATTCCTTAAAAATATCAGCACCTTTCAATGGAGTACTTCATCTCTTGTGAGATACACTGAATGGAGAGTTCTTCAGTAGAGCTTCACAATTACATACAATTCTGCTTTCGCAATTGTGTCTCGAAATGTATCAATTAAAGTGAAAGGTTTTCCCTCATCCAGAACATGTGCTCAGCTGCCCTGAATCTTTTTCAGGTTTAAATTTCTTATTTTATAACCTGAATTAGCGAGTATTGTTACGCAGTAGCCACTTCGAATCTGCAATGGAGTAAATGTACTCTCGAATCCTACTTCTCCATTCATTTGATTTTTGAGATACTTCATCCTGAAAACAGTTAGTAGTGTTGGCACAGGACAGACTTCCAACTATTTCAAGAAATTTCGGAGAATATCTTCAGAGATACAAAATGGAAATTGGTTTTAGTTTAAAATAGCTTCTACGAAGCAGGCGAAAGAGAACAAAAACGTCAAGAAATGAGCTTGGCAGAGTGCAAAATGGCTAAGCAGGAATGTCTAGAGGAGAAATGTAACGATTTAGAAGCAGATTTCACTAGGGGAAAGATAGATATCGCTGACAGGAAAACTGAAGAGGCCATTGGAGAAAAGAGAAGCAGCTGTGTGGATATCATGAGCTCAGATGTAAATCCAGAACTAAGCAAAGAAGGGAAAGCTGGAAGGTGGAGTGTCTATACAAATGAGATGAACTTGAAAACAATATTATAGAAAGGGAAAAGAACGTAGATGAAGTGAGATGGGAGATATGACAATGTGAGAAGAATTTGACGGCACTGAAAGACCTAAATCGAAACAAAGCCCACGGAGTAGAGACATTCCGTCAGAACTACTGATAGTCTTAGGAGAGCCATTCATGACAAAACTATTCCATATGTGTGCAAGATAAATAATGTAATAATTCGAATCCAAAAAAAGCAGGCGCTGACCGGTGTGAATATTACTGAACCGTCAGTTTAATAAGTCATGGTTGCCAAATACTAACACTAAGTCTTTGCAGAAGATCACTTTGGATTCAGGAGAAAGCTAGGAAAACGCGGGGCATTACTGACCCTACGACTTCTCTTAGACTGTAGGTTAAGGAATGGTAAACCTATGTTAATAGCATTTGTAGACGTACAGAAAGCTTTTGACAGCGTTGACTGGAGTACTGACTTTAAAATTCTGAAGATAGCAATGCCAAAATATAAGGAGCGAAAGACTACTTACAACTTGTACAGAAATCAGACGGCAGTTATAAGAGACGAGGGGTATGAAAGGGAAGTAGTGATTGAGAATGGAGTGAGAAGTATTGTAGCTTATCCCCGATATTATTTAATCTGTGAATGGAGCAAGCAGTAAAAGAAACTACAGACAAATTTGGGGTAGGAAATAGGAATTAAAGGTCAGAGAGAAGAAATAAAAACTTTTAGGTCTGCCGATGGCATTGCAGTTCCGTCAGAGAAGATCGGTTGAACGGAATGGACAGCATCTTGAAAGTAGGATATAAGATGAATTTCAGCAAAAACAAATCAAGGATAATGGAATGCAGTCCAATTAAATCATGTGATGCTTAGGGAATTAGATTAGGAAACGAGACACTAAAAGTAGTAACTGAAATTTGATATTTGGGCAGCAAAATAACTGATGATGGCCGAAGTAGAGAGGATATAAAATATGGACAGGCAATGGCAACAAAAGCTTTTCTGAAGAAGAAAAATTTGTTAACATCGAATACAGCTTTAAGTGTTAGGAAATCTTTCTGAAGGTGTTTATCTGGAGTATGGCCGTATGTACGATAGACAGTTTAGACAAGTAGAGAATAGGGGCTGTTGAAATGTAGCGCTACATACGAATGCTGAAGATTAGGGGGTAGAGCGGGTAACTAATGAGGAGGTACTGAAAAGAATTAGGAAGAAAATAAATTTGTGGCACAACCTGACTAAAAGAAGGGTGTGGTTGATAGTATCCATTCTGAGATATCAGGGGATCACCAACTGAATACTGGAGGGAAGTAGGGAGGGGGGAGGATCGTAGAGGGGTACAAGAGATGAATACAGTAAGCAGATTGAGATGGATGTAGGTTGCAGTAGTTATTCGGAGATAAAGAGGCTTGCACAGGATAGAGTAGAATGAAGAACTGCATCAAACCAGTCTTCGGGCTGGCCCGACAACAACAGCAGCTTATATTTCCAAATGTGACTGCTTTAAATAATATTCTTACTTAATTTGACTTCATTTATTGATTATTGGTGTGTAATAAAGTAATAATGTAAGAGATAGATGTTTCAGTGGAGTAAAGACAAGATTTTCTCGATTACAAAGCTTTCAAGTTACAATAGACTGTTTGTTCCTAGGTGTATAACCACGCTGTACTTTGGTCCATGGTTTGACACTGGAAAATACGTTAACCTTCTGGAGTACTTTTTGTAATTACATAAAAACATTGCAGCACATGAAAAATGAATGCTATCATTCAAGAATTGATAAGAAAATATATTTAACTTGCGAAGTAAAACACTCCCCCCTGTACATATTTGCAAATAGTATGCTAATAATTCTAAGCTAGTAAGAACGTCATATTTGTTGCGATGGAGATTAATCCACTATTAAGTTAATTGTTTAAATTATTTCTTCACTGACACAGGCACACAACATTGCAACAGAAATTATCAGTTTTTATCGGCTTCAGTCATCTTCAGCTCATACAGAAAAAGCAGTAGATGACTCATGAAAAGTTCGAAAGCACACATTGTCAATGAAAATGTACTCATTCGATTTATAAGCGATCTGCTGCTTTTGCTGTATGTTCTGCAGGCGTCTAACGTCAACTTCAACCAGCAATATCTTTCTAAAGTAAATGTGATTGTCTCATTGTGTAAACATTTAAAAGAAGATAAAATTAATGTCACATTATTCATCAAATGCCATCAGTAGTCCTTGTACACGTTGCATGCAACTAACACATCATGGACACATACACTTCCAGCATCAGGACCGTGACAGTATCCTTGCCTTTCCATCGCATTCTTCGTGCACTCCGATTTGTGTCTATGGAAACCAGAGCAAACATTCCCCTACCATGAATCGGATGTTGAGTTCAGAAAGATGAAACGATATTAGTATTATCTATCACATAGATATGAACTGTGAAAATAAGTAGAATGGCAGAGGTCCTTTACTACTTAAGATACACTTCTATTAACCTTTACTTTTTATTGTCTAGAATGTAAACTGCTGATTCTGTATGGTTTACGAAGGTTGTTATAAATACGACGGTTACCGTTTTCACGGAAAATTTATTATACAGTTTGATTCTCTGGTAGAAAATAGTTATTTTTGTTCTTTGCTCATTTTACCATGTTGTCGCATAAGTCAAATATTGCTCTTGTTCCATATATATTACTGACCTTTATCTTAAAGTGCATATTGAATAGGTAGTTACACGGAAACTCTGCAATTATAATGCACAGCTCGATGAACAGATGCTTACAATTAACAGAGTTACAGTTTCTAGCTATTATTCATATGTGCTTTTGTGTGTACACATACAAACAGTACGTAACTGTGAGGCACTTACCAATGCGTAGTGACACGACACTGAGGACATAACATGGAGATGGCGTTCTCTCTGCTAATATATATCTGTGTTCATTCCACGCCAACTGGCAGACAATATTATTCCCTATCTTTTTTTTTTTTTTTTTTTTTTTTTACAAAAAATGAAGTACTGTTATACTTTTAATTTAACTTTAAAGTTGATATTGGTGTACTGGAAGCTTTAATTAATGCTTGCTATTGACGAAGAAAGGATAGTAGTTGTGCAGCACAGCGGACAGCCATACAAGACCCATTCAACTGTAGAAACATTAGGCTTTCAGAACTGTGTGTGGCTTTCGACTAGAGAGTAAAGAACCTTGAGCATGTCGTGTTTTGTGTACAAAATGCGTTATTCTTCTGCTTTCATCTCAAAGAATCTGCTGCGGAAAATCATCTTCCTTTAGCGTATGGATAAAATGCTATTTCGGAAAAAATGGTCAGAGATTGGTTTCCACATTTCAAAGACAACGATTTCGAGATGAGTAACATAATGCATCCTGATCTATGAACTGCTGCAACCGGATCGTAGAGTGAATTCTGAACGCTATGAAACACAATTACTTAGCGTGAATAGCACATTTAAAGACAAATACCAGCAATATGCTCATAGGCTTGACGAAGTCATTCTGCTTCGTGACAATGCCTAACCATATGTTGCAAACCAAGCGAAGGAAACCTTGAAGGGCCATCGACGGGATGACTTACCCCACTGCCATATTCATGACTTCGCCCCTTCCGATTTGTTTGAGTCCATGCAACATGACCTTTCTGATCAACACCTCACATCTTTTAAGGATCTCGAAAACAGGCTGCACTAGTGGATCAGTTGAAAAGAACCTGATTTTGTTGTTGTTGCGGAATCCATTTGTTACCCGAAAAGTGAGAAAAGGTTGTAGCTGCCAAAGCGGACGACTTCTGTTGAATTGTCTTAGATAATTCTGTCAAAATAAACATGTCTTTCCTGTCCAACAAACAGCGAGAATTACTGCAAGTACCCGATAGTTTGTTTTCTTCAAATTGCTTATTTCTGAACTGTATACGTCCTTAAGGGTTTTATTTACTTTCTCTACCAGAAGTTTTATTTTTTGTCTTTCATTACAGCGTTACTGTTCCAGCAGGGGTAAATCTTCCCCATATTTAGCAGTGTCTGGGAAGAAGTAAGCTGAAAATAACAAAGGTCCTAACATATTCGAACGGATATCCGTATACATGTATTTTGTACCCGCTGAATGTTCCACAAAAATATTTCCTGGAGATGTGTTCTATCTTTACCCTACCGTCCCTTTATTTCAGAAGTGATCAAAGCTAGTCGCTTGCTACTCTCTTTTTCTAATCATTATTGCTTCTTTTTGTTCAGTAGTGTCAAAAAACTTGGATATTCCTAAAAATATGGCGATGGCAATCATTTCTAGTGTATGAAGCAGCATTTACTCTGGCTGCTTTCATATTTCTGCAAGCTCAGAAATAAAACTGTGCTTTTCTGAACAACTTGTATGTAAAGGTAATTCTTTGATCTATCATTCATAATTAAGTCTATTAACTTTTGCAGAGTGATAAGCCTGTTATTTTCTTTATCTTCTCTCTTTGGTAGAGAGACGATTCTGGCTTGTTATAGGTGCATCGGAAATTTAGTTATGCTGAACTATGAATTGTTTCAGAACAGATTGCCATGCCACCTGTAACTGATGATTTCATTTTTTTTTTTTTTTTTTTTGCTTTTGCTGATTCCCTTATTTCATTATCTGTATCGAATTTTAATTTATACATATCAGAATATTGTGCCAATTAAAAACTGGAGTTACACTTAAAGTTGCTGTGCCATGTTTTTTATTGACTGCACGTTTCGATCAACAATTGCTAAGCTGTATTTATTCTAATGAAACTGATCGCAGCGACTTCCTTCTTCTGATATCGAGTAAGCATACTTTTTTGGTGTACTGAAATCTATCTTTGTGGGCTAATTGTAGAAATTTCTATATCGATGGAAACATTGTACAGACGGGGTAATTGTTGTCTGGGTTCACCCTAAAAAAGTCTAGGTTTTCTCGCTCATAACAATTTTCTGATCATTATGTATGCAGTATCTTGTTTTCCCTCGTCTGTTATAATCTTCATTTTTAATTAATTTCCATTAAAAATCATCAGCAACCCCGCTCAAAGACTTCTGGCATAAGTCACCCCCATTCAGCCAACGGCTTTGTCAAAGAAGGGCGGAGAAGCGGACAGCGGTTCAGGGAACTCTCTTGCCCTTGGGATGGGAAACTGCCCCTAAAGGCAGAAGAATCAGCAATGACCAACGGCGTGAGGAGGCAAAGTAAATCACTGCATTAAAGACACATGACGTATATCCACAGGACATATGGTCTGTAATTGCAAAAGTTTCTTGATGATCTCTCCATTGGCAAAAGATTCCGGAATTGTCCCCCACTCGGATCACCGGGCGCGGTCTCCCCAGAGGTGACCGTGAGAAAAATATTGAAAAACCAACGGAAGGACAACATTCTACGAGTAGAGTCGTTGAACTTCAGAAGTTTGAATGTAATAGGGAAGACAGACAATCTGAAATGAGAAATGCAAAGGCTCAGTCTAGATATTATGAGCGACAGTGTAGTGGAATGGAAAGAAGACAAGGATTTGTGGTCAGATGAGTGTAGGGTAACAATAACTGTAGCAGAAATGGTACAACGGGAGTAGGATTCGTTGTGAATAGAAAAGAGGGTCCAGAGAGTGATTTACTGTGAGTAGTTCAGTGATACGGTTGTTCTTACCAGAATCGACAGCAAACCAACACAGACAACGATAGTTCAGATATGCATGCCGACGTCACAATCGCAAGATAAAGAGGTATAGAAAGTATATGAGGATATTGAATGGCTAATTTAATAGGTAAAGGGACATGAAAATCTAATAATCATAGGGGATTGAAATGCGGTTGTAGGCAAAGGAGTAGAAGAAAACGCTACTGGACAAAACGGACTTGGTACTAGAAATGAGAGAGGAGAAAGATTAATTGAGTTCTGCAACAAATTTTAGCTAGTAACAGCGAATACTCTCTTCAAGAATCGCAAGAGAAAGAGGTGTAAATGTAAAAACCCGGGACGTACGGGAAGATTTCTGTTACATTACACCAAGGTCGTCTAAAATGCCGAAATCAGATGCTGGATTGTAGATGTACCCAGCAGCAGATATAGATTCAGATCACAATTTAGTAATGATGAAGAGTAGGCTGAAATTGAAGAGGCATATCAGGAAGAATCAAAGTGCGAAGAAGTGAGATACAAAAGTACAAAGGAATGAAGAGATATACTTGAAGTTCTGTGAGGCTATAGATACAGCAATAAGAAGTAGCTCAGTAGGCAGTTCAATTGAAGAGGAATAGGCATCTCTAAAAAGGACTGATGCAGAAGATAGAAAGAAAAACATAGAAAAATAAGGCCACTGTGAAGAAACCATAGGTAACAGAAGAAATACTTTAGTTGATCGATGAAACAAGGATTCACAAAAATGTTTGGGGACATTTAGAAATACAGAAATACAAATCATTTAGGAATGAAATAAATAGGAAGTCTATGGAAGCTAAGTCACCGACGATTCATGCTGGTGTGTAGAATGTGTGAGTCTGGCGATATACCACCTGACTTTCGGAAAATCATTATATACACAATTCCGATGATTGCAAGAACCGACAAGTGCGAGAATTATCCCACAATCAGCTTAACAGGTCTTGCACCCCAGCTGCTGACAAGTACAATATACAGAAGAATGGAAAAGAAAATTGAGGATGTGTCAGACGATCATTAGTTTGGTTTTAGGAAAGATCACGGCACACGAGAGGCAATTCTGACTTTTCGCTTGATAATGGTAGCAAAATCAAAGAAAACCGTGAAGAAACCCAAAAAGAAATGATTGTCGGAAGAACTGACTCAGCGTACAGAAAAGTCAGAAAACCTTCGGTGATACTAAAAGCAAGGGTGGTAACATTAAAATTGCAGTGGTAATTCCACTGTTGAATGCAGAGGAGAGAGCGGATGGTTGGAAAGAAAACACTGAAGCCCTCTATAAGGTAGAAGAAGAAACAGGAGATGGTACAGAAAAGATAGGGGATGCAGTATTAAATCAGAATTTAAAAGAGCTTTGGAAGGCTCAAGATTGAATAAGGCAGGAGGGATAGATAACATTCCATCAGAATTTCTAAAATCATTGAGGGAAAGGATAATAAAACGACGATTCATGCTGGTGTGTGGAATGTGTGAGTCTGGCAATATACCACCTGACTTTCGGAAAAACATTATGTACACAATTCTGATGATTGCAAGAACCGACAAGTGCGAAAATTATCGCACAATCAGCTTAACAGGTCATGCATCCCAGCTGCTGACAAGTACAATATACAGAAAAATGGAAAAGAAAATTGAGGATTTGTTAGACGACCATCAGTTTAGGAAAGATAAGGGCACAAGAGAGGCAATTCTGACTTTTCGGTTGATAATGGAAGCAAGATTAAAGAGAAATCAGGGCACGTTCATAGGATTTGTTGACCTGGAAAGACCATTCGACACTGTAAAATGGTGCAAGATATTCGAAATTCTGAGAAAAAAAGGGGTAAGCTATATTGAGAGACGGGTAATATACAATAAGAACAAGAGCAAGAGGGAATGACAAGAGTGGACGACCAGGAACAATGTGGTTGGATTAAAAGACAGCAATGTAGTCTTTCACCCCTACTGTTCAATCTGTTCATCGAAGAAGCAATGAGGGAAATAAAAGAAAGGTACAAGAGTGGAATTAAAATTCAAGGTGAAAGGATATCAATGATAATATTGGCTGATGACATTCTCAGTGAATGTGAAGAAGAATTACAGGATCTGAAGAATGGAATGAACAGGTTAATGAGTACAGAATATGGGTTAAGAGTAAACAGAAGAAAGACGAAAGTAATGAGAAGTAACAGAAATGAGAGCAGCGAGACACTTAAGATCAGGATTGATGGTGACGAAGTAGATGAAGTTAAGGAATTCTACTACCTAGGCAGCAAAATAACCCATGACGGATGGAGTAAGGATGACATAAAGAGCAGACTAGTACTGGCAAAAATTGCATCCCTGGCCAAGAGAAGTCCACTAGCATCAAACGCAGGCTTTAATTGAGGAAGAAATTACTGTGAATGTACGCTTGGAACACAGCATGGACTACGGGAAAACCGGAAAAGAAGAGAATCGAAGTATCTGAAATGTTGTGCTACTGAAGAATGTTGAGAGTTAGGTGGACTGATAAGGTAAGGAATGATGAGGTCCTCCGGAGAACCGGCGAGGAAAGGAATATGTGGATAACGCTAACAAAAAGTAGAGACGGAGTGGGCTACATTAAACCAGTCAGAAGATCGGTGACCCAAAAAAGAAAAGGAAAAAAGCAATTAATTGTGTTTGTGGCTTCTTTCACTTCTCTACATTTCTTTATGTGTTGCAACAGCTCTCAGTTCTGGAATATCTATTTTTGCTTGTTTATTAACAACATTCTCCACTACACATTATTTGCATTACGAAATGTATGTATTTGTGTGTGTGTGTGTGTGTGTGTGTGTGTGTGTGTGTGTGTGTGCGTAGTGTAATGTTTGTGTTGTTTGATAATGATGAGGAGAAAGTGAAACCCGGTATCGGTACATAGCCTATTCCTCGCGAATAGCACCAAGGGCGCCGCCAAACTTAACAACCCCATTCGCCGGACGCATCGCCATTCGCACTGTCACATGTCCTCACTGTATGAGACATTGCAGGGAGGTTTAGTATTTAAACTAGGACATTGGCGCAAAGTCTGGTGATCAGTAACTTCACGCCATCACCTCTCCTCGCCATGCTGGGCAAAAATTTGCAGTGAAAATTATTTCCACCCCCGGGATGAGAACCCCGGTTTCCAGCGCCACCACACAAGCGTGCGCTAATGACCTCGGTTACGGAGGCGGGTTTTGAATTCCAACTATTTTATAGGTATTTAATTAATTTTTAACTTCCTTTTCCGTTACATTTTATAGAAACAATAACTTCACTTAAAACAAGAAGTTTATGAAACAGAGTTTTGTCATTTTACATATTAGAACACATAAATGTTTGGAATTAAATTATTTGGTATTATTACCAGATACCTACTCGTCCTTCCACATCAAAATTATATGGGACTGACTGGCATCGATCCACAAGACGAACTTCAGCGTATTTTCATATCATATTTTCGTATCTTGACTTACAGTTTAAGTAATATCGTCTCCCAAACAAACTGACTTTTTTACTTTGAACAGAGTCATAGTATCATAGCAGTCAATCATTTTATGAAGTGTTTCACAAATATAAGTCTACTGTCATGTGTTTATATACGCGCACAAGCATATTTCGAAAGTCATGACACAGAAAACAAAAACTGGCTGCGAGGTATGCGTATATATTCATTTCCAATCTGTCCAGGTCACCAAATAAAAAAAAATTGTAACGATAAAATCGTCTGTTTCCCACGGAGAATTTCCATAGCACTTCTGAGCGACGTCAATACGTATTGGAGGTCCCCTTGCTCGGATGCAGGCTTGAATACGTCGTGAGATATCATCGATGAGATCATGGAGCCAACCTTGGTCGAAACTGTACCACTCTTCAATAGCGATTCTGCGTAAGACGCGCAGCGTACGTGATCGTCGTCGATGTCCAAAAACAGCTCGTTTCAATCGAGCCCGACATGGTTCATATGGCTCTGGGCACTATGGGTCTTAACTTCTAAGGTCATCAGTCCCCCAGGAACTTAGAATTACTTAAACCTAACCAACATAAGGACATCACACACATCCATGCCCGAATCAGGATTCGAACCTGCGACCGTAGCGGTCGCGGGGTTCCAAACTGTAGCGCCTAGAGCCGCTCGGCCACCACGGCGGGCGCCCTGACATGTCCGATTGGGTTCATGTCAGGGGAATAGACGGATACTCCGTTCTGGCTGGTAATCCCATAATGTTAAAGAAACGTGTTCACGAGAAAACAATGGTGAGCACGCGAATTATCATTCATAAAAACGAAATTCTCACCAAAATGTTGGCAGTACAGTAGCACTGTTGGTTGTTGAATCTTTTCCCTGTACCGTAGATCAGTTAGATTACCCTCAGCAATCACGAGAGGTGTATGGTGGCACCATGTAATGGCACCCCAGAACATCAGTCCAAATGTGTGTGAAATCTTATGGGACTTAACTGCTAAGGTCATCAGTCCCTAAGTTTACACACTACTTAACCTAAATCATCCTAAGGACAAGCACACACAGCCATGCCCGAGGGAGGACTCGAACCTCCGCCAGGACCAGCCGCACAGTCCGTGACTGTAGCGCCTTAGACCGCTCGGCTAACCCCGCGCGGCAACATCAGTCCACCACGAACTTGTTACAAATGTGGGACACAGATTTGGAGGCGTCTGATAGTACAGCACTGTCTCCAAACACGTTGTCTGTATCATATGGTACAACACACGTCGATTATCCATGGGGGTCCGCTCTGTACAGCTTCTTGCCCACCTGTAACGGAGCCCATGGTGTTGTGGTGTACGACATAATGCTCTCCGTTGTCTTCGAAAATGGAGGTTTATGTCATGCAATCGTCTACTAATAGTTTGACGGGATACGTCATGTCCTGTAGCCTCTTCAAATGTTGTATTCAGTTCTGGAGCACTCAGCCCACGGTTACTTTGACTCAAAAGTCATAGATATCGATGGGTCGTGTGCAAAAATGGTTGAAATGGCTCTGAGCACTATGGGACTTATCATCTGAGGTCATCAGTACCCTAGAACTTAGAACTACTTAAACCTAACTAACCTAAAGACATCACAGACATCCATGCCCGAGGCAGGAATTGAACCTGCAACCGAAGTAGTCGCGCGATTGCGGACTGAAGCGCCTAGAACCGCTCGGTCACCGCAGCCGGCTGGATCGTTTGCACCTGTCGAACGTAGTCAGCCTGTGCAGTGTAAATCCTCTACTCCACCTGTCAATTGGAACTTATTCCGTGTCCGTGCCACATTACTCGGACTACGGCGCACACATCGAACAGCTTCCCTGGTTGACAAGCCTTCTAATATATAACGTCATGATGACGACTCAATCACTGGTCGCGACTGTCTTTCATGACATGATGGATGTTAACTCTACTGTTCCACAGACAGCTCTAATGTGTCACTACTAGTGAGTAGGATGTTTTTGTAGGTTCTGGACCACTAGACCAATCTTATAAAAAATAAAAAATTACTCGTTATCACTCGCAATTTTTTATTTTCCATAAGATTGATCTAATGATCCAGAAGCTACAAAAACATCCTACTATCCCTTTTACCTAATAACAATATAATATAATATAATAATATAATAATAACTGTAAAAAATCATTTATCTTGCATACATTTCCCATAGGTGAATGTAATGTAAATAAATAAATTAGGTAATTAACTATTATCTTTTAAAAAAGCATTTTTATAACAGACCCAAAATATGTCCTATTTTCGACTTTTGTGAAAAAAGTTTTTTAAAAAAATTATATTAAAGAATAAGTATATATAATTATTTACTTCCCGCTTTAGCAGCCATAAGATTATTATGAGCTGTTGTTTGTAAATGGTTTTAGAAAGGAAGATTTATTTACAGTTCTACCACATTTACAAGTAACAATTAATTAAAATGTATTAGTTAACAAAAGTAAATTTTAGTAAAATTATAACTGGACAAAAAAAATGGACAACAAATTATAATAAACAAACGATTTATCTAAAATACAACACAATTTATCTCAAATATAATACAATTGATAGCACAATAACATGTATTGGTTAACAAAATTAAATTTCAGTAGAATATAAATGGTCAACAAAAAATGGACAACAATAAGAAAATAAAAAATGAATTAGTTCACACAGATAAATTATATTGTTAATGTAAGTAAAATGCATTAGTAACAGTGGTAAATTTTAGTAAATTATAAATGGACAACAAAAAGTGGACAACAACAAGAAAATAAAAAATGAATTAGTTAACACAGATAAATTGCATTGTTAATGTAAGTAAAATGCATTAGTTAACAAAAATAAATTTTAGTACATTATAAATGGGCAACAAAAAATTGGACAACGATAAGAAAATAAAAAATGAATTAGTTAACAAGGTAAATTGTATTGTTTATGTAAGTAAATTGTATAAGTTAACAAAAGTAAATTTAATAAATTATAAATGGACAACAAAAAATGGACAACACTATTATTTTTTATATGCATTAAATGGGGAACATATAGCAAAACAAATGTGCTAAATGCTGTACAGTTAAAGACATTACAGAATATGGAACTAAGTTAGATAAACCAAGATCAATTTGTAAAAAGTGTATAAATAATGATCAACTTAATACATATTATTCAAACAGAAAAATCAAGAAAGATAACACATTGAACAGTACAAATGATGTAAAAACTGTGCTAAATGCGACACAGTAAAAAGTGTAACGGAATATGGAAAAAAATTAGGTAAACCTAGATCAATTTGTAAACAATGTTTAAATAATGATAGTATTAGCAGATATTCTATTGAATTGGCTAATATGCAGAATAGTATGGAAGAAATGCAGGACAGAACACAACAAAATGAACAAAATTGTATGGACAACAAAGAACAAAATGAACAAAATTGTATGGACAACAAAGAACCAAATTGTATGGACAACAAAGAACAAAATGAACAAAATTGTATGGACAACAAAGAACAACTTAAACCTGTCCAATTTATTTATTTATTTATTTATTGATGCACTTATTTTACCTGGCAAGATTAGGGGCTTCAGGCCCTCTCTTACACCTAACCAGGCATACTCAGATTGGGCAAATCTCAGTTTCTACAGAACATTAAGGACATATAACACGTTATACAGTATTAATGTTAAAGAAAAAAATAGAGATTATAACAGTAGTACAATGATAATTATAACAATCAAAAAATAATATAACAATCAATAATAATAATAATAATAGTAATGACTATGTATATGAAAGTAAACATATTTTTCTTTTATGAATGTCAGTCCTATTGCTAGTTGGGAATTTTCTCGTTATATTCTTGCAGCTTGTGAGTTATTCTCATCAAGCAGAGACATAAGACGATAGAATGGGGTGAAAGAGATATAGAAGAGGTAGATAGGTTAGAGGAAGAGAAATAGTATGGTAAAATTCGAAGCTATGATGGAGAGGAGAAAGAAAGAGATGAGAGGGACACAACAGTGGTGGCTATACCGTCCCTAATATGTAAGTTTTGAGTTGCCTCTTGAATGTTGAGTAGTTCTGGATAAGACGCAGACCACAGGGGAGCACGTTCCATAGTCGAATGGCTGAGATGGAGAGTGACACGGAGAAAGATTTTGTGTTATGTAAAGGTACAGCCAAGATGCTTGATGTATCCGATTATGGTATTGGGCTTGTGGAATGATGATAGGTGTTTAATGTGAGAAGATAAGTATTGGGGGCACCAGTGGCTAAGAAATCAATGAAGTAAGCACATCGTGTGGAGGTCGCGTGCCTTATGTGGGCGTATTCAACCTAGCTGGGAGTATGAAGGACTGATATGATCATACAAATGTATATTGCTCACGTATCTAACGCAAGCATTCATCACTAGCTCGAGGCATCTCGAAATTTCACTATTTGTGCCATGTTGAACTACATCACAGTAGTAAAGATTAGGCAAGACTAGTGTTTGGACTAACTTTTGTTTAACATGGGTTGGAAATATTTTTCTAAATTTTTGAATTGCATGTAGGGAGGAGAGCGATTTCCGACAAGCTGCGACTGTTTGTTCTTCCCAGTTTAGGTGTTCATCCAAGATTATTCCAAGGTCTTTTATTGTTTTTTGGTATGGTGGTTGGGTACCATTGAGGAGTATTTGAGGGACTGTTTCGCGAAAGTACCGGCTGATTAACTTTGGATGAGATATAAGTATGACCTGGGATTTCTTGGGGTTTAGTTTCAGACCTAAGTATGTGCCCATCGAGAAACAGAGCAAAGATTTGCGTTCATACTCGCTACTGCGTCAGCAGTGTTCTTGGGGCTTGCACTTATGTACAGTTGGATGTCGTCGGCATATAGATGGTAGTTGCAGGAGTGAATCACTGAGGAAATTACGTTAATGTACAGTGAGAAGAGTAATGGACCAAGGACGGAGCCTTGGGAAACTCCAGAGCGCACGTTTCTCCATGATGACTTTTCCGATCCACAAATGACTTGTTGACTTCTGTTTTTGAGGTAGCTGTCGAACCAGTGTATTGCGCTGTTCGAGAAATTCAGCTGCTTCCTTTTAATTAGTAGTATATCAAAGTCAACTGTATCAAAAGCCTTGCTAAAGTCAAGCAGTGTTAGGATGGTAGCTTCTCGTCTGTCCATAGCATGTTTAATTTCATCAGTAACTTTGATTAATGCAGTTGCTGTACTATGGTGCTTTCGAAAGCCTGACTGATATTTGTCATGGATGTTATGAGTTTTGAGGTAATCCGTCAGCTGTTCATGGACGATGTATTCTAGGGCTTTAGATATTGCAGGTAGTATGCTGATCGGCCTGTAGTCACCTGGCACCTTAGGGTTTTCAGTCTTGGGTATAGGTTGAATTAAACTTTGCTTCCACTCAGTAGGATATGTACTACTGACAAGAGACAGGTTGAAGATGTCTGTGATAACTGGAGTAATAGTGTCTACGACGTTCTTAATCATGCCAATGCTCACTCCATTATTTCCTACTGCCTCGGAAGAGATTCTCATAATTGCCTTGTGTACTGTGCTGGTAGTGACATGTTTTAGGAAAAACTTGTCTCTCGAGAGATTGATATCTTGGGGCTGGTAATTTGTCGCTGCGTGGCAGTTTCAGCTGTTGAGAAGAAATCGTTTAATTCTTCTGCAGACGCTTGATAAACAGCGTCAGATCTTCGCTTCCCTATACTGAAACTGCGCAGCTTTTTCCACAGTGCAGCAGGTTTTGATATGCCGCATACGACAGAGCGGGCATGTCTGATTTTGTCATTCCTCACGCTTTCCTTGGTTCTATTTCGGAGTTTCCTATAAGCTTTGTACGCCTCGGGAGTTGGGTAATGCTTGAAGGCCCTATGTGCAGCATCACGTTTATTGATCAACTGGCGTAACGCAGTGGTGAGCCACGGAGCGGGAGCTCTCTTTACCTTGACAGTGCGTTGAGGAGAATGTTTATCATAAAGTGCAATAATTTTGCGACATAATTCCCGAATTTTTCCGTCTAAAGTCGGTTCATTGCTTATATCATGCCAAGGGATGTCTGAGCAATCCTTTTGAAGAGCGTCATGGTTAAAATTTTTTAGGTTTCTGTAGGTTACCAGGTGAGATTTTTCTTTGGTAGTATGCACTGAGTAATTTAAGAATATCACGTCATGAGCAGAGAGTCTCGGAGCGGATGTCTGATTGGCGCGAATTATTTTATCTGGTCGCTTTGTTGCTATTATATCTATGAGTGTATGGCTGCGTGGCATGTGATGAGTTGGGTCCAGCGGTGTTACACTCATATCATTGGAGTGGAACAGTCTCCTTAGTTTTTCTGCAGAGGGAGATTTTAACTGTAAGGCGATGTTTGTGTCGCCCATAATGATTATGTGTTCATACAGTGTCATGAGCGAACACAGGGCAGACTGAAAGGAGGACATTGCAGCGACGTTTGGAGGTTTATAGATTTCTCCAATTAGCAGTTTCTGATTTGATGTATTTACTACGAAAAACAAGAACTCTGATTCTCCTTCGCCCCTTGCATCTGATGTGCATAGTACAATAGGTCTCAGATCAGAGCGAACATAGGCACCCACACCACCCCTGCGTCGTGTTTCACGATCTGCCCTTAGGAGAGAGTAACCAGTGATTTGGATAGCGTCAGAAGAAATGCTTGGTTTCAACCAAGTTTCAGAGACGAGGATAATATGGAACGGCGATTGGCAGAACAGGTCACAGAACTTGTCGAAGTGAGCCGTTGGCAACTGCACGTTCACATGGACCACAAAGAGCCCACCGCCAGAAGCGGTCCGTCCCATTGTGGCCGCCTGTAGGACTGAGCGCGCTCCGTTTACCTGCTGGCCGGAAGAGGGACAAAAGCTGGATTTCACGGGGGAAGACATATTTACAGGTGTGCCCAAGGTCATGACTGACTCAAGCGTCTGTGGGCTAAAGGTGAAAGACAGGCTGGAGGTATTGGAGAAGGGAGCGAAAAGAAAGATGGAATGTGGCAGTAGTGGTTACGAAAATACAAAGACGTATTAAAAAGGCAAAAAATTATATATTTAAATAAATACATCTGTATCCTTAATTATGTAAATGAATATATCTGTTTCCTTAGTTATATAAACAAATACATCTGTTTACTTAGTTATATAAACAAATACATCTTTAGGTATAATTAACTTACTTAGTCATATAAACAAATACATCTGTTTCCTTAGTTATGTAAAACACAAAGATAATTGTATACAACAACAATAAATTAAACACAGAAAATATAACAGATTGTTATTGGTTGGAAGAAGAAATTAAAAATAAAAATGTAGATCTAAATTACAAGATTAAACTAGATAAAATTAAAACAACACCAACTAAGAATAAGGAGAGACTTATGTTTGTCGTTTAATCTATATTTATCTAAACTCGGTAAATTGCTGGGTTTAACTTATAATGAAAAAAGAACAATATTTGTAAACAAATACATCTGTTTCCTTAGTTATGTAAACAAATACATCTGTTTACTTATTTACATAAACAAATGCATCTGTTTCCTTAGTTATGTAAACACAAAGATAATTGTATACAATAACTACAAACATTAAATAAATTAAACACAGAAAATATACCAGATTGTTATTGTTCCAATTATTGGTTGGAAGAAGAAGTTAAAAATAAAAATATAGATCTAAATTACAACATTAAAGTTAAACCAGATAAAGTTAAAATAACACCAAGAAAACATAAAGAAAGATTAGTGTTTTTTGTCTAATTTTTATGTACATATTACAAATCGTTGGTGATTGACCAACAGTAAATTTGTAAATATTTTAATGAATCTATTTTAATTGTTTCGAATTTATCTGAAATAACTATATTATTCTGTTTAAAATAGTCTAACATTAATGGTGGATATTCGTAATTAAGTCCAACTAAACTTGCTATGTATTTGCGAATATAATAATTTCCAAAAATATGACAAGGTCGAATTAAATTTCCATCTTTTGCACAATAGATATGGTAAACATTATATGCTAAATAACTAAATAATATCAGATACCATTCTTTTTCTATAGTTTTCTTAGTTATGTAAACGAATACATCTGTTTCCCAAGGAGCAACATCTTTATGAATAATTAATTTGTCCATTTAATCTAAATAAAGATTATTTAGAAAAAGTAAAATATGAAGAAGTTAAAAAATTATTAGAAAATCTTAGACCGTCGAATTTGGACATATTAAAAGGCAATGAAAAATACACTATTTTTATTAATAAATCTGGATTATATTCTTTAATTTTAAAATCAGTCTTTCTCCAACTAATTAAAAATCTCTAGTAGTAAATGGAAGAAGACAGAAACGCTAAAATTATAGATCTATTTTTTCAAAATAAAATGCATTACCAAGAAACAAGAGAAAAATTAAATGGTTTATTAGATGAAGAATACCAAATAGAAAGTTTAGATTTAGTTTTACTTAAAAATGGTTGTGCAAAAATTACAGTTTATGACAAACAAAAAGATGCTTTTGTAGAATTAAAAGATTTAAATAAACAAAGTAGAAACAAATATATAAACAAGATTCATAAAGCAATTAATGAATGTTATTTGGAAGAAAACGATTTGGATTGTAATGAAGAAAGCGATGAAGATATCGATAAATATTATAAAGATGATTTTCCACATAAAGAAGTTGTAAAAGAACACAATGGTGGACGAATTTACAGAAGATGGTTTTAAATTTTTTTGTGCTACAAAATTTTTTATATATTTTTCGATATTTTAGGTAGTTCGTTATAATTATTTGTCTATTTAAATGCATGCTATGCAATAGCAGTCTTTATTATAATAAATTTTTAATGATGTTGGAGGAAAATAGCGATAAATAAATATGAATTTGTTTATATAACTAAGTCAATTAATTATTTATTTATATAACTAAGGAAACTGATGTATTCATTTACATAATTAAGGATACAGATGTATTTATTTAAATGTATACTTTTTTACCTTTTTAATAGGTCTAAATTGGACAGGTTTAAATTTTCTAATAATTTTTTATTATCTTCATCAATATGTTTAAAAGCTTTATGTGTTTGATTATATTCCAAAATCTCAACAATAAATTTCGTAACATTTTCATTTTACTATCTTTACATTGGATTTGTTCATTTTCTGTTAGACAGCTGGGAATTATACCACAACAAAAAACCTAGATTTAGGTAATCTATTTTAGTTTTTTATTTTCTGGCCTTCTTAATTTTCTACAATCTCTACAAATTGATAGTATCTTTCCATGATTTCCTGCAAAACAATCTAAATTCTTTTTAATATTACATTAATTGCATATTTTTAAACTGTTGTTGTCCATACAGTTTTGTTCATTTTGTTCTTTGTTGTCCAAACAATTTTGTTCATTTTGTTGTGTTCTGTCCTGCATTTCTTCCATACTATTCTGCATATTAGCCATTTTAACAGAATATCTGCTAATACTATCATTATTTAAAAATTGTTTACAAATTGATCTAGGTTTACCGATTTTTTTCCATATATCGTTACACTTTTTACTGTGTCGCATTTAGTACATTTTTTACATCATTTGTCCTGTTCAATGTGTTATCTTTCTTGATTTTTTGTTTGAATAATATGTATTAAGTTGATCATTATTTATACACTTTTTACAAATTGATCTTGGTTTATCTAACTTAGTTCCATATTCTGTAATGTCTTTAAGTGTACAGCATTTAACACATTTCTTTTGCTCTATGTTCCCCGTTTAATGCATATAAAAATAATAGTGTTGTCCATTTATAATTTACTAAAATTTACTTTTGTTAACTTATACAATTTACTTACATAAACAATACAATTTACCTTGTTAATTAATTCATTTTTAATTTTCTTTTTATTGTCCATTTTTTGTTGCCCATTTATAATATAATAAAATTTACTTTTGTTAACCAATGCATTATACTTACTTTAACAATGCAATTTATCTGTGTTAACTAATTCATTTTTTATTTTCTTGTTGTTTCCATTTTTTGTTGTCCATTTATAATTTACTAAAATTTACCACTGTTAACTAATACATTTTACTTACATTAACAATATAACTTATCTGTGTGAACTAATTCATTTTTTATTTTCTTATTGTTGTCCATTTTTTGTTGTCGATTTATAATTTACTAAAATTTACCATTGTTAACTAATGCATTTTACTTATATTAACAATACAATTTACCTTATTTAACTGATTCATTTTTATTTTCTTATTGTTGTCCATTTTTTGTCATCCATTTATAATTTACTAAAATTTAGTTTTGTTAACTAATGGATTTTTCAAACATAAGCAATACAATTTACCTTATTAGCTTATTCATTTTTTATTTTCTTATTGTTATCCATTTTTTGTCCATTTATATTTTACTAAAATCTAATTTTGTTAACTAATACATGTTATTGTGCTACCAATTGTATTATATTTTAGGTAAATCGTGTTGTATTTTAGATAAATCGTTTGTTTATTATAATTCGTTGTCCATTTTTTGCTGTCCAGTTATAATTTTACTAAAATTTACTTTTGTTAACTAATACATTTTAATTAATTGTTACTTGTAAATGTGGTAGAATTGTAAATAAATCTTCCTTCAAAAACCATTTACAAACAACAGCTCATAATAATCTTATGGCTGCTAAAGCGTAAAGTAAATAATTATATACACTTATTCTTTAATGTAATTTTTTAAAAATACGTTTTTCACAAAAGTAGAAAATAGGACATTTTTTGGGGGCTAAGAAAATGTTATAAAAAAAGTTTTTTTTTTAAAATAATAGTTAATTACCTAATTTATTTATTTACATTACATTCACATATGGGAAATGTATGCATGATAAATGTTTTATTATAGTTATTTTTATATTATTACATATTATTTTTAGGTAAAAGGGATAGTAGGATGTTTTTGTAGGTTCTGGATCGTTAGATCAATCTTATCGAAAATAAAAAATTGTGAGTGATAATGAGTAATTTTTTATAAGATTTGTCTAGTGGTCCAGAACCTACAAAAACATCCTTCTCTAGTGCTTTACTTTCAGCAGAAACACTGCAATCCATTTGAGTAAGGCATTCTACCCATAGGTAGCGCTCATGTTAACTATGTTTATATTTACAGAAAATGTCAGTGATGACTTTCAAATTAGTGCTGGAACAGTCACAAAGCCAGTAGACCTGAACGAATTATCAGGGTGATGCAACACTTTTGTTGGTGTTTGCATTTAGATAAAATGTGTTCAGTACCTTAACAGTGCCCTTACACAGCAGTGACTATGTACCATCCTTACGACATCTGCCAAGTACACAGAAGAAAGGGAAGTGTTGTTTAGTACTAAAAAAGAGAGACGATAGAAATATGCTTATGAAGAACCGCTTCCTATAGGATCGCTGTAGCTGTATTACTCTTTATTTGAAACAGTGTTATTTGATTTCCACCCAAAAGAGTGTTCTGTCTCCAACCTGTAGAAAAAGTCCAGAAACATCACACAGCATGTAAATTTAGTTCCCTGTCACCAGTGCATTGTGAACAAGTTGTTACTAGCGTTTGAGAGTGACTTGTCGTATAGATAATTTGTCCCTGTTTGGTACGTTAAATAATTTTTAAACAATTACCATTACACTTGTTTTATGCAAAATGTTTTTGAACTGTGGTTTTTAGTGTTGAGAAAGAGAATGGCTGTAAACTGTCCTTTATTACATATTCGTTAGAAAAGAAGAAATTGTGTACCTTACAATATTACGCAAAAATTACGTGAATCTACAGGATTCTAGTTCTAACGTTCTTGACAATTTGGCCGAGTATATCGCAACTTTTAAGCTCATAATGTGAAAGATTTCAGATTTTTCGGAAGTTTCCCTCAGAACAACTACTCTCCATAGTTTTTAAATTGGGAAAAAATATTACAATCACGATGCTACTAAACAAACTGCCTTCTTACATTAACATCACAAGGCAAATCGGCTGTAACCTGAAGAGTCTAACGTTATTGGATCTTCATTAATTTGCCGCCAAGGTTACAGAAGGGTTTCATGGGAATAAAGTATGGGGAACATTCCATACTAGGACAGAAAAGTCTAATTTAGACATAGAAACCATCAGTGACGCCAATGGACCTCACAAACATGCACTCCTGAAGCACTTACTGAAATCAGTAATATCTCAGGATTTACTCAACAGCTTTCTCGATATGGAGAACCAGATATTCTATCCCTTAGCCTTACACTTCATGTATGAAGGGATTAGTGCTCTTCAAAAGTGTAGATCGCAGCCCCAGCAACGCTGAAATAACCCTGACTTCAGGACGAAGAATCAATGGTAACACTTCGCTAGGATGCTGGACACAGCTCTAAATATAACATGCATCAGAACAACAGTAAACAATCAACGTTAATACAACCAAAGAGTTGTCTGGCCGAAACATTCATATAATGTGTATGTAGCGCTAGACAAGTATTACTAAAATTAGAATTGAAACTGGATATAGCTCAAGTTGTGTTGATAATTTGTCAGCATCGGTCACGGCTGTCTTTTCGCCGTATTGCCACAGTATCAACATAGACTACATGAACAGAAAATTAAGAACTTTCATCCTGCACATGCATGCTTAGTCAGTTTGTGTTTCAAGGGTCACTTGCGTGCTGTGTTGTAACAATGGGAAACAAGTCAATTCGAAGGCTATTAGATGAATTCGTGTTTAATTTTGATCGCATGCAGATAATTTACACAACACGAAAAGTTGCTTAATTTAGTAAAATAAGTAAATATGTCTTCTTTATTAATAAATAAGGGGCGAAATCCTCAATAAAATGTCTGCTGTGGAACAAAACAGAGGTCCAGAAGGAGCATCGGTAACTTACTTTTAAATGTTGATTTGCCTTCTGTTATATATTTTATGCCATTGAGCAACAACTGTTCAAAAATTTTTTAAGTGACATTGTGCTTAGGTAAAGACAATTGAAATTAATTTAATGGATACTATTTTCTCTTATAATACTGCAGCCTAATAAGTAACCTCAATAGTTTTTAAAAAGTTAACAATCTTTCACATAGAAAACTTCTTGGGGGATTATAAGCTCTGAAATATTGCGACTGAAATACCTAACAGCTTAAAAAGGTCTTTTCATAATGACCATAGGCGAACGCTTTGTATTATTGTTATTATTATTCTGACTTCTGTGAAATGAGACCAGTTTGTCTTAAATACACCTTTCTGAAAATGCAATTTCGTAGCGCGTTGTTAAATACGGATTAAATATCTGAATGAATGCTGATTTGTTCTTCTCTAGTATTTACGATGATATGATGTTCAAACAAGGCTGAAATCTTCCTTTTTAAAAGCCCCTAAATTTTTGCTTCTCTTAGATCAAATTTTCAACACTATACAACATAAGAAAAAATATTTAAGTTTTCGTCTTTCTTATAAACTAGTCTTCATGGTTTAACTTTATAATAAGTGTTGTAACTCTTCATTTGCAGAACTGAAAATACTACAAGAATTGTAGAGTGAGAATATTTTCTAGAAACTGCTTTCCTAGGTACTTGACATACAAACTGGGAGAGCATGAGTGCAATTCTGCCTCAGAAAGACTCTTACTTTTTTAATCGCATTTTATACGTTTAAACCCATTCGTTTGCGTTAATTTTCGAATGGAGGTTGATAATCTCCTTACAGTTACTTGTCTACATAGTCGCTAGACATTTGTCATAGCATTGTATCAGCATTCCAATATCCTCTTCACAGAAGGCAGCCGCCTGCACTTTCCGCGCCCATTGTGTACGCTTTTCTACAGCCCGTTGTTTGTGTCAAAAAGTTGTCTTCATAGCCAGCGGTTCATGTGAGCAGAGATGAAACTCAGGATGAGCCAATTACGGGCTTTGTATTAAGTGATCAAACACATCCCATCGAAAATGTTGCAGGAGTATCTTCACTACCCCTGCAGAGTGTGGTCGAGAATTGTCATGAAGAACGAAACGCGTGACAGTTATGTCATGTGGGCTGCAAGACATCAGGCAAAATCTCTTACCAGGCTATCATACTTGGCGGGAGACACTATTTTCTAGGCATCTTTAAGCTTTCACTGTGCATTCAAAATTGAAAAAAAGTTATGTGCCGTTATCGACGAGCATACTAGACACACTCCCCAACACACCTGTGCAAAACTTCGTCGAATTTTCACAGTGGTTTTCATTTGGGAACAGATCGGAATTTACTTTCCGAATAGCCCTCGTATTAACTCCTCCACTATTGTTTATCTTTTAATACAGTTTAACTGTAGTATATTTTTAACTTTTTTTCGAAACTACCCTGAATTAGCGATGCACTACATATTTCAGAAATGACATATTAGAGAATAGCTCTTTAGTATTTTACTGGAAAATCCACCAACTCCTTATGAGCTATTATTTTAAGAGAATTTATAATTTTCTTACAATGAGAAGGGGAATGGATCAGAATTTCAGGTTACTTAAGTATATACAAGTTTCTCCCTCAATGTTCTTTTTTTTTTTAACTACTTGATTCTGTTGGCCCTACTACACCTAAGAAAAGTTTTAATAGGTACTATTTGTAAGTTCCATTTAAGCCCTTCGGGCTGGTAGTATAAGAGATCGTTATATTGATGATCAGAGTTCGTGGTAGCGGAATCAAAAACTACGGGAAATAATTCGCACACACAATGGCCATTTGGATCTGAAAATTCATTTAAACTGTATTTTATTTTACTAGTCACACTTCCTTAGTCTTCTCTTTACCTTTACATGAAAATGAGAGAATGAAAGTGAGATTGTTTTGGGTTGTAGAAAAGATAGGACTAACCAGTAATGAGTAGATGGTAGTGGTTTTGCCAGGGGAAATCTGTGGGCGAGTTTGAGCAGAGAGGTATACAGAGGTTTCACAATGCATCGATAGTTCAGAGGGCGTCAGGAAGCAAAGCCAATGGAGGACATCTTCCCCTCAGTGCTTCAAACTATAAGACGTTGGCCCTGGGGTGCGCCATTTTTAGGCACTGAGTAACTGGAGGAGCCGGCCGAAGTAGCCGAGCGGTTCTAGGCGCTACAGTCTGGAACCGCGCGACCGCTACGGTCGCAGGTTCGAATCCTGCCTCGGCCATGGATGTGTGTGATGCCCTTAGGTTAGTTAGGTTTAATTAGTTCTAAGTTCTAGGCGACTGATGACCTCAAAAGTTAAGTCCCATAGTGCTCAGAGCCGTTTGAACCATTAACTGGAGGACCGAGAGTGCGGATGGCTCTGCGTCGGGTGTACTGGTATGGTAACAAAATTAGGTGAAAATGTGATATATTGCCTCGGAACACGTTCAAAACGTATTATTTGAGTCAACATGGATAGGGAAATGCTCGAGGACGTGGTAATATTCGTGTTACAACAATTTAGACGATTGTAATACTGTAGCCACGGCAGTGTGGTGCTAGCTCTCAGCGTGGCACTTCTGTATTTGGAAATCAGTAGTTAAAAATTTTTCAGTTAAGGGAGCGGGTAAAGTGATTCATTCCTACGAATGGTTTTATAATTGTTATTTGGTTTTGATGATCTTTTCCTTGTGCAGTAGTGCTGAGTGCACTTCGGGCTGAACATATAAACGAGCTTTAAGCCATAAATTTTCAGTGTCACAGACTATTATCCACTGCTAATAATAACATACGTTTGAAGGTTAATCCTAATAGTTTAACGGTATCAATTTTAAAATGTAGTGGGCTTTCTTTGTGACTCAGTGATGAATAATGGTTTCACTCCTGGTTGTAACGGGGGCTAACTTGAGAAATCGCTGTACTTATGTAAGGGCATTTTTTTTGGAACAGATATAGACAGACCTGAGACAATTATACGGTATTATTTTGCGAATTTGGTATCGTTTCTTTGTACTAGCTTTTCAACCATGTGTTTCGCGACAAGTTTGGAAGCCAGTTTTCAGTAGTCAGTAATCACTAGTGTGTGTTGTTTACTAATGTCCAGTCATTGCTAAGGAAAAGAATAGCCCAGAGAGTGTAATTTTATTGGTAGTTGGTGATTATTTCTCGTATTTTCCTTGTGATAGGTGACGGTATCACATGGTCTGCCCCGTGTAGCTACATACGCTCTGTGAACTGCACAGAGGTTCAGAATGCAATATTAGTTCAGTGAATATCAGAATCGTTATACTTTGGCTACGCAGTCATTATTGTGAGGCGAATTTTGCTTGAATTCTGAGTGCTTGAATTTCAGTTTAATTTCAAAATCGTGGAGGTAGTTCACATAAGGCAGAATTTTGTAATGCTTGTGTCAATGAAATTCGATAGATCACCATAGTAAATTTTCTAAAAATAGTACACACACGTAACACAATTCTGACGGATCAAATTAGCTATTTTTAACATGACTCACGAGAGTAATCGTACAGCCAATTCATGTTTGAATACTTTCTCTCAAGTAATTACTAAACTTAAATTCCATGCAGTTCCTTGTTAATGCAGTCAAGAATAGTTTTCCATTAGTTCATGTCCTCTTTAATCATTCAAGTAGCACGAAAGAATTTTGGGTGCAGTTACGTTGTAATGAGATCTGACAGTCAGAGCTGTGCTCTGCTGACCTCCGATACTCAATCTCCCCACTGCCAGTGACAGTCAGATCGTAGTAGTTAATAGAGAGAGTATCTTGGATGACAGGGAGAACTGTATGTTGTGAGACGAGATTATTTCTGTTATACGAAACCTTCCCGCTACCTAGCAGTGTGACAATCGTATAGTAGCCCTAGGACTCCAAGATTAATCCAACTGGGATTGCAGAAGTAAAAGTTGAACTTTGAATGGGAGAAAATGATTGACAATTTGAGAAATAAATTCTGTGGTGCTTTTGATGAAGGAAGCCTTTATTCATTCCGAGTCAAAGTAAATTACAGTAATTGATTGTATCTGATTAAGAAAGATAATTAAATAACTAAGAAAATTAAGGCCAGAATCATAAAGAATCATAAAAATTTATGGACAAAAGCAAATCTCTACTCCCCCCACCATACTGATTGTGCTGGCTGATGACAGTGTCAGAGAGCGTTATCCGTTGTGTATTATTTCAATTAATCTGATTGATGAAAGTTAATCAGTATTATTTATTTAATTAGGCCATAACTGGAAAGATATGTCCTGTGGTTACTAGCTGTAGCATGCAGTCAGAGGCACTTCAGGCTATAACCATCGAGAACTATTAACAAATTAGACAGACAAGTGCCCGTAGTTAATATGCATCAAGCCCAGGCTCAGTAGTAACAGATGATAAAATCATATAAGAAAGTAGCGCTGAGTTTCCAAAGTTATTAAAAATATCTGCGCTCCCTTAATAATCCCTTTCGATTCTTTCAGTTCAAATAAAAACACTTTTAACATGTTTCTTGTATACTCTGTTTACCCTTGACTCTATTATCTGAATTATTAATTCCTGATATAAAATGCACATGTCTAGAATTTTTGATGCATATCTAAATATATTCAAGTAAGTTTTACAAGATCCTTTAGGTGTTTACATGTTAAAAACTTCTCTTTACGTTTTGAAATGTGCTCTGATTCTACTAATTACTGGCATTTTGTTACAGTCAAATTTCCTCTCAATTCGTCTCTTATCGACAGAACCCATTTTCTTCCAGAGTTATTAATGGTGTCTTTATACTGTGTGCTAACAAGTTGTGCATACTAACCTTTTTTTATCTGTTACAGATAAGTCAATGACACTGTTCGCTGTTTCAACGAACGATTCTGTGATAGCCTACCCATGTACTAAATACATTCAGATAGTTTCATATTGATCCATAATAATTTGTTACTGAGCGGTGGACTCGCATTAGGCCTTGCTGATGCTAGTTTGTTTCTGTAGTGTCCCTAAAGGTAAAAGGTAAAAGTTCTGGGATGGTTTTTTTCAAGAAGGACATGGCCAGTTTCTTTATCCATCCTAGTCTTATCCCAGTTTGCGCTCAGCTTTCAACGACTGCGATGTCGACAGGACGTTAAGCGATAACCTTCCTTCCTTTTACGTTTTAAATTTTCCCTGCATATTTGTTGTAATTTATTAATAATAGAGGTATGCAACCCCTCCCCCCCCCCCCTCCACTCTTCCTCACAACCAAGCGCACAAAACAGAGGGTGGAGGAAGGGGGATGGGAAGAAGGAGAGGGGGAGAAGAAAACTTTCATTTGATTTAAAGTGTTGTGAAATGATGCTTCAGTCAGAAACGATTGTATATTTTACACTGTGGCCATACGGACGACAAAATCGAGTGATAGCATGATGGCTTGTTGTGAAACCTCTCATCACCTCTCTCGAGAAACAGTTAAAGTTCTAACGGTAGACAAGCATCTAACTCGTCACCTGAAAAATGACTGGTCATAAGGTAACATGCCAAAACGTTGAGACGGTAGGGGTGAGCTTCCATCAGTGAAGATGTTGCGTGTTGTAGGTGAAACAAAACACACTTTACCAAAACAGGCGTATTCTTACGTTGTCCTGATACACAGGGCGTTAGGAAATTTCCGTTACAGACTTCTAGGATTTGTAGAGCGGTGAGAGTACATAATATTTTGGATAGGAACCCATGACCGGAAACGTACAGTTTCAATTCAGGTATTTAACTTATCCACTTCTGCTTGAGGAACTGAATTAGGCACGACGCAGTACAATTATCAGGCAACAATTCGAAAGGAAACTTACGAAACATCCATTTATCACGTAAAGACATTTTTTAGACTCTTAAATGTTACATGTTTGCATTATTCCAAAACAAAAAATAACACAGCATCCTGTACGTACAGTACAATACTAATGCGTTACAACAGAAGCTTGATATGGCGACCACCAACGGTGTTAGGTGTTACAGACATTGTACATGGTACAGTCGCTCCATCCCACCTGGTGTCTTTTCAGTTTACAGTGTAGTGGCCAGAACTCGCGCCACCAGATCTTCTTCTGTCTCTACAGGAGTCTCGTAAATTAAACTTTGCATACGACCCCTCAAGATGTAGTCCGTAGGAATTAAATCGGGCGATCGCGGCGGATCCATCTTTCGCCACATCGTCGGCTGAGATGTCTCCGAACCGCACGTAGGTAGTGAGACAGTGCTGAAACCACATTTCCTGAGTGGCACAGCTTTCAAGAACGGGTCCAATACGTTTTGTAGCATGGATTAATTAGCTTGAGTGGAAGGAGGCATGGTCCTGTCACGTGACCGACCAGGAGCAAGGCAGAGGTTAAATGACATCAGATGACGTCTACCCTACTGCACACCAGAATAAGCAACTCCGAGACTTTTCTCTTTCCCTCAGCAGACATGGATGCGTTACACATCTGAACTGAAACCGTCGTAGAACGGCAACAGTACGTTTACAGAAATGGGTTCCTATTCAAAATATTATGTACTCTTTCCCCCGTGTTCCCGCACACCCTGA
Organism: Schistocerca americana; assembly: GCF_021461395.2. Taxonomy (NCBI): domain Eukaryota; kingdom Metazoa; phylum Arthropoda; class Insecta; order Orthoptera; family Acrididae; genus Schistocerca; species Schistocerca americana. Next base: position 431,206,494 of record NC_060120.1, on the reverse strand, counting down.
AGAACAACCCTTGTCGCTACACGTGCGTCTGTTAAAACACAGGCGCCACGCCATGGTTCGGCAGCTTTGTGCGCATGCGTTTTTCTGTTCGAGAGGCCTGACTGTAATAGACTTCGTTACTTTACCTAACATGAGCCAGACACAGATCGAATCCACGTGGCAATTTAACGACCATCCGTCTGGTACAACGGCCAGCCTGAGAGGACTTTTTAGACGGTTTTCGACGGTCGTTAAGGCAAATACTGGTCTGGTCCATGGTCTCCGCCTCAGAAAAGACGATACGCAAACAGTGAAAAAGTGACAAGACACAGAACAAAATGTACACAATTGACAGACAGATGACGTAGACCACTTCCTTTCCTTACGTTACCTTGACGACTTTGGTGTCAGGAAGAGCATCCGTCCACAGAGTTGAAATAAAAGTCCCAGATCAGGAAATCAACGCACCCCGCACGATGGGATGAACTCTAGGAGAGGGAGAGCCAGTATCTAAACGGCTATCCTCGTACACAGTGCACAGTCCCTGTTGCAGGTTCCCTACGTAACGGCATTCAGCGGCAACAAAAATTGGTTTTTCAGTATTTCATATATTATTGAACGAATTTAAAAATTTAAAATGCTCTCATAATCAATTCGTTAACGGGCACAATCTTATGTTAAAAGTTTAATATCTTAAGGCAAGTATTGTAGTTAGTGACTATATGTATATCTTGAGGGAGAGTAACTTACAGCGCGAAAATTACTCAGGCTATATTCATGCAGTGCTTGAGAATAAGAGCACGTAGCATCTTCGAACAAACTTTATACATAATTTCAAACAATTACGAAACCTTACCTCGTTGGCGTTCCCCTCAAAATGATGAAAGAAAAGTAGTTTCTTGCTTACTATATTTTCACTCTTTATGCAGCAAAACTTCAGCATCATTACGTCTTTACCCCTAACTCTATTCGCAACACATTTTCTAGACTGTATCCACTTGTAATACTGAATGTACCTGCAAAATTATATCGATGCAAGATACGTAGTTCAGGAGATATGACAAAATAAAGACTGAGATACGTGGAAAACTACTTTTGCTTAAAAAGGCGCAAAAGTTACTCAGGCTATATTGCACTTAGTGACCTCCAGCAAACTTTAAAATTAATCTGAAACATTTCCTAAATTTTTTCCCTTAACTAGTTAACGTCAGATATGTAACAAATTACAAGTTTGTAAAGTAATCAGAAGTTCTTTTTCATAGAAGGGAGTGGAGTGTATACTGGTATAGTACTAATACATAAAATTGCCACAGCAGCACACTGCCGTAGTGGCGTGCCTTGAACGTAAACATCAAGTTACCCAAACCAGGATTTAACAACTGTTTCACATCCGCGGTGAGTCTGTTTCTGTAGCAACGGAAGGGAGATCGGGGTTGAACGTTGCAATATACGCAGGGCTGGGCCCCTGCTACTCCTGTTCCGGCACGACGTGCGCGCCGTTCGTCACTCCGCGGGCGCTCCTCCTTCTGAGACGTCCGCCCCGGTAGCTGAGTGGTCAGCGTGACAGACTGTCAATCCTAAGGGCCCGGGTTCGATTCTCGGCTGGGTCGGAGATTTTCTCCGCTCAGGGACTGGGTGTTGTGTTGTCCTAATCATCATCATTTCATCCCCATCGGCGCGCAGGTCGCCGAAGTGGCGTCAAATCGAAAGACCTCCACCAGGCGAACGGTCTACCCGACGGGAGGCCCTAGCCACACGACATTTCCATTTCTCCTTCTGAGACAAACAGTTATGCCTCTCGCCAATACTTCCTGTGTTCGTTTTCGGTGCTGATTGTGAATATTCTGTTCATAGGCCCAACACTAACAAGCACCACCAGGGACCGCAACCATCGCACACAGTCAGCGTGCATAGCAACAACGAGGGTGCTGCTATCACGGACTATTTTACGACCGTGGATCACGTGAGCCTCGCAGAACTCGGGGGTATTCCTCCGCTGCGGTGTACTTAAGCTGCAGCCCACATTACAGTGGCCTTTGTATGCGACACTCACTTTCCATTCATCCATTCAATATTTTAATTAATCACCGAGTGAACCTTTTATATGCAACTGATGATCTGTCTTTTTATTGCATAAAACGTTTCTTTTGTCGTCCACCATGCCCAACTTTTATATTATATTTTTAAGATTTTCCTCTCATGTCGGTGAAGAGCGGAAAATTGTGTCATCTGACAGCCTTCACCCAGCCCATACGGAGGATGGGGGGGGGGGGGGTGATGACGATATAACAATAAGTAACTCCAGCGACCGGTTGCTGTCGCAGCTTCGCTCCAGGCTACTCCCGCCGGTCGCTTACGGCGTCACATCTGTTGGGGTACAGTCCACTCTGCACCTCACAGCATCGCTCCGCTGCGTCGCCCAGAAGCCATCGGTACTCTTTACGGGCTCCAGTGCTACGGTGTAGTTGTACAGCAGGGATTACGTCACGATCTACGTCGCGACCAAGACCACGGAAAACTTTTGGTATTGCTACGTTCACTGGGCCGTGCGTGGCTCGTGTTCGTGCCATATCTCATTTGACATCCTGTTTTTACTGTACTACTACCTCGTTATGTTAATTTCAATTACTGGTGTCACTGAGTTGCCGCCTTGCCTGCCCGTAAGCGGCAGCAGCGCCACTTATCGATATAAGCCCTGGCGTATTACCTTTGCTGACAGCTATTACTTCCCGGTTGTCGTGTGTTCGGAGTTAGTTCGGATCTGCCAGTGAGTTGGGAGGCGCTAGCAGTGCAGTTCTGACCTGGCAGTGTTTGACTTAGGACGCGGCAGAAGTTCAGTTGGGGCGCTGCTGCAGTGAGGTCCGGACAGCCGAGAATCGCCCTACGGTTGCTGATACATATCACCTGAGTGAGGACCACATTTGTTGGTCGTCGGTCGGTGGTCTTGTCGGACGACGTGTATGTTAGCCGGCGATCGCTTATGGGTTGCCTGCGTGTGCCGGCTCGTGATTCGTCCTTGATATTTCACAGCCGCTGCCGTTAGTATTGTCTAGTTCTTTGTGCAAGTGTTCGTGAAACTGTGTGTAGCTTCTGATGTCGACGGCTCAGTTATTTTAGTGCTGTCTCTGTGCTGATTTGTCGGAGTCGGTCGGTTGGTGTGGAGCAGCGAGGAAATCTCCGCGGGGCGTAGTTTGGCCGGGGCCGCTGGTGGTCTCTACGCAGTGTCGGAGTGTGTGGGGCTGTTCCCATTGCTACGAGGTCCGTGGCTCACCGACCCTGCACACGAAAGTTGAGTATGCATTTAATTTACCAGCAAGTCAAGACTGTTCACATTGTGAAGTTTGGTTCTCGTTGTTGGCTGTTGGGACATTCCCGCGAGCAACAACGTGTGTGTTCTATTTGGCTAAGGTTTAGCCACCGTCCAGTGGAGTCTAACTGTATTTGGTTATTTGCAATTTAAGTGCACCAGTGGAATGTTCTGCCTTGTGGCCGTTAACGTTCCGGTTACTTGCCCTGGACGTTGACGTAAATGTAGGCAGTGTCCTTTCCTCTCCGTGTTGTCGCTGTCCAGCACGATGTGTAGTTCGACAGCATAATGTATGCTTGTTTGTGGTCGTCCATGCCTTTTAAATTGGCATTGAACTCCCAGTCGTGTGCTGGTCGAGTGGAGCGCAAGATACCTTGTCGGTGGGTAAGTTGACTGTTTATTGGTTGGGTTGTCGTCGAATCGAGAATGGTTGGGCCGGCTGCCTGTCTCACCTAAGTGAACGTTAGTATTTCAAGTGCCGGCCGACCCCCGAAACTACTTTCTGTGGTGTATATTTGTATGGCTCATAGCCGATAGTTTTGAACTAATGTTGAATTGTTTTTAGCCATGTTTTAAGTCATGGGCCTTCAGCCACTTTAAAATTAAAGTTCCTTGCTTTTCAAATGTTAGATTATTTGGGCCTTCAGCCTGATTAAAATATTGTTTAAATATAAAGCCTTGGGCCTTATGCCTACTAAAATTATTTTAGTTGTGTTTTAAGACATAGGCCTTCAGCCATTTTAAAATTAAAATTCTTTGGTTGTCAAGTGTTAGATTGTTTGGGCCTTCAGCCTAATTTAAGATAAGTCCTTGTTTAAATTCATTTTATCTTGAGTTTTAAGTCATGGGGCCTTCAGCCGTTTTTAAATTAAGGTTGCTATTTTTCAAGTGTTAGATTTTTGGGCCTTCAGCAAAATTATGGAACTTACTTAACGTTAGGCCTTCTGCCTTCTAAATATTCCTTTTGGCGTCTGAATTTTGTGTTAATGGCTTTTACCCTTTTTTTTATATAAATTGAAGTGGTTGTGCCCTTAAGGCATAAGATGGTGTGGCGTATTCAGCCGATAACTAAGTTCAAGAATTTGTACTGTAATGGTGGTCAAATAAATAAAGTTATGTGTGTTCGAGTGTAACTGACAGCCGCTCATTTCGACCCCTTTCCACAATTCCAACTACCTGTCCTGTCCTGCGGGTTTAGCAGGGTGTCTCATTCACGTTGATCAAGGACAATCAGTTTTGTTATTGTCTTATGTGAAACTTTACTTTTCGGTGGTGAGACTGCAATAAATATTGTCAAACTAACCCTGGAACCATCAGCCATCGCGTGCAACACAGACTGACATAACAATGCAGCAGGGCATACAGAAGCGCATAACAAACATCCCATGGACGAATGGACGACAGATCATTAGAGATGGAGTTGGGATTTGAAGCAGGATGTAAAAGGGCACTAGATGTCTCAGAAACCATTCCTGCATTTGCTTTGAGCATTTCAGGGAAATCACGGAAAACCATCCATTAGAATGACCCAATGAGGAATTGAAACCTAGTTCTCCTGCATGTGAGTCCAGTGTTTTACCACTACGCCACATCAGGTGGTACTTCCAGTCTGCGATAAACACCTGTCAAGTATTTGACCATCCAGTTCATACCAGAAGAAAATGTAGTAAGATAGGAACGATCTCTCCAACTCTGCGGCGCTTAAGAGCTTATGTTACACATCGTGACTGTAGTTATGTGGGTGTGCGAAGTTTAGTCCATAGTAGGTCTTAAGATGTATTCTGTCACTTTGTGCCTTATTCACATTTGGCTACGTTTAATAGATGTGAAAAACGCCAACTTTCATCGTGGTTTGGAAGCCACAAATTTCAAGGCCCCCTACAACTGAAGAGCTAAGGGGACTGGAAAATCAGAAGAAGACAATAGCATACCATCTCCAGTATTAAAGCACTGTGATGTTCAGACCCACCTCCGGGTTGGAGACATTTTTATATTTTACAACTTTGTATTTTATGATAAAAAACTGGCTGTTCTACAAAATGTTACATTGGAAAGTAGCAATTTATGCTGCCTTTGTCTCTTATGCCTTCAGCAAATTGTAGTCTCAGAGATACTGACCATTTTGCATCTGTGCTTTCAGTATGTTGCTATTTTCATAAAGTTGTGATTTCTACACATATCATTGAAACATTGTGGCATTGTTCCAGAAACACTGACACTCTGCTTAATGATTTATTTCCACTTAATCTTTTTGATCTGTATTTTATCAGATTAAATGTTCAAGTTCCAAGACAACCCTTATAAATAGTAGCAGGATGGCTTAGCGAGGAAGCCCCAGTCATTTTACCTTGTAAAAATAATTTACGCTGCACTCAACGTATCCCTTTGAAACCACACATGAAACCATTTACTCAAAGTATCACCTGGCAGTTTCTCACGTGAATCGTTTCACATATACAGGGTTTTTCTCGCCGTAGAAAATCATATTTCTTACAACTGAGAGGAACCGTATGAAAATAAGTAACGTCGGGCGATAGGAAGGCTACACAAGAACTTTGAATCTTGCTGCAAGTAAATATCCAGCATAAATGTTTAAATGATATATTACTGTGTTGTATTTGTGGAAGGCCATGCCTCCAGTAGTCTCCAACTTTGACAAATCATTTTATGCCTCTGTACATGCCATGTCAAGCTTAGTGCAGCAACGTTTCGCGGACTAATTCCTGAGGAAAATCAAGAGTCCATAGGAAATGAGGCACAAGCTCAGTGAGAGATGGGTTTTGGGAGAGAGAGAGAGAGAGAGAGGAGAAACCTGCCATCTTTAAAGAACCACTCTAGTACTCACCTGAAGTAACTTCACATTTTACTATTGTATTTACAAGGAGGAAAATGAAATTTTCTATTTTTAAACGTTTCCTTGTGTCACTGAAGATAAGCTTCATTTGGTGTAGAATCCACAACGAAGAGAAAGCTTTCTCATAGTAATGTGATTCAAATGGCTCTGAGCACTATGGGACTTAACTTCTGAGGTCATCAGTCCCCTAGAACTTAGAACTACTTAAACCTAGCTAACCTAAGGACATCACACACATCCATGCCCGAGGCAGGATTCGAACCTGCGACCGTAGCGGTCGCGCGGTTCCAGACTGCAGCGCCTAGAACCGCTCGGCCACCACGGCCGGCTAGTAATGTGGTCTTGCAACATTTAGTATATTGGAGGTGTTGACAAGCTCAACAAATACCTCTGTCTAGTAGTGTCGCACATGTCAATCGTCTTCCATTAGTTCGCATTATGCAATAAAATTTCGTCCATCATCATTTGAGTACAGCAGGTAAACTGAGCAAACTTTTTCTGAAACATAGCAGTTTAAAAGGACACTTAAGGAGATTTTGGTTGCCGAACCCTTCTAGCTCACTGATAAATTTGTTATGAGAAACAATTTACGTATCAGTATTAAAAATAACTCAAAATGTGCGTACCACTAAATATCCAACCGTTGCGTATCTTAAGATAACATGACCCAATATTCAGTTTTACTTTGACGATGTTCTCCTACAATGAAGAAGGAATTGTCTCATCGTGCACCGCATGTATATACATTTGTATGTATTAGGTTTTGTATTCATTTTAAAATGAAAATGCGTCTACATTTTTGACGTATTTAACATCATTGATGATCATTTCATTAGAAAACCATGGAAAGAAGATTAGCATATTACTTCAGACAAGCGACGTTTCGAACCCTCTGCTAGGATCTTCTCCGGGACCTTGTGCTGTGCTGTGCTCAATCTACAGTGGATATCACAAGAAACTGAAGAAGATGCCAGCAGAGGGGCGAAGCGTCAATTGTTTGAAGAAATATGACGCGGTCTAACAAACCAGAAGATTTTAATTCAGTAATAACGGCCAAGAAAACCTGCAGGTTTATACTAACATATTATTTCTTTTGTAAATGTTGTTGTTGTTGCTGCTGCTGCTGCTGTCTTCAGTCCGAAGAGCAGTACACATACACACACTAGTCTACACTGAGCAAGTCTTTACCGCTGCCTAACTATTGCAACCTACATTTTCTTGGATGTGCTTATTATAGCCAAACCTTGGTATCCCTCTACAAAGTTTACTCCCACACTTCTCTTCATTACCAAATTAATTATTTGTTGATGCAGTAGGACATGTCCTATGTACACGCCTCACCGTTTATTTAAATTGTTACACGAAGCTCTTTTCTGTCCAGTGGGATTAACTATGTCACCGTTAATTACTCGACGTGGAAACTTAATCTTCAGTGTTCTTCTGTAATAATAGGTTTCAAATTTTATCTTCTACCCTACTCTTATTAGTCATGGCCCATGTTTCACTAGCGCACGTAGCTCTAGAGTCTAGAGAAATACTTTCAACAAAGACTTTCTAACGAATTAATATCAGATATTACCAAGTGTTTGTTTTTCAGAATTGCCAGTCTTGCTATTACCAGCGTCCACTTTGTATCTGCATTACTTCTGTCATCGTCAGTTATTTGCTGCACTTACAGCTAAACAGTTTGTAATGATTATACTGAATGTGTTTTGTAAGTAAGAGTGCTGATTGAGATGGCTTCCCGCAGGTGAGCTGTGTTTCATATGCGCGTTGCAGTAGTTGGATCGATGTTATCATGTGGATACTACCGATGCTTTTGATTAAATTGTCAGTGATCATCTACCATAGTCAAATATTAGGCTCCATGGCACGTTTCCCTGGTCTTATCAGATCTCTCCTGTGGCCTAATCGATGTTTGTAACCTTTCACAGGAACCCAGCTCAGCTGTAGTCATTCCAACCCTTTCTGTATGCGCTTTATCAAATACACTATATTTAATACTCTGGGTATTTCTTTGGTCTTTATCTTATCTTGTCTAGAAAATTAACAACTCGAAGGAAACTCATTTCAGTCGATTTGGCTTCCGAAGCTTTTGGTTTCGCAAATGTCCTGGTTACACGAATGCTTCCTTATAGCAGAGAAAGTACCTCATAGTCTACGCCAACAATGCGAATTATCTAAGCCTTCTAATAGAATGAGGTGGTTCATTGGTCATGAAATGAGTGTTACGTAAAATTGAGTATGGCCAGCAACAGCTGGATACAGTCTTTAATTCCAACAAATGACAATCACGAACAGAAAATCGTATCATGCGTTGAAAAAATAACTACTAGTTAATTAATGACATAACAGTAAAATGTTGTTCTTGCACGTGAAATCGCGGTTCATCTAGGTCACTGACATTGTTTTCTCTTATTAAGAGCTGTCGGCGGACCAAAACCCACAGCATCACAGGGAATGCGGCTGTGCACGCACATTAACAGCGCCGGAAGTTATTTTCGGTGGTAGCGCCTACTTGCTGAGGCGTTCGTACAGCCTGTCCCAGAAGGCCATGCGCTCGCCGAAGAGCTCCTTGGCCACGCTGAGGCCGCTGTTGTCGATGCGCAGGTAGGACGGCGCGCGCTCGCTGAAAGCCGGCCACGTCACGCCCAGGTCGCCCCCTTTGTCCGGCGTTGGGTTTCTGTAAAAAGATTAGCACGCTACCTGTTACAGAATGCTCACGCTCCTCCAGTGTTCTTGACAGCAAGAAATGTTGATGCAAAAGAAAGCATCTGAAAGTCAGGACTTATTTAGCGTAACACAACTGCAGATGCAAGGGGCAGCGAGGGGAGCGTCATAATGGCAATGGCCGAACCTTCTAATCCCCGCCCCTATCCTCAAAAATAAAAGGTTTTACATAATCAGTTCCAAACTTCACAACTAACATTCGTCAAGTAAAGTAACCTAACAACTAGGTTTCGGAAAACACAAGGAATTCTAGAAATTACGAGCTACGTTTCAGAAAGGGTAGTTTTCAGTTGTTTGGGCATGGCCGAATGCATAGGCTTGTGGCCTGACTGACTGGAGAGAACGTACCAGACACGTAAAGATGCACTTTCACAGTCTGGCCAAACGTGGTGTCAAACCAAAATCCGACATAATTTGTGAATCCACAGGTAGAACTACAGCACTCCCACTTCTTCACCAGCCTTGTAGGCGATCCATGGATCTGAGCCTGTCATGAGAGCAGGTCGTAAGTAAAGTACACCAGAGCAAGTAGCAAACAATACCTTCCCTGCGCGATAACAGTGTGAATGTTACTGACGACAGCGACGCTAAAGAAGTGTTACTAGACACGGTTTTCCGAAATTCCTTCACAAAATAAGACAAAGTAAATATTCCAGAACTGGAATAAAGGACGACTGCCAATATGAATAACTTAGATATCTTCAGAGTAGCGATGCACCTTAAAAAACTTAAAAAGGCAAGGTCCCTGCTCCCATATTACTAACGTCGACTTGCAGTAGGATTTTGGAAAATATACTGTGCTCCAATATTATGAATTATCTCGAAGAAAACGCTTTATTGGCAAACAGCCAACACCAGTACAGAATGTGTCGTTCTTGTGAAACACAACTATCTCTTTATTCTCACTAAATAATGAGTGCTAACAGCAGGGAACGTCAAATTGTTTCCATAGTTTTAAGTTTCCAGAAGCCTTTTTGTCAAAAGTCATAAACGAATTCTAATCAAACTGCGTGCCTATTGAGTATCGTCTCAGTTGTGTGACTGGATTATTGATTTCCTGTAAGAAAGGTCACTATTCGTAATAAATGACGGAAAGTCATCGAGTACAACAGAAGTGACATCTGGCGTTCCCCACGTAAGTGTTACAGGCCCTCAGCTGTACCTGATCAACACTTAGGAAACAATCTGAGTAGTCGTCTTAGACTGTTTGCAAATGATGCAGCCATCTATCGTCTTGTAAAATCATCAGATGATCAAAACGAATTGGAAAATGATTCAGACAAACTATCTGTGAGATGCAAAAAGTGGCAGTTTACTCTAAATAAAGAAAAGTGTGAAGTCATCCACTTGAATACTAAAATGAATCCGCTAAATTTCGGTTACACGATAAATCACACAAATCAAAACGCTGTAAGCTAAAATAATTAATTATGGACTACAATTACGTATAACTTAAATTAGAACGATGCCATAGATAATGTTGTGGAGAATGCAAATCAAAGACTGCGATTTATTGGTAGAATAGAGACTGCTTGTACAACGCTTGTCCGCCCTCTTCTGGAGTACTGCTTTGCTGTGTGGGATCTGTATCAGATATGACTGATCGAGGACATAGCAAAAGTTCAAAAAAGGACAGCTCGTTGTGTATTATCGCGAAATAGGGGAGAGAGTGCCACAGCTACAATACGCGAATTGGTGTGACAGTCATTAAAGCAAAGGTGTTTTTCGTTGCGCCAAGAACTCCTTATCAAATTTTAGTTACAAACTGTCTCCTCAGAGTGTTAAAATATTTTCTTCGTGCGCACCTACACACGGGGAAATTATCATCATAACAAAATAAGAAAAATCAGAACTCGTAAGGAAAGATTTAAGTGTTCGTTTTTCCAGGGCGTTGATGAGAGTGGAACGGTAGAGAAGTAGCTTGTAGGTGGTTAGGTAAACCCTCTGCCAGGTACTTAATCGTGAACGACGCAGTAATCATATAGATGCAGACGTAGATTAAGGTAACATGCATTCATTTACTCTCAATTACAGTACTACTCACACGGTGAATCCCTCTGCAGGAACTTCACTGTACTTTCGCGAACGGTACAGCTCTTTACATGTTTTGAGTAAAAGTGTGTACCCTGTTTACACTATTCATGTGTCAGGTCAACCATTACACTATTAGGTACAGGACAGAAATGGGATCTTGTCGCTAGCATCGGCGACTGCTCAGGAAACTTCTGGATATAAGCGTAGAAAAAATGCAAAAGCATCGTTGACTGGCTACCGATAAAAATGTGTCTGCAAGTGAAAAAGACGGAGCTTATTGTGATAACATAGTTTTCGAAAGTACCCAAATTCTGAACTTTGTAAATTCATGCTTGATTAGGCAAAGTACAGCAACTCAGAAGTGTCATCTGAGCTTGCAGAATGGTGCTATTTACATATAAGTACATTTGTTCCAGATTGAAAATAGCTTTGGTGTTATGCAGAGTGAACACTGAGTACAAGAAGGTGTAATGGGGCACCCTCTAACACTACCTTATATATATATATATATATATATATATATATATATATATATATATATATATATAGAAGTAGCCGATACCAGGATTAATCCCAAATCTGGTATAGGTGAACATAGTCGTCTGTTTCCCTGCTAGAATTTCGTTTCATTTTGTGCACGATGTGTTATACTTCAGGCTAAAACGTATAAAGAGAAATTAATTTGTTATTAATTAATTTGTTATTACTCTGTACGTACAGCTAAAATTACTTTTCTTTTAGAAATATTTGAAATTACGAAATTTGTGGCATACTTAAAATTCATATTATTAATTGCGCACTCTAATGCTAATTATTACATTTATTTCTGGATTCATTAACAAAATAATGATTTGGCCTAGTAAAGATTCTTCTTCTGTCAAGAAAGTATGTAAACTCTTTTGCTTTTTAAACTCTTTGGAACATTGTGAGTACCGCAGAATGTTGGGAGCATTGGGCATGCCTCTGATGGAAACGTACGTATAATTTTGTTCACAACAATGTAATTGATGGTTTTATGAAAGTGGAGATTGTAAAGTCAGTGCGATATAGAAGAATGGAATGAAATAAAAGAAAATCATAGCAACAGGTAGATCTTCATCAGTTATTTAGTCATCAGGAACCCACAACGTTAAGTTAAAATTTCAGCATTAAGACTGTACCCCTACACGCAAGAAGTGGAACCAACAACAAGAAGAGAAAATGAAGATAAATTGAAAGTTTCTCTTGTGTGTATCTTGTGTGTATCTTACTCCTCTCAAAGTGTTTGAAACTAATGAAGACACAAAGAAAAATTTATTAGTTATGTGTGTGAGGATAATATTAAAAAGGGCATTCAAGATGGAATGAAGCACGTAGGAGAAAATGTTACGGCATAAATATCCAAGGGTGCTCATTCTGTCTGTGCTACAAGGTATGGTTATATGTATCGTTTCCAGCATACGAAAATAGTTCTGTATAACATCCACAAAAGCGTCGAACATTCGGGAACTGTGGAAGGTTTCCCTACTATGGAGGACAACGACTACGGCGAACGCTATAAATTATCCATCTACAGCTCCTGTACCAAACTCAGTAAATTACAAACACTTCTACAGTCCTTAGGCACCGAAATTTTAAGCATGAGCTAGACAGGAGTTTGCGGAATTACCGCATAATTAGGAAGGGGAAATACAGTGAAATATTTTTGTTCCACAAATAATATTGGTCAGAATGTCACACAGTGCGTTTACCGTGTTGAAGAAATAAAAAGAAATAATATAGAGTTCATACGAAAAAGTCATTGTTTCTTTTAAGAATATTTATGAATTTTTAGGGATATTTCCACTCAAGTAAAAAGTATCAAGTTATTACAGCCTTTCTGTTTTTTGCATTATATTTCATTGAGAATTTTATTTCTGCCTGAATATATTTTACGCATCAAATTCTGTACATAATATGTCATAAGGCACTGAATGCAGACACTCTTGTTACTTGTGAAGGCCAAATACTTTGGAATAGAGACATAGCAATAATAAGGAATGTAATACGGGACTCCATTGAAAGATGGGTTGGATCTACTCAGCTATAATATATACACTGCCCTTTATTCACAAAATTTAGTTCTCATCAATAGCTGTCTTCTTGGTAGTCGCATAGGGTGACAATTATTGAACCATATGAAATAAAATTATCATAACTTCTCAACGGTTTGCCTTAGGACGTTCAAATGACACGGTTGGCCATGGAGCATAATGGGAAATAGTACGCGCATGTGCACGCGCCTTGTTGTTCTCATTTGGATGGGTTCGTCAACAAGTAAAACTGGCGCATTTGGGGGACTGAGAATCCGCATTTCGCGATCGAGAAATCTCTTGACCCTCAACGAGTGACTGTGTGGTGTGCAATTTCCCGTCACGGAATAATCGATGCGATATTCCTTGATGGCAGGGTGACTACAAAACGGTACGTGAAAGTTTTGAAAGATGATTTCATCCCCATCAAAGTGACCCTGATTTCGACAAGATGTTGTTCATGTAAGACGGAGCTCGACCCCATCGAAGCAGGAGAGTATTTGAAGTCCTGGAGAAGCACTCTGAGGACCGCATTCTGGCTTTGGGGTACCCAGAGGCCACTGGCATGGGTCTCGATTGTTCACCATAGTCTCCGGATCTGAACACGTGCAACTCCTTTTTGTGGGGCTATATTAAAGACAAGCTGTGCAGTAATAACCCAAAAACTATTGCTGGAGAGAAAAAAGCCATTCAGCAGGTCATCGACGGCATCGTTGTTCCCAGACTTCCGCGGGCCATGCAGAATTTCGCTATGAGTCTGCGCCACATCATTGCTAACGATGGAAGGCATATAGAACATTTCATAATCTAAATCCGGATATCTGTAGTGAAGTTTACATGCTGAATAAATTGTGAACACTCTGTAGTTTGTAACTAATTTACTTTTTTTCATATAGTTCAATATTGTTACCCTGTATATTGTTACATGACCCATTAGGAATTGCTAGACTCTATCAATAGGCCTGTCAGTAGATGTTTTCATTGTGTCTGCAATACAAAAGGTTCTCTGTGCAAGCTATCAACTGATTACGTACTGCTTGCCGGAAGCATACGTTCAGAAATCTCCAGGAAAGTGACTTCCGGGAAGGTATTTCCATGTTTAGACACGCCATCCGCTTATCGCGTACTTCTAAATATGAGCCGGAGGTTTTGTACAAAATGTGTCCCTCAAGGTAACTTTTCGACTATGACCCAGTTTTTACTGATTATTAATATTATAGGATCCACGGTTAAGAGCTCCGTTCACTGTTCTTTATTTGTGAAAGATTTTTACATTTTCCGCTATTTTTCCAGCATCTCTGGAACTATTAATTAAGACCAGAAAATGTATTATTTTACTAACTGTTCAAATCATATTTTTAATTTTCCTTGACGTTAATGGAATGAACCTGCATTAAATTATGTGATGCTGAAGAAATTAGATTAGCAAATGAGACACTAAAAGTAGTAGATGAGTTTCTTTATTTGGACATCGAAATAACTGATGATGATCGAAGCGGAGAGAACACAAATTTCAGACTGGCTATAGTAAGAAAAGCATTACTGGAAAAGAGGAATTTGTTAACATCTAATATAAATTTTAGCGTTATGAAGGCTTTTCTAAATGTCCTTGTCTGGAAAGTAGGCTGGTATGAAACTGAAACGTGGACGATAAGCGGTTCAAATAAGATGAGAATAGAAGTTTTTGAAATGTGGTGCTACAGAAGACTGCTAAGAATTAGATGGATAGATCGAATGAATAATGAGGAGGTACTTAGTCGAATTTGGGAAAAAAGGAAATCTATGGCATAACCTGACTGAAAGAAGATGTCAGTTGATAAGGTATGTCCTGAGGCTAGAAAGAATCACAATGAAGGGAAGTGTGGGGTAAATTTGTACAGGGAGACCAAGAGATGAATACAGTAATCGGTTCAAACGCGTGTAGAGTGCAGTAGTTACTCAGAGATGAAGAGGTTTCACATAATAGAGCTTAAAATTCAAGACACGATTTACAGTGTCAAAGAGTCACTGAGATTTCTAGGCCACACATGAGACGATAAATGTATTTGTCTGTCACACGTGAGGTATATGAAGACACTAACGTTTTAAAGTATGTTAGCCACAAAAGGTGAGGAGGAAGTCGAACATGCTTGTTGTAGTTTTATCAAACCATTGTACGACCCAAATCTTTGTGTACTCAGTCATCCTGTCTGAAGATCCTTGGTGAACTCCAATACAAGGAGTCAGGTTAACCATGGGAGCTCTGAGGACGAGACCTATACTCAGCCTCTGTGTTTAGGCTAGGGAGCCACCACTTTTCCTCGGACGTCACATACTCTTGGTAAGACAAGTATACAAACTTTTTTCCTCTCTCTCTCTCTCTCTCTCTACCTCCCTCCCCCCTCTCTCTCTATACCCCCTCCCTCCCTCCCACCCCTCTCTCTCTCTTTCTCTCCCTCTCTCTCTAACACACACACACAAACATAAAACACACACACACGCAGTGATTTTGGCCGGAGATATTTGCTACAAAGTGTCTGCCAGTAATAGAAACTCGACAATGAACTGTTTTGACTGCACATAAACACTGCGATACATAGTGCAAATGTCACTTATTAAAAATATGAATACTTATACGAAATTAATACTGTGTGAATAAAATCATAGCATAGAAAACAATGTAGGTTGTGCTATGTTCTGCCGAAACGTCGGGTACTACCAAAATTTTTTTTTCTCCCCAATCAGATATCTGTCTTCTCTACGGAAGGATATGCCATTCAGAAAGGTCATGAACAGTCTCACCTAAGACCTAATCATGTTAGTTGTCAAGAGTCTCCTTCAGTCTTTGCAGTGGTCTAATATGATGCATAAACCTCATAAAGTTATTTTGGACACCAAGCAAGAAACGGAAAAAACAATACAACTGGCCAACAAGAAAAATTTTTGTGGGTAAGCGCCACATAGGAATGATATTCAATTAACATTTGACAGACTAGCAGAAGCTATGAGGTTTCCACAAGTACATGTTTTCGAAC
This sequence comes from Schistocerca americana, assembly GCF_021461395.2. Classification (NCBI taxonomy): domain Eukaryota; kingdom Metazoa; phylum Arthropoda; class Insecta; order Orthoptera; family Acrididae; genus Schistocerca; species Schistocerca americana. The sequence continues at coordinate 431,190,525 of NC_060120.1, read as the reverse complement.
TATCACGAACTGAAATTAACATCTTTAAAAAACGAGCTTTTTTTAGATATGGAAAGCAGGTGGAATCAAACTAAGATTATAGGATGTAAAATTTACTCAAAAGTACAAGCAGATATTCCCCGAAAACCTTGATTTACTTCATTTAAAGGAAGAAGAAGACAAATACCATAGCTAAAAAGGATAAAATTCAACCATAGTTCAGCTTCTAGCCATATATGAATCAAGTTTATTTGGTCCCAATATTGTGAGGGTTCTTGGATATCAATCGGAATTTTAAGCCATTCGCTTTTCCTGCACGCTGTATGACAACTACAAACATATCTATTGATCATTATAGTAACACCTGATAATGAACTACAAACTGCTCTCCACTATTAGCTATCCACTAACATTATGAGTGTAAATAAAACATTATCTAAATTTTTGTGTGAATTTAATATATTTGTTCAAACAAAACTGAAGCATGCGCATGAAATTAAAACGTAATTTGTGTTAAGAGCTCTTGTAATATGTAGACGGATGTATGGTCAATATGACTAAATACCAAAATTAATAAATAATGAGATACATAGATACTTGTATCAAGAGCAAGGAAGGTACCCTGTTTTGGCGAAGTTGGTCCACAGCTTTGTCAGGTTCGCAATGGTTTTGCTTTCTGCTGATGTGGGCTCGGCGGCGACGTCGAACAGAGAGGACCGGAACAGGTAGAACACGTCGTCCCCGTGGCACGCACCTGCACCACAGTCACCACGTTGTATACATTCGATTGTTTCAAGGAAGTAAACAAAAAGATTCCATACCTTTGCAATACGTACTCGTAAAAGATTACACAAATAAGAAACAGTACAAATCGCTAAAGAATCAAATATTATTTCTGCAATATTACTGGTAATCTGTTGAGAAAGAAGCCGAAGATATTGGCGGTGAAATTAAAAGTAACCAATTTATACATGATAGTTTTTTGTGGAAGGCAATTTAAAAATCAAAACGTCATTTTAGTCAACACAGGAAGCTATTAAGCAGGACTCTGAGGCGATCGAGAATGTGGAAGCAGTCCTTCATAGTACCAGATTGCTCATCAAGATATCTGTAGTAATTTCGTCAAATAATATGGATTTGAAATTGTCGATTGTTTGTTATACGCACTTTTTCTCATGTATTGTGACAATTCTACAGATTTTATTCTCGAGTTCAACGACTTGTGGGCACTCACATTTGTTAATTTTATTGTCCAGCATCTTCGACGTAATAGACATGAAGACGTGAATCTACACCCAATTCGCCTTTATAACGATATGTTTACGTAATTTGTATACATAAACATACAGTTATAAATGTCCCCGTTCGTAGCCGCTAATTATAACAATATGTTTACTTTTGTGCTGTAACATATAGCTATAATCAGCGGTGGAAACATATTTGCGAACGCCGACCGTGTGCGGCTGTTTCTTGTTGGATCGTCTGATCAGTCGGAAGTTGCATTGCGGAAAAAAGTAAATGCCTATTCAAAATATAATTATTTTTGGATAGCTCAACATGAATTTCCTAAGGGACCGTAGTTTATCATGCATTTACCAATAGAATATGGCGCGGAGAAAATATTTCGCCGCATACAACTTCCGTCCGATTTCGACGAAAGAATTCGTGACTGTGAACTCTCTATTTGGCAGAAACATGAAGAAAATTAAATAACTTCATGAAGGAGTGAGACATAGATTCTATATTAAATAAATAGTCCATACACCAGTTCCATTTAAATCTGAATTTACGGCAATTAATAGACGAACTTACACTGCAATGAAGGATTTAACATGGATGCCGTTTTGACTGGCACTTCTCGTATTGAAAACAATTCCTTTGACGTTTTCACATACACGTCGCACAATAAATCTACTGCTAGGCACTTTTAGTATTACACATTTACTTTACACTAGAACAATATTATTTTTAACAATAATAATACGGCGGCAAGACATGCGCGTCCGACACACGTTACAGGAGACAAGAGAAGAATGAGTAACTGTTCATCGAGAAAATCTCGTACATAAAAAAAGTGTAAAAAAAGTGTTCTTCTTCTGTCCGTTTTTCGCGCCGCGGTTTTCAAAGTCAATACTTCACAGCATCTCTGACGGCGCTTCGAGAATAAACAAGTTACGTCACAGGTCGTTCACCTTTTACATTCTCGCAACATTATTTGCTAACTGTAGCTGTTGCCGAGCGACTGCTCGATTAGTGAATGATTTAAAATGATAAGGCAATCGCATAATGTTACACCTTGTGACTGAATTCACAATATTGTACACAGCCACACTTGATAAATCGCCCTGAGAGCCGAATCAAGTAGCGTTTAGAATAAAAGTGCTGCTGCTACTCACATTTTATTCAATTCAACTCAAATTTGTTTCACCTGTTTGCTACTTGCAGAAAAGACAAAAAACGCAGCTTGACTCTAGACGACGTGAAGATGGATGTCATTGTGTCTACGATAGACTTTTTAGAACGAGTACATTTCTTCGTCTCTGAAGTTAATCATTTCTTGATCCACGGTGCCACATGTGAACTGCAACACAAGGGAAGTGCCACGTGGCATCGACATCTGGCTACATGAAAGCGCTGCTTCTGGGTACATGCTGCCGATTCGCGGTTGCCTGCCAGTCACTTGCTGCATTAACAAAGGTAATAATCGTGTTACAGCCATGCCACCGCACGTTACTTACGTTTGAAATGTCCACTGAAGCTCATCAAAATGACTTGTCATGTGACATCCGAAATGGGGTGGTGCATACGGAAGATCATCCCCAGGAAACAACAGTTTAATCCTCCTGAAGAGGATTGAAGCAAAACGGTCGAAACGTCGGGTTTAACATTGGCGTTAGTTTCAAAATGACGTAGCCCAATGCCCAAAAGGATTTTTTTTTTTTCAAATTCACACAGGTTGTGGAAGCCTTCGCACTTGTACAAGCGGAGATATTTCGACAACAAAGAGGTAAACAAAATTTTCCTGAAAATTAATTCATAGAAATCTGCAGGTGGAGTGTCGTCCAGCTACCTATCACAAAAGATTTATCAGTTTATCAACGTGCAAGTGATGTCGATAAATAAAACAGAGTCCACAAAAAGTCCACTTGAAGTGCAAGAGGTCTGGTCAAGTAAAATTAGCATATCGATAAGTACTTTAACTGTAAGAAAATATAGAGATTCTTAAAAAGTTACAAGTTGAGACAAATCCGAGCTACAAATCAGCTTTCCACTGAATAAGAAAGTATTCGCTGGTCAAATAAATTGTTGGATGACATCGTCGGCAACCACTGATGTTTCGACAGGAAAACGTAGCAAGTAAGCGCTGTGCAGGCGAATTTAAAACCTCGGTGTTCAGAGGAACTCGGAAAATACACGTACAAACACACACATTGCAAACAAAAGCGCCATCACAAACCAAAGATGACCGACGTCAGAAGTTATCAATATTGAATTTAATAAACAACGCTTTTTGACTAGGGAGGGAACAGGATTCCAAAAAGAATTTAAACAAAAACACCATGTCTCTTCTGTTTATAAGGTTACTTGCTAATTTAAATTCAACAAATTCCTTAATAACACTATCCCAGTAGCTGGAAGTACATGCCAGAATCCCCGTGTTGTTGTATTCCATAGGATGACGAGAGCCAAGACAATGTTCTACAATAGCGAACTTGCTCGGCTGTTGTAAGTGTGTGTGCTGCTCATGCTCAGTACACCGGTTCTCCGAAAACCTTATAGTCTGACCAATTATGACACGCCACAACTGCAAGGACTCACCTTACACAAACAAAGATCACCGTTTGCGGGACCTAAAAGGGCCCTGATCTTAGATGGTGGTCGAAAAATACACTCGCATCGTATTTACGCAAAACACGACCAGTCCTGTTCAAAATTTTTCCTGTGGCCATAGACTTTGGTGCCACCTCCGTATTATCATCACTTACCCGGTGCACAGTTGGTGGATATCGCAACGCACGTCTGATATGTCTTTCACTATAACTATTGTGATTAAAGGTGACTGCGAGATGGGCTATATAGGCAGGCAAATTCTCAGGCTTCGAAATGACATGGGCCCTGCGAACCAATGTACGAAGTATCCCCTGACGTTCAGCTGGATGGTGACAACTATCAGCCTGCATATACAAGTCACTGTGAGTAGGCTTCCTGTAAACGGCATGCCCCAACTACCATCCACCTTCCTCCTGACAAACACATCAAGGAAGGGAAGGCGGCCATCCTTTTCCAAATCCAACATGAAACAAATATTTGGGTGAATAGAATTAAGATGTTCTAAAAATCGTTCAAATTCTCACTGCCATGAAGCCAAACAACAGAAGTATCACCGACACCAAGCCAAGTTCCTCAAAATCTTAGAGGAGGAGGAGATTAGTGTTTAACGTCCCATCGAAAACGAGGCCATTATAGACGGAGCAAAACCTCGGATTGGGGAAGGATGGGTAAAGAAAGCGGCCGTGTTCTTTCGAAGGAACCATCGCGGCATTTGCATTAAACGATTTAGGGAAATCAGAGAAAACATAAGTCAGTAGGGCCGGACGCGGGTTTGAACCGTCGTCTACCCGGATGGGAGTGCAGTGTGAAACCACTGCGCTGCCACGCTTGCTACTCGAACTCTTGCATAAAAAAATTGGTAATAATAGGTGACAACGCGCTTCCCATCGCAACTCCAACTCTCTGCTCGTAGAACTGGCCAATGAATAAAAAGTTAGTGAAAGTCAACACGTGTCGAAAGAGGTTCGTTAATTCAGCACCAAACCTAACATCTATCAACCGTAACGAATCAGAGGAACACCTACTAGAATATCAGGGGTATTCAAACGCATTCCCTCTAACTGGCGTAATAAATCCACCGAGTTCTTAATGTGGTGCTCACACCGACCTACTGTGTGTGTGTGAAATCTTATGGGACTTAACTGCTAAGGTCATCAGTCCCTAAGCTCACACACTACTTCACCTAAATTATCCTAAGGACAAACACACACACCCATGCCCGAGGAAGGACTCGCACCTCCGCCGGGACCAGCCGCACAGTCCATGACTGCAGCGCCTCAGACCGCTCGGCTAATCCCGCGCGGCGACCTACTGTAGGGTTCAACAGAGTAGCAAGGTATTTTGCTACATGACATGTCGGAGCGCCAATGTTACAATCGGACGAAGAGGGACTTCTTCCTTGTAGTTCTTAAGGAGGCCATACAAGCTAGAGGGGACAGCACAATAAGAATTAAGACTCTTGGTAGTCTCCTGCGATAAGAAACTTTTCTTCAGGAGGCTGTTAGTCTTCCTCTCAACATTTTTTGTGTGGTCAGCACCGACCCTTCGATACGCTGAATCAGACAGTAAACACTGCAGCGTTTGAACATAATTCTGTTTGTCCGAAACAACGGTATCATTGCCCTTGTCCTCAGGTAAAATAACAATATCCGGCTCAGTCCTAAGTGAACGTTAAACAGTCTTCTCAGCGGCTGCGATTACTCTTTACATGCCCCAGTCAGCACACGACATGCCTCCCTCCTAGCCTCCTAGCATCCTAGCCTCCTCCAGGAGGTAGTTTCAAAACAGCGAGTTCAACAGAACTAATAAAATCAACCATTGTAAAGCGCACGGATAAAGTTATGTCGTCAAAACCTCGAGATATAGTAGTAGCACAGAGCCTCAAGATACAGTATTAGACCCCAAGCCACGGTCTCTCAAAGTATTTATTGCTGAGAAATTGTTATAATGGATAACATGTGGCGTTCATATTGACTGCTATCCTAGGTAACTTTAGTATCCACCAAAGATTCATGTTCTCCATACATCCAGAGTATCGATATGGAGGATAGGTCTAAAGATATTCGAGCTCTATTCCATCAATGCAACTTGCTCCTGTGGAGGGCGCCACCATTGACGTGGCCATATCACGTGGGCCCTTTCACTGACGCGACACTGTTAGTAAACACTGCAGCCCTGCACTTTTCTGGTAGTTCTCGCTGTTATACGAGGCCTTTGATAAACAAATTGGTAGCAAAGTGATTGATATTGCCACCTTTACATTTTACGATTCGGGCCGCTCCCTGGAATGTTTGTGCATGCTTAAAGCGATTTACGCTACACTCTGGCTAGTTGCCGCTTCATAAGCTCCGCCGTCACCAACAATAAGAACCGCCTCTTTGTTTTAGTGGTCTCTGCGTCATTGTCAGTGCAAGTGATCATAAACTGTGTCCTGCTTATAATGTGTAGGATAGGAAATTGGCGTGGAGGGCTTTTGCACCGTGCAGCTGTTCATTCTGAAGCATTAATTCCGAGTACCTGGAGATATGGCAGCAGCAGCTGTAGCTGGAACAGCAGCGATAACTGCCAAAATGGCAAGAGCGAGAAAACAAGTAGGAATTCCAACAGCAACAGTAGGAATTATTGTTACAGCTACTGCAAAACCAACAAGTCTGCAACTGCAGCATCAATGCCCCCCTTCAATCATTCACTTACTTCTATGAGGCAAACAGATCGAGCCCTATTTGTACCTGGATCAGTTCACCAATGTGTGAATGTAATCAAGAAGAGCGGACAATTGAACATTTAGTCCAACGCTGTCCACTTCATTCATACCCTGGAATTCCCGATGACTTGTTCACTCTCACACCCAGCTTAATTAACTGGTTGAAAAACACGGACTTCAAGGTTTAATCTTGTCTTATATCATAAGTATATTGTATCAAATCATTTGCACTTATATCAACTGTATACTGTATAAAATCACCGTACGATTAAATAAAAATAAATAAATGAGGCAAACGAGAGTTGGATGGACTTTTTACGTTGTTTTGTTCTTCACTGAAAGGCAAGTCACATAACTGACACTGAACGCCACTACAATCTTACAGCCTTCTGCTAATAATTGTACGAAGTGATGCAAAAACTATACCCATGCTCAGACCCCAGAAGTTTGAGCTCCACTGATGTTTGTGGTTTGCTGACTATTGTGGTCATCCAACCCACGTAGTTGCAAGTTACAACTAGGATCGATTTTGATCGATGTGTTCAGCAATATAAGCAAACATTGCAACATGGGCTGCTTACTTGTAACGCTTAGCATCCATTTGTTGTTCTTCCTGTAAGTACTGTTGCGTATAGTATATGAAATCGTTCAGGTCCAGCCTTGAGCGACATGCTAAAATTGCCGTTGTGTTCTACGATGAACTGATGAGTCAGTCACCTTCGTCATCCAGTATATGCAGCAACCGATTGTCCAGTAGCACGGTGAAGCAGGATTCCGTAATTAGAGCAACGGTTAGTGGTCCACCGCCCTCATCATTGGTAGGCGCACCAAACACAATTACTTTGTTCACTGTCGGCGTGTCCCACAGCGAGTGGAAAATGTTTCCTTACTCTTGCTGTCAGAAAAATGTCAGAAAAGCTAGCACAGCAACGTCCCTGCCCATTCTGTGCCGTCAACATACTTTGTGTGCTGCAAGTCGGGTCATCAAGCAAGTGCTTGCTTTGACTGGTGAGCGACAAGAACGACAGCTGCCAGCATGCTGCATGCTGTCTTGGCGGTGCCAGTAGCAACAGCAGACGGGATGCAGAAGCTCGTGCTGCAGCTGGAAATTATCGTAACAGTGGCAGAATTCCACTTGGACACGGAGGCAGCCATGTCTTTCACTAATGTGGAGACGTACTGGAGTACTGGCTCATCAGATCTGCAGTATCATTGGTGTAGGGAGATGACGTACAGTGGAAAGTCCATCCAATTGCAGTGTCAGATAGTGGTCCAAACTAAGTATAAAAATGTCACTTGGCAACCTACCCTGCTGGTAGTAAACACTTGGGCATCTAGTAACATTAATTATGTCTTAGACCCTCTTGCGCTTTTCGGTGTCCAAATTCAAGACCAAGGGAATCTAGTCTCAACCACAATTTCATTCGGAGAACTTGTTATGTTAGGTGCCCAATATAAGCAATGGTTTGTATCAACATTAGATTGTGCAACAGGGTTTCAAGTCTATGTATTCTTGAAGAAAACCAGCGCTAAGTTTTGTAGAGTACCTCCAGAGCCTTTCACTACAAGATAAGCGGACGTAGTAAGATTAAAAAGTACGGAAGTAATATCCCCAATTACGACAAACCAGTGGGCAATGGTATTAGGAATTCAAATGCGCCACTTCGAATTTCTGATCATGTAAGTCTACCGTTAATGCTTAAGCTAATGTAGATCTGTATCCAACGGACTTATTGTCAAAACCAACTACGGGTATCATTCTTCCAAAATGGCCTTTCTGATGCGTATTTTCAGTCACTTGTAGATGATTTAGTGATTTATATGTCATTCGACGTATACAGGGCGAAGAAAAACTGCCGCACATGGAAATCGTCCAGATTCAAGACAAAAGTTTGTCTAGCAAACTCAGATCGGGTGCATTTTGAAAATGCATGTGTAAAAGCGAGAAGCTGACAACAGTGTCACACCATGCAGCGCATAGCAACCTACAGAGGATCGTGTATCATCCCGCGCTATCGTACCAGCCGCTGTAGTCCACTAAGCAGCCCGCTGGGTCATCAAATCTACATCCACCATGAAGCTACGGTTTCAATCCTCGTCAGGATCATTTTATACTTTTTAGATGTCCGTTCCCTAGTTCTCGTCGTTTTCAAGCAGGGCATCACTTTGTCACATGACAATAGCATATCACATGAGAGTGGGTTCCATTACATGGCATGTATGTGTCTACTAACCGCGCGGTGCACGACCATTACTGGTCCTGTCTAGTTCATGAAGAGCGGCTTCACGGTGAAGTACACAAACGATGAATAAGTCGATATGCATGGTGCATCCGATACCCAAGCAGCAGCAGCTGCTGCTGCTCATGCGTATACTGCACAGTACCCTCAAATGTCCCATCCCGATACGAATGTTTTTCGTCACCTGGAGCAATGCCCTCGGGAAACCGGTAATCTTTTTCCGCAATTAATGGAGAGAGGTCGTCCAAGGATTAGACTACTCAACAAACAGAGGACGTTATTCTTGAAACCGTTCGGCGATGCCCCCGTGACATCGAAAGACAGTCCCAGGTATCTCGAAGACTGGTTGTTAAAGTGTTTCACAATGAAGAACCGCATCCACGTCATTACAATTTAACTCAACACCATCAGGCAGAAGACCGCCTTCGACGAGTACAGCTTCGTGAAAGGCTTTTGCACTAAGTGGAAGAAACGAACATTTTATAAATAATGCGATGTGCTTTGACGAAGCTAGTTTCACTCGTGAAGGTATTTTCAACACAACCACATGTCACCCGTGAACTTGGCATTCAGGCACGTTTTGGCCTAAACGTGTGGGCTGGAATCATGGGAGGAGTGCTTGCAGGCCCTTACCTATTGCTGGATAAGCTAAATGCGCCAGTACTTTGTAACACTTAGCCTGACGAATTAGAAAAGTTCCTCTTGGTGTTCGGCGACAGCTATGGTTTCAGCATGATGGTTTACCACCGTACTTTGGAATGAATGAGGTAACTATTTAAATGAAGCTTTTCCAGTGAAATTGATTGGTCGTGGAGGTCCAGCGTTCTGGCCTCCACGTTCCCGGATTTTCATTCACTAAATTTTTATTTGTAGGGACACTTAAAGGATCAAGTTTATAGTACTCTACCCACGGATGGACACGATCCAATAGCTTGCGTGCATGCCACGTCGGCGTTGATAGATGCAGGTATGCTGCATAGGGTCCAGCAAAGTGTGATCCAGTGAGTGGCGAAGTGTTTGCAAATGCAAGGTGATCGCTTTGAATATCTTCTCTAAAGTGAACTTTGCTCGTATGTGAAGTTAAGACTGGGCGTCAAACGTACAGAATGGGATTATTGTGCGTAGTGTAGTTTATTCTTTTGTGTTTCTTGTACCTCGTTCGATACAACCGTTTTACTGTAGGCACTATCATTTTCTGTTCGCTTTGTGTCATGGAGGAAACAAAGTGGTCGTTTAAGTCTGTAAGAAGTTCACGTTACGTTTTAATGTTTAAATAAAGGAGACAGTAACAGAAAGAAATACACAAAATAACGCTTTTAGGAGGTGTAAATCAGATACAGTTTGATACTTTAATTGAAAAAAAAGTTTATGCGTATCCATTCTCCACAGCAGTGCCTCGCCTCAAAGAGCCAATGGGACAGCAACGGCAGAGCGGAGGGTTCATGTTACCTGTTCTGGCTACGCTGCAGGCAGTTACAGCGTGGCCAGAGCCTCGATTTGAAAGTCGCGCTTTTATTAAACCTGTTGACAGGATTAGATTTCGCTAGGTACACTTTCGAATAGATCTGGAATGAGGAATCGCGTAACGACCGTCAAGTGGAGCCTTTTTTCTTAATCCTGTCTGGTTATAACGGAATGTTAATTGGGGCCGCGAACATACATAGAGCAGCTCATCCAAATATCATCGGTTGTGTTAATTATTTAGATAACTTGCTAATTACTGGGGCCACATGGGAACAGTGCCTTCAAAATCCACAGATGTTGTTTGTACAACTTCGAGCCCATGGTCTGTGTTGTCACCTCGACATTTATTAAGGGCTGACCGTTTCTTGCTCACACGTAATCATATAGACACAATCAGTAACTTACCATCTCCTAAGACCTCAAGGAACAACCGTTGTTCATGGGCAAACTAATTATTATGGAAATTCCTTCCCAAAAAGGTTCATATTTCCTACGCGCTAAATCAAATGCGTAAAGAAGGAATTAAATTTTTGTGGTCAGAGGCGCGCCAAAGAATTTTCATGCAACTTAAAAAGTGCTTTTGGTGGGCCCCTTGCTTAGCAACGTTCAAGTTAAGCAAACACCTAACACTAGCCACTCATGTCTCATATTGCAGAATTTTTATAGTGCTGCCTCCCCGCCTATAACACAGAGCAGTTCATTGTGTCTGCATCTAAAACATTAAATATGGAACAAGGAAATTATTTGAATACCGAGAAAGAGGCGTTGGCTATCATACACGGCGTCGAAAATTTCCACGTACATCTTTGTAATAAGTTTCACAGTATCACCAATCACAAGCCCCTTATTTCGCTACTCAGTCCTCAGTCTAAACTTCCCGATACGACGGCGCAGCCGTTGCACCGGAGGGAGTCGTTCCTAAGTAACTATAACTACTAGATCAATTATAGACCCACCACAAAGCACTCAAATGCGGACGCGCATTCCCACTTGCCGTGTAGCCAAGATGCAGAGTCTGACAGACGTGAAGTGCTGAGTTTTGCCTCGACGATCACCCTATTATGGCATACAAGTAGCAGCAGAAAGAGGCTATGATCCTCTGAGGGCGTTGTCTACTGTATGTGGTGTTGGCCAGACCATCTGCCTAAGGGGGCAGACTCGGCATGGCGCTCATATTTTTCATTAGGGCACCGGCTTAACGTGACAGACGGTACATGGTAATGCAAGCTTTCTCGGCGAAACTCGGTGTTGTTCTGCGGCAATGTATCAACAAATTTCTTACCCATCTTCTGGCGAAGTGTGAGATTCATGTCCATTGTGTCTTTATAGCTTCTGGATCACTGGCTCTTCTATCTCGCCTGCAACGGCTGTGCCAATCGCGCACCTCCGGAAAGAGTGGGGCGGACGCACAGGAGGACCCGGGCGTCGCGTCCTGGCGCTGCCTGTCTGCTCCATCTGATGCCTCTGTCATCTTCCATCAAAACGCTCTTGGCGTATTCTTGCCACCACCACATCCCATGCGGAGCTCAGCTGGAAATCGCTATCCCAGCTGACAAGATCACATAGCGCTGCAGACGAGGCAAAGGAGCCAGTGATACAGCAGCTATAAAGACACGCAGTAGACGTGAACCTCGCACTTTGCCTGAAGATGACTAGTAAGAAACTTGTCGACAAGTTGCCGCAGAACGACGCCATGGCTGACAGCCTGAGAAAACTTCATCATCAATGATAGTGTCTTGTTGAATCTGAATGCCGGATGGTAATTGCACCCACTCTTCGCCCCTGCAACAGAAGCTTCTCCATGTTGCACTTTGGGGACTGTGCAGAATGAAGGCAGCAGCGTGGCGTCATGTGTACTGGCCCAGTGTGAACGCCATCATTGGATCTTTGGTCTTGAGCTGCCAGGTCTGCGCCCACAATCAGTCCCGGTACTGCGTTTCAACCCTTGGCCATACACTGCCACCCTTGACAAAGGGTACACACCGATTTCGTTGGGCGATCTTGAGGAGCAATGCGATTGTTGGTTGTCGACGCCCTCTCCTACTTTCCATATGTGGGATCGATGGCCACTACCACCACTGCAGCTACAATCCGTATATTCTCCACCATATTTGTAACAGAAGAGGCGTCTCCCAACCTGGTTTCTGACATCAGTCTCAGTTCACGACATCTGCATTTCAGGATCTGTATAGAGCACCAGACGACCCTATCTATGCAGCATTCAGTGTAGAAGCCGAGTGTATGGGCAGCACCTTCAAACTGCAGATGCGCAATATAATGACGACATCCGACTACAGGTAAGCATTCACCAGTTTCGACGTGGTGGTCCACTTCAGTAAATGGACGTAGTCTGGCTGAAATTTTACATGCGCTCCCACCCCACACCATCTTCAACCTGCTGTACACGATACAGGGGGCTCACCACCCACGCACACAGCCATATTTCTAAGTGAGCTCCTACATCTGGGTTCGTACTTTACACCAGGACCCCTGGGGGGCTCATGGTGTTATCATTGGCAAGAGGGGGCGGCAATTGTTTGATGTTGCGACTGGCTGGGAGCAAATGGTCAGGCATTACAATCAGCTCCAGGAGGTGCAACAAGGCATACCACCTCCCTTCCTTCGCCCTCCTTCCTCCTCAATTGCCGACAGGATATGCTTTACTTAACCATGCCAGGGACAACAATCTGGCTACCACCGCTACAGCTCTCTTCCCCATTTTTAGCCGCCGATAGGACGTTGACAGTGACAAGTAATGGGAGCTGATTGCAGTGCTCATGGAAACCGAACCATTGTCCCTATCTGAACCACAGCTGGCAGCCACTCCCCTTTTGGCAGGACCAAGCGGCGCCACTAAACCGCCAATCAGCTGACAATTCCACAGACAGCGTTGACTGCCAGTCTGTTCCACCAGTCTCTGTGTCACTACCAGAGAGAGTGATCATAAACTGTTTTCTGTCTCAAACTGTTTTATGTTCCGGGCAATATCAGCTGTTAAAGACGCGATATTAGGAAGAACTCCAATAACAGCTGGTAAAATTGTTGTTTACTAAAATACAACTGGTTTCGCGGCTTAAAGCCACGTCATCAGGTCCAATAACGTTAAAAGATCATAGTCATACCCATCGCTCCTAGTCAAAATTTACTATTCAGATCATATCGTCAATACTTTGGCGAGCGAAAGGTAAAGAAGACGTACTCCATTCTTTAAAATTTGCATGCATCACTGTGACAGTAGGACAGTTCGGCGTAGGACATGGCAAAAGTGGCCTTCACGAACGACAAAGATGCACAACTGGCATCTTTAGTGTTGATGAGTATCTAAAACACTCAAAGTAACCAGATTTTTCACGAACAATAACTACTGCAGAGCTTCAGCCAAACTGGAACCCAGATCTTCTGGGCTTGGTATTGGAGCGTCATACACCAAGGGCTTCAGCTCCCCCACCAAAAAAAAAAAAAAAAAAAAAAAAGCCTTAGGAGTTCAGCAACACATCTATAGCAATGTGTTGAAATAACACCATCTCTGAAAGTCAGTAGCATCAAAACCTTCATCGAAATGTTGTGGGGAAATGGTGCACGTGTGAAATTTTTGTAACATAAAAACTATTTCCTTCTGTATATTCAAACACCGTAAAAATTTTTATACATAGTTTCTTACATCATGTACTGAGTGTCTCTCCTAACAATCGTCAGACGCATTTTCTCTGGTGTTTTGGAACATATTACAATTTCGTTTTTGCATTGTGTAGGTGGAGTCACCCTGAAAAGTTGCTGCTATTCACGTATTTCGTGCGACTCCCAGTATCAACTGAAAGTGTCAGTTTGTCTCCCATTATAAAAAAAAAAATTATTTTTGAACCGGAATTTAACTTTCTCATTCCATAGAGCGCTACAAAATTAGTCTAGGCCGATGTTTCTTTTATCGTTATTAAAAGGAACAGTAAAACACGAAGAATAAACAGCAATCCAGCAGCGACTCAGAAGCTATGCATGCTTGGTGGCAGCAGTCAGCGAGCGTCAGGGCTGTGCTGTCGCTCCTGGAGTACTGGTTGTTGTTAGAGTTTTACTGTCACTTTTAATCGTATCGATAAAATAAATATTGCAATAGACTAATCTCGAACTACTCTATCGAACAGGCACATAAAGTTTCGCACAAAATTCAGTTTATTTGTAACAGGAAATAAACCGAAGCTCTCTGTCGACACTGGGCGCTGCATGAAAGACGTGATGAGCACTATTTATTTGGGCTGACTCCAGCTACGCTACACAGAAACGAAATTGCAAATATCTGCTGATACACCAGAGGAAAATGCGACAACTCTTAGCAGAGACGCCCTATACAAATATCACAATGTATGTGTGTGTGTCTGGGATTCCCTTCGAAACCCTTGGATCGATTTCAGATAATTTTGGCACAGAAATGGCAGGCATCAAAAGTATCAGCACTGTGGCGTTTATAACCTCCTAGCTCCAATAGGAGCGGAGATAAGGGCAAAAATGTGTTTTTTCAGCTCCAACAGGTGTAGGGGAACAGTATCAGCCAGCCAAATCAACCTGCTTTGTTGGGCAGCCTACATGTCTGGGAAAATAAATTGTTTTCCAGGTATCGACATGTCGGCTGTTCTGCATATCAGGTGTGTTGTCTTAAAGTAGTATTAGTCTGCTTTATCGACCTGCTTTGGATGGTGTCCTATACACAAGGTGCCAGTAAATTATTTTCGACTTCCTGAAGTGTTGCCTGCACTGCACAGCAGATGTGTTGTGGGAGTATTATCGGCCTGCATTATTGAAATGTATTGCAGGGACTACATGTGTCAGTGAGCATGGCCGGGGACAGGTTGAGATGAGTAGAGGAGGGGATGGACAGAGCGAGGGTGAGGAGGAAATGGGAAGAGAGTGGGGAGGAGGGTAGCATACATGAGGCGGGTATAAGGTGTAGACAGGTAGTGGGCAGGTGGAAAAGGAAGAGGGGAAGCAGAGATGGACAAACACAGGGGGAGAGGGAAGCAGACACAGGGGGAGCAGAGTAAGATATGATTGGAGAGAGGAGGCAGAGGACATGGACAAAGAGAGTGTAGAGGAGGAGATGGAGAGACAGAGTGTTGAGGAGGAGATGGACAGTTGGAATGTCGGAGGACAAGGTAAACACACAGGCAGGGGGGTGGAAGGTGTTGACACTGAGAGGAGGCAAGAGGAGAAATGTTCACTTATGTTTCAAATACATAGACGAGTGAAGGTGTAGGAAGAGAGCCAGTATATAACAATAAAAACACTGATGGAAAGAAATCAAAAACTAATTGATGTAAAGTAATGAACTATTGGGAATAAATTTGTCTAGGTAGCATATTTAAGTGAGTAACGTTGCAAGATTACATGTTAATGTAAGCGCGAGATAAGCCATTACAAATGTAAAATGCTGATACGTTAATAACAGCTGTAACCGCCAGAAAGTTGATTGCAGCTTACAAACGTGCATGCATTATCCTGCGCAGATGCCTAATGTCAGTTTGTAGAATAGAGCTCCATACCTGTAGCACTTGCTCGATCAATACAGGGGCAGTTAATGCTGATTGTGGATGACATTGGAGTTGTCGTCCAATGGTATCCCTTATATCCTCGACTGGAGACAGATTTGGTGATTGAGCAAGCCAAGATAAAATGTTGACACACTATAGAGGTTGTTGGGTTACATGATGGAAAACATCCTCTGGAATACTGTTCATGAACGGCAGCACAACAGGTCGAATCACCAGATTAATGTACAAATTTGCAGTCAGGGTTCGTGGGATAACCATGAGAGCGTTCCTGTTGTCATATGAAATCGCACACCAGACCATAACTCGACGTGTGGGCCCACTGTGTTTAATACACAGACAGTTTGGTTGCAGGCCCTCAATTGGCGTCCTTCTAACCAACACACGGCCACCACCGTCTCCGAGACAGAAATCGTCTTTCATCAGAAAACGTAACGACTTCCACCCTACCCTCCAACAATGAGCTCTCTCTTGACAACACCGAAGTCACAAATTGCAGTGACCTGGTGTCAGTGGACTGCACTCTACAGCGCGTCTGTCTCGGAGCTTTCTTGAAGTCACCAAATTGTAATATTTTGTTGTGCCGCTGTGGTGCCAACTGCAGATGCAGTACGATGCATCAGAGCTACACGCCGAACAGAATGATCTTCCCTCTCGGTAGTGCCACGTGGCCGTCCGGAGCCCGGGCTCCTTGCGATCGTAAATTCCCGTGATTACCGCTGCCAGCAATCATGTACAGTGAGTACATTCCTGCCAAGTCTTTCTGCAGTACTACAGAAGGAATATCCAGCTTATAGTAATCATATTAGACGATATCATTCAAACTCAGAGAGGTGCTGATAATGGCGTCCTTTTCGTTTTAAAGGCATTCTTGACTAACTTCAGTTAACCACGCCCAATCCCAAAGGTAACTAACCCTGACGACCGTTAAAGCGTGTATTTAAAGCAAACCTGATTTGCATCCTCATGGTGGCGCTACTAGCGGCACTCATATGCGCCTGGCGCGAAATATGAGCAGACAACATCTTTCAGATAAAGAGAGTCCACCTGCTTAGCTGAATGGTAACGTACATGCCTTCCATGCAGCGGGTCCGGGTTCCATTCCCGGCCGGCTTGGAGATTTTCTCCGCCCGTGGACTGGGTGTTGCGTTGTCCTCATCATCACTTACGCGCAAGTCGCCCAATGTGGCGTCACTTGAAGTAAGACTTGCAACCGAACTTTCCCGGCCGACATTGCCACACCACCATTTCTTTTTCAAATGTTGAAACACGCCAAGCAACTTCCGTTTATGTCACACAACTTCGTTTTGGTGTTGCGATTTTTTTACGTCAATGTATATTATTAAACTATTAGACGAATTTTCATGGGGTTTTCACAGGTATTTTGAACATAACATGTGGCAACGCGGAGGCTTAATTTCATCAAAACAGAAACACGGAAAAAAATATCGTAAACTAAAATTTTCTCTAAAATCGTCTGCTTACTCAGTGACGAACGTATTTTCGAATGTTTATGTCAGTGGCACAGTTATGCCCCGCAACCCCATCTCCACAAATCCAAACTAACTCCGAATTTAGTTCCGTTGCTTCAGACAGTTATTTGTTTACACTGAGGTACGATTTATTATTTTATTAACCGGTCTCGCGGTCTGCGTGGCTAATTGCAAAGCACAGTACAAGTAAAACCTACCGTATTGAGCCACAAGTAAATAAGTATAAGCTTCAGAAATGCATCACCAGCAATAAATAACCTACGTGTACTTTCTTAAATAATGTCTATAAACAAATAAGAAGGGACACAAGAACGGAAACACAAAATTTGAACAGCTATTGCTTGGTTACAGCGAGGTAAATAATTTTGTAACTTCTACGCATTTCTTCGCCCCTTGTGGACTGAATACTTCGTCGACTAATCCGAAAGGATAGGAGCGCTACTTCAGTTGAACTGGCAAAAGCAAGCAGGTGGCAACCAGCTCATCTGTTGTTAGGAAAAGACACTGTGCAATGAGTATGAAGGCTAAGGCTGTCAATAAGCCATTTTATTTGCTTCAGAGAGGAAAAAGAGACTGGCATAAGCCAGACTTCACATAAACTGAACATAAGAACAGAGGAGAATTGTGATATTTACAGATGATAACAGATTTTTCATGATGAGTGACAGACCACAGCTCGTCAGGAGTGAAGCTAGTGACGGGATGGATCCTGACTGCGTTGTGCGAACCATGAAGGATGCTCTATCGGTAATGGTGTGAGGAGCAATGACATACCAAGGCGTTGGAACGTTGTACTTTGTTCAAAGTACATTGAACGGTGATCAATACGAAGTAGTGATTCGGCGCCCTCTGATGTTCATTGCACACGACGCTTTTCCTGATGCGCAATGGATTTTCCAACAGGATCTGGTTCCATGTCACACATCAAAAAAGTAAGTACTCCTTATTTTATCTGTGTAATACAATTTACAAGGTTACCACTTTTTCATGGACAGGAAGTTCGCCAAACCTTATTCCAATTAAGAATTTGTGGCGACAGGTTGGGAAAGGGTTTCAGAAGAAAAAGCCTGCAACAAAACCGGAGCTGTTGGAGATGACTGTGAAAGTGTGGCAGCATGAAACTGACGTCAGTACCATCAGAAAATTGATAGGCTCCTTGCCTGACAGAGTGAAGGCTGTTTAAAGGGCACCGGGGTCCAGTAAAATACTAAGAACTGCTAAATAACGCACTTGTGATACACAGTATTTTATGCTGTAACCAAATTAAATGGAAATTTCATTAAAATATTTAATATTAGTTTTAACTTCGATATCATCAGTGACATGAAATGTCATTGTACAAATATGTACGTCCTGTTAGATATTTCCTTGAATTAAAATGTTAGAAACAATCATGTCCTTCATTATGATGTCCTTCTCACTGGTAGACTGTCCATTTTTAATAAATATTTGAAATTTCAAATACGAATTGGTTTTTAGAAGTCTTGTACCAAAATTCTCGAAATTCTATAGGGACGTGCAGTTCTTTAGAACAGTAGTGTAACAGCAAAACTAAAAATAAGAATATATTTATCTAACAGAAATGAGTAAAATATGTGAGAAAATACGTAATGCAACGAATAGGTTTTGTTATTTAAAATAAAACAATATCAACTTCTAAATTACACTATAACCTAATACATTATGTTAATATGCACTTAAACGTACCAGAAATACGAGAAGTGTATTAAGAAGGTACTTTTTACACCACTTAATTTTTATTTTGTAAGTGTTTGATGCGCTAACAAAAATTGTTTCTGGCATATATGTTTACTAAAATTCTCATTTTTACTGAAATTACTAAGGTATCAAAATGGTTCTGAGCACTATGGGACTTAACAGCTGAGGTCATCAGTCCCCTAGAACTTAGAACTACTTAAACCTAACTAACCTAAGGACATCACACACATCCATGCCCGAGGCAGGATTTGAACCTGTGACCGTAGCGGTCGCGCGGTTCGAGACTGAAGCGCCTAGAACCGCTCAGCCACACCGGCCGGCCACTAAAGTATCCTACCTTCTGAAGCACAGTGAACAACTATGTACTTCTCCAAATTTTCTGCAGTCATAGAATGTTGCAGATCACGAAGAACGTTTTGTAGGTGGAAAATGATGTCTCCCCATTACAGAATGCTGATAGTCCAAATTTTGGGAGATTAAATATTTCTAGCCTGGAGAGCTATCTGCTGGAGCGTCTTCTTCTCCCTCCCCCCCCCCCACCCTCCCCTCCTCTCCCCCCTCCCCGCACCCTCTGGGGATACTATAGATAGTAGTACAAGTCGAATAGCCTGAATTTCTTGCCAAAACAGCGTCACACTTACTAACTACCCTCTGCTCAATACTACTTCTAATTTCATTCAGCTTGCATTTGACGTTCTTAACAATTCCTAACGATTTCTGGAAAGACAACGCGAGATATTCTAATTCTTTAATGCTGTTGAAAAAGAAGCCGAAACTGCTATTGATATAAGCCAGAGAATTTTCGACTTCAGGATCAGTGAAAGCGTTATGTGCCTCTCGCACTGATATCAAAGTTTGTCTCGGAAATGAATTAGTCGCAGATTTCATGATTTGAAACTATTAAGCATACAAACCAACAGCTTCAGTGTTTCCACCTAAAGGACACGTAGGCTTAGGAGGCAATGTTATGCTTGACAGCAGCGACACACGATGCACGGCTTTGAGAAAAACTTGAGCATCCGAATACATAACAATAATATTTTTTCTTTAATTTCCTCAGACCATAGCACTTTTAAGACTGTCATTCACAAAACAAGTTACTTTTGAATTATTTGAGCGTGTCAACACTTTGCAGGGCAAGCCGAGTTTGGCGACAGTGGGATTACTAAGGACACAACCGCATACGTCTGTTGTTTCGCTGACGGATGTCCATATGTGATGGTTCCTTATAAAGCGCTGCACAGAGCCTCCTGGCAACAAAAATCTAAACAGTTGTTCGCTCATGTCGATTCATCAGGATTCTGTTGCCTACAGTATTTTTGTAGAAAATACACTTCCACTGGCGATTAAATTCCACAGACAGGAACATTACGGAGCATATCTGGGATGCTTTGCAACGTGCTGTTCATAAGAGATCTCCACCCCCTCGTACTCCTAAGGATTTATGGACAGTCCTGCAAGATTCATGGTGTCAGTTCTCTGCAGCACTTCAGACATTAGTCGAGTCTATGCCACGTTGTATTGCCGCACTTCTGCGTGCTCGCGGGGGCCTTACACGGTATTGGGCAGGTGTACCAGTTTCTTTGACTCTTCAGTGTATAAACGGCCAGGCTCTAATTATACGTATTCCTGCTTACTTCGCTGAAGTGCGAGTGTGGTGTAAAGTAGAAAGACGTTCTGCACCATTAAAGCTTTGAGTCGTGCTGTAAGTTGTACACGCTAGGTCAGTTAGAGAGAGGTAAGGATACAGATTCTTTTCCCAGTCTGACATACAGTTAGACTTTTTCACAAAGTTTCATTTTCTTCTATGTTCCCCACACACTACTGCACTACGGGAAAAGTGACAGCATAGACACTGTAATTCTCGAAATGCGATACAAAGAGTGGATTACCTGCTAACTTTTCTGCCTTTGCTATCCTCTTCATGTGATTCAGCTCTCCGTCAGCGGAGAAGAGATAAAGGTACACGTTTTGCGTCTGCTTAGAGTGAATCCTGGCCGTCTTTACCACGGGATAGTTGAAAGCCAAATCGCCACGGATCTGAAAATAAAATATGTCGTGAGAAAAAGTTAACCATCGTGCCAACAGGAATTAAAATGAATCTTATATCGAAATTAATGAAATATACCACCGATGCTTATCTGGCACAAACATCCGTGAGTTAATGTTATGCACTCATTAACAGCCACTGGTGGTTTACTAATTTAATCAGAATCGTCACAAACCGGAGGTGCACCGCATTTCTGTGCTAGCTCCAGGGTAAGGGCTGGCCACACGATCCGTCACTAAGCTACTTACCAGTTTGTAACCAAAGCAGTTGTAAATTACTAGTTTTATTTCACGTATAAACATGAGCAACAGACCCGTCGTATAAGAGCGACAAGCTTATAAACACATGTGACTCACGTATTGAGTTCGACCCTCCATTAAGATGAATTGAAATGAGTGACTTTGTCCATGGTTTTGTCAGTACTGAAACTCAGCAGATTTTCTGTAAATAATTTTGATGTTTTAAAACTCAGCGACTAGTAATGGGAAATGCTATTTCGAGCACAGGACAATAGAGTTTCGTGTACGAATTGGATTGGATTGTTTGGGGGAAGAGACCAAACATCGAAGTCATACGTCTTATCGGATTAGGGAAGGACGGGGAAGGAAGTCGGCCGTGCCCTTTCAACAGAACCATCCCGACATTTGCCTGGGGCGAATTAGGAAAATCACGGAAAACCTAAAACAGGATGAGCGGACATGGGATTGAACCGTCGTCCTCCTGAACGCGAGTCCAGTGTGCTAACCACTGCACCACCTCGCTCGGTGACTGCGTGTACGTTAATGTCACAAGCGTCAGAGTCAAGTCTTGCTCAAGATCACACTCCCTCTACCACTCCCCCTGCCCACCTACCCTCTTTTGCTGTACGTGATAGTAATGTTCCCATAGTAGCTATGCCACTGTTCCAGCATCAAGGATTTGTGATTGTTACGTTACAACAGCTATTGTATGCCTTCTGTATGAGAGATCTTTATTTCTCAGCTAGCATTCCTAATAATTTCATGTAAGTACGTCTTCTGACAAGTTGCTCTAGGGCATACAGTAGTTATGAATTTATGAAGCTTCTTCCTTAATGATCGAAGATTGCAGAGATTGCACATTCTTCATGCACTTTGGGGTGAAAATTGTCTTATGCTTGCAAAAGTTCAGTGCTATTTGTGGATGGTCTTATTCTACAAGGAACTCACATTCAGTGCTGTGATTGTATCATATCAATTCTTGCACAGTAAAGAGATACTTTTAAGAGTTCTACTGGGTAGCACCATAGCTTCCGTTATAAAATTCTTGGAGCATCAGATTTTTTTCTACTTCAATACCAGCAAGGAACAATCCACACCTACACTCTCAGAAAACAAGAAAAGGGCTCACCACGAAGGAATTACCCGAATGGCACGGAAATTTGCTGCAAAATTTGATGATTTATTCAAGAGAAAGGGCTTCGCAAATTGAGCAAGTCAATAACGCTTTGGTAGAAAAGGTTCAAATGGCTCTGAGCACTATGGGACCTAACATCTGAGGTCATCAGTCCCCTAGAACTTAGAACTACTTAAACCTAACTAACCTAAGGACAGCACACACATCCATGCCCGAGGCAGGATTCGAACCTGCGACCGTAGCGGTCGCGCGGTTCCAGACTGCAGCGTCTAGAACCACTCGGCAACACCGGCCGGCGCGTTGGTAGACATATGGCTCTTATGCAAGCAGTTATTCGGCTTGCCATTGACTGATAGAGTTGCTGGATGTCCTACCGAGGGATATCGTGCCAAATTATGTCCAATTGGTGCGTTAGATCGTCAAAATACCGAGATGTTTGGACGACCTTGCCCATAATGCTCCAAACATTCTCAACTCGGCAGAGATCTGGCGACCTTAATGGATAAGGTAGGGTTCAGCAAGAACGTGGGAGGTCATTATCTTGCTGAAACGTAAGCCCAAGATGGCTTGCCAGGACGGACAACAGAACGGGGCGTAGAATATCGTCGACGTACCGCTGTGCTTGCTGTAAGGATTCTGTGGGTCACAATCAGAGGGTCATACTATGCAAAGAAATAGCACCCCAGACCATCGCTCCTGATCGTCGGGCTGTATGGCGAGTGACAGTCATGTTGGTATCCCAGCGCAGTCCGTGGCGTCTTCAGACACGCCTCCGGACTGGAATTTCATTGGCTGGACTAGAACTGTCTTCCGTGATGAGCCTCGCTTCGAACTGAGCACTAATGGCTAACGTTTGGGGTATTATGGGCAGGGTCCTCCAACCAGTTGAATGATTTTCCACGATATTTCTGAGGGGAACATCCACCAACTCTGTCGATCAATGGCAAGCCGAATAACTGCTGGCATAAGGGCCAGAAGTGGACCAAAGCTTTACTGACTTCCTCATTTTGTGAATCGATTGCTCTTGAACAAATTATCCAGTTTTTCTAAAATTGTAATCATTTGTTTGTTTGTGTATGTACATCACAACTTCCGATTTCCGTACCCATCGAATAATTCCATCTTGGTGCGTATTTCTTTTTTGTCTTAGAGTTTGATCGAAATATGTTAACTGATGAAGGCTGTTATGATGACTACTCGCATCAGTTACACTCAGTTATTTAGTTATTCAGATGATACGTTGATTACGATGATTGGTGGTTTCATCAAAACTTACCAAACGATATCATTTTGCCATTTCTTTTGAAGAACTATTGTATCATGTCATGAAGGTCTTGTTTACAGACATTATGCAACTGTGTAGTAGTTGCCCTTTTGATACTGGGAATTCTCGCACGGTTTACTATTCCTTGGTGGACAAACATATATCATTACATACATTGTCTTCTGCTAGGAGACTGCTCTATTTTCGGCTGTCGTTATTGCCCAGCTCCCAACCACCGCAGGTGTCAGCCCTTTCAGTAGGCTAGTAACTTAAAGGCAGGAGATCGCAACCCAAGCAACCGTCACAGTACGGGGTGGCGCTACGTTCGCCGTATGCAGCGCTATCGTCAGCACTAGCTCACCTCGGCGAGTCACGTGCCACCACTAAGCTTTCCTGGCTTTCTCTTTAGGCAGTTGACAACGCAAGTTCACACTTCACGGCTCTCTGGACTTAACGCCAATCGCACAAGCAGTCTCTCAATCAGAGTTCCATTTTCTGAGCGTGCAATACACTCCGTCCTTCACACTGGCCATACCCACGACCCACCAGAGCCAATGAAAACGCTCAACCCGTCCAAACTGCCAAGTCATCGCAAGCATATCAAACATGGACTACATCCATATACGAAGATTTCCTGGCTACGTCACGGATACCGTATTTGGACAGACCAGTACACCTTGGTTCAAATGGCTCTGAGCACTATGGGACTTAACATCTGAGGTTATTAGTCCCCTAGAACTTAGAACTACTTAAACCTAACTAACCTAAGGACATCACACACACATTCATGCCCGAGGCAGGATTCGAACCGGCGACCGTAGCGGACACGCGGTTCCAGACTGTAGTACACCTTGTATCTTATGAGAAACTGTTACGGTGTGTTGAGTCACTCTCATATCAGATCTGGACGAGGTTTAGGTTGTGTTACTACATTTCTGAAGCTCCTTTATGTTGAACTCTTAGTCGAGCTATTGTGTTAATGAAGTTTCAGTTTTCTGTGGCTGCCTGAGTACATCTATTTCTTTCATTTTGTTGCGAGTGTTGCGCGGGTTTTGAAAAGTTAGGTGCTTGTACTATTAAGTGAGAATGAATCTGATGCATTTCGCTTGTCAATGATTGGAGAATATTTTATGTGAATCAACACCTGACGTTATTTTTTTCATTTTTTGCATTTTTTGGAGTGAATAAATGTGGATTCACGCATACTCATGACTAACAGGATGCCTGAGCTGCCATTAACTCAGCTTTTACAGTTGCAATGGAAATATATACAACAGTTGCTCCAGGGCATTTCCCAACAGGTTTAGCTACATTGTACAGTGGCAGCACCACTACAAGCATCAGGTGTGTTGGCACAGCTTTTGCCACAAGTGCAGCTCTTTCGGCGCAATTCCGATCTCCTTCGATGGCAGCTCGCCTGTCCCGATGCAGCCTCGTCCATCCACGGACGGAGCAGCATCTTTCTTAGGAGTACAACGATGCCTGGGATTTGTAGCCTGTAACATTTCCTCAAGGCCTCTGCATTCGACATGGTTGTATCCTGGCCTACGCAGTCTTTGTGTCTCTGGAACCTCAGTACTTCCTCGTCTCCAGCACCTCTTCAGGCTTTAGCACCACTAACATCTGGAGCCCCCCCATGAACCATGGACCTTGCCGTTGGTGGGGAGGCTTGCGTGCCTCAGCGATACAGATAGCCGTACCGTAGGTGCAACCACAACGGAGGGGTATCTGTTGAGAGGCCAGACAAACGTGTGGTTCCTGAAGAGGGGCAGCAGCCTTTTCAGTAGTTGCAAGGGCAACAGTCTGGATGATTGACTGATCTGGCCTTGTAACAATAACCAAAACGGCCTTGCTGTGCTGGTACTGCGAACGGCTGAAAGCAAGGGGAAACTACAGCCGTAATTTTTCCCGAGGGCATGCAGCTTTACTGTATGATTACATGATGATGGCGTCCTCTTGGGTAAAATATTCCGGAGGTAAAATAGTCCCCCATTCGGATCTCCGGGCGGGGACTACTCAAGAGGATGTCGTTATCAGGAAAAAGAAAACTGGCGTTCTACGGATCGGAGCGTGGAATGTCAGATCCCTTAATCGGGCAGGTAGGTTAGAAAATTTAAAAAGGGAAATGGATAGGTTGAAGTTAGATATAGTGGGAATTAGTGAAGTTCGGTGGCAGGAGGAACAAGACTTCTGGTCAGGTGACTACAGGGTTATAAACACAAAATCAAATAGGGGTAATGCAGGAGTAGGTTTAATAATGAATAGGAAAATAGGCATGCGGGTAAGCTACTACAAACAGCATAGTGAACGCATTATTGTGGCCAAGATAGATACGAAGCCCACGCCTACTACAGTAGTACAAGTTTATATGCCAACTAGCTCTGCAGATGACGAAGAAATTGAAGAAATGTATGATGAAATAAAAGAAATTATTCAGATTGTGAAGGGAGACGAAAATTTAATAGTCATGGGTGACTGGAATTCGAGTGTAGGAAATGGGAGAGAAGGAAACATAGTAGGTGAATATGGATTGGGGGACAGAAATGAAAGAGGAAGCCGCCTGGTCGAATTTTGCACAGAGCACAACATAATCATAACTA